>NC_090985.1:45921069-48421069 GCF_041146395.1 Eulemur rufifrons
TGAAGAGAAAATGCACACAATTTCTTATAGTTTTGTGATTATTAGATCATAATTTTCTTATATTACCCATTATTGACATCTGACATGAGTTATTTAAAACTTAGAGAAGACAGAAATACAGATTGAAGACCAGAAGGTGATTTGCGAAATCATATGACTGATTGATACTTTTTTATAATCTACTCTTTGGGTAAACAAAGAAAGAAACAAAGATCCTATGGCAGATTGAAAAAATACTGCCATGGTATTTTGCAACTACTTTTCTACTATCTAAAGGTGGATTCTACTTCCCTACCCCTTAAATCTGCATTGGCCTTGTGTCTTGCTTTGACCAATAAACAGAATGTAACAGAAGTGATGTCATGGGAATTCCAGAGTCTGGAGTTTAGGAGACTTTAAAGCTTCTGCTTTAGTCTTACTGGAACAGTGACCTGACCTAGCCATGTAAGGAAGATGGTCTAGCCTGCTGGAAGCTCTGAGGCCATGTAGAGGAACCAGGTGCCTTCATCAGCAGTCAGCACCAACAGCTAGGGCCACATTGGACCCTCCAACCCAGGTGACCCTCTGCCTGAATGCAGTTTCATGCACAAGCTCAGGCAAAACCAGCAGTGGAATCTTACAGCCAACCCACAGAACTATGAGAAAAAATAAATCCTTACTATTTGAGCCACTAGATTTTGGGATGGTTTGTTTCTCAGCAATCATTAACAGATACAGACCTGGTAAGAGGCACCGGACATATCTCTGGATCACCAACTGATTTCAGTTTCATCCTACAATACAGATGTGGGAACCAAGAGACTGTGAACCTTTTTTCCCAGAAGAAAATGAAGTTGTTTGAATTTGAACATGAAAGAATCATACATAAGTTGATAAAAATCGAGGTGTGTTAGTTTTGGAGAAGAAAAGGTTATTAATGTGTAAACCACACCACAGCTAAAGAGCAAACCCACTTCCAGAGTGTGTATGGGCTTCTTTGGGCCATCCTCCCATGGGCAGACCACACTGCCAGTATGCCCATCCGTGGGCAAACAAGTTTGCAGGACACAGCTGCAGTGGGGAGACAAGGCAGAGACCTATAGATTTTCCAAGCACCATCACATTCTAGAACAGAAGTCTGAAAAATTCAAGAATTGTAAATTCAAACCTGGCCTTCCAAGTTATGATGGAGATATATTCTCCAAAAGTTGAAGATAAAACATTTTATTTAAGTTTGTTAATTTGATTGAAAACTTCAACACATTTAGACTAACATTATCTCGACCTCCGTTATAGTATTTAGTATCTTGAACCCCACCAGTTTTAGAAATTGTTCCCAACCTTCCAAATTGAGGTCCACTGACCCATGAGGGCTCATGGATATATTCCTTCCCATCACACAGTCACTTTTGATGATAATATTTTCATCATTTGAGTTTCAATTGAACAAATATTGGCTAAGCACTTGCAATATGCTGAATATGCTATAAGGTGACACTTGATAATTACTGAAATAATTCTTTGGTTGAAAATAAATATCCCAATATTTTTAATTTTGGAATATCACAAGATGATTTTGCAAAACTTGATATAACTTTAAGCAATTTTGTTTTCTTTTTATACTCCTCATTTCTAACTTCTTTTTAATAAGGAACCGAAATGTAGATGGGATTATAGCTATTGTTTATAGTTTTCTTGTGTGTATTTTCTTGTTTTCCTTTTCTAAGAATGGGTTTACATTTCTCTATAATAAAATTTTAAAAGTACAAAAACACTTGAATAGTCTACAAAACTATAAAAATATTTTATGGCTAATTCCCTGAGCCAGGAAAGTAGCAAAAGGGCAAATAAAAAGAAAGATTCAGAAGATATTTAGGAGGAATATTGAATAAACCTTAGACACAGAGAAAAGTTGAGAGTTAAAGGTGAGAGAGAGCTGGGTGCGGTGGGCACCCAGGTGAGCATGCCTGTAATCCTAGCACTCTGGAAGGCCGAGGCGGGAGGATCGCTCGAGGTCAGGAGTTTGAGACCAGCCTGAGCAAGAGCGAGACCCTGTCTCTACTAAAAAAAATAGAAAGAAATTATATGGACAGCTAAAAATATATAGAGAGAAAAATTAGCTGGGCATGGTGGCGCATGCCTGTAGTCCCAGCTACTCGAGAGGCTGAGGCAGAAGGATTGCTTAAGCCCAGGAGTTTGAGGTTGCTGTGAGCTAGGCTGACGCCACAGCACTCTAGCCCGGGCAACAGAGTGAGACTCTGTCTCAAAAAAATAAAATAAAATAAAATAAAATAAAGGCGAGAGAGAGGTGGAACCAATAACAACGACGAGGCTTCTGGTTTAAGCAGTTGGTAAGAAAGCAGTGTTGCTCTTTGCAATGGGGAACACATCTGGAGGGAAGCAGCTGAGAGTAGGAAGACAATAATTAAGTGCAAAAATGCTGTACATGGAGAATGGATGAGGTGGAAGAACATATCATCACAGTGTGACTCTTCTACCAATTAATTAAAGCCATGATCATCCTTGTTTTAGAAAAATCACCCTATTTGTTCACTTTTAGCTTCTCTATTTGGATCGTAAGCCATTTCTTGCTTGTCTTTTGCTCAATATTACATTTTGCTAGTGAAGCACCCCTCCTACAGCAGACTGGCTCAGAGGAGTTGATTCTTAGAACCCCTGATGGAAACACCATGGGGAGGGAAAACTGGGTTCAAGTCTGGCTTGCTGCGATGCTTCTCTTAATGGGTAGAAATGTAATATTCATTAAAAAGAATTCAGACTTCAATCACTCTAATGATCATGAAACTTCTTTCATCAATGCATAATAGAACAAAAAGATTGATTTTCATTAGGAATGACTTTCAACATTTTTTTTTTACTTCTTATATAAAAAAAATAAGTCTGTTCAAAGTCTTATAAGGTCCAAGATACGTCTGATCTGCTTGGAAACAGTAGGTAAATTTTTATAGATTTTTCTGCCCTTCACCACCATAGTCAATTTAGAAGGCTCCATTATCTGGTGAAATTTAGCAGCCTAAAATTGCCTTCAATTGAGAAGCACCTTACTTCTCAGTAAAGTGCTATTTTTGAAAAGGACAGTTAGTATGACTAGGACATTGTGCAACTTCTTTTTATTTGTTTATTTTTTTCTGAGGTGGGTTTTGGAAGGAATGAGGAAGAGGAAATAGCCATCAATGATATTATTTCATTGTTCATTTATAGTCCCTAAAAGTTAGAAAATGATTGCTTAACCTTTTCTAAGCATCAATAAAAAACTAAACAGTTTCAGGAGAATAAGACCTCATCCACAGGCATCTGCACGTGTAAGATGTTAAAGAACTGTGAGTCCTCCAGATTGCCTGGCCACTTTAGATTGTAGAGACTTACCTTGTGTTGTTAAGATGGATTCTTGTTAAACTTGAAAGTCAATCTATTTACAAACTTAGAAGCGTTGAATAAGAAAGGCCCATAGAAGTCACACAATCTGACTTGGTCAATTAGAGCATCACATTCTCCTGACCACAGTGAGTGATCCAAGGGTAAGTATGTGACCTAAATCAATGAAACACATGGAGACTGAAGCTGGGAGAGCAGGCAGGGAATCACACATGCCATCGCTTTCCTTTCACAAGTGTTCTGAGCATAATGAATGAATGGCGTGTGTTGGTGAGTACTAAAGTTTTACGTGTTGAATCAATGAGTAAATGACAAAATTGAGGACTAGAGAGATTACGTAGTTTTTTCCAAAATCACAGAGAGATGGTGAGGTGGTAGGAAAAAATTTTCCAAAGAGATTTAAAGGGGGGAAAAAAAAAGAACCAGAACAGCCCTCCACATAAGTGTCTCAAACATGAAAGACATCTATTGACTCATATGACTAAAATCCAGGAGAAGAGGCTTTCAGGGATAACTGGATGCAGGAGCTCAAAAGATGTCAAAAGGCTGAGTTTCTCTTTATTTCTCAGCTCTGCCTTTCTAAGTCACTGGCTTTACTTTCAGGCTCCACAAGGTGATCTGTAGAAGTCTATTCTTTACTGCCAGAAATCCTGGAAGGAAAAAAGAATGTGCATCTTTCCCAGAGGTCCTTGCACAAGCTTCACTGCCTTTCACTGAAACTGACTGGATCATGTGACCCGTCTTCAATTATTTTGGCCAGAACATTAAAATGTTCTGATTGGCCCAGTCTGTGTCACCTGTTCACTCAAGCCAACCGGAGTCAACTCCAGAGTAAGATCAGGGTGATTCCTCAGGGAAAAATCATCCTGCTGTTATCAGGAGATGCCAGTTGGTAAAAACAACAGCTTCCCACACCAGCAGGCATGCAGAATCTGGATCACCAGTGCCCTTCCTGCGTTCTGTTTATGTGTTCTGCTAGCACACAGGAGGCCCAAATGAAGTGTAGAGGAAAGGAGCAATACAGAATGGGCCAATGGGATCCATCAGTGGCAAACTTCCTAGTTTTCCCAGTTTTGCTGAGGTGCAGCTAGCCCAGGCTCTGCCAGCCCAGGCATATTAATAATTGGAGGCATGACCTTCCACAGGGCATCTTTTGCAACCTCTCTATCTGTCTACACTTTCCATGTCTACACAGGATCATCTGCTAACGTGCTTCTTAAAGCCTAGTTAGCCATCTAGAAAGGACTGAGCTCTCTCTCTTTTCCTTCTTGGATTCAAAATTCCTAGAGAAGCCACCATTTACCCCAGCCTACAACATTTGTCCAACATGGGCCATCCAGCTGTAACCAGAGAATAGGACATGGGGAACAAAATAGCTGCTCCCATGGTGACAGTATAAACGGAGAAGAGATGGTTCCAAAAAAATTAGGGTGAGGGAAGAGAAGATGATACAACAGTTGTACAGGTCAGAGCAATTCCATTGCCTCTGGCAGGAGGCTCCTACTGCTGCCGTCTGGGGACAACTCTGAATGTTAGGCCAGGGAAACTTCAGGCTGTAATTTCACATTCATTCCTTTATTTGATAAAAAAGGAAAAAAAAATTTTATTGATATAGATCATATCCTTCCTTCTTTACATTCTAAGTAGGATTATATGATTTTGTAACTCAATTCACTAATTTTTCTACCAGTAAAAACTCATAAATGTTAGACACACATTCCTGGTAAGCATGGAGAAAAGTTATATGCATGCATATATATAAATATAATATTTTAAACTTTGTTTCTGGGTGTTAAGGTTGAGGCCATCTTTCTCACTTTTCTGTAGTTTGTGGTCTCCAGTTTTCTGCTGCAATTTTCCTGACCCAAGTAACATCTTTGGAGACATATTAAAGTTCTTAAAATTTATATAGGAAAATAAAACATAAAAACAAAACATAATTAACATAGTGAGGACAAAATTAAACACACACTTGGATGTGTGTAGATAACACATTTGGATATGTATAGACATTGAGTTTCTTTATTTCCCAGAGTTAATCTGATCTTCTTAAATAAGCCCTCACTTTATTGGATAGTAGAAGGAAAACTTAAAATCTATTTTATCTATTAACTTTGATCCAACTCAATAAATTAAACAGTCTCATTGCATGATCCACTCTCTTGTTCAGATAAATTTCCTGTCCTTACAGACTTCCTTGCCCTTCTCTTGTTCTTTTCCCAGATGTCAGGTGACATTGAGGGGCTGGGGAAAGAGGGATCCCATAGCCTCCTGGTGGCAGAAGAGTCCCACTTTCCCACACATGGGTCCTTGTGTTCCCCTCGGGCTCCTCTGAGATAATGCTCTTTGGTTACTGGTGGTGAGTCACCCTACTAGCATCAAATGACAAAACCTGTGTCAGTTTCTCTTACTTCCATCAGTGTCCTGTGATCACCCCTACTGAGCTGACCCCTCCTCAGCAATTTCTGGGGTTGTATAAACCCGGAGATCTCACTGTAATATCCAGTTGACCCACAGGCAGAATGGCCCACTAAATGATCATTAGCAAATCAGCAGTAGGGTCACTTCCCAACCCTGAGACATCCCTCTGGGTAAGCTCACCATCAACTACTTCTCACATCTCTTTGCAGGACATGTGAGGATGTCATGATACCTTTCGCTTTGTAGAGATGGAATCCTCTCTGCATAAGCACTCTACATGGATTCCATTCTGTAGTAGCCACCAAAGGTTAGTGTGGGAGGAACCACTAAAAAAGGTGGTCTCTTTTCAGACCTCTTAATGGAAAAGTAAAACAAGAGAACTTCCCTCAACTCATCTAATAAACCTTTGCTCAACAGTCCCTTCTCTGACTATTAGACTGCCAGAAGGGGAAAATCAGGACAAGATTATTTCAAATCCTGTTTTATCTTACTTCCATTCCATTCTCCTTTGAACCCTCAACTAGAAGGCAAAAGAGTTAAGATTTCTGTCTCCTCCTTTTAAACCAGAACTTTCTCTATATTATGTCCTTCTCCTTCTCAAGGTAGAATTTTCCATCCCACTTTCTCTGATTCTATAATGTCATATGGCTGTCAGGGAACAAGACAAAGTAGGAAGAGGAATAAAAAAAAAAAAAAAACACTATTTAATATTTCCAATACATTTTCCCATTTACACTTGTGTGTTTGTATCAAAGCATGGTCAGTGCTATCAAAGATGCCTTTGTTTTTCATTTGAAGTTGTTACCTCCTTTGGAAAGCGTTGGCCTGATTTATATTTTGCCTGTTTTATAAGAAGTCACATGTGGAGTGCTTTATAAAAGAGGCATGTATAACATTTTTGATTTATTTTTCTGGTGTTTTCATGTCCCTATATAAAGAGACACCCAAGAGAAGTCCTCTGGCTGACCCACCCATAATCCAGCTTGGCCTGGACCATAACTTCCTTATAAAAGAGAGATTTAGCAACTGCTAAAGCACAAAGAAAAAGGAAAAAAAAAAATGAGACTTTCTTCCTAATGTAATTAAATGCACTGAGAAAGGGAAGCATTTTGGATAGAAGGTGAGCAGCCATCTAAAGCATTTATGCCAAGAATAAATATTTATGGATTTGTCTATTGATGGGAAGCTCTAGCCTGTGATTACATTCTGGCTTGTGTGGTCTCTAAATACTTCCCATGAACTCGCGTTGCTGGGCACAAAATCATTAAGCATTATGTCATGAGCAGCTGTTGCCTGAAGCCCTCTTATGGTGCTATAATGTAGCCAAGGTCCTGCACTGTGCAAATGGAGGGGATTCATTTTAAGTGAGAATTTTAATGAGGAAAAGATTATTTCTGCCACAGGGGCTTTAAACTCTCTCTAACAAGACCACTGTGGAACAAAACCATATGTAAAGCCTCAACAGAAATCAAAGAGCCTTAGCCCTGGAGTTAGAGAGAGAGAAGAATAGTATCACCCAGCCAACCCCTAGTCTGGTCAGGATCTAACCAGAATCTGAAAGCCTCATACATGCTCTTTGCCTCCCTCCACAGTTTCCTAGTTCTGACTTCAGCCTTGTGGCCACACCTGTGTGCCACTCTGAACGCAGACTTCTCCCTTCCCATGCCATTCCTGCTCCGTATTGGACCAAGACTGCATCTGTCCCTAAGCTTACTAATCCAAACCCAGTGGTTTAGTATCAACATCTTCCTGTCTGATCGTGCATGGGTAGCTTTGTGAAAGTTCCATTTTTTTCCCACAAAGCCTTCCAGTAGAAGGCTATCCTCTGCTTTAATAATTGCTATTTCTAGGGCACATCTGATTTCAAGCACGTGGAGAAAAAAGCATGTAGGCAGATGAGGGCAAAGCCAAAAAAGAAGTTGGTCCTATTTTCAATAACATAACTCCCTGCCACAGTAACCACAATACCTTGTAATAGTGTTGATGGTTGCTCTTGCATTATGTATGGTTCTACACCAAGCACTTCGGTCTTGTCTTGGAGTACAGACAAGAGGTGTAAATTTCAACTAACAATGCATCCATCAATTCAATGAAATGTCTACAAGTTCAAACCGTTTAGGTATAAGTTAGTCATGCTGTTGAATATATGCAGACTCCCATAAACCCTAATATAAAAGAATTTCATGTATGATTTTATTTTGCTGCATCACCATTATGAGAAACATAGTTTTAGGGGCTCCACAGTGGAGGGAGACTTCCTTCTTTCACAGCAGGGCTGGTCATTTGGTTGAGAGAGGAGCAAACCATTCTGCACACTCCTCCCCACAGCCTTGTATCTGACCTTTCCTCTTCCTCTCTGAAATTCAGCTATTCTTTCTGAACTACCTGGAGGCTCTCTCCCTCATTTTGGTCCCCCCTGGCCCCTCTGACTTGGCTATCTCACATGATTCCATGCTCAGCCCTGCTGGGATGACTCTCAGGGACTCCATAAGGAAAATGCCATTTGCTGATACAGCTTTCCAGGTCACAGACAAAGCTGGTGGCTGAACATTCCAGGTCTCTGCCAAGCCTCCTCATGCCCTAGTGCAGCCCACAGCTCGAGCAGCCCATGTTTGGCTTATAACCCATAAAAGATCATGCTGGTCATTACAATGTAGAAGAAGGACATTATCCAAGAAGCGTTTTTAATATTTTGATATTATTTAAAAATGGAAAAAACTATTATTTCCATGTTTAAAATGCAAAATGCCTAGGATATATTTTATGAACTGCTTGATTGAATCTTTTGAAATGCTCTTTATTTTACTTGTTCATATTTATAGGTCTCATTTTCAGGGTAAAGCTAAAGAGGCAAAAACTCAGTCTGTGAGTTTTCTCTAATGCATGACATATCAGTTGTAAGAAAACTACAAGAAAGCATATCTGTCTAGATTTGCATAGATCTTGCCAGTGGTGTATGCATGCATGTGCACAGGCACTTTGTGTGTATGTATGTGTGTGTGTGTGTGTGTGTGTGTGTGTGCATCCTTTGGGTGGTGGATAGTTAGATCCTTTTGGGTTTTGCTATTTGAACTTTTATTACTAAAACACCAAACTAGGGTCATTGTGAAAACCACTGAAAAAGGACTTCAATCATGGAAAACATGATCTGATTTAATTAACCAGAAAGCTCATCAATTCCTGCTGCTCCCTCTATTGATTAATAACAAAACAACACTGGTTTTCTGTTTCAGCAAAGGAACATGTTTACTGAGTAAAACCATAGTTAGTAGCAATACCAAAGAAGTCTTCTAATTCTTTACAGACCCAGAAACCCCTAGTTGTTGCTGAAAAGAAGGGGAAAAAAGAAAGAAAACAGAAGGCAAGCATAGAAAAAAAAATATGAACATGAATTTCATTGAAATATTTTTATTGCTGAAATATATTTTGAACTAAAAGAACAAAAATAAAGTGATGAGAGACAGAGCTACTTGGTGAAAACAAAAGCTACCTGGTTGTTTATAGAGGAAAGGGAACAGTTTCCTTTAGCAAGTTTCTTTCCCCATTTTTTGGCGGCTGGAAAACACATGTGATAAAACAAAAACATAACTAAATTGACAGGAGATTTAAGTCTAATCAGATTTAGGAAAAGCCAAAATGTCTTTGGAGTAGGGAAATGGAAGGAGGAAGTTTTATAGACTACAATGGGAAAGCATTATTTACTTCTCTCTGGAACATTGATAAGCTACCAGGTAATGAAATTTTTATGGCAATATTTACTACAAATTGGCTTTGTTTCCTGCATCCTTATTTTGGCTGTGCTAGTCCCTTTGTTGAGCTATCTTTTTGACATTGTGATCTTTACTGCCTCTCCCATGCTGTCCTCTCCTCCATCATCTCCCTTTCTGACCAGCATTAATACTCACTTGTTCTCTCACTTGTCATCAGGCTTCTTAAGGTGAAACTCTGAAATCCTTCCCTAGCTCTGTAGATTGCTCCCACCCTCTTTCTTCCTCTTTTGCCACTGCCAGCTGAGTGTGGTGTGGACCCCTAGTCTGTGTCAGAAAACTACCTCTTCTCTCCCATATTCCATCACTGTCTCCTGGGCTCTGAGAAAGCATTTCCATTCCCTATTTTGACCATTCACCTGCATGTCCTACTGACACTTTCACTCAACATGTCCAAAACCAAACTTATCACCTCCATCCCAAACCAGCTCCTCCCTTTAACTTCCCTGCTTCCATTAATGACATCTTGAGTTCAAAGCTCCTCTTCATCTCCCACATTCAATCAATTGCTTCTGCTCTGACTCCCATATCTATTCTGTCCTCATCCCCTCTGCCTGCACACTAGTTCAGAACCCCATTACGTTTTGCCTAGCCTACTGGGAAAACGACCCCATTGATCTCCCTCTTCACCTACTCCAATCTATCGTACTTGCAGCTACCAGACTACTCATCCTGACACACAGCCCCAATCTTCTTGTCCACCCTCAGCTGTAAAACACCTCACTGTCTTTGGAATCAAGCACAAACACTTCGTCTTGGCACTCAAATAACTTTACAAATGAACTCCAACCCACTATTGAGATTTATTCACCACAACTATCAATCATCGAACTAAATCAATGTGATGGGGAAAGGTCTGGTCCAGAACTAGGATTTTGCCTGGAAGTGCAAGCCTGCATATTATTCATGGGTAGCCGTGTAGGGAAGTTGACATGTGGCCCAAAGGCAAAGAGGGATGTCCAAGATAAGACCTGACAATTTCATAGTTCTTTCCACAGCTCATTACTCTATAAGATGCTCCATGAATTCTAGCTAAGCAACTTGCTTTTACTGCATTGTAAGCTAGGATTTTACATTTGGACAAATCTCAGCCAAAGAGCAGATGTTTTCTTATGCCTTTCTAAATCAATGTGGCTTATTTTTCTCAGTTTTCTGTTAATATACACTCTGTTACAGATACATTCCCCAGGCTGGGACTCAGCTATATTTTGATGAGGAGAAAGAAACAACTTTCACTGAAGCCACAATAATGATAACAGTCCTTTTCTCTTTCATCTTGCAGCTAAACTAACAATGCATCCATCCAGTCAATGAAATGTCTGCAGATTCAAACTGTTTAGGGATAAGTTAGTCATGCTATTGGATAGTCAGACTCCCATAAATGCGACTCCAATTTAAAAATAACAATAAGAATGATTTCCCACAATTGTAATGTTCTGCAGTATGCAAATTTATGACATAGACTTTGTGGACTTTTACCCTTACAGTTTTTTTAAGTTAGGCAAAAAAGATACAGTGAAAAGGTGAGCAAAATTTTTTAATAAAAGGCTAAATAATAAATATTTTAGCTTTATGTGCAATATGGTCTTTGTTTCAACCACTTAACTCTACCTTTGTAGCATGAAATCAGCTATAGATAATAGGTAAAGGAATGAGTTTGTATATTTGCCTGTAATACAATAAAAAAATTATTTGTGGACACAGAAATTTAAATTTTATGTAATTTTTATGTGCCACAAAATATCATTCTTCTTCTGACTCTTTTTTCAACAATTTAAACCATTGTAATCATTTTAAAAATTCTTAGTTCACAGGCCGTATAAAAACAGAGGGCAAGCTGGATTTGGCCTATGGGCCATAGTTTGCCAACTCCTGTTACAGTGCTATTATGGTCTGAATGTTTGTGTTCCCCCAAAAATCATATGTTGAAATCCTAACACCCAAGGTCCTGGTATTAGGAGGTGGAGCCTTTTAAAAGGTGATTAGGTTATGAGGGCAGAGCTCTTATGAATGAGATTAGTTGACATTGGCCTTGGCAATGATTTTTTGGATATTACACCAAGAACACAGGCAACAAAAGCAAAAATAAACACATGGAACTACATCAAACTAAAAAGCCTTTGTATATCAAAGGAAACAATCAACAAAATAAAAGGCAACCTACAGAATGGGAGAAAATATTTGCAAACAATACATCTGATAAGGGGTTAATATGCAAAATATATAAGGATCTCACACACAATTCGATAGCAAAACAACAAATAACCCAATTAGAAATGAGCAAAGGACCTGAATAGATATTTTTCCAAAGAAGACATACTAATGGCAAACGGATATATGAAAAGGTGCTCAACATCACTAATCATCAAAGAAATGCAAATCAAAACCATACTGAGATACCACCTCATACCTGTTAGGATGGCTAGTATCACAGACATGAAGTGACAAGTGTGGGAGAGGGTGCACAGAAAAAAGACCCTTGCATACTGTTAGTGGGAATGTAAATTAGTACAGACGTTATGGGACATGGTATGAAGTTTCCTCCAAATATGGAAAATAGAACTACCATACAATCCAGCAGCCCCATTTCTAGGTATAAATCCAAAGGAAATTAAACCAGTATCTCAAAGAGATATCTGCACTCTTATGTTCATTGGAATATTATTCACAATAGCCAAGATATAGAAACAACCCAACTGTCTGTCAACAGATGAATGGATTTTTTTAAATGTGATATATTTATACATGAAATATTATTTTCCTCCTTTTTTTCACATAAAAAAGAAGGAAATCCTACCATTTGTGGCAACATGAATGAAACTGGAGAACATTATGCTAAGTGAAACAAGCCAGACACAGAAAGATAAATACTGTACAATATCATTTATATGTGGAATCTAAAAACGTTGAACTCATAGAAACAGAGAGTAGTATGGTGGTTTCCAGAGTCTGAGGGTTAGAGAAAATAGGGAGATGTTGATCAAAGGGTATAAATTTTCAGTTACAAAATGAACAGTTTCTAGAGATCTAATGTACAGCATGGGTAGTAAGGGATGTGTTCATTTGATTGTGATAATCATTGCACAATATAAATGTATATCAAATCATTACATGGTATACTTTGAATATATACAATATTTATTTGTCAATTAAATACTTTAAAATAAAAAATAAATAATTTTTCTTACAAAAGCCTCAAGGGAGCATGTTCGCCCCTTCCACCATGTGAGGACGCAGTGAGAAGGTGCCATTTGTGAACCAGGAAATGGGCCCTCACCAGACACCGAATCTGCCAGCACCTTGATCGTGGACTTCTTAGCCTCCAGAACTGTGAAAAATAAATTTCTCTTGTTTATAAGCCACCCAGTTTATGATATTTGTTATAGCAGCCCAAATGAACTAAGAGAAGTGCTGTCCTTACTACAGCTGAGATTCTGTGGCTCAAAAGTTAATATGACTTTGTCTGAAATCACACAAGATGGTATCAGTGTTTTTGGTGAAACTCTAGCTCACATAATTTGACCAGAATTCCAGTCTGCTCACTCTACAGCAATGCTCCCTACATTTAGAAACATCTAAGAGTGGCCACCCATTTCTCTAAGCAGTGAACATTGCATCCAACATAGAGAATAAGACCAAGAAACTACAAAATTTCATCTTCCCCCCAAAGGGTTCATAAGTGGTCTGTGACACTTTTTCTCCAGAAACTGAATGCAAAAAATATGTGTAGGTTTGCATTGTCAAGGATGCCCTCCTCTGGGCCTTCTCCTAGACTAGTCCTCATCCTTGGACTACAATCCTTGGCCTACTGAGCTCAGTTTTAGCAAAAAGAAAGAAAAATAAATAACAAGAAAAGAGAAGCCTATACATGTGCTGCTCCTGGAACCTACCCAGCCTCTCAGGATCAGAACTGTGCTCCTTAGGGAAAGTAAACACAGACTCATGCCCTAAAATAGGGACTTGGAGTGGTAAAGGCACCCACAGCACAAAGCTTGATTTGGCCAGAAGCCTTTCCTCCCCAAAGCCACTGCTGTGGTGATGGAAAGTGAGCATGGATGGGAAGCACAGCAGTGACTGAGAGAGTGCCCAGTGACTACCGTCATGTTGGACAACGGTGGTGGTGACTAGAGGAGGAGATTGGGAGGACTCTGATCCCAGAAATGCCCTGAACCTGAAGGGTTCCTTTAGACAATAGTGATCTTATTGTCCTTGGTCAGATGTTACACTGTAATGTGAGAACATGTTTTGGTAGCATGGGGAAAACATTGACATTCTTCGCTGGAGGGCTTAAGCCAACAGAAATGGGCTACCTAGAGACCCTGCTCGGTTATATGGAGGACAAATGGACTGCACAGATGGTGGACGTCTCACACAGAGAATTCATTCCTTCCTTGAAATGTGTGTTGCTTGCTTCCCAGATTGCTACCATTTATGGGCATGGAATTATTGCAAAGGTCAGAACTAGTCAGACCACCAAGCATCTAGATTATCCACATCTGCAGATCCCTCTTCATTTATTTCTGTCTTAATTTTAGAGTCTTTTTTTTTTTTTTTTTGACGATAGAGCTGCTGCGGGGACTCATTTTATCACCCATGCCTTCTATAGCTGTAGCTCTTTAGATAGTGTATTGCTAGGACCATCCTTGTCCAGCAGCTTTCTAAGAAGTGCATTATTTTCCTTCTTCCTAGGAGTTAGCGGCTTCTGCTTAACATTTCCAGAGCTTTCGGTGAAGATCTCCTCTTCCAGGAAATTAGTCAAATATAGAGGATAGTTTTCCAGATACAGGCTTCCCTAGGTCATTCCCTCACCTTTTGCATTTTAAGGAATCTGCCCACCTATTAATGGCAAGTTTGTACCGAGTAGCATGGATATAAATTTCTAAAGATCAGGAAATGAGTTCTAACCAAGAAAGATCTTATTGACATCCAGTGACCTATTAGGACAATGCACTATTATCCCATAAAGACTGATAATATTATTTTAATAAGGAAAACTGCCTGAACATGTTTAGAGACTGAATAAGTAGATTTGATTGTCAGGGTTGGTTGTGCACGTGTGTTGGGGAGTAGGGAGGGCTGGAGATGGTGTGTGGTCCTTTTGCCATGCCCAAGAGATTCTCTAATTAACCTGAGCTTGCTTTCATCTGTGTCCGAACATGACTGCTATCAACACATTGAGAAAACTAGGGCGGTAGCTTAGAATCTCCTGGTCTTCTATTTTTATCTGAGACCTGACAAGAGATTGGTTTTCCCCTATTTTGGCTCTTTATCTTTTTTCTTGGTCAGAATTTTGTACTTAAACTTCATCTGCCTCCAGTCAGACTTGGATCCAAAATCTGTTCTCCTTCAGCCCCACCTGTGACTCCTCGCTACAGAAAAGGCTGCATAGACTTCCCTCCCCTCCATTGTGTTCCTTGTCTCCCACCTCATCTAAAATTTAACAGCATTCTCCTTTTAGGTAACGTGTTTGAACTTTCTTGCCCACCTAAGTTTGACTAAGTTAGACCCTAAGGGCAGGCACCAGCCTTTTCAGGTAGACGCCACTAAAAAAATTCAAGAAACAAAAATAAAAACAAGCTTTCAATTGTATTGTGCTTATATTCCCAGCTGTTTGATAAGTTTCCAGTGACGTTTATAGGAAAAAGGAAAAATCTGACGTTCCACCTGTAGTAAGGAAAATTTAAGCTACAGCTAGGAAGTCAACATGAAAGAACATGAGAATTTACATATGTGGATTCTATCACAAGTTAGCTGATCTACAGTTTGATAACAAACATCTGTAGAATTCCTCTACTTTTTTTTCTAACACCTTAATACCCCAGACCCTACCGTCTGTCCTTACTGAATGACAAATATACGTACATTCTCTATACAAACATTCATCATATTAGTGTTCATTTACATCTTTTCCATTATTTCATCACTTTATGTGGGATGCTCAAATGACCACAAGTTCTGCTGAACTGGAACTATAATGATGATCACATCAGGATGATAAATACACAGAATGTAGGGAAAAAAAAATCTAATTGAAGAAATAGCAAACAAGGAATGCAGGGTTTAGTGACATTTGGAATCTAAATCAAAATGACATTCTCCCAGGAGCTGGAGAGGGGCGCCTGCTGGTCCTGGGGTTGCTGTTGTTGATATCAGAAGTCATGCTGTGCAGCCCAGCAACTGCTGCTGTGTCTGGGGAAGCCAATTTAAGATTTGCTCCAGTAGCTGTAATTTAAGAGTAAGGGCATTGGGAGTTGAAACTGAGCACTCCACAGCATATAACCAAGGAGATTTCTATCCACATTGCAGAACCTTTAGGCTCACGCCACAGCTTTTCTATTCTCTGTCATCTTTTTCCAATTAGAGAGCAGACCGAGTAGAAGGAAATGATCACCCAGCAGCCCTATCTGAAATTATTGCTCAGAGCGCCCCTATGCTAGCTTCTGAGCTGGGCTCTCCAGAGACGGACTTGCAACCCGGCACTTCCAAGCACTGATTGAAGCTCATTATCATCAAAGTGGTTCAGTAGTTCAATTTTATCCACCCCATTTCACAGATGGCCAAATTAAGGTCCGGTGAGGTTAAACAGCTGGTGCAATCTCATAGCTACTGAATTGCCAGGTTTTTGAACTAGATACCAAGGTCTGCTTTTTTTATACCACAAGCCATTTTCTCTCCCTCATCAAAATATTTTGAAAGAATCAGAGAGTTAAGTTGAAAAAAAATGTAGCATGAGTTTTAGGGCTCTGAATAAAATGCTCTGCAGAATTCACATGGCAGCTAATGCTTTTTGTCAACTACTGAAAACAGACTTTTCTGACTCTGGTTAGCTCTGAGATAAAACTCTATTTTCCTTATCCTCTGAAATCCTTTACCATTTTCCTGAAATACTTAACATCAAAATAATATTTTGTATGCCCCTGACAATTTTAACCCTTCTCACCATTATTCTAGCCTTGCCATGATGTAAGGGGGAAACAGAATTCTTACCAGTCACAGCTAGGAACTTGTCCAGTGCTGTTCCTTGCAACAAGGTGGAATGTTCTACAGTCTTCTTCTGTCTGTTTTCACATTGGTGGTGATGAACACTATTAAGAATTGCACATCATTTGCTCTTAGCTGTTACTTCACCTGCAAAATGAGTTTCCAACTCCACAGGTTTAAATTCGACAGTAAATGTGAAGGATTTTGCTGCACATCTGGTATACGCGAAGTGCCTGTTAGCTATTATTTCTTATTAAAGTAATATCACAGATCTATGATGAATCTTCAGTGCAACATAAATGAAAGAGCATAAGATTTGAGTTAATTCAGAGACTTGGGTTCTAGTTGTGGATCTACCACTAAGCGCTCACTTTTGCAGCTCTAAAAGACCTCTTTCCTCTCTCCAACACGGGTATTGATGCTTGTTGGGCCTTCTCAAAGTTATAGGAAGAATCAAATATGCTGGTAGTTTTCAAGTACATTTTAAAACATTAAAAAGCCATGCTTGCAAGTGTGAGTAATGATTTCAGTTGCTCTCACCATTAAGTCACTGCTGTACGATACACACGCATTCACTGCATTGGAAGGTTGTGGGTTGTTACAGAAAGAACGTAGTAAGCTTTGGCTTCAGGCAGAATGGGGTCCAATCCCAGTTCTACCACTGATTTGTCTCTCAGAGCCTTGCTGTCCCTATTTGTTCAGTGGAGCTAAAAAAGCCTATTGTCACGGAAGTTCCTATAACTAGGAACTAGTAACCAGGAGCTAGGTAACTAGGATAGAGCTAAGGCTCAGACATCCCAGGATATGGATCTGGGTAGCACTGCCTCTGTTTTCTGTCTGCATTATCTATTGATATTTGCATGACACACAGAGAAAATTTGAGCTAAGTCTGTAAGTGGGATTTAAATATATTCAGACATGGTTCTCTGAATGCATCAGTGGTGTTGGAAGCCAGATTATGGAAAAAGAATCTTTTTTTACTCCTAAGTAAGAAAAAATCTTAGTAAGTAAGAAAAAAATCAGACCACTACTTGGCACAATTGACCACTCAGTAAAGGAGGCTTCGTACACGCTTTATTGTCCCCAGATGAAATTCAGAGATAACAAAACCTACTTACACACACATAATGTTTTTAAAAATCAATAAAAATGGCTTCAGAAATAAAAAGGAAAGTAATTTATAATAAAATCACTTGTAATTCAGAAGGTAAAAGCCGGGAGGTGATAAGACTGGGAGATGAAATGACATAAACAGAAGCTTGTGCCCTGTGTAGAATCCCACTGCCATAACCCAGCTGACCCACGAGTCTGTAACACTGGCAACCCACACGTCAGGAGTGGTGTTGCTGTTGGTGATATAATTTTCTGGAATGAACAAATCCTGATGACATTCTGAGTAAGAAAAATATGTTGTTCTCTCAATTTATACAGCAATTGCATTCTTAGAGAATTCAGCATACATATTAAAACTGTACCAAAAAAAATATTTTACTGATATAAAACATAGTTATTTGGCTTAGATAATGATAAATATGCTTTTCTTTTTGCCTAAAAAATGGCCAGGTGGACATTGAAAAGCTAAGTGGGTACAGGATAATTCATTCTTGGCAGGACTTCTAGCAACCCTGTCCCAATCCACTAAGAGTTTCCCTGATCAAAGGAGCCCTATAAATTTCAAACACACTCCCTAGAGAGCTATGGGCCCAATGAGTCAGTACAATCTTCACAAAATCATAAAATTTTAATAACCAAGTAACTTCATAATTTGTCTCTTTCTCTTGGTTTCATTCTAGAAATCCTAGGCCACTTTCTTTCTGTCTCCACTTTTAAGTCAAATTATCTTTTTAGATTATACTTTGACCACCTTGAGACTCATATTTGGCAAGAAAATTATGTCACTTCTCAGAATCTTTCATCCACCATGATGAAACCGAATCCATCAGTCATTTTAGCTCCATTTCACAGAGGAGAAACTGAGCAAATGAAGGCAGATGACTCACCCAAGGGCAAGCCACAATGTGACTGCAGAGATCGGCCGGAATCTGTATCTTTCAGGCCTGGTCACTGAGCCCCTTTGCTCTCTGTTGTTTGTCCTACTTTCCTCCTGGACTTGTGACTTCATTAGCATTTTTAAGGAGTGAGTGGGAGAAGACCTAAAAAAACTCAAGTCCCTGATTTGCTCCTTGTCAATTTCTGTAGTAAGAAATCAGCAGTGAAGGAGAACCTGAAATGCGTTTCCATTAATCCGAGCTCTTGCTCTCCCTGCTTTACATGATTAATTGCCACCGAGCTCTTAAAGGACTGCTGGCCACCACCGAACCTGCTGCTCCATTCAGAGCAAATCCATCACTGAACCTGCTCAAGTGTCTGAGTGCATGAGGAACACACCCAGACGTGACAAAACAGGGTCAGGCCACAGATTTGTTCAGTCAGGGGACAAGCCATGCACTGTGCTTCCTGTCTCCCTCATTGCAGAGATGTGGCAGGGAGTGTAATAAAAAGTAATGATGTGGAAGAGAGCATGCTGTTGCCTTCCGAGGGTCAAGTCGGTACAATTTGTGCAAGGTCCTGACATTTTCACTCTTTCAGTACAGAAACACTGAATGAAAAAATACAGTGCCAAAAAGAAAGACACATATCAGGGTCACTTTAAACACTTTAAAATAGATCCCATATGAGGCATCCCAATAGATCACGAAGATTGCTTTTCAGAGCGAGAGAGGCAGCTTTTGGGGACTGCCACACGGTGCCACCTCTGTGAGTAACAACGAACTCGCTCTTCTCAATCACTGCGGGCCATTCTCGCCAGAAGCTGCATATCAGCTCTCACGTTTGGAAAGGCCGTTTTCTAATAGGGCAGGTGGGTTCTTGCTTATTTTGATAAAGAGAACTATCAGTTCATAAAGTGATTCAAAGGATTTATTCAGTGTTTTCAGAAGGAGAAGGGCACAGTGCCCACTTGGGAACACATACCAGGTGATAGGTAAAGAAGATGGCGGTTCATAAAAGCGTTTTCAGAGCTTCCACATGACCGATGTATTCCTGGGGGCTCTGAAAATGACGCGTGGAACTTTGCAGCCTCGAAATTGCAATGATTGTGGCTGCGACCTCCTTGAACTACAAAGAAATCTTTTAACTGCTTGACTACAGGGTTTATTTAGATATTATCACCTCCTAGATGGTAGCCTAGCATCTGAGAGGCGACAGAGCATGTCATTTGCAACCTTGGGGGAGTTAAAAAAAATCTCTTCATGTGTTTCTGTACCTATGTATACACCTATTTCACAGGGTTAATGGGAGAATTTTATAAGTTATTAGTGGCTGGAAAGTGGGAGACATTATGTAGTGGCCACAAGGAGAACTAGGACACCATTAGATGTTGATGCATAATAGAATACAAATACAGTTTTATATGTTTTAACTTGGGGAGTGCAAAAAAGTCCCACATACCCCTAAAATCTTCCTAGTTAGAATTGTCATTATCATTGAGTTTGCTGATACCTTACATTTGCTTAGTGATTTCTGGTTTAAAAAACATTCATTTTGACCTTACTTAACCCACTCTAAAATGCCATGAAGTTACTCACTATGATACTAGAAAGTTTAAGTCTTTTAAATTAAGGCACATTTCTAAAAAACCCCTTTTTAAATTTCCAGTAATGCCAACATTGGTGGAAACTGAGTTATTGCCAAGGAAGGCAGCACATTATAAATCAAGATACAATTCTCTTTCTGCTCACCCTGTTAAAGAAACAGAACTGAGATTGTTTTTTTAATCCAATGGGGAACGTTGCAAAGGTGATGATTTTAGAATGACACCAAGTCTTATTTTTAGCAGTGAAGGTTATATTTTTTGGCCAAAGACTTATTGCATTCATTCATTCAACAAATACTTGTTGAGCACCCACGCCAGGCACTTTGCCATACGATAGGAACACAATTGTCAGCACTTTTGTTCAAATATCTACAATATATCGAGCCATCCTACTAAACCAGACAGAAAAAGGAGATTAGGAAAAATAAAGTCAGGCTAGTTTAAAGACATTGGAAATGATCATCATCAGCAGGATCTGGTGATAAATGAAGCAATGCAACAGAAAGATGGGAAGCATAAAGAGTTTGCCACTAGAGGTGCATGAAGATGCATTTTTGAAAATTATGGCAATTAAAGCACTTCAGATAAAACGTTAGCAATATGGCGGGGGGAGTCCTCTCACCCCCACACCATCCACTCCCGCCAGCCCTCCAGCCCTCCTTCCAATAATCACCCCACTACTGGCCTCCCGAGCTCACATCTGATGAACACATTCAATTCTTTTCAGCCCGGCAATCACACTGAACACATGTAATATGTAATTCTCAGAGAAGGCTGAGAGAGTTAACAATGAAGGAGAAATTAAAAACAAGCTAATGGCTGCTTTGGTGTGACCGCAAGCTAAAAGTCACGGGGACGCATAATTTATGAGCAGGCAGGAAATGCAGAGTGGAAATTGAGAAAGACAGCTATGGAAAGAGGAGAACAAAGCAGACATGTGGAGAAAGGGAAAGACCTTGAGTAAAGGACACAGCTTTCTCTCAGCTCTGAGCTTTCTCTTCTGATTCCATTCCTCTAACGAGATCCTTAGAATAAGCCCCTATTTTATTGAGATAACTTGGGTGGAACAATAGGAGTCTGATGAGGTACTTGATAAAGGTTAGCTTCCTTGTCTTATCTACTTCTCTAGTCAATTATTTGTCTCATCACTTATTCACGCATGCATTCTTTAATTTATTTCTTAAGGTCAATAAAACCTGACCACCTACTCTGTGCGAGGTACATTCTATTTGCTACATTGGTACTGAGGTCTTAACTGTATCCTCCCCAAATAATATATTTGCATTTATCTGGGCATTGCAGAGGGAGAAGAGCAGCACACAGGAGTGACGCTAATGGTGAGGAAGATATTT
The DNA here is from genome assembly GCF_041146395.1 of Eulemur rufifrons. NCBI lineage: Eukaryota > Metazoa > Chordata > Mammalia > Primates > Lemuridae > Eulemur > Eulemur rufifrons. The sequence continues at coordinate 45,942,561 of NC_090985.1, forward strand.
AGGGAATTCCTGGAAAGCTTATCAAACTTCTCCTTCGGGGGCCCACCCCTCTAAATCTGAGTAGCATCAGCCCCAGAGCCCAGAGTAAACTGCCAGGCTACGGTCGGAAGTTGCTCCTTCTTGCATTCCTCTCTCAACAGGCCTGGCCTCAGACAGGATTCAGGGAGGGACCTTCACAGCATCTCCGATACTGCCCTTCGCTACTCGAGAAAATGTGCTGCTTTCCCCTGCTCAGTCCTCAGACTTTCTCGTATGCCATCATCTGTCACAGGGATGTTGACAGCCCGGCGTAAGTCAGCTTTAATTTTATGGATTATTTTCTTCTGTCAGCTTAAAGGAAAAAGAAGGGGGAAAAAAAAAAAAAAAAAAGTCTGCCCAGGCTCTCCTTGAAGAAGGGTAAAGAACCAGAGGCAGAAAGAGACCAGTGCCGGAGATCTGGGGGCAGTCGGCTGACCTGGAGACGTGCGTGAGCTCAGGTTCACACAAGTGTCCAAATGCTAAACAGACAGATGGCTCGTCTCGTGGATGTTTGCGAGTTTCAGAGCTCTGCGCTGGCCGTGCTTTGGAAGAGCTGCTGCTGAGAGCAGAGTATATGTCGTGCTTTCGCGCTTTCGTCACCTGGAGTCAGCCCATCTAGGTCAGGGACCCAGACCTGGCTCTTCAAAGATGGGAGTGGGAGCCAGTGGCCTGTTTTCAGTGTTTCCGAAGCCTAGCTGACAGTGCCTATTGATGCGCAAGAAGACTGAACAAACTGCCAAATACCCCACCTCTTCATTTTTGTCTGGGATGATATGAACCCAGGCTGGCTGGGTTTGTCATTTCGCAGTTTCCAGAAACCAAAATGGGCAGTTAGGGGCTTCTATAATTAATACCAAATAAGCAATAAATGAATTGTTTTATTAAATAAAGGTGATTTGTTGGATCATCAAAAATCTTTCAAATATAGGAGGGGGACACTAAAAAGTGAGCCTGGTGAGGAGACAGATGGAAATATTCTCTCATGACTTTATAGAACATTTCAGCTTTTCCCGAAGTAAGGCTATAAAAATTGCGCTCAGAAGGTTCCTCCACTAGGATCACTAGGACCCTCCTTTGGAGGAAGAATAAGGTTAATGGTCCAGACTACCATCCTCCAACATGCTTTAAAAGGTCAAATCATGGTTCCATCAAAGCTAGGCTGGCTGCCGGGCAGACCCCTGAAAAGATGAAATTTTGCTTTTTCAAAAAGAAAGAGGATAAAGAACCAAATGCTGTCAATAGGGAGATTGATTCCTGGCAGGCCATGAAGCGTTAAATCCCTTGTTGGATTCTCTGACTCGCGTTTATTTAATGCATCTCCCGGATGGCGCGGTGAGGAGCACAGCAAAACAACCAGCAGCCGGTCGTGGGGTGCAGAGAGCCGTCCCAACACCAGATGGCAGCACAGGCCTACGTTTGAAACCCAGGCTCCGCGGTAGCGCAGCAACATTCCCCCCACTGCCCAGGAGGATTTTATTCCCCTTGAATTTTAACCAATTGTGTTACATCTTTTGTCTCCAAAAGGACAGAAATAGGTTCCCTCTTTCCCTCTAATTGATTTTAAGTTTCCTTTTGTTCAAGCTCTGCTAAAAAGAGGAGAGAGTCCTATTCTTCAAAGGTTGACCTGCTTGAGACTTCTATTAAGTGGGCCAAATAATTATACCCCAAAGATAAACCTTTTCTCTGAAAACTACTCTCTGTGTTTGCTCTCAGAAGCAATGCTTGTGCCGTGTCAACCCAACTGACACGCCGCCCAGGGGAGCAGCCGACCTCCTGGGCATGTTTTGGCTTTTCTCTTCCAAAGCAGATTGTTGGTCTATTGAACGAGAATCATCTGCTGTTACCGGTCCTCTCAGGACAGGCTGGCACATCTGAAAAGGTGATAAATCTGCCCTTTGGCTTCCAGGCCCCATTACTGAATTCTCCGTTACCCTTTTGCAGGTGATAGCATCACCTGATACGGACAAACAGCCTCAAACCTGCATTCAGTGATTTGTTCAATAAATAAACAAAGTTACCATTTTCCTGCCCTTCCCTCCATGCTGACTTCCTATTGACAGCAGAGCCCAAAACAAGGCTGAATCCTTGGCCATGGCTCTGTCTGGCTTCCAGGCCTTCCTGCATGCTGTTACCCTCTGCTGAAGGACTCTAACCCCAGCCTCTTCACCTGGGTGATGCCACTACACGCTTCAGTTCCCAATCTAACTGTCACTTCCTTTGGATAGACTTGTCAAATTGTCAAGGCCAAGTCCAGATGAGAGTCCCCTCACAGGGACCACACAGCACCCTATGCTTTCATTATCACGGTTCTTCTAACACTATATCATAACCACTAGCTGATGAGTCAGTATCCCCCAAAGAACGTAAGCCCCTCACTGTCTCCCTCTGACTTAGTCTGTCTGATAGCTCACAGCATAAAGATGCCTTTTCAGTATTTATTGAATAGCTGCAAAACTAAAAACATACTGCAATTTGTGAACTTACCTTTTTATGTAACTTATCTATGGTTTCACGTTATTTTTTTGAGCCATATCATTCACTTGGATTTCAATATACTCTTTTCAACCCAGGGCTGAGGGAGTGGGGGTTAGAGAGAATTATGAATAAAAAATGTAGAAAATTGTGCAAATCTCTGAGTAACTCGTGGGAATGTGTCACAATATATGTATTATGTTTTTCTATGGGGGAACATGTCTGGGTTTCAGAGCTTATAGGATCAAGCTTAAATACCCATTTTATAGTCAAGTTATTACAAAGTTTGCTCCTATCTTTATCTACTACCATTATGACCAGGTAGTACCTCCCCCTTCAGAAGTGTCTCTCACTTTTCCAAATACATACTCCTCTCACCCCTGTGACTTATTTTGACCTCCTCTCCATTCATGCTTCCCAGTCATCCTCACAAATCCACACAAGTCCTCCTTCTGCCAAGAAGCTTCCCCTGACCATGTTGATGCTCATGTTGATTTCCATCTCTGAAAGCCAAGAGTCCTGAGGGTCTGTATCCAGTGACCTTGATTTCTGAAATCAAAATCACAGCTAGATAAGATGGATTATACTGGGATCAAAAAAAAAGAAAAAGGCTGTATACTAACTGGAAATATAAGCTATACCATTCTGCTTTTTTTCTAATCATTTCCTGTCTGTAAACTTATTCTCCCCAACCAAAAAAGTAAGCTACTCAAAGAAAGCTTTGTGTTCTATATCTTTGGTATCCTGAAGGGTTTCTGATATGATCTAGGCTGATACACTCCATAAATTGATCCATATAGACCACCCTGTAAATTGACTGATTAATAACACAAAAATCATACCCTCAAAATCCACTATTATTTAGCCTTATTCCAAGTCTCAGCAGCCTTATTACAAGGATAGAGTTGGATCCAAGAATACAAGAGGTCCCAGGCCTCCATCTCCTTCTGATTACAGGAAGGCTAACACTTTAATAGGGATTCAATGTTTCCCAGAGGGTGACATTCAAAACAGGACATTAAAAGCAAGGAATGAGGCAGCACTGGATTCCCTGGATCCAGACCAGACAGCACCTGAGAATACATTTCCCGATCACTCCCCCACCTCATATACACACGTACATGAAAGTCTGCAAGATCCTGTCTGATTCAGGCATTGGCCAAATCACCCTGCCTGTTAGTGGGATAGTCATTTAATTGCACTCCATTTCCTGAGCGTTCAACCAAAGGAAGATGTAAAGTGCTCTGGCTGTGCTTCTACACAGCTCACAAATTAAAAACCTTAAGGTTTTCTGCAGTTTTCAAAGCAAAGCCAGAAAAGCTAAAAGATGACTGATTCGGTTAATACATTTATTGGCATTAGGACATTGTTATTTTATTGCTGGTATCAGGGTGACATCATTTTTCATAGACACCATCATTGTCTTTGAATGTCATAAAAGGTGAAATTCATTCTCTTGAAAATTAAAGAGAACATTGCAATGCTTCAGTCAAAGGGGGACTAAATGATACAGATGATAAAATGTACTGGCTTTAAATTTCTGTCCATAAACCAGGAGTGAAACTACAGAGAATTAGGCTAGAGATGAAGACTGTAATAACCTGGAATTAGTTTAGGCATCCCTCTAATCTCATTTATTCATGCTGTAGAACTATTCATTGGGAAATCTGTTTTCCTTCATTGGCCAATATTTTAGCTGTCTACTGCCCGAACGAAAATAATGAAAGGGGAGGGGGAGGATGAAGACGCTCGCTGAAATATATCTTATTGGAGATGACAGAAGCAAACTCACTTCTCGCTAAAGCACCCCAGACCTAGGGCATAAAGCAGCCAATATGTAAAGTCCTTTGCTCAAAGTGTTTAGATTCTCTACCACTAAGCTGTCAGAAATTCTTAAGGGCAAATGCTATAATCCATCACATATAAACTTCTTTTTCAACCAGCCGAGGTGATGAAACCTGGACAAGTGCTCAGGAATTGCTTTCTGCTGTACGTCCAAATTCCTTCCTCCTCCACCCCCACCTCAACCTGAGCCCCACTAGAAATTCCTTCTGCTGCCAAGAACCTTAGAAGAACTTTGCATTATTTTTCTGTGGGTTCATTGTGTTTTGGAAGCTTCACAAGAAGCTGAGCGCATAGTTTCAGGGCAATAAAACAGTCAGAGCAAATGGCAAACAGTTCAGTTTGGCACCGCAGAATGTAGCATGCATCTGTGCATTCCTCTCCATGTGGCTGGAAACTTCTCAAATCTGGTCCTCAGTTTAAGTCACTTGGGTGATGGATCCTTTGCTTACTCTATGGGAGAAAACCCTTAACCACAAATGCAACATTATGGGCCAACGATTCACAATTTTCACGTGCATAGATATTTCTTGGGGGTCTTGCTAAATGCAGATTCAGATTCAGTAGCTCTGAGAATAGGGCCTAAGACTCTGCATTTCTAACAAGCCTCTAGATGATGCTGATAAAGCTGTGATACTGATCCATGGATCACACTTCGAAACAAAAGAGGTTTTTAGCTCACCCTCTGTACTAAGCTGGGCTTCCTGCAATTCAGTCAGTGCTCATTAAAACAAATATAGAAGCTGGCTCATGCCTGTAATCCTAGCTCATGGCTGTAATCCTAGCACATGCCTGTAATCCTAGCACTCTGGGAGTCAGAGGCAGGAGGATCGCTTGAGGTCAGGAGTTTGAGATCAGCCTGAGCAAGATGGGATCAGCAAGAGTGAGACCCCATCTCTACTAAAAATAGAAAAAATTAGTGGGGCATTGTGGCACACACCTGTAGTCCCAACTACTTGGGAGGCTGAGGCAGAAGGATCGCTTGAGCCCAGGAGTTGAAGGTTGCCATGAGCTAGGCTGACATCATCGCATTCCAGCCCTGGTGACAGAGAGAGACTCTATCTCAAAAAAAAAAAAAAATATATATATATATATATATATATATGAAAATAGTCTACTTCACAATGCTTGTGAAAATGAAATCCATTTCATTTTCATTTTGGTACAATATGTATTAGGAGGTAAAATAGATATTAATTAACCCAAGGAAAGAGGTGGGTGAAGAAGGAAGAATTGTTTGATCTTTTTACTTAGTCATTTTTCATTCTCACTTTCCAACTGTATATTTTGCTTGCTTGTTAAAAGTAGTTAATGCCAATTTTTTCTTGCAGTCTTATTAAAAAGCTCATCTTAGTTAAGTACAAATCAGTTCCAGAAATGTCACTGCAGCCCATGTGCATCGGGGACAAGGATTAGACAGAGCAAGGCTTTGCATGGCCTGTTTTATTTTGCTCACCGAAAAGGAATTTCATGTTCAGTTCCAACCCGGATGTCATTTGGGGTGATATTATATAGGAATTCCAGTAATTAAACTCACTAAACTATGACCAGCTGGTGTTAACCCTCTTGGTAGGTCACAAATTGCTTCCTCCTCATGTATGAGAAGATACCTAAGAGCTCCCCTGTGTTCTGAATTAGTCACAAGCTCTTAGGAGAATGACCTCTGAAGACACAAGCTCAGAATGCCACAGTGATCGGAAAGGATTTTTTGTGTGTCTGTGTGTATGACGTTCATGGGCACATGCACATAGACAGGCTACATGAGCTGGAAAAAAACAATAAACTTGAATTTCAGATGTCAGTTCAAACATATTAGCTTCATGACCTAAAGGAAGCATCCTCCCTGGGGAATGGTGGGGTGGGATAATTTATCAAAAGACCTAGAAAGGTCCAGAGGTGATAAAAAACTCAAAATCCATTAAAAAAAAAAATGGCATTGGAGACTCTTCCCTGCATCTCAGATAACACTAAAAAGGTTTTTACTTAAATACTTAAAAAGTATTTACTAAACACCTACTATACACACAATATCACTCAACTATAGAAAAGCCAAAAGCATAGTAACCCTGCTAATATTTGCTGATGCCTCCCACTAGAAAGACAACCATAGCCATCATGGAACCTCTTGAGTAGACAATATTGTAAAGACCTCAACAATGTCCTCTTCTGTCCTTAAAGAGATTAAGGCTCAGTTGGGAAGCACGTGTGAAGACAATTACAAGTCTGTAGAAGGTATGGGCCAGACTTTAACACGGCTACAGGTGTGGAAGGGATTCATAAATGAAATGGGATTTGAGCTCCATAGAATGTGTAGAAGTAAAGAAGTAGCAGAGCTGACAAGAAGTATTTCCCCATTAGGATATTTTTATGTAATCAGAAAGACAAAAATAAAAATTAAAAATGCATACTACAAAATTTACATATAGTCAATTCACACACACAGTACATATATAGACGTATCTAAGCACTGTGCTGTTGTCAGGAAAATGAGTCTTGTCTCTTGTAAGAGAAATTAAAAAGAAGAGCAAGTAAACTGAAGGTGGAAAACATTTTATTCTCTCTCCTAACCTTGGTATTCACTACAGGGTCTGATACGTGGTAGGTGCACAGGCTGTCTGAATGATAAAGGTATATGCTGTCCTCTATTATTTGAGTTCCAGGTCAGAAGTGAGAGTCTGCAGGATTCCTGCATCACAGCTCCAAATCTCTCTGCTATGTCAGTGGGCACCGCCTTCCCTTCATCCTGGCTGTTTCATACCCTTGAAACACCGCACTCAGGGGTCTTGAAAGCAAGGAATGATTTCTGGTGTTTTCTCAGAGATCCTTTCAAACCACCAAGACAAAGTGCTTCATAAACACTTGTGGGGTGGTTGTGGTGACCTAGCAACGAGCTATCTTTTATTTAAAGTCATCTTATTGGCCACACAGGGGAATTGTGAAGACAGAAAATGCAGAAAAAGAAGAAATCAGGGCAATGGGGGCAAAGTAGCTTCAGGTTGGCAAAAGTGCAAGGCATTGGGCACCCTCGAGCATGGCTGACAGGAGAATAACTTTGCTCCACCTTTCTATAGCACGACTTTATTATACCCATTGCAAATTTGCACTCATATACCTTTTAACACTTACACTTCTGTAATTTTTTCTACAGCTATGCCCATGTGTACAAAGATCTGTGAACAAAGATATTCATTGCAGCACCATGTGTGGTACAGAACACTGAAAACAAAGTAAATGTGCATTAGTACAGCAATGACTACATGAGTTCTAGTATGTCCATCTAATAAACACTACGCAATCAAGAAAAAGAAGGCAACAGTTTCCAAGACCCGCTGTTAATTTGAAAAGAAATCAAGGTACAGGGCAGTAGACAGCATCGATGGTTTCAAAGGAATACACATACACACAACTTATTGTAAGTGCATAGAATCTCTTTTAGAAGATGTGCAATAAACTAGAAGCAATAATTGCCTCTGGAAAGAGAAATTTAGGGGCTAAAAGAAAGCCTTGACTTACCATGTAAACCTTCCTGTAACCTTTGCATTATTTTTACCATGTATCCACATTGGTTTTTAAGAAAAATTTTATAAAATAACTGTTTAGAAAAATAGAATAGCTTAAGGGTATTTGGATACCACAATGGGTGCCATATTGGGCTACGAAAACTTCGGTGACACTCCAATCACTATTTCCTAGCATTTGGCCTCAGGATGGCAGTCTAGCTCTTCCATTTTTTTCATTACCACATCCAGAACTTAATTTGGATTTCTTCTGCGCGTTCTCTGACTTCACCTGCAACATCTGAGTCTGCAGTGGATTCAATTATTAAGGAGCTACTTCCCTAGAAGGAAGACTTTGGTTTTATTCTATTTAATCCACCTGACCTTTTTCTTTTCTCTGTCTCTCTCTTTTAACACACTGACTGCCACACTAGAAAAACAATTTTTTTTTCCCTTCGGGCCACTGTGTTTTATTACAAAAATAGAATAAAAACTTTGAAAACAAAACAATCCTTTCTAATTTAATGAAAAATTTATTTTTTTATTGTTTTCTGTGCATGAGTTACATGCCACTTGAAAAATAATTCTTGCAGCTCCCAAGGTGAAGAGACGTGTGAGTTACATATGCTTCATGAGGCCCCAAACTCAGAACTAGCCTGAGTTAAATACAACTCACATGACAGTTAACGTATTAGACTCTCATCAGCACAATCTTGCCTCCTGATTACAGACCCCACATGCTAAAGTGGAGTTTTCGCCTTATCAGTTTCCAGAATCTTTCCCCAGCTAAGGAATCCCATTTAGATACCTTAGATGTACGCGCCTTGTTTTCTCATTATTCTACATGGTATTTTTATCTTATGCCCCTCTTAGCCCCCATTCCTCCAGTTTTACATATTCTTCTACACCCATTATGGTGGTGAGGGCAGGGGGAGTTCTCAACAGTGTATTTTCTTTCAACAAAATTTTGTGGGAATATCTGTAGGATCAGAATTGGCTTCTCTGGCTTAAGTGGTGGGTGAGGAGGAAGGATGCTGCCCCACCTGCTTGCCTTTCCTTCCCATTGCCTACTTGCCCCTTACTCTCCATTATCCCCCCACCCCATGGACAATGTTGCAGGATCACCAAAGGATGCCTAGGGCTCCACAGTGAGAGTTTGAGAACTTCTAATCTAGAGCAAGGAAAGCTAACAGCATGGAAAACTCATGCTCAAATCATTATTTTCAGAAAAAGGCAAAGTTATTATAATGAGATAAGGAAAATGCAGATCCAGGATTCAGGTCTTCTCATCTGAGCTACAGAGAATGCCTAAAACATTTTGTGTACCAGTCTTCCAGGAAAACCACAGCACATTAGCTAAAGGGCAGCTAAACAGATTTCTACCTGCCAAAAAGCCTACTTCTTTTTATAGGTGAGAATAGAAGGGATTTTAATTTTTTATGATGCCAAGAAAATGTTATAAAAATTATACCTGTCTTTCTGACATGAAAAAACATTTTTTAAAAAACTGATGTGCTAAAAAGCTCTATTACTCTCAACCTGCTTTCTCTCTCCCTTTCTCTCTCTCTCTCTCTCTCTGGTCCAAGCGATTGTTAAGACAGCCATAGCTTCAATGAAGAGCTCCCTTCTGAGGCAGAAAGATTTAGCAGAAAATACCAAGACCTTGGACCCCAACTAGGCTCCAATCCCAGCATGGCCATGTACTTGGGCATGGTACTTAGCCATGCTGAGTCTGATTTCCTCCTTTGCAAACAAAGCTAATGTCTGTAAGCAGTGCAGCGTAGTGGGCAAGAGCATGGACTCTGAAGCTAGACTGTCTGGGTTCAAATCTCAGCTTCAGCACCATCCAGTTGAGCTATGTTGGGCAAGTCTGAACTTTCCCATGCCTCAGTTTCCCCACCCATAAAGTAAGGAAAATACTAGTACCTATCTCATAGGGTTGTTATGAAGAGTCAATAAGCTGTCTTTGGACATCAATGAATACCACATAAGAAATATCATATTTATTTGTTAAGTATCAACACATACTAAGTAGCATTATTTAGTAAAATTTAAATTATCCTGGAAACAGTTAAAAGAGGAAATGGTGAGTGCAGTGGAGCAGGACTGGGTGTTGGGAGCATTGGGAACTGCTGGTTTCTATCATAAGCCATTCTATTGTCTATGATGTGAGTTCTTTATTATTGTTCATGTACATGCATTACTTTGATTTTTTAAAAATACTTTAAAAAATGAAATCCACAGTACTAAATATGAGATATTGGTCAAGTTACTTAATCTCAATGAATGTGTTCCCACTATCATAAAATTAAGACAGTAACTTCATTCATTGTCCGTTCTCTTCCTATCTCTTTATTTCCAGCAAGAACACTGTTTGTGAAGTGTGCAGGGGAACTAGCTGTGCGACCTTGGAAAGTCATATAATCTTCCTCAGCCCTACTTCATCAGAATTAGGCAGGCCTCTGAAGTTCTTTTCAGCAAAGAGGCCAATGCATGATATTTTGTTACCTTTTTTAGCTTAGAAAAATACAAATGTATTATCTTACAGTTCTTTAGGTTAGAAGTCCAACATGGGTCTCACTAGGCCAAAGTCAAGGTGATTGCAGGGTGACATCTCTTTCTGGAGGTGTCGGGAGATTTATTTCATTTCTTACCTTTTCCAGCCTCTCAAGGCTGCCCTCATTCCTTGGTCCTGACATTTCTACATCTTCAAAGCTTGCATCAGCTGGTCAAGTCCGTTTCACAGAGTATCACTCTGACATCCTCTTCCACTTTCTTTAACCTCCACCCACTTTCTTTCTTTTAGTCTAGGTGAAATTCACATAACATTAACCATTTTAAAATGAAAAATTCAGTGGCATTTAGCACAGTCACAATGTTGTATAATCACCGCCTTTACCTAATTCCAAAACATTTCATCATCCCCAAAGGAAACCCCGTACACATTAACCAATTGCTTCCCCATTTTCTGCTCTCCCTACTCCCTGGCAACCACCAATCTGCTTTCTGTCTTTATGGAATTAGCTATTCTAGATATATCTTATAAATGAAATCATTTTGTGTCTTTTGTGTCAGGCTTCTTTTGCATAGCATAATATGTTTGAGGTTTATCCATGAGATAGCATGTACTAGCGCTTAATTCCTTTCTATAGACAAAAAAGAAGTTCCATTGCATGGACATATCACAGTTTGTTTGCCTATTCACCCGTTGATGGGTATTTGGGCTGTTTCCACCTTTGGGCTATTTTGAACATGCTTATACTCGTATTTATTTGAGTATCTGCTTTCATTCTTTTGGATATATACCTAGGAGTGGAACTGCTGGGGCACAGGGTCATTACACCTAGAAGACTGGCAAGTCTTTCTTAAGAGCTTTAGAATTTTAGAAATTTGATAAAGTTGCTCCATGAAAGACGTATGATTAAAATATGTTGGGCATTTAGTAAATGTGAGAAATAGTGTAAGGTCAAATAAGCCAATTGGCTTTTAGAAATCAAAAAGTAAAACAACTACCATTTCAGTCTTCATAAAGTATTTTTTATGTCTAACTTTCTATTCATTTGGCACAAACTTATTAACTGACTGCTAGGTGCCTAGCATTATGCATCGATTATGGAACACGATTCCCATTATCAGAGAACTCATGATCTAGCTGAGAAAACAAATGGTAAGCATATAATCATGCTAGTATTTGACAAGTGCTGAGAAGGGGATAGTCAAAGAGTTACGGGGTTGCAGTAGACAGAGAGGTTTATTGTGCCTGAGAAGCTGAGAAGGGGTGTGGAAGGAAAAGAGATTTTCAGCTCGATCATAAAGCATGAGTAGCAATGTGTTCATCAGAGATGGGCTGAGGCTTATGGTGCTATCATCAAAGGCTTGGGAGGATACAACTGCAGGACATATTTAGAGAATCTTTAAATAATCAAGTCTACCTAGAAATAATAGAGTGTGTGAAGGTAAGTATGAGGGGGTGAAACTGGAAAGGAAATATTTGTCTTATTATCAGCCGAAATGAAGGGACCCCTGGCAGCATGTGGCCATCTCCTTGGAAAGCAGCCCACTCCCCAACAATGAGAGTTCTCAGGGTATCAGTAGCCTACCCTGGCTTAATGTTGACATCAAGCACATGCAGGAATGTGTGACTTACGTCTAGGGCCATCACTTAGAACATTCCAAGATCTCAGAATGGCATTTCTCTGAATTCTGAAATGCATTTGTCAAAATCCTAGAGAGCCCAATGGTACAGTATTGAAGCATAAAATCTTTGGAATTGAACAGCCCTGAGTGACTTTTTCCCCTCTAAGTAACAGTTTCCTTACTATAAAATGCCCTGATGGTAATATCTGCCTTGTAGGATTTTGAGAGGATTGAATGACCAAAATGTGCATATTTATTATTATAGTATCAAGCACATAGTAAATATTTATTATACAAATGTGGCCTAACATCATTCTTGATAAGAGGCCTTATAGCTTCAAACTGATTTTCTACCTGGGAAAAACTATATAGTTCAGCTTTCTCTCCTGAAACATTTTGGTCAAGGGTCAATTACAGTCTCAAAATCTTTATCGCTAAAATCCTGAGAAGATCTGGAATTTTTGCTGTTGTTAGTGAGCTTAGGAAGAAAAATCTATGATTTCTGGTTCTTTGTAGAATATTAAATAGATTGCTTCTCTTAAGGATGTTCTAAGAATTATTCTCAGCTGAGAAAGCACACATCTCTGTGATGATAGTCTACCATACTTCTTGGCCATACCCTTGAAAAAAGGTCAAGCAAGACTAGGGGCCGGGTGTGGTGGCTCACGCCTGTAATCCTAGCACTCTGGGAGGCCGAGGTGGGCGGATTGTTCGAGTTCAGGAGTTCGAGACCAGCCTGAACAAGAGCGATAACCTGTCTCTACTAAAAATAGAAGGAAATTATCTGGACAACTAAAAATATATAGCAAAAATTAGCTGGGCTTGGTGGTGCATGCCTGTAGTCCCAGCTACTTGGGAGGCTGAGGCAGGAGGATTGCTTGAGACGAGGAGTTTGAGGTTGCTGTGAGCTAGGAGGACACCATGGCACTCTAGCCCGAGCAACAGAGTGAAACTCTGTCTCAAAAAAAAAAAAAAAACCACAACTACTAGGGGAGAAAACTCAAGCTTTTCCTAATAGTAGGCTCTTATTGGCTAACATCATTTCAAGCATATTACATGAGTGTTTGCTCTTGAAGTCTTTGTAACTTTTCAAAGATTTACATTCTATTAATAGAATAGCTCAATAACTCAGCAAAATCTAAACCTATCTTGACTGAGCTCTATACGGAAGTAAATTTAAATTTCGAAAAATGGAGATTATTCTGACACAACTTAAAGATTTTTCTTCAAAATCTGTCATATTTAACAACTGTGGCCAGGCAGAAGTTTATTCCTTCTGATGTGACAAAAACGAAGACAGACCACAGAGATCAAGTTCAGACATTAAGCAAGCCTTGACATCACTCAAAAAGGAAGTGGTGAGAACACTGGAGATGTTATTAAATTTACACAGAGAAAGAGGGGTGGCAACATTAACAGATCATGGGAACCATAGCTGGGAAGTAGGTAACATGCCTGCTCAATAATTAGCAATAAATTTAGGAGAGCAGAATACACTGCATATATTTTTACATGGAGAGCATCTTTTCGTAATGAAAGTTGTTTTGTTGTTGTTGTTTTTAAAAATCAAGAAATGCCCACCATAATGGTAATGTAAGGCTCTGATTTTCCTAGCATCTGACAATTTACAAAGCCATTAGCAATTTATTGGTATATAGCCGCATTTCCTCTAATAAACCAATGAACGATTCAAGATCACTTCTTCATTTGCTCAACTGCTGTTTCTAGGCTATTCTTAGAACTGTAATCTGCAGGAAATTTCCTGTGCTCTGAAAATGTCTAAGATTTGCCCTTATTAAATGCTACATTTTCATCAAACTTAAAAATGAGGCACATAATCTTCAGTTCAAAAAAAACCAAGCAAACATTGCAACCATTAAGAACTTCTATACTTTAAATCTTGACACTGTATTTGGAAAATCATCCCTAATAATTGGTTTCCAGGTGATTGCTCAAAGAGTGAATTTTTCTTCAATGACAAATACTCTGACATTGGACTTGATCATTTTGAGTCTGTTCAGTGTTAGATGACTCCAAACAAATAGGAAAACTTTATACAGAAGAAAAATTGTCTCTTAAAATTGGTTTTCTGTCCAATTCTAATGCTTTACTTGTTTATCACTATCTTTCAATTATATAAGCTGTTTTTCTTTATGTGAGAGACACGGCTTCATTAGCCATCACAGTGAGTCAAGGAAATGTAGAACTATTGATCCGCTACCAAAGCACCTGAGTGATGTGAGGGTGTTATAATTATGGGCTGATGAAATTAAAAGCTTCTATTTTAGTTTTCAAAGCAAGTTAAAATTATTCAAATAGTTTCTGTGGTTGTCTTTCTTTTTGAAAATTTGCTCTGATGTTCTAACCTTGAAAGTTCGGTTTTGAAACTAAATTTCTGATTACACTGTAATTCCCTTCAAAAAAAATAATCTGTGCACTAACAGCACTAAAAATCCCACAACTGGAAGGCAAATTGGTTACCAAAATAAGGTGTTGATTAACAGTTGCAAGGACCTGCATATCAAAAATAAGTATTAATAGTTCATCTATCCTTTAGCCAGTATAAAGGTTCCCAATAATTGAGATAATTAAATCATTGAAATGGCATTATCTATGAATAAATGAAGGAAACAGCGGGTAATCCTGGCAGAGCCAAAGCAACCTATCTTAGAAAAATGGATAGCTCAGCACCACGGACAAAGAACACCATTCCATTTAAGATAAATATTGGAAATAGCAATTTTGCCCTTGGCCTTGTTTGTGGTATCTCTTTAAATGAGTGCATTTTTTCACCAACACTTATATTTTCATATAGCCCCTTAGGTTATATGAGATAAAATAAAGTAATACTAACATTATTTGCTCACTAGGAAGTAATATGTTACTAGGGCGAATGAAAACTAGTTCTCATTTCTTTCTGTTGGGACTATCTCAATTTGTCCTCAACAATGTCTGCCTTTTACTATTACCTTAGATAAATGTATCCATCATTTGATAACCTTTATCTATTAATTATATTTGTTATTTATTATTTATAGGTACATATATATCTTCTTTATATATGTATATGATTATATATATATATTTACCATATAAAATCATATGTAATCTTTCCTCTTGCTGATTTTGTCTAAGGAGAAAAGATTCAGAGGCTCAGAAAATTTAGATTTTTATAGGTTAGATTTTGGAAGAATTATTTTCTCTATTTCAGCAGAAAGGACATCCATCCTTAACATAGTCTCCCTAGGTAAGTAACAGTTACAATAATAAACTGTGTTGAGAACATGTAGAGATCTATAATATGTCAGAAAACCAGGGAAAGCATTAAGGCTGGCTCATCTTTCTAATCCCAAAGTTTCCAGACACTGTCTGACAACCCTTTGGGATCTAGAGCCCAAACCCCAGAAATTGGGGGCAGCAGTGCCAAGTTTGTGTTTCTTAAGCCTTTTTTTTAAACCATTTCTTGAAATACATGTTGTTGTATTCATATTTCAGAGCAGTGATCCAGGTGATTAATTATATAAAACATCTGACATTGTCTGTTGGCTTTTTCTATATTACTATTTAAATTTCTCATCTTAATTTAATTTTTTGTGCCTCCTAAAAGCCTAGCAAATATAAGCAATTGTGATATTAGATCAGACAAAAATATTTGCCCTCAAGATCACAATTTCATCTGAAATCAATTTTCTTCCTGTCTTCCTCCACATTATTTTTCCTCCAACATCAACAAATCAAATGATAGCTGACCAACTCACAGCATCCTCCAAGACCAAAATTTATTTCCAAGAAAGTTAAATTCCTTGGGAAAGAGAAAAAAATGTGCCAGACGCTATTTTAAATTTTCTGTAAACATCTTAATTAAGCAGAGGATAATCCTATGAAATAGCTTATACATAAAGAAGCTTAGACTCAGAGAGCGTGAGTAACATATCCAAGGTCACATTGTAAGTAACAGAATTAGGATTTAACCCAAGTCCGATGTAACTCCAAAGACCCTCCTCTTTCCCATAACTTATACCTTCTCCGCAGGTGGGAGCAAGTAGAGTGGCAGGTGAATATGAAAATGAAAGGAAAACTCTATTCAGAAAAGAAGAAATAAGAATTTTATCATCTTGATCTTAAAATAGAAATGATCCGTAAGAATCACAGTGACACTGAAGAGTAGAGATTAGCACTGGACTCAGGACCCTGCCCAGGTTTCGCTGGTCTCTTCTAAAGCACTGACATCACCGTCTATTCAATACCAATTTACTGGGTACCTAGTAAGAGCCTGGCATTGTGTGAGTCAACAACACAACACAGTGATCTAGAGTTTCCATTTAGAAAAGCCAAACAACTAACAAGTAAACAAACAAAAATATAAGCAAAATAATTGGAAAGTCTGGTTTTCCCTGACGGGTTGACATTTTAATTAAAACCTGAAGAATGGGAAGGAAACAGCTATAGGAAGAATTTTCTAGGCAGAGAGAATACCAAATGCAAAAGACCTGGAGCAGGAAAGAGCTTGACTTGTTGGAAGAACCTAAAAACAGGCTGATGTCACCGTGTGAGCAGCAGGGTGGGTGACAGGAAATGGTGCTGAGAGGTAGATGAGGCCTTGGGGCCAACATGAGGGTGTCATTCTTCTCCCTATATTCAACTTTCTAGCTCTGTCAACAGCCAAACACAAGCCCTTTTGGTTTGGATTTGGTGTCCTCAATCAGGAAATACACTGTGTTTTCCTTCTCAGTACTTCCTGCAGGACGTGGCCCTCGGTAACCACTATGAGAGCTACTCAGCAATAATGCCTCACATTCCTGTGGGGACTTACAAATTACAGTGGGCTTTCAGGGATCTTTTTTTCTTCTTCATAACCAGAACATCAGGGCAGTCTAGTGACACCTTGGCTGTGGAGTCACTTATACCTGGGCACACATCGAAGTTCTGCTACTTTACTACTGTGTGACCTCAGACTAGCCACCTAATCTCTCTAGATCCCAGGGTCCTCATTTTAAAATAGGAACACCTGTCTCACTGCATTCACACTGTGAGGATTAAGCCAGACTGCATAGCACAGGAGCCGGCGGGGAGTAAGTGCACAGTATGTGTGCACGTTTTAACCACCGCCCCTCCCCCCCACTCTGCAGATAAGGGAACCAAGAATCAAAGAGCTAAAGTGGCTTGTCCAAGAGTGCACATTTAGGAGGGGCTGGCACCAAACTTCGGGTACTTCATCTAAGCGCATTTCCCTTTCTACTGCAGTGAATCACTGCAAAGTGAAAGGAGGTTAATAAACCCGTCTCTGCCCTGTGGGAGAGGATCTCACGTACAGCGAGAGGAAGGTCAATTCCTGGGAGCATGGGATTAGTTTGAGCATTGATCTAAAAACTCTTACACAAGAATTTCTTAAGGGCATACTTTCTTTCCATTAAGCATTTCTCTTTGCCATTTCTACTGAGCAAAAGAAGAAAGGAAAAAAAAAAAAAAAACCTGCCCTCTGCTTTCTTAAAAGGAAAAAAATAAATGGAAGTTTCATGAAATTGTGTGGGTGCTCTTGACTTATCTTTATCTATCACCCTAAAATGTGCCTATATGGAAGATAAATAGTGTTATTACATTCAATGCTTAGTACTGAGTTCCAAAAATGCTGACAAGTCACTAATCCCAATAAAATATATGGAAGTTAATTATAACTGAAGCACACAAAAGTCAGCCAGGAGATTGCAATCAACAAGATTCACTGAAGGAACACTTTGCTCTTTGCTGTGAAGGAGACACTCAGTTCTCTCTCCTTGTCCCCCTCCTGCACCTGCCTTCTGCCTTGCCTTCATAACTCCTAAAGTGCAACTCCATAGAACAAATGTGCTATAACCCTGAGAAGGAAAGGAAACATTCGCATTGGCTCCTGCCCAGGGGATGCTTTAAAAGCCCTGAGACTGCAGTTAGCCTGGTGCTATCTCCGTAACCTTAATCCTGAGGCCATTCACTGCCATTTTCTTCTCCCAAGAAGAGCATCCATCAGGTAAGTTTCATCTTTCCCTGAAATATGATTAGCTGCAAGGCCCCCAGGAGTTCAGGCAGGTACTGACTGCTATTAAAGCCTTATGAGGAAGCCTAGGTAAGAGATTTCAAGAGCTGTGGTTCCTGTGAAAAGGCAACAAGATTTTCTGCTCTAGAGACATAAGATCAATCAGCCCTGGATCAAAGAAAAGTATGAAAAAAGAGAATGGGAATAGGTCCAGAAGTAAGTATTTGGGTATCTGCTGCTCATTCCTTGTGGCCATCTGGAGGGAGAATAGCGCTGTGGTTGTCCCTAACGCACTGGCAGTTCATTCATTCATTCATTCACCCACTCACTGAAAATACATTTTATTTACATGCTTGACTGTGCGAGGGACATAATCTTTCCAATATGTATCCCAGAGAACATTAATCATTCAAGAAATTCATTGATAAATCTACCTTTGTGGTTTCAAAACTAAATTTAGAAATGCTGACTACTCGTTTCCTTCGGAAGACTCACAATGCACGAAAGTTCTGAGAAGTTCTCCATTCAAAACAAAACCTAATTTTGGTTTTGTTTAATCTAGCATTTCTCAAATTCATAGGCTTATGGCCCTTTTCCCCTTTACAACCAAACCTGTTAGCAACTCATGAGCTAGTGTTCCACGATGCATGCTTTAGTAAAGGCGACAACTCTGTAGCTATTCAGCCCAAATTTATTTTTTAAACCCTCTAACGTTCATATGTACCAAGATACCTTTTTTAGATTTCTGACAAATTGCTTTCCTGCCTAAGCTAAGTACCAAAATGAATACCTCATTTCTTTCGGCTTCAGTAGAAAAATGAAAATCTTACACTCCTGTGACTGACTTTAAGAATAATGATGGGCAAGGACTTGTAGGGAGAGAGAGGGAACATAGGGACTATGGAGTCTCTCTCCCTACCTTTGTGCAGCACCAAAACAAGCCATTCCAGGCAAAAGGAATCTGACACGTTCATGGGCTTCTCAACAAAATGCTCAATGCTATCAGCATACGCTTATAGGTGTATTAGGGGTCATAAAATCGAACCACATGCCTGCCAGTGGATTCTGTCTTCAGGGAGGTTACAGTCTAGCAGAGGGATAATACAGGCACAGTAAAGATTATTTTGTAAGGTGGCAAGTGTAATTGCCATAAGAAAGGTGCAGACTAAGTGCAATGAATGAGTCAGGGAGGAAGAGATTATACCTAAATCTGGTGGAAAGAGACTATGGAAGACTCTGTGGAAGAAACAGCATTTGCAACAGGATGTTTTTTCAAAGCATATCCAAAGTCAGAGGCTCTTGATTTATAATAGATCAAAGAAATAGCTGAAAACTCCAAAAGAAAAATCAAATGTATTAAAATAAAAAATACATTAAAATATTATTTCTTAAAATTGTTCACCATTTAGAAAACATCTTTTGTTTTTTCAGACTATGGGAGAAAATGACAACATAAAAGTCGTTCTCTTCAAAATAACTAAGTAGTCTTATTAGATAAACAATATCTACCCAGTAGCAAAGCAACTGATTATTTTTAAAACATTAATGCTGGACATCAGACCATGAATGAGGATGGCATTATTACGTAATTCCCAGTTTAATCATGGCTGTGCTTTTACCTGATGGCAATTATAGCTGGAAAATGAAAGGCAAACATTTTCAAATATGCCAGCAATTGAACCAAACTGGTAGTCTCTACCAAAAAAAAAAAAAAAAACCCTGAAATCACCTGAAAGTACTTTTAGAATTTCTCAAGTTTGTTAGAATGATAATGTTTCTGTTTTCAGTGATAGTGTATGAAATTGTCTCCTTGCCATTTATCACGGAATGCAACAGAGCTGTCTGGATTATAAGAGGAACATTAAAAGTCATTAGTTCCGGTCCTTTTTTCCTCCTGTTAGGCCATTTGAATCCCATGTATAACATCCCCAAACTGATCATCATGTAGCTAACATGAAAAATGGAAAGTCCTAATGTAAATGCTGTTGAATTATCAATCTGTCCCCTCTAGTTAGTGTTTTTGTGACCTGTTTAAGAAGTCTTTATCTATGGCAAGGTCATGAATCTTGTCTTACAGAAACTTAACACTTTTAACTTTCACATTTTGAGCAAAAATCTATCTGGGGTCAAGATTCATTTTCTCTCCCATATAACTATCCGATTGACTCAATATCATTCTTTAAAAAGATCATCTTTCCCCATTACTCTGCAGTGTCCCTCTCTGTCATAAATCAAGTGTCTTCCTATGCGAGGGTTTATTTCCGGGCTCTCTGTCTGTCCTCTTGATTAATTTGGATATCTTTGTACCAGTGCCACATTGTTTTAATTATTATTGTCGTATAATAAATAAGATTTAATAAATAATCATATAAACTCCACAGCTATGTTCTCCCTTGAGACTGCCTTGAATTTTCTTGACCCTTTGCATTTCCATATAGATTTTGGAAAGTGCTTGTCAATTTCTACCAAAATAGCAGTTTTAAAAATTTGCTTGGATTTTTATTGACACTGCATTGAAAATGTAGATGAATGTGTTAAGAAATGACATCTTTACAATATGAGATTTTCTAACCCATGAGTATGGTATCCCTCTACATATTTGGGTATTCTTTCATTTCTCTCAATAAAATGTTGAATTTTTTTATTTGTTTGTTTTTGTAGAAGACATTGTGACTGATGAGAAGATCCTCTAGAAGTACTTTTTAAGAAAATATGATAAATTCAGAAAAAAACACAAAACATTAAAATGAAGTGGAGGTGACCTCAAGCAGAGTCACTAAATAATAGAGAAAAGTTGTGTCTTCTGTTTATCTCAAATTGTTTTCAAAGTAGAAGTAGGGATCTTCCCAGCTTTAACAGGTTGGCTGCTTTTCGTCTAGATCAGAGATCAGCAAACTTTTCTCAAAAAGTCCACATGGTAAATATTGTAGGCTTTGAGGGCCAAAAGGGAAAATCAAGGCTATTACACCAGGTATTTATATAACCATTTAAAAGTAACCATTTAAAAACATAAAGGCCGGGCATGGTGGCTCAGGCCCATAATCCCAGCACTTTGGGAGGCCGAGGCAGAAGGATTGTTTGAGCCCAGGAGTTCAAGACCAGCCTGGGCAACATAGCAAGATCCTGTCTCTACAAAAAATTTTAAAAATTAGCCAGGCAGGTTGGCACATGCCTGTAGTCCCGGCAACTCAGGAGGCTGAGGCAGGAGAATCACTTGAGCCTAGGAGTTCAAGGCTGCAGTGAGCTATAATCACAGCAGTGCACCTCAGCCTGGGCAACAGAATGAGACCCTGTCTCAATTATTTATATATATATGTGTGTGTGTATATATACATATATATACACACACACATATAATTCTTAGCTCTCAGGACATAAAAACAGACAACTAAAATCTCACCACTCAGACTCAGGAATAACACCATTATACATTCTGTTTTTGTCATTGACTCATTTTTTAAGTCTTTCTTAAACTGCACTTCTCTCCCCTTTCTCCATTTCCTTTCCCATTCTCACAAATACCCACCACACTCCAGATTTAATTGTCTATTATTCCACTCTTTTCTTTAAGTTTGTATAATCACATATAAGCATCTACAGATATTTATTATATATGGTAAGAAGGGTTGTAACATTGTTTGATACTCAAGAATGTGACAATTTCATGTCTACTTCTCAGTATCTTACTTTTCTTACAAAATCCTACAATACTGACATCTGTCCTAGTCAAAGGATACAGATATAGTTCATTCTTTTAAAAATAGCTGCATAGTATTCTATTATATAGATGTATCAGAATTTGTTCAACTAGTCCCTCTTCATTTTTTTCCTGTTCTTTTTTGTACAACAAACAATGATGCACTAAATATTCTTGTACATGAATACTTAATTACTTAGGTTTTTATTTTTAAACATTAGATTTTCTTGAATGAGATTGCTGGGTCAAGATGTATGTATATGTTTAACTTTAATGATTAGCACCAGATTGCTTCCCAGAAACTGTGTAATAATTCACATTTCCACCAGCACACTAGGAAGTGATCTTTGCCTCCTACCTCTGACAGTATTTAATATTACCATAAGTTTTAGTGTGTCTCAATTTCATGAATGGAATGATAGCTCGTTAATTTAATTTATATTTGTCTTTTTGTTATTTATTATTTTACTGGCTCTTCACTGGACAATGTGATCTACAAAATCTCTATTTTTTTGAAAGTGTTTTAAAGACATTTTCTTTGTAGACAAACATAGGACTAATTTTATGGCTGCCCCACGTATTGAGGGGACATTTGTATTCTCCATCCATTGGAAGCTGAGTTGCAACAATTGGCTGCAAACCCTCTCAGTCCATCAGAGTTCTCTCCTCCCAGAGCTGTCCCTTTGCACTGAGGCTGACAGGCAGTTGCCTTCTGTCATCTTGTGCCTGGCTGTGCCTTTTCTTACCTACCCAGCCTCTGTAAGGACTTGAGATCTTGCCCCTCAGAATAAATTCTGAAGGGCTGATGTCCCGCATATCCTTTGAAGATGTGTGCTAGACCTATCTCTATCTCTGGGCCTCACCTCCTCCATTCTCCCCTGCTGTGCCCTCTACACTCTGGCCAAGCCAACTATTTGCAGTTCCCAAAATAAATTTTCATTTTCCTGTGTCCCTGCTCCTCAGTGCCGATGCTTGCACTGTTTCCTCTGTCTAGAATGTTCTTCCAATGCACTGTCCCCAGAGGTTACTCATAGACTTTTAGTTTTCCAACACTCTTTTCAACACAGCACACTCTCCTGTCCCTGTGCCGGATGCTAAGATTACTGCTGGGACAGGCCCAGTCCTTGCGCTAGAGGAAGAAGGAAAAAGGAATGTAAACAACAAATGATGCAATCATTGTTTAAGACAAATATGTGTTTAAAGAGTTGCGAAAATGATATCTATTGCCCTCTTGTGATTAGACATTGGCAGAAAACAGCAAATAAAATGATAGAGGGAGAATTCAGGAATGACAATCAATTAGGCAATGTATTCTAGAATCAACGTGTAAAATCTGGGGGTGTGGAGCAGTGATAAGGAAAGCACTCGAAATTAGAAACTGCCTTTATTTTCATGTGAAATCAGGAATAAACATTTGTTAGTCTGAAGGTAACCCCACATAACTGTGAGCGCCAGCTTACATTTTTTATAAATCAATTCAATTTAAAAGAAATGTATTGAGTTTCAGCTATTGCCAGGCCTTCTGCTGAACCCTGGGGATAGAAAATGGAATCAAATGAGCCCCGTTTTCTGGGGCCTCATAATCTCTGTGGGGATTGTTGCGATAATCTGGACCAAAGAGCTGAAAACGTTTTCTTAAAGGACCAGAACCTAAATATTTTAAGTTTTAAGGCAAAACCAAGATTAATTTCTAAGTACTTACATGACCATTTAAAATTTAATCATGTTAAAATATAAAAACAATGCTTAGCTGGTAGGCCATATAAAACAACAGGTAGCTAGCCATATTTGGCCCAAGGGCCACAGTTTGTCAGCCTGTGGTTCAGACCTGCACTATCCAATGCAGTGACCACAGCCACCTGCAGCTGCTGGGCACTTGGAACGTGGCAATTTCAAATTGAGATGTGCTAAGAAAGTATCAAATACATGCTGGATTTTGAAGACTTTGTACAAAAAAGAAGAATGAAAAATATCTCAATTTTTCATGTGATTACATGTTGAAATAATGATATGTTGGATATATTGGGTTAAAATATATTATTAAAATTAATGTCATCTATTTCTTCTTACTTTTTTAAATGGTTATGAGAAACATTAAAGTTATATAAGTGGCTCACATTATATTTCTATTGGACAGCACTGGTCTATAACTCTCTCAGAGTTGGGCAGAAAGCCATAGTCCAAAATGAATTCATTTAAAGAAAACCCACTCATCTCTTTTGTGTCCCCTCTTCCAACTTACAATCTTCTTAGCAAGGTTTATGTTGCTTTATTTTCTTCACAGGTATTTCTGAAATTGTTATATTTGTTTGTTTCCTTACTTATTCTCCACCTGTTTCAACTAGAAGTTCAATCCCACAAGATCAGGGCCCTTTCTCTTCTTCTCCACTGTGGTTCCAGGTCAAGTTGACCATTTGTTACTGGTCTTTGCCTTGCTTGCATTGGGTCTAAAACTATGCCAGACAGAGAGTAGGTGTTCAGTAAGTATTTTGATTGAGTGAAAGCACTATAAACAGGGAAAATATGGAAAAGAGATGCTATTGAGGAGACTGAGATAAAAATTAAGTGCATGATAAGGAAACTTTATGTTCTAGTGTTATTTGCAGTTTCAGAAACTGAAGCAAAGAGCTTATAAAGAGGTTGATAGCAGAAACACAAGACAAAACCAATCCCAATCACTGGCCCCCTGACTATATTCTTTAATTATAATATTTTAATTATTAATAATAGCAAGCATTAGTACTCTGTTACATTTACTTGTGCCAGGCACAGTTCTAAGTACTTTATATATATTAACTAATTTAATCCCTAAATAACCCTATGAGAGACACTTTTATTACGTTGCTTTTATAGATTAAATCACTGAGGCACAGAAAGTGAAGTGACTTATCCAAAGTCACACAGCATTAAGTATCAGAGCCAAGATATAAACCAAGGCACTCTGACTCTCTTAACCACCTTACTATACTTTAAACCTCAATGTTCTTCCCTGATTTTATTAGCTTTACCTTATTGTGAACATGTTAGTTGAACATTATATGACATGGGTTAGAAACTGGATCTTTTAAAAATCTGTTTAAAATGTGAATGAGAGTATTATTATACAATGAACTGTAAAGCTTCAGAATAAATGAAGAAAGAATAACTGTTTTTCATACTGTCTTAAGCATCCACTTTCGTGAAAGGGAGAAAATGCAAATATTTTCTGTTCAGCCTTAAGCATATTTGTACATTTTAATCTCTTTCCTTGTGCATTCATCAGAGCAATCTTCTGTTAGCTGTAAACTTGCTATGTAAATGTATGAGAAACACGTGCTATCTACAGATACTCTCTACTGAAATGATGACAGTATCTGTTTTCAATGACAAAACAGGCAACCCAAAAGTGTAAACTAAACTGGCAGCTGTTGGGGGCACATTTCAACAACTTGAGAGATTTATTTGTCTGAAGGCACCTCAGCCTGGAGCTGACAGCTGTCTTGTTCTCTGCCTCTTTCTTCCCCTACTCATTCGGGGTAACCTGATTTTCCTACTTGTATAGAGCACGTCACCCATAGTCTGCTATCACATCTGATCCTCAGCAGAAAGAATGTGCGCAACCACCTCACTTAAAACCCTTCACTTAAATATCAGCTTCCATTGGCCAATGGTGTCCATTCATTCAATGACAGTTACTGAGTATTTGCTGTGCTCAGGCTAGAGCAACATGTAGATTCTTATTCCCCAAACTCTTTTGCTGGGCGCCTATCCCTTTTTCTCTTCAATATCCCCCAGCTTTCTGACTTCTGGATTTCTGCTTTCTTCTGCCTGAACAGAACAGACAGCCCAGGTGACCCCTCCAGGGTTGATTTCCCTGATTTAAAGTAATCTTTACTCCCAGTATTAGCTCCCTCTCTTACACTATCGGCTACCGTTCCTTCTTATTCAAGCGCATTCTGCTGCTGCTTCTCCAACCTCTTCTCCTAAATCATGAGACACCTGTCATCTGTGTCAGAAGTTTACCTAGTAAACAAGTACTTCTGGACATTTTTCTGAATTTCCAACAAATGACCCTACAACTATCCCAAATGTACCTGGTTCTAAAACACCAGTGAAATAAAACATAATATCATGTAGGACCATTTAAAGAGAAAAAAAAATGTGACTCAGAGTCATCTGTTGTATTTACTATTTCCTGCTTGATGCAAAGTGTTCTACTTTAGGTGTGTGTCCCAAAGTGAGTCCCAAGAAACACTAGCCCTAAGACTGGCACCATGAGAAGAACCCCTGTAGTCTACATTCCCTTCTTGTTTATGCTGCTCACGGTTCCCCATAAACCCACTCACCAACTTCTGGTCCTTCAATCACTCCTAAAAAGAATTCCCAGCTTCATCCCAAAGTCTAGTTTCAGCTCTCATTATTTATGTGGTTAGAATACTAAGTATTTGTTTTGAAATCCATCTTCTCATAGACACTTGTTTTATTTTAAGTCTGAAAGGGGCCTAAAAAGACCATCCTATCCTCTTAAAACTTAAATATACTCAGCATGTTTTATAAGACTAGGTCATGTTTAAGCAGCTAAGTCAATAGAATCAAGCTATAGGGACTCCCAGCCATAGAGCTCATCAGCCATCCTCTCCCCTTGGCCAACCCAGGGAGGATTTCCTCAAAGCTGATAGGTTAATTCCATTTAAAGACTTCATTTGTCACACTCTCATCACTCTCAGTCACACTCTAGAAGCTAAGAAGAGCTGGCCAGGAGCAAAAAGCTAATATGGTAACATTTCACTTAAGAAAAACCCTACTGAGTTATTAATGTGGATATTAATTTGTGATTAGGGTTCTGACCACCTTTTCAGACTCACTCCTGGCCCCTGAGTGTTCAACTCTCAAGGGCCCATGCACAGCAGCGGTGCCGGAGTTCACCAGGAGGTAAACGCAAACATATTGATAGTCTGTGTCATTTTTTTGCAAAAATATTCTAAGTTAGATTCTGTAGTTATCAAGGGCCAAGGGTTACATTAATTTAATTGCTAACAATTTATGCTTCAATCTGCTGTCATTGAAAAATGACTGATAATGATGAATCCCTTCTCATATGACTTACAGAGAGACTTGGTTCTTTTAACAGGTCTATATAAAACTGAACTTTTTAAAACAAATAAGTGAAGATAAAATAGGAAAGAAAAGTGCAAAGGGAGGATTAAAATGTCCTTGAAAGAAAACAGCCCTCATCTCCTCACCTCTGTCCCTCCCAGACAATTCCCAGGCCCAGTTATTCTCCCCTAGGGATTTCCAGCTGTACCCCAAAGTCTGACACTAACTCTAGACATATATATGGTTGCCATTGTTAAGCTGTAGAGTACTATAAAATATGCTGGGCACATTGTGGGCAACAGATAAATATTTAATTAATGGGAAAAATGGATGCACATTATTATTTTATTATTTTTCTTCTTTTATCTACCCTAGAGCAAGGCTAGGTACTGCTTGAAATGGGCACCTAGGTGCTTTGATAAAACACTTCGTGCTGAGTACCTTTCTCACTTATTCCTTGTATTCCCAGCCTCTTGTTACTGAATACTTTCTACTTTCCATAACTATTTTAGGTGTGGAAATGAGAAGAAATCCTGTGGTAGAGACAGAGACAGAGGAATGTGAGCTGCATACAGAAAGCAGAATTCTGGCAGAGATAAATACTAAAATGGCAAAGATACATTCTTATTTTTTTCCTTGTGCCTCATTGTCCATTTCTCTACTCCCTCCTTTCTTCAGAGTTTCTCAACATTTCTATTATTAGACTGAAGGAATTGAATCCATTTTGCTAATATTCTTCACACAATTGAATTCTCAAAGCTGTACCTCTCCTGTCCTAGGAGGTAAGAAATTGCCAAGAAGTTATGAGAAACATTAATAGTTATAGAGAAAACCTGAGGAAATATCAGGGTCTGCTTACTCTTTCATCAAAAGTAGCTCCATTGGAATGAGGCGGTCAGGTCAATGGCAAATTATTAGATCCTTTTCCTAGATCTACACAATGATGTATTGTTATCATGACCACCATAATTAAAACACTGTTGAGTTTCTACAAAGTGTAAAGCACATTGATTGGCACTAGAGAATGAAAAGTCGTAAGACATATATGATTACTGCCTTCAAATGTTTACAATCTATTTGAGGATTCAGTGTGTTTATGTGTGCATCTGTGCATACAGACATATGTACATATGTCTACAGACACACATATGTATATGTATATATATACAGTCATCCTTCAATAACCTTTGAGGATTGGTTCCAGGACCTCCGACAGCTACCCTGATATAAAATGACATAGTGTTTGTATATAACATATGCACATCCTCCTATATACATTAAATCATGTCCAGATTACTTATAATACCTGATGCAACGTAAATGCTATCTAAATAGTTGCTCTACCATATTGTTCGGGGAATAATGACAAGGAAAAACCGTCTGTCCGTGTTCAGTACAAACGCATTTTTTTTCTGAATACTTTCAACTCTCAATTGTTTGACACCATGGATGTGGAACCCATGGATACAGAGAGATGGCCGTATATGACAATAATTGAAAAATTAAGTTTAGAATCTAAAATTGGAAAATTAAATTAGGAAGATTAGTAAAATGTTGCAATTGGCTATTTAAAATAGCAGAATATTAACAGAAAATATAGAATAAAAGTATATGTACAAATTAAAAATAGGAAGCAAAAGAACTTCGTAAGAAAGAAGTTTTTTGTATTTTTTGCCTATCATTAATTTTGCATATTCTCTTCAAATTAAAAAAAAGTTAAAATACAAGAAAGTGTATGCTAAGTAAAAAAACGATTGGTGTGTGTACAGGCAACTAATACAAAAGTTCCAGGGAGAAAGCAATCTGGGAATTATTCTGGATTCTCTTCAAAGTAAGTTAAGTACATAAAATTTCTGTCCTCAAGAAGTTCAAATCAGTACAAATTATTAAGTCACAAATGGTAAAACTTAGCCACTGTGAAGCAAGAGTACAAGGAAACTTTCTGAATTAATGGAATCTACTTTACACAGTCATTTGAAATAATTCAGTCTTAACACTTTCATAAATATACATAAACTAGAAGATTTCAAAATATTTATCAAGTAGTAGTCTGACTTACGTTTTATTGAGTAATTAAAAATTATTTGTAATGAGATTATTAATATGCAACAAAATGCCATAAAACTTCTTTAAGAAGCTTTAGAGGATTGAATATTTTATTTTTCACAAAGAAGTAAAGATATCCAACATCATCCCTGGCTTCTTTTTTTGTTCAATAAAATGCCTGCTAATTTTCAGCAGTGTCCAAGGATAGTGCAAAGTTACACGGAGTCTACCACGGACTCTAAATTAACAAATCAAAAGCCCTGAGGCTGGCAAGGAGTGATTTCTGCTGTCAGCACTCCAGGTTTCTCTCTGACGTAGGCTAGGAGTGTGGAGCAGGGTAGAAGTGTTTAATTTGGAAGCCTTGTACTCCTTTACAAGTCTACCTTGAGGGTCTCACAAAACTGAGGTAGTTGGCATTACAAGGAACTTCCTAATAAAAGAGCAGGCTAAAAAGATTAGTTTCATTCAGGCAAGGAGGACAAAACCTGAAAATGAAACATTGGTCAAGATTCTTGATTAC
This sequence comes from Eulemur rufifrons, assembly GCF_041146395.1. NCBI lineage: Eukaryota > Metazoa > Chordata > Mammalia > Primates > Lemuridae > Eulemur > Eulemur rufifrons. Next base: position 45,971,876 of record NC_090985.1, read on the forward strand.
AAGTAACATAGACCCAGTTAAAACTAGTTTAATCAAAAAAAGAATTGGTTCATATTACTGCAAACTCCTGGGGAGGATCTGGCTTCAAGGTCTCCAGGTAATCAAAAATTTTCTCTCTCATTCTCTCTCTCTCTCTCTCTCTCTCATTCTTGCCCCTGTTCTTATGGCTATTTCTCCTTATCATTTACCCTCATTTTCTCAGGCTATAGCCTGAGGATGGAGTAAATAGGGGCTGAATGTAGGAGAGTGGAATGTGAAGAAACTATGGAACACTCAGATATAAGAAGTCAGTTAGCAATTAGATATATGAATATAGAGCTCAGGAGAAAGAGATCAACTAATAACTTTTACAGAGCACCATATAATGCTAACATTTGTTGAGCATCACCTGTACACTGGGCACTTTACAAAGCAGAAAAGCTCATTGAACTTTCAAAACGCAATGAGGTAGTCTCAGTGATTTAATTGACTTCCCCAAATTCCCACAACCACCAAGGCATGGGGCCGCTGGATTCTAACCCAGGTCCGTATGACTCCTGTACTGGACACCGCGGTAGCTGACCAAACTGTTGACTGCTGAGGACTCACAACTGATCTCGCTCAGAATTTCCCTCCACAAAGGGAGCTCCCTCAATGAAGGGAGGTGTCTCACTCCAGGTTAGGCCCCTTTGATAAAAGGTACCAAGGTCCATTCACCTTGCCTCAATTGGGAAGACTACAAAGAAGTTCTCATGGTATCTTCTGAGGTCTCTGTTCCAACCGCATCCCGGGTAAACTTCTCCCCCTGTCCAATTCTACTTCCCCCACATCTTTGCACCTGTTGACCCAAGCATATCCCCCTGATAAAACTCATGTACACAGAGCTCCACCTCAGAGTATGTTTCCAGGGAATCAACCTAAGACAAGTTCAAAGTCTGCGCTGTGGATTTTCTTCATAAACTACCTCTTCAAATCAAGTTTGTTGACCTTGCCTGCTTAACTCCAAAGAGACATTGTGACATGAATCACGAATCATGAAGTTTTTTAAATGAGCAATTTCCAAACAGGAGTCCAAAAAAATGTTCCCATAACATACTCAGAAAGGCAGCATATTTTTAGGTGAATTGTGGACCCATTCAACAATTTTTCAAGGTAAATGTTTTATGTTCTATGTTACAAAGCCGAACAGAAGGCCTTCATCATGTTGGTTTATTCTTTTCTGTCTTCCTGGAAAATTAAACTATTTGATAAACAGCCTGAATTTCACAGCTTCTCCTTTGTGAGGTTTTACAACATCTAACTCTCCTGCACATCAGAAACTGTTTAGATACAAACTGTTTCCTTGAGGAGTAACTATGGTGTCCTGCATTCTCAGGTCACTGGGAATTTGTTAATATTCATTGAGTTCCCACGATATGCCACAAAATCAAAAAATCACCAATCCCCAATCTTGATCTGAGTTGCAACAGAAATAACATAAGAAAGACAAGAAACAAAGAGCATTTTGTTCATCTAATTCTTGAAGGGCACTTCAAGTTCATCTAGTCCTTCTACAATTTTCAGAAAATAGACATTAGTTTTTTCTCTCTCAGTATTTTTCAATAGGAAATGCTGGCTTCCACATTATGATTTCTAGAATTCCATAAAGGTCCCCATGCTCTCTCAATATTGCCCCTCATCAACTTGAGGATATTTGCAGTTCCACCAGCAGAGATCCTTTCTTTAATGCCAGTCAAAGCTGTTCGAAGGAATAGAAACCGTTAAAGCTTTTTTAGTCCATTGAAGTTTAGTATGAGTATGGCTGCATTTACCAGCAACTTTCCAAACAGGGGATTTTTATTGCTAAGTTGTTGGGTAGGAGGATGGGCTGGGAAACCAGCATTGGTAAAGAAGATATTCAATTAGGATACTTTACAGACATCACTTCATTTGATCTTCGGGTAACCCTATATTCCTCTGCCTTCACCGGCAAAGAAATTGAGTTTTAGAAAAATGGGTAAATTGCCCAACATCATGTAACTAGAAAGTAGCAGTCAGGGACTCCAGATGTGGGCCTGCCTAACTTAATAGCCCTAGGCCCTAAAAACACTGGGCTTGTAAAGGGGAAAAGATCACATCATCAACATGAAGAGGAAATAGGGACTAAGATATAAAACAGATACTTGACCTCATGATTGTCATTGGACTAGGCTCTGGGGCTGAAGACAACATAGCGCTACCCAGAACAGGATGTGAAGCAGAAAGGAGCCTTGGGATAAATGGATTCTTCCCAATAAATAGACACAGTCCCCATGAGTGGAAGAGTAGACAGGCCACCTCCTCTATAAACTAGGCCAGATATGTCTGTAAACTCATTGAAACCTCAGATGCCAGAGAGAGTCTACTCTGGATTGCAGATTCTTGACCATTTGACAAGTCTTACCAACAGTTTCCACATCCCACCCTCAGACAGAATTAGGTAGTTCTAAACAGGACTTTGGAGACAGGTACACAGTGAGTCACCTGAAGGTATATGATGTTAGAGCTTCTCTGAATAGGTCTCTTCATGAAGCTACAAATTCATTCTCAAATAAAATATCATTTTTCTTTGGGATTCTCCATCGTTAAAGTTATTCACAGTACCCTCCCCCCTCAGAGGAATAGCACTTAAGATTTTGAAATCAAAACATACTCCTACATCACACAGAAATACTTCTGAAGTTAACTTTAGTTCTCTAAATACAATAGGGTCCTTATTGGTATCACTAGGATCAGACAAAGTTCATCCAAGCTCAAAAAATTTTATGCTAAGTTATTTATTCATTAATCACAATTCTAGTACTAGACTTCTTTTCTCTTTTTGGAATGTTATTAATAGAAATGAAGTTCAAATAGTATTATGATGTACTGAGGATACAGAATGTGATTAAGAACATGGACATTGGAATCAGACTTGGTTCAAATCTCAGTTCTACTATTTATTACATTGTGTGCCCTTGGACAAGTTATTAAATCTCTTTATGTCTTGGTTTCTACCAGGATAAAATGGAAATCAACAGGTATCCAATAAGGTTGCTGTGAGAGTCAAATGAGAAAAGACCTGTAAAACCCTTAGTGTTATCTCTTTAATTTTCACATCATGACTATGTATTTGAAGAAAAGATTTGAAACAGACTTAACCTGAGATTGTGCTCCTCTGCCAGGTAAGCAAATGGCTTTTCAAGGAAAATATATTTGTCTGTTTATCTAAAATCTTAGTTTACATTTTTCCAAAATAATCTACTTTAGAAAAACAGTGTGAGAAGAGAGATTTTAATTTTTATAAAGCCAAAAAATACATAATTCATCAAAAGACAAATACCTTCAGAACCTGTTTCATGGCACACAAACAGAATAATCTTGATTTATATTCTAGAAAGTTAATGTATTTCAACCAACTACTTCTCTCTTACTCATATGATAAATAAGATAGTTATCCACCTATAGTTAAATTTCTCAAATGGACACGTCATCTCTGAGACCATGAGCTGTAGCATGGACTTTAGAATTCAAACTACCTGACTCAGCTCTCCGCTTTACCACTAACTAGCTATGTGCTGTCACCTAGCATCTCTGAGATTCAGGGGTCTTTAGACTAGAGATATTAATTCCTAACTGCAGCACACATGGTAGACTACTGACTCACCAACCATTCTTCCACACTTTTTCCAGGCCAGTAGAGCCACCCACACAATAGGGAGGCTGAAATTGTCAGACATTCACTTTCTCAGCTTCTCTTGGAATTCGCAATAGGCATGTAATTCCTCTATGGCCACTGAAACATAAGGGAATGTCTGCAAGGTTTTCTGGTAAAAAAAAATATTTTCTCTCTAATAAAATGAAAGAAACACATAAGAAAGAAACATCTTCCCTCCCTTCCTGCTTGGGGAATAACAGGGTGAGGGCATGATGCTTGGAGTTTTTGCAGCCATATTGCAACTGTGAAGGAAAAGCCAATAGAGTCACATTGAAATAGACTCAGAAGCTCTGATGATATTAAGTTGTGGAAACAACTTTATAACTGCCTTCCCCAGGACTTTGTATTATGTAAGAAAAAGAAACCATAATGGTTTAAGCTACATTTGTACACGTTTTCTGTTATTTGCAGCATAGACAAGCTAGCTTCTATACTATTAGCTTAGAGTTCCTGGGAGGAGTAAATGAGGTAGCTTAAGTAGGAGCTCAGAGGTTTTTAGTGCCTTTGGATAACACTACCCCTAAATGTATTACTTTTCCTATAAAAAAAAAAAGAACTATTCTTCATAATAGTTTGACTGCTGGTTCAACCATCTACTAGGTAATTATTTAATTTTTCTGAGCCTATGTTTGCTCCCATTTAAATTGCATCTAATAATACTTCATGGGGTTGTTTTAAGAAATATACACACTGGATGTAGTATCTATCACTAGAGAATAAATCTATTGTAAAGTGAAATGACAAATTCTGATGAAGATCCAGAATTCATGAAATTGAATGAAAAAGGTTGAAAAACTGCTCAGGTTCTTTGCAAAACTATCTATAAATGAGGATCTGGCAGTTAGACAAGTTGTCAGTTGAAGAAGAAAAATTCATGATAATGAATAGCTGTTTCAAAAGACAATGACTCCAGGTGGAAATGTTAAATGGCACAGTTTCTTTGGAAGACAGTCTGGCAGTTTCTTAAAAGGTTAAACATAGAGCTACCATATGACTCAGCAATTCCACATAAGTATATACAGAAAAGAATTTAAAGCAAGTATTCAAACAAATATTTGTACATGCATATTGATGGAAGCACTATTCACAATAACCAAGAGGTGAAAACAACATAAATGCCCATCCATTGATGAATGCATAAACACGTGGTATATACGTACAATAGAATATTATTCAACAACAAAAAAGAATGAAGCACTGATACATGTTACAACATGGATGAACCTTGAAAACATTATGCTCAATGAAAGAAGCCAGTCTCTAAAGACCATACTGCATGATTTCATTCAAATGAAATGTCCAGGATAAGAAAATCTACAGAGACAGAATACAGACTAGTGGTTGCCTAGGGCTGAGGATCAGAGTGAGTGGGGAAAGGGTTTGGGGGAAATTGGGAAATTATAGTTAATGGGTACAAGATTTATTGGGGGGGAATAAATATGTTCTGAAATTGTGGTAACAGTTGCACAACTCTGTATATAAACAATTGAATTGCACACTTTAAATAGGTGTATTGTGTGATATGTGAGTTATATCTTAATAAAGCTGTTAATTTTTTTAAAGGTGAGAGGGAGAAAATGATTCCAATATCAGAGAATTTAGAGAGGCTCTTGGAAAAATAGATCAACCTTTGAATATTTTTGCAAAAATGCCCCTGTTTATAAGCAAGTTGCTAAAATCAAGTATGTGGTGATGGATGGTATTTGGTACTACTATATAATTTTCCCAGAAAAATTATAGCAAAAAGGAAAATAAAAACAGTCAACCCTTGGTACATTCTTGGTTCTAATTAGTATAGAGATTCATAACCTTCACTGTATTAAATGTAAGAGAAAGTATCCTTATTTGCATAATTTTTGGTTTCAGTTTAAAGATAACATTCCAATCAAACCTTTTGTTGACTGAATGATTAAACTATTCACCATGAAATATTGGTATCTTTTGAAGTAGATTTGCTGTCAGAGCTGCTTTTCTGGGACCAATTATCTTTGGAGAAAGGGTTATTTTTTGTCCCCATAGATGGGGACATGCTCATGGATGCTGTCAAAAGTTTTTACATTTGATGACTCAAGTAAAAGATCTCAAAGATTGTGAGAGCAATCATTTTCAAACAAGCATTATACATGCTCAGTTTATTATATATCTCCCAGGACTTTCTTCAAATAGTAGACATTATGACAGAACTATTTTGAAAAGGACTGAAAAAGATCCATTCAAAATGGAATGTCTTGGAGGAGACCAGACCGGATGAGGAAGAGGAGACCGACCATACTGGATGACAAAGAGGAGATGAGACCAGATGAGAGGAGACCAAACTGGACGAGGAAGAGGAGATGAAACCGGATGAGAAAGAGAGTGTCAAGTTCTTAATATGCAGTACCTCATTGAGACCTCATGAACCATCCTGTAAGATAGGATTCTTTTTTTACCTTGCTTACAGATGAAGGAACAAAGGCTTAGAGAATTTATATAATCTGCCCAAGGTAACACCTTAACTCATGAAACTGAGAATCAAAACCAGGCCTGACTCCAGAGTCTCTGCTCTTACCCGTTACGCAAGTCAAATACTTTCTTTCTGCCTATATGGTTGTTCCCACAGCTTCCTCCCAAGGTGTCCTGAGGCTGGCCCTGGGGCTGAGCCACAGCTGCTGTCCTGATAATTTCCAACCCCAGATTTTATTTTTACTGTGGACGGGGCGGGGGGGGGGGGGGGGGGAACAGTCCTGGACTGGAGGGCAGAAATTGGAAATTGGACTTCTTGTGCTGTTCTGTCTCTGGACACAAGAGGATAAATTCTCAGCAGGCATCTCTTGCACTAGGCCTCATTTGCCCAATTAGTAACATGGGAAGAATGATGCTATTCCTGGTGCCTGCCAAAATTACTCTTTTTTTTGAGATCATATATGGAAGAAATCTGTATAAAGGATTAACATTTATTAGACTATGTATAAATCTAGCCCCCAACCAAAGTTCCAGACTTAATTCCCAAAAGTTCCCAGCAAACTGGGAAAACTTCTAAAGGATCCTTACCTCCCTGCCTTTGTTCACGCCTTCCACGTATCTGAAAGGCCTCCTCATCTTCATCTACCATAATCCTATCTCTCCAAAAGGCCTAGTTCATAGGCTTCCTCCTAGAAGGTGTTTGTAGACAGCTATCCTTGAAGTGATCCATTTCTCCTACCTAACCTTTGGCTGTAAGCACTTAAGCATCACTCCTAGCCTTACCATATAATTACTGATGTAAACGACATCTCCTCTACGGAGGACATGTGTTGGTTTTTGCTTGCCTAATATCTTCTCCCTCTTTTAGTAATAGCAGTTTGATTTTTCTCTGGTGAACAACCTTCCCTCAGTTTTAATCCATATGATTTGGATGGGGTCAACCCCACTTCGAAATCCAGAGGTAGGCATATGATGTAGGCCGATTCAGAGTTGCTATAATGGGTTCAGTGAAGGGCAGGTGACTCAATTAAAAGCATTGAGAATTACTCCTAGGACTACTGCTAGGACCATTGGCATAAAAACCTCTATTTTTGCTACAATTGGATGTAAACATGGAGCTGTGAGGGGCTTTCACATGGGAAAAAAAAAATCCTGAGGATGAAGCCCCCCAAGAGCAGGTTATAGAAAGAGACCTAATCTGGAGGATAACATTGTTGGAAACACTTGGTTCTATTCAGCTATTCTTGAAACTATTAAGAGAAGAAACCTGCTTAGGACAAATAAATTCTGTCCCCTCCCCACATTCTTTTTTTCCTTTTAAGCTGGTTTGTGTTGGATTTCTATAATGTAGAATTGAAAGATAGGAACACATCCTCAATTTGTTTATGGACTTTAAGGGGCCAATGGCCTGATCTTTTTAACTTTACATCTCTTACCATGGTACCTGGTAAGACAGAGGGTCCTCGAAGTGTGATGATTGATTTACTCAATCTCACTTTCCCTGAGCACCTACAATGAGCTGAGCTAAGCTCTGGAACCACAAGGAATAATTAGACATAGTCCTTGCCCTCGAGGAGTTCTGAATTTAGTACAAGAAGGAGGTATGAAAATGAACACTTTATAATATAACTTGGGGTATAATAGAAATCTGAGCCAATTTTTGTGGGTTTCCAGAGGGTTGGAGGTTTGGGGAGATAGGATATGGGAAGCTTCCTCAGAGGAGGTGACATCTGAGTCAAATTCTTAAAGAACAAATAGCAGTTCCTAGGCAGAGAAGTGTCATGGGGAAAAGGTGTCCCAGGGATGAGGTATTCCAGGTGGAGAGAACAAGATTATATATTAATAATTATAAAATTAATAATAATATCACCATCTTCTGCTCTTCCTATGGCCTCTTCACAAGCTCCTTCCTCTTTCTTTTCCTCTGCTTCATTTATCAGTGGAACCACCATAGTGATTAAGAGCACAGGCTCTGAGCTCTGAAAGATTTGGTTCTGCCAGATAGAGTGTCTCATGCCTATAATCCCAGTGACTCGGGAGGCTAAGGTGGGAGGATCACTTCAGCCCAGGAGTTTAAGACCAGCCTGAGCAACATGGTGAAACCTCATCTCTACAAAAATAGAAAACTTAGCCAGGCATGGTGGTGCACGTCTGTAGTCCCAGCTATTCAGAGGAGGCTCAGGTAGGAGAATCACTCGAGCCCTGGAGTTGGAGGATGCAATGAGCTGTGATGACACCACTGCATTCTAGCCTGGGCAACAGAGCAAGACTTTGTCTCAAACAAACAAACAAACAAAAATATTTGGTTCTACCACTTACTTCACACATGACCTTGAGCAAAATCACTTACATTTTACAAAGAACGACAATAGTGTATTTGCCTTATAAGATTGTCAAGAACATTAAACAAAATTACAAATATAAAGAATGTTCCTGGGGGGAGGGGATGGGTGTATACCTACATGATGAGTGCAGTGCGCACTGTCTGGGGAATGGGCACGCTTGGAGCTCTGACTCAGGGGGATAGGCGGTACATGGGCAACGTATGTAACCTGAACTTTTGTACCCCCGTAATAAGCTGAAATAAAAAAAAAAAAAAAAAAAAAAGAATGTTCCTGGCACAAGGTAATTCTCAAAAAAAAAAAAAAAAAAATGAAATGTCTTCCAGCCCCTTGTCTGGTTAGCTTTATTCTACAATAACTTTGTGACATTTTAAATAGCATGCTCTTTAAGCATGAGAAGAATTTCAGGGTGAAATCTCTTGAAGAACAAAACGGAGACCATGTGCAGATAAGAGGTTGTTTGAAAGGCAATCATGGCCATTAATACCCCCTTGAATTTGATACCTCTGTATGTATAGGTATGTAAACAGGGATTTGACAATGACGTGCTGCCAAATTTTGCTACAGCTCAGATCCTGAGAGTCGGTTTTAATTTTCAGTATCACCCACCATGTTCCTGACTAAAACAAGGTATGCAAGTTGTCCCTTCAAACCTATCTATGTAAAGCCATATTGCATAAAGTGGGTTTTTGACTTGCAACATCCAAAATTCTGGCTTTAATGGAAACATTCTTTCAAGGGCCAAAAATTAAGGGGGAAAAATGACTTGTAGAGGATGATAAGCAAGGCAGAGATGTCAAAATGTTTCCCTCTGGCCCACATGACAGACATCACTAATTGGTAGCTTCACTCTGCCAGTGAATTATTGTAAATAAATTAATGTGGAAACTTATTTGCTTTCACTTCTTATGCTACTAAGATTCTAAAGAGCATGGAAGGTAAAATGCTGATTATTTTCATTTACCAAAATCCTAACTCATCCTTTAAGGCACAGATCAAATAATCCTTCCATGAAGCCATGTATAGCCATTCCCAAGTCCCATAGTGCTCATTTTCTCTACCATACAAAAGAAAGGTAGCAGATTGAAAGGACTTCTTGATAGATCTTATATCAGAGTTTGAGTCCCAGCTGTGCCACTCTGCCTTTCAAATTCAATGACAGTAACAATCACGGTATGTATTGAAACCTTTTCATACACAGAGGTTTATTATATGCAATGTGGTATTTTTAATCCTCACAACAACCTCCAAGATGGTTATACCAATATTTATGCTAATAATTCTCCACTGAAAAACTGAGGAAACTGAGTAGTTAAATAACTTGGTTAGGGTAAGACATCTAATAATCTAGTCTCCAAACTTCAACAAACATGCATATTCCAATTCATTATTCTACTTTTCTCTCTTTGCCTACCACTTAGGAGGTACCTAATAAATAGTAGTGCTTATTATGCACTTGTTGATAATACCAACTTGTTTATTGATTTACCATGTAAGCCCTAGTGGGAAATCTTAAGGACCATATCAGCCACAATGCTTTCAGAGGGCCTAGGTTTTACACTTACCATAGACAACCTGGACCTTGAATTTTATACTCAGCAGCAAAAGAACTTCAGAAGAAAGCACAGAGGGCTATGAAATTCAACTAGATACCTGCCATTTCGCTTTTTTTTTCTTTGATGAAAATAAGGCCATTCTTCATAGACACTGAACATTTTTGACTATCACTTTCTGTACGAGATCCAAGTGGGCTAATCTGAGCATGATAAAATATTTCCAAATTTTGCAATTCACTATTAATGGATGCTAAAAAAGCAGCATTTTTAACTAGCAACATTTACTGACTTCTCATTGTAAATCACATATTTTTATTCTAGATAATTTTTGTTAAAAAAAATTTAAGACACATTGAAAAAATAATTATATTTTTAGAGGCATTTCAACGTTGAGCAAGAATTCCAAAGTCTTACTTCAAATAATCAATCTTAGGTCTGGAATACAGGTTTTAAGCTCTTTTTAAAGTCCTTGGAGCAAGGTTTGGATGTCAACTGAAGGCATATAATTTGTAGCAGAAAGAATTCCGTTGAGGACTGGAAACTAGTTGGGCTTAGCAACCTGGGTTTATAAATTTTATCTCTCTTGCTCTTGGCAATGATCTAAGAAGTCTACTTCCTGAAAAAAATGGTCAATGGTATCAAATTAGGAACTGACCCTGAAGAGCCTAAACTTTCTCAATTGATAGTTACTTGCCTTAGATCTCAATCCAGTAAATTAGACCAGTGGACAAACTTCTAGTTACAATAAGATGGGATTTTTGATGCATGGAAACAATTTGGTGTAGTGACAGGAGGAAAGCAGACAGGAGTTTGAAGCCCAGTTTTGTATATATTTGGGCAGTTAATTAATATGCAACAATTACTTCTGAGAGCTTAGTTTATGCTGGACATTGTTTTAGGTACTAGGCCCTAAAACCATTCTCTAAGCTTCTGTTTTCTCAGATTAAATAATTCTAAGAAAGAACTAAAGAAAATGTAAACAAAGCACCTAGAAGAGTCCTTTGAATACAGTAAGTGACTACTAAATAGCCGATATGATATTATGGTTTCTGAAGGTTATCTGGAGGAATCTGACCTTTGTAGTTTGATTTTGTTTCTTCTCCATCTCCTAAGCATTGTAACTAACGCTCAATTTTATTATTTTAGGCCGGGCGCGGTGGCTCACGCCTGTAATCCTAGCACTCTGGGAGGCCGAGGTGGGCGGATCGTTTGAGCTCAGGAGTTCGAGACCAGCCTGAGCAAGAGCGAGACCCCACCTCTACTAAAAATAGAAAGAAATTATATGGACAGCTAAAAATATATATAGAAAAAAAAAAATTAGCCGGGCATGGTGGCGCATTTCTGTAGTCCCAGCTACTCGGGAGGCTGAGACAGGAGGATCGCTTGAGCTCAGGAGTTTGAGGTTGCTGTGAGCTAGGCTGACGCCACGGCACTCACTCTAGCCTGGGCAACAGAGTGAGACTCTGTCTCAAAAAAAAAAAAAAAACAATTTTATTATTTTAGAAATATAATTTTAGCCTAATTTCAAATCTCATGTGTTCACATGAAAAAGGAAAAATTAATTTAGTCACGTGAATATTTTTCACAATGCCAGTAATTGCCATCATTTTAGAATGAGTCAGCATTTGCCTGTTGCAGAAATAATGAATCAACAATTACACCTGTTGTAATAATAACTTGTATTGGCATACTTGCAGTTACAATTCCATGAAAACCCCTACTCAAACAGCCTAAACAATAAAATAAATTAGCTCATATAACTGAGAAGTAGAGAGATAGTCAAGCTTCAGGTGCTACTTGATCCAGCTGCTCAATAATTTCACCAATAACACAGTTTCTTTCCATTTCTACAGTCAGCCTTGCATGATGTTAACTTCACAAAAGATGGCCCTTTTAATCTCAATATGGCTGTCATTATCACCAGGGCTATGTGCTTTCTCATTTGCCCCATGAGCAAGGAGAAAGTTCCTCTACAAAAAGCTCCCAGCAATTTCTTCTACCTTATTGGTTCAAATTGATCATCAGCCTATTCCTAATGTAATATCTATGGCCAAGAATTTAGCAGAACCAGCTGATTGGTTTAGGCCAGTCAGAGCCCATCCCTGAAAACACAGACAGTGGAGTTTTCCTTATACAAACCACATGGCTGAGAGATTCAAGGTTATGTTGAAAAAATATAAAGATCAGGCACGTTGGCTCACACCTGTAATCCTAGCATTTTGGAGGCCCAGGCAGGAGGATCCCTTGAGGTCAGGAGTTCCGGACCAGCCTGGGCAAGAGCAAGACCCCGTCTCTACTAAAAATAGAACAATGAGCTGGGTGTTGTGATGCACACCTGTAGTCCCAGCTACTTGGGAGGCTGAGGCAAGAGGATCACTTGAAAGGAGTTTGAGGGTGCAGTGAGCTACTATGACACCACTGTACTCTACCTAGGGTGACAGAGCAAGACTCAGTCTCAAAAATAAATTAATTAAAAAAAGATAAAGAGGAAACTGGATTCTGGGGAGGCAAGCAACAAATGCTCCTGCATTTGCTAAAATTTATTAAGAGCTTATTAGTTCGCCAGGTACAGTGTAAGCACCATATATTGTCACATATAATCCTCATAATGTGCCCATTATCATCTCCATTTTAAATGAGATGAATGAAGCCTGGAAAGGTTAAGAACCTACCCCAGTTCACACAGCCACCACATGTAGTAAAGTCAACATTTGAACCCACTCTATCTGACTCCAAAGCCCATTCTACTCTTAAGCTACTTAGAATAATTCTTAGCATAGAGCACCCAACCAATATATCAGCTTTTAATAACAATCACTATTTTGCTTTCTAAAATATGGTGAGTTTTTTATTCCTCTTTTATTCATTGTCAATCTCAACATTAGGGTGTTAGCAGATACAGCCAAAAAATTTGGATTAATATTCTACTTTATAATTATTTTCATGTTTTAAGTCAACAAATGTCTAGATTCAGGAACAAAGCTAAGCACATTGGATGAGATAAAATACTTGCTCTTCATTTTAAGTGTACAATTTATACACTCCTACAGCTCTTCAGTGTTTGCAAAGTAGTGCTTGGATTATCTCGTTTGATACTTACAACAAACCTGGTCAGAATTTCGATAAGTCTGACCTAGACTGGGAAGGGTCAGAGCCCGGTAAAGGTGGACTGGCTAAAATTCTTTACACAAGATTTCAATGTGTGCCCTAGTCCAGGTCCAGACCACTGAGTCATGGTAATTTCTGCCTGCTTCCCCTTTCACTGCCCACCTGCACTTCATTGGCCCCAGTCCTGACTCCAAAGCCTGTGCTAATTTCAAGAAATGACAACTGGCCGGGCACATTGGCTCATGCCTGTAATCCTAGCACTCTGGAAGGCTGAGGCAGGAGAATGGCTTGAGCCCAGGAGTTTGAGGTTGCAGTGAGGTGCGATGATGCCACTGCACTATACCCAGGGTGACAGAGCAAGACTCTGTCTCAAAAAAAAAAAAAAAGAAAGAAAGAAAGAAACGACAACTGCAGTCCACAACACAGGAGTTGAGTCGGGGCGAACACGGCTTGGCCTGAGTCCTAGCATTTAAAATGGAGCAATCAGCTCAAGCAACTGGAAATGGAAGAGAAGATTGTTTTGGCCCTTTCCTTCTCCCGTCTTCAGTAAGTGTGAGCATGCTCCTCAAAGGACCAGATTTTCCACTAAGGATCTTCCAAAAACCAAATGCCCAGGGCCTTGTGGCTCATAGAGCAAAAGTCTTCCTAGGACCTATTTCCTCATGAACAGAAACGTTTTGGGAAAATACTTATACCGTTGTTCTCTTGGCAGCTAATAAAATTCTATAAAATTAAATATTTTCATATCCATCTATTATTTTTTCATTTCTGCTTATTTGTGTTTCATAATTTTTTTCCTTTTTATGAATGTGAAACTTCAATTTATCTCTTTGAGTATCCTAAAATAAAGACTATGTCAATGTAAAATATCAAAGAATTTATGGTATAAAGTGGGATACCTGTGGTGTCATAAATGAGAAACCACAGACGCTAATGAAATAAATAAGTAAAGTCTATGTCAGACACTGCAGGAGAATTAATTGCATCTGGAATATGTTTATGACCCAATAGTTGATATTGTTGGCTGCTTTTCTTAATGCTAGTTTTCTGAATGTATCTATGAATTCATATTTGAAGGCTCATTTTGAGCAAAAGTCTTTGGATGGGGGTTTGAGTTTGGGCTTTATTTCTCTCACACCCACACACATTCACGTCCTCATTCACCTCTCTCTCCCTCTCTTGCTCTCACTTTCTGTGCTCACTTACTCTCTGCAGTCCCCTACGTGCCTTCCTCTCCTGATGCCTTCACTCCAGTGCCTGTTTCTGTCTTCATGTGGTCTCCTCCCTTTATGAGGATCCCACAGTCATTGGGTTTAGGGCCCACCCTAAATCTGGGATGACTTCATCTCAAGATCTTTAAATAGTTACATCTGCAAAGACCTTATTTCCACAGAAGATCACATTCTGAGGTTCTGGGTGGGCATGAATTTTGAGGGGACATTATTCAACCTGCTACACGGCATAGAATGTAGTAAGATGACATTGAAGGGAACACAGACACGGTTACCAAGCCAGTGAGATGGTTTCATTCAACTCACAAGGCTGTTCTGGGTACTTTGACCCAGGCAGTAATCTTCAGCAGTTTTTCCAGCTTTTTACTTTAAATGGTGTGGGAGGGACTCCTGACTCCTGTAAAGCACCCTCAGTTCCTTGAAGAAGCCAAATGTATGGTCATTGCTGCCATTTGAGAGCACAGTGCGTCTTTACCCTGGCCCAACAGTCTATTCCTATTTCTGTTCCATTTCTGGTTCTTGAAGATGTTTGCCTTGATTTGAACCTATCCATGTCTGCTAAGTTTTCTTTTTTCTTACGTTATCTCTTATTGCTTATGTGTTTGGGTACGTCAACACGTCAGTCTACTACATCAGCTTGATGGGTTTCCCTTTCAACTTTTTCATTACATGCTTTGTGTGTTAAACAAAATAAGCCCCTGTCACTTTATAACCTCTGTTAGCTCAAACAACCTAAACTCTGGCAAGTCTTCTCAGACTCCACAGGTAGAGAGGAGCCCACTCTGTTAAATGCACAGCCTCTTTGCAGCAATGGCCAAGGGTTAGCTTCATTTCCATGCGCTTGTCTCACCTGTAGGCTGTGAATGACTTGAGACCTTGTTTTTTTCATCTTTATGTTCCCAATATTTGGCACAATAGGTGGCTCCCAGCAGGCCCTTCTATACTCACTGATTGAATGAATGAATGAGCAGAGAAACTTTAATAACTGCACAAGTCTAGGGTCTCATTTAATCATATTTCTACCTTTTTCCTCATTCTGGAGAAAGGCCTCTAATAAATATTCCTCATTTTCAAAACACCATCTGGGGTGTTTTGCCATGTATCCTGACCAAAATAAAATTTCAAAGTCCTGTTTTTAGATCAATTTCACTTGACAATTCAGTTTTGGTAAGTAAATTTCATTCCCTTGTTCTGGTCTTCATTCCATGCAAAAACATCTCAGAAACAAGTAACTTTTTAAAAAACTGCTTTAATTTTCTAATGGCTAAACCATTAAAACTGTTCATCAACTCCCTTGTAAATAATCTAGCAGCTGTGAACATTCTATACATCTAACAAATATTTTTAATAGAGGACAGGGAAAATGTCATAAATAATGGGAGTTGTAAAAATTAATGTTTTTGCATTTTACGGTTTATCTGCAATGAATTATAGATTACATTTTAAAGCATGCTCTGGGCTCCTATCTCATAAACACTATTACCAGCAAAATAGGCAAACTATTCAGTTTCTCATTTTGTAACCCATTAATCTCTGGATGGTCATGCTTCTAGAGGTGGATGGTAAGTGTGGGATGGGGTATTCCAAAGCCTATTTCACACCCTTCATCTTTTGCTTTTGTCAGTTCAAATGTGCAAATAGGTTTTTCGAAACTGTGCCCAAGTATCATTCTGGTCATCTGCTCCTTGGAGACACAAATGCTGCACATATTTTCTTTGCAAAATTGGACTCTGAAAGGTGAAGTTATGCTGAGGAACGCCTCCATCTTGAAGCACTCCAGGTTTCTATATTTAAATCATTTTCTACTTAGGAAACAGTGTCAACAATGGGGTTTTAGAGTTGAGCCATGTTTCCATTTGCTTTTGCACTTTTCTTCTGATGAGTGTTCCGCATGCCTTTCCAAATGCTGAATACCACTGAGTAGGAGCCATAGATACATGAAAAACATCAAGCTCTCAAGGTTTTATAGCTACCAACGTGTCTCACAGGCTTGCATCTCACAGAACAGCATATGTGAGGCTTGCCTGTACAAGGGTACACGTGTGGTGGCCTAAGACCCACACAGGATAAGGGCAAGGTCTCTGTATTCACCAAGATCACCCTCCCTGATAGGAGAGAGGAAGAGAAAGAGAGACAGACACTCTCTCACAAAGCAAGTTGGGAGTCAGGGAGAAGAAGTATTAGAAGGTTGTAGGAACCAAAAAATACAAAATTTCAGTGAGACAGGAGAAATAAGTTTAAGAGACCTATTGTACAACATGGTGACTATAGGTAATAATAATGTATTGTACACAGTTTTTGAAAATTGCTGAGAGTAGATTTTAAGTGTCCTTACCACACAAAAATATATGTGAGCATACTAATTAATACATATGTTAATTAGCTTGATTTAGCCATTCTGTGATCTATGCATACTTCAAAACATGTATGCTGTAAATATATACAATTTTTATTTGTCAATTTAAAATAATTAATTAAAATAAAATAAATAAAAAATAAATAAGAAGAACATATATACTCAAAGTGCCCCAGACCAAAAGCTCACCCCAGCTTAATCTCTGAGCTTCAGTTTCCTTGCATAAAATGAGGGATTTGGACAAAACAATTTCTGAGTTCTCTTTTAGAGCTAACATTTTATGAGTCTGATAATGAAAATACAATCTATTTAACTTAGCAAAACTTTTCTATTTTGTGGCTATGAAACCTTGGACACAGTAGCTGTTTAGACGACTCCCCTCTCTAGCATGCCCCCCTCTCATCAGTGCCCACCACATCATCCTCCCCTTCAGGCTCTGGTCACACAGTGTGTCTTTTTTTTTTTTTTTTTTTTTTATAGACAGAGTCTCACTCTGTCGTCCAGGCTAGAGTGCCATAGTGTCAGCCTAGCTCACAGCAACCTCAGACTCCTGGGCTCAAGCGATCCTCCTGCCTCAGCCTCCCGAGTAGCTGGGACTATAGGCATGCGCCACCACGCATGGCTAATTTTTCTATTTTTAGTAGAGACGGGGTCTTGCTTTTGCTCAGGCTGGTCTCCAACTCCTGACCTCAAGTGGTCCTCTTGCCTTGGCCTCCCAGAGTGCTACGATTATAGGCGTCAGTCACCTCGCCCCACCAAGGGCTCTGGTCACATAATGTGTCTTAGCAGAGGGCACATCCAAGTCATCAGAGGGGCTTTCTAAAGGGACACAACCCCATGGGCTGCATCTCCAGATTCAAATTCCATATCAGGGAAGGGCCAGGGCTTTCATATTTTCATAAACATGATTCTGCTGTGTACGACCAGTGGAGAATCACATCTAGTGAGGAGTGAGGTCTTCTCCTCTTTGAGGTGTGGTTATGAAATGACTAAATACTATTAGTGGCCGGGCGCGGTGGCTCACAACTGTAATCCTAGCACTCTGGGAGGCCGAGGCGGGAAGATCACTTGAGCTCAAGAGTTCGAGACCAGCCTAAGCAAGAACGAGACCCGTCTCTACTAAACATAGAAAGAAATTAGCCAAACAACTAAAAATAGAAAAAATTAGCCGGGTATGGTGGCACGTGCCTGTAGTCCCAGCTAACCGGGAGGCTGAGGCAGGAGGATCGCTTGAGCCCAGGAGTTTGAGGTTGCTGTGAGCTAGGCTGATGCCACAGCACTCTAGCCCAGGCAAGAGAGTGAGACTCTGTCTCAAAAAAAAAAAAAAAAAAAAATACTGTTAGAAACTTGGCCCGAGGTGGTCGATTTGGATGGCTTTATTTGGTGGCCTCTTTGGAGACCTTTTAGATCTAAAACTCATGGGTCTGTTAAATGACTTCTTGGCATTTCAAGAGTTCCCATACCCAAACATCGCCCAGCCTTGCTATGAGGCAGGAAAACAGCATCACAACCACTGCTTAGTAGGGCTGAATCAGTTTACAGGTTGAGATCTGCCTTCCAGGTCAGCTCTGTGTCTGTTTTACTCTGGCTGCTTTCTAGTACATTTATACTGTGTTGCGCTAACGTTTGAAGGGGCATTAGCATGACTTACCATGAACTTGCTAGTACAGATGGGAACACACATACACAAGTGAAAAATAAAAAGAGATGGAAAGAAAGAGAGAGAAAACAATTGATTAACATTAGTTGGACTTCATTTTTGCAGTCTTCCTACATAATCAGGTACATAATTCATTTAAAGAGATCGCTTCTCATACCAGCTAAAACACATACACAAGTCATTTTTCCTTGCCTCAAATTGCAGAGATTATACATGTTAAAATTTTGAGGGCCTACTTTGCTTTGTGGAAGCAGAGGAGAAGGGAACTTCTTACCAAAGTATAACATTTGTACAGAAGGATTCATAAATCCTAAGTTTACAATTTAGTAAGTTTTACAAACTGATCCACCTGTGTAACCACCTCCTGAATCAAGGTATACTAAGTATATTACCAGGAGCCTGGAAGCCTCTCTCTCAATGCCTCTTGGCATTACCCTTCCAAGTAGACATTTGTACATTCTATAATCATAGATTACTTTTTGCCCATTTCTTAACATGAACAAACAGAATCCTACAGAATTGTATGTTCTTTTGGATCCACCTTCTTTCAGTTAACATTATTTCTGTGAGATGCTTTCATGTTGAAAAGTGTAGCTGTAACTTTTTCATTGCTGTGTAGTATTCTATTGCATGACTAGCCACAATTTATTTTTCCATTTGACACTGCCTGAACATCTGCATTATTTCTATCATTAATAATGATGCTATGAACACAGGAAGCAATCCTTTCTTTGCACATGTGTACTCTCTTCTGTTGAGTATAGATCTAGAAGTAGCATAAAATGATCACGGAACCCGAGTATGTTCAGATTTGGCAGATAGTGCCAAACTGTTTTCCAAAGTGGTTACACCAATTTACACTCCCACAATTAACATATGAGAGGCACACATTCTCTCCATTTATATTCCCTTGAATCATTTCTGTGAAGTTAATATTATTTCTTCTTTAAAAATTTGGAAAAATTCACCAGTGAATCTATCTGGGCCTAGAATAGTTTTTTGTTCATTTGCAGCAACATCTTTAATTACAAATTCCACTTCTCTATTAGGTATAGGAATATTAAGATTTTTTTATTTCTCCTATCAGTTTTAGCAATTTTTATTTTTCAAGAGATTTTCCATTAAATCTAAAATTTCAAATTTATTGATATCACGCTTTTTATAACATTCTCTTGATTGTGTTCCTTATGAATTTGTTTTATTCTTCATTACCATTATTCTTCTTATATCTTTCAAATTAAATATTTCATGTTGACATGATTTGGAGTCTATAAATCTTGTCATTTCTCTTGTCCAGTATGTTTTTAAACCCATTCAATGAGTTCTCAATTTTAGATCTTGTGTTTTACAGTTCTAGAATGTCCATTTTATTATTTTCTATTGATTCTGATTATCTGTTTATATTTTCATGAATTTTCTGTCTTTTCTTCTATTTTTTTAACATAATAATTATGGCTATTTTGACATGCTTAAATGCTAATTCCAACATCTAGAATCTTGTCTCTGACTCTAGTTCTGTCTTTCCTCTTGATAATTGATCACTTTTTCTGCATCTTTGCATGTCAGTAATTTTTTAGACATTGTAGATACCTTGAATTATGCTGTGAATTAGGTGTTTTCCCTTTCAAGAAAGTTAAGGTTGTTCTGGTAGATAGTTAAATTATAAATAAATCATCTTGATTTTTGATAAGGCTTTGCAAATGTGGTTCTGAGGTTTTAGTTTTACCCATACTTGTAGGGCATTGTGCTTTACTCCTAAAACGTGGCCTTCCTATGTTCCAGGTGAGGTTGCTCCATCCAGTCTGGATCTTAACTCCAAATTCTGTCTCTCTGGCACTGTCCAACTTCTAAAATCTTTGCTCAACTCTCAAGCCCCACCACAACTATTCTCTACTAAGCTTCTCAGAGTTACATCCTATACCTGTGTAGCTTGAGACTAGGTCAAGGATTCAGGAAGATTATTTATTCAGATTTTGGGAGCTTTTTTCCCTAGTGACTTAGCTGTCTTTTCTCTGGGAACATGCCCCTAAATCTCAGCCACCTTGGCACTCTGAAACTTCAATCTCTATGTCTCCCTCATTCAGCAAGACTACAATTCTATGCTTAGGCTCTATATTCTTTTTTTTTTTTTTTTTTTAAATAATGATCAAGGATTTTTTTTATTCATTAAGTTTCAGTATCATCACAGAAAATGTTATGGTACAGAGTTGGTAACATTATTTTGTCTTTGCTCTTGATTTTCACGTGAATGCTGGTAACACTAATATCTGTACAAGATCAGTCTTTGATTTTCTTTTTTTATTCTGTACAATTTTAAATGTATTGGTTTAAAAGGCTGTCAGCACATAGGGAAGCATTTTTTTCTTCAGTTTGTTTGTTCAAATAAAAGGTATCCAGTTACTGCCCAAGAGTACTGTGCCGTGAGGTTACTAGGGTAAGAAACCTCCCTGGACGCTCCACAGGGCATGGTTCTTGAGGCAGGGCAGGGCCTCCACCCTGTTAGTCTTCTTTTGGCACTGTGCACATAAACACGAGATGCATGATAAAGAACAAGCAAAAGCTCTCTGTAAAGCAGTTATGAGGCATACTAAGAAGGGAAATCCAAGTGTTGCCGATGCTAGTAAAAATAAGCGGACAGCCTTGATTTAAGAGCATAAGCAGTTGTATTTTAAAGACGAGAAAAAAACGCAAGTTCTGCAGGCACCTACCACTGTCTACTAAAAGCTATCGCTATCAGATCTAGCGTTGAACACACAAAGCAATTTGCAGGAAAGGAAAAATTTGCTTTGATATAATCAGAATAGAATTGTCTGTTAAGATTTATTTTTAGATGTTTCTTTTTCTTTAAAAGGTATTTAAATTGATTTGAAATATAGTTCAAGATGTTGACTAAACAGATCAACTTTTATCCAAATCAGAAAAACTAGCTGTGCCATTGCATATTACAGGATGCAGTCAATGATATGTGGACATGCATCAAAGCATTCTCCTTCTGGTGACCATCATAGCTGACCAATGACAATGACGTCCACCACCTTGCCTTTGTGGAGCTCCACGTACTGCTCTGTCTTTGGAGGTAATGTCGACAATCCATTGGCACTGCGCATGCTCATCAGACGGCTGCTCATCTGATTACCTGTACTCTGTGCCCACGGCAGTGGTTCTTGGTGATGCCAAGTCAGTATACACCGATGGTATTCTGGCCGAGAATCCAGTTTTACATCACATGATAACCTGGCTTTGATGATAGGCTCTATATTCTTGCTCTGCAAATTGGAAAATGTTTTCAGGAATGTGGGATACCTCTTACGCTTTCTTTCTCTCAAAGATTAGAGAGCTCTGAGTTGGTTGCTTTCCAATGGCTACAAGTAGTTATTTTACATACTTTTTCCAGCTCTTATATATGTTTATTGCCGTAGGGTAAGTCCAATGCCAGGTAAGAGGTCTCCTCTCCTTAGGTGTGAGCTTCTTATCCTCATCTCTCTGCTTAGTTTCTCAGCTTCTTGCCCAATGCATGCAGCCCTTGGTAACTGATACATGCTTCATTGTAGAGACTGCATACAAACTGTTGAACTCACTTTTCTGTGACAGGTTTGGTAGCCCTGCTCTCCAATTGTTGTCTCCCTCAACCATAGGATTGCCACAAGCTCTAGGACATCACTTTTTCTTAGTGTTCAAGTCTCATATTGTGTATAGGCAAATGCTCTAAGAGGATAAAACCCATGACAGTTTTAGGGCTCACTACATATGTTCTTTTCCTATTGAATCATGGTCCCATACTTCTGGTCACCTTGGTTTCTTTCCAATACCTTCAAACACCATTTTCCCCTTTGTTTTCATCTTCCATTTAATTTTCATAATTATTCTTGGCAGAAGGGTTAGTCTGATACAAGTGACTCTGTCATTGCAAAAATCCTTCATTTGCATCTTCACTTTAATTTTCTGGTTCTGGCCTGAAAGTTTCAACAAGCTAAAACTAAATCAGGGGAAGAGATGGCGTGACTGGTTTTCCTAAGCTTTGTCGCCTTGTTATTTTTGAATCCCCTCCTACATAATTTATACCGAGTCTCACCTATAATATAGTTCATTGATGCAAGTAATTTCAATGCATTTTAGTCAAATAAATCTCTCCAGTGAAATATTCTTAGTTAATAAGTAACACATAAAAAGCCAGAAGTACTCACCAGAACCATAAATTTTCAGCTAATTTTATAACTCTTGAAGAGCAGGATGTCATTCCAGGCTGCAGACCCTGCACTGCCCGTCTTCAGGGCCACAAGACACTTACTTTGGAAATAAATGGACCTTGATAAGCATCATTAAATGCAGCTCTTCTCTTCTCCTTTTGCCATATTAGCAGTGGACCCTGGCGTGATTTCCTCAGGCTGCAAGTCCGAGGGAAAGTATTTTTCTAGTCAGAAAAAGTAATTTAAATTCCAGTATTATGAATGTGTACCAAGTAATAACAGCAGGAAAAACAGATTTTTAAAAAGCTGAATTTACATATTTATTTTCAAGGCAAATCTTTTATTTGATTTAAAGATTAAGATTCACAACTGATACCATGAGTGATAAAAAAGTTCATCTGAGTTTTGCAAGTAAATGGAAAAAAACAGAGAGTAAAACAGTTTGAAATATCATCTGAAAATATAGTTAAACATCAAAGAAAGAAGTGATTCTTGATTAAAGATCATGGAATGAATGGAATGAGTATTTGAAAGTAGAAGTGCAAGGAAAATATGAAAAATGACTATTCTTCTAGAACTTCATTTGTAAAAGGTAAAAGATGAGGGAAAATTCTTCTATTGTAAGGTGAGGGAGATTCAAAAATAGGATGAACTAAGCAAGTCGAAAATAACACTTACCTAACAAGACTTTTCCCAGATAAAAATCTACCTATTCTAAAGCCCTGACTTGAAGTCTACATTATTTGAACAAAATCTTACTTCTCTCTCTCTCACAAATACACATAACTATCCAACAAGTTTTGTTTGGTGGTAGTTGGGGTTTTTGTTTTATTTCAAAATATTAAGGAGGTATAAAAGTTTTTGTTACATGGATACACTCCATAATGGTGAAGTCAGGGCTTTCAGTGTGCCTGCCACCAGGACAGTGTTCATTGTACACAATAGGTAAGTTTTTATCCTTCATCCCCCTCTGTGTCTCCCCTCTTCTGAGTGTCCCATGTCCTTTATGTCTTTTTGTGCCCATGTGCCCCCAACATTTAGCTCCCCCTTACTAGTGAAAATATGTGGTGCTTGTTTGTTCCATTCCTGAGATACTTCACTTAGGATAATGGTTTCCAGTGCCATCCAAGTTGCTGCAAATGACATTATTTCATTCCTTTTTATGGCTGAGTAGTGCTCCATATTATATATATGCCACATTTTCTTTATCCACTCATGTATTGATGGGCACTTAGGTTGACTCCACATCTTTGCAATTATGAATTGTGCTGCAGTGAACATTCACGTGCAGGTGCCTTTTTGATAAAATGACTTCTTTTCCTTTGTGTAAATACCCAGTAGTGGGATTCCTGGATGGAATGGTAGGTCTGCTTTTAGTTCTTTGAGGAATCTCCATATTGTTATCCATAGAGGTTGTACTAATTTGCAGTTTCATCAGCAGTGTATAAGCATTCCTTTCTCTCTGCATCCATGCCAGCATCTATTGTTTTGGGGCTTTTTAATAAAAGCCATTCTAACTGGGGTAAGGTGATATCTCATTGTGGTTTTAATTTGCATTTCCCTGATGGTTAGTGATGTTGAGAATTTTTTCATATGTTTATTGGCCATTTGTCTATTTTCTTTTCTTTAAAGATACAGGCTACTGGAGCCCTGGGAAATAATCATGTTTTATTCTTGCTTTAAAGGTGAAGGTAGAGAGGCCCGCAGGGCTAGCAACCTACCATGTTGCGGCATCTCTGCACTCAGTTCTGAGAGTCCCAGCCCAGTGCTTTGCATGTCCTTTGCCCACTTTTTAATGGGGTTGTTTGATTTTTTCCTTGCTGATTTTCTTGAGTTCTTTGTAGATTCTGGTTATTAGCCCTTTGTTGAATGTATAGCTTGTGAATATTTTCTCCCATTCTGCAAGTTGTCTGTTTGCTCTGTTGATTATTTCCTTGGCAAAGTTGGGTTTTTTTAATATCCATTTCATTCAATGACTTGTGTTAGGCTCTGGAGGCACCACAGAGTTTCATTGGATGGTATTATTGCCCTCAAGAATTTATACTCTTCAGAAGGAGACATTTGCACAAATCAGGGAACATCATGAGAATCTATTTGAATGGGAGAGAGTATTACAGGTATTAAGAAAATAGGAATCTCTTCCCACTGACAAAATTCAGAGAAAGTAGCAGAGGAGACAAGTATAGCTCCCAATGCAAGTCTTAGTTTATCCAGTTGCTCTATAAATATTTAGCAAATTCCAAGTATATATCAGTTCCTTCATTAGAGCCTGAGGATTATAGTAAAATAACAATAACAGCAATAATATAAATAATCATCCTTACTTAATTGCAGCTTACCACTTGCTGAATGAAAAATATTATAGATGGTCTTTTACAAGTTCTCAGAGAGGCATGAATAAAAGGCTAAGGAAGCACAGAGGAAAATCATCTAAAAAGAATTAATGGAGGCAAATGGCAAAAAATTTTGGAGGCTTCTAAGAGGAGTGATTCTTGAGCCAAGTTTTAAAGGATGAACAGGAGGTAACCATGTGTATGGTGCCAAAGCTCAACTCCCAAATAGGGAAGAGCTTGGGGGAAGAAGGCACCAGTGCAAGAGATACCATTCTGTATACTGAAAGAGCTTTGGTGTGATGAGAGGGAAATGAGCTGTCCATGAGAGATGGGGCTGGAGAGCTGGGCAGTGTGTGGAAGGAAGAATGAAGGCCCAAGCTTCACAGTCTTTAACAATGTCAGATGACTATGTAGCACATATAACAGCTTTAAAGGTGAAGCTTACACCAAAGTATCTTCTAATCACTTGCCCTGAGCTCCTCTGTATTAAGAGGTTGCCTCCAAAATGCCCCTTGAATGTCATCTTGCTCATTGAGATCATCTATCATCAATCTGCATGAGTAAGTTTATCAGAGGAAGAGTGAGCATATAACTCACTCTTGTAAGTCTAAAACACAGAGCTCGATTCCAACTAGTGCCAAATGGGGATACCTTGGTTTAGGGATGAGGAGAAAGAGAGCACCTACCAAATAACAAAAATAAAAATAAAGTATTGAAGTACAAATTTCACCTAGCTCACAAGTATGGACTTCTTTTTTTTTTTTTTTTTTTTTTTTTGGCAGATGTTGATGAGATGCTTGGATCAGATGTTAAACAGCTGATGGAACTTCACATTTTTATTCAAGACTTGAAAGAGGAGTACAGAAACTTAATAGATATGTAATTTAACTTCCCTAGGTCCAGGCTAGAAGATGTTTATTTTAATTATCTGTTTTTTTTTTTTTTTTTTTTTTGCCCGGGCTAGAGTGAGTGCCGTGGCGTCAGTCTAGCTCACAGCAACCTCAAACTCCTGGGCTTAAGCAATCCTACTGCCTCAGCCTCCCGAGTAGCTAGGACTACAGGCATGCGCCACCATGCCCGGCTAATTTTTTTTGTATATATATATTTTAGTTGTCCATATAATTTCTTTCTATTTTTAGTAGAGACGGGGTCTCACTCTTGCTCAGGCTGGTCTCGAACTCCTGACCTCGAGCGATCCACCCGCCTCGGCCTCCCAGAGTGTTAGGATTACAGGCGTGAGCCACCGCGCCCGGCCTTAATTATCTGTTCTTAACGGAGTCTTCCCCTCATTATAAAAAGCCTTTCGGGAAGATTTTCTATAGAAGAAGTTCTATACCATGACATTAATAGAAACTGAATTTTCTGACACCTATTAATATTCTTAACTCTAAAATTTGTTTTTCTCCTATACCAATGTGCTATTGTGGGTGGGGTATCATATTGTGCCTTTTTTTTTTAATATTTTTTAATTTCAGCATATTATGGGGGTACAAATGTTTAGGTTACATATATTGCCTTTGCCCCACCCAAATCAGAGCTTCAAGCACATCCATCCCCCAGATGGTGAGCACCACACCCATTAGGTATCAATACACCCATTCCCTCCTCCCCACTCCCATCTGCCTGACACCCGATGAATGTTATTAGTATACATGCACTTAAGTGTTGATCAGTTAATACCAATTTGATGGTGAGTACATGTGGTGCTTGTTTTTCCATTCTTGTGATACTTCACTTAGTAGAATGGGCTCCAGCTCTATCTAGGATAATACAAGAGGTGCCATATTGTGTCTTTTACTTAGAGATGTGTTTTAATATATGAAGACTAAACAGTAATAATATAGGCCTGTAAAAGGCCATGTGATATATCATTTTATTTTTCATCTCTCCTTAGAAAATGAAAGGTAGTGAAGCAAGGATAAAGACATATGAAGTAGAAAAGTTTGAGTTTTCTCAGGTCTACATTTTTTTTCTCTATCTTAACCAGTTTTTGAAAAACAGAGTATACTCATTCGTGAAGATCTTCATTATAAGTTGCAGTGAAAATCCACTTCAAACCGTCTATTTACAAAACTTCCATGTGTCTGCCCTGCCCGCTCCCCGACTTGTACTGTGGTTACTGATGACTGAGAAAGCTGTTGCAGGTGGCTGCCATGCAGCTTCCTTGACTGGGGTGTAACTGATTAATTCTCCTTGAACACCATACAAGATGAGCTGCTAATTTTGTTTGTTTTTAGGTCTATCTTCTGACTTAGTGATTGATTCCAACTGCAGATCATTAATGGAAATTAAGTGTTTTGATCCAGCTTTTAATTTGAATTTTAATTAAGTTTTCGATCCAGCTTCCAAAATGTCCAATAGATAGAACTGGCCTTTCTATCCTACCGCCTGCTTATCGGTGTGGGATTTAAGCATATTCTTCTCTGTCTTCACCTGACTCCCCATCAGGAGTCTATGGAGGCTCTTAGTTCACTAGTGTGAGGACGTGTTTACTCTGTCCTCTCCTATCCTCGTACCAGACCAAGTCAATGGATATGATTCTTACATCCCCAGTCTGCAGGCCAATACCAATAGAATGATAAATAAATAGTAATTAAATAAACAAATAAATGTGTTGATGAATCAATGACTAAACCATGAGGAAGACTAAGAAGAAACTATTTATTGGGTATTTCTCTGTTTACAAAGAATCTTCCCTCCCTCAACAACTACTCAGTGTTCCAGTCAGACTTCTAGAATTACACGGTGAATGGGATATTTTCTACTGATGACCCCTCCAATGGATCCCATCCCTTCTCTCATTAGCACAGGAAAGTAGAAAGTTGCCAGCTTTCCAAAGTGTTGAGACTCATCTCAGTTGGTTATGGAAGCATCTCCTTTCTTCTATTTTATAAAACCTCAGTCAGCATATACTCCAAAGAACTTTAATTTTATAGGATCATATATAAACTGTGTTCCTGTGACACACATATGAATGCACACACTCACCATCTCTTAAATCTATTTAGAATTCAGGAAAAACAGAGAGCATTTCTTACTCCTCAGATAGGCAGAGAATAAAACAATAGGTAATTTCCAGAGTAGGTGAAGCTATGGGAAAATTGGCACTTTCACACATTATTAAGTAGAAGTATATTTTGATGCTCCATTTTTAAAGGACATTTTGTCCATATCATCAAAATCATAAAATAATATGGCCTGTACTTCAACAATTTCAAATCCAGGAATTTATTCTTCATAAATAATTGCACAATAATATGTACAAGAACATTTATTGCAGCATTATTTATCATAGCAAATAAAACTCTTATAAACAACCTAATTGTCTATTATTAGGAGAAAGGTTATATAAATTATTCCTGCAGCTGCTAAAAATAATGAGAATGATCTTTATGTGCTGCTGCAGAGAGAAAGATACATCGAGTATCCCCTTTGGGTTTAAAAATACATATACACATGTATGTGGGTGTGTGTGCACACATTTGTACATGCTTAGAGAAATTCTAGAAAGATATATAAGAAATTAATGACATTGACTACCTCAGGAAATAAAACTGTCAGAAGTAAAGGCAACTTCTTTCTTCAGATTTTACCTATCTATATTTTTGAATTTTTTTAACTGGGTATGTGTTACTTTTTATAAAAATTAGCTAGTAAAAAAGACTTGTATCTTTATCATTTTGGAGTGGAGAAGCCTTTCTCAAGCAACACACAGACATAGAAACCATAAATAAAAAGACCAACAGATTTGACCATGTAAATTTATTTTTAAATTTCCAAGGGGGAAAAATCATTAAAAGATACTGTCTAGTGCTGGGTGAAAGGTTTTCAGACCTAACATCAAGAGCACAATTCATAAAAGAAAAAAATTATAATTTGGGTTGTATCAAGATTAAAAACTTGCTCTGTGAAAGACTCAGTGAAGAGGATGAGGATAAGCTACATACATGGAGAAAATATTTGCCAATTACATATCAGACAAAAGCCTTGTGTCTAGAATATATAAATAGCTCTCAAAACCCAACAGTTTTTTTTTTTATAAGGGCATTTATAGCCATTGCAGTACAAAGAAAAAAAAAATAAAGGCAAGCTACCCAATTAGAAAGTGGGCAAAATACATGAACAGACATTGTACTGAAGAGGATATACAAATGATAAATAAGCCCATGAAAAGATGTTCAACGTCACATGCAAATTAGAACCACAATGAGACATCATTACACACCTATCCAAATAGCTAAAATAAAAAATAGTGACAATTCCAGAAGCTGGTGAGGACACAGAGAAACTGAATCACTCACATATTGCTGGTAGAAACTGAAAATGGTACTGCCACTCTGGAAGCAGATTGGCTGTTTCTTGAAAAAACAAACATGAAACTACCGTAGGACTCAATAATTGTGTTCCTGGGCATTTATGCCAGAGAAATGAAAACTTACGTTCACATAAAAACCTGTACGTAGTTATTTATAGCAGCCTTATTAATAAAAGACAAAAGGTAGAAAACATCCCTAATGTCCTTCAACAAGTAAAAGCTTAAACAAACTGTGGTACATCCATACCAGGGACTACTACACAACAATAAAAAGGAATGCATTTGTGATCCAGCCAATAACCTGGAAGAAAAACAATTCCAAAAGCTGATATATTGGATTATTCCATTTATATAACATTATTGAAATAAAAAATATAGAGATGCATAACAGATCAGTGGTTGCCAGAGGTCAGGGGCAGGTGGAAGAGTGTTGGTATGACTCTAAAGTGTTAGCACAGGAGCCTTTTGTTGATAAAATAGCTCTGTATCTTGATTGTGGTGGTGAATCTACACATGTGATAAAAATTACATAGACTACACACAAACACACAAATAAGTGCATGTAAAATTGGTGAAATCTGAGTAAGTTCTGTGGGTTGTACCAATGTCACTTTCCTGGTTTTGATATTGTATTATAGGCATGCAATATGTCACCATTAGAAGAAACTGAGTGACAATTACATGGAACCAAATGAAAAGTTCTTTAAAATAATAGAGGGGGAATAAAGGAAGACCAAAAATATATTAGGAAACACACAAAAGAAAGCAAGTAGTATGGATAAAAGGAAATTCAAGTCACATTAATAAACAGGTCATTTCACATTGATAAAAATTACAGAACCAAATGACAAAGTATGAAAGTCTATGAAAAAACATCTGTGAGATATATACAACAAAATACAACTGTAGCGGGGAATTTAACACACTAGTGTCGCTTTTTGAGAAGTATATTGACCCTTGCACTCTAGAAATGGAGACTAAATATTCTTTTCATGTGCCTTCCAATGTTTACCAATATTAACATGTATTATATTGGCTACAAATCAGCAAGAAAAAGCAAATAGCCCAATTAAAAAGTGGGCAAAGGACATGACTAGACATTTTTCAAAAGAAGAGAGACAAATGGCCAACAAACACATGAAAAAATGCTCAACATCACTAATCATCAGGGAAATGCAAATTAAAACCACAGTGACATAGCATCTCACTCCAGTGAATGGCCATTATTAAAAAGTCATAAAACAATAGATATTGGCACAGATATGGTGAAAAGGGAATGCTTATACACTGTTGGTGGGAAAGTAAATTAGTACAACCTCTATGGAAAACAATATGGAGATTTCTCAAAGAACTAAAAATAGATCTATCATTTGATCCATCCATCCCAGTACTAGGTATCTACCCAAAAGAAAAGAAATCATTATATCAAAAAGACATCTGTGCCCAAATATTTACCACAGCACAATTCACAATTGCAAAAATATAGAATCAACCAGTGAGTGGATAAAGAAAATGTAAGATATAGATGCACATACACACACACACACACGGAATACTACTCAGTCATAAAAAAAGAATGAAATAATGTCTTTTGCAGCAATTTGGATGGAACTGAAGTCCATAATACAAAGTGAAGTAATTAAGTCAGGAACAGAAAACCAAATACCACATGTTCTCATGTATAAGTGGAAGCTAAGCTATGGGTATGCATGGTCATACAGAGTGACATAATTAACACTGGAGACTCAGAAGCGGGAGGGTGAGGAGGTGGTGAGGGATGAAAAATTGCCTATTGGTTACAACGTACACCATCTGAGTGACAGTTACCTAAAAGCCCAGATTTTACCACTATATAATTTATCCATGTAATAAAAAACCACTTGTACTCCCTAAATCTATTGAAATTTAAAAAAAACTCAAAAAAATTCCAAACAGTAGAAATTTCAGAGTTCATAGGCTCTGACATTTTGCCTTAAAAGACTCACCAGAAATTATAATTAAAAATGAAAGGTGAAAAATATGCAAAATTGTATCTCAGAAAGGGACTATACCCACAGATATTAGGAAAATTTCTAAAAAGAGAGCACACTTTTCTTAACTATTAATAATTAAGGCTAATTTATTTGAAAATTGCAATATAATTGACAATTTTAAAAGAAAGTAAACACTATCAAAATTGAAGTTATAGATATTAACTTACCAATAACTTCAAAGCAATGTAACAAACAATGACTCCCAAAAATGCACTTGGTCAAATGGCTTGAAAGACAGATTTTTTCAATGTATCAAGGCAACTATAAAAATAATTATATATAAGAGAATACAGAAATAATATAAAAGAATGAAAAAATTCTCAATTCATTTTACCAATGTAGTATAGCCCTGATAATGACAAATTCAGCACACAAATACACATGTGCACACAAAGGTACTCTCATACTTTTGATGGAAGTATAAATTGATGAAACTTATCTAGAGAGCATAAATTATTTTTTTTAAATACACATGTCCTTTAACCTAGGAATTCCATGAAAGGAATTTTCCCTAAGGTGATAATGTTTCACATATAAAAGATTATTTATATAAGAATATTCATAGTGACATTGTTAGCAACAAAATATGAGGAAGAATACAAAACTGAAAACAACCTTAATGTTCACTGTGGAGGTTTTTTTCAGTCACTTCAATATCTTTGACATTTTTTCCATCAAGAGGTAGGATTGACTTCCCCCTCTAGCCAACCCCCTACTCAAAGGTGCTGTCATGGCAGTGGATCCTCCAGTCCAGCCATGCGAGTCATCATTGAGCAGAACAGCCATCCCACTGGGCCTTGCCTGAATTTTTGACCTTCAGAGTCAGTGAGAATCTATAAAAATGGTGGTTGTTTTATGCCATTAAGTTTAGGGCAACTTGTTACACAGCAGTAGTAATTGAAACACCCACTAGTTAACGAATTTGTTAACTAAATAGCAGTGGCCTTTGGCACCATCAGAAATGATCAAATGTTTTTATAATAATTAACATGGGATAATAAAGACAGCAGAATGGAGATATTTATATGTGCATTGATTGAGGGAAAACAGAGACATATCTAGTGATATCTGGAAGGATAATTACCTCAATATGATGGTAGTTGCCTTTAGATAAGGAGGTGTTTTTTGATTGCTCCTTCATTCTTTGTCTTGTCCTATTGTGTTACAGAGTTTTCTATTCTCTTTTCCAGCTACAGACACACCCTCCAGTTCCTGTGTATGTCAGCTGATAAATAATTCATGGTTGTCCCTTTTTCTGGAAAATTGTCCTTGACCAAATGGAAATCTTTTTGCGGGGGAGGGAATTTTTTTATTTTTATTTTTATTTTTTTGAGGCAGATTCTCACTTTGTTGCCCAGGCTAGAGTGCTGTGGCATCAGCTTAGCTCACAGCAACCTCAAGCTCCTGGGCTCAAACAATCCTACTGCCTCAGCCTCTCAAGTAGCTGGGACTACAGGCATGTGCCGCCATGCCCAGCTAATTTTTTCTATATATTTTTAGTTGTCCAGCTAATTTCTTTCTATGTTTTTTTAGTAGAGATGGGGTCTCGCTCTTGCTCAGGCTGGTCTCTAACTCTTGAGTTCAAATGATCTCCCTGCCTCGGCCTCCCGGAGTGCTAGGATTACAGGTGCAGGGAGGCAATTTTTATCCCCAGACCTCCGTCAATGGCTGATTAACACAAGGAAACCAAGGCCAGCCTCCTTGCTTTAAGGGAGGACAAACTCTGTGGTGTGATTTGTGCTCCAGAACTTCCCGTGGGATCAGACTGAAGCTGATCTCCAGCTGAGACTGTATCCTGCTTAACCTTCCTCCCTTCCCTTTCCTGCTACCTCAGTCCCCATCTCCTGAGAGGACTCTGCTGTAGATGACGTGAACTAGAATCCCCATCTCAGTCTCAGCTTCTGTGGAACCCATTCTAAGACAAATACGTGTTATTTTTTCAAACAAAACATAGTAACAATAAAGCCAAATGCAAACAAAAATGTGTTGAATCAATTCTATTGAAGGGGTTAATGTAAAATTAAGGCAATATGTACTTATTAGAAATGTCAAGAGTCTGATCATAAAATCCCTAATGTTATATAAAGTTTCCCATACCTCAGAAGGAGCAGGGATCAAGAAACCACATCCGCAGTTAGTTTCCTTTGTTTTATAGCATCATTTGGAGTATTGCTCATTCATACTTTTAGAAAAAGTCAGCCTAATGTTATGCCTTCTTCCCTTTCTTCTCTTCCTTCCTTTAAGTTTCTGTCCCTTTGGAAATGATCCTGTCCTCCCCTCATAAAAGTTTTTAATTTTCCTCCTCATCTTACCTCTGCTTCCAGAAAAACTGCTTCTTATTGGCACAGTTCCAGCACTCAAACCCCTGGGCAAAAACGTCCAGGGTAGAAGCTAACAGACTGCTTTCACAGGTAAGAGCATCTCAAAAAAGCAATTACTTCGGTGGCCCTAGAGGGGAAAGCTCACCCCTCCTGGGAAAAGTGAGTCCATGAAGAGTTCACGGGTGCTGGCCTCGGGCTGTTAACTCTGTGCCTCTGGAGCCTCCTTCATGGCGCTGCCATTTTTCCTCAGCCAGTCCCTTGAGTACACTGTAAGGAAACTTGGTCCAGAAACTTTCAAGATTTTGACAAATATCTCCTAGAAATGGGCCTGAGGCCACCAGTACCCAAAGATGCATTAAAGAATCATCACAGGGCAACTATTCTCCTGGCCTGTCTGACCTCAGCAGAGTGGCAGTTAATAACGGGGAAGGGAAAGATGGCTGACTCCATTTCCCGATTTCCCAAGACATTCAGTCTCTCCCCCTTCTCCGATCCACATTTTTATATTTTCTTTGGGGAAGTGTAATGTTGGAATAAATGGCAACTGAATCACTCTTAGAATTAATACTTAAAGAAGACACAACTTTCTTCTTTTATGATGATTTAAAAAAAAGAAAAAAGAAAAAGAAGATGAAGCCCTTCACAGGTAGGATGGTAGTGAGTCACTGGTGTTTCTAAAACAGAAACACTATATATATTCAAGCATTCTTAAGGTCACTGTACTGGTCTCAGAAATTTCCTTTATGCAGAATATCAGAGTACCAGATTATGCCTTAACACTTGGACATATTTCTCCTAAATATACAGCATGTGCCTTTCTTTTGTAACATTTTTTGTGATATATTTTATTTAAGCTCTTGCACAGATAATAAGAGAGAAGAGAGATGAAAAGAAAAAAAGAGCAAGCAGCAATCACCACCTGTCAGACTTACCTGCATTTTTATGCTTGGTTTGCAACACTTCTGATCATTTCATTTAGATTAGGAGTCTGCTAAGAAGAGATTGTATTAATAGTTCTTTCTATATTTTTAAAAAGTATCAAGCACGTGCATGCTCAGAATAAACATTGTTAGTGTATCACAGTCAATGTTTTTCTATTCATTTCTTCACTTCTATTAAATAATGTAAATAGTATCCAAAATTCCCACCACCATTCCCCTGAAAAATTTTGTAATAGTAATATAGATTTTACATACCTACTCCTCATTCATTCAGTCAACAAGCCTATTCATTGTTAATAATAATAGCAAACATTCACTGAGAACATACAAACATGCAAGGCACCATGCTGAGGCTTTACATATGTAATCAGGATGTTGTAAGACCAGAACTTTTATGCTGAGTACTGGAGTACAGGTTATGCTGCTTTAAAAAAGTGACCAAAATATAGTAACTTAAATAAGAAGATTACTTTTCTCTTTCAGGACAACCTAGAGGGGAGCAGACCAAAGTTGGCGGGATAGCTCTGCCATCTTCAACACGCTCTTCAGGTAACAGGCATTTCTCAGCAAGCAGAAAGGAAGAAAAGGAAAATTCACAGCAGGCAGTTTATCTTTAAGAAAATTAGATAAAAATACAACCACCAGAGCTGACAAAACTAAGCTGAGCTTATTTCTTGCCAGGCAAAAGAGAGCTACAATATTCAAACTCAAGTTCAATGAGTTAAAAGTGGAAGGGGTTAGACATAAAGTATTAAAAGGAGGAAGTTTTGCCATATAGAGCAAGATTCTGAAAAACTTATTTGCTTGATTAAGAAGAGGACTGTAAGTCTCCTTCAGGATGGGCCATTGCTCAGATTTATGTCACAAAATCTTGGGAAGAGTTACCAAAGAGGTTCAAGATGGCTTTGCAAGGCCAGGCAGGGTGGCTAATGCCTGTAATCCTAGCACTCTGGGAGGCCAAGGCAGGAGGATTGCTTGAGCTCAGGAGTTCAAGACCAGCTTGAGCAAGAGAGAGACCCCATCTCTACTAAATAAAGGAAAATTAGCCGGGCATAGTAGCACGTGCATGTAGTCCCAGCTACTTGGGCGGCTGAGGCAGAAAGATCCTTGAGCCCAATTATTTGACGTTGCAGTGAGCTACGATGATGCCACTGCACTCTACCCAGGTGACAGAGCAAAATTCTGTCTCAAAAAAAAAATGGCTTTGCAGGCACGTTGGCATACACATTCTCAGGCTTTAGCAAATGTTTTATGCAACAAGAAGATGACCTGAAAATTGTACATATGTCTTCCATTTGCAACCACTGCTCCAAACATGGCATAGTAGCCATGCTAGCTTCAAGGGATGATGGGAAGTGTTGTTGAACTGAGTGACCAACTAAAACTCAAGGGATTATATTACTAAAAGGAAGACAAGGAGAATGGATGCTAGGGAATAATTATTGATTCTCATTCTGCTTTGCTGGCCATCAAGTATCCATGATCACCCTTTTTCCAATTCACAGAACACCCTTACCCCTTCCTTTAGGAAGATCAACCCAAATTCCATCCAGATACTACATCCACCCCAACCCCCAGGACTTCTAGAGGGTGCACAATGGACTGCATCAGGCCTGAGGTTGGCTCCCAATCAATATGCAGGTGACTTGCACGTCCCCCCTGGCCAGTCCCCCTCATCCAATAGGAAGTGGTAGAGCAGGAACAGCACACCCACAATGAAAACTTCCATTTAGAAAAGGAAAGAATAGAGAGCACGCAGCATTCACTGGTCCATAGCAATGATGACATCTTGCTAAGCAGTCATTGTGAGGACCCTTGGCCCTTGCAGAGGAGGAAGTAACCTGGACTGGGATCTCTGGGAAGAATTCCCCTGTGAATTGCCCTCTGTCAGCCTGGCTTTTCCCTCTGAGAGAGTCTTCCTTATCCATTACTCTCTGTGTTCCCACCTGAAGATGTTGGACAGTGTGCCCTTCCCTGCTCTTGCACACTTGAGAGTCTGATGAATTCTTTAGATATGAGAAAATTCACAGGCCTTTGGGAGCTAAGCTTGTAGTTTCTTAGAAAATATAACTACTTCCAAAACTTAGTACTCTGTCTAATTTTCTTCCAGTCACTTCCATGCAGTTTTTTGAGTCTTGGTTGCATCAGCTTGCAAAAGCCTATTGTATACACATTCCTTCCCAAGTCCATATGATCAGTGACATCCCATTGGTTACCTGAAATAGGCCATGGTGGGAGTATTTATACTATGGAAGTCAGAAAACACTAAAAATCAAGGGTTTTCTTTAAACATAGAACTGGTTAGTAAACATTTACCAGCACCGCTGGTTCTAAATTAAGTAATCATCATACCCAAGATCTTGACTGGATAATCTTTTTAAGCCTGCTGGCTCTCTCCTTCTTTACTGGCTTCTAGTTCAGCCCACTCTCCTCTCCCTTATTTCAACAAGTGCTGCCTTAATGCTTGAACCCACAAGCCATAACTTTCATGCTGTCATTGTCTGAGGGCTACCTCCCACTAGCTGAGCAGTCTCAGCACACCTCTGAGAAAGGCTGTGAATAAGTCTTATCTTGTGATCTTTCAGGTACAGACAGAGATGGCTTTTTCAACCTTGCAGGGTTCAAATCTCTAGACCATCAATTTAGACTACAGGTCAAAGGCAGAGAAAGCCTCCATTAGCACATGTCTATTTCCTTCCATCTCTGCTTAAAACTGGCCCGTTCTCGCCCAAGCTCATTTCTTTCTTCTGAAATCTTGCTAAATGCTGCAAGAAGCAATCAACACACATGATAGTCTACCTCTTTCTAACTACTTCTCTAAAGTTAAGTGGTCTGCCCTCAAAGTCATTGCAAGTGACATTTTACCAAATATATTGCCCAGACATTACAGAATGGTCACAAGTCTTCCAGCCAGAATTCTAGCCTTATATGTTTCTTGGTTGTCTTTTACCTGACCACTAAGACAGATCACATATTTTAGGTTTTTGTGACAGCAGGAATGTAGATTCAAACACTAATTTCTGTATTAAATAGGATGTAGGTTAAATTTTATAATAAAGATACAAAATATACAGTTTATTTTTCGTTCATACTATCCAAGGGTTGGTCAATCTAAAGCTAGTGGTATAGCTCCAGCAGCCTCAATTTGTGGCCCTAATTGTTCCTTTATTACCATTTCCTATCCATAAGGAAAAGAGTGTCTAGGAAAGGAGCTCATTTTTAAGAAAGTTACCTAGAAGTTGTTTATAGCACTTCCACCCACATCTTGTTGATCCATACCTGGTCATATGGCCACAGTTAACTGCAAGAAAGGTATCTTAGTCTATTCAGGCAGCTATAACAAAATGCCATAGACTAGGTGGCTTATAAACAACATAAATTCCCACTGCTCTAGAGGCTGAGAAGTCTAAGATCAAGGTGCTGGCAGATTTGGCATCTGGTGAGGGCTCATTGCTTGGTTCATAAAAAGTATCTACTTGATGTGTCTTCACAGGACAGAAGGAGAGGAGGCAGATCCCTAGGGCTTCTTTTATCCCATTCATGAAGGCTTTCCTGTCATGACCTAATCACTTTCCAAAAGCTCCACCACCCAATCATCACATTGAGGATTAGGTTTCAACATACGAATTTGGGAGGTGGGGGACAGAAACATTCAGACCATAGCAGAAGCTTGATGAATGTAGTCACTAGTGGATATCCATATACCCAACTAAAAATAAGAGAGCTTATTACTAACTAGGAAAGCAGGTGGAATAGAAATTGTGAATAATTAACAGTCCTTCTGAAAGCCTAAATAGAAAACAAAGTATCATTCATCACCTATCAGTCCCTGCATATTGGCTCTAGGAAGTAATTCTTCTCAGACCACTTGAGTAAAATTCAGGGTCAGCCTTATAATTTTTCTGGTCACTCTCAAATAGTAAAATGTCTAGTGGTCACTTTAGTCAACAAAATAGTCTTGGTTTAGTCCAGTATAATAATTAAAACTCAAACATTCATTGAAAGTTAAATCTTCACCTCCTTGTGATTTTAGGTCTGCTAAAGGTGGGAATCCTACATTGAGAAACAAAGTAGAGTTAGTTTCTTCTCTATTTCTCTTCCTATAGTCCTACCCACCTTAACCCAACTCAAAAACAGCAGTCTCTTCTTCCTCCGTGACTGAAGTTACTTGCTCATTGACTCACTTCTCTGCCTCAATTTCAAAAGAGTTCACAACTCTACTTCATTTATTTTGATTAAGAAGCCTGCAGTTCAGGTACCAAATCTCTGATTCCAACCAGGTACCCAGACAACATTTTCAGCAAATTTATAAATTGCTCCCAAGACAACTGAATCATGCACCATCAGGAGAATGAATAATGTTGCATATGTCTAATGAGAAGATGAGGTGTAAATTTATAATTAGACATGTTTCATGGGAAGCAGAAGAAACTAAAATTTTTTTAACAAAGGTATTATGTAACTGGTTCTTTTCTCACTTGGCAATGTTTTTGTAGTATTGGAAGTGAGCAGTGATGGGGTTTGGACCTGTTTTTCACTAGGTTGCTTACCTTACAATAGAAAAAATTATCATTGCTTTAGTTTAAATATTTATTTGCATGTATATCTTGGTTTGTAGATACCTCTCCTTACCTAGAAAATTTCAGAGGTACTATTTAAGGGAAATTAAAGATAAATTTTTAAGCAGAATCTGTGATATAAATAGAGGAAATAAGACATACGCAATTTGCATTAAAGAACTTCCATCATTATGACAGTGAGGCCATTTGCATTTTTTCTGTTGCAGTGCTATTTGGGAAATTGCCTATTTGATTAATGCTCAAAATAGAGTATTAAGGTAGTAGAAGGATACAATGTTCATTATCTAAGGAAACAAGCCCGGGGGGGAAAGAAAGTCTAATGTTCATGACCAGAACCCAACACCCTTCTGAATTTGATTCTTTGAAAACGCAGAGGAAGAGGTTCTCAAAAAATAAAAAATTGCTTCCCATAAAAGCTGCTGAAAATGGGAATATCATCAAAAGTTCTCAAAGAAATGAAACAAAGTTAGTGGTTCATGCCATAATGTTAGCCATCAAACCTTCCTGCTTACATTTTCTGCCAATCTCCAAAACTGATGACTGTGAGACAAATAAAGAAAGTGGCAAAGAATCAATGACACAGACCAACTGAATTGTGTAGAGGTCGCTTAAATTAAGAGATGTGAGAAATGTACATACCACTCCCCACCACAGCCACTTCCATTTAGTTGATTGGTTTTTTTCTACTCTATCAATGTCTCTATAAACTTACTATCCCCTCAATATATCCACTAATTATAATAATAATAATTGCTAACACAGTGTTTACAGTGCATGTCAGCCTTTGTTCTAAGTGATTTTATGTATTTGTGTTTGTGTATGTGGATACATTTACAGATATGCACTGCGTAATGACATTTTGGTCAATGACAGACAGCATATATGACAGTGGTCCCATAAGATTATGGAACTGAAAAATTCCTATTGCCTAGTGTTACCATAGCCATCACAATGTCATAGCACATCACATTTGCTTGTGGTGATGCTGATGTAAACAAACCCACGATACTGCCAGTCATACAAAAGTATAGCACATACAATTATGTACAGTGCATAATACTTGATGATAGAGGACTATGTTACTGGTGTATGTATTTACTATGCTATACTTTTTATCATTACGTTAGAGTACACTCCTTCTACTTATTAAAAAAAAAAAAAAAGAAAGAAAGAAAAGTTAACTGTAAAACAGCCTCAGCAGTCCCTCCAAGAGGGATTCCAGAATAAGGCATTGTTGTCACAGGAGCTGACAGCTCCTTGTCTGTTATTGCCCCTGAAGACCTTCCAGCGGGACAAGATGCGGAGGTGGAAGATAGTGATGTCGAAGATCCCGACCTTGTGTAGGCCTAGGCTAATGTGTGTGTTTGTGTTTTAGCTTTTAACAAAAACCTTTTAAAAGTAAAAAATAATAATAAATTTAAAAATAGAAAAAGTCTGTAGAATAAGTTTATAAAGACAGAAAATATTTTTGGGAGACACAAATACTTACCACTATATTACAATTGCCTGCAGTAGTCAGTAATAAGATGATGTACAAGTTTATAGCCTAGGAGCAATAGGCTATACCATATAGCCTAGGTGCGTAGTAGGCTGTACCATCTAGGTTTGTGTAAGTACACTCTATTATGTCTGCACAATGACAAAATCGCCTAACACATGTCTCAGAATCATCCCCATTGTTAAGTGATACATCACACACACACACAAAACCACACACACACTCTTCAATTTTTTAATCCTGTGAGATGAGGTAGATACTACTATTATCCCAATTTTCCAGATGAGCACACCAGGCACAGAAACATTAGGTAACTTGCCCAAGTTCTTATAGCAAGTTATACTGGAGGTAGGCTACAAACCCAGGCTCAAAGTCCATGCTGTTACTCTCCATCCCATGCAGCCTCTCTAGTAATAGCAACAGTTATTGTGATAGAATGTATTATATCCCAACTATACACTCCCCTTTCCTGTAAGAGAATTAAATACACTCATTCATTGCCATTAGACTTGCAGAGCCTTTGGTGGCACTTCCATGCTTCCCTTCCTTGTTAATGGCAGGTTTGGTCATGTGACTTACTTTGCCCAATGGAATGTCAGTCTGCCAAGTTCCTGAAGAAGCTTGAAGAGGTTAATACAGTTACCATCTCCTGAGTGTCAATATGAGCTGAAATAAATTCTTGAATCTTGCAAGTATAATACATTGTTCTTCATAATTCTCAAAGGTAATTTGTATGTATCTAAGCCAAGAGTCTTCATATAGTTTATCAGAAAAATATTTTAAATGCACTTTATAAAGGAAAAAAACTGAACTCAGCTTAAATGACTTGGCCAAGATCACAGAATTAGCATTACAAACCCATCCCAACCCTTATCTGTGTAATTTCAAGGTGCAGGTCTTCTCGTGATACTGTATTGCATCTTCTTCCAGAAAGAGAGAAAACCGCAGATTTATATTACCTATGGAAAGTTCATGACACTGGAGCTTGAAAACAGAATCTCCAACCTCCAACCAGCCTGAGCTGGAAGTACCCTTAAATTGTCGTGTGTGTCATAGTATTTGTTCCGTATACTTATCTAAAAAACTGTATTACATTACTTAGAAAGAACTACCACTTCTAACTGTAGCTGGTTATGCTTTATAAACATATATGCCACCATAAGAAAACTATTGTATATTTTATCAATGTTAGTGATTTTTATTTATGGACTTGGCTTCTTCAGGTACACACTCATTACCCCCTGTGAATTCTAAAAAATAAAATATTACACGTTGAATATTAGAAAATCTAGTTCCACTTGGTGGTTCAAAGTTCAAAGAGGTAAAACGTAGTATGCTCAGCATAGAAATCAGCATCACACTCTCGTTAACTATCAATATCCCAAGTGGACAAGCTCCAGGGCAAAGTAGAGAAATATATATGATTGGACAATTTGTATCAGGCAATGAATATACACTAACTCAAATTAATTCCCCAGGCAATTTAAAAATCCTATGAAAAAGATATTTGGTTGTTCTTCAATTTTTTTACTCTAGCTTTCATTATCTCCTCTCTTCTCTTCCATCTACTTTTTTGTATAAGCTAATTTGGGTTCTGTGGATTTTGTTGGTGTTTTTAAATTTAAGCTACCGTTTAAGACAGAAAAATCTTGAAAATGTATGCATTCTACATTGCTAAAAGTCAATTCCTCTACTCTGGGGAATTTTTATTTGCATCTCTGTCCTTTATGTAATTCATACCCTTATTTCTCTCTTGTGACAATGACAAGATATAGCTGTTTATTACTTTTCAATGTTTAAAGGAAGCAGCGGAACAGTCAGAAATGTTCAGGAAATGAGAATAGATTACTGCACATCGTTCTCAATCTCCCCTTGGTGAATGAGTCAGAGACTGATTTTATTCAACTCTTTTGTCCTTGTCTTTAGGCTCATGGTTAGAGGATGGGCCGTTAGTAATAAAGAGTTTTCTGGGATTTGGTGGCATTGCCTTTATAGCACTGACAGGCTTTGTGTCGTTGTTTTGTACCAAAGTAACAAACACCCTCTTCTCTTATTTCCCTGGTAATTTCCTTCTATAATTGGGTGTATATTTTTTACAAGAATCTGATGTCACCCAGCAATATT
Organism: Eulemur rufifrons; assembly: GCF_041146395.1. Lineage (NCBI taxonomy): Eukaryota > Metazoa > Chordata > Mammalia > Primates > Lemuridae > Eulemur > Eulemur rufifrons. The sequence continues at coordinate 46,014,598 of NC_090985.1, forward strand.
GAGATTCTCGTTACTCTTTTCTAAAATAAGTTTTCTGTGGCCAAATTCCTTAGAATCTCTATCTTCTTATAATTTGTCGGTCCTGGAGAACCTAAAATGTGACAGCTTGAGAGTCAGCTTGTGATTGTGAAAGTTGGAGAAGAAAGAGGGAAACATTCTATAACGTGGCCCAAAGGTATTATAGACTTTCCAGATTTCCTTTAAGGCAAAACATTTTTCAAGGCCTGTGGTCTCATTCCCTGCTTCTGTCTCTGAGGGATGGATAAATTTGGAAATGCCAGAAACTCCAGTTTTCACCTAGAAGAGAGGCTTGAGAAAGGTAGACACAGCCAAAAAGGGAGTAGAGAGATATCTACGGGTTGTGAGGTGGAGTACAAGAATAAAAGTCCTACACACCAGCCAGCCATTGAACTTGAACGAGCCAGAGCCCACTCTGATCCACTGAGTTCTCAGCTGTCACACAAAGGTGTTAACAGAGCAAACCTCTCAAGCCTCTTCCATCCTTGCACCCACTCTCTTCAAATCAAGCTGTCAGCTGCACCCTTAATTTGCTTTACCTTATTAATAATTGAAAACATTCTTAGGAAAGAACCTCTAGCAAGATTTCATAGTAGTAAAAAGCTAGTTTGTGGCAAGAATCATTGAGGGATTTTTCTGCCCAGGGTTCACATAAAGGAAGGATAAAATGTGTTTAAGCCCAAATTGACTTGAGCCAGTTTTTATTTTATTCCACCCCCAGGGGAAAGAAAAGAGAATGCTCCATAAACTAAACTAATCTAGAAGATGCTGGAGCTTGGAGCCAGAGTGAACAGAAGAAAGGCAATCCCCTCAAAATCCTGGGAAGATGTGCAATTCCTATGATACAGGAGATTGGGAATTACAGTCAAATTCATTTGGCTCTGGAAGAACAGAACGACCTCAGCTCACATCTAGGTGATGGGCAGATAAATGCAATACATTTTTTTTAAATAGTCTGATGTACCTTTTATCTTGGCTTGAAGGAGCATATTTTTTAATGTTTAATACTTGTTGTTAGTTTTACATTTCCCTGTTATTTTATTTGAGAAGGTAACTGGTACATTAGCAAGATCTCAGGTTTTAGAATCAGCTATTCTTCCATTTGCATTTCAGCTTTCCTAATTACTTGTCCTTCAGAGACCCAGCTGCATCATTTCCAAAATTAGTAAAAAAAAAAAAAAAAAGTACAACCTACTTCACATGGTTTTTGTGAGTATCTAACAAAATAAAGGTAAAATTCCTAACACACAGTAGGTACTAAAATACTCGTTCACAAGTGTTTACTGGGTCAAGGTATGTGAGGGTGCCACCTTAGCCAGTGTAGGCTTGAGTAGGTTATGGAGAGATGATAATTAACCTCAGGCAACTTTGAAATGATAAATTAGAGAAAAACATAGAGCCCTCGATATTATCCTCTTGTGGCTTCGGTGCCTATTGTGTAGCTTCTGCTGGCTCCTTGAGTCATTACACAAGCCATGGATTGATGCAAGCACAGGAAATGGACTTTTCTCAGAAAGCCCTGCACCCAGAACCCAGGTGCTACAGGGAGAGGTGCTGTGTAAACACTTCGCCAGGATGAAGAGTTCCCCTAAGGCACCACAGGCACCAGACATGTAATAGGAGCTGTCTATCGCCCTTAACAAATTTTTGGAAACACAGTCTAGAGCCACAAAAATAGTTCAGATTTGTTTTTCACTTCGTTATCTCTCAGAAACCATTATCAAAGCCGGTTAAAACACTGCAAACATCATCTCTTCAGCCACACAGTTGCTTCTGCTTTAAATTAACAGCAATCTTGGGTTTCAGTTCATTAGAATGTTCTGAATAGAGATAAATTAATTAATGAATCTAACAAGCCGAATGAGTGTGCCCACACTCTAAAAGGATAGCACTTTTTTTATGCCTCCAATATCTCATTAGGAAAAACAGGTCAAATAGAGACAAACTAATTCAACTCAATTTGTCTCTTTTCAGCTTCGGGTCTTGTAAGATTGTAAAAGCCCACACCTACCCAGATCGAATTTCATGTAAATTTATTGAACTATCAAACTCCTTGCAAACTACACTGGAATGAATGTCTGAGTACATAATACCTTTAATTTATATAAAGGCTGCTTTCAGAATGCCTTTAACAGTTTCACAAAGGTTATTAATCCTCAGAACAATCTTTTGAAGTTGTAGGGAGAATAAATTACCAAGGTACATAGTAACCTTGAAAGAAACACTTTTTCATTAAAAGTAATTTCAGGCCGGGCGTGGTGGCTCATGCCTGTAATCCTAGCACTCTGGGAGGCCGAGGTGGGCGGATCGTTTGAGCTCAGGAGTTCAAGACCAGCCTGAGCAAGAGCAAGACCCCATCTCTACTAAAAATAGAAAGAAATTATATGGACAGCTAAAAATATATATAGAAAAAATTAGCCAGGCATGGTGGTACATGCCTGTAGTCCCAGCTACTCGGGAGGCTGAGGCAGGAGGATCCTTTGAGCTCAGGAGTTTGAGGTTGCTGTGAGCTAGGCTGACGCCACGGCACTCACTCTAGCCTGGGCAACAGAGTGAGACTCTGTCTCAAAAAAAAAAAAAAAAAAAGTAATTTCAGTAAAATGGTGCAGCTGCTGTAGAAAACAGTTTGGCAGTTCCGTAATAAGCTAAATATAAAATTACCATGTAACCCAGCAATTCCACTCCTGGTTGTATACCCCAAATAAATGAAAACAGGTATTCCAATAAAAGCTTGTATTTGAACACCTGCAGCACTATTCACAATGTCAAAAAGTGGAAACAATCCAAATCTCCATCACCCGATGAATAAATAATCAAAATGTGGTATATCCATACAATGAAATATTATTCATCCATAAAAAGGGATGAAGTACTAATAAAATATGGATGAAACTTGAAAATATTATGCCAAGTGAAAGAAGCCAGACACAAAAATTGCATAATTCTTTTATGTGAAATATTCGTAATTGATAAATCCATAGAAACATAAAGTAGATTAGTGGTTGTCAAGATGTGGGGGCAGGGAGGAGTAGGATATTTATTTATTGAACTACCAAACTCCTTGCAAGCTACACTGGAATGAATATCTGAGTACGTAATACCTTTAATTTATGTAAAGGCTGTTTCCAGAAGGCCTTTAACAGTTTCACAAAGGTTATTAATCCTCAGAACAATCTTTTGAAGTTGTAGGGCGAATAAATTACCAAGATACGTAGTAACCTTGAAAGAAATACTTTCTCATTAAGAGTACAGGGTGTCATTTGGGGGTGATGAAAATGTTCTGGAACTAGATAGTCATGAGGATTGCACAACAGTATAAAGTCCTAAATGTCACAAATGCTAAATTACATGTTATGTGTATTCTACCACATTATCTTTTTCCAATGTTTAAGTAAGTTCAATTCTCATATTTCTGAAATGGTTTAACTACAGACATGCCTAAAATCTAAGATGGAAACTTTAGACAGCCTCATGGTTGCCTTCAGAACGGGGGTTCTAGAGGAATAAATAAAGCCCAATGTAAATAATTTCCAGAATCCCATGATGTGAGATTTTTCCTTCAGGCCTAAAGATTTCCTAAATTCTTAAAGTTTCCCCTGACCTGCCCCCTCCCAGGCCAACTGAGGTGCTTGATTATCTCCCTTCAATACCATCAACCCATCACGGTATGTCATGGCTGTCTGCTGCCTCTTCTCCCTTCCCCACTAGATTCTGAGTCCCCTGAGTCCTGCAACTTTTCCTTGTACCCTGCCTTGGCACATGGGAGTGATTCCCGAAATTACTCTACCTTGTCTATTGAAATGACAGCCGTACATGACTCCCCAATTATTAACCTGTTAATTTACCAGATAACCCTTCTAATAAAGTGTATGCCAGTTTCCTTTCCAAAAAACTGAAACCAGCCCTTTGCAGAGACACATAATACATGGAAATCATACACCTTTAGATGTGACTCTGGTTATATACTATATTACCTCATGAATAAATATGTGGAGAGTACCATGAGATTTTTGTGACTTTTATTGATCTTTCTTTAATTTTTAATTCTATGAAAATGAATCAACTATTGGCTTAACTGAATAAACTTAAACTATCCCCAGGTTATTGATGCCCATAAAATGCTGTGTTCAGAGTGAGCATCAGTTAAGAACGGTTTAGTGATGGATTGGGGAGAATAAAAGTCATGATGGATAATGTCTCAACATTAACATAAAATGAGAAGGTTAAAATGAAGGCAGGGTAAGGGAGCAATTACTTAAGCGAATTAATAGAACTAGTTTTTGATACGCAAGTGGCATGGCTTTTATTGGCATAACTTAGAATTGGCCTACACAGAAAATTGGTCCTTATTTTTAGTTACTGCTCCATAAGGCTTACTGTTCAATTGTCCTAAAGCCCAAAGTCATCATTTTGGCAGTCATTCCCGGACTTAATTGCCTTACAGTTAATGAGACAATAAGATGAGTTGACTTATTCAGTTCCTAGGCACATATATGGCGAACAGTTTGTCTTAAATGGAACACAAGAAATAGAATAAATTATCCTTTTTTATTGTTGCTGTTAGCTGCTAGAAAGCATAGGGTTCAATATTCAACCCATTGACTGCAAGCATTCAAGACTTTATATTTCAAGTACTGACTGCTATGGTTTTGATGTGTTAAGTTCCTAACACAGAAATTCATGTGTTAGGAACTTAATCCCTAATGCAACAGTGTTGGGACATGGGGCCTAATGGGGTTCTGCCCTCATGAATGAATTGATATCATTATGAAAAGGGCTCCTGAAAGTATGTTCTCTCTCTCTTGCCCTTCCACCTTCTGCCTGTGAGAATATGGCATTCCTCCCCTCCAGAGGATATAGCAAGAAGGCTATCACATGTCTTTCTAGCTACTGAGCTATCTCTCCTCCCCTTAACAACCAAACTATCTGAAAGAATATTCTATATCCAGTTTCCATTTTCTCATCTCCCTCTTACTCCTCGACCCACTATTACCCAGATTCCACTCCTACCATTCCACAGAAATTGTTCTTTCCAGGTTACGATGGCCTTTATGTCACTAAATTCAAAGGATACTTTTAGTCTACTGTACTTAACTACTGGGTAAGCCCTCTTTATTAGTCTTCTTTGACACCATATTCTCTTCCTCTTTAATGACTTTTCAGACATCTTAATAGGGTCCTCTTTTTTCCTGCTCAGCCATCAAATGTCGACACATCAGGATTCTATACAATTCCTCTTTTCTCTTCTACATGTTTGTTTTAATCAACTTCTTCCATTGCCATGGGTTCAAATATCATTTAATATTGTTTATTAAATGTCTCTACTTAAATGTATCAAAGATACCTCAAACTCAATAGTCCAAAACTGTACTCATAAGGCTCCCCATTCCCAAACCTGATCCCCCCTGGCACCCTCTGCAGTCGTAAATGGCATTACCATCTGCCCATATCCCATGCTAAAAACCAGGGCATCATCCTCTCTCTGACCTCTTCCTCACCCTCACATTCAATTGCTTGCTAAAAATTGTTGATTCTTCTCCTAATTATTTCTCAGTCAAGATAATTCTCTCCAACCTCACTATTGCCAGCCTACTCCAATCTGTTATCATCTGACCTATTACAGTCCAGAACCTGACCCAATTACCCCTGGGACTCACTCTCTCCACACTGCCAGAAAGATGCTGCTTCTGAGCAAATATGAGAATCCTCTACTTAAAGCTCATCAGTGAATTCCAATTTTAAGATGAAGTAGGGATATTCTGGACATCCTCAACTCTATTCCAGAAAGAAACAGGAACACAAGTCCCATCTTTGATTATGTTAGAAATACAATAAATAAAACCTGAGATGCAAAAAATAATCAAGCAATAAAGAGAGAATGTTGGTGGAAGAATGCTACATAACCCAGCAGAACAGGGAAGTCACGAATTTCTACAGAGGAAGAAATCAATGAGAAGCAAGTAAAATTGCCTGCACAGAATCCTAGAAAGCCTCGAGTTCTAGGTACTATGAGATGTGGAGATGAAACAATATTGGAAGTCTTTTACAAAGCTATGGGATAATGTGAGATTCAAAGAAAGCTAAGCAAAACAAACAGTGTAATTATTAATATCAGGAAAAACAAAAATTTGTACAAGAAATAAATATAATCACAGTCTGCTACTTGACTCAGCAGGAAACATTCATATTTATCAAAATTATAAATATGAATGTAATAAAAATACAAAATAATCATTTTAGGAAGACTGAAGGAATTGGAAGGAGAGAGAGTATAAGAGAACTAAAATAATTCTTTGTCATTATAGGAAGGGACAGTGTCTAAAGTCAACAAAATAGGAAACATACATTATTTAGAAGGTGCAAAATTGAAAGTGGTTTTCTTTGGGGTGAGGGGGCATGCCATCAAGGCACTGATAGTTTTTGTGTAAGACTTTTAGAATTATTTAAATTTTTGTGTATTATGTGCAAGTATTGCTAGAATAAAAGTTAAATTTAAAGATATCTTTCAACATTTAGCCTTGCTCTTAGAATACAGTCTGAACCCTAAAGCATGGCTTGCAAGGCCTGTCATGATATGGGCCACATCAGTTAATGACTTCGGTCACTTAGCTCTCCCTTCTAAGCACCAACTATATTGAGCTTTTTTACTTCCTCCTAATAGATAATGACTTTGCTCACCTGTAGAACTTTCTGTGAGCAGTTGTTTCAGCTCAGGATTATCATGTGCTCCTCCCCCTCCCTCCCAACCTTCCCTTAGCTGTGCTTCAGAAAGCCTGTCTTGTATCCCATCCTGGGTAGCTGTGCTTCCTATTTACTCCCTTAGCACTCTGAACTTTCCCCACTACTGCATCTATCACATGTGTTTTAATGTCTTACTGAATTGTCTGTCCCCCACTCTGCCCTCTAGATTGTAAGCTCCTGAGAGCTAGAACGCCATCTTTCATGTTTATCATCCTATGTTCAGCATCGAGCAAGATGTTTATTCCAAAGTTGATGCTCAACATGCACTTAGAATGGTGCCTGGCACCCAGGAGACACAACAATAAAGTTGAATGAATGAAAAAGAGAGGGGCAGAGAGAGAGAGAGAGAAATTTTGGCCTATTAGATTCATACCATTAAATAAGATTAACCCAAAGCAAAATTAAGAAAGTACATGAAATTTAAATTCGGTATTTTTCTTCTCTCTTCCTCTCTTTAATTGCTGACTATGGCACATTCTAAAGCTCAGTGGTTTTGTATCACCACCTAAAGAGTTAGTGACAACATTGTTTCAAAGGGTGATTCTAAAAGCACTTGCCCTAGCAAGAGATGACCATGCTTAAATATAAACAATCTTAAAGATCATTTTTAGTTTAACCTCTCACTCTACAAATGAGGAAATTGAAGCCCAGAGACATCGATGACTCACCAGGTCTCACACAGCAAGTCCAGCTCAGAGGTGACACCTGTAGCTGAGTCTTCAGGCTCCCAACACTGTACTTCCCTGTATGAGCTAACACCACTTACTCAGGGAGAGGGACACAGGATGAGGGTGTTATTTCCAAAGTCCAACAGGCAAGCTTTCCTGATGCTCTTTGGATTTCAACAGCCTCAAGCAATACCTACTTCACAGCGTTCTTGTAAGTTTAATAAGCTATCCACTATGACGGCATCTGGCAAATCACTTGATAAACTGTAAGGTACCTGGTAAACTGTAAACCATAAAGTCCAGGACAAATGTCGGTAGATTTGAGAGGACATTGCCCATGTTCTCAGCAACCTGGCAATCCCACCTTAAAATCTGAAGTTATTTTTCTGCATGACAATTTCTAATTGAATCCTGAAGAAGTCTAGAGAAACTAGCATCTTCAGTACCAGTTTAGAAGCAATTTTTATAGAAACTCAATTGCAGGCTGTTTTTTGACAGTTAGCTAAGCTTCCCTGATATAAAAATTTAAGAACTGATAAACAGTTTACTGTGTTTTGCTGCCAGTTCAGTCCTGGAATATTTCAGCAAAATATTTCATCCCCACTTCTTTCAGTTGCTGAGAAGTAAAATGGCTTCTCTGACAGAATCAGATAGGCAGTAGGTTCCACAGGCATTTGGACCGTTAAGGGAGGGTGAGCACAGGGAAATGCTCTCAACGGTCACATTTGCTGTGGGATTCCAGAGTTTCCATGGGACTCAGGAGGGGATTCCTCTCAGACAAGTCTCCATTCAGTCTGATTTAGCTGGTCTTTTACTGCACACGATGCGTCCTCATCAAAGGCACGTGTGAAACATTTAAGCAACGAAATGATGTCTCTGCGGTCCTTTGCCTGTGGTTTCCAATGATATTCACAGCTACCATCAGACAATGCACCATCATGAACCTCTATCACAGGAGGTTGTTAGAATTCAAGTATGGCAGGGTGTTTTCAGGTGCAAGGAACTGAATATCCAAATAAAAGTGCCTTAAACAATAAGGTTTTATCATTGTTATCATTGTCTCACAGAACAAGACTAGCCATAGGTAGACAGTCACAGGGTTGGTTCAGCATGTCATCAAAGACACGGCTTCTTTTCATCTTTCTGTCCTCTCATCCTCAAAGTGACCATACCTTTCCCATCTTTGGTAACAGGGTGGATTAGGCATGTGCAAGCTCTACAACCTTATATAACAATGTTAGGAAGCAAGAAAGGAAGAGGTAGGGAGGAAGAGAGCTCACCTCCTAATTCTCCTTGCTCAAGGAAAGAAAAATTTTCCCAGAAAACCTCCCTTTATGTCTTATTGGAAAGAACTGGATTCCATAGCTATCCTGAGCTGCAAGAGCAGCTGGGGAAAGTAAAACCGTCAGTCTCTGTCCCTATCTTGGAATTGGGCACTTCCAGTAGGCAAGAAAGATGAGCAAAACGCTGGTTGGATAGGCTGTTATAATCATAAATGCTATTTGAGAGTGTTCTGAGCACTTCACTTGTATTAATCCATTAGATCTTCACAACAAACTCTCAGGGTAGGTGTGATTATTATCATTTACAGAGAAGCAAACTGAACTGCAGAGGAGTTAAGTACCATCGTGACAAGGGAGAGGAGCCATGATTCCAACTCCATCGTCTGAAGGCAGAGGCTTCGCAAGGCACTGCTCTGTGCCAGCAGTGTCTGCCACAGCAGGCTGCCTCTACAGCCATAACCCAGAGACGTTCTGAGTGATGCTCATCTCCTCTGAAGTGCAAATGTGACATTTCCCCCTGGCTGCAGTCAGCGTGTGGGTGAGCATGGCAGAGGGACATCCAAGAGTGACAAGAATTGCTTCCTGTCATCATCCAAGCTGCAACAGCTGGGGCTATGATAAGGCAATGACTGAGACCAGGAAAGTCCACTTCATGGCCCAGGGCCAGGGATAAGCAGTCAGCAGCCCCTCACATCACCATGGGAACCAGAATGTCTCAGTAAGTCAAGGGCAAGCGACTGAAGAGCCCATCTATAAGCAGGCAAGATTAGAATGGAATAGAGGTTTCTAAGTTAGAGGAGTGTTTTAGGGGCCATGTACACTATCCCTCTCATTTTCAAATAAGAAAGATGAGGCACAAATAAAGTGGAGTAATTTGTCCAAGATCATCCAACTAGTATAATATAGAATATGAGGGCTTTTTTCCAGGTAGACACCCTCTGTGTCTGACTCTTGAAAAACACATCCTTAGCATTTCATACATGCCTCTGTTATAATTTGTTATAATAATGAACTTATTCACTGCTGCATGAGTCTCTCCCATCAGTTTGGGAGCTCAATAGCCACGCCACTCTCAGTTCCAGATGTGAAACCTGACAGCTCAACTTGCCAGCCAAGCGGCGCATGGCAAATTGCATCACCTCTCCAAATCTCATTCTCTTCCTCTGTGAAATGGGAAAAGCAATAGTTCCAACAGCACAGTGTTGTTGGGACAATTAAGTTTTAAATGCACATAGCACCTCATGCCAGGCAGATTCGGGGGTTGGCAAGTTGTAGTGACTGTTCACTTTGTATCTTCCTGCTGCCTAGTCCCATGTTTGGTAAATCAATTTATCAATCAGGAGGAGAAATTGTTGTCACCATCATAACAGGAAGCAGGTAACAGAATATTAGAGGGAAATAAAGATGTGAGGAAGAATGAGGCACAGGAAAGATCTCAGTCCAAAAAGGTGGTAAGATGTGCTCGCTTCGGCAGCACATATACAAAAAGGTGGTAAGATCATATAAAACTAAAGATATGAAGAAAGAAACACACAGAATAGAACCTTCATCATTAACTCATTCTCCCAAACCTGCTTTGGGGGTTCTCCAATTTGGGTTCTTAAGATTTAAATGAGGCCCTATTTTCACTAACTTCTTTAGACATACCTAAACAATTTAAGGCAATTTGCTTTAGCTCATATAGCTGGTAAGTGGCAGAGCCAGGACTAAATACCAAGGTCAGTGACTCCAAAAACAGGTCCTACATGCCTACACGTCATTGTGAGAATTAAATAAGCTGATACATGTACAGTTCTTGGCACAATGGCTGGCACAGTGGTAGCTGATTTCATTGCTAGTTTTATTATTATCATTACATTCCATGGACCCCTTTTGTACTGGTCCCATCACAGAAAGACAATGATACTATTTTCCCTAAGGAAGAAATAAAGCACTCTAACTTCCAACGTTTATCAGCGCTAGGATCAGGAAGCAGCAAAAGTACACAGTTCCCTGCACACCAGCACCTGACTCAGACTGCTAGAAGAGTCATCCACCCATCTCTGACTTTTACTGCCCAGCACTTGGCTCAAGTGGAATAACAGGCTGCCAGACAAGAGGTAGCAGAGTGGCACAGATTCAACCCTTACCCTAACCATATTTCTCATCCTACCATAACCTTTATTACTATTTAGGTCATTAAGTATGAAATGTCCAATTTTGAATCAAAAGTGTAGTTTATTATATCTCAAACAAGAAGCAGTACAAGTAATCAAAATATGCACCTAAACTACCGACACAGTTTTGCCATCTTAATGGTAGCTTGTTTATGACAGCAGAGAAGAAGCCTAGAGAGTGAGTGGTGATAAAATCACAAAAGGCCTTTTCCACAACTTATGGAGAACTGAATATTTTTACCCGGAAGAAGTGGTATTCAGTTGTTGCAAGGTCTGGTGAATACAGTAGATGACAGACAGTTTCCAAGTCCAGCTGCTGTAGTTTGAGCAGCAGACATGTGATCGAGCACTGTCTTGCAAGAGGATTGACCTGTCTCTATTGACCAATCTTGGCTGCTTAATCACAAGCATCCTCATCATTTCATCCAGTTGGTTGCAGTACACATTCGCTGTAATTGATTGACCAGGTTTCATGAAGCTATAGTGGATAATACCAGCGCTGGACCACCAAACAGACACCATTAGCTTTTGTTGATGAATATTTGGTTTTGGACTGTGTTTTGGCACTTCATCTTTATCCAACCATTGTGCCAAATGCTTGTGATTGTCAAAAAGAATCCATTTTTCATCACATATAACAATATGGTGTAGAAATGGTTTGCCTTTATGTCATGACAACAAAGAAAGGCAAGCTTTGAGGCCATTTCTCTTCTGACGCTCATTTAATTCATGTGGAACCCAACTCTCTAGCTTCTTTACCTCGCCCATTTGTTTCAAATGGTCCAATATTGTTGGAATAGTAATGTCAAACCTTGCTGCTAATCCTGCCTAGGTTGAGATGTATTTGCTTCCACTACACCTTTCAGCTCATTTTATCCACCTTGGTCTCAGGTAGCCAACATGGCTCATTTTCAAGATTAAAATAACCAGAATGAGACTTCTCAAACCATCAGCATGCTGTGAGTTCATTAGCCACATCCTTCCCAAACACTTTCTTGATATTTTGAGCTGTCTGCCCTTGGTTCCACGACAGAACTCATATTTAAAAATAACATGAATTTTTGACTTATCCATGGTTTCACAAAAATTGCTCTAAAAAAATATTTGAAAGATAACCACAAGCCAAAACATGTTTGAAAGACTGAGGATGGGTACTGGCACAAGAACAGGGACATAGACCAATGGAACAGAATTGAGAACCCACATATAAAACCATCCTCATATAGTCAAAGCAGACAAAAACATATGCCGGGGAAAAGAATCATTATTCAGTAAATGGGGCTGGGAAAATTGGACAGCCACATGTAGAAGACTGAAATAGGATCCACACCTTTCACCTCTCACAAAAATCAACTCACAGTGGATAACAGACTTAAACCTAAGATGTCAAACTATAAGAATTCTGGAAGAAAATGTTGGAAAAACCCTTATAGACATTGGCCGAGGCAAAGAATTTATGAGGAAGACCCCAAAGGCAATCACAACAACAAAAAAAATAAATAAACGGGATCTGATCAAATTAAAAAGCTTCTGCACAGCCAAAGAAACTATCACGAGAGCAAACAGACAACCTACAGAATGGGAAAATATATCCACATGTTACACATCTGATAAAGGGCTGATAACTAGAATCTATATAGAACTCAGGAAAATCAGCAAGAAAAAATCAAACAACCCCATCAAAAAGTGGGCAAAGGACAAGAACAGAAGCTTTTCAAAAGAGGATGGACTAATGGCCAAGAAACATATGAAAAAATGCTCAACATCTCTAACCATCAGGGAAATGCAAATCAAAACCACAATGAGATATCACTTAACTCCAGTGAGAATGGCCTTTATCAAAAAGTCCCAAAACAATAAACATTGGCATGGATGCAGAGAGACAGGAACACTCATACACTGCCGGTGGGACTGCAAACTAGTACAACCTCTGTGGAAAGCAATATGGAGATACTTCAAAGAGCTACAAGTAGAACTACCATTTGATCCAGCAATCCCATTACTGGACATCTACCCAAAGGAGAAAAAGAAATTCTATAAAATAGACAACTGCACTTGAATGTTTATAGCAACACAATTCACAATTGCAAAGATGTGGAAACAACCCAGGTGCTCGTCAATATATGAGTGGATTAATAAAATGTGGTGTATGTATACCGTGGAGTTCTACTCAGCCACAAAAAAAAAAAAAAAAAAAAAAAAACAATGGTGATCTAGCACTTCTTGTATTGTGCTATCCTGGATAGAGCTGGAGCCCATTCTAAGTGCAGTATCACAAGAATAGAAAAACAAGCACCACTTGTACTCACCATCACGTTGGTATTAACTGACTTAACTGACCAACACTTATGTGCACATACAGTAGTAACATTCATCGGGTGTTGGGCAGGGGGGAGGTCGGAGGAGGGGATGGGTATATTCACACCTAATGGGTGCGGTGCGCACCGTCTGAGGGATGGAAGCTTGAAGCTCTGACTCAGGTGGGGCAAAGGCAATATATGTAACCTAAACATTTGTACCCCGTAATATGCTGAAATAAAAAAAAAAGACTGAGTATGTACCTTCACAATAAAGATAAAACAAGAAGTGTCAAAGTGAAATGTCAGAGATATCAACTGTCAAACTTAGTACTTAAGGAAATCAGACACTTCATACTTAATAACCTAGTAACATGGCCAAAAAGGCAAAAGAGGCAGCAACAATGAAAGCAACCAAGAGAGAAAGCAGCTGGCACTGCAGGGCCCCATGCCAGGCCCCAGAAACACAGGGACGCTGGCAGTGATTACTCCAGTAAATAAACAGAACTGATGGCTACTCCCGGGCCCTGGGCCCTGACAGCAAAAGGGACCAGAGGGAGATAGGATTCTTGTAATTACACTGGTGCAGGCTCAGCCATCATGGGGTTACCCACAGCAAGAATCGGATCTGTCCCCAGGCTGCAGAAGCACCTGTTACAGCAGACATCGTTTGGCAAGCCAAACAAAATGTGGATTCATCCAAGCCACCTGTAAAGGAATTTAATGTCTAACAACCTATGCACGGCTCCTAATTGTCATAATTAATTTGGCACCTATTCACTGGTAGGTGCTAAACAAGTACCATATGGCGAAAGCCCATTTCCTGCTAGCATGGTTTTTATCCCCCCATAATTAAAGCTGTGAGAAATTGTGTTATTTGAAATACACAAGCACTATATTTTCCTCACAAAACTGTTTTTAGTATCTCTTCTTTTGGCCCTCTCTGTCCACTATTGTTATGAACACCCTGCTTTCTTCGGCTTATCCAGTTGCTGCTTCCCTGATGCAGAATTTAGGTTATAATTATTTTCTCATTTTCCCCTCCAGCTGGCAGTAGTTTGGTCCCTTCCATCTCATACATCTCTAAAATGTCACACTGTTGCTCCAGCTTATTTAAAAAGCCTAGAAAGGGGGAAATGTAACCATTGCTGGCGCATCCTCACATCTCTCAGAAAAGTTTCTCACTGATTCCTCATGAGCCCCAGCTGACAGGATGACAGGCCAGCAGCTAACGACCAGCAGCTGAGCACCATGGCAAAGAAAAATATGCAAACTATCATGTGGTTTCTGCCACTTAAAAAAGTGAAGGATATCATACTAGAGTGAAAACAAAGCAAAAAAAATTAATAAATACAGCATCCCATGTATCAACCTTCCATTGTGCCATTTCCATATGGCACAGCTAATATCACAGGCCAACTCTGCTGGTTAGGACTTCTGTAAATAAGATCCTTTTGAAACAAACAGTTTCTTATTCTGTTTCTGTATCTGTCACCCCTAACTGATACAGTGATCCAAAGCTTATCACTGAAAGATAGGGGGGAAGGGTGACAAAAACTTTGCAATAAAATAATGGACATTTTTTAATCTGAAAATGTGAAAAACAATGCATCCATTTTCAGTTCTCTTTTCAGTTTTCTTTCTTTTGATCCCCAGATATAGTACCTTACCACTATAATCAAATAAGTTACGTGAATATTAACCAGTGTCAGTAATCTGTATTCTGTAAGGAATTGAGCTTATACAGAACTCACCTCGAATATTTTCTAAACACAAAATCACAACAATTGACAAATATTAACCTTTAAAATGTACTTGAGAATGATTGTCCCAACATTTAAATAGAAGCTTTTTCAAAACACAGATCACAAGGAACTCTGCTAACTCTTTGCTCAAAAGTTCTAGAAAATTTTTTAAACAGAAATAAATAGGAAATCTATTTTACACTTAACCTTAAGATATTAGTCATATGTTTATAGGCCAAGAGCTCATAAGCAGAATATCTCAAGGAACCCAGGGATTAGACATCGGGATGCCGCCTGCTGCTCGTCTGACAGTGTCCTGTATGTTAAACATGGTAACACCTCAGTTTTACAGAGGGAAGAAATTAAATGCCAATGGGCTATATTAATTTACTTACTGTGGGGGAAAAAAAGTTAATTACAAAGTAAACTTGGTCCAGGTAATTCTCAGATCCTCACACACATAAAACAACTTACATTTATTTTAAAAAGAGAAAGACCACATCCCTTGTTTCTCCTTTGTCTTCAAGAACTAATGTTTATTGTTTATTAAATATTAAAATTACATATATTGGTATAAATTAATATTTACTTTTACAGACAATAACCATGATTAATATACTTAGATCTACAACTATTTTTTTATTAACTTTTTATTTTCTGTGTTAAAAAGACAGCATTTTTAGGGTACAGTTATACATCTAATTCAACAATAAGAACCATTCTAATTCCTAAAAACTGAACAATTGTATTAGTTAGGAACTTTTTGGATACAAATCATGAAACTCTAACTTGAATTAATTTAGGCACAAGGAGATTTTATGAGAAGGACACCAGACTATTTCATGAATATAAACAACAGCAAGGACTGAGGTTTTATACAGCTTGTCCCCCAGGGACAAGGAACAGCAGCTCCCTCCCTTCTCTTTTGTGCATTCAGTGGTTTAGTTTCCATCTGCTTTACTAAGAGCTTGGGCTTTCTCACATGGTGGACACCAGCAGCTTCCAAGCCACTTGTTCCACAGCTTCTACCAGCAGGAAATAGTCATCTAATCCCTTAGGGCCAGTTCAAAAAGTCCTGAGGACAAATCGACCTGCTGCCTTGACCTGCATGACTACATTTGGGAAGGTGGGGCACCCTTAATGGCAGACCACCTAAAGGGCATGGTTAGAATCCAAGCAGAAGTAAGTCTCCCAAAAAGGAGGGGTGCGGAGATACTGAACAGGCTACTGGACAGACAAACCAAGGATAAATAATCAAGTAAAACAAAAATAAGCACAGATTCTGCAAGTTCAAGCGGCGCCAGTAAGATAAGGTGACTCAAGATGGAATACTGGAAGGTGGCATTAAGGCACCCTTTGATACTTTTTTTTTTTTACTTTTATGTTCCAGTCAAAGCAATGAATAAATAACTTTAAAACTTGATAACACACCATTTTCTCGCTCCCCTCTCTCAGGTGTTTTTCATTACGTCCCCTTGGCAACTCTAAGATTTTAGTCTACAAATTGCCCCTCAGAGCTTATGTAAAGCGTCCATAATGTTATTGTCAGGATTGTTTCAGAGTTGTCTGTTATTTTTAGAATTCAGGTCTTCAAGTATGCATTTCCTTATTCTGGATTCGTGGCATTATCTTTCGGGCTTTGAGATTCTGATGCGATTTCCAGTTCATACTCCCTTTTCAATTGCTGCACTTTCATGTTTAGGTCCAGTAAAGTTCTAGCCAGCTGGTGGTTTTGGAAATGCATTTCCAGCTAAAACGTATAAAAAAGAAAAAAAGGAATTTTGTTAGCCTGAGATACAGATCAAATGAAACCACTCTCTGCACAGAAGAAATAAGGAGTTTGTAGGAAAGGAAAATAAGATATCAAGAAAGATGTATTTCTCATCTTATTCTGCAGTTCTGACCGTTTGGCCTGGCTATAAAACTGACTTTCTACGTGACAAGGTAAAATCCAGATATACAAATAGCTTTTGAAATGGCCTTGAAATGAAAACAAAACTAGCTGATGCACAAAGTTGTCCGTATGAAAAATAGTTACGCACTGAAGGCTGTTTTCAAGCAATGGCATGTGACCCACGACGAAATCATTTATCTTTATGAGTTTTCTGAGCCACAGGATAACTGCCTACAGCCACCTGAGTATTCAAGATCTCTGCCCATTTACTTGATTACTTGTCATTTCAAGTTTTCAGGATGTTAAATGGTCTCCCTGCCAAGCAAAAACATTTAACGGCACCTTAGAGGCACATGTACAGTCATGTATACTTATATAATCTAACACTTTTCACTCTGGAGTGAAATCTGTTGTATAGCAAGGCTGATTTATACCCTCCTTCAATGGGAGGGTATGAAAGTTTATGAAAGCCCTCATGTGTTTAAAAAAAAAAAAAATAGACCTCTAGGGCATGTTACCTAGTGGCAGGCCAACAAAGCTTACTCCAATATAATCTTTGTATTATAGCTGATTATTAAAACTGATCAACTACTTGTAAATTTCTTTAATTAGGATCTTGTTGAATGCAGTTCATGAGGAATTTGCATTCTCTGCTTAAAACCTTTCATCAACTTGTCAATAGAAACCACCCCAGGATGAACCAGGGAAGTATGTTGGTAAAAAACAAATATTGGTGGTCACCTCCTAATCTGAAAAATAAATCTTTTGGATAAAATTATCCTTCAGTTTTCATCTGAGACATTTTTTTTTTCTTCATTCTTCAGCACCTGGAACCATTTCTCTGACATCAAGAATTAGCAAAGAATAAAATAAATGAACATACAGCAAACAAACAGTAACAGCACCCACACAACCACCACCACAAAAAGCCCATACACTTTGCCTACAGGAAGCTTCAGTTGCCTAGTGTGGCCCAGATGCTCTATAATCCAGCCCTACTTTTCCAGTCTCACCTCCTGGCCCTCTTCCGCATGTCAGTTCCCACTGCAGCTGGCCAGAAACCTTGCCAGTCCTGGAATAAGTGCTGAGCCACATTTCTTTCTGATCCCTCTGTTTAAGGTGCCCTTTGTCACCTCTCTTTCTGCTGAACCCAGTCAAATGCCAACTAATCTGAGAAGCTTCCTTGATTGCATGGACAGACATAATTATCTCTTATCAATGTTTCCATGGCATTCTGTACATATGCCTCTCACAACACTCAGACTAGACTAGACTGATGATTTTTGAGGGCAGAGTGTGTATCTTATTCATAATCCCATCCCCAACTATGAGTGCACTGCCTGGGCACACAACCTGGTACGGGCCATGTGTTTTTGTTAAAAGACTGAGTGAATAAATGAATGAACTGATGAACATCCATCCTGCATTTTTAGGCCAAGAATCAGAGAGCAAAAGTATTGATAATGGTTTACCATCTAAGTAAGTATGTGTAATTTACATTTATTTAGGAAATTCAAATACGAATATGGTTCTTTAACTTTTCTTTCATCATGGATCCCTCTGAGAATATGATGAAAGCTATGAACCTCTGAGGAAAATCTACACTTTACGCACATAGAAAATTTTTCATGAAATTTTAGATATATAGAAACCATGAAACCCATTCACAGACCCTAGAAACCAATGCATCTTACTAAGAAGATCAAGTCAAATAACAGAAAATAGTATAAGTAACAACAGAACTCTAAATTAATTGAACTTGTTCATCATCATTCCTTACACAAATAACATCCTAATACATGACATACGCACTTATGTGTATGGATGTATGCCAATTCCTATAAAAGTCTGGTTAATATCCCATAATCAAAAACTACTTCTTGTAGTGGTGATGATATTAGGCTGAAGTATCCACATTCTTCTGCCTCTTCCTCATGACCAGTCACACATATTGGTGACAAGATTTGTCAAGATGTTTAAGATGTTGACCATGGTCTGTAACCCAAAAGACAGCATCTGTGTATGTATAAATTCTCTGGTTCCTTTCCAGAAAAACTCTTGATTTTTGACATGTATATATTTGTTCTTTTCTGGTACAGCCTCCAGGATCTATTTTACAATCATTATCATAATAACAAGAGCCATTAAATAGTGTCTGTGATCTAAGTACTTCATATAATATTATCTCATATAAGCTTTACAGCAAGGCTATGCTATTGTAATCTCCATTTTACAGATGAGTAAACTCAAACTGGCTAATAAACATTCCCAAAGTTGTAGGACCAGCAAGTGTTAGCAGAGCCTGTAAATGGTAATGCTACGATTTGAACCCTCATCTGTTTAGAATTTTATTCCCTACCTTCTGCCACCCTCAATAAATTACTTGTCAAAAATTCCTATTTGGTGGAGCAACTTGTTAAGGTTGAAAAGTGTCTCAGCGTTTATTCAGTATAATCTCTTCACCTAATTTAAATGGGAGTCAAGTGAGGCTCAGGAAGAAGTACTGACGTATCCCAGGTCAGCAGCACGGAGAGCCAGGTCTCAGCCTTCCGGTTTGGCATCGTGGCCCATAGCACAGGCCTCCAGGTGTCTATGCAGGTGAGTGCACTACCCTGCTGCTTAGACTCACTGCTTAGAGTCAGGATGAAAACCAGGTGTTTCTTCAATGTGGTTGCATCATTAATGCATCCCTTGTCAGATTCAGATTGTTAACACCGGTAAAATTAGATTTACTACCATATTGTCCTTCCTAAACTCAGAAAGTAAGGTTCTTAGACAATTTACTAACAGTTGGATCAGTTCTAAAGTTGTGGTTAATTTTATTAATGTTCAGTGCAAAAGAGGAGATTTTTCCAAGTGTCCACTGCACACATTCATAGGCAGCACCATTTTAGAGTCTTAGTTGCTCCTATTCATTTTGTCTTTTTTATGTCTAATTTGGAATTTTTTTAATTAAAAAAACAGTCATCTGCAATATTTACCCACAATTCCTCCTATTTAACGTCCGGACCTAACCTGTCAATGTTCAAACGCTACAATTTAACAAAACCCCTTATTATTTCCAGTTGTCTGAATTCTTACCAAGGGAAAAGATAAGAGGAAAACCTGCGGGATATAAGGAAAGGGTTGCTGATGGACTCGCTACATCAGTTCCTAAAGGGAGTTTATTTCATTGAAATTTTCTCCTCCATGCTCCATACATACTCATAGCAAAAGTTCCCTATAGGGAACTTTCTATCAGGTAGCAAACTATAGGAACAGGTTGGGAAAGGGACGACTTGGGTGTATCACTGGTAAACTAAGCCCTGATGGGTCCCCTTCCCTCCCTGACTTTGCTGGGTAGGTGCGGGCGTCAATACAGTGTCCGGACACGAGCTGCCTCCCGCACCGTCCCACCCTCTCCGCAAAGATCAGTGGCCAGTGGCCAGCTCTCCCTCCCTGGGAACAGCTCCCGTTGGCCTCCCCAAGTCAGTCTTCGGGTGGGTTACGCGACCAGAGGCTGTGGAGCCCAAGGAGAGGACCAACGGGGGAGGAGGACCCCACAGCCGGCCGCCCAGCCCGCGCTCTCACCAGCTCCGCGCGCAGACGGGCCAGGGCAGCCTCGACGCGCGCCCGGCTCTGCTCCTCCCGCGCCGCCGCCGCCTCCTCCCGCGCACGCCTCGAGCCCCAGTGCTGCAGCGCCGGCTGGAAGGCGCGCGCCAGCCGCCGTCTGATGTCCTCCAGCCGCGGGCCCGCGGCGGGGGCCTTCTCCTGGACATCGGTGCTCTTGGCGTCCCCGGGGAAGCTGCGCGCGGGAGGCGGGGGTGGAAGCCAAAGCCCTGCTCTGCCTGGGACTCCAGGGCGCCCCCAGGAAATTGTCTCTCTGCAGCGGTCGGAGTCTCCGGGGCCCATCGCGGAGACCCCTGGTCCCTCCTCCAGCGCTCCTGCTAAAGATTTGTTTCCAAGTTTGAGAATTAGGCGGGTCAAGGCGGGGGCGGGGGTAATTAACCAAGCCCGCAGGACGTCTGCCTAGTGGGATGCAGGCACTGCTCAGCCACTCAGAGATCCTCCTATGTTCCCAGCCCCATCTCTGTCCTCTCTACTCTCCAACAAAGGGAGGCGGTGGTTCCCATAATTCCGAGTAGAGGTGACAACTGGGTCATTTTTTTCTTGATCCTTGGAGTGAAAGTGAGAGTCTTTCTAAGAAGACTTGGGGATTTGAGCAGTCAGCCCACGAAGGTGGAAGTCGAGGTACAGGAGGAAGGTTTTGGACCAAAGGTGGAATATTTTGACACAGTTGCTTTTATTATTTAATACTTCATTCCTTTAAAACAATTTCTTTTCTGACTGTAGTATCTGCCAGGCACTTTGTCAAGTTTTGAGAATGTAAAGACTGATTACACCTCTCATCTTTCCCCAGCTATTGCCTACAGTCAATGGGGAGTAGCTTGGTTCTGTGTGGCCAGTTAAAATGGTCTTTCTCCAAGTCCAATAACGCATGCCCGGGATTCTGAATCTCGATGCTCCTTTCTATGCTTGACTCCTTTCTCCTATGTCCACGTTTATGAGGTGTTAAAATGAAAATTTATCTTACCCCAAAGTATCTTATTTTATAATTCTCAATTCAGTGGAATCATGTATCAATATCATGTGCATGTCCTTTATCAATGAACATATTCTACTGGCTCTTTTTGATCTAGTAGACAATTTCTAAAAAGAAGTGAATAATTGGTGCTCACTTCAGCAGGACATATACTAAAATTGGAACGATACAGAGAAGATTAGCATGGCCCCGGAGCAAGGATGACATACAAATTCGTGAAGCGTTCCATAAAAAAAAAATTTTTTTTAAAAAGAAGTGAATAATTGAAACTTTTGCATGATCATAGAATGCAATTACAAAAAAAAAAGAAAGAAAGAAAAAGAAAACAGTGGCAGAGATGTTCCTACAGTACTCTCACCTCAGAGTTATTCATTCATTTAAAAAGTTACAAGTCATGTGCAATGTTTCATGGTCCATGGTAGGTATGGAAAGCAATAAGAGCTCATTTTTATTAGTACATACTATGTGCCAGGCAGTTTTCATGTCTTTAATCTTCGCAACAACCCTGTAAGGTAGGTACTATTAGTTTTGTATTTTACAGATGGGGAAAGTAAGGCAAGAGGTTAAGATGTATGCCAAAGGGCACAAAGCTGGTAAGTGGTCCACTGGGGATTTGCACCTAAGAAGTCTGGCTTGTTCTCCAAACCACTTGGATACACCCTGGATATTCACCACCTCCCAAAGAGGAAGAGAATTGCTTGATTTACATGTTGTTTTAGTGAATGAGTGACTGTTCAAACTCAGCATGCTCATAAAATTCAGGTATACTGAAATGGTGTAAAGTTTGATTGGATGAGGAGGAATACAGATATCAGGCCTCTGCAAATAATATGCCAAATGCATTGCAACGCATTGCAATAGTTTACAACCTAAGCACAGGAAAATACCTATCATGGTATATTGCTTCATAAAGATTTCCTAGAAACATTTGAAGATGTGTTCTATTGGCAGAAATTATAAAAATCCATATGGTCTACCATGAACCAACGGCATATAAATTTAGGATTTTTTGTTTGTTTTTCAGTGGTAGGTTGATGGGGCTTGAAAACGAGCACTAGGCAATGTACAACATAAATGTTTAAAATGAATTTTCTGCCATGATTTTTGACTTCCATTTCCAGATCATTTACTTCAACAAGTATTTCAGTTAAGTTCAATTTAATTCAACAGTGAATAGTGCAGTATTATACAAGGTGTTCAGGCTTACGATGATAAACCAAAGAGAAAAAATGGTGTTTTTAAAATGGAATGGTTTTTCCACAAATTAGTAATTTTCTTCCATAGATTGACTTTTTAGCTGTGGTGCGCTTTGAATTTTATGATATTTTTTTTTTTCTTTCACACAGGCAAAGTGGATTGAAAAGTTGGTTAGCTGGGGTGAATATAACATTCATAGACATTTGAGTTAGGAAATGCATTAGTTATTCATTGCTGCATAACAAATTACTTCAGAGTTCAATGGTTTAAAAAAATTATTATCTTTCACAGTTTCTGTGGGAAGGGATTTGGGAATAGCTTAGGTTATGGTCTATCAGCCTTCTGAAGCTGGATGTGATTGGCGCTGGAAGATCTGCTTGCAGGGTGAATCACCCACATAGCTGGCAATTGGTGGGGCTACTTGGTGCAAGGCCTCAGTTCCTCTCTATGTGGACGCTTTCCTAGTACTGCTTGAGTGCCTTTATAATAAAGGGGCTGGCCTCTCTCAGAACAAAGGAGAGAAATAAAGAGAGAGCCAGAGAGAAGCTCTTTATTTGTGCTTTGAGCTACGTTTTTATTAACTGCTTTGAAAGTCACATATCACCACTTTCACCACTTTCTGTTCCATTACCATCAAGTCCCTAAATCAGAACCCTACTCAAGGGGAGAAAAATTTGGCTCTACTTTTTGAAGTAAGGAATATTATAGAATTTACAAATATATTTTAAAACAACTGTGGGAAGAAAAAATATACATTACATATGTGTAAACAATAACTTAAATGACTGCTGACTTCCTATCAGAAATAATAAAGGAAAGAAGACATTGAGATATTTTTTAAATGTACAGAAAAATAAATTAACACAGAGTTCTATGTCCGGCAAAACTATCTTTCAAAAAATCGAAGCCAAAAAAATGTTTTCAAAAAAAAGAAAATTGGGAGACTTTGTCACAAACAGACTTAAACTATAAGAAATGCTAAAGAAAATTTCTCAGCTGAACTAAAATAATAGCAGAGAGAAACACACATCCTTAGGAAAGAATGAGGAATATAAGAAATGGTAAGTTTCTAGGTATATATAAATGACGTTGATTCTTATTAAATTTTTAGAAACATATGATGCTGGTGGCATCACATTACCTGACTTCAAAATCTATTACAGATCTATAGTAATCAAAACAGCATGGTACTTGCACAAAAACAGACACATTGACCAATGAAATAAGATAGAGAGCCCAGAAATAAACCCGTGCATTTAAATTCAATTGATTTTTAGCAAAGGTGCCAAGAACACACAATGGAAAAAGGAAAGTATCTTCAATAACTGGTTCTGGGAAGACCAAATACTAACAAGCAGAAGAATGAAATTAAACCCTTATCTCACACCATACACAAATCAACTCAAAATGGATTAAAGACTTAAACATAGGATCTGAACCTGTAAAATTGCCAGAAGAAAATAGTTGAAATGCTCCATGACATTGGTCTGGGCAAAGATTTCTTATATAACCCCAAAAACACAGGCTTAAAAACTAAAATAAACAAATAGGATTGGATCAAACTAAAAAGCTTCTGTGCAGCAAAGTAAGCAATAGACAACCCATGAATTGTGAGAAAATATTAGCCAACTATAGTTCTGACAAGGACACTCCAACTAAAAGGCAGAGATGTTAAACTAGATTAAACAAAAGCAAAAAAAAAATACATTCTTTTAAAAAGAGATGTACTTTAAATACAAAGATATGACTTCTGTGTTTTATAAAGATGGACTTACAGGAGCAAAATTTATCCCTCCAACTGAAACAACCAAGAAACACAAGACACTGGACATCAGGCAGTGAAGGACAGTGACCCCTGAAAGAATGTTCCCCCAACATCCTTCTCAGTCTTGTTTACTGACTTCTCTCATCCTTAAGACTTGTGTATTTGGAATGCTCCAGCCTCTGTCCTTGGACCTCTTCTTTTCTCTGTCTCTCTTCACTAAAAGGTGATATCATCTTGTTCCATCACTTTTATTATCATCTATGTGCTATGCTGACATCTCAGAATTTTATCTTTTTGTCTGACCTCTCTTCAACTCCATAGATTTGTATTTCAACCTACTATATCTCGTTCTGAAGTCTTGATTCCCCACTTCCCTTAATCTATTCCTTTTATAGTTTCTCCTCCTATTCAGTAAATGGCCATTCTGTCAGTTACTTAGGACATAAACATTGGAGTCCCCTGCAACTTGCTTCTTCCTCTTTCACTCTACAAGAAATTTATTAGCATATTCTGTAGACCCTACCTTATAGCATATCCAGAATGAAAGAACATCTGATTCCTACCATCATAAACTAACCTCCCATTCCTTCTCACCAACACTATTACCATGGCCTCCTAACAGGTCTTCCTAATCCACAATTGCCCTGTTTTTCTTTTCTACCTTATTCTCCTTGTAGTAGCTTATGTCACTTTTTTATTAAAAAGCTTCCAGTGTGTTCTCGTCTTACTCAGAATAACATGCAATGCTCTGCCTTACCCTACAGGGCCCTTCCTGATTTGCCCTATATGGTATTCCCTCCATTTCTCTGATCTCATCTTCTACTTCTCTCTCTCTTTCTCACTCCACCCTAGCCATCCTGGTCTCTTTTCTGTCCTGGTCTCAGAGCCTTTGCCTTTGTCATTCCCTTTGCAAAAGAATTCTATTTTCCCAAATGTGGCATGACTAGTTCCCTTAATTGAGTTCAGCTCTCTGCTCAAATGTTACATTATAAAAGAGGCCTTTCTTGATCTAAAGTAGCATACACACATCCCCCATCCTTCTCACTCTCTGTCTCTTTACCTTGCTTTTTATTTCTTAACGCTTAGCCAATGGTCATATTACATATTTGCCTGTTTTCTCATCCATTGTCTGTTTTCCCCTTATTGAATATAATGTCCATGAGAACAGATACTTTTTTTGGTTAACTGCTGTATTCCCAATGCCTAGAATGGTGTCTGGCACTTGGTAGGCACTACATAACATTTTGATAAATGAACAAAAGAAAGAGAAGGAAAGAAAGAGCAAGCAGTAGGACAAGAGGAAAGAAGAAAGGGAGACAGATAAGGAAGGAGAAGCTGAATAATCAGACAGGCAGCTGAAACAAACATTGAGTATCATTTAAGTTAATGCAGTTCTCTAGAGTGTCTCCAAAATGATACGTTGGGCCTGCTTGAAAAGAACACAGTATCTTCTAATGAAATAAATAAGTAACTCCTGTCCTTGCAGTGTATTCCTTCAGTGTACTTATGTAAAGCAGATTATATGATTCAACAGCAGGTCATGTCATCAACCTCAAGTCCAAAAAGCTGACAGTTCCTGAACCCAGCAGTCTCAGCTGGCTTTTTGAAACCATGCAATATGTGGAATCATGTGGGCTGTGTGTCCATCTCTCCTGGTAGCTTCTTACGGATAGTGTCTGGGTCTTAATCACCTTTTCATCATCTCCGGAAACCAGCACAATGATGGCACAGAACAAACACTTAACAAATATTGGTTATTAACTAACAAGTTGATTAATACATGAGAGGAGAAGATAATTAACCATCACAGAGAAACTCTGAAGCACCAAACAGAGATGGACATGTGAATTTTCATACGGTATTAAAAAAAGATGGATATGGATTTGGATATGGGTATGAATTGGATATGAAAATATTTTATATAATGATATAGATATAGATTGTATATGTATGTGGAAATGGATATGGACAGATATATAAGTAGTGCAGATGCTGATATATTAATAAATATAGGTATACAGAGCATATATACAGATAGAAATAAGTACATAATTTAATCCTCACAGAAATCCTGTAAATTAGGTTTTTGGGGGTTTTTTAAATTTTTTTTTCTGATGGGAACCTGAAGTTCAAGAAGGTCAGAGACTTGTCCAAAGTCCTATAACAAACAAGGAAATGGCAGAGGTAGGATTTAATTCTTGATGTATTTGGCTCCAAGGGTTATGCTATTTCACCTATGCTATACTAGGCAACAAAACTTAGAATGGTCTTTCTTCCAGCCTCCTAGGCCAATCCTTCTCTAGCCCATGTGCCATCCTTTTTCTGCCCTTGCATTTAGTAAGGCCACCTCCTCTCAGTTCTTTTGAGCACCAAAAGTTCACTTCTATCTTTTTTCTCACCTGTTCACCTTTCCCTGGGAAACCGAGAGCCCAATTTTTTTATATGTTCTTTAGAGGTGCCTCCAGGCCTTAGATCTAATTCCACTTCTTTGCTTCCTCTTCAGCCATCCATTCTAAATTATTATTCTTTTAAGCAATGGGCTCTGTGTGTTCCCACTGCAAACAGAATGTCCCTGAATGCTCTGCACAAAAGGAAACATAACTTCTGTAGACTTCAGGGAAAGTAGATTATCCTTATAAATCTTAAAATAAGTGTTTGTAATTTTTTTAGTGAAAGTGTGTGATTTGAGTCATTCACGTGGCTGTGGGGAACACAGTGCTTGCATTTTTTTGGTTAACTAGTAGTAGTTGGCAAAAGTTACTCTTTGGTTGTAGAATAACCAAAATGTAGTCATTGTCTTCCTAACTTAATTTGCCAGAATTCTGGGGTCAAAAGCTGGTTTCACATCCCAGCTTTCCCCCTCAGTGGCTATGTGATTTTGTGTAAGCTCTTTGGGTAAATTTGATCACAAGTAAAATGAGAATAATCTTTTCCTTCTCACCTGCTTGCTGGGTAGATTAACTAAAGTACCCAGAGTGCACTGAGACAAGTTCCTAATAATTCATAGATATTATTCCTGTTTGTTACCCAAGGGATGTGAGTGAGGTTCTTGCCGTAGAGACATGTTACTGAACATTGCATCAATGAACACCATAGTGCCATGTATCTAAAACATACAGGAGAATTGGTATTAGAATTACAAAGGAAACTGAGTCAGGTCTGAACTACAAAAGCGATACCAAGCTGACCAGAATCCCTTCCAGTGTGTTGGATGACCATTTTAGACTGTCACTGACTATAGGGAACCAGTGTAACCATTTCAATCTCATCCTCTAAGTGTGTATGGTGCATTGTATTATTGTTCAAAATATTCTTCGCCTCTCCTGGTGGGAAGATTATATTTCTCCAATCTATTGACCTCAGGCTTGGCCATGGACTTGCTTAAGCCAATGAACTGTGAGTAAAAGAGACATGTGCCATTTGCCAGCAAAAACTGTAGGCGCTATCACACAATCCACATCCTCACTTTTTCAGCAGAGCCCAGGGGCAGGCAGCTCCTACACCTTGGATCCTGGAATGAAGAGATTGTGGAGCAGAGAGAACGCTGGCCTGTCACAGATGTGTAGTTGGAGGAAGAAATAAATGTGTATAGTAAACCACAGAGATTAGTTTGCTTTTTTGAAAACCCTGATATCTGATTCTCTTTTTGATCTATCTCCTTTCCCCAAAAGTAGAGTGCAGAAGTAAACATCCAGAGGCCTGAGTGTTCTGGTAAATTGAAGTTTCATTGAATCATTTCTGTGAAGAAATATACAGAAGCATATTTGCCACAGACAAGAAAAAGTCTAGTTGTTGGAAGATACAAAAAAGTTCTAATAAATATCCAAATACATTGGCTTTTTTATGAAATGAATTATAAAAGTCAGGTATGAAATACGGATAATAGTAACTATTTTTTATTTACAGAGAATATATAAAAACTCATATACAGAGTATTGTATAATCTTACACTGTCACTTACAGTCTGAGAAGATCAACACAGCTCTGTTTCCTTACCAAATATAAAAAGGGCTATGTGTTTTTTAATACAGTTTTGACTGTTTATCTTGTCTTTATGCTCTGTATCTTGAAGACATTTCAATTACAGTTTGCTTCTAAGATTCAGTTAAACCTGACAACTCAAAAATACAGAAACTAGAAAACTTATGGCACTTTTCTACAAGGCCTTTTGTGTACTGTGGTATTAAAGAGTGTTGAGAAATAAAATTAGTGTCAAATTTGTCTAAACAGCAACTCTGATATGCACTCTAATAAACGTATTTATATTTCGACATACAGTACACAAGAAACGATTTTCTTTGGCAATTTCAATTCTAAGAAAAATCTACATGCTCCAAAAGCAGTATCTGCTTGAGAACATTATTATCTTATTTTAAGATTAAACTTTCTTTTCAGTAAAATTGAAATATTATCCATAGTCAATCAGCATATATTTGTTGAACTGTACTTAGAGCAATGCACTGTTCAAAGAACACCCAGGCAGAGAAGTATGTCAACAAATGCATTCCCTTTGTGACTGATGACACAGATTTAAATTGAAAAGGTGGTAATTGCCAAAAATGTTTTTAGTATTTGTAGTAGACAGCCTCTAAAATGGTCCCCAATGACCCCTGCCTGGACCTGGTGACTCACTAACAGATGGACAGAGCAAAACCCATGGGATGGGTTATCTTCTGAGATTAATTGACAAAAGATTGTGAGTTTCATCTTGCTCACTCTCTCTTGCTTTCTTGCTTGCTTGTTCTGAGGGAAGCCAGCTGCTGTGCTGTGAGCTGCCCTGGGGAGAGGCCCAGGTAGCAGAAGGGGTGCCCCAGAGAGCAGCTGGTAAGGACCTGAAACTCTCAGTCCAGTAGCACACAAGGAATTGGATCCTGGCACAACCACACGAGTGGGCTCCTCCAGCCGAGCCTTTGATGATACCATAGCCCCATCCTACACTTGATTGCATCCTCACGAGAAACCATGAGGCAGAGGGCCCAGCCAAGCTGCACCAAGATTCTTGAACACAGAAAACTTTGAGATAATCAATGCTTGTTATTTAAAGCTTCTAAGTTTGGGGATAATTTGCTACCATGCAATAAGTAAATAATATAGTATATTTAAGTATTGAAAATATTTCTGTCTTTTCTCATGTTAAGTCAACAAATACCTCTTTAAGTTCTACTATGTGCCAAGACTACAAAGGGAATATAAAAATATATGGACCTAGTCCCTGCCCTCAAGGATTTCACAGTCTAGTGAGAGAGGCAGATATGTTGATAGCTCACAATATTACATCCTGTATTCTACAACCTGAGTTTGAAAACCCCATTTGGAGATGTCCTGTTATACCATCTTCTTTGTTACACCATGCAGTACTGGCCATTCCTCCACATTCATTGTGGACTTTGGCTATTGTCCCATTGATCTCTTTCTGTTCATCTCCAGTGTTCTCAAGTGATTGCAAATTCCATTTCATAATTCATTCAAGAATCCATCCTCCTGGTCCAAATGGTAAACAACTTGAGGTTAAGAAATACCTTTGTCTTGTTCACACCAACACAAAACACATTCACTGGCACATCCTAGGTGATCATTAATTGCCTACTTAATTAAACTGAATGGAATCTTTGATTCCCTCTGCTTCCCTGACCTTATCTTTGGCATTTGTTTCACTTCAGCAACTTTGTCACATTAGCCACACCTGGAAATTTATTGTCACCCAGAATCATACCTTTAAAAGCCTGAATTCTGAAAAGCTACTCTCAGTCCATACCCTTCCTTCTATCTATAATTCATGCTCACCCCTCAATTAAAGAGAAATTTCTTTCTGAAGTATTCTCCTGCCTTCATATTTCTCCAGACTCCCCATGGTAAATTGTTTCATCTAACTTATATCAGCCCCACCTAGTGCTCTATCCACATGGTCTTCTGCCAACCCTACCCAGTTAATCTCAACCCTAATTTAACTTAAATAATTCATTGTCTTGACTCCTATTCCTGAGCAGTCAAGCACTGCTGTGCGCCCACCCAGTCAAGCACTGCTGTGCGCCCATGTTCATCACAAATATGTGACTCCCAACCTCAGCTGTCTTCTCAACATTGCTCAATGACCCTTTAACTCATTCCTCTTGACTACCTCACTCTGGTCACTACCAAACCTCTTTCTGTGTCTCTCTTCCCATCATACTACACAGAAACTAGGTTTTTTTTTTTTTTCACTGACATAATAGTTAACAACTGTAAACATACACAGCACTTTCTATATGGCAGCCACTGCTCCAAGTGCTTTACATTCAGTCCTCACACCAACCCTATGAGGTGAGTACCAAAATTAACAACATTTTACAGATGGAAAAACTAAGGCACAAAGAGTTTAAGTAATTTCCTGAAGGTCATAGACCTTAAGAAGTCATAGAGTGAGAAGCTATGCTCAGTCTGTGCTCTCCATTACTGGACTGCCCTGCCTCCTAATACAGACGATCAGGTGGAGGCACCCTCAATTTATCTTTCTTTTACCTATGAACATCAATATCTTAGCCTGTTATTCTATTTTTACCACCAAGCTCAAAGAGGAAAAAAAGGATAAGACTTAAAAGAGAATGGAGTACGCCCTCCTTTGAGCCAAGAGCAGAAGAAAAACGGATGACATTATAAATAATGAAAGGATGTAACATATGGAAGATAATTAATAAATCAACCAAAGAAAACAAGGATTACAGAAAAAAAATGAAGCAAATACCATGAAAAGAAACATGTTCATGAATATTCATTGCAGTTCCATTTGTTATAGTGAAAATTGTAAACAACCAAAATATCTAAATAAAGTGGTTGAGATTGCTAGATATTCACTCAACCTCCATTCTCTCCTTCTTCCTTACTAACAAAATCCTGATTGTTGGTGGTATCAATATAACACACTAAAATATTAAATTTCCCTTAACTCCTTACTGAAAGGGGTAACTATGTGTTAAGATATGATCAATGAGTTATAAACAGAATTGTTAAGTAGGACTTGTATAAAAGTTCTTTGAAAAATGGAGTAACTTCACTAGCATACAACTTTTGTTCCTTACCTTTCACCTCTTCCTCTTTAGAGGCTGGGAGACATTGATGGCAGGAGTCTTAGTCTTTAATCTGTGTACCTCTTTATCATTTCAATGTTTAACAACAAATGTATGCTGCATTACTTATGTTGCAAAACTAATGGGATGAAAAGACAGAGAGAGAAGTCGATCAGAACCCATTCTACCCCAACTACTCGGGATCTCTTTAGACAGGATTCCACTTCAGTGGCACACGAGGCAACCTGTGAAGAATGCTGTGCAGTGGTCTAAATACATCAGCGTGCTACATTAAAATATAGTTTGAAAGTTCAGA
Organism: Eulemur rufifrons; assembly: GCF_041146395.1. Lineage (NCBI taxonomy): Eukaryota > Metazoa > Chordata > Mammalia > Primates > Lemuridae > Eulemur > Eulemur rufifrons. Next base: position 46,046,303 of record NC_090985.1, read on the forward strand.
TTCATTTGTTTTTACTTTCTATTCATTTCTCTTTGGGCTTTAGTTATGTATTATATGCAGACATAAATATAAATATTTATGTCACTCATTAACCTGCACTTTTTTTCTTGTTTCTTGGCTGGGTCCCACATTTACATCTTTTAAATCGGTGTGATCCAGAAACCTGGCAGCTATATGCTGCAAGACTGCCTTTCCATTGAATCACTCCTCTTTGGCACGGACACCAGTGGAAATAGAAGATATTCACCTGACTTGGAAAACAGCCAAACTGCCATGGGCTTGGTAGAAAATATACCTAAATGCATCCCTTGTCAAGTATTGGTAAATACAAGAAGCCATTTGAAACCTTCGATTACATTAATGCCAAGCATATAATGACTCCATTGTTTGACCAAAACACAAACACTCACAATATTTATATGATTTAGTTTTTTGAGGAAATACCAAACATATTCTATATTTCCACACAATAACATTTTCAAAACGATTTTTTACCATTTATCAAAAGGGGTTGGGGAACTCCAAGAGATGAGATTCTCTTCTTAAAACTCTAAATAGAGATGGAAATATACCTTCTTTCTTTTTTAACATACTGTGTAGAAGCCATCTGATTGAGAAGTAAAATCAAATTATACAGATCCTAAATATAAGATTTTAACCAAAAAAGTATTTTTTCTATCAATGTAACATTAAAAATTAAATTGAAATTAAATAAAATTAACATTAAATGTTAAAAATATAACATTAAATTTCTAGTGAGGAAAAACCAGTGACATTTATCTACAGCTTACCTAGCAATGTTCACAGATCAACAGATCCAAGTGGAGTTTACTGGGAACACATAGAGTTTATCCACTGGGCAGGAAAAGCCATTTCTCCTGCCAGAGATCCCTTTTACCTGACCTATATCAAGTTAACCAGAAAAGAATGAGAATTTCTAGAAGGATTCTATTACTCATTCTTTTATCTTCTTTCTATTGAATGGAGAAATGAAGGACATTGCTTCTTAAACTTTATTTATACACCAATATTCCTTCTTCTGGGATCCTTCTATAAAGAAGAGTTAATAGAGTCATAACAATACCGACAACCCCTGGAAGACACAGAATAGAAAAACACTTGGAAAATGATGATGCACATAAGAAAAAAAAAGAGCCAGATATTTTAAATGGACATGAAGATAAGAAGAAACAATTGGTATTTCAACTTATAGTTTGTTGTTTTAGGAAAAACACCAGGGCTATCGAACAGAGGATTCATTTCTGTGTAATATTGAAACAGCCTAGCATTTAAAATCATGTGCACCAATTCACACTGATGTACCTGAAAGTAAGGGGCAGAGCACCAGTATTCATTCAGTACTATTTTGGGAAGCTGGGAGTGGTGCCGGCACGTGCAGTCCTGGTTACTCAGGAGGCTGAGGCAGAAGGATTGCTTAAGCCCAGGAGTTCAAGGCTGAAGGGTGCTATCATAGTGTCTGTGAATAGCCACTGAACTCCAGCCTTGGCAACATAGGGAGACCTTATCTCTTACCAAAAAAAGTATTTTGGAGCACCGTTTATCTGCCAGGCACAGATAATGAACATTGTTTTTGTTACTGGTGCCTTTTTGCATTAATTTGATTGTCCTTATTAACCTTTCTTTCCTTCCATCCTTTCAAATCCACACTCAGTGAAGAACAAATGAGTTTCTCAGTCTTGAAAAATTACTGAAAATTAATATACATGGCTGAAACGATCCCACTAATAAGACAACAGCAATAACATCTCTCTTGTTTTAAATCGCTCTAATGATTAGATTCTACTCTAAAGTTTAAATATGGATCTAACTTATTGGTTGAATGATGGCTCTCTTGGGCTACAGATATAGTCACATTCTTTAAGACATGTAAGTGCTTAAGGGTGAACCTGAGATGATGAAAAGAGAGTAGTACCTGGAGTGGATTCTACTTGTTAGTTATTTCAGTTTTAGTGTAGCGTAAAATGATATAGACACCTGTTTTTCAAAGAAATCTTTTGTAAAATTACAGAAAAATCCTAAGTAAAAATAAGAAATTGTAAGGGCAAAGGGATCCCCTTCACCCTCTGAAGGTTTGCTGAGAATAAACTGGCAAAAGGCAGAGTAATGGGAGAAAAGACATACAAACTTATTAACAAGCGGGGGGGGGGGGGGGGGGGGGGCGGATCACAGAGTGATTACCCAATAACCCAGTGCCCTACAGAAGCTCATATACCCTTTTTCATCAGTGAGGGGGAAGATGGGGAATATAGACAACTCTTTTGAGGGGCAGCAAATCATTAGGGAGAATGAATGAACCCCAGAGGTGGGAGACAGAAACATTACAGAGGGTAAGAGTTGGAGCTATACAGGAACTAAAATCATCTTTTTATGCACATAAAGTCCCCCCAGGTAATGTCTTAGAGATGCCCTCAGAAGAAGAGACGAAAAGTCTGGGCATGGCAATCACTCCCAGCCTCTTCTCTTCTCTGGTGGGTGATCTTTCCTGATTATTTGATGAATCCCTAGGGAGGGGGGCTAAAACAGTTGCATTTTTTGGAAAGAAGCTTCCTTGGTCAGATAAAGAAATTCCTGAGAGTCCCTCCTGTGCTTGGAGAGGGGAAAAGACAAGGTTATCAGGACCTTGATTCTGAGGAACCTTCCGAGGCCTCTCAGCATGACAAAGTGCCAATCTTTGGAGCATCATTTTCTGAGCCCCAACAAAATCAAAATAAGAAAAAGGGATGGAAAAACTAAGAAAAAGCGGGGACTTCTGAGAAGTTATTCTTTGAAGGAGAAAGAAAAGAATTAATAATTTAAAAATATGCTGCTAGAAACACCATGTCTAGAAATTGCAAAATCAGTAACAGTGACCCATAGCTTTAATATTCCTGTAGAGGGAATCAGACGAGCAAAGTGAAGGGGGAAGAGTACTAGAAATCTACAGATATGGGCTCTTTACTCAGGTGGATTTTGACTCCATATGAGACACTTGTTCTCTCTTCCTTTCTCACTTATTTTCTACAAACTACGTTTTCCTGTATCCAGAACATTTCTCAGGCAATTTCACCCCCTACACCTTTGCACATGTGCTGTTCATATGTGTGGAATGCCCTTCCCACCTCCCACCTTCTCCAGCTCTTCTGATGGGTCTTCCCCAGATTCCCAAGGCAGAAATAGAGCCTCCCTCTTTTGCTGGTTCATGCTGCTGTATCCACAACTCAAACTCTTTCTCCTTTTTATGCTAGACTCTATTCCCTTTTTATTCTCTTTAATCTGTGAGTCTCTGATGCAGGCACCTTGTCTTTTTGTGGGGGAGGGCAGGGGGAATGTAGCCCACTGTTCCATAAACACTGTAGGAAGTATGGATGGATGGTAAATTAAACACTCCGCTCTATACTCCAACTCTGTAAGATTCAATGGATTTCAAATACCTAATAGAGAAAATTGTACATTTATGATTCTGGGAATAACACAACTTCTTTTTAATCATAGCATCACATGAGGCTAGCTCACTTTTGCAAGCAGTAATAAAGTTAACTGAGCAAAGTATGAAAGCAATAGACCTTTGCTTGCGACTTTCCAGTACCTGGGAGCCCCCTGCTGTACAGAAAAGTAAAAGACACTGCAACCTCTCCTCAGGCTGATAAGGCACTTTGAACACTTAATATGCAACCTTAAAAACTTACTTTTATCATTTCATATGCCAGATCATCCTTATCAGCCACTCCTACTAACCTCCTTCTGGCTTTTCTATTTTTCTTAATGGTACCACCATGATCCAAATTGTCTTGTATCAATGCCCTCTACTCCCACTCTTCCTGGTCCTTCCTCTTTTATTCAGCAGTATCACCATCATTTATTGAACTTTTACTATGTGCCAGGCACTGTGCTAGGCTCTTTAGATGCATTACACATGACTTAATCTCTGAATAACCCTATAAGTCAGACTACTATGTTTATTTCAGTGAGAAAAAAACAGGCTTAGGATGGTTGAATAAAGTGCCTGAGGATGGAGATATATATATATATATGTAAACGGGGAACCAAAGCTGGGATTTGAACCAGGAATTCTGGCTGCAGAGGTCTTAACCACTTGCTTCCAAGACATTGTTTATGCATTCAGCCTACATCTATCTTCCTTTCAAAGCTTCCTGTTATTGGCCGGGCGTGGTGGCTCACGCCTGTAATCCTAGCACTCTGGGAGGCCGAGGCGGGTGTATCGCTCGAGGTCAGGAGGTCAGGAGTTCGAGACCAGCCTGAGCAAGGGCGAGACCCCGTCTCTACTAAAAATAGAAAGAAATTATCTGGCCAACTAAAATATATATATAGAAAAAATTAGCTGGGCATGGTGGTGCATGCCTGTAGTCCCAGCTACTCGGGAGGCTGAGGCAGTAGGATTGCTTGAGCCCAGGAGTTTGAGGTTGCTGTGAGCTAGGATGATGCCACCACACTCTAGCCCGGGCAACAGAGTGAAACTCTGTCTCAAAGCTTCCTGTTACTGCAATTTATCTCCACAGCTATATTTCTCACCCCCTGCCTCTCTCATTTCACTAAAATCTGATATTTCACCATTAGTGTTTTATTAATTTGGCAAACTGATTTTCTAATATTTGGGAGCTACCTACTTTTTCTGAACTCTCAGACTTTTGAACTTGAAAACCCTAGGGCCATGTTTCAAGCCTAAGAGGATTCTCTGATCTCTCCTTCCCAGCCCCTTTCCTACGTTGTGGTGGGTCCATGTGTGTTAGCCTGCTCTGCTACCCTCTTTTAGCACTGACAACTTACCCTCTTTTATCTACTCTAACCCCTGTGTTCTTCATCCACCATAACTGGCTTGGCATTGGCATCATAGGTGCCTATGTGTGTGGGCTAGGTCTACATGCCATGAACCCACACCATCTGCAGTGTGTGCCCTGCCCCACCTGCATGCCCTGGCCCATGCCTGCCCCAGCCCACACACATAGGCACCAGGCCCCATGGAACTGCTTCATCCTGCATAGGTGCCCTGCTCCACAAGCACACTGTGTCCAGGAGTCCTGCTCCACCCCACTCCACGTGAGCTGAGACCTGCAGTCTGATCCACACTAGAGGCCACTCTTCCCCATGCCCTGTGGGCCTGCAAGACCACTGTGCCCTGAGCACTTTCTATGCCCTGTGGTGCACCCTGCATGGACCTTGCCCAGCCCACACACCTGGCACCTCAGCTGCCCAGGCCTGCATCCATGTTCACCAAAGCCAGCAGACTTCCTCCATCCCATGGGTACACACCATCCTGCTGCCCAGCTCCACCTTGTGTGCATGTCTAGCACCAGGGGCTGGTTCTGCCACAGTGGCTGGTGACAAACACAGGGGAACAGGGGAGATGCAGCAGACCAGCAGCATTAAAGCCTCACAGTTCATCTGCCCCTCTCCTGCCTGGTCAAGCTTCCAGAGTAGGACCCAAGCACACCATCCAGGAACCTATTCCCACCTTCACTGAGCAACAGGGGTCTCAACAGAGAACAGGTGTACCATATGGGCTATCTGTTTTGAGCTGAGAGAAGTGGCCCCAGATGAGAAGGCACCAGCATAAAAACTCTGACCACATGAAAAAACAGGCTGTCTCACCATACCCAGGGGATCACAATAACTTTCCAGTAATGAGCTTCAACCAAAAGGAAATTATTGAAATGACAGATAGGGAATTCAGATTATGGATGGCAGGTGAAATGAATGGAGTTGAGGAGATGGTAGAAAACCATCTCAAAGAAACCAAAAAAATGAGTCAGGACATAGATGAAAAATTTACTAAAGAGATAGATAACATTGAAAAAGAGAAAACAGGCCGGGCGTGGTGGCTCACGCCTGTAATCCTAGCACTCTGGGAGGCCGAGGGGTGCGGATCATTTGAGCTCAGGAGTTCGAGACCAGCCTGAGCAAGAGCAAGACTCCATCTCTACTAAAAATAGAAAGAAATTATATGGACAGCTAAAAATATATATAGAAAAAATTAGCCGGGCATGGTGGTGCATGCCTGTAGTCCCAGCTACTCGGGAGGCTGAGACAGGAGGATCCCTTGAGCTCAGGAGTTTGAGGTTGCTGTGAGCTAGGCTAACGCCACGGCACTCACTCTAGCCTGGGCAACAGAGTGAGACTCTGTCTCAAAAAAAAAAAAAAAAGAGTTTTAAAAAAATTAAAAAAAAAAAGAAAAAGAGAAAACAGAACTTAAAGAAATGAAAGATTCAATTAGGGAATTGCAAAATACATCAGAAAGCTTCAACAACAGACTAGATCAAGAAGAAGAAAGTATTTCAGAGCTCGAAGACAAAGATTTTGAAGTAACCCAGTCAATAAAGAGTGCAGAAAAAAGAACAAAGAAGAATGAACAATCACTGAGAGAAATATGGTATTATGCAAATTGGACTAATATAAGAATTATAGGTATCCATGAAGAAGAAAAAGAAAAAGCAATAAGCATGGAAAACCTATGCTGTGAGATGAAAGGAACAAGTTACTTATGAAGGAAAACCTATCAGACTAACAGCAGACCTCTCAGCAGAAACCTTTCAAGCCAGAAGGGATTGGGATCCCATTTTTAGTTTTCTTAAACAGAATAACTGCCAGCCAAGAATTCTGTATCCTGCAAAACTAAATTTCATAAATGAAGGAGAAATAAAGTCTTTCTCAGAGAGCAAACAATAAGAGAATTTGTCACCACTACATCTGCCCTACAGGAAATGCTTAAAAGTGCTCTATACATAGAAAAGAACAATCAATACCCATCAGTGAAAAAAAGACCTAAAAGTTAAAACTCACAATCCTTGAAAAATGACAACACAAGGGAAAAAACAAAGCAACTAGGTATCATTCAACATGATGAAAAGAATATTATCTCACATATAAATACTAGCATTGAACATAAATGGTCCCAATGTTTTATTAAAAAGATATAGACTGGCTGAATGAACGAAAAAACACACTCCAAGTTTCTAGTGTCTCCAATTAGCCCATCTGACTCTCAAGGATACTCATAAGCTCAAGGTAAAGTGTTGGGAAAAAATATTCCATGTAAATGGAAACCAAAAGTGAGCAGTAGTAGCTATTTTCATATCACATAAAATAGACTTTAAATTAACAATGATAAAAAAAAAAAGACAAAGACCATCATTATATAATGATAAAGGGAGCAATTCAGCAAGAAGAAATGACAATCCTAAATATGTATGCACCTAACACAGGAGCTCCCAGAATCAAAAATAAAGTAATACTACATCTAACAAAAGAAATAAACAGCAACACAATAATTACGGGGGACTTCAACACTCCACTGACAGAACTAGACAGATCATCAAGGCAGAAAATCAACAAGGAAACACCGGACTTAAAAAGGACTCTAGAACAAATGGACCTAAAAGACATCTACAGAACATTCTACATAAAACCTGCAAAATTTACATTATTCTTATCAGTGCATGGGACATTTTTCAAGATAAATCAAATGTTAGCCCAAAAAATAAGTCTCAGCAAAATCAGAAAAATCAAAATCATTCCATATAACTTCTCAGATCATAATGGAGTAAAACTAGAAATAAACTCCAAGAACTCTGAAATCTACACAAAGTCATGGAAATTAAACAACAAGCTGCTAAATGATCCTTTGGTCAATAATGAAATTAAGATGGAAATCAAAATATTTTTTGAACTGAACGACAATCATGACACAAGCATCCAAAAATCCATGGGATATAGCAAAAGCAGTGTTGAGAGAAAAATTCAATTACATCAAGTTTTGATGCAAGCCTTAAAATGATTATATCAAAAAGACAGAAAGTGTACCTCAAGGAACTAGAAAAAGAACAAACAAACCCAAAGCTAGCAGAAGACATGAAATAACAAAGCTCAGAGCAGAACTAAATGAAATGGAAAACAAACAAAAAAAGCACAAAGGTTTGATGAAACAAAAAGTTAGTGCTTTGAAAAGATAAACAAAATCAATAAATCTCTAGCTAGATTAACCAGAAATATAATAGAAAGGACCAAAACAAGCTCAATTAGAAATGAAAAAGGAGGCACTATTACTGATACCACAGAAATACAAAATGTCATTCGTGGCTACTATGAAAACCTCTGCACGCACAACCTAGAAAATCTATAGGAATTGGATAAATTCCTGTAAACAACCTTCCAAGACTCAATCAGGAAGAAATATAAAACCTGAACAGATCAATAACAAGCTGCAAGATTGAAGCAGTAATAAAAACCCACCACCACCAACAACAACACAAAAGCCCCATACCAAACAGATTCACAGCTGAATGCTACCAGACCTAAAAAGAAGAACTGGTACCTAGCCTACAGAAATTATTCCATAACATTGAGAAGGAGGAAATCCTCCTTAACTCATTCTATAAAGCCAATATCACCTTGATAACAAAGCCAGGAAAGGACATAACAAATAGAAGAAAATTACAGACTCATACCCTTTGGCAACATAGATGCAAAAGTCCTCAACAAAATACAAGCAAACCAAATTCAACAGCACATCAAAAAGATAACTCACCATAATCAAGTGGGTTTCATCCCAGGGATGCAAGGATGGTTTAACATATAGAAATCAATAAATGTAATTCACCACATAAACAGAAGTAAAAACAAAGACCATATGATCATCTCAATAGATGCAGAAAAAACATTCGCTAAAATCCAGGACCCTTTCTTGATAAAAACCTTCAACAAACTAGGAATAGAAAAAATAGTCCTAAAAATTATAAGAGCCATATATGACAAACCCATAGCCAACATCATACTGAATAGGGAAAACTTGAAAGCATTCCTCCTAAGAACTGGAACAAGATAAGGGTGCCCACTGTCACCACTTCCATTCAACATAATGCTGGAAGTCCTAGCCAGAGTGATTGGGCAAGACAAGGAAATAAATGGTATCCAAATTAGAAAAGAGAAGGTCAAACTATTCCTGTTCACTGATGATATAATCTCGTATCTAAAAAATCCTAAAGATTCCACCAAAAGACTCCTAAAATTGGTAAATAAATTGAGCAAAGTCTCAAGTTACAAAATCATTGTACACAAATCAGTAACATTTCTATATACTAATAACAATCAAACTGACAGTCAAATCAAGGACTCAATACCATTTACAACAGCTACAATGAAAATAAAATACCTAGGAATTTATTCAACCAAGGAGGTGAAAGATCTCTACAAGGAGAGCTATCAAACACTGGTGAAAGTATCCATAGATGATACAAATAAATGGAAAAACATCCCATGCTCATGGATTGGTAAAATCAACATTGTTAAAATGTCCATACTTCCCAAAGTGATTTACAGATTCAACACAATCCCCCTCAAAACACCAGCAACACCAGCATCATATTTCTCAGATCTAGAAAAAATAATTCTACCCTTCATTTGGGACAAAAAAAAAAAAAAAAAATACCCTGAATAGCCAAACTAATCTTAAGCAAAAAGAATAAATCTGGAGACATTACATTACCTGAGTTCAAATTATACTACCAGGCTACTGTAACCAAAACAGGATGGTACTGGTCAAAAGGAGAGACATAGACCAATGGAACAGAATACAGACCCAGAAAAAAACCACCTACCTACAACCAACTGATTTTTGACAAAGCAGACAAAAATATACCCTGGGGAAAGAAAGCCCTATTCAATATATGATTTTGCAAAAACTGGATAGCCACATGCAGAAAAATGAAACAGGACCTCTATCTCTCACCATATACAAAAATTAATTCAAAATGCATAAAAGAGTTACATGTAAAGCATGAAACCATAAGAATTCTAGAAGAAAATGTAGGAAAAAGCTCTTCTAGACATTGGTCTAGGCAAAGAATTTATGATAAAGACCCCAAAGGCAAATACAGCAATAACAAAATAAATAAATGGGACTTAAGTAAATTAAAAAGCTTCTGCACAGCAAAATAAATAACAAGCAGAGTAAAGAGACAACTTACAGAATAGGAAAATATTCACAAGCTGTACATCCAACAAAGGACTAATAACCAGAATCTACAAAGATCTCAAACAAATCAGCAAGAAAAAAACCAAATCACCCCATTAAGAAGTGGGCAAAATGCATGAACAGAAGTACAGAAGTTTTTCAAAAGAAGATAGATTAATAGTCAAGAAACATATGAAAAATGTTCAATATCACTAACCATGAGAGAAATGCAAATTAAAATCATGAGATACCACATTATCCCTATCAGAACAGCCATTATTAAAAAGTCAAAAAACAATAGACGCTGGTGTGGATGCAGTTGGAAAGGAACACTTACACACTGTTGGTGGGACTGCAAAGTAGTACAGCCTCTATGGAAAACAGTATGGAGATTCCTCAAAGAAATAAATGTAGACTTACCATTTGATCCAGCTATCATGTTACTAGGTATCTATCCAAAAGAAAAGAAGTCATTTTATCAAAAAGACACCTTCACTCTAGTGTTTATTGCAGCACAATTCACAATTGCAAAGACGTGGAATCAACCAAAGCGCCCATCAATTCATAAGTGGATAAAGAAAATGTGATATGCACACACACACACACACACACACACACCATGGAGTACTACTCAGCCATAAAAAGCAATGAATAATGTCCTTTGCAGCAACTTGGATGAAACTGAAGATCCTTATCCCAGGTGAAATATCTCAGGAATGGAAGATATACTGTCTAATAACTGGGAGCTAAATCATGGGCACACAAGGGCACAAAGAGATGTAATGGACATTGGAAACCAAGAAGGGGGGAGGATGGGAAGGAGTGAGGAGCAAAAACTTACTTACTGGGTACAATGAACACTATTCTGGTGATAGACACATGAAAAACCCCAACTTAAGCATTGTACAAGATATCCGTGTAACAAAAACATTTGTACCCCCCTAATATTTTGAAGTAAATAATTTTAAAAAGGAAAAAAGAATCTATTTGTAAAATAGCTACATTTAATATGAAACAATTATGTTAAAAAATATAATAAAAGTTCAGGAGGGTGTGGATCTTTTAGATTTCTTTTCTTTGAGTGGTAAACATAGCATAGGCTACTTTTCTACTTTTTGTTTTTCTTTATCTTAAAAGCTTTTTCTCTAATAAGCACATGTCAACTAAGGAGAAATTTTGCAAAAACAAATCAGAATTTTACAAATTGAATGGAAAAAAATTAAGCAGAAAATACTTAGTGTATTTTTTTTTTGCCTTAATTGAATGTTTCTCTTGTTGACAATTTATCATTATTATCATAGTTGTCTTGAAGAGACATTGTTTTCTGTTGTAAAACCCCGGCCCGTTTTGGTTATTTATCCAGAAAAAAAAATTGAAAATCGAAGCAACACATAACAAAGGTTTTACTTGGCCTGATTATGAGTCAGTGCTTTGGGGCTACAGGTGATAAAGGTTAATTTTAGACTTAATTTTTTCTCTTTCTCCTCATGTATATGATATTTCATTCTAGGAGGAGCTTTATACTGGTTCTACTTATCTTTTATCATAATTCTTGACAATATTCATCATGAAATGGAGACATATTAGCTGCAGCTCAGGGCAAGACAGACTCTAACTTGAGACTTGTTGGTTTGAAGTAAAGTCTAGTTACAGTTATAGCCTCAAGTCTTTCTTTATATGGACCTCAGCTCTACTCATCTACCTTGTCTTCAATTGCAATTCCTCTTTTTTATTTGCTGTTCATATTTTTCTTCAGCCTAGGTAATTTATTTTGTGAGTGGCATCTTGGTTACATTAATTTTTATCATTTACTCTCAGGTATGTTAGCATACATAACTTTCTTATTTCCTGCCTTGACTTAGTGTGATGTATGCTTAATTAATGCAATATCCTACCTAAGCTAAATGATATTCATAGAGAATTATAATAAGTTACCATAGAAATAAAATATATGAGTTATTTTTAGAAAATGAATCAAAATAAATTTGAGTCATGAATAGCATTATTTTATATATTCACCCAATCTTTAATAATACTGTCTTATTCCTATTACTATTAAACACATCAGTACAAAGTCTTTTAATTAATATAATAAATGATTGCTACTGGATTTCCTAATCTCAAGAAGTTATTAGCAAGACAAAATTTGATTCTGTAGTCCAAGGATCATAAATATCTATTGAGAAGTGCTTAGTAATTGAAATAACTCCTGGCAAAATATCTTTGCTTTTAGCTTTTCTATGCAGGGAGAAATGTTCCTATACTGGTGAGAATTTTTAAAATATTAACAGAAAGCCTATTTATAATGCTGGTATTGGAAGAACTCACACTTAATTAATAAGCTTTATGTATCAACTTTACAGAGAGACACTGTGCTAGAGAAAGTTGATTTGACCCACAAAATGATTCTATGGTATTATAAGCCACATTTTTGCTTTTTGTCTTAATAAATCAAAAGAGTCATTTATTAATTTTCAGTAAGACAATATAACTTCCAATCAGAATGTTCTTTGGAATTAACATGTCATCCTCCAAAAGTAAAAAGTCTAATAGGAATTGAAACTATGACATCTATTTCTACCTCACGTAGCAGCCCTTGAAGTGAGTGAGCTTTTCAGAGGCCAGTAAGTAACATTCCTTTCTTCCACTCTTGAGCTTGACACCCATTAAAAAACAAAAGTATTGACAAAAACTTTTTTGGAAAATGAGGCTTGGAAGAGTGTAGCTACAAAGATCTTTCTTACATTTCTTACAGGTAAAACTGAACAACTGAATCCTAAAGGGCAGAGCATGGCCCTGGAAACTCGAGACATCTAATTAATATGAGTTTAATTCACTGAGGTTTCTTTGTATCTTCATCTTTTGGATGGGTTCAGAAAATCTATAATTTACTATTTTAGCTAGTTTTTCAATACACACAAATCAGAGGCATTCATATATGCCAATAACAGTCAAACGGAGAGCCAAATTAAAGACTCAATACCCTTCACAACAGCAACAAAGAAAATAAGATACCTAGGAATATATTTAACTAAGGAGGTAAAAGACCTCTACAGGAAGAACTATGAAACACTGAGGAAGGAAATCGCAGAGCATGTAAACAGGGGGAAAACCATACCATGCTCGTGGATCGGAAGAATCAACACTGTTAAAATGTCTATACTACCCAAAGTGATCTACAGATTCAATGCAATCCCTATTAAATTACCAACATCATTTTTCACAGATATAGAAAAAATAATTTTATGCTTTGTATGGAACCAGAGAAGACCCCATTTAGCAAAAGCAATTTTAGGCAATAAGAACAAAATGGGAGGTATTAATTTACCAGACTTCAAACTATACTACAAGTGTAGTTTAGTGTGGTTATTAAAACTGCATGGTATTGGCGCAAGTGCAGGGACACAGACCAGTGGAACAGAACAGAAAATCCAGATATAAAGCCATCCTTATATCTAATCTTTGACAAAGCAGACAAAAACATACTCTGGGGAAAAGAATCCTTATTCAATAAATGGTGCTGGGAAAACTGGATAGCCACATGTAGAAGACTGAAACAGGACCCGCACCTTTCACCTCTCACAAAAATCAAATCACAGTGGATAAAAGACTTAAACCTTAGGTGTGAAACTATCCTTTGCTTTTAGATTGAAAGGATGGTGAAGTGCAACTTTCTATATCCCACCATCAAATAGAACTCTTCTAATAAATGCATATTTTAAAACTAAAAATTGCTTAAAGGAACAAAATGATAGGTAGTTCTTTGCACAAAGTGTGTGGTAGACAATCATGTACCACTTTTTGGGAGGTGGAATAGTACTAGACAAGGACAATCATGTGCCACATAATGTCTTGATCAATGATAGATTGTATATATGATGGTGGTTCCATAATACTATAATGGAGATAAAAAATTCCTATTACCTAGTGATGTCTTGGTGATGCTGACCCTGTGTAGGCCTAGGCTAATGTGTTTGTTTGTGTATGAGGGTTTTTTTTTTATTATTTTTATAAAGTTAGGGGGTACAAGTGTACTTATGTTATATGAATATATTGTATAGTGGTGAAGTCTGGATTTTTATTGTACTCATCACCTGAATAGTGCATATTGTATCCCATAGATAATTTTTCAACCTTCACCCCCCTCCCACTTGCCCACTTTATGGAGTCTTCAATTTTTATTATTCCACTTGGTATGTCCATGTATAACTGTTCTTTAGCTTCCACTTACAAGTGAGAATATGCAGCATTTGACTTTCTGTTTCTGAGTTACTTCACTTAAAATTATGGCCTCCAGTTCCATCCCAGTTGTTGCAAAAGACATGATTTCATTCTTTTTTATGGCTCAGTAGTATTCTGTGTTTGTGTGTGTGTATATCACATTTTGTTTGTTCAATCCTCCATTTATGGACACTTAGGTTGATTCCATGACTTAGCTATTATGAATAGTGCTGCCATAAATATATGTGTGCAGGTGTCTTTTTTATATAATGATTTCTTTTCCTTTGGATAGGTATCCAGTAGTGGGATTGCTGGATCAAATAGTAGTTCTATTTTTGGTTCTTTGAGAAATCTCCATACTGTTTTCCATAGAGATTTATTAATTTACATTCCCACCAACAGTGCATAAGAATTCTTCTTTCTCTATATCCTCACCAATATCTGTCGTTTATTGACTTTTTAATAGTAGCCATTCTGACTGTTGTAAGATGGTATTTCACTGTGGTTTTAATTTGCATTTCTCTGGTGATTAGTGATATTGAGCATTTTTTCACATATTTATTGACAGCTTGTATGTCTTCTTTTGAAAAATGTCTGTTCAAGAACTTTGTCCTTTTTTAATTGGGTTATTTGTTTTTTTCATGTTAAATTCCTTGTAGATTCTGGATATTAGCCCTTTGTCAGATGCATAGTTTGAAAATATATCCTCCCATTCTGTAGGTTGTTTGTTTACTCTGTCGATTATTTATTTTGCTGTGCCAAAGCTTCTTAGTTTAACTAAGTCCCATTTGTCTATTTTTGGTATTGTTGCATTTGCTTTTGAGGACTTAGTCATAAATTCTTTGCCCAGGCCAATGTTGAGAAGAGTTTTTCCTAGGTTTTCTTCTGGGATTTTTTATAGTTTCAAGTCTTATATTTATGTCTTCAATCCATTTTGTACATGGTGAGAGATGTAGGTTGTTTCATTCTTCTGTATATGGCTAATCAATTTTCCCAGCACCATTTACTTAATAGGGTGTCCTTTCACCTGTGTATATTTTTGTCAACTTTGTCCAAGATCAGTTGGTTATAGGTATGTAGCTTTATTTCTGGGTTCCCTATTCTGTTCCAATGATCTATGTATCTATTTTTATACCAGTCCATGCTGGTATTCTAAAAGGAAAGGGAAAAAAAATAAGTTCTGTGTTTGCTTTTTTTTTTAAATCTCTCTCTCTTTTGTAAGTTTTTCATTCGTATCCTGATTTTCTGATTTCTTTGTGTTAGTTTTCAACTTTCTCATGGAACTCATTGAGCTTCCTTACTGTCCATATTTTGAATTCTTTATCTGTAATTTCAGAACTTTCATTTTGGTTAGGATCCATTGCTAGAGAGTTAGTGTGATCCTTTGGGGGCATCAAAACACTGTTTTTGTGTAGTGCCAGAGTTCTTATACTGGTTCCTTCACATCCAAATAAGTTAACACTTCTCATTTTTGAATTTATTTTCATTTAGATGGGTTTTTTAAATCTATTTTTATGTTTTTTTTTTATTTTCCCCCCTTGAGAATGTGACTATAGTGTATACTGTGTTTGTTTAGTTGGCTTTGATTCTGGGTGCTTTCAGGGGGCCAACCCTCTGTATGAGTCCCTTGGTTATAGATACCCTTTCTGTGGTGGCTTTCTCAGATGCTAATTGTAATAGCAAGGTACCAGGTGTATGAGCAGGCTCACTACCTTCTGGGAGACTGGTATGGCAGAGGTCTGGCAAGGTTTATCTCCTCCAGCATTATGACCTGTCTGCAGGTTTTCTATTGGCTTATGGAGTTCAACCTCCAGGCCAGTAGGTGGTGCTACAGGTAAGAACCAGCTGTGGCAGAAACCAATGGGTACATGCTTAATCTTTGTTTACCAATAGTAGCTCTCATTTGTCTCAGATGATGAACTGATCTGTGGAATTCCCAATCCCCCAAGTTGGCTGCTCAGCCCTGGTCCGGGGGACAAAGCTGGGCTGAGCTGGACCGTCAAGCTCACCCTGGGACATCCCAGTGGCAAGTGGAAGCACCAGCACCAGCCCTGATGGGAGTGGCAGAGGGAGCTCGTGCTGAAATGCACCAAGGTTTACACTGGAATGAGGAGGCTACACCAACTCCATGTTCTGGGTAGGCAGGAAGGCAATCCACCTCCCTATCACACCTTGACTTTCAGTTCAGATAGACGATGTTGTTTACCTCCAGATCAGAAGGTACTGAGGGCCACAGAAAACTCCTGTCCCGTGGCTCTCTGCCAAAATGGCCTCGGGGCGGAACCTCTTCCCTTAGGCCGAAACAGACAGCTTTGCAGATCTGCCTGTGCTGTGCTGCAGGAATGCTGCTGGGCTGTGTAGGGAGGGAGATGGGCCCTGCCCTCCAGGCACGCCCAGGCATGGTGGGCACACCATCAGTGGGGGCGCAGCTGCCCCTTAAAAGCCCTGGAATGGCTGCACCCCTGCCAACCCCCGTAAGAACAGCCGTGACTGCATCCCCAGCAATTTGGGGAGAGGGAGGAAAAGTCCTCATCTTCCTGTCTGTCCCCTCCCCGCCCCCGCCCCGCCCCGCGCCACACACACACACACACACACACACACACACACACACACCACACACGTGCTGCCTGCCTCTGGGGCAGAACCACTCTCCTCCCCTACTGAGCCCAGCACCTACCCGCATCTTCACTGGGAGGGGTGCAGTCCCCTTCCGCTCACAAGCATTGAGCTCTCAGGTGGATGTATCTTAGTTTTTCACAAAAAAAAAGTTTAAAAAGTAAAAAATAAAATTTTTTTAAAAAACAGAACAAAGCTTATAGAATAAGGATGTAAAGGGAGAAAATATTTTTGTACAGCTGTACAATGTTTGTGTTTTAAGTGTTATTAAAAAAGAGTCCAAAAATTTTCAAGTTTATAAAGTACAGAAGATGTCGGGAGATAGACATTCTTTTGCTCTGCTATAAGAATGTAAACTGGACATGCCATTCTGGAAAGCAATCTGGCAGAACTCAGTCAACTTAGGAATGTACATATCTTGGATCTAGCAATCCCAATTTGGATTACATATCTCAACAAAACATCTCACCCAGGTACATAAGAAGCATATACATAGATGATGGCCATAGTAATTATTTGTGGTGGTGGGTAACTGGAGGCAAACTAGGTTTTCACATAGGAAAACAGATAAGTAAAATGTGGTAGTTCATACTATGATATACTATACAGAGTCATAAAGTCAGGAAATAAAGGAGCATATAGCATTTATTAGTTAGAACCGTTGTTTAAAACAGATCTTTGACTTAGACTGTGCATTGGTGAAAGAAAAATACAATATTTATAGCATAATACCATTTTTAAAACTTAAAAACCTACATACACACATATTTTATGGAAATATATGCACACATTGAGTGGGTGCTTATGGGGGGGGCAGGCAAGGAATGGAAATATGGAGGAGGATCAAGAGTGAAGGGGAAAAAAATCAAGACAGCATCTTGTCCATAGCAATGACTGTGCACTCTAAACTGAGCAGTACAGTTAACTCAGATCTCTGCTCCTGGGATTAAAAGAAAAGGGAAAATTAATACATGAACATTACTTCCCCAAAATAGAAAACCCTGAAAAGTAAGAAGAATAAAATAAAAATTAACCCATAATCTCATGACTTAGTGATAATCAAAATTATTTACTCTCTCTCTATATATATGTATACACACACATATATTTCTCCGCTTACAAAATTATATAAATATATATATATTTGACCTTACAAAAATATGATCATGTCATTATACTATTTTGCAACCTAATATCTGATAATATTGGTAAACATTATGTATATGGCACTTTTTATGTTCCAGGCTTTTTCCTAAGCACTTTTTTTTTATCTAAATAAATTCATTTTATTTATTTTTTTATTTCAGCTTATTATGGGGGGTACAAAAGTTCAGGTTGTATATATTGCCCATGTCCCACCCATCCCCCTGAGTCAGAGCTTCAAGAGTGTCCATTCCCCAGACAGTGTGCATGGTACTCATCATGTAGTTATACCCCCATCCCCTCACCCCACCCCCATTCCCCTGAGACAGAACATTCAAGTGTGTCCATTCCCCAGACAGTGCGCATCGCACTCATCATGTAGGTATACACCCGTCCCCCCCCACCTCCCACCTTTGTCTGAAACCCAATTGGTATTATTCCCAAATGTGCACTTAGGTGATGATCAGGGAAACCAATTTGCTGGTGAGTACATGTGTTGCTTATTTTTCCATTCTTGAGATACTTCACTTAATAGAATGGGTTCCAACTCTCTCCAGGAGAACAAAAGGGATTCCATATCACTGTTATTTCTTATAGCTGAGTAATACTTCATGGTATACATATACCACATTTTACTAATCCACTTATGAATTGATGGGCATTTGGGTTGTTTCCACATCTTTGCAATTGTGAATTGTGCTGCTATAAACATTCGGGTACAGGTGTCTTTTTCATAGAATGAGTTTTGTTCTTTTGGGTAGCACCACGTGAAGCAGTTAATCTTAACATCCCTATTTTACAGAAAAGGAAACTAAGCATAGAGAAGTCAAGTACTCTGCTCATGTTCAAAGACGTACTAGATGCTGGTGCTAGAAATGTGATGCTAGGCAGTTTGGCTTTAGAACTTACGTTGAAAACCATTGCTTGCTTCACTCAACAATCTTTTTTTCATGCTAAGGGGATTCTAATAGCTTGAGAACACAAGTACAAGCAGTAAGTTCTGTTGCACTACTAGATCTCAACCTTGCTGACTACTGACAATTCCTATAAAAGACAGTCATTTCTATTCAGTGGCAACAATTCAAGTGAAGCCAGAAATCATGAGGGCCACCAAGTCTAAATTGATCACATGGCTGCCATGGTCTTCTGTGACACTGGCTACATGTTAGCACAGGTTCCTTTCCCTTTACCTCCTCCCTTGCCTACCACACAATTCTCAACCCTTCAGGACTCTAAGAGAAGTCAATTGCCTATTTTATAAAGCCTGCTCTAAGCCTCTTGGGAGATGGAATGGGTCATGACCTCTTTTCAGCTCTATAGCATCCCAGGAAGTTCACTCATCTAGCACTGACTACATGTATTTTACACGGTATGTGTGCTTACTCTGTGGAGACAGGGATAGCGTTTTATTTACCTTGTTATCCCCAGAACTTAGCACACTAATTATGTGTTTTAAAAATGGTGGGATACATAATGATGTCGTAGAATCATAAAATCTAGTCCAATCTTGTTCTGCCTGAATTCCTTCTACAAATCCACAATTCTTCTAATATATCTATTGTGAGTGTAGTCATGGAGTTTGGAGGTTATGTGAGTATTTCTCTCTGTGTATGGGAAAACTCAAGAATTGAGAAGAAACTATTAATACACTAATAAACTATTAAACTTTAGGTGTAAGATATTTTTACACATTTTTATGTAAAAAGTAACTCATACTAGTTATAGAAAAATCTAAAATCATAAAACACAACTCTAATCACATTTCTTCACTTTAGCATTGATATATTCCTTCTAGTCATTTTAACAGGCATTGTTAAGCCATTAAAAAAGAGTAAAAGGGAGTATTAGTTTCTTCAAAAGGCAAACATTTTAGATGTGATGTGTTAAAAAGAAAACAAGAAAACTGTAATTGTGAAAGATATGGCACCCAAAACATGGATATGGATGGTTCAATATGAGTCAGCAAAAAAAGTATTGAGTAGTTCTAAAAACAAGACAAAGGTGGTGATAGTAATAGGACTACCTTTGTAACCTCAGAATTCTCAACTTTCAAATGATGATTGACACCTAAGTGCACATTTGGGAATAACACCAATCGGTATCGGACAGAGGTGGGGGCTGGGTGGAAGGGATGGGTGTATACCTACTCGATGAATGCGATGCGCACTGCCTGGGGAATGGACACGCTTGAAGCTCAGACTCGGGGGGATGGGGGGGCATGGGCAATATATATAACCTGAACTTTTGTACCCCCATAATGAGCTGAAATAAAAAAATGATGATTGATAGCTAATTCCATTCATTATTCATTCATCCATCTATCAAAGGACTATGACTTGGCACAATATTATATTAGGGTCAGGCTTTAATAGAGTAAAAAGAACTGCAGAATACATTTTCTCCTTTATCCAACAGGTTCACCCAACAAAAAATTTCCAGTTGCCTACAGAGCAGACAAATTAAGCATAATTTCTGCTCTAGGTGAATTTATATAGTAATCTTTTTTCAACCTCTGGGATCTATATTTCTAAAATGTCTTACTTTTGTCAAACTCTAGATTGGCACAAATCAAGGTCTCACATAAAATAGGGCATTTGATATATTTTTAAAAGAATAAATAAATATTCCAAAGGGATATGCTTCCAAAACAAATCAGAGTCATGGCATTAAAACATGCTAGTGGTTAGATAATCCTCATTAATTGCCGCCTTCTATTGCTCAGGATATACTTCTGTGGTATCATTTTGCTAAAGCAAAAGTGATTTCCCCACAATTTTAATGTCTTGCAGGTATTTTAGGTCTTGATATTTTTTAACTAGCTTTTACTGGCTTGAAATATAATGTTGTTGACACTTACATTCTTCCTTGTTTTGTTTCAACATGCTCCTGTAACACCTGCTTTGTCATAAATGATCACAGTGCTTGAGGGCACACAGTTCTTCTGATCTTGTATCCATAGATTAAGATCTATAGATTAAGAGGGTAGAGCACACACACACACACACACACACATTCTCTCTGTGTACTATCTTCATAAACACACACCTATAATCTTCAAGAGCGGGGAGCTAAATTTGAGTTCTTTAACAAGACTGAACTGAACCACATATTTGTTTTGATCAGGGTTGTTTATAGATGTAAGACCATATTATCTCTGTAAATAAAAATTGTCCAAAACCTGGTATGAAACAGAAATCTATTTTGTAATGTATTTAAGACCTCCTTCTGGGAAGAAGTTAGACTTCTTGATAAAGTGCATAAGCAATATCTGATGAGGTTTAATAGATTTAGGACTTGTTCTAAAAGACCAGTAATCCACCCTCCCAGCTGACACTCAGTGACTGTTAAGAAACATTATTTTCTATTCCAACAAAGATTAACCATTCTTTTTTCTATAAAATGCTCTTACCAAGGTAAGTGCTTATTTGGAGTCTATGTTTGGGACTATGTTTGGGTGTTCCATATCATCATTAAAATTTTATAATGAGAGAAGAATCAATCAGTCATATGCTGCAAAGCTCAGACCCCCATCTGAAAAACAATGCTCTGCTTAGAACAAAAGGGAACAATTTTGTATGTTGGAAATGCATGTTTGGGCTTGCAAGTCTTTAGTGAAATAACTCTCCACAAAAAAAAAAAAAAAAAATGTTTAACAGAGTATCTATTATAGAAAGTGTTTAATAGAGAATTTCATATTTACCATTTGTTTTAAATCCTAAAAGGTGGCATTGTTACTATAAATGGAAGTGGTTATGCAGAACAATGTCTAATATTACGCCATCTCAAGAGTGCTCTTCTCATCATCTCAGGTCGCTTCTGCCTGACAGTCTAATGACTGAATCAACTATCTGTGATATTAGCTGATAACTGATTCTCGTCTGCATCATATCTTGGTTTAAAAAAAAAATTCCCTGAATCCCATAAAGACATCTTATTAAAGTAAAATAGAATGAGAATCACCTAATTAAATCAATGAGTAAACTGCAATTTTTTTGCAAAAACCAATCTCAGCCTAGCAGCAAAGATTTTTTCCATCAGGGAAAAGGACTTTCATTCTATCCTGGATTTAGGACAAACCCTAAAAAACTGGAGTTCCGTGAACTACTAATTTAACACATGATAACCGATTCCCAGATGTTTCATGCTATTTAAAGTGAAAGATTCATTTGCCTCTAAGCTACACTCAGAAAACCTCACACGGTAAAAGGCTCCTTGGCATAAATGAACTAAGAAAATTACAAGAAAGTCAATTTGCTTTCCTACTTGGAAACTTTTGACTTCTGGGATGAAGAAATTACTATAATTTCCTAAAAATTTATGGATTCAACTATATGAATGCAAGCACCAATAATATATTTTAATGGAAATTTGGGAAGTTATTGCTAGCATCGTCTACCTCCACATTAGAAAACCAAATACTCTTCATGCTATCCTATATTTCATAAAACATACTGCTTGGTCGCTATGGCCTGTATTTGGAACAAGCCAACAGAGTAATAAACACAATCTGGGATGAGTTGTAAAACCATACTAATTGTGCTGGAATTGCACCATTTAAAGATGTTGGCTTTTTGATCACATCTTTAGGCTTCAGACAAAGAGATGTTTTATTACGAAATATCCTACTGGTATTAGGAAAGACCTGCAGGATGCAGCAGAGACCACTGGCAAAACCAAATTTCCAAAAGTGAGATATTAGTTGACATTTGAGCCCATGGGTTGTGGAGTCAAACAGAACTGACTTCAAAGAGTGAGTCTGCCACTTACTAGCAGATACTTAAACCCCTTAAGTCTCAGTTTCCCCATTTGTGAAATGGGATTTTTAAAAAGTACCTATATAAGGACAAATAATATATCATATGTACAGATAATATTTCTTCTTTGAAATTATACAGTGCCCATGTCTACTTTCACTTACTATCCATCAAAGTGTCTGTTATGTAGGAAATGCTCAATCAATAGAGGTGATTATCAAAATCATGATTATTATTATTATTGTTATTAGCAAGAATTACCAACTTTAGTCCACTGGTCAAAAGTTCGGTCTATGAAGCTAGAGTTTCAGGGTTTAAATACAAGCTCCATTGCTTCCTAGTGATCTTGGATAAGTTACAAAGCCTCTCTGCTGTCAATTTTCTTGTCTGTAAAATGGGGATAATGATGAAACTTACCTCATAAGGTTTTCATAATGATTAAATAAATTACCGTGTAAAAAGTGCCTAGAACAGTGCCTGGCATATAGAAAGAACCAAATAAATGTCAACTGCTACTAATAGTAATAGTAAGTTAGAAAAATTGAAGATGAGATTCAAATTAATCCACATGCCTCCAAACAAAGCAAGAAAAGCCATTAACAGTCCATCTTCTGGGAAAGTCACAGCTTGAAAATAACTCTTGGAGAGTATTAATCCTGGCCACGTACAGTGATCCATGAGGACAGTAACAAATGTGATAGTGTGAGAAAGGGAGCCTTCCACCACCTACCCCAACTTTTTAATCACTGTTCCCTCCGATTAAGCCAGTTTCAACAAATCTTCCCTCTCCACTGTCCTGAGTTTATCTAGGAATTGAACTATTAGCATCTTCCTTTTCTGTTGCAAGGTAAGACATTATTATCACACTTGCTGCCATGCACTCCATAAGAGCATTAGTCCGTCAAAAGACATCCTCTTTCCCACCCTCTCCCATGACTGTGAAAGCCCTGTTGTTGGGTAAATAGGAACGCATGAAGGAATCACCCTTTCCTCGCCCCCAATAAATTGGAGTTAAATTTACTGTCTCAGAATGATATTAAGGGGAATTAAATTATATATAATTGACCGGGCCAGCCAGGTCAGGTGGAACAATCTTTGAGACTTTTCTGGGAGGGGAATAAAAATTTGGAGAATAACCCCAAATCCATGAAACTGTCCTGGTACAGGACAAATTTTGGACTAATAGCAAAGCCCTTGTATGAGGCCCTTAAAGGAACCAATGTGGAGCCACTGATCTGGACCACAGACTGTCAAAATGCCTTTAAAAAAACTAAAGCAGAGCCTTATGACTTCCCCTGATTAATGGATTTTGTGGGACCTCATTTAAAGGAGCTCATTTGACAAACTATCAGAGCTGCCCTTCATGTGCTCGAAACCATCCAAAGACAGAAAAGTGACTTGCTGCACAGGGAACCCCAAACGTGGGGACCCACCCTTTCGATGATTGGCAAGTTGATTTCACTCAGATGCCTAAAATGATTGGAAACTTCAAATACTTGCTTGTGTTAGTAGATACCTTTTCAGGTTGGGTAGAGGTTTATCGTACCTGAATGGAAAGAGCATCTGAAGTTACCAGAATCCTTCTGAAGGAATTCATTCTGAGGTATAGACTCCCTTCCTCCATACAGAGTGATAATGGATGTTCCTTTATTTTGGAGGTAACTCAGGAACTTAAGCAAAATTGATGCAGAAAACCCACCTAAAGTGGGATAAGGTGTTGCTGCTTGCCCTCTTCCAGATAAGGGTAGCTCTAGAAGCAGGCTTAAGCCCGTATTGAATAGTTTATGGGAGACCCTTCCTAACACCCCAAGGTTAGTATGGTAATATAACCATGAGTAAGGAGAGCAGAGTAAAGCAATACATTAAATGAGTGGGTCAGATACTAACCACTATGCATGAGTTTGCCTCTTTCAGGTCCCCACCCCAGCTGGAAGAAGAGAAGTGGAAGGGACCCTATGAGGTGCCTCTAACAACTCACACCTTGTTGAAATTGTCAGGAGTAAAAACCTTGGGCCCATCATACCATAGTAAAGAGGTATCCCATGGAAGAAGAGGACCCAAGCCCCCAGCGGATGGGCCAGCCTTTAGGCAATCTAAAGCATGTGTTTAAGAAGAAGGAAAAACGTAAATGTTGATATTTTCACTAACCTTTCTTTGGTTATCCGTTCTGTGTATAGGATGGAGAGACAACTCCTTAGTAATAATTTCCCAGGCTATTGCCTCTTTGTTGATCTGTCTCACTGCTGGGTTTGCTATCCTAAACCTCGCATGGTATCCCCGTATATGATTTCTGATTTTGCAGAAGCCATTCCCTCGGATCACCTACAGGGCACGACTGATAGCCCCATACTCAGAGGTCCTGCGTTTCTTTCTTACCCAGACCTGTATTAGACAATTATTTACAAGGTGATAGTAAGGACCCACAGTCTTACTGGTGTTTTCGATACCAAGTGGAGTAAAATCTGTCTTATCAGGCATCCTCCATTTCACCTTGCTAATCCTTACAGTTGTAGTTGTTGCTTATGCCTTTTTTCACCTTGTAATCTGTTGCATTCTTTAATTTTTGTATCTACTGCCAAAGCTTTGCAATGGTATAAATAGAAGCCTTCCACCTAAAACATTGCCTCAGTTCAGCAGGAAGTAGCTTAAGGACTGTGTCGTCCTTTTCCCCATAGATATGGAAGGGCAAAATTGACAGTGGGGAATATGTAACAGAGGCAAAGGCCTAAAAAAGAGCAAAGTGTTTTATGAGCTATCTCTTTAAGACCCCCTTACTCTTTGGAGGAATTAAAACTTGCATCCCTGCCTGAGGCCAGTAAGCAGAGGGGCAGAGTAACGTTCTTTTTTGCTTGTACCACAGGAGATGGCTCAACAGAATCTGGGCAGAGGTCATGAGATTGTCTTCACCAGAGATGCTATAGTTAAACAGCAATTGCCTGAAGCTGAAAACTCCCTTTAAAAGCTCTGTATTTCTGCTTATAGATACAATGGTGGTACTTTATGAT
The DNA here is from genome assembly GCF_041146395.1 of Eulemur rufifrons. Classification (NCBI taxonomy): domain Eukaryota; kingdom Metazoa; phylum Chordata; class Mammalia; order Primates; family Lemuridae; genus Eulemur; species Eulemur rufifrons. Next base: position 46,072,006 of record NC_090985.1, read on the forward strand.
GAAAGTCTACCATCCTCCTCATTTGTTGGCAAATTAATAAACTTCTCTTTCCTTCTCCTCAAACCACTTGTCCTTGTTCTTTTTTTTTGGCCTTGGGGACAAGTATCAAACTTTCAGTAACATTTCCATGTTTAATTATTTCTTGTGTATTTGTGGAGTTTACTTTTGAAAGTGAGAACATTTTTTGGAGAAAAAAGCCATCTCAGAAAAACATATAGGGGGAAAATCCTCTCTGTTATTTACATAACACTATACAGACAAGCCAAAGACAGGCTCTTCCTTGGAAAAACCAAATCTGACAACAGGAGATTCCCCAGCATAAAAAGGAAATGAAATTGGAGAGAGTGGGGGATGAATAGGGTCAACATAATCTTTTTAAGAAATATTTGAAAATTAGTAAAATAAAGTTATCAAAAAATGTGTGGGTTAATTATATTGCATGTTTTGTCATATTGTGTTTTTTCTATTTATTTAAAGAGTTATTCCATAGCTTTTAGGAATTGTTTTCAAGAAGTACAGAATGAATGAACAGCCCCCTCCAAAGTTGTAAGTTAGATAATGAGAAATTGTCTAAAAGTTATCAAAAAAAAAGGGGAGATTCTCTCTTTGCAATCAAACTCAACCTTAAATTGCCCACTGCTCAAATGGAAATCAGACCCTAACAACAAAGAGAATATCCCTTTAAAATTGCAGTTTCATATGATTTAACATAGTAATTTATTAGGTTTAAGGAGGGGCGAGAATAAAGTCTTTACTATAATCAATAGAAATTATATTTTAAAAGAATTTTATATTAGAGAATTATAACACAAAACATGGTTATATAAAATGTTATCCTAAGTATATTATCTAAAATAGTAAGTATAAATAAATAGGATAACTCCCAGAATATATCAAAAAGATTCAAGGCAAAAAAAATTGGTGTGAGTGTGCAGGCATTGGAGAATGACTCTCTTCTGTGCACAGTCAAGCATGTATAAGGTAGAGAAGGAAATTCTGGGAAGAATTCTCGTATTTGGAGCCATAGGATTTGCTAAAGGGCCCAGACTATACATTTTTTGACTAATCATTAAATTCCACAGCCTGATACATTGCCACACAAATGATGGTTCAACTAATATTTGTTAAACAACTTGATACTAAAGACGTCTGCTTAATGCAGATGTACGTTGCAACTCCTTTCTTCCTTCTTGTCTAAATGGTTAAATAATGCCTACAACAACAGGCACAAGGTTGTTCCAAACTCGAAGCAGCAAGCCAATATCCTAAGGATGATAGAACAGAAAGATGCAAAAGATACGAGTCCTTGAAGTTACTGAGGAACTGCTTCCTCCAGATGTTTTGTTATATGACATCATTAAACATTTTTATTCTTTATTTCTGAAACAACTGTTATTCGGGTCATTTATTACTTGCAGCAAAAAGCATTCCTAATTAATATGCTTTTAAAAGGAAGAATTTATATTTTTTCAAGGTCCTCAAATTAATTGTGGTACATATACACTATTGAATATTAATAGTCATAAAAAGAATGAAATCCTACCATTTGCAACAACATGGATAGAACTGGAGAACATGATATTAACAAAATAAGCCAAACATAGACAAATCTTGCATGTTCGCATTCATATGTGGAACCTAAATATGAAAGCAATTGATTTCACAGAGACAGAGTAGAATTATGGTTACCAGAGGCTTGGAAGGGGAGGGTAGATAAAATGGGGTTGGTTAATGGGTGCAAAACTATAGTTAGATAGAATGAGCAATATTTGATAGCACAACAAAGTGACTATGATCAACAATAAGTTAGGTTATACTGTAAAATAACTAAAAGATTGGAATTGGGATGTTCCTAACACAAAGAAATGACAAATGCTTGAAGTGATGGGTATTTCAATTATTCTTATATAATTAATACACATTGTATGCCTACATCAAAATGTCACATGTATCCTATAAAGATTTACAACTATTATGTACTCCTAATAATTACAAATTATATTAAAAAAAAACAATGCCCAGTCTGACTTGAAGGATCCTTCACCACAGCAGCCTTAGACAACACAAACAAACAAGCAAAATCACTTGCTTGCTGTTATCTGCAATTCCTCGTTTAATAGAACACTTTATCTAGAACACGTGGTATTGACTCATACTTGATCATATAGTATTTACTTTTGACATTGTCTTTGGGTCTGCTCCAAGACAGAATTTCCTGCTTTGAAAAATTTTTATCTCATAGATTCAGATAATCCTCAATATATCTATTTTTTAATTATTACAGGTTTCCTGGTTCAGTCATTACTAGGCTTTCATTCTCAAAGTAATCATACTGTTACCCTATATTGCATAAATAACCACTTCTGACATTTTTCCTCATAAACCTTCTTTTTTCTAGATTTTGCTCTCAAATGGTCACAAATAACCATCTGTGCCAGTTCTCAATTGATTCCCTCTGTTTCAAATCCACCTTTTGTCTTGCTTTGTGATACAGGAGGTGGACTATGGAAACTTTTTCCCTTTGTCAGTGGTACAATGATGGGCTTTGTCAGCAAGGGGTGTGGGAGGGATACTGCAAGAGGGAGAGGCTTCTGGTTTTGCCATTCCTGGTTTCTGGTTTTGCTCCTGTAGCTCTTGACAGCAAGCAGTTATGGGAGACACCCAGTGCCATTCATGTGCCGGCAAGTTTTGCCACCACCACTGTAAAGTCTCACTAGCACCTTACAGGATGGCTTCCCAATAAATTTTACAGCATTCCAGGGGGCTGATTCCCAGCTAGTTTACTGGTACCCCAACAGGCAGTTTTGAGCCAGCCTTGACCTGTGGTACCTCAGCAAATTTCTCTGCCATTAAGTGGGCCATACCCTCTCCAAGGGAGTTTAGATTTCAATGTTAGCCTCCTTCAAAGTCTTTTCCTTTCACGGATATTTGGCCTCAGCTGTAGAGGTAGTTGTTATCCCCAACATCTGCTATTTTTGTATTCTGTAGAGTTCTCTTTGTTGCTTAATAGTTAATCCCCTGTTATTAGTGAATTATTAGTTTATTATGAGATAATAATTCTTTATATTGAAATGTTCCATTCAAATTTCTGAGTGGTTTCTGTCTCCTGACTAGACCCTGATTGATACATTTCTCTAGGTGGTTCACAGGAATTTTGCATGAGGTATCTTTAATTTACACAAATGTCAGGAGCTTACCAGATTTCAAAATAAATTAACCTATCTGTTGTAACGTAAGGAACTAGGATTGAGAATCTATTAAGAATGCATACTCCTCAACAATAAAATGACAAACAACCCAATTAAAAGTGGGCAAAGGATTGAATAGATATTTTTCCACAGACATCTTCCATAGAACATAAAGAAATGGCCAACAAGCACATGAAAAGATGCTCAATATCATTTAGACATTAGGGAAATTCAAATTAAAACCACAATGAGATACCATTTCAAATCCACTCATATGGACAGAATTAAAAAAAAAAAAACAGAAAGTAACAGGTGTTGGTGAGGATGTGGGAAAACTGGAACCCTGATACATTACTGGTAGGACTACAAAATACTGTAGCTGCTGTGGAAAAGAGTTTGGCTGTTCCTCAATAAGTTAAACACAGAATTATCATATGATCCAGCAATTTCGCTACTAGGTATATACTGTAAAGAACTGAAAACAGGTGTTCAAACAAAAATTTGTACACAAATGTTCATGGCAACACTATTCATAATAGTCAAAAGGTGAACACAATCCAAATGTCCATCAACAGTAAATGGATAAACGAATTGTGGTAGATCCATTCAAGGGAATATTATTCAGCCATAGAAAGAAATGAAGTACAGAACATGCTACAATGTGGATGAAGCTAAAAACCATTATGCTAGGTAAAAGAATCCAAACACCAAAAGACACATATTGTATGATTCCATTTATATCAAATATATAGAACAAGTAAATTCACAGATAGTGGTTGCCAGGGGCTGCAAGGATGGGGAAACAGAGAGGGATCACTTAATGGGTAGAGGGTCCCTTTCGGGGTAATAAAAATGTTCTGGAACTAGACAGTGGTGACTATTACACAACATTGCAAATGAACTAAATACCTCTGAATTGTACAATTTAAAATGGTTAAAATGGTAAATTTTATATTAAGTGTGTTTTACCACAATACAAAGATAGATTATGAAAGCAGAGGGATTGGAGGCAGAAAGCATGGACAATTCTCATAAGAACTTTTGTTGTAAAGGGGAGCAGAGAAATGGTTCTGTGGACGTGGGGTGAAGGGAAAGGCTTTGAAATATTGAAAATAGTACCATTATATAATTATTAAATAGATGCTGTTGAATGACTGAATTGCTGTATGGTTACCAGACAGGCATAGAGGGCATCGGAGTTCACCTTAGAAAAAAGAGATGAAGATTGCCATTGAATCTGTTAGATCCCTAACAGATGATATCATGACCCACCTTTTCCAGTGATACTCATGGACTCATGATGTCTAAAGAAATTAATGATGGCAGTAGGAAGCAATATAAAATATAGAAGATTGTAGAGACTAACTGAGGCATTGCCTCAAATATCAATTTGATTTCAACCTACTTTGTCTTACCCTAGTGAGATAGTGCATAAACCTCATTAATTTGTGCTAACTGTGAGATGTGTGCATTGCAAATCCTATTTCCAATCAATACATTGTTGGTTAATATAATAGATGACTAGCTTATTAAATTGGGTGGTTACATATAAATATACTTTAATAAATTCCAAATGATCTAGAATAAATGCTAGTGGAAAACATTCTGTGAATCTTTGGAAATCTGCTTATTTAAGGTTAAAATTATTCTTCATGTCTCTCATTTTTAAAAAACTTTTTGTTATAGAGAGTTGCCATAATAAACACATATGAATACAAAAATAGAGACAGACATATACAAAGGTATATAGAGGATTAAAATGATCCCCTATATCAGTATCACCCAGCTTCAACAACTATTAACTCACAGCCAATCTTGTTTTATTTATTCTCCCACCTACTCTTCTTCCTACTTCTTGGGGATTATTTTGAAGTAAATCCCAGACAGTGTATCATTTTACCTGTAATTATTTTAGTATGTATCTCTAAAGGATAAGGACATTCTTTAAAAACATAACCACAGTATCATTTTCACACAAAAAATAAAGAATAATTCCCAAATAGTATCCTTTTTAACCTGACCTTCCACTATCTAGTCAACAAAGAGTTTGGCCAGTGTGAAAACTCCTATACTGCAATTTAAAATCTTATCAGTGGTTGAACTAACATTTTAACATGAAGTGAATCCAGTTATTTCCAGATAAGAAGTACACAGTGTATAAAGAAAAGAGTTTTATTAATATATCAGATGCTAATGGACACGGTGTGCATTGTAGAGGGGAAGGGCAAGCCTCTAAACCTAGCTTGGGTGAGACAAAGACATTAAATGTAACCAAAACGTTTGTACCTTCATAATATCCTGAAATAAATAAAAAAGAAAAAAAATATATCAGATGCAACTTTGCCAATGAAGAGTGATTGATTCTGGACCATCCAGAGAAGCAGCTATAGTTACCCATACTCAATAGTATGCTAAGGAGGAAGAGAAGCTAGCTGGAAAACTCTACCCCAGGAATAATCCATACACCCTGTACCCTGCACCCTGCACCCTGCTCATTCTTCTCAGTTGTGCAGTACTTCCCTACACAGAACTGACATGACCAAAGAGAGATGCTATTTGGTTTTAAAGGCAGCATCCCGGAGAGAGATATAATGGAGAGTTTTCCAGGACTCATCAAATCCATCAAATACTAACCATTTCAGATAATATTGTCAGGAAAACTAAAATTTCTAGACTTTAGGTAACTGTAAGTCCTGAGATTAAACATTTAAATTCTTTACTGTGGAGCTAGTGACTCTGAAAAGAAAAGAAGGTGGGTAAGCTGGCTATATAAGTATTGATTTACAGTCTTGATTTTTCCCCCTATGATTAATTAATAATATTCTATGTTTTTATTTTTTTATTTTTTATTTTTTTATTAGTTTTTTTATCATTAATAACAATTTAATTTTACAGAATCAGTCTAACAGTATATCTTGTTAGATACAGTATGTCCTCATAATGTATACATTATTTCTTGTACAATGATATGAAATAATATGGGAAATATTCATGATAAATTATTAAGTGAACAATGCAAGTTAAAAACAACAGTTTCATATTTTTTTTCCCCAGCCCCCCTTTCCCGAGTCAGCACCTTCAAGTGTTACCACTCCCCAAACGGTGCGCAATGCACTCATTGTGTAGGCATACCCCCATCCCCTCCCCCACCCCCCACCTCAGTCTGATGTCCAATTGGTGTCGTTCCCAGATTTGTATTTAGGTGATTATCAGGGAAACCAATTTTCTGGTGAGTACATGTGTTGCTTGTTTTTCCATTCTTGGGATACTTCACTTAATATAATGGGTTCCAACTCTCTCCAGGAGAACCATAGAGATGTTGTATCTTCATCATTCCTTATAGCTGAGTAGTATTCCATGGTATACATATACCACAGTTGACTAATCCAATCATGTATTGATGGGCATTTGGGTTGTTTCCACATCTTTGCTATTGTGAATTGTGCTGCTATAAACATTCGGGTACAGGTGTCTTTGTTACAGAATGACCTTTTTTCCTTTGGGTATATGCCCAGTAATGGGATTGCTGGGTCAAATGGCAGGTCTACTTGAATCTGTTTAAGATACCTCCATAATGCTTTCCACAGGGGTTGCACTAGTTTGCAGTCCCACCAGCAGTGTATGAGTGTTCCTGTCTCTCCACATCCACACCAACATGTGTTGTTTTGGGTTTTTTTGATAAAGGCCATTCTCACTGGAGTTAAGTGATATCTCATTGTGGTTTTGATTTGCATTTCCCTGATGATTAGAGATGTTGAACACTTTTTCATACGTTTGTTAGCCATTTTTATATCTTCTTTTGAAAAATTTCTATTCATGTCCTTTGCCCACTTTTTGATAGGGTTGCTTGATTTTTTCTTGCTGATTTTCCTGAGTTCTAAATAGATTCTTGTTATCAGTCCTTTATCTGATGTGTAGTATGCAAAAATTTTTTCCCATTCTGTAGGTGGTCTGTTTATTCTCTGGACTGTTTCTTTGGCTGTGCAGAAGCTTTTTAATTTAATCATGTCCCATTCATTTATTTTTGTTGCTGCTGTGATTGCCTTGGGGGTCTTCTTCATAAATTCTTTGCCCAGGCCAATGTCTGTAAGAGTCTTTCCTACATTTTCTTCTAGAATTCTGATTGTATCACGCCTAAGGTTTAAGTCTGTTATCCACCATGATTTGATTTTTGTGAGAGGTGAAAGCTGTGGGTCCTGTTTCAGTCTTCTACATGTGGGTAACCAATTCTCCCAGCACCATTTATTGAATAGGAATTCTTGTCCCCAGAGTATATTCTTTCCTGCTTTGTCAAAAATTAGGTGACTATATGAGGATGGTTCTATATTTGGATTTTCTGTTGTGTTCCACTGGTCTGTGTCCCTGCACTTGTGCCAATACCAGGCTGTTTTAAGAACCACGGCCTTGTAGTATTGTTTGAGGTCTGGCAAATTGATACCTCCCATTTTGTTTTTGTTGCTTAAAATTGCTTTTGCTATACGGGGTCTTCTTTGATTCCATACAAAGTGTATAATTATTTTCTCTATGTCTGTAAAGAATGATGTTGGTAATTTAATAGGGATTGCATTGAATCTGTAGATCACTTTGGGTAGTATAGACATTTTAACAATGTTGATTCTTCCGATCCACGAGCATGGTATATTTTTCCATCTATTTGCAAGTTCTGCTATTTCTTTTCTCAGTGTTTCATAGTTTTCCTTATAGAGGTCCTTTACCTCTTTAGTTAGATATATACCTAGATATTTTATTTTCTTTGTTGCTATTTTGAAGGGTATTGAGTCTTTAATTTGGTTTTCCGATTGACTGTTATTGGCATATATAAATGCCTCTGATTTGTGTATATTAATTTTGTAGCCTGAGACTTTGCTGTATTCGTTAATCAATTCCAGGAGTCTCATGGTTGAATCCTGGGGGTTTTCCAGATATAACATCATATCATCAGCAAAAAGTGAGAGTTTGATCTCTTCCTTCCCTATTTGGACTCCCTTGATTCTGCTCTCTTGCCTGATAGCTCTCGCAAGGACTTCCAATACTATGTTGAAAAGTAATGGAGACAATGGGCAGCCCTGTCTGGTTCCAGTTCTAAGTAGGAGTGCTTTCAGTTTTTCCCCATTCAGTATGATGTTGGCTGTGGGTTTGTCATATATGGCTTTTGTCATTTTTAGGTAGGTTCCAGCAATGCCTATTTTGTTAAGCGTTTTTATCATAAAAGGGTGTTCAATTTTGTCAAATGCTTTTTCTGCATCTAATGAGAGTATCATATGGTTTTTGTTTTTGCTTCTATTTATGTGGTGAATTACATTTATAGATTTACGTATGTTGAACCACCCCTGCATCTCGGGGATGAAGCCCACTTGGTCGTGGTGGATTACTTTTTTGATAAGTACTTGGATTCAATTTGCTAGTATTTTATTGAAAATTTTTGCATCTATATTCATGAGGGAAATTGGTCTGTAGTTCTCTATTTTTGTTGTGTCCTTTCCAAGTTTTGATATCAATGTTATATTGGCTTGGTAGAACGTGTTGGGGAGAATTCCATCCTTCTCAATATTGGAGAATAGTTTATGTAGGATGGGCACCAGTTCTTCTTTGTATGTACGGTAAAATTCAGGTGTGAACCCATCTGGACCAGGGCTTTTCTTTTGGGGAAGGTTTTTTATTGCTGTTTCGATTTCAGTTCTTGATATTGGTCTGTTCAGGTACTCTATTTCTTCCTGGTTGAGCCTGGGAAGACTATGTGTTTCTAAAAATTTGTCCATTTCCTCCACGTTCTCCAGTTTGTGTGCATAAAGATTTTTGTAGAATTCATAGATGATATCTTGTATCTCTGTAGCGTCGGTTGTGATTTCTCCTTTCATGTTCCTAATGGAGGTTATTAGAGATTTTAGTTTTGTGCTCTTGGTTAGTCTAGCCAGGGTTGTGTCTTATTCTATGTTTTTAAAGAAGAATCAAGTATATGACAAAGACTTAGCAGAACAAATTTGGTGAAAAACTTCTCAGCATGTTCAAAAAATAATAATGATGATAAGGTTGGAGGAGTGTTTGAAAGGGATGTTTATAGGAGAGATAATTTCTCCAACAAAATTATAAAATGGTACTCTATGAAAGACAATTGATACAACATAGAAGGTAGGGCTACTTAAAGTTACAGATCATTGATTTTTGTACCCCCTAAACCTTGCCTTTTCTTAAACCAAAGAAGTACTTGTATCAGTGAGGATTAGATACAGCTACATGTAACCAAAAACAAAAAAAAAACAAAAAAACCCAAAAAACAAAAATATCAAGACAAAACTTTCTCTTTTACATAAAAGGATTCTAGAAGTAGCAGTTGTGGTCTGACTGGGTAACTCTCCAAAGGTATCATGAATTCAGGCTTTTCCATCTCACTGCTCCTCTATTTTTATTTTAAGCTTTGTCCTCATTGTCCAGCATGGCTACTGGAGCACTGGCTATTACGTCTATGTTACAAGCAGCAAGATAGAAAAAAGAGAAAAAGGGCAGGCTGCTCTTTTTAGAAATCTTCTAGGAATGTTCATATAACATCTGAGTAAAACATATTCACTTGGGGAGGCCTAAATGCAAGAGACTAGGGGATGTAATCTTTTAGCTGGGTGCCATGTGCCAAACTAAAGAAAAAAGGCAAAGATGTTGGGAAGCAATTCTCAGCTTTTGTCATAGAACTTAATATTGAATAAAGATCAATAGTGAAAAAGAGAATAAGAGGACCTCAGAAGAAAAGAATAGTAAATATGCTGAGGAAAATAAGTATATGAGTAGATATCTAAATATCAGTAATAGTAACCACAATAATATTAAAATAGTAACCATTATTTACTGAAATCAAACAATGTGCCAAGCACTATGAGAGATGCTTTATATATATCATCACATGTAATGAACACTACAGTACTGAAGGGGTAGACATAATTAGCCTGATTTTGCAGATGAGAAAATTTATCTTTATAGAGGTTGAGCAACTTGCTAAATGGAAGTTTCTAATGGGAAGAGCCATGATGCAAACCCAGGTCTTCCTGATTCCAAAAAATCTTCAATGTGGTCCACTCACCAACAGCCTTGGAATTATCTGAAGCTGTTACAAAAGCAGACTCTCGGGCCCCACTCTATACTACTGAATTCAAACATGATTTAAACAAGGTCCCAAGGTAAGTGGTAAGCCCATTAAAATTGGAGAAGTATCACTGCCACCCTGCCACCCTGCCATGAATATCTCAGACCCCACTAATAATAAAATCCCAACATTAGTCTTACGGACTAAAGTACAATGTGAGTTTCTGTAATAATGCTAATTCCTCATATATGGTTAGCAAATAGGGGAATGATTTCCAAAGAACATGGAAGTTACAGTGACACAGGTGTGATTACTTTTCCCAACATGTTAATTTTTTGACCCCATCAAGGTAATGCAAAGCCCATGTACTGAGCTCAGCTAGTCACGGAGAACAAGAGTACTGTACATGATGTCCATTCACTTCAAGTCAGCTCATGGCTCAGTTTAGCTCCATGCTGAAGGGCTTTCAGTAAGCACTTAATCTCTGCATTTTGCTCTTTTCTCATAACTCTGCAGCTTTTATCTTTCTTTACACCCCTTCCATCAATCACCTTCACCTTCTTTGTAGTAAAAGTACTATATTTGCTATATTACTTCCTTGACTGGTGGTAATTTAAAATGTCTTTTTAAGTTTGCAATGATTTTTATTAGGATTGTTAGCATTTTTGTTAGTTGCATTGGTTTTAAGAGATCTACCTTAACCCTATTGTCCTCCACTTTGCATAATAATTTTTCTAAGCAATTTTCACAGAATGTATTGTATTAAAACAACAAAAAATGACTGCGTTCTGGAATGGGTAGAGGGTTTCAGAAGAAACACTTTCAGCTTTTAGTGAGCACTCATTATTTTTCTTCTTTGTTTTTCTTTTTTTTTCCCCTTTCTTTTTTTAGAGATGGGGGAGTGAGGAGGACATCTCTCACTACATTGTCCATGCTAGGCTTGAACTCTTGGGCTCAAGCAATCCTCCTGCCTCAGCCTCCTGAGTAGCTGGGACTACAGGCATGCACCATCATGCCCAACTAGCACCCATTATATTCAAAGATACACCACATTTATAGAAGAGATGATGGATTTGAACATAGAGGAAATACATGAAAATAGTCACTGACAAAAATTCCCAGCTATAGAGTTAAACGTGCTCCCAGTATTGAAATGTTGTTAGCATAATGACATTTTCTGGAAAAAGTCCAAGTGATTAACATAGATCCTGACCCAGCTTCTGCCTCTGAGGCTTCCCCTGGTCTCCACATCAGTAATTGACAAACTCACATTCCCCTCTGGCCCCGAGACTAGCCCTCTATTATCCCTGGGCTCACTCCTGCTCCTAGTAATTTTTCTGTACTGACATCTACCTGCCTGAGCAGACCTTCAGCCCAGCCTTGACAGGAATGTTTGCAGCCCCTCTCTAGAGTCCTGACTTACTTAAATCCCATAGCTTCAACTTGAAGCTGCGGATGGACTGTGAATGAAATCTACCATTTCTAAGGCTTACAAAATTCTTTTTTCTCTCTCTCTCTAGCATGCACACGCGCACCCACACACACACGCCCTATTGTCACTCATTTACTTAATATCTAGCGTATTAAGAATTGCTGGGCACAGTGGTACGCACCTGTAGTCCCGGATATTCAGGACGATTGTTTGAGAGTGGGAGTTTGAGACCACCAGCCTGGGTGACAGTGAGCCCTCTATCAAAAAAAAAAAAAAAAAAAAAGAATTGATATTTCAAATAATGATGTTTTTCCTTAATTCCCCTATTTCTCATATATTGGTAATTTCTGGATCTGATTATGACATTTTTTACTATGAATTTTGTCCTTAAAATGTATTCCCTTTTTGATCAAAACTCCTTTTACGAATAGACAAGATATTGTTGGCACTAGAAGGAAAGCCAGAATCTGCAATTCTTCCTCAGTCACTTTCAATCCATTTTCCTTGGCTTCACCCAAAACCTTAAAAAAGCTATTCGCTCTTTTTGGACTTTGATCAACTTTAGAAACCTCATGCAACAAGTATTTTACATTTTGATTTTTTTATAAAGTTTTTTTTAAATTCTGGTGTAACATATTTAACATTCACCTATTACTAACATAGAAATACTCCCAAAAATCTTTTTAACTTATTCTTTTCTTCATCTGACTGCTCCTACTTACTATAATTCTTTCAATGTTATAGAGAATCCTGTTTTAAAAGTTTGCCAGTTCACAGGAACAAGTCTGCAAAGCTATGTGTAAATCTTAAACAAATCTGCTATTATGTGTTTTATCATCTCTTTCTACATGGTTTTTAAGTCACAAAAATTTCTCAGTTGTGTTTGGGTGTTGTCATAAAATAATATGGCATATACAGAACACAGGTATTTTTATTGATATACTAATGACAGTGGCAACATTCAGTTTCTCAGTCATTGCCCAATATCATACAAGTTATCAGAAAATGAAAGCAGACCATTTCCAACTGAAAGAAGACTAAATCTGTAATTGAAATCTGTCCTTTTAAGGTTTTAGTCAAACAAATTCACAATTACTAAATTTGACAAATGCACATTCATCAGATAAGTATTCCCAGGTAGAGGAGATACTGCAGCTAACTCCTGCAGTAAGAAATTTAACTTGACATTTTAGTACAAGGAGATGAATGAGTATGTTGATAAGATGGGACTCAAGTCAGAACAGAACATACATCTGTTCAAAAGAATCAAATCCAGCAGGTTTCAGGGACTAAGGTTGTATGTGAGGAAACTATATTAAAATCCATGAATGGGAAGGTAGGCTCAGAGATAAGAGCTATTGAGTAAGAACAAATAGTTCAAGAGAAAAGAAATGTAGTACCTTGTGAGTTCAATACCAACTGGGGGAAGATGAGAGTGTGCAAGAGAGAGAAAGAGAGAATAATTTTCAAATATGGGCACAGAGCAAAACATAGTCAGGATAGGGCATTTAGAGTATCCAGGTATTTACTGATATTCTTAAAAGGTGAAGAACTGATAAATATTTGCCATACTTTACTGGCTATTTCATTACTCAGAAAGTAGAAGGAACTAGAGTAATTGCCACCATTTATTAGTTACTCATTTCCTAGCACTATACTAAGCACTTTGTATATGTGATCTCATTTAATTCTTTCAACAATCATAAGTATTATCCCCATTTTATAAATAAAGAAATCAAAACCCAGAGACATTAAGTAAATTGCACATGGTAAAACAGCTGTGAGGCAGAAGAGAAGAATTTGAACCCAAAGCCCATATCCATAACCATCCTTCAAAGGTTAATAAATACAAATGTTAAAGAAAAGGTAAGCCTGTTGACTTAAATGTTAGAATCAGACTTGAAAACAGAATTTTGTTCACACTCAGAGAAAATACATATGATTCCAAGGACAAAAACTCTAAAAACTAGTATAACTAGTTTAATATAAGAGAGACAGGAAGTGGCAATGCATATTCATCTGACCATTGTTTGAAACTGAGAGATTTAAACTGTGATCCTTAAGCTAACAGGAGACTTTTTAAATTTTAGGAGGTCATTTAGCAGCTGATACACTCAAATTATTTTGAAGGGAAGAATTAAATCGTTCACTGACAGAAATCGAATTTTCTGTTGTAAAAAGTTTAATTGTTAATGAGACTGTGTTGTTTTTGAGATGATGTAACAACTACGAATGTTGAGTTTGCTTAAAACCATACCAGCAGAAAGGATGCCAATGTTTCAAGCATTTAATCTGTATCAGTTGAGAAAAAGCATATTGAAAATAGTAAAAATGCTTACACCCCTTCTCTCCCCAGCTTGGCATTTTAATCACCCTTAATGACAACTTAAGAGTCTCCATTAAAAAACAAAGAATAAAAATTTGCCCAACTAAAACAGCAATTAACTTGACGAAGCTTTGAGTTCTGGCTACCATGGCCACGTAGCTAATGGACTCCAGCCAGTGAGAACTCTGATACAAGCCCAAAACAGTGAACCCAGAATGAGTGGAGCACAAGACTGCCCACTTTCTCATGCACCTGTTATATCATAACAAGGGTAAAAATATGTTGTTTTTGTGTTGTTGAAATCCTGGAAGGATACAGCACTTAAGGGTGGGAGCTGCTGACAACGAAGAGCATATGTGCTTAAATGTCTATTTTTCCTGCATATTTTACTTTAAAAATGAGTCTAAAGCCAGAAACCGGACACAAAAGTAAATTATTCCCCCATATATATCTGTATCTGTCTCTTCTTCATGCTACAAAAAAATATTTGTGGAAATTTTAAGATTCTTCCCTAGCTATACCGCAAGCTTCATGAGGGCAGGTATATCTCTGTTGTATTTATCATTATATCCCACAGTCTAGCTAGCACGTTGTGCGGCAAACAGAAGACTCTCTATAAATACAGGTTGAATGAATAAACCCTCACATTTTACGGAGCTAGTTTGAGGTTTCTATGTTACTTTCGTCGCTGTAGAGCGATTAAAATGATTTTTTTTTTTTTTCTGTCACGGGCACACAAAATTGCACAGTGACAGCTCTTTTTTTCAAAACAAGCACAAGAATAACGCTAAATCTAAATATTGACTGTACTGGTAAGCACTGCGCGTGCGCTATTTGCCAACTCCGCCACTCGAAGACCCTCTAACAAGAGGATCACCTTTGCGCTTGCTCAGTTGCGGGCTCCACAACCAGAGGGCGGGTTCCAAAGAAAAGGAAACGGTCATTGCGCCTGCGTCGCTCCTTCTGGCGACTTTGGCTGGCTGCGCAGGCGCACAGGTACCATTTTGACCGTAAACATCCTGCCGATTTGAACCGAGGATTTGGGCGGCAGGAAGAGCCGCGGCGTAACGGCAGCCATCTTGTTTGTTTGAGTGAATCGGAAAGGAGGCGGCGGCTGTGGCGGCAGCGGGAGCTTCTCCGAAGCTACACTTCACAAGGGATTCCCCCTTTCCCCGCCCCCTCCCCCAACCCTTTTCCCCTCCCCGGGCCACCCAGCCCGCCCAACTCCCAGCGGAGAGTAAGGTAAGAAACTCGGCCGACCCCTTCTTTTCCCCCAGCTCCCTCCCCCACCACTGCCCCGCCGTGCTGCCTTCGGGGAACCGGGCCCCGGGGGCGGGAGGAAGAGGGAGAAGGCCGCCCTCGCCGCGCCCCCGCGTGCTGCCACCCTCTGTGCTCCCGACCGGCGGCGCAGCCCGCCCGGGCCCTCCTTCGGCCGGGACCCGCGCAGGCTGGGCCCGCATCATCCCTTGTTCGGTAACAAATGGTACTGATCCGTTTTAAGACGTACGAAAGCCGTTACGTGGCCGGTCCCTCGGGGAGCCGGTCCTTATCATCTCCTCGAAGAGGCCGAGGAAACCCTGGGCCGCGGAGGGAGAGGAAGGAGGTTTGAACGAGCCCGCTCTGGCGACCGGGCCGCCTACTCCTCGGGTAAAAATGGCTGTCTGGGAAGACGCGGGATTCCGGGCGGGGGGAGGCGGTGGTGGGCCCTGCGCCCGCGATGCCAGCTCGGAGGGGGCAGCAGCCGTCCGCAGAGCTCGGGTGCGGGGATAGGGGACGTGCGGGCCCTGCCATTACGGGCATGGTGGCGCCCGAGGGGGTCCCTTGGCCAGAGACTGCTGCTATCCCCCGCTCCGCTTTTTTTTAAGGGAAAATTTTACATTGGGAATATTAAGTATTGGGCAGACCAGAAGAAAACGTGATGAAGGGAAGTTACTTCTGGTTCTTAGGAAATTAGCATAATTGGTTTTTCTCTCAACTTTTCGAATCAGTTTTTTAAAAATGATTAAGAATGTCGGATGGTGTAGAGACGCTGGGAGGTGTGTGTTTTTGGTAAATGCTTGAAGCCTTTTTCGTCGCTGAAAAGTGCTTTGCGAATGATAGGCTCTGATAGTGTGGGGTGACACTCTCCCCGGGCTGTGCTGCCAGACTTAGCGGCCCCTTCAAATTTGAAAGAAGGAAATGCTGGGGGATTTCTTTGGTCATTCTGATTTGTTTCGGCTGTCTTCAGCGTTCAAAAACGCCGTTGTGATGTAAAGGGTTTCTGGTAAAGGCTTGTGTTTATCAGTTTGTCTTTGCAATCGAAAGTTAATATTTGCTTTCATTATATACTGTTTAGAATAGTAATTGATTTCGAGGCGGGGAGGACGCCGCTGTTTTCTTAAAATGAGTGTAAATGCTAGTGAGCCAGGTGTCTGCAGAATTTTGGAGGACAGGCTGAAGAAGTTTTCCTAACTGTAGTCATTAAGTACTTTTGTTTAATGTTGAAGGCAACTAATTATTTTTGGAAAGGCATCGATGAGGACATATGCCATATCCAATGATTAAATTACTTAACGGGTTGTATAGTTGAGGTGACAGCAGTGCCTAATGGGTTGTGTAGTTGAGGTGACAGCAGTGCATAACTAATGGACATAGTGCTTTTTATAAACAAGTCAGAAATTACATTGGTGGAACAGAACCTTTACCCTTACTGTGTTTATAAAGGCCATAGGCTAGTATACTGTAGAATTAAGCTTTTGACTTAGAGTGGTAGGTGAATAAAGTATTCTTAAAATTGAGACTTTCTTTCCTAATGAATTCTTATTTAGCAGAACATACAAACTCAGAAAAATTTTATCTTTTGCAGTTGGGTATAAAAGGGAAATTTTCTAATTCTTGACAAATAAAGATTGGGTTTTTTGTTTAAATGTCATGTCAAAGTTATTAAGCGCGATCATGCTGGCTGGTTCATTTTTTGCTGCAAGATTGTTTTTAAAGTTACTGTTTGTATTTACCTATGTTGGGTATGCTGTTCTATTTGATTTTCAAAATCCTTATTGGTGAATATTATCCCCGCTTCACAGTTGAGAAAACTAAAACTCAGATGTCAAATAACTTACTCACCATTGCACAACAACTAAGGAGGGAGCTGAATTTAAACCTAGAACTGTCAGATTGTAAAACCCTTGGTCAAAGGATGTTAGAACTAAAAGGGAGGAGAGCTCTAGTGTGCAGGGTCAGAAATAACTTCTCTCTCTGAGATCCTTCTTCCACCTTGCAGAGAGATAGTTCCATTCTTATCTAAGTTAGGTGTTGATGTTTTCCAAGGTTAGTAAATCACCAGACTTCAACTTTTCAGGTTTATAATAGGGAAACTGAACTACATAGAGGTTAAGCAGCTTAACTTGCTATCAATGGCAATGTAGGATTATGTCTTTACTCCCAGTGTAGTAGTTGTTATTTTGAAAGGTGATATATATGAACGCTGGGAGTTTAAATAGAAATCAGACAGTACAAAAAGGAAGGCCTCACTTTCCCTGCATACTCTCTTTCCAGAGGTAATCAACGTCCCCCATTTTTTCCCTGCATACCCACTTTCCAGAAGTTAGCAATGTCACCAGTTTTGTACATACTGCACAGATATTTTAAACTTGAACTGTTCTGCATTTATCCTGGAGATTTTCTATATGAATACAAATTTTGTATCCGTGTTCAAGACTACAATGTATAGTTGTCCCCAGGGGGATTGGTTTAGGACCAATCGTGGATGCTCAAGTCCCTTGTATAAAATGGTGTAGTATTTACATGTAACCTACAAGTACATCCTCCTATATACTTTAAATCATCTCTAAACTAACTTATAATACCCAGTACAATGTAAATGCTATGAAAATATTTGTTATACAATATTTTTTATTTGTATTTTTATTGTTAATTTTTTGTAGGTTTGTTTTTTGTGTTTTTTCGGGGGGGGGTTGCCTCCTAAATATTTTCGATCCCCAGTTTAGTCCTCAGATGGGGTGCCCATGTATACAGAGGTCTGTGTTCTGTTGTATTGGTGTTATAAGTTTTCATGGTGCTTATTGATGGCCAGTTAGGTTATTTCTAATGTTTTGGTGTTCCATTCTGGCAAAGCAACATAGTGTTGTAGTTCAAGCTTCATTTCCATTAGATACTAGTGACATATATCTGACCTCTCCTTTGTTCTCTCATCTGTAAAGTGGGCCAGTATTTACTTATAGAATGGCCGTGAGGCGATTGGATACCTAAAACACAGAGTGCTTAGTGTTTTCTTTTGGTTTTTCGGTGGGTTTTTTGTTTTTCTTTTGTCTTTAGTATGATATACCTCCAAATATATCTTTTATATTGATTACTGGAAGTACAATTTCTGGCTAGAAAATATGAGTTTGAAATTTCCATAAGATGTTGCCAAATTGTCCCTTCAGAGAGTTCATACCAGTTCACATAACCACTATCCTACCATGCTTTCTAGTAGATGTGTGAAATTTTGGTAATGACTGATGTTACTCTGGAAACGTGAGCTTTGACTTTGAGTCTTTGGAATAATCCTAAAGAAATTCCTTCTTTTTTTTTGTATTGCTGAATATGTTTTAAAATATCAATCTTTTTGCCATTTTATATCAGACTTTAATTTTTTTAGAATCAGTTGAAAAAAGTTGCTTGTTGCTTTAGAAAAAACTGATTCAGAAATTATGAAATTGCTAAGCTGTGCTCTGGTATCAAATGCAGGTTTTCTGCTAAGGTCTTTTGTAAAGGATTAGAAGAATGTAGAATCTTCAAAACCTACAGAAATTAGTCAACCTTTTTTTAAGGTTGGATAAATTTTGGTATTATTGAGGAAACAATTGGCTTAAAAGACAATAATGATTACACTTTCCCTTTATTCAGGTAAGAGTCAATAGTGGATGCACCATAGCTCCTTTGGCTTCCTGTAATTATTAGGGTGATTTCCTCTTGCTAATTATTTCCCAGATTAATTTTAGCACCACTCTGCTTTACTTACCTTCCATCCCATGCCAAGAAGGCATCTATTTAGGAATCTCTGCCTCTGCATAGCTGGGGTATTTTGGGCATGGTGCTCTGACCAGCTGCTGAAGTGCTGGCCATGAGCTACTGACACCTGTTAAAAAGTGCCAGTAGTTTTAATTTCTAAAACCTCTAAAGTTTTTTACATATGTTAATTATGAGATGACTTAGTATATCCTGCTTAATTATTCATTAAACGCATATTTAGTAATTGTTGTGGCAGACAGTATTCTAAGAACTAAATATTAAGGAGTTTTTTGTTTATTTGGAACACAGTTGTTTGCTTCCATAGTGAAACTTGGGATTTGCCATGTATTAATACAACAGTGACTGTATTTCTCAGAACACCCTGCCATATTGGGTTTCTATAAAATTCTCTAAATTTTATTTATAACACTCTATGCAGGGGCAGCTCAAGTTTTGCACTAACAAACTTTTTTAAGGCCTGAAGTAGAAACTGTTTGAAACTTAGGAGGCTCTCTTTGATTATCGGAAGTATATTTTGATGTACAAAATAATAAGTGGCAAATAAGGCACCCTTGAAATGTTACTATTAAATGCTTCTTCTACCTTAGAGTGTTTGATCTGAATTCTTCTTAGTATAGTATTCCTTAGTTCTTAACTCCAAATTTAGGAGAAAGAGTTTACAATGTTAGGCAACTGAAGTCTGTTTTTGTTTTTGGTTTTTTGGTTTTTTCCTTTTGAGAAAATTTTCTTAGTATGAATTAATGGTCCACTGGGAGCATTATGTTCAGAGAACGAGAATTTCAGGACCCTTTGCTATTAAGTGATGGAAAATGGAGATGAAACAAACCTGACTGCATTACTCTTGCACCACCACCCCCTACCCTCCCAGATATTTTTGACATGCTTGAAATCTCTTGCCTGTGATATTTTTAATTAAAATATATATTCTGTGGAATGTTGGAAAGAATGAGCATGTTTTTATTTGAAAGTACAATAAACACAATTCTCATTTTAAAATTTACAGTCTCTTTGTGAAAACATGAAAATTAGAGTTATCTATATCTTTTTTAAAAAGTTAATTCAAAAAAGATTTTACATTCTCACCAACAGCATCAGAGATCCAGCTTTTTCTGTATCCTTGCCAGCATTTGATGTTGCCACTATTCTTTATCTCTTGCAGTAGGTGTGGGGATAACTTGTTTGGCCTTAATTTGCATTTTTCAAATGGCTAGTGATACTGAACATCTTTTCATGTTTATTTGCCAATGGTAATCCTCTTCTGTGAAATTTTTATTTCTTTGCTCATTTCCTAATTGGATTTTTTTTTTCCTACTCTTGGGTTTTGGTAGTTCCGCACATATTCTACATCCAAGTTCTAGTCAGATGTGTGGTTTGCAAATATTTTTTTCCGAGTTTTGTAGCTTGTCTTTGCATTCTCAATGAGGCCTTTTGTAGAGCAAAAGTTTTTAATTTCATGAAGGCCAATTTATTGAGTAAGAACTTTTTCTTTATGGGTTGTGTTTTTGGTGTTGTGTCTAAAGATTCTTACCATGCTTTAGGTACTGAAAGTTTCCCCATTTTTTTCCTTAAAAGTTTTATAGTTTTACATTTAAGCCTATGATCTATTTTGAATTAATTTTTATATAATATGTGAGGTTTAGGTGGGTTTTTGTTGTGGTTTTTTTTTCCTTCTGTCTATGGATGGTAGTCAATCAGTCCAGCGCCATTTGTTGAAAAATCTATACTTCCTCCTTTGAATTGCTTTTGCATTTTTGTGAAAAATCAATTGAACCTGTTTGTGTGGTCTATTTCTGGGTTGTGTATTCTGTTTCATTGATCTGTGTGGTTTTCCCCCTCTGTCAGTACTACAGTGTTGAGTATTATAGCTATATAGTAAGCTTTGAAATTGGGTGGACTAATTCTTCCCACTTTTTCTTTTTCAAAATAGTTTCAGCTTTTTCTAGTTCTTTTGCCTTTCTGTATAAATTTTAGAATAATCTCTATAGGTGTAAAACATCTCACTTATTTTGATAATTGTAGTGTAGGAACTAAACATACAGTTATCATACTTACCAGCAATTGCAGTTTGGTACATTTATCCCAGAGAAATGAAAACTTGTTCGACAAGTCTGTACACAAATATTTATAGCAGCTTTATTTGTAATAGCCAAAAACTGGAAACAACCAAATGTCCTTTAGTAGGTGAATATCTAAGCAAATTGTGATACATTCATCACATGGAATCCTACCCAGCAATAAAAAGGAACATACTATTGATAAATGCAATAACTTATATGGTTCTCGAGAGCATTAGGCTGAGTCCAGAAAATCACATACTATATGATTCCGTATGTAACATTCTCAAAATAACAAAATTAGAAATGTAGAACAGAGTGGTGGTTGCCAAGACTTAGGAATGGTTGGGAGCAAGGGATGCGTGTGACAGAGCTTTGTGGTAATAGATTAGTTCTGCATCTTTTTGCACAAATCTGCATATTATAAAGTGGCATAAAATTATGTATACACATTGAACCAATGTCAGTGTCTTGGTTTTCATCCTCTCTTTTAGTTATATAAGATGTCACCATTGGGAGAAACTGGGCAAAGGATATGTGGGACCTCTCTACACTGTTATTACAACTCCTTGTGAATCTATTATTATTTCAAATTAAAATTTTTGAGTACTTTTATGTATTGTAGGTGTACTTGATTTTATTTCTGTAAAAGCAAGATGTACATCTTATTCTAGTCATGAACATTTTAGAAATAAGCAGAATTCATTTGGTAAAGTAGATTTCTTTTAAATCTTCTCTGAAACAGGGAAACTAAATAATATAAGGGAAATATCACACAGTTAATATACTCTTGCAGATGGGGGTTTTCAGGCTACCTTTCTTTTCTTAATGCATTAGCCTGCTGAAAGAAAAGTAAAATGTCAATAACATGCTTGTTATTCCAAGACTATTTCAGTCATAAGATAAATCTTATATTGTGCCATTGTCCTGGATTTAATATTTAAATTATAAGTAGACAAGTGCTTTTCAAGTTCTTCAGTTAAAAAGACTATGTATATAATACTCTTTTTGAGCCTCAGTGTTTCTAAACTACCCACCTGTAAAATAGAGGCACCCTACCTACTTAGCTTTGCCTGATTGAATGTGAAATGCTTAGCACAGTGCTTGTCCACATGGTAGCAATTTTACAAAGCATTTAGCTGAGAATCTCAATTTTTAATGAGATTCTAAAAAATGGAAATTTCCACATGGATTATTATTATCTGTGGCTGTGTATCTTTCTTCTTAGATATTCTTTTGCCATGAAAAATACATTCTCTAGTTTTTGGCCAGTAAGCAGACAGTTTCCACCATCAGTAATCAGGGTAGGGATAGAATAAGGCATGAAAGAGATTTAATCTTTTTGTCCTTTTTATCTTTAGCCCTTAGTATTTTGGGGACTTCTTTTGGCCCTCTCAAAATTAAAACAATAGATTGCTTTTTAAAATGCATATTACATATTTACTCACACTTTTTGTAGTTCTTGTATTTAGAAGAATAGGAAACTTTTCAGATTTCTTATGTCTTGATAAATATTTCAATTCTCATATGATACTTACATTAACTTTTTGTTCTTCTCAGGTTTTCTTCTAATTCATAGTCAACCAGAACAATGTTCTACGCACATTTTGTCCTCAGTAAAAGAGGGCCTCTGGCCAAAATTTGGCTAGCGGCCCATTGGGATAAGAAGCTAACCAAAGCCCATGTATTTGAGTGTAATTTGGAAAGCAGTGTGGAGAGTATCATCTCACCAAAGGTATGTTTGATGTTGCTATTTCTATTTACTTTGTTGATGGTTTATTGATATGTGAAATAGAACTTATAAAACAACTTTTTAGGTAGGCATCTGTGTATATTGGGGGCAAGAAAAATCCATAGATTGATTATCCAAAGTTTTGCTCTATTATTATATGAAGTCTTTATCACTGCTAGATATTTGTTGTGATCACAGTTTGATTTTTCTCTTTAAAAATTCTCTAAGTGCACAGATATTTTCATTTGTCTGTTTTAATGACCAACAAGCGTGAGGTGGGGCAGTGTCCAAATATTTTATATTTAGCTTTCTAGGTATTAGGAACATGTACTTAACATATATAAATGTTCCTGATCTAGGCATGTACAAAATATTCAAAATAAGAGACCCATTAATTAGAAAAAGGTTCAGGGGCCGGATCTATCTTATTCACATGGCAAATATTGTCCATGTCACTTGCATTATTACATTAGCTTCACAGGCCTGCTTGCTTTTTCTTGAAGATACTAAAGTTTTTCCCTATCTTAGAACTTTTGTACTTGCTATGTCCTTTCCAAGGAGCACTTTTTTCCTAATATTTGCTCCTTTCCTTAATTACTGTCTGTCTCCCACTAGGATGGAAGCCCCATGTATGTCCTTATCTGCCTTGTTCACTGATCTGTTCCTAGAGGAGCTTTTTTTGACATCCTCTGAAACTGTTCGGAAGCAGTGGTTTCCACACTTAAGTGGATTTCACAGATACTAGGATTTCACAGATATTAATAGTATAACTTAAAGTAATAATTCATGGAGTTTTTGCTTTGCCAGGAAAGGACTTTTAAAACACACAGATGCTACTATCATTAGCATTTCATAGAAGAACAGATATAGAAGGACTAATCTCAAAGGAAAAACCCTTAAATATAATTTAAATGTGTATTTTAAAGGTTCTTCCCTGCACCTTCCTTTTACATATACATACACACCTGTGCACACGCATCACATGCATGTACCAACTATCTTCTTGTGAAAATGTTCCAGATCACAGCTGTGTGGACAACATTGGGAACTACTCATCTTAGAAATGTCAGTTTAGACAATGTTGGCATACTGTGTTATATAGAGTAATTTTTATTGCTGGAAGAGTAAGAGAAATCTTAGCAGAATAAAGCTTGGGGTGTATCAGAGACTTACTCAGATAAGTTATGTGGAAAAGTGTATTTTTTTAGGTGGGGGAAGTGAAAGATTGTGCTTGGAATTACAATAAAGTTTCCATTTGCATATGGAATTTTGCCTGGTTTTAGAGTTATCGCTAATGGAATTTGTTAGTATTAAAGACATTTATATCATTCTTTCTAAGAGTATTATTAATTTGAAAATTTTAATAAAATGAAAACTTTGCAAACAAAAAGAGAAAAATACATAGTCTGTAATTCTATCACCCGGAGAAACCTCTAGTGATATTTTGGTATGCCTGGTAGACTTTTGTATGTGCATGTATAGTACACATAATTTTTATGTATGTGTACTCAAAAACTGCATTATATTATTTGTAATAAGACTGCACTCAGGAACAGACCCACCATCATTTTTAATGATTGGAATTTACAGTGTCATAGCCTCTTATCCACAGAGCTTATATAAAATTTGAAATAGACTTGACCTAAACTGAAGTAATTTAAATATTCGTAAGTTTACCATGGAAATGCTTATGTGTATGATCGTTGGGAGCTGCTCTGGCCCATCTTAGGAATATTGTATGCATGTGTTTTTGTGTGTACACACTGCATTGCCTTTATTATAATCAGAAAGTTCCGAATTCTAAAGCACATTTGGCCCCTAGGCTTTCAGGTAAGCAATTACAGACCTATAAATCATGATTTATTTTATGTTTCTCTTCTCTTTTGAACAGTTTACATTATTTCTAATTTTCTGAAATTTTATTCTTGTCCTGTACAATGCAACCATTAAAAATGGTAGAAGAATAGTACAATGGAGAAAAGATAGTCTTTTCAACAAATAGTGCTGGAATGACTGGACATCAACATGCAAAAAAAAAAAAAAAGAAAAGAAAAGAAACAAGCTAAACAGACCTTATGCCATTCAGAAAAAAAAAATCAACTCAAAATGGATCGTGGACTCAAATGAAAAACACAAAACTATGAAACTCCTAGAAGATCATATAATACCAAATCTAGATGATCTGGATTTGGCAATGACTTTTTAGATACAGCACCAAAGGCACTATCTCTGAGGAAAAAATTCATAAGCTGGACCTCATTAAAATTAAAAATTTCTGCTCTGTAAAAGACACTGTTAAGAGAATGAAAAGAGAAGCCACAGACTGGGAGAAAAATCTTTACAAAAAAATATATATAATGACTGTTATCCAAAATAGACAAAGAACTCCTAAAACTCAACAATAAAACAACCCAATTAAAAAATGAGCCAAAGACTTTTAACAGACACCTCACCAAAGAAGATACACAGAAGACAAATAAGCCTATGAAAAGACACTCCATGGTATATATGCAAAGTATTAGGTCATTAAATATGAAATGTCCGATTTCAAATCAAAAGTGTAGTTTATTATATCTCAAAGAAGAAGCAGTACAGTTAATCAAAGTATGTGCCTAAGCTATCAACACAGTTTTACCATCTTAATGGTAGCTTGTTTATGCCAGCAACGAAGAAACCTAGAGAGCAAGTGGCAGTGAAATCGCCAAAGGCTTTTTCCACAGCTTGTTGAGTTGCATATTTTTCCTTGTAAGAAGTGGTCCAAAGCCTGGAAGAAGTGGTAGTCAGTTGGTGCAAGGTCTGGTGAATATGGTGGATGTGTTTCCAAGTCCCGCCTCTGTAGTTTGAGCAGCATTGTTTGTGTGATATGTGGTCAAGCATTGTCTTGCAAGAGGATTGGCCTGTCTCTATTGACCAATGGCTGCTTAATTGAAAGTATCCCCATCAATTCATCCAGTTGGCTGCAGTAGATATTCACTGTAATCTATTGACCAGATTTCATGAAGCTGTAATGAATAATACCAGTACTGGACCACAAAACAGACACCATTAGCTTTTTTTGATGAATATGCGGTTTGGGCCTATTGTTTGGCACTTCATCTTTATCCAACCATTGTGCCAAACACTTGAAGTTGTCAAAAAGAATCCATTTGTAATCACATGTAACAATAAAGTGTAGAAATGGTTCGCCTTTATATCATGACAGCAAAGAAAGGCAAGCTTCAAGACGATTTCTCTTCCGACACTCATTTAACATGTTAACTGTCATGTGAGTTTTATTTAACTAATACTAGTTTTGAGCCCGGGGCCTCTTGAAGCATGTGTAACCCACACTTCTCTTCACCTTGGGAGCCTTGAGAATTGTAGCATATAACTCACAGAAAACAATAAAAAATGACATTTTTCATTAAATTAGAAAGTATCATTTTGTTTTCAAAGTTTTAGTTCTATTTTTGTAATAAAACACTGTGGCCCCAAGGAAAAATATTTTTTTCTAGTGTGGCAGTCAATGTGTTCATTCATGTGGTACCCAACTATCCAGCTTCTTTACCTTGCCAATTTGTTTGAAATGATCCAATATTGTTGGAATAGTAACATCAGACCTTGCTGTTAATTCACACATAGGTTGAAAAGGATTCACTTCCACTGGAGATTTCAGCTCATTATTATCCACCTTGGTCTCAGGTTGCCCATATGGCTCATTTTCAAGATTAAAATCACCAGAACAGAACTTTCCAAACCATCAGCTTACTGTGCATTCATTAGCCGCATACTTTCCAAACACTTAGTTGATATTACAAGCTGTTGGCTTTGCATTGGTTCCACAATGGAACTCATTCAAAAATAACTCAAATTTTTGACTTACCCATGGTTTCGCAAAAATTGCTCTAAAAAAAATTAGAAAGATAATCACAAGCCAAACTGTGTGTTTGAAAGAATGAAGGTGTGCCTTCACAATGAAAATAAAACAAGAAATG
Organism: Eulemur rufifrons; assembly: GCF_041146395.1. Lineage (NCBI taxonomy): Eukaryota > Metazoa > Chordata > Mammalia > Primates > Lemuridae > Eulemur > Eulemur rufifrons. The sequence continues at coordinate 46,098,797 of NC_090985.1, forward strand.
TCAGAGTGAAATGTCAGAGATAACAACTGTCAGTATTTAAGGGAATCGGACATTTCATACTTAATAAAACAATACGATACCACCACATACTTACTAAAATGGCCAAAATCCAAAATGCTGACAACACCAAATAACTGGCAAGGATGTGGAGAAACAGGAACTCTCATTCATTGCTGGTGGAAATGCAAGATAGTACAGCCACTTTGGAAGACATTTTGGTGGTTTCTTACAAAACTAAACATAATCTTACCCATACAGTCCAGCTCCTTGGTATTTACTCAAAAGAGTTGAAAACTTAACGTCTACACAGAAACTTACAGGTGTTTATAGCAGTTTTATTCATAATTGCTACAACTTGGAAGCAACTAAGTAAGATTTCCTTAAATACATATTACTGAATAAAATAAGCCAATCTGAAAAGGCCACATACAATGTGATTCCAACTATAGTACACTCTGGAAAAGGCAAAACTATGGAAACAGTAAAAAGATGAGGGCTTGGGAAGGCAAAGCACAGAGGATTTTTTTAGGTCAGTAAAGCTATTCTGCATGATACTGTAGTAATGAATACATGTCATTGTACCTTTGTCCAAACTCGTGGACAGGAGTGAACTCTGATGTAAACAATGAGCTTTGGGTAATGATGTCTCTGTGTAAGTTTATCAGTTGGAATAAATGTACTACTCTGATGGGAAATGTTGATAGTGGAGCAGGCTGTGCATGTAGTGGGGAAGGAGGTATATGAGAAATCTATGTATCTTCTACCAAGGTGTGATCTCAACCTAAAACTGCTCTAAAAAATAGTTCAGGAATGGTGGTAGAGCTTATGGAAAGACCTTTCCTCGAATGCAGTCTTGCAACAACCAATATAATATATTTTAATACAGTTTTGATATATATATACCACATACATGAAAAAAATTATGTGTACATGCGCTCACCAAAACATGCATATAGGAAAGCCTAGAAGGCATACCAAGATATTATTAAAGATTTCTCTAGGTGATAGGATTACAGGTTGTTTTTATTTTTTTTTTTAAACTAACCATTTACTAAACATTTGTTAAATCTTTGTTCACATCCTTAAGTCTTTCCTAAGATTGATGTTTAGGAATATAATTGATGGGCTCAGTGTTATACAGACTTTTAAGATTTCTGATATACATTAACAGTCTGCTCTCTGGTAATACTGTACTAGTTAGCACTGCTGGTCAAATTATATGAGAATGTGGTATTTTCTATTTTTTTATAGGTATACTTAGATAAGCAAATGGAAAAGGGAGAAACTGTATGCTCTTTTCTGGAAATTGATATATATGGCTAATGTTTAATATCCTAAGCAAATATTGAGAATGTTTGGCTTAAAAGGATAAAATTTTTTGTAATGTGTGCAGAGTAGTTTGTACCCTCTTAGGAATACTACAAAAGAGTATGAAACAATCTTACATATGAAGATTTGCACTAACAGCTGCAAAGCAAACCATACAGTTCAAGAATAATGTAAAAGATTGTAGTGTGTATGAATGAGTGAATAACTTTAAATTTTTAAAATCATTTCTAAGTGAGTTTTTATTCGATTTTGTTTAAATTGTAACAGGATGTAAAGATATTTCCACATACTGAAGTACCATGAAAATTTCTAATGTTTGCTTGGTGTGCAGTTATTGTGGGAAATGCTGGTTTAGTTGTTTAGAACAAGTGTCAGATGTGTGACTCAGTTGCAACTATAAGCTTGAATGCTTTTGCTCTCTTCTCTCCCCTTCTTCCCCATTGGAAGAGTCCCTGGCACCCTTTGCAGAGCTCTCCCTAAATATGTAGCCTATGGTCTTTATTATACTTACACTCTGTAACACACGCTAACTCAAAAGCAAATTTGCTTTTTACCTACCCCTAGGCTAAATTTGCATTTTACCTACTCCTAGGCTAAACTCCGAAGCAAACTAATCCTGAAAGCCAGCCTCTGCCCAGGCACCACTTTTTGAAAGTTACTAGTTCTAGAGAGGGTAATGGTGAACAGAGATTTCTTTTTCTCTTATCTTAGTGAAGGTACAGTTAATATTAATTTTAAGTTTTATAAGACCACATAAAAGTAGATTCTGTTTTTCCATTAGGAACAATATTTCAATTGGAAATTCTTTGTATCGGGGATTTATCAATCTGTTAAGTCCTAGATTTGATCACAAATTGATATAACTTTGGATATCTAAAAATTTATAGCTTTAAACTTTATAATTTATGTCATAAGTCACATAAAATACCCATAAATATAGAGCCTGGGAGTCACAAGTGGGGTCCAGAATGCTATCGAGAGTATACATATAACTTGAAATATAGCATTTTATTTTACATATAATACACTAATCATAATTTAAACTTCCAGCAAATGTTTAACGATTTTCTTGTTACCTTAGAATTTTACAAGTTTTATGGTGTGATTTGGGAAACTATCTGGGGAAGTTTGAGTTTGTATTACTTTGATCTTTGAATAAAATTTTCTTCTGATAGCCAGAGGAATTTTAAATACTTATGTTCAAATTAGGTGTGTGTTTGTCTCATTCTTTTCCTAACTACTGCCTCTCACCCCACATACTAGATCCCACATTAGCATTGATAAAGATCAAGATCTACCTTGAAAAAAGACTAAGCAGTGTATTTTCTGGTTAAAAAAGATGGGTACCATTATCCTTTATTAGTTAATACACTTGCCAGAATGCTATCCTTTATCAGTTAGTGTGCTTTCCAATTAAGTAATACCAACTTAATTAAAAATGGCTTAAACGATAAGGGAAATAACAGTTTTACTTAACTAGAAGTTTGAAGGCAGGAAGAAGATCTGAGATTGGTTCGGCAGCTTGATGATGCCATCCAAGGACTCACAGTCTTGAGCTTGTGGGCTTTTTGACTTTGTACTTAAGGCATTGTGGTTACAGGGTGACTGCGTACAGCACCACACCAAGCCTACCTACTCACAAAGCAGGAATCGGTGAAGGAAAGAATTTTTGTTGGGAAAATCCTCAAAAACTCTTTGGTATGCTTTACACCTGTTTCTCAATTGGCTGATCTGTGTTACATGCCCACTTAAGAACAAGTATTAGCATAGGGGAGTGAGATAATTATCTTTCAAGGCTGGGAACACTTGCTTCTCAAACAAAATTTGAGTTCAGTTAGCCAGCAAGGAGCAATGGCTCTGGATTAGCAACCAAAGGTGCTTCATAATTGGCTGATGACAATCCATGGAATGGTTTAGTACTACCTTCAAGTTTATATTAATTCATGAATTGCTGCCCAGTCTGTCTTTTGGGGATACTCAGGGAATTTATGGTTAAAGACAGTGAAAAATAAAATATAGATGATTATGAGGCAACTTTAAAATAAATGGTATTTTTTATGAAAAAATAAAGTAAAAATTTCTATAAACAGTACAGAACGCAAGCTTTGAAGTATGATTACCTCTAAAACTATACAATTTATAAATTAGAATATTAATGTTTTATTTGTAGGTGAAGATGGCATTACGGACATCAGGCCATCTCTTATTGGGAGTAGTTCGAATTTATCACAGGAAAGCCAAGTACCTTCTTGCCGACTGTAATGAGGCATTTATTAAGATAAAGATGGCTTTTCGCCCAGGTATTGTTGAACTTTTTTTCTTCTTACTGTGGAATTTCTCATGTTTTCTGTGGAAAATAGCTAAACACATATTCTAGATCAACATGTTTTGTTTTATTGCAATATAATGAACCCATCAGAGATAGGGCAGGGCTTGAGGAGGTAATGGTTAAAGGGAGGAAACCTACTTTACTTGCCATCTGTTCTACCTGTGAAGTAATGAAAATCACCCCTTTTTTGATCTTCCTTTGGAGCTTTGTCTTTTAATTCTTTTTGGTGTTTTGCATAGAACTAAGTCATTAGAGGTTGAAATGTTGAAAATTGTTATATGATGATTTTTTAAAATATAGCTCAGAAAAGACAATCTTAGGATTTTACATTTTTTTCTGAATAATTTTAGTATACTCTTAAAATAAAATTCATTTGTTGAGCCTTTTCATTAAGTGTCTTTGTAGTTATTTTATTTTAGATAATGTTTAGCTCTAAAACTAGACTCTGCCAACCAAACTTCCCTCTGAATATGGTTATAATTAATAGGGTATTTATCTGAATTCACCTCTCATATTTTTTAAAGCATTGATGACATTTTATTTTAATCAAAATAATCTGAATGTATAGCAGAGATGGCTTATACAATAGTTTCTACTGAGGATACATTCTAATACTTCAATTTATTTTACTAGAAGAACAGTAAAATGTTTGAGATATAAGATTTTTTGTAAAAGCAAAATATTTAGGCAAAGGCTGTGACACTTAGATGAATTCTAACATATTTGGCCACTTAAGTGCCTTTTGTTTAAAATACATGCTTTTTTTATTTTATTTTATCTTTCTCTTAAAGTAAGGTGGATATGTAGGGTACTCCTTTGCAGTCATTCTTTGTCCCCCTCGAAAATAATCATGCTTAGTTAGAAAACTTTATTAATATTGTTGGTATGTCCATTTAAAGATTTATCAGGTTCATACATAATTAGTGCTTTGACCTTTATTTGTAAAGCAAGGAGTATGAATTATGATTGTGCAAAAACAGAAGTATTTGTCCTTCAGGGTACTTTGCATTCTAGAATATAAACCTGGGAAGTTATATTGCCTTTACCTCCCTTTGATCCTTAGGTAATCTATAGTGTAGCTAGACATTCAGACTTAGCATTTCTTTTCCAGGTGTCGTTGACCTGCCTGAGGAAAATCGGGAAGCAGCCTATAATGCCATTACTTTACCTGAAGAATTTCATGACTTTGATCAGCCACTGCCTGACTTAGAGTATGTGTCTGGTTTGTTTTGTTTTGTTTTGTTTTGTTTTATTTTGTTTTGTTAATTGTTGGCTTGGTGTATAAAAAGTAATAATACTAGCTTCCAGATGTATAGTTTTCCTTGGAATGTTTTTTGACACTGAGTTAAGACGTAGCTAAAATGCATGTGCTTTCATTTAGGGCAGTATATAAATATGAAGTATATAACCTGAAAGTTTTTCTTCTGTAAGAAAATCACATGAGTGTCAACTTTAGCACAGCTAAGAGATGAGAATTTTGATCTGCTTAGGCCAAAGCTTGTGTAAACTAAATAGTTGTCCAGGTGTGTACTTTATTTACATAATGATATCAGTAAATGTGAAGTATTGCTTCGTGATACTTCTCAGTTATATGTTAAAGTCAGCTAATGATTATCTTCTTGGCCAAGCTGTACTTGGAGCCATAATTTTGGTGTTTTTTTTTTTAATTTTTATTTTAATAACCATATGAGATAACTTTCTTTAAAGAGCAAAAAAGGGTCATTGTCCTGACATGCATTTAAGAGGAAAGAGTTATACAGAGATGGCCATTATAGCAGAGTACTGTGGTGTGTTGTTTCCCTCTTCTCAAGTCATTAAAATCCAGTTATCATACCATGATGGGGAATGTGGCTGTAGCTTTCCAAGTGTTTAAGTAACACAAATGACAACCAAGAAACGCTCTATGTGAAACCCCACTTACTTTATGACAGATTTCTCTACATTTTGAAATTAGCTGACTTCTAATTAGATTAAGTTTATGGCCTGTTTTGTGGTGTATGTGTGTGTGTTAATTAGTTCTATACTCTAGCTGTTTTACTTTTTTTCCCCACTCCTTATACTTTTGTCATTTTATTTTTAAAATTTTTTATCATGGAAATTTTTAAACATAGCTAAAAAGTATTATGAACTCCGTGTGTTGATTATTTAGCTGCTTTAATTACCAGTATATTGCCAGTTTTATTTCATCTATATTTCCTCAGCTCACCTCACAAGCCCCATTGGATTATTTTAAGTTAAGTAATGAATAATCTTATTTCATCTCTAAATACTTCAGTATTGTCTCTTAGAGGTAAGGAAGTTTTAAAAATATCTATGATAACATAACACCTTTTAGAAAATTACCAATAATTCCTTATTATAGGCATACATCAGAGACTGTGGGTTTGGTTCTAGACCACCACAATAAAGCAAATATTGCAGTAAACTAAATCATAAAAATTTTGTGTCCCAGGGCATCTAAAAGTTATGTTTGTACTGTATTGTAGTCTTTGAAGTGTGTGGTAGCATTATGTTTAAAAAAAACAATATGTATACCTTAATTTTAAAATGTTTTATAGCTGAAAAGTGCTAACCATCATCTGAGCCTTCAGTGAGTTGTACTCTCTTTGCTGGTGGAGAATCTTGTCTCGATATTGATGACTGCTGAATGATCAGGGTGGTGCTTGCTGAAAGTTGGGGTGACTGTGGCAATTTCTTAAAATAAGACAACAGTGGAATTAGCCACATCAATTGACTCTCACAAAAGATTTCTTTGTAGCATAGGATGCCATTTGATAGTATTTTACCCACAGAACTATTTTCAGAGTTGGAATCAATCATATCTCAAACCCTGCTGCTGCTTTATCAACTAAATTTATGGAATATTCTAAATAATTTGTTATTTCAGCAGTATTCACAGCATCTTCACATTCCGTTTTGAGAAACCACTTTGCTCATTCATAAGATGTAACTCCTCATTCATTAAAGTTTTATCCTGAGATTGCAGCAATTCAGTCATATCTTCAGGCTCCGTTTCTAATTCTAGTTTTCTTGCTGTTGCCACCAAATGTGCAGTTACTTCCTCCACTAAAGTCTTGAAACCCTCAAAGTCATCCAGGAGGGTTGGAATCAACTTCTTCCAAACTCTTGTTAATGTTGCTATTTTGAGCTCTTTCCTTGAATCATGAATGTTCTTAATGGCATCTAGAATGATGAATCCTTTCCTGGAGGTTTTCGGTTTACTTTGCACAGATCATCAAAGGAGTCTCTATGGCAGCTGTAGCCATACAAAATGTATTTCTTAAGTAATAAGACGTGACAGTCAAAATTACTCCTTGCTCCATAGGCTGAAGAATGTCTGTTGTGTTAGCAGATATGAAAACATTAATCATTTTGTACATCTTTATCAGAGCTCTTGGGTGACTAGGTGCATTATCAGTGAGCAGTAACGTTTTGAGAAAAATCTTTTTTTCTGAGCAGGTCTCAACCACAGGCTTAAAATGTTCAATAAACCATGCTGTAAATAGACAGGCTGTCATTCAGGCAGCGTTATGCCATTTCTAGAGCACAGGCAGGGTAAATTTAGCATAATTCTTAAGGGCCCTAGGATTTTCAGAATGATAAATGAGCATTGACTTGAACTTAAAGTCACCAGCTGCATTAACCTCTAATAAGAGAGTCACCCTGTTCTTTGAAGCCTTGAAGCCTTGGAGCCAGGCATTGACTTCCCTTTTCTAGCCATGAAAGTCCTAGATGGCATCCTCTAATATAAGACTGTTTCATCTGCATTGGAAGTCTGTTGTTTTAGTGTAGCCACCTTCATCAATGATCTTAGCTATGTCTTCCAGGTAACTTGCCGCAGCTTCTTCATCAGTACTTGCTGCTTTACCATCCACTTCTGTGTTATGGAGATGGCTTCTTCCCTAAAGTCTCATGAACCAACCTCTGCCAGCTTCCAACTTTTCTTCTGCAGCTTTCTTACCTCTCTCAGCCTTCATAGAATTGAAGAGAGTTAGGGCCTTGGCTCTGGATTAGGCTTTAACTTTTAAGGGAATGTTGTGGCTGGTTTAATCTTTCCAAACTACTGAAACTTTCTCCACCTGAGCCATAAGGTTGTTTTGCCTTATTCTTGTGTTCACTGGAGTAGCACTTTCAATTTCCTTCAAGAACTTTTTGTTTGCATTCACAACTTTGCTGCTTGGCTCAAGAGGCCTAGCTTTGGGCCTGACTTGGCTTTCAACGTGCCGTCCTTACTAAGCTTAATCATTTCTAGCTTTTGATTTAAAGTAAGAGACTTGCAACTCTTCCATTTACTTGAGCACTTAGTGTCCATTGTAGGGTTATTGACTGGCCTAATTTCAGTGTTGTATCTCAGGGAATAGGGAGGCCTGAGTAGATGGAGAGAGTTGGGGCACATCCAGTTGGTGAGCAGTCGGGACACACATAATATGTATCAAAAGCACGATTCGTGGCATCCCAAAACCATTACAGTAGTAACATCAGAGATCACTGATCACAGATCACCATAACAAATATAATGAAATATTGCGAGAATTAGCAAAATGTGACACAGAGACACTAAGTGAGCATATGCTATTGGAAAAATGGTACCAATAATCTTGCTCAACGCAGAGTTGCCACAAACCTTAGATTTGTTTAAAAAAAAATCAATATCTGTGAAGTGCAATAAAATGAGATCTGCTTGTATATTATCCAGTCATCGCTTAAATGTCCCCAGTTGAAACATAGGCTTTTTTTTTTGCTTCAGTTGGAGACTACATGAAGTCTACAAACTATATTTAATTGATAGGTCTCATAAGTCTCCTGAGAATCTTTAACAGTTCTGCATCCCTTTTATGTTTTGTTCCTTACCATTTATTTGCTATACAAACTTGGTCATTTGTTTTGAAGGATTTACATTCTAGATTTTGCCAATAGTATTCCAAGTTGGTGTTGAATGTTACATGTTTTTTTAATATTTTTAAACTATATAAGAGATTATTCTTATCAGAGGAAGAAACTGAGTCTCTGAAAAGTCAGGTAGCTTCAGAATTCACACAGCCTGTAAGTTGTGGTGCCCTGATGAAAACCCATGCCTATCTAGCTTATCATTTCTAATTTTTCCCCACAATATTTACCTTGGTGATTTCTGCATTATTAATGTATTTTATTTGCTGATCATTAATGGCTTTGAAATTTAAATACAAATTAAATTAACTTCCACATTATTTGCATTCTTGGGTTATATTGGAATTATTGAATATTAAGGCTTCTAAAACTTGGTAGGTTGTATGCGTATTTTATTCTCATAGAGAGAATTGAAATTTTTTCCTTATAACTGCATTACAGTGAGACTTGTGACTGAAATGTATTTGATCTTTTAAAGTGACATCGATGTGGCCCAGCAGTTCAGCCTGAATCAAAGTAGAGTGGAAGAGATAACCATGAGAGAAGAAGTTGGGAACATCAGTATTTTACAAGAAAATGATTTTGGTAAAGGAGAAACAAATTACTAGCCACTAGATAATAATGTTATAGTATGTTGTGGCACTACTAGCAATTTCAAAAGAAAACCACACTTATATTGCATTCACGCTGACAGAAAGACTTAAAATTTGATCGAATGGATTTTCATCAAGAAAACAGTTTGGCTTGCCACCATTATGTTAAGCATCATTTCCATACTTAGAGTTCATTCTTTGCCTACTCCTGCTTCCCACACACAATAAAGAACCTATATGTTGATTTGTGTGAAAAGTCCCAATATTGAAATAATGCTCACTTTTAAACTAATCATTTGGAGCATTATTGTACCTACTATTCAAAAACTTAGGTTTTAAAACTGGTAGCAAGCCAATTTTTTTTTTTTTTTTTTTATTAAGAGATAAGGTCTCTGCTGTGTTGTTAGGCTGGAGTGCAGTAGCTATTCACAGGCGGTATTTTAGCAGTATTACAGCCTTCAACTCCTGGCCTCAAGCAATCCTCCCACCTCAGTCTCCTGAGTAACTGGGGCTACAGGTGTGCCGTTGGGCCTCGCACCAAATTCTTTTCTTGAACCACATTATAACAAGAAAGTTTAAGAGTCCATTTATGAAATTTAGTTTCTAAAGATTTAAAGTTTAAACTAGATGTTTTTACATTTAAAGATAAGACTTCAATAAATGTGACATGATTGTAATAAATCGCTAGTTGTTTTCTTTTTTAACAGTGGTATTTCTAACCTTTTTAAACTAATGACATACTAAAATTTTTAGGCGACTTTGGGATGGATGATCGTGAGATGATGAGAGAAGGCAGTGCTTTTGAGGATGACGACATGTTAGTAAGCACTAGTGCTTCTAACCTCCTATTAGAGCCTGAACAGAGCACCAGCAATCTGAATGAGAAGATTAACCATTTAGAATATGAAGACCAGTATAAAGATGATAATTTCGGAGAAGGAAATGATGGTGGAATATTAGGTATGTCATAAATAGGTGGTTATTCTAATATAAACATAATTTCTTCATTCACTTGTGAGGTTTTGGAGCATTTGCTAATTCTGGGTCTTGAGCAGCTATCTAGGTTCTGTATGTGAATTGTGATGGTTCAATAAAAGTTTTCAGCAAAACTAGCCTCTAAAAATGTTATAATAAAACCTAAAAGATGCTTATCTCCGAGAGCTAAATTTTGCTAGCCCTTAAAACTACTCTATTTGTGTTTGATAACTATGTTAAGCAAGTGTATTTTTAAATAGAAAATATAAATGAAGAATGAGAAATTGTTTTATTATACTGTTTTATACTTTTCTAAACTACCTTGAAGGAAGACAGATACAAATGGAATATACCTTTAAGTTTAATCCGTTTTAACATAATTTTATTACTCCAGTGATTGGCTGTTAATCTTTTACCATTTCTCTTTGAAATTATAACTAACTGACATTTCCTATTTCAGATGACAAACTTATTAGTAATAATGATGGTGGTATCTTTGACGATCCTCCTGCCCTCTCTGAGGCAGGGGTGATGTTGCCAGAGCAGCCTACACATGACGATATGGATGAGGATGATAACGTATCAAGTAAGCATTTCGTATTCAGTAATTCTGGGGATGATTGGAAAGATACTACACATAGAAGACTGAAAACTAGAAGTTGTAGCTTTTAATGAACTATAATGTCCTCAACTACAGTGCTTCTGATTACTCGTTCTGATTCACTTTTGTGTTTAATCCTGTGCCCCTTCCCCCTTTGGCCTTCAAGTTCAACTCTGGTGAGACTTCCTTATCATTAGAAAAGTGGTTTTTTTCTTAGTACCAGTGGGATTTCTTTCAGTTTCACAGGGGGATTTTTTTTTTCCCCATTTGTAGGGTCTGTATTATATACCCAAATCTTTTGTGACTATATTTGTTTTTATAGTGGGTGGGCCTGATAGTCCTGATTCAGTGGATCCCGTTGAACCCATGCCGACTATGACTGATCAAACAACACTTGTTCCAAATGAGGAAGAAGCATTTGCATTGGAACCTATTGATATAACTGGTAAGCAAACAGACCTTTACATTTGTACAACATAGAACATAAGGTCCTATTTCTGGTACTTGCCTGTTTCCTGATCTGCTACTGCTACTGTTTTAGATAACTAAGTTTCTTTCTCTCATGTCACAGTCATTTGTCATTGTCTTTATTTTATCCAGTTAGAATTTGAGTATTTTGTAAAGTACCTGTACAAGTTGCTGCAAAATATTCATAAGTCTGTAACAAGCTGTCTACTAACATGCATCTTAGTTTTAGGGGGTTCCCAAAATGTTAGCAGCTCACATGTATAACAGTTAGAAAATAGTGCAGGACATTTTCTAATAAAGTACAAGATTGACTAATCAGTTATCTTTCAAAGTTCTAGATTCTGTACATTTGGGCTATAATCTAGAAAAACCTAAAAATACTTGAGATGGTTTATGGGGACAGTAGAGTACTTGAAATCAATCACAGTGTAATTTAGACATAATTTTCACTTTTGCGGGGGGCAGAGTCACACTTTGTCATCCAGGCTGCTGGAGTGCAGTGGCCCAGTCATAGCTCACTGTAACCTCGGATTCCTGGGCTCAAGTGATTCTGCCTCAGCTTCCTGTACTTTAATATTTGACACCACCACACCCAGCTAATTATTTTTTGTAAAGAGAAGGGGTCTTGCTGTGTTGCTCAGGCTGGTGTCCACAAGCAGTCCTCCCACCTTGGCATCCCAAAGTGCTGGGATTACAGGTGTGAGTCACTGCTCCTGGCCAGTTTTCACTTTCAAGTAGAACAAGATTAATTTGGGGGGTTTTCTACTGAAGATAATCTGATCACCAAAAGTTGTGGCTTTGGCTTCTGGTCTCAAAAGAGTGCTTATTATGAACCTAGTTCTATTTAGGAACCTAAAGAAATAATAATGAACAAATCCTTATCCTCATACAACTCATACTAATTAGGGAAACATGACTAATTAAGTAAAATCTGTACCATATTAGTGACAGATAATCAGAGAAGGAAACTGAGTAGCTAGAGGACAGAGGTTGAAGAGAGACTGTCACTATATAATGCCTTTTTGTATTTTTTTAATACTGAACTTCATGAATGTTTTATATATAAAAACCTATAGGTTATAACATGTCTGACAGGGTGAAATCTTGAGGAATTGTTTAATCTCATGAACTTTTCTCCTAAAATTGAGGTAATGCTATCTACTTTGCAAGGTTGTAAGAATTAGAAATGAATATAGAAAAGTGTCTAGAATGGTGTTTCAGATCCGTTTGACTAGGCTTGGGTTTGTTTCACTTTATCAAGCAGCTTCTACAATTGCCATGTGTGAATTACAACTTTTCCGATAAAAATAATAACATTTGTTATCATTTAAGATTTACTCTATACCAGACACTATGCTGAGTAAGTATTTTACAAACACTGTAAGTGGTTGGCCCTATTTCAAATGAGAAAATAATGAGCCCAACTCTGAATCAAATGTGGTATGTTCATTGTTTACAATAGAAAGCTATATGGGCAAAAATGTATTGGCCCTTGCATTATTTTACTCATTTTGTACTAAAAGTCTATACATATTCATTCAGCACATTTTATTTATTGTGTGCTAGCGTCTATTTTAAATGTGGTTAGAAAATATCACATTCTACCCTCATGAGGTTTAACTTTTCTACTAGAGTCTGTGTGTAGAAAAGCAAGGGATACCATCAGGCCACATCTAGTAGCTATATGTTCCAAGCTGGCCTCTCAAGAAAATAACCTTATTTTCTTTTATCATTCCAGTCAAGGAAACAAAAGCCAAGAGGAAGAGGAAGCTAATCGTTGACAGTGTCAAAGAGTTGGATAGCAAGACAATTCGAGCCCAACTTAGTGATTATTCTGATATTGTTACTACGTTGGATCTGGCACCACCCACCAAGAAATTGATGATGTGGAAAGAGACAGGAGGAGTGGAAAAACTTTTCTCTTTACCTGCTCAGCCTTTGTGGAATAACAGACTACTGAAGGTAATGTACCTTGCAGAATTTTTTATTTCATATATATTTTGGCTATTTTTTTAAAAAATAAACTTCAAAAATCTTTGAATCATTTTGATCAAGTATTTTTCAACTAAATGGCACCTTTCCTTTTTTTCTCCCTTAAATCACAGTGTAACGGGAATAACTTCATCTGAAATACAGGGATATGTGACACCTGCATTTCTAAAAGATGTATTAATAGAGTGAATTTTCTTGACATTAAAAAGCCACTGACATTTTTAATAGTAGTTCTCTGTCCTCAGCTTCCTATAAAAAACTATTAGTTATGTTGCTTTAGTGTGCTTTACATCTGCATTCTTTAGATGTTGTTTTCTGAATAAAACATGAGTGGTTCAACTTTTCCAACAATAAATAATTCTGGCTTTATGAGAATTTAAGGTTCAGAGGTTTCTGATGAGTAGAGCAGTGCTGTTAAGCTACTCTTCTGTCTGAAGTTGAAATACGCACAGAACCAATTGATTTTATTATGTATTTGACTATATTCTAAATCTAAAGTATTTCAGAGCAGCAAGTTTGTGATGAAACTGCTCTTTATAGGAAGCACTGGCATATAATCGTTTTTCAAGAAAGTCCTAAAAATATTTATTTTTTGACTCTATAGTCTCATTATTAGAAATTTTTCCTAAGAAAGTAATTAAAAGTATTGAAAAAGCCCTTTCTGTGAAGATGTTAATTACATTGTTTGCACTTTAAAGAAACCTAAAATATTTTTTAAAGAGTAGACGAATGGATCAAATATTTTCCCTCTTACTCTGCTTCTCCCTCTCCCCTCCCAGTGGATATGTAGCCAATAAAGATATTTTAAACAGTTAATAAGGTAACCATATAATATGAAGTGAGAAAGCACATTGTATAGCTATTTGGTGTGATACTAGTTAGGTTAGTTTTAAGTTTATGAATGAAAATAAACTGTAGGCAGATAAATTTAAAACCTAAGTTGTGAGATAATGGATAAAAAATGGCTACCGTCATAACTTGAAAACTCATATTTAAAATCATTTTCAGATGGAATGAAGTGTGAATATGATATAACATTAAGTAAAAATCATGCTAAATTATATATATTATATATGTGCTGATTACAACTACATTTGAACATACTTATAGAAGATAGAAATCAGTGGTTGATTTTCAGTTAGTTTGCTTTACTTTATAATCTCTCTCTCTCTTTTTTTTCATAGCTCTTTACACGCTGTCTTACACCACTTGTACCAGAAGACCTTAGGAAAAGGAGGAAAGGAGGAGAGGCAGATAATTTGGATGAGTTTCTCAAAGAATTTGAAAATCCAGAGGTTCCTAGAGAGGATCAGCAACAGCAGCATCAGCAGCGTGATGTTATCGGTTTGTTCTGTTGGAATAGTTCCCCGATGAAATTTAAATGAGTACTTGGCTTAAAATTTACCTTTATATTGTCAGAGTAAAAGAAGTCAAGAATGAAAGGATATACTTAAATTTTTGGACAGGGAAATCCATTAAATCTGATTGCCTTATTTAGGTATGAGGTTTGCTTTCTTCAGAGAGGTTTAAGGTTCAAGACTGGCTGGGTTGATAGTCTGCTAAAGGATTGGCCTGCATTGGATTGGGGGTAGGACTTGTCCTTTTTAGACCCTCTTCTCCCCTTTGCTAATATTGTTATAAATTGATCTTGGTGGAGGTAAAATTTTATCTGGCCACTTTCATTAGAGAAAGTACCTGTCTTAGTGTACTTGTTTTAAAAGTAAGTGGTTCTAAAATATTATTCAAAACCATACATTTTATGTCTTCTCTTCGCATGACCACTTGCAGATGAGCCCATTTTGGAAGAGCCAAGCCGCCTCCAGGAGTCAGCCATGGAGACCAGCAGAACAAACTTGGATGAGTCAGCCATGCCCCCACCACCACCTCAGGGAGTTAAGCGAAAAGCTGGACAAATTGACCCAGAGCCTGTGATTCCTGTAAGTAAGCAAATCTGTCCATCAAGACATTTGAAGGTATTTGTACAGTCAGTAGCAAGTGATATTTTGAAGTATTTTGGTTTAGACAGCAAATGGCAAGGAGTAGGTCCAGAGGAAGAATGGCAGCTGAGGATATATGAACACAATCTGCTTTAAGTGGGAGAAGCTGTTCTGGAAGTCTGTAGAGTCTGTCTGACTCTTCATGTCTTGCTTCAGAGTGGTCCATAGTGAGCATCTTTGGCTAATGTAGAATCCTTGACTCTGAATTTGGTTCTGATTTATTCTTTAGCAAACATTTCTGCATTATCTCCAGTACCTGGACAGTTTTAGGTTATCATATTGAGTAATCAAAATAAATTTGTCAAATACCTGGAAAAAAATGAAGCCGTATCTGGCTACTTCATTCAGACTTTGGCTACCTTTAAGTTCAGCTAGGATATAGGAAAACTAAATAAGTATAAAGGAAGTAGTAGAGTCTGATTTAGGACTTCCCGATATAAAGTCTATAGAATAAATTAATCTGAGCAAGGGCTGGGCGTGGTGGCATATGCCTGTAATCCTAGCACTCGGAGGGGCTGAGGTGAGAGGATCACTTGAGGTCAGAAGTTCGAGACCAACCTCAGCAAGAGCGAGACCCAATCTCTACTAAAAATAGAAAGAAATTAGCCAGGCATTGTGATGCCACCTGTAGTCCCAGCTACTCGGGAGGGTGAGGCAGGTGGATCACTTGAACCCAGGAGTTTAAGGTTGCTGTGAGCTAGGCTGATGCCACAGCACTCTAGCCTGGGCAACAGAACGAGACTGTGTCTCAAAAAAATAAAAATAATTATTTGAGCAAAGGGAGGCATTTCAATAACCTTAGCCTCCTGGTTCAGCCTCCAACAAGAATACTCTGCCAGTTTTTAAGAAGCAGATCTGATCTCTGTGCCCTCTGGTGGTAGGGAGTTGTCAGTAAGAGCATTTTTCTGTGTATGCCTGGGAATGGGAATAGGTAGTGAGTAGGTGACTCCAATATCACTCTCCTGGTAATTCTTTGGTTTCTTAAAGACTTCATTTTTTAATGTTCTCAACTTTTTATATTAAACCCGAGAAGAAGCAAATACAGGGGACACACCCAGAAAAATAATCTCCCCATTCCTATTTGCTACCATAAGAGCTTCAAGGCTCCTAGAGTCAAAGCTTATGGTTTTTAGTTACATTATAATAACCTCACAGCAATTTTATGCAACAACAGTTGATAGTACTGGGCTAATTAATATTTTTATTTTGCCATGGGATAAATGGGTTATTCTCTTTTTCTAAAATACTACTAGAGAAACTTTTTGCTTTTGTTTTGTTTTTACTGCTTATTTTTATTTTCAAATTTCTTACATAGACTTTTTAAGTATTTGACTCCTAAAAAATAAGTATAAATGAAACACTTATGGTTTAGGATAATAAGATAAAAGTTGGTTTCTTTTTGTAAGCTACTTTGATGTAGCTTTACAATACATGAAAAAGAAGATATATACTATTTTATATTTTTAATTGTTGGGAAGCATGGAGATACCCCAGTATTTCTTTCCATCCAGAAAACTTCAACTGTATTCTTAAAAGAAAATACCTTTAAAATGTGCATCTTAAATTGTTTTTTTTTTTTTTTTTTTTTTGCTTTAAGCCTCAGCAGGTAGAACAGATGGAAATACCACCTGTAGAGCTTCCCCCAGAAGAACCTCCAAATATCTGTCAGCTAATACCAGAGTTAGAACTTCTACCAGAAAAGGAAAAGGAGAAAGAAAAGGAAAAAGAAGATGATGAGGAAGAGGAGGTAAGGAAACTATAAGAGATATCTGATAAATAAACTTTCATTTCAGAGTTAGCAAAAACTTTCAACCAGTTTTTTTTTTTTTTACTTTTCATATTGGGACTAAATAAATTAATGTTGAGCATCAGAGTGATGAAAAATGTTTGAATTTAATCATAGTCTCAGTCGTATAGATTATCATTAAGAACATCATATTCTATGCTGTGTTGTAACTCATTAGCTCCTTTGTGGGTTTTTGAAGGACAGGGGACTGCCTTTATACTGGTTTCTTGCCTGGCCTCTAAATTGCCTGAAGCTGCTTTTATTATCTTGTGGTCAGTGGTCAATTCTTACTGCTCTTACCATCTGCCTCTGATATAACTTCTTTTCTATCTGTGGCCTGGAAATCAGTTGCCAAAACATTTTCCATTTGTCTGGTTTCATTTTTGTTCTTAAGTAGACCAGAGTAGTGTGTGACTTTGCTAAAATAGATTGAGTGAAGGCTTGGATTACTTTTACTGTTTTAAAAAGTAGAGGTGCTTTAGGAATTCATTTCTTTTTCCTAGAGCATGTTTAAACTATTCAAGGTCTTTTGTTTTTGGCTTTTTTTTTTTTTTTTTTTTGCCTTTTTCTTATTTCTGGATCATTGGGGTTGTTAAGACTTAGAATTTATCCTTTGATGATTTTGTTTAAACTCTTAAATTTAAAATACATTGTCTTTCAGATAGCATTGAAGCTGTTTAAATTTCTTCCATAACTACAGGTTATGGATTGGATACATTTTCATTAGCGTATATTCTTATTTCTAATTTAGCATTATGTCAGCTGTAGATTTTATAACACTTAGTGTTTATTTTTAAGATGGACACTACAGTATTTTAAAAGCAAAATTATCTTCAAATCTGCTCTAACCTGTGTACTAGGGTGTGCTGTTATCTCAAACTTAGTGTTGAATCAGTATTAAAATTGTTATGCTTTCTGTTATTTGTGAAGCTGCTGACCCCTGGCTCTTTAGACCCTGATATATAGTTCTAGCTTAGCCTCAGAGCATCTTAGCTGCTGCCCTGTGCCAACTTCAGAGTGCAAAAAGCCATTTAGGCAGCAGGTCTGTAGGTGGCAGATGGCTGGGAGCTTAGGTTGCTTAAATAAAATGTGTATTATGGATGATAGCCTATTTCTAAGTTCCTTAACAAGGCCAGTAACCGAAAGCTCCATGACCAGCAGCAGTTTGTAGACCACACTGTCTAGTTCACATCGTTATAGAGCAATACAGAATCATACATTCAGCCAAATGTTTGCTTGTGGATACAGGAGAATTTCTTTTGTAATTTAATAAAGATAAACTTCAGAGTTCATACTAGATGTTAAGTCATTTTTCAGCAGCAAGTACAGTTTATTAATCAAAATACACAATCTAGAGCTTTGAGGAGCTATAGAAATGCTTAATTTTGCAGCAGAGTAGTTTTGTCCGCTTATCTTTTTTTGGGGGGGTCATTTTCATTCAGGATGAAGATGCTTCAGGGGGTGATCAGGACCAAGAAGAAAGAAGATGGAACAAAAGGACTCAGCAGATGCTTCATGGTCTTCAGGTATTGCCAGTATAGTCTTAGAGAAAAATGCTTCATCAAAGACTTTTGGCATTATTCCCTCAAAAAAAAGGTTGCATATTATAAATAGAAAGAATAACCTTCATGAAACCTTTTCTAAAACTACATTATTTTTAAATGTTTTAATTAAATATGTAAACTGTTAGGCCAAGAGCCTGAAAAGCATTCAGGAGAATACTTTCTCAGAGTTATCCTAAAAAGCATAACTGTGGTGATATTTTATGGAACTGGTTAGTATGTTTACAGCTTCTTATTTTCAGTTGAGCAAATTTAATGTATTGAATCATCAGATTTCTTGAGTCATTATAGAGAATCAGAAGTCACTTATCCTTTAATCTACCAGATACAGGATATCTTGAGCATCTATAGAAAAACCAGGCAAGTTGCTCAAGGTTTCCTAAAATAGATTCAAAGGATAGTTGACATTTAAAACATTTTTTTTTTTCACTTTAAAAACTCTAAGTGCTAGATTTTACTATAATATCACAATAGGTGTCCAAAGAAATGAGTTACTTTAGTAATCCACGTCAGAACAATGTCACTTGTTTTTCTTTTGATTTTAGACATCCGATAATAGGCCTTGGCCCTTTACCTTCTTGATTAACTTGAGAATCATTCACATACCATTCAAAAAAGTCTTGAGCAGAATATACTCATATTCAAAAAAGTGTACTCGAAGTACTCAAAAAAGTGTGCTTTTTCCAATAACCAAAATTGTCATCCTTATTAAATTGCTACTTGATCGTGCAGGTTATTTTAATTCATCCCTATTTTGGTTTTATTTCAGCGAGCTCTCGCTAAAACTGGAGCTGAATCTATCAGTTTGCTTGAGTTATGTCGAAACACGAACAGAAAGCAAGCTGCAGCAAAGTTCTACAGCTTCTTGGTTCTTAAAAAGCAGCAAGCTATTGAGCTAACACAGGAAGAACCGTACAGCGACATCATCGCAACACCTGGACCAAGGTTCCATATTATATAAGGAGCTAGAAGCATTATAGCTAGTGTTCATTTCACTAGTGCGTACAAATTGCCCCCATGTGTAGGGCACACAGAACCTTTCAAGAAAATTTAGATTTTTGTCTGTACAAAGTCTCTGCCTTTTTCTTTCTTCATTTTTTTCCCAGTATTTTAAATTTATCAATTTCATTTTTAAGGGAAACTGATTATATGGGTTGTTTGTGTTCTGATGGAGAAAACAGCACCCCAAGGACTCAGAAGATTATTTTAACAGTGCAGAACAGATGTGTGCAATATTGGTGCATGTAATAATGTTGAGTAGCAGTCAAAAGTCATGATTTTATTTTGTTCTCCATTACTGCGTCGAAACGAAAACCTGTCTGGAAAAATGCCTGACAGTTTAATTTAAGAGCTATGGTGTGAGTCTGACAGGGAAACAAAAAATGTCTTTCCATCAGTAACACCGGCAATATTCTCGTTAACCACTGTACCTAAAACAGCAGAGGTCATCCTCTTGATATGTTTTAAAGTATAATTCCATAATGAGCAAGGGTGTACGTGAAATTGTGTTGTGACTGATCCCCTGCAGCTATAAAAAAAGATAGGACTTGGTGTAAAGTGTTCTATTTTGTAAATCATTCCATTTGAGTCTTTCTGATGAACTTTGCTATCCTGAAATCTGTTATTTTAGTGAGGCTCCAAAATGAGCGGAGTAGACTTAATTAGAGTAGAATGACTATTAAAAACATTTATAACTTTCCAGGAGCTACAAATCAAAGTTTTAAAAAGATGTTTTGATATATTTGTTTGAGTATTCAGATCATGAAAATAGAAATTGCCCTGCCTACTAAAGGGACAGACTGATGGGAAATTATACACCTGGTTGACTTAACCTTTAAGCAGACAATGCTGTAAAAACTAATGGCTTCTCTGATATTTATTATAAATTTTAGTACTGATCTTTTTCCATTGCTGCACACTCCTGTGTTTGGAACTTTATTTTAATAGCTTTGCAACTGAAATCCTATATCCAGTTTCCTGTAATTTAATTGAAAAACACACATTCAAATAAAGGCTTTATTATTAACAGACCAGATAGCACCAGAAATTATGTGACTATTATGATTGTCAAAACATGTCTTAACTTTTTAGGGCAAAATTAACAGTGAAAGTTCTAGCTTAAGTGTTGGCACTTTTGTGGGAAAAAAGATCATTTTTAAAACTCAGACATCAGTGTATACCCAATAATTTTAAATTATGTGAAATGTTTTAAATTTGTGAACTCGTAATTACTGTTTTAATGATTCAGTTTCTTGAGAGTGATAATTGTATAAAATTGCTGTTGCAGCTTTATTTTCAATATGATGTGCCTGTAAACCATGATTTTTCCCCCTTTGTAAAAAGACATTGTAGATAATTGAATGTTTGATTATAGAAAGGTCATTAGTTTCTTGTTACACATTTTGTTAGTCTGGTTTTTGTTGCTTATCGGGTTTAATATTGTTCTTGAAAATAGTTGATGCTATGTTATGTATAACTTTTCTAATAAAAGTTGTGTTATAAGCTGTAAATTTTGGAATATTGGTTATTCAGTTGGTGTTCCCCTGGGAAAAGTTGACTGAAAAAGTTAACAGCCAAAGCCCTCTTGTCTTTGCCTAATCCAGAACAATTATCCATATAAATGAAGTGAATTTTTCAAAGGAGGTCTTAGACTAAAAAATAGAAGACTAGAATATTTTGTATCTTGACCTTTGTTAACGGAACTACGTGATCCAAAATTTTTAGTAAATGTGTAAGTTATAATGTATGTAGAATGTATTAAGATTAAAATGAAACCAACAGATGTCTGGTGCTCAGGAAGCTTTGGGGCATGAATATATCCCTGTAACTGCTAAGTATATACAAACCATGACATGCTTATGGATGTACGTCCTTGGATCTAAACAAACTGTGTGGGTGGGCAGGTGCTGGAGATTTCCTGCGTTGATCTGAGAACCCTAACTGAAAGCCAGGGCGTTCAGTAACTTGACATGTAACCACCTTTACAGTCAAGCCTCTGACTGTCCTGCCCTTAACTGTGAGCTTTAAGGCACTTAGAATTTTATGGTTTAAGCCCTGCTGTATCTTAACCGTTAATAGTTTGATGCTGTTTGTAATAGGAAAGACAGTTTTTATTAAGCACCAATTATCTTCAAACCCAGAGCAGCTTTAATTTGGGACTCACTGCCATGGAGACAGACTACTAAGGAATTACAATTAATGTGAAAGTGACAGGAGCCTCGAATACAGCATACCAAAGAACCTGGGGAAAGACCAGAAAGAAAAGATTCTCAGATGTTAAAAAGCTTTTGCTAAGATTTACAACATGCCTCAGTGTAGTAAATAAAGTGTTATGGTGTTGTTTACACACACCAGAACCATGAGTGTTTGACTTGGAACTCAAAGGCCTAGGTGGAGACAGACAGGAGAATCTCGTTTTGTGACTGTCCTTCCCAAACTTGGAGTTACCAGGGTGGTGCTGTGGAAAGAGCAAACGGCAGAGTAGAAACCCAGCCTCTAATCTTAATTTGGTTATGGAACCTAAAATTTGAGAAGCTTCATTCTGTATCTGGACCTACCATCTCAAATAAAAAGAAAAACAAATCCCACCTGTTTCCAAGAGTTGTGAAAACTCTATTAGCTAATTAAAAGCAATTTTAAAAGCAGCTAACATTTGTATGATGGAGATAACATCGGCTTTGATTCAGGCCAGTTAGATGCATGTGCTTGATCAAGGTTTTTAACCTTTCTGATCCTAGGGCACCTCATGTGAAGTAGGCACTTCTACTTGGAGGGACCACATGCACCTCAACCTAATTTATCTTAAAACTTAATTCTACTTTACTCCTTTAGACCTCCCTAAAACTTCATCTTGGTGAGTGGTTCCTTCACCTTCCGGGTCCCCACTACGTGGTGAGTCAGTGTTCTTATATTTCAAAATATACATTCTCTTGCTCACACTACTGTTTAAGACTCTTACAGAGATTACTACAACAGCCCCGTTCACCCATTCAAGATACTTAGTGCTATCAACAGTTCTTAAAATGTTAATAACAACACTCATATAGACATCACATATCAAAGTTCTATTTAGCTCCTTTTCTGTTTTTAAGGCAGGGTCTTGCTGTGCTGCCCATGCTTTAGGGTGCAGTGGGTATTCACAGGCTTGATCATAGTGCACTGTAGCCTTGAATTCCTGGGCTCAAGCAATCCTCCCATCTCAGCCTTCCAAGCAAGCAGCTGGGACTACAGGCACATGCCACTGTGCCTGGCTCTATTAAGCTAGTTAGTGAGGGAACCAGCAAGATAAAGTTCAGTAAGAATTGAAGAAATGAGATTTTTCTTATGTTAAAATAAAAAGGGGAGTGCTAAAATAATAAGATTGCTGGTTTAAATACAAAACTGGCTAAAGTTGGCAGGGCAATGAAACAGAAAACTGAGTTATAAGTCATTTGGGACCTAAACAGTTGTGAGTCCTATGTTTATATTCTTTCAGTGCTATCTAATATGGGCCACATATATAACTCTAAATTTTCTAGTCACATTAAGAAAGACAACTGAAATTAATATATTTATTACTTATATATATCCAAAATATTACTTTAAACTAATCAGTGTTTTTAAAATTTAGGGAGATATTTTACTTTGGGGGGGATAGTAAATCCTCAAAATCTAGCATATATTTTACAACTCACTTCAATTCAGGCTAGCAGAATTTCAAAAGTTCAATAGCCACATGTGACTAGTGGCTATCATATCAGCACAGCTCTAGCATGGCATTACAAGGTTACATAATCTTAAAATAATTCTAAACCTAGGCAAGGTGCATAGATTCCATGAATGCATTAAAAAAAAAAAAAATTCTCTGCCTTTGTAGAGCTTACATTCTGGCATGGAGACAAACAATGAATAAACTTCAGTTAAAAATCTAAAATGTTAGGATAGTTGTGGTATTAATAGGGTGGTCAGGAAAGGCCTGGTTGAGAAGGTGAGGTTCTGAGCAAAGACTTAGAGGAAGTAAGAGGCAAGAGGATGGATAGGGGAGGAAGGATTCAGAGAGAGAGACTGCATAGAGCAAAGGCTCACAGGCCTAATTGTGCCTGACTTGTTCAAGATAAAGCAAGACGAGTATGGCTGGAACAAAGTGAACAAGGGGGAAGGTCATAGAAGATAAGGTGGGAGATTTAACAGGCCAGATCATGTCCAGCAGAATGGATGGAAGCCATTTATAAAGTGTTATGGCATCTCTGGCCATAATCTGAGTAAAGTTAATGCTTCTGGAAGGTGTGTCTAGTTTACTGTGTGACTGGGAATAATTCCTGATGGATTGCCACTGGTAGCTGAACTTGAGAAATACAGGTCAAAGAGACAGAGGACTGGTATTTGCAGTGAAATGGACCAGGGTTTGAAGCTTCACTGCCTTTTACCATCAAAGTGGCCTTGGATCTCAGTTTTCTCTAGTACAAAACCATTGGTGCCAAACTTGTAGAGTCTTGTGAAGATTACATGAAATAAAGAATGCATATTAAAGTGCCTAAAACAGTGGGCACTCAATAAATGGTGGCTATTGTAAACATGATTAAAGCAAGGGAATCGTAATAGAAAAATGAAGTTTTCAGAATATGGATTTGACAGAGTGGGATGTTAAACGCACAGGAGAATGGAGAAGCTAAAGGTTATTGTAAATACTGGGGACTCTCACTGAGAAGCCAGAAGGAACCTGGAGAATGGGCTCTCTCTGACCGTTCCCTCCCTTCAAGCATGTTATCTTCCCTCTGCCCTTTGCTCACCTGGAGCCAGCTGCATCCCACTCACCTTTCAGGTTCCAGCTGAAGTGTAAATTCCTCGGGGAAATTCTGCTGAGTCACACCCCCTGCCATAGTAAGTCAGGTTTTCTGAGTAAATGTTCTTGTAGCTCCCCGAAATGAAATGAAAATGAATAAAAGACTGTTATAGTTAATTGGCAACACTTGGCCACCATCTTAGAAAGGAATTGCAAGGTTGAAGTCCTCTTTTAGAGATCTCTATCCAAATAATTAGATTATATAGCACTAAATAAAGGGAAAATAACCACAAATTCTTAGAAGTCAGAAGGGGTCTTTCAATAGTCACCTGTGAGAAAATCCTAGTTTAAAAGCAGTTTGAACATCCACACCCTCTAGAATACCCTGCATGTTAAATTTCTAAAGTGGTATGACCAACTGGTTAATATAACACAATCCAGTCAGTAGCATTATACGTGTCTCCTCTCCTAACATTGTGTCTCTTTAAACCATGTTAAGAAAAAAGCGGTATATCAAATTAGATACCCTGGTAGAAAGATCACTGACCTCACAGACATACGTGGATAAAGCCCAGCTCCATCACTTATCACAGAGTGTGCCCTGGGCAAACCTCTTCACCTCTCTGAACCTCAGTTTCCTTGCCCATAAAATTGGGTAGCGATACCTACCTCCCTCATGGGTTTGTGAGGACTGAAGGAAATACTGCGTGAAAGCAACAGCCATCAAGGCAGGCCGGGCCAACAGCTCAGTAGCAGGAAGTATGTAGTTACATCCCTCTAAGCTTTTTCTTTTTTCACTAAATTCACAATAACAAAACATGAAAGTGATCTCTCTAAGTCCTATAAGAATATTTTAAAAATCCATGTATTCTAAAAACTGGAAGCCAAGGATCATACGCAGAGAAGCAGCCACGCTCCAGGAGGAGAGGAAGCCAGGCCTGGTCGTGATCTCCCACGTGGAGCTGGGGGCCCAGAGCGTTAGTGGGTAGCTGAGCAATCCCGAAAATAAGGAGCCACTTTTGACACCTTGTTTTCCTTTCTTACAGTCTTGCTTTCACACTATTTCCTCTAAACATTCTTACATTGTCATCAACTAGCAAGTCAACATAGGGGCTCTTAAACAGGTGGGAGGACAGAAAGGTTCGCCCAGGAGCATCTGCGCCCCATTCCTCCTGCTGTCTTCCCAGCGAGACTCTTAGGTGGGCCCGGCAGGTAATGGGAACGGTGAAGTGGCCAGGCGTGCAGCAGTGGAGGGTGGGGAGGGACAGTGGGGAACCGGCTGAAAGGGGGTGGGGGTGAGCACAGCGTCTGCTAACATTTCACCAACTGCTGGTTCAGAAAAGAAGGTGGAACATTGCCACATTTGGGGAGAGGCCAGGGATCCAGATTGTTATGTGAACACTCCTGAGTTTTAAATATGATATGTGATTTAAAATTGTTTTCAACACCATGCAGGCCACACACACATCTGCAGACAGATCCAGCCTATAAGCCTCAGGTTTGTGGCTTCTGTCGAGTAGACTGTGAGGCCTACGAGGAAAGCAAGTTGTGCCACCTAAAACAGGGATTCCTGGACTCCTTCCTCCAGCACTGCTCCAAAGGCCACAGGCTTGCTGCTTCCTCTGGAAGAAGACTGTCTTCCTTTTTTCCCAGGCCTGTATTTGATTCTCCAGGCCCACAGGCAGAATTCGTACCTGACTGTGTATGCTTCAGGTGTGCCCGGCTAATGCTTTGTGTGACGACTGTTTTATAAGCATGCCCAACTCAATGGAGATGTCTTCTGAAAAGCAGTGCTTGAAAAAATGTAATCCTAGAGACAAAAGTCTCATCCCCTCAAATCTCCCAAAACCAAACGATGTACGGAGTCGCAGATGTTCGTCAGCTGAAAGTCGTATGGAAGATTGTGATTCTGTAGGCCTGAAGTTTGGCCCGGAAATCTAAATTTGTAACAAGCACTCCTGTGGTTCTCAGGCAGGCAATTTCCAGATGACATTTTCAGATACCAGAATTTATCCTTATCCTCCGAGTTGCCATTGCAAACACTTGGCCAGCATCTGGAGCCCCGGCCAGCGGGAGGAAGTGCCTTCTGTGATCAGCCATTACTTATGCTCTAAGACTAATTAGTTCTCAATTGGCCAACAGCTGTTTGGTGGAAAATTCAGCAGGAATGAGGCTCTCCAAGTGGAGCAAACTGGTGCAGTGTTATTTCCAGAAGGCATGTGGCCAAAGGGGTTCTCATGTCCTATTGTAATTTTCCGAGCTGCTGACAGTTTCCTATGTGCTGTGAAAATTAGTAAGGACACCAAAGGATGGACAGTAATCCTATCAACAGTGATAATCAAAGCAGCAACACAGCTTATCTTTATCGAGTGAGTTTGGCCTAGTAGTCGAGAACATGAGATTGGAATAAAAGAGAGGTGAGTTCAGTATTAGCTCTTCCTCTAACTGGAAGCTGTGGTGAATGCCTTCATTTCTCCAAGTCTTGGTCTTTCCTGAGGAAACTCATAAGGCTCCTGTGAGGCGTAAGTGACACCATGCAAGGAATGCAGTTAGCATAGTGCCTGGCCAGCTGAGCTGCTCTCTATTAGCTGTTTTTCAGGCCAAAATATTCATTGAGTGTTTTAGCCTGAGCAAGGAATGATTCTGGTGCCAGGTATACTGATATGAACGTAACAGACACTTTTGGTGAGTTCAAGAGAATCAGGACAGCTTTTCCAAAGAAGTAAACCTTCCTTCCATTTCCCCAGAGAAATCATTCTCCCCATCTTCTCTATTTCCGTATTTATTCATACCCCTTTGATGAAATTTATCACAATATACTGTACTTTACCTGCTTGCTTCTCGTGACTACTTGACTGTGAACTTTTGGAAGACTTGTCTGTCTGTGATCCCAGAACTACTTGACCCAGTATGTGACTCCAAGTTGGGGTGTGATCAACTTTTATTGGCTTCAGCGTGACCAGTGGTAAAGGATGAAAATAAAATAACTTATATGAAGTCAATGTCTGCAGACATTGGTCTTGAGACTAGAATATGAATTCTTATGGTTTTTAAAAGCTCATTATTTTGCCTGAAAAAACAAGGGGAAAAAAAACTAAAAAGGAAGGAAGAATAATTTATCCACCACTTTCCATCTTCCAGCAGTCAAAGCTTTGCTCCGTGGACATTAGTTACCCATCGCTTCCAGGGCCACCAAGCAGATGCTCTGCTTACCTGTGAAGGCAGGAGACAGAGGCCCTGGAGGGTTTGCCCTTGTGCAATTGGTTCAGAGACCACCTAGCAGAGATGTTTGGATCAGAACAAATGACCAAGGGCCCCAGATTCAGATGCTACATTGATCAGTTTGGATGAGAGCCTGTCAGTTTAAATATATGGTAAATTATAGGAGAATGCTTGATTTGAAATTCCAAATGCCCACAATAATTCTTGGTATAGAACCTTGCTTTCCGGGAAAGTGTCATTTTCTTCATGCTGTTTGGAGGGTAACAGCAGCTGGTAAATTCTGAGTTTCTTTCCCCTGAGCCATCCCAAATTTGTTTAGGTTGACTCTGCCAAAATAACAGAGACTGGCAGCTTCGCTTGATTATAGACGTTGTGTATGAAATGTTATTCTCTGCTTTACCTAACCCCATGATCATGATGAGTACTAAATGAGGTAATGTATGTGCACCTACTTTGCAATCTGGAAAGCTCCGCAAAAGTAATTACAATAATAACAACATAGCTTCCTCAGGAAGAAGAGTCACCGTATGAGATGAAGATAATGTTAGGCCTTAATTTGAAAGTCAATTTCAGCAAGGTAAGGAGGATACAGGATAGTTAAGGTTGATTTCTTGGGGGAACCATCTCAAGTATTATGAGCGTCAACATTTCAGAAAATCTCAGCACTTAAGGCTTTCCTTGATGGGATTCTGAGGCAGAAGCAACTTTCCACCAACTTCTTGAAACTTTGTCACAGCAGATAGTCTCCATAACCATAACCCTAATGGGATAAAATCAATCAAGAAAAGAAAGGAATTTCAACTCAACAAACATTTATTGAATACCAGACACTATTCTAGGTACTAATATCATATGAAGACATAACCCTTGCAATTTTTTTTTTTTTTTTTGAGACAGAGTCTCACTCTGTTGCCCGGGCTAGAGTGCCGTGGCGTCAGCCTAGCTCACAGCAACCTCAAACTCCTGGGCTCAAGCAATCCTTCTGCCTCAGCCTCCCAAGTAGCTGGGACTACGGGCATGCACCACCATGCCCAGCTAATCTTTTCTATATATTCTTAGTTGTCTAGATAATTTCTTTCTATTTTTTCAGTAGAGATGGGGGTCTCACTCTTGCTCAGGTTGGTCTCGAACTCCTGAGCTCAAATGATCCGCCCGCCTTGGCCTCCTAGAGTGCTAGGATTACAGGCGTGAGCCACCTCGCCCGGCCAACCCTTGCAATTATACCTTCAAAGATTGTAAGGAAGCTGTGAGTGGCATTTTAAACCATACTTTGAAGAATGAATGGGTTTTCATTCAACAAGTGGAGTGCAGAGGACAGGAGGGAAGGGTGTTTCAGGAAAAAAGAATAGCATGGGCTAAGGCATGAAGGTAAAAAGGAATGGAGTTGATTTGGAAACCCAAATATAAGGAGGCAAAGCCCCGGTAGCAGTCTGAGGTCAGAATTAAGTCTTAGGATAAGCAATACTGCTAGATTTTCTACCAGATACTAGGCTCAAAGACCACCTTGCATTTCTCCTTCCCTCAGCATAGAAAGGCTGCTATACATTCTTTACCAACAAATTTGGCCTCTCTTACAACAATCTCTTCTGGTTTTAATTAGATCATGGGGGGTCTTTATTCCATTACAAACCAGGCAGAGAAAAGACAGTTGAAAAACATTTCCAGACAAGAATCTGCTTGCAGAGTAGGGCCATTTTCATAAGTCCTGGTTCCAGCTCTGTTTGCATGAGCCTTACTGCCAGGAAACCTAAGTCTACCCATCATGACTCTGGTGGCCACTGCAGGGTCTCATGCTGATAGCCTGGGACTATAAGGAAGAACACTGGGCCCTGGAAAATTGTGTAGGAGGAGAAAGAACAGGAGGCTTTCAATATCCTGAGACTTTTCCCTGGGTTGCTGACAGGGGCATTCACGGCCAGGAGTACTGGCAAAATGGGTAGGCCGAAGACAGAGGATGAAGAGTGGCCACCTCAACAGTTATTTTTTCCTGGAATCTTTTCTCAATGGCCCTTTTCTTGATCCTGAAGCAGAGCCCAGGACAGAATGCCTTCCTGATGGCCCAAAGGTGACAAATGGTTGAGATCTTAGGGACTGTCACTTCTGCTCTTGGGAGAATTGTATAATAATATAATTTATTACCAATTTAATAACAATAATAACAATAATATATTTATCATGGCTAGAATTTGTAAAACACTTTCTATGGGCCAGGCTGTATGTTAAACATATCACGTATGTTATCTCATTTAATCCTTCCAACATCTCCATGAGGTAAATGCTATTAATAGTAGTATTACTATTATTATTAACTTTATCAACAGATGTGGAAACTGAGTGTGGCCTAGACTGTAATTGTCATTGAAGATTCCATTTGTTTCTCGACATGTCACAGCTCAACTCTTGTTAGGTGACTAGTTCTGGCCAATGGGCTCCAAGAAGAAGTGAAGCATGGTGGTTCTGAATCAAGGTAGTGAAAAGCCCATATGCACATCTCCCCCAGTGATTAAGGAGGGTAGGAATGCCACGGAAGCTACTAGATGGTGGAACCTCCATCAGGCTGGGTCCCTAAGTGACTTTAGGGAGGAGAGCCTTCTCCCAGACCTGGGAGAGATATATATACCAGGACCAAGAGATTAATCTTTATTGGGTTAAGCCACTGAGATTTCAGTGTTAATTTATTACTGATATATAACCTAGCCTATCCAAACAATATATTGAGGCCTTAAGAAGTTTAGTAACTATAGAATGAGTTGAGTGATTGAGCTGGAACTAGAGCCAAAATTTCCTAGTTCTTTTTACTACACAAATTCAAGTCTAT
The DNA here is from genome assembly GCF_041146395.1 of Eulemur rufifrons. Taxonomy (NCBI): domain Eukaryota; kingdom Metazoa; phylum Chordata; class Mammalia; order Primates; family Lemuridae; genus Eulemur; species Eulemur rufifrons. The sequence goes on from NC_090985.1 coordinate 46,129,117, forward strand.
AATAAGGGCCATAGTTTCTATTGCACCATCCACTATAGCACATGAAACTGACTTCAAAATCCTATCCGTGAAAGACCCAACACATGTGGGATGCCCCTTTAAGACAGCTAATAGATTAGCTCTGACAGGGCAGGCTGGTTAGAGGCAGATGTGTAGACTGAATTTCCAAGCAGACCCACCATGTGACAAAACTTAAATGTCACTAAAACCAGAGTATAAGCAGAAAGGTTACCAAATAGCCTCACAAGGGAACAGGAATTTACCATGGTCCAGGCCCAGAGGCTTGTCCAGTTTGGTCAGCAAACCCAAAGCAGATTCATTGCTCTGAGTCCAATTTGGAGTATCCAGCCCACAGAAGACTTAAGAAGACTTAAACCAAAGATCCAATTTATTAATTTGTAATAAGAAATATGCCAGTCCCGGGGCCCACAATGATTTTGTTGGCCTGACTAATTAGCACAGTCTCACCATTGACACAATTGATCCCTAGTTCAGTCTTGAAACAAATTCTTGACCTGGCTTCTGTGACATCTCACTCTTAATCTCTTTGAAGTTTGTTTGTTTTTCCTACCTCACTAGAAACTTGTTCTCAGATTCCTTTGTTGATTCTTCTTCATCTCCCAACCCTTAATATTGAAGGCCTCAAGGTTCAATCCATGAACTTCCCTTTTCTATCTTTGCATTCCCGTGGCAATTTCTTCCAGTCTCCTGCCTCTAAATATCATCTACATGGTGATGACTCTTAACTTTATGTCTCCCTCCAGCTGTGACTTCTCTTTTGAACTTCTAGCTGCCTGTTTCATATCTCCACTGGGATGTCTAATAGAATCTCAAATTGAATGTGTCTGGAGCTGACTTACTGATCTTCACCCACAAGCAAGCTCCTCCTGCAGCTTCACCATAGTAGTTAGTGGAACTTCACATCGCAGTTAGTGGTAAATTACTCAGACCTACAACCTTGGAATCACCCTTGACTCACAAGTTTCTCTCACACACACCACTCATACCCTCCAACAAGGTTCTCTGACACACATACCCTTCAAACGCTCCCGCTGCTGTATTTTCAAAATATGGCCAGAATTTAACCACCTTTTACCACCTTCATTGCTACTACCCAAGTTCAAGTCACCAGCCTCTCTTTCCCTAGACCATTGCACTAGCCTCCCAACTGATGTCCCTTTCCCTGAGCACACTCCCTTCCCCCAAACTGTTCCCAACGCAGGAGTTGGAGGAGGGATCGTGTTAAAACCTTGGTCAGATCACATCACCCTTCTGTTCAAACCTTCCCAGTGCTTCCCGTCTCACTCAGAGTAAACAGCACTCATTAGAATGGCCGAAAAGATCCCAGGCGACCTCATTCCCCCACCCGCATTACCTCTCATCACATTTCCTACTTCCTTCCCCCTTGCTCACTCCACTGTCACTCTGGCCTCCTTGCTAGGCCTGGAACAAGCCAAGCCCATCCCACTTCAAGAATGTTCTACCAGCTGCTTCTTTCACTTAGAACGGTCTTCCCCCAGATAGTCGCATGGATTGTGCTTTCACCTTCTTCAAGTCTGTGTTTAAATGGACTTTCTTGAAGAGGCTTTGCCTGCCCACCCTAACAAAAACTGAAACACTCCCAGCACTTCCTATCCCTCTCCTCTGCTTTATTTTCCCCCATAGCCACACTTAAAGTACTATGTATTGCGTGTGTGTATGTGTGTGTGTGTGTGTGTGTGTCTTACCTAGAATAAATGTAGACCTCATGAGGACTAGGGATTTTGTCTCACTAATTCACTTCTGTATCTCCAAGACCTAGATTTTAAAAACTCTGAAGCATAGTAGATATTTGGTATTTATTTTGGATGAATGAATGATTAATCCTACAGCATATACATACAGCCAAACTGTGTTCAGAATATTGCCTGGTGAGCATGGATTTGAGCAAGGGTCAGTATCTGATGAACTAAATGTTTTAATGACATCATTTTAGAGTGGGGACACACCTGCATAGGGACCAAAGTGTTCCAGACTGTGTGACCACTCCTCCAATGCCAACGTTAGGTTTTCCCACCTCCATGGCTGATGCTAAAGTAATTCCCCTGACAAATCGACCTATTTTCTTTCCTTCAAATATATTATTGTCACCCACCTGGTGGAAGTCAAAGCTTGCTAAGAACCATTCTGCCTCTTCTGTAGGGTCACGTTGTGTCCATTATGTGCTGATTCTATAATGTAAATCTTGAAGAACAGCTCCATTTGAAATCCTGTTTCCAAGTTCTTGAGAGCACTGCCCTTTTGTGGGGAGTTCATGCTCAGATTTTTCACCTAGGCTCTTTCAGTTGAACTAAGCTCTTCCTTATCACACCACCTGTCAAAGATGGTGATGGGTGTTTAGGTAGGGGAGCAAGCACTCTTGTGTAGCATCATTTTATTTGGGAGAGCAGTCAAATAGATGTTTGTACAAATTTTAATCAGCAGGACATCCTATAGTCCGATTCTCCCCTTCTGTCCTTCTCTGCTTTCCTGAATTGGGTGGTAGAACTTCATGATTTGTGATGATGAGGGAAACCCCCTCATTGCCATGCACACAGAGTTATTCAGATTGGTTTCTACCTTTGGCGCTAGTCAATACTACTGTTCAATCCCTTGACTCGTGCTTGTACTTTTAATGACTAATCCAAAAGACTTTCCCCAAATCCTCCGCTCACACTCACCCCCTCAGCCTCCTTGAATTTAGCAGACAACTTGCTACATACTTGTAAGAAAACATTTAAGCCGTCACTCAAGGCTGTGATCAGCTGGTGGTTGATGGCCTCACTCACATGTCTGGTATTTGGTTGGCTGTTGTCAATGACAATTAATATAATTAGACCAGGTGCCACTTACAATCCAGCAGGCTAACCCAGACTTAACAGGTGATCAAGAGCAGCCAGGAAGACAAGCCCCAGTGCACAAGTATGTTTCAAAACTGCTTTGCATAATGTTTGTTACTGTCTCAATGGCCAAAGCAAATCAAATTTCCAAGCCCAGAGTCAGTATGAGAGGGGACTACCCCAGCAGTGTGGATTCAGGGAGGGAGATTATTGTGGACATTTTAAAAAGAATCTGACACAGTGGTGGTGTTGTTTTTAAAAATAAAAAAACTATTTGGGAATCCCCTGTACTACAATTCTCCTCCAAGTAATTTTTAAGATCATAATAATTCAAGATAACACCGGAAAAAGACTTCTTCTTTGTACACTTTTGTAGGAAAACAAAACTATTTAAAAATTTTTTTTTTATTCTGCACTGCTTATGCACTGTTTTTGTTTCCCTAGCATCCTTTCCTTTGGAAAACCATGCTTCTCCATTCAATGGTTCAAGTGGGGTTGTCAGCTAGTCATAGTGCCCCATCCTAGTCCTTTGTATCCCACCTCCTGACTCAGGTCTGGGTAAGCCTCACTGGTTGGTCCAAAAAGAGAACACATGACCAAGCAGAACCAATCAGATGCTTTCCCTGGGAGTACTATATGGGAGCGGGGTAGGGGTCACCCTCTGTCTGCTGAAGAATATGAATCTGAAACGAAAAGTCAGTAGTCATATTTCCCAGCACATAGGGAAATCCTGTCAGCAGAATCAAACAAATCAGAAAGAAAAGAGGGAAAAAGAAAGGCAGTGACCCAGTGGCATTAAATTCTGGTTCTAGTTTATGAGGTCCTGGTTCCTACAATATTTCCTTCCATTCTTCTTTATTGCAATATTCTTTTTAAATAAGTAGTGACTCAATATGTTCTCTTTTCCTTAAGCTAACTTAAGCTGAGTTTTCATCATTTGCAACCAAGAGCCCTGACTGATTTGAAACCCTGTAATAGCTATTAAATCAACTCATCTTCTCATTCTGGCCCAATCACCATCTTCAGCTGTCAACTTCCGAATGCTTTAAAACTGCATAGAGAAAGTGCTGTCATGAAGGGGGCATGGAGGAGGAAGGAAAAAGAGCCTGAAGAAAATGAATGGACCATTGGGATAAGGAAACAGACAGGATGAAAAATTACCTCTCAGACAAAAGAGAGAGGAGACAGATAAATGGGAGGCTTTTGGCAGCCAAGAAAGTAAATGAAAGGATAAGAAAGATGACATAGAATACGAAGAACAGTATTACTTGAAACACTCACAGGAGTAAGAGCTCAGAACAATGGCTTCGGGGTTGTCAGTGGTTGTTTATTGGGAAAAAAAATACTTAGGATGGTCATAAAAAAGAAAAAAGGAGGAAAAGAGCAATGAGGAAGCCACCACCCTGCACATTAAAATGAAAAATGGGTTGTGAAGAGAATTACTTCTTGATAGAAGCACAGCTCTGTTACTTTAAATTTTTGGTATTCTATCAAAAATCCATTAAAATGATACAGGCTTCTCCTCCCATTCAGAAGCTATATTATATACAGCTTTCCCAAAGGATCACATTGTAAGTGTAATCTAGGGTAATTGTGTTCCAGCAGTCTGTTCCTTTTGGCATATAACTAAATTCGTTTTCAGCTGCCTATCTTGTTTTCTAACACCACCTTAAATTTTTTCCTCTCCAACTTTTACATTTGTTTGACAATGTCTCCCATAATCTCAGTACCCTCACATACATCCACCAACCAAGACCACCCCAAACTTTTATTTTCAAACACAGCACCCTTGCTTCTACCCAGAAACCATTTCTAAAAGGATGCACATATAATGTAAGTACTCCACTCAACTATTTTCTGTAATTGCACTAATATCTATGTGGTTTGTCTGCAGTGTTTTAATTGGAGATGAAAGGGCCCCTGAGAGACTGTGGGGAACATGACTTACCGGTAGTTGTCAACGATCTTTGACCCACAGTAAGTACAGAATCTCTGCTTATGCTACTGACTTTATTTGAGCACGCAATAAAATCATATATGTGAAAATGTTTTGGAAAGTAATTTCAAAAGGTATCATAATTTTAATTATGGTTGTATATTTCCTGTCTTAATTTGTTCACTCATTTCATTCAAACTATAGTTTGTTTCCAAATTATATGGAAGTGTGGGTTGACTAGTGACCCACTAGATTTATGGCACAATGGTCCTTAAGAGCTAAATCCTGACCTTGTGGAGATGTGTCCAGCACAGCTGCCCCAGCATAGCAGCCTCCCTGTGGCTGTTTCTGGCAGGTGCCTCAGCACCCAAGTCCCCATAGTCCTACCCTTCCCACCCCCTTGGACCCCAGCCCGTACACTGGCTCCAGCCTCAGAAGACCTGGCCTGGACAGGATATTTGTTGAATAAAATAGATTAATATTAAGAAAGAAAATGTTATAGGAGCCAGTGTTAGAATGAGGGCCAACTTGGGGCCCAAAGGAGAGACGGAACAAAATGAGAATGGTCCCATGGGTTCGAGAATCAGAAAATGAGATTCAAATCCCAACTCTAACAGGTACATACTCTGTGACCTGAGAGCTCTACCCAATAAATAGTAAACAAAGTTACTTTATTTTCAGAGCTCCAATTCCAGCTCCTCGTATGTATTATAAATGTGGAAGTAATTACTTACTGCAGAGGGTTGTTGTAAAGACTAAATAAAACAATGTATAAAAAGTGAATAGGAGAGTCCCTGATATAGAATTAGTGCTCAATAAAAGGTATCTACAATGACTCCTATCAATATTAATATCCTAAAAAGGCTGAAAGAAAACATATCTTTGATTCCCCTAAATACTTGGCCCAGACAGTAGGGTATTTGACATTATAACAAATTTGTCTTTGTCTTTGGAGTAAGAAAAGTGGCAGCAAGTAAATTACAAAGAAGTCCCAATTCTTCATTTTTGTCTTGGGACAAATATATATATCAAATATATATATTAAAATCTCCAAATATATATTTATATGTGTGTGTATAGAAAATTTCCAATCTAGACTATCATGATCTGTTTTTTAAAAAACTTTCTCAGAGAAAAAAGTCAGTTCTATGAAATTAAGTACATATTGGAATAATGATGTCTAGGACTTAGGAAACCAATGTTCAAGCCCTAATTTTTATCTTTGACTATCTCTTCCTACTTTTGTTTTTCAGATGAAGAAGCTAGAGACAGGAAAGGAAAGTAACTTCTCAAAAATGCTACCTGAGTTCTAGGTCCCTGTCTTAGGCGGCTTTGTACTGCTGTAACAGAAAACCATAGATGAGGTAATTTATAAAAAACAAAAATTTATTTCTCACAGTTCTGGAGTCTGGGAAGGCCAAGGTCAAGGCACCAGCAGGTTCAGTCTCTAGTTTCCAGAAGTCGCCTTGTTGCTGTGTCCTCACATGGCAGAAGGCAGAGGGGTTGCAAATTCACTCCCACAGGCCCTTTTATAATCAGCATTAGTCTATTCACGAGAGCGGAGCCCTCATGACCAAAACACCTCCCAACACTACTGCATTGAGGATTAAACTTCCCACACGTGAATTTTGGAGGACACATTCAAACCACAGCAGTTCCTGTCAGCGTGAATGAAGATATGGTTCTGTGAATTAGCCACGGGGTGGGAATCAGCACTGATGTGATCTCCTGAAGCCTTTTTGTTGGTCACCTGATAAGGCCAAACCAGCGAATCAACTGATGTTCCATGTATTATTAGCTCCAAATGGGTTGTTTCCACCTGACTGCCCTCAGCTGCCGTCAATTTCTGCTTTACCTGCGTTTCCTAGGGTTGTTGAAGGAGCCTCAGGGGGAAGTGAGGTCTGCTTTCCATAAGAAGGCATCCTAAAGAAAGGGCTAAATCAGTGATTCTGATCAGTGATTTCCTGGTCAAAACAATCTGGGGGGTTATAAAATTACAGATCCTTAGGGCCCACCCCTAAAGATTCTGACTCAATGGGGCTATGGTACATTTTTTTCAAAGCTTTCCAAATGATTACAATGGACATCCACATTTGGGAACAACTGTCTCTACAAGGAATCACAGACTCAGCTACCTACAGGCTAAATCAGGCTAAAAATAAACATAAATTTTTCTAGGTCTGTATTTCATTTTCCCACTTTTGAGACAGAAGTGAGTTCCAGAACTGTTTTCTTTTCCTCTTTTAAGTCCACTATAAGAAAAACAGCCACACGAAGATAATAATAAATGATAGCTGACAGTCTTAATGTTGGGACAATAGGGAGTGGTAGGGACTGCGGCATCTGGAAAATTCACACTCCATCTAGAAGGAGCACCACTACTCACCTCTAGCTAATGGAAGCCTTGCAGTAATGTATGCCCTGTATAGTCAGACCTTTTGATTCATCTGAAGGGAAAGAAGATCAGGAATCTGGATTTCAATATGAAATTTCCAAATTTTTAATTGTTGGGAACTCATATGAATTCTTTAAAATCATTGTTTGAAGGAAACAAAAGCTATGTGCGGAACACAAAGAGCAGACAAGCCAACAACAGACTGAGCTGTCTCAGGGGTATCAAGCACACTAACCTCTTCCTAGAGCAGGAAGTACAGGGCCTTGGAACGAGCATGGCTACTGGAGGCAGGAGTCCTAGGTTAGCTCCCAGTTCTGATGCATTACAGAGCTGGCCTTGAACCTTTCTGGGCTCAGATATCTTATTTGTCAAATAGGAGCAAGAACACTTGATATATACAATTGCTCTGAGGATTAAATGAAATCATAACTAAGAAAGCACTTCATAAACTGTAAAATGTTCGTTCTCATTACTACAGTTAAACCAGAAAATGGAGATACTTGCAGTAAAATGTTCTCAGTTAACAGAGACCGAAAAGTTTTGTCTTTGAGTTAATCTTAGAAAAAGAGAGTTCTGGGTCAGCGAGTTTTATGGTCAAAGAATGACAAGATCAGAGACTTCAATTCCATGTGGCCTTTGCTTTCAGCTTGATGTTGTTTCTGTTCTCTTTTTGTCAAACAGTGAAAGCTGCTAGCTTGTCTCAGCATGGGCTTGCAAGGCTTAGATGCTGAAATCCTCCAGTCTCTTGGCATCATCACTGCCACAGCTGGAGGGAGTAGGGACAGAGGAGGAGTATTGGGAGGGCAGAGGCAGCGTTAGAGGCGAGTGAGATGACACAGATCCTGAGCCCTGAATGTACCGGATCCCAAGACGGAGAAGGGAATTGGTGCTGAGTAAATGAAAGGAGGCCCCAAGCTCAGAATGTCAGATATAAAGCTCTTTCATTGATGTGGAAAGTCATCTTGGCACCAGCTCACAAGGAAAGAAGAAAGGCAAATCTGTCATCAGCTAAGCCTTGCAGAGAAGTTTCAGCCCCCAGAACCTGGTGAGCCCTGCTCCTGGTGGAAGCTATTACAGCCAGCGGAGAAACTGCTGGGCTCCTGCAGTTTACTGAGCCTGCAATGAGTGCAGGAGGTCACATTCTCTCGGAGTTAGGTTACATCCCCAAATCTTCCAGCTGGGGAGAAGCTGGAAATGAAAAGCTAGGAACTGCCTCATTGCTACCTCTTCTCTTTTTGAGGTGACTCCAGGCAGGAATTATACAAAGTCTAACTAAAACAGGGGCTTATAGCCTATTTTATCTGTCAAAGCCTATTTTTGTCAGAATAATGTTTCTACATGCACAAAATAAAATATATTGATTACAGAGAAAATTATACTGTGATATAATTACCAAAATATTTTTAAAACGTATTTGTGAGTTATAATAGTGCTTCTTATTAATTAAATAATAAGACCTAGAACTAAGTGTAAAACTACCATAATTTTTAGCCATGAGTAGAACGAACATAAATAATATTTTCACATATCTGAAATAACCATACTGTGATATAAAAAATATGTGGTTCCTTATTGTTGACAAAGTCACAGGTGTTACTAAACTCTTAGGGTTTTTTGCCACATGTATAATTGAAGGAAATATTACATTTCAATTAGAAGCTGGTAAAGATATAATCTTTTTGCTTTCAAATTCAGACAGCCCTTAGGAGTTTGTAGACCTCAAATTAAAAATCTCTATTATAAATTGAGAGAAACTAATTCAGTTGATTCCACCCTTCCACCCCTCCCCACCCCAGCAGAAAGGAAAATGATGTGACTGGTGAAATATCTCACTTTGGAAAGCTACAAGTTTGTTAACCATTGGTCAAAATATTTGTAAAGGCGGGGCGTGGTGGCTCACGCCTGTAATCCTAGCACTCTGGGAGGCCAACGCAGGAGGATCACTTGAGGTCAGAAGTTCAAGACCAGCCTGAGCAAGAGCGAGACTCTGTCTCTACTAAAAATAGAAAAAAATTAGCCAGTCAACTAAAAATAGAAAAATTCAGGCAGCATAATATATAAGTGGAGTCCCTGAAAAAATAGGAGGGGACAGAAAAAATATTTAATAAAATAATGGTCAGAATCTTCCCAAATTTGATGAAAATCATAAAGACACTCAATAAGCCCTCAATGCAATGAACATAAAGAATCCTACACCAAGTTACATCATAGTTGATTGTTTAAAATCACACACTGATAAAGAGAACAATCTTAAAGGCAGCCAAAAATAAAAATACACTATGCAAAAAGGAATTAAGATAAAAATATCAGGAGAATGCCCATCAGAAACACAAGCCAAATTTCTTGCAGCCTATAGAAGTCTATTTTTACTACAAAGACACAGATTGATTATAAATAAAAGAGTGGAAAGAGATATAACATGCAAACACTAATTCAAAGAAAACTGGAGGAACTATATTAATATCAGACAACATAGAATTCAGAGCAAAGAATATTACTAGGGATATTAACAGGATCATTTAATAATGATAAAGGGATCAAGAAGATATGAAATCCTATAACAGAACTTCAAAATATGAGTAAATCTGATAGCTCCCAAAGAGAAATATATAAATCCATAATTAGAGGTGGAGATTTCATCACCCTTTGCATAAAAATTGTGAGAAAAGTAAACAGAAAATCAGTAACAATATGAACAACTTGAACAAGACAATCAACTTGACTCAAACGACATAATATTCTCCCACTAACAACAGCAGAATATACATTCTTTACAAATGTACACAAAACTTTTAACAGGATAGACCATAATCTGGGTCATAAAACAAGATTCAAAAAACTTTAAAGGATTAAAAACAAATGAAGTAGTTTCTCTAATCATAATGAAATTGAAATAGAAATCAACAAAAAGATGTGCTTAAAACCACCAAGTCTAAATAACAGACTCTGAAATAACCCACAGATCAAAGAAGAAATCAAAAAAGAAATTATAAATTATTTTAAACTCATAAAAATGAAAACATAAACTATTTAAATGTATGAGATTCAGCTAAAGAAGTACATAGAAAGAAATTTATAGGACTGAAGCATAAACATCTGATCAATGACCTAAGCTTTCACTTTTAGAAATTAGGAACAGAAGAGCCAATTAAACCCAAGGTAAACCAATGAAAGCAAATAATAAAGATAAAAGCAGAAAGAAATGAAATAGATGAGAGAAAAATAATGGAGGAAAACATTAACAAAAAGTTGAAACTACATGCCAATAACACTACTAAATAGAGATGCAAGCATTCTTAACAAAATTTTAGCAAATTGAATCCAATAAAATAAAAAAAGCATACTACACAATTACTAAATGGGGGTTATCCCAGGAATTCAAGATTATTTTAATATTTGAAAATCAGTCAATGTCATTTATCATTTTAACAGACCAAAATCAAAAAAGTATATGATTATCTCAATAGATGCATAAAAAACATTTATTAATATTTGACTAAATTCAAAATCCATTCCTGATAAAAAATTACCAGCAAACTAAGAAAGAAATTTTCTCATCCTAAAAAAGGGCATCTACAAAAAAACCTACAGCTATATCTAGAGACAACATAACTGTCTATGTGAAAAATCCTAGAACATATATTTTTAAATGATTCAGCAAGGTTACAGGACAATCGGAGGACTCCTCATTGTTAAAATGTCAGTTATCCCCGAATTGATCTATAGGTTCAATGCAATCCCAATCAAAGCTCAGCAAGATATGGAAATGCAAAGAATCAAGCACAGGTTAGGTATCCCTTATCCAAAATACTTGGGACCAAAAGTGTTTCGAATTTTGGATGTTTTTTAGATTTTAGAATATTTGCATATACATAAAGAGATACCTTGGACATGGCAACCAAGTCTAAACAGAAAATTCATTTATGTTTCATATAGCCTGAAGGTAATTTTATACAATATTTTCAATAATTTTGCACATGAAACAGAGTTTGTGAACATTGAACCATCAGAAAGCAAAAGTGCCACTATCTCAGATACCCATGTGGCATCATATGGCTCAAAAAGTTTCAGATTTTGGAGCATTTCCATTTTCAAATTTTCAGATTAGGAATGTTCAACCCTTACAGCTAAAACAATATGAAAAAGAATAATAAAGTGATGGTATTCCATGGTGTGTATATAAATAAATAAATAAATAAGAATAACAAAGTTAAAAGATTTATACTATGTGATTTCAAGGTTTATTATAAAATCAAAATAATCAACATAATGTCATTTTTGGCATCAGGATACATAAATAAATTAAGAGAATGGAATAAAGAGTCCAGAAATAGACCAACACATAAATGGTCAATTGTTTTTTGATAAAGGTACCAGAGAAATTCAGTGGGGAAAAGGACAATATTTTCAATAAATGGTGCTGGAGTAGTTGGCTAGACATCTACAAAAAATGAACCTTAACCTTTACCTTACACCATACACAAAAATTAACTTAAAATGGATCAAGTACCTACGTATACAAGCCAAAACTATAAAACTATAAAACTTCAAGAAGAAAACGAGGCAGAAAATTTTAATGATCTTGGGTTTGGCAAACAGTTTTTAAACACACAAAGCATGAACTATAAAAGAAAAAAAATAACAAATTGGACTTTGTTAATATTACAAACTTTTGTTCATCAAGAGTTGCTGTTAAAATGAAAAGGCAAACTATAGACCTTTTATATACACACACATAACAATGGGCTTGTATCTAGAATATATAAAGAACACAACTCACAACAAGACAAACAACCCAACAAAAAATGGTCAAAGATTCAAATAGAGACACTACGAGAGCAAATTATGCACATAAAAAATTTCTCAATAGTAGAAACTATAGAAGTGCAAATTAAAACCACAGTGAGATGCCATAACATGTACCTTCTAAAATGGCTAAAATTAAAAGTTTTACCATACCTAGCAGTTGGTGAAGATATGGAGTAACTAGAAGTTTTATTGACTATTGATTGGAATGCAAAATGGTACAAACATACGTTAGAAAACAGCTTGGCAGTTTCTTAAAAAGTTAAGACAGATATTTACCATATGTCTAAGCCTTTCCACTCCTAAGTATTTACCCAAGAGAAATGAAATCCATACAAGTATCCATATGTAGGTTATACCCAAACATTCAGAGAAGGTTAACTAACAGTAGCCCCAAACTGGAAAAAATCCCATAATGTCTGCCAACAGGTAAACTTATTCCTCCTTATCTAACTGAAATTTTGTATCCTTTGACCAACATTTCCCCAATACCCCTCTCTCCCCAGCCTCTGGTAACCACCATTCTACTTTCTGCTTCTCTAAGTTCAACTTGTTCTATTCCACATATAAGATAAGCCACATTTATTTATATAGTCACTTCTCATTGAGGATGTGGAGATTTTTCAGGAATTTGCTTCCATTGTGGGTAAGTTACACACAAAAAATAACAGGTCCACTGCAGAATTAGAGTTCAGAATCTCAACACCCAATTTTATCCACTGAATTTCAAAATGTAATATAGAGTCTGACTCCATGTTTTGTGTTTGACTTCTGATAGCTTTCAAGGCCTACCACTTCCCTTTCCCCTTTTGCGCCACATCTGGAAAAGCTGATACGAAAGCCTACACATGCCATCCATTGGCCCCAGCAGGCAAGAACACAAGCCCTGGCCCACACACAGGAACCCTCATCCCAGACCCAGGCACTAACCACCATAAAACCCCAAGCCAGTCCTCTTCCCTTGCTCTCTCACACCATTTTTGGACCAGCTTGGGAGCCAGCCCTGCTCTCCCCAGAAAACCTCACTAATTGAGTAACAAACATTCTCATATCCTCTTGGTGCCTGTGCAATGTCATCAGTTTTAACATATAAATTAAATGTGGGGGCAAGGGTGGGAAGAGTCCATCCCATCTACACAGAGTGACTATAGCAATCATGTTCAAGATGGTATCTGGCCATGGTTATCTTTGACTCACTACCTGCAGGAAAATAAATATTACTGCTAGCATAGGATGGGGAATACACCCAATGTGAGAATGGTAGGCAGCCTCCAAGGTGGTCCTCAAAGATTCTCACCTCCTGAAACCCATGCCTTTCCCTTTACCTCAGTGTGGGCTGGACCTAGGGCTTAGCTCTGATGAACAGTATATGGCAACAGTGATGGGATGCCACTACTGAGATTAGGTTACAAAAATATTCTGACTTCCATTTTGCTTTCCTTCACTTGCTCACTCTTAGGGAAGCCAGCTACCATGTTGTGAGCTTCCCGATGGCAAGGCCCATCTTGGAAGTTGATCTTCCTCGAGTAGAGTCTTCGGAGGGGATTGCAGCCCCGGCCAAAACCCTTATTGAAGCCTTGTGAGAAATTCTGAGGGAAGGTACCACCTAATCTGCTCCCAAATTCCTGACACAAAAACTGTGAGATAATACATTTATTTGTTTGTTGTTTTAAGCCATTGAGTCTTGGGATAATTTGGTTACTCAGCAATAGATAACTAAAAGAAGGAGTGAGTTCCTGAGTAGGAGGATTCCTAAAGAATGAAAATAATTATTAGTGAGAGAAGAAAAAGGAAAAGATTAGCGCCTGGGAGAATATTGGGAAGAGAAAGAAGGGAGCATAAGCTAGTTTCAAGGAATAAACTGGAAGCAGGTGTCACATTGACTAGACCAGTGTAGCCAGAGATCTAAGTGAAGCAGATGATTGCCGCCAGCAACCAGGAATCACACGTGTCCTCTCAGTCTGAGAAAGCTGCTGACCCCATCACCTTGGAAGGAAAGCTACCGCTTTCCCTATCCCTTTTGTCTATGACATGAATCTTTGGTTGATCCCGTGGGAACATTAAGACGTGAAGCAATTGCTTTGCTCCTGTAAAAGTGGAGTCAATGAAAGCAGTTTAAGCCAGTGCTCCTTCATCATTTGCAAGCTCCTTTTACTAACAGTTTCACAGGGAGCAATTTCACACTAATTACAGCCCAGTCTTGATTTCCTGTCATTGTTACTGATTGCATACAAGAAATTTATGCCTTCAATGAGATGAAGTTCAGTCCTCCATACCCTGTTTCAGTAGGAGAAAATCATCATTTTATCTGACATCATTTTTTTTTAAATCAGAATTTTCTTCAACATCATCAGTAGAGAGCTTCACCCTGCTATTATCCTGGGATGAGCAAGGGCATGCAAAAGGAGCGCCTCAATTGGTCTTCACTTCAAATCTCTCTTCATAATTGTCAGTCATCACCTCCCTTTGCCATTTCAGAAAAAACAACAGCTCTCCTTTTTTTTTGCAACGTTAGCCCCTTTACTAGAGTTCTTAATCCAATTCCACTCTCACCTCACTGAGCCAGCAATCGCCTCCCCTCAGGTCTTCCTTTCCACTTGCTCCTTCCCCTTACTCAGCACACCTTTCCACCCACAGATGTATTCCCCCTCCACAAATGCCCTTTCCAGCTACCATCCTACATCTTTCCTCCCCTCATCTGAATTACTTCTTGACTTCTCATTCACTCTTCAGCCTACAACAATTTGTCTTACATACTTACCATTCTACTAAATTGGGCTCAAGATCACCACTGAAAGCAGAATAGCAGGACGGATCTTAAGTAGCTGTCAGTGCTAATGAGCTCATAGATGTACCCACAATTCAATCATTCTCCCATTGATCTCTTCACTGCCTACTATGTACCGGGCAGGCACCATTCTATATTTATCAGTAGTTTGTAGATGGGCCAGGAAGTACAACTATACCAGAGAAACAGCAGTAAACAAAGAAGACAGAAATCCCTGCTCTCTTGGAGCTTACATTCTAGTGTGAAAAGACAAACAAGAAAAAACAAACAAACATAATCGAGCAAGTGTAAAGTATGTCAGCTACTAGAAGTGCTATGGCAAAAAATAAAGTAGGGAAGGGGGTTAGGCAGTGCAGTGGAAGGGAAGAAATGTGAGGCAGGACTTTATAGAGAACCTCTAGGGTGCAATGGTTAGGGGAAAATGTTCTGGGGTCAAAGGACCGAGGTTCTTATCCCATCTCTCCCATTTTCTAACTGTCTGTCCTCAGGCAAGTCATTTAACTTCTCGATGCCTTCATTTCCTCCTCTGTAAAATGGGAAGAGTGTTAGAACCTACCACACAGAGCTGTTGTAAGGATTAAATGACTTTAACACATGTAAAGTATTTAGAACCAGACCTGGATTCACAGGAAGAACCCAATAAATGTTAGCTATGACTCTACACAAGCCTGTGTTTGAATCAAAACTACTGATTAACTCTGTCCTCTCCCTGGACAAATGATTTCACCTCCCAAAGCCTCAGTTTTCTCATGGGCAAGATGAATACAATTAATTTTAGTTCATGAGTTTCATGCAAAGGTAAAATTAAAAGATGTATATAAAGCACTTGGCAAAGCATTCAGCCCATAATAAGTACGTAATAAAACGGTAGCTTTAAAAGAAAAGACAAAGCAACACATCTCCCTCAGTTCTATGAGTTTGTCTGCAACTTGGGGAGGATTTTGTGGGAAGCCTCCAAGTCACCTTCAGACTCGTGAGACAGCACCATGCATACATCAATGTATACAGAAATGAAATTCAGGAACTACCCCTGAGTCCATGAGAAGGAATGCATTTCTTCCTAAACCAATAATTTAGCAAACTTCTCATTTGCTTATAATCTCTTTAGTGACAAAAGACCATATTTTAAAAATATAGATATGGAGTTTTCTTTTTCTTTTTTTGAGATTTGTATTCAAGCCATGTCTGAGGATTTCAAAACACTGACTAATAGTGTTTTGCTTAAAATATGAGCTCTTGAAAATTTCACGTAAATTGGGTTTTGTAGATCATTTCAAAGGTACAAGAGAAGCTTTCCGTATAAAGAATCTTGGGAATGAATCCTTTAGAAAAGCAATGGATTATTGCTATATTGACCCAGTTTATCTATTTTAACTGCTTTTAATGTGACGTTTTTCAAATATCCAGCACACCTGACTTGGGTGAAAGCCAGGTTTCATTCTCCAGGAGGGAATAACATTAGAGACTGGTGAGAGTGGTGGTATCTCAGATAGTGGGCAAATGTGTTTGTTTTTAGTAGGAAATGCAAAGCTTAGGAAATTCAACTTCCGTAACCTTGTGAAAGCTGTCTGTGGAAGGCATTTTTGGCTCAAATAGATCCTAAGAAATATGAGTCTGCTCTGAGATTATAAACAATGACCTGGGGTGGAGCAAAGTTCTTGGATTTCAGCACCCTGGCAACAACCTACATCGATAACTTACTCCTAAATTCCCCCTCAGTATTCCAGCTTGCAATTGAAAAAGACAGGGGGATTAGTAATATTTCACATTTGTATCAAAGGACACGTGATCTTTGTGCATCAGAGAAAGCGTCATGAAAGATGGCAACGCGGTGGTGGGTACCATCAGCAGCATGTACAGGAACCTGAGAGGCAGAATGAAAGAAGAGGCCCGAGATCTACCAAGCTCCAGCAAGACATGAAGATGGTGATGTGGAAATGGGTAAACTGAGCACAAAGGCAGTGTGTATTCAAAGTATATTCTCCTCCAAGTATATTCTCCTCCTTTTATGGCTCAGTTAAATATGGTTGAGGCAATTGTCATTTAAAATAATCTTTTCCAGATCGCAGTACTGCAATGTTTTGTAACCTGCTAAATTAGGTCTTTTGTTTCAAGGCTTCTATAAGTCTAAATCCCTAAGAGAAAACAAGGAGGTAAGGGGACGTAATTGTGTCGGGCTGGATGGCTGGGAGAGAGATAAAGGGAAGAAGCACAATCCCTCTCTCAAACAGTGAAGGACACTGCCTAGGTTACACTTTGTAGTCATGTGTGGTACCAGGCTAGGCTCCTGCACTCAGAGCATTAAGGTGGCTCTTAATGTTGGCATAACGAGGCCCTTCCAATCGATGGCCTGCTAGAAATGTCAGACTGTTCTGGCCACTGGCTGCCCTACCAACAACCTGTATTATGTTCATGGACTTTAGAATTAGGTGGTCCTGGGTTTGAATCCTGGTTCCTCTGTTCACTAGCTGTGTAGATTTGGGCAAGTTGCTTAACATCTCCAATCTCCATGTCTTTATCAGTAACACTGGGATCATGATATTCCATGCAGGACCTCGTAGCTCTGCTGTGACATTTGAAGGAGATAATACATGCGCAGCCCATGGCAGAGTCTGTCTTAGCGCTAGGGCTCTGCATGGCAGCAACAGGCAAAGATGCCATTCAGGCAGCATCAGGAACCCTCAGAGGACTTTACCCATGAAGATATTCTGGCCATGATATTAAGAGATAACAGTCTGACAGTCAGAGAGCACTTACCATATCCCAGGCAGGCTGTGTTCTAAGTGGATTACTATGAATTAACTAATTTAATCCTCACAACATCCCTATGAGCCAGGTGTAATTGTTATAATGGTTTTATAGAGAGAGGAAACTCAGGAAGTAATTATATTATACCAGGTCACCCTACCAGTGAGGGATGGAGCCAGGGTTTGTGCCCAGGCAGTCTGGCTCCAAACCCGTGCACATAACTTCAACACTGTACTGCTGCATTAACATGGCACTAAAAAATAAAAGAAAGAGATAATCATAAACACATGGGTGCTCGCTTAGCCAAGTAGAGATCCGTATATTTGTCAAATACACATACATATATGTGTATATGCACACACACATCTAAATTTGCGTATATGCCAAAACTATTCCTAACCTGCAAGAATGTGCACAAGTCAACAAGCCGTCTGTCTGCACCATGGACAGTGGTGCCTTCCTTACACGGCAACCTGAAACAGCAACGGAACATCCAGGGTGATTTCCGATGGTCCCCACGGCATCATCATGTGTCAGTCACTTGACCTAATAGTCACCCTGAATTCCCCCTTCTGATGCTCCTCATCCAATGCCCCAATTCATATTTATAGATCTATAGATTCCAATTCCTAGGTTTCTCTTGAATCCAACCCTTCTCTGTTCTCAACACCACTGTATTTTTTTCTTTTTTTAATTTAATTTTTAAATTGACAAATAGTTGTACATATTCATGGCATAAATAGCGATGTGTCAATACATGTAATGTATAGTAACCAAATTAGGGTAATTAGCATATCCACCATCTCAGACATTTATCATTTCTTTGTGTTGAAAACACCACTGCTTTTTATTCAAACACTTATTTTCCTTTTAGACAACTGGATAAGACTCCTGACCTTTCTCCCTGACAGTGTTATTGCTCACCCCCATCCCCAAGAAATCCATTTACCTTCTTGCCATTGAAAACCTTTCTAGAACATAAATCTTACAATGTTGAGCCTCTGCATAAAGTCCCCAACGTCTACAGAATGAAGTTCGAACCCCTTACTAAAATACGTAAGTCACTTTGTAATCTGATCTTTTCATCTCTTCCCACTCCCCAGATGCACTGGCAGATGCTGTTTCCTCTGACTGGAAATCCCTTTCTCTACTCCGTACCCTCCCCCATAGCTTCCACCCACTGTAGCCTTCATTTGAAAAGTCCCTACTCAATTGTTAAGGCTCAAGTATCACCTCCTCTGGGAAGTCTTCCATGATTCCCCCAGCTGAAGTTACATGCCCTCACCTCTGTGCCCAAAACAGCCAAATTGTAACTTTTCCCCTAATGCTAGTGTATAATTTCTTGATAGTAAGTGTTGTGCATACATAATTATACCCTCAGCCCCAGAACAGTGGGAGAGAGGAAGGGGAGGCAGAGTCTGGATGGAGGAAAGCTAGCACTCTGGTCATCTCTGTCCTTTTCTCCAGAAGGCTGCCCACCTGGAATGTCCAGGCTCTGGGATCACGCAGATCTCCTGGACCCACCAGCCCCTGTGGCTCCTGCAGTCTGGGCCTGAGTTGGGAAATGTTTGTGTGGGAACGAATGAGATGAAAACTGAGAGGCTGAAGCCCCCTGGGGAGGACAAAGGTGCACAGTGGGTGGAGAAGCAATATGGTGCCTGCCGTCTCAGCTCAGGTCTGCAGCGATGAGAAGTGACCCGAGGGTGCCGGCAGCCTGGTGCTTTGTCCTCAAGAAGCTCCCAGTTCACTGGCAGCAGCCGTTTTGGGGCTTATGAGGGTAGAAAGGTTCTCCAGCAGCTCAGGAGCCTGCTGACTGCCAGAGATGTGAGGGAGGAAAAACGAACCGCTCCATCTACCCTTTTTGCTGGACTCCAAGCCTCATGAAGGTTGACCTCTGCCAGTATCTTGCTCCTTCTTGTTCTGCTCAGCAACTTCTTCCCATGGAATCCCTTGTAGGTTCTGGCACTTTTCCCTTGGAATTATACCTGATCTATGTTTGTTTGTTTATTTTTCATCTAAAACCTTTCCTCTTTTCTGAGATGATCTGGCAGCTGGTGTCTCTGGGCCACCATCTTCCCTCCTAATCCACCTTAAGCCTATTTTAAAAAATATTGAGGTTTTTTTAAACCTCAGGCTCCATCCAGGCCATTTGGATTAGAATCTCTAACATAAACATTGGTTATATTTTGAAATTTCCCTGAATTATTCTAATCTGCAGCTGGAGTTAACACAAATAAAATCCTTAACAATCAATGTGTAGCAATCCTTTAAAAATGTTTACTTCTGGGATCATTGGTTAGTTTGTTGTAGATTAAATATGACCCAAGATCTTCTGTATTCTTTCATGAATAGTCAAAGAGGTATCTAATTGCTTATCACAAGTGCAGATCAATTTAGCACTGGTATTGAGAAACCCAAAGTAATGTATTTAGTTCACTGTATTAAGAAAATGTATAAACATCACACATGTAAACATCATAGAAACCCAAAGTATATATTGTAGCCTATGTTAAGTTTGGCTGCCAGAGGAGGAAGTTAGTCCACATTTATTGCCCAGCTTTTGTGAACTAAGTATTTTATGTATATTATCTTTTTTAATGGGCAGATGAATTTACCATAGTATTTTTGAAACATTAAGTTATGAAATCACTTTAGTGGGTCACAACCAATATTTCTTATATTAAAAACGATAGAAAAAGAAGAATAAAAATATAAGTGCATCCAATGCAGTTATGTGACATATTTTACAAAAACTTTGTTTCAGTTATACATGTATGGATATATGTATGTATGTAGCACATTGCATTGTGATAATAGACTATATTTCTTACTCCAGGTTGCTGCTAAAATATTTTAAAACCACCATACATAGACACAGTTATTATTAAATCCAGTTTACAGATGTATGAACTGAGGCTTTGAGATCGAAAATAACCTACCCAAGGTCACATGGCTAGCAGGTGGCAGAACGCATTTTATTTACCAATATACCACACTGGAGAAAGCAAACCTTACTGATAAATAAATAAAAGATATCTGCAGAGAGGAGACCCACATGTGTTAATAATTACTGTTCTTTCAATAACACTAGTTTAATGACAGTATTGCAACTTCCTAATTTTATTGTTGAAACTTAACGTTTTCCAGACTTGCTCGCTGATTTATTAACTGTCACAACCCTAGCCACAGTTTGAACTCCAGCTAAGTTTTCTTTTCAGTTTCATCACTTCTAAGCATGGTTGGAACTCCTATGCTGTGGGTTTCATTTGTTGTGATTTCTCTCCTTTGTTATTCCAGGCACATCGTTTCACTGCCTGAGAGGAGCCAGAGGCTCCCTCCCTGGTTCCCCCCAGCTTTGTGTGAGAGGCAGCTTCCCCTAGGCTAAGCCCATCAGTACAGGGCCCACCTGGTGTTCTGGCAGACCCTTGGGGCAGAGTGGCTGAGTGGACAGATTTGTACACGATCTGCACCTGGACAAACAGGACTCCAACGTGCCAGCTCCAAGGGCAATATTGCTGTGCCGGATCATCTTACTGGCTGCATCCTCAGCCACCCAACAGAGAAATTCCTTCCCAAATCAGTGTCTGGAAAACCCCAAGCATGCCTCTCATGAGCAGGACAGACTTCAGAGTGGTTTTGACAATTTGGAAATACCACTAAAGTGATAGATTAGTGCTTTTGTATGTTTTCCTTCTTGAGCCTCCAGTTTCTTCAAGACCCACAGTTTTAGGGTTTTTTTTGTTTTTTTTTTTAACCGTGACAGAGCATAGCCCTGATCTTGTCCACAAAATCCTTCTGTCTAATGAAAAATGATCAAGCAAAAGTCCCCAAACCCACAAAGTTGGAGGGGAAACCCTCCACAGGCCATCCCTACCCATATACTCACAAAGCCAATGAGGTTTCCACCTGAGGGTAGATGTTATTTTGGTGGGATCTGGGAGAACAGCTCTGTAGGCAGAACTCCCTCTAACAAGCTGAACGAACAGCCCAGGCTGTTGGGGTACAGGGGAGAAGTCCCATTGCCCTCCATGCTGGAGAGTAGGCAGTGACTGTCAATCTTGCCCTCTCTGAGGAGACACTGGCTTTGATTAAAGGGAGATAGGATTAGCTGCATAATTGTGGTGGAGTGCAAAAAAAAAATGAGGTCTTTTGTTGAAAAACAGTGACAGCAGAACATTAAACCAAGCATGAGGCCCTGTGAGACTGCACACCCACGAAGCCTGCCTGAAAAGGAGGTTACATTTTTAGGAACCATATTGTCCCTGTCACCTGGAAATAGAGTCATTAAAGAAAATGAATCCTTCCTCTAATCCCATCCCCTGTAACCATGTGTGCACCTTTTTACATAGACACTCTGGTTATCGTGTTGTGGTATGGCTCTACAACTAACATTTAGTTAGAATTTACTATATATCATGCCCTGGACTGATTACTTTACATGCATTATCTTACTTAATCCTGACAAAAACCCTAGGAAGTAAGAACTACTGTCATTCCCGTTTTGCATACGGGGAAACTGAGGCTTAGGAAGGATATCTTATTTGCTTAAATTTATTTACTAAAAAAGTGGCCCTCAGCCTGCATATGAGATGAGACTGGGAGGAGACAGGAGAGACACTCACATCACAGGAGAAAAATTTAAGGGGATTCAAAACCACTCAGCAATCAAGATAAATACTACTTCAATGCAGTGTTTTAATTAAAGGATTTATTTTGAGATGATTGTAGATTCACATGCCATTGTAAGGAATAATACTTCAGGTGCCCTTTACCCAGTTTCTTTCGATAGTAACACTTTACAAACCATCACAACTAGGTCACTGATATTAATACAGTCAAAATACAGAACATTTCCATCCCCACAAAGGTCATTCATGTTGCCCTTTTATAAACATCCCCAACTTTTCTCTTGATCCCCTCCCCCATCCCTGTTTCATCTATGGTCCAAAACATCCCCAGAGCTCCACCTCCTATCTGCAGAATTAGAAGGAAAGTGTGGTGGGATCCATTCTTTGAAACATCTTGTTGTATCTCTGATGTTATTTCTACTTCTGGTAATAAGATTTATATTTATTATATTTTACAAGCAAAGCCATTGGAAAACCTTTGTGTTTAATATGGAGAATGTTGTCAGAGTGACCGTTCCTTCTCCTTAAAACCTTCTCTAGCACCACAGAACACTGACAGTGCCCAAATAAATTCTATGGCTGTAGATGCTACTGTGACCTCTTGTAGCAGATGCTGTTGGGTGCCCACCCAGTCAATATACATCTATGCCTCAGCCATTTCCTCTTTCCTAACAGAATCCTACTTTCATTTCATTCATCCTGCTGTGAGCATCCTATGCGTCCAGGAAGGTGGGCCCCATCTTCAAGTCTAGAAAGCATATTTTTATTTGTCTAAGCCAATAATGTGGATCCGTTTTCTTTGCTACTGGTGTTGGCATGGATGTAAAATTCAGGCCAATGAAATGTGAGAACCGATTCCTGGTATGCTTGTGGCCATCTTTTTGTCACTCTAAAGATGAAGCCAACACACAGAGGAGAATCAAAGGAACTGCAGGGAGGCAGATGTGGAGCCCAGATATGCCCATAGGAGCCTGCCCTCTTGATGGGTATTAGTTGAGAGAATCAAGGCCCTTGTTATTTTGATCTAGTTGGATTGTGGGGTTTCTGTTACTTGCAGCCAAAAACTTCTAATCCTATACCCTAATTAGATCCTAATATCTTATCTAAGATTTAGACCCAGGCATAGAGGAATCTATGCCCTTTTTTACTCTGTGACAGTAAATTATATCTGATGCCAAGGTCCATAACGTCTATTTATTCATATACATGTTACCAATTATTATTTCTGAAGACCATTTAAAACATTCTTATGAAAATTCCCTTAGTTTTCTCTGTAGGTGTTACTCGAGGTTGGGCATTTCTCTGCCTAACAGCAGTTTGAAAACTACATACTTCTTAATAGGATGGAAATTACAGAAGTTCCAGACATAAGTCCCCACAGGTGATTTATGTGAATGGAAAAGAGCTTCATAGGTAATCAACAAATGATATCACATTACACTGGCTTCACCTTTGTCTGCCCGTTTAATTACAAACATATGGAAGGACAAATTGGCTGATTCTCTGGGGTGAGCCATGTGGGGACAGAGCCTAAAATGCAGAGATACCAGATTTACTTGGCAAAGCCATATTTCCCTGATGTGCTTTCGACAACTTATGGATGACACAGCTGCAGGTCTTGCCTATTCGGATTCAGCTACCTCATGGTGCAAGAAACTGCCGTGCAGAGGCCATGATCATTGGTTCTCCAAATCTGCGAAGCTGTTTGTTTTCACTCTGTCTTCATAGACTATCCTCACATATTTCCTCCTACAACTATAAACCTTAATTGCTGGTCAGTTTTTGCCAACTCTCACCAAAATCTAAGGAGAGAACTAGAACAATTACTAGAATAATGCTTCACAAACACCCATGGGGAGGCAAGCCACCTGGGATATTGTTACAATGCAGATTATAATTCGTCATGCTCTGGGTGGGACCTTAGTTCTCATTTCTAACAAATTCAGGTGTTGCTGATGCTGTTGGTCTGTGGACCACACTCTGAGCAACAAAGACCCATGTCACCAGGACCTGCGATTGCATTCCCTGAGATTAAATTCAGGCCATGATGAGAATGGGGTTTTGCTTTTTATTAAGGGGTTTGGATTGACTTGGTTGAACAGAGAGCTTGTAGTCAGCTAGTCCCTCTTCAGGAAATGAAATGTGAGGGGGAAAAAACAGCAGGCCTTAGTGAGAGAGTGTGAAAAGGGCATGAAAATGGAGTAAGTCCTGGCACCACTAGAATCCCCGATTTCAGTGGCTTCTGAAGTCCTGCTGAATCCTGACCCTTGTTGGTCAACACTTCATCAGATTGCCAGAGCCAATAACTTCCTCTCTTTGCTTAACTAGCTTGAGTTGGACTTCCATTTCTTAGAACCAAGATTCCTAACAAACACCAGTTGCAATGCAACAGCTACATAAATTATGACATATTCCTGCAGAAGAATTATGCCGCTGTCAAAAAGCATTATTTCAAAAAATATATTGAGATGGACAAAAAATACAAAGTTAAGTGAAAAAAACATAATACCAATGTATATGTACACAATTGTATGGATTATATAAATTTTTGAAGAATTTTAAGTCAGTGCCCAAAAACAAATAGTAATTTTGATGGGCTGAATAATGGGCTCCCAAATATTTCCATATCCTAATCCCTAGAACCTCTGAATGTTACTTTATATGGCAATGGGGACTTTGCCAGTATAATTAAATTAAGATCTTGAGATGGAGAGATTATCCTGGATTACCTAGTTTGGCCCAATGTAATCATATCGGTTCTTATAAGGCAATCTCAGGAGGAGACAGAGTCAGAGGGAAAGGGGACATGATGACAGAAGCAAAATCAAAGTGATGTGGTTTAAAAATGGGGGGAAAGGTTACAAACCAAGGAATGTGAGTGACCACTAGAAACTGAAAAAGGCAAGTAACGTATTTTTCCCCTAGAGTCTCCAGAAGGATCCAGCTCTGCCAACACCTTGGCTTTAGCCCAGTGAAGTTGATTCAGGCTTCTGACCTCCAGAAGAATAAACTTGTGTTGTTTACATCCACTAAATTTGTGTTAATTTGTAATGGCAGCAATAGGAAACTAATACAGTAGCTGTCTCTGTACTTCCCTTTAATCAACATGTTACTTTTATAGGGGAAGAAAACAATTTAATTTAAAGGAAGGAATAAGTATAGCTTGCTATAAGAGGTGTTATTAATAACATTTGTTAGAGTTGAATGCAGCTTGGTTACTGTTATTTTCCAGACCTGTAGGATATAATCACAGTGTAGTCTAATTTCAACACATACCAAGGGAATGTCACACTGTACTAATAGAATTCCAATCCTATCATTCCTCTGGAATAACTCTTGGCTTCTGCTGTTGATATCCAACAGGTGACTTACAAACAAAATGTACTGACAATATCAACACCTGATGAAAAACAAAAGGCACAGTGATGTACTCAAGTCACAGAGCATATAGAAGGAAAAGCAAGCTCATGACTCTACTTGGAATTTCCCATTCTCCTCCCAGCATTGTGACTTTGGAGTCACATTTGGAATCACCAAGAACAACAACGAGGAAAAAATGACATGACTTCTATATGCCTGGGAGAGTCTAGAGTAATATTAAAAGTCTTGGAACTCTGAATGCTGCTCATGAAGCAACCAAATAAGGCTGAAGAGTCAGACATTCCCAATCCCAGGCTGGAATCACTGGCCCTTCCTCTGAGCTCTCATAGTCATCCGTGTACATTTGTTCTGTCATGATTATCCCATCCTATTGTAATTATCTGTTTATGCATCCATCTCCCCAGCTATATGTTGATTTCCTTTAGGGTAGGGGCTGTGTCTTATTCCTCTTTGATTTCCTAGTCCAAAACAGTGTCTGGCATAGACGAGGCACTTAATAAATGTTTGTTGAATCTAATTAAATTGAATTCTGGCCTTAGCAATAGAACCCAAGATAATAAAAGTTCAATTTTCTTGATTCTATCTTCAAAGAACTTAGTAAAGTGGAACAACGTGACATCTTGATCAACTCTCCCCCCGGCTTTGGACAAACATGAGATCTCTTCTAGGGGCACCTGTCTTTCTCTGGTTGAGTTTAGATTTCAAAGGGTTAAATTTAGGCAGCACCCTGGAACTCCAAATGCATTCATGATGAGGGAGAGCCCCATCTGACCTCCTCAGTTTCTTTTCCTTAGGATGAATTCAAGCCAGGTTAATGTCAGCTCTATCCCTTCCTCCTCAAGACACTTCGCTAAATGTGGGTTGAGGTACAAAAACAAAATTGAATTCTTGATTCCTTAGGATCTTCTCAAGAAACAACTAAAGTGGCTGGCTAGAGTTCCTTTAGCATGCCATAATATATAAGAATTTTGTCTTTGAAATCACATTGATCTGGGTTTAAATTCCAGCTGCAATTTTTGATAACTAGGAGATGGGGGCGGGGGCGGGGAATGTTATTTTATCAACCTGAACTTCAGTACCTTCATTTAGAAAGTGAGGATAAAATATACACCTGTTGAGAGTGTTGTATATTTATATAAATTGTGTAACATATCAAAATTTCTGTACATAGCAAATACTTAAGAAGTAATAGTTGCTATTATCATGAATAATAATTATCCCACATAAGAGGCTCCAGGGACGATAAGGCATAATACTGCATATGCCCAGCTACCCTAGATTTGGAACACACATCTTCCCAGGTATTTTTTCTTCCATGTAGCCCCATCTAGGGTGAGGCCACAAGGAAAAAAATGGGTTCTTCATGATCAATAGAACATCTACCATCAAAGAGATGACTCATTCCTAATAAATATTCCAAAAAATTTGAGGAGGAAGGGGTACTTCCCAAATCATTTTATGATACCATTATTATGCTGATATTAACACCAGACAAGGATATTATAAGACAAAGTTACAAAGGCAAAAAATTCTTTACAAAATTTTAGTAAATAGAATCCAACCATGTATAAGAAGGACTATATATCATGATGAAGTAGGCCTAATTCTGGATTAAAAAGAAATCTTATCATCATCCCAATAGATGCAGGCAGAGCATTTGACAAAATCCAACAATTATTGATTAAAAAAAAAAACTCTTAGCAATGAAGGAATAGAAGGAAATTTTCTCAACCTAATAAAGGGCTTGTATAAAAAACCTAACAGCTAGCATAATACTTAATAATGAATGACAGACTGCTTTCCCCATAAGATTAGGAACAAAGCAAAGATGTACACTCTCATCACTTCTAATCAAAATTGTACAGGAGGTTCTAGCTAATTCAATAAGGCAAAAATTAAAATAATGAAATAAAACAAACATCTAGATTAAAAATGAAGTGTAACTGTCTTATTCACAGACAATATGATCATCAATGCAGAAAATCCCAAAGAATCAAAAAAAGCTACTAAAACTAATAAGTAAATTAACAAGGTTGCAGGATGCAAAATCAATATAGTATACATAAATCAATGGCATTTATATATGCTAGCAATGAACAAATGGAAGTTGAAACAAATTACAGAAAATACCATTTACAATAACATCAAAAATATGAAATATTGTAAGATTAAATCTAACAATAGCAACAACAGTATTGTACTCTGAAAACAAAAACATTGCTGAGATTAAAGACCTAAATACTTATAACTTTGACTCAGATGGTACAAAAGCAATTTATGTAACCAAAACGTTTGTACCCCCATAATATTCTGAAATTTAAAAAAAGAAAAAATAAGTAAATAAAGACCTAAATAAATGGAGAAATGTGTTTGTGGGTCAGAATATTCAATATTGTTACGATGTCAATTCTTCCCAAATTGATCTATAATTTCAATACAATCCCAGTGAAAATACAAGAGTATATAACCTAGAAAAGTGTTAAGCCCCTTAAAACTATGGCCTAATACTAGGAAGATCCTAGAAGTGGCTTAATGAAACAGCCAGGGGCAGGAAACCAAGGCTGCCGCACACTGACGGTACCTGTCAAAACTTTAGTGTTGAGGAACAGAAAATGATTTAGCCTATATGTAGTAGTTTATGCTACATTCATTTATTAATAGAGTTAGCCAACTCTGCCTACTATATAATGAAGCTTCAAAAGGGCTTTTTCTGCCAGAGTGGACATAATTTATTTAAACAGGATGGTCAGCTTTTAGAAAGTCATAACACTCTATACACAGATCTTAAGAAAGACTGGTGTTTTCTATGGCACTGGCTCATTTAAGAAACATTTATGGAACACCTGTTTGTTTCTGGTGCACATCTTTTTTAGGCTATCTTGGATCCTAGTCCAAACATCACCTCTCTGTCAAACATTCTTCAAAGTTCCCAGGCAAAACAAATTTGCAAAAACGACTTATAAGTAAATGTATTTATTTACTCATTTATAGTTTATCTTGCCTTGTGCCAAAACAACAATTCAGATTAATGTTACATATTATATTAATGCAATCAAATGATTTTATGCCTGGAAGGAGTGTTATTACAACACTAATGTTAACGTAATAAAATTCACTATTTATCCATCTGCCTCCCCAAGTGGATCACAAACTATGTGAGGGAAGATTGTGTCTTATTCATCATTGGAGCCCAACACATGTGGGTGCTTGGAAAATGAATACAGTCACACATAGATAAGCAAACACCAAGTGAATGTTATCCTTCAAAGCAGTACCTTGTAAAGAGTGCATTTTTCATTAATTCTGACACTGCATAAAATTCCTTCCAAATTTGAAATTATTCTCAGAACAAGTTTCAAAAGCACACAAGAGAGCAAGAAATTTATTTTAACTTGCCTTTTCATTTTTCTCCAAAATTGATTATAAATTTATTTAGGCCATTTCTAAAAGTCAAATTCCTCCTCAAATGATGGTGAATCACCATAGTGAAGGTAAATCTTGTTGTAAATGCCCTCTAAATATTTTAGTACTGTCCTGTCACGGAGATTCCACTCCTGTCCCTCACTCAACACATGCCCTCAAACCACTTTGATTTAGAGATTTCAGTTCAAACCCCAGCTCTGACACTTGTCATTTGTCTATGGGCAAATTATTTGAGCTCTCTGAGCCTCAATTTGCTCATCTGTGAAATAGGGAAAATAAATAACATATTTGACCACTGTGCTAAGTATTTCTTAGGTAATTAGTTAATTAATTAATTTCAATTGGTAATTAAAATGTTTATTATTAATAATGTTATTTTATTGACAAATCATAATTGTATACATTTATGGGGTACAATGTGAGATTTTAATGTATGTATACAATACGGAATTATTAAATCAAGGTAATTAACTTATTCATCACCTCATTTACCTATCATTTTTTATAGTGAGACATTTGAAATTTATTCTCATAATTATTTTGAAATATACAATATGTTATTAACTATAGTCAATAGTGCAATTGATCTCAGAATTTATTCCTTCTGTCTGTCTGAAACTTTGTACCCTTTGATCAATGTCGTCCCACACCCTCCTCTCCCTATTCTCTGCCCCAGCCTCTAGTAACCATCATTGTACTCTCTACTTTTATGAGTTTGACTTTTTTAGATTCTACATGTTACGGCAAGTGTTACAGTGAGTGGTCCCGAGGACAAACCCAGCAGCACACGGAGAGTCGAGAGTCGGAGAATCAAGGTTTATTCACCGGCGGGCTCAGAGGGGTCTCGCCACCAAATTCTGGGCCCCATCTACCTAATTTTTCCCATTTTTATTAAGTTGGGGTGATCCAAGGGGAGGGGTCTCAGGTGACTAATGTCCGCCAGGTAATAAGTTTAGTGTCTGCACCAGGCAATAGGATTAGTGTTATGCTGATGTGCCAGATGTTAGGTTAGTGATATGTTAATGTACCAGGTGTTAGGTTAGTGTCTTGCACCAGGTAATTAGGGTTAGTGTTATGCTGATGTGCTAGATGTTAGGTTAGTGGTATGCTAATGTGGGTCCTCCGTGAGGGGTGGGGGTCTCAGGCAGCTGCTGTGCCAAGTAATAGATGGGAGTTTTCCTTATCATACACTTAAGTGAGGTCATGTAGTATTTGTCTTTCTGTGCCTGGCTTATTTCACTTAGCATAATGTCCTCCAGATTCACCCATGTTATCACAAATGACAGGATTTCTCCCCTTACAGGCTGAATGGTATTCCATCATGTATACATACTACATTTTCTTTATCCATTTATCTACTCACGAACACTTTGGTTGATTCCATATTTTGGCTATTGTGAATAATGCTGCAATGAACACAGGAGCACAGATAGCCCTTCAACATATTGATTTCAGTTCTTTTGGATATGTACTCAGAAGTGGGATTGTTGGACCATGTAGTAGTTCTACTTTTAGTTTTTTCAGGAACAACCATAATGCTTTCCATAATGGCTATACTAATTTACATTCCCACCAACAATGTGCAAGAATTCCCTTTTCTTAGAATCCTAACCAATCTTTTTGATAAAAACCATTCTAACAGGTGTGAGGTGGTATCTCATTGTGGTTTTAATTTGCATTTCCCTAATGATTAGTGATACTGAGTGTTTTGTCATATACCTGTTGTCCATTTGTATGCTTCTTTTGAGAAATATCTGTTCAGGTCCTTTGCCCATTTTTTGATGAGGTTATTTGTTTTCTTGCTATTGAGTTGATGAGTTGCTTATATATTAGTATTTTTTATATTAACCCCTTATCAGATAGATGATTTGTAAATAAATGTGCAGAAGTTTTTTAGTTTGTTGGCATCCAATTTGTCCATTTTTGCTTTTGTTGCCTGGGCTTTCAGGGTCATATTCAAAAAGCACTGCTCAGACCAACGTGCTAAGCATTTTACATGTACTAACTCAATTAATGCTTTTAACTCCAGTCTTATGTAGGTACTATTGATATACTCATCCCTTCTACATTCATTCTTGTTCAAAGTTCCTGTTTCTTCATGTCATCGACTTCCTATGGGATACTAGCCTACTTTTTCTCCCACCACCAACTAACTCGTTCTCTTTGCTTCTGTTATGGGTTGAGCTGTGTCTCCTCAAAATTCATACGTTGGCCAGGCACAGCTGTTCACACCTAATAATCCTAACACTTTGGGAGGCCAAGGAGGAAGGATTGCTTGAGGCCAGGCATTTAAGACCAGCCTGGGCAACATAGTGAGACCCTATCTCTATGAAAAAGTTAAAAATTAGCCAGGCATGGTGGCATGTACCTGTAGTCCCAGCTACTCAGGAGGCTGAGGCAGAAGAGTGCTTGAGCCCAGGAATTTGAGGCCACAGTGAGCTACACGCCACTGTACTCCAGCCTGCAAAAATGGCCATCTACAAGCCAAGGAGAACAGCCTCAGAAGGAACCAATCCTGGTGACACCTTGATCTCAGACTTCTAGCTTCCAGAACTATGAGAAAATAAATTTCTATTGTTTAAGCTATTCAGTTTCTGGTATTTGTTATGGAAACCCTAACAAATAGTGCTGTGATTTAAATGTGTTCCCCAAATTTCATGTGTTGGAAACTTAATCTCCAATGCAACAGTGTTGAGATGTGGGAGCTTTAAGAGGTGATTAGGTCATGAGGGCTCTGCCCTCGTGAATGGATTAATGTCATTATCTGAGAGCGGGTTAGTTATCGTGGGAGTGGGTTCCTTATAAAAGCACTAGTTCACTCCTTTCCTCTATTTCTCCAGTGCTCTCTCACCGTGTGGTGCCATCTACCATGTTATGACACAGCAAGAAGGTCCTCGTAAGATGTTGTCCCTCAATCTTGGATTTCCCAGCCTCCAGAATATTAAGAAATAAATCTCTGCTCTTGATCAATTACCCAGTCTCAGGTATTCTGTTATAACAACACAAAACAGACTAAGACACCTAAAAAACTGTTAGTAATACAGCATGTCCT
The DNA here is from genome assembly GCF_041146395.1 of Eulemur rufifrons. Taxonomy (NCBI): domain Eukaryota; kingdom Metazoa; phylum Chordata; class Mammalia; order Primates; family Lemuridae; genus Eulemur; species Eulemur rufifrons. The sequence goes on from NC_090985.1 coordinate 46,161,132, forward strand.
AATCAAATTCCAAAGAAAGAGAATCTGATGGGTTCAGGTTAGTGACCATGGTCGCTGGTGAGTGAAGCTCTCAGACCAGGCCCTTATCATCTGGCCTATAGATAAGCACATTTGATCAGATGCCCACTCCTTGGCCAATCAGCTTTGTCCAGGGGAAAGGGAAGAGAAAGAAAGGGACTCATGTTGACACAATGGCGATTTATATTTAGGAGACCACCCTTGTCAGGGTGGTATAGGCCTAGCACACCCTAGGAGGCTGTGGGCTTGGCATGCGTACTGAGATTGGACCTATATTTAGAGTTTCTGTCTAAGGACTAAGGCAGAGCTGGTAAAAACACTAGGGAGTACACTTTAAGAAATAATGATCTCCTGTCACTTGTTCACTGCTATATTCTAAACCCCTAGAAGTGCCTAGCACCTGATAAACATTCAAATAATGTATGTTAAATGGATGACTAAATCCAACAACTGGAGACCTTTCTGAGAGAGGCAGTTTTGAATAGCAGTAACCCTAAACTAGTCTTTCTATGACTATATGATCAGGAGAGAGATCCACACCCCAAGAAACATGCCCAGGAAATGTTTTTGCCCTTAACAGATTCTTCTCAATTCTCTTTGAATATGGAATAAGAAAACCCTGGCATAGAGTGTTGATGAGGAAACTTATAGAGGAGGTTGGAGCTCCCTCTAGGGGCCAAAACATAGTATCCTCAAAAATGCAGCACTGACTCTGAAAGCAAAACACATTCTATTAAGTGAAGTATCCCAAGAATGGAAAAATAAGCACCACATGTACTCACCAGCAAACTGGTTTCCCTGATCATCACCTAAGTGCACATTTGGGAATAACACCAATTGGGTATTGGACAGAGGTCGGGGCTGGGTGGAAGTGATGGGTGTATACCTACTTGATGAGCCCGATGCGCACTGTCTAGGGAATGGACACGCTTGAAGTTCTGACTGGGGGGGATGGGGGTGGGGGAAGGGGATGGGTGCATATCTACATGATGAGTGCGATGTGCACTGTCTAGGGAATGGACACGCTTGAAGCTCAGACTCGGGGTGATGAGGGGGCATGGGCAATATATATAACCTGAACTTTTGTACCCCTATAATGAGCTGAAATTTAAAAAAAGAAAGAAAAGAAAAAAAATTAAAAAAAAAAAGAAAGAAAATTTTTTTTTTTGATGTTATGCAATATGGCAGCATCACCAGAACGCCCTCACAGAGTGAAATATTTAACAATGCTCCTTTCATCACACGGTCATTGGGCAAATACTAAGTGACTATTACATATCAGGCACTTTGCAAGGTACAGGGTATTCAGATGTTGAAGTTGACGTTACTTTTTAAAAAACCAGCCTTACGATGTATGTACACTGTATAATTGCTGTCATTCTCAGTGTATTGTAAATTATATTTTTATGAGCTGTTAGAGTTAAATTGAACATTAAAAGCCATCTACTTCTGCCACTAAGAAATTCCTGAAATTCTCAAATTACATAAACATTTCTAATAATCAAGACCACAGGAGAAATTTTCTCTGTTTTTTGTTTTTAAGTTTTTAATACATACATGTTTAAAGTTATTTGCAATCTCCTTTCTAAGGTAGTCTGGGGAGAAAGTGAATTTTTTCAAGTGTTTTCTTTAGAATTCAATCCTACAGAAAAAGCAAATGCATTTACTTACCATCATAGTCTTCAAATACTGTTTTTCTGTTCATTTCATCTTGAAACTAAAGCCAAATGAAGGAAATGAGAAGAATGAGCAGCAGCAGATGAAGATAAATTATAAAGTTCTTTATTTGGATGTTGGGTATTATCTTAGTCCATTTGGCTTCTATAACAAAATATCATAAACTGGATAGTGAGAAACAATAGAAATGTATTTCTCATAGTTCTGGAGGCTGGGAAGTCCAAGATCTAGGCACCAGCAAATTCGGTGTCTGGTGAGGGCTCACTTCCTGGTTCCTAGATGGCATCTTCTCATTGTATTCTCACACGGTAGAAGGGGCAAGGCAGCTCTTTGGGGACTTTTTCACAAGGGCACTAATCCCTGAGCCCTCACGACCTAATCACCTCTCAATGACCTCATCTCCTAATACTACCACATTGGTTATTTTTCAACACATGAATTTGAGGCGGACACAAACATTCAGACCATAACAGGTATTGTCTTCACACAATGATGATAGTCAAAAACCATTTGATCATACTAAGAGCTGACAGTAAGCTATAATGTAGTTTATACAAACTCTAATGAGTATGTAAACATAAAATATTCCAAGTAAAAATTTAATTCAACTCTAATGTACCTATAACAGTAGTGGCCATTTGTTTCTTACATACCAGCTTTCACTCCCCTTTCTTCTGCTAGTGTTTCTTCTGATAGGTTTTCCATGGAGACACATCTCTTACCCATTCTCTATTTATGGGGTTCAAGTGGACTTAGATCTACCACCTTAGCCAGACTTGGGCACATGACCCAGAACTAGCCAATAAGAGCCTCAATCACACTGCTGGCCTCTGTAATCGGTGCAGGATGCCTACATTCTTGGGGACTTGCTGGGACAAGTAAGAAAAGAGATAAGAAAGAGATCTCTTTTCTGCTGAGTCTTGAAATTACAGCCTCTGAGAGGCTACCTGATGGAGAATACCTGAGAGTAAAGAAAAGCAGAAGTAAAAGACGGATTTGGAGAGTGATCTGAATGAAATCAAACACCTGGATCCAGCTGAGACTGAAGCCAAATCTATCCCAAGACTTTTAGATTATGTGACCCAATAAATTCTACCTTCTTAAAGCCAATTTTCTGTCTCTTGAAACCATAAGTGTCCTGATTAATGCAATCTCCATTCTACACTAGCTCTAAGCCTGTGAATTGCTCCTGTTCTAGGGCCCAGTCACCCTAAACCTAGCCTATTCTGTTTTCAACCTCAATCTAAATTATAACTAAGATAATGATATGCTGCTAAAGGATAAAGTTTTGTGTATAAAAAGATTAATATCTTCAAAAGTAAATTTAATTTATAAATTTCTGATTAGCTGAATAAACTTCCCTTCTGCTAACTAGACATTTTATGGGCAAAACAAATGACAGACTAACCTGACCTGAAATTCAATTTGACTTCTGAGTAAATGGTAGATAAAGCATAAGATACATAAACTTTTAACAGAATGGCTATCATTGAGGGCTGTGTGTGTGTGTGAAAGAGAGAATTTGAAAATTTGCAACATAATCCAGAATACCCAAGAATAATTGGATTTGGACTCAGTAGTACAGGGTCATAAAATGATACCACAAAAATGTCAGATTCCTTCTTTGATAACATGAAAGACCTCTAGACATTTTGGAGAGTTTTAGTTCTAGAAATAAGGAAACTAATAGTTGAAAACATTTCCAAAATAGCCACAGAAGCTGATTATCACTAAAGCACTAGTATATTTGCCTTTCTTCCTTTCTTTCTTCTTTCTGGACTTTCTTCAACAAACATTTATTCTGTGTTTACTATATGTTAGGGACAGTGCTTGGGCAAGAGGAACTCAGCAATGAACAGAACTGAGAACATTTTTGACCTCCAAAAGTTCACATTTGACCTCCAAAAGTTCACAGACCACAAATTCAAAAAATTAGAACGTTTTAGTGAGATAATAGTATAATGTAATGCAAATATATCAGAGGGATATTGTGGGACATAGGAAGGAATGATCAACTCTGCTTAAGGGGATAAGAGCTCACAGAAGTCTTTATAAGGGTTGGACTTGATAGATTTTAGCAGAGATTCTTAGCAAAATCCACTATAAGAGGGCTTAGAGCCCACTGCATCCACTCCAACACAACAGTGTCAAAATTTTTCCTGTTAGGCCAGGCACAATGGCTCACGCCTGTAATCCTAGCACTCTGGGAGACCAAGGTGAGAGGATTGCTTGAGCCCAGGAGTTTGAGACCAGCCTGAGCAAGAGCAAGACCCCAGAACATAGAAAAATTAGCCGCACATTGTGGCATGGGCCTGTAGTCACACCTACTTCGGAGGGTGAGGCAGGAGGATTGCTTGAGCCCAGGAGTTCGAGGTTGCAGTGAGCAATGATGAGGCCACTGCACTCCAGCCTGGGCAACAGAGTGAGACCCTGTCTCAAAAAAAAAAAAAAAAAAAAAAAAAAAAAAGTGTTTCTCAGCTGTGAGACTTGAAAGAAACACAATGTTAAATAAATTTGAATCACTCAATTTCTTAAAGTATTTTTTATTATTTTATTGGTAATGACAACTTTTTTCTCCCATAGAAAAAATTAACAACCAGTGTTTTATAGCATATAAAGTAAAATAAAAGCAACAAATATGTATTGAAACCATACTCCAGATAAGGCTATGTGTACAAATCATTACTTGTCCCCAATACTCATTCTCTCCTTCCTTAGTAATAGATCTCCTGATTTACCTGGGTACATGATTAAGTGAAACAAAGATTGTATTTTCAGTCTTTCTTGCAACAAACTGTGGCCACATTTGTGTGTCATGTGGCAACTTCTAGAAACCTTCCTTAAATAACAGCTGGCATGTGCCTTTTGTCCCCTTTCTCCTACCTGATGGCTACAGTTGAAGAAGCCACTTTAGTCCAGGAGTTAACTTTGACAATGAGGTCATGCACAGACGAGCAACAAGCTAGAAGCAGTCTGAGTTCCTGAGAATCTTGTGGACCACACCAGCCCTGAACCGCTTACTTCTGGACTTTTATATGAGAAAATTAAACTTCTCTCTTGTTGTGGTAGATTGAATAATTGCCCCTAATTCTTCACTCCTTCTATATCCATACACATCCTTTCCATGGCTTCACCGTGGGCAGAGTGCATTCCCCAGCTTTTGACTTTGGGCTTGACCATATGACTTCTTCATAGGTAGAAATAACAGTGTGCTGTACTGAGCCTGGGCCTTATGAAACCTCCAGCATTTCTGCTTGCTGTTTTGTGTCCTTCCTTTACCAGAAGAAGAATAGCCCCGGTTAGCCTAGCTGTCACCGCAGTCCTCCCCACCCCTGTCCAAGGAGAAAGGAGTCCATCCCAGTCAAATCACAGACACTTAGTGGGAAGCAGAGTTGCCTGAGCTGCCACAACCTGAGAACTGGCCAGCTGAGCTCAGCCTAGATCAGCCAAACACAGCCAGCAATTGTAAAGGATTATTGATAGCAGCCAATGAGTTTTGGAATGGTTTCTTATTTAGGAATACCTAATTGATACACTGTTTGAGCTACTGTCATTTTGGCTATTACTCAGAACTCAACCAAATCCTAATTAATGCAGATAAAACAGATTGTAAGACAAAGTCTAAGCCTCCAGGAGTATGCATTCAAAATGGGAAAATAGGAGCCAAGTTAATTTAATGAGGAAGGGAAATTCTTTTTTTTAAAGGCTGCTGTAACAACTGGATATCTATATAGAAAAAAAATTTTTTAGATATCTATATGGAAATTTGACCCCTAACTCACTCCATACACAAAAACTAATTTGAATTGAATCATAGACCTAAACATGAAACTCAGAAACATAAATGTTACATTTCCTAATTTAATTATAGTGAGTGCCCAGAATGTGCTGCTTTAATAAAATAATTCATACAAATTGATTAAATACTTACATGTGAGACACTGAAAAGCACTTTTACATGCATTATTTTATTTCATCCTCAAAGTGACTCCCTAACAGGTATTTGTAGGGGATAACTATTTTTGCCTAACATTCATTTTCCTTTTTGGGGAAATGACAGCTGGGTCTACCTTGGAGCATTACCTCTCACTCATCCCTAATCCTTTTAGTTTGTCTGGGGCTGGCCACAGGCTCTGGTTCTGGGATCAGATATGTGATCCAAACCTGGCCAATTAGAATCATGATGATGTTCCCAGATTCCTGGTGCCATCTTCTTTCTTGTTTTCCTATTAGGTTCTAATCTAGATGCGAGGTTCCTAAACGTTAGCAGGCATAAGGATCACCTGAAGAGCTTGTTAAAACAGAAGTTCCTGGACCTCACCCAGAGATTATGACTCAGGTAGAGCTAAGAAATTTGCATATCTAACAAGAACCCAGCTGATGCCAATGCTGCTGGTCCTAGGAGCTGGGAGCTTATTAAAAATGCAAATTCATAGAACCTATCCCAGACCTACTGAATCAGACTCTCTGAAGGTAAAACCCAGAAATCTGAGTTTTAATAAAATCTCCAAATGATACTTATGCATGCCAAAGTTTGAGATCCAGTGTTCCATTAAGTGATTTTGAACCCCAACTTTATATTAGAATTACTTGGGGAGCTTTTAAAATATTCAGAAGCCTAGGCATCTCCCTTAGAGATTCTCATTTAATTTTTTGGAGGTTCTTAGCAGAGACAGATTTGCAGCCAGGGGATGAGAAATGCTGCTCTGAATCATAACATCCTTATGAGAAAGATATGCCTAGGTATGTTGTTACAGAAGTTCGCTGGGGTGGAGGGAGGAGGAGAGGGAACAAACAATTATATTAGGTCAATGAATAGCCTTCTAGAATATGAATTTTAATGGCTGCATAGTATTCCATTGTGAACTATTTATTGAACATATATTAAGTGACAGACACTAATTATTTACAATCCATATCAGCCCTATTTTATGTATAAGAAAACTGACACAGAGAGAGGCCCAAGTTGATTATTTGAACCTGGAACTACCTGACTCTCAAACTCAAGTTCTTTTCTACACTAGACGTTCTCAGCCAGGCTGCACATTAAAAACACCTGGAGGACATTTAGATTACACAAATACCGGGACCCAACCCCAGACTAAAGGCATCTAAATCTCTCCAGCTGGGGTTGGGTATCTCTTAGTTTTGGGGTTTTTTTTGTTTTGTTTTGTTTTGTTGTTACTGTTGCCGGTGATTCTGATGCACAGGAAGGGCTGAGGACTATTCTGCTTTTCACGCCGATGATGAATATGTCTGTTTCTGACTTTTTCTTTTTCGGCTTTAGCAGAGTCATTTTCTTCTCCTTCAGTTGCTACTTTACCAAAGTCACAAAAAAAAAATCTCAGAAGGTCCTGAGAGTGTTTAGCCAGAGCATGGTAGAGACCAGAAGCATAATGATAGGCCATTACACGCAGAACTTTCTCACTGGAAAGTACTGTCCTCTTCGAATTAGCAATGATTTCTGGGAAACAGCTTCAGAATTGCTGGGGGGTGTGGGGGTAGTAGGTAGCCTTGTACTGTAATCATACTTGTTCCAAAAATAATAGGTGTTTTACGTGCATCAGAGTGTGCACATGTGAACACACACACATTCAGATTATCCCCAATCAGAATAATGTATAAAACAGAGTGATGAGAAAAGTAGTAAATAATTTTTAGAGATAGGTTAAGTTAGTAATATTGCAGTTAGGTTAAATGATATTTGCCAATCAACATATTTCTTAATGTTTCTTCATTTTGACTAAAACATAAGATTCTTTTTTCTAACTCCAGGTTATTTCCAAATGCCAAAGTGCTCCAGGAATAAAGTTTTGAACAATGTGTTTGCTGATATTGGCAAGCGAAGTTGGATAACCCCTGTCATACATAAAAAAAGAGTAAGAATATAAGTCTATGATAGTGACAGTCATGAGTTAGGAAGGCTGAAGTGTCTGTGATACAGGTGAAAATAATAGGCATTTATTCATTTCAATTCATTCATTCATTCACCCACTTATTCAACATTTATTAAGAACTTATGTGCCAGAAATGACATCAAGCACTACTAAAAAACAACAGTGGAATAAAACAATGTCTTTGAACTTTAACCAAAGGAATTCCTAGTGACAGCTAAGTGTCTAAATGTAATTATTTCACGGCATGATGGTGAGACATAAAACCCAGAGCTGTCAGGATCAGAGCTGCTACCTACCTGACTGGCTATCTGGGCTTACTACCATTCTGAGGGCCTTGCATGGGGACAGCACATGCTAATAACAAACATGGGTCTTCTAAACTTCAATGACATTCCTTGACAGTTTCCTTTCATGTCCTGCTCTTTCTGAATGTGCAAAACTGTGTAAGTGCCGGTATGAATGTTATTACTTCAGGTAGCTGAACTATATCGTGTTTATGTTGCTCACCACATAAAAGATTTACATTTGCTAATTCAGTTTTGGAGATCAAAATATTTCATCACAGAGGGATTATCATGTTCACATCAAGTTGAACAAAACATCGTTGTAAAATAGTTGTGCAAAATCATGAGCGTTCGGAGGATTTATCATTTCAGCATTTAGTACCTGTGGGTAATCTGCAACATTTTGGCAACTAAAGGGAACAGATGGCATCTTTCTGACTATATCGGGTGGTAGACAGTGAGCATTAGCAAGCTGGCAGAGACCCACTTGAGATTAATTCACAGGAGAAAAAGAAACGAAATATTAGCACCCAAATAGCTTGTCAGTAAATTTTACTTCTTTTTTCCCTGTTAGAAAAATTGGAAACAATTGCATATATTTTCTTTTCTTCTTTAGCAACTACTAAAATACATCTACAGTGCAGAGGTACCCCCCACAATATGCTGAAATAATAATAAAAATAATAAAATGCAGAGGTATATTTTGTTCAATCCATTGGTTACTTGATTAATTCATGAATAAGTATTATTATATGCCTACTGTGTGCACAGGACTTTTTAAACAGTTTTATTGAGATGTAATTCACATAATGCAAAATTCACTCATTTAAAGTGCACAAATTCAATGGCTTCTAATATATTCACATTATTGTGCATCAATCACTACAAAATCTTTTCATAACCCAAAAATAAGCCCCACACCCTTACCTCCCTATCTACCCTCATCGCCACCCCCACCCCCAGGCTTAGTCCACTAATCTACTTTTCTATCTCTGCAGATTTACTTATTCTGGACATTTTATATAAATGGAATCATATAATATATTATCCTTTGTGACTGGTTTCTTTCATGCAGCATATTTTCAAGATACATCCATCTTGTAGCATATATCATTTCTTTTTATTGCTAAATAATATTCCATTGTACCATCTTTTGTCTATCCATTTGTCAGTTGATGGACATTTAGGTTGTTCCCACTTTTTGGTATTATCAATACTGCTGCTAAGAATTTTCATGTACATGTTTCATGTGGACATGTTTTCATTTTTCTTGGGTATGTAACTTGGGGTAAAATTGCTGGATAATATGGTAATTCTATGTTTAACGACTTGAAAAACTGCCAAACTGTTTTCCCAAACAGTTGTACTATTTTACATTCCCACCAGCAACACATGAGAGTTTCAGTTTCCCCACATTCTAACGCTTGCTGTTTTCTATTTGATTGTAACCACCCTAGTAGGTGTAAAGTGGCATCTCATTGTGGTTTCATATGCATTTCCCAATAGTAATGATGTTGAGCATCTTTTCATGTGCTTATTAGCCATGTGCTTATTTCTTTGGAAAAATGTCTATTCATATCCTTTAACTGGGTTTGCTCATTTTCAGTTGGGTTGTTATTTTAATATTGGCTTGTAATAGTTTTTTTTCTATGTTCTAGATACAAGTCCTTTATCAGATATATTATGTGCAAAAATTTTCCTCCATTCTGTAGCTTGTCTTTTCACCTTCATAATACTTTTATTAAGATTTTTGGAGAGGAGAGGAAGGTTGAGACAATGTTTTGTAAACTTTAAGGATAAACTTAATGCTGAGATGTGATTTTTGCCTGATCCTTCCTCACCTCTCTTGGTAATAGCACCTTTTTTTTTTTTTTGCTAGACTATCCCTATTCAATCTCAGTCTGTCTAGTTTAGTTAGTGCTGACCCCTTCCTTCCTCCTTGCTTCAGAATGGTCACATGAAGCAGGCCTGGCCAGTTAGAATGCTTGTATTAGATCAGGGTCTAGTCAAAAAATTAAAAAAAAAAAAAAAACACTAGTTATGTAAAAAGAGAAAATTTAATATAAACAAATATTAATTAGGTATGACGTTATTAACCAGGTAAATAAATAGCTAAAGCAAGAACTAATAATTCTTGAAGTAGCAACTGCTGGTCTGCCCTTAGGTTAAGGAGGGAAAAAGGAAGAGGTTAGAATTATTAAAATTTAAAAGCTTGAAGAGCTGTGGAGCTGAAACCTTTGAGAAGATAGGCTCTAATTCACAGGTACTGAAATCTCTCGGCTCAGAGGAGGGACTCCATGGACAAAATAACAAGACAAATGTCATAAAGAGTGGTCTCCAGCCAAGTGTTGTTGGTGTCCAGTTCTCTCATGGAGGGCAGGCAGGTTGAGTCAATATAGCTGGTTCTGCAAGTGTTGCAAACTGGATTTGGGGGCTACTTTGGTAAGAAATTGCTGCTGCTAGAAGTGAGAGGTGACACCCACAAGAGCCACAAGCAGCAAACTCACAGGAAGCAACAGGAAGAAGCAAGTCCTTTCCTTCTCCACCCTCCTTCCAGGTCCTGCTTCTAGAGCCCCTTATTGGCAGAACCTACCAAAAAATAGTTGCTACTGGAGAATTATTGTTTGCAGAGTTCCAGCTCCAGCATCACAATATAGAGCATTAGAAAGATGAACTTGGAATAGACAATCCACCCCTTGGCTACTCAGCATCTACATGCACCCTTCTATATATATTCAAACTTTCACAAATTAACTCCCTGTTTTACCTAATATCATGCAATTATTCTTCATACAAATAAATCAGCATAGTGGACCCATGTGATGTAGCATGGAATGTCAAGATGATCAAGATGTCTGTAGACTATATTATGGCAGAGAGCAGGGAAGCTGGCATATGCACGAAGCAATATTGTGAAAGTGTGCTATTGACCCTATCAAGGAAAAGCAAAGGACTTTTGATGGTCTTCACAAATTGATAAGGAGCAGGGTGGAAGGCAGGGGTGAAGCATTTTCTATATTAGGTGCCAAGAGCTGTGTTGATTTGTTCCAGAAAAGATATTACATCTATAAAAGCTGCCACAAATGAATCACCCCTGATTAACATTAAAAGAATCTACATCATGTTTTAAGATCTATCTGTCTTCTACATAGGTCCAATAGGTGAGTTAAATGGAGATGTAATAGGAATAAATACTTCTACTTCAATCAAGCATTTGATGGTGGTAGTAATCTCTGCAATTGCTCCAATAATGCCCTGTCTTTTGGTTTACTGTCCTTATAGGAAGGAGAAATTCCAACAGCTTCCCCTTCACCTTTCCTACCCTAATGACCCTTTGTCTATAAAAGAGAGTGAGCCAACATAGGGACATAACCAGTTGCCAAGTATATCTTTAACAATTATACATTCTGAAACTAGGGGGAAAAAAAAACAGGGTGGGCTCATGTACCTACTGAGCCCATCGGATTCAAACTTGGCCTATAATTCGATTTATCTATCACCTGACCACCATAAACTCCCACTTTGGTGGGGCAGCGGCATTTTGGAACCTAGAAGTTAGCATCAATTCAGAGCCAGAAATACCCCAAAAGGTTTGAGTATTTCTGTTTCCCCAGAACACATTCCCTCTAGAAAATGGCCACTAAAGGAAAAGGTCCCTTTGGGGAAAGCTTAGGGTAAAATTTATAGTATATACTTGTAGCAGTACATAGGGGTTCTTCCTCAAGAGAACCCACTCTCCCCTTAAATTGAGGAGCCCTGGGCTTGTGAACTGGTTTAGGTCTGGAAATTGGATGAGAAGTTACGACTCTCTTTTGAGGTAGACTCGACCTTATTTCATTTTCATTCATTCAACAAATATATATTGACACATCTTACTCCAAGTACAAACTCTTTGTCATAAATACTATAAAGGAAAATAAATAATCTAGTTAGATCTGACTAAAAATATATTTATAAAACTCCTTGAAGTTAATTTCATACACAATATTATTGATAAATACTAGCATGTCTTGAAATATTAATGAAGCCATCTAATAGCAAAGATTTTAAGATAATTTATTTTACCTTTACCATCCTTCAAATTTTAGCTTTTTTTTCCCTGTGTATATTTTCAAGGAACAATAGCAAATCTATGTAGTTGATAAATACATGTTTGTCATAGGTGCACACACGTTTTTTTTAACTGGGGAGGATGTCCAATTAAAAGTTTGGAGGTGACCAGTCTAAGATCACATGAGAAATCAGTTCCTAAGATCAGTCCACGCAAGTAATCTTTTGACTTTATTTCCAATTAGTTTCTCAAAAAATAAGTACATGTGTATCTTTGAGATGTAAAACTAATTGGGAATTTCCTTTGCTGTACAGAAATGCTTTAGTTTAATTAAGTCTCATTAATTTATTTTTGTTGTTGCTGTATTTGCTTTGGGGGTCTTAATCATAAATCCTTTGCCTAGGCCAATGTCCAGAAGTTTTTCCTATGATTTCCTCTAGAATTTTTATGGTGTAAGGTCCTACATTTAAGTCTTTAATCCCCTTAATTTTTGTATATGGTGAGAGAGGGAATCCAGTTTCATTCTTCGCATGTGGCTATCCAGTTTTCCCAGTACCATCTATTGAATGGGGAGTCCTTTCCCTAGTGTATGTTTTTGTCTGCTTTGTCAAAAATCAGTTGGTTGTAGGTAGATGGTTTTATTTGTGGATTCTCTATTCTGTTCCATTGGTCTATGTGTCTACCTTTATACCAGTACCACACTGTTTTGGTTACTATAGCCTTGTAGTATAATTTGAAGTCAAGTACAGTGATACCCCCAGATTTGTTCTTTTTACTTAGGATTGCTTTAGCTATTCAAACTCTTTTTTGGTTCTGTGCGAAGTTTAGCATTCTTTTTTCTAGATTGGTGAAAAATGACATTGGTATTTTGATGGGAATTGTGTTGAATCTGTAAACCACTTTGGGCAGTATGGACATTTTGACAATGCTGATTTTTCCACTCCATGAGCATGGGATGTTTTTCCATTTGTTTGTGTCATCTATGATTTCTTTCTTCAGTGTTTTGTAATTCTTATAGAGCTCTTTGACCTCCTTGGTTATGTATTAATATACTCCTAGGTATTTTATTTTCTTTGCAGCTATTGTAAACGGTATTGAGTTCTTGATTTGACGCTCAGCTTGATTGTTATTAGTATATAAAAATGCTACTGATTTGTGTACATTAATTTTGTAATTGAGACTTTACTGAATTTATCAGTTCTAGGAGTCTTTTGGTGGAATCTTTAGGGTATTCTAGATATAAAATCATATTGTCAGCAAACAGAGATAATTTAACCTCCTTTTTCCCAATTTGGATGCCCTTTGTTTCTTTCTCTTGCCTGACTGCTTTGGCTAGGAATTCCAGTACTATGTTGAATAGAAGTGATGACAGTGGGCACATTTGTCTTGTTCTGATTCTTAGGGGAAAAGCTTTCAAATTTTCCCCATTCAATACAACATTGGCTGTGGGTTTGTCATACACATCTAGGTTATATGGCTTATTGTTCCTAGGCTACAAACCTGTACAGCATGTTACGGTACTGAATACTGTAAGCAATTCTAACACAACAGTATTTGTATATCTAACCATATTTAAACATAGAAAAGGTACTGTAAAAATCTTGCATTATAGGCTGGGTGCAGTGGCTCATGCCTGTAATCCTAGCATTCTGGGAGGCCGAGGCAGGAGGATAGCTTGAGCTCAGGAGTTTGAGACCAGCCTGGGCAGGAGCCAGACCCCATCTCTACTAAAAATATAAAAAATTAGCAAGGTGGTGCATGCCTGTAGTCCAAGCTACTTGGGAGGCTGAGGCAGGAGGACTGCTTGAGCCCAGGAGTTTGATGTTGCTGTGAGCTAGGCTGACACCACAACACTCACCCAGGCAACAGAGTGAGACTGTCTCACAAAAAAAAAAAAAAAAAAAAATTTGCATCACAATCTTATGGGACCATCACCATATATGCTGTCCCTCACAGATCACAAATTATTGTTACTCAGTGCATGACTGTATTTGCATACAATGTTTCGGGGTGGGAGTTGGAGAACACAGAAGGAGACAATACTTTTTCATTTAAAGACAACCTCCCCAAACCACTAAGTAAGAAAAGTGAACACTATCACATATAAACCCATTCATTCGTTTTATTTTACAAATAATCTTAGGCAAGGCTTATGGGTCAATGTTCATTTACAAAAATAAGTTTAGCCTTTTATTATAAATACTTCTACAGTTTCAAAAATAAATTCATTTTTCACATTTGAATGTCTTTAAAAGTAGCCAAAGGATTCATTATCATTCTGCATTCTGCTTCTCAGAAAGTACTTTTGAGGTAGATCTGTTCCGGATTCTTTTTCTTTTTCTTTTCTTTTCAGAAGTTGATTTTGTGTCCTGTGGCTTTTTCTTTTTCTTCAAACAGCTAAGAGGATTGGGGCCACTGATTTTCTTGTGCTTTTTTCTTCTTCTCTGTTGAGAGTTTTTCAGTAAACCCTGTTCCTCTTTGAGCTGCTTGATACTTTGTTTTTCATGCACTGAGACAAGCTGACCTGACTCTACTGCTTTAACAAAGGCAATTGTTTTGGGAGAAGGTTTGTCCAAGACTATAGTGTTCTGAATAATAAACATGAGAGGAACTCCAGGCTGCTTCTTTACTTTCACAGACAAATTCTGATCCTATTAAAAAGAAAAATAGAATTATTTAGTTCAAATGTCAACTATGGTAAGGTGCCTTAAATAGGTTTTCTGTTGTTGTTTTTGTTTTGCAACAGGGTGTTGCTCTATTGCCCAGGCTGGAGTGCAGTGGCATGATCACAGCTCACTGCAGCCTCAAACTCCTGGGCTCAAGCAAGTCTCCTGCCTCAGCCTCCACAGTAGGAGACCACAGGCATGTGCCAACACACCTGGCTAATTTTTTGTATAGATTAGGTCTTGCTATGTTGCCCAGACTGGTCTCAAACTCCTAACCTCAAGTGATCCTCCTGCCTCCACCTCCCAAAGTGCTGGGATTACAGGCATGAGCCACCACACCTGGCCTTAAAAAAGCTTTTAAAAATTTAAAAAGAGGTATATTAAAAACAAAAGAGATCACAGGTTTTATTTTTCCAATCAGTATGTCTCACTAATGGGGGTATATTTTATAGTAAATAAAGGAAGAAAAACATAAAAACTGAGCACAAACTGTGTAAGTAGCAGCAGTGTGAACTGGATTTATCAATATTCTAGGGCCACAAATTACAAACTAATGCAAAAGTAAATTGTTAGGTGTTTTACCTTGTTACTCCCCTAAGATATTCTTTAGAAAGGGTCAAAAATGCTCAAAGAAGTTGAAGGAATAGGAATTAAGTGGGAATTAGCTGACTCAGATTCTAGATTCAGCTCTGCCTCTGCGTAAAAAATTTCATAATTCGGAAAGTATATTTAAGCAAATCTGTACATATGTGAACTTAATTTATAACAACCCTGAGAGTCTCTCTTCTCCTGTCTCCCAGTCTTGAAAAAGCCTGAAATGTTACATACTGGTGGCACAGTCTTAAACCAGATGAACCATGACTTTTTGAGAAATAGTATGAAATACAGAGACATGAAAAAACATTTACAAATATAGAATGTAAGATCTTTGCTTTACTTATCTTCCCTTCAAGAACCCTACAACAAAACATCACATCTCTATGTCAAAAATTTCTCATATTAAAAAAGGAAACTTCAGTAACTAAAAAGAAAATCAATATGCTCAAGGTTCTCTCCTCAAATTCCAAATGACGATTGCTTTTATTAACTGAAAATTAACTTAAAAGTCTATCATTTTTAAAAGTCTAAACATTTTAACATCACTCCCACCTGTTTTTTCTGATTATAAACAGCTCCACATGAAATAGAAATAGTAACAGTTAAAATTGACTTGTTTTGAAAGTAGTATCACCTGTGTTGCCACAAAATAATGATGAGGATTGCCCTCTTCAACCATGGAAAGCAGACATTCTGATCCACTCACTGGATTCTTGAAATGGGGACAATTTCGAACCTGGCATTTTTGTGCGATCAGTTTTGCCCCATATACGTCTTTTCCCAATGTTTCTAACTCTTTTAACACACATCTGGAAAAAAAAAATGTTATTAGTGGCCCACAATTATAACAGATACATTTCAGTTGTTTATATGAAGTATAAAAAAAAATACTTTTTCAAAAAAGTAAAACTACACCATTACAATCTGAATTTGTCATATGGTAGCTGTTTCTTTTTTTTTTTTTTTTGGTTCAAATGAATCGTCTTCCCTCAAAAGACCCTTTATTTTTTTTTTTCCGATATATTTTATTTTATTTTTTTGTTTTACAGCTCATTATGGGGGTACAAAAGTTCAGGCTATATACATTGCCCATGCCTCCCCATCCCCCCGAGTCTGAGCTTCAATTGTGTCCATTCCCTAGACAGTGCACATCACACTCATCATGTAGGTGTGCACCCATCCCCTCCCCCCATACCATCCCCCGCAGTCAGAACTTCAAGCGTGACCATTCCCCAGGCAGTGCGCATCGCACTCATCAAGTAGGTATACACCCATCCCTTCCCCCCAGCCCCCACCTCTGTCCGATACCCAGTTGGTGTTATTCCCAAATGTGCACTCAGGGAAACCAGTTTGCTGGTGAGTACATGTGGTGCTTGTTTTTCCATTCTTGGGATACTTCACTTAATAGAATGGGTTCCAACTCTCTCCAGGAGAACCAAAGAGATGCCATATCGCCATTATTTCTAATAGCTGAGTAATATTCCATGGTATACATATACCACATTTTGCTAATCCATTCATGAATTGATGGGCATTTGGGTTGTTTCCACATCTTTGGGACTGTGAATTGTGCTGCTATAAACATTCGGGTGCAGGTGTCTTTTTTATAGAATGACTTTTGTTCTTCTGGGTAGATGCCCGATAATGGGATTGCTGGATCGAATGGTAGGTCTACTTGAATCTGTTTAAGGTATCTCCATATTGCTTTCCACAGGGGTTGCACTAGTTTGCAGTCCCACCAGCAGTGTATGAGTGTTTCTGTCTCTCCACATCCACGCCAACATGTATGGTTTTGGGACTTTTTGATAAAGGCCATTCTCACTGGAGTTAAGTGATATCTCATTGTGGTTTTGATTTGCATTTCCTTGATGATTAGAGATGTTGAACACTTTTTCATATGTTTATTAAAAAGCAATCTTAAGCAACAAAAACAAAATGGGAGGTATTAATTTGCCAGACTTCGAACTATACTACAAGGCTGTGGTTCTTAAAACTGCCTGGTATTGGCACAAGTGCAGGGACACAGACCAGTGGAACAGAACAGAAAATCCAAATATAGAACCATCCTCATGTAGTCACCTAATTTTTGACAAAGCAGGAAAGAATATACTCTGGGGACAAGAATCCCTATTCAATAAATGGTGCTGGGAGAATTGGTTACCCACATGTAGAAGACTGAAACAGGACCCACAGCTTTCAGCTCTCACAAAAATCAAATCACGGTGGATAACAGACTTAAATCTTAGGCATGATACAATTAGAATTCTAGAAGAAAATGTAGGAAAGACTCTTACAGACATTGGCCTAGGCAAAGAATTTATGAAGAAGACCCCTAAGGCCATCACAGCAACAACAAAAATAAATAAATGGGACCTGATCAAATTAAAAAGCTTCTACACAGCCAAAGAAACAGTCACGAGAGTAAACAGACCACCTACAGAATGGGAAAAAACTTTCGCATAGTACACATCAGATAAAGGACTGATAACAAGAATCTATTTAGAACTCAGGAAAATTAGTAAGAAAAAATCGAACAACCCTATCAAAAAGTGGGCAAAGGACATGAATAGAAATTTTTCAAAAGAAGATATAAAAATGTTTCACTTTTAAAAGAACAATTAGAAAATGCATACACCAAGTAGAGAGAATAAGAGTTAAAATTTAATGAGTACTTACTATGTTCTAGGAAGCATACAAATTGCTCTTTACATAAATTCTTGCTTAATCTCAAAATAACCCCATGAAGTTAAGCAATTTACCTTAAAAATATGCTTATTTTAGAGCACCCCATTCTGAGAGATTTTAAGTAACATTCCAAAGTTCAAACTAGTAAGTGGGAGAGCTGAGACATGAATCCAGGCAGCCGGACAACAGATCCCTTGCCCCAACCACAGTGTAACAGGGATCTACTTCAAGTACAAATTGGTACACTTTCAAAATATTTCCAATTCAGAAAAGTAACAATTCTCACATCATCAGGTGGTTTAATAACAATCACAACTTCTTTTCACTCTGTATTTTCACATTAATCTAAGCCAGTGTTTCTCAAAGTCTCATGTATAAACTACCCATATCAGAATGACATATGATATTAAATTGTATTAATTTCTAACTCTTCTCTCATCCAAAAATCTGTACCTCTTGTGGAGGAGACAAATATTAGTATTTTAATAAGCTCCTCAGGCACTTCTTCTCTTCCACTAAAAAAAAAAACAAAACTATGAGAACCAATGAGTCAAAGATTTCTTCAATCCTAGCCAGCCTTTGCCAGATTCTTCCTTGCCTCATCTATCACCTCTTTAGATTTGAGTTTTTGTTTTTTTAAGAAAAGAGATTTTGCTTTCTGTAGCCATCAGTTTTGACCTCCATTTTGAGTACTGCTGACTTATTGAATATTTCCTATGCACGTCCTGCCATCAGCTTGTCAAATTCACCATGTCTAAAATCAAACTACTTTCCTTCCTCCAATTTTTTCCTTAAAGACTTGCTAACTCTTTAAAATTATTATTTTTCCAGACACCCTAGATAGAAATCAGAAATCATATTTGATCTTTTCTTCCTTACCCCTACCCCATCAGCTGTTAGTTCTATGTATCTCACTAATGTCTCGTTGTAGAACCCTTGGGTTCCTGCTTTCCCCTCCCAGGTTTAGGCTCCCATTATTTCCTGACTGGACAAACACAAAACAGGTTTGTCTGTCTTTGCTCTATTGCTTCTCCAACTTACCCCTCACATTGTTGCAGTTATCTTTTCTAAGACAAAACCCAGGCCTGATAACAATGCACTAATTTACTTCCTCAATTAACTCCAAATTTCTTCAAACCTGAATATGAGTAAACATAGTATACACAGTAAAATCCCATTGTGACTGTGTGTGCTTGTGTATAAAGTGGTCAAGAAATACATTCTACTGAAAAACAAATGACCCAATCTCTTAAAAACATAAATAGTAAATCATAAAAGGAGGTTACTGTTATAATTTTTTAAATCCTAAGAAACATAGAAATCAAATACAATGAATGTATCTTGTTTACAGATTTAAAAAAGGATTCTTTATCTCTTCAGGATACACACCAGAATTGACAGAATAATACGCTCTAAAATAACCCATCAGTAAGGAGGTGGAAGGTTCAACAAGATTGGCCATGTTGATAATTGCAAAAGCTGGTGATAGATGTTTCATTATATCATGCTACTTTTGTGTTGTTTGAAAAATTCCAGAAGTTAAAATAAATTTTTTTAGAAAAAAATGCTGTAAAATATAATTTCATGCAGTACTTCTCACCTTTTTTATATCACAGCACTGTATTAAAAATTTTAATATTTCTGCTGCTTGCAGCCAGAAGCAACCAATTCAGAAGCACAGGCTATCAAAGGACTTGTCTGACAGCCCTTAAAACGCTAAGCGGATCAAAAATTTAGGGGTATCTGTAACCCAGTTGAGGCACTGTTTGAGAAACAAATATGGAAAGCTGTTCATGGAGTAGTGTTATGTCAGAAAAGCAGACCATCAACATAGTATACACAGTAAAATCCCATTGTGACTGTGTGTGCTTGTGTATAAAGAATTGGATGGATTACACAGCACATGTTAACAGTGGTTACTCACCAGTAGCAGTATTACGAGTCATTTTATTTTATTGCTTTTTTAAAGTAAATATTCTACAATGAAAAAAATATAAGAAATTTCTTACTAGTTCTCGTGATCGAACCTCAATTTACCTTCTTCCTAGCTTCATTTCCAAATATACTCTGTGCTATAACCTCTTCCCCAGGCATTTCATAACTCCATTCTGTTTTTCAAGAGGTCTCCAAAACAGGGAATGTCACTCTTTTCTGTCATTCAAAATAGTCCTCCCCCTCAGGATGTCTGAGCATGTGAAAGGGCTCAAATGTTATCTTTTCTATGAAACCTTCCACAATTCTCTCCTCCCACCCTCCCATCCCCACAAGGGTCCATCCTAAGTGTTCTTGCACTTTGATGAGGTGGGGAAACATTAAACCTGAAGTGAAAACACATCGATTGGAGATTGACTTATGCACTTTTACCGGCCATGAGGGCTGGGAGTTTGTCCTGTTCACCAAAGCATCCTCAGTGGCTGGAGCAATGCTTGGCACTTAATAAAGCCAGTTGAATAAATAAACAACCTAGGGCAAATTGCTTAATCTCGAGTACTGACTGTTATTCTGGGAATCAAGGAAGCTAACTCCTAGGGTGAAGCTTGAAAATTTCTGGTTTAACTAGGAAAAGCTATGCAAACAACAGCAACCACTGAAAGAGGGGTAGGTTTTGGATACCGAAAAATGCTCTAGTACACTATACTCATTTGACCTTACAGGAACCTTCTAAGTGGTTATGATCTCTACTTTGCAAATGAGGAATCCGAGGTTCAGAGAGGTTAAATAACTTGCTCGAAATCATAGAGCTGGTAGGCCTGGGAACAAGATTTGAAGCCAGGTCTATGTGACTACAACACATATTCTTATTCGCCAGGCTAACGACAAGTAATATTTGCAGGGCACTGTACAGTCACCTGACCACCTTAGCGCCTCCAATTAACAGTCAACTCTTCGTGGGCGGGGCGTTTTGCATCTCGTGGGCTCGCAATGGAGGCCTTTCAGCAAAGGCCTCGCCGCTACCAAACCCGCCAGACCCTCTGTGCCTCCTCCCTGCCCGCCGGGCCCACCTGGTGGTGCACAGCTGCGTCTCCCCCATAAGGTAGCGGGGCAGCTGCTCCCGCAGCTGGATGCGGCCTCGCAGCGCTGCCTGGCAGAAGGTGCCGTCCAGCAGGATCTGGTACGGCTCGCGAACTCCGAAATTGTTGCGGAAGAAGCCAAGATGTTTCTTGGCGTGTTTCTGCCTCGTAATCTTCATACTTGGTTTACTGGGACCGAGGCCGCTGGGCTAGGAAGTGACAGCAAACGCCTCACACAACCCTGGTATCCGCATTGCCGGCTTCTCCAGGAAATTATGAGCCCTTGCCCCGGAAGCAAACGTACCCATCTCTCCAGGCCTGCCCCTGGCTTACGTCATGAGCAAACGAGCGCGCGCTTGGACCGCGGTGCACGCGCTTAAAGGGGTGGGCCCTGGGACCCGAGCTTGTGCCTACGTGGGAAAACCGCTAGGGTGTGCCATTACGCGCGGGGGCGCACATGCGCAGTCTTGGGCCAGAAGGGGAAAAAAAAAAAAAAAAACAAAAAAAACCTTCAAGAAGTGTTTAGCACGTTACCTGGCACGTTGCAAACTTCTGAAAGTCTGGCAGTGTAATAATAATCCGTTACAATATTGAGCCTTAATATGTTCCAGGCACTGTCCTGAATGATTTACTCTACGCTATTCCCTTTAATGTTTATAATTCCCAAGTGAGGGAAGGAAAGGGGCCAACATATATTGGACAACTAGACTGGGAGGTTTGTACTGGCTGCTGTCCCATAAAGAAGTTAGGCACGTTCACTAAGGGCACGTGGTTCGTTAGTGCCTGGAATCCATTGCACCTGCCTGAAGTTCATGTGTTCTTGCTACACGCCGCCCATAGGAACTAATGCCAGTAAGGAGCTATGTCAGGGCAAAGGGTGCCACGATTTTGCAGCTCCTCCTCTCCTAAAACCATCCTAAATCACTCACATGGAATGTGTTGGAAGATCTCTCAAGAACTTCATTTTCTCGCAGTCAGAGTCCCTGAACTTGAGTTCTGGTTCTGCCACTAACCCAAGCCATATGACCTTGGATAATTTCCCATGGGTGACAGGTTCAGGTTCTTCGCTGTCAAACTGTAACCGGTTCCATGAACACCTATATGTTTTTTTCTAATCCCTTAACTACTTGACCCTTTGAGTTGTTTCCCAGAAATGATTGACTCAAGTGATCTTTCTGCTTTGGCCTCCCAAAGTGCTGGGATTATTGGCATGAGCCTTCACACCCGGCCTGAAATGATGGATTTCCTACAAGACGAAGGAGTTGAGATTCTGAAGGACCCAGGGCAGACTTCCTAATGCCAAGATCCACCATTCCCCACACCTGCTCCCAATGCACGTAACCCCTTGTGAGATACACCAAGACCTGTCCCAAGGCACATGACCCCTCCTTTAAAAGCCTATGATATCCCTTAGTGAGAGAGACGGATTTGGATTTGAGGCAGCTTTCCCCGTTCTACCTGCAAGACGTCTGTCGTATTAAAAACTTCTTTCTTCCAGGTCCAGGTGGAAAATGGCGCCTGGGCCGTGTCCACACTTTATCCCGGTGCTGGGTCAGTCCCACCCACAGCTCTGTCCAATGGCACCCATGCCGGGAGGACTCAGCTCACATGTTTAAGGCCCTCACCTACTTCGTGGAGCTCCCAGGGGTGGGAGTGAGCATGCCGAATGCCTTCTTGAAGTCATATCATGGAGATCACAAGAGACCTGAGTTCCTCATCTACCCCCATATCCACATCAGGTCCAAGCCCTCTCCCTACGGAGATGGTAACCATACTCTGTTCCACAGCCTTCATGTAAATCTGCTTCCACTGACTGTGAAGATGAATAAAGAGATCTTGGACCACTACCCAGGCACTGGGGACCACAGCATCGGTTTAGACCATTACTCTGCACACGGACCAGATAGGCGCACCTTCTTGTATCAAATGATTATTAGTATACTGATCTTCCATCCCTTTGCTTATGGCAGGAAATGGCTTAAATAAATAACTTTAAAAAGTTATTTTCTTCTTTGGCAACCCTTATTGTCTCAATAATTGAATTTTTGTGCAATGTGTAACTGGACCTAGACTAAACCCCCTTGTGGTTTTGATAACAAAACTGGTTGCCAGCCTAGATTAGTTTTAAGGACTCTTCTATCCATAGTTTTTGACATAGGAAGACTACACTACTAGGCTAGTAACAGAAAGGTACAAAGCTGACTGAAGATTTAGAAATTACTTGGTCAACTTGATTAATGAAGACAGTGAAGCAGAAAATTTTGAGCACCCTAGCAACTAACTGCTAAGTATCCACTTCAATTCAAGACAAAATAATCAAAGGAATGGGGAGTATGGAATTTTGCATTTTTGTCCTAGCCTGGAATCTGTCCCAGATCTAGTTTTGGCTAAAGATTGAAAGAACCAAGACAGAAAAATGATTTACAACGTGATTGAAATGTTTTGTTTGCATTTGGGGTTTTATTTCAATATATAGGCTTATGAAATTGGAACTAAAATCTTCTATAATGTTAAGCCTGACCTGAGTCTCAGCACATCACTTAGATGGCTGCTTTCATTTAGCTGAAAATAAATTTAAGAATTGGAAGCCATGAGAAGTCATTGAAGGGTTGGATTCATAGTCCTTCAGTATAATTGGTTACTACTTTTCAATTTGAATCCTCTCTTTATCCCTGAATGCCAACTCTCCCCCTGGACTATACTTCCACCACAGACAGAGAAATGAGACCACTCCAGCCTTGCAAAACAGTTAAAATATTTTTAAATATAGGCTCACAAATTCATCTACCAGATTCTCATGCTAATTTTTGATACTAAGAAAATTGTTGTGCAACACCAGGGATTTGAGTCATATTCTAGTTTTTTGTTGTTTTTTAATTTACCAGACTGTGACACAATTTTTTCAAGCTCTATGTATATGACAGTGCCAATTTGCACACACCTACCTTTATTATAAAAACATGAAGACAGCCTATAATGGTGGTTATCAAATTTAAAACACAGTTTTCTATTACAGCAGTGTTTCTCAAAACATGGACCTGGTATTAATACATGCAGATAAAGCTCTTAGTGTGCTTGTTTAAGATGTCCATTCCTGATTCAGAGCAAGCATTGAGGGAGAGGGGTACTATTCAGAGAGGAACTGACATTTATAACAATCTCTCCAGGTCATTATTACTATGCTTATTAGTATTCCTAAAGGACCTTTTGTAGTAAAAACAGTAAACCACTGATATTTTCATTAAGCAGTCCACTTAATACACTTTTGTCCAGATGCCAAATGATCTAGTCATAGAAAATCAATATTTGGCCACAACCAAGGCAGAAGCCAAATTTTGCCATTATTGGATGAACTGTTAGATATAAGTTTAAATCTCAAATTTGATTTTGAAAATTATTATAATTCAATTATTAAGAACTTTAATAGCCATGGAAAGGTTTTCTGTCCTTTCTTTTACCTTATAGTAGAGGTGCAATAATACAATAATTATTTAATAATAACACCATTGCTAGCTGTTAGCTTTTTTCTCTGGTCAATACACTGGACATTTTCCATGCTGCACAGACATTCACATTCAGCTTCCGTAGGTAGGGGATTCATTTATTTTTCTTTATTTTTTTATACTCTTCATTTTATTATGCCTGGATCAAATATAATTTTATAATGTTATGTTGTTGAACATGATTTTGAAGTTTTTCCTCATGAAATTTTGATGAAGCCAAGTTGACATGAGAATGATTTATTCTCGAAAGGTGTGACTAATTCCAAATAGGACTTTTCTCATGAAAAATTCATGGCCTAAATGGAATTAAATAGGTAAACATTAAATATAATTCATAAAGGTTATTTTGTTTAATTTCATCAATGTTAGTATAATTTTGTCTAATTTCATCAATGTTAGACATTTCAGCATCTATTGTAATATTATTCTGCCTTATATTCATATTAAAATATTTATAAACATTTGTTAACATTCATTAGCTCAAAAAGAATACAATATTCTTCCTAAATTACCTAGCTAACATACTCTCTAAATAAATAATTTAGCTAACTAAATATTTTAAAGCCACTTAGGTAAACTTCTTTGTATCGATGTCCTATTAAGTTCTTCACTTAGATCTCCTAGAAATGAATCCATCATGGACTGACTTACACTGCAAAATTTCATATATGTCAGAAT
This sequence comes from Eulemur rufifrons, assembly GCF_041146395.1. Classification (NCBI taxonomy): domain Eukaryota; kingdom Metazoa; phylum Chordata; class Mammalia; order Primates; family Lemuridae; genus Eulemur; species Eulemur rufifrons. The sequence continues at coordinate 46,186,199 of NC_090985.1, forward strand.
GTGTTATGAAGGTTAGATCTGGAGACTATAACATTTTAAAAAATAATTTTTGTCTTTTACAAATTATAAAAACAACACATGCTGCTAATAACAAGTGGAAAAACACAAAGATATTCATTCCTTCTCCCCTTAACCATGTAACATATTAACAATCTATTGTGTGTGCCTCTTCAATGTTTCCATATTCACATACTTATATAACATATGCATACATATATACATTCATAGGTAGAGATACTGTTATGCAAAAATGGAATCATATTTTATCACTTCTATACATTTTGCTTTTCTCACCTAACAATCCTATAGAAATCCCCACCCACATCTACCCAAAGTCAATTGGTGGAGTTCTCATTCATTACTTTTAATAGCTGCATGACATTTCCACAAAATCACCAAATGTAATAGATATGACACAGTATGAATTTCTACCTAATAGCCCTCTCTTCTTTATAGTAGTAGGTAAGTGAATCCATTCCCCAGCCTTGTGTGCAGATAGGTGTAATTATGGGATTAAGTTCTAGCTAAAGATATGTAAGGACAAGGGTTGCATGGACTTCTGGGAAGGCTGCTCAAAGCAAGTCAACTTAGCTTGGCAATGAGAACTTTTTTTTCCACCTCTTTCCTTCCTCCTTCCTGGAATTTAGATGTAGTGAATGGAACTCCAGTAGCCTATTTTAGACCATGAGGTAACTTTGAGGATGGAAGCCATGAGCTAATGCTGGCAAAGCAGATAGGAGAAGGAGCTGGGATCATTTGCAACTGTGAAACTGCTTTTCCAAACCTAAAATTCCTACCTCTGGACTTCTTTAACATGAGAAGAAAAATAAAATTCTACCTTGCTTTTTAAAAAATGTTATTTTAAATTTCTTTTATATATATGGCCAAACCAAATCTTGATAAACTAAGTTGAAACTACTCACCAGAATTACAGAATTTTATATGGACAGATGTGTGTGATGTAACATTGATGTTGGCTGGTGTTAGGCAATACAATTGCCCTTCCTTTGAACAAGTACAAAATCTTCATTCATAAGTCTTCTCTAAAAGGTAAGATGTTTTCAAAGTAAAATAAACCAAATCTTTTTTACATACTGTAGTATCTATCTTGACATTTGTTTATATTTAAAATATAAACAACTTGATTTGAATTTGTTTTGTCCGTGAGATGTATCTCCCATTGAAAAAAGTTAAAGATGAAGAACCCCAACCCCAGCTTCTTGGGTAAGGAACATCAAGGAAAAGTTATTGTCATCCAGTTGTCAATTAAAGAAAGAAAGTAGGGTTTCTGTGTCTTGGCCCTGCTAGTGCCAGTGAGCTCTTCCTTTGGGTCAAATAACAAAGGAGAGACTATGTCTTAGAAAAATTTTTCAAGTGATTTCTGTTTGTCAAGGATATTTCTAAATCAGATAGTAACCAGGAAGTGCCTATCATTAGTTATCAGATGACCGTTTTCAGATGACTATAAAATTAGACTAGCAAGTTTGCTTGCTGTAATAGTTTATTTGGATGAAATCATATTTACAGAGAACAAATACTGCCATGTTAAGTAAATTGAAAGGAATTTAGTATTTTACTATAACAGATTTGAGTCATGCTCTCTATTGGCATTTTGCTATAAAATGTTCAATGGTATTAATTAAATGGTGACAACAAAAACTTGTAGAAAAGGACAAAAAGTTATGAAGTAGCAGATGTGGAAAAATGGGCAGGGCATGGTGGCTCATGCCTGTAATCCTAGCACTCTGGGATGCTGAGGCGGGAGGATTGGTTGAGGTCAGCAGTTCAAGACCAGCCTCAGCAAGCACGGACCCTGTCTCTACTAAAAATAGAAAGAAATTAGCCAGGTAACTAAAAATAGAAAAAATTAGCTAGGCACAGTGGTGCAGACCTGTAGTCCCAGCTACTCTGGAGGCTGAGGCAGGAGAATCATTTGAGCCCAGTAGTTCAAGGTTGCTGTGAGCTAGGCTGACGCCACAGCACTCTAGCCCAGGCAACAGAGAGACCCTGTCTCAAAAATAAATAAATAAATAAATAAAAGAAAAAGAAAAGAAAAGGGGAAAATGTTTTACTTTGATGCAAAACAAACTGCCATTTGAAATTTAATTAAATCATAACTGAAACTGATAGAGAAGTTCATACTACATGGCTGTGGTCCCCAACCCCTGGGCTGCAGACCAGTACCTGTCCCTGGCCTGTTAGGAACCGGCTGCACAGCAGGAGGTGAGCGGCAGGAGAGTAAGGGAAGTTTCATCTGTATTTACAGCCACTCCTCATTGCTTGCATCAACCTCTGAGCTCCGCCTTCTGTCAGATCAGCAGGAGCATTACATTCTCATAGGAGAGTGCAACCCCTACTGTAAACTGCTCATGTGAGGGATCTAGGTTGCACGCTCCTTATGAGAGTCTAATGCCTGATGATCTGAGGGGGAGCTGAGGTGGTGATGCTAGCACTGGGGAGCAGCTGCAAATACAGATTATCATTGGCAGAAAGGTTTGACTACACAGAGACCATAATAAATCAATTGCTTGCAGACTCATATCAAAACCCTATCAGTGAGTGGCAGGTGACAATTAAGCTGCATCTGGTGGCAGGCTTTATAGTGGCAAGTGAACATCTTACTTCAATTGTAAAGCTGCATTTGGTGGCAGGCTTTAAGTCAGAATCCAACACTTACTTAGTCCATGTGTGGCCTGCCCATTATTTTATTTACTGCTTCCATTTGCATCTCTTTCCCACACTGCACACTTGTCTCAGTCACAGTTTTGGTGACCCCACAAGCTAACCCTAGCAAAAATGAGTAAAAAAGGAAGAGTAAAAAAATGTCACTGGAGAGCTTCTTTGAAAAGGGGGAAAGACCAAATGATGAGACAGCAGCAGACTCTAAGACTGCCAACAAAATGAAAGCTGCATTTGAAAGAAAATACCAAGAGTCCTACCTAAATTCCGGGTTCATTGCAACAGGTGATTCACATTCTCCAAGCCCGCTTTATATAATATGTGGTGACCAGCTATACAATGAAGCCATGAAAGCTTTAAAATTGCTTCACCACATGGAGACCAAGCACCCTGCATTAAAAGACAAGGTTTTGGAGTTTTTCAAAAGAGAAAAATGTGAACACAAAAAACAGAAGTAATTATTGAAAGCCACCACTTCATCAAATGTGTCTGCACTGAGAGCATCATTCTTAATAGCTAACTGCATTGCTAACGCTAAAAAGTCCTTTACTATTGGTGAAGAGCTGATCCTGTGTGCTGCTAAGGACATTTGCCATGAACTTTTAGGAGAGGCTGCAGTTCAAAAGGTGGGACATGTTCCTTTTTCAGCTAACACCATACCTAGATGAATTGATGAAATAGCAGAGGATATTGAGGCACGATTGTTAGGATTAATGAGTCACCACGGTACACAATCCAGGTTGATGAGTCTATCAATGTTGACAATAAGGCAACAATGCTTGTTCTTGTGTAATATATTTTTCAGGAGGATGTGTTATATGCACTTTTGTTGCTAGCCAACACTACAGCTGCAGAACTATTCAAGTCTTTGAAGGATTACATATCAGGAAAACTGAATTGGTCAATTTGTGTTGGTATATGCATGGACGAAGTGGCTGCCAAGAGTGGTTTCACTACTCGGGTCAAGGAGGTCGCTTCTGAATGTGAGTCTATGCACTGTGTCATCCACAGAGAAATGCTGGCTAGATGAAAAATGGCACCTGAAGTAAATGGTGTTTTGCAGGATGTGATTAAAATTATCAATCACATTAAAGTACACACCCTTAACTCACATCTGTTTGCACAGCTCTGTGAGGAGATAGGTGGATGAGAGCACACATCTTCTCTTATACACAGAAGTGAGATGGCTTTCTAATGGTAGATCACTGGCTAGAGTTTTTGAGTTACAAGAACCGCTCCAGAGATTTCTTTTAGAAAAACAGTCACCACTGGCAGCACATTTCAGTGACACAGAATGGGTCACAAAACTTGCTTACTTGTGTGACATATTCAACCTGCTCAACAAACTCAAACTGTCACTTCAGGGGAGAACGACAACTGTGTTCAAGTTAGCATATAAAGTGGCTGCATTCAAAGCCAAATTGGAATTGTGGGGGTGAGGAGTCAACCTTGGGATTTTTGACATGTTTCAAACATTAGCAGAGAGTTTGAAAGAGACTGAGCCATGGCCTTCTTTCTCCCAGCTGGTGCATGATCACCTATCTCAGCTTTCAAAGGAGTTTTAGCATTACTTCCCAACCACAAAAGACTCCCAAACTGGGAAGGAATGGATCTGTGACTCATTTGTGAATAAGCCAGGTGAATCGACTTTGTCCGTGCTAGAAGAGGATCAACTGCTTGAGATTGCAAATGACAGTGGCCTTAAAAGTATGTTTGAGACAATTTCAAATCTCCATACATTTTGGATTAAAGTCGAGGAATATCTTGAGATTACCACAAAAGCACTGAAAAGCCTGCTTCCATTTCCAACATTCTATCTTTGTGAAGCAAGTTTTTCTGCAGTGACAGCAACCAAAACAAGATTACGGAGTAGACGGGACATAAACAACACACTTGGAGTGTCACTATCTCCCATCACCCCCAGATGGAACCGTCTAGTTGTAGGAAAACAAGCTCAGAGATCCCACTGATTCTGCATTATGGTAAGTTGTATAATTATTTTATTGTATATTACAATGTAATAATAGAAATAAAGTGCACAATTAATGTAATATGCTTGAATCATCCCGAAACCATCCCTCTTCCCTCCCCTGCCCCAGTCAGTGTAAAACTTGTCTTCCATAAAACCGATCCCTGGTCCCAAAAAACCCTGCTATATGGGTTTTTTCATTTTAACCTATCAAAGCATTTTTAGAAGATTAATGAATCCTTATAAAATTACTCCAGGTAAGCAAATATTATTGCTGTTCCATAAAGGAGCTTAAAGATTGGAAATTATGTTGGATTATAGCTTTAAAAAGATTTTCTAAAACACTATTTATTTATATTGAACAAAATGTTGAAGACAACTCTTTCACTCATGGTTTTGTATATATTTTTAAGCAGCAGGAAGACTTCACAGCAGAAACTGAACTCCTGGTGGCAAGAAATTAAACATGCTTTCAATAATCCAGTAGAATATTATTTCAAAATCTAGTGTTTATAATTGAATTCCACCAATATGAGCTATTAATTACATGATATTATACAAAATAAAAATCACTCTTACAATCTTCTCAAGTTTTTTCAACGCAGGATCACTTTGTCTTAATATTAGTTGGTAAATCATAAATCAAAATACTGGGATGAAAAGTCAAATGTCATTTTGAAAATCATTATTACTTTAGTAAACATATAGAAAATACCCACATGCTGAGTCTTATATATAAATGAATATTATTTTCTTTTTATTGGCTCTCACTTTGCCCTCTCTATTGCTACTTTCAGAACATTGAACAAATCACTTTGCTCTTCAGAGTATAACCCCCTGTAGTCTCATTCCACATGTGTACATAGAAGGAGGCATGTGACTTAAATCGATCCCAATTAGACCAAAGAGAAAGACTTTTTTTTCCTATAGTTTTTCTTGAAATAACAGAAAAAGAAGTATATTGTATCAGTTGCTACTGGCAGCTATTTTGAGATTATAGTGGTAGCTTGTCTGTGGACAAATCCAAAACGTGGCAGAAGGCAGATTCAAGAGAATCATAAAGATATAGAACTGAAGTCTTTATGCTGCTTCATTGGGAATACACCCTTCTCTAGATAATCAGTTATATTATTGAGTACATTACCTTCTTGTTTAAAATAAATTAAATGGAGGCGATTTTTTTTTTTACTTGTTTGTTTTTGGTTTCATATAGCCCAAAACATCCTAACTGATGGATGTCAAGTCTAGGCCAAATATGTCCTATGCTTAAGCTGTAAATGATGGTATTACCTGTATAATACCTTGCTTTAAAGATATTTAAGATATTCTGCATATGTTCTTTTCTTATGATTGACAACATGGTGAAGAGATTGGAATTCAGAAGTAACTGTGGCTATTAGCTGTTGTCAAAGGCATCTTTTGTTTTGCTTTCAAAGCCATCTCCCAAAGGTGTCTTTTTCCACTTCCATTAAATATTAAGCAAAGTGTTTAGTGTCTTAAGTCAAATGATTTTCTTTGACCAAATGAATGTGTGTGGACTTCTAAAAAGTGTACTGATTTAATCTGGAACTTTAGTTTTGTGCTATCTATATGTTGTTTCTTCTGACCTTGCTCACATCTAATTTTTGTGTCTTAGACCTAACTCATTAATTATGATGGTACCACATATTCTCTTGAGAAGGAACACATGGGACAGTTATTGCCCTTTCCCCTATTTCCATAGAGTAGGGAGTTTCCTTATGAATGAGTAGTGTTGGAGAGTAGACTGCCTGTTTCTTTCTAGACCCTGTTATTTGTGACTCCCTAAAGAGGGAGCTGCTAATCTGATGTTTTGGGAGATACCGTAACCATCACATAACAATATATCTTTCTATAGGAAACAGATGAAGATAATAAATTATTATTGTTATTCTTTAGCTTAAAAAAGAATTGCACCTTTCTCAGAAAATAATCTACACAGTAGAGATGAGAATATACAACCCTTACACAATCTCCTGTTGAAAACTTCTTTATTTAAATGCTTCTTTGTTTGAGGCTACAGTGAGCTATGATTGTCCACTGCACTCCAGTCTGGGAGAGAGAAAGAGATTCTATAAAAAAAAAAAAAAAAAGGCCAGGCACGGTGGCTTACAACTGCTTTGGGGAGCCAAGGAGGGAGAACTGCTTAAGTCCAGGAGTTCGAGACCAGCCTAGGCAACATAGTGAAACCCTGTCTCTACAAAAACCAAACCAAACCAAAACTTCCTTGCTTCCTTTGTTTCTAATGGTACTAGAGAAGATCCTCTCCCCTCCATCTTCTCAAATGTATGTCATTACTTCTTGCAGGGATAGAAAATAGAAGAGTCAAATTACTCTCTACCAAGTTCCTTCCCACCAAGGCAGGATCAAATGCTAAGTTGGTCCTACAGAGTTTGGCTGGGAACCCTGAGCAACAATGTCATCCACTGCTCAGCTCAGACCCAAGACTGTCAGATATTCAAAGGAATCTTGCCTTCCATGGAGGTTTGAAAGCACGCAACAACTAAATAGGAATAAATCGACATTTAAAAAAATGTTTTTGGCTCATCTGAATACTGAATGGTAATAAAGTGATGTATAAAAATTTGGGGGTCATCTTTGGTGTCTTGACTCTCATTTTAATGCTTTGAAAGGGGTTTAAGTAAGTCTTAGCCAAGTGAGGGAAAGTAGCTCCAGGTTTGGCTGTGTTTAAGGCATGCAATGGTCACAGCCTGACATTCACTGGGCTGTTTTCCTAGCGGGGAGAATTATTATGCCGCAAAAGCAGAACTAGTCAGACTGTTTATTTTTCTGTTTGTTCAGTCAGGTGTGACAGGCTGTACTCTGCTTCCTGTTCTCATGCAGTGATCACACATGGGCAGGGCCCACAGCTTGGTTTGGAAGGCCCTCACCAGCCTCTCTCCTTTCGTCTGTAACTAAATTTGAAATATTTCCAGCAAATGGAGAAGTATGCTAAAAAGTTCAGTTCCTGTGACAGAGAGAAGAAAAACATATTGTTGAGGATACAGGGTAAATTTATTCTTTTTAAGTGATGAGGTCTCCCTCTATTGCCCAGGCCAGAGTGCAGTGGCACAATCATAGCTCACTATAACCTCCAATTCCTGGGCCCAAGTGAGCCTCCCATCTCAGCCTCCCAGGTGGCTGAGACTACAGGTGCATGCCACTACATGTGGCTAAATTTTTAAAGATTTATTTTCTCTGGAGACAGGGTCTCTCTATATTGCTCAGACTGGTTTCAAACTCTTGGCCTCAAGTGATCCTCCTGCCTCAGCCTCCCAGAGTGCTGGGATTACAGGCATGAATTACCACACCCAGCCTTAATTTATTTTATCTAGTAAATAAATATCCACAGTGTAATTAATACTCACAGTATCAAACAGCCTGTTAGGGGACATAAATACAACTTAGTGGTTGTGACCAATCATCTTTGGGTGATTGAAAATATTCAGTTTCTGCTTCAATCTACTATTTCCTTTATTCTGTATGCTTTAGGTTTATTTTCTTCTTATTTATCTATAGATCTTGAAGAGGGAGCTTAGACTATTGATTTGAGACATCTCCTCTTTTCTAATGTAGGCATTTAGCTATAAACTTCCCTCTCAGTACTGACTTAGCTACATCTCACAAATTTTGATATTTTATATTTTCATATTCATCCAGTTCAGTGTGTGTATGTGTGTGTGTGTGTGTGTGTGTGTGTTTTAATTTCCCTCAAGACTTCCTCTTTGACCCATGGATTATTAGAAGTGTGTTTAGTTTCCAAGTATTTGGAAATTTTTCTGTTACCTTTTTGTTTTGATTTCTTATTTAAATCTATTGTGGTTGTAGATACTCTGAATGATTTCATACTCTGAATGATTTCATTTCAGAAATCATTTAATTTGTTGAGGTTTAAACTTGCTTTATGGTTCAGGATATGATCTGTATGTTCCATGGACATTGGAAAAGAATGTATATTTTGTACTTTGAGTGTTCTATATATGTTGAGGTGATCTTGTTGGTTGGTGGTATTGAGTTCCTTAGATCCTTACCGATTTTCTGTCTAGTTGTTCTATCATTGTTGGGAGAGGGGAGTTGACATCTTCAACTACAATTGTGCATTTGCCTATTTGTCTTTTCAGTTCCATGAATTTTTTATTCACGTAAGTTCTAATATGTTGCTGGGGCATACACATTTAGAATTGCTATGTTTTTTTGGTGATTGATCATTTTATCATTATACAATTATCCTTGTTGATACGTTACTCTAGTATGTTAATTTTAACTGCTATCTAGTCTAGTATTGAATAAATACTGAATAATGATCCTGCTATGAATATTTTGTTTTTAATGTCTTCTTGTGCATAGATTTTAGAGGTGTTTTTTCTGTTTGTTTGTTTTTTGAGACAGGGTCTTGTTCTGTTGCCCAGGCTGGAGTGCAGTGGTGTCATCATTGTTCACTGCAACCTCAAATTCCTGGGCTTAAGCGATCCTTCTGACTCAGCCTCCCAAGTAGCTAGCATTACAGGCATGTACCACCATACCTGGCTAATTTTTTCTATTTTTTGTGGAATCGGGGTCTTGCTATATTGCTGAGGCTGGTCTCACACTCCTGACCTCAAATGATTCTCTATTCTCAGCCTCTGAAAGTGCTAGGATTACAGGCATGAGCCACCATACCGGTGGTCTAGATAATTTCTGTCATTCTGTCTCCAGCTCACTGGGTTTCCCCACTTTTCTCTTTTGATTCTGCTGTTAAACTCATCCATTGAGTTATTGGATTTGGTTATTATATTTTTTATTCTTTTTATATTTTTTTATTTATATTTTTAAGCTCTAAATTTCCATTTGGTTCTTATTTATATCTTCTATATCTTAGATAAGACTGAATTTGTTTGCTGAGACTTTTTTTATATGTTTCAAGTGTGTTCATATTTGTTTACTGAAACAAGTTTACAGCAGCCACCTTAAAAGCTTTGCCAGATAATTCTGAGTTTGCTGTCATTTCAGTGTTAGCATCTACTGTCTTTTTTTTCCCCTCCAGTTTGACATCTTCCTGGTTCTTTATGAGACGATGAGTGAGTTTTGAAACATAGACATTTGACTGTTTTGTTACTGAACTCTGGGTCTTATTGAGACTTTCTGTTTTTGCTGGCTTCCTCTGACTCAGCTCTGCCAATTGAAGGGTAGGGGAGCAGGTCCCCCTTGTTACTGCCCTGACAGGTAGTAACACTGGGCCTCCACTGATTGCTTTCAGGGGAGTGGTTCCTTGTTACTGGTAGGGGAATGGGAGTTCAAACTCCCACTAGGCCTCTACTGTTACCTCCTGGATGGGAAGGGTAGGAGAGCCTACTGTTCTCCATGTTGCCTCCACTGACAAGACAGAGTGGGTGACCTCATTACTGATCAGCTGTGGTGAAATCCTGACTCTTTACTAGGGTTTCTCTGACAATCATTCCATTGGAGAGTGGCATGGGTACCTCATGACTATCTGATGAGGCTGGAAGTCCAGGCTCCCACATGGTTTCTACTGACAGTGTGCAGAGCACAGGGTTTTGTTGGAGTTTTTTGGTCTGTGCCTGTTGCCACTTCCAGTTTATTGAACTTCAGCTCCAAGTCTGGAATATATATGACGAATAGAAACCCTGGGAAATCACATCATGATGTTCCTTGAGTCCCAAGGTCCCTAGGCAGTCTTCTTTTTTTCTCTCCATCTTTAAGTCTTTTTATCACTTTTATTTTTGATATATATAATGTCCAGGGGGTTAGTTGTGCTTATTGGGGGAAATTAGCAAAAATATGTCTTATCCACTCCATGTTCCCAGAAGCAGAAGTTTGGATTTATTTGGATCCCTCCCCTTTTTTTTGAGACGGGATTTTATTTTATTTAATTAATTAATTAATTAATTTTTGAGACAGAGTTTCACTCTGTTACCCCAGGTAGAATGCAGTGGCATCATCATAGCTCACTGCAACCTCAAACTCCTGGGCTTAAGGGATCCTCCTGCCTCAGCCTCCCGAGTAGCTGGGATTAAAGGCATGCACCACCATGCCCGGCTAATTTTTTCTATTGTTTGTAGAGATGAGGTCTTGCTCTTATTCAGGCTAGTCTCAAACTCCTAACCTCAAGCAATCCTCCTGCCTTACTCGGCCTCCCAAAGTGCTAAGGTTACAGGTGTGGGCCACCATACCTGGCAGAAGTCTGTATTCTGGATACAGTTTTAAGATGAAGCCTATAGGATTTTCTGATGCAGTTGGGGTGTGGTGTGAGGGGCACAGAGCAATGAAAGATGAGACCAAGATTTTGGCTTTACCAACTAGAAGAATAGAGCTCTCACCCAATCAGATGGGGGGAAGACTGTTGGAAGAACATTTTTTGCGGGGGGCATGGTATCTGCAGGTACATTTTGGAAAGATTAAGTTGGAGATGCCTGTTAGACATTTAGATGGGGATGTGGAATAGGCAGATGGACATGCTGGTGTGGAGTTCTGTGGAGAGATCTAGGGAGTATAAATTTGGGAATAATCAGTGTATGTATGATATTTAGAGCCATGAGAATGAATGAGATCACCATGAAATGGAATAGAAATAAGGGAAAGATGTTCAAAGTCTGAACTCTGCTGCTCTTCGATATTTAAAGGTTGGGGAGTAGTAAAAAAAAAAAGAAAATCAGCAATGGCAACTTAGAAGAAAGGAGCAGCCAGTGAGCTAGGAAGGAAACCAGGAATCCAACGAAGGAAATGTCATTGTTTCCAGGCTCTTTCTAGTTAAGGTGATCATACTGATTTCCTAATTCAAATTCTGCTTCATTGCTTCTCTCTCTCTCTCTCTCTCCCCCCCCCCCGCCATTTGCACCTTTGGATCTGGGTTATTTTATATAGAGGGCCCACATGAACCATCTAATGACTGATAAAAAGGACCCATTGAAATGTGTTTAGCACATATGGCTGTAAAATCTTAGTGGGATTTTTCTAAGGACAAAAAATTTCAAAGAAATTTTAAACTTTACTTGTAGTTTTATTGCAGGTGGTAATATTGGTATTATAATTTTGAAACAAAACTCTGTTATGTGTGTTGTGGGCTAGAGCAATGAATAAATTTATTATTGCTTATAAGTAGCCTGGCTGTTTTCTGTTGCTTATCATTCCAGCTACCAAGTGTTAGGCATAAACTTCCAGTCTGGTTCTCTCCCATGAAGGATTTTCTTTCTTCTTTTTTCATTTTGGTACCATTCTATTACTGATTTGTAGTGCAATTTTACCATGATCAACCTGGAATACTTCTAAATTTGTGGAGACTTTCTCTGTGGCTCAGGATATATGGTCTATTTTGATAACTATTTCATATATACTGTTAGGGTGTGGACTCACAGGGAGCTCATGGCATGGGCAGAGAAAGATTTCTCACACAAAGTTTAAGATATAAAAAAGTAAAAAGTCTATACTTTCCCAAAAAAGAGAGAGAGAGAGAGAAAGAGAGAAAAGAAGAGAAAATGGCAAGGCACTGAGAGAAGGTAGTGGGAAATGCCGGCAGCTGAGGAAAAACGGCTTGGTGTTTTTAAAGGATAAAAATTGTTTGTTTTTCCTTTGCTGCAGAATGATAACAGGGACATCTCAACTGGGAGATGTCAGGGAGTTGGCTTCCTCCTTTCTCTTTCCCCTGAAGGTGAGTTTGTCCTTGGGATGTGGTTTTGGCAGGAACTGAGGTGGGAAGTTCACACCCTGCTGTCCGCTTAGGGCTCTTCAAGGCAGTGAAACAAACTCTTAGAGATAACAAGTTAGGCTTAAGGAGGAGTTGAGTCCAAGTGTTTAATCAAACAAAACAAAGGGGATAGTTGTGCTGTGAGTCTTCTCTTCAAAGGGGCAATTATATGCTGTGACTTTATTTCTCTTACTTTCTGTTGATGGTTTATTTTCCTCTGTTAGATAGGTTATTAGTAAGGCCACCTTTCATATACTTGAAAACAATGGAAATTAGCTTTCCATTTTGTAGTGTTAGGAACTTGTCACTGTAACCATTTCTGCTCCCAGGTTGAAATATAGCTCCAGAGCCCCAAAAACAAAAACAACAAAAACTTCAGGGCAAGATATGCCCTTCATTGGTGTATCCACTTCATCAATCCTGAATGAATTGTATTATATGTATTGATTGAATGAATAAACATTTCAAATATAAGGGCTAGAAAAAAGTTATTTGGAAGCAGAAAATGTTTTAAATTGATTATTTAAAATGTCTTTTCACAGCTGTCACATGTTCTTTTTAAGACTTGAGATGTGTATTTCAGAGGAATGTGTCCTCAGTCAGCATGAATAGTAGAAAATATGTTCTGCGTCATCCTTCATCACGGCTTTTGCCTTTCCCTGTCGCAGGAAAGGTGGCAGGGATGCATATGATAACTTCTTTGGTATTTTATTCATCTAAATCCCTACATGACACTAAGGGCAAAAGGCTATTAGTTCCAGTAATTCTGATCAACGTTTCTATGTTTTCATTAATTTCTGTATAATCGGAGTGGCTAGAGACAGCTATCTAAAATTACATAAGACAATTTGTGCAATACCGGCTCGCCAGTAATAAACAGAATATTGAGCAAATCGCCTCTCAGTTTCCCTAGTGTGTATAATGGGACTTATTACAGCCTTTGAGTTTACAAGATTAGAAATGAGAATTTAAAAATTAGAACTTAAAACATTTTTACGTAAGAGACGTTACAGAAATGCGACCTATAATGTTATTATGATCGTTTGTCTAGTGGAGAATGATTCAACATAAAGAAAAGTCTAGTATAGTCTTACACCAGTCAATGGGCAAGAGCCTAAAACGCACAATACGCGTGCGCAAAGGATTCCGCCTGAAGCGGGACTTAAGGCTGGAAAAGAGGAGGGAGGCGGGGCGTCACTTTGGTCTCTCCTCCCAGTTCCATCTCTCGATCGCCGGCTTGCGCATGACGACACGCAAGACTTGTACTTCCGCTTCCGGTACCTCACGTTTCTCTTTCTTCCTGTCTGGCTGAAAAGATGGCGTCCCGCAAGGAAGGCACCGGCTCTACCGCCACCTCTTCCAGCTCCACCGCCGGCGTGGCAGGGAAAGGCAAAGGCAAAGGCGGCTCTGGCGATTCGGCCGTGAAGCAAGTGCAGATAGATGGCTTGGTGAGTGGGGTTCTGTCTCCGCAGTCCCACGTGGGAGCGCGGTTTCCAGCCCGGTCCCGCCGGACGTGCTTCCCAGCATTTTCTCCTCTGGGCTTGATGAAACTGAGTCAAGGTTTTCCCCTAGTACCCTTCTCTTTCATCTTCACTTTTTGTTTGGGAGATGCGACAAACTTTTCTGTCTTCGGACGGGACAGTTGGCGGCTGAGGAAGGGGACCGAGGCTAGAGGTGTGTGTGACAGGTTCTTGGGGTCTTGTTTTGAGACGCCTAGAACAAGAGGGGATTTGGAGACAGATTTTTCTTGGGGACAAGCAGGTGACGAAGGTGTCGAGAGAAATTTAGGGCTTTGAGAAGGGGAGAGTAAGGGTAACTCCACTGCTTCCTTACTGGGATCTGACATTTGTAACTTTCCAAGTGGAGCTGCACTTTTGTAGCCACTCCTTTGAGCTTGTAGTTCAGCGCTTACCTGAAACCGCATAACTGGAATAGACGCTTCTGTAGTATTCATTCTGAACTCTATCAAAGAATATCAAAGAGAATGGTCTTAAATGTATCTAGTGATTGAGGTTTGTGAACTAGGACATATAAGAAAATGTTTTATAAGAGAATGGAGAGAGCCGGGGAAAAGCAGAACTAGGAAAATGTGAAATTTTATTTCTGTTATTTTTAAGCAAAACACATTTCTATGATCTAGCTTTAAAAGCATCCTCTCTCGCTTTGATCTCTTTCTTTTTAGGTTATTTTCTACTAGTGCAGACCCCATATTTATAATAAGGACATATTTTTATATCCACATAAAAATTTTAATTGCAGGGAGCTATGTTTAAGTGAAAATTATTGATAATTCCAATCCAGCATATAGTTGAACCTGTTGAACTGACGTAAGTAAACTGGATGAAAAAGTGTAGCCGGGTGGTTAAGAGCTGATTCAGTCTTCTGGGCTCTGCCACTTACCATCTTTGTGACCTTAGGCAAGTTAGCCTTTCCAGGCCTCACTTTCCTCATCTGTCAAGTGGGGATGTTCTTTGGATTAAATGAAAAGTTTTCATTTCCAAAAAAGTTTCCAAAGAGTTGTTCTTTGGATTAAATGAAAAAATTTATGTGGTGACCTGTAGTACAGTGTGATTATTATGTGTTTAATGTCTGTGGTTGGCACAGGGTGAAAGATATGGCAAGAAATAAACTTTGGAATGCCTTGTCCTATCTGCTTAAGTTCACCTGCATAATACTTTGAAAATGCAATAATGTTTCTTCTCCTTACTGATACTCTGGCTTTCCCTGCCTCATTGGAGGCAGGCATGTGTTCAGG
Organism: Eulemur rufifrons; assembly: GCF_041146395.1. Classification (NCBI taxonomy): domain Eukaryota; kingdom Metazoa; phylum Chordata; class Mammalia; order Primates; family Lemuridae; genus Eulemur; species Eulemur rufifrons. The sequence goes on from NC_090985.1 coordinate 46,201,301, forward strand.
AATAAATAACATATCTTTAGAGGTTGCGGATCTCTAAAATTTAGTGGGTGACTGGACTTGAGTTACACATGTTAAAGTATCACTTATATACTTGGGAAATGTTTAAATCATTTCTTAGAAACATATTTGTTATAAATTTGCTTATGTCACAAAACCACTCTTTGAATTACTTAGTTTCCAGAGTTGAAGAGGCAACAGGTAGGTGGCATAAATCTATTTGATGGAGGTAAGTTATTCACCAAATACTTAGGACATTCTTGTAAGTGCTGAGCACTGTCTAACACAGAACAGGGGTAGAAGTATATCGGTAACGGTGTCCTGGCTGCTTTTAGGAGAGATTGTTGAATTAAAAAGAGTGCCGAAGGTGGAGACGGACCAGATTATTTTAAGTTTCAAAAGCGGTCAATGGGCTTAGGAAGGTCAAGAGACTAGTTCTCAATTTTGTGGCTTTGCAAATTATTAATTTTTTATCAGCTCTCTCGGAGAGCTAAGTAGCTGATTACTCCTGTTCACAAGAGATTGATTTATAAACTTAAATGTCAATTTATTAATTTGCTATGGAAGATACACCTTTTCAGTGATGAAAAAATGTTCATGTCTACCAGCAAAAGTATCCTTTTTGATTACCTGGAAAATCAGACTGAAAATCAGAAGCTTACCACTGACCACAAAAATCAATCATAATGAGGGCAGGTAAAGGCCATCAGGGTTATTTATTCCACATTCTTGAAAATCTTAGTGAATTATCTCTTCACAGTAATGGATACCTCTCTGCTTTTGTTCTCCACCAGTCAGGTAGGTATTAACAAAATAGATTCTTAATAATGTCTGTTTCCCTGTCTGCAGACATCTGCCTTTCTATCATTTAAACAATTTTAGGCAACTAGATTGTGATGCAATTGCAAAGTTCTTCTATCATGTAGGGAACATTTAACTGTATGTTCTTTATGTCAGATACTGTGCTAAAAGTACAAGGAATACCGGTTACTCTATAATTTTATTGATTGATTTTTCTTTACGTGGAATAATCAAGAACTGCCCACTCTTGCATAATATTTCCACATCGATGTCTGACCAAACATAATTTTTAGAAACTCTTCCTTTAATTTCCACTCTCCTTTTGTTTCTTTTTTTCTGTCTTGATTAACAGTGTTACTCTTAGGGAAGCAATATTACATCTTGGCCAGGAATATGCTGAAGACAGACCTGGATTCAGATTCTTTATCATTTAAAAAGAATTTTTTTTTAAGACACAGGGTCTTGCTTTGTCACTAACGCTGGAGTGTAGTGGCCCCATCATAGCTCATTGTAACCTTGAGCTCTGGAGCTCAAGCGATCCTCCTACCTCAGCCTCCCAGGTAGCTGGAACTATAGACATGCACTACCGTGGCTAATTTTTTTTACTTTTTTGTAGAGACAAGGTCTTGCTATGTTGCCCAGGCTGGTCTCAAACTCTGGCCTGAGGCGTTCCTCCCACCTTGGCCTCCTAAAGTGCTGGGATTACAGGTGGGAGCCACTGAGATTCAGATTCTTACTCAAGCAGTAAATGTGACCTTCGGCAAGTTATTTAAAATTTTTAGGTCTCAGGATTATCCTTTGTAATATGGGGATAATGATAAAGTAGTTACCTTATAAGGGTTGTGAGAATGAAATTGTGAGGTATATAAAGTGTTTAATACAGTACCTATGTCATAGTTAACACTCATTACTGTCAGTGTCTTTGCCAATCTCACCTTTATTAATAATGGTTTTCAAGTCATTCTGAATGCCACATTTGCCAGTGTAGTTTGGAATTGTGGAAAGGGCACTAAACTGGAAATCAGGAGATGTGTGTTCTAGTCTGCATCCACCAGTAAGTAACAACGCTTCCTAAAGTTGTTTTACTCCAAAGCTACATTCCTTCACCCACAGAGTGATTACCAGTACCTGTTTCAATTTTAATAGTTTATGGTTTCTCCCTTTCTTTTCACTTTCATACCTGAATCCTGAGTGTTCTTACTGGCGTTTGACCCAGTCAGTCACTATCCTGCCTCACAGGCCACTTACTCATCGTTTATGTTGACATCTTTTTTCTTTATCTGTGAATGTTAGAGTGCCTCAGGGTTTCAGTTTTGGCTTTTTTTCTAGTCCCTGCTTGACATAGGTAGCGTAATGAAGTAAATAAAAGTGCATGCTCTGGAGCCAGACTGCTTGGGTTTGAATCCCAGCTCTAAAATTAGCTGAATGGACGGCCACTGGACAAGTCTTTGTGCTTCGTTTTCCTCATCTGGGTTGTTTTGAGGATTTAAATGGACTTAGTGTGTGTCAATAACTGGAACAATGTCTGGGACATAGTAAACCAACATTTAAGTTTAGTGCTATTATTTACAGTAGTTATAGTAATAGACTCTCTTTAAGGATTATTTATATTCTAATAACTCCTAGATCGTATTTCCTGCCACTCTTGAATACCCAACTGCCTGTTTGACATCACTATTTGGATATGTCATAGGCCTATCAGATTTCACAAGTCTAAAATAGAATTATTGACTTCTCCTCAACCCTGCATCTCGCCACCCTGTGTTTCCTTCATAGCATTTTCGACAGCCTGAAACTATCTTGTTTGTTTTCTTACATGTCTTCCCCTCCAGAATGTGAGCTACTCAAGGTAGGGACTATGCATTTTTGCCTATTGTATCCCTAATGGTGACCCTGTTAACTGGCATGTATTAGGATAAATGAATGAATATGTGATTCCTTTTTATTAATATTTTTGTACTACTACTAGTTCATGTCCTGATATCTTCTTATATAGATTATTTTAATGGTATCCTGAATTTTTCTGTCATCTCTCTTCAGTCTGCTCTTCATACTTTCATTAAAACATATATTTAATGTGAAAGTTCAGATCTTCCTTCCTTAGATGTTTTCAGTGACTTTCTGTTGAATTCAGCTCCACCAAAATGTTGTCCTTACTTCTTGCTTTTGTGTTCATGTTTATTTTCTCTTTCTAAGCTTTGTAGAAATTATACATTCCGGCCCCGTAAGATTATTTGACTTTTCCTTGAACAAATCTTGCATAGTTTTGCTATCTTGCTTTTGTTCATGAAGTTTTTTTTTGTTTGAAATTTCTCTCCCAGCATTATATATTGAATAAAATGTAATTTAATAGACTTATTCCGTTTTTTAAAGATTCTCTGTGTAGTCTAATTTCATTCTGTATACTCCAGATATTTCTTGATTCATTTAACAAGTATTTATGAATTACCTACCATCTGCCAGATCTAGCCCTGCTAGATACGGGGGTATATTGGTGAGCAAGGTAGACATAGTCCCTACCCTCATGACCATTCTCAGCCATGTGTAGACATGGATGAACCCAGAGATTAATTTCACCATTGTTCAGCCAAATGTTTAATCACATTTCTTCCTGGCACATTGATAGTGGCCAAGACCAGTTTTCCATTTTGTATTCTTGAAACCTTCCTTTATTACTTTTAGTCGTATTTCATCAATTGTTCTATATTTGTAATATTTCCTTTCCCTTGGTATATGAATGTCATCAGGACTTTCCCATATGAAAACTCTCAGCTCTGTCTCTTTTACCCCCAATTGTACCCCTACTTTTTTGCCTCTTGAAGACAATGGTTAAAGAATTGTCTATATTTGTAGTTTATCATTCTGTTTTAAACTCCACTGCTGTTAGAATCTGCCACCACCAATTCCCTGAATTAATTTTTTAAAAAGATCATTGATAACATTAGCAAAGAACTGTAGAATATATCAAAATATACGTGTAAAATAGTGTATGTAATATATAATTTAAATAATCATCTATCTATCTGCCATTCAACTTGAGAAATAGAGCATTACAAGTATCTTTGAAACCTCTTCCCCTTTTTTATCCCTTCATTCCATCCCTTCTCCTCACCCTTTGTGAAATCACAGTTGTGAGATTTGTTTTTATGATTTCTTTATAGCTTCATCAGTATTCCTAAACAGTTTGTTTAGCTTCAAATGTTTATATGAATACATAAGAATGAAGTATGAATTAAATCATAGGATGTATTCTCCCGTGTCTTGAGTATTGATATATATCTATCTCACATTTTGATTGTTAGGTCTTGAGTATGCTCTTGGTTGCTTTATTAACTACTGTAATGTCAAATTATTTGCCTAAGTCATTGTACCACTTCACATTTATCCTAGAAGTTTTTGAGGAGTCTCATTGCTCCATATCTCTTGTACTATTTTTTTTTTTTTGAGACAGAGTCTCACTCTGGTGCCCGGGCTAGAGTGCTGTGGTGTCAGCCTAGCTCACAGCAACCTCAAACTCCTGGGCTCAAGCAATCCTTCTGCCTCAGCCTCCCGAGTAGCTGGGACTACAGGCATGCCCGGCTAATTTTTCTATATATATTTTAGCTGTCCATATAATTTCTTTCTATTTTTAGTAGAGACGAGGTCTCGCTCTTGCTCAGGCCAGTCACGAACTCCTGAGCTCAAACGATCCACCCGCCTCGGCCTCCCAGAGTGCTAGGATTACAGGCGTGAGCCACCGTGCCCAGCCTCTCTTCTACTTTTAATATGGCTAGATTTCCAGTTTTGCCAATCCAGTAAGTTGAAATGGTATTTCTCAATAATCTTTTAGTTGTCCATTCCATAGACCTGGCAATGTATCTCTTACTGTACCCTGCAAGAGACAGTGCTTGGTACATCTTTGTGGAACAGAAGAGTGAATCTTCATTCTAGTCGAGTGGTCTCATTGTTTCTAGACAAGATCAAGCTAATTCTTCCTGTTGAACTTTTCATGTGAAACCTACCTTGTTTCCCAGAACAGTTTGAATTTTACCTTCCTTATGTTCATTAGACCCTTGCTACTCAAAGTGTGTGGTCCATGAACCAGTAAGATAAATAGCATTGACTTCACCAGGGAGCTTGTCAGAAATGCAGACATACAGTATCTTGCAATCTCAGTCCTCTCTCCTGACCTACTGAATCAGGTAATTTGTAGGATTTCTTTTTTTTGTAGAGATGGGGTCTCGCTTTGTTGCCTAGGCTGGTCTCCTACTCCTGGCCTCATGCTGTTCTCCTGCCTTGGCCTCCCAAAGTGCTAGGATTACAGACCAGCTGATTTATAGCATATTAATCTTTGAAAAGTGTTACTCTGGTCCATGTTGACCCCTTCCTTTCTCTGGACTTTTTAATGATGACGACTTGTATCATTCATCTTGCCATGTGATCACTTACTATTTATGTGTTTTCTCCTTCTTACTGAAATGATAACTCTTTTGAAAGCTAAAATGTAAAACTTGTATTGTCCATAATTCCCAGTGCTTAAAATCCATTTTCATTACTTTGTTACCTTGTAAATTTTGTTTTCCCCTCTATGTAAGAAGTTATCTTATTGTTTAACATATTACTAACATATTATTAACTTCTTATTAGGTACCACATTCCCCAGTTTTGTAAGTAAGGCAGAGTATGTTGTTATTAAATGGAAAAGTCTGAGTTACATATACAGTGGGCCCTCCATATCCTTGGGTTCCAAATCCACCAGTTCCACATCCCTGGATACAATCAACCATGGATAGGAAAGATTGGAGGGGGAAAAAACCAATAAAAAATAAAATATAAAATACAAATAAAAAACAAAACACCATAACAACTATTTACATAGCATTTACATTGTATTAGATATTATAAGTAATCTAGAGATTTAAAGTATATAGGAGAATGTGCATAGGTTAAGATGCAAATACTACAACATTTTATATAGACTTGAGCATCTAGAGATTTTGGTATCTGGTTCCTGAGAACAGGACCCATGTCAGGTTTGTTCACTGCAGTGATAGAGCAATGCTTGACATGTAGAAGGCACTCATATTGTGAATGAATTACTATACTCCTGTCATATGGAAATTTTTTTGAAAATGAATCAGGAAGAAACTGGGCTAGTAAAAGCTTTGTAGAAATTAATAAGGTGTTGACTGGGCGTGGTGGCTCATGCCTGTAATCCCAACATTTTGGGAGGCCTAGGTGGGAAGATTGAGGCCAGGGGTTTGATACAGTCTGGGCAACATAGTGAGACCCCATCTCTAAAAAAAAAAAAAAAAAAAAAGTAGGAAAATTAGCTGTATGTGGTGGCACACTTGTAGTCCTAACTGCTTGGGAGGCTGAGGCAGGAGGATTATTTGAACCCAGGAGTTCAAGGCTGCAGTGAGCTATGATTGTGCCACTGTGTTCCAACCTGGGTGACAGAGCAAGACCTTGTCTCTTAAAAAAAAAAAGAAAAGGAAATTAATAAGGTGTTGGTGAAAAAAGAACACACAACTGAGGACAGGAGATCAGTTACAGTTAGTTTTATGAGCTTGTTCATATTTTTTTTTACCTTTTGTCCATTTATCTGGAAGAAAAATCACTACTAATGTTAATTGAGCACCTAGTATTTACAAGACCTTGTGTTGGAATGGTTGGCTAGATTTTACCTGATCCTCACAGCAGCTTTGGGGGTAGATGTTATGTCTGCCTTACCTACCTAATGATTATTCAGATCTAATGTGAAAATGTTATGAACTGACATGAATAATTCAGATTTGTAATGCTAGGCTATCACGTGTCACTGTAAACTTTTTTTGTGACACCGTATGAAGGAAGTTAAAGAGACTGGATAACAACTTGTTAAATTCCATGAAATGGAAGCTCTTGTCTGAGAGCCTAGTCTCGAGTAGAATATAGTTTGGCCTTGATGTTTTAACAACAAAAAAACTGTGTGGCCCTTTGCTCCTTCTTTCAGTTTTCTGACTTCAGTGGAGAATAAATAAGTTGTTTCACATGTGTGAATTTTTTAGTCAGATAATTTGAAATCCTTTCAAGCACCAAAACTTTTATATTTTAGCCATTTTAATTATAAATCTTTTTGAAGTATATTACATAATTTTCTCCCTCTTTAGTCAGAGAATATTGAACACTGTGACCATGTTTTGATGACTTAGTATTATTGTTAAGAACGTAAGTTATTGACCAACAGTAGTTTTCAAGAATTCCTTGGAGTAGTCTGTTTATTCCTATAATAAATGTTTCGTGACATTCAATTTTATTAATAGGTGTCTTGAGCAGTTTATCTCTCTAGTTCATTGCCTTTTCTGGTTGTTTTTGTTTTTGTTAAATATATCTGTCTATTAACCCCTTAATTTCCAGCTTTTTATTTGCTGTGGGTGAAAAAACCAGTTAAGCAGAATTAAGCAAGTACACTTATGAGTGAGGATTAAATTAAGTATGCAGTCTGAGATTTTGACTATTTAAAGACATAAAGCAAACACATCCTAGAGCTTGAACTCAAATCATGTCTCACTCACGTTATTACAGCTACTTCATACGTTTTAAGGACTCCATAGATGTTAGTTCTTCCATACCAGATACTCTTCTAAGTGCTTTTTATATTTTAGCATTGAAGCCATACAACAACTCTTTGATACAGAAACCATTATCCCTATTTTATAAATGAGGAAACTCAGGTACAAGTAGATTACGTGATTTGATTAATGTCCGGATAGGTAGAAATAGAAGTTAATGTGGTATACACAGAATAATTAGTCCAATATTCCTTGTTTGAGCATTAGGAAGTGTATTTTTCAAAACTTAGGTGTCTTAACAGACAGCTTTAAAGTGTATGAGAAAGCTAATTTATCAGAATCTTTATATTTAATAATATGTCATTTTAGGAGAAGATCTGTTGCTATAATAAGGCAATTTGGTAAATGCTCTCAAGTTTGGAAACATGCATCCCTTAGCCTGTGGGTCCACCAATTAAGATATTAGGAATCAATATTGAAGAAAATAGGAGGTATATTAAAAACAGTCGGGAGGAGTACTGGTAGGTGTTCCGAAGTAAGGTATTTTACCTACATTAAGTAGGGAAACCTAAGTCCATCTGACTTTTCCATTTTTAGGATGCTTCCAAGATTTAAATAATCCTGCAGGTATCCTCGGCATTGTTCCTTTCCCTTAAGGTCAGAAGCTTATTCATGGCCTCTTGTGTTTTTTTTTTTTTGGACAGTGCTTACTGTGTTTGTGTCATATACACCAGTGATGACAACCTGTATCAGTAGTTTATTATAGCTATTTTCTTAGGCATAATTTAAGGAGCCCAGCATACACAGTATTTCTCCTGGCTATGATTTAATAAATCAGTTAGCATCTTTAGGCCTTAGTTCAATATGAGGATAATACATAGCTTTCCTACTGTAATAAGTACAAGCTTAATATATATTTTCTTATTGATGTTTAATCATTGTTGATAAAGGTTTTAGTAGTAGGTATTGATTTTAATAGTTGGTAATAGTTACAGTTGGATTCCAAACTGGGTACTTTACTGTGTAATTGGAATGTAATAAAAAATTTTAACTTTAGTTGTTACAGCAGATCTGGCCTGGATGAAAGAACATACATGGTTTACTCCCTAAATGTCTATTTTGGCATTAAAAGGTGTGCGTCCACAATAAGTATTTTACATCAGACTTGGTTTTTTATGTTGTGCTTTCTTGTCACCTTTGGCTTTAACTGAAATAGCTTCTTTATAATTAGAAATCCTGATAGTTTGCTTAATATTAATATCTAGGACTTCAATATCTGAGCAACTCCAGATATTTGAAGTCTGGGCAGGATTGTTCTGGACTTCCAGCTCAGTCCTAGCCCAGACACTAGGGGAGAAAACCCTCTCGAAAGCTTTAAGCTTTGGAAAGAGTATTTGCCAGTTCTCATTTTTGTGGTCAGATTTTCTCACTTTTACTTTATCAAGTCCGCTGTAGGTAGTTCTATGATGAAAGCTTCTGATTTTAGCACTTATGTGAAAACTTGGTTGCATTTGCTTTCTCTTCAAAATTAGTTTATAATTTTGTTGTTGTAAAATATTTAAGATACTTGGAATTTTCACTTGGCAATGTATGAGATAATATACTTAAAGAGAGTATAGCGTGTTTTCTTAAACCACTACTTGTAGAAGATCACTCTATAAAATGTTTATATCCAGTGAAGATTAGATTTAGTAGGAAAGTGCAGTGTAATTTAGTTACGTATCTATTTGATGACAAACTGTACCTGTTTTATCAAAACCGAAAAGGCTGAAATGGATACTTGTGTATGCCAGAATAGTATGCTGTGTTTTTGTTAGTGTTGGTATGAAGCCCAAGCACACAGAAAAAAAATTGGATTCAGGAAAAATAGTGGTAACCTAGTATTAACTTAGTCAAAATATATATATTTTTTATCCCTTGAGTCTTTTTGGGGGGGAGGGGACAGGGTCTTGCTCTGTCACCCTGGTTAAAATGCAGTGGCATCATCATAGCACACTGCAACCTCAAACTCCTGGGCTCAAGCAATCCTCTTGCCTTAGCTTCCTGAGTAGCTGGGACTGCAGGTGTGTGCTACCATGCCTGGCTAATTTTTGTGTTTTTTGTAGAGATGAGGTCTCACTCTTGCTCAGGTTGATCTCAAACTCCTGGCCTCAAGCGATCTTTGCACCTCAGCCTCCCAAAGTGCTGGGATTATAGGCATGAGCCACCATGCCTGGACTCTTTGAGTCTTTTACTCTTTGAACATCAGCTGTATTTGGCATAAAATTCTAAGATTTTATTTTCCTTCAAAATAGTGCCTAGTCCATGAATGCCACAGGTATTCATTGTATCTTGATGATTACTATGAGATTTTTTTCTCAATACTTTATATACCTCCTTCTTTCCTGTTCCTAACTAGTTTTATTTGACATAAGTGGCAAATGTTTGTTTACCTGTGGTATAATACAATACAAATGTGTTAAAATATGACTTTAAAAAATGAAAACAACATACATTCATGGTAAGAAAACTTTGGAGAAATCACAAAAAACCATGAAGGAAAAATTCATCAATTTTTAAGCTCCCAATTAAGCCCCCAATTAAGATTTTGGAGTTTATCTTTCTAGTGTTTTTCTATGCTTTAATAAATACCTAGAGTTGAAGTTAATGAGTTAAAGGTTATACATGTTTTAATCATTTTAAGCATGTTGCCAAATTGCTTCCCGAATAGTCATATAGTACAGTTTATTCTCCCACATACAGAGTGTGAAAATGTTGTTTCTTGGCATGGTTGCCAATTGAATGTTATGATTTTTTAAATCTTAGTCATTTTTTAAAGAAATTAAGTCTGCATGTTATTGTTCTTATTACAGTGATTTAATTCAGTAAATATTTCCTCTTCATTAATGATACCACCATCTGCCCAAGTCACCCAGGCTTCTGGTGTCATCTTTGATTGTTCCTTGAAGTTTTCTCTGAATTCTCCTAAATCACTTAGTTCTGTGAGTTTATAACTGTATTGTCTATGCTGTTCATTTCTTGCTCTCTTTGCCAACTATTGCAAAAGCCTCAGGTAAGTGGTCTTACAGACTAGATTTTGTACTTGGCTAACACTGACGATGTTGCTGAGTAAATTATCTTCTCAAAGGACAGCTGTAGCCCTAAAACTCAAAAACTCTTTGGAAAATCACCATTACATATAAAATAAAATCAGACTTTATTGACTGACTTTTAAGGTCCTCTCTATTTTTTATTTTCAGCTTCCACACGAGGGCTTGTTGATACTTTCAAGTCTGGTTTACTGGTAGCCTTTAAGACAATTAAAACCAAAATATTTTCCTTTTGGAGAGAAGAGAAGCCCCATTTTACATTTTATGCCTAAATACATAATTTTCAATTTCATTTTGAAGAACCTCTTGACCAGAAAGATGATGAATAATCATCTCTCATGGTCTTACTGTGGTACACTTTATACAGGAAAACAGAAGACTTTTTAACTTACTAAACTAACTTACTTAAACATAACCATTACACTGGGTAATACATGTACATGTTACACAAATCAAAAGACAAAAAAGAGTAGGTGATGAAAAGAAACTTTTACCTCACTGTCATCCCTTGTCTTCCAACCATCCTCTCTCAGAGGCAATCACAGTAACTTTTTAAAAATATTTTCTTCTGGACTTATTTTACAAGTATTGCCTCCTGTTAAGGATGCAGAAGCAAATTATAATCAAAGTGTCCCTAAATCACCTAAAGGCCTTCTGTTTAGTGCTTCTGAATATAGGAAACTTAAAATATATTAGTAAGTAGACAGTTCATAACAGTTCAGAATTTTTTTGTTGTTTTGTATAAGAGAGGAAATGAATTTTGTTCCAGCTAAGCCTTGTCACTCATTTTACTTTAGTAAAATTACCTACCAGCTACATGTGGGAGAATTTGCAGGTTGGGTATATATTTTGAATTGGTAAAATAGGAACTTACAAATTAAATATCCTTATCAGTCAACATTGAGATTATATATTTATGCATTTGATTGCATCATTGTATTTTCTCATGACTAATTTTGATGGTGAGAACAGTGCCGTTCTGTTGAATTTCTTGAGGCTACCTTCCCTATCTCCTCTTTTTCTCAAGAATCATTAGTCAATTTAACTTTAAAAATGTGGACCATCAATGTGCATTAGATCCAAGAGAACAATAATGAAGTATGCCCTTTCAAACTGAAATATTATAGAAGTTATATTGATTAAGTATATTGGAGCATTGTAATTAATCCCCTATGTGTTAGGAGCAAAATATCTTTTTTCCACCTATTGAAGTTACTTAAATTTCTTTCACATCAAAACTTAACAGCAGTGATTTAAATCCCATTTATTATTTGACTCAGCCAGTTATGAAATGGAACCCCTATCCCACTTGAGCCATAAAATGTGTTAAATTTAAGACTAATGCAGCTTTCTGCTTTTTGAATTTACATTTTGGCAATAACTACCTTCTTTGTTCAGTGTTAGAAAAAATGATGTAGGCTTAACCAAATATGAAAACTGCCAAGTTCACAGATCAGTTAGTGAAAGAAGCCAGAATTAAATGAAAGTCTAGATATTGACTTTACAGAATATGCTAAGGGGAGATTTTGTGGCATTACAGTTTCTTTGAGAATAAAATTCTTCTACAGTAATAGCTGTTCTTTGACGGTGATTGATGTGAGAAATTCAGGCTGTGGGCCTTACCTCCCAGAAGCAACAGAACTGTAGTAGAGCCAACTAGGAATTGTGCATCCTGCCTGACCTCTTCAGCAGGCCAGCAACTGTGCAGTTTGGGCTTTGTGTTTTTTATTTCAGACTTTTAAGAAACGCTTGGAGTGGACTCTGTATTTTTAGCTAGGGTAATGATGTTTTAAAGGAAAATTACATGCACACACGTATACAGAATATTTTGAGTAAATCAATTTAATTACACTCTTGACTTTTTAATGCAGATTTACAAAACCTTGCCCTGAAAACTTGTGGTATTGGTTGTTATAGATATGGCTCTAGGTCCAGATGAATGCTGTCTTCACAAAAATGGAAGTTTGGTGTCAGCTGGTTAATTTTTAATAAGTTATAATTTATGTCTTACTAGTCTGACAAAAAAGTCTTTAAGGAATGGACAGTAAACATTCTGGGGAGACAAGTGTCAATGCCATGAGGGTACTTGGCATATTTTAGTCACTCACTAAATATTCGTTGACTGCACAGATGTGTGTATGAGTGAGTAAGAATGAGTGAAATGTTTATTGTAGGAGTAGTCATTATAACAGTAGCTAACATTTACTGAGGACTTACTAGCATTGTATGCTAGATATTTTAGGTAGATTATTTTTTTAATCCTTGCAACAGTGCTTACAGATAGGTGCTGTCTGACTTATCTCCACAGGAGAAGGTGAAACTAGGGTAGATAAGATAAGCTTGTGTAAGGCTGCAGACCTGGCATTCAAATTTTATTTTAAATTCTGGTGCTCAACCTCCCAACTACTATGCTATGTGATTTTTCTGTTTGTACAGACCAGAGGGTCACATTTGTGTATATATTCATACAAATTCACTTTTAAGCTTTTACTAGAGTTTTTTTTGTTTTACTTGAACATTATGTTTTCACAAAGAATAAAGATTTCTAGAATTACTGTGTACTAGACAACAAATGGTAGATGACAGTGAGAGGTTTGATTGTTAGAGTTTCAGCTGGGCTTACTAGATAAATCATTCATAGTCTTCACAGAGCTTGTGATTCAGAGTGGGGCCCTGCTGCTGAAATAAGTTTGTTTTTTACCATTCTTGAAAATATTAATACAATGTTCAGAATAGAATTAGAACTAAGGGAGTGTAGTGGTCTGACCCCAGTGGAGGAGAATGCCTGTCTTCTCCTGTAAAAGCACCAAGGGGTAGTAGAGAAAACTATGGTATTGGTAGCCACACAGTTTGGAGTTCACTTCTATTGCGATAATGATGTATATTGAGAGACTTTGGATCTGTGACATATATTAAGAAGTGTTTGATTCCAAAGTCTGTATGTTCAACTTCTGGAGTTGGGAAAGAACTGTCTACCTGCTTAATGTTACAGCTTCTGTAAATCAGTGCTTCTTAAAGTGTGGGGTATGGTTTGTGAACACTGGTCTGCACGAGATAAGCACAGGATTGAGACTGAGTGTTTAGAAACTAATGGTAGTTTGAAATTGCTGTGACATCCTAGTGTGTGATCTCTGGGCTTGTATTTTCTGTATCTTTAAAAAGTATTCACTTTTCTAGTAAATACTTTTTATTTTTATTAAAGTATTGGGTCTGGGATAGACTGGAAGAAAACAGGTTCTTCATTACTGATAGTTTGAGGAGCATTTTGATAAACTGTTTTCATACCTATTTTGGCTAATAGCATCTTCCTGTAACCAGTGTAATAATATTTAATTGAACTGTATGTAAAGTAGTATTGTGATTACGAAATACCACTAGATTTACTTAATTTATTAAATAGGTTTTGGTGGAAAAAAGTTTTAATAATTGCAGTGTTTTCTTAAATTTGCAAGCTGTTTAAAAGGATGACCAAATAGTTCAGTGTTTGCTTACTGTAGGTGCACGACACAGGTTGCAACCTCAGCATTCCTTGTTAACTTTATAAAGGAAGGCTAAGAATGATAAATGGTATAGTTCTAACAATCTAAACTACTTATGCCCCTAGTTGTTTTAGTGGGGCTTTTCAACAGATTGTTTGTGTCTTACAGGTACAATGGGAAACCTATTGCTTTTCCTGGTGAAGGTTTATTGTAATAAGTTTACACAAAATTTGAACTGTTGATGTGTAATTGGTATAGCTTAGACTTCTCTGAAACAGGTTTCTGCTTGTGGAAAACCAGACTCTATATCCAGAACTTAATTCCTTACCTTGGTTTTGTATACGTGTTTATATTTTCTGGCCATTTTTATATGTGAGTGCAGTGATGTGATATCTGTGATTAGAGTAGCAAGGCAATCAGGTCAATAAGAGATTAGAATTTTTTTTTTTTTTTTTTTGAGACATAGTCTTGCTCTGTTGTGTGGACTAGAGTACAGTGATGTCACTGTAGCTCACAGCAACCTCAAACTCCTGGACTCAAGCAATCCTCCTGCTTCAGCCTCCTGAGTAGCTGGAACTACAGGCTCGTACCACGATGCCTGGCTAAATGGGGTCTCACTCTTGCTAAGGCTGGTCTTGAACTCCTGAGCTCAAGTGAGCCTCTCCCTTAGACCTCCCAGAGTGCCAGGATTACAGGTGTGAGCCACTGTGCCTGGTCAAAAGATTAGAATTTAAAGTCAGCAGGTGCCTTGGCTTGTAGTGTGTGGCTTTTTCTTTTTCTCATCCTTTCAAATCTACTTAACTGTGCTTCATTCAGCCCATATTTTACTAATATACTTAAAAGAAAGTGCTAAAATCAAGGTATATTATGGATAATTCTGTTAACTCGGTAGCACTGTCAAAAAAAGGAAATTAAATTATTATAGTTTATTCTATTTTATGAAACTCCGCACAACAAATTGAAGTGATTGCTGTATTGTAAAAATTCTTTCCCTTACTTTACTTGATGTTTTTTGAATTAAAAACAAATGCTTATTATACCAAGTAAATAATATAGATTCATAAAGGAAAAGGTCCTTCCAAACCATTCTTACTCATATAAACCTTGTAACTGCATGTAGATAATAGGTTTTCGTTACTATTAATTTTTAAAACTTTCTAACTTCTTGGGCATCATGACCTCTTTGGGAATTGTGTGAATGCCAAAGGTGTTTTCCCCCCCAGGAAAATGCCTTTAAGTACACAGACACAAAATATTGCTGATGATTTTGAGAAATTCATAGATCTCTTCAGGCTCATCAGTGGCCTTCAGGTTTGAATATTGGCTTTTAGGGCTTATATGTACATTTTGAGAAATATTGTTTTTGACGTAGAATTTTGGGTAGCATAGATTTTTCTTTTTTAAACCAATGTATTTTGTGGTAGGGGAGGTAAATATTTTAATATTTAATCTACTTTCTTTGATGGATTTGTTTTATGTAATCAGATTTTTCTAGAAACTGAAATTATCTGTTAATTGCCTAAACAGTCTCATTAAATTCCAAAATACTAGGCTGAGTACCGTGGCTCATGCTTGTAATCCCTGCAATTTGGGAGGATCGCTTGAGGCCAGAAGTTTGAGACCACCCTGACCACATAGTAAGACCCTATCTCTATAAAAAAATTAACAAATAGATGGATGTGGTGGCATGTGCCTGTAGTCCTAGCTACTCAGGAGGCTGAGGATGGGGGACTTGGTTGAGCCAGAAGTTTGAGGTTGCAGTGAGCTATGATCGCACCACTGCACTCTAGCCTGGGCAACCCGTGTCTCACAAAAAATAAAAAACAAAAAAAAGAAATTTCCAAAATACCTTATGGTAACAGAGAAATTCTAAGTATCATACTTTGTCTCCTAAAATTATACCATTTAATCTATTCTTGATGACCTACGCTTATTATAAACTTGAATTTATGTATATATATTATACATAATGTAGGGATATAGTTGTGGTTCTTTTCTTAGCTCCTTGGACCTTATAGCATTTCAGGGAATCTTCAAACTCTGAAATTGAGAGTAAGGTTGGGAGACAGTGCATGTATGGATTATTTCTTCATCAGACTTTTAAATGTATTGAGTTTTTTAAAGCTAAGTTGTTATTTATACACAATAAAACCCACTCATTTTAAATGTGTAATTTGAACTTCATAAACAAATGTACAAAAGTAATATGGAAGTACCTGAAAGAGCTAAAAGTAGAACCATTTGATCCAGCAATCCCATTACTGGGCATTCACCTGAAGGAAAAAAAGACATTCTATAAAAAAGACATCTGCACTAGAATGTTTATAGCAGCACAGTTCACAACTGCAAAGATGTGGAAACAACCCAAGTGCCCATCAATCCATGAGTGGATCAATAAAATGTGGTGTATGTATATCATGGAGTTCTACTCAGCCACACAAAACAGTGGTGATCTAGCACCTCTTGTATTATCCTGGGTCGAGCTGGAGCCCATTCTACTAAGTGAAGTATCACAAGAATGGAAAAACAAGCACCATATGTACTCACCATCAAATTGATATTAATTGATCAACGGTAATGTGTACACATGGTAGTAACATTCATCGGGTTCGGGCTGGTGGGAGGGGGGACCAGGGGATACATATATTCATACCTAATGGGTGCGGTGCACACCATCTGTGGGGTGGGCATGGCTTGTAGCTCTGACTTGAGCAGAGCAAAGGCAATATATGTAATCTAAACATTTGTACCCCTATAATATTCTGAAATAAAAACATGTATATATAAAAAAATACCTTTAGGTGAAAAAAAAATGTATTAACTGCTACCACAATCAAGATGTATTGACAGAATAGTTCCCTTACCTCGGAGAGTTTCCTGTTGCCCTTCTGCAGTCAGTATCCTCCTCCTCACCTTGGCCCCAGGCAACAATTACTGTTTTGTCTTTCCTAGAATTTCATATAAATGAAATCATATATATTGTGCATAGCACTTTGACTTCTTTCACTGTGCATGTTTTTGAGATTCCTTTATCTCCCGTGTATTGCTATTTTGTTACTTTTTATTGTTGAGTATGGATATACGGGTTGAGCATCCGTAATGGGAAAAATGCAAAATCTGAAATGCTCCAAAATTTGAAACTTTTTTAAGTGTCAAGATGGTGCCACAAGTGGAAAATTCCACACTTGACCTCATGTGATGGGTCAGAGTCAAAATGCAGACACACAACACAGTTTGTTCATTGTCCCAAAGGGAAAAAAGACCCTCCCAGCTCCCTTGGCTGTGATTTATTTTTTAATTCACGCTAGGATTCCCCACATAAGCATGCCCACAGAGGGTAATAAAATGGCACATTGTGGGCCGGGCGTGCCAACGGCAGGTTCTCCACAAGGATCCACAGGAGGCCAGGATCTACATGCACTACACACTGATTTTTTACTTATTATTCTTTGTTCTGTGGTGTAAAAAATACTGTTGAAAATGCAAATATTCCAAAATCCAAAAAAATCTAATATCTGAAACACTTCTGGTCTCAAGCATTTCAGATAAGCAGTACTCAAACTGTACTGCAGTTTGTTTATCCATCTGCCTTTGGTGAACCTTTGGGTTGCCTCTGGTTTTTGTCTGTTATGAATAATGCTACTATGAACATTTTTGAACATGTCTTTGTGTGAATATATGTTTTTATTTCTCTTGGGTAGATTCCTAGGAGTAGGTATTTGAATCATATGATAAGTTTATGTGATAAGATACTGTAATTACTGTGTTCTGCCTTTCCACTAGCAATTTTCATGAGTACAAGCTTCTTAGAAAGGTCTCAGTTTCTACTTTCCTGACTCAGACACCTTTAAAACCCCATCTCCTGACCCAGGGACAGAAATTGGGTTATAACTCCGTTCCTAACTCTTGGTGGATTTTATTTAGGTCTGTTACACTTTGGACGTTGTTGCATTAACTTGTAATGCCTAAAAGTCCCAAATGTTTCTTAGATAATTTCCTTTTTACCCTCTGAAGTTTTTTAGAGTTGTGACTTTTATTAGAGGAATTTGGGGTGTTAGCTTCATATCTTACCAGGTAAAGATTGATCTTTAAGATATAACTGTTTCTGCCAGTAGTTGGACTTATTATTTATTTACCAGTGTTTTCAGTAAAAACAGGAATCTGTACCACTCCCCCCCCACCCTCATCTATCTCTAAGCCTTTTTGTTCTCCTAAAATACAACTTGTGTACATTATGAAAAGTAATTGTTAGCATTTTTATTTGATTAAAAATCCATAGTTGTCAAGTATTCTCTTCATCCACATCTTCATAGGACTGATGGCTTGTGATTCAGTTTTCCGCTCAAGTGCTCCCTCTGAGAGGCCTTCCCTGCCTCTTCCACATTAAATTTACCTCCCTGTCCCTCCTTGTTACATTCCCTTTCTTCTTCATAGCACTGTCCACAATCTGTAATCACATTACTTTTCCTCATTGTCATTCTAGAATAGTGGTTCTTAAAGTGTGAGGATCTTGGACATTTTTCTAGAGAGCCTCTAAGGTCAAAAGTGTTTTCATACCAATACATAATTTGCCATTTTTATTCTCATTCTTTCACAAGTGTTTAATCAAGGTTTCCAGATGCTACATGATGTGTGATACCATAAAAGATTGAATGTAAAAGCAGACATGGTAATCCAATTGTTTCCTATTAACCTAGATATTAAAAAGATTTACAAAAGTGAAAAACAGGCTGGTCTGGAGCTGTAGTAAGTTATCTCAATTGATTGTTCAGTCAGTTATAGATTGAACTGCTTGTTCTACTTTTTCCCCCTTCTCACTATTACACTTACTGGTCTTAAAAAAAAAAATTAAAACATTTTTTAAAAAGGTAAAAAATGTGATTCTTCTATCCTGGTTAAAATTTTTTTTGAAAATGTAAATTTTTACAAAAATGTGAAATGGTGTCATTCTTGTATTCTGATAAAATTTTTTTGTTTTGGAAAACAGTTATTTTTTGTAAACATGTAGTTTATATTAGTATATAGTGTGTTTATTTTTAAGATGAATATTTCAAGCATTTCTTGGTTTGAATTTCTGATATGCAAATATCAATATAAAAGTTCTTTGGGAGGGCTCTTATAATTTTTAAGAGTTTTTAATTTTTAAGGTCCTTGTGGTGTAATATGAAATATATTTGGTCTTTGCTCCTGGTTCCTGTCACAGTGCTCCTAAAACCCTTAGAATTTCCTGAGTGATAGGCATGTGATTTGTTGTTATTCATAATTCTTCTGCTTTGATCACACCTGGCTTTATGCTAATGAGGTGACTTAGGTCCGGCCTCTAGATTGCCTCAGGATGAGGCTGGTTACCGGAAAGAACAAGTGATTGGAGAGTTTGAACTTTCAGCCCCACTGAGCTCTGGAAAGTGGGCTGGAGGTTAAACTCTAGTAAGTTCTATAAAAACTCTTAAGGAATAAGATTTGATGAGCTTTTTGGGTTTCTGAACACTTGGAGGGTATGGGAGGGTTGTGGGCCCAGGGAAAGTCTGCTTCCTACCCTTTATCTCCAATACCTTGCCCTATGCATTTCTTCATCTGACTGTTCATCTGTATTATTTATAATATGTAAGTAGTGTTTTCCTGAATTCTGCGAGTCATTCTAGCAAATTGTCAAACCCAAGGAGGATGTTGAGGGAACCCCTGATTTATAGCTGGTTGCTCAGAAGTACTGGGCTTGTGACTGGCAACTGAAGTAGGGCAGTCTTGTGGGAACATGCCCTTAACTTTTGGAATCTGACACTAACTCCAGGTAGATAGTGTTTCAGAGTTGAATTAAAATTGTAAGACACTCAGCTGGTGTTTGGAGAATTGAAGAATTGTATGGTACAGAAAAACCCCACACATCTGGTGTCAGAAGTATTGTGTGAGAATAAAGAGAACAAGTGTGTTTGAGACTTGTGGTTTTAAAACTATGAGCCCCATGAAAGTAAAGACCTTACGTGTTTGATTTTGTTTTATATTCCCAGGGTCTGGCAGAGATGACTGATCTGTAGAAGCCAGTCAATAAATATCTAAGTGAGTGAATGAATGAGTGAACGAAAGAAATAAAAATAACAGAAGCCTGGTGATTCTGTGCAGAAAGATTCCAAATCTTTCTGTAGTTACTGGTCTTTCAGGCATTATATTTGATAGAAAATTATTCTAGTACATCAAAAAGTATAATCTTTATTTGGTCAGATTTAAACTGTTCCCTTGTGTGGAATTGAAAGTTTTTGATACGATTTTGATAGGTCTTAGAAATTCTGTTAAATCTTTCCTTTTAGGAAGGATGGATGGTTTTACCCATCATTTTGAACTCTTTCAAATTTTAGGTTTATTGACTTCTAGTGTAATTAATTTATTTTGATATTTTATATTGGTATTTGTATTTTATTCTGTACTATTGAGAATACTTCTGTCTTAGAAGTTAAATCCTTTGTTGCTTTCAGATTATTGGGCAAAGTTAGGTTTTTGTTTGGTTTTTTTTTTTTTTTAAGCCAGGCACTTTAAAAAAATAGTATTATTTTCATTAGAGATTGATTACACAATAGTCTGCTTTACTTTTTCGGATAGTCTGCACTGAATAATAAGCAGCAGTAGAAGAAAAGCAATATCCTTTTTTTAGCAGACAGGACATATTTACTGTCTTGCAGGTTGGGATTCCTTGCTGAGATCTGCCCAACTTGAGATTGTGCAAAACCTCAGAAATCTGGAACATGGTTCTAGGGACAACTGACTTATTCCTAGAACAATACTTTGCAGAGCACATCAAGTAGGCTAAGCGTTTAGACCCAGAATGTGACCAAGTTTGAGAAGGTGTAGAAGAATTTGGTAATTTAGGTTTCTGCTGGCCAGTTTGCTTTCATCCCTTAAAGCATAATTTATAGAAGAATCCTCATTTACCCACTGATTTATAGGATAAAGAAACCTAGTCAAGCACAGTCTTAGATACGGGGTCAAGCCATAAGGCTTAAGTCTTACTTGCTACAAAAAACTTGAATGCTTCTGAGATGGTGTTAACCTTTGCTTTCATTTCTGTACTGTATAGATTCTTCCAAGAAGGGTTTGAATTTCTCTTATTAGGGATGATGTTTATATTTTTATAAATAAAATACTCACTTTTGGGTCTGTATTTCTCAGCACCTTCACTTTTTAGCAACACAGGGAGTCTTAAAGCAAAGCAAAGGAAACTTGTAGTTTAAGCAGCAGTTTGCATTGCAATCACCTGAGGAGTTACCAAAAAACAAAAACAGAGGAAAGCTGGGCCATACTACTTCATTAAAAAAAAGTTATAATGGAGTAGGATATTAGAATCACCTGGAGAACCTAAAAACAAAACCCCCCCAAAACCCATTATGGGAACCCAGCCCAGATCAGTTAACTCTAAGTTTCAAGGGTGCCTACAGGCATGATTATATTTTAAAGCTCCCCATATAGATCTAATTTGTAGCCAGGATGAGGGAGGACCCCTCTTCATTTATCTAGAAAAGCTCCTCAGGTCATTTTGCTCAGCTGAGAACAAGTGATATAGGGCTCCTGAGTATGTGGGGTCATTTGTGATCACATGTGTAAACAAAATATAATAAAGGAGTATGTTTTTGTTTTGGAGAACTTGTTAAGCTTTCCATATATCTGTTTTTAAAAGTAAGATCTGGGAGCGTGACATCTCTAAACAGGCTTAATTAAAAAATATATCAGCACTATTTTCTGGACAGAGGCATGTGGTTGGTTGGAGGGAGTGAAAATGGCATTTGGGAGCCTGACTGAAACAGGACTTTTGTGGGGGAACATTCCCATCTTGTGGTTTGTGAGAATAGTGTGCTAAAGATGAAAAGCTGCATTGCATTTTTACAACTACTGACAGTTTTCTGTTAATGCTGCTTTTAGTGATCAGGGCACAAGGATTTGACCAATAGCACTACTCCCTCACAACCTTTTGCTGCCTGACCCTGTACCCCTACACTAACCTTTTCTTACTCCATGCAGGAAACCCTGTTTCTGTAGGCGTAGTCACACGGACTTCTAGAGTTGTTGACACTGCATCATATCTGTTTCAGCCTTGTTACAAACATGTTTGGTCCACTCAGTTATTGTGAAGTAATTAAAAGTGCCTCGGACTCAAATCAGATCTCGTCTCCCTGACTTAATTTCCTGTAAGATTATCTCTGTTGCTTTATGTAAAATGGGAAAATAATCTAACTGACTTGATAGGGTAGTTGTGAGGATTAAATGAGTCATTACATGTAAGACATTTTAGTGGAATGCTTGACATATCTTCAGTGATCGATAAATGTTTACCATTGATTTCTTCAGCAAGTATATTTTGAGTATCTTTTATGTGCCAGTACCTGTGTGTGGTAGGTGTAGAAGATATGGTAAAATATCCCTGCATTTTTATGAGAACATTTATGAGGAAAGACAATGAGCAGAACATGGATTCTGTCTCACCGCTAATCTATGAAACATTCTCTCTCTCTCTCTCTCTCTCTCAAATTCTTGATTATCTATGTAGAATAGCAAAAGCACATGTCATTTAGTTACTTCTGATCAGAGATGTCCTTTTCTTTTGACATCTAAATTACTTCTGCTCTCAAGGCATTTATTTCCACTACATTATTGTTAAACTAAAGAATTGAGATTTCAGTGTATATAGGAAGCAGGAAGACCATAAAATCCTAGAATGAAGAATGAGCTAGCTTAGTTTTGTTACTAATTGTTTTCTTTCTTTTTTTTCCTGAGTGCTTTATTTCATCAGATTATATTAAAATGGAAAGATTATAAATATTAGAGTTGGAAATTATTTTAGTGATTGAGTCTTTCCTGAAGGCTTTCTGTTTTGGACATCTTTTAATGCTAGAGAGAATTGTCCTTAAAGTTGGAATCTTTCTTGCAACTGTCAGCTGTGGTCCTTAGTTTTTCCTTTCAAAGTAATCTAGTACCTGATAATGCTTCACTATTTGGAAAGTGATTTTATGAATGTTCCCCACTTAGAGATTTGAATTCATTGAACTGGTTCTCTTCACAGTGTTTTTTTTTTTTATTTTTATTTTTATTTTATTTATTTATTTTTTTTTTGAGACAGAGTCTCACTTTGTTGCCCAGGCTAGAGTGAGTGCCGTGGTGTCAGCCTAGCTCACAGCAACCTCAAACTCCTGGGCTCAAGCGATCCTCCTGCCTCAGCCTCCCGAGTAGCTGGGACTACAGGCATGCGCCACTATGCCCGGCTAATTTTTCTATATATATATTTTTAGTTGTCCATATAATTTTTTTCTATTTTTAGTAGAGACGAGGTCTCGCTCTTGCTCAGGCTGGTCTCGAACTCCTGACCTTGAGCGATCCACCCGCCTTGGCCTCCCAGAGTGCTAGGATTACAGGCGTGAGCCACCGCGCCCGGCCTCTTCACAGTGTTTTAAGCTTACTCTCTTACTCTTTTCTGTGTATTCTTACTCATATTGATTGTCTTTAGCAGATAGTAAAACGACTATGCTCTTCCCATCTCTTAATTGGGCACTGTTACTGGTAAATTTTCTCTTTGGTCATTAAATTAAAGATATTAAAGATTAAATAGCTTTCCCAAGGTCACAGCTAGTAAATAGTTCAGTGATGTCAAAAAGAGTGAGATGATAATTTCTTTTACTTGGAGCCTTGTACTTCTATTTATGCTGTATAAAATTACATTGGCTCTTTGGCAGGCATAACAAGCCTGATGTGCTGTTTGGTTACATTGCTCTCACTAATCCTTTTAGAATTCACTTTTGTTAGAGTTAAACCATTTTTCAACGTAAGATATTTTGAGCTGTGATGACTTGTTTTAAAATTCATTTATAATTTCTTGTTTGTAATAGGAAATGAGGTTATATTCACTTGGCTTCTTTGTGAAACTAGGCTCTAGTCATCAGTATTCCTTTTTGTACTTTTAAGAATTCAGCTGTATAGGAATCAATTCTAGAATTGGTCCAAAGATCTACATTAAGCCCATATGTCTTCTAGCATCTATCATTTACTTTGATTTCAACAGCCTTTTAGTTATCTCATTGATAGGGTTAATTATACAGGAACCTAGGTAACCTAGTTAAATTGGTAGGTGTGTTTGTGATAACTCTTTGTCAGTTTATCCCTTCCTTGGTTTATCTCTTGTTAATCATACCATATTGTTCTATTGTTTAAGTGTAAAAATAATCGTTCTTGGCAGAAAGATATGTTGAATTGGAGTTACTTCTTTTTATTGACAAAAAGCAATAATGATCATTTATTGAGCACTTATGTGGCAGACTTTGTGAAATATTCTCTATACTTTGTCATTTTTAATAGTATCAATAATGTTATGAAACAGCTCTGTTTTGTAAATTAGAATGTAAGGCTTAGGAAGATTAAGTAGTTTTCCCAAGGTCACAGCTAGTAAATGCTGGAGCTGTAACTCATACCCATACTTGCATGATTCTTTAAGTCCATTTTTATGCCTGTTGAGAAGTGAAGAGGTCTATTATACAGGAATGTGTAAGGTTTGTGTACCTCCGTTTCTCAGTATTGAAGGTCTGCCAATCTTACCAGTTGGTGTTCTTCCATATTGAGCTCTTTTAACCTGTTGACTGCTCGCTATCCTTTGGAGTTCTGTATCTTCTGGGTATAAAGTGTTTTTGGGTCTATGCATAACAAAGTCTTTGCTGGATGTCTATTACTAACTTATTTTAATTATCGAGTTGCTGATATGAAAATCATCTTGTTATTAAAGTATACACACAAGCATTGGACTTTAGGTTTAAATTTTGGCTCTACTATTTCTAGATGTATGACCTTTAGCCATTAATTTCTCTCTGCCTCAGTTTTCTTATCTATAAAATAAATGTAATCCTTTTTCTTACGGTTTTTGTGAGGATTACATGATTGGGCAATACATGTGAATAATTAGATTATTGCCTGGCACAATGTTCAATAAATATAAACTGTTATTAACCCATAATTAATTACTATTTCTATCATATATTTGTTTCAAATGAAACACCAATCAATGAAATACTAATAAATTATCATTTTGTTGTTAGATTTATTTTCCCCCTGAGAACTTTTCATTATATTTAGACTGTGTTGCCTTTTAGGTTTTCAGGCTTATATTAAATATTACTAAGTTATATTAAATATTACTATGACTACTATTAATAAAAACTATGTGCTGAGCACTATTCAAACACTTTACATATATTAATCCTGTGTTGTAGGAACTATTATTGATGATTATTACTGTGAACTTTTAAATGATAATTATCCAACCATGCACAGTGTTACCTCCTTTATGATTATGGGAATATTAAAGGAGAGAGAATTCAAGAGTTGCTTATTCCATTAGAGGTTATTTAGTGTATCCTTTTGGTTGAGGAAAAGTAGTGCTGGAAATTAGGTTCTCTTTATGTCTTCTTCTGTTACTAACCAGATTCTTGTTGGACGTGTGGTTTGTTGAGAAAGGCAAAATGAGTATTTGTCAAAGAGTTTGCTTTCAGGTGTCTAAATAATTGAGATCTTTATATCTATTGATGGTTTTCTTATCTACCTCAGGAAGTTATCTTCCTTTTAACAGGATCACTTCCTCAATAATAGCCTCGGGTTAAGGGGGTGCTGTTTGATTTGGCTGAAGAAACTCTTAGATGCCAGACCTTGGGGGAGCCTTAACTTGAGAGCATAAGTGCTGTACAATGGACATTTTTGACATGTATTCAAACTTCTGGAATTTCAGACATCCATTTAGATTATGTGAGCTTTATTATTTATGTAGGGGTAAAGGAAATGATTTGTAAGGTATTTGTTTAGTTCAATCATATCATTATGTGGTTTATGAAAACCCACTAGTACATTCTGTTTTTTTCTTAGAAATAAAGGAAATACAAACTAGCATGGCTTTTAAGCTCCCTTCTGTGTTTTCTTTAGGTAGTATTAAAGATAATCAAGCATTATCAAGAAGAAGGACAAGGAACTGAGGTTGTTCAAGGAGTGCTTTTGGGCCTGGTTGTAGAAGATCGGCTTGAAATTACCAACTGCTTTCCTTTCCCCCAGCACACAGAGGATGATGCAGACTTTGATGAAGGTAAGGGTATTCATTTCAAGTGTGTCTTTGCATTGCTCGCAAATGAATATTACATTTCTCATCATGACTTCTGATAATGTGTTTTTAGAATTCTGTCAGGCTAGCCTAATTCACTTGATTTCTGAGGTTTTGGAAAATTTACACAAGTTCTAGGAAACGATGAACAATATCATAAACTTCATTAGTTTGGCCTTTTTACTTATTTTGGAATTTGTGATTCTGATTTGTAGTAATTTGGATAGGAACTTTGCTGTTGTTGACTCTCCCAGTATGAAACCAGCTTGCCAAATTGTGAAGGACACAGATCATCATTGTGTCTAACATCCATTCCCCTCTATCCTATTTTGACTCAATCAGTGTTTAGGAAGAGATGAATTCAGCTCCCTGTTTCAGAAAGAAGGTGATACTCAAGCATTTCAGAAGCATTTTATTTTTGTACTACAGATGTAACTGCTTTGCTAGCAAAGGCCTATAGCATTAATAATTAAAAGCTCACACCAGAGGTCGAGGTCAACTCTAAAAGATTTATTTTAAATCTATTTGAAAATAACTTCTCACTTGTTTTAATTCTCAGGGCTCATTTTCTATATAACTTTTTTTTATAGTGGTAAAAAGCAAATGACGTAAAATTGACCATTTTAACCATTTTTAAATATACGCTACAGAAATGTTAACTGTATGTATGTTGTGCAGTAGATCTCTAGAACTGTTTCATCTTACAAAACTGAAACTCTGTATCCATTGAACAATCCCCTCCTTCACTCCTTGGCAAATAGCATTCTATTATACTTTCTGTTTCTAAGAGTTTGACTACTTTAGATACCTCATATAAGTGGAATCATGCAGTATTTGTTGTTTTGTGACTGGCTTATTTTAATTAACATAGTGTTTTCAGGCTTTATCCGTGTTGCAGCATATAACAGGATTTCTTTCTTTTTTAAGGCTGAATTTCCATTGCATGTATATACCACATGTCTTTATCCAGTCATCTGTTGATGGACATTTAGGTTGCTTTTACCTCTTGGTTATTGTGACTAATGCTGCAGTGAACTTGGGTATGCAAATATCTCTTCAAGATCCTGTTTTCAATTTCTTTTGGATGTATACCCAGAAGGGGTATTGCTGGATCATATGGTAGTTCTATTTTTAATGTTTTGAGGAACTTCTATACTGTTTTCCATAGCAGCTGCTGCACCATTTTAGATTCCCACCAACCATGCACAAGGGTTCCAATTTCTCAATGTCCCTGTCTACATTTGTTTTCTTTGTTTTTTTTTTTTTTTTTTTTTTTTTTGTTGAGACAGAGTCTCACTTTGTTGCCCAGGCTAGAGTGAGTGCCATGGCGTCAGCTTAGCTCACAGCAACCTCAAACTCCTGGGCTCAAGCGATCCTCCTGCCTCAGCCTCCCGAGTAGCTGGGACTACAGGCATGCGCCACTATGCCCAGCTAATTTTTTCTATATAGATTTTTAGTTGTCCATATAATGTCTTTCTATTTTTAGTAGAGACGGGGTCTCGCTCTTGCTCAGGCTGGTCTCGAACTCCTGACCTCGAGTGATCCACCCGCCTCGCCTCCCAGAGTGCTAGGATTACAGGCGTGAGCCACCGCGCCCGGCCTGTTTTCTTTGTTTTTGATAATGGCTGTTTTAACAGGTATAAGATGATGTCTCATTGTGGTTTTGATTTGCACTTTCCTGATGGGTACTGATGTTGAGCATCTTTTAACATGCTTATTAGCAATTTGTATGTCTTTGAAGAAATGTCTGTTGAAGTCCTTTGCTTATTTTAAAATTGGATTGTTTGTTGTTTTTGCTGTTGAGTTGAAAGAATTCTTTATATATTCTGGATATTAAACCCTTATCAAATATGTGGTTTGCAATATGTATTTTCTCCCATTTCGTAGTTGGCTTTTTCACCCTGTTGATTGTTTCCTTTGCTGTGCAGGAGTTTTTAAGTTTGATGTAGTCCCATTTGTCTGTTTTTGCTTTTGTTGCCTGTGCTTTTGGTATCATATCCAAGAATCATCGCCAAATCTAACGTCATGAAGCTTTTCCTCTGTTTTCTTTTCGAGTCTGATAGTTTCAGGTCTTATGTTTAGGTCTTTAATCTATTTTGAATTAATTTTTTATACTCTATGTAGTGAAAGGTAAGAGTCGAACTTCATTCTTTTCTGTGTAGATATCCAGTTTTCCTAGCACCCTTTATTGAAGAAACTATCCTTTCCCATTGAGTGCTCTGTGCACCCTTCTTGAAGATCACTTGACCCCTATATATGCTAGGGTTTCTTTCTGGGCTCTTCATTCTATTTCGTTAATCCATATGTCAGTACTACACTACTTTGTATTACTGCAGCTTTGTAATATGTTTTGAAGTCAAAAAGTGTGAGACCTTCAATTTTTTTCTCATTCAAGGTTGTTTTGGCTATTTGGGGTCCCCTGAGATTCCATAGGGAATCTTAGGATGGATTTTTGTATTTCTAAGAAAAATGTCATTGGGATTTTGATAGGTGTTGCCCTGAATCTCTTTTTGGGTAGTTTTGACAACATAACAAGATGTCATCTTCCGATCTGTGAACAGGGCTTTTCATTCCGTTTATTTGTGTCTTTAATGTCTTTCCGCTATGCTTTGTAGTTTTGGTTTACGTCTTTTGCCTCCTTGGTTAAGTTTATTCCTGAGTATTCTTTATGATGCTATTGTAAATTGGATAGTTTTCTTAATTTTCTTTTCACCTTTTTCAATATAACTTTCAGCTGATCCTCCCCTCCCCCCCGCCTTTTTTTTTTTTAAAGATATCAAGTCTCACCCTGCTGCCCAGGCTGGAGTGCAATGGTGCAGTCATAGCTCACTGCAGCCTTGTACTCTTGGGCTCAAGAGATCCTCCTGCCTCAGCTTCCCAAGTAGCTAGGACTACAGGTGTGTGCCACCACCCACTAATTTTTCTTATGTTTTAGAGATGGGGTCTTGAACTTCTGGCCTTAAGTGATCCTCCTACTTCAGCCTCCTGAGTTCTTGGGATTATAGGCGAGTCATTGGACCTGGGCTGGATCACTTTTAACTTGATAAAATGTTACTTATTTTATTTGACTTCACATCTTTATAATACCTTGGACAGATAATAGATACAAGGTATATTTTTGGTGAGGTTAAATGCTTTGTAATTTTTCTATAAATCAATATTTAATTAAAGTAATACCTCTAGAAACTAACCAAGGCTACTTTTGTTCTAGGAATTAGTACTAGTATACTTGCCATTTTTTTAAACCTTAGTACAGTATGCATTTTTTTTTTTCTTTTAAACTAGCTATGCACTCCCTGTTTCATCTGAATTACTGCCAATAGAATTAAGGTTGAGATTTCTCTGCAGTCCATTCTGGCAGTATTAGGTAGAGTATCTCTATTCCCCTACTCACAAGCATATTTGAGGGTGCTTAATTATATT
This sequence comes from Eulemur rufifrons, assembly GCF_041146395.1. Taxonomy (NCBI): domain Eukaryota; kingdom Metazoa; phylum Chordata; class Mammalia; order Primates; family Lemuridae; genus Eulemur; species Eulemur rufifrons. The sequence goes on from NC_090985.1 coordinate 46,230,732, forward strand.
TCAGTAAGACAAGGAATTGTTAATGCATTTTCTTTGGTTTACAAGTGAGAAGCTTGAGAGGTTCACTTCAAGTGACTTGCTTGGTTATTGGGTTGGTGGCACAGTTGGGAGTAGAATCTATTCCAGAACAGTTTATATAGTCACACACTTTTTTCAGGTAATTCATTTTTTATAATATTCTTGGTTTAGAATATGAAGAAATAATGTTCATAGCAATGATGGTAGATGAACAAAGCAAATTATATTACTAATTTTAGATCTCCATCGTTGGAAGCTAACTTCTTTTATGAGCTTGAAGTAATTGACCAATATATTATTTCACTAACATGTACTTTAATAAGCTCATTAAAAAATGTTTTAACAGCCCTGAGATAAGGAAAGACTTCAATTTAGCATTAAATAATCAAAAATAATTGGGCACTGTGTGCTGTGTACTATATATAAAGTGCCTATGATCAGTTGTTACTCTGCACAGGTGAAGGTTTTACTAGTCCCATTTTCCAGGTTTAGGAAACTGATGCTTAGTGAGATAAATAATTTATCCATTGTCATTTAAGTAGGAATTGGTAGAATAGGGATCTAAACCTGTGGCTGCCTGGATTCCAAATCCCATGATTTTTTTTTTTTTTTCTATACTGTATTGCTCTTAGACTCTTAGTGAAGCATATGCCAGAAATTAGAGGGTAGGCCATTGGAATGTAGGCCATCGTTATTCCATATCTGAAATCTGCTTTTTGTATAAAACTAATAAATTTGTTTTTCTTGGTTTACCTTTGGAAACTTACGGGATTTATCATTTATACATGTGAAAAATCTGAGAAAGTACCCTGTATTTCTTCATAGCTTTTATGTGGTAGGTTTGAATTTCAGGTTCTGTCACCTAACGCATTTATTCTATTTTAATGTATATTTTACTTTAGAATATAGACACTATTAGATTTTTATCAAATGCAGATAAAAACTAAAATTTCTTATTATACAGATATATCTTAGAAGAATATATCCATATTGTATGGTTATACGTATGTCGATTTTTTTTTTTTTTTTTTTTTTCTTTTTTGAAGACAGAGTCTTGCTCTTTTGCCCAGGCTACAGTGCAGTGGCATCATCATCACTCACTGTAACCTCAAACTCCTGAGCTCAAGCCATCTTCCTCTCAGCCTGCTGAGTAGGTGGGATTACAGGTGTATGCCACCACACCTGGCTAATTTTTTTTTTATTTTTTGTAGAGATGGAGTCTCACTTCAGGTTGGTCTCAAACTCCTGGCCTCAAGCCATCCTCCCACTTCAGCTTCCCTGAATGCTAGGATTACAGGTTTGAGCCACCCTGCCTGGCCTGTTGATGTTTTAAATCATGGTAAAGGCTCACTGTTTTGTTCATTGCTTTTCTGTTATTTTATGCCTGCTAAAACTAATAGTTATTTAGGGAAAGAGCTTTTTTTTCCTGCCACCCACCCCATGCAAGTAAAATACCACATATTTTACTTGCATTTCATAATTTTAATGATGGTTTTGAATTGGTTAGGTTTTTGAGAGGGAGGCAAGTTTTTTTAGTTTTTGTTTTGGTGCCTCATTTAAAGAGGAGATTTTAAATTTGATTTTAAAATGTTTTACATCAGAGGTTGACAAACTATGATCTGTTGGCCTGCCTTTGTAAATAAAACTTTATTGGGACACTGCCATGAACATTTGTATTCTGTGGCTGCGTTCTTGCTACCGTGGCACAGTTAAGTAGCTGTAGCAGAGATCATGTGGGTCTCCAACCTGATATATTTACTCTCTGGCCCCTTTTGACCATCTGTAATTTATACAACTATTTCTTACTCCTTATCATTCTCCCTCTCTTGTAAAGGTAAATAATAAGGAAGTAGTTCTTTCTTTTCATCATAAATTGATGATTTTTGTTCAGTGTTTTTTTTTTTTCCCTAAATGCTACCCATTCTTAATATTGACTGAGTCTAGAATGTACTGTGAACACTGAAATGAACGTACTGAATATTATAGGATGTTTGTTTCACAGGTGCATCTGGGAAGTGTCAGAATAGGTAATTTTTGCTTTAATTTTAGTGCATTTTTCCTTTTAAAAAAGCAGATTGAAGTTGATGTTTAGGGGAACTGTCTGTGTACATATTAATAATAGGGAAGAAAGACATTAAATTCATGATTGCAGACCTGTGACTAGGCATTGTGGAAAGGTAATGATATGAGGCCAAAAAATGTGGGTGGCAATCTCAGCTTTAGGAGCTGTTGCATTGCTGAATACCTTCTGAACCTGTTTTTTCACTTTGTGGTACATTTTATTTAGCACATATTAATTGCTCACTTACTGAGTACTAGAAACATAGTTAGAAGGATAATTTCCTTGTGAAGTAAACTTTTTGTGTCATGCTACCTTGGATTATGTTATTATAGGATGATTCAAAACCTATAAACTGTTGTGGTATGAATTTTCTATTGTTTCTCTCTGTTAATTCAGTTTGTTTTTGCACATGTGTTAACTCTCTTTTGAGTGGTTTAATCCTCGATAAACTTTTGTATTATAGAATTTACCTTTCAGTTGAAAGTGACATAATTTATTTTAGAGGATATATGCTTCAAAAAAATGAGTAGAAAAACTCATATTAAAATTCCCATTAGGGGGCACTATTATCAAGCTTAGGAGAACTGGAGACTAATTTGTTTTCTCAGACATGCAACCCGAGGCTTGCTAAAAGGGAAAAATACTTTCATCTGATAAGATTCAGATACTGTTTTATACAACTGAATTCCTTAAATATGTTATAAAGTGCACTGAATTAAACACAGATTCAGTAACTCACTGTCTTGTTTTTCAGCAGACTAAATCAATTTAATATTGCAGGTGAAATAAGAAGCTTATTTTATTCTACAGCAAAGCCAAATCCATAACTTTTATATTTGGAGTGTATACATTTTTTATTTTGCTTGCTTTAAGGTAGTCACAAAGGATGATCCTTGGCCTTCAAAATAGATTTCTTTCAAAACAAAGCATCAAAACTTCATTGTACTACTAAAATGCAGTTAGGAGAATGAAATGATGCCTAACTTAGACAATATTAATGTGTACAGCATGTATAATCACTAAAGTGATAACACACATTGAAGTAACACATACACATAGCTTTTTTTGTTCGTTTTTAGTAGAAGAAAATTGTTACTTGAAAATCATTCTTTTTTATTACTCATGTTTGCTGTTGGAATAAGAAATACTAGTATAGACTGTTCTACACAATAATTTTGTTTAAGCTTTCAAAAGAAAAAGATTCTATAGAAGTGCTGTAGAATAGAACCTTAAACAGTCTTTTTAAAGGCTAAAATATGAATTGACATATGTAACTAAAATAAGATGCATTCAGAGTAAAGTTTCACAGGATAGGTGTTATTTTTGCATCACTGAATTTGGAGAAAGTTTGTATAGTTGTATCATTTGCAATGTTCTCTCTATGTAAGCCATATTTTATGTTGGAGAAAATCTCTGCTTAATTACTTACCTCCTCAAGGCTCACCTTCCTTCTTTTTATTCTTAGTTTGCCTGCAGCCCACACCCAGGGCAAAACTGCTGGAAACCTAGCCTATGATTACTATTTCAGCTTTGTATTGCTTTTGAGTTCAGGGAAGAGTTGAGTCAGGATAGAGAAAGTTTTTCATATTTTTTTAGGCAGATGGGGACATTTTGTGAAAAGACACCATGTTTACTTACTATTTTGCGTTATCCCGTTTCTGTATGAATAGTTAGTTATCCTTGTGATCTGCTCAACAGATTCATCTTTTAGAAATTCTGTTTTTTTCCCTTGCATTTTTACAAAAGAGCTTTTCTTGTTAGAAATATTAGAAATAATATGTAGACAGTTTGGGGGTATGTTTTGAAACTTACTGGAGAAATAGGAGCTTGTTCACTTAATGATCTCAAAGCATTAAATGTGGAGATATGATGTTTCAAATACCTCAGAAAAAAAATTAGTTCACAGTAATTCATTGGAGCATTTATCCGGCAAATTACATTGAGTGGACATTGGAAAAGATGCGAAGATACCAAATCCTAGTTACTGCCTCGAAAGATTTTAAGTCAGAAAGACAAGTGTGTAAATAAAAAAATTGTGAAACAAAATTGATGTAAGTCTAGAGTAAGGGAGGAAAAAATGAAGGGAACACTCAGATATCAGTTACTAATTCCTCCTGAGGGACGACTTTACAGGAGAGGTGAAGTTTTGCATATTGATGTCAGTTGCAATTTTAAATAATTATTAAAGAAGTTATATTTTATAAGTGTATTTCAATTATTCATATTTCTGGGCCCTCATAATGACACAAGACTCTCTAGAAATAAAGAATAAACCAATATACATATTTAATTTGGCATTTTTATTGTTCATAGATAATTAGATTCCTTCTGTGTGTGTGTGTGTGTGTGTGTGTGTGTGTGTGTGTTTTGAGACAGAGTCTCACTTTGTTGCCCAGGCTAGAATGCTGTGGCATCAGCCTTGCTCACAGCAACCTCAAACTCCTGGGCTTAAGCAATCCTACTGCCTCAGCCTCCCGAGTAGCTGGGACTACAGGCATGTGCCACCATGCCCGGCTAATTTTTTCTATATATATTTAGTTGTTTGGCTAAATTCTTTCTATTTTTTTTAGTAGAGACGGGATCTCGCTCTTGCTTAGGCTGGTCTCGAACTCCTGAGCCCAAACGATCTGCCTGCCTCGGCCTCCCAGAGTGCTAGGATTACAGGTGTGAGCCACTGCTCCCGGCTGATAATTATATTCCTTGACAATACTTTTCAAATATTGCTGTTGCTCTAGTAGCCACATAGAGAAGTTATTTTTGTCGTTTATTTTGATACCTGAAAGACCTCCTGACAATGATGCTGGTGTCATGTTTATGGAACCTTGGAGCCTATATTGCAGTTACCTCTATTTAAAATATTTAATAAAATACTCAATACATTTTAAATATTTAATAAATCATTTTAGAAGTATTGGGTAAGCAGATAACTCGAGAGAATCTGTACACTGAATAACGATATAATCCTCCTTGGTATTTATCTTTTTGTTACTCATGGTAGTAGTTTGAAAATGTTAAACTGTTCACATTTAATGGTTTACTGCCAAATATTCAGGGCAGTGAACTTTAGATTATTGCTCACTTAAATTATTTTGATCATTCAGAAAAGCCTATGGTCTGCAAATTGAAATTTTGACTTAAAAACCTAAACTTACTTTATATGTTTGATTTTTTTGTTTATTAAGATAATTGGAATATGAGAAATAAAATCTAAATATGAAGCATCAATTTCAATATTTTTATGCCTTTTTTGTTCTTTCAGTTTGGGTGTCTCAAGATTTTAAATACAAGAGTAGGAGCAAAGTCTAGCTTTATTTTAAAAGCTAGAAAAATATTTTTGCGTTTACTTCATGTTTTAAAATTTAGTTTCTTTTCTTTTTTAAAAAAATGAGAAAAATGAATTGAGAAGCACTTGTGCCTGGAAGGATATACTTTTGAAAATGTGGTCAAGGTAAAAGATTTTTCTGCTTAAAGAAATTAAAGTGCTTTACACTATACTCTCCCTTGGTCCCCAAAGCGTAAGTGCTATGGTTTGGAAAGAAGCCAAGTAAAACCTGTTCAAATTTTGTGTAGACTTAAAGTAATACTGTAAGATTTGAAAATTACAGGTGGATACACTACCTTAATAGTATTTAAAATTCCTAAGTTTCCCAAGTCTAAAAATGTAATCCTTATTGTTCCCAGTGGTTTAAATTTTAATTAAATAAAAACTGTCTTACTTTTGACCCACAACAACTTCAGGTAAAGATATTTGAATTTATTACCAAACTTTAAGGTAATAATCATTAAAAACTAACTGTTTTAGTACTAATTAAAATGTCAAAAAGTCACAATTACAGTATGTAACCAAATATCTTGTTATTTCTGTTTTTTCCAAAAATTATCCTAACCAAACAAGTTCACTCTTGGTTCCTATCTTGCCCAGGAGAAGTGCTACTCAATTTCATTCCCTAATTATGTTACTTGATGTCAGTATTATAGATTGATCATTCATTATAATTAGATTTGGTGTTTTGGTGCTAACACTGAGTTTTCCAAACTGCCCTTCATACTAAAAGAGTGATGTTTTAGTTGTGCCAGTGAAGTATCTTGTTTATTTTATATTCATCTTCTTCTAGGTAAAATTTTCATAGTACTTGGAATTTTTATCTGTTTGAGATTACTCTTCATGACTAACCTATTATCAGATTCAGAGTGCTATTTTCATACCTTTATCACTTTTCCACCATTAGCATTATTTACTGCCTTTTTAAAATCAGTAACTTTTACTCAGTACATTTTAGATGTTTTCTGATGTTGAAAACAAAGGCAATATTTGTTTTGATGTAAGTAACAACATAAACATGACAGTGTAGGTTTATAATGCAACCTTGGAGCTCCCCCTTCTCTCATCATACACATTCATTCCCCCCCCAACATCTAAGCAGTAGGCATCATCTTTTAATATACAGACAACGCTTCTTCCCTACTTAATAGATGAGAGGGTCCTAAAATTACTCCTGTGGTCTTTGCAGAAACATATCCATCTTGTTTCTGTTTTACAGAATTGGATAGGTGATGACCTTGTAGAGACATATTTTGGTGGCAGGCTACTCACCTCACAACGAACAACTGTGGCAGTAGGAATCTGGCAGCAGAGCCCTCACTGGGGCTCTGTGGACTTGTAGCGTGCTGTTAACCCCGGCAGGCAGCAGTGACAGCAGCAGCAGCCCTACAAATGCCAGTTGTCCTCAAGTCACTGTAGCTTCCAGGCTTAATCTACTCTCACTTTAATTTCTACTTCACTTTTCTTTCTTTCTCTCTCTCTCTCTCTCTTTTTTTTTTTTTGTTTTTCATTCATCAAACCAATATTTGAGTGGGAACTGTGTGCCAAGTGCTTTCACTGGCCTTTGCTTCCTGACATTTCTGCTATGGATATTTTTTGAAATGTTTGTTACTTATTTATCTGTTCTAAGAAGTGTATTTGACTTGACTGTGTAGAGCTAGGGAGACTTGTTAGTGTGCTAGGTTAGTGAATCAGATTATTATAAAATGAAAATTATGTTACTATGCAAGTGAAAGTGTCTAGAATATATTTTTGTATACTTGGACAATGACTTGGGCTTGCAAATATATATATGTATTTATATATTTTTATAAATCTGTACATCTCCAAGTTTATAATTCAAAGTGATTCTAAATACGTGTGTTTTGTAAAATAATTTTGTTCTTGAAAATTTATAACCTGTTTTTCGTTGTCAGAAATATTTTATTTCTAGTTTTACTTTTGATTCATCTTCTTTTAGTAGCAACTCCCAATAACTTCAAATGTATTCAGATAGTTTTTAAAGACTCTTGGTAATGTTAATTATTTCTTCTTAATATTTTAATTTCTCTTCTTTCTGCTACCACCAGCACCACCCATACCCTGAAAATATAGATAAAGCAAAACATTAAAAAGATTCAGTAATAGAATTGAGTGAGGGATGTATGAAAAATGGTAATTTAATACCTTGGTGGGTCATAGCCATTTTCTTTGGTGATAAAATAAGAAAAGGGATGGTATAGACATTACATAAAATGTTAAGATCATTGTAAGCCTTTCCCTGCTTCTTTAGGAGATATTTGACATGACTAGTAGTGAGACGGATGTTTTGTCAGAATCCAGATTTGTATTTCTTTCCAAATTGTCTCCTTATTTTGTGGGCAGCTTGATTTACAAAATTGCTAGTAGCCAATTATGGAAACAATATGTGTGTGTATACATATACCATTATAGTTCTTAGTTGAGAAAATTCGTAAAATTATTCATGTATAGATCTTGCAAACTTTCTGCAAGGCATAAAAGGCAGGAAATTTAGACTGAGTTCTGGCTAAAGTTGTGGTAAAATTCTGGCTTCACTAACAATTGTAATCTCCAGTGTCAGTTTTCATGTCTGCAAAGTGGATCACAACAGGAACTTTTGTAATTCTTTTGGCAGATGGGAAACTGAGGCCCAGAGTAGCCCAACATTAAAATTATCAGCACGTTTTAGAACTAGAAACTCCAATATGCCCATGTAATACGTAATCCATCATAATTTAGGAAGGTTGTAGTAATTCCAGTATTTTGTCAGAATCACTGTAAGTGATGCAGATGCCTACAATTGTGACTTGTAGGCATAATGTATTTATACTTGAAAGGCTACTTTTTGTTGTTATTTACTATTAGCACAGCTGAAATTAAGTGATTGTTAAATTTAACACTAGATTTTAGAAAGTTTCTTAAGTTTGTATGTACATACTAGGTATTAAGTAAAGGAAGGGCAATTTTAACCTTCAGGTCCACAGAAAATTAGTGGTGGTTGAATATATTCACTGCCGAAAGTCAGCACAGCCTGTAGTATTTTGCTAGATGGAATGGAGAAACTAATTGAAAGTATAGATTGAGCTGGGTAGGGTAGGGTAGGGTAGGGGAAGAAAAATATCTTATTAAATGTCACTGAATACAATTACAGATAATAATTTGAGTAGATGGCTTACTTTGACTTAGGAAATCAGTGCATGGCTGATGACACAGGAAGACTTTCTAGAATACATTGCTTTGCAGATGACTTAAACAGACAATACTGATAAAGCCTGTCATGTGAATTTCCTTCTTTACTGAGTATACAGTATAGTTAAGGGGTATGTTGTGCAATGCTTCCGATCTGCTGTGACTGCCATCTGGGCAAGCAGAATGAAAGAGAAGAGAGCATGGAAAGGAAATGGATCAGTTAGCTGTAAGCAGTATGTGTGAACACTGGGTGCCACTCACGAAACACTGAGCAGTTAGTGACTTTCCTTTGTAACCAGTACAACTAGCTGTCTGCAAAATGGAGGTGTGCCGCATGAACAACTCTCACAATTCATCTTAGATGTCATGGTACCTATGGTTGAGATAAAGCAGTAAGTCCAGCAACACTAAAATTATTGCACTACCCTTTTCTTATTTTTCTTTTTTTATTCTTTGATATAATCTTTTTGCTGCTTCAGTGTTTGGCCCAATAGTTGAGGTAGATTTAATGATCCTAGCATTTTTACTTTGGTTACATGGAATCTTTCTGGAAACAAATTATGGTAAAGCAAGTTCCTGAGAAATATTTGAGGACTTTTTAAAAAGACAGTAAGGGCCTGGTGCGGTGGCTCACGCCTGTAATCCTAGCACTCTGGGAGGCCGAGGTGGGTGGATTGCTCGAGGTCAGGAGTTCGAGACCAGCCTGAGCAAGAGTGAGACCCTGTCTCTACTAAAAATAGAAAGAAATTATATGGACAACTAAAATATAAATATATATATATATATATATATATATATACACAAAAAATTAGCCGGGCATGGTGGCGCATGCCTGTAGTCCCAGCTACTCGGGAGGCTGAGGCAGTAGGATCGCTTAAGTCCAGGAGTTTGAGGTTGCTGTGAGCTAGGCTGACGCCATGGCACTCATTCTAGCCCGGGCAACAAAGCGACACTCTGTCTCAAAAAAAAAGACAGTAAGACTATAGATGGGAAAATTGCTTTGAAATCTTAAAAGTTGTAATCAACAGGGAAATACATGAATGATGGAGAAGTTGTGTATATTTAAGAGGAACTGATTGGAAAAATCTAACCTGCATGCCTTTGTCAATGGTTACATGTCTTATTTGACTCTTAAGAATTTGTAGAATAGTTCTTTTTGTGTACGTGTGTATGGTTACCTTTTTTTGATAGAACATGTGAGCCCTTATAAAATTGTTAACCATGAGTCATCTGGTATCTTCTTAGGAATTGACATAACCTATATAGGTGACTAATAATACAAAGCCACTATAGTTTCTGTATTTTTCCCAACCACGACTCCATTTCTAAAACATTTAAAATGAGACTCCCTCGCTCTTTCTTAATTTTTTGGACAAAGAGTTGTCTTATCAGAAAATGCAGTAACTTAAGCAGATCCGTAACTGCGGGGAATTAATAACAGAAAGTTTTTGTTGACACCAGGAAGTAGATTAAATAGTGCAATTGTGGTAATGAGTACCATATATGATAAGCCTGAGCCACCTGGCTTTTATTAGGCTGCTTGATACTTTGATCACAATATTATTTCAAGGCTTGTCTGTTTAAATTGCTAAGGTTTCTTGTCATCTTTGTGATTTAGACTATAATTTCTTTCATTGCAAAGAGATTTTTTAAAAGAAAGACTTCTCAAGCCAAAATTTTAAAGAGGTTCAAGTTCAACAGCTAGGCGAACCTTGGAATAAGAAAACCTGTTAAACATAAAATTAAAAGCTTGAAAGTACAGCAGTTAACTATTAAGTTCATCTGACCTTGCTTTTCTTTAGTTTTTTTTGCTTGGATTATAATTACCCTTTTGTTTATCTTATGGTAGAAGGATGTTTGGTATAATTCAGTTAATTAATGTTCGATATAAATATATGAAATTCAAATATATATATTTTGTGTTTTGAGAATATACTTCTGGTATCACTTTCCCTTCAGCTGGTATTAAGTAGTTTTGATGAACATATTTGAGAATTTATGGAAAGATTTTTAACTGCTTCACCCATAATGAATGAATTATGCTAATCACAGAATTTAATTTGCTTGATAAATTGTCTCACTTTGCCTTTGAACTTGAAATCTTTAAAGTTTAGTTAGCCTAATACAGATGAATGAAATTTATAGTCATCAAAATCAACAGGCTTTCCTTTCACTAGTTTTCTTTACTATAGAAATAATCTTTCACAAGTATTTAATGGTATCTTTGTTATGTATTTAAGCGAATGTTTTGGCTTAGAAAAATAAATATTCATTTTGACTACTAAAGGGAAGGTAAGGAAGATTTAATAATTTAAGATACTGTTGTCCTTAGCATAATATTAATAATAACCATTAAGGGCCATTTTGAAAATTTGTAAGTAAAATGCTTTATACTTTTATTCATGTGGCCATTAATTTTTGCTGTTTTGATTCTTGAATACTGTTATAACTATTGTTATTTGGCTTGAAGTTTCCATGTCCCAGTTTAACTTAAGCCTGGTTAAAGGCACTAAACAATGTCTTCTTTTGATTTGCCTTTGGCAGTGAAAAGAATATGTGGAAATGACAGTCAACAGCCTTTTTGTTTTTTGTGATAAGACAAAAGAGAAAAGTATTAAAAATAGGAAAAGATTTAAACACCAGAATGATTGTTTACCAAGAACTTGTAACATTTTTACTTTTTGAAAGTAGGGTTACTTTAAGATTTAGAAATTTCTGACTCACTGATTTAGGAAAGACGATTTAGGAACATGCGTATGTTACAAGCATGGAATAATGAGATCTGTCAGAGCAGAGACTTAGTTTGGGGAATGGTCTGAAATAATAGTGGATAAGGTCAGATTATGGAAGACTTTGAACTTTTGGAAATGAAGCTTAGACTTGAAGTAGTTGTGAGTCATTCTGGGTTCTCCAGCAGAAGTGTGATGGTATAAAACCAATATTTTGTGACTGGAGGCAGAAAAAACAAAGATAATGAGGACTTGAATGAAATATGGACAGTTGCAATAAGAATGTAAAGGTGAATAGTAGAGAGATGGGAGAAATCACAAAAGAGTTAAATGGGACTTTCATGTTTTGAGAACTAAATATTATAAAATAATTATAATATCTGACATATTCTAGAAGAATAAAATTCCTGTTTGTCATCCCTTCCCTCTTGAATACTTTGTAAAAAGCACCTGTTCTGTGATAATGGCATGTATTACAGAGCAGATGGGTATAATAGCTGTGAGCTGTTGATAATTAGCAGGGGAATTCCTGCACTTACAACATCAGCTTTACTAAAATATGAAATATTTAAGGTTTTTCAATTCAGAAATTTTAGAGAGCTGTTTGAGCCATTTAAAAAGTGTGGACTAGTCAGTGTAATATAGTTGTGGACTGATACTTGTAGAGCTGTCTTCTGGGGAGAGGATTAATCTTTATCATCAAACTCTGAAGGACAGAACTAAGATCTATTAAAACACAAGTAACAGTGAAGTAGATTTACTTCATTTTTCCAACAGACTAGTCCATTCATCGGGTGGAATTCTCTGGACAGTTCTGCCCTGTTGCTGGAATAACATGATAAACCAGTGGAGGAGAGAGACATTAGACGGTTAAATAAAATACAGATGCTCCTCATCCTACGACAGGGTTATGTCCCAGTAAACCCATCCATAAGTAAAAAATGTGTTTAATAAACCTAACCTATCAAATATGATAGCTTAGCCTAGCCTGCTTAACCTAGCTTACCTTAAATGTGCTCTGAACACCTTCATTAGCCTGCAGTTGAGCAAAATCATCTGACACAAAGCCTGTTTTATAACTGTTGAGTATCATGAAATTTATTGAATTCTGCACTGAAAGTGAAAAATAGAATGGTTGTATGAATACTCAAAGTACAGTTTCTACTGGATGTGTATTGCTCACCATTGTAAAATCCAGAAATCTTTAAGTCAGGTACCATCTGTAATTACAAGTTGTGCTAAGAACTGTGAAAGAAATAAACAGATGCTTTCATCTGTGATGCCCTGCATTAAACAGGGTGTGCAGAGAGTCTCTGGTATGGAGTATATTCAGCTGACATGTAATGGATAAGAAGGAGCTAGCTGTGTGAAGAACCAAGAGAGTAGGAAACCAGGTGCTAAGGCCCTGTGGTGGAAATGAACTTGACACTGTTTAGGAGCACTCAGAAGGCTAATCTGTCTGAATATTCTACTGAATGAGAATCAAGGGGCTGTGTCATTGAGAGCCATTGGGAGTTTAGGTTTTCTTGAGTAAGCCACAGGAGGCTACTGAAAGGCATTAAGCTATCTATAGTAATCCAGTTGAATGGATGACTATCATGTTCTTTATAATTTTGTGACTTAATCTAGGACTTTCTCTTCTTGGCGTTGCATTTTACACTTGAAATTTTTATGGAAACGCAGCTTGGTGATTGGATTTATTGATGGTGCTATTTGCTCCCAGAATGTATATCTGTGGCTTCTAGATAACCTTTGTAAACAAGTGTGTCTGGAGCCGTTTTTTTAAATAAACTTTTAATTTTGGAATAGTTTTAGATTTATTGGTAAAGATAGCACAAAGAGTTCCCCTATGTCCTTCAGCCAGTCTTCCCCTAATGTTATCATCTTATATTACTGTGATACATTAGTTTAAGAAACTAACTTTGGTACATTACTATTAACTAAACTTCAGACTTTATCTGGATTTCACCAGTGTTTTCATTAATGTCCTTTTCTTTTCCAGGATCTAGTCTAGGATACCACATTGCATTTAGTTATCATGTCTCCTTAGTCCCCTCTGGTCTGTAACAGTCTCTGTCTTGTTTTACACAATCTGGGCAATTTTGAAGAGTAATGGTTAAATATTTTGTAGAATTCCCTCAGTTTGGATTTATTGCATGCTTTTTCATGATTAGGCTGGATTTTTAAGTTTTTGTAGAAAAAAATCATGGTGATGCCTTTTTCATTACGTTTTCTTAGGGGATAACATGATACTCTCGTGGCATCACTGGTGATGCTAATCTTAGTCACTTGGTGAAGGTAGTGTCCGATGTCTTTTTGAATTATCTTACTGTCTTTGGAAATCTTTATAACCTAAGGGAGCACTGGAACATGAATGTTTCGGTTAAGAAATTAGAAATTTTTTTCTTGTATATAAAACAACTTGAATGACTTTTCTCCTTATACTGGTTATTCCTAATATTTTAATATCTAAATAACATGGGTAAATTTATAAATATAAATGTATTCTGTGCCTTAACGTAACTTTTCACACATAATGACAATTTTGTTTTATTTATATAGTATAACATCTCAGTCATACTCTTGAGTATCTAAATTCATATGGGTGGATTAGGATCCATCTCTGATAGAATATGAAATAGATGTTGGAAAACATTATAGCTATTAGACACTTCAGCATTAGGAATATTTGATACAGCAGTTAACATTTCCCATGGACAGTTTTACAAAGTGTTATTGGCATAGTTGGTTTCCACTGCAAAATGCTTTTGTACAAAAGAACTCTCTAGACCTTTACATTTGCAATGTTGTACTTTTGGCCACTGTAATTGAACACACCATCAATGTGGAAGCTACAAATTGGCATAGAATCTATGAAATTATTAAATAATTTAAGAAAAAAATGCTTGAAATTATATGTTATAGATGTTTGAAACATTTCAGCTTAACCTCTTAAAAGAGATTTAAAAGCTGTTAAAAGATAGAAAATAAATAGTGAAATTTTAGGAACATTCCTTTGATTTCCCTTTTATTCAGTTCAATTTTTTAAAAAATAATTAACATTTTAATTTTTAAGAGAGACAGGGAACTCGCTATGTTGTACAGGCTGGTTTCAAACTCCTGGCTTCAAGTGATCCTCCCACATGGTCCTCCTGCCTCAGCCTCCCAAAGTGCTGGGATTATAGGTGTAAGCCGCCATGCCCCGCCCTCAGTGTTTGTTTGATTGTTAACTCCAAAGATCTCTTCATATTTGTTGACTAACCTTACTTTGTGTATGGAACAAAGCAATAACTTTACATCAGAATTTTACTATTAGTAAAATAGACATTTTCACTAGCTGTTAGGAAGAACACAGCAGTGAGGAACTTTCTCCCTTTATCTTTTAAACTAGGAAAGGTCATTAAAAAGTAAAAAACTTAGAAGTTAGCAATGAGGAGACAGCAATCTTGATTGTTATCATCACCATTGTTATTGTACTGGTCATGATAATATTATAATCAGTTGTAATTGCTAACATTTATTAAGCGCCTGTCATGTGGCAAACATTGTGTTGAACACTTGGCATGCATTAATTTAATCCCTACGGTTCTTTTATTAATATGAGTTAAGTACTGTTGCTGTTCCCATTTTACTGAGGCTTAGAGAAGTTAAGTAATTTGTTCAAGAGCCTTTGCTACTGTTTGAGAAATCAGAAGTCAAAGCCTCTAAACCACCTTATAGGAAGACTTTTTATTGATTGTTAATTTTCAGGAGGTAGAAGGAAGCTGAGTATCAGAATGTTATGAGGAAACGATGTTATGTGGAACTGTTGTTGTCTTCTTCATCCTTAACTATCCTAAGGTAATTAAGGTTTTTAGTATGTAATCCTTTGTTACTGATGCTTGAATTTGAACATGCCTGTATTGTTTCCTGTCCACTCCCTAACCCCAATGAATCAGCTTACTTAAGATGATTAAAATAAGACTTCTCATTGATACTACATTCTTCCTGTTAATTCTGATGACTAGTTCATATTATGTATTGTTCATCCATTGAGTCCCTACTATGCTAGGCACTGTCTAAGGCACAATGTAAGGTAGAAACCATTGAATAAGGTAAGTTTCAAGGACTATGTGAAACTTGGTTCCTGCTGTTCCACTCTATTTGTGGAGGGAAGATTTAAATAGAGAAAATTAAAATAGTATGACAAACTTATGACAAGGCAGTACATGATTATGGCCAAATGACTGGTATAGGAAATGATTTCTGAAGAGGCAGTCACTTCAAGACTAGTTTGATCCAATCTACGTGGGATTTGAGTTGGATCTTGAAGACCGGTAGCCCTGCTTTTCTTTCTGACCTTATTTCTTGACAGCACCCCCACTCCTCTCCTCATTATGCCAGCCATTCTGAACCACTTGTTTATCTCACAAACTAAAATCTGTCTTATTCCTGCATTATCGTGATTATCCTGTTCTTTCTACCCCCTTCCCCACTCCAGCTGATTAACACCTTCCCATATTTCAAGATTCAGTTTAGACATCTTCAGACCCCATACACATATCCCTGAGGCAAGCCCTAGCTGCATGTTCTCGTAGATCCTATGCTTATCTCATGGTGATACTTACCAGACTATATATACTTAAGCCTTTTATTTTGAAATAATTTTAGATTTACAGAAGTTGCAAAGACAGTAGGGTTCTCGTGTACCCTTCACTCAGCTTCCCTTGATGTCTTATGTCACCATGGTATATTTGTCAAAACTAAGAAATTAGAATTGGTATAGCATCAATAATTAAGCTGCAGATTTTACTCAGACTTCTCTAGTTTTCCCACTCATATTCTTTTTCTGATCCTGGATCCAATCCAGGATGTCATATCTCCTTAGTCTTTTCCAGTCTATTTCTTTTCTTTGTTTGTCCTGACCATGACACTTTTGAAGAGTGCTGGTCAGCTGTTTTGTACATTGTCTATTTGGATTTGTCTGATATTTTCTCATGATTATGTTGAGATTATGCATTTTGGGGAAGAAAACAAGTAAAGTACCTTTCTCATTGCATCATATCTGAGATACATAATCTCAGCATGTCTTAATGGTGATAACCTTGGTCACTTGGTTTAGGCAGTGATTGCCAGGCTTCTCTACTGAAAAGTTACTGTTAAATTTCATCTTTTGGTGGGAGGAATATCAAAGAATTTCTGGAGATATGTGAAAAGCATCTCAGTAGTTAATAAATATTCTGGGGACTATTAGATTATATCTTACCTTTTTAATTATTATTCACTTCTGCTAGAGTAGATGCTCATCAAGCTCTGGGCCTTAGACTTATTTATTATTTCTCCAATAGGTTAGAACAGTGGAATATAGTAAATGATCAATAAAATCGCCATGGAATTGCTCATGAAAAATTGTGAATTGCATATAAAACTAAAGTAGTTAAACTTGATCCTCTAGGTAGTGGAACAATTTTAATTGTTTAAATGATGTGACAAAAGTAATTTACTGTTTGTTTCTTTCGTTTTAAACTTGTTTGAAATTACGGAGTATATTCTTCCCTAAATTTAACATGATATTTAGAAAAAGTATTTTTCTTCTTGGCTTTGAAGGAGAACTGATTAGAATAAAGCAATTTAACAATATAAATTTAGACCAGGAGCCATATTTTATGATTAAAGATAGCTAGTTGAATATTTTGAGCATACCCTATATTTAGAAGGGTGGACTTACTTGGGAAAGCATGTAATTTGTAAGTAAATTAGCAGTGATAGAAAAATTCCTTCCCATTTCTCAAAAAAGGTGTTTAAAAGCACCAATGTTATGTTTAACCTAGCTTTTGCATTATAAATGGGCTTTCTGAACCCCAACCATGCTAAATTTAACTTCCATAGTAGATGCCAGTTTTACTTATAGGTGCCTTCTGGCCTCCTTTCAAACTGTATAAGTCTTTCTCTTTTTCTTTTCTCCCTTCTTCTTCCTCCCCTCTCCTCCCCTTCCCTCTCCTCTCTTCTCTGTTCTCACATAACCCACTAGGAACAGGAACAGTTTGTAGAAACATGCAAGCCATACTTGTGTTTGACCTTTGGCTTTTTTTTGCTAACTAGTAGGTAAAAAGCAAGGAAGACTTTTTTCTAAAGAAGAACTTGAAGACTTTAGGACTGTGGTCCCCAATCCCCTGGCCATGGACCAGTACTGGTCAGCTGCCTATTAAGGACCAGACCACAGAGCTCCCCCCACCACAGCAGGAGGTGAGCGGTGCCAAGGGAATATTTATAGCTGCTCCCCATGCTCCCATGGTAGCCTGAGCTCCTCCCCACCCCCTCCCTGTGTCCCCGTGGAAAAACTGTCTTCCATGAAACTGGTCACTGGTGCCAAAAAAAGTTGGGAACTCCTGCTTTAGGAGATTGATAATTGATTTTAATCTTTTGTTTCAGCTGCTTTTCCCACCACCCCAAGAAAGATGAGTTTTCTCTAACTCCTTTTCTTCTAAGCAGTTAATTTAAGCAGCTCTTGCTCCATTGTGAGATTTATCAGTGGTTACTTAAAACTGTTTAAAATACCCCATCTTCTATTTCATTGTTTCCATTTAAAAAAAAAAAATCTACATTGTCATTTGCCATCGATTCTTTAAAGGCTGTCACCCTTAGAAGAAAACAATCAGAATACCTGTGTGTTCATTTAATTAGCTGTTTTAGAGAGATTTAAGGAAAAGATTTGTTGAGCTTAGGGGACTCAAGTGTCTAATGCTTTACTGATGACAAAAATGATTGGGAAATTGAACTATGAAATGGATGGAAGTGTAAATGTTATATCAGTAATTTTCATAATTCATAAAAATGATATAGTTGGGTGACTTAAGAATGGTGCACTCTGTGGATTTAGGCATATACACCCAAGTAAGTGTACATGTGTAAGAATTTATATACACACACACACAATATCTGAAGAACAGCCCTACCTCTATCCCTTGCTCTGATGAGGCACTGGTATTAATAGTGTCCTGCATCTCTCAGTAGAAAAAAACCTTAAAAAGTAAAAGTTGGGGATTGGCAGCACCAAAGATATAGGAGTTGACATGATGCATTAGGATTTCTCTAAGTGGGGAAAGAGGTTGGTGGTGGAGAGAGGTTTTGAAATAGAGGCTGTTTTATGAGCAAAGGTACTGAGAGATGCAGTGTATATTAAAAATTAGTCTTTTAGCTTCAGTTTCCTCATCTGTAAAACACAGACAGTTGATATCTACAAGATAATGTGTATTAGTTTTGATCATTCTAGTCATGGGTTCATGGCTCTTATACCGTTTATGGTGGGCAACTTTGAAGGCTTTTTGTGAGTATCATGGCAATGTTCAGATCTGTTTTAAGACAAAATACTAGTTGAATGGGGGAAGACCAGTTAGTGGTAGTAGGAATATTGATGGGTTAGATATGAGAAATGTTATGTCTGCTGAGTAGAGGGATAATTTGCATTCCTGAATGACAGCTAACTTGACTTGTGGGCTAGGCTTACAAAGATCTGGAAAATTGCAACTTATGCTCATGTTGTGAAATGTATATGGTTTGCTTCTCTGAGAAATCGGTTGTGTCAAATTTATTTTATGTCAGATTGATCAGCTTGTGAAAGCCATGATAAAAAAACAAGTGCTATTGTAATTATTTTGCCTGTGAAATCCTAGCTACCTGGTAGACATGGTAGTGGCCCTCTGGTGTATTGATCAAGACATGGCCTCTGGAGTTAAACAGACTTGTTGAATTTGAATCTGATCTGATCTTGAGCATGATACTTCTGTCTACCCTTTAGGGTTCTGAGGATTAAGTAAGAATGCATGTGAAAGAAACATTAAGGCCGTACTTGCTTCTTAGTAAGAACTTAATGAGTGGGAGATACTGTTATTTTTTTCACAAAAGAACTGGGTATAATTATTAGTTCATTGTATGCCTGGAGGTATTTGAAGTATATAGAGTCTGCCCTCCACCAAAGCATAATTTAACTTAATCAGTTGAGATTATGCTTATCAAATTTCAAGATCAAGCCTTGTTGAGTAGACTAATTTGCATTGTATAATTCAAAGTAATCAGGGCAAGCTGAAATTTAGAAAATTTTTAAACAGGACAGTATTTATAGAAACAAATAAAGGTTTAGCCCCTGAGGGAAGAAACATAAACCATTATTAATTCAGTGTGAGGAGGACAGGCTAAGCTAGAGGTTTCTGGTAAAGGGGGTAAAAATAAGTTTGTAACATAATGCACTGGGAATCTCATCTCCTTATAGTGGCTTCAAGGAATAGGGACCGTGGCTTGAGTACAGACAAAGTAGGTTGTGGTCATCCCTACAATTCCATTTAATTCAAAAGCTGAGACTAGTGAAAGGAATGAGCTCCCTTTTGTTTCTAGTCTTTAAGAAGGCATAGGTAGTACAACAGAGGAGCGAAGCCAGCAAATTTGTCAGCAGTAACTGACACTGACCAGTAACTGGGTTGGTGAAGATGGCAGTAGGTTTTCAGTATCTTGTATATTTGCAAGCAGGAATGCAATTTTTTCTTTTTATACTTTTTTAAAAACCTAAAAATTCTATTCTTTTTTTTTTTTTTTATTTCATCCAGGATGAGTATTTCCTTTGAGGTGATCTGGCACCCCTTAGAAAAGCCACAGTGAGGCTACTAGTACTTCTGTGCTTTCACTGTAGTAACATGTAATATGGAGGGCGCGGGGTGCCCTAGCCTTTTTTGTTTGGCTACATATACTAACTTAACTGTTATAGTTCAGCTTTTTTTCTTTTCTTTTAAAAAATCTTTGGTTTCTATGCTTTTGATTTTTTTTTTTTTTTGGGGGGGGTAAGCCTGTTCTGCCTCATCTGTTTTGTAGTGAAATTTATACTTTATCATTTTATCCTCACAAATTATTTTGATTTTTTTATTCCTTGAGAAGGCTAAGCATGATAAAGGGATTAAATAAATGAGTACATAGTAGAGATTCAAAATCATTCTAGCTTTAAAAAAAAAAAACTCCACTATATTCTAAGTATTCTGAATGCCTAGTCATTGAACCCTATATTTTAGGCAGAAATAAATTATTTCAAAAATAATAATGCATAGTATATGGAATCTGATCCTGGATGCAGTCATGAAATATGCTTATCTTCTGTCAAATTTTAATCATTATCCCTAATCATTAATTAAATCACAGAGCTAGAAAACTTTGAATAGTCTCAGGAAGGAACCATTCCCAAGTGTTTTGTAGGGGGATATTTTGAAACATTGTAAGTATTCTATTTTGATAAAATTTCAATTGAATCATGTTTCTCTTTATGTCTATCTAAACTCATGGTTTCCAGTTTTATTCGGTGGGCTGTTATAAGTTACTATCATTATTTAATGTTCAGTTTTTCCCCAGTTTGATTCATGGGATCTCATTAAAGGTAGCTGTGCCCTTTTGCAATGTCCCCATCAATTATTTGAGCATTCGTTGCTCTTTGGCATAACATGATATTCTAGGCTCATTTTGTACCTTCCCTTTCTGAGCCCTGAATTCAGTCATTTCTCAAAGAAGCCGTGGATCCTCCTAGATAAGAGTGGTATTTGGAAGCCAAGAACACACATAGCATGCCTTTCGCTGTTGGGGTGCTACTACTCTAGGGCCTTTTGAGCTGACTGAGCTAGGGAATGTATGTATTTGAATATACAGATAACACATAGGTAAACACATTCACATCTATACCTCTGTATTTATTTATATTGACAACCATGAGTTCACACTAATGCCTCCAACTCCAGTTCACTATAACAAAGTTTATTCTAGTTTTCTCTCTTTCCATATTTGTAATGCCCTTCTCTGACAGTGAAAACACTGATCCACGTTATTCTTAATACATTTATTTACTTGGTTAATTTCCCGTTTATGTAACTAATCTATCTCTGCCATCATGCCTTTTTCTGTTCAAATGCCTTCCTCACCTTGCTTGGTCTCTGACTCCACATGCCATCCCCACGCCCTTCTCATTCCACTTGGGTTCTGAAACCCAATGCCAAGCCATCCATCCATCCATGGGCTGCCCTACCTTCCTTTTTCTGCTCAAATCCTGACTTCTGCTGTGCTTTTCCCCACCCCCAACATCTTCCTCACTTTACTGAGTCTCTGACTCCCCATGCCAACTACCCTCTTGTAATGGCACCTTTCTTAGACTGTATAGTCTCTGACACCCCGAGGTGGACAGACCTCCTACTCTGATACCTTCCTTGGGCTCTGACACTGACTGCCCTGGGCTGTTGCATTCCCCACTTCCCCTATGCTGTGGCCATTTTCTTTAGAAAAAATGTAACTGTGCACAAAGTTAGGCATAAGAATGTAGATGGTTTACCCTGGTTTTTAAGGATCTTTGCATTAGATGGGATTTTTTTTCTTGTTGGTCTATTTTTAAAGACAGTATGGGAATAACCATGGGATAAATAGAGGAAGTAGGGAGATTTTTATTTTATCATTCTCTATTGCAATGTGAAAATACTACTATATGGTCAGTTTTACCTCATTTTTCCTTCTTTGAGGGATTATGTTAACCTCATCACATAGTATTAATATGTATCTCCATGTCTCCTGAACATAATTTAGTTTTAGGGGACAGTTTTAGAACTTCAAAAATAACTTGCATATAGGTCATATATTTCAATGTATAAAACAAAATAAAAAATCGTGAGAGAACTAAAAGAAAACATGAATGAATTATTTACTATGCAGTCTCAGATTTGGTAAGACTTTTTTGTGTATGACACAGATCCCAGAAGTCACAAAATAAATGGTCAATAATTCAAACAAATAAAAATAAAACATCTGTATAGCAAAGTAAAAGAAAATATTTGCAATTCTGCACTGACAAACTACAAATTTTAAAATTACATGAATAGTTTTTTTTACAAATCAAGTCGGAAAAGAGAAAATAGACCAGTGGTAACAAGGGGCTAAAGATGGTTCAGACAGTTCACAGGAAAAAATAGAGAAGGCATTTAAATATGCAAAAATGATGCTCGATCTTAATCATAATGAAAGAAATGCAGTTTAAAATTACAACAAAATATGAATTTTCACACTTCAGATTTGCAAAGATTAAAAGTTTTATAGCATGCTAAATTTAACAGTTACTGTGGAGGGAAACAGGCACACTCATGTATTGCTGATAGTTTAAATCGGCACAAACTGTGTGAAGAAAAATTTGGCAATATCAAAAACAAATGTTTGTTCATAATTCTTGGACCTTGCAGTTTCACTTAAAGGAATTTGATTTACTCATATTCTTACACATATGTGAAGTGATGTACATACAAGGATATTTATTATAGGAATGTTTAATATCAAAAGACTGAAAAAACTTTAATGTCCACCAGTGGAAGAATGGTTAAAATATGATATATCCATTCAGTGGAATGCCAGATACCTTATACAAAAATATGAAAAACTTTTTATGAACAGGTATGGAAAACTACCCAGATATATTTTTAAGGGAACAGGGTTTTTTTAATATAGTAACATTTGTGTTAAAATATACAAATTTATGTATCTTCATGTGTAGTAGGCTTCTGTACTCATAGACTGCCTCTTCAAGGATATATACATGAACTGGAAAGAGTAGTGACCTTTCTATGAGAGGCATAGGAGTGGGAGGGAGACCTACTTTTCATTTTATCCTGTTTGGTACTCACTGAATTTTGAAATATAAGTGTGTGTTACTTAGGGGAGAGGTTATAAAATTAATATCTGTGGTCAAAAATATAATTCAATTTACATTGACCTGTTCAGGTGTTAATTCCCTCCAGTTTCCTTGGTAAGTTATAATCTTCAGTGTAAATGACTTCCTACTTGTCAGTCGTACCTCATTATTTTGAGCTTTTGTTTTGGGGAGGGTTTCAATAGACAAAACGAATTTTATGTAAAACAAATATATAAATTTTCATTTGAACTGCCACAGTGCACTCTTGACATTAACATGTTTATCATTCTTCCAGCTTGGTGTCAAAATGTATAATCATTTAGTGAATTAGCCTAACATGCTGTTCAATTCAGTATTCAGCGTCCACTTATCCATGCAGCAATATGATTCTTTATTCATTATCATGTGGGTGGTACCATTTGAAAAGTGATTAAAACTTTGTTTATTTCTGGGAAAAAAAAGGCTCTGAAAAATAGCACTCCTCACTCTTGGGAGGTGGTGTTCTAGTAAGCTATTAATGGTCATGAACAAACAGCTACTAAAACTTTCTGATGTCAAAATGATGCTAACTTAGTTATAAGATTAAAAATGTTATTTCCCACAAATTGAACATTCTTTATGTTTTTGGTTATACTTTAGCTGTATTTGGTTCTGTAACATAACCAAATTTGGTACTTCAACTTCCTGATATGTTCCTGTTTCATTGTTATTTTTTTTTTTTTTTTTTTTTGTTGAGACAGAGTCTCACTTTGTTGCCCAGGCTAGAGTGAGTGCCGTGGCGTCAGCTTAGCTCACAGCAACCTCAGACTCCTGGGCTTAAGCGATCCTACTGCCTCAGCCTCCCAAGTAGCTGGGACTACAGGCATGCGCCACTATGCCCGGCTAATTTTTTCTATATAGATTTTTAGTTGTCCATATAATGTCTTTCTATTTTTAGTAGAGACGGGGTCTCGCTCAGGCTGGTCTCGAACTCCTGACCTTGAGCAATCCACCCGCCTCGGCCTCCCAGAGTGCTAGGATTACAGGCGTGAGCCACCGCGCCCGGCCCTGTTTCATTGTTATTAAAGGCCAAAAACGTACCGAGAGTTCAGGGAACATAACATTTTTGTTTTAATTGTATGCTTCTCAGGACATGAACTTTGAATATTTAAATATTTGGGCCTTAAGAAATCCTCTCTACAAAGTTAGTCACTTTGGCATATAAATTAGTTCCATTTTATTCCCAAGTAGAAAGAGGTAAGCAGAAAATTTACTGATATAAAGATAAAATTAATTTAAGCTTTATGCCAGGTAGAAGAACTTGGGGTTTATTATGGAGATAGCTTCTCAATGGATTGTGAAAACTTCCCGGTAGATTGTGAAAACTAACTGAAGGCTTGTTTTCTTAGTGTCTCAAATTTGATATTTAGCTATTTTAATATTTTAGTTTGTAGAATAAACTCATTAAACATAATTATTGTGGACACTGTATTTTTAAATAAATGTCTAAGTGCCACAATATAAGATGAAAATATAATATGAGTGGCAAGAAAGAAGTTTTTTTTTTTTGGAGGACAGATTATACTTTTCCTGAGTGTTTCTTAATTGTGCTGTGGAAACTCTTAATTAAGTCTCAATCATTTATCATGGCAAAACTGAATGTTTTGCCTAAGTTCCAGTTAGGTTAGATTTTTAAAACAATATTTACCTTTATTCATAGTTAATAAGGTCAGTGGTCTTTTCTGTAAATGAGAAGATTTAGTCAGTCCTTATATATTGATGCAATTTTTGCTGTATAACCAAGGTCCTGAAAAAATATGCAGCTTGTATTTTTGTAAATCTATACTCTTAAAATGTCTTGAGAATTTGCCATTGAGAGGAATCGTGGGTAAGTCCTTGTAAAGTAAATGGTTGTTCTTTTCTCACAGTTTCTTTTAGGTTATTTCGTATTAATTGAAATTGTGGTAAACTTTATTGAACTTAGGGAGTCATTCAGAGTGCTTGTAAAATTGTGTGTATGTCTTTCTATGCTTATCTCTGTAGTATGTTAGATTTAATTCAGTCCAATAGGTAAAAGAAGGTAGTGCCGGAGTGGGATCCTAGAAAGGACTTTTTAGTAGATTGTTAATCTAGAAAGCTGGACTTTAGTTAGCTTCCCAACATTTGGGAAGAGTGAAGTTTATGTTAGTGTTTGTACTAGCTATAAGAAAACCTCTGTTCCAGGAGGAATAACATAAAAGATAATTGTGTCTAATCCACCAAACTTTAACATTCAAAATAGAAACTTTATATGTTCTCCTTTCTCTTATTTTTTTCAATCAGAAGGGCATTTCTTTTGTAGGCTTTTTTCTTTTATTTTAAAATAGTTAGAGCTTCCTGGTGTTTTTTTGAGGCTTTTTGGTGGCTTTTTGATTTAAATGACTGAAGAACATGGCATGTCAGTAAACACAAGGAAATTATTTAGTATACCTTAAATGGACCAAAAAAAAAAAAAACCCACCACACTTGAGAGTACATATCTTCAGAATGTCTTGGGGTTTTTTGTGTGTGTGGGGGGGGGGCGGAGGGGAGGGCGGTGCTTTTTTGTTGTTGTTCAATCCCTATAGCAGAAGTCTTGGGCTTTTAAGCAGACTCCGCTCCCTGCTCCCCGCAAAACAAAAAGCAGCTGGATTTGTAGGGGGTTGAAGACTGAGTCAGAACCAAAAGGTGGCATTTGATCTTGAACTGGAGTTAGCTGTTAGCACTGTTAGCAGCATTTCAAAGTGTGGTATATGTGTGTCATGGATGCAGTGTACAAATTGGTTGTTAATATAGTCTTTTTTGTGATTGTGTACTTTCACTTTGCATGTGACAGATTCATCCCTGTTGTAGCATGTGTCTATACTTCATTCCCTTTTTTTATACTTTGTTAAAATTTCAAAATATTAAGGGGGTACAGATGTTTGTTACATGGATACCTTTTATAATGCTTAAGTCAGGGCATTTAGTGGTACCCACAATCTGAAAAGTGTTCATTGTACACGATAGGTAGATTTTTACCCCTTCCTCCCCATTTTTAATACTTTTAAAAATTGTGGTAAACTATATATAACATAAAAGTTGTCATTTTGACAATTTTTTATTGTACATTAAGTGGCATTAATTATATCCACATTCTTGTGCAACCATCACGTGATCACTGTCTATTTCTAAATCTTTCTCATCATCCCAAACAGAAGCTCCAGACTTACTAAGCAATAGCTCCTCATTACCCCTTCCTTCCCAGTCCCTGTTAACCTCAAATCTATTTTATGTTTCTGTGAATTTGTCCTTTCCATACACCTTATAAAAGTGGGATTATACAATATTTGTCCTTTTGTGTCCGGCTTATTTCACTAAGCATAACGTTTTCAAGGTTTATCCATTGTGTAGCGTGTGTGAGATTTTCATTCCTTGTTAGGACTGAGTAGTATTCCGCTGTATGTATATTTGTACTACATTTGTTTATTCATCAGTTGATGGACATTTGGCTCTTACGGGTAATGGGGCTGTAATCATTTGTGTCCAAGATTGTGTAGACATTGCATTTCTCTTGGGGCATGTTCCTAGGAAAGAATTGCTAGATCATGTGGTACCTCTGTGTAATTGTTTTAGGAACTGCCACACTGTTTTCCAAAGCAGCTGCGCCATTTGCACATCATGTTTTTTAAATCAAGATACTTTTCTCATTAGTTTTGAGATTTTTGCATCATTTAAAAAATATTATTTTCCATATACTATTTATTTTACAAAAGACATTTACAAGAGAAGTACATAAAACAGACATACAGCTTAATGAATAATTACAAAGCAAATATCTATATAGCCACTATCTTGGTCAAGAAATAGAACATGGATAGCACCTCAGAATCTCCCTGAGTGTTTCTGCCAATCACAGCCCCTTTATTTTCCCCTTAGAAGTAGCCAGCATACTGACTTTTGTGAAGCTTAATTTTGTGTTGTTCTGCCAGCTGTGTTTGCATGCATTATGAATTTTGTCTGTTTTTGAACTTTATAAATGTAATGACAGTATATCTTTTATGTCTTGCTTCTTTCAGTCTGCATTATGTTTGTGAGGTTTATTGCTAGGTTCTTTTGTATGAATGTATCACATTTTATTTTTTCATTCTACTTTCAGTGGGGATTTGGGGTGTTCCCACTTTTTATGTGAAATCTGCAGATTTTTAAAAGCACTGTACATGTCAGAATATGTATATGTTGAAATTGCCCTATGAAGTTTGTCACTTTACAGCCCTTATCTAAGGTATGAATACTAGGGAGACTAGACATCATTCTGTGTGTAGAGCTAGTACTTGAGCATGTTCTGTAGAAGGTATTTTACTACTTTCTAGCTTGTGGTGAGTTTATCAGTAGTTGCTTGTTGCAAAATTTTTGGAACTTTTCCCTTGGAATTCAAATATGTTTCTTCAGTTTTCCCCAATAATGTGAATATTATATAGACAAAAGTGAGGGAAATTATGAGTTAAATTCAGCTGTTAAATATATTTATCTTTATATTTTATTCCTTTGCTTTGATAATACTTTATTTTATATTTAAGCTGTGGTCATAATATTTAGAAGGTCTTGTCCTTCTAAAGTATTTTTGAACTGTCTTTATAGCTTGTATTATAAGCATATGCAGGCAGTAGTCAGAACTGATCATTCTAGATTGGTGTCTTGGACATTTTAGATTTCTTACGTGAATGAACTATTGCTTGTGTGACAGTGTTTCTGTTATAAATATCTTTAAAAGGAATCATAGAGTACATAAATAACTTAGCAACCCTCATCGATACAGGGTTTTTTTTCTTTTAAATTTAGGTGGTTCTTAAGAGATTGGAAAATTATTCCGGAAATGAAAGCAGCGGTGGGACAAACATTTTAGAAATGATGCAGGTTTAAAACATATAAAAATTCCCCTAATTAAATAAATGTCTCCTGGCCCTTCTGCCTTAAATAAGAAAATGGAGTCAAGTAGAAAATATTTCATAAAGCTTATAAAATAGCTAAATCAGGTTTTATTAAATGCCTACATTTGCTTGTCTTTAGCTGACATAGCAACAAAATAATTTAATTATAAATTATAAAAATTATTTATTTGAAACCTTGCAAATTGAACTATTGATTTGTGAATTTAATGATATCAGTTTGTGATTCGTTTCTTTTTTGCTGGAGCTCCAAAATTGTGGACAGAGATTTGTAGTCATTTTCTTATACGTTGTAAACTTTGTTGATTCTCACTAGTTGAAATTGTTTTGCAGTATTCCTTTAGTAACATATCTGACCTGAAATGCCACCTGGAATTTTGATGTTTTCCTGTTGGTGCACTTTTTTTTTTTTTTTTTTTTTTGAGACAGAGTCTCACTCTGTTGCCCGGGCTAGAGTGAGTGCCGTGGCGTCAGCCTAGCTCACAGCAACCTCAAACTCCTGGGCTTAAGCGATCCTACTGCCTCAGCCTCCCGAGTAGCTGGGACTACAGGCATGCGCCACCATGCCTGGCTAATTTTTTGTATATATATATTTTAGTTGTCCATATAATTTCTTTCTATTTTTCATAGAGACGGGGTCTCACTCTTGCTCAGGCTGGTCTCGAACTCCTGACCTCGAGCGATCCACCCGCCTCGGCCTCCCAGAGTGCTAGGATTACAGGCGTGAGCCACCACGCCCGGCCCCTGTTGGTGCACTTAACTTTTACACGAGCCCGCTTTAAAGGTAACATGTATAGTTGTTGAACATGTTCTAGTTTTCATGTTAACTCTATGCAATCTGTCCACATTACCTAACCTCAGGCTTTCATTATCATCTCTTGCCTAAATTATTACAGTAGCCTCTTAATAGCTTTCCTTGTCCAGATCTCTTCCTTTTTAGGCCATCCTCCACTCCAAAGTAATGTCTTAAAACAGAAGTTTGAGAATGTCATTCTCCAACATAAAACCCTTCTCTGGCGCTACCTAACCTGTATAGTAAAGTCCAAGTTTCCCTGTCCTGTGGCCCTTTGTGGCTCAGACCTACCTTTCCAGTCTTATTTCTTATTCCTTCTCCTGTGTGCATGATATAGTATGATATTGTTTAAAGAGCACCCTAAATTTTTTTCAGTTTTGTGCTTTTACACAGTGATTTCCTCTGATCAGGATACTGCTTTCACTTTTTCTGCCTGACAAAGTCTTATCCATTCTTCAAAACCTAGCACAGGTATCCTTTCCTCTGCAAAGCCTTTCTTAATGCCCCTGTCCCCGTAGTCCCCTTTGCATTAATTCTGTACTCTGTATATCTGTTGAATTTATCACCTGGTATTGTTTCTGTGGCTTTTTTACCTACCATGAACTGTGTGGAGTCAAGGATCATGTCTCAATTCAAAGCTGGCTGTCAGCTTTTACCATAGTGTCTAGAAAAAGAGATAACTGCTCAGGAAATACTGGCTGAAATCATCCACAACTGGAGTTGGGACTGACTCTGTAACGACTTTGAATATCTTCTCACATCCTCCTATTTTTATTGTAATACATGGGCCCATTTGGTCATACATATTTTACTTTCTAGGATATGTAGATTGTATTATTTTTTATGATAAGTAGATAGTTAAGATAACCACAAAACCACTGCAGATATACAAAATTCACTTCATGGGGCTTATTGACTTTGAACTTGGTATAAAATCAACTCTTAATGAGATGCTGTATGCTATATTTTAAGTAATAATGTTTAAATTCACAATATGGAACCCAAAATAAGCTTTGTGGATAACATTTGTAAACTATGGTCTAAGGCTTTTGTGATTAGTTGTTTAGTCCAGCATGAGGAGGCAGAAGTATTCCCTCTTTTCATTGATGACTTCCTATATTTAATAGTAGGATTAGTCTGTAATTATATTCTCTTTTCTACTGTCAGTAAAGTTTATTGTATTAAAGTGCTGGGTAAACACCAATGTCTTTTTCATGGATGCTAATGGAAGTAGCCGATAGTGTGAGGTGATGGAAACATTTTATTTCTAAACACTTTTCAGTTTGCAGTTGATTTCTATTACTCTAGGAGACTGATCCTTCACAGCTGTCAGAAAATCTAAGTGGGTTCCTCTCCTGCTGTGCAGATCTTTCCTTGTTTGGGAACCTTTCATGACACAGTAGGGGCTCTTAAAAGTGTCACAAATGTAAGGCAATTTATACCGAAGTAAGGATAGAATTTTGTTGTTGCTGTTTATGGCAGAAAATTGAAAGTTAAAAGTAAATGGAGGAGAAAGGCTGCTGAACATGGTGTGCTTTTTTTGTGTTAATAACGCCACCATCTCTTCTAGTCATCTGGACTTTCTCGGTTTTCCTTTCCTATTTCTTTTGTTCCAAATTCTTTTATTGGCGAGCCAAAAAATAAAAGTGGAATGGCTTGATGCACCACAGACAAGAAATAGCATACATCCTGTCTTGATTAATGCCCAGGTTAATGTACTTGGGGGAGGGGTGTAATCAGCAGTCACATGGTAGAGGCAGTCTGTTCAACAGCTACTTGTTGGAACTGAAGTGTATACTTACAATAGAAATGTTTCTCCAAGTACTCTGGGAGATCCAGTTGTTAGCACATTGCTGAGAAAAGGAAAGCATTCTGGCATAAGAGCATGCTTCATAGTACCTTTTTATTCTTCATTATGCTTTTACTGTATACCATGGAGATTGTAGCTCACACACTTAGTAGCAGATGTAATCCTGGGGCATGTTACATATTTCACCAGATGTGCCATTTCTCTTTAGGGCATCCTCCTGGTTAGTTTTTTACATCGAACACTATAAGAAACCAAAATTTGAAGTTTATTTTAAACAGATAAGAGCGGGAAAAGACACAGTATTTTATAACCTGAAAGATTGAGTGACTTGTATAATATCAATTAGGTTTTATTATAGCTACATTTTGCAAATATTTTTCTGATTGATATTGCATCTACATTCTGTATGAAGTCCTCCTTGTAAATAAACAATAAAGTAGTATTTTTCTTTGACCTGTACAGCAAATATTTATGATTTACCTACTCCTTAAAAAAAAAAAAAAATCATTTGAAGCAGATGAGTTTCTCATTAATTTGACAATTCAAAACATTTTATAATTGAACAAATTGTGGACATTCTTAATTGTAACATCTGCAGGAAGTTGAGTTATGAACACTGTAAAATGCTGTGTTGTTTTCATGCTGTGCATATTTCTGTAGTGTATGCTTGCAGTTCAAAAGAATTACTTTTTTATCTTTTCCTTCAATCTTTGAATTTTAGCGCTGGTCATAATTCTGAGTCTGGAAAAGATTTCACAATACCCCAAATTTCGGTGTTTTTCCTCCCCATCAATAATGGTCTAGCAGTTTTTGTAGCATTAAGGAGTGTTGTTTTGTCAAAATAGCAGTAGTGGCTAAGGAAAAATAAATTATCTTGTTTCTTTGCAATAATAGGAATAGAATACTTGCAAGGTGATTTTAAAATTTATATTAATTGAAGAAAGGGAAAAATTACAGTGTCTGTTCTGGAAACTTTGCTTTAAAATTGTGTTCATTCTAAACCTTCACTTTAGGGGTTATCCAGCAAGAATAGTTCCGTAGTGGATATATTTCAGAAGATTCACTCTGTTCTTCCTACTTTCAATCAAATACTTTGGAAAAAGCCCTTATGTCTGCAGGACTTCCTTCCATCTGGGGAGAACTTGATCCTTTCTGCCCGGTTTCATCTTGGCCCTCTCCAGTGGTTGTAGCATAATAGCTTCTCTTTGAGATTAAAACACAGAACAAAGACAGGCTCTTTTTGTTAATAGTCAAATGAAAGGCTACAGATTTTTGATTGGCCCTTTTTCCAGAAAGGGAATTATTAGAGACAGGTCTTACTTTTTCCTTTCTAAATTCTCTGTTTTAAAATTGTACTAGTGTAGTAGACAATGCTTATACTTCCTTCATCTGTAAAATGGGAATAGTAACAGTACCCTATTGTAGAACTATTGGGATGATTAACATAAATACATGTAAAGTGCCTGATTCCTAGTAAACTGAGAATTAATGTAGGATATTATTAATTATTGTGGCTTTAGAAAAAATAAAGATAGCTAAAATTAAAAAGAATTCAATGTATGTTACTTGCCTGGGCTATATAAATCACTAAGTACTAATGTGATCTTTAGCATTTACTAAACAGCATCTTCATAACCAGAGATTGTTTTTTGCTTTGCTAAACTTTGGTATTGTTTTCTGATATAGTCCTTTCTATGAATATTGATATCAACCATTTTCATTAAAAATTTTTATGTTTTAAATAAAAAATTTGTATTTATGTCATTCATCTCCAGGTACACATACTGTTATCAGATTGAGAAAGTTAAATACAAAGTTTTAAGGTCTGGATGTCTTCCTCTTCCCCCCACTGCCCCCTGAATTCATGTTGAATCCTTAAGCCCCAAACCCCCAATGTGATGGTATCTGGAGATGGGTCTTTGGGAGGTAATTAGGGTTAGATGAGGTCATGAGGATGAGGCCATGGTCTGATAAGATTGGCATCCTTATAAAAAGAGACACCAGAGAGCTTGATCTCTCTACCGTGATGTGACACAGTGAGAAGGGGACTATCTATAAGCCAGGAATGATCCCTCACGAGGAATCCTAATTGGTTGGCACTTTGATCTTGGACTTCCCAGCCTCCCGAACTCTAAGAAAATAAGTTTCTCTTGTTTAAGCCACCCGGTCTATGATGTTTCATTATGGCAGCCTGAGTACATTAATACACAAGTGAAGTTCAAAATTGGAGCAAATAGATATGAAGTAGGCTCATCTGATCTCTATACTGAGGAGATAAATTCATTATATAGAGCATTGCAACAATGAAAAAGCATTCTGCTTAATGTGTGGGATATGACTTTATCTGCTTTTATTCCTAATAGAAGAGAAGATGTCTATTGAAATTTTTGTTTTATGATGCCATTTGTAAAATGTTCTTGTTTAGTAGGTGGTAGGTACTTTGAGATGTTTTGACCTTTAACATTCATGGAAGTTCAATTAATTTTCTCTGGACAGTTACTTAATGTACGAGTCGTAATTCAGTGTCAGATGATTATCATCTAAGCAGAGCTCTCTATGAAAAAATTCATAGGTCACAACCACAGAAAACCACATACTGCATTTCATTTTATGTATTCTCTTGATTAGGTTGTTGACTAGAAATAAACAGGCAATTGGAAGGTAAGAATTTTACCCCTAAGAAATCAACCATTTCCATCTCAAGTGGCTTCATACTACTCTGTATATCCTTAATAAAATCCCATTTTAATTTTGTAGGAAAGGTTAATTTATTAGGTACAGACCACACACTTGGAATAATTCTTACTTTTTACCTATTGTGAGTAATTTAACCAGAGTGTGCATCTCTTACCTTCTTGAAATGTGATATAGACTTGGAAAATGTTTTGTGAGGACATTTGAACTATTCTGCTTCTGGAGACAGAAACATCTTAAGGAGTTTTTTATCTGATTTTGAGAAGTTGTTAGAGGGAGTGTCCACAACACTGCCTAATTTATATAAAAGTAAATCAGAAAAGAGATGCATGGAGACAAAGACATGATGGTAGCAGCAAAAACAAATCAAATGGATATATACTAAGCTTCAAACGAGACCCTGTTCACTTAAATTATGCTTTTGACCTCTATATTTTGAACCCATATTGCCAAGCATCCTTTCCCCAGTGAACTGCTTGAGGAAGCACTCTTCTCATCTTTCCAGTACTTTCTTAACAGCTTTCAACTGATTTTAATTTTGAGTTTTGCTGAGAGTGTAGTGTGGCTTGATTCCTTCAGTGAAATGGACAGTTCTATAGTGGATGAATCCTACTTTTATGCTCTTTGATCTGAATATAGCCGTTGACATTGTGAATTTCTGTTTCCTGGATGCTCTGCTGTAGTTCCCTAAAAACATCTGGTTTACCTCTTGAAATGCTTCTGTTATTGAACTCCTCAAATTCTTGTATCTCTCTTGCTTTTTTCCTATCTTATCTATATCTTTAAACTTAACTATCACTTTTGTGAGCATGTGAATTTTGTTACGAATTAGAGAACAGAATGTACTCTATTTGAACTTTTAGCCCTTGCTAAGTTTTTCTTTCTGAAATGTTTTTTGAATAATAAAATTATTAGAACAGTATTTCAGAGAATTTAGAAAAGAAGAAAAATTACCCATCCTCTACCATCTTTAAAACAGTGGTTATTAGTTTGGTGTGTTTCCTTCTAAATTTTAAAAATGTGTTTTAAATTTTTAAGTTTTAGAGTATTTTTACCTTTTATATGTGTTTCACATTTAATTATTCCTTCTTACATTATTGAATGATCTTTATCATCGGACATTAGGTAATTTCTAATTTTTTTTGCTAAATGATTTTTGATGACCATTTAAAAACAATTTTTTTTTTTTTAAATTTTGGGTTATAACCTTACTCTAGACTTCTGTGAAAGGAATCAATAAGTCACAGAACATAAACATTTTTATGGCTTATTGGAAAGAACATGGACTTGGTAGCTGGGAAAGTCTAGCCTTGCATCGAGGTTTTCACTTACCTACTATTATATGAGCAAGTGATTCATGTGACAGTTGGAAAAACTAATACCTACCTAACATATGAAATATGGCAAGTATCTGATTTATTGATTGAAATATAATAGGTGCTCAGTAAATGGGAGCTATTATTAGTGTAGCATTTTTCCTTCAGGGTGATGGTTCTGAGTATATGAGAGTGCCATTTAACTGTTATCATGTAATTTACTATATAAACCAAAATACTTCAGTCCCAGACGAATGCTAAACTATGTGGGACATTAGGACAGTATGTGTAAACTGTGACCCAGTTACACCAGAGCATATGCCACTCTATAATTAAACCACATCTTTTTACATCATTGAGCATTTTTTTAAAGTTGTACATTTTTTCAGGTGGAAATTACATATTGTTTTAGTTTAAATTTATTTGATTGCAAAATACATTGAATTGTGAGCTGTTTAGTTGAATAAGCCAATGGTGCAAAATTCTGGACTTAATATAAAATACCTTTTTTTTATATTGTATTGTTCTGAAAAATACATAATTAAAATTAGGTATACAATGTTAATTCACCCCTTCTAAATGTATACAGACAGTCATATACAGTACTTACTGAAGTTTCTAAAAACTTGGAATTTTTGCAATGCTTTATTTAGCTCGCTTTGAGGAATCCCCCCCCCCCCCCTTGCTTGATATTCTTAATCACTCTGGATAAATTTGTATATGTTATTTCTTTTCTATACCATAAGGAGCATTATCACAGGATTCATTTGACTCTTTTTTTTTTTAGCAAGGACTTTGTAAAGCACCCACTGGTGCCAGGCAATCATCTGCTTGGTGCTGGGGGCACAATGGCTTATTTGGGAAAATGTAAACAAAACAAGACAATTATAGCATAGTGGGTCAATCTTATGAAAGCAGAAATATGGCGCACAAAGTAGAGGCATTTAATCTGGATTTGGGGAACTGGGAAAGTTTCTAGATAGAAGGAATTTCTAAGTCAAGACCTGAAAGATGAGCCACACATATCTAACCTTTCTCTTGCTTGCCATTTATATTACTAGTGCCGCCATATTAATTCAAGCTTGTGGTCTATCCACCTCCTGTTCTTTCTTTAATTAGTATTAGTAAATAATGTTGTACCAAGAGACAAGTTATGATATGTTGTGATTGCTGTAATTGGTAACCAACTTCAAGCTCTTAACTGCACATGCCCAGCTAATTTTTAAAAAAATTTTTGGTAGAATCAGGGTGTCGCTGTGTTGCCCAGGCTGGTCTCAAACTCCTGGCCTCAAGCATTCCTCCTGCCTTGGCCTCACAAAGTGCTGGGATTACAGATATGAGCTACTGTGCCTGGTCTACTTTTCTTCTTATACTCAGTGGAGTCTTAGACTTGATGAAATAATGTATTATACTTTCTAATCTTCATTCAGTGTGGAAGGAAATAGTGAAAATAATAAATTTAAAATTTCAGTCTTTACAACGTGCTGAATGAAAAATGTGTGGCAGGAGATTAAGTCTGACCCTACTTTTCCGTACTGCCTGTGAGGAGAAGGATGCCTGCATGAATCTTTGACATGAGAGAGAAGATTACATTTTTACCCCTTCTTTATTACACAGTTAATGCCAATAAAGTTACTTCCGTTTTTAAAAATAATTTGCTAAACATGTAGTGCCCTGAGTAGCTTGACAGTATTATTTCTGAATGAAAATATCAGTTTTTAACATTGACATTATGATACTGGAATTAGTAAAGCATTCTCACTCTACTGAGCCTTGGAAATTTTTATTAGAGGAATAAGTTGATGAGATTGCTGGGCATATTTTGTAAAACCACATCTAAATACCGCAGTAGGATATGAATAGCTTCCAGAGCTTTAAATGATCAGAATCTAATCTGCATAATTTTCCTAATTATAATATTAATTTTTAGGTATAGTATGTTTCTTAGACATTTAGTGCAAAATCTTCATAATTTTGGAGTGTCTATTTCATTCATATCATTATCTGACAGTGACCAAATGCAGGATGCTTTTTCTGATGACTTATAAATCTGAGTAAAGAGTTTCTAATTTAGTAGCAATAGACCGAGGACATAAGCCTCCTGGATATGGAGCTTATGATCCAAGCCTCCCATCTCCAGGCTATATATTGAAATCCTGGGGATAGATACAAGTCATCTGCTGTCACTGAGACATGGCAGTTTTTTGTGAGGTTGGTTTTTTTTGTGGGTTTTTTTTTTTTTTGTAATTTTATTAAAACTTTTATATACTTAAAATTGGGATAACTTTTTTAAAACTTGAAATCTGTAGTTTCATGAGTGTCATATGTTTATTTAAAGGGTTTGAGAGGGACTTTTGCTTGTCTGTCTAAAGTAAAGTTAAGTGTTTGGAGTAAAATCTAATGACACCTTTCAAGCCTCCTCCTCTTCAGGTTAGCCTGAGGTCTGTTTTCGGTGTGGAGAAGCCACATCTGCTCTCTGGTTTCCCCTTTAGTCCTGAACACTTGTCACTTCTTAATCTGTGATTTTTTTTTTTTTACTGCTCTCCTTCTTCTGACCACTGTCTACTGTTGTGAATCTTTATTTTCATTTTCTGTTCATTTGAGGTTGTTAGGGTTTCTAGACTATAACTTTAGTGGAACTTTTCCCCCCCACTTATTTGTGTGAAATATTAGCTTCTGAAGGCATAATGGAGATAATTGATTCTATTATAATATCAAAACTTAGCAAAGAAACACATGGAATTTTATTCGTGGTGGGTTTATCTGTTCTGTTTTAACTCTTTTAGAAGGTCAGCTTTCTCCATCTAATAAAGATTATCTTTGCTGTTTTACTGTTGTTTACTATTACCACCATTACCATTTTAATAAGCATTAAACCCAAACATTTTTTTTTCATTTCAGATAAAAAAAAGCTAGATGATTTTAAAATGGGCAAATTAAAAATTAGATGATTTAAAAACTGTGTTATTAAGGATAGTTTGGTCATTTGGAAGTTTTCCTCTGCTCTGTTTTATTGTATTTAATGGCAGAGCCAAAATTGCAGTTCTGGTCTTCTGTTTTCTCAGCCTCCAACTATTCTTTTGCACTATATTATTTTGTACGGTATGAAGTCAGGACTTTGACTCTACGCTTGATTTCTTGGTTCTTGACAGAGATAATTAGTTCACTTTAAAGGCTCAGAAAACTCTTTAGTATTACCCAGATATTTTCTTTAGGGAACTTTAAGATTTGAGTAGACCCCAAAATTCTGGCTGTCATCCTGTGTGTCTTTTCTGTTCCTCTCCACTGGAATGTCAGCTGTAGGAACCTCTTGTGTCTTCTCCGTCCTATGCTGGACAGCACCTATGAGGTCTGGCACAAATTAGAGCTCAGAATAAATACTTTTTCACGTGAATATGTGAAGTAATGATCTATGAATTCACTGTTTCAGATTTTTCTTTCCCCAAATATAAGGAGGAAGCATGTAAGCCATTTAATGCCTTTATCTAACTGAGTATCATAATCTTTTCTGCAAGGAAAAGATATATATCTTTTGAGGGTTCGGGGAAGGAAAGTTTTGTTTTGTGATGTTACCTGGTTTGAAAGTGCTTTGAAATATTGCAAATACTCTGATTAAACTTAGTTCTTTATGCACATATTGTTCTGCCTTTGGTACATTTTCAAAAGCCTCTCAGGATACACTGCTGGCTTAGTATCAGTGGATGCTGCATCAAGGGACAGTTTTTTTGGGAGGGACAAATGATCTGAAACAAGTTTATGGAAAGTAAAACAAAGATACTTCTTCCCTAGATAGTTATTTATGCTTCCCTAGATATTTATTTATTTATAGTTGTACAGTTTATTTCTATCAGTGTAGCCCATAGAAGTTAATTCTATTTTAAACATCTGGCAGGGGCCTGTCTGCCAATTGTGGAAGAAAATTATTTGGTCTGTTTTGCAACCTTCCAACATCTTTCTATAGTAATTTTCTTGCCTTTCAGTAATTTTTACTTCCCCCCATACACTGTATTTCATATTCCTTTTTAATTCAAGAGGTTTCTTCATAGAAAAGTATTATCATAAGCTTCAGATTACATAATGACAATTTATCAGACAAGTTTCAGTAATAACTTTGAGGGATCTGTGTGTAAAATCTACAAAATATAACAGGATTGAGTTCCTTGAGGATGGTCTTTAATGTATGATTAGTCCTTAATGTGTGATTATAGAGGTATCTACCTCTAAAGTACTTTTCTAATATAGAATAATACTTATCCTAAGGGTATTTTAATAATGTGATGTTTTGTTAGAGACTAACTTTTCCCCAAAATTATAAATGTGTGTTTTTCTCAAATATGGAAGGCTCCAGTCATATTAGCTGGTGGGTAAGGGCACATGTTTTTCTCTTGTCCACGTTGAGAAATACTAGTCTGAATCACAGAGTAGCAAGGTGAAGCCTCCAGCCAGCTTTCCCCATCATGCACTTCCTGTTCTTGGTAGGACAAAAGCAAAGGTAAAAGTGACATTCATTTGGCTCTCCTGCTGAAAGCTGGAGTTTTCTCTGAACCTTTGGCCTGGTGTTTGTACTCTTCCTAGTGGTGTATCTTTGGTGATCTCAGTGCCGATTTGTGCTACTTTTGTGGCTGCCTCAGAACTGAATTGATTGCTGCCTTTACACCTCGTCTCTCCCCGGCTTTCTCCTCACATGTATATTATATACTGAGGAATGGAAGTTCCATGAGAGCCAGGAGCACATTCTACTGCATTTCAGTACCTATTACCCTCTTTTGGCTCTTGAGCCCCTTTGAGAATTTGGTGAAAGCTTTGGACCCTCACTCCACAAAAGTGCATATGCTTATGATTTGGGGAATTTCACAGATGTTTTGAAATTTCTGGGTGAGGATTCTTGGGCTAGATACTGTCTTCTATAAGGAGATCTCAACAGGAAATGTAACATAGCCTCTTTTAAAAATAAGCCGTAGGTTTCTAACCTCAGATAACTTCATGAACTGCTAAGATTTCTGCTTGATCAGTTTTCTCAACTTGGAACTCTTTCTTATCCTATAAAAATGTTCAGAAGAAGTAGAGTGTGTAGGGAAAGTTGTGGAGACCAGAAAGTGTGGATGGAGTATGTAGTTATAAATACTTCTATTTTTCTGATTTAACTAAACCACAGGAAATTATTTGCCCTTCCTAACCTTTTCCATAACTCCTGTCACTTTCCATTCTTGCCAGAGTGTCCTTTTTTAGGTTGCAGTTAAGAATACTCTTCAAAAATTATATCCTTCAGGCTTTCTTTTATAGCATCTTTAATATGATTTTTAAATAATACATCACACGGATGTTTAAAGGTAAAGGAAACTTATCTTTGGACAGTTAAGGTTGCTGGAGTGGACGATCCTACTAAGCAACACATGCTCATTATAAAGCTGTTTGCTGTATCTAATTGAATTTAGCTACTTCACTTGAGTGGGCAGTATTTCCAGATGGCCTTTTCCCAGTCCCCTGTGTAAGCTGGCACTGCTGCTCACTCCTCCTTCCCATCCCCAACCCCGTTCTCAGTTTTTTGTTTAAAGTCACCTGTTGGGGAGGGGGCAGGGAACTTATTTCCTCTCTTTGGAAGAGTTATAAATGGAATCAGGAGATAGAACCTTATATAGTACAATGCAATTATATTGTTATATACACAGTAATAATAGAACACCCAAGATTACCTTTTCTTGAAATCTAATTTCTGTAGCTTGTCTCTTTCTTTATTGAATCTGTTCTTTATTATACAGAATATAATTAGCTTATAGCTTTAGTATCTAAGAAGTATTTTTCCTTTTGTAATCCTTTCTCATGGTAGATTGTTTTGATCATACTCCTGTTTGTACATGTGAACTCTGTTTCATAAAATGAATGTTACAGATTCATACTTTCTTTTTTTTTTTTTTAGTTGGCACATACAATCTTCAATCCCCTTCCCC
The DNA here is from genome assembly GCF_041146395.1 of Eulemur rufifrons. Lineage (NCBI taxonomy): Eukaryota > Metazoa > Chordata > Mammalia > Primates > Lemuridae > Eulemur > Eulemur rufifrons. The sequence goes on from NC_090985.1 coordinate 46,271,212, forward strand.
ATTTTTCTGATTTCCCCCTACCCCCAATGTGAAGATGAAAACTGTGGAGTTTATACAACACTTAGCAACCAAGTTAATCAAACCTAGTACTCCTTAAACAGTTCGTTTGACCCAGGGAAGTACCATATTCTCTGAATTCTAAATAACATTTCTGAATAATAGGTTATAGTGATAACCTCTTGAAGTCTTCCGGAGGTTATTCAGTTCACCAAGCTCTTATGAGTGATTTCATTTAATCTTAACTGCCTTATGAAGTAGATGCTATCCCCCACCCCTGTTTTTTTTTTTGTTGTTGTTGTTGTTATTATTTTTGTTGTTGTTGTTGTTGTTATTTTGTTGTTGTTGTTGTTTTTATTTTTATTTTTATTTTTTTTGCATCGGAGGGGAGGAGACCAGTCTGTGTAATCCAGTCTGCATAATTTGTTGTAGGACACACAACTAATGTGTGGTCAAGATGTTATTAAGATAGGGTTAGTTGCTTTAGATTCTGAATAGTCTAGTACCCTATCCTATTCTCTGCTTCCACAATTTAGGAGCACAAGTACCCAGGTTATGGGTGACCATGGGAAAGATATTCTGTTGGTATGTATGTATGTATGTATGCATGTACTTCTTTAACATTACATGTATTGGACAATTCTTTTGCCAAAAAACATGAGAAAATAATGGTAAGAATAAGTAAGAAAGCAAAAATCTGCAGTGATTTCACTCTCTGGAGAACTGTTGCCATTACCATTTTAGCATATTTCTTTCTAGTTTTCTCCTTAGGAGGAGGGAGCAACTCAAGTTGTTCACATATTGGCATTTATATGGTATATAGCAATAGTTTTATATTCTGCTTTTTTTTCCTCATAGCCTCTCATGAGCATTTTCCCATGCCATTTACATTTTTTAGAAATGTTCTAAATGATTTTTGCCTTGGAGAAGATAGATTCCACTCAGAAGGTAGATAGATGACTATGAACTGAGAGAGGGCGAAGTAGTCAAGACTGATGACTGAGTATCCTCTTAAAGAGGGAGAAAATACAGAAATAGTAGACTTGGAGGGTGGGTTGATAAAGTCAGTGTATACATTTATAGTGTGTGCTACCTCTGGGACTTCTCCCTGAAAATGCTCATTAAGCAAAGAGCCGTCTGGGCTTGGAGGTAAATTCTTAAATTGCCATCATCAAATGGTTGGAAGTTGAAACTATTATTTTCCAGGTGAGGAAATTAAGGCCCAGAGAGACAAATGTGTTAACTACCATCAGTTCATTGGACAGTCATATTGAAGAAGTCATCTTTTGCAAGATGAGGTCACTATAGCTTTATCAGGCACCTAGCGCAAGAAGTACCCAGTAACTGGTTTTAGAATGAATAAAGTGAAGTGATCCTATGGATTATTTGTCACCAGACTGTTATATGTACACTGCAAAGAGTGCCTCCAAAAAGTGATCATTTGTTCTTTTTTGAATATTTAGTGCTTACTACTGATGTATTCCATTCTGTTTTTAACAACTGAAGTTTGAAATTGACAGATTCTTACAGAGTGAAACTTAATTCATTTTGTTAGCTCTTCTTTTTTTTTTTTTTTTTTTGCTATCTTGTACACACTGTTTTTTGTGTTTTGAAAAGTACTCCTGAGGTCATTTTCTCCTTGTTTTACATTAAAAACCCAAATTTATAGGAAAGGCAAATTAATCATGATATTTCTATTAAAGAAATGTCTTCTGCTTCTCAAAAAGTTGCAGGATAGTTTTCACTTCCGCCTCACATGAAAATTTCATTTTAGGATTAAATACTAGGGAAAGTTTTACCTACTTGAGATGTGATATTTTTCACTCTTTGGATAATGTGAACAGCCTTGTTTCCCTTTTTCTTTGATTTGATTCATAGACAAATTTGTACATTTTAACCAAAATACCTATGGCCTGATTCACTTTGTTCATATCTCTGCCTCACCTTCATTCTTTATTTTCTATATTCTAATTTAGACTTTTCCTACTCTTGAGATTACTGATTATTTTGTGTGGTTTAATGCAAGATACTTCAAGTACTTTGTGAACAGGGCAGAACATATATATAATTTTATTATATGTATGTATTTTACATACGTATTATATATATAAATTTTCCTAGTAGTTGTGACATTTTCTAGTACATTAACACCAGTCACATGTCTTGGATATATTCCATTCTTTTGGAATATTTTCAGCACCTAACTTTGTGTCAGCATTAATGTAGTACCTCATATATAGCTATAAATATGACAGGTGTTACTTGTCCTTATGAAGGAGCCTATTACATAGTGTGAAAAAAATTGTTTTTTCCTGAACCCAGAGAGTCTCATTTGGTCTTCTAACGTACTATCCTCTTAACTGTAGCAAGAGGTAGCAATATTCTTTATGTGAGAATTCTTTGTGGTGACGGGGGTCTAGGCCCCTGGGCCCATCCAGGTGAATTCACTTTGTATAAACAGATCTCAGATGACATACAATTAACTTACTATTGGCTCTTTATCATCTACTTATGTGTATGTGTTTTCATGACCAAGGGCATAAATGCATATGCATTTTAAATTCTCATAACCTCAAAGAAGTAATATATCTTGTTTTTGTTTCATGTTTTGGTTAAGAAGATAATAATGTAGATTTGTTACAGGTTGTACTTGTTATTTTCTGTGAAGAATTCAGTTTATTTCATAGAGGACTTCTTGAGACACATTAAAATCTTTCTAAAAACCTGATTTACAATAATTTTCAAGACTCTTATTAGGTTTAAAAGATTAAATGGAGCAACCACACACATTCCCATTCCTCTATCTCCAGCTTGGCATTCAAAATATTTTGTCAGAATTCATAATACTTTAAAGAAGAAATTAAACCACCCAGAATAAATGAACTATTTAAAAATATTTCTGTAAAATTATTAAGAAATTATTATTATTAGGGCATTATTTTTATTTCTTTTTAAATAAAACAAATTCATTCCTAGGTAGAGTAGAATTTTTATTGGACACTTTACTGTGAAAATGAACTGTTACCAAAATTCTTAAGCAGCAGCAGAGATGGTATTAATAACAGATGTATTAATTGAAAAAAGGAATGAATATGTGATACAAACTGGGTGAAGAGAATGTGGAAATTTTAAGAAATCTGCGTACCTCCATAATTCTCTCCACCCAAAGTAGATTCTTATTTAATTCTTTTTTCAAATGCACATTCTGCTTGCTTAAATCTACATCTGCTGCTAGCTTTGAACATTGCCTGAAACGTATGTGCGGCTTGGCAAAAAGTCTCATATGAAGAGGAAAGCACGGAATAAAGTTTGTCTTGCTAAATAATGGCGCAGAGCCTTCACAGTTCACAGCCTGTGAGTGCTCACTGGTGTTGCATAGTGCAGCTGGGAAAGAGGCCTGTAATTATTTTCTTAAAAGGCCTACTTTGGTTAGCACTCATGCCAGAACAGATAGGACATTTTTATGCATTCCACTTCCCTGTCATAGTTGTTGAAATCATTGGTTTGATTCAGGGAAATTGTGGGGTTTTGTTTGTTTGCTTGCTTTTTAAGCCATTTGCATCTCCTGATTGAGTTTAGTTTCTTTGCTGCAAAGAGCATATACTAGATCTGGTCTCTGTCTGTTCCCTTACTTGATGAATTTGTGCAGGTCATCTTTGATCTGAGCCAGTATTTAGTTACAAAGTAGTCTTGGCACAAATCTCAAATAGTAACATGGAATACAATGTTTTAGGAGTTTGATTACATATTTATGATAAGTATCAACTTTGGCATTTAAAAATCTTTGATGGTAGTTTTATTACTTAAAAGCTTTCTGGTAGTGCTAAATTATTGGTTAATTTAGTGATCAAACACATACAAGCTGTGGTTTCTGAAAACCTAGAAATTTGTTGTATACTTCTGTTGTATCTGTGTGCAGTGCTTCATTGATTCAGAAATAATTTACTTGAAATTTCACCAGTAAGAAGCAATGAAGTTCTCTAAGTGGGTGGTTGCCTTGGCTTTGGAGTCAGATAGTCCCAACTCAAACTGAAGTTGAAGCTATGGTAAACAGCTTTTGTAAAAGGATTTCAATAATCATGATTAGCTCATTAGAGTTATTGTGAGGAATATAGATAACATATGTAGACCACTTAGCAGGAAGTCTGACATAATAAGTGCTCACTAAGTGCTAGTTTCTTTCCTTGTGCTTAGCTCTACTCTTTTCCTCCAAGCTGTATCTATGTTTATTTCAAAAATAATGTAATTATAATTAAATTATTTGGGTTTATATGATAAAATAGCAAATCATTAAATATTAGACAGTACATCCTTAAATTATTTTTAAGTTTAGATTACTTTGCCCATTAAGAGTTCCCTAATAACACCTCTGTAAAAGCACTTTTTCTTAATCTGCCAGAAAGATCTTGAGTTTTCGATTTTGAGTATGCCACAGCTTTAATTTCCTACTTTGAGCTCATCCCGTGGTAATTCTGTGTTCTTGTTTTTCAGTCAGAAATTGTATTTCACGAGGGCTCGCTTAAAATAATAAAATAAAAAAGATGATTTTAAAAGTGAGGGTGAAGAATTGAAGGTGAAAAGAAAGTTGGTTAATTCTACTGAACTGAAAAGCTTCTATTCCATCATCCTTCCCAGTGATCTTCAGGAGTACTCAAATCTCATGGTCTTGTGTGCCAGTGTAACTCCAGATGTAATATTTAAATGTAAGACAACATATAATTTTCAGTATTTTCATAGTTGAAGATGAAACAAGAGAAAGCCCAACCAATGTGATTGATTTTTGAAAGAAATAGTTATTGGGCTCTTTGCCTCAGTTAAGACAGTTTTAGCTCTAGGCACTTTAAAATTGACTGTTTTGCAAAGAGGATATCTGGAAAAAGTGAATATGAATATACTGGTGCCAAACTTCGAACGGTTAAGTCAGTAAAGCAGGCTTTCCTTTGCTTGGGAGAGGCTTAACCAATTAAGGTAATCATAGAAGTTGAAGGGATTTATAAAACTAGTTCATTTTTATAATCCTTCCAAATTTTGTAGCACCACCTAAACTGCATTTAAGTGCAGCTTTTTGTATTAGTAATGTAAGTCAGCTTCATAGTAACTACCAATTTGCCTTTGAAATTCATTTGTTGTGTACTGCTTTTCTTCAGTGAGTAGAGTGTTTGTTTTTTGAACTAAGAATGCCTAAAAGATTCTTTCCCCTTCAAGAGGATTTTCCTCTTGCCATTCGTCTTTGGGAAGTTCCCCAGGAATATTTAGCCATTAACTCAAAAATGAATGTTATTGGTTGAAATTGCTGCATTGGCTTCTGTTAAATATGAGAATTTTAGAACAAAAAATGGAAGCGTGTCTAACCCTTGGACCAACTCTGCAGAGTTGCCAATGAGTGCTTGTTTCTCTATTGGTCTGCATTAATTCAGCAATAGGCAGTTAGGGTACTTTATGTCAAGGAGCCTCCTTTTTTCTTTTTCTTTTCTTTCTTTTTTTTTTTTGAGACAGAATCTCTCTCTGTCACCCTGGCTAGAGTGCTGTGGTGTCAGCCTAGCTCATAGCAACCTCAGATTCCTGGGCTCTAGTGATCCTCCTGCCTCAGCTTCCTGAGTAGCTGAGACTAGAGGCATGCACCACCACACCCAGCCAATTTTTCTATTTTTAGTAGAGACTGGGTCTCACTGTTGCTCAGGCTAGTCTCGAACTCCTTACGTCAAGTGATCCTCCCACCTTGGCCTCCTAGAGTGCTAGGATCACACGCATGAGCCACCATGCCCTCCTTTTTTCTTTCCTTTGTCCTTTTTCCTTTGGTTTTCTGACTGTTTCTCTTCTTTCCGAGGTGTGAGCCATTCCCTAGATAGGGTGAACCTTTTTTCTATCTTTTATATCCTCCTTTTAAAACTCCAGCCAGAAAAATGAGACCAGCTGCATTGAGAAGTCAGGTCAATTCGCCAGAGCCTATGGGCTGTTGACATGGCAGCATCATCATGGGCCACTTCCAGATTTCATGAGGCCCCTCCTCTCCTTCTATTACCTAAGCCTTGAGCTAAATCGGGCCTCTTGTGCTCGCCTTACCTGATCAACCCCAGTATATATCCTTAGGGAGACTAGCATAGCCACAAAATTAAGGACATCCACCTGGAAGATTAGAATCTACAATGAACATTTCTTATTTCCTGTGTAAACTTACTACCATGTCACCATTTCACGATTTTCCCCTTGTCTCTACCTAGGCCAGAGGGGCATTTAGGTGTCAGCTAGTGTGGCAGCTCAGCTCAGTTGATTGATGGCGGGTGCCAGGAACATGGTTTTGAGACAGTTGAGGGGGATAGTATGTTGTTCATTTCTTATTCCTACTGAGGTTTACCAGGAAGTTTTGCAAGGGCTGGTATTGTACTTTTTGAAAATTTGGATTGGGAGGAGGAGGAGGAAAAATTGTGTGAGTGTAGGGAGATGAGGATCATATGTCTATATCAACATTAGAATGAGGACACAGATTCTAAACATCTGCAGAGATAAAGCAGTTTATGTGGCTGTGAGTTGTGTCTTTTGCTCCTTGGCTTATATATAATGGAAAAATCACCTTTTTTATTTTATTAAATCAAAAAGTGACCTCTTTAAAACTGTACATTTATTGGAGCATCACAAGTCCTTTTAGATCCTTTCTTTTTCTCTGTGATGCCTCTGACAGGGCACCTTTTTTTTTTTTTTTTTAATATTGTGTTTATTTTTTTAATTTTTAAAATTGGAGTGATAAGTTCAAACGAAGACAGACAGTGTCCTGGAACTTGTACATAGATTAGGCCCAGCACATACTTTGTTATGTAATAGTGAAATTCCAGTGCACTGTAAAAAAAAAAGTGATTTTATTAATTGACCCATCATTGCTCTTAGCCCTTTATTTTTATATATATATATATATATATATATATATGTATATAAGATATGCAGGTGATATGAAAACTTTTAAGACTCATAAACAATTTTATCTGAAATCTTGTGAAATCTGTTATGTCATTTTTTAAGCTATAGAAGAGGAAAATGGAAATGCTCCCCTTGTTCCTCCCACTAACACGGAAGCCGATCTCCCTACTTTGCAGTCTCCAGAAATACATACATTGGAGCAGTAGGTGTCTCCACATCGCTGTAGGCCTCACCCTTGACTCTCTTCTCTAGTTTAGAGAAACACTTCATTTTCATTCTTACCCTTATTGGAGGGGCTGCAAAGTAGGTAAGACTGTGTAAAGAAGGCATATAGAGGTTTGCTACACATCTTGAACTTTTTAACCTCTTGTATCCTGAAAATGCTATTATAAAATCTATTGTAGTCAGGCTATTTGAGGGGAGACTTAGCAAGATGACAGTGTTTTTCAGAGAAGTGTATTTTTATTTTAAATCATAATGCATGCTGAAGGCCCTTCTTAAGCTAATAGAAAAATCACTTAATCGTAAGTATATCTAATGAACAATGTGGAGTCACAGCATTTTGACTGGGATTGAGCTCTCAGATCTCTTTGGAGATGGGAAAATTAAACCTCAGAGAAGGATCATTAGCTGGACAGCAAGATCTGTGCGAGGGAAATCTTAGAGCTGGCATGAGAACCCATATCTCTAGATTCCAAGTTTTTTCTTCTTTTCTACTGTTGCAAGTTGGTAGAGTCTAACCTCTGCTTATAATTTTGCTAAATTGTACACCAACATGTTTTTTAAATACTGATTTTTTTAAAAATTGTTCTGTAAAATCTCGTTTATACTATCAGTTGCTTGGTAATCTCATCTCCTCTTCCCTTTCCTTTTAATAAATAGCAAATTTAGTGTGGCTCCTGTTTTGCTTATGATATTGGGACTTTTTGTAAATTAAATTTGATTAAAATATATTAGTCAAAACAGTGATTTTACTTCAATTTAAAAGAATTATTGAATTTTAAGGCAGAAAGAGATTGTAGCAATGATTCTGTCCTACTCCCAAATTTATGTGGTTGATATGAATCTATTAAACTAGCTGGGGGAGGTGAGATTCTCTTATATGCCAGGGGGATAAAATATTAAGATAAAAGATAATTGACATAAGATTATCATTAATTTTATACTGCTTCTTCAGGCTATCATTGTATATAAAATAGGTTTCAAAGGTATTTTTAATAGTGGTTTAGAATATACCACGTGGCTTTGTTTTCACATTTTATTCATAAATCTACAGAAACACTGGTTTGGTTTATCTGGTATATTTAGTATAACCCTCTTCCCCCTACCCTTAAAAACACACAACAAAAGAAACAATACTAGCCAAACCACCTCTCTGTTAACACTTTTTTCTTTCTACAAATGAATGAGCCCACATTCAAAACAGAGTCATTTAAACTGATATATATCTTGACAGTATTGCATTTTTGCCATGGGCTTAAGAAGGACCCTCCAGATAGTGGTAAAGGAGCTTTGAGGTTCTTCAACTTTTCTGCGTAGCTAAAGAAAGCCTCCGAAAACACATAATTAGTAGTTGATCAGTTTTGGCTGTCAGTTTTTAGCATGAGAAATATAACCTTCCTTGGAATAAGCAGGTTGATGTTGTCTTTGCCTAGTAACAAGTGTTGAAAAATAAGACTGTGTCCATCTGAGGAAGGTTTATATACTTGTGATCCTGAGTCTTGTTTGCTTTGTAAAACCACAGTGCTATAACCAAAAGAATGACACACATATAACTTTGTTTGAGTTTTGAAAATGAAATGGTTAGGTTCCGAGTTAGGCAAATATGTATACTCAACATAGTCATACATTCATTATGATAGAAATAAATAGCTTGGATATTATGTTGATTATAGTTTTCTCCTGTATTTGCTATACATTGGGCTATATCGCTTTAAAATGACATTTATTATATTGTCAGTTTGCACCTATTTTTCTAATGCTGCTTTAACTTAATAATATATATTGTAGTCATTAATTTGACAAAAGTAAAAGTCATTAAACCTTTTCATTCCATACATGGTGACTAAAATATAGCACTATTCTAATGAAAAAATAGTGTCTGTTACTTAACACTAAGGAACACACAGACAAGAAAAAAGAATTCTTTTTCAAATTTAGCATATGCAGCAGGGGGCACCAGATGAAGGCAAAAATGAATTCTTCTATTTTAAATCAGCTCCAGCCTGTATCCTGTTCATGTATAAGTAATGTAGTTAATTGTTTCCCCTTAACTTTTCTTGATGGTTTTAACTTCTCAATTCTAAAAACTGTGTTGAAGAAGAGATTGATAACAAATGAAACTACTTATAACCAACCAGTTTTGCAATTATAAAATTTTTCCTTAAACATTTACTGTTTTTAAAAAGAGTGGAAACTACATTTAATAATTTCTTGCTTAGAACAAGGCATTAATATTATGTGTTTAATGCATTTTCTATAAAATGTTTTTTTTCAGTAAGGAAAAAAGGAATGCCCACATGATTTGAAAGCTTAATTTTGTTTTCTTTATATGTGAACTAAATGGATTTTAAATCTGGAAACCTGTTCCTTATAGCTACTAGTTATGTAGAAATTGGTTTCCAAAAAGACTTGTTTTTAATATTGGTACCATCATTAAATAGTTTTTTCTTTTGTTCCCCTTCTCTCCATCATCCAGTCCAGTATCAGATGGAAATGATGCGGAGCCTTCGCCATGTAAACATCGATCATCTTCACGTGGGCTGGTACCAGTCCACATACTATGGCTCATTCGTCACCCGGGCGCTCCTGGATTCTCAGTTCAGTTACCAACATGCCATTGAAGAATCTGTCGTTCTCATTTATGGTTAGTAGGAGGTTCCTTTATTATTCTTTTCTTCTCTTAATATTATTACTACTATTTTTGCTTTCTGCCTTTTTTTTTTTTTTTTTTTTGCCTCCTAAGAGCAGCCTGGCAGGCCTTCTCAAGTAAATACCAACCCTGTTTCTGTAGTAGCCTTAGCAGCAGCTAAGTCTAGACAGGGTTTCCTTCTTTCTGTTTATTTTTCTTGCTATCAGAGCCCTGATGTGTACATTTTGGAATGCTGGAGTAGCTGCTTCATTTTTATTCCTCCATCTCCCCTCCCTCATTGAAGGAGCTGGTGGAACTAGACCAGATGTCTAACAAACCCCGATTGCTAGAGTGTCTGGCTCTGTACGTGACTGACCAATCATAATACAGCGTGCCAAGTTTTTTTTATACCTCTGACAGCAGCGTACAAAACCTGGACTGTTTCTTAGCACAAAGATTTTTTTCTTTTCGGCCTATTTAATGGTGTTTCCTCAAGCTCTCCAGACCAGATGTTCTGTGCTGTATCAGAACTGTAGGCAATTTAACAGCTTTATAGCCTTCCCCCTCCCAAAACACTCACAGTTTGCCATATCTGGCAGACTTGCATATAGTTTCCAGCTGAGAAGTAAATGTAACGTCCTGAGTATCTGTCAGAAAAAATACTAATGAATACGATCAATCTTATGAGCTGCCCCAAAATTGTTTCAGTATGTTAACAATTGGATTACAGTAAAGAACAAGTTGTTAAAGTGTACTTATATTGGCTGGAAACATTGCATCATCAGACCTTGATGAATTTTCCACTTGTTTCAATCTATTTTGGTTTTCATTTTATCACCTATTGCTAAAAGTTTCACTGTGTTAAGTTTCAGACAACATGAATGTTAACACAGGTTTTAGGCGAATATTGGCATGCCAGAGCCGTTATCATGCTGCAAGTGCTAAGCTCCCTTACTCATGGAGTGTTTAAGCAGTTAGTTTTGACAAAATTAGGTTCTCTAAAACTAAAAAGACACTTTTGTGATAGCAGTTTCACTTTAGTGGTTTTGTTTTTGGAATCTGTATTAACTAAGAAATGAGAACATTGATTATTAGGACAGATAAATTTTGTTTGCAGGGCTATTTATTTTAAGTTAGTTGACTGAAGAATTATACAAATATGCAGTGAATTTTCATGTTTACTATTCATCAATATTTTCCTCCTAATTATACAAGATGTATAGAACATGTGATATATTTAATTTTCAGCAAGTTTACTAGTTCTTGCTAAGGAATGGATTTGAATATATCTTAGTTTTGTATCTAAACTTTTTATTTTAGGGAGGAAGTTGTTCTACCTATTATAAGTAGGATTGTGAGATCCCTACATTTTTGCTTCTTGTTTGCTATAATGGTTTAAATCTGCTTCACGTTGTGTTCTGGTTATTTATTTTGATCTTTATTTTGCAAAGATTGTGAGATATGTAACAGAATGTGCCTAGAACTAATGTCATTTGAGCACTGGTAGTGACAACATTCTGAGTAATTTCTTTCTCTTTTCCTTATTTGAGATCCCATAAAAACTGCCCAAGGGTCTCTCTCACTAAAGGCATACAGACTGACTCCTAAACTGATGGAAGTTTGTAAAGAGAAGGATTTTTCCCCTGAAGCGTAAGTGTTTGAGGGCCTATGAGGCATATGGTAAAGGGTTTGGGTATTTTTCTTTTAAGATTTTTGTTTGCCACATTTATTGAATCCTCAGTGTAGTGTGGTAATGCTTTTGCCATGTTGACTATAGAAGTTTTATGCATGCCGAGTGCCACTTGCTTTCTTCCTTTCCATGTTTAAATTATTCTTTAGGGAATGTCTCGTTTGTTGTTCTTACCAAGGGTGAATTCAGTTAGAGTGGGAATTAGCTACCAGATTTGAAGAAATAAATGATTGAATAAAAGGAGATGGAAAGAGTGATCAGCGGCTGTCAAATTGTGTAATAAGTCGGACCGGCTGTGAGCTGTATGTCTTATTTTCTGAGCCCCTGTTCTTAAGGCGTGGGAGTGGGAGGAGATATAAACATTTTAAGGATTCAAAAAATGTGACATATTGGAAATTTTATAGGTGACAGGTATGCAGAGATTAACTGATAGGGCTGTTTTGGGATCCTATTTAGTGGTATTGGAATATTTACATTTTTAAAAAATTTTAAATATTTAGAATTCTTCTGTTAACTATACAAATTTTTATTTCTTATTAAAGCAGAGTTAGGGCTTTGACTTCATGTAGGACAGTTCATCTCAATTTTTCCATATGACGCCTAAAAACTTAAGGTGCATAGAAACCATGAGCTGTGTCCTTGCTGTGTTCTGAACTGTTACGTGGAGTCTAGTGTTCTGCTACTTGTTGATCTCTTTAGTTCAGTAGGCTTTTAAAATGAACTTTCCAAGAAACAGAGTAGTATTTCTGTTTTCTAGCTATTTATTTTAAATTAAGTTTTAGATGTAGGTTGTATAGCATAACTTATTGTGACATTTATATTTTACTATCAATGAAATTTAAAAGATACCTGATTACAAAGAATGTATAGTCTCTCTTGCCAGGAATCTTATTTTCTGGGCTTTAGCTCAAATTCAGATCATTTTCAGAGTTACTCAAATCACTCGACTTATGCTTGACTTTGTAAAACTCTAGTTTCTCTCTCCCCCCTTTTAAGAGTGCTAATGAAAGAAAGATCCTGGAGAGGGCCTGTAATTAGGCAAAATGTATGAAATAGTCAATTTAACACTTGCTTCGGACCATCAGACTAAAGTATTTTTAACATGCATCACAGATTGAAAAAAGCAAATATCACCTTTGAGCACATGTTTGAAGAAGTGCCGATTGTAATTAAAAATTCACATCTGATCAACGTCCTAATGTGGGAACTCGAAAAGAAGTCAGCTGTGGCAGATAAACATGAATTGCTCAGTCTTGCTAGCAGGTAAGTGGCCCTGCCTAATGAAAAGTCCCTTTATTAGAACTTTCTGCAAAAGATTTTTTTTCCCCATAGACTTTACCTGTGAAACAAGAAAATTACTTAAGGACATTTTGAGGTTGCTAAGATGTATGTAACATGTAGTATTTGGTCCTGTTAAGATCTCAGGAAAAAAATGCCAAATTGATGAAGTAAAACAAAGCATTTTTTGAATACTAATTGCTCCTATTAGAAGAACCCTCTTCAGCCTTCTTTGCTTTATCATTTGTGCTTTGATATGTAAATGCCTACAGGGGAAGACTTTCTTATTTGGCTCAGTTTTATTTCTTGTACACTATCCTGAGAGGCTTATGGTATTATGTCTGGATATTTAATAATGCTCAGGAGAACAGAAATACTACTTTTTTTTGTTTTGTTTTAACCAGTTAACACTTGCCTTTGTTCAGATGCAGGCTCTGTCAGTAGTAAACTTCTAGTTGTTTGAGTTTTTAACTAAAACTGGCATTTTCTAAACCTGACACTGGCTTTTGCTATCTTAGACAGTTGGTGACAGGATGTCCTCCCACGTAACTGCTTTAGCTATCTAGTTGCTAAGATAATGTTTATTATATTGGTATTATAAAATACTGACTGAGGTATTCTAAACCAGATTGTTTCCTTCATGAAATAAATGTTGATTTTGTCCCTACTGATTACTCTTAACAGAAATGTTAACAGAGTCATAAATATATGTGCTCCTCTATGCCCTTTAAGCTTTATGTTAGTGATTTTGTATAAGGGGCTGGGGGAGGGCAGGAGGCTAGCAGCAAACTTGTAGAATGAAAGTAAATAGACAGAGTAGGTAGTCAATCAATACATGTTTATTGGCTGAAAGAAACAAGGTGTGTTTTCTTAAGGAACCAGTTTGGAGCAGAAGCTCAATTACTTATCAGATTTCTAGTTATCCTAGATAAAAGCTTGTAAAAAAGAAGATACAGAATTTGTACTTCCTCAACATAAGCCAAATGAGATGAGATGAACCCAGAAAGACCAGAGACCCTGATGTTCTTCTCCGTGCTCTGGCATGGATAGGAGTGTGGTTGAAGTGCCACCTTTCATTGCATTAGTCCGTCACAAAGACCACTAGAAAGTCTTCACGGGCTGGGAGATGGAAACTGAATATAAATGGAGTGCTAAGTGACACAGCCAGGTTGCAAGGCTAATTTGGCACCAAGAGTGTACTGTTTGACTGCAAACATATATTCATAAAAGTCTTTTAATTTGTCTATTTTAGAAGGTCATATTTTTCTTTATTGCTTTTACAAACACTCTCAGCGCACCTGTATTTAAAGCATTGCACTAAGAACCTTTTTCAGCATGCAGGGTTACAATTTGATGTATTAAGTATATAGTTATGTAATTATTTTAAATTTACTACATGAAAGCTTTTGCTTATATAATTTATGTCTTCCCCTTTTCCCAGGCTTCCTTTATTGAGCATACAAAACAAATGTAGCCATTATAGTGCTTTCACATTACCAATGAGCTGGTCTATAATGTCCGTTTGTCCAAGCACCATTTATTATATAATGGCTGAGAAAATGTTCCCAGCTTACTGTAGCAACTAAGAGCTAGACAAACATTTTATTATAGTTTTTGTCTTCTGTATTTTTATTTTTATGTGAAAGAGAAAGAAAGGCCTTTGCTTTCCATGTGAAATTATTTAAAGGGTAAATTGGTGTTTCTGTTGGGGGAAAAAAAAAAGGAAGCAACCTTGAAGCAGTGCTTGTACTGTTGGACTATTACATTGAACCAAATTGCTAATATTGTTATTTTGAGAGACTGAAATATACCTTTTGAACATCTCAGTTTTTAATTTCTAACATCAGTAGTGTGATGATGGTAATCAGATCAGTTGCCATAAAAAAAAGTTTTTGTAAGAAACCTCATCAGAAATCATTCTTACACAGCTACATAAACATTTTGTGTGATATTCCCTTTTACAATCTATATGTGGGTAGCAGTTCTTTAATTTACTTGATAAATATACTCTATACTCTGAATAAAATATACTGTATTCTCTTATGTTAAAAATACTCTAATTTTTAATTTTAATTTTATTAGATGGAAATTCTAGTTATGGTTATTCCATAGTAGCCTTTATTAATTTTTAAACATCTATTATATAAGCCTTCAGCTTTTAACACATGAAAAACAATTTTGTTTTTATTTCTTCTTTTTAAAAAGTAAGCTAAGAGTGGGCATCATCCATTAAGGATAGTAAGCATAAACTGATACTGTAGCCAGAGCAGACTTAACACTCTATGTCTTGGTTCACATCTGTTTAAGTTATCTGTTTTAAGTTCTTTGTTTCCTGGGCAATAAAAGAAAAGGCTATAGTATTGAAACTCCTAACAGTAAGTCCATGTTTCAGTATTCTAGTTGAACTTGTACTGAAAAGACCCCCACAAAATTGCTCTTGGTAGTGGTTCTGATTTTCTGTGAATGTTATTTATGAAATATTTTGGTATTGTTAATTCCTGGTGCCCTTCAGGCCTGTACAAGCACAGATTTTTGAGTTTTTCTGATTGGTTAGGTTTCTGAAGAGCATTATTATAATATAAATATTATGAAATCCTTGAAGTCCACGTATTTGTGCTTGTGGCAGTGTTCTTTCACTATAATATTATGCAGTACATAATATTAGTACTTTATATTAAAGACATTTTTGTGTGGAGAAGGAAGAGGGTCTATTTTAGTAGTAATTTTCTTATTGCTAAAATCAGTGTAGTCAGCCTTCAAGATTTAAGGTCTGGGTACAAATACTAGGCTTTTCTCTGCATATGGCAGCACCTCTCCTTTGTGTTTTCCAGTGTCACTGGTCTCCTGGTAACCTCCCAGCCACAGGATTGGTGGTGATCTTCCCTTTCTCTGATTTCCTTTTGTGCTTACTGACATACATGACTTACTTAACAACTGTCCATGTAGTTAATGGAGTTTCTTATACTTAACTTAGCTCTTTGGGCCTCAATTCATTCAGTAGTGAAAATGATCCGTCCCCTGATGTCAATCCCTGCCTGTCCTCTTGCCTTCTCTGGACCTAAGTTAATCATTTCCCTCCTTCCTCATGGATTTTCAGTTCCTCTCTATACCACTGGTTCTTTTTTGTTATCTTTATAGACTTGTTTTTCCCATTAAATAAAAATTTTTTAAATGTTCAACTCTTCAGACAAAAGAATCATGCAACAAACACCCACCTATAAACCTTTTACCCAGATTCACCAATTGTATACCTTGCCACATTTGCGCCCACTCTCTTTCTATTTATGTACATAGGCACATATTTTTTCCCCCTGAACCATTTGAAAGTGAATTATTGATAGGACTTTCAACCCCTAAATACTTCAGTAGATATCTCCTAAAAATAAGAACATTTAAACTGTTTAAGTCCCGCTATCTTAAAAAGAAATAAACTTACAAAAAGAATACCTTTTGACCTCATGCCATCATTATTCCTCTTTTCAGCTTCTGCTGCATTTTTTGTTTTATAGTCAGGCTTCTTGACAGAATTTTCTACATGTCATTATCTATATTTCCTCATTTCCCATTTATCCCCAGCACTTTGCAGTGTTCCATCCATTGTATGTTGTTCAACCTCTCACCAAAGTCACAAGAATTCTTTGTCACTATATCACTGGATGTTATAGATTTTTCAGCATTTAATACAGTTGATAACCCCTTCTTTCTGAAATTTTTTCTTTCTTTAGCATTTGTAAAACTATAGCTCTTCTGAGTTACTTCTCATTCTCCACAGTGAACTCTCTTTTGCTTATCTCTAAACATCAGTGTTCCTCACTGTCTTTTCTTGGGGTCATTTTGTCTTACATGATTTTTGCTTCCTTAGGCCAGGGCCTCATTATTTCTCTTCTTGATTATTTTCATAGTCTCCTAACTTCCTGCTTTTAACCTTTTCCTTTTTCAAAGGATAAATTGTAATGAATGATCTTGCTAAATGCAAATTGGATGCTAATGTGACTGCTTTGCTTAAAATCTTTGGCTCATTCCCAGTGTCCATAGAATAGAATTAAAACTTATAGTCCGAGTTTCCAAGAGTCTTTTCCCGGTGACTGTTGCCTGCCTCTTCAGTGTCATATAGCTCTTTTTCACAGTCTTGCCCTTCTCCTTTGCTCCTGGTATACTGAATTATTTGCAGTTCTTTAAATGTATCAGTTTTCATGCCAAGGTCTCTGAACATGCTGCCCAGTATCTGCAGTCTCTTTTTCTACCTTCCTTGTCTGACTACCTCCAACTCCTCCTCAAAAACTGAAAATTCATTCATCGGATAGTCTGGGGAGGTTTCACCTGATCCTACCAGACTATCCTTTATGCTTCTTTTGTATGTCTGTTATAGCATTTACCACCACTACATTGTATTTATCTATTTGCATTCCTCTCTTCTCACTAGAATGTGTTGAGTACAAGATTATCTTATATAGCTTAATCCTTAGCATCTAAGAGGGTGATTAGCAAAGTATGTACCAAGTTATTTGTGTCAAAAGAATGAATGTGAGGTGCAGTATTGTTAAACTTTATTCCTGAGGTTATCCATGGGTCTGGACATTTGATTAGCTACTGGAAAAAAATCACTTTAATTCTTCATCTTGTACCATATGTTCAAACACTTAAGTCTGAGTGAATTAAAATCAAACTGTTAAGAAATTAGAAGAAAACAGAGGCAAATGCTTATCTGGTTTCCAGAGAAGAAAAACTGTTTTAAAAACAAATCAAAAAATTATAATGGAATAAGATAAATATGAAATAAGATTTAATATGAAAGAAGCACTTGATTCTTGGACAGTTGAAGTCATTAGGCTAAGTTACTGGGCCAAAGTTATCTAGGTAGTACCAGACTGGGATTAAAAGATACATCTATTTACCACATGCGTACACACACGCCTGTCCTATGTTCTTTCCATTATTTGAGAGAGAGCCAAAACTTTATAATTTTCTCGGGTTGCAAATGGAATCCATATTTTAATTGGATTTATTTTCATTTATTTCCAGTATTCCCAACCTGTTTCTTTCTCAGTCTTTCTCTTCTCTGTAAATCTAGTAACCAACCAGTTGGCTGCTCACGCCAGAAAACTGAGAGTCACCCTTGATTCCTCTCTCTTACCCGTGTTAAATAAAGATTGCCAGATCTGCCCCAGAAGAGCTCTCAGTTTTGCTCACTTTTCTCCATACTTACTGCCACCGTCCTAGTTCAAAGCCACCACTGTTTCTCTCTGGTATATCACAATAGATTCTTGAAGGAAGGGGTGAAGTTTTTAAAATAGAGTTAAAAATTGACCATGTTAATGATTTTAAAGTGTATAATTCAGTAGTTTTTAGTGTAGTCACAATATTGTGCAACCATTATGAATTCTAGAACATGATCATCACTGCAGACAGAAACCCTATTAAACAGTCATTCGCTGATCCCCCATTCCCTGGCAACCACTAGTTACTTTCTGTCTCTGTGGATTTGCCTGTTCTAGATATTTCATAAAGTAGGATCCTACATTAAGTAGGCTTTTGTGTCTGGCTTCTTTATTTAATGTTTTCTTCTTTGCATAATGTTTTCCACGTTCATCTGTGATGTAGCATATGTCAGTTCTTAATTCTTTTAATGCCTGAATGATATTCTGTTGTATGGATATACCACAATTTGTTTATCCATTCATTGTCTGATGGTTATTTGGGTTGTTTCTACCTTTTGGTTATTATGAATAATGTAGCTATTAACATGCATGTACAAGTTTTTGTGTGAACATATATTTTCAGTTCTCTTGGGTATATACATAGGAGTGTAATTGCTGGGTCATATTATAACTCTCTTCAGCTTTTTGAGGAGCCACCAAACTATTTTCCACAGCAGTTCCATCATTTTACATTCCAACCTCACTGTATGAGTGTTTCAGTTTCTCTACCTCCCTGGCAGCACAGCACAGTAGACTCTTAACTGATCTCGTGGTTCTGCTCTCCAATCTGTCTGCATAGCAATAGAGTGACCATTTTAAAATTTAAGCCAAAACATGTCACAAACATGCACAATTCCAGGACATCGTTCATGTTGGAGTTGAGAGGTCTCATTCACACACACTACATTGTTTGGGGGAGTTGTGTGGTGCTAATGGGCTTCCTTAACCTAATCACTGTGCTCCAGCTATGCCAGGCCTCTTCTTTTTATCAAATCTGCCCAGTTCTTGCCCATCTCAGGCCTTCAGCACTTGTACTTTCTTTTGCCTGGAATACTTTTTGCATGGCTGACTCCTAATCTTTCGCTTTCAGCCTGTCATCTCCTCAAAGAGATACTCTGACCATGCTATCCAAAGTAAATGTCTTTTCTCTTCCCTCTTCCCTCCCTTCTCCCATTCCTAATCGGTTATAAGCTCATTGACGACAGAGACCATGTATGTCTCATTCACTGTTGTCTTCCTGTTTCCTGATACTGAGGCTGGCACATAATAGGAGTTTAGTAAATATCTGTTTCAAATTAATAAATGGGTAACTACTAGTAGTTGTTAGCTAGCTATTTTTAGAATATATATGTATAGTAGCTGTCCAGGCTTTACCATGGCAGAAGACAGTTGCAGGCAGAAATCAGTGAATATGGTGGTTACTGTATCAATCATTAACATCACTTTATAAAGAGAGTTTAAGTAACTGAGCTGTAATAGAAATTTCTGGAGAAAAGAAGTATGAAAGACTGTACAACAGATTAAAGGAAAGGAGCCTCTTCATCTGGCTTTGCAGAATAAATGCTGTTGTTAAACCTTCTAGATAGAGAAATCATATTCCTGAAGTCTTAATCTGTTTGCATGGTTCTTGCCTATGACTACTGATTTAAAGGCTCTGCAGCACATTTTCAGGGGTCGAGGTGGGAGTTGTTAGGGAAAAGGGTTCTGAAGTACTGAACTTACGTTAAACTTGGTTTTAAAAAAATATAAATGTCTCACTAGGTATGTTTAACAGTTCCTACTCTAACATACCTATGTTCTCACAATAAGAAACTGAGCTATTTCAGATATCCCTGAAATTATAATTGTGTGTGTGTGATAGGGAAAGTTTAATAACAAGCCGACTCAGACACTTTCCTCTACCCTTGCTTTTGTGCATATCTGTGCTCTCATTCTTTTAGCATAAAGATCAAGTTCATGTCTCAGAAGTGTTCAGAGCAGTGACAGAGCCATAACTTCAAGTAAGACATGTCTGTATATTTACTTTACATTTCAGCAATCATTTGGGGAAGAATCTACAGTTGCTGATGGACAGAGTGGATGATATGAGCCAAGATATAGTTAAATATAACACATACATGAGGAATACTAGTAAACAGCAGCAGCAGAAACATCAGGTTGGTATTATGGAAAAATTCAACATTCTTTTCTAAGTATGATACTTCAAGAGTTATCTTCAAAATGATGTAAATTATCTTTGGTAAAGCATTGACCATTAGCTAGTAACTCTATATCATATTTTAAAGATTATTTTTTATATAGTATGTTCCTAATATATTATTTACATGATATATTTAAAAGTATATGTGTTAAAGAGAGCCCTGGTTTATTAAGCTCAGAGTATAATGCCAAGGTTATGCAAATAAGAGATACATTTATTGAGAAAATCAGAGGCAAAGAGATTCCAGAGTGTCACAGCTCATTTCTTTACTAACTGTAATTGGTTTGGTAGGGGCTCACTGCAGCATAGTTAGCAATCTTCAATTCATTTAAAAAATTGAGCAATTGTGATTAAGAGCAAGCAATTTTGATAGGAAATAATAGACCAACTGCTGTGAAGTAAATAGTATAATACAGACAGAAACCCTAGAATTACCTGAGTATTCTCATGTGCACATATATGCTGCTATGGCCATTTAACCCTTTTCTTATTCGTGTTGCTTCAAGGCCACGCGATTTTCACAGTTCCCGAAATGTTGTTTTGGACTATATTGCTCTAAAATGTTCTTAACATTTGATTCATAGATAAGTTGATTCCAGAATGTTTATCTGTGAAAGTAGCATTTGTATATGACACTCTGTGTTCATTAAAATGTACTTTAATGTATATTTAATGTACTTTAAATATAGATTTCTAAGTACAACTGATTCTGAGAATATTGTATTTTTTAAAAAATTTTAATATCAGAGTTCATACATAGTATATGCTGAAATTTAAAATACTTTGTTTCTACCACACTTAGAATTGAGATAACATATATAAATAGTGTGTTTTTTAACTGAAAAGATGGTGGTGGTTATAAATTGCTGATCAACTAGTGGTGGTTACAAATCTCTGATAAACTGAGGGGGAAAAAACCTTCCCAGTTTGATTTCAGTCTCTTGCTGGTTCTTCCTGTAGGTAAAGGACTTGCTTAGAGTATAAAATTGAATATCTGTCACCTATGAGACAATTGGTTCTGGAAACCAATCTTACAGATATCTTTCAGAGTTTAATATGTCTTAAAATTCCTCATGTGACATTTCTTCATACTTACCAGCAGCATTCGTACCTTTTGTAGATTTGTCTTACTTTTACTGTCATACCCCATAATGAGTACAGAAATCTTTGCAAAGCGAGTGACCCCGCTTTTTTAGGAAGAAGTACCATTTCCATTGATCTTCATAGGAATCCAAGAATAAAATTTTTACTAGTCCACCTTGGTTTCTCATTACCTGACATTTTAAAGGCATGTGTGTGTTTTATTTCCTTCACTGTTTTGAACAATCTACAGCTATTAGCTCTTACTGTAATTGTTGATCTACCAAGTTTATAGTTGATCTATACCTTTTTATATGTGTATCCCTCCCTTCTCTTCAGAGAGTCAAAAATTGAGAGTATTTGAATCCAGAGTTTGAGAACATTTGAAGCATTATCTGAGTATCCATCCTTAGCTAAAGTGCTGATCTGTTAAGAATAGTAATAATTGCAAACACAGCAGTAATAACATTGATATTGTAATTTAGGTTAGTAGGGATAAAGTTGAAAATTCCCAATGTGGTAGTTCATTGGTTAGTTATTAAAGTTAGGGTCAATCATTTACTACCACATTTTCATAAAAGGTAAAATTACTCTCTTTCACTCACTAATCATCAGCTTCTTTGTCTTTTAAGGATACTGTTACTTAACATAATCAGTTTTGTTTTCTGAATCATTAGTATAGGCTTAAGAGCTCAGAGTGACACTAGAGTTTACAACAAAGGAATTTTCTTCTCCTGTTGCCATATTTAGCTTCTTAGAAGCAAGTTACCAAATGTTACCATTGATAAAACTGAGATTAGAATTCAGAGCAATGGGGTTTTGCTGGTTGCACAAGCAAGGAAGGTCTTTCTTTCTCCTCAGATAGAGAAAAATCACCAAATCATTTTCCCTTGGAATTTTAGTATCAGCAGCGTCGCCAGCAGGAGAATATGCAGCGTCAGAGCCGAGGAGAACCCCCACTCCCTGAGGAAGACCTGTCCAAACTCTTCAAACCACTGCAGCCTCCTGCCAGGATGGATTCATTGCTCATTGCAGGTATTGTTAGCCAGTGCCAAACCTGGCTGGTTTTCTCTGTTGTTTAGGAAGAAGAAGGCAATGATGAAATTTACAAACAGAAAAAGATGCCATAAAAGCTAGTATATTTTAAATGGTTAGAGGCTGAATTTGAATCTAGCACCTGTAATTTCTGAAATTTAAGAATTTTTAAGTCTTTGTTATTTCTTGGGTCCTTTCACTGCTTTACTCTGTGAGTATCTAAACATTTTTGAGATGACATTATAAACTTTCTAAAACGGAAAGGTTTTATTTGAGTTATCTTTCATGGAAGCTGAGAAACAGATGTTTACAATCTTAATGCAAAAGATCATTTTTATAAAGCTCAGGCCCCTTACTTTTTCCTCTTCTAGCCCTGCACTGTACAGTGGGTACTTGAATTAATTCAAGAAAATATTTCCCTTACTTTGGCTTAAATTTTGGCAATAACACGAGTATAATTCTGGATGAACCTTCTCAGGGTATACTTAACATTTAACACCACCTTTGAGCAGTAGAGATCCTGTGTCCTATGTTAGGACTTGATTTTGAATATATAACATTCATGCTTTTATTTGGCCATAATCTTATTTCTGTAGAAATGTTAAATGCTATTTGATTCAATTGGCTAGTTGTGAGAGGTTTTATTAAAGTGAAAATCCTACTTAAAGAAAAGCTAATCTTCTGCAATTTCTTATTTCTATTGATATATTTTTAGTGTGTGTGGGGAACATCCAAATTTTTAAAAACTTTCTAGTACACACATAAATTAAATTTGGGAAACTGAGACATAATTCCTTTCTTAAGGTCCAATAACACTTAGCATTTCCAAAAGCACAGTGTGAAAACTACTATAGTAGCTCACATCTGGGTCAGGTGGGTCTGGTTGGATTACAGTTCTGTGATTTTATCTTTTATATCTCCTTTCTACCCTGTTAAGGTGAGCTAGTGATATTTTCTTAGTACAGTGTTGGTCTGATCTGCATAGTCGTTACATTTTGATTGACAACTAATATGTCCTTAGGGCTTTTTAAAAGTAGTTTTTCTTCATTCTGCATGTAGTCAAGAGTAGAAGATAACTTATTTTCAAAAGAACTTCCATTCGTTATCCCTTATGGAAAAACAGACTTAATTCTTATAAACTCTTGATTCAAAACAAAACAAAATACTGGTGGTTCTTAATTATGTTGGTTTTCTTGTTTGACTAGTATTCTGGGTCATTTTACAATTTGTGGAACATTATGACTCTCTTTTTCTCTTTTTGAAATGCACAGGCCAGATTAACACTTACTGCCAGAACATCAAGGAGTTCACTGCCCAAAACTTAGGCAAACTCTTCATGGCCCAGGCTCTTCAAGAATACAACAACTAAGGCAAGGAAGTTTCCAGAAAAGAAGTTAACATGGACTCTTCAGATCACACCAGGGCCTCTCTTGGAAGAAATATATTTGCATATTGAAAATAAGAGAGGATTCCTTTAGTATCATTGCCTTTTTTGGCTGTAACATCTTTCTAGCCAATAATAAAATAAAACAAAATTTTGACTGCTAGTTCGTTTGGTTTTAGATGTATTTTATCTTTCTTATTTTTGGTTTTTTTATACTTGTTTCCAAAAGATAAAACAACATTTGACCAGAAGTTTCAGCAGACTCGGAAGTATAGGCTTCACCACCTTTACAACCTCTCAGGTGCCACATTTCAGACATATGTTCCAGTGCTGCTTATCCCGACTCTTGATCTGGAGGCCGTGGTACCTACTATGAATTTTTGTGTTTCATTGCTCCCAAATGAGCACCGCTGAAGCCCAGACTTCATGTACTTGCCCACGCACCCCTCGTCCTCAGGCTTGGAATCTCTTGGCCTCCTTTTCATTCCTTCAGTTGATGATCAACAGTCCCCATACTCAGGCCACTGGACACAGGAATTTTTTAAAAAGATAATTCATTAGATGATCATATTTCATATGAAAGTGAAATTAATTTTGTTTATATTGTTTTATTTAGGACTTCATGTTTGTTGTTCCAAACTATGAAAATAACATTTCTGCTAACAGCAAGTGTTGTGAGTAGAGAAGGAGGAATTGGGAGAATAGTAGTACATTGGTATATATATATATATATTTTTTTTTTTTTTTTCCTTTTAGATTTTTTTTCTTTTAACCTGCGTTGCTCAAGAAAGGAAAAATATATTTTAATAATTTTATATTTGAAATATTATCAAAGATTTGACTATTTAACACCAAAATTAGTGACATCTCCCAGCTGATAGAGACTCTTAGATGGTGATCTCCTAGGAAGATTATCAAAAAAGGGGATGGGTAAATGGTCAGGAGAGTTGAGAAATCCATTTTTTTGACAACATTGTTTTAGAGGCATCAAGCAGCCGGGTTGAAACGTAGCTCTTCCCCTTTCGTGTGTTCTTAGGCAAGTGACTTAACCTCCCTGGGCCTCGCTTTCACCATCCAGATGAGATAAGAAATGAGAACAGGTGTTTTACCTTACGAGGTGGTTGTGAGTGTGGAAAAAGTTCATTAGGGATTGGGGTAAAGCACGCAGAGCAGTGGTTGGTATACAGCCGCCACTCATCGTATTTATGATGGGTGATGCATTCTAGGCAGTCTGTCCAGGAGACTCGGTTGTTAGTTAGATTTTGCTTTTGAAAAGCTCAGGGCCTTGACTGTTCTAGAACCCAAGTACTTGTGAATATGTAGTTATTTCCCTAGGATAAATTCCTAGAAATGGACTTATGGGTCAAAGGGTATGTAAAACGTAGGGCTTTTTTTTACCCACACTGCCAAATTACCTTCAAGAAAGGTTCAGCTGATTTGTACTCCCGTCCACGATAATCCTTTGAGTCAGCACACATTTGAGTGTGACTGTGTTAGGCAGAGGGGATGTGTTATTGATAGGTAAAACTGGTCATGGTCCCTGCCCTTCTGGACTGTACACTCTATTGGTTCATTTGCCTGCATTCTAATTGCCTAGATTTGGAATTTTACTGTGGAGTTAAACAAAGCACCCTTAATGTATCGAGGAGCAAAATGAAGGAAAATCAGTTCAGACATAACCTTAATTACTGTATTTCTCATTGTGTAAGATTAACAAAGTTCAATTATGTTTTTTAAAGGTGTGATTCTTAAGTTCCTTATGATTGTTTAGATTACCATAACTCAATAACATGTAAATACACACCTAATGGAAGATTTCAGTAGTTTTAGATGTAGGAGTTATTGTAATGGGAAGAACTGTTTAGGAAAACATGTCAGTGGAAATTAAATTGCCACAGTATGTAGTGTTAGGGAATAGCTTCTGTTCAGCATTTGATTTGAGTGCTATATTCTGACATTTTTCAGGAACAAATACATGTGGTTCATCTTCTATAAATATTTGCAGTTTCTTCAAGTTGAAATGAGAAAAGCTCATAAACTGAGTACCAGGTCTAATAAATCACTCACTTATCTAAGAACAAAAAGACAGGAAAAGCTAGGATGTTAATCTAATGGAAAATTGAAGAACCAAGAAAGTAAAAGATATTTGACGTTAACCTTATAGTCATTGATAATGTTTTTATAAAATGCTAGAAAACACAGCATTCTTAATCTTAAATGAAAATACCTGAGAGAATCCATCTTTAGTCTGCTTCAAATACCTTATTTTTTTAATATCAATGCAAACTAAAAGAATTTTTTTGCCACAGCTTTGGAAGCTTGGAGATTGAGATGTGGTTATCTGATGTTAACCTAATTAATAGAGCTTGGTATGGTTTCCCATTTACATCATCTAAATATTTAAATTTTAGTGTCCTCTAGAAAGTTACTACACTGTTCACACTATGGTTTTTAACATCGTTTAGAAAACTCGTATCAGCTTCACTTTCAAACAAGGCTGGCATTGAACACTATGGGCATCAGAATGGTATGAAAGAATTTTTTATTTTAGTTGTAAGCTTTATTTTTATAGTAAACATTTCTCAACCAAATTAAGTATATAATATACCATTTGTCAGTTTTTTTCTTCTATTCTCATTGGGCATCTTTTTGTTCTATACTTTTTTTCCATCCTTTTTTTCATGTAAGAAGTATTTATCAAGTACCTACTATGTGTGGAGCACAGAATCTGACTCTGAGCTTTTTAATCCTCAAATACCTCAAGAGAGGAAGATGAGGTTTTAAGTGCCTTGGAGAATGCTTCAGGCCATCTCAACAGGGGATCCCTTCCTCCTTGGGATATACAGAAAGGGTGACAGTGGTTAGTAGACATGTAATGAAGGCAAGTGTGAAGATCTGTGTCTATTAATATTGAAAAGCAATTCATGGTTTCTGCATCCCATAGCTTAAGAATGCTGCAGTGTAGGAGTTAGAACCTGCTTATTGGGCGGTAACTCCCAAATTGGAGTCCGAACCTCTTTGAATGGATTGGAATAAGGGTTGATCTGACTCCAAATTACTTAAGACAGGGAGTGGGTGGATGGGAAGCCAGAGCTGTTGGGAAGTGACAGTTTGCTGGAGCAAACTGCTGTGGCCTAATACCCATTGCCTTGAGATGTCTTTTTACATAAATGGACACTCCGTATAATGTACCTTAAGCCTGTTTGGCTCCGCAGTTCCTGGCAGAACCCAGAATAGCTATGTGAAAGCCTCAATAGTGATTTTAGGGATACAGTCCATGGATGCAAGGAATGGTTTCCAAGAGGTACCACACCCACCATGGGGAGTTTGAGTCATTCTGTAGGAGTTTAGTGTATCCCAGACATTTCTTTCTCTGGGTACCTGCATTCTCCTTATTCTCAGATCAGTTGCCATGTGATCAGTTTAATTATTAGAGTCATTTGATTCCATGGGATTAGATGCTGAGGTCAATTGCATTTTCTTATGAATTAGGTAACCTATTTTTAATCATTTCATTGAATCAATGGCAAGCAGTCTGCTAAAGGATTGAATACAGCCTCAGAATCTTACTAACTCATTTATTCCCTGGAGCCATCATGAGCTGAGGGGATAGGAGGTGGAATGCTGAATTCGTGTTTAGTCCAGGACTTGCTTGAAGTCCTTCCTCTTAAATAGGTTGCTGATACATGTTCTTTCCATGTGCATTCCCCACCCTCCAATAAAAAAAAAAAAGCATAAGAAATTTTTCATCCTCTGATGTTTTCCTGTAAAGAAGATTTTCTCTTTTAGTCCAAAGATTTTACATTTGAACAAAAGTACCATTTTTTCAACAGACCCTTAGCAATGCAGAGTGGCCCATTTCCAAGTATCCTTATTTAAAATTGATTACAGTAGGAAAATATTCTTCTTGTCATTTATGTCAACCTTAAGACATAAACTCAGGTGTCACTTTTCTTTCCTTCAGTAATATATTTTTTTTCATTGACCCTTCTCCAGGGCACAGCCATTTCTGGCATCCTCCATCTCTCTTTGTGGACATGGAGGCAAAGGATTTGTTTAACTTTCAGCAGTGTTTACCGCTCTGACAGTAAATGGTCCTTGCCTCCTCTTCTCGGACCATAGCCTCTCCTGCCAGGTCTTACTTTGTGTGTATTGGAAACAGTTCTTAGTTTGTCAAGTCCCCTGGTTAATCTTTCCCCACCTTTGTTTATCTTGTCATTTGGCTTTCACTTGCTTAACTCATTCCTAATTTCAATCTGCCTGTGATTCTTTAGTTTTGATTCTTGCCCTTCTTCATTTTGAGGTTTTTAAATTGCATTTCACTCTTTACAAATAGTCACAAAGAGTTTAATTTTTCCCTGATCTAATCATGCATCTTTGAATGTCATAATTCTCCAATCAGGCAGGCAAGTGTCTCAGTAACCTCATATCCTAGATCACAATGGTGAGGGTATATTTTTCCCTTTGATGCATGCAGCTCCCATTATTGCTAATGAAAGGTCTTCATGTGCATTAAGGGGAAACTAGGCCTCTAATGAGATACAGGGAGGAATTGCAGCTGATGATTCCACTTCTAGCCCACTGTACTAGAACAGAAATGCACTCTCGGAGGCAATGGGCCAAAGAAATACAAAATGCATGTGCTGCCTACATAAAATGTCTTGTGTGGTCTTAATGTACGGGAGGTAGATATTGTTTTGGCTTGTAGTCTCTGATACTCCATACCTGCGAAAGGAGACCCCCCTTAGGGAGGCAGAAGACCCAGGTACTTGGAGAAGAAAGTGAAGAGACAAATTATATTTGAAATAGCTTTTAAGAACAACCTCCAAATTATTAATAATATTTTACAGTTCACAAAGTACTTGCTCATATATATTCTCATTTGGAATGAGAAAGGAGTACAAATGCATTAGGAAGCCAATGTGCTTGGTACCGAAAACACTAAAGGAATGAGACACATAAAATTCCTGCCCTGGGATAATGAAACCAAACAAAATGTTGTGATTAAGTGAAGCTAGCCCACCTCTAGGTGGCAGGGCCAGAACTGGAGCTCCGGTGCTGTTGTACTCTTACCCTGCAGTCCCCAACCCTGGGGCCGCAGACTGGTACCAGTCCGTGGTCTAATATGATTGAGCCATTCTGTTCACAAGATGCTCTCTGATGTACCATGGAGTTGAGGTGTGTTCTCTGTAGCATTTGGAACTTAAAAGGTTGCATACTCTCTCAAGAAGGGACAAGGAGTTAGGGGCTAATTTGAAACCTCTTACATCTCCCATCACCTTAACTGTTCTAGCTGGGAACTGAATGGAAGAGGTGAGCTTTTGGTGCTTTGCTAAAGATTGGTGGTCTAAACAGGTGGCAGGGTATTCTAAATTTGGTTTGAGATGAAAACATTTCAAGCAAACAAAATTAAGCTAGATTCTTTTGACAGTGAAGTATTTCTTTAGAAATGCAGATGTCAGTTTTATTAAAGTACAGATCAATATTGGAGAAAGAATGCTTGAGGGTGTGTTTGTGTGTTTAAGAACTACTCCTAACAAAAAACTTGGGAAAAGTATAACTCACATTTGCCTCTGACTTCTAAACTTATTGTGGTTTTGCAATGGTAATGTGGAGTCCATTCCTTCCGACTTCTAAACCTACAGAAGAAGGGAAGCTGTGGTAATTTGTTAGGAACAAAGACATTTGCATTTGTGATGTTCATGTCATTCTGTTCATGCTTCTGTGAATTCACAAATGTACAGAAATTCAGAAATCGTCTGGGGTAGGAGAGGGAAAAAGGGAAGGTGTTGATTTTGCATTTTTATGAAGCCCTGATGTGGCAAATCTCAGATGACAATCTCCCATCTTGTATCAACGGGCTGTAGCAATTTCGGGGTGCTCTGCTGCAAAGTGATTAGAGGCTGGCATGGCAAAACCTTCATGAATTCTGAATATATTCAGTGTTAGCAGTAAATCATTGCTCCCGATTTAAAGCACACTTGGACAAAAAAGATTGTCTTCTGATGCTCTCATTACCTCCAGGAAGAAAAACCAACCAGCCATCCAATAGAAACGGCACTTTTCCTCAAAAAGATGAGTGTTGCTTACCCTGTCAGTTCCGTACTTCTGAGTTTCTCTCTATCTCTAATTTGGCAAGTGGGTTTTAGCTTTGCAAATGGAGCATACTGTGGGACAAAAGTAGAATTACAAACTTAAACTTTAAAAATGGTGAGCATCGTGGGTCTTCCTCGGCACGATACTGATGTTAGAGCACCTTCTGGTGCTTATTTAACAAGTAGACGTGTCAAACACTGAGCTCAACACTGGGGATGAAAGGGCAGTAAGTCCCGACGCTCCAAGGATTTAACCAAGGGCAGCATTGCCCAAAGTGTGGCCCACCTGCAAACTTGTTAGAAACAAACATTTTCAGGCTTCAGGCCAGACTTGCTGAATCAGGTACTTTGAGGGTGGACCCTAACCACTAACACCCTAACCCTAACACTACTTGTGTTTTAAGCAACGTCCCTGGTCATTCTGTTGCTTGCTAAAGTCTCCTCTAGTACAGATACTTCTGGTGGGGTCATGTCCCAATAAACCTATTGTTAAGTTGAAAATATTTTACATTGAAAATGCATTGACTACACCTAACATCATAGCTTAGCCTAGCCTACCTGAAACCTGCTCAGAACACTTCCACTGGCCTACAGTTGGGCAAAATCATCTATCACAAAGCCTATTTTATAAGAAAGTGTTGAATATATCATGGAATTGATCAAATACAGTGCCCTGCGTTGGTGGTTTACCCTCGTGATTGCGCGGCTGAGTGGGAGCTGCAGCTCGCTGCTTGCTGCTGGCAGCGTCATGAGACAGTATCGGACTATGTATCATCAGCCCAGAAAAAGATCAAGATTCAAAATTTGAAGTATGGTGTCTATTGAAATTGCATTGCCTTTGTGCCATCGTAAAGTTAAAAAATGATAAGTTGAACCATCCTAAGTCGGGCACCATCTGTACAGTGGTTCCTGAATCTGTCCTTGTTGCTTTAGGAGATTTTAGAAAATTAAAAAAAATTATTTAAAGAATAAATAGTAAGTGTATGAAATAAGGCTTAGAAGTCTTTTTTTTTTTTAAAGTTATCAGATGACATTGAGCAGACATAATGCAATAAATCATTATAGAGTAACCACCTGGATCTAGAGGTGAGGAGGAGGAAGAGGAAGAAGAGGGCCAAAGGCTGGCAGGAATCCAGGTCTAGAAAGCCTTGTTAGGCATGAGGCTGAGACAATAGCAGAGCTTTGTCTACCTGACTGTGCTGTTGCAGTGGCCCCCCTGCAGCCGCAGTGTAGACACTGCATCAAAAAGGACAGCAAGGATGTGCCACTTCACAACCGTGCACTGAAAACTCCTCAGTGACATTAGTTCTGTTTTGAAATCTATGTTGAATCTTGGCAGAGAGGGAGAAATTGTGACAATCTGCTTCCTACCCTCCCCCTCAACTTCTCCTAATTAGGATCAAGGAGTCAGATAAAAAGCAAACACAGAGAAGATTAGAATATGTGTTATTTTTCTAGCAAAAATATAATTTCTAAACACAAGTCCCACAATTTATGTCGAAAAGCATGTTGATGTTGGAAAAAAAATAATCACACTGTTCTCTGCTGTGGTGTTCAGTTGGAATCGTGCAATTTTGTTTGAACTGAAAGCTTCAAAATATGACCTATTAAGCTTTTCGAAAGCTTTTTGTGTATATGAACATCATTGATAGAGCATGCAAGATATTCGACATTCAGTGAAGGAAGTTCTTTTTGAGCACCTTTATAAAATTGTAAGGAGAAGTGTAGTTTTAGCAAACTACAAAGTCTCAGAGCTAAGAGCCTATTTAAAATGGGGAATACCTGGGGAATGCCACCTGGGGAGAGCTTATCTGTGCCCCTTAAGGCAACTGAAACAAATCATTGGTGGCATTGAGAATACAGTTCTCATCTTTCTTGCTGCCAATATCTCTTTTTTCCTCTCCACTTCAACTTTTTTTTTTTTTGCAGTGTTTTCTGAAAGTCTTTTTTTTTTTTTTTCCAAACAGCATATAGAAATTTAGATTTAATTTGTTACAGCTTGCATTTAAAACTCTGGAAAAATGAGAAGTAATTGGAAGATAACAGTAGCAGCTGCTTAACCAGTTGTTTCAAAATATGGCAATAAAATATTAAAACTTGAGACTTGCTATTTTTGTGCACAGATGTCTGTCATTGGTTATGATAGATTTCTAACCTCCCTACCAAGTTAATATTTTAGGAGGGGGCAGGGGTGGACGATTATGACAAGTTATGGACTTATATTGTTCCTAAAGAAAATTTGTAATAAATGGGGCCCTGACTTTCCATATACAAGCACCTGTTCTCTTTTAAAGAGAAGAAAATAACAGCTCAGCATATACCGTGTTGTTTAATTGACCTGGACTAGAAGGCAGCCTCAGATTTTGGACATTACTACTGGAAAAAAAGCCTGGAACTGATGCAGCCCATAAATCCAAAGAACTCGGGCTTGGAGGGAGAGTGAGAAGCTTTGATGGAAGATGCAGTTTATCTGCATCACAAATGGAAGGTATGGGATGGTTAAAGTATATAAAATCAATATGCAATGCCACACAAGGATGGAGCTTCATCATTCCTGTAAATGGAATTAGCCTGCAGCAGTAGCATGGACTAGTCAGGTTATTTTAGTGAATATACAGAGTTTCATTTGCCCACAGAGCAGAGTACAGTGTATCTCAAATTGGGCATGCCCACAGCAGTTGTGTGTGTGTTCTGGGGAGGCAGGAGATGGCTGTAGCTCGGGGGACAGAGATGGCAATACCTGTGAAATATTGCAGGCTCTTTGATGGGGATGAAGGGAGTGGAAGTATTTCCCGAAGTCTGTTCTAAGGAACACTAGTTTTGTGGGATATTCATAGGTATTACTTGGGTGGGAGGGAAACTTTTCTGGTCAAATAAATTTTGGGAAAGTCTTGCTTAAACATCACTAGACTGGGTTCTTCAAAATTAGCAAATCTTTGAATATATAAAGGGAAATGTAAAGTTTTAACATGCAGTAGCATTCTTTCACTTATTAACTGTGTGCCAATGGGCCAGTTGCTCCTGTTTTCTCATCTTTAAAATGGAGAGAATAGTATTAGCTTTATCTACATGAAATTGCCAGTATTCAACCTTTTTTAAAAAATGGCAATTTCATATGGTTCAGGCCAATTCTATTATCACATTCTGTATGCATATAATAATGCATACCTTATAGGATTGTAGGGAGAATAAAATGTGAGTAAAGCTTTTTGCACTCACAGGAGCAAGCATTCATTAAGTGGTAGTTGATTGTGTGGGCTATAATAACCCAAAGAATGAAACCATACAGTCCTTGTTTCTAGCAGTAGCTCCCAGAACTAATAATGGATTCCAGGGGAAGGAAGCTATAGAGCAGGGGTCAGCTGACATTTTTCTGTGAGGGGCCAGGTAGTAAATATTTTAGGCTCTCTATAGCAACTCCTCAGCTCCACTGTGGTAGTGGGAAGGCAGCCATAGATAAAATGTAAATGAATGGATGAGACTGTGTTCCAATAAAACTTTATTTACAAAGTCAGGCATCAGTCTGGATTTCACTCCCAGGGTTATAGTTTTCTGGCCCTAACTAAAGACAAAGGGAGCAGTGAGTTGTAAAAGCATGAAGATTGAATTGGGTGTTTGGAAACCTAGGTTTTGGTTCCAGTTCTGCCACTGACTGTGTCAAGTTGATTTCTGTGAGGCTTAATTCACTGCTTTACCAAGTAGTTCAGTATTTTCTGCTCTAATAACTTCAAACTAAGAAGAGCATGGAAGGAAATGCTATAAAGCAGCCTAAAATCCTATGCAAACATGTAGCATTTTTTTCCTAGGGCTATAATTTCATTTATTCATTCATTCAAAAAATTCATTTTTAGCATGAATCAGTACTGTGCTGAGCTTTGAGGATATGGTGGTGAATAAGACAGATACTGCCCTTGTCTGTATGGAATGGTATTTATTTTTAGAGTATTCTTATATAATTTAAATGGGTGGTGATGCTGTAAGAACTATTGATTCCTCCACTTTTTACAGAAAACCCTTTGTCCTGAGTAAAATAGAGCAAGGTAAAGGAGAAGGTGAGTTCTTCAAATATAACCTAGACTGGAGGAGGAGAAGTTGCCTTTTCCCAAGATACCTACTGAACAGGATTTAGGATGAAGTCAGGCCTAGCTCGTATTTGAGCTTTAGCCACAGTCTTGTATGTAAGAATAGTATATTCTGTTTATACAGCAGATTCCACTTCCAGCCGCAGATGTTTCCGGCACCTGGTTAATTTATCCAGGAAAGACCAATGCTCATTAAGACTCCCAAGTCCCAGAGCTAAGTTTTATGGGTGGGGAAACTGAGGTACTGAAATGGTTATGGGATTGACTCAGATCACAGCTCACCGGACGTAGGACTCGGGCCAACACAACCGGCGGGCCCTAGGATCGGGACCAAGGCCTCCCTCCGTGGGAATTCCTGACTCTCAAGGGCGGCTGAGACTTCTCAGACAGACCCACGACTCCAATTAAACTTAAGAAGTATTAGAGGGACTTGAGATCCTGCTGGGAGAGAACCCGTTCAGACAAGGAAGCTTGAATCAGGAAACCAGATGCTGCTTCGGGGCGGAAGAACTTTGGCAGCATCAGAGCTGAGTGGGAAGGCTGCAGTCTGTCAGAGACAAGCAGCACAGTGCGGAAACACAGGCTCTTTTTTCTTTCGTGAGCTGGTTGCTTCTGTCCCTTGAGTGGCCTGTATTAAGGTTGTCTCTCAGAGGAGAAGTATCCTGGAACCAAGATGTATTCCTGTCTAGATGGCT
This sequence comes from Eulemur rufifrons, assembly GCF_041146395.1. Lineage (NCBI taxonomy): Eukaryota > Metazoa > Chordata > Mammalia > Primates > Lemuridae > Eulemur > Eulemur rufifrons. The sequence goes on from NC_090985.1 coordinate 46,305,709, forward strand.
GGGCTCATGTGTCACTTTCAGTTTTGCCAAGCCTGTCCAGAGTTGGAGCACAATGTTTTACCCCTTGACCCCTCTCTCTAGCAGTGGTTACCAAGGGAAGGGCATTATCAGAATCTCCAAAAGTGGCTGTGAGGTTGGGGGAGCGGGAGTGTTAGGCACATTTTGAAAAAGCATATTTAATATTATGGCTTAATTTTGTATTTTGGAAATAAGAAAAGAGAACCTGTTGGTTTTGTAATTTGCCCATCTTGGCATTTGCCAAAACTACCAAAAGTAGTTCAATCAAATTTTCCTGGCCCCTTGGGATAACCAATGATTCTAAAAATTGTTGGGAGAATGGAAGATTTTAATGTTTATCAAAAGGGGCATGGCTTTAAAAAAGAGAAAGAGAAGGAATGAAATAAAAATAGACTCTTTTTCTAGTTGCCTGGCTGAAACAACAAGCCTAGAGCAAGGAATTCTGGACACTGTCACAGAGATAAGATGAAGACTGAAAATAACAAAATGCCACGTCTATAAAAGGGCTGAATTCCAGCTTTTATCGGGGAAAAGAATGGGTCAGCAAATGTGCTTTGCATTGCGCTTGGAAAAGCCAACTGATTTGGGTTTGCCAGAACTAGTGAGAGAAGGCAGTTTCAGCACAAGAACAAATCGATAGACATGACCTCAGGGCTCTGGATCTCAATTCCAGCAAGTATGTCATAGATGTTCCTGGGTGGTGTGAGGTCCAAGCCAACCAGAGTCTCATCTACTCTGGATTTGGAGGTCAAACTTTATACCTTGTGTGTTCAAAAGCATTATTAGTTTCCTTCTTTGAGAGATGAGAAGGAGGATACAGGATATCAGGACTAGACCTCATATTTACATACCATAGTTTTAAGCCACCAAGATGTGGGGAGTTTTGTCACCAGAGGAAAACTTAAACTATCCTAGTTTACTAAGCTCAGTTTTCTCATCTGTAACATGGGAGCAAGATTAACCTCATACTGCTACTATGATATTTTAAAAAATTCATGTTTGTAAATTGTATAGTTCAATGCCTCAAACATCCTAAGTGCTCAATAAAAGGCAGCTACGTTCATGCTGAGGTTACAATGTTGAGAACAGTTTTTCTCTTTAGCCATCATTGTGGTCATTTGTATAATACAAAGACCCTGAGGAATGGGGCTTTGGTACCGATTCTGTAGGGTATGCCCTTGGAATTGGTTTCTCCAAGGCTGGGTCAGATTTGCTCTGATTGTTTCATACTCTCTCAACTGGTTTTCCCTGTGTCTATGGGCATTTATTCATTTTATACATATTAATCGAGCACCTGGCATACACTAGGCCTCGTGCCAGGCCTCGAGGAAACAAGGGAATAAGCAGGAACCGATGTTTGCATCGGGTGGAGGCCTACAGGTCCTCTGGGCAGGGAGCTGGAGAGGAGGGGGTGGGGGCGAGCCCTCAGATGGCCATGCGAGTCTGCCCTTGCGAAGGAAAGAGGGCAGGAGGGAGCATCTCAGACTGCAGCCCAGTTCTAAGAGGGTTTTGGCCAAGTGAACATGGAGCCCTTGATACAAAGTAGCCTGTCAGAAGAGTCCCGTGGACAGGAAGGGCCCGCCCGCATTCAGCGCTGCGCTCAGTCCATGGCTGGGAGTAGCCAGTGGGAAGCGTGGCCTTGGCACAATGCAGTGGTGGGCTCAGAGCACAGCAGCTGTGCCAGTTGGTCACTTACTCTCCGTGCGGCAGGAGACTTGAGTAGCACATTTTTAAGGCTGCCACAATGTCTTCACGGAATTGACAGTCTGGAAGGGGAGACAGGCATTAAACAAATAATGATGCCAGTAATCAGCGATTTGCAATTGTGATTGGGAACATGGAGAGGTGCAGGAGGCCACGAGAAGGCATCACAGAGTATCTGTTATCAGGAAAGGCCAGAAGGCTTTCCTCAGGGCAGGGTTCCCTGGGGATGAGGTTTGAGGGACAAGCAGGAGTTGGCCAGGTGAAGAGGAGTGGGGAGAGTATACCAGAGAGGGTGAGAGACTGGGGCTCAGACGTGCACTGGAGCAGAGAGAGAGGTAGAGGGAGACTGAGAGCACACAAGCAGAGTTGATGGCTGACAAATTGTCATAAAATTCTAGGGGCTCAAAAAAGGATCGTTTCTGGTTTTCCTTTATTTTTTTTCCTTGGGCTTCAATGGTTGCATATTTTTTCAGGAAAAAAGGACTTCCCTCCTGCTCCAGCTGAGACCTCGTACATAAAATATCAAAGAAGTCAGGATTTTTCTGCTCCTCGGGGGACGTTGGGACATTCTGGCCTTGCTGTTGAAGATTTTCTCCATGAAATCATTGATACTAAGGGCCTCTCAGAGTCGAAGAGAGGTCCCAGTCATCTCCACTGTATTAAAAAATGATGAAATGCTGAAACAGGTTATAAAACTGGTCCTGTGAGTACACCTCAAGGACTCACTATGTAACTTTAATGTTTGGAGATTAACCACAAGAGTCTAAGTAGGGCCGGGTGCAGTGGCTTATGCTTGTAATCCTAGCACTTTGGGAGGCTGAGGTGAGAGGATCACTTGAGGCCAGGAGTTTGAGACCAGTCTGAGCAAGAGCGAGACCCCGTCTTTACAAAAAATAAAAAAAATTAGCCAGGCATGGTGGCTACATGCATGCCTGTAGTCCCAGTGTCTCTGGAGGCTGAGGCAGGAGGATTGATTGAGCCCAGGAGTTTGAGGTTGCTGTGAACTATGATGAGGACACTGCACTCCAGCCTGAGTGACAGAGCGAGACCCTGTCTCAAAAAAAAAAAAAGGTCTAAGTAGAAAGCCAGCGGTGTCCTGCCCACCCAACCCCACGCTGCCACCCAGCCTTAGATAGGCCCTGCTGAGTTCTCTGAGTGTGGGTAGCTCCGTGCAGTGACTGGAGATGGCAGAGGAACACATGCATGCACCGACAAACCCAGAGAGTCCCGCCTCGGTGTTCAGTGAGAGAGGCCAGGGGAGACATAGATCTTCTGAAATTCCTCATGAGCCTTTTTCTGAAATCGATGGCTTTTCTCAAGCACTAAGAAACCTTTGCTGTTTTGTAAAGTAGGCCAATCTTCTTAAAACCTGTTTCCCTTCACCTAATTGCCCCGGTCAGACCCTCTGATAACCAAGGATATCCACCCCAAGAGAATCTCAGATGATTCCTGGCCTCTCTGGACAAGAGGCCCCACCTTGAGCTCTGACATTGACTGTTTGCATTTAGTTCCAGGGCCTCCATTGGGGACTGTTATCTTTCCCTCTTCAACCTTAAATATATTAGCAATATGTATAAATCTCAGCGACCTTCTCTTGGAGGAGAATTGCATTTCTAATATTACTTAAAAGAAATCAGTTCTGTGTGATGAAGCATTTAATTCTGTTTTCTGCCATCTATGCACCTGAAGAATGATTCTTATTAGATTAAAATTTGTCTAAGAGTGTATTAGCATTGAGTATTTTCTCTGCTCTTTCTTGTCAAAGGAATACTCCCTCCCACGCACCCTCCGTAGCTCATTTCCAAGTCTGTACATCTCATTGTGCATCTGCTGCTGCTCTGCTCAGGCCTGAGTAGCCGCTGACAGTGATTGGCAGAAAACTGTTTCCAAGAATATTAAAAAAAAAAAAAAAAATAGAAGAAGAAGAAAAAGAAGGAAAAAGAAAGGGAAAAGAGAGGGAGAAAAGCAAACCAACACACAGAGAGAGAGAGTTTTATAAAAGAATGACAAAGAAAAAAATAGGCTTTTGCTTGCTTCTTATGATTGATAGTGCAGACCAAGATGCTGGCCCTTTGAATTGCAGCCACCAGCTGGCATTTGCTGTGTCACCCATATGACACCCTTATTTGGAACTGAAAAATCCTATATTCAAAGTGCTGAGTGGGGTGTTTCTGGTTTGCATTTTCTCAGCCCCTACTCTTCTTAGCTTTTAAGCACAAGAATATGGGGTTTGCAAAGGACATAATGGGAGAGAGTGGGGACACTTTGTTTTCCTAGCATGCTCTGCCATGTAAATTACTGTTTAAACATGATTTAGAGCAAGAATGCTTAGATCCAGAGAGGGTGGGAAGGCCAGGGCTCTCCTTCCATTCACTTTGTTGTCCCTTTTCTCTTTTCATGATGATTTGTTTTGGATAAAAAGGTCTTAGACTGTGTCTACACAGCATTAGGGAGACCTGTGGAGAATGTAAGCTCCAAAGAATAATTCTCCAGATGCTGCAGATGTTCTTTGTGACTTAATTTTTCTAGAATGAAGCCTTGAAAATGCCCCTCCACCTGCTGAAAATGCTACAGTGATGGCTTCTCATTGCCCTCTGGGTATGGTTGAAACTCTACAATTTGATGGGCGAGGAATTTGGTGAGATGGCCCCTGAATGCCCTTGAACCTCCTCTGGTGCTGCTTTCTGCACACACACTTTACGCTTCACGTGAGGTGTCAGGTAGGGTCCAACCAGGAACACGGGAACCAGTGTGAGTTCTTGAAACAGGGGGACTGAATGCAGAGAATTGGTCACACAGGTAATGAAGGGCTGAGAAGCCAACAAGGGATGATGCAGATGATCCATTCAGAGGTTAGCAGGCAGAAAGGCAGAGGTGTCAGGACAAAGGCTGCAGATCAGGCCTTGGTCACCTGGCAAAAGCAGGAACCATGTGGGCCTGACATCCAGGGGATACAAGAGCCACGGATGAGACAGAGCTGCCAGAGTCAAGGAAAGATGGAGAGAAATAGCCTGGCTTTCCCTTTCTCTTAACTTCCTGGATTTGTCAGCTTGGGCTGCTATAACAGAATAGCAGAATGGGTGGCTTAAATAACAGAAACTTATTTTCTTAGTTCTGGAAGCTGGAAGTCCAAGATCAAGGTGTCAGCAGGGTTGGTTCCTGGTGAGAGCTTTCTTCCTGGCTTGTAGATGGCTACCTTCTGTGTCCTCACGTGGTCTTTCCTCTGTGCACATGGGGGGGGGAGAGAGAGAGAGAGAGAGAGCGAGCATGTGCACACTCTCTCTAGTGTCTTTTTCTCTTCTTATGAGGACACCAGTCCTATCAGATTAGGGCCCCACCCTTACAACCTTGCTTAACCTTCTGTCCTTTAAGGTCCTGTCTCCAAACACAATCACATTGGGGGTTAGGGTTTCAATGTGTGAATTTTAGAGGGACATAACTAAGTTCATAACACTATCTCCTATCAGCACCTCCCAGGGGCCAAACCAGTGGCTGACATGGGAACCTAGGAATTGCAGCCCCTGGGGGCCAGCACCTGTGTGATGAAGAACAAAGGGTTGTGTCAGATTCTGCTGAGCAACCTGGGGTGTGTATGTGGGTGGTGGGTGTATATTCAAAATTGGGGTTCTATTAGAAAATGAATGGGGGAATGCATGCTAGTCTGCAACAGTGTACCACAGACTGGTACCAAACTACTGTTTCTGGAACCAAGCACATTCTTTTTCTTTTCTTTTTTTTTTTGTTGAGACAGAGTCTCACTTTGTTGCCCAGGCTAGAGTGAGTGCCGTGGCGTCAGCTTGGCTCACAGCAACCTCAGACTCCTCGGCTTAAGCGATCCTACTGCCTGAGCCTCCCGAGTAGCTGGGACTACAGGCATGCGCCACTATGCCCGGCTAATTTTTTCTATATAGATTTTTAGTTGTCCATATAATGTCTTTCTATTTTTAGTAGAGACGGGGTCTCGCTCTTGCTCAGGCTGGTCTCGAACTCCTGACCTCGAGCAATTCACCCGCCTCGGCCTCCCAGAGTGCTAGGATTACAGGCGTGAGCCACCGCGCCCGGCCCTTTTTTTTTTTTTTCACATTCTTGCCTTGTTCATATTTTCTCTTTGCCTGGGGCCCTCCCCGGCCCTTTTTCTCTCTACTATCCCTTTGCCTGGCTGAGCTCTCATCTTCAATGCCATCTCATCTATGGGTTCAATTCTTTCATTTATTGAACAAATATTTATTGAGCATCTACTAGATGTCAGGTGCTGTTCTATGCTCTGGTGATATAAGAGCCAACAAAGTACATTATTTGCCTTCAAGGAGCTTACAGTACAATGGAATCAGAGGAGGCAATAAATAATAAATGAGCAAATACATTGTATTTCTGATGGGAATAAATAAAATGGAGAAATAGAAAGCAAAGTAAGGAAGACAGGGAGTGCCAGAGATATGAGTGTGTGTCTATTTTATGCTAGACTGGCCAAGAATGCCTCAGAGACAAGGAGTGTCTAAGCAGAGAATTTAAGGAGAGGAGTCCTGAGGGTTGTGGGAAGCTGAATAAGGACCCCCCAAATATGTACACATCCTAATGCCCGGACCTGTGAATATGTTACATTACATGGTAAAAGGGACTTTGATGATGTAATGAAGGATTTGAGATGGGGAGATTATCCTGGATGTTCTTGGTGGACCTTATAAGTGGGAGGCAAGGAGGTCAGAGTCAGTAGTAGGAGATGTAATAACCAAAGCAAGAATTTAGAGTGAGAGGAGAGGTCCAGGAATAGGCCAGGAACCAAGCAATGCAGGCGAACTTTAGAAGCTGGAAAAAAACGAGGAAGCAGATTCTCCTCTGAAGCTTCCAGAAATAATGCAGCCTTGCTAGCATCTTGATTTTAGATTTCAGATCTCCAGAACTGTAAGAAAATACATTTGTGTTGTTTGGAGCCTTTAAGTCTCTGTGGTAATTTGTTACAGCAGAAGCAGGAAATTCATACAGGCTATCTGGGAGAAGAATGTTCTAGACAGGAATAATAAGTACAAATGTCCTGGGGTAGGAGGGTGCCTGGTGTGTTCTCAGTTCCATTTATTGATCATTTTCACAATTAACTAATTCATTTAAATTAAGTAATTATTGAGCACCTGTCATGTCATAAGCATTTTTCATCACTCCCCTACTCCCAGCACCCTAAGTTTATCTCACTGTTAAAATCACTTCTTTTTTTATGTTTCTGCCACTTTGCCTATAAACTACTTGAGTGCAGGGGCCTAGATTTTTCTTTTTTGTTGCCCTATTCTCAGTGCTTACACAGAGTATGCACTTAAAAAAAATACTGCATTTTGAAAGCTGAAGACTTTTCAGGAAACTTTCCTTGGTACAGATAAATGCCATCAAAAGCTGGCATTCAGAATAGTCTCCTTCAGTGTTTATCTGCCCATCATTGTTTGGATTTGTGGACTGGGCAAAGAAAGAGACGGTAGGGGGCACAGACTGACTGTTCGTATGGTTTCTAGAACCCGGAGCTGAGGTTTATTGGGTGCCTTCCTAATCTGTGGGACAGTAAGGTCTGTCCTTCATGTGAGGGGTGTTAGTGGGTCCCTCATTAGTGGCACTAGGGATCAAGGGGCCACTGTTGCTGGCGAGGGGAGATCTAGGCTCTCAAGGTCACCATTTCATTAAAGATTTTGCTGCTTAGTTCCTATGTAATCCTTTGTGAGCCCAGCTGCCATGGTAACTGGGGAAGTTATCAAAATCCTGCAGGTCTGAGGACATACTCACCCTGCTGCACTTCTCCCTGGGGTGGTCTCTGGCTCTTGTCTGCTTCCGGCTAGCACACAAGCCTCACCAGCTGGGGAGAGAGAGGCGCTTTCATCAGAACCCTTGGAAGCTGTTCAGGGGGCCTGTTTGCTGATTTTCAGACGTCCTGCTCACCAGTGTCTTCGTTCTTTCACACTCCAAATACTTGAAACTGCCACTGGGTCACCCTCAGCTCCCTGCAATTAACCATTGACTTAGAAAATCCAGCTGTGCTCAGCATTTCACTGATGATTACAGATGCAGGGAAAGAGGCCGAGGCTCTCAAGTAAGCCAGTTGGAGGAAGGAGGGAGGGAAGGCGTCAGAAGGAAGATGAGGGCCTGGTGTGTGTGCAGGGACAGGGGTGCCGGGAAGAGAGAAGGGCAACAACAGACAAAGTGCAGGAGTGTGCAGGTGGCCAGGGGGTGGCCTGAACGCACCTCCGTTTTAGCAGGGTAGGGCTCAGGGAAAACAGGGAAAGGTTATGAGAATTGGAAGACAGAGAAAGGTTGGGGGGTTTACAGAGAACCAGAAACAGAGTGAGGGCCTCTGTGTTTGTTATCTCTTTTACATTCCACCTCCAATGTGCATGTGGTAGGCATTATCATTCCCATTTTTGTTAATAAGGAAATGAAGGCTCAGAAAGGTTCAAGATAGCACACGGCAGAGGCAGGATTCAAACCCAACGTGTTCCTTGCTCACTTTCGTATTTCTCATAAATGTAGAAAGATTAAAATGTTAGACAGTGGACCTACCCCTTGGAGTTTCAAAGCCCTGAGTCAGCCAGGTTACGCTGCGGTGACAAATGACCCCATCTCAGTGACCTACAGGTTCAATGGTTTACCTTGCACTCATGCTTCATGTCCACCGCGGGGGCTTCACTCCACGACCCAGGCGGGGGGAACAGCCTCTACCTTGAACGGGGCCTTGTTCGTAGTGAAAGGAGAAGAGAACGTGGCGAGCTTTGAGCTGGCTCTTCTTGGGAATGGCTGGCGTGCTTCTGCTCATGTTTCTCTCCCAAAATCGCATCGTCCGGCCAAGGCTGCCGTTGCCAGTGCGGCGGGGAAGCAAACCTCCCAGGGAGGGCACTGCCTGCTGCAGAATATCAACGCGGTCGGCCACACACAGCTGGCACTTATTGGCGGGGCCGCGCCATCGCCCGAGTCAGGCGTGGCCTGGGCCGGGGCAGCAGCGCCCGGTAGTAAGGCGGGCAGAAAGAATCTTTCCTGAACAGGCTTCTGTCACGAAGCGGCTGTGTCACCCTGGGCTTTCTCAGCCTCTGTGATCGTGTTTCCTCTTTGGTCAAGCTTCCTCTCGTCCTGTTTGCCGCGGTTCCAATAAAGTTTTAGCGAGCACGGACTTGCCTTTTCTTTGGCAAGATGGCGGAGCACGGCCTGACGACTGGCGTCGCGGGCTTTTTGGACAGGTATGTGGTCTTTCCGCTGCTGGAGTTTCTGCCTGTGACGGAGGTGAGGGGGTCTTTGAGCCTGAGGAAAGCGTGGCACGGGGGGAGGTGCCGGGCAGGGCAAGGCGGGAAGGGGGCGGCTGTGGCGCTGGGCCCGGCACACGGGCGAGCCGGTCGCCAGTGAGGTGCCTTCTCGCTCGCAGTTTAGTGTCGTCCCAAGTAATAACACCAGAATTTGGCGGTGAGGAGGAGTGAAGTGACGGTATGAAAACCTGATTACATTCCACAGACCAGAGCAAATCAAGCTGTCAAGCCAAAATCAGTGGGCCCTGAGAAAGAAAACGACTATTTGTGACCAAATGATACAATCTATCACAGGGAGTGGTTACTGGAACCCGGGGCAGAGAGAATTGTGAGGAGAAGCTGCCGGACAGGAGCCGAGACTTTGCAGGGAGGGTGCAGTGAGCTACGGAGCACACAGGAGGGATCTGGAGGAACAAACGCCCCAAACCTATCTCCTGCCTTCTGCCAGTCTCTAGTATGTATCTGGACGCCAGAGGCAAGGGACTTTATTATGCAGTTCTTGCAGGCCAGTTTCCTGGGACAGAGAAGTGAGTGGAAAAGCGTCGAGAGTGAATATGGAGAGGCACATGGAAGATGATTTGGTCATAATCTGGATATTAAAATTGCAGGAAAATGTACCACAAAGCATTTCTTAAAAACTAGCAATCCTCATTCCTAAATGACTTAGGAGGAATTCCAGGCTGACTGTTCATAAAGTTAAAATGGGGGAAAAATTAAGATGGCGATAAATCTTCCCTAAAATCCTGCTATAAATCTAGGGGAAAACCCTTGTGGGTGACATAAGGCATAACCTTTAACAGCTAATAGTCTTGAAACTGTTCGCATCTGACCCTTCTGAGTCTCTAAGTGGTTTCCATTCCAACATTGTCATTTATCTTGTGATATTTACTTTATTGTGGTAAGTTGCAATGTTTTTTTTTTTTCTCCGCGAGTCTGTGATAAAATAAACTCACCAGAGTAAGATGAATGCCAACTTGTTAACAAGCCTCACATAGGAGGGAATGAAGCTAAGCTAGCCCAGCAAGAGGCATGACAGTTTTGTCTCCTTCAACATCAGTCCCTAAGAGATGGTCCTCTGTGCATTTATGTGTTGTTACATATGGTAAGTTGATAGAAGATCTCTAAATTCTGAAAGGTTCTTGAGAAAAATGGCGGAGGGCAAGAGATCTCTCTAAGGCCTTGCATCTTCCTGTTAACCTTTCTCTCCTCAGATTCTTTCTCAGTTCCCTTTCTGAGGGCATGTGGTACTCTCATGTTTCCTTGGTTGTCCAGTTACCCTAGGTTCTAGGATTTGGAGTCCTCCACGGGGTCTGCTTTCTGTAGAAGGAGAAGAATGCTCAATATCTTCTCCCCATAATCTCACCTCTGCCTAAAGGGGGTGAAGAATTCTTCCATCCCTTCCATTACTCTTTGCGCCCATTTCTTAGCTTCCTTTTCCTTCTCTCAGTGCAAGAGAAAGCTGCCAGTTGTGGTGCTCAGGGCCTGAGGCATCAATGGAATCTATTCTCCATTCTCTCTCTGTCTGCTTCCCAGGTCCTCCTACTCCTGTGCAGTAACCATACCGAGGGCCCGTATTGCAGGTTGGCCGGACTCATCCATTTGTCTGCTCAGGTCAGAAGCTTAAGGTCTGCCGTACATATATCACCATCACTGTTACAACTGGGAGAAAGCCCAAATGTCATGCTTCTCCACAGAACACCTTGGATCACCTGCATTATGGGATTGTCAGGGACTTGTTCTGTTTATAAAGAATTATATTTTGCTTTCCTTTGATGTTTGTTTCTTGTGTGAATGCTTCCTTAGTCGGGAACTCTAGAAGAGAGAAGAAATTTGAGATTAAGGTTTGGGCACCAAAGTTTACCCCAAATTTAAGCCCTTTCTTTAGGCTTAATGTCATTTTCTCTTTCTATTCCTGCACAATTGCAGTTGAGGACATACCAAACCACACAGAGGACTTAGTGTTGAAAGAACTGGGGTTTCGTCCTATTATTGGACGTTTGGTTGCAGCTAACATAAACCACTCTAGCTACTTTTAATCCGAAATGGAATTAGGCACTCATAACATCCTTGAAGTGCTGGAGGAGTGGGCTGGGCCTTGCAGAGTGACTGACTTCCAGAACAATACCATAGAATCAGCCCAGTTGGGAAGCTGCCACTTCTGCTGCAATCCTGAAGTGTGGGAATCCAAAAGCAGACGTGGCAAGTGATGCGTCCAGGAACACACCATCCTGATTGTGATCTGGGGTGAGGAAAAAGCCATGGCAGTCACTGCCTCAGCACTGTGCCACAGCTTCCAGATCCACATCCACAAAACATAGACCCCTCCATCCTGCCACTTACCCCCGTGCAGCCAGTGATTGGACACTGCCAATTGGACATTGTTACTGCAGGAAAATCCAGTGCCCCTGTGAACAAGCTGGTCATCAGCAGTGTCAGAAGGACCCAAAAGGAGACCTTCACCTTTGTCACATTTTCCAAATCTCATGCAATTGTATATGTGTGGCCAACCTAAATCATAATTAAATTTTAACTGCAAGAGATTACGGGAAATACCACTTTTAGTTTTTTGGTCTTTGTAGTTTGAGAAGGCACACTAGGATAATGGATATGGTAGGACAGTGGATTTTGCATGCCTGGAATCCACAGTTAAAAATATATTTTAATCAAAACCCAGATTGTGTGTGCATGTGTGCACGCACACATATGCATGGGTTCACAGTGTTTTACAAAATGATATTTACTGTGTACAGAAATAATCCAGCCATGGAATATGAAAAATAGAGACATTTATTGAAGATGATACAAGATATAAGAAACATTGTACATAGGACAATGATGCCTCAGTTCCCTTCAAAGTAGGCACCTTGGGACCTCACAAAGTTCTCCCAGCGTCTCTTAACCCTACATGTTCACCATTCTCAGGTGTTCTGCTTGTTTCAGGCCTTCTAGAACATGGATCACTTTCAACCTATTCCCCACCATCTTTAAAGCATTTGTGCCATGCTTTTATTTGCACTGTATTCATTGCATTGTCCTGAATCAATCCAAAGCCTTCTGAATCATCCAAATGGTTTCTGCAGGGGAATGTTCAAGCTTAACGCAAAATTTGATGCAGATTCGTTGCTCTACTTGCTCAGTCATTTTGAATGCGATGGCCACACAGTACACATGGTCACTCGGCAGCATCTAGCACCCCACTGACTAGTACAGTGCAGTTATCATTGTTCAGGCATGTGCATTCCAGTCCACTCTCCCTGGCTGCCAGGTTACATCGATGTCAAGCTGTTCTTGTTATATTAACAGTGGCTGGATACTTTCTGGACAGACCTCGTATGATACACTGTATATTCTATTCCATTTCATTCCATTCATTGTGTTCCATTCTGTCCCATTCCATTCTATTTCACGTTTTAAAAAAAGCTGGTTGTGATAATGGACTTTTAGTTCTCCTAAGTGATTGCAACCTCAAGTTTGACGAACCCTGTACTAGGGAAAGGGTGGTTTCTGGGCACCTGTGTACCATATTCATGGCACATGGGCTACCCAGGAAAGGTTTTTGTACATTGCAGAGTTCTACATTTTGTAAGATGGCACTATCCTGGGTCCTATTTCCCAGGACACTCCCTCCACCCTCACAAATTGCTATGGTAATTTAATATGAGAAATTATTGGATGTGTTAAGTGGTTGGACTGCCATTCTTCTCAAGCAGCATGTAGGAATTTTCACACAGATCCCCTCTCTTTCCTTACTCTGATTCAGTGTTCTGAACTGTGGGGGTTATGGAAGCACTACTGAACCCATTGATCACACTCTGGAGGAGGTGATATCACTTCTATGCTGAGGACTCTTCTTTCTCACCACCAGGTGGTTGGTGAGGATGGACTTTTATATGGATCTCTGATGCCTGCAGTTGGAAGATGTTTTAATTGTGAGTCTTTTCATGACATGGACTTTTCTCACTCTACAGGCAAATGCTCAGACCATGCATATAGTAATTCAGCCTTCATGGTATTTTCTAGAGAGGGGCAAACTGCCTTCAGTACCATTAACCTGACTTCTGAACCATGAAATAAGAAAAAGAGAGAGAGAGAGAAAGAGCACAGTGAGAGAATGGCCATAATTCCCATTTCCATACTGTTCTAAATATCTCTTTATTATAATATTTATTTCTTTTTATCTGCTTATTCAATGCATTAACCGAACTTTCCCTCCTGGTGATTCATGATTTCTAGATCTAAGACTTAAGATTAGTTATTAATCCCTTCCTCTCCAGCTCGTAAACTCCTATTCATTCTTCAAAATGTCAACTCAATTTTCACCTTTTTTGTGAAGCTCTGATTCTCCTGGGCATAGCTGGCCCTTCCTCTTTGCACCAGCAGCACTCTTTGCATTATATTTATGGTAGATATGTAAATTTACGTATTCTTATTACATCTTGTGATTATTGTCTATGGTTCCTCTTAGATTGATCATCATCTGGGACTTGAATTAGCTATATACGTCATACAATATAGGCCACATTTGCATTTCTTCTTAGATAGGGTTAGTAGGGTAAATAGTGCCAATTCTTTAGGGGTTTTTTTTTTTTTTTGGTTATAATAAAAATTCGAGACATACACAAACTATGACACCATGGAGGGTGATTGATCCATCTTCTCTCTGTGTCTGATTCATTCTCTTTCTCTGAGCCCTTTTTCTTCCCACCTCCCTCACTTCCCACCAAGTATATTTTTCCCTTTAGTCTCTGTGGTAGAAACTGCTAGTTACCTCCTAATATCCAGTTCCCCTTCTCCCTTGGTAATAAGGACCTTGATTTTCAGCTCAGCAGATATAGCCACCAGGTAAAAGACTACATTCTTCAGCCTTCATTGCAGTTAGGTAAAGCTATGTGACTATGTTTTGGACAGTAAGATAGAGGAAAGTGGCTAGGAAATGTGCTTAAAGAAAGAAAAGAGTCCCTTCCGTTCTGCATCCTGTAGTGTGAAACACAGATGGGATGGCTGGAGCTCTGGCAGCCATCTTGGACTGAAGAGTAGTGGAGTGGAAAGATGAATGGAACCAAGGTTCCTGATGACTTCGTGGAATCACCCTATCAGTTCTGGACTGTCTACCTCTGGACTTTTTAATGATGAAATAAAATATAGAGTGTTTAAGCCACTGTTAATTTAACTTTTCTTTCACAAGTGGCCATATCTGATCCTATCTGGTATAACCTGTACCTGGCTCAGCAGTGATTTGAACTTATATGTGTCAGACTTCAAGGTCTTTGTTAGGTACATGCGCTAAGTTTCTGGAGTGAGGTCTGACACAGAGTTGTGGGTATTTCGAAGGGGGAACACCTCTTCTCTTCTTGAGGTGGATAGAATCTCTTCAAGCTGGGTAGCATGCCATGGCTCTGGTTTCAAGGTGAGCTCCTAGCCGTGAGGCTCTAATACAGCAATGTGGACTATAAGAGGTGTGTTCTCTAGAGGAGGCCAGGCCAAGGATACCCTTCCTCTATTTGCTGAGGTTTTGGATACCTTATAGCTTTCTCTTGGTAAGGGCAGTATATGGAAAGTGACTCCCCACCTAGGACATCACCATGCTGAGAGACACTGTCTTCTAGGATGCTGATAACCACGTGGTCATAAACAGAATGGTGGGAGCTATAGACTCCAAGATGTTGAAGCTACAAGAGAACTTAGAAATGCCTTATACAGCTAACTCATTTGGTAGATGAGGAAATGAGGTTTTTAGAAGTAGCCTGACACAGCTAGAAAGGGACAGAGCTGGGACAATTTTCCAGTTTGGTTGTCTTTGCCAAGCATGGTACCTGATCTCCCTGGTATATCAGTCCTCATTCCCCAAGAAGCTGACGCCAAGACAGGATTGTGCAAGGATTTTCTTAGGGGAAATGCCTGTGTTAAGGAAAATGGGGAAGGAGCTGGAACAGCTGGAGGCAGTTGGCAGACTGTGAAGCAAGACTGACCGCAAGTGAACAAGAGAGGGAAAGAAAGTCTGGTGGAAGTACCCTACACTGCTGTGCAGCCCCAAAAAGGCCAGGCAAGGCTGCTGGTGAGTGTTTGAACCACAGTTGGCTATTACAGGAATCCTGTGTGTCCCAGAAATAGGTATTCCCAGAAATTGATATTCCTGCTACTGGAGCAACCCGTGGGAAGGATGGTCTCAGTACAAATGCAGTAGTGAATTTCAGAGTTGGGTCCCATGGTCAATTACACTTCCTTGGTTAGATGTCCACATTCTCATGGCTGCCACATCTGGCATTCATCCACTGCCAATGCTTTTATCCCCTGTGACATACTTTATACTTGTGTTTATCTAATTCAATGTTTTCATAGACAACTAGGCAGATAGGTACATGTGAGGTTTTCTAGTCATGAATGTTAACTTAGGTTACCTCTTTGTGTGGGGATGGATTCTTCCATTTCTTGTGACTTAACAGTAGATTTTGAGCCATGCAGCTGAAGCAATCGAGGTGTCTTTTGATGGAGAGAAGTCCAGTCATCGAGCCTGATAGACGTAGCCCCAAATGTGAACCATGGAACCAAAGCAGTTGCATTACCTGTCTTTCCCACATTTGTTTGGGTGCAAGTCAACAGGATTGCTGGTTAATCCCTCTGATCTTCTCTATAAATTTGTATTAAGTGAGACATTATGCAAATTCTGACTACAAGCATATGGCTAACTTTTAACAGAGATTCTTTGACCAAACTTTAGTCAGGCTCCTGAACCTTCTCCTAAGCCCATCTGTGCACTTTCTTGTAAATCCAGTTTTAGCAAGAACCCTGCTAAGTCAGTTTAGCAAGAACTGCCCACCCCTCTCAATATCTGCTCACCCTTGATATCTCATCAGGTTTCTCATCCTCCACCATTCATCAGGTGATAAAGGATCACTGTGGCCTGTCTTCAGCCAGAATCCTGTTAGTTCAGTTTAGCCGGAGTCCTCCTTACTGCAGTGTTACCTCAGACATTTTCCGTCCACTGACCCTCTGCCCTGATTTTTGGGTAGAAATTCCCACTTGCCTATGCTGTTTTTAGAGTTGAGCCCAATCTCTCTCTCCCACTGCAAAATTCTATTGCAGTGGTCCTTATACCTATTGCCATGGTCCTGGATAAAGTCTGCCTTACTGCACTTTAACAGGGGTCATTGAATAATTTTTTCTTTAACAGTTTTCATCACTGGATTTCCATATGTTTTTCTGCTTGCTCCTTTAGGCCAGGACTGCAAGGCAGATAGAGACATAAACATGTGTTGTGTAGTATGCGCCCTGGCCCTCATGTGGGAGCCACAGAGTACTACGGAGCATCTGGCAAGACTGGGTGACCCATGATGCTTATGGGGCTGTGAGCATTTCTTGTGCTCAGCAGCTACCCAGCATTCTCCAGAACCAAAAATACTGTAGGTTGAGCATGTGTGCCCAATGAAATGGCAAATGCCTTTGGTTGAGACTGGACCAGGTGGGAAGAAGCAGAGTCTGTAACAGCAGGTGCTGCCTATCTACCTGTGTTTTCTGTTCCCTCATGCTGGTGCTCATATTGCCAGCAGGAGGGATTCATTTACTTTACATTCAATAAACATGTATAGCGTGTCACTTATGTGGGGCCATAGAGATGACTAGAACATGATTTTCATTCTCAGATAGCTCACAGTGTGGTGGGTTGATGGACTCTAAGCAGAGAATTAGATCCAGTGTGATAGGGCAACGTGAGCAGAGTAAGAGCAAGAGCCATGGAGAAAGAAAATATGCTACCATAAAACTGGGCCTGCAGGGCATTGGAAAGACTTTCTGGAAAAAGCCATATCTGAGTCTTAAAGGAAAAGCTGAAGTTTACTGGTTAAGGATGGGGTAGGAAGGGGACTCTCAGGCTTGAAAAAAACAACATTGTGTGGGCAGTAAATTGTAGGCAGTTTGTGTTGCTAGAACAGAGGTTCTCAATGTGGTCCTAGGACCCTTAGGAGTCCCTGAGATCTTGTCAAGGGGTTGAGGTCTCATTCTCATTTTCTCATAGGTTTACAATGGTATTTTCCAAATGCTATATAAAGTGTGATATCACAACAGTTTAAATGTGAGATCTGAGAATCTAGCAGATCTGAGAATCTAGCTGTTATTCCAGTCAGACAGTTAAGAGATTTGCAAAATTGTAAAACAATGTCACTTTAGTATTTTTGTTTTGGAAAATACAGCTGTTCCTCATACAATATATGTTATCAACACGTAATGGGTTTCTTACTATTAGTTTAAAATTAATAAAACATTTTAAAAATTGCTCAGCTTAAGTTTCTAATATGGTGATAAATCAACAGACATAATTTATATAAACAAAAGCCCTTTGGAATTTTCAATAATTTTTTGAGAGTATAAAGAGGTTATATTAAATTGCAAAAGAGACTTTGCATGTGTGCTTTAGGATCTTGAGATGGGAAGATTATCTTGGGTTATATGCAGCCAAGGTAATGCCGTGGTTCTTGTAAAAGGGAGGCAAGAGGGTAAGTCAGAGAAGCGATGGATAATGGAAGAGAGGTCTGAGGGATGTGCTCTGAAGACAGAGGGATAGGCCAGGAGGCAAGGAATGTAAGAGGCTTCCAGAAGCTGGAAAAAGCAAGAAAACAGATTCTTTCCTGGAGCCTCCAAAAGAATGCAGCCCTGCTGACATCTTGATTTTAGCCTGTAAGACTGAATTCCAAACTTCTGAGCTCCAGAACTATAAGATAATAGTAAGTTTGTGTTGTTTTAAGCTATTAAGGTTGTAGTAATGGGTTACAGCAGCAATGGGAAACTAATAAACCTGTCCCCCAACTGTATTAGCACCAAATCCCTCAAATAGTCCACAAGTGTCCAGCTCAGAATCCAGCTGAATTCCTCTCAGGGATGTGTACTAGCCAGTCTGAGATTATAGCTAGTTTCCTCTTCATGAAATCTGGTGCGGGAGAGCTTTTGATGTTGTATGTGTACATTGCATGTGGTAACCAAAGATGAGCAGTTTGGAGCCCTGTGTACCCTCAAATTTTACTCTACTGCCCCCAGCATTATTTGCATTTCTATTTTGCACTTATTTTATTTTAGTAATAAAGTGATAATCATTGAGAACATTTGTAGATTAATTTATGTATTTATTTAACAATTATTG
The DNA here is from genome assembly GCF_041146395.1 of Eulemur rufifrons. Classification (NCBI taxonomy): domain Eukaryota; kingdom Metazoa; phylum Chordata; class Mammalia; order Primates; family Lemuridae; genus Eulemur; species Eulemur rufifrons. The sequence goes on from NC_090985.1 coordinate 46,323,829, forward strand.
AGTACCTATTATACTCCAGGCACTGTTCTAGGCACTGAGGATAGAATGGTGAAGAGGACAGATATGGCCTCTGTCCCCATGGCATTACATTCTACTGGGGAAGAGAGACAAGCCAGTGTGTGAGTCGATACACAAACCACATCATATCAGATTGTGATGAGGCTCTGTGAAGGAGATAAGTGTCATGATGTGATGGAGGGTGAATCAGGATGCCATTGTGATTGAGTTGGCCAGGGAACATTTAAGTTAAGACCTGAAGGTTGAAAAAGAGCCATTTAGTTACTTGAGGAGCTGGAGAGCTTTGGTATCAGTATTCGAGGCAGAGGGAACAGCAAGTACAAAAAGCCACAAGCTGGAAAGAGCTTGAGATACTTGAGGAACAGAAAGGAGACCAATGTGGCTAAAGCTAGTGAGAAGGAGGTGCATGATTGATAGAGAGAAGCAGGTGGCCAGTCAGCATGGGGCCTTAGGTGACATAGAGGCAGAATAAGGAGTTCAGATTTTAAGTGCAGTGGAAAGCCATGGGGATTTTTCACACAGGGGAGAGAGAGGATCTGAATTCTGTTTTAAAATACGACCCTGGCTGCTTTGTGCAGAATGGATTATGGGAAGGCAGGAATGGGAGCAGGGAGACCCATTCAGCCTTTTTTATAGTAGTCCAGGGAAAGATAATGGTGCTCAGATTAGGAGAGTAACCAGAGAGATGGATATAAATTATCCAACTCATGACATACTTTGGAGAATGTGCCTATGAGTCTAGGTGACAAATTGGATGTGTCTGTGGAAAGGTGGGGGAGGGTGAGAGAAAGGGAGTGCTTTAGGATGACTCCCAGGTGTTGGGATACATGAGGGGTCCTTTTACTGAGATAGAGGCGAGGCAGCTTTTTGGAAGCAAAGCAGGAACTTATGAGCTTTCCTTTGGAAGCTTTAGAGCTGCTTGCAGGAGATACAAGTGGCAATGTCAGGTAGGCAATGGTATAAATGGCTCTCCAGCTCAGAGTGGAGTTCAGGCTAGAGAGTGAATTTGGGAGTCATGAGGACTGTGAGGCCAGTTAGAGCCCACCACCTGGATGAGATCACCAAGGAAGAGACAGTGTAGACAAAGAGGTGAGGCTACAGCAGAGATGGGTGTACTGGCATTTAGAGTTCAGACAGGCATGTTGAAAACCTGCCAGGCACCTGCCATTTTATTCAACCATTTGGTCTCATTTGTTCCATCTTGTTGTTGGTCACTTCTGTGCTTTGCTTCTCAAATTTGACCATATTTGGGTACTCTAGCCTGCATTTTTCAAACATTTTTAACTGTTGGTTGAATTGAACAAAGGATGAGTCCCTTATGACTGAATTTTCACAGAAGAGAGCTGCTTCCTGGGACTTACTGTGAGAAGAAAGAAACAAGACAGGCAACTGTGGGAGAGTGAGGCATTTGGCCAGGAGAAAGCCTCCTTGCCTCACCTGGTAGGAGTGCTTGGCAATGAGCCAGGCCCCATGAAGAAGGAGAGTCAGGAGTTTTGCTGCTGCTGGAGATACTTGGGGCATGCTGCCTTGTTCTGAATGTTTGGCTAATCTAGTCACTGACCTTAAACCAGTATAGAGACAAAGGATCACTAGAATATGGTGCAACTGATCAAAAAGGAGGGATTTTTTTTTCTCTCCTTATCTTCCCTGCATTTTTCCACCCCCTAATAAAGATGGTAACTATGTATATAAATATGTAACTTTGTCCTCAAGCTAATTCCATAGGTCAGAAATCATGCAGCAAGTGACCCTGGAATCCAAGGGAGTGGAGATTGTAAGTGAGGTTGGCCATTTACCCTACAAGGAGACCTGTATAGTGATTACCTCAACATGTCAAGTATGGTCACATCTTCTTGGTACAGCCTGAAGTGTCACATGCTGACATCAGTAAGAGGTGAGAGAATGGACATTGACCCTAAGTTTCTGTCTCTTTTAAGAACAAACAAGTATAGATGAAGACCTGCTGGTAGTAAACACTGGATTTTCCCACCTCCCTCTTCTTTGCTTATATAGAAACTTTAAAATATTTATACTTGTGTGCATTTAACCATTCCAATAGGAAGGTATACATGTTCTATATTTTAGAGGGGATTTCTGAATTATGTATATTTTCCATTTGTTTTTCCAATAAGTTCTGGACTTGTAAGTAGAAGACCTGTGTTATAGCCTTTTCTCTCTTGCTAGCTGATGACCTTGGGCTAATCAGTTAGCCTTGCTGAGCCTCAGTCTCTTTAGTAGTTAGAAAAAGGTGGGAGACTGATAAGGATGATATACAAGTTAGTGAATGTTCTAGAACCCTGTGAGTATTCTGTGAAATTTGTCTATACAAATGAACAGAGAGTATATATAAATAGTATGGAAATTACCTGGAGGGTTTAGAGATCAAGATGTTCTGAATCATCAGATAAAATATTCTGGTTGGTTTGGGTTGCAAGCTATATATTGCGTTTACAAATGGAAAATTAGGAGATGCCTCCAAAATCAATTCTTTTAATTGAAATAACAGAGAAATAGCAAACTTTGCAAAAGACTGTGAGTTGTTTCTATAGCCAAATCCAGAATTAGCTAATGTTTCACTTTCATGTGTTCTTTTGGATGCCACATGGAATGACAAATTTGGAGCACTTATTCATCAAACATTTATTGAGCACTTACTATGTGCCACTGTACTAGGCACCAAAGATAAGAAAGCAGGCAAGTTAGACAAGCTCCCTGCCCTCATAAGATCACAGTCTGGTGAGAGACAGACAAGGAGAGAGAAAGAATCACCACACAATGTGGGAAGTGCTTCCAGAGAGGAAACAAATGCAGGATGCCTAGTATCAATGTAGAGGTGACCAGTTCTGCTCTGGCTGCATAACAAAATGCCACAGACTGTGTGGCTTAAAAACCATGCATAAAATGACATTTATTTTCTCACATTTCTGGAGGCTGGAAGTACTAGATCAAGGTGCCAACTGATTTGGTTCCTGATGAGGATGCTATCCCTGGCTTATAGATGGTGCCTTCTCACTGTGTCCTCACTTCATGCAGAGAGAGAGACAGAGAGAGCACCCTGATGTCTCTTATTATAAGGGCACTAATCCCATCATTGAAGGCCCAGCCTCATGATCTCATCTAACCCTAATTACCTTATGGACCTAAACATCCTAATTTGTCCATTTTGCCTCAGAGGGCAGGGGACCATGTCTGTTCTGCGGTTTTGCTCAGTCCTATTCAACTCTTATTGAGTGCACGAATGAAGAATCTTTGTGCGGCTGCCCGGAATAAGCAGCCCTCACTAATGGGGATAAGAATGAGAACTGCACACACCATTTCATGTCTTTGTGATGAATGACCTGCTCCCAGGTGCCTCCACATCCCTCGGCCACCTCTTCCTTTGAGGCTCTCAGTTCAGATGTTGTCTCTTTAAAAGCTTTTCATTATTCTCTAGCCAAATTAATCAGGCTGTCTTCTGTGTTTCCACAGCACTTTGGACAGACCTTTAGTGTAGCATGGGCCACATGATTCCACTTATTGTTTGTGTGTCTCTCCCATAACTCAACTTGTGAGGTCCTGGAGGTGGTATGGTAAGGTGGAATCTGCTCCTAACATGTCATGTAATCCTGCATTTGAATCCTGAGTTCACTCATTTACTACTCTGCGACTTTGGGTTTTCTTCTATAAGATAGGGTTCATTCAACATTTACTCTACAAATATTTATAGAGCTTCTACTGTATGTCAGGCACTAAGATGACACTAGGGATGAAATGGAGCTTCTAATCTAGAGGAAGAACAAACAAGGAAACACACCAATAAGTTTCTACTTACAAAACTGTGATATGTGATTTGAGAGAGAATAACAGGGGACCCATTGCATAGGGTGGCCAGGAAGGCCTCTCCGAGGAGGCGAGGCGACTTCTAACCTGAGACCAAGGACAAAGAGAAGCCAACCATGTGAAGGCTGTATAAAGTGTTCTAAGCAGCAGGGGTGGTGTGTGAAGGCAAGAACTGAAGGGAGAAGCTGGTGATGGAAATTGCTGAAGGAAAGCTCACAGGGCTGAGGGGCAGGGAGCAAGAGGACAGGTTTGGAGAAAGAGCCATCTTGTAAACAGCTATATCCTCTGCCCATATAGGACATATAATAGTTGCTCAATAAATACTTACTGAATAAGTGAATGCATAATTGAAGGATTAAAATCAGTCTTGGTTCTCAACAAAGACATGAACTCTAACAGGGTAAGAGTGAATTTCCTGTAGTTCTTTTGTTTTCTTACTGGCGTCCCAGTCTTGGTCACCAAACCATGGCACATGGACCTATTCTAATGGGCTGGGCAATGTGGAAATCACCCGGTGCAAGAATTTTGTTGGTTCTTGTTATTCTTCTCCACCCCAGGTGTAAGAATTTTGTTGGTTCTTATTATTCTTCTCCACCCCAGGACCCCATGCTGGGTGCTTGCTTCCACATCACTGGGCACCAGCTCTGTTGCTGATTGCTCTGATACTACCAATGCTGCAGGCCTAGGCTGTCTCTCTAATGAACTACGGACTCTGTTTCACAGGAGCAAATCAGCGAGTCCTCATTTCTCCTCACAACCCACCTCTCTGAGGTTCAGACTGGAGACAGATGTGAGTGATGGAAGCCAGTGCTACACTCAGAACTACACCTGTTTCCCTGTGACTCAGGCTTTGTCACTGGGCCAAGCTTGTCTGCTGACCCTCTTCCCCCTGGGGTGAGAGCTTTCCCAGGAGGCTTCTCAGTCCCTTATGCAAATGTCCTGCTGGCAACCCAGCCCACCGGCTCATTAAATCTGTTTAGACGTATTTGAATCCCAGAGGTCCATATAACTTAGGCTCAGAATGGTACGCCCAGTAGGTCTGAGGCTGCTTTTTGTTTTTCCTCCTCCTCTCCCCTGGATAGCCTTTATTTTCTCTTCCCTCTCTGAAGAAAAGTCTGGTAGAGGCATTTGAGATATAGACTATTGATACAACATAGTGTTTTACATCTGTAAGAGACAAAGGTGTAAATTGATTCCTTAAGTGTAGGAAGGGGCATACATATTTCTGGATGCTCTTAAAATCATATAACTAGGCAACTCTCCATTTCACTCATGCTTACGTCTCTTCTTTTGTGGTATTGTGTTTGTTACTGCCGGGGTAGACAGAACTGAGGCAAACAGCAGCAGCGGCGCCAGGGAGCAAAACCTGGTGAGTCACTCTCAAGCCAAAAGGCAGTTGGGTTGCTCTGCTAATTTGTCAGTAACAACAAAGCATGGTCTCTGGAGCCAGGCACATTTGGCCGAATCCTGTCTGATTGCTCATTCAGTTTATGAACATAGGTCACATTGCCTCTCCATGCCTTCATTTCCTCGTCTGTGAAATGGGTAGAATAATAGTTAAGAGTGCTGGTTTCAGAGTCAGACTCCCTCACTGTCAGAGGGAATTGACTTTCTCAAATTCCCAGAGAGAATTCCTTCATCTCTCTGCCTCAGTTTCCTCATCAAACGGTGATACTGATATTAATAGTATACTTACCTCTTCAGGTTGTGGTGAGGATTCCATGAGTTGATCCACAGGAAGCACTCCGAGCGGTGGCTGACACATAGTGAGCACCACATGAGTATTTGCTGTTGTTGTTGATATTTTTACTACTAATGCCCGTCTTGTAGGTCGTAGGTTGGTAGTTGTGAGAATGAATGAGATACAAAGCCTGTAAGGAGCTTGCCTGGTGGGTGATGAATTTCAGCCAGTACCTCTATTAGTCTAACAACAACAACACTGTGCTCTTAGGATGTGAGGCTCCTGCACTGAATTTTATGTGAACCTCTTAAGCTGAAGTTTATAAGTTTAGGAAAGCGAGGGCTTTCAAACTTGCTTTTCACTTTTACAAACTCACTCTCATGACCCAGTTTTCTCTGGGATCTTCTATGAGGAATGTCAGAAGCTTTCGTGTGTGTAGGAACTGCCCTTAATCCCTGATAAGGGGGATAAAGAGAGGAATACAGCTGAGTGACATTAGAGCCTGGTGGGTTTACAGTGTCACGTAAAGGGTGTTCTGATTTCTCTGCTCTATAAAACACCCCATATAAACTATAAAATAAAATATTTACATTTTTACATACCCAGAAGTACTGGGTGGGTAGAGTGAAGCTATTTGGTAGATTTCCAAATCCATGAGGCTTTGGGGATTCTGGTTTTGCTTCACCTGATGCAAACTGATACTCTGGATTCCATGGAAAGCACATTTTTATGCTTGAGCTAGTCTTAATGGGGGGGCTGGAGACCATATTGGCTCAGGGGGAGCTTGCATAGAGGCTGCAAAGTGAATAGTGGCACTTTGAGTGAACAGTCACTCATGTTTTTGATAACTGAATCGGGGGGAGGCTGGAAATTTATATATATATAATTAATTTTTCTATTTATATGAAAAGGAATTTTAAAGGCATGTTACTTCTAAAAATTTCTACTTGCAGCTGGTTAGTTTTCTGAGCCACTATGGAGACAGAGCAAACACACTGTCAAAGTTAGTTTAATCATAAACTGATAGCTGTAGCTTGGAAAGCGGCGGGGAAAGATCTGACTTAATAAGCCAACGGATAAGTCAAACACCCACAAATGGTAATTTATAGCTGCAAAGGGCAGTGTTTTAAAATCATCCTAGTGAATTCTATGTTTCCAAAAAAGTAACTATGTATCTGAAAAATTATTTCCGTAGTAATATTTTAGACAATATTTTTTGGTATGTCACCCTATAAGTCACCTGGTCCTTTCTACCTTTGGTTTCTGAGATTAGTTAGTTGTCACCAGCTCTGGGTTTCCTGGCTATGACGGAACTACGTTCTGTTCACCTGCACACACTCCATCCCTCAGCCTCTTTGTCACCTCAAGGAGACATTTTAGGGTGTGGATTTCAGCTGCTTGTGTGGGAGCTGAGTGGCTTTGGGTCCTCTTTTCTGGTCCAGTTCTCCCTGTTGCCCTCTTCTGTCTACTCAGTGGACCACCACACTGAAAGGAGAGTGTAGTTATTTCTTGCTCATTCTGAAGCAACTCAGTGCCCAGTTTTTGACCACAGGCCTACTACCTGTGGAGTGTTATGCTAGGAGAAAGGCTGTGGCCCACGCAGGGGTGCCCTGTAGGAGGCTGCAGGCCGAGCCAGTTGGTGCTGCCCTCTCGAGGCATGCATCTACCTGGAGAAGAGGCACCTTTCTTTGTCTGGCTTACACTGAGGAGCTTCATTGGCTAGTGAAGGGCCCTCGAGAGAATCTTAGTCTCAAGGAACATCTTAGTCTCATTGCCATTTAGCCATCAAACACCATGGTAGTGAGATTTAGGGTTTGAGGAGTTTTCTGCATTACTTTGGCTAAGTAGAGATTCTTCAGAAAAACAACAACAGCATCCATGATGACAACAACAACTGGAGGTAAATTCTGTTTTCCAAAGTTGGCTGCAGCAGTATCTTCCTCCTGCACTCTCTTCTAAAATAGGAATTTGCCATTCCTCCATCAGAAGGTAGAGTTTATCTCTCTACTCCCTTGAGTCCCATTCGTGCTCTGACCAATAGAATATGGCGGAACCTAGCCTGGAAGCCTCTGCTTTCGGCTTTTGGAGGTCAGTGGCTACAGAGGAAGTGAGATAACCTTGGGACTTGCATGTTGGGAGAAGCACAAGCCACGTGGGGAGGCTCTGGAGGAGAAGATGCCATATGAAAGAGAGGCTGGGGAGAGGCCAGGGAGCAAGCTTCAGAAGACTCCAGCCCTAGCTAGCTTCTGCTGGCACCTGCAGCAGAACCCCCAAGCCACAGCTGCCCTACTGCGACCTGTCAACCCACAGAGTCATGAGAGAGAATGCATTGTTATTGTAAACCACCAAGTTTTGGGATGTCTTGTTGTGTAGCAGTGATAACTGAAAGACCCTCTCCCTTCCTGCCATTTCCTATGAAAACAAAACTCCGTGCTTTCAGCTCAGTGCTCTTTTGCTTCTTGCAAATTTATTTCCAGGAACTAGAGCCATGGAGAAAATAAAGTATGGAGTATAGCCTGAGTTTCATTGTAATAGATTCCTGGTGAGTAGTGTCCAAGTTTTCTCACAAGCAGGTTTTTGTCCCTATTTCCTTACTTCCTATTTCACCCCATATCTACCTGTCCCACTCTTTGACACAAGATATATGGGAATATATGCACTCCATTCATTCATGTATTTATTCGGTTATTTTGTCATGGGTGTGACAGTGACTGAGCACCCAGGACTCTTGGGCATGGGGATTCAAAGACAAGGATGCAGCCCTGTCCTTGAGAGACTCATCGTCACCCTGGGAGACTTGTACATAGTGCAACGAATGAAAGTGCAAGGTGTCAGCACAGGAAAAGGGTCTGTGGAATACTTTGGAGGAAAGGACATGTCCAGCCCACATCTCCTAGGCCACATGCAAAAGAAAACTCCAGGGGACCTAACTGGCTGACTCCACCCTGCCACACTGTATGCTGGGGACACTCTCTGTGAAGAATGAGTCCTGCTCTGTGGCCTGTGAGGATGGGTATTATAGTCACCAGAGTGCTGGCCATAGGCACAGCCTCATGAGCAATGCAGAACCTTGACCGTTTGAAACCACTTTCCTTCCCACTCCACCCAAACACCTCCAGGCTCAAGCTTCAGTGACATTTATGGTCTTACTTACTTGATTTTCACTGCTTTGTACTGTTCACTAATTGTTTCATATGTACCCATGTGGCCTCCTTAATTAGGCCACAAGTTTCTTGTGGGTGTTATTGTTCTCTTTTATTCCTCATATGGGTGCCATTGGGCACTTAGAACTCAATAATCACTTAACAGTTGGTTGATGAATATGAAACTGGATTGGGCGGATCACAAAAACTTCCAAGTAAAAAGGTTCAGATATTGAAAGAAAGTCTTAGAGATATTTAGCCATTGGCAGAACTCTCAGTTGGTATCAGGTATTGGCTGAGCATTTTTCTAGTCCGTAACTACATAATCCTCACAACTCAGTAAGGTAGGTGACATCATCCTTATTTTGTAGCTGAGGAAACTGAGTCCTAGAGGATAAATCACTCTGGCCAAGATTATACAGCTAATTACGTTGTAGGCCTGGATATTGAACCCATGGCACCACACCTCGGAGGTTCATGCTTCTACCATGACACTCTGATGCCCTACCTTTGGAATTGGATGTGCCAATCAAATGGGGTTGTCTGTCAAATATAGTGCAGTTTTTATGGGTCTGGTCTCCCAATTTCCCTGAGTTTCCCCATACTTTCAAGTTCTAAATCTTATATGCATGGACTTAAATTTAGCAATGTCTCATTTCCTGCCCCTGACTTAGTTTGGATATCATATCCAAAAAGTTGGATCCAATGTGTAAATTTCTGGTGGAAGCAAAAAGTGCAAACCTTCCAGCATCTGTTACTTATAATTGTTCTGCATTAAATTACAATTTTGGATTTAAATGTGAAAAAGAACATTTCAGTACCAAGGTTTTGATGTGGAAATAAAAAAGGTAGGAAGTAACTGATACCTTCCATATTTTTCTTTAACAGAGGGAGATGTGTAAAAAAATTCAAAGTCAAAGGAAGGTGCCCTGGTGCTTGTTCTAAGTCTTTGGAGGGGATTGTAGACTTCCATAATTGTGCTCATGTTAAGGCCTAGAACAGAATGTACACATGCCTTCTTGAATCTGTACGATGGAAGCCTCAGAATTTTACTTCAAGCACTGCCTGGTTCATGTTCTTTGTCTTTAGTGGGTGCAGCAGTTCTCTGCTGCAGCTAGTCCAGCACCTGGACCAAGTAGAAGCCAATACAACCTGCCCTAGTTTCCCAATCAGGTCCTTTGATCAGCATACCTGACCTTGTAAATCAAATTAAGAAATCATTGGATGACGAAAACACAAACAGTAAGAAAAAGACAAACTGGATAGAAATATGAGTAAAAGATGTAAACATAGTGTGTTAGTCTGCTAGGGCTGCCATAAAAAAATGCCATAGTCTGGGTGGCTTCAACAATAGAAATTTATTTCTCACAGTACGGAGGCTGGGAAGTCGAAGGTCAAGGTGCCAGAAAGGTAGGTTTCACTCTGAGACTTTTTTTTCTTAACTTGTAGGCAGCTGCCATCCGGCCGTGTGCTCATATGACCTCTTTGGACATCACAGAGAGAGAACAAGCGAGAGAGAAAGAGAGAGACAGAGACAGAGATAAGGACACTAATCTTATTGGATCAGGGGCCCATTCTTATGACCTCATTTAATTTTAATTACTTCCTTAAGAGTTCCCATCTCCAAAACAGCCACACTAGGGGTTAGGATTCAACATAGCAATTTGGGGGGAACACAAACATTTAGTCCATAACACAGGGCATTCACAAAAAGGGTAGTACAAATGATGAGTAAACATATATTATTTTTTTTAATAGCAACAATAATAGACAACATGAATTTGGAGCATACTGTATTCCAAACATTGTTCTAAGCACTTGACATCTATTCACTCATGTAGTTTTTGGAGGGACCTATGATGAGGTAGGTTCCACTGTTACCCTATTTGACAGAAGAGGAGCCTGATAGACAGAGGAGTCAGGCAACTTGGCCAGGGTCACACGGCTAGGAAATGGCAGCACCAGGGTTCAAGCTCAGAGTGTGGCTGTGAGCCTGTGCTCTCAACAACTCTATGAGATGCTCCAACTTATTCATAGGTACAATCTAGAGCAAGGCACCACTTATTAGCTATTGGATTGGTAAAAATAAAAAAAGCTTGATATGTCTGGTGCTGGCAAGTGTGTGGGGAAAGTGGCATTTTTACATACCTGTGGTGGAAGTGGAAACTTTTGAAGGGCGATTTGACACCTTCAAAATTATGTATGCATTTGTACTTTGAGCCAGCAATTCCATTTCTGGGAATTCAATTTATAGATATACTTACAAAATTACACCAAGATATCAGTACAAGGAGGTTCACTGCTGCATTGTTTGGATTAGTCAAAAACCTGGAGTCAAAGTGAATGTCAATCAATAGGGCAGAGATGAAAGAAATTGTGATGAATTTGTATGATAAAATGAGGGGGGTCCATGAGCACTGATACGGCGCTATCACAACTTATACTAATAGGCTGTATTAGTCTGCTCAGTCTGCCATAACAAAATACCACACACAGGGTGGCTTCAACTACAGACATTTGTAGTCTCACCTTTCTGGAGGCTGGAAGTCCGAGATCAAGGTGCTGGCAGGGTCTGTTTCCTCTGAGGCCTCTCTCCTTGACTTGCAGATGGCCGCCCTGCCCTCTTGCTGTCTCTCTCTATGTACGTGCATCCCAGGGGTCTCTTTGTGTGTCCTGATCTCCTCTTCTAATGAGGACACCGGTCAGATTAGATGAGGGCCCACCCTAATGGCCTCGTTTTATTTTAATTACTTCTTTAAAGGTCCTATCTCCAAGTACAGTTACATTCTGAGGTGCTGGGTATTAGAACTTCAACATATGAATTTTAGGAGGGACACATTTTAGCCCATAATATAGATGAAAAGGAAAGATGGATAATTTTGATTAGTATTAATATAAACATTTATGTGTAATTTTAAAAGATACATAAAGGTTGGTATATGCATTGAAATTTTGTCTTCAGAGCTCTCCAGGGAACTCTTAAACAGACTTGCTTTTGGGATTAAAAAAAACTGGATCAGTCTGGACTGTGGTTGAAGGTAAACTCCTGTTTTGCTTTTATACTTTTCCATATTTAATATTCTAGTCACGTGGAAACATTGTTTATTATTGTTCAGATGTCACCAGAGCCTACCTAGATAGCAAGATTATGGATCTTTTTTTTTTTTTGAGATAGAGTCTTTCTCTGTTGCCCAGGATGGAGTGCAGTGGCACCATCATAGCTCCCTGCAGCCTCAAACTTCCTGGCTCAAGCGATCCTTCTAGCTCAGCCTCCTGAGTAGCTGGAATTTCAGAGGCACACCACCACGTTTGACTGATTTTTTTATCTTTAAAATTTTTGTAGAAACGAGGTCTTGCTATGTTACCCAAGCTGGTCTTGAACTCCTGGCCTCAAGTGATCCCCCTTCCCCCATCTCGCCAAACGCTAGGTTTATAGGCGTGAGCCATCATGCCCGCCGATCATTTTAATTTTTGCCTTTAATTTTTCCAATGGAAAACTTTATAAATATTAGTAAAATAAAAACAATCCTTAAAAAGGAGCAACAAGGTAATTGAGGGGAAATGGGCAGCATGTATGTGGGGAGATTCACTGGTCTGTGGATAATTCTCCTTGTTTTCAGTGTATTGTGGTATATTAATGGTTTTTGAAAAAAACTTCTATCCAGTTTCATGATCCATGGTCCCATCCTTATTTTTTTCTGGTATTATTTTGATATATAAAGTTTTCTTGTAGGTTAACCTATATTAGGAATAAGTTTTGTGTCTTCTCTTCATTGGAAATTGTCCAAAAAGAAAAAAAAAATACTGTCAACTTCTATCTACATCCTAGTGATCTGCCTTAGGGATCAAACATAGCAAAATTATTAATCACTGCCCACCTTCTGTTACCGGCAGGCTCCTGGGTCATCTTCTCAGATCAACAGTTGTGTTCATTGAATGTCAAAGAATTTTAACATTTATTAAAAAAAAATGTGATTAGGAGAGAAAATCTGCAAAGGAGAATCTATACACCTTTCTCCAAAGTGAGATCTCTATCTTTTTTTTTAATCACTTGTAGCTTGGTATTAATATGCTCCTGCTTCCCTCTAACAGCAAGAAGTCTCTTGGATAGAAATGTTTAAAACTTTGACCAAAGAAGAAGGGGAGGAAATTATATTTGTTGAGGGCCTACCAGGTACTGGATGCATTGCATATATTCTCTCACTTGGTCTTCACAGTTACCTTATGAAGTATTATTATTTCCCATTTGCAGATGAGGAAACAGAATCAGAGAGGTTAGGGAACAATTTCAAAGTCTAGCAGCTGGGGTATGGGTGGAAATAGATGGTTCCCGGGTCATAAGTACACATTCATACCAGCTTCTGCTAACAATTTACAAACAAGGAATCTGAAGGGGTCTCCAGCTCCCAGGCTTTGGGGCCTAGTAAGATGGGGCAGAACAGCAGGCCCAAGGCCTGGGTTTCCCTTGGAAACAGGAAAATGGAAGATTCTTTATTCAGCCCAAGAGAGACACTGGTGAGAACCTGAAGTGATGCTGCTGGAAGGTTTCCCACTTAAGCCCGCCTTTTACGAAGGAGGAAAATGAAGCCTGGAAATGTTAAATGAATTTTGCCCCTATTTCTTATAGTCTCAATTTCCTATTTCTTTTTCTCCTTATAGATTTAAAAACCGAAGTAGCAAGTTCTGCAATGCAGGAAGATGGTTTGCCAGTGGAGTCTTTGTTGGCGGTGCAGCCTCATTCATTTTTTTTTTTTTTATCAGTCAACTGACTGCCTAGATAGATTTTAGTATCATCTTGTGTTTTTGGTTCATGGTTTCATCAAGCAGTTAGACTTTAAGAATCCTCATTTATTTTATATATATTCTCATGGCAAAATAGTTAAAAAAAATTTAGAATGTAAAACAGAAAATGAAATCCTAGGTAATTTCTTACTCCAGAAATAAAAGTGTGGGGTCTAACCTTCTAAATATTTGACTATGGTATAAACAAATATACCCCATGACAAGCCATGCTGAAGTCTGAAGCAAAAGGAAAAATCAGTAATACTGATCTTATCTTTGTTTAAAATTTTAATTATTTTGTTAATCATGGAATTTTTGCATTCCTTTGATTTTTTTTTTTTTTTGTTGTTGTTGTTGAGACAGGGTATTGCTCTGTTGCCTTGGCTACAGTGCAGTGGCACCATCATAGCTCTCTGCAACCTCAAACTTCATGTTCAAATGATCCTCCTGCCTCAGCCTCCCAAGTAGCTGGGACTACAGGTCCATTCCACCACGCCTGGCTAATTTTTTTCTGTTTTTTTGTAGAGACGAGGTCTTGCTCTTGCTCAGGCTGGTCTCAAACTCCTGACCCCAAGAAATCCTCCCACCTTGGCCTCCCAAAGTGCTAGGATTACAGGCCTGAGCCACCTCGTCCGACCTCTTTTGATTTTTAAAACATTGCATTGAAATATTATTTATCCTGATTACTGAATTTTTTTACATTCTTTAAATTTTGCACCTAAGGTAAATTCTGTTGTTATCCCTCAGTCATCTCACCCTAGCTCTGGCCCTAGAGTATACACATTGCTATTCAAAAGCCTTTTTTGGGGGGCTTGTTTTTACAAAATAAAAAATCATTTTATAATTAGAGCAGTTCACACTTCTATAGAGCTTACTATATAATTCTATAGAATTACCATTGTTTTTGCTTTCCATATGTTAACAGTCCTATGAGGTAGGTACTGTTTATATTGTTACCATTTTGTAGACAGAAAAACTGAGGCATAGAGTTAAAGTGCTCAAGGCCACACAGCAGTTAAGGGGCAGAGCTGGAATTAGGGGCAGTCTGGCTCCTAGGGTGTGCACTCTAACTCACCGTGCACTTCTCCCTCTACCCACCGCCCCCCACACTGTCCTGTTACCTACATTTTTTTCTTTCTTTATCATGAGCATCTTTCAGTGTCAATACAGAAGACTTACCTTGGATTCCCAATATAAATGGAAATAGCAAGGAAAAAAAATAAAACCCCAAACATAGCTCAATAGCACCCTGACCATCTCTCCTATTTTCCTGTTCTTGCCCTTTTGCCTATAAAGACCGTTTCTCTCAAGTATACTTTTGACCATTGTGACCTAGCTTCTCCTCTTTTGTGGCAGCGCTCTTATTTTGAAGATAATTGACTCGAACCAACAATCTGGCTGCTGTGTATGCAGAGCAAGCCACCTCTTCACAAGCTCAGGGAAAACATTTGGAGCACAGATTGCAAAGCACCTGAATTTGAAATGTTTATTTCTTGGCTGGCTTTTATTTTCTTCCAACTATCAGAGGAACTTTGGCTGAAGTTGACGCATTAATCACTTGTCTAATTTCATTTCTTAAATCCTAGTTATTTTTAAATGATAAGTAACATGATTTACTGCCCTTTCTGATTTAGAAACTTGTTCAAAATTCAGAGTGGTATCCACCTCTTTGTTAGCATAGTCGTTGGATGCTTTTCCTTTTGTCTTTTGTGATAATTAAGTGCTTATGGTTCTTTCATCTAAAATGCAGGCTCCTTATTGATACAGTTCATGCACTCTGGACCATTTAATTTAGATATTGGTTATTTCTAGTAAACTGTAATATGGTCAGTGTACCATAAGATAAGTGAGCTAAGAGGAGTAACATGATCTGTTCTGACTGTTTTGCAGTATGCTCCCTTTTCTTTTGTGAGTGGTTAGCAAATCCTGCTAACAAGGTCAGCAATTCAAATCCTATATGGCTGAGTTCCAGGTAAGAGTCTGCACCTTGTGATGCAAAGTCTATGATGTAGAACACTGATCACAAAGAATGTGTGTGTGTGCACACGTGTATGTCAGTTCAGACTCTCAATTATTTTCTGTGGTGTGAGTAGATAACAGGCAGAGGCACAGTCAGGTCCCTTTTAGCACCAGGGATGAGAACAGAGCCCAGCTGGTTTGTGTGCACGTCACTGTGTGAGAGTGGTTGAGTGAAGATGTTTGGCAAGTTAGGTGGTATCATGGGCTGAATTGTGTCTCCCCTCTAAATTCATATTCAGATTTTGAAGTCCTAATCCCCAGGACCTCAGAACATGACTGTATTTGGAGATAAGACCTTTAAAAAGGTGATCAAGTTAAAATTAAGTCACTATGGTGGGGTTCTAATCTAATCTGACTGGTGTCCTTATAAGAAGAGGAGATTAGGACACAGACTGATTCAGGGGTAGGAGGACCATGTGAAGACACAGGGAGAAGATGGCCATCTGCAAGCCAAGGAGAGAGGCCTCAGAAGAAACCAACCCTGCTGACACCTTGATCTCAGACTTCTGGCCTATAGACTGTAAGAAAATAAATCTGTTGTTTAAGCCACCCCATCTGTGGTAATTTGTTATGGCAGCCCTAGAAAACTATTATAGATAGGAAGCAGGTATAACAGCGTGGACGTTAGAATTGAAGACACATATTTTTGTCCAGCTGGTCAAGTTAAAGATCTCATTACTTTTACTGTCCCTATAATTTACCTACCTGTAAATAGATTTTCTGTTCTGAATTCTTGTGATTTCCATGTAATAATGAAGTAGCTCTTGTAGCCTAAATGGACTAAGTATACTAAGTGGTTGGAAAATCCAATGACTCACCTCTGAGGAATGGGCTGGTGGAGACTTAGGAGCCACGCTGTCATTCTGAGGCCGCTGCTAAAAGAGAGGGCACCACTCCCCTGTGAGTGGAAGGGGAAGAGAACCATTGCTCTCACGCCAAATATTGGGCTGTGAACTTTACAAACATCTCCTTTAATTTTTACCACAAACTTACATGATGTATTACATTATCCTTGTTTTATAGATGAGAAAACTGAGGACGCAGCAATTATAAGAACTTGTGACTCAGACAGATCTGTGTGTATCTAACCCAATATTGTTTTTTATTACATTATGATATCTCTAATATCTTTTTAAAAATGTGACTGCTTTGGTTTCTATGATGGATATTTTTATATGTCAACTTTGCTAGACCTTAGTGCCCAGTTGTTTAGTCAAACACCAGACTAGATGTTGCTATGGTAGTATCTTTTCAGTTGTGGTTAACATTTATGATCAGTAGGCTTTGAGTTAAAAGGATTACCCTCCAGAATGTGGGTGGGCCTCATCTAATCAGTTGAAGGCCTAAGAACAAGGACTAAGGATTAAGAAGCGAATTCTTTCTCAAGGTTGCAGCATAGAAACCTGCATGAGTTGCCAGCCTGCTCTAAAGATGTCAGACTTAAGACTGAAACGTCAACTCTTACCTGGTTTTCGGCTTGCCAGCCCACCCTATAGATTTCAAGCTTGCAAGCCCCCACAATCATGTGAGCTTAAAATAAATTTCTATCTCTGTCTCTTTCTCTCTCTATGTACATGTATCCTGTTGTTTCTGTTTCTCTGGAGAACTCTGACTAATACAGTCTCTAATTAAATTGAAGTCTTCAGCCTGGAAGGTAGGGAGTCTCACTACTGCATTAAAGTAGATTACCTGCTATAATAATCAGGTAAACAATCTCTAAATCTCAGTGGATTAACATAATAAAATTTTTATTTCCCACTCTGTCTGACAGAGTATTGGCAGGTTGGCCTGCTCCATGGTGATTAGGGAACCAGGCTTCCACCCAGTGGTTCCGCCAGCATTCAGGAGACCCCAGAGTCTCTCCTGGATCCTCTGCATCTGGCTGAGAAGTGAAGAGAGAAGTGAGAGAACGTGGAGGCTCTCATGAGAGGCGTCAGAAGTCAGGCCTGCATGCAGCACATGACTTTCTCCCGTATTTCACTGCCCAGGGCTCATCCACATGGCTGCACGAAGCTGCAAGGGCAGTGGGGGAGCCCAGGTGGGAGAGAAGCACGGGGAGCACGTGTGTCAGGGAGCACTGGCTTTCCCTGTCACGTCCTTATGCTGTCAGCACGGCTACAGACATGACCAGGAGAGTGGTAGGGAGAAAAATCAGCATCATGAATCCATGTTGCTTTTGGACAGGAACGTGGACTCTTTCAATATGTCTATTATTTTTAAAGTTAATCAGTAGATTTATAATTTTAGTTTATAGATACACAATTATAATCAAAATAACTATAGGATTCTTATGCTGGAGATCATCAGAATTTTCCAAAATATTAATTTGGATAAATAATGGAACATAGACCAAAGATAACTTTGAGCAAGAAGAGATGTTAGGGTGGCAAATCTGTTTCCATCAATATTAGACAGGATTATAAAATAATACATTGCATCTGAGATGTCATTTAACACCAACTGGTGACCTTCTTATATCAGGAGCTATAAAATTATTCCTACCTGTTGACTCAATAGTATTAATCCTAGGACTTTATTTCAAAGAAAGAATTCAGCTTAAAAACAAGCTATATGTAAGGATATGTTCATTGCATTATTAGTATTAATAGAAAAAAAATCAGTGCTAAGTTTATAAATATCTAATAAATTATCTTCAGTGAGGGCATTCTTTTCATAAATACCCAAGGTCTTGCCAGCTACTGATAGAATAAGAACGGAAAAATAGAATTTTGCTTTAAATTGTCTAGGAAAAGCTGAGGCAGAGCATGACTATAATTGAATGTCTGCTCACCATGATGGAGTCATATCATTTTTGTAGATCTAAACATAAGTTTCCTTTTCTCCCGAGTCTGGAAAACACACTATGGTGATTATTAAGACAATTTTCCTAACCCTAAAAAGCCTCAATCCTGCTTGCCTTCGGAGCTTCTCTTGGGGGAACAGGAAAAAAAAAAAAAGATGACAGTAAAACCAAACCTCACTAGTGTTTGCCACTGGCAAACAGAGGTGCCCCAGGAAGGAGACCAGGTGATGATTTTATAAATATACACTGTGATTTGTGTGTTGTGGAGAAGTCTCTGACGAGGGAAAGAACAGCCTGGCTGCTGCTTGTGAGTCACGGACATCTTTGTGGCTCTGCCCTTTGTCCTAGGATGTGTGAGATGGAATGCTTGGGCCCCTTGGCTGGGAGTGGAAAGAGACTCTGGGCCCCATTCCATCCTCCTCCTCATTTCTTGATTGAGCAGAAGCTGGTGTGCAGAGGTAGCAGGGCAGGATTCCCAGCTCATTTGGACACCCTCCTTGCCTGGAGGATGTTCGTAGTGGTAGAGCCACTGGGTGGCGATGGTTGAGCAAAAGGGGCACCTGAGGTCCTTGCTTTGCTGATAAATGCCAGTCTTCCCTAGAGGATTGTACCCTCCCTTCAGCTACCCTCCTCCTGAGCTACCAGGCTCTTTAAGAAGTCAACCCCACAGCTTGGCTGTATATAGATATTTATATATTTAGAAGGACTCCTGTAGAAGACACAGTGGGAACAGATTTACCAAGAGAAATGGCAGTAGAGACAGAAATCATAACAGCAAACACAATAATTATAGGATTGCCAAAGACACAATAACAACTCTTTCCCAATGCCTCCCACTGTCCTGGCTGGACTCCCTCATTGCTGGCCCGAGGCCTGTGCCATGACTACTGTGGTCCCGGCAGTAAGTGCTGGGGTTGCTCCCCAGTGGTTCCAAAGGCCTCGCCTGAAGTCCTGGGCGCACCCTCCCCACCCCCCAACAGTGGCGGTGGAAGATTTAAATAAACACAGGCTCAGAGAAAGAGAGAAGGAAATAAGAATCCTGTGTTCTCACACAGCACACAACAAGCCTCCTTGTGGCTCCAGGACAGGGAGCTCCCCTTCCAGCTGTCCCAAACATTTTCTCTTCCAAGAAAGCACTTTACAAATGATACCTCGGACAACAGGCACAGTTTTGAGTCACCAGCCACACAGTGAGCCAGAGGTTTGCGAAAGTCCCTCAGTGCTGAGTTGAGGCAAGTGGCAACTTGGAGTCTGGGACGTGATGTTCCTGTGGTCTCCAGGTGTGATCCAGATGCTGGCATTCTCTCCTTTTCTTAGGAGAGTGCTGGCGTGGGTGGTGGGTCCTGGCTGCCCGGCCAGCCAAGGGTCCGTGTGGATTTCTGGCTTTGCCAGGTTAGCTGTACATCCTTTGTTCTCTCCTTTCTTCTTTCCTATCTCTGATCTCTCTCTCCTTACGTATTATTTCCATTTGTTGAGCATTTACTATGTATACTATACTGTGCTGGACGTGGAGGAGGCTGCAAAAATGTAAAAGGCATGCTTTTACCCTCCAAGGAGCTGAGAGCCTCACATTGGAGACTGTAACCTGGGCTAGGGGTAAAGAGTCATTGGTTCCAGAGCTTCTCTGTCACAGATCAGTGGTATGACCTTGGGAAAGTCACTGACCATTTTTGAGTTACGTTTCCTCATCTACAAAATAGGAGAGTCATACAGGATTGTCCCATCCTTTTCTAAACTCTTTTGGGTTTTTATTTTTATTTTTTTTTTAGGGAAAGGGTCTTACTATGTTGCCCAGGCTGGATTTGAACTCCTGGGCTCAAGCAATCCTCCTGCCTCAGCCTCCTGAGTAGCTGGGACTACAGGTGCACACTACCATGCCCAGCCTCTGTTGAGTTTTTATGGCAAGCATCAAATAAGTAGTTTGCTTATTTGGTGGAGAAGGATGGCATTGAAGAGTTCTTAGAGAAGGCTTTGTGGAAGAGATAGGACTTGAGTTAAATCCTAAAGGATGCACAAGGAATAATAGTAAAGAGAAAGCAACATACAAATCCAAGAGACTACATGTGATTGGGAGGAGGAAGTAATGAGGAAGTTCTGGGTTAGGATGAGTGCCGGAAGAATTGAAAGGAAAGGGGAGATGAGGCAAATATTGTGAAAGATAGATCTTAGATATGGCGAAATACAAGAAAAAGTTACACCATGTGCTTTCTTGATTTCAAGCACAGTCTCAAAGGTGGTATCACTGATGAACTAGAAGATGATAAAGGGAGTTGGTTGAAAGGGGAAGATGCTGTAAAGTTTCAGATGTGTTAAATTTGAGACAGGAATAGGACGACCATTGGATATGTCCCGTGTGCAGTCGAAAGTGTACAGTCAACCCTTAGGAGAAAGGTCATGAATGACCTTCAAAGACTGGGGAGTTGCTTGGTTAGCAGTTCATGCTGCAGTGATGAGACTGGATGAGATCTCTGGCAACATGTAAGAAAAAGGAAGAGCAGAGGGTTATGGGCACAGATTTGGGGACCACCCATGATTGGAGGAGTAGCCAATAAAGGAGTCAGAGAAACAGTCAGAAACAAGAGTAAAGCTAGGAGAGCGAGCAGGGAGCAGGATTTCCAGACAGCTGGGGAAGGTATCTGCTACTACCAAAAAAGCAAAGGGGACCTGAAAAAATACTGCTGGGTTTGGCAAACAGACAATCACTGGTGCACTCTCCTGCTTTTGTTACCAGTTTTTCCTCTGTCCTGTGGAAATGTCTGATGGGACATTCAGGGGCATTTGGTGGAACTAGTTTCTCTAAGGGTCTTTTTGTTTTTTCATTTATCTTTTAGAGAAAACATGAAGAAACTTGAGTTGGAGTGTGGAAAACCCTTATTTTACAACATTATTGCCAGATTAATAGTCAATGTAGTGTAGTGACTATTTCGTTCACTAACATTAATATCTAGGTTGAGATTGAAACATATGCAGTATCTTAATTTGGGGGAATAGGGGATAACACAGGCCACTTTAGTTATCTACATAAAGTATGACTCTTCTCCCCAGAAAATATACCATGAAACATAGCATACATATTTAGGTGCAGGTTTCAAAAAGCCCCTAGGGAGCCATGAACTCAAGAAAAGAACTCTTAAATAGGGTTCAAGCTCCTTAACATCATGTAACCTCTCTGTGCCCATTTTCCTCACTTGTAAAGTGAAGACAACCTATGAAGAGTAAATGAGCTAATACAAGTAAAGTGCTTAGAAGAAAACATGACACATGGCAGGTACTCAATAATTGTTATCTATTATAGTTATGATTGTTATGTTATTAGATGAAATTTCCTCCACTACCTGGCTGTTCTCTGGATAAAGCTGTTTTCCCCTGAAGTAATCATTCACTCATTTCCTTTCTCTCTCACCTTCTATTAATTTGTTCTAGGGTGTAGGGAATCAAAGAAGAGTAAAGCCATAATCCTCATCAACAAGAAACTCTCATTCTAGTGACATGTAAGCAGAAAATTACTTTTCCCCAAAGCTTTCAAAATAGAGTTTTCAAATAAGAAAAGGGCAAAGAAAGAAACTTGGAGCAAAAGACTGTTTCTGTTGTTAAGATTTTTAGAAAAAAATGTGCGTAATATATTACATGAACTGAGATATTATGTGTTTGGAATCCACTAATTTGGAGTTGATAGGAGTAGAATTAAATATTAAGCTAGACAAAATAGTGGCATCACCTTCTAATATTCTTAAAAATGAGATTTATTAAACAAAGTAATAACACAAGGACCCAAGGATACTGTCTGTTAAGCACTGTGATAAGGCTCTAATTTTACCTCTGTTGTAGCATTCTGAAGCATATTGTTACCCTTTGCCTTTTGTTGTTTGTTTGTTTTGGAGACAGGGTCTCACTCTGTTGCCAAGGCTGGAGAGCAGTGGCACGATCATAGCTCACTATGACCTCCAACTCCTGGGCTCAAGTGATCTTTCTGCCTAAACTTCCTGAGGAGCTGGGACTACAGGCACATGCCACTATGCCCAGCTATTTTTTTTTAATTTTTTGTAGAGATGGGGTCTCAGTATGTTGCCCAGGTTGGTCTCAAACTCCTGCCTTCAAATGATCCTCTTGCCTCAGCCTCCCAAACTGTTGAGATTATAGGTGTGAGCCACCATGCCAGCCACCCTTTGCTTAAATTAGACTGTGAGCTACCAGAGGGCATGAGAGAGTCATTCTCATTAACTTTTGTGTCTAATACTAATTAATTGGTGGTATGATTATATTTGAAGGGACAGAGAACTTTTCCATTCAATCTTTAAAACATTTTAGCAGACTGTATTTTCATAGAACTCATTAAGTCACAATTACCAATGATTATCTGTTCATTAAGGTGCCTACCTGGAAAACTCTTTGTTTATCTATGATTTGTATTGTTCTAGAAAGTGTTAAGATAGCTTTAAACATATTGAATAATTCAGAAGTTTCACTAACTCAGAATGACCTTACCTATTAGACTAAATTAATGTGATGTTAATATTTACTCTTTTAGAAAAGCTTTTATCGTAGAAGAAGAAAAATGGAAGAAAAGTCCAAGAATTCACTTACCTTTGGTGTCTCAGGGGTTAAAACGAGCTTCATTAGACTTTTTTAAAATTAAAATTCCTTTGAAATAGTTTTATGTACCACTTGAGTCCTATTATGTATTTTTTACATTAGGGCAGAACAAGCTTCTGAATTTAAAATGAAACTGGGATTTGCTCCTGAACAATGTGAAGGGGGAAACAGATGTTTTTTTCATGATCATATTTGGGTTTATTAGGAAAATGTACTTTGAGTTAAAACATTTTTTCATAAGCACTGCAGACAAGGTGCTCCATTCTACTGAATAAGGTAGAATATGGGGTAAAACCCAAACTTGGTCTGGCTTTTAAGGATGCCCAGGGTCCAAGTCCATCTGTGCATGCCTACCTAATCATTGTACCCAGACACATTTATTTACAGTTCCCCAAACTTGTGTGCTTTTCAGCCTGTTGCCCCCACCCCTCACAGATCACTGAATTCCTCCCCCAACCCCAGGATTTAATATTCAGATGAAATCCTGCCATCCTTTGGGAATCATCCCACCGGGTCTCAGTGGGATCATTTGGAAATGATCCCCCACTCACACTTCCTTTTCAATTAAGGGTTTATTGAGTGGTCACTCCATGCCAGCCACTGCGCTAAGTGCTTTACAGGCATCATCATAACAACCCTGTGAAGTAGGTGATATTATTAGCCCCATTTTACAGGTAGAGAAACAGGTTTTGAATAGCTAATTAATTTTCTCAAGATCACATAGCAAGAAAATAGCAGAGCCAAAAAGTTAACCCATTTCTACCTGGTTCTAAAACCCAAGTTCTTACCCACGATGTTATTCTGCTTCCTCTGAACTCCTCACAATATTCTTTTATGACTGAAATTGACTTCTTTTGAATTTTAAAAAATATTTTAATATTTTTGTTTTTTTCTTCTGCACTTTTCTCTGATTTTCAGTTGGACTTTGAAGTCTTTTTTTTTAAAAAAATAAACATTTTATTTTAGGATAATTTTAGATTTACAGAAAAATTGTGAAGTTAGTACAGAGGTTTCCCATATACCTCAGATAAAATATATTTTCCATTTTAAATACAATCTGTAAGGTTGGCATTAGTGTCTTTTTTTTTTTGTTTGTTTGTTTGTTTGTTTGTATTAGAATATTATGGGGGTACAAACGCTTTGGTCACATAAATTTCCTTTGCACTGCCTGAGTCAATGCTACAAGCTAGTCTTTTGTGGGCGAAGATCATGTCTCCTTCTTAGTATTCCTCTTTGGTTTCTAGCACAGTGTCTTTCATACAGTTGATGCGTGGTGAGTACTTCTTAAAGAGGTAAGAGTGAAATAGATTTCTTAGAACCAAATGGATTTCCCAACTCTTGAAGGTCAGAATTAGCCCACAATTTAGGTTTTCTCTCCTCACAGAGTATGATAGACTGAATGTTTATGTCTCCCTGCCCCCTTAAACTCATATGTTGAAACCCTAACTCCTAATGTGATGGTATTTGGAGATGTGGCCTTTGAGAGGTAATTAGGGTTAGATGAGGTCATGAGGGTGGGGTCCCCATGATGGGATTAGTGGCCTTATAAGAAGAGAAAGAGAGAGAAATCTCTCTCTGCTGTGTGAGGACGCAGTGAGAAGGTGCTGGTTTGCAAGCCAGGAAGAGTTTCTCACCAGGAACCACGTTGGGCAATACCCTGGAGTTGGACTTCTCAGTCTCCAGAACTGTGACAAAATAAATGTCTATTGTTTTTTTTTTTTTTTTTTTTTTTTTTTTTTTTTTTTTTTTTCTTTTTATTTTGTTTGTTTTTCAGCTCATCAAGGGGGTACAAAAGATCAGGCTATATACATTGCCCATGCCTCCCCATCCCCCCGAGTCTGAGCTTTAGTTGTGTCCATTTCCTAGACAGTGCACATCACTCTCATCATGTAGGTGTGCACTCCTCCCCTCCCCCCACCCCATCCCCCCCCCCCCCGAGAGAACTTCAAACGTGTCCATTCCCCAGGCAGTGCGCATCGCACTCATCAAGTAGGTATACACCCATCCCTTCCACCCAGCCCTGACCTCTGTCCAATACCCTATTGGTGTGAATCCCAAATGTGCTCTCAGGGAAACCATTTTGCTGGTGAGTACATGTGGTGCTTGTTTTTCCATTCTTGGGATACTTCACTTAATAGAATGGGTTCCAGCTCACTCCAGGAGAACCAAAGAGATGCCATATCGCCATCATTTCTAATAGCTGAGTAATATTCCATGGTATACATATACCACATTTTGCTAATCCATTCATGAATCGATGGGCATTTGGGTTGTTTCCACATTTTTGCGATTGTGAATTGTGCTGCTATAAACATTCGGGTGCAGGTGTCTTTTTTATAGAATGACTTTTGTTCTTCTGGGTAGATGCCCAGTAATGGGATTGCTGGATCGAATGGTAGGTCTACTTGAATCTGTTTAAGGTATCTCCACATTGCTTTCCACAGGGGCTGCACTAGTTTACAGTCCCACCAGCAGTGTATGAGAGTACCTGTCTCTCCACACCCACGCCAACATGTATAGTTTTGGGACTTTTTGATAAAGGCCGTTCTCACTGGAGTTAAGTGATATCTCATTGTGGTTTTGATTTGCATTTCCCTGATGATTAGAGATGTTGAACACTTTTTCATATGTTTGTTAGCCATTTTTATATCTTCTTTTGAAAAATTTCTATTCATGTCCTTTGCCCACTTTTTGATAGGGTTGTTCGATTTTTTCTTACTAATTTTCCTGAGTTCTAAATAGATTCTTGTTATCAGTCCTTTATCTGATGTGTAGTATGCGAAAATTTTTTCCCATTCTGTAGGTTGTCTATTTACTCTTGTGACTGTTTCTTTGGCTGTGCAGAAGCTTTTTAATTTGATCAGGTCCCATTTATTTATTTTTGTTGTTGCTGTGATTGCCTTAGGGGTCTTCCTCATAAATTCTTTGCCTAGGCCAATGTCTGTAAGAGTCTTACCTACATTTTCTTCTAGAATTCTAATAGTTTCTGACCTAAGGTTTAAGTCTGTTAACCACCGTGATTTGATTTTTGTGAGGGGTGAGAGCTGTGTGTCCTGTTTTAGTCTTCTACATATGGATATCCAGTTTTCCCAGCACCATTTATTAAATAAGGAATCTTTTCCCCAGAGTATGTTTTTTTCTGCTTTGTCAAAGATTAGATGGCTATATGAGGATGGTTTTATATTTGGATTTTCTGTTCTGTTCCACTGGTCTGTGTCTCGGCACTTGTGCCAGTACCAGGCTGTTTTTAGAACCACAGCCTTGTAGTAAAGTTTGAAGTCTGGCAAATTAATACCTCCCATTTTGTTTTTGTTGTTTAATATTGCTTTTGCTAAACGGGGTCTTCTCTGATTCCATACAAAGCGTAAAATTATTTTTTCTATGTCTGTGAAAAAAGATGTTGGTAGTTTAATAGGGATTGCATTGAATCTGTAGATAACTTTGGGCAGTATAGACATTTTAACAATGTTGATTCTACCGATCCATGAGCATGGTATGGTTTTCCACCTATTTACATGTTCTGCGATTTCCTTCCTCAGAGTTTCATAGTTCTCCCTATAGAGGTCCTTTACTTCCTTAGTTAGATATATTCCTAGATATTTTATTTTCTTTGTTGCTATTTTGAAGGGTATTGAGTCCTTAATTTGGTTCTCCGTTTGACTGTTATTGGCGTATATGAATGCCTCTGATTTGTGTGTATTGATTTTGTATCCTGAGACTTTGCTGAATTCATTAATCAATTCCAGGAGTCTCTTGGTTGAAATCTTGGGGTTTTCTAGATATAACATCATATCATCAGCAAAGAGTGAGAGTTTGATCTCTTCTGTCCCTATTTGGACTCCCTTGATTCTGCTTTCTTGCCTGATAGCTCTTGCAAGGACTTCCAATACTATGTTGAAAAGTAATGGGGACAGTGGGCAGCCTTGTCTGGTTCCAGTTCGAAGTGGGAATGCTTTCAGTTTTTCCCCATTCAGTATGATGTTGGCTGTGGGTTTGTCATATATGGCTTGTATCATTTTTAGATAGGCCCCGTCTATGCCTATTTTTTTGAGTGTTCTTATCATAAAAGGGTGTTGAATTTTGTCGAATGCTTTTTCTGCATCTATTGATAGTATCATATGGTCTTTATTTTTGCTTCTATTTATGTGATGAATTACATTTATAGATTTGCGTATGTTAAACCATCCCTGCATCTCTGGGATGAAGCCCACTTGGTCGTGATGGATTATTTTTTTGATAAGCACTTGGATTCGATTTGCTAGAATTTTATTGAGAATTTTTGCATCTATATTCATAAGAGAAATTGGTCTATAGTTCTCTGTTTTAGTTGCATCTTTTCCTGGTTTTGGTATTAGGGTTATGTTGGCTTGGTAAAAAGTGTTGGGGAGAATCCCATCCTTCTCTATATTGGAGAATAGTTTATGTAGGATGGGCACCAGTTCTTCTTTGTAGGTATGGTAGAATTCAGGTGTGAACCCATCTGGTCCAGGGCTTTTCTTTTTGGGAAGGTTTTTTATTGCTGTTTCGATTTCAGATCTAGATATCGGTCTATTTAGGAATTCTACTTCTTCCTGGTTGAGCCTGGGAAGGCTGTGTGTTTCTAGGAATTTGTCCATTTCCTCCAGATTTTCTAATTTGTGTGCATAAAGATTTTTGTAGAATTCATATATGGTATCCTGTATCTCTGTGGCATCAGTCGTGATTACTCCTTTTGTGTTCCTGATGGAGGTTATAAGAGATTTTTCTTTTCTGTTCTTGGTTAGTCTAGCCAGAGGTGTGTCAATTTTGTTTATTTTTTCAAAGAACCAACTTTTGGTTTTATTAATCTCCCTTATGGTTTGATTGTTGTCCTTTTCATTTAGTTCTGATTTAATCTTAATAATTTCTCTCCTTCTGCTGGGTTTGGGATCGGTCTGTTCTTCCTTCTCCAGCACTTTGAGTCTATTCATTAGATTGTCTAATTGTAAGTTTTCTGTCTTTTTGGTATAAGCATTTATGGAAATAAATTTTCCTCTCAGGACTGCTTTAGCTGTGTCCCACAGATTTTGATAGGTTGTATCTCCTTTGTCATTTAATTCAAAAAATCTTTTGATTTCCGACTTGATTTCTTCATTTATAAAATGATTGTTCAGGAGAAGGTTATTTAGCTTCCATGACTTTGAGTAGAAGTGAGGATTTCTGTTAGGGTTCATTGTTACTTTTATTCCACTGTGATCTGAGAAGATGCATGGTATAATTTCTATATTTTTAAATTTTTTAAGGCATGCTTTATGACCTAAGATATGGTCAATCTTGGAGAATGTCCCATGAGCTGATGAGAAGAAAGTATATTCAGTGGTTTTTGGGTAGAATGTCCTGTAGATATCAGTCAGGCCCATTTGATCGAGAGTTGTATTTAAGTCCACTATTTCTTTGTTTATTTTTTGTTTGGAAGATCTGTCTTGAACTGTCAGTGGCGTGTTAAAATCTCCGGCTACTAACGTGTTGTTATCTATCATTTGGTTGAGATCAAGTAGGGTTTGCTTTATGAATCTGGGTGCACCTAGGTTGGGTGCATATATATTAAGTATAGTTATGTCTTCTTGTTGAATTGTACCCTTCACCAGTATATAGTAACCATCTTTGTCTTTCTTTACTTTTGTTGATTTAAAAACTATGTTATCGGAGATTAGAACCGCCACGCCAGCTTTCTTTTGGGTTCCATTTGCTTGGAATATTGATTTCCATCCTTTTATCTTCAGCCTAAATGCATCCTTGCAGGTTAGATGAGTTTCCTGAAGACAGCAGATACTTGGCTTATATTTTTTTATCCATTGGGCCAGTCTATGTCTCTTGAGTGGGGAATTCAATCCATTCACATTTAATGAGAGAACTGATAGGTGAGACAGATTGCTTTTCCTCAAGTTGGGTTGAATTTCATTGATCTGTTTTCTCTCTTGAGCCATTATGATAATTGGGTTTTTATATTTATCTCTTGATTAGTGTTACATTCGAGGGTCCTTCTTGTGCTGGACCATGTGTAACTCTGTTTTGAGTACTTCTTGGAGAGCTGGTCTTGTCTTGGTGAATTCCCTAAGTTTTTGTTTATCTGAGAATGTCTTAATTTCACCTTCATATATAAAACTGAGCTTAGCTGGATACAGGATTCTAGGCTGGGCATTATTCTGTTTCAGAAGAGTGAGAATGGGGCCCCAATCTCTTCTTGCTTGTAAGGTTTCAGTTGAGAAATCTGGCGTGATTCGGATGGTCTTTCCTTTGTATGTTACTTGATTCTTTCTTCTTACAGCTCGAAGAAGGGCCTCTTTAGTGGATATTTTGGTCAGTCTAATGACTACATGACGTGGTGTCTTCCTATTTGGTATGAATCTCCCAGGGGTTCTTTGAGCTTCTTGAACCTGTATATCTAGAGATTTGGCTAGGCCTGGGAAATTTTCCTCAATTATATCTTCAAATAGTTTATTCAACCCTTGCTTATTGTCTTCTTCACCCTCAGGAATGCCGATTACTCTGACGTTAGGCTTCTTCACATAATCCCACATTTCTTGTAGACTGTGGTTAATTCTCATGTTTGTTTGCTTCAGCTCTGTAACTGACTTGTTTAATTGGAACGTGTTGTCTTCGATCTCTGAGATTCTTTCTTCTGTTTGATCTACCCTGCTCTTGAGACTTTCCACTGTGTTTTGTAGCTCCTTGAATAAATTCTTCATTTCCAGGAGTTCAGTTTGATTTTTCTTCAGAATTTCAATTTCTTTGGTGAATTTTTCTTCCAAGTCCTGGATCTTTTTTGTGGTTTCTTTATGTTGATTATCCATTTTTACTTGCATGCTGGTCAGCGTGTTTATGATCCATGTTTGAAATTCTTCCTGTGACATGTTGCTATTTGGAATCTGGTTTGTGTTAATTGGTGGTGAACTAGTAATCCTCTTTGAGGGTGAAGTTTCAGCTTGATTCTTTATACTTCCAGAGTTCTTTCGCTGAGCCCTTCCCATCTGGATGAATCCTTAAGATTCCTTCTTTCAGCTTTAGTCTGGAAAGGGGCAGGCCGTGAGCGCCAGGTAAGCTGCCTCCTCTGTCGCTAGGGGGAGCCTTTCGCGTGTTGTTCAGGGTTTTGCTACCTCCGCTGGGGGGGCTGCTTCTCTTCCTCTCCCGAGGTGGTTTCCGTCTCTCTCTCTGCGAGAAAGACAGTGGATAGGGGGAGGGGAGCGGCGCCCTCGTTCGCCCAGCACCCCAGCTGCTGCAGTTCCCGTGGGCGATGGTCCTCCCCGCCCCAATGTCCGCAAGGTCCACGCTCAACTCTCTCGTGACTGGGGAACCACTCAGTGTTCACACAAAGGCTTAGCTCCTAGTCGGTCCGTGGACTAGGGAAGGGAGCCGCCCGGTACCCAATCACTTCACCGGGTTTAGGGTGCAAAACCCAACAATGGCGACCGCCCGTCTGCAGCACTGTCACTGGGGTTGAACGCTCAGCGACCGGCAGAGGCCAGAGGAGCCGAGACCGGGAGAACCCAGCCCCGCCCAAACGAGACAGATCGGCGTCTGCTCCTGCCGGGAGGGAGGCAGCCCCGCCGCCCGCGTATAGGAGACAGTTGCTAGGCGCCTCAGCCGCGCACAGCGCACAGCGTTCTAGGGTCCCAAATGCCTCCCGCCAATGTCTCCTCTGCAGAGCTCACGTCTCCCGCGGCAATTCTGCGCCGACTTTGGGCAAATCCCCAATTGAGTGGGTGTGGAGGTCAGAGGGGGAACAAGATGCTTTCCTGTGGGGCTGAACCCACCCCACTCTCTGGTGGGGTGCGTACAACCGTCCCGCGCTCCCTTCTCTGATGACCCTCCGCACTCTCTAGTTTTTCGCGATGTATTTCCCGATCACCTCAGTCCTTTCTCGCTCTCTCTCTGTCCCACGCTGATTCTCCGTGGGTTCACACCGCCGTTCTTGTGGGGGAGTGAACCTCTAGCGTTGTGGCAGTCCGAGACCCATGCCTTCCACTCCGGGAGCACGAATCCAGGAGGTCACCACCATTCCGCCATCTTCAATCTCTAAATGTCTATTGTTTAAGCCACCCAGTCTATGGTATTTTGTGATAGCAGCCCAAGCAGAGTAAGATACAGAGGAATATTAATATTAGAAATGCCAGGCCCTTAGAAAATTCATGGAGTGTTAAGATGAAAGGAAAACACCAGAAGGGACACCCAGAGAGAGAGGGTGCGTGGAAGTCCTCATCACAGGCACAGCCCCTATGAAGTAGGTCTGCCTTGAGCATAGTAGAGTAGTAGAGCATGGCATGCATCCAGAGAAAAATGCAAATTGATATCAAGCACTGACAAGCAATTAAAATCTTTACTTCGGTCTCAGATAATTGGAAAGGGTAATCACACTGTATTCTTCTCATCCATATAGTTCTTTCAAAGTCCTATAGGTTCAAGTACAGTAGCCTCTCAACTCTTCCTGCCCACATGCTCACACTCACGTTGTGCGTGCTCATGTTCTTGCACATGTTCTTGTTCTCACCCCTTGTCCCAGTGCAGTCCATCCTCAGGTGGACATCTGAGTACTGGTAGGCTAGTGTGTGAACACATCGTCCTTAGATATTTGGCAAGGGGAGTTAGTCATAGGTGTAGCAGAGTGAGATTATTCTGGAACTTCTAATGAAAGCAGTTGGAGAAGATTTGGGAGGCAACTTGGCTTTCAGGCAGTCTAATGAGTTGGAGACTGTATGAGTGCCCCACACTGGCTTTGCGAAAGTGTGTGTGAGCCAGGTAATGGTCTACATATGCTGTGGTGGCAAGGATG
The DNA here is from genome assembly GCF_041146395.1 of Eulemur rufifrons. Lineage (NCBI taxonomy): Eukaryota > Metazoa > Chordata > Mammalia > Primates > Lemuridae > Eulemur > Eulemur rufifrons. Next base: position 46,355,475 of record NC_090985.1, read on the forward strand.
AAAAGTGACACGAGTGTTGTAGGGCTATTAACATTACTGTATTGGTAGATAAAACTATTGAGCACTTGCTAGGCACTGTTCCTGGTTTACATGCACTATCTTATTTGATTCTTTCACTAAACTTATTAAATAGGCACTTTCAAGAACTCCCATTTTAGAGATAAGGAAATTGAGGCAGAGCGAGCATAAATTATGTGCCCAAGGTTATAGAGGATAAATGGCAGAACCAGGAATTGAGTCCACACAGATTGGTTCTAGAGTGTGTGCTTGTAGTCACTCTTTTCTATAGCTTTATGGTGGACGTGACATGATACAGACTCCTTGGCCCCCCTTCCACCCTGAACAGGGTCCAAAGTAGATGAGTTGCCAGATACAGGTGGTTCATTATTTTCTAGGGATAGCTATCTTTTAAGCGGCAATTCTTGAGTCTAAAAAATATACATTTGGTACTTCCTTGATTTCCAGGTGCATTTATAGAGGGGGTACACTGACAATTTTGAGTGCAAGGGTAGCACAAGAGAAGGTCAAGTGGCATAATTGAAAAGGAGAATTCCAACATCAAGTCTTACGGAGCCAGGATGGGTTAGGTTATGGTACAATTACCAATAACTACTCAATTTCCATAGCTTAAGGGAATGTATTTCTCTCTCTCTCTCTACGTATATATATATATATATATATATATTTCTATTTCCTATGCTACATGTACAATGCAGGCCAGCAGGGTACTGTAAAAATCACTCAAAGGCTTCAGAATGACAGAGCTCCATGTTGGTAAGTATGGTCGTCCTTTGATATTTGAGGGTCATTGGTTCCAGGACCTCCACGGCTACTAAAACGTGCAGATGCTCAAGTCCCTTTTTAAAAATAGTGTAGCATTTGCATATAACTTACATACATCCTCCTGTGTACTTTAAATCATCTCTAGATTACTTAACACCTAATACAATGTCAACAGTTGTTATACTGTATTGTTTAGGGAATAATGACAGGAAAAAAATCTATAAATGTTCCCTGCAGACCTAAGCATCCATTTTTAATTTTTTTAATTTGTTAATTTTTTTAGTGGTGTCTTCTTTTTCTAATTTTTTCTTTTTTTAAATTTTTTTTTAATTTCAGCATATTATGGGGGTACAAATGTTTGGGTTACGTCTATTGCTCTTGCCCCACCTGAGTGAGAACTTCAAGTGTGTCCATCCCCCAGACAGTGTGCACTGCGCCCATTATGTGTGTATATACCCATCCCCTCCACCCCCCACAATCTGCCTGACACCTGATGAATGTTATTACTATATATGCACTTAAGTGTTGATCACTTAATACCAATTTGATGGTGAGTACATGTGGTGCTTGTTTTTCCATTCTTGGGATACTTCACTTAGTAGAATGGGCTCCAGCTCTATCCAGGATAATACAAGAGGTGCTATATCACCATTAGTTTTTGTGGCTGAATAGAACTCTATGGTATACATATACCACATTTTATTAATCCACTCATGTATTGATGAGCACTTGGGTTGTTTCCACATCTTTGCAAGTGTGAATTGTGCTGCTATAAACATTCGAGTGCAGATGTCTTTTTTATAGAATGTCTTTTGTTCTTTTGGGTAGATGCCCAGTAATGGGATTGCTGGATCAAATCGTAGTTCTACTTGTATCTCTTTGAGGTATCTCCGTATTGCTTTCCCTAGAGGTTGTACAAAAATATTTTTGATCCACAATTGGTTGAATCCATGGATGTGGAATTCATGGATATGGAGGGCAGACTGTCCTCATAAGATCACTGCAATAGGGAAATACAGAGAGGTGAATCTTGCACCAGCACTTAGTGTCCACTTGGAAGTGATTCACATTCCTTCTGTTGGCATTTCATTGATACCTTCAAACCTCACTTCCAGGGGGGTGGAAAAGTGCAATCATATTATCTGGCTGGAAGGAGACAAACAGGCAAGAGTTGATGAACAGCACCCAAACCACCCCAGTGTCTGGACAGGCTAAAGCTGAATATTGGTCCTGATTCAGCAGTGGGATGGTGACGAACTTAGCATAATGCAGTTTGCAGACATGACAGAGAATCACAAATGGAACTATCACATGCTTTTCCCCTCAAGAATCACTTATTCCAGTTGAGGGAGACTGAGATGTCCAGAGAAAACATTCATCATTTAAAAATACTATCGTCAAAAAGTATTTCCTACTCTTTGGATTATGCAAACCAAGAGCCATTATGTGGTTGCGTGGTATCACGGGAAACAAACTCTCCGTTTCTGTCCAGGCTTGGCATGACCAAGCTTTATGACCATTTTTGTCTCAAAAAAAAAAAAAAAAAGTCTACATGCAAGAATTCTTATTCATAATCTGCAGTTCATAAAGTTTTATCAAGTGTCAACATTAAAACCCAATTTACTTATTTCCTTTGAAGTATCATTTTGTGTTTTTTTTTTTCTCTTCATTGTATGGGTTAAGAGCCCTCTTCAGATTGATAAGAAAGCTTGTAATTTCTAATTTGGTTAATGAATGCTCTTTCAATTATGTTTCTCTAGAATTGGAACCAAAGATACTTTAGACAGTTTCTAATGTGTCCTAGCTTGTCATAAAAGCAGGTAGTTAACAGATTTGGATTGTTTTCCTTCTTCTTTCTCCCCTCTCTTCCTCTCCTCTCTTACCCTTTCTCTCCCTGTCTCCTCCCTCCCTCCCTTCCTACCTTTCCATCTACCCATCCTTTTCCCAGCTCCACATCCAGCCTCTATCTGACCAATTCCTACTTATTCCTAAGGTCAAAGTCTAGTATCATTTTCCTGGGGACACCTTTCCTGTCCCTTCATATCAGTTTGTGTCTCTGGTATGGGCTTCTGTGGTATTCAGCACTTTCTCTTCAGAGTTCATATGAAAACATATTTCTATGACTGTTTGTGGAATTATCTGTCTGTCTTTCCCCCCAATAATCCTGCAAGCTTTGGGAAAGCAGGTGCCAGGATTCTCTTGTTCATTACTATGGCTGCAGGTCCTAACACAACACCTTATCATGACAGGTGCTCAATGAATATTTCAGTATTGATTTTGTCAGCAGTGCTCTTACTTTTCCCCATCCTTGTGTTTGGGTGACTTGGTGGCTGTTTCTGGTGTCAAGAGGTGCAGACCAACTCAGGTGGGAATGATCCGAAAGCAGAGAACCCCTGTAAAAATGAGAGCAAGCAGCAACAAAAATACCTACATAACACTGTCCTGCTTCCTTTAAATGTTGATATTTTGTGGATAGTGATCAAGTGCCATTTTAGACCAATATAAGCTTATTGCTCCAAAACTATGAAGTTTAAAAGTGATATTGACGGAGTGGTACACAGGGAAAGAAGAGGGCGAAAAACCCATTTTTCCACCAGTTACGTAAGGTAACTGCTTGCCAGCATGTCTGATATGATAGACTGAAAGTACCATTTTCTTGGTAAAACAAACACAGACTTCTTTTTGAAAACACCTTTTGATACTTTATGAGTAGGGCTGGTGTATGTAACCGATCAAGACCAACATATGGCTTATTATGACATTTAGCTGATTAAAATAGTCTAGACATAAACTTGAGATTTCAGAAATGTTTAAGTAAGAAATACATTTTAATGTACAGTAGATGTGTACTTAGTCCTAGGCCACCTGTATCCCTACAGGAATTACAGAGCAGGAAGTACTTTTGACTCAAGAAGTGTGTCTGAAAATTAAGGTTGTAAATTAACAACAGCTTGTCTATTAGATTATTTCAGCCATAAAGGACTCAGTATGTTTCAAAATGCTCATGATTTTCAATACATTTCTGTGGTTCAGTTTAATAAAGAGTGATGCTGGGAATGCTTTTGGCTTGAAAGTCTGCAAAAGCACATTTTTAGAAAATCCCAGAGAATAAATAGTAGCTGCTAGTTAGGCTGTGGTAAAACACACCTGTGGCTAATGGAAAAGGAAAAGCTTGAGCTGCCCCTTGGCACGGGCCTCTGGGCCTACACCAGGGGGACTGCTGTGGCTTAGTGGGCTGTGCCCCGCCTTGGCCCCAGTGCCAAGAGGGCCAACGTTCTTGTCCCGCTTCTGAGCCTTGGGTACAGCAGTTATTCCTTCTGGCTTTGTTTTCCTGGTCTGTAACGTGTGAATAATGAGGCCTAATTAACACATGGGGCAGCTGTGAGGATTAATTGGCTAATGTTTGGGGCCAAGCACTCTGATGTTGAGCATATTATGATTAGTTGTTAGGGCAATTCTGAGGCTCAGTTTAGGTTGTGAGTTTTGGTTAGTTTTTTTGTTAATCTGATCCTTCTGGGTATGTAGGAGGTGGGTGAAGTCAGGAAAGGATGTAGGGGTGGGTCAAGAGTCTCTGGCTTTTGTATATGAGAGAGACAGAGAGAGAGACTGAGAGATTGAAGAAGAAGAAGGATGAGAAGGAAGTTGAAGAAAAGGAGGAGGGGGAGGGAGAGAGGAACAGAGAGGGAGGAAAGGAGGTAAGAGAAGAAAGAAGAAAAGAGAGAGTGAAAGAGCAAGAGAATGGACACTTCTGAGGTCTCCGGAGGCCTAGCTCCCAGGTGGTCTGTGAGTTTGGGAAATACTGGAATTGATTGGGACTGGACCAGGGTAGAACAGAACGTGGTATTTTTGCCTTTCTCCTGTAATCAAACTCTTGAGCTGGCAGGAAGACATGGAGCTCATGGTGACCTGAGCCCATGCACCATACTTCTTTTGCCAAGGTTTTAATTCTGTGTATGTGAACTGTGTTAACCTTTCCCTTTCTGAAGCGTTCAGTAGCCAGGACAGTGGTATGACAGTCAGGAGAACTTGCTTATTCTCCCAGTTTGATTTACAGTATGACTCTAAGTGGGGCATGTCATTTGTCTCATTGGTTTCCTCCCTTGATAAATGAGGATTAGATGAGCCTAGGTGTATCTGTTAGCTTTTGCTTCATGACAAACCACCCCAAAACTTTGTGGTTTAAACCAGCAAACATTTATTTAGTTCACTGTTTTGTGGGTTGGCATTTAGGACTAGACTCCTCTGGGTGGCTTTGCTGATCTAGACTGGCCTCTGCTGACCTCAGTGGGGCTCACTCATGTGTCTGAAGTCAGCTGCTGGGACAGCTGTGGCCAGCTGGTTTACGATGGCCATGTCTGGATGATGGGATGACTGGGGCCTTTGTTTACCAGGCTCATTTATTCTCCAGTAGGCTAACCCAGGATGATTCATGTGGTGGTCAAAGGTTCTAAGAGTGGAAGATGCAAAGTCTCTGGAAGTCTAGGCTCAGAACTGCCATCATCAAGTCAGGGGCCAGCCCAGATTGGAGGGTGGGGATAGAATAGACTACTCTTCTGGATGGGAGCAGCTGCAGAGTATTGTGGCCAATGTTTTCTTCAAACTACCTCTTCAAGGTAACTTTCAGTCCCAATGGACAATAAACAGAAATTAGAACTAATAGGAGAACAGCATCTGTTTTGTGGGGGTTCAGTTTTGAGAATCTGAGGTTACAAGTCCTGGCTGCTGTTTTGAATTTATTATGTGGCTTTAAATAAGTTTTCCAAACTTTTTGTTGATTTTTGCTACTTACTAGGCTTCTTTTGCTCATCTGTCACTAAAAAAAACCAAGTAGTTAACAAAGAATTTTATAGAGAGGGTTACATATGTACAAAGCCAGGTGAATAAGGGGAATTTGATAAATAATTATTGAATGCAAAAATGAGTACATGTGTTAATATATACTTAGGTCTTTTAGCTTTTTTGGCAACACAAATTTTTACTCACTGTAAAAATTTAGAAAAGGGATAAAGAGATTAAAATATCATCTTTTACTTGAGGTAATATAATATGTAACTGCTAATATTTTGGTATAGTTCCATCAAGAATTTTTTTCAGTGAATAAAAATGTGTCTGTTATAAACATGAGATCCTATGGTAACAATGCATTTATAATCTGTTCTCCCACTTCAATAAATACACATGTAGTGTCTCAATTTTGATGATGGCTCAGTATTCTGGTACACACATGTGCCACAATTTACTGCACTAATTCCCTACTGTTGAACATTTATATGTTTTCTGGTTCCTAAAAAGTATTTTAAAAAACATCATCTGAACATTTTAGTGCTAAATTCTGTAAATACACTCTTAAATATTTCCTTAGGATATATTTCTAGAAGAGGTGTTACTATGTCAAAGGGTAGACATATTTTAGAGACTTTTGATTCGTTCTAATGGATCTCAAGAGAAGTTCCACCAGTTGCTCACACATTACTTATTGATAAGAATGCCCACATTCTTTGGTCTGCCATGTTCAACACAAATTTATAAATGGTTCTGAATCCCTCTGTGATGACTATATAGCTCATCGGAGGTTATAAAGCTCTCAAAATAAACATATTGCAGATTTGGAAAGAATCTCGAAAGTCATTAAGTCTAACCCCATAGGCAAAGCTCGAATGCTAGCACCTTCTCACTGCATTCACTTAAAAGTATTGGGTTTAAAGAAACACAACAGACATAGCATTAAGGTGTATCTGACAAATATCAGCTCCACTTAAAGCTGTTGAGTGTGACTGAGTTTCTGCTTTTTCTGGGACAAGGGAAGGAGGGAGAACAGACTTCCAAATGGCCCTGGTGTCCAAGAAGGAGCAAAGTGACTCCTTCTGTAGCTCAGTTGCTCATGTCTCTCAACACAGCACGCTAAAATAATCAGTAAAATCTCTGCTCAGTGCTGGGGTTTTGAGAGAAACAACCAATGTGGAGCTAGAGCATTCTTTTATTAGAAGGGAAAATGGTGAAAGATAAATTAAAAACATCTGTCACAGGCATAAGACATAGATTAATTCTACTATAATTTTTCTGCCATTCTTTACAAATTTTAGAATCTAGGACAACTAGCAGTTCTTAATTCCCTTCCGTGTTCAGAGTTCTAATCCTTATCTTTTTGTTGGCATGGAGTCCAAGCTCAGAAAGAGAATTAATAAAAGACACAAACACACATGCATATATCTGTCCTTCGGACCTGCTTTTTCCTGGACCCTACATAATCCTTCTTCCAAAGGGAGGATAGATTCCAAACTGGTGGTTTTACCTGTTCACACTCCTATCAATGTATGAGATTGTCAATTTCCTGACCAAGTACATGCAGTAGGTCAACACCTGGCAATTGCTCTTTCTCTCCAATAACCAAGGCATTTTAATTGGACCAAGCTTGTCAGCCTGACTCCTTCTTCCCTTACAATAAGTTGTTTTCTAGGAAATTTTCATTCAATATATTTTCATAATGGGCCCACCTCACTAGACATACCAAAGTAGATCTGAATTGTAGCTAGTAGACATGGCTTTGGCTCAAGTTGAGCACTCTGATGCACATTTTTTAAAAAATACAATGTTTACCAAATTCCCAGTGTTTTGGCCCCACTCCTATTTTCCCTAGAAATCCCCGACAGCATTTACCTAGGGGTTCTCTTATTTTCCTTACAAAATTCACTGGGACATGAAGACTTGAATCATCTAGAACAGCCACCTGCTTTGTTAATAATCTCCCCATTTTTGTTCTATTTGTAATAAATTATATTTAGAAAAGATATAAGCAAAGCAATAATCCAGAGTTTCATGTTTCCTGTCACCTGTTGACAGTCTCTCCCATTTATAGGCTTGTGTCCTCATTATTTCTCCTTTTTCCTCGAATGTGATGAAAAAGCCCTTTTTGCTTTCCTGAACATTTTCTAAGTTTAGTTCATTCTGCCTATGTCCTCTGGCAATGTTAATATAATATAATTAATCACAACACCATCGCCACCACCACAATAATGGCTATTTCAGTGCCCTCAGTATCCTTACAGCTTATTAATGAGGAGAAGATCAGTTATGCCAAAGAAATGTCAAAGTTGGAAGAAAATGTCTTTCTAGGATTTCAGGATAGACTTAAAAGATATGAAAAAGAAACTTGGCAATACTGTGTTTCAAAATTTCCCAAGGTAAGGGCAATTTTACTTATAAAAATAACTAGGAAATGTTTTTTGTTTGAGGAGAATTTACAGAATACATATATTCTTTCAAAGCCTTCTATTCAAGATCTCATACAAACATCCTTTCCTCTGGGTGGTGTTCCCTGGACCAAAGCTCTGGATGCGTTCTGTCTGACTCCTCAAGGCATTTTGTTGCATTTCTTACGCAGAAGAATGCAAACTCTACTTTGTTTTATGTTTTTTTTCCCCTGAATATATCTCAGAAACGTTGCCATTGTTAGTTCTTTGAGGCAGGAATCTTGGCTCATCCATCTTTCTATCCCAAGCTCCTGGTGCAATGCCTGACACTCAGTAGGCACTCAATCAATGCTTGTTGAATGAAGGAATGGGCCAGAGAAGGGACTGCTTACAAAGACAACTTACCCAGAGGCAAGCTCTCTAGAAATGAAGTATGCATAGCGGACAAATGAAATGGGCAGAATGCTCTAGGAGGATCTTAAGTCTTCTTCTTCTCAATTGTTTTCCAATCAATTCAGTTTGATTCAATCTAATGTCATGTATAAGCATCGTTAGTGATCTGACACTGTGTGAGGGATATCAAGAAAAATAAAGTCTGCATCTTCCCTCCAAGAAACTGTGGTCTAGTAGAGTGGACAAGTATGTGACAAATAATTACAGGACATCATAATAAGCTCTATACAAGATGTTCAAATCTTCGAGGTAGTGCAGAGGATGGCATGACCAAATTGGGGTAAGGGGAGGGTCTAGGAAGTTCCACAGACTCATCTCCTTGGGTTTTCTGAGAGTTTTCTGGAGGGACAAGGAAATATATGTTGTGCGGTGTGTGTGGAAAACTTGTTCCATTAAGAGTTAACAGAGTAAAGGAAGGCACAGAATCAGAGAACAGCATGGAATGTTTGGGGAAGTAAAAATTGCTATTGGAACACAGAGTATAAGTTGAAGAATTTCAGAAGATGAAGCTGGGGAGGAGAGGAGAAGACAGAACACGAAGGCCCTTGTGTTGGCTTCATGAAGAAGTTTGGCCTGTAGTTTTCACATTATTCATCTTCTAAAGTAGGAATTTAACTTCTGTATGTTGATGCAACCCACCATCTTTCAAAAATCAATTTGTCCATATTTTTCCAGGATAAAAGTTCCCAGAGAGCAGAACTTTCTTTTGTAGCATGTGCTGTCATGTGAATGATCATCCTATTTAGTGATCTTGTGGATACAGAATAATCTTCCACTTTCTTCTTTGTGAGAGGACTGAACTTTCTGTAAATCCCATAGAGAAAGGTGGCAATTCAGACAAAAAGACCAATTTAGTGTTAAAATAGAAAGGACATGTGCTCTACAGTCAGTCAGTAGCTTAAATCCTGCATATGTCAAATATTAGATATCGAATCTATAGTATGTTATGTATTCTGGGACTCAACTTCCTTGTTTTCAAAATGTGGGGATGATAATATCCAGGGATAACAGTTTCATTTTTCAGGCCTTGATGCAAGTATTAAACAGGAAAACATTTATGAGCATATTTGGTGCTAAATTGTAAGACATGTTAGGAAATGTTTCCTTTGAAAATTCTTTGTTCTGTTCCAAGGGTGGTAGTAATTGCCAACCTTCCGAAGCATTTTTTAAAAGTACTTGGCTGCTGAGAAGTTACCATGTATAATAAGTCTCTCCATTTTTGTAAGTAATTTTAAATCAAATAGGCAGTTCTCGATATTTGTTTCTGGATCAGGTGTCCTAGAGAGAGAAGTAGAAAATAACCTAAATGATAGGAAGTAGAGTCTCGCAGAGAAAACTTTATTGGCTTTCTTGTCCATCTTTTTATCCACCATCCACCCATCCATTCATCCAGCCAGCCAGCCAGCATGTGTGCACACACACTTACATACAACTCTTTTCCTGATGGGTAGTCAGAAGTATTATCCCTTTTGCTATAGGCCCCTCAAACAACTTTTTTTCTCGTCTTTCTTTACTGGAAGTTTCTTCCTTATGTTAGATGAGATTTTGAAAGGCTAAGAAGAAAAGAGACTTTTGACAAGAGGAATACTTGGAGAGTTTTGAAGGAGCACAGAGCTGATTCTGTGCAGTGCAAGAGGAGGTTTTTTTTAATAGTCCCTGTGATGAAGCTTGTCCTGGCTTCCCATGCTATGGCTTTGAAATCCTGGGCAAGTCACTTAAACTCTCTGAGCCTCAGTTTCTTCAAAAATTTGAATCTGGGTAATAAGCCTATCTTGTAGTGCTATGGAGAGAATTAATTGAGCTAACCTGTAGGTAAAGTCCCTAGGAGAGAGGTGACATGGAGAAGACACAGGACAAATGGTATACATGTACGTCTAAATCTATGTCTGTGTCTATCTATCATCTGTCTCCATCCATCTCTCCATCATCCATCCTCCATTTATCAATCACCATGAGATTCAAATAAAAATTTAAGTTTAACCTATTTTAATTATTTATCACCAAAAAATTCTAAGTGCCAAATGAATTTGGTGGCAGTACTTGATTTAAAATGATCATCTTATTTGTCTAGAATATGCTTATATTAATTTTAACATTATGCTTGAAAGGAAAACAAACAAAATAAAAACGTTCTTATAGTTCTCAAGTCCCCTGAAAATACATTCTATAGTCTCTGAGGAGTCAATGATTTGCACATGAGAACATTGAACTGAATTATTTTAAATTCCTCTTTCACTACTAAAATGTTACCTTTGTTTTCTCAGGAGGGGTAGGTGGTGGTGAAGGGAAAGAAAAGGAAAAAAGTTACAAGGAAAAGAGCAATACAAGCAATATGTGTTCACTGTCATATTTTATATCTTGTTTATATCCTAAGACAATTGTCTGAGCAAGGAATAATTATCTTTGTGTCTTAAAAATGGGGAAACCGAGGTTTACATCGATTAAATGACTTCCCTTAGGCTAAAGCAAAAGAATTTGTATTTTAACATACACATATGAGTGATCTATCTACAATTCCACTATTACATTTGAGAAAGAGAATTACATTATGATCATTCACTTATATCTTCAAGCAAGAAGTATTTATTGAATAGCTACCATGTACAAGGCATTGAAAGATCTCCGGGGAATACCACTGACTTTATCTTCTAACTTCTGAAATATAAGGCCTTTGGAATTGTGTGATGTGGTATCCCACACAGAAACATTTTGCTTTTATAAAATAAAAGGAAAGGATTGATTTATCATGAAGGAAGAGAGATGAAGAATGTGTAACAGAGGTAACAACCTATTTTATCCACTTCTGCCAAATCTTATCTATAAAAGTATTATTTCCACAGTGTCATTCAATAATGTCAAAGATATCCATGGGTTTGTCCTCTTTGCACCATTCTGTCCTTAAGGGAACAGCATATCATTGTATTTGGGAACAGTTCCCACCTTCTCCAATCTCAACATGTTGTATATTGAAGGAAGCTACCGTATTCTTATTTGACTCCAGGTACCTGGTCATAGAAATTGTTCTAGAGAAGACAGCTGACCTAACCACAGTATCTTAGCCCCACCTCTAGCCATAGGGATCGGTCAAGGGGTAGACATGTGATCCAAGTCCAACCACAGTCATTCTCTGGAAATATTCCATTTCAAAGTAAGATAGTAAGGTCCCTTTCTCTCTCATAATGGAGAAGGAAGATGTGAGCAGGAGCTGCTGGTGGGCATGGTTCCTGCCCCTGACAAAGCCAGACTGAAGAAATGAAGGCAAACAGCAGAAAGAAGCAGAAACAGGAGGTGAAGGAAGTCCTGCCAGGGCGAGGCTCCAAGACCTCCGGAGCTACTCCTGTCCCTGCCTTCCCAAGCTTCAAAGTTGAAGGCTACTTAGTATCCTTCAAATAAATAACTTCTGCAAAAGCTGGTTTGGGTTTGAATTTTTCTCTTTGCATCCAAAAGAATCTGGACTAGTGTGTATAATGGAAACTGGTAGTAGCAAGGCTAGGGTGTTTTGTAAGCCACCTCTGAATGTGGTGGGGAGAAGAGGGCAACCCTTGTCTCCAGAGTCCTTTCCCTGGGTGCCCTGATAAGACCTGCAGATAGGATATGAGGACCCTGTAATAATATACTAGTTTATACCTTTAGCACTTCCTGTGTGCCAGGCACTGCTCCAATGAGGTCAGTATTTGGCCGGGTGTGGTGGCTCACGCCTGTAATCCTAGCACTCTGGGAGGCCGAGGCGGGTGGATTGCTCAAGGTCAGGAGTTCGAGACCAGCCTGAGCGAGACCCCGTCTCTACTAAAAATAGAAAGACATTATATGGACAACTAAAAATCTATATAGAAAAAATTAGCCGGGCATAGTGGCGCATGCCTGTAGTCCCAGCTACTCGGAAGGCTGAGGCAGTAGGATCGCTTAAGCCGAGGAGTCTGAGGTTGCTGTGAGCTAAGCTGACGCCACGGCACTCTAGCCTGGGCAACAAAGTGAGACTCTGTCTCAACAAAAAAAAAAAAAAAAGAGGTCAGTATTATATTTAACCCCATTTTACAGATGAGGAAACTGAGACACAGAGGGATAAAGTAAATTATCCAAGGAGGGGTCAAGTTTAGATCTCAGGTTATTTGGTTCCAAAGCCCATGTTAACAACCCCATTTAGCAAGCCTGGCCTCCTAGGCTGTTTCTATTCTTTCTACCCCCCTGTGCTAGGACACTTATTGCCAATATATGTACCATCACATACATTTATTTATCTTTTCATTTGTTTCATATTCTCAACCGGACACTAGGAAGCCAGTGGCCATGACTTTTATCTTTTAGTGACCCGCGCCCTAGCATGAATGCCCAGTACAAAGGCCGGTAAGTATTTGTAACATCAAATTCTGTGCACTTAAAAACCAGACAGTTCTATTGTGTTCAGACATGAACACAATAACGCCTTACACAGTTTTTAGGAGAGGAGAAATAAAGAAGAAATTGGTTTTTCTCCTTCCTTTCTGGTTTATTCTTGACAGTCCAAAACCAAACTACAAGGAATTTTCATAATAACAGTTCCCCTTTTCCCTCGACCACCCTCCTCTCTTGGTGGAATGTTTCCCTGCGAAGAATGTCCAGTTTAAAAAGTAGCTTGTTCTACAGACAGCCTTCTCAGGACCCAATTAGTCTGGGCTTGCCTGGTCTGGGACACACTATGGATAATTTCACTGTATGACTTTCCGTTTATTTGTACTTTGGGATCAGAAAATAAGCAGTTAAAAGGTGTTCGCCCTTGAAAACATGTTAGAGAATTAACGGCTGGCTTGAGATGTTATCTGCCAGGTTTGAGCCCCAAACGCATTTTATACCTGAGTTAAGTCTCTGAAAACAGGGATCTGGTAATTGAAGCACTGACCTGATGTTATCTCTGAGACTGTGCAGACGGGCGCAGCTCTTGGAGCAGGGAAAAGTTACGGAGCACAGAGAAAGCATGGAGCACGAAAATAGTGGAGAATTTTAAGAAACATTCATTTAGGCATATCTCGTGGGCACGCCCTCTGTTGTATGAAGTAGTTGTGTGGAGTAGTTTCCATTTTTTATCCCCCTATGGGCCTGTACTTCTTTTAAAATCTTAATCTGAAAATTATACCATTCAAAATAAAATTCAAAAATCTATTCACCAAAACAGCAACACAGAGCTGTGATTGATGAGGAACCCAAAGGCCTGCATTTTGGTTGCAAAATTTAATTCTAGGACTTTATTTTTGTTTTTTATAACTGTGTTTTGACTTCTTTTCCTTTCTCGTACCTTCCCCCCAAACTAAATTATATCTTAGGATTTTGAAATAGCTTCAAAGTGAAAGCCTGCCTTTTTAAAAATAACTCCATCTTCTCTGAAGGTGGGGTGTTCGAGTTTATTTCAGGTTTTGAGGCAGGACACACCTCCAGGCCACAATGAGGGAAGATGTCCAACTGCCTTTGCATTCTGTCCCCTCCCTTTGTCCTTTCACAGATGTCCACTACAAGCCCAAACTCCACTCCCTGTCCCTACCGTAAGAATGAGTGTTGCTTCTAAAGGACTCCCAGCCGGAGCATGGCATTCCCTGCCTCTGCATGTTTTCATTGGCCTTAGTATTTTTTGTCCTCTTAATGGACATTTCTATGACAGACACTTGCCTCTCCCCCGGGACAGCTTAACAGGTTGGTAGGCTCCTGCATCACTCCCTGCCCCTAAGTGCACCTCTCCCTCTTCCCTTCCTGGTGCCCACTGGAACGTATTTTGTGAGCCAGGCCAGCAGAAGCTCCAGCTGGCACCTCAGGCCTGGCTGCTGGCCAGAGGGGCCGAGGCAGAGCATGGCAGACGCCAGGTTTCTTGGCAGCAGCTTCACACAGAGGGAAGGGCAGGAACCACCAGCCTCCAAATGAGACTGTCCAAACAAACAAACAAATAAAAAAAAAGCCAAATACAAACACAAATGAAAGAAACCACACACACTCAGAAAGACACAAAGCAAAAACTCAAAAATACTGTTGTCTGGGGTTTTAACTAGCCGTGTGTGCCTGGTGTCCCTGAGAGCTGATGGAGTGGCTGGGTGGTTTGGAAATTCCTGTGGTCTGAATACACACCCTCCTCATCACCAAGATGTGCCTGGAAAAAAGTGGTCATGGTACAGGCCTCTGATTTATTTCCTGATAAAATAACCTTTACTCTTTAAGGCTAAACTTGCTGTCCCAGCTTCCAGAGAACCGATGCTTATTCCTGTCTATCACAGCCATCTGCACATGAGGTCATTCCGTCTGTGGCCCTAGAGTCTCCCAGTTCCCCACCCACCCTGCCAACACTACAATGTTTCCTTCTCTGAGTTTCCTGGGCTCTGCCAAATGTTGACGTGGAGGATGGTCACAGGCAAATCCTAGAATTTCTCTAAGTGGAAGGAATTAGTTGTCCTTCGGAGCTGACAAATAAAACCTTGTTTGACATTGGAAAATGATAGATTTTGATATGGCATCTCCTTTCTGTCTAGCTCTCCACCCATTTTCATTTTCTTCTGTTCAACATTTCACATTTAACTGGAAGCTTGTCCTGAATTATCTCGAAGCCTCAAAAGATGACCTGAGTTGGCGGGAACTTATGATGCATTCCTGATCTCTCTGTCATGTCAACACTCTTCTTTAAATTAATGCTACTTACTTTCTTGTTTTAGGCATATTCCACAACTCACAGAGGGGTGGAGACAGAAATTCCACTTGGGCAATGAGAACATGGATAATATCCTTCCTTTGTTGTGTCTGTTTTACTAAGTGTAGTAATCTTAAGTGTTGCCATTGGGCAAGACATATGTAAAACCTCCAGCATGTTGCTGGTGCACAGTAAGAGCTTAAAAATGCCAGTTTCTGTCCCCCTTCCCTAATTATTTAAGCTATTGTCTATCGGTTATAGGAGAAAATGCTATTTATAATCTCCTACGACCCTCAAGGGAGGGTGGATCTTGGTACTGGAGGACTCCTTGTTGAGTGTAAGCATGGTACATATGTTTGGCAAGTGTTAGGTTCAGCTATATTGCTCTAGAAGGGAAGAAGGCTATCTAGAACTGGGATAGAAGTGGGGTCAGAAGAGACACATATAATGTGATATAGCCAGAGAGGCTTGGGAGGAATGTGTTGAATGTTAGAAGTTGCAGGCTGTGGAGTGTGTGATATAAACCTCTCCACCCCCACCTTGCTCCCTGGCACCCCATGAATTCTGCAGCAAAATTGACATTATTTGCTGGTATTCTCGGTGTCAGTGGGTTACTTGGTGGGATGTGAAGTTGCAGCTGTGTGTTCGTGCATGCAGGATGGAGAGGCGCTTAGCCTGAGCAGAACGGATTCTGTCCTGTCTGCCATCTTCTCCTCCGCACTCGCTGTCTCTGCTCTATTACTCTCTGTTCAACTCCCTCTCTTACCTCCTCTCCTTTTCTCTTTGCTAATTACCATGTAATGCAACTCTGAATAAGGTATACTTTGAATGAGAGAAATTGCTCAAATGCATTATAGTAGCAAAGTCTTTTCTTCTCAGTATAAACAACTCCTGGCTACAGAGCAGCAGGGCTGAATCGCTAAAAGCATCTTTGTTCATATTTCTCTGTAGAGACATCCTTAATGAACATACTGGGAACTGAGGCTTCCACCAGGTTTGATGTTAACCTTATGAGGCCAATTTTGTATTTGATGGGTCATTCCTTTGGGTTTGAACCCTTGGGTATATGTTGGAGTCAAAGGTGTCACTTTTGAAGCCAGATTTGATGCTCACAGAAAACTGGCATAGGAATGGGCTTAGCACTTCTCCATGGGGGATGGGGTGGATAAGAAGGTTGTGCCTGTTTCAGGGAAGACTCATGAGTCTTGTTTAATCTCAGAAATGGGAGAAATTTTGAATAAGCTGGTGTGGAGCTAAATTAGGCAGCTCCTTTCCCAGACTTGTCTATGTGTATCCTTATCTTCATTCCATATTCTCTTCCTAAACCAACCCCTAGTCCAAAATACCTAACTATGGCATTGAAGACCCACCATGTATGTCCCTAATCCACATTTTCTCCTTCCTATACCGTTCTGATTGGCCTCACAACCCACACTCCTATCATACCAAATAACAATTTTCTCTTGGAGGAAGCCATATATATTCTCACCTCTCACCCCACCTTCCAACCCCACCTTGAATCCTACTCATCATTCACGGCCCAGCTGCAGTGTCACCTCCACAGTAAGGATTATTTACTCTCTTTTGCAGTCTTCATTTACATATCACTGTCCAATGTAGTTCAACAGTGCCTTCACCCCTCCCCTACCATGATTAGATTGTGGACTTCTTGAGGACAGGGGTGTGAGGCTCACCTAGACCAAGAAAACCTAACCTGGGGAGCATTTTGTTAATAGTGTTCTCATGTGGTTTTGTCCATCTTGTGTGAGATATATATATATTTTCTCATATATAGTATATATGTAACTTATATACAAATTGCACACATCTTAAATGTATACCTTAATTTTTATACATATATACATATATACATCTGTCTGTCTGTCTATTTATCTATCTACCTACCTCTCTGTCTACCACCCAAACCAACATAGATATACAGAGCACTGTCAGAATCCTCAACGTCTCCCTTGGACTCCTACCAGTAAGTAATCCTCCTCCCCGACCCTGGGCATCCACTATCCTAACTTCTATCACCCTAGGTGAGTTTTGCCTGTTTTTGAAGTTCACATAATAGAATTGTATAGTATACATTCTTTTGTGTCTGACTTTTTTCATTCAACATTATGCCTGTGAGATTTATTCATGTTACTCCATTTATCAGTGAGGTTTGTTACCTTTTATTGCTGAGGAGTATTCTACTGTATGAATACATCACAATTTATTTACACTGTCTACATTTTATGGACATTTAGGTTTTCCTAGATTTTGGTTCTTACAAATAAAGTGGCTGTGAACATCCTTGCACATGTGTGTGTTTTGGTGGATGCTAGGGTTTGACTATGTCCACCAGAATGCCTACGTTGGGAGCTTAATCTCCAATGCAGTAGTGTTGGGAGGTGGGGCCTAATGGGAGGTGTTTGGGTCATGAGGGCTCCACCTCATGAATGCATTAATGTCAGTTATAAAAGAGTTTGAGGCTGCAAGTTTGATTTCTTGCTCTCTCTCTCATCTTCTCCTTACCCTTATGCCATGGGATGATGCAGCAAGAAGGCCCTCACCAGATTGCTGGCCCCTTGATCTTGGACTTCCCAGCCTCCAGAACTATGAGCCAATAAATTTCTGTTATTTAAGTTATCCAGTCTGGTATTCTGTTATAGGTGTACAATATATAGCAGTAGAGGAAAGACAGTAGACATGAACACTCTTTTCTGTAGGGGCTATATCCAAGAGAGTGTTACTGGATCAGGGGACACATACACATTTAACTTTAATAGGTGCTACAAAACATTTTCCAAAGTAGTGGCACAGATTTACACTCTCACCACAATGTAAGAGCATTCTAGTTGCTTCACATTCTTGCCAACCCTTGGTATGGTCAGTCTTTTACATTTTTGCCATTCTGGTGAGTGTGTTGTGGTGTTGCATTTTGATCTTAATTAGCTTTTTTCCCCTGACAACTATGAAGTTAAGCATCTTTTCATATGTTTATTGGCTATTTTGATATTCTGTTTTGTGAAGTGTATGTTCAAGTCATTCGGATTTTAGATTCTGAACTGCAGTAGCCAAGTAATGTCTGTCTAGTTCAGGGATCTATCAATAACATTACTTGAAAGAATTTTTAAATCCAGGGCCTTAAAACCATGCAATAGAGAATATATACAGTTTACTATATATTAACTCAAGCATCATTAAGTACAACAATTACAGTGAGGGCTGGATATGAATTTCTAATCCTTTCTCACTGCGAATCTGGTGAAAACCCTTAGCTCATAGACAATTCTTCTGAGAATTGGGCCTATCCTGTTCCAAGTCTAGATTTCTTTTTTGGGGGGTCCAAATTCTACAGACCCTCTTTTGCATATTTTATAATATTTATATCAGGCTCACTTTTTGTATTGGTATCTTTATTACTACTGACAGTTAATTCTCAGTCTCTTGTCTACTATTGCTCAAAGTTGATATTGTATGTACAGGAAATTTATCAAATCAATTCTGTTGAAAGGAAGCTCCTTTCCTCCAGTTTTCTTTACTTCTGCTGCCTCTAATAAATTCTTTTCCATCAGTGGCCTCTTCCTTGAGGCTCTGTGGTTTGTTGTCTCTCTTTGTGAACTCTCTGCCTGCTGCCTCCGAGTTCTTCCTTGCATCTCACATTCTACCCAAGCTAGACCTTTGGGAGGAAATATTATTTTGCCCCTTATTTTGTCGGAATGCTAAACTAGGTGCAAGCTAATAATGGCATTTTCCCACTGAGTAGAAACTCAAATTCTATAATTTTTCCTACAATATTGTTAAACAACTTCCCTGGCTGTAGCTAATCAAAGGTTTTTTCTCTTTAGCTACTTGACTTTCAATACCACATGGGCCATTGCCTTATTAGTAGTTGGGGCTCAATAATTGTTGACTTACATTGAACTGGGATTCGAGTGATACGGGATGTTAGCTGAACTAATGTTTGCCAGATTGTCTGCCTTCATGAGAGAACATTAGGGCAAGCCATGTGCCTTTGTGACTATGACTCAAACGGTAAGAAGAGTGCTCTTACTCCAAAATTTGCATCCTTTCTGGCTCCTAATTGGCCTGGTAGTTCCCTTCTATTAGAATATATACTTTGAGATAAGACACTGCCTTCAGACAGGTCTTATTAAATTATTTCTATCCGTGAACATTTTAGTTAAGGATTCACTTATTAGTTATCTGGCCTCAGAGAGAAGGGCCCTAAAGAATAGGACAGAAGATGTGAGTCTGGGTGTGGAGTGCAGGTTTCTCACCCAGGAGAAATGCTTTGGGGACAGATGTGTGTACTGGTCAGCTAGAGGCACCATAACCACAGGACTCCACTAATTCCTAGAGTTAGGGAACCTGTGTACAAGCCTCAGGTTGCTGCTTTGCTACACAACTTCAGATAAGTCACTTCTCTGCAACTTAGCTTTCACATCTGTAAAATGAAGATAGCATCTCCTCTGCTTAACTCACAGGTGGTTGTGAGGACCAAATGAAATGATGTATGTGAAAATGCCTCATATAATCTAAAGGACTAATCAGACATGTTATCTTTGTTATTATAATAATAATTATGGCTGGAGTGTGGTGAAAAATGGAGGAGTGTTGGAAACAAATTGCTCATTTTGCTCTGGGCTGCCACTTGTAAATGCAAAGATAGGATGATGACTCCTTATTTATATGGATAGTTTTATATAATTCTGCAAATAACAACAGAAGGTTAAAATCCATGTGCATAATGGGACAAATGAGCCCATTAGTGAAAGATTATTTTTATTAAAAACCAATTTAATGTATGAGGAGGCTTTATCTCTAATGTGTTAAAAAATTTGGGTGATTTATCCTCCCCCAAGAAAATGATAAAGGGCATCTATTTTGGCATGGGGCTAACTCAGAACAAAGCACATATGCCCTAGGGTGGTGAATTAGATTGGCCTTGAGTTGTTTTCGCTTTTCTACTTTATCACACTTAGATTTGGTTGAGACATGGTTGGTTGGTCTCTGGAGAAGAGAGGTCCTATTGAAATAGGCCAAATCTGCATTGCTGGCCTGGTTCATTTTATATCAATTGGATGAACTTTATTATTATTATTATTTTTTTAATTTAAGGAAGTTTATTTTGAGCCAAATTTGAGGGCTATGACCCGGAGCCACACCCAGGAAGCCTTGAGCAAGCGCACTCCGGATGAACTTTAATTGAATGAATGAAGAGCACAAATTTCAACTGAAGACATCTATCTTTTTGATTATTTGAAAATGCATCTTGCTTTTGTTAGGTAGAAAGACCTACACTGATTTCTCAAGTGCAGGCAGAATCATAGACTGAGTTGGAAGAGACTGTACAAATCATCTAGTCTCACTCTCTCACTTTATATTTAGGGAAGCTGAGATATAAAAAGATTTAATAACTTGCTGAAGGTCACATTGCTAGTTGGTGCCAGAACTGAAACTGGAAGCCACGTTTTCTGTCCTTGACTATGGCACTTTCTCTATGTGTTGCATTGAAGAGTGGAAAAGTGAGACATTTTTTATTAAACAATTGTCACCTAATAGACTTCCATACAAAAGGTTATTTACTGGTTTTCATAGCAATGGCTTGTACTTTTAAGAAGACAAGGATCCTATAAAACTTAATTCTTGGAGATTAGTCTCAATCCTGGCTTTTGAGGGGGAAGGAATGCGTCATATTCTTTTGGCACAGTGCCTGGTCCTTAGTGGACACTCAGTCAGTGCTTGTTGTTGAGTTCTCAGTCTGTGACAATGCAGGCTGATGGTGATAGCTGGGCCACACAGTTGTATCAGAATACCTGGGGCGATGGCTAAAAATGCAGATCCCTGGCTTGTACCCCAGTGTTACTGAGTCCGAGTTTCAGTGGTTCTATCTTAGAAATATGCGTTATTAACACAATTTTTAGGAATTTTTTTTTTGTGTGTGTGTGTGTGTCCTAATGTTTGAAATCATTGGTTTGAGACCTTCTTTCTTATAGTTTCCTAATGCCTCAGACCAATGGATTCCAGATGGACGTGTGTAAAAAAACTTTTCGATTTCTGTTTTATTTTTTCATTTAAAAAATTAAAAAAAGTGAACTTTATTTACATTTAGTACATGTGTTGGCACTATGTGCTTACGTCATATAGTCTAGCTTCATAGGTCACATATGGCAGTCCTGGCACTTCGAATGAGAGTGGAAACTCCTTGATGCAGACAGTTGACAATGGTGGCCTTTAGTTGCTTCCAGAGGATTGCCAAATAATACATTTTAATTCAGTGGATTTTATCAAAGTGTTTAAATTTATAAAATTACATACACAAATTTATTTACAAAAAGGACCTCTACACATGTGATGATTAATTTTATGATTAACTTAACTAGGCTATGGTGCCCAGTTGTTTGGTCAAACACTAGTCTAGATATTGCTGTGAGGGTAGTTTTTAGACATAATTGATATTTAAATCAGTAGAGCTTGAGTAAAGCAGATTATTCTCTATGATGTGGGTCAGCCTCATCCAATCAGTTGATGGCTGGAGGATAAAGACTGAGGTTTCCTGAAGAAGGATTTCTGCCTCAGACTACAGTATAAAATCCTGCCTGAATTTCCAGCCTCTGCTCTATGGAATTCAGATTCAACACTGTAACATCAACCTTACCTGAATTTCTAGCCTGTTGACCTACCAGGTTTATGAGTTGCAGACTTGGCAGCCCCCACAATCGTATAAGCCAAATTTGTAAATCTCTCTCCATATACACAGGCGTGTGTGTGTGTGTGTGTGTGTGTGTGTGTATAATTGGTTTTGTTTCTCTGCAAAATATAACATAGTAGGGATTTAACATTTTGTATTGAGATGGTGAACATCCGTATTTTGTATGGCATAAAATGTCAACAGTGATCTGATTACAAATTTCCTGAGGTTATCAAAGTTAAAGGTAAGTTTCTTATTTTTAATTTTTTTTTTACAAAATGATAAGTATTATTCCAAATTGATATTAAGTGGCCCTCACCAGAATGCTACCTAAAAGATCTTTTTGAAAATATATTTAATCTGTCTTTGTGCTGCTATACCAAAATACCCGAGTCTGGGTAATTTATAAATAACGGAAATTTATTTCTCATAGTTCTGGAGGCTGGAAGTCCAACATCAAGGTGCTGGCAGGTTCAGTGTCTGTTTTGGGAGCCTGTTGCTTTGTCTGCTGAAGGGGAAAAATTTTGTGTTCTCGCAGAGCAGAAGGTAGAAGGGCAGACAGGGGCGAACTCTCTCTAGAGAAAGCCTCTTTTATAAGATCATTAATCCATTCCTGACTTAATCACTTCCCCAGAAGCCCCACTTCTTAATACCACCACAATGGGGATTAAGTTTTAACATGAATTTTGAAGGGGCACACGTTCAAACCATGGCACCATCCCATCAGATAAATGTGTTGTTTTGTAAATAAATAAGAAATAACTGCTTTTCAAAATAAATTATTGCTACTAAGAAAGAATTTCAAAAGGTGCAAGTTTAGAACTAGATTGTATTTTGTGTTTTTGTCTTCAAATATGATTACATATTTTTATACAAAAACTTTTATATCTGCACATCAAAAATCATGGAAACAAAATTTTCTAACCTGCTTGAAAGTCTAGAGTTTCAGTGGGCTTTAACCCATTTGTGAAAAATATAAAAATACCATGTCTTCCAATTAGTTTGCAAGCAAAAATGAGTAGCATAGGGAAGATGGAAAATTACCAGCTGAATTTCAACCAAAACTTTTGCATAATTTATACTTAATAAATAAGTATGGCAATATAAGTGCAGCCAATGATACATATCTTTTACTGGGAAGTATATATTTGTGGGAGACATCCTTTTTAGCTCTGAAAAAAGCATCTTTGAATTGTGGTGTCACTAAGATTTTCAAAAGTACAGCCATATATTCAGTCACTTTGCACTTAAATATTATTAATAATTGAATTATTTTGTTCTATTATTAAAATATAAAATATTAACACAATATTTCTAATTTTAATTTTTTGGTGATAGTTTTTAAAGTTATGCAACTTATTTGTATAGTAGCACAAGAGCATAGTTTATAAATAAATATATGCATGTTGAAGGTGTGTGCTCAGAATCTACTTACATTTGGGGTAAGTAATTAAAGAAATTTGGAGTACAATGCTTAGATCATTAAAGACTAAATGACTGAAGCATGCCCCCATGTGGTGGGGGCTGAAGGTCACAGCCGTGAGCCACAGCTTTAGAGCAATACTTCCATTACTATAACAGGAAGTAAGGAAACAATCTGTGCCCAATGGAAAACCCTAGGGGGGTAAAGCAAGGCTGAGGGCAATTGTGCCAACTGGAACCTGTCCAGGAGACTAATGCCCCTCTTCTTGTAGAAATACCATGGGACTCACAGAGGAGGCGGGAAGGAGAATAACTTGGAAGCCTATCAGGAAATACAGGAAATTTAATTTTAAAATTAGAAAAAGTTTTCATTTAATAGGATTAAGGAGAGCATTGGGTAAGTACTGTTTAAAAATGTAAAAATGTGCACAGCATGGCAGCCTGCCAACAACATATAGTAAGTGCTTTCCCCTCCCCCTTATCTAGAAGGGCTCTTTGTGTTTTATTTTTTACTCCTGAAATATTAAGCTGGTTGGCTAGTTGATCCATTTTAGGACATGCTTTCAAAAAAAATGAAAGAGATACAACATGATTTTTTTTTTTTTTTAAGAATATAACTTTTATTCAAACTATTGAGGTCTGGCTTAAGGCTTGGAGTAAAAGATTGCTTTCTCAGTTAGCCAGAGTGTTTACTAAGGAAAAAGAAACTATGAGGCTCAAACCAGATAGGAATGGAGCCAGTCTTTTTTTTTCTTTTTCATTTTAAATTTCTATTGCCAGAGTAATTACTGCTTGTGAATAGACTTGGTAAGGCAGATGTGTGCAATATGTCTTTCAGAGGAACATAGGGAGGGATAAAGTTTTCAAAGAGTATATTGTGTTTAGTTGCACAACTCTCTTTTTCCTTTTGGCAAATATTTGATTATTATGCAGGGATGGAGATGGAGAGGAGAAGGAGATTATTCAGGGAACACCAGATAGCAGAATTTCCCTTCAGAACCTCTGTGGGTTTAAGTAAAGGCAATTGAAGATACAGGGGCGGCTCTTAGTGCTTTCTTTACATTCAAATTCGGCAAATGGTGTTTTTCAAGTTAAAGTTTGCACCTCTTCGAGACTTTTCTTCCAAGTCTGTCTCTGGCTGTCTCCTCAATGGGGACTAGATGGGATTCCTTAATCCCATTAAATGAAAACTTTTTCTAAAGTTCCACAGAGGTCTGTAGGAGTGGGCTGCCCCTACCACGAGGTGTAACTCTTAGATTAGGAAGGTGTGAGTGAACTCTAGTCAAGTCCTGCAAGGTGAGGTGGTGGGTGGAAATATCAAGTGTAGAGATAGGTCTCCTTCTCTCACAGCCCATCAGCAAATACCTTATGTCTACCTTCAGAATATATCTGGAATACAACTACTTTTCAAACTTCCGTGACTATACCCTTGTCTAAACCACCATCATTTGCCCCTGGCTTATTGTAATGAGCCTTAGCTTGTCTCTCTGCTTCCACCCTTGCCCCAGGAGAGTCCATTTTCAGTGTAAAGTCAGAAAGATTATTTGATAAGTCAGATCATATCCTTCCTCGATAGCTTGACATTTCACGCAAAGTAAGAGGCAAAGTCCTGCTAAAGGTCTTGAGGTGTTTATAGGACCTGGCTCTATGTATTCATCCCATCTCCCCTGATCACTTCATACCAGCCAATGGGTCTCCTCTCTCTTTCTCAAACATGCCACACAGAGACTTTGCTGGTGCTGCTTCCTCTGTGTGGAAAGTTCTTCCTTCAAATATCCTTAAAAATTGTTCTGTGCTCTCCACCCCTGCAGGCATCTGCTGACCAGATCACCACGAATAATATTGCAACCCTCTGCTCTATTTCCCTTTAAAAGACTTATCACCACCTGATATATGCAAGTATTTATTTTTTTGTCATGAGGATGTGTGTCAGAGAAGCTGCTCATTGCGTTTACTCCTGTTAGGACTGATAGTGCTACCTACCTCTTTATGACAGTTTGTTATTTGCTAGTTTATATCGGAAATGTACTTGAATGTCATAAAACTGCATTTTCTTTCTTTCTTTCTTTTTTTTTAAAGGCTGTAATCGTCCTTTCATCCATACAGGGTGGATTTTTGGGCAGTTATATTGAATCAGTGAAGGTCTTCTGTATTGGTTCTTGGGGTGATAGTGGATGATTGGGGTTTGGCAAGTCTCTGGGATACCAGTTGCTGTGGGCTGAATTATGTCCCCTCAAAATTCACACATTGAAGTCCTAACCCCCATTGTGATGGTATTTGGTGATAGGGCTTTTTGGAGGTAATTAATTAAGGTTAAATGGGACGATGAGGGTGGGGATCTAATCTAATGGAATTGGTGGCCTTATAAGAAGAGGAAGAAAGAGAGATCTCTTTCTCTTTCTCTCCCCACATGCTCACACCAAGGAAAGGCCAAGTGAGGACATAGTGAACAGGCACCTTCAAGCCAGGGAGAGGACCCTTACTGGGAACTGAGTCATCTGGCATTGTGTTATTGGATTTCCCGGCCTCCAGAACTGTGAGAAATCAATTTCTGTTAAGCCATCCAGTCTGTGTGTGGTATTTTGTTATGGCAGCCTGAAGTGACTAAGACACCAGTCCAGCACAGCAGTGCAAAATGGCCAGATTATCTTGAGAAATTTCTGGTTGCCATTTGGCCATCCAGTGTTAGCCTTTTAGGAAGGGCGTCCCTTCAGGACTAGGGGAAAACAAGAGAAGAGGTGATGTGAGATGAATTTACACAGGTGTTTCTTTACACATTTTTTCTTCATAAGAAGACTATACATTTGTTTTAGAAAATTTAATACAGAAGAAAGTAAGAAGGAAAGAAAAAAATACTATATCATTTCTCTGAGAAAACCATTGTTAACTGGATTTGTTTCCAGTCTTTTTTCCATGCATACTTAATGATCTATGGTTCTTTAGTATTTTTGTTCTCTTCTCAGAGTCTACCACACTGTAACTACTCATTGAACATCCCACCTTCCTGTTACAGTTGCTTAGAGTTGTAGTTTTATGTCTTTTTAATATGAAACATAGTAATAATTGTTCCCAGCCAGTAGTTAGTTTCATTTACCAATATTAACAAATCTTTTTGGGACTGTTCCCTGTTTTTTTTTCTTTGATCTCATGTCCCCTCTATGGGTTTATGTTTCTTTTTCTTAAAGTACATTCTTTAATAGTACTTTTAAAAAAGTGTCTTTGGGTGTCTTTGGTCTTTTATATCTATAAAAATATTCATTTTGCCATCATATTTGAGCAAGAGTTTAACTGGGTATAAAATTCTAGATAGTTACTTATTTTCCATCAGTACTCTGGGCTATCATTGCACTGACCTTTGCCATCCATGGCTGTAGTTTGGAAGTCCTCTAGTACAGCAGTCCCCAACCTCTGGGGCTGTTGACTGGTACTGATTTGTAGCCTGTTGGGAAATGGGCCACACAACAGGAGGTGAGCAGTGGGCAAGTGAATGAAGCTTTATCTGTTTTTATAGCCTCTCCCCATTGCTTGCATAACCACATAAGCTCTGCCTCCTGTCAGAACAGCAGTGGCATTAGATTCTCATAGGAGTGCAAACCCTACCGTAAACTGCGCGTGTGAGCGATCTAGGTTGTGCGCTCCTTATGAGAATCTAATGCCTGATGATCTGAGGTGGAGCTGAGCTGGTGATGCTAGCACTGGGGAGTGGCTGCAAATACAGGTTATCATTAGCAGAGGGGTTTCACTGCACAATAAATATAATGCGCTTGAATCATCCTGAAATAATCCCGTACCCACCCCCAGTCCATGGAAGAATTGTCTTCCATAAAACCGGTCCCTGGTGCCAAAAAGGTTGGGGACTGCTACTCTAGTATTCTCAAGGGCTAGTTTTTGCTCATTTGTGTGTAATCTGTGTTCTCTCTGGCCCTTTTCGAGATTGTTTCCTTATGCCTTATGTCCTGCCAATATGCCATTATTTTTATTTGTTAGAAGGGACTATTGCTCTGAGAACTCACATCTCTCTTTCACTTTGACATGCTTGGTAAGTATCATTTTAAATAGTGCGTCTTTGCCAGTCTCTCCATTCTCTACTTTGGGATTCCTATTAATTAAATATTAGAGACTCTCATTCTCTTTTCCATATCTCTTCATTGTCTTTCTAGGTTTTTATTTTTGAGTCATTTTGTCTCTCTGTTTCATATTTTGGGTGACTTTGTCAGGACTACCTTTAGTTGATGAGTTCTCCCTTCAATTAGGAACAGCCCAGAATTTATCCTCTCATGTCACTTTTATTTTAATGACCATAATTTTTATTTTTCAGGCTTCATTGGTCCTTTTTCATAGCCTCTTGTTCTTGTTTGATTTCTGCCTGCTTAATAATTACTTGTTCTTTCCAATGAACGTGATGGCTTCTTTTATCCTCTTTAATGTGCTTCACTTTCAAGTCTTGGTCTGATATTTGTGTTAAATTGGTTTCATATTGGAGTGAATTTGTGTTCAAATGATTCCTTTATTGGCTGTCTTTTGTGGCATTACATTTCCTCATGCATTTTGAAATTCATATTTCTGTGCTCACTTTTATTAGAAGGGAATTTTAATTTTTTCTTTTTTTGTTTCTTTCTAGTGGCTTTACAGTTTGCTTCACCCATCTCTCTGAGTCCTCAATCCAGAGCCAGGTCTTATTAAGGAAGTTATAGGGATTCCTGCCCCAGGTTGTGTTGTGGGTTGAACTGCATCAATAAGAAGATTAGTTGAAGTCCTAACCGTGGCACCTGTGAATGTGACCTTATTTGGAAATAGGATCTTTGTAGATGTAGTCAACTTAAGATGAGGTAATCCTAGATTGCAGTGGCCTTAATTCAGTAACTGATGCCTTTATAAGAGAAGAAAAGAGAGGAGATTAAGACACAGAGACCCACTCATAGGACAAGATGGTTATGTGAAGACCAAGGCCGAAATTGGAGTGATATTGCCATGAACTAAGGAATGCCTGTGGCCACCAGAAGCTAAAAGAAGTAAGGAAAGATTTTTCCCTAAAGCCTTCGTTCAGAGGGAGTATGGCCCTGCCAACACCTTAATTTTGGAAGTCTAGATTCCAGAACTGTGAGAGAATAAATTTCTGTTGTTTTAAGCCAGCTAATTTGCAATACTTTGTTGTGTCAGCCCTCAGAATCTAATACAGGTGATATCAGAAATACTGTTGATCTATCAAGGAGGCAGAGGGTGGCTTGAGCTGGTGCCTGTTTCTACCTGCCTTTCTAGACTTGCATTTGTTGACATGCACTTGTTCCAGACAGAGGTTGAACTGTGCTATTTTTATTTTTGTGCCTCCTCTGGAGTGAAGGAACTGAGAAGAGCCACTCCAGCCCTTGGCTTCATGCATTGAGCATGGCTTGAAGTGACCCAATTTCCCTTTACTCAGAAGGAGACAAGTATCTACTTGTTTGGGCCACTTTTGGACTCAGAGCCTAGCAGTCCTGCCTATCATTTTACATTGTTGTCCCATCTTTAGTCCACAAAAGTGTTTATCTTATTTTCAAACCAGCAATGTCTTCTTGGTTTCCCTTTTTTCATATTTTTTCAGTCATTTTGTGCATTTAACCCAGAAGGGATGACTGAAGGATGGATTTACTGAGGCATCCTGACCTAGAGTCTACAGTCTTTTATACATGGCTTTTGTTTACTAGTCAACTTTAAATAGTTGGTTTGTTTCCACTTGAAAAAAATAACATTAGTATTGTTATTAACAATAACAATACTAGAGTTTAATGTTAAACTCTTTGTGATCACAATGTTTAATAGCTATATAATATTCCATCAAATGCAGTTGGGTAGTTCTTTAAGGGGATACATTATAGAGATAAAAGCCCTTGCCATGAAATATCTCAATTGATAGCTTGAAGAATCATTTTCAGCAAATTGAAGGCAGAGTTTGGATTGCTCAGTGGCCTCGCCTTTGTGTTTCAGTCAGAGTAGAGGCAGTGAAGTTGAATGACCAACAAAGGAGAAGTGTCTCTACTAGTGTGTTAAACTCCCTGGGCAAGGAGGATTTATTTAAGAGAAGCTTCCCAATTCACAAAGCTATGTTAAGTGGTTTCCATGGAATTTCATTTGGTTTCTGAATATAGCCTCAGGTTATGTGCTACGAAGATAGTTTTGACATTTTAAATGATTGTAACTTGAAACCAAAAACATCCTCCACTGGAGGTGG
This sequence comes from Eulemur rufifrons, assembly GCF_041146395.1. Taxonomy (NCBI): domain Eukaryota; kingdom Metazoa; phylum Chordata; class Mammalia; order Primates; family Lemuridae; genus Eulemur; species Eulemur rufifrons. The sequence goes on from NC_090985.1 coordinate 46,384,856, forward strand.
GAAACAGGCTATAAACAAACTTTGTCCTTCCACAACAGTTAGGATTCAGTTTTTGATGCTCAAGAACTTTCTCCTGAGATTCTAACAGGGAGCCTTGTAGCAGCACTCTCTTGCCTTGTCCTTCTTCAAACTGACACGGAAAGTATTTATTTGTGTTTTGGAGAGCAATGTGAGTTTCCACTCATTTCACAATAGTATCTGTCTCAGAAATGTGTGTGACTAACCAGCATTCTGAACCAACTTCATAAAAAGAACAGATAATTCAGGAAATGTTTCACCAAGAGAGGGTTTTATTGAGAGTTGTAATTTCATCAGTTGGCTGAGAAAACAATTTCTGTATCTCAAATCACAGTATTGCAAAAGTGAGCAGGGCCTCAGCTGTACTTAGATCAGTTCTTGTTTGACTCATGAATCTCTTCTACTACATTCCCAAGAAGTGGTCATTAAAATTTTGCTTGAATATCTCCACTTGTAGAAAAACATTACTTATAGTAGGAGCATATTCCATTGTTGGATAACTATAATTGTTAGAAAGTTTTTTATATTGAGCAGAAGACTGTTTTCCCATTTGTACTAATTTCCTGTCTGGGGCCACGGAATAAACCTAGTATTTCTTCCATATGGCAGCCTTTTGATTATCTAAAGACATTTGGTATGGTCTTCTTGGATCTTCCTTTCTCCAGGTAGTACGTTCTAGTTCTTCCAAACAGTTATCATATTTCTTTAACTTCAGCTGAAGAGATGATCCAGGGTGGGACTGGGAATGAGGCCAGAGATAGTGTCTTAAAACACAGTGGGAAGCCAGCCATGCAAGAGTCATGCAAGGGCCAGTGGGTAACAAAATAAAGTTTAGAAACAAAGACCATTAATTAGGAAGCAGTGGGTGCCAGGGAATTGCTGTAGAAGCAGGGGAAAATCTAAAAGAGAATTTAACAGAAGAAGATTAGAGTCTAATTCTTAGGGTGATGGCAAATGGTGCAGGTGAGTTACAGAAAAGGGACTGGTTTAGGGCACAGGGAAAGAGGCAGAGTCTAAGAGACCTCATAGAATCAGGATACAGGGGAGCTTTCTGGAGTCAGACAAGATCTCACCAGCTAAGAGAACAATTCTACCTTTTGTTAGTTGCTTGGTCTACTTCTTAATGGAAAACAGATGTAGCCTTTGACAATTTGAAATGAACTTGTGGTTCCTTACCATCTTATTCTCTCTCCAAAGGACAGCCTTGAGTCTAAGTCACTTTGATTGACATCTAATGTACAGCCTACAAAACAGAAAATTTTGCCTTCTGCCAATAGCTGCTGCAAAATTTTGTAATATATACTTGTGGTTTATTGAAGCACAGTTAGATACCATTTCTATCAGCAGATTCATATCTGCTAGCTCTTTCTGCCCATAAAGGTCCTGGAGAGATGTGTCCTGAAGAAATCTAAAACTATTACCTTTCAATTTTAAATAAAGTTTTCTCCTGGTTGAAGCCTCATTTCTTCCAATTCAGTTCAATTTCCTTCAGATTGAGGCCTATGGACTTAGGCTACAATTGGGACTTCTCTCAATAGCCATTTTCTGGGATTGAGTTGCTCAGATCATGAGCTAATATGAATTTACAATTTCTCCATGGTGAGCCTGACACTTTTGCTGCGAAGTCAGACAGGTCTGTGCTACAACCGTGCCTGTGTCACTTCCAGCCAATAGTCTGGCCTTGGGCTAGTTCCCTAATCTTTCTGAGTCTTACTTTGCTCGTCTGTAAAACAGAGATAATCATGATTTATGTGATTTAAGTGAGATGATGTGTCTTAGTTTGGGCTGCAAAAACAAGTTACCGTAGACTGGGTGGCTTCTACAACAGACATTTGTTTCTCACCGTTCTGGTGGAGAGTGGCCTCAGGGCAGCTGGGAGAGAGCTTTTGAGTTTCAGGATACCTTTTTACTCCAGTGTGAAAGGATACCGATCAGCTGTGGAGTCTAGAGGGGCTGCTGTTCCTGAAGGACGTGAGCCCCTAGCATGCAAACTTCATAAAGGTGCAGACTTTGTCTTTTCATGCTATGAACAGTGCTTGGCCTGTAATGGGTGCTTAATAAACCTTTGTTGTATGAATGAATGAATGGTTTAAAATATTTATTCTAAGACCTTGATTCTGAAATGGAGGAAGTAATTGGCTCAGGAGAAAGGCTTCTGCCTATTGCTTGCCCATAGAGGTAGGCACTCTGCTCAATACTGTGGAGGAAGATAAACAAAAAAGGAGTAGTGTCTACTCTCTGGCTTCGTACAGAAACACAGTGTAAGTATGATGTTTACTGTCTCCTTTTAGGCTTAGGTTTATAAAACAGGCCCTTATAAGGTTGTTTATTTCCTGCTGGATCCTTGGCCTCTACTACGGTAGGAAAACCAAAACCAAAAAGCAACCTTTAATGCAGTGTACAAATTTAAGTCTTTAATTGGGAGTACAGTGTTCTTTGTTCAGATTGGAGATGATTCCATCAAATTGATGAAAAGAAGACACATAATGGCAGACCCGGTTGGAATGCATTTCTTCACTAAGGATTTCTCCACTTATACAAAGCGTAGTTTAGAAACCCCGATGTGTCTAATTGCAGAAATAAGAGTAAAATTCCACGTTAATTTCCAAGCCTGTCTCTTCCTCCAGGCTACTCAACATTGGCCACTATCTCTTCAACAACATTTGTTTTTCATGTTTCCTTGACCTATCAATGTTTCTTATTTATGGACCAGCCTGGTGGATTTGGGGTGGAGTGGGTAGAGAAATGGGAGAAGAAGGGATAGAGGCCGGGCGCGGTGGCTCATGCCTGTAATCCTAGCACTCTGGGAGGCCGAGGCGGGTGGATCGCTCAAGGTCAGGAGTTCGAGACCAGCCTGAGCAAGAGCGAGACCCCGTCTCTACTAAAAATAGAAAGAAATTATCTGGCCAACTAAAATATATATAGAAAAAATTAGCCGGGCATAGTGGCGCATGCCTGTAGTCCCAGCTACTCGGGAGGCTGAGGCAGTAGGATCGCTTAAGCCCAGGAGTTTGAGGTTGCTGTGAGCTAGGCTGACGCCACGGCACTCACTCTAGCCAGGGCAACAAAGCGACACTCTGTCTCCAAAAAAAAAAAAAAAAAGAAGGGATAGAAAAGGTTGCTTTTGAATGGAAGATCTTGTAGGACAGTTTCATGTCACCTTTTACCATTTCACATTCAACCTGGGATCTTGTCTTTAACCTTGTATCAAATGGCTCTTTCATGGATAGTACCTTAATACTTTAAAATAAAGGTATATTATTAACAGAATAATCTTAAAAAATCTTTTTTGTTGCATTCCTTCGTGACACAAACCTTTTCTTTATTTTTCCATGCTCAACACACAGTCAATGGAACAGACAATGTAAGACTTTTAAAAAACTTGTCCCAGGACATTAGAAGGCGGGGCAACTTGTCACTGTGTGTATTTAACTAGAATATTAATGAAAGGAAAAGCCCTCAGTATTATTGTGGTTACTGTAGTTCTTTAAAACTTCACAGCAGAAACATTATGTTTTATATTACTGTCTACCTCCTTGAAGGAAACGGTTGTTTTAAGGGGACATCGTGAGACCAATCTCATTATGTGCCACTGTGGCGGCTCACATATTTTCTAGAAATCTGAAATGCTTTAAACACATCCAAATATTTCCACAGAGGGTATTTCTGTGTGCAGTGCTGCCAAGCGCTGCTCAAGTCATACAAAGAGATTAATCACCTACCAGAGGTCTGCATTAATTACTAAAACAAATAATATATCACTGTTTTAGGATAGGTATGACAATATGTATTCATGCATATTAGAAACCTTATTTTGGTATCTGCAATTTTAGGTGTTTCTTTTTCCTTATCTGACGGTTGAAAAAGGGCCTAGACTTTCTTGTCTTGTACTGACATGTCAGTTCCTGTGCCCAATTCATTTGCAGGAGCAGGTAGGTTCCATGATGTGATTTGGGGCTTGAACAGACTAGCAGATGCTGTCAGACACCCCGCTCCCATTGCTGTGGCATTCACCTGTATACTGAGAAACTGCTTACTGGGAACATCTGTGTCTCTCTGCATGACAATTTTTTTTTTTTTCCTGGATGCAGAAATGCTCTTGGTATGTGGGGCAAGTTGGAAGTTCTAGGGAGTTGATGCCTTAGAAGCAGCCTCAACCAATAAAGGATGGGGAATTGGTGGGTAAATACCACAACTTTTTTGCTCTTTGGTTAGGATAATTCTAAGGGAAGAGTCTTACTGTCTCTCAGCATCGATTTCCAGGCTCTTAACTGGCTATACTAAGCATCCTGGATGTTTCTTTATCTTCCCTGCCTCAGTTCCTAACTCCTGATTGGTGTTCTTAGGGCTCACTTGCCAACTAATCTAGTCGCACTTGGATCTCAGGATCTACTTTTGAAGGAATCCAGAAATCCTTAGGAAAGTTTCTGCACTAATTTTGGGATTCAAGCAGAACATACCTGAGTTACATTGAACCAGCCTCAGCCCTTTGTAAAGAAACTCAATACCTTCTGATTTTTTCAATAAATTATTTTTTAGAGCAGTTTTAGATTCACAGCAAAATTGAGCAGAGATTACAGAGTTCCCATATACGCCATACACATGCATAGTCTCCCCCACTATCAACATCTGGCATCAGAGTGGTACATTTGTTACAATAGAATAATTTACACTGACATATCATTATCACCCTCAGTCTATAGTTGATATTAAGATTCACTTCTGGTGTTGTACAGCAGGTCCTCCAACCATGTTGTTTCTTTCAACGTCGTTTCATTGTAACATCAATGAGAAAAACAATCAATTCCCCAGCCAGAGCCACTGTCTGTGTGGGGTTTGCATGTTCTTCTCATGTCTGTGTGGGTTTTCTCTGGGTCCTCTGCTTTCCTCCCACAGCCTAAAGATATGCCTGTTAGGCTAGTTCGTGTGTCTACATGGTCCCAGTGTGAGCAAGTGTGTGTGTGTGAGTGGGATGGTGTCCTGTCCATGGTGGGTGCCCGCCTTGTGCCCTTAGCTCCTGGGGCAGCTTCAGGCCACCTGTGACCCTGAACTGGAATAATTGGATAAATAATTATCTCGTTTTCATTCATTGTTCTCAAATGTATGCATAGCTCACATTTATTTCAATGAACTTAGCTCTTATTTATACCAATGAGCCTATGGCGAAATTGGTTTCATTATATATCATTTCACTTAAAGTTTCCATTTCCAAGAACCTATTGACAATGTTAAGTGAGGACTTACTGTACATTCTATGGGCTTTGGCAAATGTATAATGACATATACCCATCATCTTCTTTGCTTTTTCTTAAGCATTGATTCCATGGCTTTAAAAAAGCTTAAATTAATATTTAAATTTCACTCCTTTAGCTTTCCATCCTGGGTTGCTATCAGGTCAGAGGGCCTGATGATAATTTGCTGCCTGTCATCTGCATTGTGCTGCTGGGCAAGCCATCCCTAAGCAGGTTGTTGAGAGTGGCTATACATACGCAAATTTGTAGGTATTGTCATATGTCTTGGGATCTTTAGTTGAAACAGGCTATGTAAATATTATCTATTATTATTGCTAATCATTGCTTGCAGCTATAACGGTGACAAAGCTTGTGTGCTGTGAGTCCCAGATGCTAGCCTCCTAGGCCTTGGTGTTCAACGGCGACGTGAACTGCAGTGAACTGGTCTTGTCAGACTGCATCTCCATGCAGAGAAGCAAATCCCTGTTGCTGAGATGATAGCCTGTTGTGCTTTCCTGCAACTCAATTCTCATTTAAACTTCTGAGAAGTTTCTTTTTTTCTCCTTTTCTTTTTAAAAAATGGAGAATGGAATAATCAGCTGTAGTTCTTGGTGGGAGGTCCCCTGTGTTCTGCCCTAGATTTTCAAGCTGGCTGTCAAGCCAAGCCAGATTGTAGATGAAGAAGGTTTTTTTTTTTTTTTTTTTTTAATTTTTTTTTTTAGTTAGCAATTTTCTTTCTTTTTCTTTTTTTTCCCTTTCCCTTTCTCCTTTTCTTTCTCATCCCCTCTAAATCACAGTGCTTGCAGCTGCACAGCTTCAAAAAGTGTACATCCTCCCTGCTGGGCTACAAGCACTGAATTATCTCCCTGGGAACAGTGATTGTCTAGGACACAGGAACCGGAGCTAGCTGTGCGGCTGAAGGCCCCTCGCTGAACATCTCGGCAAGTTTTAGATTCCCATTCTGTATATTGTCTGTGACGATTGGAAGCATTATGGAGTTTTCAGATATCTCTTTTATTCCTTCTTAAAAGTCCCTATTTTTTTTTACTTAAAGCAATTTTTATCTAGTGATGTGTTTGTTGGTTAATTCACCTTACCAATTATCCGCTTCCCTTACTTACTATATATAAGGGCCACTGCTGTCAACTCTGTGCCCAGCACTGTGCCTGGCTCTTAGGGAATGCTCAGGAAATCTTTGTTGAATGAACAAATATATGAAAAGGTAAAAGCGATCCTAGCTATCACGTAGTACACTTGTTCTCATTCTGTGGATGAGAAAAACTAAGGCTCAGTGAGGAAAGTAACTTGTTAAAAGTTGCAGAGCTAGGATTCAAATGAAAACAATGAGGGAAGTAATTGAAAACTAAAACATACCATGGAAATAGGAAGTGTGCCATTTTTCTTCCGGTGGTGAGCTGGGCAAGGTGTCAGCATGCTGCTGTGAGCACAGACTGTGGAAACCTAGACAAGTTACCCACAAAGAGTGGTGCCTTTGCAACCTCAGGCCCTGCAACAGTTTTTACCACATCTGTCAGGCTGCATAGGCTAACTTCATGGGACGTTCATGGGCTCATTTCCAGAGCAGAAGGAAGGCATCTCCAATTTGTTTTTCAGCCCAATTTTCCATTGCAAGTCCTTCCTACTCAGCTGTATGTTCCATCAGCTGTCTTTCAAACAATAGTACCTTCAAATGGCTGCTGGTTTCCCAGGCAGTTATATTTTTATTGACTGCTGCCCTACCTGAAGTGGGGCTAATGAGTTCTACACAAATATTGGTTTCTATGAAATATGGTTGAAGAGTGGTCACCAGTCTCTGGGGTAGGAGCTACAAGTGTAGAAGGATATTAAAAAAGTCTGGGGGCTGGATGTGTGCAAAACGAAGAAGTGGCTTTAGTAAGGCCACTTTATTGGAATGAGGTGGAGTCTTGTGATTCGAATTAAGGACCAGGTGCCAAGGCTTAGAATGCCAATTAGAGAAGGAAAAATGCATTAGCTATTACTTCAGTCTGGCAGGCTCTAGACAGACACATAATAACGACATCGCTGTACCCTTAAGCCATCTACATGCTGAGGAAGTTAGTTCAGTTTTGGGAATCTATGCTTCTTCCAAGGTGAATTTATTTCTTTTTCTGCAGTATTTCTCGTCTATGAGATGTTAATACATGGTTTTTTTGTTTTTTTTTTTTTAACTTAATATCTGTGGTCAAATAAGTTTTGGAAAGGTAGTGTTTAACAAAGTTAAGCAAGTTAAGATGGGATTTGTCAGTCTTTGCTATGGTAATGTTCTTTGGGAATTTCCAAGAGTGGCTAGTCTCTGTTGAGTATTCTAAGCTTATGTAACTAAGGAGCACTTTTTGGCAGAGCATTTAGGAGGATTCTAGTTCTGAGAAACTTATCTTTGAAAACAATCTTTTGATGTTCCCGCAGGGTTCAACCATTTGTGATTTGAATGTCTCCTTGGCTCCCTTGGGTAAAATTTTCCTGCCCTGAGAATTGGAATTCTCATGAAAACTTTTGTACCATGTTTGTCTTCTTACATTTATTAGAATGAGCTGTTCCACAATGGATATCAGTCAGCATGATAGTTTCAAATACATCCAGATATTATTTGAAAGTTAAAGAACTGAACATTCAGATAGGTCAAATAATTTACCCAAGATCACATCATTATTTTATTTTTTGCCCTCTATGAAAATAAGTTGCTCCATTGAAGGCCTTCCCAATTTCCTCCCTGAAGCCTTTCAGAGCATCCTGATGGGAAGTGCCTCTTCCCATTTTAGAACTGAGCAGATCTAATCCAGAGGCCTGAGTGTCTTTGTGTAAACTCAGCAAAAATGATGCTCATTCCTAAGAAATGTTTGATCTAATAAAGGAGCTCTGAGAATAAGATGGCCTTTTGCTTGTTTGTTTTTCACCCTTACTTGCTTTTGCATCTTGAGCAATGCAGAGACTGAAATGGCAAAGAGGAGGAGGAGAGAGAGATCACAGAAAAGTCAGGTTCCTCTGAATAATGAATCCACTTTTTCCACAGCCTCATTGCTGGGACTTGTAGACCAGGGAAGATTTCACCTGCATGATGGAAAATTCAAGGCTGCAAAATAAGTTCTGTTCCACTCCTGCTCAGTGGGAGGCCCTCCTGGTGTACACTTCTTTCCTGGCAAAGAGAGGAAGTGACAGAAAAATGGCCTTTTAACTTTGTTATCAGCAGTTGGGAGGCTATGATGAGTTTTGGTTTGGTTTTCAAATGAGTGATTATCATCTCTCTAAGAAGGTCAGAGAGAAGGCTGCTTGGGGGCGGGGAAGAGACAGATCTGACATGCTGTCACTACCTCCCAAGGAGCCCCCAAAGGGCTTGGAAGTCCATCAAAGCAGGAATTCCTAAAGTGCATGGTCAGGACATTTTTGAGGACAAAGTTTTGTTTGGAGAATTGGATTACAAGATACCATTGACCGAAGAACAAGACTCAGGTTGCCAGAAGCCTGTTACAGACAGGGTTATGTTGCATTGGAATGTCTTGTCAATGGCTTCTCCCAATGTCCAGAAAAGCTAAATATCTCAGCTGTGTAATATACAGTTCAGAAGTAGGCACCTGAGTTTGATGCATGGGCCTTACAAGGTTAGCCGGTGCACTTCTGCAATCCTACCACTTAGCACAGTGGTTTGTACGAAGAAGGGACTTAATAAATATTTGTTGAAAAAAAATTAAGTTCTGATGTCACAACTTCCTGACTTAGAGAGGAATCAGTCACCCTAAGGCCTTTGAGTCTCTCCTTTCCTTTTTACCTCTCATTTGTCCTACTAAAAATCTGATAATTCACTATCCTTTTGTTGTTCAATACAAGAATCTGGCAGCCTTACCATTTTTGCAATTATAAAGAAAAACCTGATGTTCCAGAGCTATTGAGAACAGTAGTGAGGCCACAATGGCCTCTTCTGTGTGGCAGAGAAGCAACTCCAGGGAAGGACACTGTTGGCTCTACTTGCAGCAGCTATTTGATAAACCAGTTATTGGAGACACTGCCGCCAGATGCCCAGGGGAGAAACTCATCTGTGATGTGGTTTTGAGCACATTCTGGGTTTTCATGGCTTTTCCTCCTGTGGATTCCAATAGCACCCTCTTTGTACTTTTCTTACATCACCACACTTGGGAAGAGCAAAGGGTTCAGGGCTGGAATTCCTGGATTCAAGTTGGGTTGTTGCTTCCTTACTGGTGAGTATCCTCAGGAAAGTCATTTGCCTGCGTGAGCTTCAGGGTTCTCCTGGTGTGATAATAATCTTATCTCACAGCATTTTTCTAAGAATCAAATAAGATAATCAATGAGGAAATACTTGTCCAAATCACAAAGCAACTTGCAAATATTAGTTATTATAGCATTATCTCATTTTAGACTTAATTCTACATATCCCTGCTAGAATGTTCATTCCTTGAAAGCAGGGGCTTACAGATGACAGATTTTTTGTGTCACTCACAGCACCTAGCTGAGGGACTTACAAAAAATAGTTGCTCGTTGAGCTGATAGAGCTAACATATTAATAAGCCTTAAGCTGGGAACAATCTTCCTTTGCCAGTTCTGAGAAACTGGAGGCAACAAGGAAGGGTCCTTAGGAGACTGGGGAGATTGGGGACATGTGGGGAGGAAGGAGAGAATAGAAGGACGTTAGTGGTATCAAAGGTTTGATAAGGTATCTGTCATTCCTTCCTACAGCAACAAACAGGAAAAGAATGACTGGCAGGCTTAATGGAGGGCCTCATGACAGTGGGAATGCCTTCTTTTGTGGTGACCAAGTTTGTATCAAAACTTATCAGGAACACAAGCAATGGTTCAGAGACCCCAGGCTTAAAAGACAGCAGTGCTTAATAGGAAGAATAACCTGAAGTTTTGAAAGAGCCAAAATGCTTGTTTGCTCTGGAAGTTTGAAGGAGAATTATAGGTTCATTTGATAAGGGCAGATGCTTATATGCTGTACAGCTAGTGATCCTAGGGACAGTGGAATAAAAAATTACCTATTAGGTACAATGTACACTGTTCAGGTGATGGGTACACTAAAAGCCCAGACTTCTCTACAGTGCAGTTAATCCATGTAACAAAAAGCAATTTTTACCCCTAAATCTATTAAAATAAATAACAAAACAAAGCCAAAACAAGACAGCAGTAGACTTGAGAGCCTCATTTATGCTGAGCTCTGCCTACGTTTTAGGATCACGTGTGCATTTGGAAGATCTGGTGATTTTAGAAAACTCTTGCAAGGCCATATAGATGTCTTTCTAGTTTTAATGAGGATCAATGTTATCTATTAAAGAGTTGGTTGCATAAGTGTCCCTTCTATCTTGTAAGGCAACCCAGGGATGGTTTAATCTTTGATGACAGTTTCACTCCCTAGAGCTGTGAACTGGGTGTTACTAGGCCTTGTTAAAGACTGGCCTGGCTACGTCTGTCTGACCAACCTTTTCCTGTCTCTTCTCAGTCTTGTTTCTATGTCTGCTGCATTACCCTTTGTGTTTGAGGTTGGCACTTAGGCCTGGGAGTTCTCTCATTGTGGGTTTGGGTGTGGCTACAAAGACAAAGATGAACATTACTCCTGGCTGCTTCCCAACTGCCTCTATTCTTCAGTGGCAACAGAATAATACCTGTGGGAAAGTCATTGAAGAATAAACAAGGCTGGGAGTGGGTAAGTCTGTTTCAACCTCTCCCTGCCCAAGCTTTCACTACCCTCTTCACTGTACTCAATTTTCTCACAAGATAGTCATAATTGTTTGTTGGCCCCAAAGACTCAACCTTCCCTTGATATCAGTTCATTCATGTTGTCAGCCTTTGTTGCATTGTTGCTTTCTTTTGCATGTCTGTTTAAGCTACCACCTTCTCCCATCAATTGTAAGCCCACAGCCACAGAGATCACCTTTGATTTGATTATTTCTATCATAATAATCATCTTGAGGGCAGGAAAGAGGGCTTATTCAAGTTTGCATCCATGGGACCTGGCAGTGGAGTTACTGCTTTGGTACTGAACATGGTTGTTGCTCAGTAAAGATTTGGGGGTTAGGAAATTGAATTACACCAGGCTTATATATGTGCCAGGAAAATAAAAAAGTAGGGGTCATGCGTGTGCTCATTAAACACCCAGATGGAAATGCAGAGTGGTCAATGAGTGCAGGCCTACTGAGGTGAGCTAAGATGAGTTTCTGCTTTGCTTTTGACTCTCTTATCTCTGGTAAGAACCATATTTCAACTGGTAGCAAATGCAGGCTTGGGATCTACAGTTTCTTTTATGAAAGAAAGGACCTGAGCAGCCAAAACCAGGTTTTGAATAGCTTATGTCTTGGGGAGACCAAGAAGGCTGTCTAAGAGTCAATGTGAAGTCTAGAAATTTGTTGGGTAATCTTTTCCATAGTTTCTTTCCTGGCTCAATAATTCCCTCTTCAGCTGTGTATTTCTCCCTAATAAGTCTGCCTTTCCCCCTAATAAATCTATTCATTATGTTGTGTACGCATAGTTCTTTTAATTTCTGACTGGCTCAATTACTCCTTAGAACATTGTATAATTTCTATTGTGAATTGTTATTGCTTTGAGAGGCAGACTGGAACTCATTTGTGTGCACACCCTCTCTAAGCTAGTGCCACCCTGAAAATACACTACTAATTCATGACCTAAGTTTTTTTTTTTTTTGTCTTAATGAATGAAGGTCATCACTCTGAGGTCAGCTTTACCCGTGTTCTTCTTACACAAGAACTTAAGGACCATAACCCAGCAGGATAAAGGGAATCCTTCAAATCTTGACTCCTCTCTCTGTGTCCATAGCTGGTATTGGTGAGGTGAACCAAAAGGTCAGGCTTTATAATGATGGCCAAAAATGGAGATATAAAAAGCAATGTTGTCAGAAAATACTATCTAAGGTTATTCTAAGCATAGTCTACTCTATGCCAATTAATGCTGAAGAAATTATAGCTCACAAATGCCCACATTTTGATCAGCTTGAAATGTGATTTAGACCAGTCCAATTTAGCATGTACTACCTGAACACCTACTATAATACCAGATAATTTATTGGCCACTAAGTATGCAGAGCTCAGTCTTCAAAGATCTCACCAGAAGCTTTGCCAGCAAGTATGAAGACTTCCACATTTACCTCTTAACATGGGTTTGAAAGAATCTAGGTTTCAGACCAAAGGTGCAGCACAAGCATGACATTTCTTCATATTACTGATTATTTATTTTTATATCTATATATATTTTTTCTTTTTTTTTGAGACAGAATCTCCCTCTCTTGCCTGGGCTAGAGTGCCGTGGGGTCAGCCTAGCTCATAGCAACCTCAAACTTCTGGGCTCAAGCGATCCTCCTGCCTCAGCCTCCTGGGTAGCTGGGACTACAGGCACGCATCGCCATGCCCAGCTAATTTTTTCTATTTTTAGTTGTTTGGCTAATTTCTTTCTATTTTTAGTAGAGATGGGGTCTCGCTCTTGCTCAGGCTGGTCTCGAACTCCTGAGCTCAAGCAGTCCTCCCTCCTTGGCCTCCCAGAGTGCTAGGATTACAGGTGTGAGCCACCGTGCCCAGCCTTATATATATATATATATATATATATATATATGTATATATTCATATTTGTGTTCTGCTGGTGCCCGTTAGTATCTGCTAAATTGTTTACTAGGCTTTGGTCAATCTCAACCTAATTATTGATTTATCTAAAGGCTATTTCCCTTTGTAAAGGCATTAATAAACAGAAATATGTAAATAGTTTTTAATTAGGTTTAGGGAAAAGAAGAATATGTATAAGCTCTAATTATTAAATTGTCAGATTCGGCAAGAATTTTTTTACATGTTTACCTGTTCCCATGAAGGTTTGTCCTCTTTTTTTCTACTATTAATAGTTTAAGTTTTCTTTTTTCTCAGGTTGAGCTCAGCTCTCATTTGTTGTCTTCATCCTTTCTTAACCAACCCAGATCCTTCTCCAACTCCTAAAACACAGATTTATCTGACCATATTTTGACACTTAGCTTGTGTTTTTTTTGTTATCTCTCATCTCTGCTTTTCAATTAGTCCTATGAGAAACTCAGGGTGGAGCCATATACATAGTGAGTATTTAATAAATAGTTCCTCTTTATTAATTGATTTTGCATTTTCTACTTAAAAAATAGTTACCCATATTAATTAATGTCCAAGGCAAAACATGTGAGAGCTACTTCTGCTGGTCCCAGAAAAACAAAAAATTAAAGCGAACTCTTGAAATCTGAGAGCTTAAAATCTCATCTTGATAAGGGAAAGAACAGTTTTATGAGCTCAGTCTTCATGCAGAATTCGGCTTACCCTTCATGGATTGGCACTGCACCACACCACGGAAAAGTCTGTTTATTTCTTAGGACCCTGGGCTGGGGGCACAATGCCACTCTCCAATGCTTGCTTTTGTCATTTTTCATGTTGTGCAATTGAAGCTCTTCCAAATAGAATGTTATTTTCAAAAAAGTTAAAAACAAAATGACCACTGAAGAGACATTCTGCTTTGAGTAGGGAATGTTTCTGTATTTCTTGTTTGGTTTTAACATCCAGATTGGCAAATTGCTGGTTTATCAGTGCTTGGCTGTTCACTACACAGCATCTCCTTGGAACAATTAAAATGGTACAGAAAAGTCAGGGTAGTGGAGCTGAAGCTAGGGGAGTTTCCTGAGAACCATTGAAAATATTTGGCAGTTTGTATCAAACAGGCCTAGGCCATATGTAGGCAAATAACCATGCATTAAATAAATTTCAAATCTCCATGTAATCTCTCTTGGACATCTTTTTTCGTTCATTTTCAAAGACACAGAAAAAGTGAGTCAGTACCATTAAGCATAAATCATGTTAAGTTGTACAGGGATGAGATAATGTAGGTTAAGGTCCAGTACCCCGGAAAGATGGAGTCTAGTGTAGCAACTTTCCCGACTTCCTCCATGTCTTCTAGCCCAGATAAGCTACTTTCTTCTGGCTCTGATATGTGCTGTCAGTTTATAGCCTCTAAGACTTAAACCTATAAGTATATTTGACAACCTACAGAAAACTTTCTTTTTTAGAATGATGAGAAGAGAAAGTCTGATCATCCCTTTTAACACAAGGCCCTCTGATCATATCTTTACTTTGAGAATCCTTTTAGAGCTAGAAATTAGTAGAATAGAATTCTAGTATTGTCACTTTTCCAAAGAGAAAAGAGTCCTCATGGAGTCAGACGCTTTGGAATTCATTTGTGGCCACAGAGATAATCCTGTTCATAGGAAGAATGAACTAGCAAATAATTCCTAGCCTTGAGCATATTCTCTCCTGCTGAATCCCTGTTTTTTTCTGTTGTATGTTATAGAGTATTCATTATTGAGAAATGCTTTTGCTTTTCAAGTAATTTGTCTTCTCGTGCCATTGTTTTTTGGATTTTGAGGTTCAGGAGCCTCTGGGTTACTACCAAGCTCATCCAAGATATGGAGGAAAGAGCTCAGTTCAGGTTAAATTGAATATGTTTGCCCACAAATTCACATTTGCATTTGCATCTTAGCCAGTCTTCATTTCTTGGAAAGCATTTTTCACACATGCTGAGATTTGGTGGGAAAATATAAACTCCTGGCTTTGAAGGGTGCCATGTATGCAAATGTAAAAATGTGGTAGGATAAAATATATTTCCCTACTGGGCCAAGTTTGGCTTTATAATTTCTCATTTCAGTTGGCATCAGTGATTTTTGCTATTCTGAAAAATGTAAGCAAAATGTTAGGTGGGGTTTATCTGGATAATCTTACCCATATAGATATGCAATTTGGCTCATCCACACCTCTGAACTTCCATTTTAATTCAATAAGACCTTTGAGCCTCAGTGTTCTTTTCATTTTGCCTGTCAGGGAGCAGTTTGACTATTTGCAATTCTTAGAATGCTACAGTGGTTGAAGGATTCTTTCACGACCAAAGGATAAAATCTAGAAGTGAGGAGCAAAGCAGTGCAAGTGGTTTTGGGAACTTTATTTTCTTCCCAAAGTTAACTAAATTTTGAAAGTGTGGAAAAATGGAAATAACTATTGCTAAATGGTATAATCTAGTCAGGTATTTTCATATGACAAAAATGATCACTCAGATGCTGAGTTATAGCCAGCCTCTCAGGAAGTCATGACAAGTATCTGAAAGTCATGGGAGTAGCCATGGAAAATAACTGTAAAATAATGAAGTGTCACAAAAGTTCATTTATGTAACACAAAACGAACCAATGAAACTGGTGAGCCAATTTTGAGCAGAGGAGAGAATATTTTCATTTCACCAGAATAATATTTCTGACCATTGACTGTGACCTTCTAAAATGTCTATATATTTAGGACTCTCTGTTTTGCATTTGAGTTAGTTTCAAAAGTGGGCACTAAATGTTGATATGGGCACTAGAGCCAGATGATTACCTTACTTTTTTATTTTTCCAGGCACTGTATGAACAAAGAAGATGTGTCTCCATAGAATTTATATTCTAGAGTTAGTGATGGAGCTTAGGGAAGGTGCCTAACATTGTGGCTGGCATATAGCAGATGCTCAATACAGTAGTTACTGGTGCCTTTTAGAAATAATCCTTGTCATCCAGGAGTATATAGTCAAGTAAAGAAGACAGAAAATAGACATGAAGCTATTATTAATAATACAAGGCAGCACATGGTTATGTATCTGTATTCAGTGTAGTTAGTCAGCCGGAGTTTTAGTGGCCCAAAAAAGACAGACATCAATATGGATTTTGGCAATGGAAAAGGCCTCATGGAGCAGAAAGAACCTGAACTACAACAGAGTTTAGGAAGGATTAGATGGGCAAAGAGAAGTGAAATGGCAGTTTAAGGATGAGAAACTGATAAGGCGTGATGAAAGGCAATAAGGCCAAATGCTGGTAGGTAGTGGGCTAGGTTTCAGTGGGCTTTGGATGTCATCAACTTAAGTTTGACCTTTGGTCCTCTGGTCAGTGGAAAAAATTTGGCCAATTTTGAACAGGATTGTGACTTATTCAGTTGTGAATTATTCAAATTGATTTTTTAGGAAAATTATTTTGGCTAGTGGTCTGGTCTATAGAATAGATTGCTGGGGAGAGACTAGAAACAAATGAAGGTGAACATTTAGAAGGCTCATGCCTTCTAGGTAATCTAGTTAAGTGTTTTGAAAAAAGAATGGATATACTTGGTGACTGATATATGTGTGAACAGAGGTTTTGAACTACAGATTTAGGGTTACTTATTAACATAAATTAGAATGGGGAATCTAAGTTTTGAGGAAAGGACCATGAGTTCATTTTAGATGATATTTTGATCTGGTTATGTGACTAAGTTACTTAGACCACTGTCTAATCACCACTTCAAAATTTCCTCCTGTTTAGAATAATTGCTGGGTTTAGCCATTTACTCAGTAAGAAAAAAAAGCTGAGTATTCTGATTCTCCAGTTTTTCTGAGGGAAACATCTACATATGCAATTATTTTGAGGATAAGAAGCTATAAATAGAACTTTCATGAATATTGGTTAAATTTCTTAGTTATTTGCTACTCAATGATGGCAAAACATTCCTTTGCCTAGGAGACCATTTTGGTGGGGAATGCCTTTTCAAAAAGAGGCATGTGTTTTTTCTGTTTTTCTGCTAACCTCTAAAGCTTAGCAGTTTGCTATGTGTGTTGTAGGTTCTTTTAAGGATCACTTGATATTAACCTTCTAGAACTTTCCTTTTCATTTCCACTGTGAGACATTCTCAGAATGTGGCTGAACTTTGTAACTTATAAGTCCAATTTTCTTTCTTCTGAGATATACTCTATATGTACCAGATCCCTAAAAGAAACAATATTTTTCATTCTTGGTTAGTCATTTTAACATTTTTTTTTTTTAATGGGAGAGTGGGCTCAGTCTATACCTTGGAGGAGGCTAGGTACCAATTTACCTGATGACAATGCTTTAAATGGAGTAGCTTTCCTGGTCACACAAACTAAGGTGAAATATCAGGAGAAGATTCTTTGTGTAGATTTCCCAGAATATCTGACCATTGTCTGGGTCATAGAATTGGTATTCCAAATTCAAATTAGATTGCTTCCATCCACAGACATGAGTTAAATGCATCTCCTTTATGTAACTTACTTGAACAATGCTGATTACTGAGCATAAATTCTATATTTTATTGTGTAGAGGTGGGAAACCTATGGCCTTAGGGCCATGTGGCCTTCTGGATCCTTGAGTGTGGCCTTTTGACTGAATCCAAATTTTACAAACAATATCCTTTTAATAAGTAGGGTATCATAAAAGACACTTGGTCAGAGCTTAATTATTGTACACAAAACTACAGCAGAGTGATTTCAAAGCCTTTTTTAATGACTGAATATTCAGTTTTCTGTGCCCACAGCTGTCTATTCTTATACTTTATGGAGGTCTTCCATTCTTCTATTTGCAGAAGATATAAAACCACATCTCAAAAACCATGTAAAAATACTATAAAAAGCATACATGATTAATAGAACATTTTCTGCATTAACTGTCTTAACCAATTCTATTAAAAGAAATTTTAAAGAATATCTTCCCCCTTTTTTCTCCTTCCAAGTTTTAGGGGGTGTTCCAAATATGGAAGCCTTCTGTCAGAATTCCCTCAGACTGACGGGGTGGCATTATGATTGTGATATAAAAAGACAGAGGTTTCTCCTTTTTACTCCTCCAATTCTTGTTTTATCCATTTTATAACTAAAAATATGCTAAAGAGCTTGGTCCCTTATGAAAATGGAATCAATACACTTGATCTAAGACCACATCCATTTCAGAAATGACAAGAAACAATCAAAGTGCCTTTGTTGCTTTCTTAACTCACGGCTTCAGGTTCTCTTCTTTTAGCAGCACTGTGTCCTAAGATCTCCTCCTCTTTCTTTCTCATCTACTGTTCCCAACTCTGACCCTTCCATGGACTTCATTTCACGTATGGTAAATTGAAATGACCACATAATCGAAGCTGTGATGGTCAGGTTTCAAAAAACAATACAGCATGTTCATGAGAAACAATCACCAGAATGCAAGTACTTGTAGGAAGACCAAAATAAAAGAACCTTATTTTCTTGGCAAGCCCCATAGATGTTCTGCATTGACGAATGATATGACTGTTATCTTGACACCATACTCTCCCATGTTGAAACTGTTTATGAGAAACAAACATCATATGAAAAACAGATTGCCAGACACTAAGTAAATCACTGTAAAGGGTGGTGAGTCAAGTATTGCCAGTTTTACCCACATTGTCATTGTTATGATGTAACACATTCCTTAAGACTGATATTGTATCCAAATTTGGGCACAAAAACCTCCTCTTGATCAGTTGGCTGAGATTCCCTACCCTATAATATGTCACGCACACACAAACACATACACACAGAGATTTGGACACACATCCAACCTGAATTAAGCACGAAGGACAATCCAGAAAGGATGGAATATTAAAAAGGTGTGCAGAGATTATACAATCTGTAAATTTCAGGCCTTGCCCAGGCAATAAACCCAGTAATCCTCTAAGCTCTGCTAGCAGTGATTAATAAACAGTGGGTGTGCAAAACATATGGAAAAATCATCCCATCTGGACCATTTAAAACTAGGACATAGACTTTATCTTTGTTTATTTCATCCTTAGCTAAAAGGCTTATTATGAATTGCAATAATCCAAGAAGCCAACCATGGAAGACAGACAAACTCTTTAGATAAAACCAAAAAAGCAAGTTCTGTAACCGAGGACCAGATGTATTTTTGGGTTTAGCCCTTGTACATATTTAGCCGAGCTTTTCAAGTGGTGAAGATTTGCATGTTTGTTTTGCAATACTAATGAATATGTTTTTGATTTACATTTTAGAAAATGGAAACTTTTATCTTCTTGGGGCTTTGTAACTTAATGACTTCCAGAGGGTGGTTTGGTGTCCTCTTTTAACCCTTCACCATGAGAAACGTATCTCTTTCAGAGGCTCCACACTCTATCTTGCTGAATAAAACCTCTAAGATAATGTGGTTCTGTATTTTGTTGCCGGAATGGCAAGGGTTGAAGAGGTTTTGACTTTCAATCTAGTGAAAACATATGTAAATGGCAAATTATTTTTAAACTAGCTTTAATGTGAATCTTGGGGGTATAAAAATGACTCCACAGATGATATTTATATTAGATGAATAAGGACAACTCTTTTGGAAAAACATTGCTTTGAGAGGTAGGATCTTGAGTATTGGTTCAATTTCCTCAGAGATAAAGATTGTTTTAGGAAGATGAAGAAAATGTCTTACTGAATATTTTAGTTCTGGAAGATATCCTTAGGATCAGTTCTTTCTTCCTTTAAATTTCTTTGAAGATATTACGTGGAAAAATAAGTAAACACTTTTCCTTCCCAAGACTTCTTTTGCTTATAATTTGGGTTGGACAAGGACCTTATCAGAAATGGAAAAATTTATCCTTGAGGGATAACAGAGTGTTTTAGAATAAGAGATAACTAGAGCTTTGAACTTTCATTATTTGAAAAATTAGTCCAAAGAGATTGCTTTTCTTCTGACTTTTTCCAGTAGTTTTTAAAAATAGGATATAATAGAATAATAAGCATGCTTTTAAAAGCCTGCATTGGGGTCATGAAATGTTTTAAATGCTTAACTTTCTGGGATAAGCAAGTAAAGGTGTAATATCACATGAAGCATGAAATGGACTTTTTGCGTTAGTTCTACAGTGATTAGCTGTGTTGAGGTTCAGTGAAAATGTGCTAGTGAGGACCAAGTATGATAAGAAACCTAATGGCATTTTTATTATGTCATATCTGAAAGGCTTACGATCAAGAGTCCTTGATACTTGACATGAGAAATCATTCTACCTCTAGAAAATATTATACTTTTCCCACCCATAGTCTGTTAATAACTAGTTTTAACTTCCCTGAACAGTTTTGTATTGTCCTATTATAATCAGATACATATTTGTTATGAGTTCTTGATAGCAAGTATTTTCTCACACAATTTCCTCACATTAGGAAATGTTGAAATTTTGTATAAGAATTCCTTATTTTTCCATAAAAATTCCTCCAAAACTTTCAATTCCAGTCTATTTTAGACCCTAGAAAAAAAAAACCAACTAAATGCCTTGTAAAAATAGATATTTTTATTTTTCAGAATCCAAGTCTAAAAAGATCCTTCTTTCAGTGCAATCTTAATTTATTACATCTTACTTTTAAGTTATGTTAAAATAATTTAGATCTTAATTTATCCTTCCTCATCCTCTATGATAAACAAGAGAGAAACAGGTAATTAATTCTATAAATACTATGTACAGGAAGTTTGTCCTTGTTACATTATCTTCACAAAAGGCCTGCAAATAGGTCTTATTACAGATGAAGAAATTGAAGTGTAGAGAAACTAACTAACCTCTAGAAGTTCCTGGAGTGAAGTAGATAGAGAACTAGCATTCAAACTCAGGTCTTTCTCCTTCTCCAAATCATTTTCTTTGTCAAACATCATGTGTTTTAATTTCTATGTTTCTGAGTCATTAATCTCAAACCTCTTTTTTTTTTTTTTTTGGCCAGTGTTCCTTAAAATGAGTATGTCCAGAATAGCAGGGACCTCAAGTAATGTAAATCTGGTTGGGTGTAGAAAACCAGTTTCTGGTGGGATTGCTGGATAAATGCTTCAGGACTAGCTACAGAGAGAGACAGAGAGAAAGAGAGAAAGAAGGGTAGAAGGAGTCACAGCATGGGTTAGAAGTGAACAGTGGCAGCCTGTTCCTAACTTTTGCACAGATTCCTTTGAGACTCTGATGGAAGTTTTGGACCCTTTCCCTAGAAAATTCCATACACAGAAACATTTGCTTAAAATTTCTAGAATTTGCAGACCTTCTGAAGTTGCTTGGATTGACAGGTTCTCTGATGAGTCCCTGGCCTGAGTCCTTGCAACTCTAAGGTGTGGTTGGTGGACCAGCAGCATCTGCTGTCTCTGTAAGGTTTTACATAAAATCTGCATTTATAAGATGCCCAGGTTAATTCCTAAGCATATGAAAGTTTGAGAAACATTGTTCTAGGTAAGCAACAGCCAAATAGGGATGAGGATAGAGTCTTTTTTTTTTTTTTTTTAATGAGAGGTGTTGAAGAGTCACAGGGTTAGGGGAGTGAGTGTGGTGGTTGGGCAGAAAGACAGGGGTGAACAGGTCTCAGATTTATCAGGAAGTGGGGAGATGGCTGGAAGCTGGTCATGGGATTGTTAACTGTGGACATTTCAGTCATGATGATAAGGAATGCAAGCACAGGTTGTCTGATTCTTCTTGCCAACAACCTATCCTTACGGAGTTTCAAAGACAAAAGTAGTTTTTACAAAACAGTCATAGTTTAAAAGCAGAAGGAGTATGGGAAAGGATGAAATTGTAGATTTGACTGTTATTCAGTCTCTGATTTAATTTTGAGTTTGTTCAATCCCCTTAAATCAGTAATGTTAATGAGTGTGTTTCATATTGTGTAAAAAAGTGATTTGAATTATCTTCTTTTAATTAAGCGTCCTGGATTGAAGTCCACAGACTCATTGCAGTTTCTGGGCTAAGTTATTCTGTTTTCCCTGGCAGACAGTTGCAGGAAGTAGCTGAGCAAGGTGTTGCACATCACAGCCATTCAGAGCATTTTTTTAACAGAAGAGGGTGGTGGAAGGTCCATGGGTTGACTAGTAGGGACTGGCCCTGGCAAGGTTCCCCTGGGATTGGCATCATCTTAATTAGAACTCAGTTTACCTGACCCAAAAGGAGAACCTGAGTAATATAGGTGGTGGCCAAAAAACAGTTTTGGTGTAAATGGATTTATTCACCTTTATTTAGTGGTTTTGTAAAATGTATGTACAGCCTTGCTGAGTATTAATTAACTGCTCTCTCCCTAAATATCCCTTTGTGATATGAGGGAGGATACATAAGTATTCCTACAGCACATGAATGGTGCTGATGTTCTACTGGGAGCATGTCTTGGGTGGGAAAAAAATTTCAGATCTATAGAATAAATTACTTCTAGGTGCAATGGATTTCTGGGGAATCCACAGCAGGGTTTTCATTAATAGAGTAATTAAGTCATTTAACACACATTCGTTGAGAACTGGCTAGGCCGCAAGCCTCATGTTGGTGATGAACATAGAGTTATGACAAAGAAATGTTCCCTATCCTTAAGGAGTTAGATAGGGGAGGTATATAGTGCCATGAAAGCATGTAGGAAAGTGTCCTTACCCAAATTTGTTGGGACAGTGAAGATTGGAGGAAGTAAAGGAATTGACTTGTAAGCTCATATTTGAAGGGACATGGGTTGGAGGGGTGTCCAGGCAGAGGGAATGGTGTGTGCAAAGACTCAGAGGGGAGAGAAAGGATGGCACTGTCAGAAAGCAGGAAATACACTAACTCCAGTAGAGTGCTTGCCTGGGGATCTGGTATAAAACGTTAGAGTCTGAAGAGGTGTTTTAGGTCATCTAGTCGAAGCCACTCAATGATGTCTCAACAGATTATTACTTATTGCCTCTTGAACATCTCCTGTGATGGAAAGCTTTCCAGGTAAGTTCATTGCTAATTTGTAGTAGCTCTAATCAGCTCTTCCATATGTGGAAGTGAAACTCATCTCCCCCTTCTTATTGCTTGTCCTAGTTCCATGCTATTGAATCACCAGGACAATTTGAAACTTCTCCACTTGTCAGGAATCACCAGCCAGTGACTCTCATCCTTTCAGGGACTGCATGCCAGAGGAGATAAGGCAGAGTCAAGCTTGGACAAGTCATACATGTAGTACAAATACATATACTTTGTGTACCAAAATCCCACAATATCCTTGAAATGCAGTTTTATATAAGTTCTCAGTCAATCATGTTATTTCACAAATGGAGGAGAGGCCACATATTTGGCTGAAAGACCTCACATTATTAAAATTATATTAAAGATTCAATTTTGTGCAAGCCTTCCTGTAAATTTCCCTTTCCCATCCACCAAGTCTCACACCATGCCACTGTTGTGCTAGCCTGAATTGTCAGCACACCTGTACTTTTTTAATGATTGTGGCTAAACCTCAGTGCCAGCTGGAGAGAAAGATCACATTTCACGGTGGTGTAACTGGAGAACGGTGTTTCTTAGGACTAGAGGTAGCAGAGCCTTGTTGGAAAGTTTGAGAACATAGACTTATTCAAAAACCACTTACTTTTGGTAGTGAATCATCTTTTAAATACCTGATTGGACCTCGATTTTTATTGTGGCTGCTCTCTTATATAGCTAGAGGCTTAAGTTAGCAGTTAGAATTAGATGTGTCCAGGAATCAAGGTACATTTTAGGTTGTAAGAGAAGAAAGAGTTGAAGGTAATTGGGCCCAGTGTGTAATATGGGGTCTATAATGTACCTTCACACCTCCTCCATATATGACTGAATGGATGATTTTCCTCAGCAAGTGACCCTAAATTATCTATTTTAGTTAAAGCCACATTTTCTGTTTTAATATCATAATAAAAAAGTAACTCATTTCTATAACCAGTCTGTTCCCCAAAGCAGTCTGTTGATGGAGTGCAGACAGGGGTAAGTACTGTCACATTGACTTTAGACATTAAAAGAATGTCTTTAAGAGAAAAGGAATATATGTATATATTCACAATGCTTAAATTATAGAAATCAACTTGGTTTAAGGGGAGATGAAGTGACACCTAAAAGATGAAAAATGTGTAGCATTTGGATTTAGAAAATTGTAGTTTCATTTGCAGTAACACAGTGAAAATATCCAAGATCTAATCTTAAAATAAAACTTGGCTCTAAGAGACATGTGTAATAAATTAGCAGATTAAAGTTGTTTACACCTTTGGCATTTCTAATCTCATATTTCTGCTTTAAATAGCTTTTCTGGTAATTATATGGCAGTTTTTTTTCACTATATAATTCTAAAAGTTACATGTTGGGCATATTTTTGATATTTATCTGTACATTTCTTTCTCAGTCTCAATCTGAAAGATGATTATTAATGATAATAACTAATAAAATATTCTCATTTATGTTTGACTTAATTTTCATATGAATAAATATGGTATTTGGTCAAACTGTTTTCTGTTTCTTTTGAAAATCCCTTTGTAAGGCATTACTTTGATACTCTGAAATGATAAATATCTAAATTAATTCAACACATTTAAATAAATATTTATGTGGGCATCCATTGTGTTAGGCATGGTGCTACATCCTACAGAGGACGTCAAACTGAAAGAGACATTCTTTTTTGTTGATATTCAAAATTAAGTGTTTTTAACTTAAAAATAATTATACAAGTAATACATATTCAATGTAGAAAACAGAAAATAGAGATAGGCAAAAAGGAAAAAAAAAATTGGAAAACATGTAATCCTATCACCCAGCAGTAATCATTGTTATCATTATGGTATAATCATTCTAGTCATTTTTCCATGTAGAGATATAGATATATGTATTTCATATACATACACGTGTATCTATATGAATCAGGAAAATACCATACATACCATACATACCATAACCTGCTTTTCTTTTTTATACTTCTTTGTATGCATAACATTCTGGGTAGCTCTCTGGGTAGAGGTGGGGTAAATAATGCCTACAGATATAACAGTCTGAGTTCAGAAGGGAAACATCAAGTGAGGTTTATAGATGACTCTTGTATATGCACACTATTCACTTTATAAGACATAGGGAAAGAGTTCATATTTTAATGGGGATAAGAGGCATTTAAAATAATCACTGGGTTTCCTGGAAGGTGAACTTATCAGTTGTTCATGGAGCAGTATAATCCCTAAATCAGTAAGTTATACTGGTTGTTTGGCATCATGAAAATGAGTTTTCAGCTCAGCTCAAGCTTGCTTTAAGCCATGCTTTAGTTGGACCTCGCAGTGGCCATTGGTAGTTCTTCACTGGTGGCAGTATGTATGGAGAACTGTCATGGATAATGGTGTCATCATCTCTCCTCATCTCGTGTGACCCATTATATCTTGTACCTTGAAATTTCTTACTGGGGCCAGAATGACAGAGAAGGAGACATTCTTTAGATCCTCAGAGGTCTTACAATCGTGTAGAAAGTTTAGGACAAATACTCACATGAGTATGATGGAAAGGCTAGGCCATGAATGACATTCAAGGAGAACACTGTGAATTCAAAGAAGGGAAAGACAATATCATCATGTGCTAAAAATATAAGACTTTTAAAAATATTGGGACATCTCTATCAGATACTTTCTGAAAGAGACTTTTCTTGATGCCACTCTTCCCTCCATGGGTCCTATTTCCTTGCTCTTCTCTTTTATACAAAGCTTTGTAGTTTTATACAAAACTCTAATGAGATACGTTTCACATATCAGAATGTTTACTCATTGCAGCACACACTCATCTGTATGTTTCTTTGTGTGTGTGTATGTGTGTGAGGGTATGTGCATGTACAAGTGTGTTTGTATATACAAGTGTGTCACGCGTGCACACATGACTAACTTGAATCTGCACTTCCTCTGAGCACACTGCTCCCCCGCAGCCCTCCCCAGTAGTGGCTTTGTTCCTCCTTCACCTTACCTCTCACTGGGCATGGAGGTACAGTTGGGCGTCTTCTTAGTTCACTATTTCCATTTTTAGATCATTCATTCTCTCTCCCTCTTCCCCCAAACCCTGCAGCTTTGACTCCTTTGTCATCAGAGTCCTACCCTCCATCCTCTTTAGTGTAAGTCTTCTACAGATCCCTGGATCACTCTCGTTCATTTGTTGATTTTAGCTCCTGGCTCACTGTCATTCTCTCCTCCCTAATCCCCCCTTATTTAATATCTAAATGATGCTTCCAGTTCCTGGAATTCCTTTCCTTCAGTGGTCTCATCTCGGCCCCATTCCTCTAACCCACATCGGCCACTACTCCCATGGTTATACTCAGACTAGAGTCTAGACCAGGTGCGACTGTCTATAATTTCGACTTTTAAGCATTCCACCATCTGACCACAACTGCCAATTTTTCAGCTTAATCCCTCTAACAGCCAGATACCATCACTCCTTAAATTCTCTGGGACCTGCAACCCATTGATTCTACCACATTTTCCCTCTCCTTCTCTCCTAATCCTAATTCTTGCTGCAACCCATTGATCCTTTTTCCTCACTATTCCTTATCATGTTCCTCCTCTCCCATCTTAAATACCCTGGCCAGTCATTATAATCATTACCTTGCATCTACCCTCGACTCTCTTGCCCCTCTGGCTTCCTTATACTCACTTGGCAAAACCCCAACCTTGGTTAAATTCAATTCTCTTCCTCTTCTATGCCTGTACCTATGCACGGAATGTGGCTAGAACTCACACATACACACAAACAAAAGTAATAACTCATCTTATTGTTAAATCTATGACTTTGAACCTTATGTGAATATCTAATACTTCCCAGGAATCATACTGCATTTTTTAAATGTATTCACCCTGCTGTCCTAGACCACCATATTATGCATTTAAAGTTAAAGTGACTGAGAGGGGCTGAGGGAGAGGAGAGAGCCCATCCAAAAGGAGGGGTCTTCTTCCCTAAAAACAGGCTAGCAGGGGAGCTGCTGTTCAAAAGATCAACCCAAGCCCTCCCTTCAACTCAGGATGTACCCCCACATCCGTGAGAACTCCAGATTTGTCATACTTTCACGAGCCTTTTCTTGTAGTTGTAAAATAAAGCTTCTTCATGGGTGGTGGGGGAAGGGAAGGAGGCATAATTCATTTTTACAAAATGCTCTGAGACTTGCATGAAAGGTGCTAAACATGCAAACTGTTAGATTTTATTTTTAAATTGTGCAAGCTATATATTTCCCCCATTAAATGTTCACTTGCCAGTTATCCTTTTTCTGCCTGAAAAATAATAAAAAGCAAAATCATATATCATCCAATTATTAAATACTAAGATAAATTTGAACTATAAAAAGAAAAATTATTCTTTTTTGTTTATATGAACAAATGCTTCCAATCATTTGAAGGATAATATTATCCACAATGGCTTCCATATTTTCATTGCCAACATTAGTACTATTTAGCCATAGATGACTCTCTCTGAATCAAGTAATAGAAGAATAGAGTTTAAGGGAGTGAGAACTGCCTGTCTCTCTTCCAGCCTGCCCTGCTAAGTTCTTCAGCCTTTGCCAAAGTCAAATGTCTGTCTCTCTCTACCTTCTTTAAATTATTTTATTGAAAAAGAATAATATTTCATTGGTGGGAAAATTGGTCTCCTTTTCCAGTGCTTACACTACCTCCTTCCTGTTAAGAAGATTTCCCACCCCATGTAATCCACACTGTTGCTTCTTGACAATTATTCTTGCTCAGTTCTCAGTTGGATCCTACCCAGGGTATGTATGATAACCCTTTAAGACAAGAATGAAATTGTGGCATTTATGAACCTGGGCTTTTGTCTTCTCTTACTTGAAGAATCTCTTGGGAAATTTCCTTAATAGCTCTGAAACTCAGTTTCCTCTGCTGTTGAATAGAGATAATAATACATGCCTATACAGAGTTGTTTAATGATTAAATAAGCTATATTGTCAATACTCTTCAGCCAAAGACCACTGAGTAAACACCTGTAGTTGAACAAGTGGGGTTTATGACTTGCCACAGAAGAGGAGAACATACACTGTGGATTAACCATGAGGTATCTCCATAACAAGGTGTTAGAAAGAACCTATTGTAGGATTTGGGCTTTGGGTGGGTGATTTGAGGAAGGGTTTGCTCTAGGTTAGATGCTTTCAGAAAGTGGGGGCAATTCTATATGTATCTTAGTAAATCTTATCTATAGGGAGTGGAGACAAGTGTGAACATAAAGCTGTAATTAGTAAATAAACAGCAGTCCTTCACTTTGGGAGAGAAAGGGGGTCACACTTGACCTTGCTTTTGTCTCTGCTGGGATAAAGTTACAAAGTGGCTTTGTTTTGTCTCATTTTATCATGGTCTTAGAACAACCTTGTCTGAGGTTGGTATCCTGTGACATGGTTTCTGTCTGACAGAACAGCAAAGCCCAGCTGTGAGTGCCAGCCAGGCCAGCTGCTGAATGTTGGGGGCTTCTTTCTTTCTTTTTTTGTTTTTTTTTGCTTTTTTAACATAAACCCTTGGCACAGCATCTAGCCCCTGAGGACTCAATACATTGCGGCATTTTTTCATTGTAAAAATCTAAATTACGCACTGAGCCATCTCAATTCCAGAATAAATAATTCCAATTTCCTCAGCTGAGCCTCTGGGTACTGAAGGGTAATAAAGATAACTGATATTTCTTTAAACTTCATGCCAGCACCTTGCTAAACATGTTAAATCAATGATAATGTGCAATCTTTACCAAGATCTGATGAGAGAAGCATTATTATTTTTCACATTCCACAGATGAGGAAACTGATTTTTAGAGCAGTTAAGAGACTTCCCCAGGGTCATACACACATGAGAATAAGTGAGAGAAGGGCAGATCCACTCCCAGGAAGTCTTTCTTCAGAGTCCAGATTCTTAACCATTATAGGATGCTGCTTTCTATTTCCTGACTCACTGTGGATGCTCTAATCCAGAGCTTCCCTCGCATCAATTACATCTCTTATTCCTCATCTGAATTGCAATTAACATTGTATTCCTTGCACTAATTTTACAACAATCCCTTTATAGTATCCCAGTATAGTATTAGCTGATAGCAGCAAAGCATGCCGCTTTAATTCAAGACAGCTGGGTTGTGCCTTCAGCATTAATTGAAAGACAAATCTGGTATAGTTTTCAATTGGAAAATTTTTTAATCTTCTTCTTTAGACTAGAGAAGAATGGTGGTCCTAGATTGTGAATTCTAAACACATTATGGTCCCTGTGCTACTTTTAAAAAAATGAGTTTACAGTGTTCAAGCATAATAGTTTTTGGAGTTTTAACAGAATGGCAACACAAAGCAATATGTACCAGCCTGAAATTGGCATTTGCTCGGCCTTATTATAATGTTGCTGTATCAACATTCAGTTGATGAGAATTCGAGTCTCTGGCATTCACAGCTACATGTGTTATACGTGCCTCTTAAAGTTCTTTGTTGAAGTAGAGATCTCTGCTATAGTAGAGTTGGAAGAAGAGAATTAAAATATCTTGAGCATCTACTCTTTGCCAGAAATTACCCTAGGTGCATTTATGTTATTTCCTTTATTCTTCATAACAACTTGGAAAAGGAAATAACTTCTTGTGGTTCAGTCCACCCTGGGCTCCTGCATTATTAGCTTTCTAGTTGTGCTCCCGTGCTTTCACTTTTGCCCTTCTTAGGGTAAGTCTGAAGCTAAAATTGTCTTTTAAAATTGTAAATCAAAACTCATTATTTCCCTGCTTAAAACCTCACATTGGCTTTCCTGTGCACTTGGAATAAAGTCCAGATTCTTTACTGTGACCTACAAGCCTGCTCAGTTTGGCTCTGACCTCATCTCAGCCACCCTCTCTCTTGCTCACTGTGCTGCAGGCACACTCATCTTTCCTTTCTTGAACACCTCAAGTTCATTCTCACATCAGGACCTTTGCACTTGCTGTTTTCTCTGCCTGGAGCTGCTGCCCCCAATTCTTTCTTTGGCTGATTCTTTGTTGTTGTTCATTTTTTAGCACAAATGCGATTTTCTCAGTGAAAATTCCTCTGATCATAGACTTCACAGTCATTCCCCATTCTCCAATGCACTGCCATACTTTTCTCCATAGCACCTCTCACTATCTGAAATGATGCTGTGCATTCATTTCTTCACCTGACATTGCCTGTCTCTCCACTTTTGCAAGTAATTTTTATGATAGCAAGAACCTTTTCTGTCTTGTTCACTACTGTATCCCTGAAGCCTAGTTCAGTGTTGAATGGAATAAGCATTTTTACAGGGAAACTGAACATCCATAATAGTCACAGTAACAGCAACTAAAACAACCACCATTTATTAAGTGACTTCAAAGTGCTAGCCACTATGCAAGAAACTTTAAAAACATTATTTCACTTCTTTATTTTATCTTCAAAGCAACCCTCTGAGATAGGTATAGTATGCTCTGCTTCACAGAGAAAGATGCAGAAGCATATAGCTGTAACATGGTCAAGTTCATTCCACAACGGATGGCATGAGGGCTGCCTCAGGAACTCAATCAATAAAGGAAGTTTTCCTTTCAGTAGAAAGGGAGGCAAAATTCCACTTTTGGTATGCTAGCACATAGAAATGCTAAATCTCGGTGATTTATGAAAAGAAATCAAATATGCTCCAAGTCCATGTTGGCAGAGGCTTGAGCAGGGGAGCAGGGTAGCAGGGTCCAGTATATGAAGCCTGACCTGATCTATGTTGATGGTAGATGAATGAGGCCAGGACCATGGTGAAGCAAGGTCCTGCCACGTGTGTGAGCAGCTGAGAGCAATGGAAATCTATTCGCTGCTTTATCAAGGGCCAGCTGCCATCTCTTGATTAGCAATACAATGTGTTCAGACTTGCCTAGGATGACTATTTCAAAAGTTCTTAATAGAAAATTCCCAGACATTACAGTTCATTTTCTCCAGGAAAGTGGGTCTATTTCAAAGTTCCCAGAAAAAAGAAATATTACTGTTGACCTGTTGGGCCCTGGCATGGCCTAGCATACTCAGCATGTTGTCTTCTGCCACATCTTCAGGTAACCTGAAGCTCATTCTCAACTGCAGGATCTAATCCCACATCGACTTTTGGCCTCAGACTGACCTGGGCCTGAATCTGTCTGTGAAGTTCTGTACTTGTCCTTGGTTGGCTTCAGGGTCACTCAGGAGGCTCCTCTGAAGATACAGATCTTCCTGTTGGAGGTTGTTAGGAAGTTTGACTACTGGGTTGCAGAAAAACACACTGGGAAGATACAAATGCTGGGGACAGAACAGGTAGAAGGGGGAAGAACAGGTGGGAGTTGACTGTTTTCATGAAAAATGTTTAGGCTTTCACTATGCCCTTTAAAATTGTCAACATGTTACCCTACTTTTTCAGTCAAAGGGGATAAAATGGAATTGTACAACTGAGGAATTTCATAGTGACTTCAAGTAGAGAAGTTACTTACCAAATATATGAAGGAGCCAAGGGTGCTGGTGGGACAGCAGGAATCTCGAGTTCTATTCTGGGCTTGTCCAGGAATGCAAAAATTGGTGCAGCAATCAACTTGTGAGACCATGTGGTGACTTGTTATGTCATTAAAATAGCTGAAATAACCACATCATACTAAATCTAGTCCAACATTTTTAGTTACTTTGACATGAACTGTGACTTAGAAAAGTGAAACCTTCTCTCCAGAATGGCCATCACTTTGGGGGTGACAGGGATAATTTATACATCATCCCAATTGTTATATATTCCTACAAGGTCAGTATTTTTATTTCCAATTAAAGATGTGGGCGTTGAGACTTGGCCAAAGTTACATGGTTGGTTAAGGGCAGACTTGGGATTAAATGCAAATTTGTCCAACTGAATACAAGCAAAGCTTGTATTCTCTAGCCCTTGGACTCCAGAACTTTCCTCTTTGAACCTTCTCCGTAATCCAACTTTTTTTTTCCTTCAGTGCTTTTACATAATTTAAATTATTCATTATTAATTGATTATATCTTTCTATGGGTTGTCTTATCTATACCAATGTTTTTCAACATATGCACTGTTGACATTTTTGGATCAAACAATTCTTTGTTTGAGAGGGATGTTTTTTGTATTGTAGGATGTTTACTAGCATCCCTGGACTCTACCTACTAGATAAAAGTAGCTGTGATGTCCCAGTCATGAAAATTAAAAGTGTCTTCAGACATTGCTGAATGTCCCCTTGGGGGCAAAAATCTCCACGAATTGGGAACTATCGATCTACACAATTAAGCTGTAAGGTTCTTGAAGGTCAAAATCTCTACGTGTATGTCAGAAAACTTGTGGATGTCTATCTATGTTATTCAGATCATTTGGTAAACATCAGTAAACACCACTATGGGGTCAAACACCACTGGAGTCATTCTGTAAACACCAAAACATGCATTCTGATTAGAAGTTTCCTAGCTCCATTACTAAATAACTGTAGGAGTGGGAGAAAATTATTTAACATGATAATCTCTGTTTTCTTATCTGTAAAACAGGATAATAGACAGCTTCAGGCTCACTGTTTTTAGAGCTAAATGTATGAAAAGTACTTAGCCTAGTACCTGGACCTTGGTGTAGGCACTCAAGCAATGGAGATTTTTTTTGTTTTAATAAATTAATATTCAGTTTCTAGCTCAGTGCCTGGCATATAACTGTTTAAAAATATTTAGCAAATGAATGAAATGTTTACTTGTCATATAGGCATAGCCGCCTCTAAGAGTTATAAAACACAAAGAATTAGAGAAATATGTTGCCCTCTTGCCAACAGTGCTGTTCATTCATTCAGGAAAACCTAGTATCACAGTGGTACTTTAATTTTATATCAAGTATGCCTATGTTGGCTTCTGTGATCCAGTAAAGCGTTTTAAGTATGGTAGCAAATGCCTAATTTATTGAGATTCATGAGAAGAGAACACACAAAGATTGATTAGATACCTCCATCTCCAAGACTGCCAGGGCTGCTTATTGGGAACTTGATTACACAAGTTCTATCTGCGATCAGGGACTGTGATTTTGGTTTTTAAGAGAGTAAAGTATTCCTAAAACAGGACCAAAATAACCATAAGAGAACTGAAAACTTCACACAGCCCTCTGGTTGCTTTGCTTTTCTGCAAACAAATATTTAAAAAGGGGTGACCAGCATGGTTAACATAGGCTGATTGAGTTGCCACCAATAGTACTAATTGTTTAGATATGGCTTAAATTCCCTTGCTGGGACATTAGACCTACTAAAAATGTAACTTGATTCACTAATGAATCAAAGATGGATTTTCATATTCTCAAATGAAAAGTACGTCAATTAGGGCATGTAGAACAATATGAAGGCAGGATGTAAGTGAATGAAGTGAGGAATCAGGATGCTTAGGTTACAGATCATAATGGAATAGAATTGAGGCTTTGGAATTATAAAAACCTGGTTTAAATGCAGGTTGTTGCACATATTACTTCTAGCATCCTGGCTAATTCATTTAATCTGAGGGGTATGTGTGTGTTAATGATAATACTACCTAATTCATGGGGCTGTTGGTAAAATTAGGGTAAAGTAGGTAAACTGCTCAATGTGGTACCTGATATATATAATTAGTACTCAGTAAATGGTAGCAATTCTTTTTTGGATGGTCCATAAACATCAGGCAGATATCTGCATTATTCTGCACCTGTTTGTGCTGTTGACACATGAGGGAGTTGGATTTGATTAATAGTTAAATCTTTTCCAAAGAGCTTTAACATTTTGCTAGGTCATGGTAAGAGTAATTAAGACATAGAGTGCTAGCTATACTACCAACCCTGGCATAGATAGTGTGTGGGGAGTGGCGAGGGAGAAATGGGCTTCTAATCTAACCTCTTGATTTGGCCAGAGAACCCATGCATTGGGGTTT
Source organism: Eulemur rufifrons (assembly GCF_041146395.1). Taxonomy (NCBI): domain Eukaryota; kingdom Metazoa; phylum Chordata; class Mammalia; order Primates; family Lemuridae; genus Eulemur; species Eulemur rufifrons. Next base: position 46,418,509 of record NC_090985.1, read on the forward strand.
TTCCATGTATTTGAATAAAGGGTCTTACTGCTAATAAACACATATTAAAGTCACAGGATTATCTGATTTTTTTTTTTGTATTTCTCTTAGTTCTAAATTATACTGCAGACACACATATATCATACATATATATATAGCTAATATTTACTGAATGCTTTTTATATGCCACACATTGTGCTAAGAACTCTCTATGGAATGTCTCATTTAATATGCACAAAAATCCAATGACATAGGTACTGTTATTAGCCCCCTTTTACAACTAGCCTGAGGCTTAGCAAAGTTAATGCTAAGCGTTGCCCAATGCCACACAGCTAATAAAGAATTTCTGCCCTTGACAGACTGTACTTTTCAGAGCCTGTACTTTTCTCTCCTCTTTTAACTAATTATCTGTTAATCTACTATAATATTGCCTCTGAATTCTGAGTGGATTCAGTGATTTAAAATAAATAAATAAAATTTTGTCTATTCTAATCCTCATCCTTAGCCATCCTGTCTATTTTGGTACAATATTGAAATTCATAACTGTTTGTGCTGGTTAAAGTTGAATGGAATTGGTTTCATATTAGCCATGTTATATGTGTTTATCCCAGTTTTCCAGCATGATCCAGTCACTTAGCAAATAGTCATGGAAGAACTATTATCAGTCAGGCACTGGGCTAGATAGTGAAAGCATGCTAGTATGGAAACCACATGCGGGTTACAAAGTAATGTTTTCAAACTTTTTGACAAAGGCGATGGAACTCTAAAACAATAATAAATTCTTACCTAGGACTCAAAATATAAAGTCAATGAACATGGAGCTGCAGTGTAGTTGAAGCAAGGTCAGGAGTCCAGAGTCCTGTTCTCAAGGCCTTGCCATTGTCTAGTTACAGCCTGGAGAGCATCTTTGTGGAATCCTAGGACAATCTGAAACAGAGTTTGAAAACCACAGACGTACAGCAAAGGTTGGCTTGCCATACTCAGATATTTACTATCATTGGACACTTCCTGTGGCTCCTGTCACCACTTTCTCCTGGGTCTCTTCATACATATGTGGTGAGCAGGGATATGCAGATGATGGTAATATGTAGTTTTTACTGCTGATGGTTTTGCTATTTATTTATTTTTTAACCAATGAACAATAATCACCTCAATAATTATACCTGTGTCCCAGTGAAAGTTATTCTTCAAAATCTTGAACTGCAGTCAATTTTGCTGCTATTTTTCAAGATGTTTATGGAATTACTTTTGAAACTGTTTTCTAAGATTGCTGCCTTTTTATTTTATATTCACATCTTAAATTAAAAACATTTTCCTAGTGCTGGATATTTGCCACATCAGATCCATGCCAACATCAGTGTTCTTTAAAGAAATAAAATTGCATGGCAGTGTTTACTTTTTTATTTTTGATGAATGTCACCGAGATTAATGTTTCATTCATTAACATTTGTACATGTACATTACACATATAAATTACGTACTAGACCTCTTTCTGAGTACAGTACTTGTCAGGGATTACTCTCAGATAATCCTCATAGCAGCCCTATGTGGTGAGTACTAACATATTTTCATTTGACAGACCTTTCTAATGCACAGAAAAGTTAGGTAACAGGCTGAAAGCTATAGGCTGGTAATTGAGGGCATCAGAATGTGACTGCAGGAAGGGTGAATCCAGAGAATCACCCTCATCCATTCTGGGGTCTCTGCAATAGCCAAGAACTGTCGAAACCACATCTGCAACTTTTGGTCCTTGGATGCATCCTAGAAGCAAAGTTGATTCAAAAGTAATGGGACAATTGATTAACATCATTAAGTTGATTCTTCCAATGTATTTCCTAGAAATGAAATGATGGAATTCCCTACAACAGTCCCAAAGAGCAAATATCAGTGAGATAATTGAATGTAACTACAATGCCAAAAAACATTGAAAAAGCTTCCTTTCTAGGAAGACCCTTCCTAACTCTATTACCAACAATTTCAACCCCTCTCAACTTGTAATATTTCAGATCTCTCTTCCCTGATTTGTTTTCTTCTTGGTACTTAGTGCTTGCTAATATACTATGTATTTTACTTTTTTGCATCTTGTTTATTGACTGTGACCTACAGTAGATATAAACTCTTTGAGGGAAGCAGTTTTGTTTGTTTTGACCCCCATTATGTCTTTGGTGCCTAGAAGAGTGCCTGGCACATAGTAGTTTCTCAATAAATATTTGCTGAAAGAATGAGTGAGTGAATCACAACGACTCCATGTGGGACTCAGGCTCAGTGTATTTAACTTTAGCCTCCCCTCTCTCCCCCACAGATGCATGCCCAGAGTATGAGATGCAGCATCTAGAAGAGAGAAGACACCGGAGTCAGCATCCTAGGATTCTGCTTCTGTCCCTGTGTGACCTGGGTGGGCCTCTTAGTCCCCCGGCCTCAGTTTCCACAACTGTGAGGTAAAAATAATTAAAAGCTGATTGTTATGGAAATTAAGTTATTGAAAACCCTGGCCAAAAGGATGTGCTTAATTAATATAAGCCGGCTCAGAAGTAAAACTCTCATAAGAGTATTAAAAGCTTCTCTCTTTTAGAAAACATTGATTTTAGGGAGGGATAAAAGCTAAAAGGCAGTGTGACATTTTTATGCTCCTGAGGGGGCCCTAAAACATTTTAGCAATTTCCCTTCTGGCAAATGCCAGAATAAAAACCGGCTGCTTGGCACACCCACCTGCCCCTTTTCCTCAGGCTCGCAGCAGCCTGCAGTGCCCTGGGGGAATCAGGGCGGTTTCACAGACGCTTGGGGACTGCAGGTGCCTTGTGAGGGCTTCCACAATCTGCGGAGGTCAGAGGGACATGTAGCCGAATGTCAGGGGACCTGAGTCACGCCGCAGATTGAGCTAGCTGTGGGTGGGTTGTGAGAAACCTTTCTTTAGCGAGCGCAGATTAATGCTGCAGATTTTTATGCCTCCTGTACATGCAATGCTAGTATTAAAAAGGGAAACCCAAATGAAATCAATCAGGATGCTGATGATATTCAGGGTATGAAATATAATGGTTCATAATGCCCCATGTTTTCAAATGAATCTTTACATTTCATTCCTTTGTGTAATGCCCATGATTAGCTATGAATTATTGAGGATAATTACAGAATTCTGTTCTTGGTGGAGGACTCTATGAACCAAAAAATGACAGTGGTGGTGAGTGATCAGGGCTGAGATGAAGCCGAGGACGTGGTTTAGTTTGTGTGTGGAGGTATTGTCACTTGTGAGACTTTCAAATGACAAGACGAATGAAGCGAATCCATTAACCCCCATAGGGCTGGCTACATAGAATAAATTACATTTCCTTGGGTTCTCAGGGGAATATATGGCTCCAAACTGTTGTCTTTCAAGACTGACAGCATCACTTGGAGGAAGACCTTTCAAAGAATTACAGTGACAGTAGCAGGACTGACATAATTAAGAACCATGAAAAGTGTGTCCACTTTTAAAGGGAGCACCTACAAAGCCATTTAAACGTACACTTAGCAGCATGTCTTTAAGATTTCTTTATGTAAGTGTGAAATAAAATAGAGCCAGAGAGTGAAATTGCAAATAAGCCAAGATGGTTTTCCAGAGATTGTTTAGCCCCATAGCTATTCCCTTGCAAATGTCATGAGAAAAATAGCTGAATAAGGAAGGCAGAGCACTGCATGTTGTTTTGAAACTGTGCAGTTCTAATCCTCTACAGAAAGGCTGTAGGTTGATGACCATCTCTTGTATGTGGGTGTGGGCCTGGAGAAGGTGGAGGAAGAGGTAAGAAGGACAAGGATTGCTCTAGAAATCAGAAACTCTGGGTTCCACCTACTCTTGTCACCATGTGACCTTGGTTAGGTTTCTTAATGGCTCTGAGCTTCACTTTTGTCTTCTCTAAAATGCCTAGACCACATATCACAGAAGCCTTTTGTGAAATTCAAATAAGTTACTGTCTGTGAAGATGCAGAGAGGTTGTAAAGTGAGATACAAACACAGGGCATGTCATCTGTGAGAGAATTCTGGCTCCCACCCGCTTCTGGGCATAGGACTGAGGCTGTGGCATAGGGACCAGACAAAGGGCAAAGTGGTTTTATCCTCAGTAGGCCCAAAACCTCCACCCAGAGATTGCTGAACCGTGTCTATATGCCATGTGTACGTTGCCTGAGTTCATTAAGTGTCTCAATAAAACAAAATATTTGCTTATTTTCTGATATAGAAACATTAATAGAAGTACTTTTTCAATGGATATGAAAGAAGATGTTGTTTAGTTGTAAGAAAATATGAGATAAAACCAAAACAAAAGGAAGGGGATGATAAATTTTGGAGAAATTTTGGATTTCTTCATGTGGGAGAAAAGGGGGACACAATAGATTGGAACTACTCAGGTGTAAGTTATTGTCAATGTTCTACATCTGTCGTTGGTTGTTGTCATCAAGGGAATTCATCATTAGAATAAACCAACAATAAAATAAGATGAATTAAGATTAAACAGAGCCACACATGAAGTAAGGATGATGGCATGGTATGAATTGAAGATTAAGAGTAATCCAGTTCTGCACACCTGATTATTATAAAAATAAATGAAGAAACAAAAAAATGAACAGAGAATAACCAATGGAATGAATGAGTGAATGAGTGAATATATGAGTGAGTAAATAGCATAGCTCCTTTGGCACAATAAGTTTTTGTTCTGGTGTTGGATCTGATGACCAGGATCTTTCCCAGCGTAATTTATTTGGGACATGTAGAATCTAATTTGTGGAGATACTGGAATGAAAAAGGATGTTGCTATTAAATAAGTGAGCAGTTTCAACTATTCTGAAAATGTGTTTGTCGGCATTGAAATGCTGTCCAACCCTTGGCTTACCTCTCAGAATCACAGAACTGCAGCTGCTAAGAGCAATGAATGATGGCCGTGAACCACCGTGCCATTTGAAAATGTAGATGTTAGCTGCATTTCCTTTTTTTTTTTTTTTTTGCAGTATTAGTTTCATAATGCAATAGGCATTTATTTAGCTCTGAGAAGGAAACAGACACTGTTTTGTCTTATAAATCTGATTTTACCCTTAGGAACTCATAGTCTTGTTGGGGTGACACATACATAAGCAGTTCATACCTGTTAGGAAGGGAAGCCTCATAAATCAGGTAAAGGTGTGTGATGAAAGTCTGGAGAAAAGATGAGGAACAGGGACTAGAGAAGTTTTCAAGGAGAAAACGGGAGTAATGTGGAGGATGAATAAATTTTCTGGGGATTTAATCCAGCTATTTTCATTTTCATGACTTATGTTAATGCCTGGGCATTAGTTCCTTCAAATAAGGTTTGCGTTAGGAAGGTGGGAGAGTTTTAGGGAACTAGAAAAATCTGGTTGGTCCCCAATTCCCTGATTAAAGAGGAGAATCATGACTGTTAAGAAATAAGTCCCTTTTACCATAAATTTGCACTGATTAATTTCCACTATTTTTGTAGGTGATTTTTTTTCCCCTTTAAATGCAATCTTAAGGACCAAATCGGTTGTGAAACTGAGATTGGCCCATGATTCTTTTGAAATTCTCAAGAAAGTGAATCAACTTTGAGTGAATTTTAAAAGATATTTTCAAGTAAAACTGTGAAGAACTTGGCTGAATTTTCTAATTTTAATATTTTGGCACATTACGCAAGCAAATAAAGGTCTCATTTTCATATACACAGAGTCTCTCTATATAAAAGTCTATTTGTCTGTATATAGACACACATATGTGTATATCTATAAACGTAGGTGTAATAACTGAAACTTTATTCTGGCAAGTAGTAGTATGTGTAATATACTATAAGAGCAGTATTTCAATGCCAGTTAATGTTTATTCTTGGACAAATCTATACAAAAGCAGCCAGTTATCTTTTTGGGTTAAAAAACAGTGAAATGTTTAGGATGATTGAAACAATGATGCTTCAGAAAAGAAGGAACCCTAACAATAAATATATAAATGATGAAAATAGTCACTTTAGTTCTATAGTTTATAGTTTGAAATACCTAGCAGGTTATAGTTTATTAACTTTGGGAAAAGTTCGGTAGGAGGTTGGCAGATATCTGATGGAATAGCTTTTGTGACCTCTCTACAAAGCAAAGAAACTTCCATTTGATATATTGCTCATTTCTTTGTTGATTTTACTAAAGCTGTTATTTATCTAATCTTCACAGAATAGTTTCCATTTAAACACACATACACACACACCCCCCCACAAAAACTTGGAGGATTTTATTTGCCATTTCATCTTTCTTTCTTCCTTCCTTACTTGTAAATGTCACCATGTTGAAAAATCATCATAAGTCACCTCCGTCAACTCTTTTTTGACAAAATCTCTTCTTTAGTCTGGAAGGTTTCTAATGAAGCAAGCATGATTAAAATTATAAATCATGGCAAAAATAAGAGCTAGCAGGATTCTATTACTACTTTTGGTGATAAGTGGTAGTTTTTATTTTGACTTCTTTATGATGGCTATTAAGTAATATGAGTAAATTGCAATCAACATGGAACTTTAGTAAGTCTGAAGTAAGTTGTTTCTCCACATGGGAAGGCATCACTGTTTTTTGAGAATTAAAGGGCCATTAATTCAGGGATACCTTATTGATATTTGTGGAGGGGGAAGACTATTCTAGAAAATTAGGTCTGTGAGGGGTTCCTGACTAAGCAAGATGTAGGGATTAGCTATCCCCAGAGCCCCACTTTGGTCTAGATCAATCCTTGCCCAGCCTTAGAGTTATTTGGTCAGGGGCTATGGTCAGACCAGCAGTAGAACGGAGTCTAGGAGATGGGCACTTGCCTATCCATTGTGCTGAAGTGACCGCTTCTCCTGCACCATGCCTTCCCTGGCCCCTGAACCTATGAGAAGGACCTTCTCTTCATATGAGTGAGTTCCTACTCCTTACAGATGCTCTGCATGCTGTACTTTGTCCAAAGAACTGATACTATGAAGAAAAATACTTAGGACGAATGTTTTCCCACAAATTTCTAGTGCATTTTTAAAATCCTCTGAATGACAAGGATCTTGCAGGAGGGAATTACTATTCTGCAGAGTGAAACCAGTAGATAATGGTGCAGCTTCATTATGATAAACAAACTAGATTCTCAGTCAAGGAACACAGAGAGAACATGGTGGTTCCACTATCACTCCTGGATTAGAATGTATAAGCCTAGAATTGTGGTAAAGACAGAAGCTGATCTGAGCACAAACAAGGCTCACCGCAACTTGAAGCTTGCCGATGATAGCTTCATTTAGGTTTCTAAGCCAGAGATGAGTTCTAGCCACAGCTGCCTGGCTTTGCTCCTGAGTCCCATGGAGTGAAAATAGCTCAAACACCACTCTCACCAGTGGGCAAATGGCTCAGGACAAGGAAGGAGGTTTGGTAGTGATGAAATGTGCAGGGTGAAAGCAGTGAAGAAAGAGGACCACCACATGGATCTGTGGGACAGTGGAAGAAAGATGAGGAAATGGGGAACAAGTCATTCATTTACTCATCCAGCAGGCATGCATTAAGCGGTTCCTAAGGCATCAGACTCCAGTAAGTGGTAGAGGTTCAGAGATAAATGACATGGAACTAGCCCATTTGGAGATCAGTCTGGGAGTGTTAGTTGTAGATTGAGGAGGTTGAGGGGAGACTGACAGTATCCAAGATGACAATATAATGTGGATAGGGGCCATGGTACTGCTTAACAAGGTGGTATGGAAAGCGGTGGTCAGTGGGTGGATGGAGGCTGGTTTCCAAAAAGGGTGATGCCTAAGTTAACTTCAGCTGAAGTAAGATGGAGGGTGATGATGGTGGAATATAGAGGAAGGAAGAACCAGGAAGAGCCTTGCAGAAGAACCATCATGAAAAATCAGGAAGGCTTATATAGAGGAGGAATGTATGGTGGAAGAAAGGAAATGTTCAAGGCACATGGCCTGAGAGGGGGACACCAAATGGGAACATTTGGAGGATAAGATTCAGGAAAGAGGGAACAGTATAGGTGTACTGTAATTATAGAATTGAACTCTTAAGTACATGGCTAATAAATAGTTCTGGGAATTGATTCCTAAAAGAATGTCTAGAGCTTTGATTCTAAACATTGGCTGCATACTGGGATTGCCCAAAGAGCTTCAAAAAGCACAGAGACAAATAACCTTCTCCTGCCTCAGATATCCTAAGCCAAGTGCCCTGAGATGCAGTCTGTTTTTAACAGCTCCCTACGTGATTCTACACTATAGCCATGGTTAAGAATAAGAATTAACTTTGTGCCTTGGTTTGGTCATAAATAAAATTACCTAACTCAAGATAAAGAAAAGCATAATCTTTAAAAAAAAATCAAGAGGGTTGATTGATGTGGAGCAGGAGTTCTCAACTTGGCGTGATTTTGCTCCCAAGGAGACCTTTGGCAATGTCTGAAGGCATTTTTGATTGTCACGAATGAAGGGGAGGTGCTGTTGGCATCTGGTGGGCAGAGGGCAGGGAGGCTGCTAAACATCCTCCAAAGCACAGGACAGAGGACAGCCCCCCTGAAGAAAGGATTATCTGGCCCCAAATGTCAATAGTGCCCAGGTTGAGAAACTCTTGGGTAGCAGGTAAACACAAGGCTCTGGAACTAGATTTCCTGGGTTCCAATCCTAGCTCCACCACTGAGCAGCTACATAACCTTGGGTGAGTTACAGCTCAACTTCTTTGTGTCTTAGTTTTGTGATAAGTTACATGAGGAAAATAACATTATCTATTAATAACTTGTGGGGCTGTATTATTGAATACAACATGAAGATAGAGGGATCCTTGGCAAGGCCTTTTCTCTTATTTAGGTGTAAAAAATGACTACCCCATAAACTGCAAGCTAAAGTTTTGAAATTTCCCTGGGCTAGATCTTTGGGTTTAGGAGTCTTTAAAGTGAGGATCAAATAGAAATACTAATAGCCATTATTTATTGAGAGTTTACTACATGTCAGGTAATATGTTAAGCATTTTATATATATGATCTTACAATTCTTTCTAGTCTTTACAATAACTCATATGATGTAGGTATTACTAATACCATTTTACAGAAACAAAATTGAGGCTTAAAAAGTTGAAGATCTTTCCCAAGTTCACATAGAAAATAAAGGAGACAGGGTCTGTCTGATTGCAAAGCCTGTGCACTTAACACAATGTTATACAAAAGGCCAAAAGTGTGGTTATAAAGAAAACACTAGACAAGAAGTGATCAGTATATTAGGCCTTTTGACTCCTTTCTGCCTGGGTTTCACTTTCTGTTCTAGCTCCATCAGCTTTCTGCCCCACCCCCGAAATCTGGAGTTGCTATGGAAACTTCCACCACAGTGTTAATCATTTGGGGGAGTGGTCTCCAAACTCTATTCATCATATACTTTTCAGTGACAAATTTTTGATTAGGCACCCTAATATATGGGTATTTATTTAAATATTATATACATATTCCACTGTATTGCCTATTTATAATATGTGTATGTGTGTATATACATATTCTTTAAAACATAAGTAAAAGCTAAAACTTTTTTAAAAGGATAAGATAAATAAAACATAAAATTTCTAGTGTGTTCTTACTACATTATCCCCCGGGGTAAGTGGATCTATTTTGGAGATCATTGCTCTAGCTCCAGAGGGTTCTTACTGCTTTTCTAATGTATACCAAGGGCTCCTTTCCCCTTTATTTCAATAGAGATAAGGTTACCTTCATTTTCAAAGTAACATCGCCTTGAAAACTAAGTGAGAAGGACAAAATATATAAAACCATTTAATTTTTTCACCTGATTTAACCAAAGCCCAGCCACAGCTAGTATGGCTGAGGCGGTTTACAGGACTCCAGTACCCTGTTCCTTTTCTGCATCTCAGACTCTTTGATACATAAGGTGGGGCTCAGGAAAAAACACAGATGGTGCACCAGCAGTGTCTGCCTAGGATAGCTTACATTAAGATAACAGTTGTGTGTTTTTGTAAATGTTTGAGGGTCTATACTTCTCTACTTTTTTTTCTGTTGTTTTTCTTGGTTTCCTAAGATCCCTTTTTGAAATATTCTACTACTGTCTTGATCAAATGACTAGGAAAGAGGATGTCTTATATTCTCATTTGTTGGGGATGAACAGAAGGTCAAAGACATTGGCTGTGCTGGCAGCTGCAGCCATTTTGGTTCAGGATCCCAGGAATTGCTGGTGGAGTTGGGGCCAAACCAAACAAGAAAAACCAAGAAGAGCAAAACAAGTGGAAGTGGCAACAGTGCTTTCTGTCACAAGATTGCACTGCCTTGTCAGAAATCCTGATTCATCTTTGTTCCTCTAGATGCATTTGGAACTTACAAGTATTATGCCCTGTAATTCCTTAAAGCAGCGTAATGGAAGAATAGAAATTTGGATTTCAATTCCAAGAAAGCAGTTTTGTTGTTGTTGATATTGTAATTGAAAAAATTTACTTGATACTTTTGCATTCTTGGGAAGTTAAGAATCTATGAACAAAGCTGAGGATTAGAAAATTCTAAAGCAGTGGTTATTAAACAGAACCGTACAAAGATATTTATGCAATCAGACAAGCAGTTAGAAGGAACAAAATGATTAGTTCTCTCCATGTGTAGTCATTTTTTATATCTGAGGATGAGGAAGCAGATGGTCTTGTTATCAGTTTGCATATTTGTCTGAAAAAAGCAAACAGCACAGGTGTAAGACCCACATTCCATGCCACAGGGCACATGTATAAGAGTTTGTGATAGTAGATGCTGCTTATAGAGCCTGATATCATTTCATTATATCCCTAGATGCTCTGAATCTTTGAGCAAAAACCACTCTATTTTTACTAACCACACTCCAAATCGATTTTCCCAAGACCTTGTTGATGTTGGACTTGGAGGGTATCCTCTAATGCTTCTTTGTCTTTATTTATTCAGAAATAATTAGCAAATAAATGCCATTGCTAGGCACCATTCAAGGGCCCTGCTCAGTGAAAAATTTTTGATCATGTACCCTGATTGGGCATTCTTGGGAAGAATTCTTCACCTTTGGCTCCAAGGTGAAGAGCCATAATAATATCAGTAATTCTTACCTCATAGTTTTTTTTTTTGAGTATTGAATTATTGGTAACTGTGAAGTTCCAGCCTTACCTTCCTGACATCCAAGGAAAGTGGTCACAGAATTCATGCCTCAGATGGGTTTACTTTTAGCCCATTGAGCACACACACAAAGGTTGGCAAAATGTATAAATCAATTAGTTTATTCTTTTGATTCTAATCAAAAATTTCAACTTACTAGTGTCCACATGGGAGATGGACTTTCAGAAATGGTCTCACTGCCCTGCCCTATTGGATGCTTCCCTGGCTTCTTGCAGTAGCACTAGCTCTTATTTTTCAACTTTGTGGTGCCTGCGTGGCCATTCTCTGATCTCGGCACCTGACCTCTTCCTCTTTGGACCTCCCATCTCTTTTTCTCCTTCCCTGCAGCTACTTGGTCTTTCTGTCTTCCACAGCTCCCCACGCCCAAGAATCTACCTCTTGTGCTGGCCTGCAGCCCTCAGCTCTGTCTGGTCCCTGCTGGATGGCACCAGGGCATCCTTCCTGGAAGGAGGAGGAGGGGGGAGGGAAGAGAGGCCTCCATGTTGGTCTGCCCACATGGTAATCACACTGGCTGGATTATGATCCCATGGGCCTTTATTGCTTTTCATGCCAAGGGACCGTTAATCTCTTTAAATTATTCTATTTGATGCTGAACCTCATGAGGAAGAAAATGGAAGAAAAAAATCTGATCCCAAAAGTTGTGTGGTTACCTCAATACTAGGGATTAATGGATGCTTAATAAATTATGGTTGTTGCTATTTATATTAGTTCACGAAGGCTGCTGTAACAAAGTACCACAGTTTGGGTAGGCTGAAACAATGGACATTTTCTTTCTCATGGTTCTGGAGGCTGGAAGTCTGAGATCAAGGTGTCTGCAGGGTTGGTTTCTTCTGAGGCGTCTCTCCTTGGCTAGTAGATGGCTGTGTCTTAAGGTGGTCTTCCTTCTGTGTCTATCTGTGTCCAAATTTCCTCTTCTTATAAGGAGTCATATTGGATTAGGGCCCACCCTAATGACCTCATTTTAATTTAATTGCCTCTTTAAAGATCCTATCTCTTTTAAATATGTAGAGGTTACTGGTGAAGCAGTTGAAATGGTTTAAGAAGCTTTTGCGAAAGATGCGGAAGTCCAATTTGATCAGCTCTTTTCAGGGTCTGGCACTAGCATTTAGCACAGCACTTGTTGCTCACACAGTAGATTAGGGAATGTTGATGGCTTCCTGTATCCTAGAGAAGTACCTGGAATTCAGTACTGCAAAGCTGTGTGGCATGTGTCTGTTTCTCAAAAGATTCTTAGCTTTATTTTTCAACTTTTTAGATTATGGTTATGTATATCTGGGAAAATTTTTGGCTATATCTACAGCTTCTTTGGTGAGGACAAGTAAGCATATGAACCTTGATAATTACATCTGTGCATATGCAAAATGGTCTGTGGTTTCTTATATATCACGTGCAAATGCTTTCAGAAGAACGTTTTATAAGAAAACTGCTCATAATTACAACTCAAACTCAGGTGTCAGCAGCACAGTGTTACCTGAAATTTGAGAAAAATGACTACCTGTGGATTCACTGGAAGGCAAGTTTACAAAATGACTGCCCATAAGCCAAATCCAACTTGCTGATGTATTTTGCTTGGCAAATAAAATTGTGTGTGATGTTTTGAGTGTTTGTAGATAGAGCAGATATTCTCTCGTTTTCTATAATCTTTATCACTTACTGGTATTTTATTCCTGCTTGATTCACATATTTACATTACTTAACTGGCCTGTGAGTCTTCAACTTTGTCAGCTTTACTAACATGAAAGGAAAAACATAAAGAAGATGAAAAAGCAGTAAGAACAAGAAGAAAGAGTAAAAGGAGGGGCTAGGACTGCATACAGAAGATTATATAGTGCAAAATCCTGGCAGCACCAGACTCCCGAGCCTGGCCTGGAGCAGAGGTCCACCAAGAACAACATGGAGATGTGAGTGAAAGAACGGGAGGGAATAAGAAGGCCAAGAGTACTGACATCTATTAGGTATTGCGTGCCAGGCATTTCACTCACATCATCCCATTTAATAAATATAAAAATCTCCCACCAAGCAGGCATTCTTATCCCATTTGTGGTTTAGAAAAGAGAAGTTGGAAGGTGAACTACTCTGTAATTTTCAGCCTGGAATGGCTTCATGTTGTGTATGTCGAGAAACCCTCACTTACAGTGAGTCCTAGCAAGAGAGGGGTTCTGGGCTCTAGAGCTGAAGCTTTCCCCCTTTACCACTGTGCCAGTTATAACAATGTCACAACGGTTTTTTTTTTTAAATTAAGTCTAATTCTGGAGAAAATAAAAAATATTTTTTGGCCACATTCTTTTAAATCTAAAATTAAAGCAGCTGTATCTTATACCTTAGAAGAAAATGTATATTATTACAGATTAAAATACCTATTTTACTGAATGAAGAATTGTCAATGAGGAAATTGGAATTACTTTTGGCCACTGAGAATATTAACCTCTCAGATGTAAGAAATACAGGCCAAAGCACAGATCTAGGTGGGTCTGAGTGAGGATTATTCAATATACACAACATGAAGCCATTCCAGGCTGAAGATTACAGGTGGGATCAGTAGTATATCCCAATTTTTTATTCTAAAAAGAAAGTAGTTCAAGATGCATCAGCAGAAGAGACATATCACTGTTTGGGTTGCAGAAGTATCTTCTCAGTAAAGCTGCTGAGCAGCTATTTAGAGTAGAAAAAAATGGTCTATGAGAGATCTAACCTAGGTTAACAGAGAAAGGAAGAGAATGAGAGAGAGTTAGTTAATGATATAGCAAAGCATCAATGTAGAAGAGAGATGTCTTACAAACAAAGCATGAAAGAAATATTTTAAAAATGAGAAAAACTAGTTCCCATTAATAAATCTATAGGAATAATAAAATTAATTATGTCTGAAATCACACAGACATAGAACTGCCTTCTTAAAAAATTAATTTTTAAATTGTAGATAAAATTATATGTATTATGCGCAACATGATGTTTTGAAGTGTATACACATTGTCCTATAGCTGAATCTAGCTAATTAGCATGAACATTGCATTACATAGTTATCATTTTTGTGGTAAAAATACTTAACATCTACTCTCTTAGCATTTTTTCAAGACTACAATGTATCTTCATTAACTATAATTACCACACTATACAATAGATCTCTTATTCCTTCTATCTAACTGCAATTTTGTATACTTTGACCAACTTTTCCCCAACCCTCTACCCCCCCACTCAACCATTCCAGCCCCTGGTAACCACCATTCGTCTTTCTACTAAGAGGTTGGCTTTTAAAGATTCCACATGAGTGAGATCATGCGGTATTTGTCTTCTGTGCCTGGCTTCTTTCATTTAACCTAATGTCCTCCAGTTTCATCCACGTTGTTGACCAGAAACACACATTCCTGGCGTACATATGTCCAAACATGCTAAGTGGTCTTTAAAACTACCTTTCATCACGAGCTACTTTTACAGGCTCTTAATTATTTCCTAATTGTTTACATTTTCCTAATGACAAGGCCTTATTAACCACACATTAAAAGAAAGTTCTATTATCAAAAAATTATTATCAAAAAATTATAAAAATAATAGAACTTCCCTTTAATGTATGGTTAATGAGGTACTGTCACAAAAGAAAATGTAAACAATTAAGAAATAATTAAGAGCCTGTAAAAGTAGATCTTGATAAAATGTAGTTAAAAGACCATTTAACAACATGTTGGGACATATATACACTAGGAATGTGTGTTTCTATTAAGATGTTGGTGACAACTGCAGTTAACAGTAATTGTTGGCCTCAGAGGACTATTATGAAAATCCATAAGAAGTGAAAAGTGGTAACAAATTTGTTTTACTAGTGGGCTTTATAGTTAGTGCAGGAACTCATGAGATGCCTGTTTTACATCAAGCATTTCTTTGGATAAGTTGAATGACTTTGGTAACCCACTTGTGTTGGGTGGGCTCTGTCTGCCCCTTCAGGTGGAGTTTCTACATTCTTTACCCACTCTGTGCTCTGGGAGGCTGACCTGTATGAGCTGCATCAACAAGATTCTCTTGTCCTCTGACTTCTAGTTGAGTTTGGCCAATAGATGCAGCAGCAGGAGAGAAGAGGGCATGGGGGAAGTGTGGTCAGGAACTTTTATTTCTTTGATTACCTCCCTACTAGGCCATGGGTTGTCAATGTCTTTGTTTCTCTACCAAAGGTCCTAGCTCCTGTGTGTGGAGGGGTGGAGGGCACTTTTCTACAGCTCTGGATGAGTTTATTCCACTACTCTAGGGGTGGTAAGTGCTACTAGCTATTGATATTTCCTGTGGGCTTCACATTAATTCTTCTTGCATCTTTGTATCTAATCCTTTATAAAGCTCTTCTCAAATACCCTGTTTGAGTGTGCCCTCTGTTTCCTGAGAGATGACTCACTGAACTCCGACTTTGACCTCTGGATCATGGGTTTTTGAATGTGAAGCTACTTAATGTAGTGCTTCTGAGGACTTACAGAAAGAATTTTAAGTAAATTTTCAAATTATAGTAAGATAGAGTAATAAAAGTATTATAGATAGTATTAGCCAAAAAGCAAATGTGAAAAATGTTTTGAATGAGAGGGGAAAAAGCAATATGAATGTTCCTGACACAGTGTCTGCAGAATGGGCCGTCACAGGCTGCCTGGCAGGTCCCCAGTGGCAGAATTCACCTTGCCCCTTTGGTTTCCTTTCATGGATTAATGTTGGGTTGGCCAAGACAGGCTCGGTGTCAGGCTTCTAGCCCATCCCATGGTGTAAGGCCAAAGCTAAGAAGATTTTAGATGAAAAAAGCACTGGTTATGATCAATAACTTATGCTGCTTGTGAATTTTGGTAAGTTCCTGTGCACATACAGAAAGTTTTATTTTGGAAATATTTTTCATCTGGAGGTGCTAGAGACTGAATGTTTTAGTCTCCCACCCCCCCAAAGTCATGTTAAAATCTAATTATCAGTGTGATGGTGTTTGGAGGTGGGGCCTTTGGGAGGCGATTAGGTCATGAGAGTGTAGCCCTCATGAATGGGATTCGTTCCCCTATAAAAGGGATCCTAGTGAGCTTCCTCATTCCTTCTACCACGTGCATACAAAATAGGAAGACATAGAGCTGTCTATGAATCAGGAAGCGAGACCTTACTAGACACTGAATCTGCTGGCACCTTGATCTTGGACTACTCAGGCTCCAGAACTGTGAACACTAAATATTGGTTGTTTATAAGCTACCCAGTTTGTAGTATTCTGTTACAGTAGCCTGAATGGACTAAGACAGGAGGTATTCCTAGAAAAGGCCCTAAAATTTCCTCTCGGCATTAGATCAACTTACTCAAGTTAACTCCTTTTTCAAGCTGATAGTTGGAGAAGAGTGTTGATTTTCACATAGTGTGGACAATTGTGACTTTAAATTGTCTTTAGTTACTTTTACTCAGTAGGATTCCAAAATGCTTTCCACACTCAGTGAGAGAATGGCCAACTATGTGAAACAACTTTGGAGGTGAAATGAGAATAGCTACTTGAACGTCACATCACAGCCTTGCTCAACAGGCAAGGAATGAGGTCTGGAAAGAAAGGTCTCCTTCTCCCCTGAACTTCTGGAGTCATAAAGGAATTAGAGGCAGCATCTTATAAATACTTAACTGGTCTTTAGCCAGAGCAGCAGGATTAACACCTTTTCAATGCTTTTGGCCACTAGGGTAAACCACATGAGTTGCTGTTGCCATTGCCCCTTCCTGGCGTCCCCTAACCCTAGGGAAGACCTCAATTCTGTCCACTCCTATTATATCACAGAGCTACCTAGGTTTTGTTTATCCTGCCTTTAATATGCTGAGCTTGGTACGAAACTATCATTAGGAATCATTGCATACAAAATATAAATTTCCCCAAGTTAAAGGGCAGCCATAAAAAGGAAAATTCAGTTGTGCTCTAAATGTGCTAAGTGAGGCTGCTTCTCTAGGCAAAGAATTTCAAAGTTTCAGGACTTTCAATCTATATGGCTTAATTATTGCTACATGTAGGAAGAAGGCTCTTGGACAAGCAATACATCAGTGTTCTGAAATGGCCTGAGTCATTCAAGGGCTTATTAGTTCCCACCATTTTTCACACAATAGGGAGGCAAATAGGCAGACATTAAGATCCTAGGGCTCTTTCCAAAAGAATCATAAGATATATCCAATGGGATGCTTGGTTTCAGTGCCTTCCTCAAGGGAACAGTAGGCAGACAACTAAGAGAAAATATGAGAAGGTTTTTATATCTTATAAACACAAACTATATGAGTAAAAGCATTGACATTGTGAAATATGCATCCCTGTATATCCTTTCTTCCCCTTCTCTTGTCTGGGGAAACAAGGGCATGAAAAGACAGAGAAATTGCTAGTTATCGAACAGAAATAGTGTTAGATCCAGCATTCCCTTCTTGGAGGCAGCATTATCTCCGTATCTTTCCAAGTTTTGCAGGCTTGACAGAATGCTGCTCAGAAATGAACAGTCTGTATGCAGGCAACATTCTAGCTATAATCCCCTATTTAGTAGGAAAATAAGAAATTGCTTTTGCATGATTTGGTAGCCTCTACCGTAATATCATATTACTGAAAAACATAGTATAGTTTCCTTCTCATAGCCCCAAATTGTCTTGCTTAACAATTTAAGGAGGAATTTAAACTAGGTCTTAACTCAAACTTAAAACAAATATTAACTTAGTTATGATTTAAAGCCAAATAATCTGTCCTAATGCATTTCCCTTGTGGGGAGGTACAGAGTAATTTAAAGAGATTTTACAAAAATAATAAATCCTACCTAAGGGAAACGGAAATCTACAATTCTTTTTAAAGTGATTCACACTTCCAAAAAACTGAATGAGGGGGTCCCTGTTGGCAGACTCCATCAGCTGCATGGCCTGACATGGTAGAGGCAACCCAACAGGATATATTTCTAGTTTTGATGTAATTTGAGATTCTTTTTTTCATCCTTAAACAATAAGCAAATCAAGTCACGGCTGAATGGATGTATTGCTCTGGTATTTTAATGTATTACAATTTATGGCAGTATTTACTTCAGTTCTTGGCTTGCTGACACTAAAATTATCTTAAACAGGAATTATAACATAAAATTAGATTAGATATACTTCAACAAGTTTATCTCTAACAATAAATATATACAAATTCTGAAATGAAGTACCCTGCAATTTTCAGCCAGTGCTTAAAGTAATTACACATTCTGTGGTGATAACACATTCCGTTTTTTATTGTGCCACAAGCTGGTGAGATACCTCTACAGCGCATGTTAATGCTAATTAGCAGATAAAGTGTAAATCTGAGGAAGCCTCAAATTCTGTTGCTTTGTCAGTTTTCCCTTGATTGGAAATCGTAGGCCGACTTTCCCCTCATTCCGACTTAGCCTATTCAGGCATCGCTGGAGATGTCTTTCTTCGGTGCATTTTAATCCATCAGATCTGTTCGTCATTGAATGCCTCACTGTTTGTTTTTAATTCAGCAGGCTCAAACAATTTCCTCTATAACTGCCTTTTATAATCAATCACAGGAGAATTTCGTCTCTGCCGAACAATAGGTGGGGATGACATGTTTACTCCACGCTCCCTCATCCCTGTCGAAGAGGTGTTTTTGTTTAGTTGCTAATAAAGTGGCATTTTGAAATATGTTCCTGATCTAAGAGGGAGGGGAGTATGCTCTGTAGTGAGCATTGTTTCCACTTACGAACCCAGAGCCCTTGGACTGGAGGAGCACATACAACCAGGAACTCCAGTTCAAATGAGTATTCCGAGGGACCCTAATGTTTGGAAAAGAGAGGGAGACTGTCCACCCCATCCTGTGGGGTCACAGGGACCCAGAGGGAGGCCCGTCACCTCCAAGGTTTCAGGACTTTATTTAATTCTACTCTTCAGTAGACTATGCAAAGCTTCGGGCACATTCCATAACCTCTTTGCCTCTGTGCCCCATGGCCCAAGTCTACCTTTGAAGTCAGCGGGAGATTGTTTATGGGAGTTTTTGCTTTGAGTTGCTGGGCTTGATTTAATTTGAATTTACATTCTGGGCCTACAGAAAATATCTTTGGGTTTCATAGATTAAGATGTGCTCATCAAGGCCCTTCCACACTCCTTTCTTTATTTCCACCTGCCTTTTGGGCTTCTGCCTTTGTATCAATTACTAACCCAAAATCTCCCCTGCTGCCTCCACCACCTGTGTGTCCTTAGCTCTGTCCACGTTTACTAAATGCCCACGGCATTCCTGACTGACCATGTGTGAACCACCAGGGCCCCAAAGATGAGCAGGCAGAATCATCAGCAGGGTGTGGAGAAGAATTGAAAAAACCTAGAAGGAAAAGTGGTTTTGGAACATTTGGAATTTGATGAAAGAGCACCGTCTCTTCTTCCATGTCTTGATAACAGTGAGCAAGGGTTATCAATGGTGTGATTGCTCAAAAAATCAACGATGAGATTTTAATTACTGATGCATAGTAATAAAGATGATTTTGTTGGGCCATGATATTTGTATTAGTCAGCTCAGGCTGCCATAACAATATACCAAAAAAAATCTGCCAACAGAAATTTACTTTCTCACAGTTCTGGAGGCTGGAAAGTCCAAGATTCAAGTGTCAGCCAATTCAGTTCCTGCTAAGGGCCTGCTTCCTAATTTGCAGATGGCCTCCTTCTCACTATGTTCTCACCGGGTGGAGAGAGAGTGAGCTGTCTTGTGCCTCTGTTTATAAGGACACTAATTCTAACAGGTCAGGGCTCCACCCCTATGACTTCATTTAACTTTAATTACTTTCATAAAGGCTCACCAAGTACAGTCACACTGGGAGTTGAGGCTTTAGCATGAATTCTTTTGGGGGGTGGTTATAGAAACATTCACTCCATAACCATGTTTCTTTAGCCACTAACTGCAAAGAGACAGTATTGTGGATCCCAAATATAAAAAAATCAACTTTTAGGGACATATGGCATTTAATTGTTTAGAATTATGCTTCCATTTTTATTTCATTAAAAAAAAACAAGTAATATTGTTTTGTCTTTATTGAAGTTCTAGTGTTCATTATAGCAAACTAAAAAATATATTGCTAAGAAAAAAGGAGGAAAAAATTATCACCACATAGCATACTACCCGAAGAGAGTATCTTATAGCTCTTTGATGAGTAGCCTTCTAGGATTTTTCTGTGCAAGAATTACATGTGCACATGTGCACGTACACACACATACTATATATATATTCTGTTTTTCAAATTTTCAAATATGGATTCATATTGTGTTTGTGCTTTAAAAATCTGCTTTTTTCCTCTACCAATATATCTTGAATATTTTTCCATGTCATTAAATTTTCTTTTTTAACATGTGTTTCCATTTTTTTAAATGGAAAAAAAAAAAAGCAGTTTCTGCTGCAGAATTTCATGGTCAACTTGTTTAAATTTATGGCAAAAACATTTTTAATTGAAAGTATATCCGAATGACATGCCCAGTTCTGGGGAGGAAGTAGAATATCAGTGAGCAAAGCAATGTGTAACCTGAGCACCTGGAAACACACAGAGGGCAAACCACTAAACAAACCAATACTTGAAGAAGTGGGAAAGTCTCAGTGCCCCAGTTTCAAGCAAAATTCATTCTGTGTCTTGGAGATGTTGTTTGCAACAAGCCTGGGACGCAATAAAGTTTGTGTTCACTGATACGATGTGAAGTTGATTTAATAACCACTGACCCTACAATTTTTACTCAGGTGGCATAAAAAAGCTGGCCCTGTGGTATTACAAATGTGTGAATCTGTGGGATTATGTGGAAATATAGCAATCAGCTGCTGTTTAAATACTTACAGGGATTACTTGCCATCTCTTAAAATCAGTTTCATAAAAACACCTTGTAAATTTACTTTCTGAACAGCCCTTGCAAGAATGTTAATTTGGTGATGGGCCAGAAAGTGACTGGCAGGAATTTAAATAACAATGGGAACAGACCCATTGAGGCTTAGGATGTCAGATGGTTTAGGAAGCACGAATAAAGAAATTAAAATCTAGGAAAAAGAAGAAAACAAAGGTGAAGAAAGAACCATGAACGTGGTTAGTATAATTCAGAAAAGATGACACCAAATGGGATATCCAGGCATGTGTCTGGCATATTGTATTCATTTGGCAGGGGTCGAATACTTCTGGGACCATGACAAATGATGCACTTTCGGGGGAGAGAAGATGTGCTGGGGAAGAGTCTGAAAACCATGGTATGTTAAGAACATTTGAAAAGCTATGGGCATTTGGTGGGAAAAAAGGAGGACTATAGACAGTTACAGTTATTTGGTTTGAGGTCTGATGAGGTATATGCTCATACTCATTCTGTGTTACAACAAATGGTTCAACTGGAACCATGAAAGGAACATTTCTTTAACAAAAGTTGCTCTCGATGGTCTGGCGTTGGCTGGATGACCATTCTGTGGTGTTTGAGGCGTGTCTGCATTTGTAGCACGTTGCTCCTAATTTAGCTTTCTAGGGCTCCAGTAAGGAGCAGTCATCTTTGTGTGAATTAAAAAAAAAGCTCTTTGGTAGACAATCCACTAGTTTGTGTTCTCCCTTGCATAGTGTAGAGTCACTGCTGAGAGGGAGTTGCCCAGCTAGGGACACTATCTTCTATTCCCCTTTCCAGGTATAGCCATGTGACACTTCTCATCAATGTAGTGAGACCAGAAAAGAAGTGACTAACTTCTGGGTCAGGGCTTTGAAGATACCAGCTGGGCTTCTTTCTCCATTTCCCTGTCTGCCAGTGGGTGCAGAAGCCTTTGAGGTTTCGGGGTTGGTAAGCCACAGATGGAGGCAGTGGGTCCCTTAATCACCATATGAGCAAAATGCCCATCAATTAGGAACACCAATTTTGGACTGTTAGGTGAAAAATCAGCTTTTAAGGTGTTAAGCTGTTAAAACTTGAGGGTTTATTTGTTATAGCTGCTAACTTAATACTTTCAGCTGAGCTGATGCTGGGTGGTCCCCTGTAGATCTTTGAAGCGTTCTCTCTATGGGGACAAGGAAGGATAGAGAAAACAAATCAGTGATTCAAATAAAATAATTGTAGAGTAAGCACAGGGATTATGACTAAACAACTGGGAATGAAGAACTGCACTTTGCCTATGACCAGAGAAAGGTGAAGAAGGTGAAATCATCATCATCATCATCATTATCATCAGTTAACATGTGCCAGCACTACACTCAGTAATTTACATTTGACCTTCAC
Source organism: Eulemur rufifrons (assembly GCF_041146395.1). Classification (NCBI taxonomy): domain Eukaryota; kingdom Metazoa; phylum Chordata; class Mammalia; order Primates; family Lemuridae; genus Eulemur; species Eulemur rufifrons. The sequence continues at coordinate 46,440,782 of NC_090985.1, forward strand.
AATAACTCTGAAGTAAGCAATAATTTCCCCATGGTAAAGATGAATTAACTGAGATTCAGACAGGTTAAGCAACTTGCCCAAGGTTGCACAGCAAGTATGTGGCTGGACCAGAATTTGAGGGAAATATATGTAATGGTACTATTAAATTCTAGGCTTGTGGCTTAAAGAGAAAGCCCTTTACACCCTGGGCTCATAGCTGTAGAGGAACAACTGCACACAGAGACCTTTCTGTTTTGCAGTAATATTGGAACTCTGTATCACAGTGTATTGTCCAATCTCTTCTGAGGACATAACATTATTTGCTTTGTTGGTTTTCCTAAAATTTGGCTCCTACAGAGCCTACCTAAGGTAACAAGAAATGCAGCTTCAATTCAAAGCCCTGCAGTGTGCTCTGGAAGGGAACTCATCTGGACTCCCTTCACTGAGTAGGAAGTGCAGCTCTCAGCCAGAAGCACTGCCTCTGACTGTTGAGGATCCCACACAGAATCCAGAATATTCAGTCCACCCATTTCTCCACTATTTATCTTACATCTGTAAGAGCAGCTCTCTTTGTGGGTTGAATTGTAGTGAATAGCACCATTCTCTTATACCTGTGGTATCAATAACCTATGATGTATCTTTGGCTTTAAGAACTTAGATGAAAGCAGGCTTTTCTTACTTGCATTTAGCTGGTTGTGGATTCTCATCTCAGATGTATAGATTTTGCCATTGTGCTATTTTGTTTCTGGGTTATACCAGGCACTAAGGAATTCTTGTGCAGTTATTGCTGAATCAGACTGAAATTTCCTGGGTTTTTCTTTAGGTTCTGGGTGAGCCATGGAGCCTACATATTTAATAAGCTTCTCATGAACACTACAATTTGAGAATAGATGCTTTAAAGTTACGGTCCCCAACCCCCGGGCTGCGGCCTGTGACCTGTTAGGAAAGGGGTCGGGCATCACCGCCTGAGCTCTGCACCTCCCCCTGCCAATCCACTGCACCCCACCTCTGGTCTGTGGAAAAATGGTCTTCTATGAAACCAGTCCCTCGTGCCCAAAAGATTTGGGACTGCTGCTTTAGAAGATTGTAGAAAAAATGCTTCTACAAAGTTTGTCTTTCTGCTTAAACAACCAGAAAGTATGATACTCTCTGAGCATCTCTCCAGTGATTGAGCAAATACTTCTATTATATTTGCTATGTCTAGAGCTCTCTCCTAGAGCTGGAGGTAAAACACCCTCCTGAATCTTTCAGTTTAGTTTGGGAGGCAGAGTCAACATTTATAGTGCAGTGTAGGAAATTATTGCTATGCTTTCCTCTGATAGAACTAGTAAGTTACTTTACTCTGCCGTGATACACTAACTTCTAACTACTTCTAACTAAATAATGTGCTATAGGGGTGGTTATTAACTAAGGAATCTTTTGTAAGGTTCCTCAATCTTGGTTGCACATTAGTGTAAACCAAGAGAATAAAAAAAAAATCTGGTGCTCGGACTGCACCCCAGACCTATTAAATCAGTCTCTGGGTTTGGGATGCAGGGATAAGCGTTTTCCCCCAGGTTTTACTTTCAGTTTCGATCTTAGCAGGGTGCTTCTCTTCTACTTCTTCCCACGTATTTGTAATGTGGGTGCTAGGAGGGTGTGTATTTCCCAGAGACATCCATCATCAGTGGAGCAGGGTTTCCATTCAGATCTGATAGAAGACCACGTACTTGGCTTTCCATCTGAGATGCCAATTCCAACTCTTTAATTAGGCTTTCCCCACGTCCGCTATTGTATCTCATTGTAATTATAACAAGTTGGCATGGCTTGTGTTTGAACAAGGCTTTGAGTGATGTGGGCCTGTTCTCTGACATTTAAATTAGAAAAAATAAATTTGCCGAGAACAGAATGGAGGGGCTACCAGAAAGCCCTGGACCAAACAGTCTATCTTCAGAAACATCATTTCCTATTTGTTTGTATAAAGCATTTCAGGAAGTACTAGGTGCTGGGATGATGAGAGAGGTGTAAAGCAATTCTACCAGCCACCCACAGGTAAGATGTTAATTACACCGGGTAAAAGCCTAGCACCAGTTGAAAACTAGATCCATGAATACTGAGACGGGGTGATTTTCCACTGAAAAAATATTTTTCCATTCTGCGGGTTATGCAGCTGACCTGAGACAGCTATTTAATAGTAGGACCAGTTAACTTATATTAGATTCTTCTTTGCGCAGGACTTTTTCAAAGTCCAGGCTAAGCCTAGGGACAGAATTGCTGGCTCAGAAATGCAGGGCTCTAACATCTCCATTGTTTGCGAATTTCTCCAGATGCCCGTCCACTTCGGCCTGGGTGGTCCAAGCTTGTGTTGCAGGCAGCTGCAGAGGTTCCAGCAGGCTCGAAGCCTCTGACGCAACCTTCCTTGCTTCCTTGTGAAGACTGATTGGCCAAGAGCTGGCAGCCAGCCATGGCTGGTGTTTTTTTTTGTTTTTTTTTTTTTCTTCTCAGTGTTTGCACTTTTATGTCTAAGCTGCTACCTTTGCTGAGCTGAGTGGAGGCAAAGTGTTTGAGCTTTATTTTCAAAATCAGGGAAGGTTTGTGAGAAGAAAATGGTATCCAGGCTTTCATGTGGTTCTCTGGTAGAAGATCATGGCACTTTATATCTTTGGCAAGCATTTATAGATTCAGATATCTCATAGTTTTGTTATTTATTTCTACTTTATGCTTCTTAAAAGAAGCATTGATTAAGATAATTTAAAGGATAAAACAAGCAGGCAATATGTGCTGCTCATCTGTGCATTCTCCTGAATCGCTAACAGAAGACTCAAACATCAAAGTCATACTTAATCTTTGGAGAGCCCCATTTTGATTTCAGAGACAAACATATTTCCATTGTCCACTGAGAATATCTGGGCTTGAACAAGGGAATGGAAGAAATTGTTTTTGGTTGAGTGTTGTCTAGGTTCTAGGCACTTTCAACAGTCTGAAACAGCTAATCCTTGCAACAGTCCTATAAGGTGGTGCCACCAGTATGCCAGAGGAAGCTCAGGGGGGTTAAGCAACTTGGCCAATATTACAATATGGGGATGCCAGGAACTGAACCCGGTTATTGTGATGCCAAAGTCCATGCTTTCCTAGAGCTATCACTTGCCTCCCCACCCCAGATCATTCACAAGGCCAGGACACCAACATGAAAGCCACCTTAAATATAAGGACTGCTTTGAACCGGCAGCACTTATCACCACCACACCCCTAGAGCCTGAAATAGGCTATATATAGTGTATACACACACACTATATATATATATATATATATGTGTGTATATATATATATATGTATATATATATATATATATATAATAGGTGCCTACTATATGCTTTCTAAACAAGTGAACACATTTTCTAAAAATCTGAACTCTTTCAGTAGTGTTTTAAAAAGTTTTGATCTCAATTATGGTTGTGTTGGTGTTTTTTTTTTGGGGGGGGTTGAAATAGGAAGGCTCTTCTATACTTTCTGAATTATGATTTGAAGGAAATGAGAGACCCCATTGTTTCGTTCTAACTGGTGTAGTGAATGTCAGCAACTTAAGCCCTTTCTGCTGCCCCTGAGGAAATCAACTCCTGCACAAATACCTGTGGGAAAAAATACAGTTTGTGTCTTGCTGATTCCAAAAGTCTTGTCTTGACATTCAAAGGCAAACTGGTGAAGTCTTGGCACCATTGTATTCAGTGAGCTCTGTTAAAATGTAAAGCTTATTTAAAGAGACACTGCTTGCAGTGGAAATGCCAATGGTCAATGCGTATGATGTCAGGTTTGTCAGAATGCAATATTTTCCTGTCTTATTTTATGGAAATGCGACATGCTATATGTCTCAAGGGCTGAGAAATCTGTGGTGGCACAGGATATCTAACTATATTGTTTGTTGTAATCATGCATTGGCATAAGAGAGCTCACTTATGCCCAAGTAGGTTTCTTCGTGGAAAATTGAAGGTGGGAGAACAAGTTAAATTATCAGTCTTTTCTATGAACCAAAATAATCGATCTTTTGTAGAGTATTTTTCTTTTGACTGTTCTCATGAAATATGAAAATGTTATAGTTAAGGTATTTTTGCAATTAATTAGGACTGCTTCTTCTAATTTTTTCTTATAAACTATTTTTTGCAAGAATATTTGGGAGATCATATAGAAAGAGTACATTTTGTAATAATAGTAATAATACCAAACAACAAATATTTTTTGTTCCAGTTATTGGTACAAAAATGGACTTTATCTGTAATATCTCAGAGGTGGATATTATTAATCTACTTAAGTGTGATTACGGAGTCTCTCAGAGGTTTAAGATCACACAGCCAGCAAATAGTGGATGGAAATGGGTTTTGAGTCCAGGTTTATCTGAGAACCAAGCGCATGGCAGGTTCTTATCCACTAGGGACACTGTCTCTTGGTGATACAATAAGAGCTTTTGGACAACTGTGGTTTCTTTACCATTGTCCTTGCTAAAGTAAAATCATGCATATGGTAGATATGAATTATGCTTTTCAACATATTAATTAATTTGTGTATTTACTAATTAAATTACTTGGTCTCTGCATCCTGAGGAAGGCCATTTAGGTGAGGATGCCCTATTGTATTTTGGCAGAGGACAAGTGGATCCAGGAACACAAATGTCATTTCATAAAGCTATGATTAGATCTTGGGCCAAGGAGGCAATGTCAGCCTTATGTTTGGAGAAAGAAACTATAGTAACCAGAACTCACATAGGAAGATGTCTTAACTTATGACCAAAGATAGATATAACTTGAGAAGGTTTTATGCAGAACTTTATTTTTTTGATGTTTGTTCTAATTTGGAATCAGATTGCAGTATGAGATATGGAATAACATGGTGAAGAAGAGTGAGGAGTCCAGGATAAAATTGCATGGATTTGAATTTCAGTTGCACCAATTACCAGCTGAACATATTCCTTCAACTCTTCTTGACTCAGTTCCCTCATCTGTAAAATGTGGATAATATCTACCTCGAAGGGCCATTGGGAAGACAGAAATGAGATGATCTTGGAAGATCTTTTTTTTTTTTTTTGGTTTAATAGAGTAAGTACTCAACAAAAGTTGATAATGATTATTAAATTTGTTTTCCATTATTATTACAGTTAAAGAAAGCTTTGGGTGAATGTGGTGATTCTAAGCCAACTGGATATTTCTAAGCATTGTCTTCAGCAGGTTTGGAGAAATTAACAGATGCTGTTTCTCTACTGTAGAGAAATGATCTCAGAACTGGAAACCAGGGTCTGGCACAGAGTTCCCGCTTCTTTGGATGGAGCTTAAAAATATACCCACAATTTCTTATTTTGCAATTTGTATTTTTGGAGAGTCTGGGCTAGATAAATTTCTCCTCTTCCTCTTCCTCTTCTTTTTTCTTTTTCTTCTTCCTTCTTCCTTCCTCCTTCCTTCTTTCTTCTTTCCTTCTTCTTTTTTTCTTTTTGCTTTCTTTCCCTCCTTCCTTTTGATACCAGTAACAGACTGAGATTCAACTTTCCTTTCCCAGTTCTCCTTGTCTACCCCTCCTCATGTTCCTGTTGCCATGGTATATGTATGCTAATCTCAGTGGTGTTAGGTATTAGTCCTTTTGTGACATCCACATTGGCACACACCTTACTTTGGGTCTGTAATAACCACAGGTCATGCATTACAAAAAGGCTTATTGCACAATTAGGGAAGTTGCTTTAGTAACTTCTTTCCTGGTTTTCCATAGCCTAGTTTAATATTGTATTAGTAATTATTTACTTTACTAATCCAAGATGCTTTCTTTCTTCCCTCCCCAAATTTCCATGTTAGAGTTAATTGATATGTTTTTTATTTTTTGGCCATAGATACTTTTTCATATATGTAATAGAATTTCATTAATTTTGGTTCTTTGAAAATTGAGTGATTCTTCTATAGTTTCCAGACTTGAAGTGGTATTTAAGAATAATGTTAGTTTTTCTAAAAAGTATTTTATAATTTAGAGTTTTTCTAGCTCATATAGTGCTTCTTTTCTTTTTTCCTTCATGAATTAATGAGATTTATTTTATATATACTTTGATGACAGATAAATATATGTTGAAAGGGATTATATTATTACTGCATGCATTTTTTGCTTTATTGTTATTAATAATCACTGACATTTATATAAAATCTATAGTTTATAAATGCTTTTACTTATAATATTATTATTTCCATTTGATAAACTGGGGAATTAAGTGAGAGATGACCAGTAAGGGCAGAGCAGCAGTGTCAGGCTAGATCTTCTAACTTTAGAATATATTCTTTTTCTGATATACCACAATGTTTTTTTGAGAGTGAGATGTAGTTAGGTAAAAGTAGATGAGTCTTACAGAGGACTGTGAAACCAAGATTACCCATTTATCTGAGACTCCCTCTTTACTAAAAACATAACATGAATTTTGGGCCGCACATTGCTTGTGGTGTTAAGTAGAGATATGGTTATTCTCTTTGAGAGTTATGACCTTGTCTCTCTGCTCTAAAGATAAGGACATTTTAATTTCTTCTCCCTCTTCCTTTTGTTTTGATATATTAAGAGATCAGAGAAATTATAGTCTGTGATTTCTTGCCATCTTGAGCAATTTGTGTAACTTTTTTCAACCCATTTTCCTCATTAAATATAATACCACAGTGCATGACTGTGAGGATTTGGCATAATATGTAAAATGCTAAATAATGTGCCATACAAATGCCACATTTAATATTACTGCATTCATATTGTATATTATTTATGGGGTCAATTTTTAAGAGTTACGAGATTAACAATTCTTGTGTTTAATCACAGAGCAATTCATTGAATCATTCCATGTTTGAACATCACTCCAAAGCTTTTGATCTTTGGCTTAAAGAGATCAGAGAGGCCCTGCAGTGATATATTTAATTAGTTGACTAATACATTTGAAACTATAAACCGTATTTTATTTCAAATGAAGAAACTAAGCTCAGAAAAATAGTGAATAATTTGAAGTCACAGAGCAAGTTAAAGTGACAAAGAAAACAAACAGAAACTTAGGTCTTCTGATTCCAAATCGGCGGGCAACATCCTTAGTGAAAAGAGTGGATCTGAAAATCATGTAGTACTAATTGGGCATCCTGGTTCAGAGATATCTTAATTAAAATATTTATTTTCTAGTGTTTCACATCTAGTCTCACAAGTGCAGAGACTCACAAGTGTTCCTCAACTTTTGAAATATCCTAACCTGGACATTCTGGTCTGCTCTTAGCTGCTCTGAATAATTCTTGATAGCTGCCCAGTGGCAGACTCTCAGTTACTCTCTCTTCTCTAGCAAGAAAATTAATTCCTGATATAAAAGACTTTCCTAAATCTAGACATCAACCATCTGAAGAAGGTGATAGCAGGATTAGCACCTTTCCATTAATTTTTAGGGTAGAAAAATGATTTTACATGAAATTCAAAAAATTAGCATGAAATAAATATTTGGATTCATCTATCAATGTTCATCCATGCATTAACACTATTTACGTAGGTGACTGAGGGGTTTGATGCAAATAGAATAGCTTTAGGAATCACAGTACAAATCAAATAGATGAGATGTAGGAATCTCATGCATGATTAGCAGTCCTCAATGTTTTAGGCAAATAAATAGGAAACAAAACTAGTTTGCTTCTGTTTACTCTGAGGCCAAATTGATAAACTTCATGAGAAGTAAAGAGTGATTCATTTAATAGCATTCAGGAACTTGGTGCTGTTTCATTAAAGCTGTGTACCACTTTTTCCTTGTTGCAGTATTTTTTTGTATTTGGGGAGCTCTTCAGCAATCTTGGAAGCTAGTTTATAGCTACTAGCATTCTTACCTCGTTTAATAATGGCAATGAATGTTCGTTCACAACAATAGCTCATCATTGGCTTTAGAATTCTTATAAGAGGTGAATTTGGTACCAAGTAACTTTAAAAGGATTGAAAGCAAGAGGCATACAGGGAGAAGGTGATAGAATTTTAAAATTATGATTATTGTGAAAGGCTTCAGTCTTTTATATAGTTCTATAAAGGGTTTGTCTGTGGCAGGTGAAATTCCAGTCAACTGAAAAGGTGATCTTTTAACTCAGGTACTGTGGGACATATATATATATTTTTTCCTTTACAAATCTTTGCAAAGCCTATGAGTCTGCATAGGGGAGAAACATCTCCATAGAAAACATGTTCAAGTGACAGGTTTTTATGGTCTAGACATTGCAGAATTTCATAAGATTTACAAGGCTCCAGTAAAATGTGGTAGAAAACTCATAAAACTCCAGTGGCTTGAAATGAAACATTTTCATGAAGTGGAAATCAACCTGCTTTGATTAAAACACAGTTCAAAGGGAAATAAACCAATATGGTGTAACAGATTTAGTTAAAAGAGTGCTTTTTCAACATCTTCTACCACTTTCTTCTCCTCAGTGAAAATGGCATACAAAGATATAACTGTTTTTCTCTCATCAGTGAAAATGACATACAAAGACATAACTGTTTAGCTATTACCTGTGATGATCTTGAGACTATTGACCTTATTAGGTATATTAGGAAGGAACATTGCTACCCTGAAATAGTATTTTGTCATGCACACATGTGTGTATCCACACATGTTCATGTGAACGCACACATACACTTTAGACTTTCACTTGGAAGAGAAGCACTATACATGTCCCATTCTAATTTGAGCAACAGTCACTGATGTCCATTTTAAATGTAGTTTCAGTGTTGGATCATAGGCGTGTTTTCAATCAAGCTGGATCTTTTTCCATTGACTTTATTGTGTGCTGGGAGTTTGGAATCAGGTACAGGGATGCAATTAGTTTTGGTTCTTCTTGGTCAAAGCTTTATAACGTTTTCTTCTGGGGTGTATGAGTGGTGGCAGTAGTGGTGAGATGTAGATCTTTTAGTCTCTATGTCTGCTGCCTTAGTTAATTTTTTAAAATTTCCATTTCAACAAAGAGGATCATCATGGCTATGAAGCTGAACTGAGGGAGCTGCCATTAGCAGGTTTAGTAAGTTGAGAAAGAAGCTTGTCAGTACATTTAGGATTGTCAGGCTCTTGGAATTTGTCCCACACTAATAAAACTTTCAAGAAATTATGGTGCACAAGAATGCCAATTATTTAAGGAAAGAGAGATAGTTGTCTAGTGGGAAGATTATTCTTGTACACTAATCATGCTAACCCTTTCTAGTATCATGGCACCTGTCAATTAAATTATCTCAGGGTTGCTTTTGAGCATAGAATCAGAGCAAAGAAATATTGATGGTTTACACTTTGGTTCTTAAACTTAGCGTGTGCTAGAATCATCTGGAAGGCTTGTAAAACATGGATCACTGGGCCCTATACCCAGAGTTTCTGATTTAGTAGGTCAGGAATGGAGCCCAAGAATTTGCATCGCTAACAAGTTCACAGGTGATGCTGCTGCTGCTGGTCTGGAATCCTGCTTTAAGGTCTACTCTTCCATACTATTAATAGTAATGTATTGCTCAAGTTGTGTTACAGCCCTGAAAGTTATTTCTGTTTTGTTGTGAAGTATAATTTCCTAATGACTAGGATACTTGTGTCCACCAAATGTGATTTTTTTCTACTTCAGACAGTACTTAATAAGCACCAACAAACCTTATTAGCCAATATCTTTTTTACATTGGTCACCAAGGATAATATTATTAATGCATGTTACTTAGTAGATACATTATAGCATAGTTGAGGTGATCACAGCTTTCTTTAATAATTATTAAGTATCAATTATGCTTTTCTGAGCATATTATTTAGGTGCTTTGCCTTCATTGGTAATTGGATTTCCTAGCTAGAGTTTGGGGAATCTGCATCTTCTCATTAGAAAACAACTTACAAACCATCATCTTAAGATGGAGCTTTTTCCCTAGAGAGAAAAATCTTTTCTATCATAGGTTACTTTCATGTGTTTGAATTCCAGAGGGTGGCATTTTTTTCCTGGAATTGTCCTTCAAATTGAGTGAGGTTCACGCTTCCTAGTTTCCCATGTGCGTTTCTGGTGAGTAATGGGATCTCACATTTACTGAGAGCTTATTATGTGCCAGGAGTTACTCCGTGCACTTTGTATGTATAAACTCATTTAATCTTCACCACAACTGTATGAGGAATATACTTTTATTATCCTTACATTGAAGATGAGGAAATGGAGCCAAAGAGAGCTGAAGTAGTTTGCCTTAGTTCACACTGATAATGTGTGGGCCAGCTAACTCCAGGGTTAGGTATTTTCTTGTCCATTTGTTGCTTTTGCTTCCCTCTGCCCCGCAGCTGCCACGCGGGGTGGGGAACCTGCAGCCTTCTAATTTCAAGATTGTTCTTTTTTAATCACCAAGGGAGGCAAGAAAAGCTTCCTTTTTCTCTGCTACACCCCCTTTAATAAAAGGATTTGTTCTGTAAAATTTGGATTCAGTCAAAAGGCCACACTTAAGGACCTAGAAGGCCACTAGGAGCTAAAGGAGATCTGGGCATGGTACCAAGCTCTGTTTTCAAATTTAGCTTTAACAGAAATACAGCTTATATTTTTATCTTCTTCTACCTGACTCATGTATCTACTCTTCACTTGAAGGAAAACAGATTTATACTCTAAAACCCCAGCAGTAGTCAACCAAGCTTTACTCTGCATTAATACCAGCTTGAGATGGCTTATTTATAGAAAAATCACACATTTATTTTTCGTCACAGCAATGTTTGAGCGAGTTTGTCTAGAAGAAGAAGAAGATGAAAATGATAATTTGTTTGGATTTTCTCCCCCACTCTAATAAATGAAGGGTATAACTCCTAGTTTATTGTAAAGAAAAGTAAACAAGAGAAGTCAAAGTAAACATATAAATGGTACTTTTGGCTAATGTTGAGATTGCTCTAGCCATAAAGACTTTGTAACATACTGGAGATTATCCAGGCTTTGGAGAAGGATAAAGAAAGGTTTAAATTGAGATTCTGCCCTCAGCAAGCTGCTTGAGCTTAGGTAATTAACTTAACCTCTCTGAGATCTATTCTCCTCTTTCATAGGATTGTGGAAAGATTCAATAAGATGTTGTATCTAAATCTTCTCTTAAAGTGCCATAGTGGGTACACAGAACATAGAAACCACTCATTCAATAAAGATGTATTGCCTGTGCTACTATAATATATCCCAAGCAATGCCCTGGGCACCAGGGCTGTCCACGTCAACATGACACAGTCCTTGCCCCCAAGAACTTTTAGTCTAGTGAGGGAAAGAAACACATGAGTAAGTAATTACAGTGTTGAGTGGAACAAAACAGATGTAGCTTTGGGAGACCAAATGCGGAAGTATTAATAATTGTATGCAAAGACTCGAAAGTGTTTGCAGAGGAGAAAAAAAATAAGCTGGATTTCACAGGATGGGACCAGCCTTGCTAAAGAGTAAGGGAGGCCCAGGTAGAGGAGAGTGTACAAGGCATGGGCGCATGGGAAGGTATGCAGTATTTAAACACTACGTAAAGGGTCACCAGCAAATAAATATGAAATACGAGTTGTCTCAAAACTCTGTTTTTGGCCAACCTGAATTTCATATCTCTTGCTGTAAACTAATATCCACTTTCCATTTTGGTCCTATAAACTTTTGAACTGAAAGACTATGTGTGACACTTTAGTCTCATCCAAACATGATTTCTATAGGTACCCAGTTTTCAGAAAGTACCTCTAGAAAACATAGATGTTTTGTCAACCAACTTTACTATATGACAGCTAATGGTTACCATTTATTGGCAGTTTGATATGTGCCTTGTGCTAAATGCTTTACACACATTATTTTATTCTCACAATAGCCTTTTGAAGTAAGTTGTTTCAATGAGGAAATGAATTTCAATAAGGCTAAACAACTTGCCCAGTCATATTGCTCCTAAGAGGTAAAGCCAGCATATAAACCCACTTTTCCAGCATTTTTAACAGCTGTGCTATATTTTACATATTCCTATAATCCCACTCTAAGTTTTCTCTGAAAATCCTGAGAAAAAAGTAAAGTTTTCCAAACTTCTTTCCTACATTCACAAGGCAACTGCACATCCAATAGAAGTTTCTGCACGAAGAATACAATTTACTTTTGCCAAGACAAAAAGGAATTAACTTAATGTGGTTCCCAGCTGCATGCCAATAAATTATAATATTGTAGGTTGGAAGAGACTGTGGAAGCCATCTTGTCCAGTTTTCCTTTTCAGAATGGCCTCCCCAAACAGAAGTTATTCAGCGTTTGCATGGAAACTTCCACCGATCTTGCAATGGCTTGCTTTGGTATAGTTCCAGTTATTAGAGAACTTTCTTTTTATTGATTTTCATTTTTGTAACATCATTTTAGAAATTCTAGGTCTATCTTCTGTACAAGTGCAAGCCTTGGCATCACAAAGATCTGGAGTTACATCTTTCTAACGTGGAATATTGTTTATCTTCATTCAGCTCCCACTTCCTCATTATTAATATGGGAAGAGACTCTCTAGTACTGTAGGGTTAAGGTAAGGATTAAAGGAGAAACTCATAATACAGTACAGATTTACGTAGGAATCTGAGTGGTCTGTTTACTCTCCACCGTAAGGGGAGAATTTTTGAATCAGGTGATTTTATAGACCATTGAGCAGGAAGTTGTTTGCCTTTGTATCAGGTGTCCACTTGTACCCAGGGTCCAAACAGTACATGATAGAATGTCCTATTTTAAGAGTTTACCATTGGTGTACCTCACTGGGGACTACACATGTGTCAGTTTTCCTCAGGAGAGGGTGGCAGGCATGGTGGTAACTTAGTAAAAGAGTCCTGCCTGGTATCTATACCTAGTTTCATACATAAGTATTCAATACATGTTAGTTCATTTCATTTTTTTCATATTCCATTTGAAAACCTTTAAAATTTCTTAGAGATGACTCACTCAATTCAACTCAGGAAATAACCACTGAGTGCTTACTGTGTTTGTATATTTCCTATTTCTGCTACAAATCCCCCAATGCAGGGATTTCATCTTCCCATTTTTTAGTTTGATTCTGTAGCCCTTAGACAATGGTGGGTGTGAAAGGGGCCAAGTCTTCAGAGTTTGATCCTCACCCCAATTGATGCTAATACACCACTGCAATGAAATTTTTGTTTAACAATGAAGGAAGCAAAATTATATTGCCAAGTTATTTTTGGTGCCCACAATTCCAAATAGCCTTCATTAGACAGTGAATGGTTAAAACTGTTAGCTCTGATAGAGGTTGCATTGGAGGAGTTCAGAGGATTAGATGATTGACTGACTCTTTCTGCAGTTCCTGTTGATTGATTGATCTTTCTACCTTTCCTATTGATTGACTGATACTTCTACATTTCCTGTTGCTATCGTTGTGATCTTGTGCCCTAGGCCAGTTCAGTCCCCAGTTCCTGAGGCATGGCAAGGGAGTGGCTACAAGACAAGGGCCAACATTGGGGTAAAAGGCAAATATTTTCCAGAAGGAAGAAATAAGAGTCCAGATTCTGAATCCAAGAAAGTAGCTACTGCTGAACCTACAACAAGTTTACTTTCATGGAGGTGATGATAATCTTACTTGGGGATCATTATTATTTTAAAAAGTCAATTCTGACTCCATGTGAATCAGAATCCTTGGAGGTGAGGTTTAGGAATCTGAAAAATGTTGCTCAGGAGATTCTTATGTACATTAAACTTTGAAGACAACTGGACTAGAAACTGAACTGGGGACTTGTTCCTGAATCCCAGTCTGGTATGGCTGGGTCCATGTTCTCTATACTCACTGAAGAAAGGGATTTATGGACCCAGAATAAGGCAAGGGCCAGGTAATTGATTAGATAAAAAGGACAAAAAAAGAGTGATTCTGTGACACATCTCTGGTGTGATACGATTGAACAGAATCAAAATAATTGAACAATGTGCCTACCATCCCTAAAGTTGTCATCCTTGGATTTTTCTTCATTATTCAGTTGCCCTTTGGGTTCTTAGCTCATTTTATCCTTATCTTTGGTTTTCTGGCTCTGCTTTTTGAATGTGTAAACTCCCATTTCTGATTCCCCTGTCCGCTTCTGCATCATTTCTAGGCTGTGACCCAAGTCTAATAGTCGATTGTACGTTGTATGTTGAAACTGACATAATGATAATAATATTATGTGCTGATAATAAACTTCTATAGAGTATATGAGGTATGTTTTGCATTTATTATGTCATTTAATTCTCACAGCAAACATATGAAGTTGGCCCTATTCTTATCCTCAGTTTTAAACAAAGAAACTGAGGCACAAATAGGTTAGAGTTACATAGTTGTTAAGTGGCAGAGGCAGAATGAAGACACAGGCAGTCTAGCTCTTGGAGCTGTGCTCTCACCAAGTGCATTACGTTGTTTCATGCTGTCTTTACCAAGCCCTCCATTGCTCTCTGAGTGACAAAGAAGTCTCTGAAAAATCCTCCTTTTTCTTTCATGCTTGTGATAACATATGGAAGTGGGGTGCTAAAGTTCCCAATAATTCTTCTTCGGAATGCCTTGGGCAACATTTAATTTCAATATATTTTCCCCCATAGAGCATTTTTGAAACTATGACATTCCCTGTTATCTCCCTTAAATAATGAGATCATCCCAATGATTCTGGGGGGCTAGTTGCATTTTATCAGTGGTGCCTTTGTTGCACAATTTACATTTTTGCTCTTGAAGATACAATAAAAGATTTATGTCTGATGGGCTGTGATGTGGTTTGCATCTAAGAGAAAAACAATTCCTTCCAAAAAAATACCATATCCCCAAATGATTTCATAATTGCAAACAGTGTTGACGAGCTCTTTGGCTTAAATAAGTTTATAACATATTTGCTGTGTTTTTGTGTAGATATGTTTTGATGTGCTTACTAAGGAAAAATAATTAAAACCCCTCTGCCATTTCTAATTGAGAAGAAAGAAATGCAACCCATTAGTTGATGTCTACCATCATAAGATTTTTTTTTCTCCCTCATTTCATTCCAGATTTGTTTCAAGGATTAACTTGCATTAAATAGTTTCAGGTCTGAACGTCAGCCATGTTTCTCATTATTGGAGATCAAAATGGCTTAATTCCCTTTGTGTGTTGGTGCCACTAAAACACAAGGGAATCTTAAAACTACAAACTTCTGATAGAAGCACCACATTTTCCTAGTCAATCTGCCCAGCAGAGCTTGCATTTTTCCTGCATTTACTGCTGGAACAAAGCTTGTATGGACAAGTTTCAGGGTTCTGCTGTTATGTGCAGACCAGGCAAGACTTTTTTTTAATGGCGATATGTTGGCCCCAAGAATCTAGTCACTCCTGTACTTGCAAATATGTCACTGTGAACTTTGCTTTCTAATACTTCTTGAATCAACTATTGTTTTTGACTTTTAAGCAGAATGTGGCCATTCATCTGATGGCATAAGGACTCATCATCTAAATTTATCTAGGGACCTCTGTGTTTAAACAGTACTCACTTTAATCTACTATAATCTGTATGGCTTGGATCAAATTTGAAAACTTTCCTCATCTGCAAAATGGGACTATGACGATACCCTTTCATTGGCTGTAGAAAGGCTATGAGAGATGATGTATGTTAAGCAATTCCTGAGCAAATGAGGATGTGTTAAGTGCCCAGTTAGTGCTATTGTATATTACCATATCGCATTGAAAGGGAAGAGATTGATTTCAAAGGCTTCTGAAAATTATTTCCAGCTCTAGCATTTCACTGTGCCATTGCTAGACTTGGTTACCTGGTTGATTCAGCCTAAATGATTAGATGCTAAGGGAAAATTGAAGAGCATAGGGGCATTGGGCAAGAAGTAGCACCCCTCTTCCCTGCTCAAGATCTGAACCAATTGAGAGAGAGGACCAAGCAGTGAAAGAAATGGAGACCAAAATTTCACTTTTACGACTGATGAAACTGAGAGTGAAGACTGAGGTATGTGTCTATACCTACTTTATGGAGAACTCCAGAAAGAGCCAGCTTTATCCTTTCAACTGGTCTGGGGCACTGGCTTCACTCTACAGGAGCAGAGAACACGTGTTCCCTCCTGACAGCTTGCTCCCAAGAGGAGATGACAGAGGTCTTCATGCTCATTCCAAACTCACCAGTCATGGGGGAAGTAGTATGAAGTGGAGAGGAGCCAGGGGAATTATGTCAATGCCTGTCCTCCTCCTGGAAGGAAATACCAGGAATGGGAATGAGTGTTCCCCTGACAGGGTTGTCTACCTCAGTGTCTATAGAGTTGAAGAAATAAGTGACCTAGATTTCACTTTGTGAAGACAATTTGTGGGAGATACGTTTGGATTGAGGCATTTTACCTTACTTCTAGGTCAAACTAGGTCATATCAGTGAGCTCAGCCTTTTTTCCTAAATACATAGACTCTTGGTAACATAAAATCCTGCATACAGAGGTGGGAATTAACTAACCAATCTTCCCTCAACCCTCCCTTCCATCTTCCCCCAGCTTCTTTCAATTTATGACATCAACAATGAATCTTAAATAAACTGCTTCAAAGTCTTCATACTAAAGTAGCTGATGCGATGGTATTAGCAGCCACACTGGTGATAATGAAGCCAAGTGAAGGTTCGACTTCTGATATGCTTTAGCTTTGAGCAGAGATAAATTGTTTTAGTACAAGACTTGGCATCTCTGCTCTTGTCCAGCTGTTTAACAAATGTGTGTCCTTGGTCACCAATGGAACCAGTCTTAGGGTGTAGATAGCTGAGTGTGAGCCATAATTACTACTGTGAAAACAACTCAAAGCACATGTCCTAATGACAGGGGTGTGGGTGGCATGCTGTACATGCACAATGCAGACGTTCTGAGGTGTGTTTTCAAGTTGTGCTTTGCAGGAGGTCCTAGCCACACACACACTTTCAGGGTTAGAATCCTAGCTTCTGCATGAGTAGAGGGGTCCCGTGTGTACCAATTCCTTTTTTTCTGTGCCATCACTTAGAGAGTCTTCTTGAGATCAGAAGCTTTTGCCTCTATGCTGAGGCTCTTTTTTTTTTTAAAAAAAACTATTTTTATTATAGCATCTATATCATTGCTTTTTAAGTTTTTTAACCTGTTTTGAATTTTTCACTAGGGCTATGACCGCTGCATGTTATCTTGTTCATGGTTGTACCAAGAGTGCTAAATACAATGTCTGACCCACATAGTATGCACTCAGCGAATATGTTGTTGAATTGTATTAAATGACAGTTTGCTTGCCAAGGTACAGAGCACAGGCATGCTGGGTTGATGCTTTGGTTTTGTTAGGAGGGCACTTCCTAAGTAATGTGACTTTGCTTTACTTCCAGTTACAACCTACAGACTCATACAGTTTTCAAGGGCCTCCAGGATCCCTGAGAAATTAATCACATTACCCTTGTTGTTTGGGATATCTCCATTGCCAATACACAGGGATACGAGCCTTCTGGAGTTCTCAATACCCCACTCTAAAGAGTCATGGTACAGCTACTCTTTGAACTCTCTGATGTGCCAGTCTATGTGACTGGTTCCTTGCCCTTCAGGGAGGACCAAGACTGGGACTCAGGTACCAAATTTAAGGGGCACCAAAAACTCAGTAATCAAGATAAATAAAGATAATATTTGAATATAATGTTTTGGAAAACTCAAAATTAATGCAAACTTTTCACAATGAACAAAATATCAAAATTTTAAATAAAGACAATTTCAAAATCTGTGCAAAATGATGTTGGTATTTTAATAGGGATTGTATTCAACCTGTAGATCACTTTGGATAGTATAGACATTTTAACAGTGTTGATTCTGCCCATCTATGGGCATGATATGGTTTTCCATCTGTTTATGTCCTCTGCTATTACCTTCCTCACTGTTTCATAGTTCTCCCTGTTGAGGTCTTTCACCTCCTTAGTTAAATATATTCCTAGATATTTTATTTTCTTTGTTGCTATTGTGAAAGGTATTGAGTCTTAGATTTGTTTCTCAGATTGACTGTTCTTGGTGTATTTGAATGCTACTGACAAAGCGTTTGTACTCCTGTAATGCTCTGAAATAAAAAATTAAAAAAAGAAAAGAAAAGAACCCAGGGAAAAAAAAGACAATTTCAGTAATCTTGATTTTCCTTTGCCTCCAATGACACTTTTTTAATTGCCTCCTTGAGTCACCATAGTCCTGGTCCTGGAGAAAACACAACCTATGAGAAATTTCCTTGGCCATGAATTTCCTGATTGTCACTCTTTTATTTATTTATTTTTAAATTTTCTATATGAGGGGAAGGGGGCAGTGGTATGGGCTTCAGGTAGTACTGAAAGGTAAATGCACAAACATAATCATTAAAAATAAAAGAAGTTGTCAAATCTGAAGTGCTTATATTACAAAAGATTTAGCAGGGAAAATGTTGCATATTTAATAATTGAATACCAGAAGACTGAAATAAATAAAATTTAATAACATTCAGCAATATGGCTGCAATATTTATTTCTCAGATGAATGTGTATGGCTCCATTTTTACTTGCTTTGTCCTTCATTAGAATTGATTTTTAAGAGGGCTTTCTCTGAAATTGTTTGGATTTCCTTTAAGCAATACAGAATGCTGCTATATGCAAAGTTACTTTAAATGGGAGCAAATGTGTATGAAATCAACAACAGCTCCAAATGTGCCATTCTTTCCTACTAGAAGAGCTTTCTTCATTTACATAGGAGAACATGAAGCCAGAAAAAAAGGGGAAAATACAAACATGAAATCTTCAAGAGCCTTTTGGAAATGTAGCAGAAAAACACAACACTTAAGCACAGACGCCAAGTGGCTTTTGAGTTTCTTGCAAAGCAGCAGCTACAGGGGGAGCATTACCTCCTGGGGAGCGTCCAGTTGCTCTGGCTGGAAAATAAAGTGCTGCCGTTTTGCAGGCTTTAGGACGGTGTGTGTGTTGGGGGGTGGGGGAAATATTGTGTAATTGTAGAAAAGCATCCTGAAACTTTTTCAGTTTCATTTGTTTCCAAATAGGAAAACAAAGTGCTGAAGAAGCCCTAAAGAGAAGAGGAAGCCTCAGGCAGTTGTTTTTTGTTTTTGTTTTTGTTTTTTACAATTGAGGCACAGGTGTGGCTCTATCACAATATTTCCCAAGTATTTCCTTTGGGTCTCCTTACTTGGTGCCAACCATACACCACAAAAGTGGAAGAGAGCTGCTTGGTTGGAACAAGATACCAGTCAAAATGCTGAGTGTTTTCCTTGCCCATTTCTGTAGCACAGGGTACATCTGATTTGCTTATATTTGCAAGTGATTCCCCCACCCCAGATCCCCAGATGCCACCCCCACTTCCATATTTTGGAGGTACCGGCTGCAGGCACGCTTTCCTGCTGTGATGATTGTGGGAAGATGTAAAATCTTGATCCGTGGAGTCTGAAATGAGATGCAAGTGGGATCCACCACCAGAGGCCAAATTTCTATCTTTTGGGTCCCTCAGGGACGGAAATGCAGGTATGAGGAAATAATCTTCCAGAGGAGTCGTCTCATGGCTGGGTGTACATTAAAAACACACAGGGAGCTTTAAAAAATACTAATGCCAAGGCCCCACTTTGGTCCTATTAAATTAAATGTCCCAAAGGTGGGAACGAAGCAGTCACAATTTTTTAGAGGTCCCTGGTGATTGTAATGTGCAGGATTTGAGAAGTCATGACCCAGAGCTTGGGTCCACTAACAGCCCTTACCTCTCCTCGGGGTCAACTCTTCACTCAAACAGCTCGAAGTTCTCCATCAGCAGAAACTAAGTCTGCCTTTCAGTTTAATTACGTACAATTCAATCCAATAAATATTTATTCAACTGCCTCTCTACCCTTAATTTCTGACTGTGCATCTCATGAGAATGGTGAGGATCTTATTTCCCAAATAGGAGGACAGAGATACTTGAATTTATCTCATTTTTTAGAGGCATATTTTAAAAAATTGCCCTTTTAAACACAGATTG
Source organism: Eulemur rufifrons (assembly GCF_041146395.1). Lineage (NCBI taxonomy): Eukaryota > Metazoa > Chordata > Mammalia > Primates > Lemuridae > Eulemur > Eulemur rufifrons. Next base: position 46,460,649 of record NC_090985.1, read on the forward strand.
CAAGTTTCTAAAAATTATGCATTGCATTCAAATATCATCCTTTTTCTGACATTCAAAGCTCTGAATAAATAGTTGTTTGTGTATGCGTAAAACATCCATCTTTTAATTTGTTCATTTATTTGGTTCATGTTATTAAGCATTGTTGAGCTAACAGAGTACTTAGCTTTTGAAGACTGCCCAGACTAGCAGGAGACGTGATATGTGAGCAAGAAATTAAAGCAGTGTGGACTGCTAAAGCTGAAAGAGGTATGTAGAAAAACGATGTTTCAGATTTATTCAAAAGAAGGACTTGTGCCGGGCGAAGCGGGCAGGCTTTCAGAGGACATATGTAAGAGTAGCGGTTCTCCATAGAGGATTTCAGGCTACAGGAGGAGCACAGGCAATTTTGAAGGTGAGAGTTAAATGTTTTGCTGAAGACTCACAGCAAACACAGGAGGAGACAAAGAAGGGACTTGAGGGCTCACAACTGTCTTTAGAGCTTTATTTGGGGGACCGATGTTTCTAAGTAATTCTTGCTTCATGGCTGAGTTTCAGCATCAGAAATTTGCAGCTACCCTTGGAGTTGTAATGAGTGAGAGAGCCAATGCCGGTTGGGGAAGGACTGTAGCTGGCCCACCTTTGGAGAGTGATGGAGAAGCCTTTGGGGAGGAGCTAAAAATTTATGCTCAAGAATTGGATTGACCTGGGATTTCATACACTAGCTGTGGAGTCTTGGGCAAGTTACTCAACTTTACCTTCCCAACTATAAAATGAAGATATTCATGCTTACCTCAAAGAGATTAAAAAAAAATTTTTTTTAGACGAAGGCTCAATGTATGAGGAACTGTGTAAAATGTGTAACAAACTGCCCTAACATAGAAGGTGTCAATAATATGTAGGTCTCACAGTTGAGATATTGATTTTCTTTGTAGTTTTCTTTATAGTTTATTTGTGTTTATTTGTGTTTCCCTCCACACCTGGCCTTCCCAGGTACATACTTAGAAGACCACGCTTATTATGAGAGGAATGTGAGTTTGGACATACGATATAAAATGTGTTTTAGGGAGTAGTCAACCAAATCCTAGTCAAGGAATAGCACAGTTCTAGAAAATTCTCTGATAGGTTCATCAAGTCTCTTTTACCTACATATTCATTCTGTAGTCCATTGTGTCTCTGCCTTCAAAATTAAAACCACCACAAAAGTTCCCAGGCTTAGTCCACCTGCAGCATCTAATTTGACCTCCCCATGGTTTGCTCATCATTCTTCCTCTACTTTTTAAGAGATGGTGAAGAGAGTGACGTTTGAGAAAGACCTTGAAGAATGCATGGAATTTTCTTATGGCAGAGAGTAGGCATTCCAGGTGATGAGATTAATATAAGTAATGGCAGAGAAATATATTCAGGAACACAAAATAGTAAAATAGTTGTTTTGCTGGAACACAGGTCCTGTGTACAGGAGAAATAGAGGAATAAACCTCAAAGTTTAGCCTGAGGCTATGGTTTCTGACTTGAGGATGAAAAGTCACACAATTATGTACATTCTATAAAATAACTGACATCTCAGCTTTAAACTGACCTCAATCTGGTTTTTAATTTCTTTTAAAATAATTTTACCTTATTTTTCATTCTATTATTTTTATTTCTCTTTGTGTTTATTTATTTCTTCCCTTGTGTCTTATTAAGGACATTTGTGGTTAGGTCCCAGTCTTGGCTTGCTGAGAGCTCATCTGCTTCTGATGGCTGTTCTTTCTCCACCTAAAGTCACAATCTGTTCTTGGGAGAACATACTCATTTGCACAATAACGAATTGCAATGTGAAAAAGGAAGGCTCATAACATCAGTTGGGGCATGAGTGGCTGGCATGGTAGAAGTCCGACAAGGCACAGATCCTGTGTCTGTACATATGTCCTTAGTAATAACCAAAGGGCAGGGGGTAAAGTATGCCAGAAGGGAGCAGTGTCGTTTCTGAATAGCTAGTTTTCTGAGGGAGTAATATGATGTCAACAATGAATTCAGGCCCTAAATTCTGTTTTCCTATAAAAATCCTATTTTAGTTGCGGTATCTTTGACGCATTTGCTGGCATAAGCAGGATATATGCCACAAATAAAAATTCAAAAATATCTCTTTCTTATAGAACTTGGAAACAGAAATTCTGAAATGACAGGAAACCTACATAGTATCCAGAAGAATCCCCAGGCCTTTACTAATATGGAGAGCAGTGGAGTCCGTGCTAAATCCAGGCACTTCTCGAGTGCAGGCCCCGGGGGAGTTGTCATGGGAGGGAAGACGGCACCGACAGGAATCGGGTCCAGGGTTTATAACTGGACAATTTCAAATCGATGTTGGGAGATCTGTCAGTGGCAAGGCCATTTCTGGAAGAAATGTTGAACAATGCCAAAAACTGATGTATGAATGAAAAATTTATTCCCAAACCCAATGAGAGTGAAAACTTTAAAGTTTCAGGATACTGCTAACAGAGGGTAGAAAGTTGAGGACCAGGAGTCAAAAATCCTTTGGGAAATTATTTTGGCAACTTTACCTAAAGGGAGGACAAATGGGTTGTAATTAGAACCCAGATGGCCTCTTTAAAAAATAATCTAAGATAGATCTAGAATGACAGATTATTTGAGCTCAGAGGGATTTGATTGCTCATTGAGACCCACTTCTTCATTTTTTTGAGGAAATTGATGTCCAATAATCAATAGATGCCCAGCCGGGGCAGAATTCCTATCTTGAAAGAGCTTTGTCTATGTTCTTTTAATGCCCAGCACTCTCTTTATACATAATCCCATGAGTGTCCTAAAGATTTGCTGGGTGAGTCCCAAGGTAGGTATAAGGAGGAATGGGCATGTTATCTGACCACTGAAAAATCTGACATGTCAGTATAAATTCCTGGGAAGAGCAAGTGGCCAAAAATCACAGAGAGTCTAAATAACAGTGTGGCCAATTCAGTCCAGGTTTTCTGGTCAGCTTCAAGATTTGGGGGAAATAAAATAGGACTTTTTTGGAAACATAGGATGGAGAATTTCCTCAAAAGCAGAGCAAGGATATTCTTCTAAGGCAACAGAGTAGAAATGAGGGAAAAGGGGCCCAGATGCCCAGGAAATGAGGCTGCCACAAAAAAGACAGAGAAGCAGGTCCCAGGCCAGCTAGCCACTGTGAAAGGCAGGTGGCGGTTGTGGCGATGGTCGTGGTGGTAGGAGAGTATTTGAGAAAACTTAGGTGCCTATGGATCTCAGGAGGGAGGGGGCAGACAGAACCATCTGGAAGTGGGGAGGGTTATCAGAAGCTACCTCTGGTAATGGTGACAAAGCATGGAAAACTTCAGCCCTCAGTCATGTTGGCTGATAGGATACGAACTTGGATATGAACTCCCTGTGGGTGTATAAGATGGGATGCAAACCTAATGACTTCTTACTGATTCCAGGGGAGGAAAAAAATCAAATTGCTACATCTTACAGTTTATTTTATAGAGTAACTCCCAAAAACGTTTATGAATGACTTCTGTTTAGTGGGAAAACACACATGAAGGAAGTATAGAGCCAGAATTTTTTTTCTCACTATTAAAAAATGGCATTAAAAATTGTCTCTTGATCTCTATCGTAATAACAGATAGTAAAAAATCATCTTAAGGCATTTACATATCAAAAAACATGTCAGACAATATGTGGACCAATATGTGGACAAAATGTTAGAAGCAAAGAGCCAGAGTTCTGGAACTTTGGTTTATGAAGATGCTATCTACTTAAGTGCTAACCTCTGTATAACAGCAGAAAGAGAGACTGAGGATTCTGAACAGTTAGTATTATTGTCAATAATATTAAGCAACAGCAAATGAACTATGTGTCAGCATGGAATGTAGATAAGAATGAGACCTAGAAGGTGATCCATAGACTGCTTAGATGTATAGAGAAAACTATGACCTGGCCTGGGACAGTTGTCTCCACTTCATGCTAAGAGATCATTCATGAAGACTAATTTTAAGATAAAATATACCTACGCTGCAATGTTTCCCTGGAGTATTTGTTAGTATCATTAAACATAGATACACATATAATATAGTTAATTGGTTCATAAATTATAATTTATTTCTTCAACAGGTTCATTTTTTTTACCCTTTCAGTGAACACTTTTGGTTGTCTACACAAAACCCTGAGTTACAAGACCCCTTCAAAAGCCCATTAGAGAGATCTCTGAAACCAGGTGGGTCTGACCTGTCCCTGTTGTCTAGATGCAGCTGCCCACTGTGGGCAGACTGAAGAAGCTGCTTGAAGAAGACCAAAGACATAAAAAAAAAAATCTTGCAATTACACTCTTCTACCACTAGATGTTATGCATGTATAAGCAAGATAAAACTCCTCTGCCATTTTTTTCCTCATCAGCAGCCGCAGTGATGAATGGGTAACTTAAGGTATCCAGAATTCTGTTACAGATGTTATGAGGGAGGAAAGATAAGCAAAATGTAAAATGAACAGTCAGTATCGATTAGGATAATAAATATAACAAATTTATTGAACACTTATTGTTTAAGACAGGGGTCATTAAACTACTGTCTGTGGCCAAATCCAGCTCACCGCCTGTTTTTGTGAATAAAGTTTTGTTGGAACACAGTTCTCGTTTATCTGTGGTTGACTGTGCTCTGTAATGACAGAAGTGAGTAGTTGAGACAGAGACTGTATAAACTGTAAAGCTTAAAATATTTTTATCTGGTTCTTTATAGAAAAGGTTTACTAACACCTGATCTAAGCAGGACATACTAACTTATTTAATTCTCACAACTCTATGGCTGTGAGTATGTATGTATTATTATTATTATTTGTTTTTACAGATAAAATAAATTGATTAAGGGCACCTAGTGAATCCTGACACATATATTAAATGACTGTTGCAAGCATGAGTGACATGCTTAACTATTGATGTAGGACATATTTGATACTGTTGGGCTTGTGTATCAGGATGAATGACAGCTGTTGTCATTGTAGGTTGTAGGGAAAGATGAAATTAAAATTGTTGCAAGGCCAGGCCAACTTTTTGTGTCACTTACAGGTAGAAATGTAGCTGGGATGGAGTACCTTCCCATGAGCACTTTCTCCCAAAGAGATATTTATTCACCATATGTTTTAACAAACTATTTTGGCACAATAATTCATAAGTCTGATGATGGTTCATTAGAGGAAACAGCATTTAAATTGTGATTGAAACATCTGTGGTCAGGTGGAGGACACAAAGAGAAGGCAGTCAAAGGGAATGCTTCTTTTTTGTGTCTTAGTTTTCCCTAGTCAAAGGGAGTTTTTGCTCTTCCAGTGTTAAAACCTGGTTATACCTGGACCCTCAGGAAGTCTCCTTAGAAGGTGGAAGTTGGGAGTGAGGTTGGCAGAGGGTGGCCTTCAGCTTTGTAGTTTCCTAGACTCTTTAGAGATATTTTTAGGGACACCCCAGTCATTTTTAGAGATATCTTTCCCCATAGGTTATAATGAGTAGCCATGATCTAGGACTAGGATTGTCCCTTTCTGCTCATTCCACACTGATGACTGCTGGCTTTTTTTTTTAACCATAGTGTTTGGGTAACTAATTGCCTCAGAGTCAAACATGTGTGTGGGGAAGAGAGGGGAGAATCAGGAACTGGGTCACTAGTCTAGCCAACTTAATCCTATATCCCATATGATGAGATGAAACCACATTACCTAAGCCTTCCAAGAGTTTTCCACGTGGGCACTCCCCTGGCTCCTATTCCCCCCTTCCTTCACTTCAGGGGGACCTGTCCTGCTAAATTCTTCCATATTTTGATGCCCTCCTTCCCTAGCATATTCCACTATCCCTACAGAGTAAGGAAGACCTGGAAGACTGTTCCTTCCACTCAGTCCTTGTTGACTGAAAAAAGAGGAGGTGCTAATGTTTGATGTCTCCCTGGGGTGAGGCAGGGAGTGTGAGTAGGGGTCTGGGTAAGTGGGCAGGAAAGAGAAACTCTGTAAAGACGGGTGTGGGGAAAGAGCGAGGGCTTCCACTCTGGGGCTACTGTTTGCTCATAAAGAATCTGAAATAAACCAACCTTCCTGCAGTAAGAATTAATTTTCTTTTAAAGATTATCCCATCTGGGGTTATATGAGAAGTTTATGTTCCTCCTAATAACATGTCTTGGACCTTTTCTTTGTGGGGTGGGGGTGATAAAATAATAATCCCAGCCTCTTTACACCAATAGAGCATTTGCCCCAGGTTTCATTGGAGAATGACTGTCCTGATGTCAAGTGAATACATACACGGCAGTGATTATTTTAGGAAAACTAATCTGGGAACTAGGTGTGGGATGAATTGGAGAGGAAAGACAGAAAATAGGGAAAAAATAAAGGTGAGTGTAAAGACATTACTTTTTTTCACCAAACCCTTCATATGAAATGATCAAATTTTAAACCTCATTGCTATTACCATAGATGTAGTTGGAAATAGCTGACCACAAATCAATCCTTGCAACAGATATTATAACCAGAAATAGGAAATGTTTCATAAAAAGTCTATTTGTATCGCTTCTGGCTATGTGGCCTTGTCTTGCTGTGCCCAGTTTGGGATGTTGCATAAATGCAGCATAACAACAACAACAACAAAATCAGAAAAGTAGATTTTGTGTTCGCCTCATTCACAATCTTTTTCTGATTGGTTTGAGAAGTAGCTTATTCAATAAATATTGTTTCTTTTTATTCTTACCATCTTCACATCTATATCTGAGATCAGAATTCCTCCCCCTCCTCCTCTTCCTTTTTCTTCTTCTAGAAAATGAGAGCTAGTTAGGAAGAAAGGGTTAAATCTGAGTTATCAAAACAGTCTTTCTTCAACTCTTAGTTCTTTATTCTGCCCATGGTAGTTGGTGGATGTGTTTAACTAGTAGGGCTGACCTTCAAAAATCTCTGTGTTACTGGGTGGAGAAATGAGGGCTGAAGTCCATCTCTGGTTACGTCAAATGGTGTCAAATTTGGCCTGCTAGTCTCACTTCCTGTTGACTCCAAGAGAAAGGCTGCAGTTGGCGTATCATGGTAAAAAACATGAAGCTCTGAGACCAGTCTGAATTACTAATCACTACATGTCCTGTTCAGTCTCTAACCGCTTGCCAAGTGATTAAATAAACCGTCCAGGTCAGTGACTCAGCTTCCGAGGGGAGAGCCAGCACTCCCGGCTGGGCTGCACATCCCTGGTTTGAATTCCCAAGGTTTGATCCAGAGCTGTCGAGGCAGGGTGATTTCCCCTTTGTAATTTGTCTCTCCCAGGACAGAAAGATGGACACAGATGATGAACTATACAGTCTACTGGAGAAGGGCCACCTCACCATGAGTCTTTTGAGGGAAAGGATTGCAAAAATGTCATCTTTCATCAGTTGGTGTCAGTCTTTGGAAGCAGTCACAAGTAGCTGGGTGTGGTGGGGTGAAGCTGTCTGAAGTTTGAAAGGAGAAAATATATTGAGTAGGAAACATTAACTTTTTCTTTTTTTTGGCGTAACTGTCAGTAGATACAGTATTCCCTTGTTTGTTTCAGTAACTACCGAAGGTTCTTGAAGGAGATGTCACCATTTTAGAGTAGTATATTTGCCCAGTTTTCTAAGTGATTGGCTGAACTTTGCTGCTTTTCATAAGCTTAGTGTCCAGTGACCATAAAAAAGGCAGCATGTAGTCAGTGGTGGAAATAGGGGTGGGAATGTCAGGACCACATGGGAATGCAATTCCGGGAACTCCCAGCCTCATATGCAAATTAGATTAAACTGCACTGTGGCCAGGGCTCCCAGGGCAAATAATTCCCATTCCCACCTCTTTTCTTAGCATTATCTCTTGTGGGAATAAAGAAATCACTTTCAATTTATTTCAGCTACTGCCTTCTTTTTAAAAAAGCATATTCTATGACTCTGTTGGTCTATCTTGCTTAAGAAAACTCCTTACCAAGTAACCTTTTGAATTCTTAAAAAGAGAGATTTTGAGATCCTTAGAAGAAAATACTATAAGCAAATCAAAGTCCTATTCTCTCAGAAAGAAGCTGAGTCTTTTGAATAGCTGGTGCCACCACATCCTTCAGGCGGTTTTCATACTTGGCATGAAAGTTTCAGTCTTTTCTCATATTCCCTTTGTTTTGATTAGTTAATGTATGAAAACTTGACAACACTCAACTGTGAAAGTTTGAGGAAGGGAGAATGACAGGGAGGGAGGAAGCCCCCCAGCCAGCAATTCTTTCTTTTAATTTTATTTTTTTTTAACGTGAATATTTCTCCAGCATGGGGACTGAAGGTGAACTTGAAAACCACATCCCTAACCACAACCTTGGTTCTCTGAGCGTTGCCATTGCCGTGCTATCTGGAGAGAATGTGTGAGCTTGTGCACACCAGAGAGCAAACATGCAAATCACTTCCTTCCCAGGACACTTGAGTGCTGCTGCTTTATCCACGCAGATGTGCTGTGGGCCTTGCAGATAGCATCTGTTTGTTCTATTTATGGGGAAATAAAGTATGCATTTGTGAGCTCAGCATGAGCACAACTTTCTTTTTGGGTCCTTGATTTTATTATATTTAAAAAAATTTGTATTGTGCAACCAAAGAATTTTAGAGGAGTTATTTTAGATGTCACCTAATTCTCATTCCTGTTCATTCCTTACCTACTCCCCTGCCTCCAAATTTTAGAGTTCAGATCAGGCTTGGAGAGATGAAGTGACTTGCACGAGCATATGTATCACTCATTCTTTGTTTCATTCATCATTTATTGATTTGTTATTAAGCAGATATTTATTGAGGACCTACTATGTTCAAGGCACTGAGTAAAAATGCCACTGTTCCTGCCCTCCTGGGTTTTAAACATACAGTAATAAAAATAATTACACACAAATATACAACTTCATCTGTGACAATTGCTACATGTTGCTCTAAGAGCCTAAAATAGGCACTTTTGAGCTGGTCAGAGAGGTAACGGAAGGTTTCCTTGAGGAAATGATGCTCAAAGCCATGATCTGAAGCATGAATAAGACCTAACAAGGTGGAAGACTGAGATGAGCAGGGAGGAGATAAGACTGAGAGATTAGTCAGAGCCAGACACTGCAGCACCTTGTGGCTCATTCTGAAGCTTCTTTGTTTTAGGGGTAAGGGGAAACCCATGTAGTGAACAATAGGAGGAGGGCGGGAGTGGATAAGGAAGACATTGGGGGCTATGGTAGTGGTCTAGGAAACAGAAGATGGAAGCTTGGTCTAAGGTAGTGAGTGGTGGAAGAGATATGGAGGAGTGGATATATTTAAGAAGTATGTAAAATGTAAAAATCACAGGACATGGGGAGTAGGGGACTAAGTGGTGTCAGGGGTGACCCTTAGGTTTATAGCCAGGGAAAATAGATGAATGGTGGTACCTAGGAGATGGGTGTAAGGGGAAGATGATAAATTTATTTTAGGAAGTGTTGAAGTGAGATGGTTGAATATATGGGTCTGGCCCTTAAAGGCAAGGTCTGGGCTGAAGATAAAATATTTGTAAATGAATGATAATTTTGATAGCTGATGTAATTTACTTTATCTTCAGTATCTTTCCAGGACCACATCTTTGTACATAGAATAATTCAAGTTGTCCTGGACACCAGGGTAGGTGAATTGTTGAACAACTTATTTTATATGGCAGGAACTTGAGGGACAGGTTCAAGTCTATTGTGGATGAATCAAAAAGTTGCATGATTTGAAGACATCTCTGTGCCCAAATAGTTTTCTTTTTCCCCTTGACCTGCCAGAGGGCCTAAAATTGCTGGCAATTATGTTATTCTTTAACTAGTTCTCATTTTATTTGGCTTAGAATGATAAAGTTTTAGTGTATGAAGGGACTATAAAAGTTGTCAACTTAGAATGAAAATCTGCTTTACAAAATTTCTAGACATTTAGCCTCAACTTAAACATGTATGTGATTAGGAATCCAAGATTTGACAAGGCAGTATACAGATTTTTAGTTTTGTTCCCCACATTCTTCTTTATATTGGATTTCCCCCCCTAGGATAACACAAAACAGTTCTTCCTTTTCTGCATAGTAGACTGTCAACTAGTGTTAACCCATAAGTCATCACTACTCTCAGCTAAGCTGCCACAGGGGTGAATGGATTACATTCAGCAGTCATTAAAGTCATCGAAGTCCTTGGACATACATCATCTCATTTAGATGTCACAACATCCTTTGAGGTATGTATTATTATTCCATAAAGAGATGAGAAAAACAGAATCTCAGAGTTAAATGACTTAATGACATGCGACACGAGCAAGGAGCAAAGCCAGGTTTTGAGTGCAGGTATTCTAACTCCTATTCCAGAGTCCCACCCAAGCTGCCTTGGTAACCTGGGTCAGGGGTCTATACTGATTTCTAAAGGTAACACATTAGTGGGGCCTAGTGGGAAGTCAGCTGAAGGCACTGAAGGAGAACTTACTCACTTGCTTTCCATGGGCTGAATGATGCCTGCCACCTTGACTTGCTCAGCAAATGTTTATAGAAAAATAATGATAGATGTTCAAACTATTTTTGATTTTGAAAACCTAGAGGCAGGGCATGAACTCTTCAGTTCTCCATTTATTCTACTGCTCCCTTTGGCTCCCTGCAGTCATCTACCTGCACAGCCCTGGAAGGCACTTGAGCTTACAACCTTGTTTCCCTTTAGAAAAAGGATAGAACTCTGATATTCAAATTTTTCTGGATTTCACATTAGTTAAAAGAATTTTGAGTATGTATCCTTAATATATTTGTATGTGTATTCATAGGTCAAATATAAATATTAATGTAATAAAGTATTATCTTCATTTTTCAATGTATCAAATATAAGGTTAAAAGAATATCAAAAATATAAATGAAAGTCCCAATATTTTCTTTTCTCACATCAACAAATAATCTTCTATAAGGGACCAGTGAAATGGAGTAGGGGACAGGGACAAGAGAGGAGTCTGGTGTGGCAGGCTGCTTGGAGGCCCACACCTGGGGATATAAGGAAACACTGTCAATGTACTAACAACCAGCTTTCCTCTCTGTGTTGCCCAGCATCAGTTCTGTTCAGAGGAATGCACATTGCTAAGATGTCGCTGAAGGTTCGGGGAGTGAAGGGATCATTGCTTTGGTCTGTGTTGTTTGTCCTTGGATTTAATTGCCACTTATGTCCTGAGCTATGTGGTAATAGTACTAATAGCTAACATTTGTTGACTGCTTACTATGTGCTACCGTGTGGAGAGATTTACACACATTACATCATTGTCCTTATTACAATCTTGTAAAGTATCATTATCCCTGCTTTACAAATGGGAAAATGGAGGTGTAGAAAACTGGGACTTACCCATGGGTGTAGGGCTAGTTAGTGGCAAGGCTGGGATATGAACCCAAGTCTATCCTCCACTAGATCACTCGTTCTTAACTGCTATGCTATATGGACAATAAGATTCATGGTTAGATTACTGGGAGTTATCTAAGTGGCCTTCCAACACTAGACGTAACTCAAATGGCAAGAATCGTGAGCTGAACAGACCAAAATTTTAGGCTCATATCAGGTGTAGATAAATGGGAGGAAACTGCCAGAGTTATAGAAATAAAAATGTAGCAGTGCAGTTAAAAATGAACCTCCCCAACCAAATCCGAGTACTTGTTTATTGCTAGTTCATTTGGCTCTTGTGAACCATAACTCTAGGTAGCAAATACATCCTAAATACTTCTGGATAAGATTTTTGAGGGCTGTAGATATTGTCTGGGGCACCTGAGTTCTATTACACAGGCTACACATAGCTCAACCTTGCATTTAAGCATTTGAAAATGAGAAAGAGAGAGAGAGAGAGAGGAGAGGAAAGAGAGAGATATCAAGGGATCCAGAATTTCTCTTCATTATCTGACAGTGATTCAGACTGGTGACATCAGACATACCTGGGTTGGAATCCCAATTCTGCTATGTGTTAGATGTGAGAAATTTGGCAAGTTATCTAAGTTCTTTAAGCCTTAATTCCTTTAATTCTTAAGGTGAAGATAATGCCTGCTTCAAAGTGGTGTTGTTAGGATATAAATTATATGCCATATGTAGAATGCTTTGCACAGTGCTTGACACATGGTAAGCACTTAAAGATTGGTGCCAGTTATTGTTCTCTCTGACCTTGCTTTCTCTAAGAAGAGGCACCAGTGGATTATCTGGGCATAAGCTCATGTCCTCTGCTGTGTTGGTTACATCCTATAAGTCCTATTTGAAAATTAGAACAAACTTTCTTCTGGATCTTCTTGACATCTCGCTACCACAGAAAAAGAAATCTATTTCCACAGAAGAGAAGCAAGAACTAGAGATACTGGAAGTTTGTGGGCTGGAGAAGGCGGCTCCAAGAAGAAGAAAAGAATTCTGGTGATCAGTGACACCCTTCTGAGGGGGCCCAGATGTCAGCCAGATGCTGGGAATCTGCAGAGACACAGGCTCCATGACTGTCATGCCATGACTTTCATCCATGTGGGCACAAAGAATATCGACTGATCTCACTCAGATTATTAAGAATGACACAATATTCTGGAAGCATGGTTGTAGGAGGCTGGGACTCAAGGGGTGGTCTTGACAGTCCTCCCAGTTGAGCAAAAGAGTCTCTGTAGATGACAGCCCTGCTTGAGTGATGGATACCTACTTCACACGCCTTGCTATGCCGCCCCCACAAGGGTGCTCAGCCAAAGGCACTGAAGATGCTACAGCGGAAAGTGATTTGAGATTTCTGCCTAGGGAGAGATCATCTCTACAGATTTGAGTTTATTATTAAAGTGGATTGTGACGTGATCCTAACTGTAGTGATCCATTTCTCTTAGGGTCAGCCTGGGTGAGCTCTTTTCTAGCTGGAGTCTCAGGACATTGCATCAGCCTTCCACTCTACATTTTGATAAGCATGTTTTGTTCTTCTAAATTTTTAAGAATGGTGGAAGTGTCTCTTGTTAGGATTGGCAGGAGCAGAGGCACATTAGTATAATATAACTGTTTTAAAATAAAGGCTAAATGCAAGAGCTGAACCCTGGACACAAAAAACATAAAGTTGATTGTCTCTTTCCTGCCTTCTATTTTGCCCTTTCTCCTCTCCGTTCCATTTTTTCTGCTGTGGTCAGAATGATAGTTCTACCTGCACACCTATAAGTTGATTTCCTATTGCTGCTGTAACAAGTTACCACAAAATCAGTGGCTTAAAAGAACATAAATTTATTCTCTCAGGTGTGTAGGTCAGAAGTCTGATACGGGTCTCACGGGGCTGAAATCAAGTGTTGACAGGGCTCTGTTCCTTTCCAGAGGCTCCAGGGGAGAACCAATTCCTTGGCCTTTCCAGCTTCCAGAGGCGATGTACGTTCTTTGGCTCCTTGTAGCTTCTTCCTCCATCTTCAAAGCCAACAGTATTGCCTCTTTCTGACCATTTCTTCCATAGGCACATCATTCTCTGTCCACAGCTGGGAGAGGGTCTCTGTTTTTAAGCACCCATGTGATTAAATTGAACCCATCTAAATAATCTAGGATAATCTCGCAACCTCACTGCCCTTAATTTAATCTCATTTGCTTTTTCCATGTAGGGTGACATATTCACAGGTTCCTGGGATTAGGATATGGATCTCTTTGGGGAACATTATTCTGCCCAGCAGACTTACCATCCCGTTCCAAGGCCAATATCTTTTTCCTAGACAACTGCAACTTCTTCTTAAAAGGTTTCTCTTTGTGTCCCTTATTCTGCCCTCTTCATCTTTTGTTAATTCTCTTCTCTTTCACTCTTATATAATCACACTGGCCTGCTCCTTTGTTCCTTGAATACAACAATCACTTGCCTGCCCCAGGGTCTTTGCACTTGCTGTTCTTGATGCCTGAATTGCTTTTCACCCAGATATCTTCCTGACTGCCACTCTCAGGGCTGTTTAGATGTCACCTTTTCAGAGGGGCGTCTTTCTCTGAATAATTTACATATATAAGTATCTTTTCCTCCCCACTTCTATCCATCTATTTCTTTGTCTCATGTTCTTACCTATTGACTCAGGATAAAATATATATTTATTTATTTATTATCTCTTTCTCTTAAGTCTTTATTTTACTTTCATTTTGAAAGATATTTTCATTGATTACAAAAATCTAGAGTGCCAGTTTTTTTTTTTTTTTTTTTTTACTTTCAATACTTTAAAGATATAACTGCACTGTCTTCAGGATTGCATTGTTTCTGATGAGAAGTCTCTTATTACTCTTAGTTTTCTTCCTCTTTATGTAATTTTATGCTTTTATGATTTTCTCTTTGTCATTGGTTTTCAGAGAGTTAATTATCAATTTGCCTTGATGTGGTTTTCTTTATGTTTCTTTTGTTTGGAGGTTATTCAGCTTCTCAAATGTGTGGCTTTATGGTTTTCAACAAATTTAGAAAAAAACTTCTTGAAATATTTTTAGTGCCTCCCTCTTTTTCTAGGACTCCAGTTACTCATATGTTAGTTCACTTGATATTGTCCCCTAGTTCACTGAATCTCTGTTTATGCCTTTCTGCCCCCAATACCTTTTCTCCCTATGTTTCATGCTGTATAGTTCTATTGCATTTTCTTATATCTACTACTTCTGCTGTGTCAAATCTGCTGTTAATCCTATCCAGGGGTAGTTTTTATCTCAGATATTGTTCTTTTAATTTCTATAAGTTTGATTTGTATCTTTTCATACTTTCCAATTCATCCTGATCATACTTAGATTTTTCTCTACTTTCTTAAACATATAAAGTGTATTTATTATAGCCAGTTAGCATCCTTGTTATTAATTCTATCATTTATATCACTCCTGGGTCTGTTTCTATTGATTAGCATTTCTCCTTGTGGGTCATATTTTCCCATTTCTTCACATGCCTGGTAATTTTTGATTTTATGTAGATATTGTAAATTTAATATTGTTACTATTTTTTTTATTCTCTTAAATAATTTTGGACTTTTTTTCTAAGACTCCACTGTTCGTTGACAGTTTCATTAAGGGAAATCTAGTGCATCCTTCAGTCTAGGGTTAATTTTGTTGTACTCCTGAAGCGATGTTCATCTGAGGACTCTATTCAATGCCCTGTATGTTAGGAGTTCCTTCACTCTGGCTGGTGAGGGCAGCAAGTCTCCCTCATCCCGTGTTTTCCCTGGAGATTGTTCCACCAGCTCTTTTTCAACGTGGTTCTTTCTTTCACCTTTGTAGTTTTCTCACATGCATATGATAATCAATAGTTGGCAAAAGGCTCCAGGAGAATCTTCTGCAAATTTCCAGAACTTTTTCACTTTGAAGCTTTCTTCTCCCCACTTCTCTGTCTCCTGAGTTTTGTCCACCGTGGGCTCTCTGAATCCAGAACTTTATCTTCTCAACTCAGAAAGATAGCTAAGTTTCGTTTGGGTTCCTACTACCTGTTCTGTGGTCTGGAAATGCTCTCCAGGTATTAAGCTAGGTCACTCATAGGGCTCAACTTGTTTATTTCCCTTCTCTCAAAGATTACTAGTCTACATTGCCAGTTGTCCAATTTCTGAAAACTATTGTTTCATAATATGCTTTCCTATTTTTAAATTGTTTAAGGTGAGAGGTTAAATCTGGTCCCTGTTACTCCTTTTTGCCTGGGAGCAGAACTTTGTTCACTGACATTTGATGCCTGTTTGTACCAGGCTTGCCAATTCCACAAACTCTGTGCTCTGCCTTTGATGGCACCTCTAGCCCTTCCAGGATCTGTCACTCTTCCCCATCTTTCTCTGGGTATTTGAATTTAATTTAATCTCAGCTGAGAGTTTTATGCACTTGCCCTGGCTTCTGGATCTTCACTCTGACTCAGCAAACACTGGTTTCTTTGCTGGGAGTGGAAATCTGACAACTCTCTATGTAAAAATCTGTAATAACTTGATAGGTAAAAATGAAAGCTTGCTTTAATATTTATTCCTTTGACTATCAGTGGGGCTGAGGCTGAATTTTTCCCAAGCATACACTATTTATATATTTTTTCTTTCATGAACAGACCTTATCCTTCAATTTTCTATGGCTTTTGCTCTGTTCAAGAGGCTTCACGCTGGAAACTTCAGTTCCTACTGTAGTTTGCAAAGATTTATGGGACAATTGATCATGCCCAAATCCCAGTGTTCTCTATCAAATAGGGATCTTTCAGCTGAAGGACTTTTCTGCCCTGAAGTCTTCTTAGAGAGTTTTTTGCTTTATTTAGGATATTCAATGCTAGAAAAAGACATCAATTACTGATTCCCATCATTTTACCACTCAAGATAAAATGTTGGGAATGAAGCCTAATCACTGAACTTGATTTCTTTTAATTGATTTTTGTTCTGAGATTATATTAGCAACTAAGTCTAAATGAAAAGGAGATGAAAATATATCAAGTAATGCAACCAAAAAATTAAAAAGAGTGATAAATGAAGGATCTGCTATTAAGTTATTTGGGAAGAACTGATGGATGACCTGAGGACAACTGGGAACTTTACTAGCTGTAGTTTCATGACTCAAACACTGGCCTAAACTTTCCTTGAGGAATTTTAGTGGATTTATTGGTGTAGAACAAGTCAATAGATTACCATTTGCTCAAATCTGCCCTTGATCATGGTATTCATGAACATTATCATCATTATGATGTCTATTTTTAATTTACTATCATATTAGAGTCAGTCACCAGCTTTTTTTTTTGGTTATATCATGATTTGAACTCCTGGAAGGTTCTGATGGTATCCACAATCCACAATCCACAATTTAACAATCTCTTCAGTAAGTCCAGGAGATCATATTTTCTCCTTCTAATGTCTCTAAAAATTAAAATTATTTTCTGAAATAACAATTAAGGTAATATAATCTTTCCACCTTGTATGCTGGTTTCATATTAATGACCAGATTTGGTGACTTGCAATTGTCTCCATCTACATAACTGAGCACAGTTCCCTGACAATACCTTGTTTTCAGTGATATTTATGTGTTCTTTTTTGTTGTTGTTGTTGTTGGGGGGGGGATGGGGAGGAGAGGGCAAGGTGTCAATACATAATATATCTTTTTTCACCCTTCCAATTGGAGAGTTTGATTCAGTAGTGAGATAGAGATCAATGGATTATGTTACTCTGTTACTGATAAAGTAAAGGAGCATGTGACATTCATTCCTTGGCCAAAGGAATTTCCTAATATTTCAACCTTGAGTACACAAACTTTATATCCACTACCCTCAGTCTCCGGCAGAGCAGGAAAAATGCAGATCTTCCCCAGATGAGAGCCCTCTACCTTTGGTCAGGGAGGCAGTTAGGAAGAGAGGAGACAGAAAGGGCCTGAGAAGAGCATGATCAGTTTCTTTTCCCGAATTCAACAACCAGGTCATTCGCCCTCCCCTGTGACATGAGAAGGAGAGAGGACTGGGGAAAGTCAAGCCGAACTCCAGCCTGTGGTTACTTCAACAGCGGGTGGGGACTGTGTTTCCTTTAATAGCAGTGCCCTTGGTGATGTTTTGAGAGTCAATCTGTGAACCACAATGAACAGTTTGCCTGTTCTTTCTTGGAAAGGAAGCGTTGTGATTGGTGTTTATTGGAGCATTAGAAGGCCTGAGTTCTAGTCCTAGGGCTACTAATTACCAGTGGCTACTTAACTTCCATAGCCTTAATTTCCTTATCAGTGAAATAGTGATAATAGGATAATAGCTACCCATCTTACCTGATCGATGAGCAAAGTCAGTAAGGTAATACATATGAAAGTGCTTTATAAAAAAGTAAGTTCATCATAAAGGTGTTTTCAGTAGCCAGTCATTGCTAAATGACAAAAATCTGTTTGCAGGGTACAGGTAACAATAATAGCTAGCATTTACGTATGCCTATTCACAGCTGGTCACTATGCTGGGGGCTTTACATGTAGTCTCTTCATATTCTCTTAACACGTATTCTCTTTAATTGCTGTTTCTATCTTCTGTATTAATTCTCTGTATTAATGATAAACAAACTGCAAGCTATTCTTATCCTCAGTTTACAACTTGAGAGAACTGCTAATTTTCCCCTCAAGTCAATGTAACCTTTTCTCTTTAGCTCTTTGGAAAACTTTGCAAGAGTTCATTGCGTTTGCTTCTTGGAAAAGGAAAGCGTAAGAACCCTAGACCATCTACACAGAGAAAAGGAAGACAGAATCTTAAAGTCTTCTTATCACTAGGGCCTTCACTGAAAACTAAAGCACAGCAGTCAAGGGTAATTGGTATAGGAAGAGGGCTCAGGAGAGAGAAGGTAGGTCTTGTGTGTCAGCATATGCTCAGTAAAAGCAAAGAAATCCTTTTCCTCCCATCTGGCTGCTTTGCTGTTTCTTGTGCCCCCTCTCCTCCTCCAGGCTTGCCTGGGCAATGGTCCTGGGTCTAGCACACGGAACTCAGGCGAAAGGGTGCCATCCCTGGCCACCCGCTGCTCTCTTGCTGTACCTCTTCTCTGCTCCTTTCTGCCCCTCACCCCTGCCCTGCTCACTTTTCAGGACTCAGCCCCAGGTTACACTGCAAGAAAGGGCTGGATGACCTCTTCCCTCTTCTTCATTGTGCTTGGGGGAGCTAAATATAGTAGTTAGGCTCCATTCTGGCTTTGCCTCATTAAGAGGTCTCTATGGATTAATTCCCAAGAGATAGAATCTCCTTGCTCTACTGTGGCAAAGTGAAATTAGTGTAAAGTAACAAGAAGCCAGATTAATGTGACCCCAGGAAATCATCCATAAAAAACTTATGAGGCCTTTAGCAGGCTGTAAATTGGATTTCAGACAGGGTGAGGGGAGGGGGAAGAATCATGTTAAAAACAATCGGTTTGTAATGAATAGGGCTAATATTTTAGCACTTCGAAGCACAAGAAAACACCAGAGTAAATAACTCAGTGAACCCAATGGCAATGTTTTTTAACATGTGTAAATAATTTAAATTGTGATTATAATCCTAAATGAATTTTTCTTGCTTTATGACTGCTGGGAAGTGTATTGTTCATTAAGCATCACAGGACTCTAAATCAAAAGAGCAAAGGAGAAGAGCAAAGGAGAAGAAAGAGATTGGAAAGAAAAATATCGTGCCTAGGGTGATCAGTTGTTCAGCTTAGTCTACAGGCAGGAGAGTCAGTGGTCTTGGTCCCTTTGCAACAAAGCAGCCAGGTTGTTGCAAAGATATGTCCATTCACAGGCCATGGCAGTTGTAGCAGAGCCTGAGAAAGCAAATAACTCATTAGGTCCAAATAGTGCATTTCTGAAATGAGGAAACTAACTTCTGAAAGAGAAGAAAAACGGCTTGCAGGCTGATAGGATACCTTTTTGTTTTGTTTTGTCTTAGCAGTGGCAGGAATAGAGTGACAGCAGCTCGGGAGTTGTACCCAGCGCTTCTGTGTCATTAAGTTGTTAAGAAAGGATGCCATGGTAAGCCTTGCTGTATTGTGTGTCCTGAGACCTTTGGGTTTGTACCACTTATTGCATCTCTGTTTTCTTGGAGCCTGTTACTACAGCCTAGTTGTGTGTTGCCTTTGGAGCGAGCCAGCACAAGTGATTAACCCATGTGGTCTCTGGCATCCTCTAGGAGAGGAAAGAATGTGGCAGGCAGAAGGTTGGTGGGCTGGTTTGGCCACCAGGAGACTGGGTCCATTTCAAGGAAGACATAGATGGCCTGGGAGCAGGGGAGCAATAAAGAGAGTTGGAAGTCTATAGGGCACTGAAGCACAAAGACAGAGTACGAAGGACTTGCCCTGCTGAACTGTAAATAGGGGCTGTGGATGCCATCTGTTGATTCAACAATGGTCTGGGTAGGGAATGGGAGGCAGGTTTCTGGGGACCAAAAGGGCAGAAAAGCTCAGGCCCATCTGCCCAGCTCTACCTACGTGGGAAGATTTTTCAGGTTAAATGAGAATTTATATCTTTCCCAGATTAGTGTATTAGTATAATGCAATCCTAATTTTTTGATGAAACTCAAGAAAATACCTCTGAAATTACCCAAAACAATAAACAGGAAAATAGTTAAGACAATTTTGAAAAATAAGAGTAATGAGGAGTACTTATCCTGAAAGTTTATAAAACATTACAAAACCATCATAAGTAAAGCAATATGATATTTTGACAGGTAGACAAAAAAAAAAAAAAAAAACAGATCATAATGAAATGTTCAAATCCAAACCATAGAATAAATGAAAATTTAATATGTTACAGAGCAGATAACCCTAATGATATAGGGAGAGGAATGATTTAGTTAATGTACTGTTGGGGGAAAATTGCTTTGTCATTTAGGAAAAAAGTTAATTGAGATTCTCATCACTTAACCATATAGCTCAGAACTTACCAAAGTTCCTAGAAAATGTGTGTATGTGTATGTGTGTGTGTATACATACATATGTTATAGATTGAATTGTGTTCTCCAAAAAGATATAACTTTGTTACAACAGCCCTAGGAAACTAACACTATATATATTTACACATATATACATATAATTTTAATAGTATTTTTACCATTTGTGTGTATTTATTTTTTAATTAACAAATAAAAAATATGTTTATGCTGTACAACATATTTTGAAATATATATACATTGTGAAATGGCTAAATCAAACTAATTAAGATATATATTACCCCACATACTTTTTGTGTGTGTATTGAGAACACTTAAAATCTACTCTTTTAGCTGTTTTCAAGTATAGTCGTCTCTCAGTATCCATGGGAGATTGGTTCCAGGCCTCCCTGCAGATACCAAAACCTGCAGATACTCAAGTCCCTTTTATAAATAAAGTGGCGTAGTATTTGCATATAATCTATGTACATCCTCCTGTATACTTTAAATCATTTCCAGATTACTTATAATACCTAATACTAGGTAAATACCATATAAACAGTTGTTATATTGTATTTTTAAAATTTGTAATTTTTTTGGTTGTATTGTTACTTTTTTCCCCTAAATATTTTTGATCTGCAGTTAGCTTGAATCTGGGGATGCAGAACCCTGGGACATGGAGGGCCTACTATGTACAGTACATTGTTATTAACTGTAGTTTCCATATTGTACAACAGCTCTCTTGAACTTACTGCTCCTGCCTAACTGAAATTTTGTATCCTTAATTTTAATAGTTTTTAATAGTTACTTTGGACATTGAAGTGTTGAAGGTAGCTAATTAGAGGAAGATACTTGCGTGGCAACTTGCCTTAACAGGTATTAAACATTTCATAAAGCGGCAGTGATTAAAACAAAAAGACCAATAGATCATTAGAGAACAGAATGGGGAATTTCACGTATATAAAAGATATGGCAGAAGAACAGGATGTGGGCAGGCAGCTTGGCTCTTCTCCACGTGGACTTCTGCGTGGTCTGCTTAGGCTTCCTCAGAATGTGGTCTCTGAGTTCCAAGACTGAGCATCCTTAGAGAACAAGGAGGACGTGGATGGCATTTGTATGACCTACCCTCAGAAGTCATACAGTGTCACATCTGACGTACTCTATTGGTCAGCTCGTCACAAAGAGCTGCTCAGGTTCAAGGCGAGGAGATGCAGACTTCCCTCTTACTGGAAAAATGGCAAGGTTCTAGGAAACCATGTGCATTGGAAGATGTTGTTACTGTCCTAGGAAAATAGCCTGCCACACTTGAGACTTGGCAAGTGTAAACTGTATGTAAACTGTATTGACTCTAATTCGCTCCGCTCCCTGGGTTGTGTGGATCAGTTTTTGCGTTTGCTTCTCTCTGAACATTCACTTTACTCTCACCTTTGCTTTCTTATCGTTATCCTGGGGCAAAATTCCTGGACATTGATGCCAATTTTATTGTGTGAGGCCATTTGGGAAAAGATTTGGGAGGCAGCCATGCTAACCACTGTACCACCAATGCTTGGGAAAAGATTTGAACTTGATTTTCATCAGGGCTAAAGTGATTGTAGAATTAGTCTCAAGCATAATGACATAAAGACTTAAATGTAAAACACAGAGAATACTGGGTTTTTGATAGTTTTAGATGATACAAATTTGAGGAATTATAAAAGAAACTGTGAACATGCTACACATCCATGCTTGCAGGCTTGTAGAAATCTCTAGTTGTGGAATGGCCACAAGAATCTTGACCTCTCTTCACATTGTTTTGGGGTTCAAGACAAGCCCCACTTTACAAAACCTAAATCATAGCCATGTTAAGTTTGTGGACTGGAAATACTGTATTGTCGGTTCTCTGACTTTAGCTTTGAGAATTATTGTTTGTTTTCTTTTTTGTACCAGGACTCTGTTGTCCTCCTTCCACCCTACTTTCCCTATCCAGCCAACTATAGCCTCGTTATTTCCTGGGGTTCTTGGATGATGTGGATGAACAAAATATAAGGTTGGATTACAGAATACGAAGAAACTCTTCTGACTTCAAATCTCAATTTCGTATCATGAGGATCAACTATACCACATCACATCTCAAGTTAAATTAAAAGGAGCAAACTTTGGCAAAACTTTATGTAAAGTAAGAACTTTCACGCACCTGCCACCCATATCACCATAGCAATTGCATCCTATAACAAGCAGCCACTGTTATCAGAAATGAACTTACAAAAGTGAGCTTTACTGCTAAATGAAGTTCTGATGGTTTCACACAAATGATTTAATGACCTGTGCAGCAGTCATTTGGATCAAGGTCAGCAAATTCTTGGTACTGCAGATGTAGCTCAGGACTCTCCACATCCCAATACTAATAAATAAAGTCAATACAGCAAATGTGGAGATGGTACAGAATTTCAGCTCTATTTATTTAAGCTGCAATAAAAAAAGAAATGAAAATAAAGGAATGGCAGCATTTTAGATAATGAAGGGGAAGGGTATACATGACCAGGTAGGTGCTAAGCACACTGTCTTAGGCCTAACACAGTGCCTGCACATATAGATGATCAACACAGATTTGTGTAATAAAGAAATAAAGGAAGGAAAGGAGGAATTGGGATTATGTTAAAAATAAAGCTAGAAAAAATTATATAGAATGATGGATGCTTTAGCATTGAGACATGGTTATATTAAGCAATAAAGTATTCATTATTACTTCATTGGAGTTTTCACTAAGAGCTATGTTAGTTTTTTTTTTTTTTTTTTTCCTAGTAGGTCATTAGCATTTTGGAGGAAGAGCCAGTTTGAAATCCTTTGCTTAGTTTCATTCCATTGGATCGATCAATGAGTTCTAAAAGGACTACAAATTTTGTTGGTGGTTTAACTCCTACTAATTCTTCTATTTGGTGTAATGGCATTTGGACAACATTTTAGATTTTATTCTTTCTGCTTTTGATGCCTCAATGGCTGATTTTAGCTAGGCTTAACAAACACATTTTGGAATAAAGTGAAGGAAGCTGTTAAGATTATATTTCAACTCATTCTAAACAGAGGGTGGGGAAATGCAATTGCAAGAATAATAAATGTGATGAAAAAAGTCCTTGTACAGTGCTTTCCCAAGGCACTTGAAACACTTTGAAGATATTAATTAATGCTTGTTAAAGTCCTATGGGGTAGGAAGGGGGCAAGTATTATTAACTTGTTTTATAGGGGAAATGAAGCAAGAGAGCTTTAATAAACTCCCTGGTATCAAGCAGTAATTATGTAGGAGAATAAAGTGTCAAACCCCAAACTCCTTTTTTTCCAAGACCTTGCTCACCGAAGCACAAGGAAGATTAATCTTCAATAGCAGTCTCAAGTAAATTTCAGCAAGCCTCATACTTATCTCTCTTACCTTCATATCTTGTTCCTCAGAGCAGGTGTTCTGAGGCCTTTTTATGCTCTTCAAACTCCAGCCCTCCACTTCCCTCCCTCTCAGCAAATGAAATTACCTCCTATTTCACAGCGATCCTTGAAGCCATATACGGTGAACTCTCAACCTCCCTTCTCTCTGATTCAAAATTTATTTTTATCTTCACCCGTGTTCTGCTCATTCCTCTTCCTTGTTTCAGCGTCTCATCGCCTTTAAAAGTCGAGTCTGTCTACCCCTCTTCAGGATGGCATGCGTTACAGCCTTCTGGTGGAGGTGGGGGGCAGGGACTTGCCCCCACAGGCCACCTCTGTTTTTAATCTCTCCTTCTCCCTTAGCTCTTGCCTGTCAAGCTGAAATCAAGCTGAAAACTCTCCTTCCTTAAAAATACTTTTCTTTGGCCCCGCTTTTCTTTCATGCGATTTTCCCATCTCCCACTCTTTCTGTGATTGCTAAATTTCTGAAAAGAGCAGCCTGTGTTCTGTTCTTCCAGGATCTTTGCAAAGATCGTTGGGACTGCTCTTGATTTTTCCTGAGAGACAGCAGGAGCTCTGAACCAGACTGCTTGGGTTCAATCCCAGTGAGAGTAAGACTGGCCTTATCACTACTCTGCTGTTCACTGGAAAAAAGTGATCATTGCTTTATTGCTGCCTTTTCAACCACTGATTTACAACACTCTAGAAGTTTACAGCAGCTCTCTTTGGGGAGACATCTCATCTGCTTTTATTTTCAAATTTGAGCTCATGTGTGGAATAAAGACCCATCTTTCCCATGGAATTCATTTGAGTTTGTACATTATTAGGGAGAATGACTTATATTTTTGAAATTTAGATTTTTATTCTAATTGGAAATGAAAAAAAGAGAAAGAGCCACCACCATTACAAAGTAAAAAATACATCTACACATAATGGACCGGCTATCATTCACCACTCTTTAGCCTCTTCTGTCAAAATCACCATACCCACAGAATAGGATAATCACTTAGGCCTGGGGGGAAGCAATTTTTGTTATGCTTTAAGGTGAAGATAAGGCAATAATTACTTCGCTAGTTACCTGGAGCTCCAACATAATTTCTTTCCTACATTTAGTTTAAATTCACTGATTAGATAGATAAGAGAGGTCTAAATATATCATGAAGATTGTTGTAGATTAAGGGAAGCGTTCTGTTTAAGGGGAGAGAGAAGAGTGAACAAAGAGCTAATGGCTTATTGGCAGTAGTTATTTGGGTAACAAGGCACCATTATGTTAAAAATGGAATTAGATGAATTTTGTAACAAGAGACTGTCAATCTAAACATGCAATAAAAGGTGGAGGACATCAACTGCTGCCTGGAGCTGGTAGCTACCAGATAGACATTAATTCATTCAACAAACATTTGTGGAACACCTAAGCTACACACTGGGAAGACAGGAGTAAATAATCTTGTCTTTGTTTTAATGGAGGGCACAATCTAGGGCAGGAGATAAAGATAAAGTAGGTAAACAGTTTATGTGTGATAAATGCAGTGGTTCAGTTTTCCCTGGAGGTGAAAATGGTGAAATGATGGAGGCTTCAGGACAAGCATCCCTGGTGGTGGTGCCCACAGAGCAGCGCTCAGGACGGCAAGGCAGGAGTGGGAGTGGAAAGGCACTTGAAGAGAAAGAGAATGGAGAAATTGCGGTAGCAGAGTCAGAGGACGGGAGGGTGCAAGACAAGCCTAGAAAAGTAGCCCAAGTCTGGATCAAAATTTAAATGATGTTGAAATAATACCAGTGGCAATAAAAATGGGGGTGAGAAAATACAAATAAAAAATTAAGCATTGCTACGAAAAGGTTCTGGCTGGGGATGGGAAATGTAAACAATGACTTAAAAACCCCTGGGAAGATTATTGTGAACCAGACTGTGTGTGGGTCTGAGTGACCTTGACACAACCACAGTAATTCCAAGAGCCAAAAAACTCTTTAAATGGTATGTAAGGCTCCAGATTGCAGTCTGATCTCAAATATTGCATGTTCTTATATTTCAAGGGAAACTCACTTTTTACCTGTGTTTATTTTCTCTTTCTTCCTTATGCCCTACTGTAGGGCAGTGAAGTCTAGATATAAGTTTGGTTTGGTCTCGAAATATCCCTTCCAGTCACAAGGATAGATGTGTGATGCTCTGGGCCAGCGGTCCCCAACCTTTTTGGTACCAGGGATTCGTTTCATGGAAGATAATTTTTGCACAGGTGGGGTGGGGGTGGGAGGATGGCAAGCAATGGGGAGTGACTGTAAAGACAGATGAAGGTTCACTCGCTTGCCCACTGCTCACCTCCTGCTGTGCAGCCCAGTTCCTAACACACCACGGCCTGGAGCCTGGGGACTGCAGCTCTAGGCTGTGTTTGCTCTGTGGGTAGAAGTCTAGAATGGCTGTATTTCCAACCTGATCCTTGAATTTTTCCTGCACATGTTACAGTTCTCATGATTTCAGGTGGCTCACCTTTGTAAAGAGGATTTTCACAATGAAACTGGAAGTTTTATAAAGAAATAGACAGTGTTTATAAAGAAACAAAGAACTGCTTCTTCACCAATTTTACAGGGTATAAAGCAACTTCTACAATGCCTGGAAAATATTTTTAGACATAGCACTGAACATGAAAAAAAAAGTATAGCTACTAAGATAGTTATTTCTTTTCTTTTCTTTTCCTGTTGTATATTTGCTCTGTTGAAAGAGCAAAACAGAGAAGGTAGTATTTACTCAGTCCCTGTTATATCCCATTTGTTTATACATGTTACATCACAACAATCTCACGAGGCAGTAAGACAGGAATTGTTACCATCCCTGTGTTATAGAGGGGGAAACTGAGAACCCAAAAGATTAAATAATGTGCAGAAGATCACAGAATTAGTAAAAGAAATGTTATTCTAAGTCTTGCTCATCTAATTCTGAAGCTTCCATTTTTTTTTTGTTGTGTCAAGATACAGTATTTTGGGGGCCCCTTAAAACATAAGGTCCTATCTTTCTCCTTGGTCAATAAAAATGTTATACTTTTCATTGAAGTAAAATATGTAAATAGGAAAGTGTACCTATACCATTAGTGTACAGTTTGATGGATTTTTTATATGAACACTACCAGATCAAGAACAAAGCATTGTCAGTTTCCCCAAATGTCTCCTCAGGTTCCCATCCAGTCTTGAACCCCTACAATTTTAAGCCTTACTGCAAAGCCACAGTAATCAAGAGAGTGAGGTATTTGTGAAAGGATAGACACATACATCAACCACTATCCTGACTTCCATCATGGGTTAGTTTTGCCACTTTCTGTAATTTACACACATGGACTCATATAGTCTTCCGTATCTGGCTTCTTTTGCTCAATATTATGCTTGTGAAATTCATTCATAACAGTACATGTAATTGACCATTGTTTATTCTCATTGCTGTCATAGTATTCCAGTGCATGAATATAGAACAATTATCCATTCTTCTGTTGCTGAGACATTGGGTAGTTTCTTGCTTGGGGTTTGTAGTAGACAGAATAATGGCTCCCTAAGGAGAGGATCCCTGTGAATATGTTACCTTGCACTGCAAAAGGGATTTTGCAAATGTGATTAAGTTATGGATCTTGAGATGGAGAGATTTCCCTGGATTATCCAGGCCTGGAAATGTAATCGGAAGGGTCCTTATATGAGGGAGGCAGGAGAGTCAAAGTCAGAGAGGAGATGTGATGATGGAAGCAGTGATGTGTTCTGAAGATGAAGAAAGGGGCTGCAACATAAGGATGGCAGTTGGCTTCTAGAAGCAGAAAAAGGCAAAAAAATAGATTTACCCTTAGCTCCTCCAGAGGGAGTGTAGCTGTGCTGATGCCTTGATTTTAGCCCATAAGACCCATTTTGAAATTCTGACCTAAAGACTATAAGATAATAAGTTTGTGTTGGTTTTAGACCATCAAGTTTATTTATGGTAATTTGTTACAGCAGCCATAGGAAACTAATACAGGGCTCTTAAGTGTAGTGCCACTATGAAAATTCTAGTACATGTATTGTGGTGAACATACAGCCACATTACTGTTGAGTATTAATATATCCCTTGGAGGGAGATTGCTGAGTCACAGGATATGCATATTTCAGCTGTAGTTGACAATGTCAAATGTTTCCAAAGTGGTTATGCTAATATATACTCCCACTGGAAGTGATGAGAGTTCTGGTTACTCTACATCTTTCTTTGCCAATATTTGAAGTTTGTCTTTTTTTCATTTTAGAAATTCTTGGAGTATGTAGAGGTGTCACTTTGTGGTTTAATTTGCATTTCTCTGATAGCTAATGAGGTTGGGTACTTTTTCATGTCTTTATTGGCCACTTGAATATTCTTTTTGTGAAGTATTTGTTCAAGTCTTCTGTCCCCCATTTCCACCTACTGGTTGTCTGTCTGTTCTGATTATTTTGGCTATAAAATTCTACTCAGACCTGCTCTCCCGAAACTGTACCCCATCCTTCAAAATTAATTTTCCCTGTTCTTTTCCATTCTTGTAACTCCCATTTCTTCAGTTGCCACAAGGGAAACACATCATAAGCTGATTCAGACCTAGACATGACTCACTGTTAGAAGTTTATGATTACCTCTTTTAGAACTTTGCAATTTTGAAAGAGACTAATTTCTTGACGGTGCCAGCATCTATGTAACCTCCCTTTACCTGGGCTTACAAAGCAGGGCCCAGCAACTGCCCACTTTGAACTTTCTATCTACAGATAAGTTGGCCTCATAGCCTCTCTTCTCTGCAGCCATCTAGCCAACAAGGAGTTAGAAAGCTCAATAGATTATGGAGTTCAGGTTTGGTGTGACAATGCCAACATAACTAATCTTTCAGTTTATTTCCAAGGATGTACTATTCTTTGTGTTGCCTTTCAAGAAAGAAATCTTAAAACAGAAACATACATTTTTAGGTATAATATATAATAGTATTATATAAATATATATTTTATTATTATTCTTGGTCTACAGTTCTATGAATTTTAGCACATGTGTAGAATCATGTAACCATTCCATAATTAGAATATAGAATAGTTTCCTTACCCCCAATAGCTCTCTTGTGCTATCCCTTTAAAAGGACATTCTCCCTCACCTGCAACCCTGGCAACCACTGATCTGCTCTCTATCTCTATAGTTTTTGTCTTTTTGAACATTTTATATAAATGAAATTCTACAGTATGTAACCTTTTGAAACTGGTTTCTTTCTCTCAGCATAATGCCTTTGAAATTCATCCAAGTTGTTGTGTGTTTCCATAGTTTATTCTTTTTTTATTTTTCCTCGTATCCTTCCTTTTTATTGTTCTATACCATTGCATGGATGTACCAACAGTTTGTGTATCTACTTACTTATTGAGAGACATTTACATTCTTTCCAATTTTTGGTGATTATGAATACAGTTTCTATAAGCTTTTGTGTATAGGTGATTATGTGAACATAAGTTTTCATTTCTCTAGGGTAAATACCCAGGAATGGGATTTCTGGGTTGTATGGTGAGTGTATGTTTAACTTTATAAGGAACTGTCAAGCTGCTTTCAGAAGGGCTGTGCCAATTTGCACTCCCACCAGTAACGTATGGAAGTTCTAGCTACCCTGCATCCTAACCAGCACTTGGTATTGCCAATATTTTTATTTTAGCCATTCTAATGAGTGGTGGTATCTCATCATGGTTTTAATGTGAATTTTCCTAATCACTAATGATGCTGAACATTTTTTGTGTGGTTATTTGTCATTTTTGTATCCTCTTTTGGCAAGTGTCTGTTCAGTTTGCCTATTTTGTTTTTTAAATTGAGTTGTCTGTACTTACTAAGTGTGGAGAGTTCTTTATGTATTCTAGATACAAGTGCTTTGTTAGATACATGACTTGCAAAGATTTTCTTCCAGTATGTTGCTTGCCTTTTAATCCTCTTTATTTTCTTTTATGGATAGTGCTTTTGGTATCATGTTTAAAAAAATCTTTACTTATCCCCAGGCAATGATATGTTTTCTTCTGGAAGTTTTATAGATTTACATTTGTTTAGATCTGTGATCAATTTTAATTAATTCTTGGATGACATGTAGGTAAAGCTTAGGTTGGAATTTATTTATTTACTTTTTGTATATGGGTGTCCAGTTTTTCCAGGATCACTTGTTGAAAAGACTATCCTTTTTTTTATTCATTGCACTGGTTTTGCACTTTTCTTATAACAATCTATATTTGTGTGGGTTTATTTCTGGACTCTGTCTTTTTGCCCATTGATATGCATGTCTGTCCTTTCACAAATACCTTACTGTCTTGATTACTGTGGCTTTACAGTAGGGCTTTAAATTGTTTAGCATAATTCCTCTATCTTTATTCTTTTTTTCAAAATTATTTTAGCTAGTCCCTTATCTTGCCATATAAATTTTAAAATTATCTTGTCTACATGTAAAAAAATTCCTACTTGGATTTTGATTAGAATTGAGTTAAACATATGGGTCAATTTGAGGAGAATTGACGTCTTTATTATGTTGGGTCTTCCAATCCATGACACAATATGTTTCTCTGTTTATTTAGGTCTTCTCTTATTTATGATTTATTTCATCAGAATTTTGTAGTTTCTAGCATAAGCATCATGTACCTGTTTTGTTAGATTTATTTCTAAGTATTTCTTTTTTTTGGTGTTATTCTAAATGGTCTTTAAAAAAAATTTTGTTCTCAATTTTACATTGTTAGTATATAAAAATAGAATTGATTTTAAGTGTTGACCTTGCATGCTGTGACCTTAATAAACTCATGTATTAGTTTTAGGAGTTTTTTTTAAATAAATTTCTTAAGATTTTCCATTTACACAGTCTATATCTCATCTGTGCATAGGGTCAGTTTTATTTATTCTTTTCTAATCTGTATGCTCTTTCTTTCTTTTTCTTATCTTATTGCACTGGCTAAGACTTCCAGGACAATGATAAATAGGAGTGATAAGAGTGAAAATTCTTCTCTTATTCCTGATCTAAGTAGGAAAGTATTCAGTCTTTCACTATAAGTGTAGTGTTAGCTGTAGGTTTTTTTTTTTAATAGATCTTGTTATCAGGTTGAGGGCATTCTTTCTGTTCCTATGTGTTGAGATTTTTTTTTTTTTATCATGAATAGATGTTAAATTTTGTTAGATGCCTTTTCTGCATCAATTTACATGATCATTTAAAAAAATCCCCTTTAGGTAGGTAACATAGTAGATTTACACTGATTTTCAGATACTGAGCCAGCCTTGAATTGCCAGGGCAAACCACACTTGGTCAAGACATACTTTTCTTTTTATATATTACTGTATTCAATCTGCCAATGTTTTGTTGATGATTTTTACATTCCTGTCCATGAGGGATATTGGTCTGTGGTTTTCTTTTGTATTGTTTTTGCTGAGTAATGCTGACCTCATAAAATGTATTGGGACGTGTTCCTTATATTTTCTGAAACAGTTTGTATAGTGATGGAGTTTGGTGGACTTCACCAGTGAAACCATCTGGGCCTGGAGATTCCTTTTTCAAAGTTTTTTTTTTTTTAATTACAAATTAAATTTATTTTATAGTTATAGGAGTATTCATGTTATTTGTTTTGTCTTGGATGAAATTTGATAGTTTATGGTTTTTGAGGAATTGATCCCTATTATATAAGATGGAAAATTTATGTCCATAATATGCCCTCATTTTATTTTTAATGGCAATGTGGTAATGATATCTCTTTTTTAATTTTGGTGATTTGTACCTTCTCTCTTTTTTTGTCAGTCTTTTAGAGGTTGATTAATCTTATTGATTTTTCATATGACCAGCTCTTGGTTTCATTTATTCTCTCTACCAGTTTTCTGTTTCCAATTTCATTGATATGCTTTTATTTTTAGTATTTCTCTCATTCTGTTTTGTTTTCTATTGTCTTAAGGTGGAAACTTATTTATTTGTAATCTTTCTTTTTTCCTAACGTAAACATTTAATGCTATATGTTTCTCTTTAAGCACTGGTTTAGGTACATAACAGAAATGTTGATATGTTGTATTTTTATTTTCATTCAGTTCAAAATGTTTTCTAATTTTTAAAATTTTTCTTTAGACTTCTTTTTTAACCGTGGATTATTTAGAAGTGTGCTGTTAATTTCTAAGTGTGAAAATATTTTTTCTTTTATTTCTATAATAAATTTCTAGTTTAATTTCATTATGATCTGAGGACATACTTTGTGTTATTTAAGTTTGTTAAGGTTTGCTTTATGATTCAGGGTATTTTCTATCTGGCGAATGTTCCATGTGACTTGAAAAATTTGGGTGCAGTTCTATATATACTAGATCCAATTGGTTGATAGTGTTGCTTAGTTCTATGTGATTTTATGACTACCAGTTCTATCTTCTACCAAGAGAAGAGTACTGAATTCTTCAAGTATAATTGTGGACTTACCCATTTCTCATTTTACTTTTGCCAGTTTTTGCTTAAAATATTTTGCAGCTCTGTTAGGTGCATATACATTTAGAATTGTTATGTCTTCTTGGTGAATGAAGCCTTTTATCATTATTTAATATCTCTATAGGTACATGGTTTGGCTTAATTTTTCCATCTGTATATGGAGTTCAAGAAAAATAGGCTTAGGGCATCATGAATTCTTCATTGTAGACTTAGTCTTGATTATATTCTCCTCTTTCTATAAAGCTAATTTGTAAAGGGCTTGACCAGGTCTCAAACATGGAAAAGTTAAATGAGCTTGTCATTGGGAAACTTTTAGTCTAGTGAAATCACAGACATTTGCTAGAGAAAATGGGTTTTGGCTTTTTCTCTTACACTATATGGTAGGAATTATCTGTTTTTGAAAGGCTTAATTTCAGTTTATGGATTCTGAGCAGATGAAGACTCTTGCTTGACCTAGGGTCCTCTGCTTTGGTTTTTCTCCATCTCTGATAGATAGGCACAGTTTCTAGGAGAGGTAGGAAATCTGTCTGTGACACAGGTGGCTGAAGAAGGTAAGCAAGACAAAAAGAGACTTGTGGCAGTAAGGGAAAACAAATCTTCAAAAAGATGTTTCCCTTTCCCCAGCAGCCTTAAGTTTTGGTCACTCGGGCCACTGCACTTCTGATAGACAAATGATCTGATGGGATGTGGCAAATATAATAATCTCTAGCCTGTTTCACTTAAGGTGAGGCTCTGCAGTGGAAATGACATGGTGCCAGTTGCTTCTGAAACAACCTTTCTTTGTTCCCAGTCTGCCTCTGAAGCAGGAAATGACCATTCTGGAGAGCAACGTGGAGAAGGATCAAAAGGTTAGGAAGGCAGGAGAAAGGACAAAAGTCCCTGAAAACATTTGTCTTGCTTCTTTTTATATCTGTCAAATTAATTATACTTCAACTGAAATAATAGATGGTCACCAAATTGAACACCACCCTGAAATCCATTCTCAGCATTAAACTACCAAAGATTAACTGCTTAAGTTGTGAGCTTTAGTTTATAGCATCAGCATAGCTCTTGAATGAATTATGGACTTGTATTCACTCCAGAACAATCTATTACCCACCACATAACAGAAAATGCCATTTATTGCAATTTGTGCAAACTATAAATCAATACATTATTACTTAGAGGCATGTAAGCTGTGGCTATACTGCATACTCCTGCATTTACTAATGGTGTGTGTGTGTTGGGTGTTGGGGGAGGAATAGATACAGATTTTTTTAGTCTCCATTTGAGTACTTGTGAAAATTCCCAGGAGAGTTAAGGGTGATTGCTATCTCCTTATGTTACAAAGTGACATCTCTGTCCATGTGTTCCTCTGGGTCTCAAACAGATACTGACCAGTCTCAAATAATAAACTTTTGCATGTTGTTTTAAATTGGAAGAATTGATTGAACACAATTTAGAAGGTATTAGGCCGGACGCGGTGGCTCATGCCTATAATCCTAGCACTCTGGGAGGGCGAGGCAGGTGGATCGCTCGAGGTCAGGAGTTCGAGACCAGCCTGAGCAAGACTGAGACCCGTCTCTACTAAAAATAGAAAGAAATTATCTGGCCAACTGAAAAAATATATATAGAAAAAATTAGCCGGGCATGGTGGCGCATGCCTCTAGTCCCAGCTACTCGGGAGGCTGAGGCAGAAGGATCATTAAGCCCAGGAGTTTGAGGTTGCTGTGAGCTAGGCTGATGCCACGGCACTCACTCTAGCCCGGGCAACAGAGTGAGACTCTGTCTCAAAAAAAGAAGGTATTAGAATCCTCTTGCAGAGGTTCTAACCCTGAATGTACACTGGAATCACCTAAGAGGCGGGGCAGACTTTCAAAAAATATTGAAGCTTATGCCAAACCCCAAACCATTCTAATCAAAACTTCGAGATGACAACCAGACACCAGAATTTTAAAAAAGTCATCCAGATAATTGTACCATGCAGCTCAGGTTAATTACCATCGATATACTGAATGAGAAGAAAACAGACAATGTAGAGGGAGGATAGTTGTGGGCTGTAACTTTCTCAAATCAGAGTGGAAATGCATCCTAAGAATTTTAGATACAAATAAATCCATGGGATGCTGCTTAGAGTGTTTTTGAGCATATTCTTAAGAGTGAAAAAAAATAAAATTAATTGTACCTGACACAAAGAAAGTGCTTAATAAATCCTTATGCCCCCCTCGCCCTTAACAATGCAAACTAAAAGGGACCTGAAATGTGTCAATAAGCATATATCAGCCTTCCATAAAACTTTGTCCCTTTGTCTTGGTTCTTCATGCTGTGGTTCCTGACCCTTCCACATCATGGCACACTGAGGAAAGAATATTTTAACTGCACACTTGAGTGATCAACCGAGTCTGCTGCCCGGTTGCCCTGAATTTTCAGGGTTCACTATCTGGTGGGAAACTGATCTGTTTTCTTGTCCTGGGAAGACTGGAAAGTTTGCAAGAGTTGCCGGGTATTTCTTCTCTAATGTGTACCTCTCGAGACTGTTTTCAGTTTATGCACAGCACCAAGGAGACATGAAGCCACTGAAGTGGCTTCCACATCATAAGGTATAAGAATAAAAAGAGCCACAGTTTGTCAAGTGACTACTAAATGCTATCTACTGTGCTAAAGTGCTTACCAGACATCAGCTTCTTTTATTGGTCTTACCACCTTGTAAGGCAGGCATATTTATTCCCATTTTCCAGATAAGGAACCTGAGATACAAGGAGATAAGTGAGTTGCTACATCCATACTCCTAACCATGATTCTGTGCCACCTCAAGGTATCTCAGCATCTCCATTCCATTCACTCCATCTCTAGTCTTTTCATTTGCAATTGAGATCCTGCCTACTACGTGTGACCTTCCCTGACCACCTCGTTGGTTTCTTTTACCTTGGGGCTTGGAATCCTGTAACATTTGTAATCTTCTCTGTTGTGCTGACCCTTTCTGTTCCATGTGGTTAGTACATTTGTGTGTGTGTGCACACGCTCACGTGTGTGTATAGGTGGTGTGTGCTTCATTTTCCCAAAGAGCCTATAACTACCTTGACAGCAGGTCTGTGTCTCACGCATCTGTGTTTCTCCATGGATGCCTTAATTATGAAAGAGCTCAACAGATATTGGTAATCTATTGATTTTCAGGAGTTTGCAACAGTTTTTCCTTTGAGGAGTAGGATAAAACAGGGGTAAGCAATGTGGTGTAGTGAAAAGGGTGACAGTATGAGAAAAGACAGACCTGGTTAGAGTTATGGCTCTGCCATTTATCAGCTGTGTGTCAATAGACAAGTCACATATTTTCCAGAGCCTCTGTTTTCTTATCTGTAAAATGGGCACAATAGTGTTACCTTGTTGAATAATCATGAGGATTAGAGTAATGTACGTAAAATACCTAACCCAGTGCTTGAAACTTATCTTTAGGAAGTGGTAGCTCTTTAATAATTATTATTACGTATCAAAATTGGTTGCCATTAGAATTTTTTTCTAATGTAACTTTTGCAAGGAAAATGTCAGGATAGGTTCTGTTAAGGTGAGTTGTCTTCATATACTTTTATTTTATGTCTTGGCTGGGGAGGAGTGTTGGGAGGCTGGCAGGGGGCAGGTAGCAGAGCTGGGGAGTGAGAGGCATGGAGGGGTAGGGAACCTGTGGCCTTGGGGCCACATGTGGGCTTCTGGATCCTTGAATGCAGCCTTTTGACTGAATCCAAATTTTCTGTGAGTTTTGGATTCAGTCAAGGGCCTGCACTTAGGGATCTGGAGGGCCACGTGTGGCCTTGAGGTCAGGGTGTGTCATTAGGCGAAATCCACTCAGTCACAAAGCCCCATCCTGGGCAGTCAGTTGGATGAAGTGTAATAGCAAGAGCACTGGACAGGGAGTCATGGCAGCTAGAATTACTGCTTGGCTCCCCTGCAAACCAGTTATGTGACTATGAATAACAACCAAATCCAAATATCAGACTGGATCCAGCCAGTTCAGAAACATCTTTCCTCTGAAGTCTGCCTAAAGGGGCTTACCTCCTTCATCCTCAAAGACAAGAAGAAAGACTCATTGAGGATGGATGAATCCTTTTCCCCCACAGAACAATAGCTATACAAGGTTTACTAGAGTTAATCTAAACAAAATTCTATGTTTTGTCTCTTTGCTTCATGTTCTTCTCGCTTATCATCCATAACTGGAATAACTGCCCAATTTATCATCCAAACTAAGACACTTTTGAGGGTGAAGGCGGATGCTACTGACAATAAACTGGGATTTTCTTGGGCTAACTGAGGGGTGTGATCACACTGTCTCTGACAGTTTATTGCCCTACCTTGTTGACCTAAGTCCTCCATTAGACCATGTCTTCCTCATCTCTAAATCCCCACTATCCTGTACAGAATCTAGAACACAGCCAGTACTCAGTGGATGCTTGGCGAATGAAGGAACTGAAGAATGAACTCATTGGGAACACACTGGGTGACCTTGAGCAAATCACTTAAGGCCTTTGCGCCTCTAGAAAATGAGCAGAAGACTGATGATCTCCAACGCCCTTCCGACTTGGAAGCCTGTGACTCCTCCCACCTCGGGCGGGGTCTGCCTCCGCCCATCATGTGGAGTGACTGAGACGTGCTCTGTGCGCATCCCTGGTCCTCAGATGGCGCTGACGGTGAGAAGGCTGTCCATGCCTGCCCTTGTTGGAGCCCTTGGAAAGATCTCTTCACATCTCTGGGAGTCTAAAAGGCAGAAAAGAGAATGAAATTAAGAAAACCATGTTTGTGCCTTTCTAATTTATGGTTAGTAAAAATAAAAAAAAAAAAAAATGAGGCATGGAGAGGAGGCTCAATGATGCCAAGGTCGCCGAATAAATTGAATAAATTGGTGACCGGGATAGGGAGGGCCTCAGACGGCTGTTTACTTAGGGAGCTCTTTCAACCTGAGCCGGAGAGCTGAGCCCTGAGGAGTTCCTCAGCATGAGCAAAGGGCAGCATTTTGTCAGCGGCAGCCCTTTCGTGGAACCATAACTGCAGTCATATTGAATCATGAACTAGATTAGCCACATTAGAGGTTTAGCTACAATATATTTCAAAGTTAAAACACAGGCTGTGGCAGTGGTATCAAAACCTGTAATTTCTGATGCAAATGAATGGCATGAAAAATGGCCTCTGGCTACTGGGACAGACAGAAGAATATGTAAGTGAAATAACATGGCAGTTATGTCAAAATTGGAAGAATAACTATATTCCAGAATAGTAAATTATTATCACGGCCTGACTAGTGGAGTAACCCGTAAGGCAAGACATTGTGTTTTTTGGTACCTGGATAAAATTACATTGTCAATTTTGTTTAGTCCCTCTTTAAAACCTGAACATTCATTTTTGAAAATATGTGTGGAACATAAGGTGACATTTGGAAAAAAAGCATAATTTTCAAAGAATACTGATCCCATTAGTTCTTATATTACAGATGCCAATGAATTTAA
Source organism: Eulemur rufifrons (assembly GCF_041146395.1). Classification (NCBI taxonomy): domain Eukaryota; kingdom Metazoa; phylum Chordata; class Mammalia; order Primates; family Lemuridae; genus Eulemur; species Eulemur rufifrons. The sequence continues at coordinate 46,498,134 of NC_090985.1, forward strand.
CTTTTATAGTGTTGCTAACACATGGAAGGCATAAAATGGACGTTCAGCTACCCAGGGTTTTCAACAACGTCTCAGGGAAGTTGCCTGAGCTTTATAAAATATTTTGTGGGGCATACTCTGGCATCAGATTTCACGGGCACAAGGCCTGTAAGCAGAGTAGGAATGAGAAATCTCTAAGTCCGAGGACCGTTTATTATTGACTGAATAACCTTATGAAATTGTACATAATTGTACTGAGCCTAACTTTTCTTATCTTTAGAATAGGGATAATCTTCCTCACAGGGTCTCATAAAGTATTAAAAATGGTAATATGGGTAAAGCATTCAATTTTACCCTTCATATAGCTAGACACTCTATAAAGAACAGCTGATATTATTATTATTACACCTCTTATATATGATAGGCATCTTTTAAAATTTATATTTTTAGGGTTTACTCAGAGGTTAAAGCAAATTTAGTGAGCTTAGTATTTTGTTTACATATTTCACATTTGCACATGTTTGAATTGACTGTGGGTTGTTTTTGTGTCTGGTGAGTTAGCTAACTCTTCTAAAGGTAGCACTTTTTAAAATGCTTAACAGATTAATCTGATGGAAAATACTGGTCTTTTTATCTTCACTTATAAAATATCATTTACTAAACATTAGTTATTAAAATATAAAGTAAATATAACATTAAAGATTTTGCCCTATGTTTGCTTTAATTAGTTATACACACAGATGAAAATTTATTAATTTGGGAATTCATGCACTTATCCCAAACTCAAAGTGGGCAATAATGTGGTTAAGAGCAGGACTTCGGAATTAGATACACCCTGCTTGATTCTGGGCCATTCTTGCTAGTTGTGTGTCCTTAAACTAAGCCTCTATGTGCCTGAGTTTCTTCATTTAGGAAATTAAAGTAATATCTACTACCAAATTGTAGAGATTAAACAAGGTACTACATATAAATGCTTGGCATGGTGTCTGTCACATGGTACAGTCTACATAAATAGTGGCTATTAGTAAAAATGTTATGCAGGGCCTGAAACCATAATTTGATCAGAAGACAGAAATATTTATAGGGTTATTCCATACATGGAAATCATGTAAATATCCAAATAGTTCTTAACAGGTGGTCACAAGAATGGATATAATTTCTGTGTAGACAATGGAATCTTTTTGGCCATTTTTATAACTGGATGGGATTATTTACTTGATGTTCCAATACATTTTTTAGCTCCTGAAAACCATAGAAGAAAGAAAAGCAATATTGAACATTGTAAGTGATTATACTATATTGTGAAGAAGTGAGATAAGCTAGTTTTTTCTTTCTTTCTTTTCTTTTCTTTTTTTTTTTTTAAAGAAAACTTACCATTTTGGCTACCAGGTTTTGGTCTTGGGTTAATGTTATAGGCAACCTCAATTTGATGTAGCACATTATATTGTTCAAAGCGTTTTTCATTACTGTTATTCCAGTAGGAAAGTGTGGGTATGATAAAGAAATGAAACTGGTATTGGTAAATGTGAGGAAAGCTAGTAAAAAATGTTATGGCCTGAGTGAATGTTTTTGTAGACCAATATATGTATATAAATATGGTTTTCCAGTTGAGAATTTGACAATGGTCTATTTTGTCATCCAATAATTTTGGTTGTGGGTCCATTATTTCTTTTGTTAAGAAGCCTCACATTCAATAATTTGCACTGGGTTTTCCCCATGGTGAATATAATGCATGACCGTAATTCAAATCATATTCAGTTGACTCTGTGGTTTCAGGGAGCCCATACATTTCAAATTTATTTCCAAGGTCACAAAGCTATCCCCTATGGCAAGTGCAAAATGCCTTTGATGTGGTGGGCACAACATCTGTGCAGACAGACACACTTAATTCATGCAGCACTTTGATTTCACATCTTGGTTGAGAGGTAAGATCTTTTGAACCCATGTACAGTTAATGTTAAGTCACATTAAACAATTAGGAAAATGGGCTTTGGCAGTGGGGAGATGGCATCCTGGCTATAAAGTTTGTCTTGGAACACCTGGCAAGGAAAAAGGAGGACTCCCATACTGTCATTGTTGCTATCACTTCTGTTTATGTGCTGCCAGTAACTCAGAATCATGTCCTGAGATGCAGCATATTCAACACTGACCTGCGTAGCTCCTAAATCTGCCTCTCCTCCTGATTTCCCAAGTCAATAAGTAGTACCAATATCCTTCCAGGTGATTGTGCCAAATCCCTAGTGTCCTTCTTAATTGATTTCTCTCCTTTACCTCCATATCCAATTGATTACCAAAACAGACTATTCCTAAAGTTACTCAAATTTGTCCATCACTGCTTATCCTCATCTCTCTCTTGGATAATCACCATAGTCTCTCAGATTTCCTTCTTGACTTCAAGGCTTGTTTTACTCCAGTCTTTCTCTATTCTGTAGCCATGATGATAAGTTTAAGCCACTTCCCTTCTTAAAGTATTTTAATGGTTTCCTGCTGCTCCCTGGATGAAAAGATCTAAATTCTTTTATCTGGCCTCCAAGACTCTTCCCAGATCTCAGAGATCCTCCTGTGTTCGCACTCTCTACTTTGCATTCTGAGTCTATGCTGTTCTTTTTGCATGGAACACACTCTTCAGCTTCCTGCCTTGGCTAAATCCCATCCCTCTTTCAGAGCTCAGCTGAGATGTAATTATCACGGCAAAGCCTTCCCTGACTGGATCCCTGAACTCCAAGTCAGGACTGAATTATTGGGTCCTTCCATGCACCCTGCATTCACTTCCTGCATTGGCCTCCTCATGGTGTATTCCATTTCCTGTTTCTTTGTTCACATCTGCTGGCTGTAAACTCCTCCAAGCAAGGATTAGTTCCAGTACCAGTAGAATGGCACATTTTCAGAGTTTGGAAAATATCTGTTAATAAATATATGATTTTAAATCTCCCACCTGTCTCTCCCTACAACTAACCACCAGACCTTGATATAGTTTTATCTATACATCTGAGTCTGTGTTGGGACCTTTTATAGCCCATTTCTATAAAGGGCCTTCTATAGAAATGTCACTGGAAAGTTAGAGGGTTTTTTTGATATAATAAAATATTATTAAAAGACATCAGAGCATGAAGTTCCATATCTAGTCTGCAGGTAGTTGAAGTGGAGCAGAACTGATATATAGCTTCTTGTAGAGAGTAAGTGAAAAGAAGTGCTGGGAATGCAAGCACAGTAGAAAGGATGTTTTATGTGCACATCCCTTTCCTCTTCTCAGTTTACACATTTTTTCTGAATTGTGGTATTTAGTTGGGCGATAAGAGAATTCATTTGTCATGTATGCAAGTAATTTTTAAGTGCTGTCATTTATGCAAGGCTGGGTAGGCACCACTGGGACTATAATAGAAGATGATTTCTGTTCTAAAAAATCTTGGAAGGTTAGGAAGATGAGATTTGAATAGAAGTACCAATTAGAAAGAGTCAAAATGGGATTTATTCAGATGGTTATGACAATTGAGGTGGGACGTGCTGAAGGGAGGAGGTGCTGCTTGGTAATGGGACAAGAGGATTGCAAATTTCACAGCCACTGCTCCCCCACTGCCCTCTATAAAATGGAAGCAAATGAGCCCTGGAAGAAGCATGGTTTGGAGCCATGTGAATTTGTGACTCTGCCATTTCCTTGAGCAAAGCTGTAGGACATTGGAGAAGCTGCTTAATCATGCTGATCCTAAATTTTCCTATTAAAAAAATGGGGATAAGCCATACTTCATTAGGTTATTGTTATACGAAACCACGTGAGTTAACATGACTCATGCAAAATCGTCTAACATTATGACAATTTATTTGAACATCAGGGCTCTCAGTAGACAGGAATTATTACATGCCTAGGGATTAGAGGAAAATCTTAGAGGAAAGCCAAGTTTTAAAAGGAAGATTCAAGTATACATTAGGTTTTGCAGGATCCATTAGGCAACATTGTGTATAAAAAAGGTAAGCGGGATGGAGTCATCACATAAGGGGGCTAGGAGAGTTTTCTGGGTGCACCCAGGCATATGATGACCAGGGCAGATGCCAATTCAGGTACCATGGGGGCTGTCTGGGCATCTAGGAAGAGACTGGGTTCATGTATTATGTACTTTCTACTATTGTAGGCAAAATTCTAAGATGACCCCCATTGCCAATGCCCTGTACAATCCCATCCTCCTGAGTGTGGGTGGGACTTGCAAAGATGATGGGATTTCTCTACCATAATTATATCATATTATATGGTAAAAGGGACTTTGCAGGCATGATTAAAGTCAATTAATCAGTTGATTTTGAATTGATCAGAGGGAGAATATCCGGGGTGGGTCCAACCTAACCAGGTGGGCCCTTAAAGAGTCAAGAAGTAACAGTAGAATCTTTCCTGCTGGTCTTGAAGATGTAGGTTTCCATGTTTTGAGATGAGGGGCCCACATGGCAAGGACCTAAGAATGGTTTCTGTCCAATAGCCAGCAACAAAATGGGGACCTTGGTCATACAATTACAAGCAAATGAATTCTTTCAACAATGAGTGAGCTTGGAAGGGATCCCGAGTCTCAGATGAAATCATAGCCCTGGAAAACATTTTGATTTCAGCCTAGTGAGACCCTAAAGCCCTGGCCAACTCCTACCCAGACTCTTGACCCAAGGAATCTGTGAGATAATAAATCTGTAGTGTTTTTAGCTACTAAGTTTATGGTGATTTTTTTCTATGGGAATAGAAAACTAAGACACTTAATCTTTCTTGTCTACCCCAGGCAGAACATCCTTTTGACTCTACAGGCTTCTGGTCACTACTTAGAGCTGCAATCACCTTATTTTGTAATGTTGGCTTATGGCTCTGTTTTTCTTTCTAGAATGTGAACTCTTTATAAGAAGCTAGGTGTAGTAGAGAAAACTTGATATTTGGAATCAATGTGACATATATTCTATACCTGGATCCATTGATTAATAGTTGTATGAATTTTGGCCGTCTATCGACTTCTCCAAACATCAGTCCTTATTTGAGAATGGCAATAACATGAGTAGATCAGTGGTTCTCAATTGTGGATAATTTTGCATTCCCCAGGGCTACATTTGGTAATCCTGGAGACATTTTTGGTTGTCTCAACTGGGTATGTGTGGGGGTACTACTTGCATCTAGTGGGTAGAAGCCAGGGATGCTGCTAAATATCCTATAATTCACAGGATACCTCCTTATTACATAGATTTATCTGGCCAAAAGTGTCAATGAGGCCAAGATTGAGAAATCCTTTACTAGACTAATAAAATTATTGTGAAGAATGTGAAATGACTTTCATCATGTTTCATCTTTTGAGAGAAGTGTTATAACTCCCTTATGAGGGGGCTCTAAATTATTGAGGGGGGTACCTTCATAAACTATACATGTGCTTTCCTTGCCCCCACAATATTCTGAATTTGTCCTCTTATCTTTTTATCATTCACCCAAAATCATTGCCTGCATTAAGAGATGTTACTAATGAGAATTTCCTGTGCAGGAAATAGTTTGAGAATCATTGGCTCTAAAACATAGTCAGTACTGAATGATTCCCTTTCCCATTCTGAGTTTTATGATTTTGTCTGATCTTTAATACCTACCTGAGTGCCTAACATATATCAGGAATTTGCTAATGCTTACTAAATGTCTGAATAGATGAATGTTCTTCTTTTAAAATAACATTTTTTTGTAATTTATTACTTCTGTAGCATTTTGCTTCTGTTACGTATTATAATATTTTGACAATTTAACATTATGATAAAAATTTAAAGAGAATAAAATTGCAATTGGAAACTGTATTACATTGGGCTATCGATTTAATGTTACTGAACCTTCTCTGAAGGAGGCGTAATAACCTCCATCTTGTAGGGTTGAAAGAATAAAAGGAAAGCTGGTAAGCTTCTCCCATCTTTCAAGACTCAACTCAAATCCCAGCTCTTGTGGAAGGCCTTTGGTAACTTTGTTGGTAACCACACTGTTCTCTTAAAGAAATTTTGTTCCCGTGTCAAATATTGCACATACCACATTGTGCTACAAGTATTTGTTTACCCTTCTGTTTCCTCCACTTGAGAAACATAAGGGTCATTTGTTTAATCAAACTATTTTATTTTAAGATCATCGTAAATTTAAATGTTGTTGTAAGAAATAATACAGACAGACCCCATGTGCCTTCTACCCAGTTACCTCAAAAGTATTAATACTACCTTACAAAACCATAAGATGTGAAACTCAGTTTGACGTTCATTTTGGGTGTTTTTGGCCTATGAATTTCACTTCACCATTTGTTGAAAAGATGATGTTTCCTCCATTGAATTCCTTTTGCACCTCTGCCAAAAATCAGTTGGGCATATTTGTATAGGTTTATTTCTGGGTTCTCTATTCTGTTTTAGTGATCTATATGTCCACCCATCTGCCAATACCACAGAGTCTTGATTACTCTTGTTGTATAATGTTTTCAAATCAGAATGATTCATCCTACTTTGTTCTTTTTCAAAATTGTTTTAAGAATTCTAATTCCTGGACATGAATAGAAATTTTTCAAAAGAAGATATAAGATTGGCTAACAAGCATATGAAAAAATGCTCAACATCTCTTATCATCAGGGAAATGTAAATCAAAACCACAATGAGATATCACCTAACTCCAGTGAGAATGGCCTTTATGAAAAAGTCCCAAAACAATACATGTTGGCGTGGATGCGGAGAGACAGGAACACTCATACACTGCTGGTGGGACTGCAAACTAGTGCAACCCCTGTGGAAAGCAATATGGAGATACCTTAAACAGATTCAAGTAGACCTACCAGCAATCCCATTATTGGGCATCTACCCAAAAGAAAAAAGTCATTCTATAAAAAAGACACCTGCACCCGAATGTTTATAGCAGCACAATTCACAATTGTAAAGATGTGGAAACAATCCAAATGCCAATCAATACATGAGTGGATTAGTAAAATGTGGTATATGTATACCATGGAGTATTAGCTATAAGAAATAATGGTGATATAGAATCTCTTTTGTTCTCCTGGAGAGAGTTGGAACCCATTCTATTAAGTGAAGTATCCCACGAATGGAAAAATAAGCACCACATGTACTCACCAGCAAATTGGTTTCCCTAATCATCACCTAAGTGCACATTTAGGAATAACACCAATTAGGTGTTGGACAGATGTAGGGGGTGGGGGGAGGGGATGGGTGTATACCTACATAATGAGTGCGATGCACACTGTCTGGGGAATGGACATGCTTGAAGCTCTGACTCGGGGGGGGCGGGGGGAGCATGGGCAATATACATAACCTGAACTTTTGTATCCCCATAATAAGCTGAAATTAAAAAACAAAAAATAAAAAAAAAATAAGAATTCTAATTCCTTTGACTTTCCATACAGATCATATAGAATAATTGTGTTTATATTTATGAAATATCTTGCTATGACAGTGACAGGAATTGAATGCATCTTTGGGGAGGGGAATGTGTCTTTACTATGTTGAGTCTTCCAATACATGGACATGGTTGTATCTCCATTTACTTACATACTTATATTTTCCTTGTTTTATTTCACTGATATTTTATAGTTTTCAGCCTACAAGTCCTATACATGTTTTGATAGATTTACACTTAATTATTTTATTATTTTTTAAGCAATTATAAATGGTATCATATTTTTAGTTTTGATTTTTATGTGTTCATTGCTAATGGTAAAAATAAACTAATTTTTGTATGCTTATATTATATTTTGCCACATTGTTAAAGTAATATTAATTATAGGAATTTTTAAAAAATAGATTCCTTGGGGGTTTCTATGTAGACAATTATGCCATCTGGAAATAGGAGCAATATTATTTTTTCTCTTCTAATCTGAATGTATTTTATTATCTTTTGTTTTCTCATTTCACTGGCTGTAACTTACAGCATTATGAATAAGACCAATGAGAACAGATACCCTTGCTTGTTTCCTATATTAGAGAAAAGGTGTTCTGCAGTGAGCAGGTATATGCAAACCCACCCCCAAAGGCTGAAGGAGGTCAGAGGCCAAAGAAAAAGGCTGAAAAATCCAGTTTCTCAGAACGAAACATTTAATAGGGACTTACCAACAGAAGCAATGTCTTGGGTACATCTTGGGAGATGATAGATCCCCACACCTGCCCTGCAGAAAGTTTTCTTTATATATAGCAAGGTTGTAGGGTAAAAATATGTGCAGCTGGTCATGTATCAGACTTTCTTGTGAAAACTCATGATCACTGGGAGGTTAGATAAGCATCTTTATGAGAGGTTATCAATGCTATAGACATTGTTTAAAGACCTTACTACAGAACGCTTTAGTATATAGGAATCAAACATGGGTCCTCATGGTGGTTTTGCTTCAAGGTGGTATCACTCTTGCCATGCAACTTGCTATTTTCCTGCAGAAAGCATCTAGTATATTACCATTAAGTATGGTGTTAGCTGCATGTTTTTTGTAGATGCACTATATGAAGTTGAGAAATTTCCCCTCTATTTGCATTTTTTAAAGATTTTTTATCTGAATAAGTGTTGAATCTTGTCAAATGTTTTTCTGCATGATTGAAAGTCACATGACTTTTCCTCTTTAGCCTATTGTTAATAATATGAAAGATGATATTGTTTGATTTTCAAATATGTAACTAGCCTTGTATTCCAGAAAAAGTCCCACCCTCACTTGGTAGTGGTATATAATTATTTTTATATATTTCTGAATTCTATTTGCTAATATTTTGATAAGAGCTTTTGCATCTATATTTATTAGTAATATTTTTACTGGCTTTGGTATCAAAGTAATACTAACTTCACAAGAGGAGTTGGAAAGTGTTCTCTCCTCTTTTATTTCCTGGAAGAGATTATGTTGAATTTTGTTAAGCTCTCTTTAAATATTTGGGTAGAATAATACAGTGATACTATCTAGCTCTGAATATTTCTTTTTTGAATTTTAAAATGAATTCATTTTTTAGTAAGTATAGGGCTACTCAAATTATTTATTTCATGTTGTATGAGCTCTGGTAGCTTGTATTTTTCAATGAATTGATCTGTTTTATCTAAGTTGTGTATGTATTTAGAATTGTTCATTGTATTCCCATGTTATCCTTTTGATGTCTGTAGTGTTTGCAGTGAAATTCCCCCTTTTAATTCATTGTATGGCTAATTCGTGTTTATCTCTTTCAGTCTCTGTCAGTGTTGCTAGAGGTTTAAGAATTTTATTAATCTTTTTGAAGGAGCATCTTATTGTTTAATTTATTTCACTATTGTTTTTCTATTTTCAATTTCATTTATTTCTGCTCTTTACTATTTCCTTCCTTCTACTTGCTTTGGTTTATTTTGGTTTTTTTCTGCTAGGCTCTTTGAGTTGGAAGCTTAGTTTATTGATTTGGGTTGTTTCCTTTTTTCCTAAAGTATGCATTTAATCCTATACAATTCTTTTCAGCACTGCTTTTACCGTATCCCACAAAGTTTGATAAGTATTTTTATTTTCCATTCAGTTCAATGCATTTTAAAATTTGTCTTGAGACTACTTCTTTGACCTATGAATTATTTAGTTTTGTGTTGTTTAGTTTCCAAATGTTTGGAGATTTTTATTGATTTCTAATTTGATTCCATTGTGATTGGAATCGTACTTTCTGTGATTTCAATTATTTTGTATTTGTTGAGATTTGTTTTATGGTTTAGGATATGATCTTCTCTTGGCAAATTATTCATGGATGCTGGAAAAGAATGTATATTGTGTTGGTGTTGGGTGGAGTATTCCATAAATGTTGATTAGATCCTGTTGGTTGATGGTAGTGTTGAGTTCCTCAATATCCTTGATAATTTTCTCCTTAGTTCTATCAATTGCTGAGAGAGGGGTTTTGAAGTGTTGAGCTATAATTGTGGATTTATCTATTTCTCCTTTTATGTCTATCAGTTTTGTTTCACAATTATTTTTGATCATTGATATTTCGCACATAGCCATTTAGAATTGCTATATCTTCATGGTAGTTTAACCCTTTTACCATCATATAATGTTCCTTTCTGTCTCTGGTAATTTTCTTAGTCTGAAGTCTTCTTTATCTAACTGAACTTTATGCCTGCTTTCTTTTAATTAATATGTGCATGATATATCTTTTTTCATCCTTTTGCTTTTAACTTATGTATCTTGTTGTATTTGAATTGAGTTTCTTGTAGACAACATAAATTTGGTCCATATTTTTAAATCTATTCTATGAATATTTGTCTTGTAATTGATATATTCATGCTATTACATTTAATTAAAATATTCCTATATTAAGATTTAAGCCTATTATTTTATTTTTTTCTTTGTTTTCTCTGCTTTTCCTTTTTCTGCTTTCTTTGCCTTCCTGTGGTTTATTTGCGCATTTTTTAGAATGCCATTTTGATTTACCTATAGTGTTTTTGAGTGTATATCTTGTCTTTCAGAGTCATATTACATTTGTTTTATATGTAATGTCTAGGATTTTTGACTGTACTTAGTAGGTGAAATAGGAAAAAGTATATGTACTATATCTTCCTGGAGAGCAGAAATTAACGGTCATTTTATTATTTATCTTTCAACTCCCAGCACCTAGAGGAGGTGAAGGTTGAAAGCGACAATGATGGAGAAATTATTGTTAAACTTTAAGACAGAAAACAAATGTAAAAAATTATTTTTCCACCATTTTAGTTTTTTATTATTATAGAAACTAGGAAAATGTCTACTTATTAAGAAAAATGGTAGATTTTAAGATTGTTGTTATTATTTTTCTTTATTTCATTTGGTGTTTACTCTAGTAAAGTGAAATAGTCAGGATGGGGGTGATGCAAAAAGAAGCAAATACCCATTAACATAGATGAGCTAATGCCAACAAGACCAATATCCACTTCAACCTGCCTGGTGAACAGGAAGTATAGGGAAAATATGCTCAAGTGAGCATGCTTTCTTTTGAATTAAGGTAAGCAGATTATTGTTTTTGTGTTAATGTAGATTGATTTCCCATTTCATCAATAAATCTGTCAAAGACAGGGTTATTGTGAAGAAAGTATGGCACAGTGGAGTGGGTTATCATATGACCCAGCAGCTGCTTTCACTTGTCAATATGTCACATATGAGCTGAGAAAACTATTGAGAATTGCTACTCTATCTAGAAAAGAAACAGAGCAAATTTAATTCAATGGAGTAATTAATACTTATATGAATGGTTGTTTGTAAAGCAAATTTTGTTAAGATGAATTGCATTTTTCCATTTGGATCCATTATATACTTCTTAGAGATAAACCTTCAGCAAATATAGTAGTCACATCACAGTCTAAAAGTCACTTGCTCTGATACTCCTTCTCTGACTGTATATTGCACATCCATTTCTTATAATAGTCATCCTACAAAATCCAAAGAAATATTCAGTTCCATAGTCTTATTCTAATTCAAGTTAAATATTCTCTTTGAAAACTGAGTACTTATTTTCATGAAATCTGTTTTCTTTTTGTAGTGCTTCGTTGATGAGATGATACCCTTGAATTGAATTATTTGAAGTGATGTAAAATGATTTTATATTGTTCAACATTTTGGTTCAATATTGATGTATTTATTTTTTCTGGTGTTTCTATTGTTCGTAGTACCACTTAAGATTAAGTATCTTCCTTCAGTTCTTTCTTGCCTTTTATTGTCCATGTCTTCTACCTTCCTCCACTTTGGTAAATTAGTGGGCTTCTTTTTGGAAAATTCATAACCCTGTTTTTTTGGACATACCTTACATTTTAGCAATAACAAATGGGCCTTTGTTATAAGGAAAGTATGATAGGCTTATCGATTACCTTTCCTGAAGGTGCAGCCTTGGATCTTCTTGGCTTCAATGAAATTAGCTAGGTGGTGGTCATGATTCAGAGCTTTGGGAAGTCATATAAATCAGGCAGCATGAAGTAAGTGCAGCCATAGCCTGAAGCTAATACTTCAGCTCACATGACTTGTCAGATGGTCAACTAGCCAATTATTATTACTCTCCCTGCCTTGAATTTTCTTTCACACTTTGTTCATCTAGCATAAATGTCACCTTTATAGGGAAGCCATTGCCTGTATTAGATAACTTTTCTTCCATGTGCTCATAGAATTTATTATGTCATTTGTTCAATCACTAGATATTTATTGTGTACTTATTATGTGCTAGGAATGACTAAGCTCCGTACAGTCTAGCACTTTGTGTGTCTCTCTGTTAAAAATTATTCAAATTCTTATTACCTAACATCTGTTGAACACCTATTTGGTATGTTCTTTGCTATGTATATTCCTGTGCGTGTACGCACTTTTACTTTTCTTTACTTCTTCACCCCTGGAGGACAGGAATAGTGTTTTTTTTTCACTTTTGATGATTTCGTACCTAGAATAGTGTACCTGCTCTGAATATATTTGTTGAATGAATGAAAGGATGAAAAGCAGGCAGGACTGACTTTTGTGGTAGAGAAAGGACTGTGTGTCATTGCACATGAAAGGATAAGGTTGTCTTTGTCTGTGGTATCTGTGACTCAGTTGATTCCATCACAAGCAATCCAGCCAAATTGACTCTCCTCAGGCATTGAGATGTTTTCCCTCAATCAGATTATGTGTCATTTACCATATACTACTTGAGCCAAAGTATGCTCCCCTGATGAGCATGACATTTTATTTGCATGCACATAAGCAAGTTCTTAGTGTTTAATTTGAAAGTGCAACCCCACTAAGAATTCATTTGTTTGTATTTGTTTAGATTTATTTGGAAGCTTTGTTTGGATGGGCACATGGGGGTGATCTGGGATGTGGAAGCCTGGAAAAGTTGATGAAAGCTGGTTCTCCCTTGAAGAAGGCATTTGGGATGAAGAAATGTGACCTTTAATCACCCTCTGACCTCTTTTTGCTTTTGTTCCAGGACATTCTATAAGTAGAAACTTCCAGACTTGTCAGTTCTTTTGTCTTCATTTTTTATGCGTTTGGTGTTTGAGATGTTTAGGTAGCGTATGCTTGAGGGGAATTTTCTGGTAGTAGGAAGGGGATGTTTGTGGGAAGTTTGTAAGGACTGACCTTCCCAGATTACTAACAGTTAAGGAGTAACTGTCACATCCCTGCAGATAAACTTTAGCTATTACCAATCCATCCAGGTAACTTTATGCTGCCTCAAGGAACTGGGCTGATATTTTTCCTGATTTTCTCAAAAATGTTATAAGTGCTGTGGATAGAGCAAGAGATTCAGTTTTGCTTTGAAGCAGAGTTGCCTCTATCCAGATAGTGAGGCAGCCCACCCTTGGTTTGTTGGGTCACAAATATTTCCTTTGTTGGGGGAAGTATTAACCATGAAAAAGAAGAAGTTAATTTTTGTTTCTCATATACAACAACTTTGCTTGGTATCTCTATTAAATGAAGCGGTATGGGTATATACCTCCCTGGCTTCATATATAGAGAAATTTAACACAGGTAATGAAATGGGAAACCCAAAACAAACACCAGGAGGAAGGAAATGGTTAGTTTAGCAGTCCTAAGCATCATCGAAATATTGCGTTCATTTTAAGGTAGCCAACAAAGAAGGCAGCCTTCTTCTCCTTGAGGATATCTGTTTATTTTGCAGTTAACTGAGAAGAAGAAAATTTTTTCCTGAAGTTTTTTGATTGAGGGTTCATAATTTAAATGGAAGCTATTGCTTTCAGGATTCAGAGGATTACAAAGAAATTTCTCATAGGTTTTAGTTCTATTAAGTTTGTAATGGCTTATGTTTACACCAAAGATTAACCCATACCCCTGTAGGTTTGTGCTGTTTCCTTTCCAGCTTCATTGTCACACAAAAACACCTGAATTCAACCACAATATTGGGGGAGAAAACAGATATATTCACATATACCCATAGACCCTTGAGAATGTTTTTATTCTTTTATTCCTATTAAAAGTGATTTATAACCAAACCAAGGAAAACCTCAAGTTACTGGTGTGGTGAGATTTATTATTACTACCTAAAGTCAAGCAGATTGGAAGGATTATATTTGGTTCTAAGGTTCATTCAATCACTGTGGCTTGGAAATCACCTTAAACTTGATTTTTTTTCCCCACAGTTAAGCCAGCATCTTATATTTACTCTCATCTGTAGGAGGTGAGGTAATTTCAGTAGAGCTTTTGGTTTATTAGTTTGTAGACTACTTAGATGTCTTGAGATTGGCTTACATAACTTGAAGTGCTGAGTTTCCAGTTTTCTAACTTTTCTCACCCTGTGACTGAGATGCATGTATTTTAATGTGAAATTACTTTGCTATATCTAGTGCTTGTCTCAGGAAATGTGAATGAAGTTGGTCAATCATATTTACTGTTTATATGACAGTCATAACATCTTTTTTATAGTACTCTAGTTTGGAAGGCATTTTCAAAATAATTAAATCATTTAATCCTTAAAGCAGTTTTTGAAGCAAGAAGGATAATATTATCTCCATGTTATAGAGGAAACATGTTCAGAGGGGTTAAACGGCTTGTTTGAGGTTATATGATTAGTAAGAGGAATAACCAAAATTAGAGAGGGTGAGGTCTCTGTCCACAACTGCCCACTAAACTGCAGAGCCCCTCAACTCTGCTTTAGACCAGAATCCAAGGAACAAGGTGATTTTCTCTTAAGTAACTAAATAAAAAAAGGTTCTTTTTGCATAGTGTCAAAGACAAAGTATGCACTTTTGAAACTATCTAAAAAATGCTTATAAAGCAAGAAAACAGCAAGTGGCTATGAATGGGGTCCTTTTTAAAGGACACACCCTCTGGTAGTATTAATGAAGGAACATTTAGTGTAAAAGCAAGTTTGAAAAGGTGTATTATTTGTGTATGTCATGTTTATTTGAATCCTCTGAGAAGCAGACACCAAGGCAGGATTAGACATAGAAGAGATTTGTTGGGGAAATTCCTGTAAGGGGAATGGGGCAGGGGACTGAAAAAGGTGGAGAGAACCTTCCAAGCATGTGGCAGGTCTGATCCCTGGGAGAGAGGAAAGGTAGATGGGATTGAAGGAAGAGTCTCAGACTGCACCTCTGTTCTAAGAAAGTTTGCAGCCAGGCTGACAGGGAGCCCTCGAGCCAAAATCCCCTGCAGAAGAGTCCTTCATCAACAGGACGGGGTCTGTGTTGGTATCCTTGCTGGGCTCAGTCACTGGCTGGGAGTAGCCTGTGGGAAGTATGGCCTCAGCCAGTACATGGTGGTGGATTCACAGCAGAGAAGCTGGGGCCAGTCAGTAAATTATATTCCCCACAGCCGGAGATCTGAGGGATACATTGTTATGGCCACCAAATATGTGTCATGATGGCATTCATTCAATTTCTACCTCTTTAAGAGTAAGGAGGAAACAAAACAATAGCAAATGTTCTTAGCAAAATGCAACAACACTGGGAGTAAAATTAGATGCTCAGTTATATCACCGCTAATAAACTGGACTCTAATATAAGGGAAGTGCTAAAAGAATTCTGGAAGACTTAATTCAAAGGTTTTATTTGTAATCCTTTTTGACAACCAAATTATGTGCTCTGTGAGAATAAGAATGAACTTTTTTTTTTATATAAACTATTGTTGTATTTCTAACACAAGTGCAGTGCCTGATCCATAGTAAGTGTTCAATAAATTGTTGTTGAACAAATGGGTGATTAAAGTTAAAGGATAAAGAAAGGGACGTGTTGCTATTTCTGAATATTTTTCTTTTCTCCAGTATGTAAATGACTTCCAAGGATGTTTCTTCATTAAGCTGATTAGCAATGAACTCTGCTAAGTTTCTGGAGTTGGGGAAAACTTGGAACTCCTAAGAAATCATTAAAGCCAACCCTCTCTGGTCTAAGAACCTTGCATCTGAGGACTTGAGTAGCAGACTTGGCCTTGCACAGTCTTTCATTCTATATGTTGGTCTATAAATGGGCAAGGTCATTTGTCCAAAGTGGATGCTTGCTTTTTATTAGCCTTCTTGTTTAGGGAGTCAAAGAAGTGCTAGGATGGCAAGCAAGGAGAGGGAGACGGAAACTGGACTCACAGGTGAGACTTCCACGTTTGTAAAATCAATAGAAATTCAATACTTAAATAACTTACTCACGAGTTTCAGGTTATGTCAAAGTCTGCTAGTGTGACATTCCAGTGCATGTTTCTGTCAATGAGACCCCTAATTCTCCAGACCCTTTGAATTCCTTTGATTCTTCCTTTCTCTCATATCCAACTATTTATCAAGCGCTGCCAATTCTTGTGTCATGTTATCTACTAAGATCCTTTCTTTTACTTTAGGAAACATTACTTAAGTGCCCTGATTATTCTGAATATCCCGGTGGGTTGCATCACTTTAAAGAGCTTCTGACCATGTGTCTATAAAGAAGTGTGATGCGCACCTGGGCTTCAGTCTCAGGTCTGCCTCTTCCCAGCAGTGGGACTTGGATGAAGATCACTTACCCTCTATTAGCCTCAGTCATCTAATCTGTAAGATGGGGATAATAGCACCTACTCCAGGGTGTGGAGGTGGACATGAAGTGAGATAATACGTGAAAAGCACCTATCACAGCAGCTGTAGCCTGATGGTATCTCTTTGCTACTAGGGAGCCCAGGTAACAGCCCTGAAACCACTGTCTGGTTAGTCTTTTGAGATAATTATTTCATTACCATCTTCAAATCAACTTTGTCTAGATTGGCTGCTCCTTTTTTCCAAATATCTCCAATGGGGTGTGGTCAAGGGACCCACAGAACAAATGCCGAGTTTATCAGTCTGCCATCCGGTGTCCTTTACAAGCTTCTGTTTCCCTAATTTGCTAATGTTCTGCTCTATTATTTTCTAAAGAGAGGCTCCTGCTCCACTGGAGCTGGTATATCCATGTTCCCTGCTATGCCCCACGGGGACACACCTCTGAAGCTCAGTCACACCTTTCCTGCTCAATGTGCCTCCCTTTTTCCTCCCACTGTATTGTTTTCAAAGCCCAGTGCAAGTCCCTTCACTTCAAACAGCCCAGCCCCAGTAATGCCAGTTCCATTGCTTGCAGTGTGACCCAGTGTACTTACTTTACCTCTCTGGGCTTCTCTTTCCTTATCTGCAAAAATGATGGTGGATAATACCTACCTCATAGCATTGTAGAGAGAATTAAATGAGATAAGATATGTATAGCTAATAGAGAAATGCCTGCCATAGATCAGCTGCTTACTAAATATTAACCACAGTTATTGCACCTGCCTTGTTCCTGAACTCCTCTGTAGCAGGTTTTTGCAGTGGTGACCACCTATGGCTCCAAACACCGATGGGACACCCAGTACGTAAATATGTATTTTTTTCTATTGGCTTGTACTGAAAGTGCAACTTCTAATATGATTCCTAAATGATGTTAAAATTGGGTCCCCAAAAAGATGAAATATTATTGGTCTGCCATCTATTTGAGAATTAGTAAAGCTTGCAAAAAATCTTTGTCTATCTTTTTAGGAAAATCTCCAGTCCCCTCAAAGGAATTTTTTAATGTTTGAGGGCAGAGACATTGTTTTTATGAGTGTCAGACACAACACTTTTTGTTTTGAGATACAATTTAAATACAGTAAAATTCACCTTTTTTTAAGCATGATTTTTATGAATTTGGACAAAAGTGTGTTGTGTAACCACCACGACACCAAGAAATAGGATGCTTCCATCACCTGCTCCCTCCCCTAAAATCCTCTCTCGCCTATAGTAGTCAGGCTCTCCCCCCACACCTAATCCCTAGTAACCTTGATTTATTCTCTATCCCTATACTTTTGCCTTTTCCAGAATGCCATGTAAATAGAGTCATACAGTGGATAGTCTTTTGAGTCCGACTACGTTCACTTAGCATAATGCATTTGAGATTTACCCATGTTGTAGCACGTATCATAGTTTGCTCCTTTTTATTGCTGAATAGTATTCCATTGTATGGATGTTTGTCTACTTATCAGTTGAAGGACAATATAATTTTTTACATCTTGTGTCCATTATGAATAAAGCTGCTATGAATGTTTATGGAGTTGTTTGTATGTAATCATAAGTTTTCATTTCACTTGTGTAAATAACTAGGAAGTACATATGATAAGTGGTATGTTTAACTGTGTAAGGAATTGCTAAGGCACTTTCCAGGGTGGCTTTGCCATTTTCCCCTTTTACCAGCAGGGTATGAAAGTTTAGTTACTCTGCATCCTCACCAGCACTTGGTAAGAAGACAGCATATAATAAGCACTGAGTGTTTTTACAGTAATTCTTCTCTATGCTGCTTACATTAATTCTATTGCTCTTGCTATATCCTCTCCCTCAACAATCTCCCCTTTGAATTAACTAACTTTTCAGTATGACTCAATTTCTCTCTGGAAGCCAGAGCTCCTTTTCATTAAAAAAAATACTGGGTTTGGCAGTCAAAGAAGCCACGTAGGTTTTATGCTTTATTAAAAGCAAAACTGAAAAACCAAACACAATAGATTTTGTGTTGGAGGGGCGAGATAGGAGCAGAGGATGGATATTAATAATTTACTATCTTCAGTTTCTAGGGAGTGAGGAAATCCTTTGATATTAGTTCAATTAAAATGGCACCCTATTTTAGCTCACCCTCCTCCCAGCTATATATTTCTCTGGTTGCCTGATTGGACCATTCGGTGTTTTCTGTGAGCAAGTTTTTGTCTGAAGCCCACCAACTGCAGTGAGGGGAAAGGTAGGCAGAGAGAAGTAATGAGGCATTACCTAGGTGTTAACAAAGGGCTACAGTTAGTTAAGAAGAGAGAATGTGGAAATGTGATGATAAAGAACTTCTGATTAGGTTTCATGGGAAACAGAATTTTCAAGAAGCCCTATAAAAGGATATTAAAAAAAACAGCACTTCCTATATAGGAGAGTTAATGCCAATCTGCTGGCATGGATTGGAAAGATCAGCAAGAGAAAGCTCTGGTGATTTACCTTTAGTTGTAGTTATGAGCTAAACACAAACAAATTCATGGAAACCAGAGACAATTTCATTCAGAAGGGGTAATATATTGGCCCAAGATATGAATAGAAAATTAAAAACAAAGCAAAAACAAAAATGAAAAGAAATACAAAACATCTTTTCTGTCTTTATAGTATACTCCTTGAGTAATCTTGAACAATTTTCACCAGGTTTTTGTCCTGCAAATCATCCATCCATGAAAAGACATAGGGAGTATTTGAGCAAAAGATGCTAAAAAAATGATGCTTTTTTAAGACTATAACTGTGGTCAATATGATTGGAATGGAAGAGGCCTCAGGGATTAGCAGATAGAACTTCTGAATGGGGATTAGAGAACTCAGGGACTAGACTTAAATTGCTGACAATTTTGTGACCCCAGGAAACCATGTATTAATCTTCCTGAACATCAATTTCCTTACAAATGAAATCAAGGTTATTTGAGTGGGTGACTTTTAAAATCCTTTCTAGCTTTAAGATCCCATTTTTCTAAAAGTAAAAAGAGTGTAAATGATCAATTATCTTTTTAAAATACCTTGCTATGGTTTTTGGGTAGAGAGGTAGGAATAGGTAGTTTAGTTTCCATAGTTTAAAGTGACATGGATCCATTTATGAGAACCGTTTCCTTAAATTGTTTTAAAATTCTGATACATGTTTTATGGATGTTTGAATTGTAAATCTTTGCAATTATTTTCTAAAGCAATTTCAGGTCTCTATTGTTGACTGGGCAGATTAGCCAAGGAAAACCACACCACAACCATCTTGAGACTGTAACTGGAATATGTTATGCTAAAACTGTTTTCTATTTTCATTACAAATGTCAGAGGAATCTATGTACATAACAGCAATTTTAGTTTCTCCTGTTCCTCATTGCCTTATGTGTTCTTTGAATTACAGGAGTATATGGTATTTCCCATATGCTCTGATTTGATTTACTGCTCCTTTCAGTTGGATTTTTACTAACCTGTGAAGAAGGGAGGTGTTACAAGACACTGAAACTCATAATGTGGGAAAGGTCAAAATAGTACTGAATTCAAGGATGAAGAATGAGTGTCAGACAGAGTTGTATTCATTGCCTTTGCTCTCAGAGCCTTCTTTTCCCCATTGTTCAGACAGTGGCTACAGAGGCAAGAGTGTGGAGGGCAGCCTCAACAAGAGTACAGACCATCTGGTGAGTTGAGCCTCAGGGCATGGGACTTCGGTAATCAATCAGGTGGTAAGACTGAGACCAGTTTTAATTAGGAAAAGTAACTTAATACTGGGAAATAGGGTCTGTTATGCTGACACCACAGACAGAGCTGTACCAAGATGGAAAGGGATACAAGGAGCAATTCACTTTCATTTAGGGAGTGCTTGAGGCTTAATGTAAATTTACAACATGATATAACTGTTGAGTTGCAGAAAACAAATAAATTTTTACTTGCAACACATTGGATGTCATTTTGCTACAGGTAGACTGATCAAATCAACAGTTAATTAAATAACATATCTCAGGGGTGGGGAACATTTTCATGTTGGAAGGCCTCATTAATTTAGCTGTAATCAAATAAGACCACATTTAAGAAAGCTGAAGTAGATATACTTAAAAACTTAGATATACTTAAAAATGTACAGTATTTTACAAAATTCAAACTACTATGTACTTAGTAATTTCAAAAACTGAAAACTATTTGTTAATTTTAAAGTTAACTAACCTTTTAATGACTTTGTTGTGTTTGCTTTTTGTTGGAAAGTATTTATTTATTTATTTAAATATGTGTACCTTTTCTTGGGGCTCTTCATATTTTTTTATTTTTTTTATTTCAGCATATTACAGGAGTACAAATGCTTAGGTTACATATATTGCCTTTGCCCCACCCTAGTCAGAGATTTAAGCATGCTCACTGCTCCCCTTAGTTGTAAATATACCCATACCCTCTTCCCCCCTCCCACCTGCCCAACACCCTATAAATATTACTACTGTATGTGCATATAAGTATGGATCAATTAATACGAATTTGATGGTGAGTACAAGTGGTGCTTGTTTTTCCATTCTTGTGATACTTCATTTAGTAGAATGGGCTCCAGCTCTATCCAGGATAATACAAGAGGAACTAGATCACCATTGTTTTTTGTGGCTGAGTAGAACTCCATGGTATATGTATATCACATTTTATTAATCCACTCGCTTGGGTTGTTTTCACATCTTTGCAATTGTGAATTGTGCTGCTATAAACATTCAAATACAGATGTCTTTTGTTATAGAATTTCTTTTTTTTCCTTTAGGTAGATGTCTGGTAATGGGATTGTTGGATCAAGTGGTAGTTCTACTTTTAGCTCTTTGAGGTATTCCATATTACTTTCCATAGAGGTTGTACTAGTTTGCAGTCCCACCAGCAGTGTATGAGTGTTCCTATCTCTCCACATCCATGCCAACATTTATTGTTTTGGGACTTTTTGATAAAGGCCATTCTCACTAGAGTTAAGTGATATCTCATTGTGGTTTTGATTTGCATTTCTTTGATTATTAGAGATGTTGAGCATTTTTATATATGTTTATTGGCCATTAATCTGTCTTCTTTTGAAAAGTATCTGTTCATGTCCTTTGCCCACTTTTTAATGAGGTTGTCTGATTTTTTTCTTGATGATTTTCCTGAGTTCTATGTAGATTCTAGTTATTAGCCCTTTATCAGATGTTTAGCATGTGAATATTTTCTCCTATTCTTTAGGTTGTCTGCGCTGGTGATAGTTTCCTTGGCTGTGCAGAAGCTTTTTAATGTGATCAGGTCCCATTTATTTATTTTTGTTGTTGCTGTGATTGCCTTTGGGGTCTTCATAAATTATTTGCCTAGGCTGATGTCTATAAGTGTTTTTTCAACATTTTCTGCTAGAATTCTTATGGTTTCATGCCTTAGATTTAAGTCTGTTATCCATTGTGAGTTGATTTTTGTGAAAGGTAAGAGGTGAGAGGTGCAGATCCTGTTTCAGTCTTCTACATGTGGCTATCCAATTTTCCCAGCATCATTTATTGAATGAGGATTATTTTCCCCAGTGTGTGTTTTTGTCTGCTTTGTCAAAGATCAGATGGCTATATGAGGATGGTTTTATATCTGGGTTGTCAGTTCTGTTACATTGGTCTATGTTTCTGTTCTTGTGCCAGTACCATGCTGTTTTAGTTACTATAACCTTGTAGTATTGCTTGAAGTCTGGTAAATTTATGCCTCCCAATTTGTTCTTTTTGCTTAAGATTGCTTTTGCTATATGGGGCCTTCTCTGTTTCCATACGAAGTGTATAATTATTTTTTCTAGATCTATGATAAATGATGCAGATATTTTGTTAGGGATTGCATTGAATCTTTAGATCACTTTAGGCAGTATGAACATTTTAACAATGTTGATTCTGCCAACCCATGAGAATGATATGATTTTCCACCTGTTTATGTCCTCTGCTATTTCCTTCCTCAGTGTTTCATAGTTCTCCCTGTAGAGGTCTTTCACCTCCTTAGTTAAATATATTCCTGGATATTTTCTTTCCTTTGTTGCTGTTGTGAAGGGTATTGAGTCTTTGATTTGGTTCTCAGGTTGACTGTTGTTGGCGTATAGGATTGCTACTGATTTCTGTACATTGATTTTGTAACCTGAGACTTTGCTGAATTTGTTTATCAATTCCAGTAGTCTCATGGCAGAATCTTTGGGATTTCCTATATATAATATCATATTGTCAGCAAAGAGGGATAGTTTGACCTCTTCTGCCCCCATTTGGATGCCCTTGATTTCCTTCTCTTGTCTGATTGCTCTGGCTAGGACTTCCAGCACTAGGTTGAATAGAAGTGGTGATAGAAGGCAACCTTGTCTGGTTCCAGTTGTAAGTGGGAATGCTTTCAATTTTCCTTGTTCAGTATGATGGTATGTGCGTTTGTCATATATGACCTTCTATCATTTTTAGATAAGTCTCATCTATGCCTATTTTGTTAAGTGTTCTTATCATAAAAGGGTGCTGAATTTTGTCAAATGCTTTTTCTGCGTCTATTGATAGGGATCATATGGTCTTTATTTTTACTTCTATTCATGTGTTGAATTACATTTATAGGTCTGCATATGTTGAATCATCCCTGCATCTCTGGGATGAAGCTTATTTGATCATGATGGGTTATTTTTTTGATAAGCACCTGAATTTGATTTGATAAGATTTTTTGCATATATATTCATAAGGGATATTTGTCTGCGGTTTTCTTTTTTCATTGCATCATTTTTTGCTTTTGGTATTAGGGTGATGTTGGTTTCATAAAACGTGTTGGGGAGGATTCCTTCCTTCTTGATGTTATGGAGTAATCTCTGCAGGATAGGCACCAGTTCTTCTTTGTAGGTCTGGTAAAATTCAGGAGTGAAACCATCTGGTCTGTGACTTTTCTTTCTGGGAAGGTTTTTTATTGCTGCTTCAATTTTGGTACCTGATATTGGTCTGTTCAAGAATTCTATTTCTTCCTGATTGAGCCAAGGGAGGCTGTGAATTTTTAAGAATTTGTCCATTTCCTCCACGTTTTCAAGCTTATGCGCATAGAGGTTTTTATAGTATTCATAGATGATATTTTGTATTATGGTATCCGTTGTAATTTCTCCTTTTTCATTCCAGATTGAGCTTATTAGAGTCCTTTCTTTTCTGCTTCTCATTAATCTAGCAAGAGGTATGTCAATTTTGTTTATTTTTTCAAGGAACCAACTTTTTGGTTTATTAATCTTCTGTATAATTTTTTTTATTATTGGTTTCATTTAGTTCTGCTCTGATTTTTGTTTTTTCTTTTCTTCTTCTGGGTTTAGGGTGAGTTTGTTCATCCTTTTCCAGTTCTTTGAAATGATTCATTAGACTGTTGGTTTGTGATCTTTCTGTCTTTAGGATGTAGACATTTGTGGATGTGAATTTTCCTCTCAAGAATGCTTTAGCTGTGTCCCACAGATTTTTATAACTTGTGTCTCTTTTATCATTTAGTTAAAGAATCTTTTGATTTCCATCTTAATTTCCTCCTTAACACAATAATTGTTCAGAAGAAGGTTGTTTAGCTCCCATGACTTTGTGTAGAGATGAGAGTTTCTGTTGGAGTTGATTTGTAATCTTATTCCACTGTGGTCTGACAAGATGCATGGTATAATTTCTATTTTTCTAAATTTGTTGAGACATGCTTTGTGGCCTAGGATATGGTCAATCTTAGAGAATGTCCCATGAAGTGATGAGAAAAACATATATTCAGTGGTTTTTGGATAGACTGTTCTGTAAATGTCAGTGAGGCCCATTTCTTCTAGAGTTCTATTTAAGTCCATTGTTTCTTTGTTTATTTTCTGTTTGGAGGCTCTGGCCTATTCTGTCAGAGGAATGTTAAAGTCCCTGGCTATAATGGTGCTGCCATTTATCATTTTGTTCAGATCAAGTAGTATTTGCTTTATGAATCTGGGTGTACCTGAGTTAGGAGCATAAATATTTAGAATTGTTATGTCTTCTTGTTGAATTGTACCCTTCACCATTACATAGTGACCATCTTTGCCTTTCATTACTTCTGTTGATTTGAAGACGAAGTTATATGAAATCAGAACTGCTACGCCAGCTTTCTTTTGGCTTCCATTTGCATGAAATATTGTTTTCCATCCCTTCACCTTGAGTCTGAATGCATCCTTGTGGATTAGACGTGTTTCCTGTGAGACAGCATGTACTTGGCTTGTGTATATTTATCCCTTTGGCCAGCCTATGTCTCATTAGTGAGCAGTTCAAGCCATTCATGTTTATTGAAAGAATTGATAAGTGGGGTAGATTTCTGTTTGTCTTGTTGAGTTGAACTTTGTTGCTTTGTTTTCTCTCTTGAGCCATTGTGGTATTTGGCCTTTTACCTTTAGCTTTTGGATGAATTTACACTGGTGAGTGTTTATTGTGCTGTTCTGTGTGTAATGCTGTTCTGAGTACCTCCTCGAGGGCAGGTCTTGTATTGATGAATTCTCTCAGTCTTGTCTGAGAAGGTCTTTATTTCTCCTTTGTCTAAAAAACTTAGTTTTGCAGGGTACAAGATTCTAGGCTGGGCAGCAGTGTTCTGTTTGAGAAGAGTCAGAATGGGGCCTTGGTCTCTTCTGGCTTGTAAGGTCTCAGTTGACAAGGCTGTAGTTAAGTCTGATGGGTTTTCCTTTGTAGGGTACCTGCTTCTTTTGCCTTACAGTTCATAGGAGGGCCTCTTTCATGGTTATTTTTGCCAGTATTATGACTATGTGTCGTGGTGTTTTCCTGTTTGCAATGAATCTCCCAGGAGTCCTGTGAGCTTCTTGTACTTGGATATCTATATTTCTAGCAAGACCAGGGAAATTTTCCTCTGTTATATCCTCAAATAGTTTATCCAACCCTTGTGTGTTTTCTTCTTCACCCTCAGGGATGCCTATAATTCTCATGTTAGCCCTCTTAACATAATCCCAAATTTCTTGTAGGCTTTGTTCTTTTCCTTTATTTCTCTTCTCTATCTCTGTGACTGACTTGTTTAATTGAAAGTTATTATCTTCAATCCCTGAGATTCTTTCTTCTATTTGATCTACCCTGTTCCTGAGGCTTTCCACTGTGTTTTGTAATTCCTTGAATAAATTCTTCATTTCTGGAAGTTCTATTTGATTTTTCTTTAATATTTTAATTTCTTTAGTGAATTTTTCTTCCAAGTCCTGTTTTTTTTTTTGTTTTTGTTTTTTTTTTGTTTTGTTTCTTTGTGTTTGGTATCCATTTTTTCTTGCATATCATTCAGTTTTCTTACGATCCATGTTCAAAATTCTTATTCTGTCATTTTAGTGTTCTGAATTTGGTTCATATTCATTGCCAGAGAGCTGGTGTTCCCCTTTGGGGGTGTGGTTTCAGTTTGTTTTTTCATACTTCCAGAGTTTTTTCATTGATTCCTTCCCATCTGTAGCAGCTATTGCTTCTTACCTTTGGATTTTGTTTAGACATTGACAAGCTCAGTTTAGTCTCTGAGCCAGTAGGTGATGCTTATAGAGGAGATTTGACCACACCCTGTGTGTTGAGTCTGTAAATGCAGTAAAAAGGCATGAGTCATGCAAATTGACCTCCCTGTCAGTAGGTGGCACTTGCTGGGAGGAGCAGGCTGCAGTGTTGTTTTTGGGTCTTGTAACCTGCTCTTCTTCCTCTGGAGAGGCACTCTAGTGCCTCAGGTGGTGGGTGGGGCCCTGAGACTTCCAGATGTGTCTTTATTCTCCTCTTCAGCTGAGGTAGGTGAGGGAGTGAGGCTGGGTGGGGCTGGGTTGGGTGAGCCTGCCCTCAAGCTCCACAAATGTTGTTAGCAGGGGTGAAAGGTCTGTTCTCTGCTAGGAAAAGCTGTCAGGAAGGAGCTGAAATGGCCCCACTCAGCCAAAAAGTCTGTGAGTTGAGGTGGGGCTGTCTGAAACCTGTAGTCTGGAGCAGGCCTTGCTCCTTTCCACCCTCCCCCATTCCAAGGTTTCTCCTGGGCCTCTCCTGGCAGGCAGGACTTCAAGCTAGTGGATCTCCCCTGACTGTGATTCCAGCCTAGAGGTTTCCTGCCCAGGATCACAGCCTGAGCTTGGAGCATGGCCCTCCCATGGGAGGAGGGTTGCCCCTCCAGCAAGCTGCAGCTAGGACCCACTCTCATTTGCCCCTGAAGGCACACACACCACAGTAGACTAGTTCACAAATATCCCTTCTGTGCCCCCAGGCAATGTGATTGAGACTTGGGTATGTGGGATCTGGTCTACAGGCCTTTTCCCCTGCTCTGGAGATCAATTCCTGACCCTAACAGGAAGGAGAATGCTGGCTCAAATCACCCACGGGGTGCCCAAGCTAGATCAATGTCTCTGTGCCTTGGGGTTTGCCCTGCTCTGTAGGAGTCACCAGGCAAGCAGCACCTGGGAGGCTGGCAGGTAGGGGGCTCACAGTCTGAGTACCCCTCAGTCCACTGTAGGGCCCCAAAAGGAAAGGTCCCATTCCATGTGGATGCTTCCAGGTAGTGGCTAAATTGTCTCTCTCTGCAGCCATGGGTAGGAGAGGGGAAGGGGAGAATGAAGCAATATGGTGCCTGCTTGGGCTTGGGTCTGTGGGGCAGAAGGTGCCCCGAGGGAGCTGGGAGCCCTGTGCCCTGTCCACAAGAAGCTCACCGCTCATTGGCAGCAGCTATCTCTGGGTTGGTGTTGGCAGCTCTCTCCAGCAGCTCAGGAGCCTACCAGCTGTCCCAGATGCAAGGGAATGGAAATTGAACCATTCCACCTATCATTGTCACTGGTCTCCAAGCCTCTCGGGGTTTAGACCCTGCTGATGTCTTTTTCTTTCCAGTTCTGCTCAGCAACCTCTTCCCATGGAGTCTCCTGTAGGTTCAGGCACCCTTCCTTTTGACCCTCATCTGATCTATGTTTGTCTGCCTGTTTGTGTTTTTCACTTTAATCTATAATCTTTCCTTCTTGCAGAGACACTCTGGCTGGAGGTGTTTCTTGTCCCCCATCATGCCTCTCTGAAAGTATTTAAACATTTGGTTGCAGCATGGAAATCCTCAGTTTCAGTTGATCTTCTGGATGGGTATCAGTCATTTGTGATGTTAAGGATGTCTTGATTTGGGTTAGGTAGGAGAATGTAGATTCACAGCAATAAGTGGTTAAAAAGCAAGAAAGCATTTTTTGGACATGTTGCCGAAGGCATGGGTAGTCTGCATTTTTCCAAATTTCAATTGTATTTTTCTTAACATCAAACAATGACTTTAAAATGCCTTCTGAGAGTTCAATCAATTCCATGTGTAGTTCTTTAGGTGCCTTAGTGATATCAACTAGGTGAGGTTGAAACGCTAATTTGAGTGTGAGGTCATGATTCTCAAAGTCAGTGAACCTTTCATTGTATTGTCCAATTAAGAAGTCTGTAACTGCTGTGTATTCTTTAAGTGATTCACATATATCATCCTGCTCATCAATGACCTTTGCTAACTGGGTAAAATGTTCATCTGAAATTTTTTTTGAAAGAGTATTTTGAAAAAAGCTGTCTTTTTCCAAAATGCTTCAATTTTTTGCTACATATCATATGTACACTTAGTTTTACCTTGCCAAGAAATATTCAAGTCCTTTTGATTTGACAGGCTATCACACAGAAATGCTGCATTCCTATAGAAATCTTCTTTCAATAATTCACACTGCTGATTCTGTCCTTCATATAATTTAACTATCTGTTCTCACAGAGACAAAATTTTGGCTAACACCTGTCCCTGAGATAGCCAATGCACTTTAGAATGATATGGCAAACCCACACTGCATACCTCATTGTTCAACTTTAGCATGTTACAAAACTGATGATGCCATGTTGCATTTGCATAAATATAGTTAATAATACTTACAACTTTTTGCAAAGTGTCACTTAAAATAGTAGCTTTAGCACAGTGATTTAGCTGATGCAAGATATGATGAAAAGAAATGAGAACATCTGGATCTGTTAATACTTTTTTAAATCTGTCCAATAAACCCTTCATATTTTCCTGTCATGGAAGGTGCAGAGTCTGTACATACACTCACTAAATTCATCAAATTCAGTCCAACTTTATAACATTTAGACATTTATCTTGAAAGTTGTTGAAGATATCTATTCCCCATGTTCTGTTCGTAAGTGTGCCCAAAGCGAGTAACTCTTCATAGCAGAGAAAATGTTTATGACCTCAATGAAGTATAAATGACTTTTTCCAAGTCAGTAGTATCAGCTGATTCATCCAAAGTGATTGAATGATAGATATTTTCCTTTTGAAGTATTGCATGAAATTGTTCTGTTAAGTTGAAGCTTAATTCATGCTGCTAATCAGTTAAGGTTCTTGAAAGAGGCAGTTGTTTTGTACTTTGAGATGTTATCAGGGTCTAAGCATCCTACAACTTCGACAATGCATTGTTTGACAATTTCTACATCACTGCAGGCTTCCCTTTTTCCCCAGTTATATAAACTACTTTATAAGTTGCTTCAGTGGTGTTATTTCCAGGTCTTTTTTGCTGCTCGATAGAATTGTCTTTGCTTTTGCTTTTCATCTTTTAATTTCTGTAGTACAACCTTCCACAGCTCTTTCTCTAAGTTAAAATATTTGTGGTCCTTATGAGTGTTATAATGTTTATGAGCATTAAAGTTTTTGATGTTAATATTTCAGTATCACAAAGCAAGCAAATTATCTTATCTTTAGCAGAAACAAGGTAATATTGCAAGTCCCAATCCTCATTAACAAATCTGTTTTCTTCCTTTAGTGGTCTCTTGGTCTTCTTTGACAGGATGGGCTGTTAAGCAGACAGAATTAAAAAGTCCTGTCAAGCTGCGCAGCTATTCACAAATTTCACTTCGAACAGAAACACACTGCACCATTGTCAAAAGCTGATAATAGACTGGCGTACTAGACTCCCATAAACTCTTACCAACCAGCATCGTACAGTAGTGGCACCAGTCAGGCAGGGGAAGTTAGAACTAAATCATGAGCATAGCAGCTGTCAATTTAGTGTTTATGCTGGTCAATCTGGGAGGATTGTTTCATTGAAACTTATTTTATTCTTTGATATTTTAAATATGTTCATTTTAAAAATAAAAAATATAAAAGATGAACAAAAATGTAGTAATAAAAATAAAAGAATTTGTTCTGTAAAATTTGGATTCAGTCAAAAGGCCTCACTTAAGGACCTAGAAGGCCACATGTGGCCTTAAGATTGCAGGTTCCCCACCCCTGATACACCCTTTTACTGGACTACATTGGCAAAACCAATGAGTCATGTTACATAAGAACGTTACCAATTTTCTTTTTCACTTTGTGGTATTATTTTTTAGGTGCAGTAGTAGACAAATTATTATAAAAAGGTATTGATGGGGATTGTGGCAGGATGTAGCATTGGCCACAGGCTAGCACTCATGAAATACTTATTAAATAGAACCTCTTCTGATATTACCCATCTACTTTCCAAAGATATAGTATTTTGGACATTTTTTTTCCTGATCTATTAGTGGTGTAGTGGGAAGAATCCTGGTCTCATAGCTAGCACTAACTACTTGTTTAGTACTTTTAACTTATCCAGAACTCCTTTTTATTATCTACAACAGGGGTCAACAAATTATTGTCTACAGACCAGATGCAGCCTGCCACCTGTTTTTGTGAATAAAGTTTTATTAGATTATAGCTGCTCTCATTCTTTTACATAATGCTTATGGCTGTTTTCACCTATAATGGTCAAGTTGAGTAATTTTGACAGAGACTATATAGCAGGCAAAGCCTAAAATACAGTATTTATCATCTAGACTTTTACAGAAAAAGTTTGCCAATCCTTGATCTACAATGTGAGGGACATGGGTCACTCACTTTCAACCTTTTTTTAATTGGTGAGACCTGTTTTTCAAACTAAATATTGTGCAAAACTCTAATATACAAAACAAACAAAAAGTTCTGTGGTTGAAGAAGTGGTTAGGATTGAAGAAATATGTCCAATTTGGCTCTCCCTGCCTTCTAAGTTATTGCCAAAGACTCCCATGGCTCTAGTGTGAAAACCCTTTGAAGAGGTCATCTCTAAAATATTTTACAGTTCTGTAACTATCGTATCTTTGGAAAGGTGGTGGGTAATATCATATATTTTTTAGCACGTATGAAATAAGGAGAATTCAGTGATAGATTTCTTTTGTTTCCAGTCTTCCATTCTTAGGTCATAGCAAGGCTTCATTTGTCTTCAAGGCAATTTCAATCGGTAGTACTGTTACAACTGCGGTGATTCTACAAAACGATGTATGCTGTATGGCAAGTCATTGAAGTCTTTGTGTTTCTTGGAAAACTTTTGTATACTGATAAAAGAGGAACTGAAGCAACACTTTTAAAACAGACCCCAAGGAGGGAATCTATCAAAGCATAATGTCTCAACTGCTTCATGTAAGTTTTCCTTTCAAAGCATGGACCAATGGGTAAATTGTTTATTTCCATACACTTTAAACCAGCTTTTCTGATTATGGAGACAGCAAAGGAATTGGATGTTTTCTAATAGCATAATAAAATCCAATTCAGTTAGTGTTTATGAAGTGCCCACAGGGTGTGGGCTATTGTATTAGACAGGATAAAAATCTCTGTGATGCTCATTTTCTCATTAGTGCATTTCTAAGGCCTATTTTACCTTCCCAAATAACTTGGAAAATTTCAGTTCACTGGAGAAAGAACCCAGTGAAAAATATGTCCTTGTCTCTTGACTTTTTAAGTGTATAAAGGAGCAAAAATGATAGTGAGATGGGATGGGGGTAGAGGAAAGTAATTAATAGCTATGGACTATCATATTAATTGTCTTATGCTATAGTATTTCATAAAATTTTCTCCTTTATTTTTTACAACAATTTATGAAGCAGGTCTTAAATTATATACATGTAAAACAGCAACTTCTTGAAGTCACATAACAAATAAGTGGTAGAACAGGGATTCTGAAGCAGGATCTGAAACATCAAATAGTAGCATCCGTTAGCTCTGGCTCAAATACTTAAACACCTAATATGTACTCATGTAAATGCCCATATAAATAAATATATCCCAAATCACATAAAGCTTGGAATTGTCACCCCACATGCATAGGACAGCATTGTTTGTATAGTGAGTGACCTATATAACTTGGGAAAGGATCTTGGTTTTCTGTCCAAATAGATAATAGGGAGCTGTCTTAGCATGAGATCAAGAACAGGAATATATCCTTCCCTTCAGACCAGGGGTTAGCAAACATTTTCTGTAAAGGGCCAGGCAGTAAGTAGTTTAGGCTTTTCAGGCCACATGATCTCTGTTGCAACTACTCAACTCTGCCATTGTAGCACCAAAGCAAACATAGCCAAATGTAAACAAATGAACATGGCCATGTTCCAATAAAAGTTTATTTATGGACATAATTTCAATAATTTTAACATGTCATCAGATTCTTTAGATTTTTAAAAAATTATTTAAAAATGTAAAACCATTAATTCACAGGTTATACCCAAGCATGGAGTGGGTTAGATTTTGCTGGTTTTGTTGGATTTGAGCCATTGTTTGCCAACTCCTGTTTCGGGCCAGTGGTTCCCTGACACTGTGTAAAAATCAACTGAAAAGCTTGCTGAAAATGGTTTCCCAGACTTCACTTTTAAAGGTTCTGATTTAGTAGATCTGGGGCGAGGTCTAGAATATGTATATTTCAAAAACCATAGAGATAAATTTTGGCTACATCAGTCAGGGCTCCAAATGGAAATAGGAGGCTCACTAAAATTAGGATAATTCACAGAGTTTTATTTATATGAGCACTAATTAGAAAGGTGTGGGCAGGGTGTAGGTGAGCCACAGGGATAATGCAGAGAATCCAGAGCTAGCAGCAGATCTGTTCCCAGTAGGCCTAAAGAGAGAAGGAAGGGTCACTGGAATGCAGAGGGAGAGAGAGGTGTTGGAGAAGTCCCCCTGGAGAGGGGTGAGGTTGAGGGGGCCTCCATCCAAGGCAACATTGCAAGACAGGGGAATAATGTGCTGATTTCACTTTCTCCCCTCTCTCAATCACATGCTGAGGGCCCCCTTGACTAAATCTAATTAGAACCTGGAAGCACCAGAGTCTTATTGATGTGATCCATACTGATCAGCCTTCTGTAGCAAGGCAGGATGGAGAAAACTGAAGAGAGAAACTGAAGGGTCAAATATAAGATAACTTTTAAGAACTTTGTCCTTAGTCCTGCCTTCTCTCCCTTGGGTGACATTTATAATCCTAATTCCCCAGTGTTGCCCATGGCCCCAGGCAGTAATGGCAGACAATAGCTAACTCTACCACCACCCCCCACACCAGCATTTGCAGCTACAATTTTGTCACATGTACTGATGAATACATGAGGGCTTAGGGGCCATTTGGGGTGTCTTTTAGTTCTGCAAATGCCATAAAATTGACCCACACAAGAACCTGGATGAAATGGTGAGGTCAAGGACCACAGGTCCAAATGCTAGCAGGAGGTCCCAGCCTCTGATTTCCCCTGTATTGATATTCTTAGTGGAATAGATGCCAAACACATACAGCCTTGGTGGAGAGGACAGAAGAGCAAAGAAAAGGGAGGCCTTGGGGTCTCCTGAGCCTGAGATTGAGTTCTCACCTTCCTTTTACTG
Organism: Eulemur rufifrons; assembly: GCF_041146395.1. Taxonomy (NCBI): domain Eukaryota; kingdom Metazoa; phylum Chordata; class Mammalia; order Primates; family Lemuridae; genus Eulemur; species Eulemur rufifrons. The sequence goes on from NC_090985.1 coordinate 46,531,095, forward strand.
GTAGAGGGTTATAACAAATACCTATTGATTAAAAATATAAATCATTTCTGGTTTAAGTGACAGGTAGTTGAGATTGGAAGAAGTCAATCTAATGGTCAGAGAGGGGAAATGTCAAATATTAATAATGAAACCTCAGCTCTTAACCAGAGGGCCTGGATGGTGGGGAAAAACCAGTGACTTGGAGCAGAGACTCTGGGTGACTCAGATGACTTGCGGGAAAAGTCTTCTGGATTTGGTCATTCAAAGGGCAATAGGGGCTATCAATAGTGTAATTTCAGTGGACTCAAAGGAAATAAGCCATACTTGGGCAGTTTAAAGACAGAGGGCTTGGAAGAGCTTTCATCAAATGCACACAGCAACAACACGAGCAGCTCCAGTCTGACACAGTGGCCAAGAAAGAAGAGAGCATTTTAGATTACAACTTAAAAAGAGCAAGAGGAGTTTTAGAAAACTTTTTGAGTTTCAAGAATTTAAACTTGGTGGTTGCCATTCCTAAAGAATCTAATCACTATAAAATATGTCCATTGAAAAGTGGACAAGTGACCATCTAAGATCCTTTCATTTTTCAAAGAAAGTGATTTCATAGCTGAAAAGTACTTTGTATGCTGAGAGGGACTAAGCATAAATGTTTCAAAAGGTGCAAGGTGGTTTTCTATTAGTAGATTCATGTTTCTTTGGTGGGCTTGAAAGAACTACACACACTTGGTTTATTCACTTTATAGCAAAATTCTATCCCTTAATTCTTTTGTCTTCTTAACATATGCTTATATGTAGTAGGACTGGCCAGTCTACTTTCAACCAGGAAGAAGGGGAAATAAATAAATGCTAAGGGCTGACAGCTAAATCCCTTGAGTTGCTTTTGGTTCTTAAGTGTTGTGGACTCAAAGGCAACAGCAAAGAGAACATATCTTTGAGAAGGCGCCACTGTGGTCTAAGAAGTCTTACGTATCCATTTGGCTTTTGCTATTTGCATAATAACCATCCATTTATTTTCCCATTTGTCTAAATTTACACATTCATATGGTTTATTTTATACATGAGAAGACATCATTCCCTTTTAGTCTCCATCAGTTTGAAGCAATGAAGAAAATCTGTTTGCCAAATGAAAAATACAAGAAATTTTCAAAAAGGGCATTAATAAATTGGTGGTAGCTCAAGAAAGAAAAAAAGAATGGCAGTAATTTTCAAATTAGTTAAGTTCTCTCTTTGTTCTCCAGAAGATTTTGAATAGATTGTCCTAACTTCAAACTAGAAAGTCCACTTTCCTCTTTAATATCCTTATTAATAAGTCCTTGCTTTGTTACTTCATCTGCTCTTCTATCCTTATATTTTGTAACAGAGCCACTTTCATGGGAACTTCAATTCCAAATTTTGAATTCCAAAATTTCAAAGGTGTTCACATACAAAGTTTGGAAAACCAGTTTTGCGAAGAGCTTTTCTTCTATTAGCCTCTTCATTGACACTTAAGCAGGGCACGAAAAATTATTAGTTTTTTTTTCCACTTGGAGATTCTTAGATTATAAGGTAAAATATATAGTCAGAATTGGCAGTGAATGGGAAAAATAAAGTGCCTAACTGATCAATCACTAGAGTAGCTAATTACACAAAAATAAGTTTCCATTTTCTTTGATGAATTCTCTCTGGCTCTGGCTATCTGATTAATTACACTGTACAAATTGAAACTAGAGGTGGGAAGCCACTAGAAATGCTCTTATAAAATGTCCAATGAATTCTATCAGTTCCTTAAATCATGAATTGCTACTTAATCACAGGTTCCTTTTATTCAGTAGCATAGAAGGGAGTGACATTATAACCTCTTAGAAATTGCTGAGACTGCTTTGTTAAAAATATACATATAAAATAAAATGTCCTTATTGAAGATGCCTTTCAAACCAAAGGCCTCATTGACTGTACTTGATTCGGTTTTAAGAATACCCCTTGTTTCATTCCCCAGTGTTACCTTTTTTGGTTTTGGTTACCCTCTTTTTGGTTACCTTTTTGTCCCCCTTAATTATATCCGCATCAATCACCCATGTTACTTTTCATGCTTATAATCTGATTCTTCCTCAAACTATTGCGTTATTTCATTCTAGTTTGTTCTGTGAGTTGCTATCCAAATAACCCACATTTCTATATGGCTATAAGACTTGATCACCTCATAACTATATAGTCTCTCAAATTGAGCAGTGGGGACAAGGGCAGAGGTGAGAGTTGTGGAAAAAGGAAGTTGACATGATTTTATGATCTCTTTAGTTTTCTTTTCTTTCTTTCTTTTTTTTTTTTTAAAAAAAATTTGTATTTTAAGAGTAGTAGATGAGATGGAAAAGGGAACAAGACATGTGGAAGGAATCTTGATGCACTTCTTTCTTACCTTCCCAAGAAAGTATTTCAGCAAACAATTTGAGACACACAAACAAAACAAAACGAAACAAAAAACTGGGATGATGTTCTGAGTCCCTTGATTCTGTTCTTTCTGTGTTTTCCATTGTGCTGTCTTCCTCGACAAATACTTTTCAAACATCTGATCATCTATAAAACCTGGGGATGTGGAACAAAATGCCTACAAGACCCAGACAAGAGCCATGAATGAATGACAGGGCCGGGCAGGCTGTGGCAAGCTAGAGAGCTCACCCCCATTTAGAGGCAGCCTGCCAGTGACTTGGGAGTTCTAGGAGTTGTTACCATGCAGGAATGTGGGCCCAGTGTCTCCAGATCTCTCTTTTCCAGGAAAATGTGGAAATCTGGATTTTTTTTATGAGAAATGTCTTGATTTTTGAATGTTGGAGACTAATTCAATTAAAGGAAAAACACTGTGAGGGCCAATGGCACACACATGCAGTCCAGATTGAGTCTTTAGGCCACCACTTTGCATTCTAGGGACTTCAGAACTACCAAGAAAGGAAAATTGCTGTCTATATGCTTTGATTTTAGTATAAGGAGAGAATGAAATTGACATAAATTCATAAGCACATGTATTTGCATGGAAGTGAGACCAAACCCTAGTTCATTGTCATGGTAAGGAAGGAAATGTGGAATTATATATCTATTTAGTTTTCTCTCCCAGAAGCTATTTTTAAAAGGTCTTCATTAGCTCATTAAAGTGTTTTCTGATTTCTATAGGGAACTTTAATTCCTACATTTTCGATTTTGCATCAAAGAACAAGGATCCATCATATGCATTTTCATCTATTTTAGCATAAATATTTAAGTCAAGCGTCAATCTTTAAATATATACTTGTCTTTGAAAATTTTCACAAGGTGTAAGTGTTGGCTTATATAGTTATTAACCAGACAAGAGCTAGACATTTTTTCTTTGGTAACTTATACATGCCTTTGTTAATTAAAAAATTCAGGGTAGAGTGGTTAATACTACCAGCTTTTGAGTGAAAAAGACACAGATGCCAGTGGTTAGAGGACAGTTTTGTAGTGAGAAAGACTCAAGTATGAATCCTGTTTTTCTTTTCTTGCAGCATCTTCTTGATTAAGGTATCTTACATCTTTAAGCTTCCATCCTACCAGTCATAGTGTTAGCAATGTTACTTGTCTGCTTCAAAGATACTGGACAAATAGAGACTTGGTGGGCTGCAAGGGAGGCTTTGTTTGGGAAATAATTAACAATATAGGTGAGTAAGCAGAGCCAGATAATGGAAGGTCATAAATACATGGGAGAAATAGAAATTTGCAGTCTATTCTGCAGGTTAGAGGGAACCATGAAAGCATTTGGTCAGGGACAACCTACAGAGAATGTTTTAAGAAGAATGATTTAGCAGCAGGGTCTGGGATGGCTCAGACTTGAGCAGCTATTGCAGTAATCCACGTGAGAGATAGTATCAGTCTGGATTAGATCATAGTTTTGGAAACAAAAGGGAAGAAGTGGTTTAAAAGATATTGTTATATGTGACTTTCAGATGAATAGGCACAATATGAAATTCTTGTGTGTGTAAAAAAGCTACGGAGCAGCAAATCTAAGAATTTTAGGATGATTGTAAAGGTAATCCATGGTTGGTGAAAGAGAAAAGAGAGCTAAGCACTGAGAACTGAGCCACGTCTAATAAACAGGAATGGAGAAGAAGAAACATACACAAAAGGAAATGGAGAAGAAACAAGGAATTTGAAGAAGAAATAGGGTATTCTGATAATAATAGTTCTCTTTTGTTTAAACAATTTGAGGGTTTTTCTTATATTTCCTATATCTTTAATGCTGTTGATACGATAATTCATACCTCACTTATTTTCTAAGAAGAAAACATTTTCTGTCCTTGTCATCTTTCCCACTTTTATATGCTGCCTGAGAGTCTGTTTCTTCTAAGAGATTTCTTCCTTTGGTTTCACTATTATATTCCTGCCTTTGAGTTGCTGTGGGGCTGTGTAGATGAACGAGATCAAGGATAACACAATCTGGTATAAAATATGATACTTTACTTCTCCCTCCATTTTGTATGTATCTAATATCTGTAAAGAGTCAGAGCCTACTTCATTTTCTTCTTAATGTGTCTCGTGATTTATAGTCTGTTAAAAATAAGACTGTCAGGTCTTTTTATTTATTTATTTCAGAGTATTATGTGGTACAAACATTTTGGTTACATGTTATAACTTTGCTACACCCAAACCATGATTTGAGGCATGCCTTTTCCCCCCTACAACGCTCACCATGTCCATTAGTTGTGAGTTTACTCTCCCCAACCCCTCAATTCTCGAAGAATATTACTACCGTGTGAGCACCATAGTGTTGATCAGTTAGTGCCAATTTGATGGCAAGTACATGTGGAGCCTATTCTTCCATTCTTGTGATACCTCACTTCGGAGGATGGGCTCAAGCTCTATCCAAGAAAATATAAGAGGTGCTAGATCACAGTCGTTTCTTATAGTTTAGTAGTATTCCATTGTATACATATACCAAATTTTAATAATCCACTCATGAATTGACAGGCACTTGGGTTGTTTCCACATCCTTGCAATAGTGAATTGTGCTGCCATAAACATTCGGGTACGGAATGTCTGTCAGCTCTTGTAGGGTGAGGGCCTTCTGTTGTTCTTTCTATCCAATGAAATTTGATATTATACCTTATTATCTTGTCTCATGAAATATTGAATTGAATTGTGAGTAGAATTTTTGCTACATTTTAAATAATATTTTTAATTTATTTTCCAAAGAGAAGCATGTCCTTATCATCTGCTCTGTGATTTCCTGCCACACTTAACAGAAACTATCATAAGCTGAGAGGTTAAAATTTGCAAAGAACTTATTAGTACTGTCTGGCCATTTAAATTTGTATTTAATATTAATTAATTAACATATTTGTTCATTCATTTCGTCTTCTCTTTGGCCATTTCAACTATGGCTAGATCAGGCCACACTTTCCTCTGGTTTTCTCTCGCTTCCTCCCACATAAACTTGTTATCATTCAATAGGTAATTTGGGAAACAAGCTTTTCCAGAACCCCTTTCCCTTCTATGTCTTCTCTGTTCTGCTCTAATTTCATGTTTCTTCCACAGTTGTTTCATTTTCAAACCTATTTTTTGGCACCATTTTAGTTCTTTTCTGGTCTTTTGAGGGTGATTTTCCTTTCCTTTTTCCCACTGATGTGACAGCTCCCTTGTAATTCCATCCTGTGTTTACCAGATTGAATTGAAGCTCTTAGAGGGCAGAGGCAGGTTCTTCTTGGCCCCATAGTCCAAGTTAGCACAATGCACCACACACAGCAGGTGAGCAATGAATACAGTCAACACAAAAATATTGAGAATTTTTTTTGAGTGTGAGGAGCTGTGTTAGATGCTGGGATACAAATTTAAGTAAGATACTGTCCCTGGTATTCACAAACCTAAACTCCAGTAGAGAGACGCACAAGTAAGTCAACAATTATATAAGGGATGGTAAGAGCTATTCTAGAGGCCTGTATAGGTTGGGATTTAGGGAAGGCATTCCTGAAGAGGTTCCACTCACTGAGTTTTGAGGGATAAGTGAATGTGATTTAGAGGTAACAAGACCCAATCTTAGGCTGTGTTAGTGGGTGAAGAGATTAGAGGAGGGGGACAGGAGAACTATTGGGAGGATCGACTCTGTAGGACTTGTGACTGACTGGATGTGGGGTGGTAGAGCAGGAGGAGGTCAAGGATGACTCCTAATTTCTAACTTGGACTACTGGGTAGAAGGTGGTCCCTGTTCAAGAATGTAAGGACTAATGGAAAAAAAAAATAAAACTTTAGATGAAAGAAGAATAATGATGATCCCAGGAATGGTCATCGCTTCCTTATCACTACTCCTTTGTCATCATTCTTCTTCCTTCTGGCAAAGTATTTGACTAGAAAGGACTCGGTCTTGGACCCTGATGAGAACAGGTGGCTGCACGTTCATACATTTCTCTCCTTTTACATGGAGCCCATGGAGATAGGACCGAGAGGAGGAGTGTGAAGATGAGGGGCCCAGATCTCCTTCAAGGAGGAACTTGTCAGCACTGTCCTTAGTCACATGCAGTGAGTTTGACAGCCTCCAGCTCTCAGATCCTTTAGGATCTATCTCAGGTACAGAGAGTCACCTTACCTGCATCTGGGGATTGATCAAGACATTCTACACTGTGGGAGACAATGAAGGAAAAACACTTGCTCCAGAGCACTCTGCTAGGTAGACTGAGACTTTGTGGGATCTACAACACAATGTGATTCCTCCTCTACCCCATCCAGTTTCCCCTCCTTTCCTTCCTAGGTGTGATCTCTCATAAAAATTTTGCACCCTCAAACTCCTTGTTAGTGTCCAGACTTCTGGAGAAGGCAACCTGGAACACATACAGTGTGGTAGAGATACTTTCTGATCTTTCAGCATCCCTGGGATTGCACAAGCTCTTGTTCCTCTTGGGGTACCTTACGGAAGGGGCTCAGAGAGCGTATCCTAGAATATAGTGGAGTAAGGGCCTGCAGTTATGTTCTAGTTGTTACTGGCCTAATAGGATGAGGTGAGGTTGCCTTAGCTCAGGAAGAAACAAATCTGAGAAAACAAGTAAGCAGTTAATTTTATGATTGTATTAAAGGTACTTCCGATCTCCAAGAGGGCTTTTGTTTAAAACCAACATATTGCAGCAATTGTTCTAAATGGAAGCCTCCTTCAAATAAAAAATATCAAAGAAACCGTGGGAAAATTTGAAGCAAATTTAGTTGCTGTGAACCAGAACAATTTAATCTCTTATTAAATGAATGCAATGTGACAATAATATAATGATACCTTGCATTTAGATTGCATATTTATTTTCCCCCTAGACATTGGTAAAGCACTTTAATGAAATGTTATTTTTTTCCCCTTGCTGCTAACTTTCCTCAAGTCAGGAAAGAAAGAATAGAGGGAACTGAATCTTTAATAGCTAAGGTCCCATTTTTTGATTCAACGGCCTCCCCAATCCATCTGTATTACAGCTATGAAATAGTACTAAAAATGATTTTACTTCCTGTCTCTTTGATAGCCTAGGGGAGGCTGTCAGAATAAGAAATGAAATGGCTTGTATGACTAGAGCAATGAGAGGTGTGGGGAAAAGGAATAATTCCACTAACTACTGAATAATCTACAAACAGAATAATCTAACCTGTGGATTATTTGATCATCAAAATTTGATACTGCTTCCTAAGGTCTTATCATAATCCTTAAAATTTTATTATTGATATTTTTGTATCTCAGTAGTGAATTTACCAAGTACTCCGCTAAGCATTTTATATATATTATTTTATTTATTCCTCAAGATGGAACTTAAATACATTGCTTACTGACTCCTTAATGTGGAACTCCGTTATCTGCAGCTGCTGTGCTGACTCTACAGTTGAAAAAATGGAGTGTGTGTGTGTGTGGGGGGGGGTGCACTACTGAAATAGCTCTTAAGAGAATAGTTTGCTGAATATGCTTAACACAAAACAGCTTTATCAATAAAGTCCTAGGCTTCTATCAAATATTCCATCTTCCCAAACTCTCCCTTCATGGAAATCTTTAGCTTTTCCAGTACAACTCAAGGAAGAAGATTTGACATCTTTGAAGATGACATAATAAATAAATAAATAAATAAAGGAATAACAAACAATAAACATTGCACAACTATGCTAATTCGTGCCCCAAGGGGAAGACAACAGGAAAAACCTAGAGTTTGCCAAATGGAAAAACAACTAAACTGGTGGAGACAGAAATGTTAATTTAGACTTCAAGATGATAAAAGACTTGTTACAAACAATGGGAACTGAAAAAAGAAAAGGTTGTACTCAGCCAAATCCCTCAGATATATGTAAGCAACTAACTCCCACCGAGATAGATGGATGCATCAATTTCTTCATTGTAATGAAGACAATTAGACTTTGCACATTCACAGGACTCTCTGTGTTCAGGTCCTTTTCTAGTTGATACTGATGAAGCAACTCATAAAAAAGTCAAATGCTTACGCTGCAATTAGGACAAGAAGTGGGCTCAAAATGGAAAGCAAATGGTTTAGTTTGCCTTGGGTTCAATTCATCCTCCCTCAGTCTCCCTTGGGAAGGAGGGGAACATTCATAGAATAGCTGACCCTGTTTCTGAATTCATACTAGGCCATTATTAGTATATGTTTGTTCAATATTGTTATCCTAGGAGCAATCTTCCCTAAATTGCTACCTTCTCCATCTGATATTATTGAGAACAATGTACAATTAGCCACATTTCTGCACGAAGAACTTTTCTTCAAAGCAAACATGATAAACTTTGGTAGCATGGTACCCCTACAAATAATGCTTGATTGAGGCTGCTTAATTTAGTAATTTATTTATCAGCTTAAACGATCCCAGTCATCTTTGCATATGTCAACATTCATTTGTTTTGTGAGTATATTGGGGTCAAAATCAGCATCTCATTCATAGAAATATTTATCTATACCCACAGATGCATCTGAGTCTGCATTTGATATTGCTTCATGCTAATCCACACAGAAAAGTTTCCTCTCTAATTAAATTGCTTTTATATTCTTACTGGAAGATATGTTAATCTGTATTGTTCTGATGTAATTACTTTTGTTTATTTTTGTCTCTCTGACCAGATTTTAAACTCTTAGGGGTAGAGAAAAAGGTTTCTATTTTTCTTTATAACCTGGTCTCTTCTCTTATTCTACTTAGAAATAAATGCTTTTAAAATTTTGCATGCTGCAGAAGTCAGTGTTACATAAATATTTGTTAGATAATTTTGTAGATTTGTGTATTCAGACAAGCAGGGAAATAGGGGCAGAACCTACTTCTAAGCAGGTTGACTTTTAAAACCAACATGAATGAAAAACCAGTTTTGAACCTTTGAAGGAATTGATTGGCAAGCAAGGCCCCAATGACAATCCCACAGGACCGATGAGCCCCTTCTGTCAGAGCTATAGGCGTGCTCTAACATCAGAAGAGGCAAGCTTAGTAGCATGGGTGGAGGAGGCAGGACCTACACTGCAGAGTCCATAAAATAGGTGTTCTACTGCGAGCCTCTCTTCTAAGTGTCTCATGGCTTCACTTCTGATATTTCAGTTTTGCATATTTCCCATTGACTCCTCCATTGACTTTTCAGCACCATTGTTTCAACTGTCATTTATCATATTACTTTAAGTCTGTTGAAAGGGTTCCATGTTTATAGAATGTGCCTTGGGGAGAAAGGGCTTTCCTTCAGCCGCATCTTAGAGATTTCCCTATGGTTTGTCTTTTCCCCAGAACTATGAAAGTGTACTTTAAGGGTGTTGTCTCATAGTTTAGAATGCATAGGCCACACATTTTCCATTCCTTACTCCCCCGTACCACCCTCTTCTGTTCCCAAGTGATTTCTGGGCTTCTCCATTGGAAACTAGTAGAGAAAGAATATCATGGGTACAGCCAGCCTTTGCTGATTGATTATTTCATACTTGTGAAACAATTTTCTGTGCCAATTATGTCTTTGCAGATGACAGAAGCCATTTAGTCTAATGATCATAATAATTAATTTTTATTATGAAGCAGATTGGTTAATGATGCTGAAGCCTAGATTTCATTATGGAACTAAAGCACAAAACTTGCCCACACTCCCAGAACATAACTTTCAAGTTTGTTAAATTGAGGACGAAACACAATCATCACTTCTCTTATAACGTTAACTGTGGCAAAGTCAGGGTAAAACTGTGAAGGTTTGTAGAAGATTTGGTGTTTTGTTTTTTTTTTTCCATTGTGAAATCAGATGAGATTCTCAAAATGTACTCTCTAATCAGCAGCATCAGCATCACTTGGGAACTTGTTAGAAATGTAAATTCCTGGGCCTCACAGTCCTGAACCAGAAGCTCTGCAGGTGGGACTCAACCACCTGCGTGGTCACAAGCCTTCTGGTGGTTCTGATGCAGGTTAAAGTGTAAGAACCACTGATCCACCCTTTAATAAAGAAAAGATGGTACCACAGGTGTTCTTTTCTCTTTAGTGTTCCTTACTTAAGGTTTTTGGTGGCTATAGGTCTTTCCACCTTCAGAAGTATCTCAATTAAAAAACCCGGGAGCAATATTTGATATCCTATAGTCAGCTATCTAACATTTGGAATGTTAGATGAGCAAGCTAAGATTTAGGCAGAGATTCGTAGGCAGGAGTCAAGGGACTCCTCTAACCACCAAAACATCCAATGGGTAGAATTCAATACATCTATTATCGTAGTAAAGTTGTCAGCAATTTTTATTGTATTGATTCACTTTTTAAACAAATATTTACAAAGCAGCACTTTAGATTGAGACCTGTTTTAGGTGCTGGAGTTTTGGCAGTGATCGGAAAGACAAAATCTCAACACATTCTAGAGTCGAGAAGGGAAGCACCAGATGAATAAACAAATCTGTAATGCCACGTAGAATTACACACTGTGAAGATAAATGAAAGGTGATAAGAGGATAGAGTGCAACTGGAATATGAAGGGCTGCTGTTTTACATAGTTGATCAGGAAAATTTTCCTAGATAAGCACACATGTAAACAGTGTGAGAGAAGGGCAAGCAGATATCTGAGGGGAAAACATTTCAGGCAGAGGAAACAGAAAATGGGATGAGATTGGTGGGTTTCAAGGAAAAGATTGGTGGGTCTCCTTGGATTTTAAGGACAGTAAGAAAACTTGGATAAGATCACAATTTAATAATGAAGCCTAAACATACTAGACAGATTCCACTATAGTGTGCTTCCTCATATCTCTTCGGAGGATAGTTATCTGAAAAGATCTGTGTCTCTGCATGCTCAATGACAAGACTTAGGGACTATATGTGCTTGATGGCTAAACTGCTATATTATAACCCTGGCTGGGGCTTTTGTTTGAACTGATCAGCTGTGGTTGTTCTTTTGGAAATATGACTTACTCAATCACTTCAAATGAAAATCATGGTTCTATAACTCTTGAAGCTGTTCAGAGACAGAGCTTTCTTGTTTTAGCCATTGTCCCTGGTGACAAAATTTTTAAACTGCCTTTGTTGAGCACTTGCTATGCTCCAAGCACTGAGCAAAGTAAATCACCCACATTTCATCCTTTCAAAACCCATTTTTGTTTTTGATGATAATTGGAACACACTAGTATGTCAACTCCACAAAGGCAGCAATTGGATCTGTCTTTTTACCCTTGAATCCTCCTGGAGCAATGCTTGGTTCATAAGCAGTATACAGTAGAGACTTGTGCAGTGAAGAGTGAAAAAATTAAGGAATGAAGTAATTTTTGTAAGTCATACAGATAGCAAGTGACAAAACTGGGATTTGAATCCAGTCTATGTAATTCCAAAGTTTTAACTAATGTGCTGCACTGTGAATTTACCTGGAATGGAATGAGGGGGAAAAGATGGAAATAGGAATCTTGAACACAGGAAAGACGGAGTGGAAGAATCAACCCATCCAAAGCCATCAATGAAGCAAGAATAATGGGTCTCCTCTCCATGGTTGGTCTTGTCCTAGATGTTCTGGGGCTGAACAGAAGATTATAACAATGCTATTTCTCTGTCCTCAAAAAGAATAGACTGAATTTGTCAATTATACTTCAATAAAGCTAGAAAAAGTAAAATAAAAGAACCAGCCTGGCAAGACTAACTCTCAAAGAATAATTAGTCAGCAATGCAATAAATTAAGCAGGCTGGCATCTCATTTCATACTGCCTTACTAGGGTATGCTGTCTTTGGAATAGCAAACGTGAAGCTTATGCGTTATAGTACTATATTAGAAACTGAAAATTATATCAGTATGAGAATGACCCACATGCTAGCTTTAACTAGTTTCACTTAATCCAAATTGCCAATGTTTCTAACTTGCTGAAACGTACTGTCCAAACATGATGTAATGCTTTGAATGTGTGAAAAGGTCTTTTTACCCCCTGCTTTTTATCCTCTTCTTCTCCCCTCTCCTCTCACTTTCTCTTTGCTTTCTTCCTTCTCTTTCCTCCCTTTCACTCCCTCCCTTTTCTTTCTCTCTCCTTCTCCACCATCCCTGTTGGTCTCCTACTTTTTCATTTTTTTAAAAAATTTCCAAGTATGTAATTATAACCATATATACTTTCTGTGGATTTTGTAGACATAATCGTACCCACTTTACCCATGAGAAAACTAAGTCATTGGAGGTGTTATGTAACTTGTGAATTTTGTGGTGAAGATGGAAAAAACCTCAGCATTTCGTAACTTCCAGTACCTTGTGCTTTTTGACTTGTCCACAGGTCCCAAACCAAAACATCTCAGGTTCAACCATGGATACTGATGGACAGTGTATAATGAACAATAAGACATTTATTAAACTAAAGAGAAAATGAAGCCTAGCCTGAAAGTCCTTACTGACTTAATATTTTAACTTAGGTAGTTCACTTTTCATCTATATTATGGGAATAATAATGGACCACCATATACCAGGGATTAAAAAGCCTTTCATAAAAATAGAATTATATTTAGAAAACATATTTTTGTGGAATTAGATGACTTGGGTTTCACTGTTGTTATTTAAGACACTAACATCAGGAGTCTTTAGGTAGCATTTTCTGCCTACTCTTTCTTGAGTTAAGTTATTAGCTTGGTTCTGCTTTTTTGCCAGTAGGTGGTACTAGCAATTTGTATAGTGTCTGTGAAACTATGCTGATGGGGGGAGAAAAGATATGCTTGGGGAGTTGTTTTTGGGAGAGAAATAAACTCTTCAGACTCTGTGATCAACCAGGAGTCTTTAGCTGGAGACATTTCTTTGGGTGTCATGGTCTGCCTAACCTATCCCTAAATGGTTAAAAGGCAATGGTTTGAAGAATTTTGGTTTTAGAAAAAAAGGAATAAAAAAAAAAAAAAAAAAAAAGAGGAGCCATGTCATGTCATAGTTTGTTCCCAGAGTAATTAGATCACCAGTGACTTCTGATTTCTGTGATAGCCAGCACCAACTCATTCACTGGGGAGCATGGTATTAGATCAGATGGTACCTTTTTCCAAAAGATGTTCAAATAATGAAGCTGTGTTTGAGAGAAGAGCAGCAAGCAAGAAGTAAGCTCATTGCTTTTTATATCGTAAGTGTTGTCCTTGTCCTGGTTCTAACAAGGCTAAAATTTTTGTAAGCAGTTAGTTCTTGGAGACAATGTGCCTGTATAGTTTGGGGAGACAAAAAAAGAACCCAAAAACCAAAAACTCTGTTAAATAGTTGACATACCTAAAGTGGACTATTTCAGGTGCAGAGTAGTTACTTTCCAGACATGTTTTAATATGAAGCATCTGGGTTGTCAAAGAACGTTGTTGATGTATAAGAAGGTGGTTGCAACACTAACTAAATTAAAATGAATGGTCCCATTAATGTGAAGGGGAGTTAGCGTCATGACCATAGCCTGCTTTGCTCAACTGTCACTCTCCACGAAGCAAAATAAGAAATGAAACGTGACCACAGACAGCCTCACTGTTGCCCAGTCTGAAGGCGGCGTTAGGCAGAGTGGTAGAATTCTGAGCTGAGGACCCCACTGCGATTCCTAGCTCTTGCAGCCCATGGGCTGAGTTGGAAGCCAGCCCTTGGCCCTGAAGGCTGTCACTCAAGTCTAGTTCAATGACTAGGCATAAAACCCCAGGTGAGATAGGAATGCAGAGAGCTGCTGAAGCTTTCATTAGTTACTCTTTAAACCATGACATGATTTCAGCCATATTATGTCTTTTTCTTCTTCACAATTAAGGATTATTTGTTCAGTACTTGTAAAACTTTCATTCTTGGGCCAGATTAGGATAATACTTCTCTTTTGGTTTTTTCCTGCTGGTGGGTGGGCGGGCAAGGGGCATCTTTATTTGCCTATCTGGCAGCACTATTGTGAGTTATATTTATTGACTGGAAACTTGGCAAGGCTAATATTTTTTCTTGGTAACGAAATACTACCCTCAATTTTTACTTACAAGGCTCCACAGCAACCAGGTGGAACATACATCATTAGTTTACTGAATAATGAATGAATATATTTTAAATGATGACTTAAAGCTGTTCATTTATACAGTATATTAAACCAAAGAAAAGGTTTAATGCAAACCCAGCTTTCTACAGTAAAATTAACTAAATCAAAATGAGGCCTTTTTTTTTTTTTTTTGGGTCAACTTTATTGAAATGCATTTAACTTTCCAAGAACTAAAAATTAGCTTCCTGTCTTGACTGTTTGGAATTACTTACTGTCATCTGTTTCAGATGTTAAGGATATGATTTAATATCAGCAATAAGGCCCCTCTTCCTCATTTGGCAGGTGTTAATTATGTAAACACTACTCATTTTAATTTGTTTCCAATCACTCTTTTAAGTGATTTGCTTTACAGGTTTCATTATGTGCATTTCTTGAAAAAAAAAAAAAAAAGAAATTAAAAAGAAGGCAGAATGAAGCCCTCGAACTGTACCGCCTAATCTATCTATTGAGAGGTGGGGTGAGGCAAGGCTGTATTTTAAGGATTAGGATCTTCATGATCTCTGCTGATGGAATATAATATACAATACATCATTTTTATCTTCTTTGTAATAAAAAGTTGCTCTAGGCACAAAGCCTTAGGTTCATGCATGCTAATGATCCTGGCTTACTGGAGAAAGCCTTTGCATTTCCTGATCTGTCAATTAGGAAGGAGCCACAGACATCCAGAATAATTGAAAATATAGGAGGGACATTTCTCCCAACGAAACTGCTTCTTTCTTGCATTCTGGGCATCATCTTCTTTGTCAATTCTTGCTGCTTTGTTCCCTCCAGCTAAAGTGGATTCTCCATGAAGAAGAGCTCTTGTTATAAAAAGCCCTGTCCTTTCGATTCACCCCACTCAGATGCTTGTCAGAACTTTCTCTGCTGAGATGGGATGACCCTGTGCAGGAGCGTGTGGAAAAATCAGCCTTGCACTGGGCTGATATGCTGGTGTTACTCATGTGGGGCACTTGTCTGAGTGCTCAATAGAAAACTTTTTCAAAGGACTAACATCTAAATTTGAAAAGCAGAGGGGTAGGGAGAAGGAGAAAGAGCTTTCACAACCCCTCTGGGAAAGGAGACGCTGACAACCCCAGGGTTTGGGTTTTTTTTAGTCGTACACAGCAAAGTAATTTCATCTCAGTGTGAAATGGAAAAAGTGGGTGTTTGTTTAGATTGAGGCCACTCAGTGATGATTTTAACACTCACTGGACCCTCTGCGCCAAAGTATTCCAGGGACACAGTCTGTAATGAACACTTATCCTCCCAATTAAAGTTTCAGTCCCAATGAAAATGTTACCCGATATCCCCCTTCTCCTATTTTCAGTGTTTCAGTCTTTGCTCTGTTTTTTCCTTCATGATTGGTGGCCTAGTTCATCATTTTTCCAGTGAAATTATTCTTCCTTTGGCAACCAGCCATGTAGCCAAGTAGGCCGTTCCTCTGGCTTGAGAATCAGGTTCATCAGACTCATTTGCACTTTAGATTTGAAGGCCAGAGGAGCTGATTGAATTTCTGGATGAAATAACTTCATTTCCTTGACCAAGTGGGATTGGGAGTCATTACGAGTCTTTGTAAATAACATGTTGATAAACAAAAGGTCTTACATGTTTCAAACATGACTCAGTTATGTAAGTTAACGGTTACTCAGTTAGCTGTTTCTCAACTCCCTGAGATCACTTTCATTTTGGTGATAGAGGGATGCCTGTGGTTAAAGTGGTGGCAAAGGTATGTAATGTAAAATGCGCTTTGTAATGAAAAACACAATAGCCTTGCTTGTCATTCTTTTCCATAGGTCTAAGAGCTTGTGAACATAATATGTATGGCTTCATTCAAAATCATCACAAGATTGAGTGAGGGGTTGGGGGGCTGACATAGATGAGGAAAAAGGTGAGAACCAAGGCCTTTGAAAAAATTTCAACTTTCATTGTTTTGCTCATTCATGTTTTCAACAAATGTTAACTGAGTGCACACTGTGTATTACAAGGGGCAATGCTTTTTGAAATGAGGTAGCTCACAATCTGGTAGATTACACAAATCTGTGAACAAAGAATATTAACGAGCGTGCTCTATGAGCCATTAAAGCAGTGTTCCAAATGAGCCCAGAAAAGAGAGCAGCTAACTCTGGGGAGATTAGGAAGGCTTCCCAGAAGAGGTGGTATTTGAGTGGGTATTGAAATAATGAGTCGGTGTCCATCGTGTAGAAATGGTGATGGGTTGGGGAGATGGGTGCCAAAAGGCCATCCAGGCTTGGGATAGCACTGATGGAAATGGCAGAGAGTTCTCAGGGTTTGGAGTGTGTCAGAATGGGCCCAGATTGTGCAAGGTCATGCTAAGAAGTTTATATCATTTTCTTAAAAGTATGTGTGATTCTCCAGAAGGCTTTATGCAGGGAAGATAAATCTGATGACTGAAGAGAAACTATATTCAACAGGTGGAGAGAATGAAGATGAGAAAACACTGAAGAGACAAACCAATGAGTTGATAGTTTGGGCCTAATCTAAGGCATTGGCGGTAGGTGTTAAGTAAAAAACTGGTCAAATTCTATCCTGCTTGCAAGCTAACATTAGTCTGCCCCAGTTTTATATACAAATACTGACAGAAAACATAAGAACCCAGGGTTAGAGATACAGAAGTTTTATTGCTCACAGCAAAAATAGCTGCTAGAGCTGCAACATGCCTCAATCTTCACAGGGTGATTCAATGAGGGTTGGATGTTCCCTCACTGGGTAACATATGCAATAAGGTGCACCACAGGAAAGGACCCCACATTTTAGTAGATTGAGCTTTTATAGGGTTGTTAATATATCTTCCCATCCTCCCTGAGAGAGAGAGAGAGAGAGAGAGAGAAATATTACTCATTACCCTGAAATGTGAGCCAATCTTCTCCAAGAGAGAGGAAGTCATCTCTAGGTTTATTACCTGGGGATGTAAGCAAGTGTCTCTGGGGAGGTTCATCTCTAAATCCCTCTGGGGGGATATACTATCTCTAGCTTTCAAGACTGTTTGGTATTTAAACACATATTTTGCTCAGATGGCTCACTGTGTAGAAACATGAAAAATCTATATATTAATAGTATTTTTTCTAATATGGAGATGGGAGAGGAGGGGCTAAATAAGTTAAATTCATGAAGGATAATTTTCAGGGGAAAAAATGCCTGGGGGCTGATTAGATGGGGCAGAGGTTGGAGAACATGGCTGAGGAGGCTCAAGTGTGAACTGAGGTTTCTGATATGATAGACCTTCTGGTAGTAGGTGGATAGTAAGTGGAGTATTTTTATTTTTGATGGTGGTAGTGGGAAGAGGTACAAACATAGGCACAAGTTAAAGATTTAGAGATTGGTTTGTATGAAACTGACTATACCTGAAGGTACTATGGGGTTCTTTTTGGAGGGGTCATCTGCTATTGCACAGGTAACAGGAGAAGAAAGGCAAAAGGAGCGAAATTTCCAGGTCTCATGTGAACTCAAAATTTTTTGAGGATGGTTGTGGTATCCTAGTAGAGAGGAAGAACTAAGAGCTGTGTGCTACCTAACTCTTATTTTGAGCTTTGAGATTCAAGGGGAAATTGAATTTGCTTCTAAAACATCTTCTGTCTCCCAAACTGCCACAGTAGCTCCAGCTCTTACTTTCATAAAGCAGACCCGTGACAGGTCTAGAGGGAGAATTGCCCAACCCTTAAGGGCTTCTTATGAGGGGCTGTACACTCTACAGTGTCAGAGGTGGGAAATCCTGGGATACACTGTTCATTTTTATGGAGTGAGTACAGCAAGGTGTGGTAGAAAGAGCCCTAGGTTAAAAGTCTGAAGGTCGGGGTGGCAGTCTTAGCTGCATCATTGACCAGTCATGGAGGCTTGAGGAATTGCTAGGCTACATGAGTCCTTTATTCATCTTTAAAATGGGGAGAAGACTGCTTGCCCTATAGTGTTTAGATGATCAAGTGAAGAATATTTTATAAACTGTAAAGCTCTTGCACTTGTAAGTTATTATTACTATTACTACCATTGCCATTGCGTTTGGATCTGAATTCTGTAAGTATTCAATCAAGGTGTTCAATATTTATTGGATATTTAAAGTAAAAGATGTTAATACTAATTTTTCCTCTCTTCTCTCCATATAGGAGAGACTACTGTCTTTTCCTAAGCTTGAGGGATGGATAAATCATGTGTGAAGGTGGATAATAGCTCTTTCTATGTGCCATCTTTTATTATATGTAGAAAATTCTAGAAAGCTTATACCTAAATCAGTATAAGGCAAATAGAAAATAGTATTGTAAATAGATAAGAAAATATCTTATTATTCCCCTACTGGATTTAAAATATAAGAGATTTCTGGGGAAAATTAATTTTTCTTTTGTGTCCTGATTGAGATTTACTAAGTAGAAGCTTTCTTTTTCTTTGGCATCTATGGTATTTAAAATACAATTTTATTACCCATGGTGTCAAATGACTATATATTATCCAATGTGCAGAAGGTACTCTGGATTGTTATTAAAATGTCAATTATGATTGCATCACTTTAAAAGTTGGATATTTAATCTGAGAAAATAAACTAAGTATGTACCCTCCTCCTGTGTTTAAGGATTTCGGTTTTAACTTCTTTTCTGATATATAACTACTGGCTGCTAAATACATGAGAGTCTACTTGATTCTAATGTAATAAATCAAACCCTTGTTACAACTTGCCTTCAAAAGTTCACATGCTTTTCCTCTTTAGTCAGTTTAAACATTACAAGCCACCCTTTATCTTTAATTATTGCTCTTTTATATACTAATTGCATAGGCCAGTGTTGGGTGAGTTTATAATTTTGCTATTGGTTGACCTTCTGAATCTGTGCATTTTATTTCAGACTTGAGCACTGAAATAAATAAAGGTGGGAGCATTGAGGGAAGTCAAGTTTGGCTTCCCAGGTACAAGAGATGATGGCTAAGATAACTCCAGTTTGATATACAGAGATCCCAAGAAAGATGTGTGAAAATTGATGAGAGGAGAAAGCACACTTCTCAGAGAAGTGTGGAGACATATAATGAGCAAGGGATTGAAGTGAATCTTTAATCAAGAGTGACAAAGAAATAAATCAACTGGACTCATGAGATCAGCTGGTTTATCACGGTGGAATCTTGTCCTATCTCTGCTCCCTAGGGTGGAATCTTGTACCATCTCTCCTCCTACCTGAGGTTAGAGAAAAAGAGCAAAAGAAGGGAGACCCAAGGGTAGCAGAAATGTCCACTTAGGGAAGTGGTGTTAATGGAATTTAGCTCAGATTTCATTCCATGGAAAAGAGATCAGTCAATGTTATGAACTACTAAATATGACTAGATTGTATAAGAACTAGTGAAGATTTACAAACTTCTTAGGTTATTTTCTCTGAATTACAATAGATTTTTATATAGCTCTTACAGTTGAAGGCACATTGGCTTGAAGAACGAATTAAATAGGTGATTTCGAACTGTTCTGTTTCATACCTGTTAAAAGTTATAAACTGCAGCTCTTTTCTCTGCAAAACAAGGTGTTTTCCAAACAATTTAGACATTACCCTGCCTTGGATATTACAAACAAATTCTTTGTGCTTGGGATTTGAAACATCAACTTGTCTAGTTGCTGGAGTTGCTGGAGTTGTCAGAATAATCACCTGAGTTCAAAATACCTGAAATCCTCATCAATTCTTGAGAAACACTGCCACCATCATCCTTTGGCAGTATGAGCTAATTGTAGGATTACTATGTAGACCCTTTATTTGGATCTAATGAAATCATAACCTATTTGGAAAGTTTGGTGATTGCCTATTGGATTCTTGCATATTTGGTTCTAGTGGGGACAGTTTGTCCCCATTTCGTTTTAACATAACAGGCAAGAGACAGTGTAGCTACATTTCCCCAAATGGCTAGTGCTGTGGCCTTTTAAATTGTCACTGGATTGGTTGATGATTAAGATGTCTCATGCTTTTAAAAAGAGATAGCCTACTGACAAAATTGGTATTTTAAAAATCTTTACAGGGAAAGAAGACAGAGAAACTGAAAGAAAACCATTTACAATATTGTTTTGGAAAACATTTCCACCTGTTGCTAATCTTTTAATTCTGGTAAGAGGCAATGATGTAATAGGTGGGCAAATCTCATTTCCTTGCTAAAGTCTGCCCCAGACCCCTTGGTGGGCTCTCTTTTGCCTCTGATGTCCAGTGGCATCTGTTGTCTGTATTACTCACTCACCAATGAATCTCATCTTGTTTTGATCTGATTGTTGCTCATCATTTAAATCTCTTGTTGCAGTTTAGCTTTGTCTTTGCTTGTAAGAAGCTCACAAGCTAGTTGGGGAGATGACAAACTCTTACACATCTTGTTTTTTCTTAGCATAGCGATTTACATATGTCTAAAAAATATGTGTGTTGATTTGATTTGCTATAGAATAACTTCAGTAGAGTTAAAGAAGCAATTTTGCTCCTTTCTGCAGCAGTAAACAGCCATTAGTTTGTTATTGTGGGTTGCCTAAGGCCAGGTTTTCAGACTAAAAGTGAGTGTGAGCCATCTATCAAAGAAACAGAATTATTTAGCACAATAAACATTTTAGTGTACATTTAGCCTAGTGGAATTTTTTTGCCTATCTATTGTCCAAATTCTTCAAATAACGACTTGTTCCCTGTGTTTATGTTCCTGGTTATCAGGGAAATCTAAGTCTATTCTAAAAAGGCAGAAAATGCACTCTGAATGTGGACTAATGGTGAGTAAAACGCAAGGATAATTTTGAGAGTGTTTCTTAGAAAAATATCAATAAACATTCCAACTTGAGTCCAGGGCTCCAGGACTTAGATCTTGGGGTAGAGGCTTACATTCAGCTCTGTAAATGATTAAAATTACAGGTTGCTCAAAGCATCAACCTCCCGTGTGCAGAAATGTTTCTGCTCACAACATCTGCTACAGAGAGAAGAGAGTGCCGACATCCAGTGTGCCTCATGACCCTGGGAAGTTTCAAGAGTTCTTAATCAGTTGATTTCATGTTTTTAGGCTAATTCCATTTCCTATTCTGAAGACTGAAAGAAAAACATCAGTGCTTGAAAAAACAGCTTAGGATTCTTGCTTTTATCTCAGAGAATGTGATTATTAATGGCTATTTTAGAAGTGCTTTTTAATTTCGAGGCATTTTTTTTTCTCCATTTTTATTCATGAATCCTGAAGCTGCAACCAGTCAGCCTTCTCTCCTTTCTTCCAGACTCTTCCCTCTTGCTATTTCAGACCCTCAGGCAAGTCTTTCATCCTCCTTCTGTATGCCACAAAATAAAGGAGCTAGTTTGAGGTCCACAGCTTTTTGTGTGTGTCAAAGGAAGGGATCCAGACTTCTTTAATGCAGCAGCACCCACCCATGGGTCAATCCATCTCACTCCTTTTTGTAACCATCAGCCACCACCACCCCCAAAGTCCCCTGGCACTCTTTTCCTTGAAACCAAGGCCCAAGGAGTTCAGACAGCCTCTCTCTCTTTGCCAAGCATCACTCAGCCTCAGCTGAAGTAATGTTTACATATATGATCTTTCCATGCCATTTAAAATATGTAATGGATACTGTGAAAACAATAGGCATATTCAAGCTCCAATGCTGCACACAAATGAGAGAAATATTCCAATACTCATATCAGAGCCTAATAGGTATAATTTTGCTCATGATCGAGTAATGCGCAGCAGCTTTCCCCAGACTGCTGGGTAAAACAAAGAAGTGGTTGTCAACCTTTTCAGAATCAGATGTTAATGATATTTCGTGTCTTTGTTGAGTCTGTGGAAAGTAGCTACTGCACCTAGAAGGGAAATGACTTCCATACCAACCGCCCTCAGCCAAAGTCATTCGGACTGGGAAAGCTGGACCGAGTCCATATTTACATTTTGGAAAGAGGTGTGAAAGAAGATTTCAAGACAGACTTGACTGAGCTGCCTCCATTTGCCTTACCCTATGCTCAATCTTATCAATGCTATGAGGGGTCTGATTATTTCCAACATATAGAGGGGGAAAATGTAATATAAACAAAGGGCCCATGTGTTTTGGCAAAGGAGGAAAGTGTTTTCTGTGTTTTGTGTATTTTTGGAAACCTCTGAAATCCCAAAGTCATACGTCTTCCAAGGTTTGGAGGAGGGTTTTTTTCAAGCATTGCCTGTACTCAGCAGCTCAGAGAGCCGTTACTTTGCTGTATCTTTTGTAGCAAAGAACTATTTGGCCTTTTTCTTAGAGCTAGTTGTGAAGATTGGCTGCAGTCCTTGAATAGTTTGCTTTTCACTTCTTCTTAAAACCTATTTCTCCCTCACCACCGTTATCTTTTCATTTCAACAAAATTATTTTTTCGTTTGTTTTAAGGAAAGGTCTTAATTCCAATTTCAAGTTCATCCAAAAGTAGGGCCTCTCAGTGTTTTGTTCCAGCTGCTGGGAAGTAGGCCACTCTTTCTGACCATATATATACACATATATATGTAATCTGAATCTTAAATCTTTAGATATTGTACAACTGTTAAAATTCTAACAGAAAGAGCTCTGAGGGTCGAATTGGTACCTTTTGTGGAAGAACACAAGCCCCTCTACAATTTTAAAAAGTAGAAAACAAGCCACCAATCCTTTTTTAATACTATGCCTATATTGAAATCCCACTTGCACAATGATAGCAATGCATCTGTAAATAAAGGTATTCCTCCAGTAGTGCAAATTAAAGTCAGGGGATGTGTCCGCCACCACGTGTGCTCACTTGTGAAGACTCAGTTCATCTCTGTAACAGTGAAAATTTTATTCCATAAGTTAAATCACAAGCACCATGTCTGCCAATATGGAACCTCTTATGTGTATATGTGTACTCATGTCAGAGTTCTATCTAAGTTCTAAAATACTTTGTAGACATGATTGCAATTGTACTATGTGTTGAGTAAGACATTTTCCAGATTTGGTCTATTTAAAGACTTTGGTACAACTAATTCAATTATCTCAGTTATTTTGAAGTTTGTTTCTGATTGCCGCTGCTTAGTGCCTTGCTACTCAAAGTAATGTTTGTTAACCAGCGGCATTGGTAGCACCTGAGGACTTAAAGAAATGCAGAATATTGGGCCCCAAATATGATTTTCAGAATCAAGTGCCAGAGCTGCTGGTCTACTGACTATACTTGAATCGAGAAGACTTAGTGGGCCTTTTATTAAATTAAATTTAATTTTTAAAATTTTTACATTTATTTCAGAATATCATGGGTGTACAAATGCTTTGGTTACATATATTGCCTTTGCACCACTAGAGTAAGAGCTACAAGTGTGCCCAACTCCCAGACATCGAGCACCGTACCCATTAGGTGTGACTTTACCCATCCCCCCCACCTGCCCAACACCCTAGGAATGTTACTATCATATGTGCACATAAGTGTTGATCAATTAGTACCAATTTAATGGTGAGTACATGTGGTACTTGTTTTTCCATTCTTGTGATACTTCACTTAGAAGAATGGCCTCCAGCTCCATCCAGGATAATATAGGAAGTGTTAGTTCGCCATTGTTTCTTGTAGCTGAGTAGAACTCCATGGTATACGTATACCACATTTTATTAATCCACTCATGGATCGATGGGCACTTGGGTTGTTTCTACATCTTTATAATTGTGAATTGTGTTGCTATAAACATTCAAGTACAGATGTCTTTTTTTCCTTTGGGTAGATACCCAGTAATGGGATTGCTGGATCAAATGGTAGTTCTACTTTTAGCTCTTTGAGGTATCTCCATATTACTTTCCACAGAAGTTGTACTAGTTTGCAGTCTCACCAGCAGTGTATGAGTGTTCCTATCTCTCCACATCCATGCCAACATTTATTGTTTTGGGACTTTTTGATAAAAGCCATTCTCCCTGGAGTTAAGTGATATCTTATTGTGGTTTTGATTTGCATTTCTTTGATGATTAGAGATGTTGAGCATTTTTTCATATGTTTTTTGGCCATTAAAAAGTTTCTGTTCATGTCCTTTGCCCACTTTTTAATGGGGTTGTTTGATTTTTTTTCTTGCTGATTTTTCTGAGTTCTATGTAGATTCCAGTTATCAGCCCTTTATCAGATGTGTAACATACGAATATTTTCTCCCATTCTGTAGCATGTATGTTTGCTCTCATGACAGTTTCCTTGGCTGTGCAGAAGCTTTTTAATGTGATCAGGTCCAATTTATTTATTTTTATTATTGCTGTGATTACCTTTGGGGTAGTCTTCTTAAATTATTTGCCTAGGCTGATGTCTATAAGAGTTTTTTCAAAATTTTCTGCTAGAATTCTTATGGTTTCATGCCTTAGGTTTCAGTCTGTTACTCACCATGAGTTGAATTTTGTGAGAGGTGAAAGGTGCAGATCCTGTTTCAGTCTTTTGCATGTGTCTATCCAATTTTCCCAGCACCATTTATTGAATAAGGATTCTTTTCCCCAGTGTATGTTTTTGTCTGCTTTGTTAAAGATCAGATGGCTATATGAGGATGGTTTATATTTGGGCTCTCAGTTCTTTTCCATTGGTCTATGTCTCTGTTCTTTTTTTTTTTTTTTTTTTGAGACAGAGTCTCGCTCTGTTGCCCGTGCTAGAGTGAGTGCCGTGGCATCAGCCTAGCTCACAGCAACCTCAAACTCCTGGGCTTAAGCGATCCTATAGCCTCAGACTCCCAAGTAGCTGGGACTACAGGCATGCACCACCACGCCCGGCTAATTTTTTCTGTATATATTTTTAGTTGGCTAGATAATTTCTTTCTATTTTTAGTAGAGATGAGGTCTCGCTCGTGCTCAGAGCTGGTCTCGAACTCCTGACCACAAGCGATCCACCCGCCTCGGCCTCCCAGATTGCTAGGATTACAGGTGTGAGCCACCGCGCCCGGCCAATGTCTCTGTTCTTATGCCAGTACCATGCTGTTTTGGTTACTATGGCCTTGTAGAATAGCTTGAAGTGTGGTAAATTGATGCCTCCCAATTTGTTCTTTTTGTTTAAGGTTGCTTTTGCTATAGGAGATCTTCTGTGGTTCCATACGAAGCATAATGTTCAGGTCATTTTGAGTGTTAGAAAGCTTTGGAAATACACATACATTTTTCAAAGTCAGGAGGGTATTATTTATATATGACTAAATAATGTAATAATATTCTCCAAATTATAATATGGTTTCCCATAGAATCTACTTTATTTTTTAGAAATATACTTTTGGCATAATCTGACTATTTATGAATTCCCAATGGTGACTATTGGGGGGATTATGTAAATTATTTGTACATTTACAATCAACAGAATTAATACCTTAAATGAGATACTGAAATGCCACTAGAAATAGGAAATAATAAAAAGATTATTATAGTAATAGATAATATTTGTATGACACTTGATAAGTGCTAGGCACTCTTCTAAACACTTTACATATGGTAACCCATTAAAGCTTCCTGACAATCCTATGAGATAGCTTATTATTATGCCCAGTTTACAGATGAGGAAACAGGCAAAGAGAAGCAGTGATTTGCTCAAGTTCACAGGGCTAGAAAGTGGAGGACCTGAGATTGTTTTGATTGTTCTTTAGGTCATGATTAAGCAATGACTTCCAGCTGGGATGGGTCTTTAGCTGTCTGTTTACTCTCTTATTTGACATATAAAGGTAATAAGACCCAGAAAAACCATGGAGCTTGCAAAACATTACAGATAAATTAGTGGCAATTGGGAACATAGCTCATTCCCCTTATCGTTTATACATTTGGATCTTATAACCTCTCTGGGAAATAGGCAGGTGCCCTGACATCATACCAAGTCCGGCCCCATATTGTCTCATTATTTCAGAGAAAGAGGTTGGCATAAGTACAGGTGGTAATGCTCATAAATTGGATGCTCCTTGTGTAGCAGAATTGCTCCTTTTCTGTTTTATGTCTCTGCTCCATCTTGTCTGGTTAGGTACGGTTGCACTGATCACCCTGATTTGTGTTGTTGACAGGTCTGCTCCATGCCAAGGCTTGAGAGCTGAGGCCACGTTTTATTCTTCTTTATGACCCTGATAATTACCATGGAACCTGACACATAGTAAGCCCTTAGGAATCATTGTCATGTGGACGATGACTACTTGTCACCACTGCTTCATGGGTGCAATCCAGATGGGGTGTGAGGCCCAGATGGCTTGGGCAGGAATGGCAGTAACTAAACCTGAGATGAACACTGAGGGATGAGGAGTATAGCTTGGCTCACCACTGGAGGTGCTGGTAGTGATTTGTGCATATAAGTGGTGGTTAGGTGGTTGTATATTTTTTCCTTTGTCTCTTCATGTATATATTTTGCTTTGGTTGTAAATTCTGAAAGGCAGCAACTCCCTTTCTTTATTCCTTTTGTAAAGTGTCCAGCTTTATACTACACACAGAGAAGAATTGGTGAATGTTTGTGGGGATAATAATGAAACTGTTAATCTGCACCTTGAAGTATTTATAATATTACCTTTTTCTAGAAATACTTTTCATGTAGGATTTTACTTATTTAACCAAGTAAATGGAATAAGCACTAGATGAACCAGGTGGTCAAGGTCATAGGGAATAGTTAAAACATAGATGTTTTAGTTCTTACTAGTCCACGGTTTTAAAGTAAGTCACAATTATTTTTAGTGATCAAATGAGCCCTTACTAGCCCAAAGAGGATATGGTCAGAGTGCTTCCCAGTTATTCTGGGGAGTCCCCAAAGGATTGGCCCGTATGTCCCCATAAACCAATCTGTCAGCTATAGTTACTGCTTGGCTCCTATCTATTCTTTTTCTCCTGCTCTAACTTGCACTTTCCCACAACTGCTGCCTGCCAAGCCACTTGGAGAAGCATTGTGGCTGCTGCTGTCTGGGGTGTGAACACCAAGGGTCCACGTCCATGCCAACAGAGCTGCCTCTGGAAACTCCCACTGATAACTCCCTGGATGGCAGGGGTAGGAATGTCTCATATTGCTCTCTAAGAAAAGTCAAAGGGCAAGAATAAAGGAGTCTTGCCCATCAGACTTACTTTTTAAAATTAAACTATTTTGGGATGATTATAGCTTCATATACAGTTATAAGGTATAATATAAGGAGATTTCACCACATGATTTCCACTGACACCATTGGGGGGACTGGGTCCTCATTACCACAGGGTGGGGACGAAGGTCCTAACCCCTTACTGGTGCTTCCCTGATACCATACCAGTGGGGGAAGGGGCAGGGTCCCCCTTACTCTAAGGTAGGAGTCTATATTCTTCACTAGGCCACTAGGCCTTTGCTGGCATGGGTGGGGATTTGGCCACAATTTTTTCTGTGATGTTTGGCCAAAGTAGAGAGATCATTGTGTAACAGTTTTCTGATTTTCTAGGCTGCCTTTTCCTAGCTCATGGACTAGAGAGAGTAGGCTTTTTTTTTCATCTGCACCTGCTGGTGTTTTGGGGTTGTAAGCTTCTTCAGCTTCAATTCTGGGGTATATGAGGCATAACGAAAGCCTAGGGAGCATCCCACCCTGTTATTCCAAAGTGCTTAGCCACTCTGCCTTCTTTCCTTTACCTTTCACTGTCTTCTTACATTATTTTTATGTATAATGTCCATGGTTGTCATTGTATTAGTAAGAGGATTAGGGAAAAGTATGCCTAGTCTATCTTTTTGGAAGTAGCAGTCTTTATCAGATATTAACAGTTATTATAAAGATATAGGAAATTTAGCAAACTGTTCATTCAACCAACTGATTTTTGGTGAACAGGTTTTTGGCCAATTGATGTTTGGGGAGTTGTTCTAGAACCGTTACATCAATAGGTATGAACAACTACTAGGGAAGACTGGGTGGAAGAATTTGTAGGCATAATGGAGCTGTGCTCTGGTATGCTTTGGACAATTCTTCTTGAGTGGCCATAGAAAACTGTAAAAGAATAATAAGAATACTTAATATTTATAACAATTTATAGTTATAAAATACTTTCTTAAGTGTCTGATGTTACAGATTTATATTAATCCACTGGGTATCTTTTTGTGAACAGTAACTATAGTTTATTAGTTTAATAGTTTTAATGATAACTAGTTAAGACAAATCATACGTTCTTACATGGATCTTTGGCAATGAGAAAAGTTCCCATGATTAACTAATGCTGAGTTACTAAGCAAACTGAATTACTAAGATTTCCTTTCAGAAACAACCAAATAATTTGTGGTTGTTGACCTTTCATTTTCAAAGGCTACGGCTACCTCATGCCCTGTCTATAGTAATGATTCATAATCTTGGATTTTCACTAGAACACCATAAAAGTCACTGTTCCTTGAATAAGGTCACACCAGAATTTGCAAAGCAGTGACCCACTGACTGCGTTCAATGCACTGATATGGGTATTTTATACCATGAAATGTTAAAAACTTTTAAGAAAGCATTCAACTCAGTAGATTTTATACCATAATAAAGATTTTTGTCTTATTCTGGAAAAAATCAGTTGCTCTAGTAATTATTAACCCACATTCCTTAGGCCAAATGTAGATTTGAGCTGAGGTCTGGCTAATTCCAACCTGTCTCACTTATTTATGTTACCTGTCGGTTTTTGAATCAATGAATAAATCTGAATAATTTTCACAGAATGCCTTTGAGATAGATGCATTATGGTAGAAAAAAAATTTGTTGTCCTGTGCTATGCTAAGCACTGTGCTAGGTGATTGTCAAAACTTACCTCATGTAGTCCTCCCAGATAACTTAATTTTCACATTGGGAAGAAAGAGACTACTGGAGATTAAGTGATTTGTCCAAAATGCATACACAGAAAACTAAGAAAGCTAGTGTCTACACAGATCTGTCTACTTGGAAACTCATGAACTTTCCTTTAAACTTTTTCTTTATTTCCCTTAACTTGACCCTCCATTTTTAGTTTAATTTGTTTACAATTTTTCCTTCATTGGTGCTACACACGAGTTATTCTTTTCTATGAACCATCTTTTATGAGTCAGGACTGCTTTTCTTGGAAGGCAGATTGTGTGGGAGAAGTTGGGAATATTTTTTGACAGATCTTACATTCCCTTTTCCCCCCTACCATTGTCCTCACCAAACCTCCCTATACATTCCATTCCTTACTGTCCTGTGAGTCGGAACACTCCTGTTCTCTCTGTCATCACTGCAGTGTCTCAGAAAAGAACCTCATTCCATATGGCTTTCAGGCACATGAGGAACCAAGACATGAAACCCCAGAATTTGTCATTACCCATTTGGCCTCTGCTCCATCAAATCCAGTAGCTTGCCTCCAGGAGAGATCAGTCCTTGACTCCTCAAAAGAATCTCTCTTTTTTTGTTTTTATTATAAATCTGGTTAATTGGAAAATGCTGTATTTTAGGTAAAAGATTCTGCTTTGCTTGGATGGCAACCAAGTCAGCCATATGGAAAGGAAAATAATCTGGTGAGTGGCAAAATAAGAAACCATGGTCCTTGTGTTTCTTCAGATTCCTTTTTATGGAATATGAGGCACTGTCTCTTTGAGCTTCAATTTATAGCCCTTAACAATGGGAATACCCTTGGCTCTATTATAAGAGTTGAAAATATAATGAATATGTACGTGATAACTGAATCCCTTTACCAGGAGAAGGAACTTCTTTGGAATATTCCCCTTTCCTGACCACCAAGAAATGTTACTGACTGATCCCTCACTTTTCACAAAACTGGTGATTTCACCTCTTCTCACTTCATGTACTAGTCCATTTGTGAAAATGTGTTGAGTACTTTGAAGTCTTGGATGATGGCCTTACTGTAGAAACATATTGGCTGACAAAAGCCGATGATGTTTACTGTATTTGCCCTTCTATAACTGTGGGCTTGTCTTACATCCATTGTCTCACTTGAGAACAAAACACATTACTAAGAAATATGGCAGAGTCAATGACAGGGTCAGAATGGAGATATCAGCCAAACTGGGAATAAGAATTCTATTTATCTATCCATTTCTGTGGCAGTGCTTTCTCTAGAGAACAAAATACCAGAGAAGAGATACATTCTCTGCCTAACACTGAGGCCAGTGGAAGAGGAGAGGGTCTGGCAGAACCTCTGGTGTCAGACCAGGTAACCTATGTGTTGTCCAGAAATCTTCTTCTCCTCCCCGTCTCCCCCACCAGGGGATAAAAGAATAAGAATCTAGCCTCAGTCTTTCATGAGAAGTGGAGCAATGCTTGGCTGAGATTGTCAAGAAGAATATAGGCTAAACTAAAGATTGGTGCATGTGTAAATGTATCAAAATGTTGAATTGAAAAAAATGTTTATTTCTTTTTGGAACTACAAGAATCTTATACAATTGTCATTCAAATACTAAAATTATATAGCTGCCTCAAAGTGGTAATGTCAATGAGTTCATGCAAATTGTCTTTCTAGAATCATTCAATTTTAAGAAGTGTCTGGGATTTCACAGTCCCCAAAGAGGCCTTTATAAATCCATTTTGTTAGTCATATGAGGATCGTATGCTTCTAAACACAGTGTTAAATTCACTCCCCTGAAGAATAGGATAAATCTTTTTAGAATGATTTAAATAGAAATCATGTCTAGAAGCAAGAGAATTAATAGACTATTTAGCTTTCTTGGGCCTTTGAGTTTCTGTGATACTCAGAGAAAAATACCACAGATGATGAGTGGACATGGGACACTGTGGTTTTATGACAATCCTTTCTTTGTCTACACACATCTTCAGAGAATCTCCATCATTGACCTTAGGAATCTGACCAGAAAATAGCCAGAAAAATGTTGAAAATAAAAATGTCCCCTGGAGAAATTGTCACACAAGAAGTATAATAGGACCTCTGGTTCCGAAGTATGGCTTCTTGTACCTCATTGGCAAAGGATCCATAAGGTGGATGTGTACTCATTTCATGATATTATTTTATAGCAGTTCTGAAGCTGATTATTACTTAGCTGTCTATCCTTGTTTATTATTCATAGATTCGGTATTGTGTCAAAGTTCAAAATTGGGTCATAATAGAGCAATTGGCAAAAATGTGTAAAAAGTTCCACTGAACGTGTTGGTCATGGGGTAGCAGTGGGAAGTATAATGCTTAGCCACAGAAAGAAAAATATCTATGTAAATCTGAAAAGAAGTGATTTTTTAGTCTCTCTTGCATTACCAAGAGGTGGTGCATTCTTTGAGTTGTTTTTCCCTGGTGCTGAGACAGTCTGGCCTATAGTCCTAATTTTGTCAGTTATTCATACCTTTCATTCAAACAAACTTTTACTCTTTGCTGAGGCAGTAAACATTATCAACATATTCTTAAACATTTGTGAATAGTGTGAGCTAAGTAGAACTTCCACTTCTCTCCTGAAACATCTGTGGCATGTTCCAAAGAAAATCAACAGGTTTATTAGCGCACATGACAAAATTGCATAGCATCTCCATCACCTTTAAAGGAACCTCCCCGACATACTTCTATTGAGTCACTAAACCACACTTTCCCCTTTCTAAGAGGTGGATATAGGAAGATACAGAAAATGGATTTTTATACATTGATTTAGATACTGTTGTGAGGTTATAAATACAGTATGAATGCCATTGAGGGTTGGTTCTTCCGATTACTGGCCATATTGCTAGCATGTGAGTGACCACTGAAGGAGTTAATGAATGGCCACAGTTTTGAAGATCACATTTATGTGATTTAATCACCTTTAACTGCCTACGGAACAATTAAGAGATCTGTCCAGTCTCTTGAGGTGTTTCACATAATAAAACATTATGACAGACAGACAGGGGTATTGGATTTTATAATGTCTTCATTCTATAATAAATATCCTGCATCTCATGGGTCATCTCTAACTGATAAAGCTTTAATTAGTTGGGTTATTTAAATGTGAAATGGTGGCCTAGTGGAGCTTTATGCCTGATAATAGCCAGGTAGAAGAGAGCATATGAATAACAAGATCCCCATTCTATAGATAGATGATAAAGCAGGTCCATATTCTTAGTTTTTTAAAAAAATTAATAAAGTAGTAGCAACACTTTCGTCGTGTCTCTTTTCTTTGGCATTATTACTTTACTTGGTTAGGGTAAACATTCTGAAGATGAGTTTGTAAAGTGAAGAAATTAAAATAACATGGTTGAAATTTGAAATTGCATTAGATCAATAAATTTAACTCAAACATCTATGGAATACAATGTTAATATATTAAATTAGCATTAGAAATTAATTCATTTTATGCTCACGAAGCTATGACAAAGCCACTATCTTCACATATTGGCAGCAAAATCATACAACTTTTGGAAGCTAATTTGGAAATACGTGTCTCCAACCAACTAATTCCACTGCTGGGATATTACCTTGAGAAAATCATCCAAAATATAGGGGGAAAATCTGTATCTATTAATATATGGACAGAAACATTATTTATGCTTATAAGAATTGGAACTATTAATAATTTAAATGTCCAATAATAAGGTAGTTTATATTATGGCGTGTCACATAGCTTTTAAATGCATACTTATGGTGGAAAATACTTATATCAATGTTAAGTAAAAAATTATAGAAAACTATATATTAATATGTACTGTTGTTATAAACATTGTTTATTGCTAAAATATTTATTATTTATTATTTATACATACTTTTGTTTAAGAAAGATTTGAAGCAGAGTTATAACTAAAAAGTTTATATACAAAAAAACAAACTTGAAGGAAACACATAATTGTGTTGGGGAGATGGTTATTTTATTTTTTATCTTTTGTAATGTATTCTAATTATTTATATAATGAAAAATTATAATTAAAGAAATCCTACTGTATACAGTAAGTGCACCATTTATTCTATAGAGAGAAATTTAGGTAAAAGAAATTATAGAGCAATGAAAAGAAAAAAATAAAAAGAGATCAAGTTGAATGACAAAATGGTAGATGAGGAATTATATAAACATGAAGAGAACATTCTAGTGGATGCCAGGAGGCAAATATGGGCAGATACCTAGATGGCCTTGAAATTCACTGCAAAAAATTAAAATTTGACAATCAGTTAAATAGGGAAATTGTAAAAGCAAACACATACTAGCTAAAAAATAGGGTAGAAACAAGTGAAAAAAAAATTAGCAACATGGCAAATGGAGAGGTGAGGGATGATATATTACCTAAATCACATCCAGTTCTTTGAACAATTCTCCCAGCATCACCTATGGATTTTGGTGAGTGCTGAGTAGAGACAGGTTATCAGCATTCAGGACTTGGGTCAGAGCTAGAAGTCATTCCGAGGAAACTTGGCTGAGCAGGAGAAGCCTTTTCAAAGAATTGAAGATAGAAGGCTATTTAAACAAGTTATAAAATATTGAACTGCAGCAGTAGCCACTTGTGAATAGAACATTCATATTCCACCATTATAACTTTGAAAGAGGAGTGGGATCCAAAAATATCAAACTACTTTGAGTTGACCTTGACAGAGTTAAAAAAAAAAAAAAAGCATCAAACAAAAGACAAAAGCCTGCAATAAAACATGCATTTTTTGAGACTTCATGTAACAATTTACTTGGTATGGAGTTTTAAGCTTTCATTTATCTACCATATGTGTCTTCATGTAATTAATAAATAATACACATGTACTTCTGTATGTGTATAAACAGAGGAAAGCGTTTGTTGAAATAAAAAGGTTAGGTGATTTAAGAATAAATGTTATATTCTGAAGGGTAATTATTTGGTCACCTGATAGACTCTAAGCCCTGATGATGTAGGTGCATTATTATATTATTGTTTTACATCTTTGTACTGCCAAAATCAAGAGTAGTCTACACTTACCTCTATGTTCTTACTTCACATTTATTACTCTTCAGTTGCTTAGAATTTGAATTCCATTTTCACCACTTCATTAATGTCTTTAAAATCACTCATTACTCACAGAAGAGCCATTAGTATCTCCTTTGTTCGTCTACTGTTTTTCCTATGTGCACAAACTCTATGTCTTGTTTAGTACCAGTTGATTTTTTCTGCCAACTGGATAAAAACAGCTAACATTTAGTGACCATTTACTGTGTGCCAGATACTGCACTAAGAACATCATTAGATGCTACTTGGAGTTCTTTCCCAGCAGAGGTTAGAGCAAGGGGTCCTTCCAAGGTTTGTCTGGGGCAGTTACTCTGATTTACTTTACCTTAAAACCAACAGGTATAGTTCCATAATATAAAAAAAGGAACAGAAGAATTTGCTTTCACAAAGAAAATCATTTCAATTATGCATGTTGGATATATTATTTACCATAGAACCACATTTGGAAATTATATGAGGAAGGAACATCTTTTGTAACAAAGGATATACTTTTGACTGTTATTAACATTTGCTTCTTTCCCAGCTCAATGAGAAGTGGACCTTTGTTCATCTGGCAAAGGAATACTTTTGGCCTGAGTTATCCACTTATCTGTCCAACTGGTAATGTTAACCAGGCAATTATCTCTGTGCTCTGTAGGCCTGAGTTAAAAATACTTTAAAAAGGGCCACAAAAAGTCTTGCTATTCCATGGATATAAGGAAGTTTATTATAGAAATTCAAAGACCATAAATATGGAAGTTCTTAAAATTATATCAAAAGTGGTTTTTGCTATCCACTTCAGTGAGTCCAGCTTTGAGTTGGAAGGGAGTAGAGGCAGAAGAGATAAATGACATCCCACTCAAAGACATGGAAGGCTCATTCTAGCATGATATTTTAACTCAGCATTTCATCTTCTACCCTCACTTGCCTCCCAGTTTTTACCTTCTCTGTCTTATTTCTTCATTTCTCTTTCCGCCATCTTCCTTTTCCCTGTCTTTAGAAACCCCTGTGGAAATCAGAGCACAGCTAGGGTGCTAGGATAATGGGCTGGAAAGAGAGAGAGGAGAGGCACACCATTTATAGTCCAACCCTCTATCTTTTCCCATCCTTCCTTCCAGCAAGCATTGAGTGTTGACTATGGAGAAGACACACACACATACACACACACAGCCTTATTCTGTGCCAGAGCAGAGCTCCTGAAACTACTGCCAAGTGGCTGCTGCCCAAGAGACCGTAGAATTCTTGGCACCAGGCAGAATCGATGGCTGTGGCCAAGTGATTGTTGTTGAACTTACCTGTGTCGAAAGGTCAGCCTTGTGGTGCTAAGGCTGGGCACAGTCACTGAAGGCAAATTGGATTGTGAATGGAGGCCCTGAGGCATGTTCTGCACTTTGCAACTGGTCTGGCAGGCTTGGTTCCTCCACCTCCTAAGTCTGCCACAGGCATGGGAAACACCTGGCTAGTGACAAAAGTGGTTAAGGCAGCTTTGCCAAGGTACAGTATCAACTACCTTTGCTTTACACACAAAACATACAGTAATGGCCACAAGTGATTTTCCAATACGTTGTCATGATGAAAAAGCCCTAAATCTTTACATGAGACATCTACTTCTATGCTTCAACACTTAAATCATGTGTTATTTGAGTGGATCCTGTACTGATTATTAACTCAAATATGAATGTTACTAAATTGAGAAAATATTAATGAATCAGAGCATAGCTTAGAAAGTGTTTTGTATGCATATGTGTCTATGTGTCTGTGTGTGTGTGTTGTGCATTATGGGTGGGTTCATAGATTAAAATAAGAATCATGAATTATCAAGAGGATATACAGAACTAAAGTTATTTAACTATGACCATTTTTATCCCTCTGTTTTTCCAAATGTAAAATGGATAAAACAAAAAAGGCTATTTAATTTACAAGAGTCAGAGGAATGTGTGAGATAGTATTTTAGGTCATAGGTCATTAAATATGAAATGTCTGATTTCCTTAAGTACGAAGTCTGACAGTTGATATCTCTGACATTTCACTTTGACACTTCTTGTTTCATTTTTATTGTGAAGGTACATCCTCATTCTCTCAAATGCACAGGTTGGCTTGTGATTATCTTTCAAATTTTTTTTAGAGCAATTTTTGTGAAACCAGAGATAACCCATTTTTGAATATGAGTTCTGTCATGGAACCAACGCAGTTCAGACAGCTCAAAATATCAGTGAAGTGTTTGAGAAGGATGTGGCTAATGAACTCATAGGATGTTGATGGTTTGAGAAGTTCTGTTCTGGTGATTTTAATCTCGAATGAGCTGAAAGCTGTAGTGGAAGGGAATCCATCTCAATCTATGTGTGAATTAGCAGCAAGGGTTGATGTTACCACTCCAACAATATTGGACCATTTGAAACAAATGGGCAAGATAAAGAAGCTGGAGACTTGGGTACTGTGTTAATTAAACGAGCGTCAGAAGAGAAATTGTCTCGAAGCTTGCCTTTCTTTGCTGTCAAGACATAAAGGTGAACCATTTCCACACCCTATTGTTACATGTGATGAAAAATGGATTTTTTTTGACAATCGCAAGCATTTGGCATAATGGTTGGATAAAGATGAAGTGCTGAAACACAGTCCAAAACTGAATATTCATCAGAAAAAGCTAATGGTGTCTGTTTGATGGTCCAGTGCTGGTATTATCTACTACAGCTTCATGAAACCTGGTCAATCGATTACGATGCATGTCTACTGCAACCAATTGGATGAAATGATGAGGATGTTTGTGATTAAGCATCCAAGATTGGTCAATAGAGACAGGCCAATCCTCTTGCAAGACAATGTTTGACCACATGTCCCACAAATAATGCTGCTTAAACTACAGCAGCTGGACTTGGAAACTCTCCGTCATCTACCATATTCACCAGATTTTGCACCAACTATCACTTCTTCCAGGCTTTGGACCACTTCTTGCAAGGAGTAATATTCAATTCTCAACAAGCTGTGGAAAATGCCTTTCATGATTTCATTGCCATGCACTCTCTAGGCTTCTTCGCTGCTGGCATAAACAAGCTACCATTAAGATGGCAAAACTGTGTCAATAGTGTAGGTGCATACGTTGATTAATTGTATTGCTTCTTGTTTGAAATACAATAAAACTACAGTTTTGATTTGAAATTGGACATTTCTAATTTAATAACTTCTTTATGAATAAAATAGAAACCATCACATGAGAACTCCTTCAATGTCCTAGGATTGATTCAGTGCCCAGGTCACCACCCTTTACTTCTTCCCATTTGCTACTATGAATGCTAAATCCATCTTCTTCCTTCTATCATCTGAGCCTAATCCACC
Source organism: Eulemur rufifrons (assembly GCF_041146395.1). Lineage (NCBI taxonomy): Eukaryota > Metazoa > Chordata > Mammalia > Primates > Lemuridae > Eulemur > Eulemur rufifrons. The sequence continues at coordinate 46,568,501 of NC_090985.1, forward strand.
ACCTTTTTTTTAGGTCACGTCTCCTCTTTCCTCTTTAGGAGCTGTATTCTAGGGCACTCCTCTGATTCTTGTAACTTCAACATGCTTCTTCCCTTAAGTGTTTAAATGTGATTGAGTCTTTCTCAACTTTTAGGAAAACTTCCCCTCAATTCTATGGTGCCTTCCAACTCCCTTTTATCTTTCACTGCCAAACTCATTTGAGTCTATACTTGCTGTCTCTCTCTGGCTCCTTTTCAAACACTGAAATCTGGTGTCCATTATTGCCAGTTCTTTGAAATTTCTCTTGTCAACCAGCAGTTTCATCTGATCTTAAACAGTGGCTTCCGTGACTCTCAGTCCAGGTGGGCACTTTTCGATTTTTTGCTTATGTGATCATTCAGCATTACTTGATCCTGTCGACTATTTGCTCCATTTGGGGCATTTTTTCTAATTTCTATGGCACCACACTCTCAGGGGGTGTTTCCTGCCTTTCTGGAGCTTTATTCTTGATCTATGTCACACGTAGAAAGGTAACAGAGGTGAATTCTCAAAGATCTACTATAAGTATTGTAATCTCTTTCACAATAGGAGGTAAATATAATATCAGTTAATATCTATGGGATGCTAATCAACTTTTGATGATTAATTTTAGTCATTTAATTATTATCATTAATTTATAGTGGTATATGGACCAAAGAAGACCTATTGTTTGACCCCAAGCCTATTCCCCCAGGTAGTGCTGAATGCTTCCTCAGAACTATTGTTTTTGTTTTAATGTGATTCCTCATGGAACCTTCACAGGACCACCCTTAATTTCAACTTAAAGCCATTGTAACAGTGTCAGTCTGAGGTATTCATGTTATTATTAGTTTACATTTATTGGGCACCTGCTATGTACCAAGTATTTCACATTTTGAATTATCTCAGGTTCATTCAGGTAAAAGGTGGCATATAGAAATAATATCAATTTATTATTCTAGTCCTTAGAATAAGTCTGCAGAGTTAGATATTCTCATCTCCTCATCTCATTTCACATTATGAAAGGTGGAATTCACTACCCTAATAATATCCTGATATTAAGTGCCCTGAACCCATGTTCTTTTTACTGTACCTACTTACATTCTTTCCTATAAAGAACACATTTCAAGATTATCTAAATAGTTGAATAATAGCTTCTTATCTAGTCCTTTCTGTTCTAAACCATGACTTTAAACTGTTAGAGGTGAAGTCAATGTTGCAGACCTCAAACTCCACCTTTTTTTTTTTTTTAAATCCACTCAGGACTTCAGAGTCACCAGAAATATTTCTCAGATTTTTTTTTTTTTAATTTCCTCTTCCCTTGTATTAGTTGTTGATTTTTGAGTTTGACATCTCTGGGTTCGCTGTCCACTGTGTGTCAAAAATGCACTCCAAAAAGAAAGCACACACTCTGTCCTTCTCAGGGGCTGGCACAGTAACGAGATAGAAAAGATTGATGTCAGGAAACTATTATACAAAAGAATGGGTAGAATTCAATTGGCTATTAGGTAACTAACTGGCTGGAAGTGGGGAGTGATTTTATCCTGCAGGAATATTTGACAATGTCTGGAGAATTTGGTTGTTACAACTTGGGGAGTGGATACTGCTACTGGCAACTAGTAAATAGAAGTCAGAGATGCTGCCAAGCACTGTAAAATGCACAGAACAACTCTAACTTCCCTCCCCTAGGACAAAGAATTTTCAGGCCCAAAATATCAAAAAAGCAAAGGTCAAGAAGCCCTGCTGTAGAGAAAGAGGGAAAAGGAAGAGAAGAGTGACTTTGCAATTCTGAATCTCTCTGACTCCAGATAAGGAGATTTCATTGAGAACAATTAGAAACCCAGAAGTTTCACTGAATTATTGGATAAGGGGATGAATCATTTCAACCAGCTTGAGCTTGAGGTTAATGGGAGAGACACAGCTGGTAGAACCAGTAGGCAGAAACGCTGTTAAACTGAAGCGAGTGGGAGAGGAAATGGGAATATAGAAGTAATTCACCTTGGGGTGATAGTTGAGACCACAAAAGTGGTTGAAATATTCAAGGACATGTGGGAAAAGAAGAGTAAAGGCATTTTACTGGTACTTTGGAAACATAAATCCTTCACATAAATAGTGAATTTTTAAGTGATATACTGTAAAAATTATTCCTGTAATGCCCATCTGTTTCAACATGAGGAATCAAGATTTGAATACTAATCTTTCTAAAATAAAGGGTCCTTGACAGATTTAATTTTACTCATGTTAACAGCTTACTTCTTTTACCTTGATACCATTCTTTTCTATTTGAAGCAGAGGTTATCAAATTTAGTATTTATTTTTGCTTAGAGTTTACATGTAAAGATTATAACATGTCAATGGCAAGAGGGATTGAAGACATTTTTGCTGTAAAGAAAGATCAGAAATACAGGATTCCATAAAGAGGAGTGTAGCCTCGTCTTACTTTATGTTTGTCTGCTTTCTGGCTTGGTTTCAAAGCACTTAATAGTTTCAGTTTATAATTACTAAACATGGAAACATTGAAACACCACACCCTTGGGTTGCTTGTAATGAATAGTGTCTTCAGCACAAACATATTTTTATCAAAGCACCTAGAGACAGCCAGCCACACCCATCACGTTATTAATCAGCCACATTCTCTAGTTGCCTAGGCTTACTTTGCAGAATTTGCGGAGTGGGGGGGTCCTCAATTAAGCAACTTGCAGCTGAATTATTTTAATGACCCAGGCTGAGAATCATTGCATTGCACCCCTTCCTTCCACTAAAGCAAGGCCCATCATCATATTAAGAAGTTCTTATTTGTGAATGCTTCTAACTTTTTCTGATCCTAGAAAACTCATAGGTTATTTGGAAATGTTGGTACTGAAGAATTCAATGTAGGCAGAGAGAACACCCACTGGTTCTGTAGAAGGATGGCTTGGCACCCACTGGGGCCTTCCAAGGTCTTCAGGCACAGTGAGGTTTGTAGTTTCTCAGATTGGAGGAACCAGTTTGGTTCCTCTTAGCTCCCTTATAAAACTTTCTTGACTTAATTGCTGTGTCTTGTGAGTAGACACGGCTTCATCTGCTCTGTCTTTTGCATAATACTTACAACTTTGTTAGCTATGGGGCCTTAAAAATAGTCTTAACCTTATTAATCGAATAGATGTCTCATAATGCTGAATAACACATGACCCACACATACTAAGAATAAACTGAATAGTGACATGAAATCCTCCACCCACACGTTACTGGAAATGTATGGAATGCAAAACTGGATCCCGGCTGCAATTCTGTCTGCAGGGATGGCCCTTCATGTTGGTAGAGGAAGCCACCTACTCATAATTCATTAGCAGGGTCTAAAAATAAATGTCTGTGTGGAAATTTCTCCCTCAGGCCTGCTATTGTATCTGAAATTCTCATCATTAGAGTGAATGCTTTGTCTAAGACATCATATCAGTAAGAGCACCTTTAAAATGCATAGAAATACCCTGCAAGAGTAGAAACACTAATTCAATTGAAGCCTATTTTTATTTTAGCTCAGATACATTTTTTCTTTTTCTTTTTTCTAATTTTACCCCTCTTTCTTAGAAAGTAGAGCTCTGAGAAAATAGGAGTTAGGAAAATATTCTATCAAGGTAAAAAATCAGCAATCTTCAGGCATCATGGACATTGTTAGTGGGGCCCATTGTGGTGGTGGCAGATGGACAAGGCAGAGGAGAGTTGCCGTGGTTTCAGGAGTGCCTGCTGAGGAAGCAGTATTGTCTGCATGAGAAAGCACGCTTAGTGATACTGCCTTTGGGGACCTGTCTTCAGAGACGCTAATAGGGGTCATTTCTAATAATAACAACATGAATACTACTATCAATAACAACAAATTCATATACTGTCCCTAGAGTGTCAGGATTTAAGCTATATGTTTCACATTCATTGTCTCATCTAATTCTTACAACAACTACAGATGAATAAGCTCAGAAAAGGTAAAACCCACCTAGGTATGAAGTTAAGTGGTGGAATTGGGATTTGAAATCAGGTTGATTTGATTTCAAATTCATGATAGTCACCATTATTCATATTGCCTCTTTACTGTCTTTTCCCTTCAACACCTTTCAAATGCATGCTTCAGCTATGTGTACTTTTCCCTGACTAGAATATCTCAACCCTCCTTTATACCTGCTAAAATATTTTTAGTTTTTTGAGGAAGGTCAAATGGTAAAATCTCACTTCCTTAAAAAGTTTTCTTTAATGTATGATATATTGCATTTGTTATTACAACTAACTGGGAACATATCACTCTATTTCCTGCCAGAAAGTGAGACATTTGAGATAGAAAAGAATTCTTTTTTTAACAATGTTTGTAGCAGAGAGTCTAACTTTGTCATCTGAACATAGTAATTAATCAGTAGACATTTGTTGAATGAATAAATTTGGTCACAGTTGTCCTATAAAATTGAGGAATAAGCAACCTTTATTCTAAATTTACCAACAAAAGATTAAATTATGTTCACTTGGATCCATTTTAGAAGACAGAAAATTTATATAGTACTTTCATATATATTTTCTTTTTTTATTAACTAAAATTTTTATCAGTTGTCCAGACAATTTTTATCCAAGTAACTAATTTTCTTGCCAGTGGATAAATGGATAATTGAGTCTTATTGAATCTTCAAGTGACGTAAAGATAGAAAAAAAGTATATACAGTCATAGGCCGTATAACATCATTTTGGTCGACAAGAGACTGCATATATGACAGTGGTCCCATAAGATAATACCGTATTTTTTCTATGTTTAGATATATTCAGCGTAAAACCAGATAGTCTGCATAAATGCACAATGTCAGTGTTTTTGTCCTAAGCCTCCCATGGAGCTATCAACTACTTTTGGTTAAGAAAGGGCAAGTTGAGGTATACTTACACACACACATGCACTCACAGTTTGGCTGATTTAATTTAACAGTTAAAATATGGTAAATAATGCCATATTTTTTCTATGTTTAGATATATTTAGATACACAAATACCATAGTGTTACAATTGCCTACAGTATTCAGTACAGTAACATGCTGTACAAGTGTGTAGCCTAGGAGCAATAGGCTATATACCATATAGCCTGGGTGTGTAGTAGGCTATAGCATCTAGGTTTTTGTAAGTATACTCTATAATATTCACACAATGACAAAATCGCCTAATGATACATTTCTCAGAAACTATCCCCTTCGTTAAGTGATACGTGACTGTGTGTGTGTGTGTGTGTGTGTGTGTATGTATATACGTATATATTTTTTTCTGTTTACACCTTTAAGAATCTGTAATTGCGCAAACTTTGCCAAGGGGGAACATACCATAATGCAAACACTGTAAGAATGAGGAAAACAAAATTCTTGCCAATTTATTATCTAAGGAATCTATGAATAAATAATGTGGATGGGTGTAAAAAGATACAAATATGTATCCTACAAATGGAAAAACGCCATATAAATAATTTTAAAGGAGACATATAGAGGTGCTGTAAATGTGGGAAACACATCACATGTGGTCCTAGAGACATAAGTGAAACAACAGAGAAATAAGTGGTTGCTTTTTGTGGTAGTCCTGGGAACCCAGAGATGTGTGTTTCCTCATTTTTAAGTTCTGTTTTGTGTGCTTTAATGATAGTAAGCTCTTTAAAAAATGAAAACAAGATGAATATATCTTCCTACCTACTTACACATTTTTTAAAACAAGAAACTATGCTTGTTTTAAGTTTCTCAAAATTAAATATAAATTGGAAATAGAAATGCTTCTAAAATGGAGAAAAGCTTATCAAGTCTCCTGTTATCTATACAGTTAAAGGTCTATTAAAGGAGTCCTGTAGGAAGAGTTTTAATAACTATTAAATTAAATCAGCCAAACTGTGAGAGAGAGAGAGAGAATGTGTGTGTGTGTGTGCGTGTGTGTGTGTGTAAGTGTACCTTAACTTGCCCTTTCTTAACAACCAAAAGTATTTGATAGCTTCATGGGAGGCTTAGGACAGAAACATTGACATTGTGCATTTATGCAGACTATCTGGTTTTAGGCTAAACATCATCTATCTGTCCATTCATTCACTCCATGTACAAAAATTCAAAACTAATCACCTGTCAGGTGTATTGCCAGGCTATGGATGGAAATATGAATGTGCCATAGACTTAGTCATGCACATGACTAGTTTGGTGGCACAGGTGTAATTGTAAACCAAAAATGTCACAAATATTCTAAGAAGTGTTCTATATGCAGATCTGGTGCAATTTTAACCTTAGATCCATCCTAGTTGGATGCTGTCCTTGAAACATTCGCTTAAGAAGACCCATCTAGTACTAATTGCTGTGTGCCACGTGATTCTTTGCTGATTGTGTGAAAAGTCTTTAAGTGGTAAAAACAGGTTGCACCAGCAATTGACCTGAGCTTGATGGCCACTAACAAGAGTCATACTATGGGGCCATCCTATCCTAAATGACATCTGAGTCATCTCAAGAGCCCTGTATTTCTAAGTCGGATGTTAGACCAGCAGAGAGTTGTAAGTGTAAGAAATGCTTAGGATCCATCAGCTTATCTAAATCTTACTTTTGCACCACTGTATGCACAGAAAGGAATCACATTGATTCATCCCTTTTACTCTGTTTCTCTGTTCTAACTTGTAGAGCACTATTGTTTAATGATTATGCAGACAGCTTGAAGCTAGACTTTCCATGTTCAGCACTTAGATCCACCATTTACTTGCAGGGTGACTTTAGACAAGTTATTTAACCAGTGTCCATTTTCTCAACTGTAAATGTAAAATAACAACTGAGGATAAGATTATTGTGTGGATTTAATTAATTAATGCATGCAAAGTAATTAGAACAGTGCCTGGCACATGGGAGTGCTATTATTACATTACTAAGTTTTTATGACAATTGTTTCAGCTAGGCCCAAAGAAGACATCAGACTCCTTCTTAATATAGCACTCTGGACACCACTGTCCCCAGATTGGATTTGGCATGCAAAGCGAAGTTAATTTGTCATCTTTATTTTATATAGATATAAAAGATCTTTCTTTTTACTATTATGAACCTGGGGAGAAGGCCTCTGAATAGTCAGCTCTAAGCAGTTTGTAGGACATTGCTCTTATTAATCTGTCTACTGATCCTTTTTTGGAAAGTATCTCATAACTCAGGGGTAGTATACCTCCCAGAGGTATTTGCATTTTAACAGAGACTTACTGAGGATATGCACAGTTTCATCATCCTTAGGTATGATTTACTAATGGTGACTTTCCAGGCAACATGATAAATAATGAGGAAGCGTGGTTCTCCCAGGATGAGCTAAGGCACTCAGAGGGGCTAAAGTGGACCAGGTCAGTTGCATCCCTTGGCTATCTGCAGGAGCAAATCTTTCCTGCAAAAAACTTTCCCCAATTACCAGTGAAAGAGTACAGAACTTCTACAGTTAAGATCAAGAAATGAGCTCACAATCAAAGATCCTTAAAGGCATGAGGAAGCAGTCATTCTGATTTAGAGTTCTAGGATTGATGGATAACAGATTTAGACCCCTAAGAAATTTGAGTTTTTCAGACATTGTTTGTGTATAATATATACATACATAAAATATTACATAGACTATTACATATAGCAATCCTATATGTATTAATTAAAGATGTCAAGAATGCAAAAAGTTTATCAGTGAACAAAGAAGTATTAGGAAAAAACAAGCAAACTAAAAAGTGAAAAATTCTAAGTATAAAAAACAGTGTTGAAATAATTATAAAATAAAAACTCAAAAGATTATTAAACAGCATGTTAGAACCAAAGCTAGAATGAAAAGATATAATATAGAGAATGGAAGAGTAGCGATAATGGATATGAGTCTTCCAGAACTGACAAAAAGCCATAAGTACTCAGATCTTGGAAACATAATGTACGCTAAGCAGAATAAGTAAAAAGAAATTTATGTCTAGACACATTTTTGTGAAATTGCAGAACATAGAAGACAAAAACACCTTAAAAGCAACCAGAGAGGAAGAACAATTAAACTGAAACAGTAAGTGGAATGACACTATTCTTTTCAATAGCCATAATTGAAGCTAAAAGACAATAGAATAATATCCTCAAAGATTTGAGAGGCAATAGTGACTCTCAACTTAATTATATACTGAGCATATCTATCATTTAAGAATGAGGGCAAAATAAGATATTTTCAGAAAATTTAGAGTTAAAAACTTGAATTTTCTACCAAAACTACTGTTTTAAAGAAACTTTAAAGTAGTGCTTCCAAAACCTTTTGGTCTTCAGTCCTTTTTACACTGTTCAAAATTATTGTGGGATTCAGTAGAACATTGCACCTCTTATATTATCCTGGATAGAGCTAGAACCCATTCTACTAGGTGAAGTGTCACAAGAATGGAAAAACAAGCACCACATGTACTCACCATCAAATTGGTATTAACTGATCAAAACTTAAGTGCACATACAGTAGTAACATTCATCGGGTGAGGGGAAGATGGGAAGGTTGGGAAAGGGATGGGTATACATACACAAAATGGGTGTGGTGCCCACCGTCTCGGGGATGGACATGCTTGAAGCTCTGACTCCAGTGGGGCAAGGGCAATATACATAACCTAAGCATTTGTGCCCCTGTAATATGCTGAAATAAAAAAAAAAATTTAAAAAAATTAATTAAAAAAATTAATGTGAGACTAAAGAACTTTTGTTTATGTGCATCATATCTATCAATATTTACCAAATGAGGTTTTACAACTAAGAAATTAAAAATAGTATTTATGTGTTCATTTAAATGTAATGTATTTTTATGAAAATAATATATTTTAAAACACAATGAGAAGGATGACATTGTTTTACATTTTTGCAAATGTCTTTAATTTCTGCTTAATAGTAGTGTGATTCTCATGTCTTCTTTTCATTCAGTCTCTTTTTATATCTTATGCCATGTACTTCTGGAAGACTTCACTGAGAGAGTGAGAGTGGAAAAGGCAGATAATTTTTAGTGTTCTTATAAAAATAATTTTGACCTCACGGATCCCTTGGTAGGGTCTCAAGCCTCCACAGGGGTCTCTGTACCACACTTTGAGAACTGCTATGTCTAAGATATGTCCTGCAAGAAGAATGAACATGATCCTAGAAGGAGATGTGAGAAATAAGAAGTAATGGTAGTAAGAATAAAATAGCAAACATATGTAAAATTTCAAATAAATATTGTATAAATATAATAATGATGTTTAATTGGGGAGTACATATGAACATGGATGATATATTAATGTATGTATTTAAAATGAAGAAGAGATAGTAATGATAATAGTAATACTAATAATATTAATAATAGATGCTATTTATTGAAAACTGCAATGTATCGGGTGCTATGCTAAGCACCATCATTTAATCCTGACACTAAACTTGTTGCATAGCTACTCTTATTATTATCCTTTTGTAGGTGAGAAAACTGAGGCCCAGAAAAATAAAGTAACTCATCTAAGGTAACAAAACCAGAAAGTGATGGAGCTGTGATTCTAAACTTTACAATCTGACTCCAGAGACTACAATGGATTAGAATGGTACCGTACATTAGAAAATAGAAATGTAGTGGTGGAAGGTAACTTTGCTAAAGGAATAAATAAATTCATATCTAATGGGTGATTACTATATGCTCATTTTAAGACTAGATACTATAGAGAATTTTAAAAGTTCCCATTCTTATGAGGTTTACAGTATTGTGGGAATAAAATAAAATGTCTTAGATGCATGGAAATGTATACATTACAGCACAAAATCATGCTTTAATAGCTAAGGGCATTTCTAAGCAGTGACATTGTGGAATGGTTTGGGGACACATCATGGAGGAAAAGGCTTTGAGATCATCTTGGAAGGTAAGTGGACTTTGGATCAGTAGGGAGGTAGTAGAAGGGATTTCAACAGACAGTTGAGCAATGGAAAAAGACAGAATAATACTAACCTATGAAGGGGACCATAATGAAACTTATTTGACCTACAGATAAAATTTTCTTAGGGGAAGTTTAAGTTAGGTAGCCCTTAAACTTGGACCAGACTGTGGAAGTCATTGAATACAAAGATGAGATGAGCCTTGAAATTTAAAGAGAGAAACCAGAACTTGTGCAAAATCATCTAAAGGAATAATTATCAAACAATACTAAGTAGTTAAATGTTGAAGAGACCACACTTGAACAATGAGAAGCCTGTCATATGTGGTATATGAAATGAGAGTTATTACAGACATTTTCAAATTTCATGTTGGTCATGTCCTGTGACCCTCATACCCCTCATCTTTCCGGAGTTGTAACAATCTTCTGCCTGTGTGGTCTTTTGCAGTGTTTCCTCTTCTTTTTATCAATTCTCTATATTCATCTGGTCACCAAATTTTTGTGTCTTTGAGTTGGGTTTTGTGTTGCTGAAAAATGCTTGATGTTGTTGTCTCCAGGAAATAAATCCAATGTGATGAGGGAACAAATATTCTTAAGACCTGGAATAATAAGACCTTTTTTGGCTGCTCTATTGAGTACATGTGACCTGAATCAGTTCTTTATTCTTCAATTTTCCCATCTCTGAACTAAAGAGAGCAGGCACATTACTGCTAGATAATGTTGAAAATCATTGACTCTTTCTGATAAAGGAGGATTGTTAGAAATCATTGACTAAAATCTCAAAACTTTTCATTGCTATTTTAATTTAAGCAACACTGTGCCATACGTTGCATTTTAATTACTAGCTAGGTTTCTAAATGTAGACTGTAATTTGATAAAATATCTGTAATGTAGGCAAGCTACTATAGCTAAATACCCTTGCCATTTGCTTATACATATTGTATGTATGCACGTGTACCATATGCACACATATGGTGAATTGCTATATTGCTGTAAGATTTAGACCTGTCTTTTTAGCAGTTCCATTTGTGGAGGTTCAGAACAGTGTTTATAGTAGTAAGAAAGAGAAGAATAGGAATGGCTTAGGAAAGAATAAAAACCTTCAGCTTTTCTTTCTCAATCATCCTAGTCACACGCATCCTCCACCCGACTCTGATCATAGTAATGGTTAACACGGATATGGTATTTTGTAGTTCACCAAACACTGTTATATAATTTTCACTGGGGTAGTCAGGCACTTAAGTGTGGGAACAAGGCCAGTGTAATAACAGCATGTGAGTAATGGGGTGCTGAAGGAAGATGGTGTGAGTCCATGAGCTAAGCAGCATCTAGTATACTGCAGGACAAGTATTTGGTGATAATGAGTTTGGTCTTTGTTATATATGCAATGGGAAGTCACTGAAAGATTTTAAGCAGGAGAGTGACATAAATTAATTTACGTATTTAAAAGTATCCCAGGCTGTTGCATGGAAATGGATTATAGGAGGATAATGGTGAAAGCACAGAGAACAGTCAGGAACCTGCTAAAATAGCCTTGCTGAGAGGTGGTGGTGGCCTGGGTGGATTTACCTTGAAGCTCATGGCCCCTTGCTTGCATGAGACCTTCTTAGCAATGTATTCATGGTTGTATGTCTTAGAGAGATTTGCAAAAATAAGATATTTTAGCTTTTAACTGTTGACACAGATGTTTCTTTCCACTCTCTGTCCCCTCAAAATGCTCACTTGGGTGGGGGAATATTGGATTGGCTGTGGGCATTTTTGGGGATTCTGTCAAGGAGAAGTTGAGTCAGGCATATGTCATTTTAACTATGATTTGGAAAGCTGTTTTGGAACAATTCCATTAAACAATTAAGAGTACTTTTTGATAACCTTTACATTTATTGAAGAAGCAAAGAAATACAGATTAAAAACTAATGAGATGAATACTACTGAGCCATAAAAATGAATGAAATGTCTTTTGCAGCAACTTGGATAGAACTGGAGACCATTATCCTAGGCGAAGTATCTCAGGAACAGAAAACCAAATACTGCATGTTCTCACTTATAAGTGGGAGCTAAGCTCTGGCTATGCATGGTCATATAAAATGGTATAATAGACATTGAAGTCTCTGAAGGAGGAATGAAAAATTACATATTGAATACAGTATACATTATTCAGGTGATGAGTACACTAAAAGCTCAGACTCCACCACCATATAATATATCCATGTAACAAAATTCCACTCATACCCTCTAAATCTATTGAAGTAAAAAAATTAATTTAAAAAATTTAAAAACATTAAAAAAATGAAGTAATAAGGATTAACAATGAAATCATTAGAAATTGCCTGACATCCAGAAGCTAATTGTGCAACCTCCCAAATTTTTGAATTTTATTCATTCATTAAGAGGAAGAGACAACTTTTGAATAGAAATACAGTTGGCCCTCTGTATCTGAGGATTCTGCATCCTTGGATTCAAACAACCTTGGATCAAAAATATTAAAAAAATAACAATACAACAATAAAAATGATACAAATAAAAATGAAGTATAACAACTATTTACATAACATTTACATTGTATTAAGTGTAGGTAACATAGGGATGATTTAAAGTAGTCAGCAGGGTGTGCATAGGTTATATGCAAATACTACACCATTTTGTATGAGAGACTTGAGCATCATCCAATCTTGGTATCCAAAAGGGGTACTGAAACCAATCCCCTGTAGATACCAAGGGACCCCCTATAACTGATAGCTCATTGATTACTTGATAACCCAATTAATGAGGAAGAGTGAATAATATGAACATACTGGGAAAAAATTTAAATTTCTTGCTGTTTGACAAGATAAAAATAACATAAAACTCATACCACACCATTCTCAATTAGAGCAGCAACAATAAACTGCCTAATGAGTTTTGATGATTCAAAGAGTATTTAAGATTAGTCACTTAAATTAGTCACTAATCACTTCCATGATTAGTCATAGAAAACTTGAGATACTCCTAAATCTTATCGCACATCTATAAAAGAAACTAGACAGTAGTCTTTCCAAATCTGACAAAAATCTCAAACATTCTCATAATACTATAGTAATATGTTGTAAAGCTGAAATAAACATTTTAAACTGTCAGTAACTATCCTCAACTTGTGTAGGAAAGATTGAATTATCTATTATCTTTCCCAAAAGCTGTTTTACATATTGTCATATGAAGAGGTAATCAAAGAGTATGTAGCCAAAGCATGTTGGAAAAATTATAGAGATGTGTAAACATGTTGATTGATAAAAATAACATATCATCCTCCTGGAATTTTGTAAAGTTTATACTATTTTTCAGTTAAAAAAAATTTTTTTAGTGTGTAATTTCTCTTCTCACCCTAAATATTAATACATACTATTTTTAACCTAATTTTGTATTTTTAGCTTTGTATGCCCTTTCTTTAAATGTGGCCTCCCAAATTGCACAAGCATGGTGCCCCACAAGACTTGGATCTGCCCCTTAGACTTGGGTTGAGATGGAAAAAAGAGGATATATTTAGGGTGGATTTTGGAAATGGAATAAATGCTCATAAGACGGTCTTATTGAAAGGCTGTAAGCCATTTCTGAGGGGTGAGTGAGTTAAAACTGGGAGATAAAATAAGTCCTCTAAAGTTGTACAACTTGGAATTGGCTAACTAGGATTTGGATCCTGATGTGTCATGCTCAAATGCCTCTGTTCATTGTCACATGTGAAGCTTCAGTTTCCTTAGGGTGCTTTTGAGGATTCATTTAAAGGAGGCCTACAAAACGCTTCCTGTGGTATCCAGCATACTGTTGAGTGTTCTTGGGATGTTGCTATTATTAGGATGATAAGAGGGTTTATTCTTTACACGTGCATGAATTTTTAAAATTGGGAAAATTTTCTCTGTCCATTTGCCAATCTCTCTGCAGGAGTCAGGCCACTTTGCTGTAGGTTTCCAGTTTTTCAGGGAATAAAGGAATCTCTTCATCCCTCCCTGCTTGTTATTTGTCAGCCAGCCAGCGCCCAGTGCTAGGAGTGGCTGCTCGTAAACAGCAGAGCCCTTTGGCTGACCGGCCTATGGAATGTCAGCGTGGAACTACTTGGCGGAACCTGCATGCGGGACAGAACCGTACGTGCTCCAGCACGGGTGTTGGTGGTACCTTCAGTTTTAAAAGAGGTGGGAGAAGAGAGTCGTATGTTTCCTAATGATGCAAGAACAGGACAAACCTTTGGGACTCTAGAGTGATTCTCAGATAACCCTATCTAGTGTGTTTAGATTATTTTAGGCAAATTTTAGGTGAGGAGTGAGGTGAGATGAGTCTAATTTTTAAAGATTTTACATTCTCAAAGTGATTTGTTATTGACACTTATTTCAACATCTCACAATTCTTCTAATGTCTTTTTGGATTTCTCAATTACTTCTGTAAAACTTATTTTAACATCTGACAAGTGGGAATAGTAACATTTATCTCTTTGGGAACTAAAATTTTATTCATGTTTTTATTTTGTGTTTTCATAATTGGTTCCTACTTTATCACTCAACAAGCTCCTCCCCCTTTTAAAAAATTTTAATTTTTTATTCCAAGAAGAGAGAATCAAAGGCTTTTGGATATACAGACACATGCTTAAATGCACACACAAGTTCTTTTTGCTAGAAGTAAATATAAGCTCTAAAAATGGGGTGTTTTCATAAGGTTCCATTCCATCTCCACATAGCAAGGGGTCCTGCTTCTATTCTCCCAGGCCACCACACCCTTAAATGGTCATAATAAATCCCATGGGCTCCCAGCTGCCAGTGGTTTGCTATTTCCTTGCTGGTATTATGCTTGTTGGGCTTTTAAATTAGGTTAGTGCCTGATAAAGATTTCAATTATAATTTGAATTGTCCTTTAATTACTCTTTCTCCACTTCCTCTTTAATGAATGTGGCACCCTCACACAAGGGCTGGAACAACTTCTTTTTCTTATCTTCAGCAGACCCACATTCCACTATTAGAGCTTCATTTCATCCCTGGGAAGTAACACAAACCAACTGTGACTTCATTCTTTCTGGTTCTGCCCAATGTGGCACTTGAAATTACATAAAAGATGGATCAATGAAACTGAGAGGAAAACCAAAAGAAAAGAGAGATGACTCAGAATTAAAGGATTCTGTCAGGATGGATTTTTTTTTTTTTGACAAATCCTTATTTCTTGAGTTTCTCCTCCCTGTATAACTTTATTTAAAATATATGATGAGATCAAGTAATAAGGGTTTTTAAATATAACATTAAAATTAAATATTTCTTCCTCATTTGTATAGTAGTATCAAAAAATACCCTTAAATATTTCTTGTCCAAATCTTATGGTAGGTAAGCAAATTATTTTAGGAATTGAATGATAAACTTCTGTCTTCAGATTGAGGGACCATTCAGTATGAAGCAATTTTTGTTTTGGTTCAGTACAAAAATTCAAAACAATTCAATACAAAAATATAACAATTTTTGTACTGGAACCTTTATTTTTTGTAACTAAAAAGAATTAACCTTGCTCTGAGTTTCTAATGAGATTATGTTTTTTATTTACCCCATAGTCCTCTAAAAATGAACACACACATGCAGACACAAACACATGCACACACATGTCTATGTAAACTTCATTTCTGTATGCACTTAAAAGTGTACTTGTATTTATATAAATGAAATATGTAGCTTTTTATTCCCTTTGGTCTGATGTCAGTATTTTTTAGCTACAATTGAAGGAAAGCTCCAAAAAGGACAAAATATGATGTCACTTTTCTTTTTAATATAGAATGTGCAGGCCCTCCAGTAATGCAGCCTGTGGTCTCCATTCCCATCTGTGGAGAAACTAGGAAAGCTGGAAATCTAAATACCAATGACAAATGTCTTCTGTTTTACTGTGGTAGTCTTAGTTCAAGTGAGATCACTTTAGGAAAGTTTAGGTGAATGTGGAGGTGACAGTAGGGATCCTGGAGCCAATGTCTCAAACTTTGCATCACTTCCTCCATAGAAGACAGTGGAAGTTTTTTTTTTCTTTTCTTTTTTTTTAATTTCAGAATATTATGGGGCTACAAATGTTTTGGTTACATGGTTTGCTTTTGTGTAGTTTGAGTCAAAGTTATATGTGTGCCCATCACCAAGAAAGCATGCATTATACCCAGTGGGTGTGAATTTACTCATCCTCTCCTGCCCCCTCTCACCTGCTTGGTTTTCCTTGAGTTTTACCACTATATGTGCACATGGGTGTTGATCTATTAGTTCCAATTTAATAGTGAGTACATGTGGTATTTGTTTTTCCATTCCTGTAATACTTCACTTAGAAGAATGGTCTCCAGTTCCATCCACGTTGTTACAGAAGATATTAGTTCACCATTTTTTTATGGCTGAGTCGTACTCCATGTTATACATATGCAACATTTATTTAATCCATTCATGTATTGATGGGCACTTGGGTTGATTCCATATATTTGAAATTATGAATCCTACTGCAATAAATATTTGAGAGCACATGTCTTTTTGATAAAATGATTTTTTTTCTTTCCGGTAAATACCCAATAGTGGATTGCTGGATCAAATAGTAGGTCTACTTTTAGTTCTTTGTGGTATCTCCATACTATTTTCCATAGAGGTTATACTAGTTTGCAGTCACACCAACAGTGTATAAGTGTTCCCTTCTCTCCACATCCATGCCAGCATCTGTTGTTTTGGGACTCTTTGATAAAAGCCATTCTCACTGGAGTTAGGTGATATCTCATTGTGATTTTGATTTGCATTTCCCTGATGGTTAGAGATGTTAAGCATTTTTTCATATGTTTATTGGCCATTAGTCTATCTTCTTTTGAAAAGCTTCTGTTCATGTCTTTTGCCCACTTTTTTATGGTGTTGTTTGTTTTTTTTTTTTTTTTGCTGATGTGTGTGGGTTTTCTGTAGATTCTGGTTATCAGCCCTTTATTGGATGTATAGCATGAAATATTTTCTCCCATTCTGTAGGTTGTCTGTTTGCTCTATTGATTGTTTCTTTGGCTGTACAGAAGCGTTTTAATTTAATCAAGTCCCATTTGTTAATTTTTGTTGTTGCTGTGATTGCCTTTGGAGTCTCCTTCATAAATTTCTTTGCCTAGGCCAATATCTAGAAGAGTTTTTCCAACATTTTCTTCTAGAATTCTTATGGTGTCAGGTCTTGGATTTAAGTCTGTTATCCATCTTGAATTAATTGTTGTGAGTGGTGAGAGGTATGGATCCTGATTCAGTCATCTACATGAAGCTATCCAATTTTCCCACCACCATTTATTGAATAGATCTTCTTTTCCCCAGTGTATGTTTCTGTATGCTTTGTCAAAGATTAGATGACAATATGAAGCTGGTTTTATATCTGGGTTCTCTGTTCTGATCCATAGTTCTATGTCTCTGTTTTTGTGCCAGTACCAACCTGTTTTGGTTACTATAGCCTTGCAGTATAGCTTGAAGTCTGACTAAATTGATGCTTTCCAATTTGTTCTTATTGCTTAAGGTTGCTTTGGCTATTCAGGGTCTTTTCTGGTTCCGTACAAAATGAAAAACTGTATTTCCTAGATTTGTGAAAAATGACATTGGTATTTTAATGGAGATTGCATTGAATCTGTAGATCACTGTGGGTAATTAGACATGTTAACAACATTGATTCTGCTGATCCATGATGATGATATGTTTTTCCATCTGTCTATGTCCTCTGCGATTTCCTTCCTCAGTGTTTCATAGCTATCTCTGTAGAGATCTTTTGCCTCCTTAGTTAAATATATTCCTAGGTATTTTATTTTTCTTGTTGCTATTGAGAAAGGTATTGAGTTTTTGATTTGATTCTCAGCTTGACTGTTGTTAGTGAATAGGAATGCCACTGATTTGTGTACATTGACTTTGTAACTTGAAACTTTGCTGAATTGGTTTATCAATTCCAGGAGTATCTTGACAAAATCTTTGGGGTTTTCTAGATATAAGATTATATCATCAGCAAAGAGGGACACTTTGACCTCTTCTTTCCCCATTTGGATAACCTTGATTTTCTTCTTTTGTCTGATTGCTCTGGCTAGGACATTCAGCACTGTGTTGAACAGAAGTGGTTGATAGTGGACAATCTTGTCTGGTTCCAGTTCCAAGAGGAATGCTTTTGATATTTCCCCATTCAATATGATGTTGGCTGTGGGTTTGTTGTATATGGCTTTTATAATTTTGAGGTAAGTCCCATCTATGCCTATTTTGTTAAGCATTCTTATCATAAAAGGGTGCTGGATTTTGTCAAATGTTTCTTCTGTATGTATTGAGAAGATCATGTGGTCTGTGTTTTTGCTTCTATTTATGTGGTTAATTACATTTATAGATTTGCGTATATTGAAAAATCATTGTATCTCTCAGATGAAGCCTTCTTGATCATGTTTAATTATTTTTTTAATGTGCAGCTGAATTCATTTTGCTAGGATTCTATTGAGAATTTTTGTATCTATATTTATAAGGGATATTGGTCTATAATTTTATTGTTGTTGTTGTGTCCTTTCCTGGCTTTGATATCTTGGCTTTGATATTCGCTTTATAAAATGAATTGGGGAGGAATCCTTTCTTCTTGATGTTATAGAATAATTTCTGCAGTATAGGTAGCAGTTCTTCTTTGAAGGTCTGTTAAAATTCAGGTGTGAAACCATCTCGTCCAGGACTTTTTTTGTTGGAAGATTTTTTATTGCTGCTTCAATTTTGATACTTGATATTGGTCTGTTCAGGAATTCTATTTCTTCCTGATTGAGCCTAGGGAAGCTGTGTGCTTCTACGAATTTGTCCATTTCTTACACATTTTCAAGTTTCTGGGCATAGAGATTTTTATAGTATTCAAAGATGGTGTTTTGTATTTCTGTGATATCAGTTGTGATTTCTCCTTTTTCATTTGTGATTGAGCTTATTAGAGTCTTTTCTTTTCTGCTTCTCGTTAATCTAGTGAGAGCCCTGTTAATTGTATTTATCTTTTCAAAGAACCAAGTTTTTGTTTCATTAATGTTTTGAATAATTCTTTTGTTATCGATTTCATTTAGCTCTGCTCTGATCTTGGTTATTTCTTGTCTTCTGTTTGGTTTGGGATTGGTTTGCTCTTCCTTTTCCAGTTCTTGAGAGGATTCATTAAATTGTTGATTTGTGATCTTCCTGTCTTTTGGATGTAGGCATTTAGGGCTATGAATTTTTCTCTCAGGATTGCTTTAACTGTGTCCCACAGATTTTGATAACTTGTATCCCCTTTATCATTTAGTTCAAAAAATCTTTTGATTTCCATCTTAATTTCCTCCTTGACTCAGCTATCATTCAGCAGTATGTTGTTTACTTTCCATGACTTTGTGTGTAGATGAGTGTTTCTGTTGGAGTTGATTTCTAATTTTATTCCTATGTGGTCTGAGAAGACATATGTTATTATCTTTTTTTAAGTTTTTGAGACATGTTTTGTGGCCTAGCATGTGATCAATCTTAGAGAATGGTCCAAGAGCTGATGAGAAGTATGTATATTCAATAGTTTTTGGGTAGACTGTTCTATAGATGTCTATTAGGCCCATTTTTCCTAGAGTTCTGTTTAAATCCATTATTTCTTTTTTAATTTTCTGTTTGGAGGATCTGCCCCATTGTGTCAATGGGGGGTTGAAGTTCCTGGTTATTATAGTGCTGCTGTTCATCATTTTGTTTAGATCAAATAGGATTTGCTTTATGTATCTGGGTGTTCCTATGTTGGGTGTGTAAATATTTAGAATAATTATGTCTTCTTGGTGAATGGTTCCTTTTATCATTATATAATGACCATCTTTGTCTGTCTTTACTTTTATTGATTTGAAGTCTATGTTATCTGATATGGGAATGGCTACAACAGCCTTCTTTTGGTTTCTGTTTGCATAGAATATTGTTTTCCATCCCTTCACCTTGAGTCTGAATGAGTCTTTGCAGGTTAGATGTGTTTCCTAGAGACAGCAGATACTTGGCTTGTATTTTTTATCCATTCAGCTGGTCTTTGTCTCTTGAGTGGGGAGTTCAAGCCATTCGTAATTATTGAAAGAATTGATAAGTGGGGTGGATTTCTGTTCGTCCTGTTGAATAGAACTTTAGTGTCCTGTTTTATCTCTTGATCAAGCCATTGTGGTATATGGGATCTGACCTTTATCTTTTGAGTAATTTTACACTGGTGGGTGTCTACTATGTTGATCCATGTATGATATAGTTCTGAGTACTTCTTGTAGGGCAGGTCTCGTCTTGACAAATTCCTTCATTATTTGCTTGTTTGAGGTTTTTATTTCTCCCTCATATAAGAAACTTAGTTTTGCAGGATACAGAATTTTAGGCTAGGCTGGGCGTGGTGGCTCACGCCTGTAATCCTAGCACTCTGGGAGGCCGAGGCGGGTGGATCGCTCGAGGTCAGGAGTTCGAGACCAGAATTTTAGGCTGGCCATTATTCTGTTTGAGAATACTGAGAATGGGGCTCTAATCCCTTCTGGTTTATAAGGTCTCAGTTGAGAAGTCTGCAGTTAGTCTGATAGATTTTCCTTTGTAAGTTACCTGTTTTTTTTCACCTCGCTGCTTGTAGGAATGCCTCTTTTGTGTTTACTTTGGCAAGTCTAATGACTATGTGTTATGGTGATTGCCTCTTTGTGATGAATCTTCCAAGAGTCCTTTGAGCTTCTTGTGCCTGGATATCTAGATTTCTAGCAAGCTCAGGGAAATTTTCCTCAATTATTCCTTCAAATATATTTTCCAACCCTTTTGTATTTTCTTCTTTGCCCTCAGGAATGCCTATGGTTCTTATGTTTAACCTCTTTACATAATCCCACATTTCTCATAGGCTTTGTTCATTCTTCTTATTTTTCTGTTCTTTCTCTTTGACTGATTTGTTTTGCTCAAAGGTTTATCTTCAAGCTCTGAGGTTCTTTCTTCTGCCTGATCTAGCCTATTTTAAGGCTTTCCACTGTGTTTTGTAAATCCTTGAATGAATTTTTCATTTGCAGAAGTTCTGTTTGGTTTTTCTTTAACAATTTGATTTCTTTAGAGAATTTTTCATTCATTTCCTGCATTGTTCTTGTGGCTTCTTTGTGTTGGGTCTCTATTTTCTCTTTTATTTCATTGACCTTCCTTATAATCCATATTCAAAATTCTTCATCTGTCATTTTAATTTTTTCATTTAGGTTGCTATCCATTGGTAAAGAATTAGTGCTTTATTTTGGGGGTGTCCTCTTGCTTTGATTTTTCATTATTCTGGAGTTCTTTTCCTGGTTCCTTCTCATCAAGCCTCTCAATTGAGAGCTGAGGCTGCTAGGGCTGGCTTATGGACCTTTCTTCGAGACCCTAAAGATTGGTCCCTTCCCATGCCATGGAGAGGAGTGCTGGTCCTGAGTTGCCTTTGGGGTGCTTTAGCAGGTTTGATGAACCTCTTAGGTTATGCCACTGTGGTGGCTCCACTGTCAGTGGCAAGCTCGGCTGGGAACACGCCCCCACTGCAAAGAAACAGGATTCTCAGTACCAAGCACTCTCTTGGGTGTTATGAGGGGGAGAGGGTGGGGTCTCCCTGCACCACTCTTGTGTCCTGGGGGCACCAGGTCCTACCCGCCTGTCCGAGCTGCCAGTGGTTGAACCCACAAAACACAGCTATGGGGGCTCCACTCTTAGTGGCGGGCTCAGCCAAGAATGCATCCCTACTGCAGAGAAATAGATTTCTCAGTACTGAGCACTCTCATGGTTGCTATGTGGGGTTAGGGGTCATGGCTACAAGCTGGCTTAAGCCAAAATTACTTTCTGTGGTGCCAGGAATGAAGGAGGTGCACAGGAGGCTGTGCCTAGGTGTAAGACTGTCAGTTCTCTGGTCCCTTGTGGCACTCTCCCAGGGGTGAGAGCTATGTGTTCCACTGCTCACTGGAGTCACCCACGTGGGGTAGTGGAGCCACCTTTACCCTTTCACTGGGCTCCAGTCCTCTCTGAATATGGTCCATGCTGCTGTACTCTCTTTTATCTTCCTCTTTCTCAGCTTTGTGGCCCTTCTTGGTGGAGGTCCCTGGATGCCTCTGCTGTCTCTCCCTGTGATCCACACGAGAGCTGCAATTGTTCTCCACTCTCCTCAGTCCAACCTTCTACCCTTCAGCTGGGACAGTCCAACAAGCTGTGTCTCTAGTCAGCCATCTTGGCTCACACACAGTCAAGTATGCTTTCATCAAGTTTAACTTCCAAGTTATCTAAACGGGCTTTCCTGTAATTCCAGTTCTATAGAGCTGGCTTCTTCTTCCCCTTATGTCTCTTTCTCCTGCTGTGAGAACTCAGGTTCCAAAATCATAAATGTATTTACTCAATTACTCCACCCTTCATCCTAAGGAAACATTAAACTTCTATCTCTATGAAAGTAGGTCGTAGAGACAGATTGGAGTAAGGCTCCCAGGTTAAACTCCTATGGTGACAAGAAGATAGGTGTGCTATCTTCCTTGATGTTTACATTTCAGAGAGATGGTTCCTAGGCCCTTGAACCTCCTTCAGGAAGCAAAGTCAGCTGCAAGCTCTAGAAGTTTTCTTTATCACTGCTTTTCATCTCATGAAATGCCTAGTGTTAGATTAATATTTTAATCTCTTAACCCCAGTAGGAAAAGGAAGGAATGGTCTGATTGTTGCATAATTCATCATTTTTTATGCCTTTGGCTCTGTCTCCTCCTCTCCTTCCTAGCAACCTCCTCAGGACAAGCTCCTCTTCCTAAATTACTATATCCAAACATTTTAAGTGTGACCTACTTATTGAAGAACACGCTTAGAAATTTGATGCTGTAATTAGTCCCAGAATTAGCAAAAAAAAACATAGCTAACTTGTTCATCCTACATCTCCTTGTAGTAGTTGTTCAAAGTATAAGCAGAGAGTATCCTTTGATTGTGTTAAGCTTTTCTTTTTAAATAAATAAATTAATTAAATAAATATGTCGTTGCCACATCATCAGTAGCTTGATTTGGTTTCAGAGTGAATGTAGCTACATGCCTCGAGTGACTGCTTTTAAACAATTAAGTCCCATCTCCACCTTAACAGTTTATTCATTAGTCACTGTTGAAGCTTTGTTCTTACTTGTTAGTAACTGAGAAAACACACACTTTAGCTCAGAATGTCTATGCACTCTTTCCATCACTGTGATAATAGTTTCCTCAATCATGCCCAACTTGTCAGCATGGAAACTCTGTATCATGGGTGTCATTGAGAAATTTCACCCAAGCTATGTCTGGGTGACTCCACTCATCCAGATGAAATGGAAAGCAGAAATCCGGATGGTAACAACTAATGGAAATTTTTTCCTCCAATATCTGTTTATTTAACATCTTTCAGATTAGTGGTTTTCAACTTCTTAAATTCATGATGTAGTAAAAATAAATACATAGAAAATTTGACGGGCCTTTAGAGAATGGCCTACTTTGTGTGTGTGTGTGTGTGTGTGTGTGTGTGTGTGAAGTAAAAAAGTAATAAATACTCGTGCCACCATTTCATAAAAGGAAGAGCATCTAAATCCCAAAAAAAGGTAGAAAGGTCATGATCTCACATTAAAAAAGAATTCTTTTAAATAAATACTTTTATCTTTGTTGAAAATGCACTGCCTATTTTTCTCATCTCACCCAGACCTGTGAACTCCGTGTTGGAACTGAACAGGTCTGAGACGTGCTTTGGGGATATAGCTCAGTGAGCGTTTGGTTGATTGACATCTCAACAACACAGACTGTGGACGCCTGTTAGTGTAGTTTGCCTACGTGTTCTTTTTTTCTTCTTATCGGCATGTTGGGATGGATGCTTTAAATCTCAAGTATTTTTGCCTACTGGGTGTGTACTCATGTGGATGGCCCTTAAGTTTACGTTGTTTCTCTGGGAACTGTGCTTGTGGGCTTAGTGAAGATTACTCATTTTTGAAACAGGATCAGCCTTACACTTATGTGAAGTAGGTAGTGGCTTATGTGGCATGATTTGTGGGGTGCTGAGAAAGCTCAAAAATAATTCTTCCACTCAGTTGCAACACAGTCTGAAATCTTAAACATGGAACATGGATGTTTTTCCTCTGGGCTCCCCTGTGAGCCCTCTTGCTCCGTTTTCTCTATCTACACGCTCCTCTTAGGTGATCTTTCTCATTCTAAAGGCTTCAAACACCATTGTTATGTTGACAACCTGTTTTTTTTTTTTTTCTCAGTTGAAACAATAATTGTATATATTTATGGGATAATTACCCTGATTTGATCACTGGCAACCTGTTTTAAAGTGGACTTGTTTTTAAATGGTGGAGAGGGTATTGTTTTTATCAACAGATCATGAGATGATTGCCATTCAGGTAGTTTATCACTTACAGTTCTCAAGAGGAGGGGGCATGCCACACCACACAGGGCCACACAGCACAGGAACAGCGTCCTCAGGATGCAGAAAGAGCAGAAAGAAAGCATGGGCAATAGCCTTTATTGTGGTTTTCACAGGAAGGACTGGGCAAGGCCTGGTAGACAAGTTGAGCAGGTTTAGAATTAGATGGTTTCAATAATTTCAGTGGACTCTGGGCTATAGGAGTGATCTCTAGTTGTCTTATACCTGGCCCTGGGTTGATTGGGGAGGGGAATATTGACTTGATGTGTGAAAGTTTGAGAAAGGAGGTATTTGTGGATGTGGATTCTAGATTGTTTGGTTTGCATATGAAAGGTGTGCTTGAAGGGAATTTATTTGATATTTCTAGAAATTAGCTAGCCCTGGGAGGGGCATTCTCTCCCTGGTTAGTGAGGCACCAGAAGCTAGAGCATTAGGAATACAGAAAATAAGAAAATAGAGTAATACACAGCCTCCCACACTGGTATATGCTGCCCAGACCTTCCTTTCATGCAGATTCATCTATCCAGCTGTCTACTTGGCATGGTCACTTAGATGTTTTAGGGCATTTCAAAATTAACCTGCCTTTCAGTTCTACCTCCAGAATTTATCTTATATTTATACACTGTTCCTTATAGCCACTGCCACCATGCTAATCTAAATTAATACTTCTTATCTCATCTTCAAATTCCAGTCTTCTCAGTGTGGAGAAGAGACAACAAACCAACCATCATTAAACAACCTGCCCCACCAAATCAACAAGTGAATATAAATACTATAAACACTCTTCTATTCTTCTATTCTTCTCAGTCCTCCACCATCATTGTCCTGTAGCACAGGACATAATTTATTATCCAGACACATGCTAGAGTAAACTTTTGCTAATATTAAGCAGAGCATGTCACTCTCTTATTTAAAAGTTTTCAGAGTTGTAAGATTTCTAACATGCTCAGAATGAAGCCTTCCTCACTATCATGGGCTAGGATTCCTACAGGACATGATGGCAGTTTAGCTCTCTGCCTTCATTTTCTGCCACCTTCACCCTCAGTCATTATGCTTCCCAGCCTTTTTGAGTTTTTGGAACTTTCTAAACTTTTTCCTAAGGAACTTGGTTGTTTCTGGTCAATCAGTGAATGTTTTCTCTAAGACTTTATGTATCTACTTCTTGTCCTTTAGGCATCTGCTTAACAATCATCTCTTTAAAAAGGACTTCTCTGATCATCCTCTCTAACCACACGCCCCATCATGTGTTATATCAAGTTTCTTTCTTTTATTATGTATATATTGATGTTTGATTGTGTATTCATCGTTGGTTTGTTGTTATGGTGTCTTGTCCCCAAGAATATAAGCTCCAGGAGGACTGTCCTTATTTGCCTTTCTACCATTTCAGTCCCATTGCCTAGTATAGCTCCTTCCACAGAAGGGCTTTAAGTAGTATCTCCTGGAAGAATGAATCCTTTGGCTAAGCACTGTTTTCTCTCACGATTCTTCTTTTAAAGTTCAAGGCAAAACTCTTAAGAGAGCATAGTAAAAATTCATTTATCACTTTGTTTTTCTCCTTGACTACATAAGAACAATACAAACCCAGAGGGTGGCAGGTAGAAAAAAGGATGATGGCCAGATTTATATAAAAGGTATGAAGACAAAGTAGTGTTGAAATGGCTGTTTTGTAAGTTTTAAGTTTTAAATTTTTTTTAAACTATCATTTCTCAAAAACTTATTGTGTGCCAGTCTGTGTTAAATTTTTTATAAAACTATCTTATTTATTCATCACATAACTATATAAATTATTTATTACTATAAATATTTTTAAAATTATTTACTCATCACAATAACTCAATAAAGTAGGTATTATTCTTTGGATATTAGAGATGAGGTTTAAGAGGAAGATTTAGAAAGTGATAGTTTTTATGTAGTTTTGTGTACTCCATAAAAATAGGAGAAAGTGTGGACTCTGGAGCCACATTGAGTTGAGTTTTCATTTCTCACTGCACCGTTACTAGCCGTGACCTTGAATATATTATCTAACTTTTTAAAAAAATATTTCCTTCATATGAATAACAGGAAAAACGTTTGTGCCTCCTTGTAGGGTTGTGGTAATCATTAATTTAGATTATATAATGGATGGAAATTATTGTAACACGGTGTCTGGCCCATAGAAAATGCTTCAAAAATATTAGCTATTATTATCATTTTCAATTTTGTAATGTTGGGGAGCCTCACATAAAAAAGGAAACTGTTATCCTTGGTTTCAGGGAATAAGATGTCCCAGTTTAGGAATGTTATAAAACTATAGCAGAAATTTCTGTACTTAAATGTCTTTGCAGATGTTTGTCATATAGATAATGACTATATTTGTGCTAAAGTAAAAACTGGTGAAAAAGTTGATAAAATATCACATAGAACATATACAAAAAGATGTGTTTCTCAATATATAATGAATACATTAATAAGAACTAATGGATCCACCTCATTTGCAATCACATTTAAAGAGAAAGGCTCCTCTTGGTTTCTGTTTTCTCTGAACTTTTTATAGTATCATTTTGGTATTAGAGTTGAAAAAGCTTTGAATTGTTCTTTATCCTCCTTTCAATTGCCCCTACCTGCTGCCATTGTCCAGGTCACACAAAATTGCTCTTAATAATCTATTTCCTAAGAGTTTGTCCAAACTTGCTTTATGGGAGCTCAAGTGATGTGTCTGCTCATTCTCCTTTGGAAGCCAGCTCCACAGCCCATTAGCTCCATCGGTCAGCAAGGATTACCTGACGCTGTGCCCTCATTTTCTCTTTCATAACACCAGCCTATTACTCTGAGCTAACACCCTTTGTATTATCCAAAGTAAGTCATTTCTTTCCTTGATGTTTGCACCCTTCAGGTATTAGTGGACTGTTATCATGACCCCCCCTTTAATCGTCACTTAGTCAGGTTTTACATATTTAGTTCCTTTCATCTTTCCCCATAAGTCCATCCCCCCAGGCCTGTAATCATTTTGTTACTTTTCTTTGAGCTTTTTCCAGTTTGTCTGCCTCTTTCTGGAAATGAGGCTCCCAGAAATGTCTGCATCACTACAAATATATTCTCTACAGAGCTCCCTGGAATCCCAGAGCTGCTTGGTTGGAGAAATGATACTGGATTGAGCCAATCTCAAAAAGAGATGGTGCATTTAAAGCATGTGTTGCATTCTACTTTGTATTTTCTTGTGTACATGACTAATCGCCTTGCCTAGATTTCAAGTTCCTTAGGAGAAGAGACCATGCACAATTCACTTTCTTTGGGTGGATAAGTGCCTTAAACTCTGGCTGTACACTGGAATCCCCTGGTGATCTTTAACAACTACTGACGCCTGGCTCCCATCGCCAGGCATTCTGAGTTAATTGATATGGGATGTGACCTGGGCATCAGAATTTTTAAAAGCTCCCCAGATGATTCTAATGTGCAGCAATGTTTGAGAGCCCAGCCGTGAACAACAGGTGCTTAATTTAAGTTTTAAGTAAGTGGTTGGCAGGTGAAGGAAAAAATGAATGCTGTATCGTGTCATCAACTAATATCTCAAAGTATCTCCAGCTTCCTGCTACTAATATTTATCTGTGCTTTATATCGATATTTCCAACTTTTCCAGATCACTACTCAATGAATGGGTTTTTTGTCAGAATTTCTAAGTCTTAAAGGAATTTTATCATGTGTCTGGTCTCTGTTTCCTGACAGCCTTCTCAGTTTAATAGTTCCCTCACATTTAAGTATCTCATTCCACATCCTTCCATGTGCTTGTGAATGAGATATCACAATTGTCCTTCCCTCCCTCTTTTCCATCAGGCATTTCTATGGCACTTGTCAACCCAATGAAGACCTACTTTATTTAAATGGCTATAAGCACTTGCATTAATTTCCCCTGGCAAATTTTAATTCAAGAGCAGCATACCTATCCAGGTATTCTGTAATAATTAGGTAATTCATATTAGATAAAATTTCAAAATGCAGTTTAACATATTCATAAATATTGTGTCAATTCAGTAATAGATTTGTAAAAAATTAATAGACTGTATTTTTTAAAGCAGTTTTAGGTTTACAAAAAAAAAAATGAACAGAAAGTACAGAGAATCCCCATCAGTTTTTCTTTTTGTTCTGTTTTGTCTGGGATTGAACTTAAGCATCATATTCAGGAAAATGCCCTTTGGATTTTTGGCTGATGCTTTAAACAGTGAATGTGACACAGGAAATTAGTAAAAGTGATAAAAATGTAAAACTATACTGTGGTGGATTTTTCATTATAATGTTAAAAAATAGGGTTTATCTGGCATGGTTTGGAGTTTTTTCTTCTTTATATGGATCCGTCAAATAGTTCTACTTTTAGTACAATCAAAAGGAAGACAGCCAAAATGCAACTCCCACAACAAGACCACACTACACCAGCATTCTTATCCTGAGAGGCCTTTCTTTTAGTGATCGCCAAGATGCTGAAAGACAAGTCTCTAGAATATGGGGCAGAGAGAGCATCACCGAAAGGGCAGCTTGTCAGAACAAGCAATTGACCTTCAGTAACTATATGTACTTGTCTTGAACACTGTAGAAATTCTTTACTTGAAGCTTGCACAAGACTGAAAGGCCTGCAGGTAGCTCTAATTCATTATTTCATTGCCTCCTACATCCTGCTTTTACCAAACACTGACAGCCTGAAAAATCAAAGAAAACAGTATACTTATCAATTTTCTGAGCCAGTCACAGTAATATGTTTGAGGTCAGAGAAAGGTCTGGGTTTTGATTAACCCCAGTAATGAATAGAAAAGGCAGAAACAAGTCCAAAGAGATTCTCACTCAGCAGCCCATAGCACCAGATAAATGATTTTCAGAAGTTAAGGCTCTAAGTAACCAGTTGTCCAATTATCTTCATTTTATAAAAGGGAAATAATAAAGTAAGTGAGAATGACATCTTTATTAAAATCTATGAAGCCACATTCAGTAACTTTCCTGTGGCTAAATTTCTGTTTTCTTAACATTTCCATTAGTCTGCCAGGTATTTATCTACATGCTTTTATCAAACCACAAAAGAGACTTGAAGCACCGTGTATCTCTAGACTGAGAATATTTTTTGAATTCTTCTACCATTCTGGTAAAGCATAGACAATGACAAAAGTTTCCAAGATACTTGCAAAGGAAAACATCACAGTAACCTTTCTGTTAGAGGTGTTCAATTAATATAAAATTTGTTAATATTCAGACTATTCTAAAATATTTGTGTTCAAAGGGTGATAGAATAAAGCCCAGCAAAATCTCAGCTATTGGCATTTGGGATATGAGAGTTAGCTGTGTGATATTATTGGGAATTATTAAGAAAGAACTTTGGGTTGTATTCATCTTGAAAGTCGTCTTCTTGACAAAAGCAAGGGGAGAACACAGAATGGGATGGGTCAGGCATTGAGCACTCTTCTCATTTTGCTTTGCGAATTGTAAATTGAAGCAGAAAATGTAAGTTAGAACTATATAAATTCAAGTGGTGAATTCTCCTATGCTAACAGCTCAGTTTTAAATAACTGCAAACAGAAAAGCTTCAAATTCTTTGCCTTAATATTTTAGCTCTTGAACTACCGTGAATCCCAGACAATAAACAATACAACAAGAATCAAAGGAAAATAACCTGAATATAATCAGTTCCCTAATGGGAAAATGGAATGGCATTAAAATCGGACCAATATTGTAGTTAAAGCTGCTTATTAATTGTAGTTTATTATATATACTCAAGCTAACAATTCAGTTCTGTTATTTGAATTCAGTCCTTTTTCGTTAATCTGTCCCACTCTTTTTTTTACAGGCCGGGTCAAAAAAAGTTTCAGGTATTTTTAAGAGGAGGTATTTCAAGCTATTATACCTAACTGAATTTTTTTTCCCCATGGAAGTGATACCACTATAGAATTTACCTGAACCAGACTTACAGAAATAAGACACACTCTGCCTGAGTGTTTCATACGTTACACTAAAAATACAGAGAATCAAGGCAAAATATGGGGGATTATTTATTTCCTTTTAAGTGACAAAGAAGTTCTAAGCAATTCAAATATGCCCATTATAAAAGGCTATCTATTCATTTCAGCCCTGCTGCCATTGATTAAAACAGTTCTGAAATTTCAATTTTGACATTTTTGCTAAGACCCAAGTTATATTCTTTTGAATGCCCTCTGGGATAGCAAATCTTCCTAATTCAAAAGTGGTTTTGATTTGGGGGAATAACCTGATGATGTGGCCATCCATTTGAATACATTTTTTAATTGATCAAAAACAAGTAAACTCTAAAATAATAAAACTGATTTTCCTCTATGATTTTATGGTCTCCAAAGGTGACTCCAGGCAGGGTGCAGTGGCTCACGCCTATAATCCTAGCACTCTAGGAGGCCGAGGCGGGAGATTCGCTCAAGGTCAGGAGTTCCAACAGCTTGAACAAGAGAGAGAACCCGTCTCTACTAAAAAATAGAAAGAAATTAACCGGACAACTAAAAATATATAGAAAAAATTAGCTGGGCATGGTGGTGCATGCCTGTAGTCCCAGCTGCTGGGGAGGCTGAGGCAGTAGGATTGCTTGAGCCCAAGAGTTTGAGGTTGCTGTGAGCTAGGCTGACGCCACAGCACTCTAGCCCAGGCAAGAGAGTGAGACTCTGTCCCTACAAAAACAAACAAACAAACAAACAAACACACAAAGGTGACTCCAAAAGCAAAATTTTACTAACATTTTGAGCATAAACAGTATTACTATAATTGACAAGGAATTTGCTGTGATGTAAGTGAAATAACCCTGGTCTTGGAGTATAAGAATGCATTTAAGTCGTAGCTCTGAAGCTATTATATGTGACACCTTAAGCAGTTTACTTGCTTGAAGTTTTATTTCCTTTGTCTCTAAAATGAAAACAACTTATATCCCATAAAATTACAGTAAGAATTTAAATAAAGACAACATGTGAGAAAGTGCATTATAAAATGTAAATAACAATTTTATAATTGTCATTGGTAAGCATATCTATTTCTGAGCTGTTTATTTTGAAGAACTCCATTTGGATGAACGAGTTTTTATTTCTTAAAGGGTTCATATTTTGGTGGTCACTATTCATTTACTTACTAGTAATTATGTTTATTTAAACAAACATTATTTATTCTTTAAAGTAGATTTGTAAAAATCTCCATTTGCCAGCACTTTGGTCTCTCCTAAAATACACTTAAAAGCAATAAAGCTATATTTTAAAATAGAAAATCTTCATTCTTCCATATTTGTTTTTATACAAGTAAATTGAAATCATTGAGTTTCACTACTGAAGGCTTTGGAGAACCAGTGTTTATAAAATAAGAACTGGTAAGTTATTTAACTGAGAAATACAAGTATTTTAATGAATATATTGAAAATATCCATCCCTTTATTTTAAATTTCAAAAATACTTTGTAAGAAAAATTTTAATGATCTTAACTTTTATTAATTACCATTTTTAAAGGAAAAAAAATCCTTCCATGCGTAATAATGAGAAAATGACATTATTAGCAATCATAATACACAGAAAATCTTTGAAACATTTCAGACAATTTTCTTCCCTATAAACTTTTTTATAAGTGGGGCAAAAGCAAAACTGACTGGTTTAATATGGATCTTTGCTTCCTGTTCTTTTCTCTATCACATTAAAGTTTTCAGATTCAGTGAATGGAAAGAAGGAAGCCAAAAGAGGTTTGTTATCTTCTCAACTGAAAGGTTTAGCCCCGAATAATTTTGGCGGCCTCTTCGAAATATCAAAAAGATTTTGATAATGTTAACTACAATGGTGAAAGCCTGTGTACATTTCTCTTAATTCTTCCCTGCTTCATCTTGACACTGCATGTCTGGTTAGGCCCAAGCTTTTGGGTGAGTATTCAAGTGACATAGTTAATTTTTTAACCCCCAACAGTGATAGCTTTCCTGCAAAATTACTTTGGCACCATGGCCACAATCCCTACACACTTGATTAAGGTAATGACAAAAGCCACAGAATAGGTTGGGGAAGAGATTCAGACCACAGGTGAGGATAATATTATACGGATAACAACACAACATATTTCAAACGCTAGCAGGGGAACATTCACCTTCTGAAGATTAATTCTTTATTAAATCTCTTTTTTAGCCTTGGCCACAAAACATCTTATTCTTCAGAATTCATTTTCCCGATCTCCCAGGCTCTCCTGAGCTTATTTCACAAGAAACAAAGTAAAAGACTCCTATGTGGAATCCTTGCTTGTATCCCCAGTCAACATAAAGTGTATCCAAAATATTATTACTTATCTTTAAAGGAAGGAAATAATCATTTTTACCAGACATTTAGGAGATGTACATTTTTTTTCTATCTAATCTAAAAGTAGGAACCAGAGAATGGAGTGTATTTAGTTTAAGAAATTACTTCAAAAATAAATAAATAAATGGATCAAAAAAGGCCTGCTATATTAAATTTAATGCTTAATTTTCCAAATACACTTTTAGTTATTTTTTTCAGATAGAAATTGGCTACATATTTTATACTCCCATTAATTTGTGATTTCTTTCTAAGACTTGTTTTACAAGAAAAGTTTATATTTTATTATCTTTTTATCACACGTGCCTCGCACTGTATCTTGCCCAAATAGACATACAATAAAAGCTGGTTCTTTCTTTGAACTCACCTATGTGTTAAGCTTTCAGAGGGCACTAGTGAAATTTCTAGCCTAAACACCTTATCAAACAGCATTCTCTGTCAACTCTGGGTTAGAAATTTTTCTTTAGGTCTTTATCAGTCTACATTTAAGTAATCAGTTAAGAATTGTCTTGATAATAGTAGTAAATGAATATTTATTGAGTACTTTGTGCCAGGTGCTATGCTAAGTCAGTCACCCACATTATCTCATAAATCCTCATTAACCCTTTGAAATGTAAAGCACAGTTTTTACTCCCCTTATTCAGAAGAGAAAGGGAAAATCTGAATATCATGTTCAAGGTTACTCAGCTAGGAAGTTGCAGAGTCTGGAAGTGTCTGTTTCCAGACTTCCTTCCAACTTAAGCATTGGCAGACCTAGTATGTAAGTGAGAGCCCAGGATGCTGATAAGAAGATAGAAAAATACTAAAAATGTTAATCTTCACAATTTTGTTTAAGTCATCCCCGAATCTTTCCCCACCCACACCCAGCGTGAGAGCTGTTGGGAGAAATAAAAACAAACTCATTGTTTCCTGGCGTTTTCCTCTCCTACCTCCGGAAGCCCCATCCTGCTGCCTCTCTCCTTCAATGCTTTTTGGGCTTCTGCTCCCAGATCTTTGCTCAGCCGGCTCTGTGAAGGCAGCTCCACACAGCAGTGATGCCAGAGACTCATGGCAATTGATGCTACCCTGTGTAGTCACAGAACTCCAGAAAACTTGTATGTATCAGACTGGAGCAGCTTTGATCTCTGTGTAGATCTAGTGAGTGGACTCTTCTACCTGCTCCCTTCTCTTCTGTGACTCTCCCTGCTGTTTTAAAGCTGTTTTAACCTTAACGCTATACTCTTCTCTCCATAGACATTTCTCCTTCCTCTCTTTACTCAAATTCAAGCTTGATACCAGCTACTTCTCTGAACATGTTTCCTAGCAAGAACATGTAACTTCTGTCTCAGCCTCCATACTGATGGACTGTTTAACTCGTGGCCAATTTTCAGTCATGAAACAGTTTAGATGAGACCTAACAAAGGGATGGTAGCTTGGGATACAGCGCTTGCCTGAATTACACAGCTAAATTACCTGCCTTACAGTAACTGCTTTGTTTATGGAACAGCAGATATTATCTTCACTTTCCTAGCAGTCTCTATTTGCCAGGGCATTCCCCAGTATCTCAGAAGTACAAATTCCTACTAGATTGAACCTTTGAAGGAAACCCAGATTTATAAACCTGATTTTTAAACAATTCAATTTGACTGCTTGCACTGTACATTTGAAACACAGACCTTTCAGGAAAATAAACTTCATGAATATTCACTTTCCTTTTGCAGATTCAAATGCCTCATCGAGCTGCTATGCCCTTGACTTTTAGAGAAAACAAAGGGAAATTAGTTGATGCATTTTGTCAAGTTAAACAAGTTCTTTTAGGTTTTTTTTTTTTTTTTAATTTCTCGTTCTTCAATGTCTCCAGCTTTCTTTTCTTTTCTTTTCTTTTCTTTTCTTTTCTTTTCTTTTCTTTTCTGGCATTCTTCCTGGAATCAGAAGCAATTTTGAAGTGATTCTAAATGTTTGTTTTCATAACTAGCAAAGGCAGATACTGTATTTTTGCATATGTGAGATAGAATAAGTTGCCTGTAGAGTAACTATCCCATTTAAAACCTGAGCATCAGGTCCACATCAGTAATTTCTGTAATTGTCACGTGGTCCACAGAGGTTCTGATGATCTTTCTGAGTTGCCCCAGCCCGGCTCTGTGCCGGGCACTCCCTGACTGGGGGATTAGGGCGAGGCACTTTGTAGTCTCAGCCTTGCTTTACCTCTGTTCTTCAACCTGGTTGTTCCTCATGTGCTTTTTATGCCCTCTGACATTTTTACCTGCAAGGAATAAGATTATAATGAACACCATGTGTGGGTTTGAAGGAATCAGAAGATGCATGGATGGTGGGTACAAGGAAAGTTCCCCTTTTACACTGATGGTGGGAGAGTGGGGTAGGGGATTTGTGAGTTCATTGTATGGCAGAAGCCTCAAGACTTTTCTAGCACAGGTCTCCCGCTTAGTTACTGCCTAGTAGGAACACTCTCATTCCCTGCATGGAACGACCACTGTGTGTTCTTCCCCTTGTCCCGCAACTCCTCTTGCTAGTCAGTCACCCCTGGGGCAGATATCTAAGTGCTAAGGGATTATCTTGGCAAAAATTCAAGAATCAGGGTTTAGGGACTGCTTCTGCTCTTTGAGATGTGACCACCACCGCCTCTGGCACTTTGGTGTTGCCGTTTTCACTCTTGCCCATCTATGGTCATCTCTCCAATGGGCCTGGGTGGTTCCATTTATAACTTTAGTCATGTCATGTAACTGTCCAGTTTTGACTCTGAAGCTGTTCCCGAGTTCTTAAGGACTTACATGCTCTGGTCCCTGGCTCCTTCTCTGACATATTTTCCTCATCCTTCTGCTTGCTCATTCAGCTCCAGCCTTCTTGCTGACTCTCAAACTTACTAAATTTGCTTCCACTGCAGTGCCTTTGCACGTGCTGTTGGCTCAGTCTAGAACACTCTTCTCTCTCATTTTACTAAGGTCTTTTCTCAAACAGCATCTCCTCAGAAAGGTCTTCCTCGGCCACTGTGTGGCCTGCCACTCTTTGTCCTCCTCTTACCTGTGGTTTTCAAACTTACTTATCAACCACAGTAAGAAATACATTTTATGTTGTGACCCCACATGATATATATAGATAACTGTGGCAAAAATTTCATAAAATGGTACCTGTATTTACTAGGGGCAATGCATTCCAATAGATTCCATTTTACTTTCTTCCATTTCATCTCATTTCATTCTAATTATTTGACTTCATTAAAAGTCATGCTGGTAATATCCCTTCAAGTTGATTTCCCCACAACTGAATGTTTACACTCTGTTGTGTAATAAATACTGCCTTTCCCTACTTTATTTTTTCTTCATAGCAGTTGTATTCTGTATTTTTATCTTGTTTGCTATTTATTTTTTCTGCCAGAGTGTAGGTTCCATTAATTTTAATAGGTTTAATATTGTTGTATCCATGGTGCTGAGAATCATATAAAAGGAACTCGAGTGTTTGTTGAATGACTGACTGAGTGAATGTATTAAGTGCTTATGATAAAAAGATTTTGCTTTCAAATAATATGGGGAAATCCTATATATTCTCTATTCCTCAGGAAGATCCATAATACCTCTTAGAATATTAAAAACTCTGAGAAATCCTTTAGTGAAGAAACTTGGCTTTTTTGACTCTTGATTTAGAAATTCAATGGACTCCCTCTAAACCCTTCTTTAAAACACACCTATTAATGCCTCATGGGATATCACTGATATTTAGATCACAGTTCACAAAAAAAAAATATCTAGACAAATATAGCAGTAATAGATGCTGAGCACAGGCTGCAGTGGGTCCTAGAGGTATCACTTTCTCTCCCAACTGTGAGGCATTAACCATTCAGTTACTGGGTGGTGGGAAGGCCTGGGAGTCTTAAGGGAGAGGCTAGGTTGTTTGGGCTTCAGGAATGGGGGCACTTGGATGAATTGGAATGGCAGTGGCTATATTCAAATTTAAGGGAGATGTTTAAATATATTCACAACTGTGATGGCTGTTCTTATCTATATGCCTGAATAGGAAGCCTGAGCAAGCAATACTCAGCTTTATATCTCTAACCCTTTAGTTATAGACCCATGGGTGAAGGTAATGACCCCTAATGAGGTGGTCAAGGGATCGGGAGAGGAAGCAGAAGACCAACACCACTTATTCCTTCTCTTGGTCCAGAGGAGATCAACAGAAGGAACCTCCATAGGATGCTGGAGGAAGAGGCAGGAAGTCATCAGGGGCTGCTTTGGTGGCTTTTGCTTATAGCATTTGTGTTTTAGCAGGGCCAGACCTTTGGGTGATGAGAAGTCAGGTCCTAAATAAATGTTAGCTGCTGTTATTATTATTATTAGTTCTTTTTTATTATTTTAATCACAACTTGGGAAATTATATGACATCTGAGAAGCATCTAAATTCAGTACTTCAATATTGAAAGTAGCATGTCACCTTTTATGGGTTGCAAATATTTATATTCTTTCCTAACCAAAAGTTGGTCTCCTACTTTCTTTCTTCCTTGCTTTCCTCAAAGATATAAATGAAACAGCAGAGTCATTTGTTCAGTATTCCTAGTTGCCCAATTCTGTGGACCAAGAGGAAGTGCTTCACTTCTTTCGGTCGCTTTGGCTTGCTGGGACCCTTGATTTTATATGCTGTGTTTCTGCAATTGCATGTTATTATAAAAGCATGATCTCCCAGATTATGCTCATATCCAAGATGGAAATTTGGGCAGCAATATAACACAGTAGATACTATTAATGTTTTTAAATCAGAACATGTTTCAACACTCCTGTTCAACAGTTCATCAGTTATTAAGAAAGGCGATTACTTTAAATGTGCCAGAGTAATGACTGGTCATCTTTATTCACTTCATCTATGATGCAATGAAAGGCACAGAGAGTGATGACCACAGGCAGAACGTACCTCAAAAGGTGACATACTTATTCCTAGAAATATGGATGTGCATTGTCTTTATGGATAGAAATATTACCTCTATGGTGACCTGGGTGAAGGGAAGTATCTGGGGACGGCTGGAGAAGTGTTTGATTATTAATGCCTCAAACAAACCTGAAGAAATGGAATGATGCCCCAGAGCAGTAGCAAACACCTGGAGCCAATCTAGTCAAAGAAACAATGTTGTATGAGTCTCTAGTGGAAGGTGCCACCAAAAATTCCCTCTTTTATAAAACCCAAAGAGTAACAGCATGCTTGAATAAGTAGACTCAGAGCCAGAGTAAAAACGTAGGTCTGGAAATGTCCTGCCACCCTCTGGTGACTGATCTCTGTGATGTTCTCTTTGTTGAAATGGCCCATAAGTTAAAAAAGACAGAGTTCATTGGACAAAGACTCTGCTTCACCTGCACCAGGTATAACTGGCCTTTCTTGACAAGTCTGAGTTCATTCTCACTTCATCACATGCTGGCTGTGCAGCTTTGAAAGCATTACTTAACCTCTCTGTGCTATTGTTCCCACTCCTATATAGTGAGAATAGTGATTTCTATGTACTAGGCTTGCTGTGGTCATCAAATTACAAGGCGGCAGTCTCTGTGTTCCACAGTCTGTGTTCAAATCTCAGTTCAGCTGCTTGTCAGTTATGCGTGACATTGGGAACTGGTCTCTAATGCTCAGTTTCCTCATGTGCAAAAAAGGAATAATGGCTGTGTCTCCATCACGGCATTGTTGCAAGGATAAAATATACTAATGCATATAAAGTCTTAGCTCTGGAACTTTTTCAGGGTTAGCCTTCAATAAGCCATTATCAACACAAACAATATTAAGGGGTTAGGCTGCTAGGATCATAGCAGGTATTCAATAAATCTTAGTTTTTGTATCTCTAAAATATTCCCATTCAGGGGCTTATTTATTTACTTATTGCTAACTAATGAAAAGTTTTCTGACTAGGGAAGTTCTCATGCTTGTTTAGTTTGCCATTACTTAGGGGAATATATACTTTTTCCCTTAAAACTTTGTGACTCTTTTTCTGTGGGAGCCTCATAGGTCAAAGTCATTTTGTGATAAAAGACCCTTTGTCTTAGATATTCTTGCCCAAAAGAGGTAATGGGCCATGACTAATTTTACCAGCAGTTAAAGAAAATTGTCACAAAGATTTGGCCGGTATGACAGGAAGGAACACAGCCTGAGGTCAGAGGAGAGGGGTTGAATCCTAGCATAACCCCCTTTTCAGCTGTGTGGCCTTAGACTAGGTTTTGTTTGTTGGTTTGTTTGTTTGCTTTAATTTAACCATCCTGGTCTCCTGGTCTTCCATCTCTTTATTTTGGAAAACTATAATGAAAATAAGGCTCATAGATAAAAGGCTGATTGAATGAGACCACTGATGCGAAAAGTGCCTGTATTCTCCAAACTATAAAGCACCATCCACAGACATTGAGGACATAAAAATCAAAAGGAATTTTTTTCTATTATTTTAAGTTTCCTAAATAGAATGATTTTGGAGATAAAAGGGCAAATCATCAGCATTGTTTTAGTGAGTTGTGGTAGCCTAGCAAATTACTTGTATAGAAGTTTTTTCCAGAAAATAAGGGCAAAGATCATAAGGAATTAGGATTCAAATTTGATTACCTCTAAAACTGCTTCCATGATGAAACTTTTTATTATGATATATTACATTTTAAAGAAAGATCATAGGAAGGTATTTGGAATTTAGTGTAAGGTCAATGTTTCAAATAGGTCATGATATGGAATACTGGACATATGGTAAAATTGCAGTTCCTGTTCCCTTTGACCATGTGGTTTGTTTTGGCCAATAAGATGTGAGCAGAAGCAACGTATGTTACTCTGGGCTATAGCCTTTGAATTGCTGCTTTGAGACTCTCAGAGACCCTTGAGCTCCATTTTCTTCACGTAAGGTGATTGACAACATTGGGAATGGTGGGTGCTCTGTCAAACTGGGACCTTGAGTGACCAAGAGGAGCAGAGCTCTCACCAATGCATGATAAACATCTAGTGTAACAGGGAAATACGCCTCTGTGATTTTAAGCCATTGGGATCTGGGGAGTCAAAAACCTCACCTATTCTGACACAGAGACAGATCCATGTTTTGATCTTAACTCTTCCATGTACTGTGTGACCCTGGCTTTTCTAAGCCTCAGTTTCCTCATCTGTGTTACTTACTATTTTATTGAGAGATTATAATAATGCAAAATTGATAGAGTTGTGAGAATTAAATAAAGCAATGTAGATAAAGTACTTAGATTAGAACCTGGCATGTGGTAAGCATTAAGAATGCATTTCTTGTTATTATCACTATTTCATTAGAATCATAGGATCTTAGTATTTGAATGAAGTTTAGATGCTGTCAACCTTAGCATGCTTTACTTTTTATTGCTGACAGAAGATAGAAGTTAGGTTAGTTGGCTGCTAAAACAAGGTTCTTGATATGAAGTACGTGACTCCTTCTGAAATTGTAGTGATAGGGTTCCTGGCTTCCATCAGACTCTCAATGGAGTTCACCTCCAACTAAATGTTGATCATCACTTCTACAAGGTCTCTGCTGATTCTAAGGTT
Organism: Eulemur rufifrons; assembly: GCF_041146395.1. Taxonomy (NCBI): domain Eukaryota; kingdom Metazoa; phylum Chordata; class Mammalia; order Primates; family Lemuridae; genus Eulemur; species Eulemur rufifrons. The sequence continues at coordinate 46,608,472 of NC_090985.1, forward strand.
TTACAATTCTAAATGCCTTGCTTAAATCAAAATACATCCATGCTATCCTTCTGGTGTCATTAATTAGAAAAGGAAAAATGTTAGTTTGACTTGACCTGTTGCAGATTGCCCATTCCTTTTTATAATAGCCTCTTTTTTCAGTGTCAGGAGGCATATCTCTTTCGAGAGTAGCTGTGTGACCACCGCTGCTGCATGACATTGCCTCCTGAGTGGCTTCCAGCATGACCTGTCATGAGGCAGACAAGAATACCGTGTGCTGGACAGCAGGAGTGAGAGTGTCTGATAAGCAACAGAACATGGAAACTGAGACACTCTTGGAAAGAAGTGACATGATGTGTTGGTGGGGGAGCGGAGTAGACAATCTTGAGGAACATCCAGTGAGGGTTGGGTAACGTGGTTCAGTTTGAGATTGGCATAAGACTCAAGGCAAGAAGTAAGAAAAGACTTTAGGGAAGGTTATGCATAGTAGTGATATAAGCGTGTTGGATGCATAAGGCAAGGAAGACCCTAACGATGGTCCACCAACTTCTGTAGAATGGGGCTGGAAGGAAAGAAGGTGCAGTAAGCCAGAAAAGATAATGTGTGTGACTGACACCCTCCCAGGATGACAACCCGTGAACAGATGTGTAGAGTCGCCTTATTGGATTTGGAGGGAGGTGGATGGCCTTTAAGTTGCTGGATCAACGTTATACATATGTGGAGAGAGTAAGCAGAGATACAGATAGTCACATGGCAGTGCTCTCTAATTAGATTTATCAACTTTTTATTCTACAGATATATGCTAAGCATGAATTAGATGCCAAGCACTGTGCTAGTTACTCTGGATCTGAAGGAGGGAACAAAGGATACTCTGTCCTGAAAGTACTCATATTCTATTCGGGAAATACCAACAAACCAATAGTGTCATTTTGTTTGATAAGGCAGATAATAAGATTAACTAATTCTGTTTTCTGACTGCTATCAGATAACATTACCTGACTTGTGGCACAATATGAGTGTTTTCCACACTCCCAGAATAGCTGCTGAAGCTCTTTCATATTTTCATAAGCATGTTTTTGCAAGCTTGGGCTTTTCTTATGCTATTCTTCCAGTCAAAGCCACTCTTTTGGGGCCTGTGCAGACTGCTGCTCCCATCCTTTAAAAAATTTTTTTTTTTTCTGAGCTCATTAAAAAAAAAGCTGGAAACAAATACTTTTCTTTAGATGTCTCCACCTTCACTTTCACTTGAAAACGTAAGTGATTATTTTGCCAGAATTTTGTTTTTTTAAGAGTCTCTCATTTATCCCCCTTGGGCCTTCTTTCGTTTGAGAGCATCACCTCAGGAAATTATACCCAAGTTTTCTCTGGGCATTTTGTTAAGGCCCACACTGATTGTTATTCACATTTAAACACCCCATTAAAATACTATCATTTCTCCTTGTCCTTACAGGGTGCTTTATGTTTTCTTGAGTTTTATTACTGTTGTGATATCTTATGTAGGTCATTTTACAAAAGAAGATCTTGAGATTTAAGATACTGACTTGGCTTTGCTTTATGGGCAACAGTGTCATGGATTATTAGGAAAAATTAATGCATAGCACCAACGACCTACCCCAATTTCTGGTCATCTGTGTTTATAAATACCCACTTCTCTTTGACACTTTGGAGCATAGGGTTCTTGAGAACTGCCTATGTATAAGATCAGCAATGGATATGACAAAAGAAATATGAAGGATCTTCTGAAGTAACAGTAGTGCCAGCTTTGATGATGGAAGTACAGCAGGCAAACTGGCAGGGTCCGTAGCAGGAACTATTATTGCTCAAGCAAACAGACACATCTAAGTAATTAATAACACATTCTCGTAATGGCTTCTTAAATGCCAAGGCATTTGGTTTTCTAAAACAGGATTCTGAAAGCTCCGATATGTGTGTTCCATGACATATATTTGCACACATTTTCCTCTCTGCCTGCCTCATCTTTGAACTTCTGTACACAGAAAATCGATCCATTTATTCTCTTTGTCTCTCTGGTTTTGGTATTTGATTTGTAGCTTTCTCTCATCTCTTTACCAACCTTTACATGCCTGTTCTCCCATTTTGGAGTTTTTAATTATCTTTGTCATGTAGTTTTTTCTGGTCAGACTTCCCTCCTTGTGTAACTTTATGTCTCTTCAACAAAAGCCATCAGATTCTGCAGAGATGAAAGTCATATCAGATCCGGTAAGGAATCACTGGAACCTTGTAGGCTTTGAGGTTTGAAATGATTTCGAACCTTTCAGGGATCAATTTTTTTGTGTGACTTGCCACACGAAGGTTTCTGTTTCTAAGGGGGAAAGCATTTCTTCACAAAAGCTCAAAAGACTGGGACATCAAATAACTCTTACAAAACAACATTTTGATGAGTTAAGTGTAAATGAATCAGGAACATATGGATTGAATTTCCCTTAAAATACACATGGGTTTAAAAATTAAGGGGAAAAGTGCTTGGCAAAACTCTCTTTGGGTTTGGCCAAGTTTAATTCCTTTGAAAACTAGTTCAAGACATGATGCCAATCTCAAAATGCTTCTGGGTTCACACATCTCTGGTTCAAAGTGCTCTCTTCCTCAGAATCCTCTATTTTCCCCCTTTGTTCACTGTCATCAGGACAATGTTCCTTCAATAATCCTAATCACAGTGACATCTAAGAATAGGAAGTTTATGTGAAAATCTTGTCCCATCCAGGAACTGGTAATGATCAGATCTCTGTGGAGTGTATTAAGTAGGCAACTATGATTTATTTACTTCCCAATAATTTATGGAATATCTATTATGACCAGGCACTTAGACAACAAAGATGAATCAAATACAATCTTCCTATTCAGAAAACCCATAATCTGTGGATAAAGCAGGGATACATTATGAAAGAAGGCAATGAGATATATGAATGTCATGTGGGCCAGAGTCCTGGTGGGCCACAGAATTCACTCCAGATGGTTCATCTAGCTCTCTTTCCTTCTTAGTGGCATTTTGATAGTTGATTTTTATTTCACATGTTCATGAATTTAATGATGAGTCTGCTTATAGAGATGCAGATAGGCCTAAGGAAGAAGTAAAGAAAAAGACCACAGCAACAGTGAGTAGCGGTTGTTACCCTAGGACTGAAAGAACAAGGGGAAAATGGAGTTAAGAGAGCCCAGGGAGAATTGGAACCACGAAGAAAGGCCACCCTTTAGGACCTGTGGCCGTGGATGGATGCAGCTACTGTTAGAGACACAGCATTAGAGCAGGAAGGGAACAGGAAAAACTTATAAGGGAGGCCTGAGATGCAATTGGAGGCACTGAGTAAGGCAGAGAATTAGCCAGGAGGTGGTGGGATGCAAGCGAGAAACTGAGGGTCGCCATTGTCATTGGTATGCAGTTACAGGAGAAATTATTTCTGCCTTTGTAACTGAGGATGGCAGCGTGGATAGAGCTTCAGATATGTTAACTGCACTTTGAAGACTAGAATAGGGTTTTGATAAGTGAATTTGGGTGGAGTGGAAGCATTTTAGGCACAAGGTATGGCATAAAGGGAACACAAAGCACAAAGCATGTTAGGAGAAAGTAACTAGTCCATATTTCTATTTAAAAAAGGGCTGGCTTAAGGAAACTTCTTGGAAATATACAGGGAAGTACACCAGCAGAAATTTCAGTGGTGTACTAAGAAGATTGTGCTTCATTTCCCAGATAAAGTGGAGTCACTGATGATTTTTGAGCAGGGGTTAGAATAAAATCAAAGTAGTGTTTCAGAAAGTTAGTCTGGTAGCTCTGTGTAAAATAGATTGAGAAAGGGGGAGTTTAGGGGTTAGGCAACTAGAAGGTACTTTTCATAGTTCAGATACGAGATGGTAAGCACTGGATAAAGGCTAGATAAGGGCTGGTGGGAATGTATAAAGAAAACCAGATTCCCTTTTGCTTTACACTTCAAAATTTTAAAATTTTAAATGAGGCTTGGCTTCCCTATATTTGAGGTCCTACAGTAAATTTCCTTGTCCTTTTAAATTGGTTCATACACATAGAGCACTTAGAACAGGGCCTGGCAAACAGAAGCACTCAATCAATATTTATTATTATAAACATGATTTTTAAACAGTAAAACCTAATCTGTAATTTATTTTAAAGATTTATTTTAAAGTATCACTCCCCCCTGGCCTCTGACTCCTGGTATGACTTTGAAAATAAGAGGGCATTTAAAAAATTTTAACTTTTGAAATTTTACAAAAGTAATAAATGCAATATTTAACAATCAAGCAATACCAAGAGGCAGATCCTAAAACACAGCAGTTGTGGGCCCTTCCTTCCTCACATCCCTGTTGTACCTTTCAGCAGCAACCACTTTTAACTCATCTGTTATTTGTAAATATTATCCATATACAGCTTGATGTCTTGATTAATCTATTTTGCACAATATTTACTGATTTCTTGATGATAGATGACATTTTAATTGTTAAATTATAAGCAATGTTTGTATCATCATGATTTGTAAATATTGTTTACTGCTGAGCCAAATAGTGTACCAGGATTTCATCTTTTTCTTATAAAGTGTATTATTTTTCCGGGAGTTTCTAACTGGGTCAGTTTTTTTCCTTGCATAATTTGCTAGCCACAAAATTATAATTATTTTCAAATGTTCATCATATTAATTGTTCTATCAAATTTCCCTTTCTCCTACAATCTTCTCTTCCAGAGTCCTTAGTCTTCCTTCTCTAATCTGGACTGGGTTTTATGATTTCATCCTAAAAATTCAGTTTTGATTTTTCTGGGATGGATTCTTGGCCTTCTTTCTCTGAGATTAATCCATTCCCCTTCCTCTTTTATTTCATTGCTGGAACACATGCCTTAATGAGCTCACCAAAAAAGGAAGCATGTTTGGTTAGTTTTCTGCTTACTTCCGTTTAGTTATTCTAATCTATGTTTGGCTAATAGCTTCATTGGCTTTAGAATGCTTGGTCAATAAGTTTCTTTTCCTTCTGAATTTTGAAGACAGCTTTGCTGACGAGAAGTCTGATGTCATTCTTATTTTTGACCCTTTGTATTAAATCTAAATTTTTTTCCCTGGGAGTTTCTCAAGTATTCTCTTTTAGCCCCAGTGTTCTGAAATGTCATAGTGATGTACTTTGCTGTAGGTGTTTGTTCATTCATTTTCCTGGGCATTCAATATGTGTTTTCCAATCTAGACACATTGTGTACTTTATTTAATTCCATGACCTTTTCCTGTAGTTTTCCCATGATAATTTTCTTTTCTTTGTTTTTCCATTTACTCCTCTGGAATTTGTATTAACTGGATATTAGACCTCCTTCACTTTAAATATTTTCCCCCCTAGATTTTACTGTATTTTTATTTATTGGAAATTTCTTTCACTTTATCTGACTTTTTGCCTTTCACCTTTCTTTTAAAATGATATTTTAAATTTCAAGAGTTGTTTCTTATTTTCTATTGTTCTTTTCTCATAGTATACTATTCTTGTGTTAGAGAGGAAAAATATCTTATAGCTCTCTGATAATATACATTAAAATCTTTTTAAAAGTTTTTTTCTGTTCCTTGATTCATTTGTTTCTTCTATTTTTTTCCTCCTCTTTTATTCATTATAATCCCTCCATTTTTAAACAAAATATGGAAGGCTGATTCATTCATATTTAAGACTAAGGCATTTTATATTATAGTCTATCCATACAGTGAAATACACATCATAAATAAAAAAATAATAAATTACTGATACATAGAACAATGTCAGTGAATCTCAAAAGCATTATGGTAAGTGAAAGAAGAAAAAATGCATACCATATCGTTCCATTTATGGGAAATTTTGAAAAATAAAACTCTAGTGACAAAAGCAAACTAATAGTTGCCAGGAGTCAGGGGCTGGAGGAAAAATTTGACTGCAAAGGGATAACGAGGGAACTTTTGGGGTCATGAAAATGTTCTATATTATTATTGTGGTGATATTAATAGTTATATGACCATGTACATTCGTCAGAATTGATGAATTCTATTATATGTGATACCTCAATAAAGCTGATCCAACAAAAAGTAAATTGGAAATTATTTGTGGATGGAGCTTGTTACACTGTAGTCTTTGAACTGCTTTTTCTTTTCTGTGAATTACATATACTTTGTTTTTTCCCCTCTCAATTAAGTTAACTGGCTTGTTTATTTATTAATTTTATTGCTTTGTAGAATGTCTATATATTGTGTTTACTAATCCTTAATCTGATAGTGGGTTGCAAATATCTTAATAACCTATTCTGTGATTTTTCATTTTGCTTATGATATTTTTGACGGTGAGAGGTTTGAAATGTTAATAGAGTCAACCTCAACATTTTTCTTTGTGATTTGGGCGTTTATAATACTTTTAAGGGAATTTTTTCCCTGCTCTGATGTCATAAAGATATATCATATAGTTATATGCTTAAAATTTTCTACTTTTTCACATTTAGTTTTTAATTTATTTCAAATTAGTGTATTGTATAAGGCAGGAAGCTTATTTGTTTTCCTTCTATTTGTTGAGTCAATTACTACCTCTGTCATAACCAAGTTTCCATTTATTTTTGCATCTGTTTCCAGACTCCTTTATTCATTCTGTTGATTTTTTTAAATATATTCCAGAGCCAATATTATAGTTTTTAATTACTTGAAATTTATAGAAAATTTTGATATCTGATAGGGAAATTCTCCTCACTTGTTCCTATTCTTCAGAATAATTTCATTTCTCCTTGGTCCTTCTGATAAGGCTCAATTTGTCAAGTTAAAAGGAAAATTGAATTTACATTCTTCAATTGTCTCTTTTTATTTGGAGTTCAAATATTTTCTGTAATATCATGTGTGCTTATTTGGAACTCATTAATTTTTTATAAAAATTTGAGGTTTAAAAAAAAGACCAATGCAATAGAAATGAGAGGGAGAAAAAGAGAGAGAGAATGTTTGAAGGTAAAAACAGAGGAGAAAAGTATGCCGACCACAGGTCATAAGATTATTGAAATTAAATATAAAACCTTTTAAAACATTTCAAATGAGGATGAAGAGATATATGTAATAAATATTTGACTCCTTTGATAGGAGGAAACACACAAATTACAAATTTTATGGTAAAAAAATTGAATTCTAATATTAAACAATGTCAGAACAGTCTTAAATGGAGCATTTCATAGAGAATATTAAAAAACAATGTCCTCAATAATACTTTATTAGTAAGTACAGAAATGCATTTTTTATGGTGGCATTGAATAACATTTTAATGTTATAAAAATTGATAGAAAATAGCTAATGTGATATCATCTACCCCTTCTGATTGTCCACCTTGATTCAAAGGTGGAAATGAAAATACCATCTAAGGTTTTAAGTAGATAAGATTTTTCTCTACCTTGGCAGTTGGCAAACTAGGGCTCTTGGGTCCAATCCACCCCACCTGTTTTTGTAAAAAAAGTTTTATTGGAACACAGCCACACCCATTTGTCTAGATATTGTCTACAGCCGCTTTCTTGCTGCTTAATGGCAGAGTTGAGTAGCTGTGACAAAAACCATATGGCCCACAAAATTGAAAATATTTACTATCTGGCTCTTTCTAGAAAAAGTTTGCCATCCACATTCTAAATTATCATGTTTAAAATTATTCATTCTGTGTTGACTCTGGGTATATTTTTAATTCCCAGCCCCCTAGTTTAGCACCTGAGTGCATAAGCCAAAGATATAATGGGCACGGGGAGCGGGGGTGGGGGGGAAGTTAATGTCTTGATTCAGAAGGAGAATGCACTCTCACCCTATGTACTCTTCCTACCCAGGAATTTCACCGAATAAAAAACAACCTAAGAGCATAAAGATATACCACATTCTGAGTTACGGAGATCTATTTGTCTCAGCAACATATTTTTCTCTTTCACTCTGCCTGGGGGTAGTTCTGGTTCTAACCTCCCCTGTTCCTCTTGGTCACCTAGCCTTGGCAGTTCTTCCTGGGATCTCAGTGAGCAGGTCATGGCCATCATGAGCTGGCATCTTCCTCCTCATCTGGACTTAAGTTCTGGTCAACCCTGTGATTTTTGCAACTCATTTTCCCCATAGACACAGTGCTGAATTCCTCTCAGTTCCCTTGAGGTTAAGATGTTAAGTTAGCTTTGGTAAAAAGATGCTTTACTTAAGGACTGGTTAACTGAATTGTCATAATGCCAAACTGGGAAAGTACAGAATTTAGAGCTAGAAGTCCTGTTTTAGAGTTCCTAATCTTGATGCTTACCAGATAAATGACCTTGAACAGGTTGGTTAAACGCTGAGACTCAGTTTTCTCATATGCAAAATGAGGATACTAATAATATTGGTCATACCTATTAGGATTATTGTCAGAAACAAATGAGATATGTGAAAATAATTTGATACCACAAAATAGGACATATGTGTTCATCACTATCATCAGTTCTCAAAGGTTCTCTCAATAATTTTTCCTAATCTCCAAAGGCATTTTTCCTCGTGTTCAAAAACCAGTCCATTAATTCTCCGTTGCAGCCTCCCTGCCAAAGGGCCTCATCTGGTGCAGCCTCTACTCTCGAAATTGCTGCTCTAGGATGTGGGAATGGGAATTCAAATACTATCAAACCCCCAAACAAATGCCGCTCATTATCCTCATCTGTCCTATTTCTCTTCTTAGGATCCAAACGTGTGCCCTAAAGTCCTTCTTTCATGAGGCTCTTCCCCCTCTCCATCCCTTTATTCCAACTCTTTTCTAACTCCTCTAACCCCTAGGAGGAGACATTGGTAATGGAATTCCCATTTCAAGACCCAGACAGGGTCACTTGTAAGAGTAATAAGTAAGGCTACTCTGTTTTAAAAGATGTGAAGTCCTTTATTCTTTATTTTTCTTCCTTATACATGTCATTTTAAGCATGTGCATGGTTTTTTCTCCTATGTCCAGTATCATGGAGCCAGCTGGAGAGTGGTCAGATTTCAAGATTTGGATTTGAACTCAGTGGATGGTAGAGACTCTCATTAGCTTTTAGGGCAAGCCATCGTATCTCAATCCAGCTTTACTAGAGCCCATTGGAAGTTGAAGTAAGATAAAATTAGATAAGAAATAAAGGAAACTTATTATTCCTTGCTATTGCTCCTTCTGTGGATAATTCCCTCAGGGCCTTCATAGAGGAGGAGCAACCCATATGTCCTTGTGCCCTTAATAGCTCACATAGTGTACGTTTATGCACATACATAAATAAATGCCTAGAGTGGTCACTGGCACACTGGTTTCTATAAATGTCTTGTTTCTGGATCCCAGGTTAAGCTCAACTGGGACACCATGTTATAAACTGTAATCCAAATTTTCAATTTTGAACTAACTGCTTTCTACAGAAAGGAAAAATGAAGATTATAAAAAAATGACCTTGATATCTTTGCCAGATAAAACATAATTTGCTTTATTTTTCCCCTTTGCACTGTTAAGAGATTTATTGTCTTCTATTTATTTTCAGTACTTCTCTTCATTTCTGGGAAGTCTGACCTGCCTAAATCATTATTGCATCTGAACAGAATTTTGCAGACAGATTCCAGTAATGGGCTCAAATAATGGGCTCTACTTGGCATTTCATAATGGCCCTTTATGGCACATAGAAGGGCAATGCTTCTTACATGTTTCCTGAGAAGCAAACATGAGTCGCCCCAAGGGCCTAGTGGCATGGTCTGAAGCAGCCTACCACAAATTTTAAACTTCTCTAAAATTTAAAGAAAATTGTAAAAAATTTGCATTCCACATCACAATATATTTGTTTCTTTATATACAAAAATGTCTTAATGCTTTAATTGACATTTCAGGCAGCTGTACCATTTTTACCCTGACACATTTGTACTGACTGTTGCTTACTGATAGTGAGTAGAGGGACCCTTAGTTTGATATACAACTGGCTTGGAGGCAAGGAAACTGGATTTGTTTTGTTTTGTTTTTATTTTTTTAAATTTATTTTTCTTTTTTATTTCAGCATATTATGGGGGTACAAATGTTAGGTTATGTATATTGCTCTTGCCCCACCAATGTCAGACCTTCAAGCTTGTCCATCCCCCAGACGGTGTGCGCCGCACCCATTAGGTGTGAATGTACCCATCCCCCCTCTTCCCCCCTCCCATCTGCCTGGCACCTGATGAATGTTACTGTCATATGTGCACATAAGTGTTGATCAGTTAAAACCAATTTGATGGTGAGTACATGTGGTGCTTGTTTTTCTATTCTTGGGATACTTTACTTAGTAGAATGGGTTCCAGCTCTATCCAGGAAAATACAACATGTGTTATATCACCATTATTTTTTGTGGTTGAATAGAACTCCATGGTATGCATATACCACATTTTATTAATCCACTCATGTATTGATGGGCACTTGGGTTGTTTCCACATTTTTCCAATTGTGAATTGTGCTGCTATAAACATTTGAGTATTCACAATTGGATTTGAATCTTGATTTTGCTACTTTTAGACACCTGAACCTGGCAAGTCATCACTTACCCTCTTAGAATATAAACCTTTATCTATAAAGTGAGCTGTTATGGTGACTGAATCTCCAATTGGGGATTGTTTTTTGTTGAATGATTGTTCAATGTTAAGAAGGAAGGTCTAATTAGAACCAATAGGGAAGTCTGAACCCCAGTCCATTTTAAAGATAATTAAAAGTGGGTATTTTCATGAAACTTAAAACTGTTCTCATTTTGCAATATCTTCTCTTTATCATATTAGTTCCTTGGGGATTTTGATAGTGCTTTTCCTCTTAGGAGTACTAATGTTAGGAACAGTGATTCTTTTAGGAAACTTTTGAGACAGCTGCCAGTCCCATGTTCCCAAACCTACCCCTAGTTAGTCCAACTGAACAAATGTTTATCAAGGAGATTTTCTATATCCATCACTACAAAGCCCTGTGGACCATATGGAAAAAAATGTGAGGTATGGTCCATGCTCTCAAGAAGTTGAGGCCTTATTAGAGGAAAACCACAAAGCAGTTATAAGCATTCTTCAATAATAACATGAGAATGTATAAGAATATGATATATGAGAATATAATAGTGTACATGTATCAAGGACCTACTGAATAATTAGCATGTTATTAGCACATTTCTTGTAACTTTCAAAACAACCCTGAAAGATGAAAACTATTATTTCTGTTTTGCTGATATGGAAATCAGGGCTGTAGCTCAAGACTGCAATCAATTGTCAAAAGGGAGAAATATATTTAACAGAGTCTTATATTGGTAGTCCCACCGTGTCCTACTGCACTGAGTTATTCTGTGTAAATGGACTTTTCCCACACTGATTCTGGAATTGAAGTATTTTGAGCCAAATGGAGCTAAGAATGAGAACCTCTCTATTTCCAGAAGCAAAGCTGATATAAGATTTACTCAGTACTTGCTGAATTGGTCAAAGAGGCTAACTGCTGTAAAAAACAAAGCAACAAAAAGCAAACAAACAAAAAACCCCTAAATGAATTCTAACCTGAACATCATGGCTTACATCCTTCTTTGCGTCCCCTTCCTGCTTCTAGCATAGTGTCTGGTGCTCAGCCAGGAACACAGGAATGATTAATGTTCACTAATGTCCACATGCTACTTCCTCAGTCTCCCTTGCAGTTAGATCAGTCATGTGACTATTCAGGCTGAAGGAAAGACTGAGATTGTTAAAAATCTGAAGTGTGTCAGCCAGATGATACCAGAATGACCCCAGAGCTGGAAGATGGCAAAGACACAAAATGGAAAATACTTGGGTCTCCGTGTCACTGCTTGGAGGAGAGCTTCCTGGAGAACCATCCCAACAGGGACATCCACACTGGACTTTATTTAAGCAAAAAATAAACATTTTTTGTGTTAAGCCACTGACATTTAGATTGTTCCAGCAGCTAACCTGTCTGACCAATACTGAATAAATGCTTTCCAGGTGAGAGACATTCATATGCTTCATATTAAAATAACTTGGGAAATAAAAAAAAAAATCCTGGTTCTCGAGTTGCAGATGGATTAAATCAGAATCTCTGAGGGGGTGGTGGTATCTAGGTATCAGTCATTTTTCTTTTTTTAACTTCCTGGGTGATTCCATTGTATAGCCACATTTGGAACCATTGTACTGTATTAGCTTAAAGTGTATGGTCTATGGATCTTGTTAGAAATACACGTTCTTAGATCTCCAAATTTGTGGAATCAGATTCTCTGGGAATTTGTGTTTTAGCAAATTTTCTAAGAAAGGGGATTCTCAGGTTTATTAAAGCTTGAGAAGTAATGTGCTAGAACATTCTGCTCTCATGATTCTCAAAGTATGGTCATCTGACTATAATCGGAGTCATCTGGAAACGCTTCCTAAAGGCAGATTTCTGGGCCCAATCCCAGGCCTTCTAAATCTGAATCTCATGATGGAGATGCCTTGATATCTACATCCCTAAAGAATTTTCTAGTTACTTCTTGGTTCACCAGATTTCATACTTATCAGTTACTGACACCATTGCCCTTTTCCTAGAATCTCTAACTTTCCCACGATTCCTCCTCACTAAACACCAAGTCCCTCTGGGTCCTACTCATAGGATTCAGGGATGGGAAGGATGATGATTTTCTATTTTTAACCTTACATGTGGCTTTCCCCTGTAGTTCTTTTTAAAAAAGAGAACTCCTCCAGTGCTTTTAAATGTTTTACAGACCATTAATTATTAAATGTGGAAGCTCTGTAGGAGAGAACCTTTCAACTTAAATGATGAGAAATAATGCTGGATGCAGAGAGTCAAACCTGAAAATTAGGAATCCCTAAAATGATAAGTCAACCTTTGATTCAGCTGATAGAACTCTGATTTCTACTTATCTTTTCAGGAACCATATCTACTGTGTGAAGAAAGCTGCTTGTGGGACTAAGTTAGATGAAAAACAGAAAAAAGTTAAAAGAGAAATGGGAAAAGGATATATAGAAGCAAGATGATTGAAAAAAGACCAAGTCACGTAAGTGCATTGCATAGGGCCTGATTCGGGGAGTGTGCTTTGGTCATGCCTGCGGACTTTTCAAGTTTGCAAAGATAGAGCTTCTATAATAGGCCTTTTTGATCAGAGAGGACCAAAATCTCAATTTCTCCCAATATCTTTTCCTTCTTTCTCTTGCTTTCTCATTTCTTGTAGTTAATTTATGCCAGACTTTGAGAAGGTCTATTGGTAATTGATATGGCTGCAAGAAGAAGCTGACTCTAAAAGCTACAGACACCAGTAGACTGTGTGCCTGCTGTTTTTGCCCGTTTCATTCCGTCCTTAATCCTTCCTTCACTTCTATCTACAGACTCTTGTTGAACACCAGTTCTGAGCTGGAGCACTGAAGGTGCAAAATGTGAATGGAAAGGTATCTCTCCTGGTCCTAAGGAAGCTTACTATTTAAAGAAATGTATGCACAGCAGTTCTAGGAGGACAGGCTCTGTGCTCACGAGGGGAGCAGGAGGAGAGCCTGGGCTGAGAAGGGACATGAGCAGATTCATTTCTCATTTCTTTGTGAACTTGAACTGTGGGGGATCACAGAGCCAACTCACTACTTTCATTAGAATTCTCCTCACTCCACTCCTTTGCAAGTTTGAATGAGGGTTTTGGGGAGGGAGGAATCCTTTATATTAGGAAAGATCCAGGAAAAACTGGGAGTAGAAGAGACCATAGATCCCGTGTTTGGTGAGACAGATCCTTTGAGCTTTGATTCACTTGAAGGTACTCAAGGAAGCCTTAGTCTGCTGTACAGAGCACAGGCACCATTAATAGGACATCAATGGGCTAAAATCCTGGTGCCTTGGCCACCAGGCCTAAATTCAGAAGGTGAATCTCAGGAGATGAATGAAACACAACAATGGACAGTACTCAGGACAGTACTCGAGTACTCAGACTTAAGCAAGAAGGGCCCTGATCACTGTGAGAGGTCGATGGAAGGAGGCATAAGAAGGCGGTTTAGCTTGGTAGCTGAAAGTTTAGAATTTGGAGTCAGGTGGACCTAAATTCAGGGCCTCACTCTATTGCTTTACCAACTGCATGGCCTTGGGCAAATTACTCGATCTGTTGGAGCTTTTTTCCTCCTCCTGAAATGGTTACAATACATGTATCCATACATACATACTTTATAAGTGGTTGTGAAGAGTAAATGAGACAATGTCTTTAAAGGACATAGCAGGGTCCCTGGCACAGTATGGAAAAACAATTGTCACTGTTTTTCATGGCCATTGTAGCCCTTCGTGGGTAAAAATGGAGGGCAAGTGTATGGTGGAAATAATGTCTGGGCGACTCTGCAGATTATAAAAACAATGACCAAGGCAGAGTTCTGATTTTCCATAATGGATGGAACTACAACAAACACGAGGCAGAAATTCAGTTACTTTACACATGCACCTAGCCAGAGGCATGGCGACAGTGAGGATAACTTGTTGCTGGCCCATGGTGGTGTGGTTGGGGCCACTGATACATCCTTCTTGAGGAAACGTTGAGAATTACTGAGCCATCATAGAGAATGCATAGGGTTTGGACCTAAGTTTAAATCTCACCTCTGTATTGTAGCACCTGTGTGACAGGTTCAAGTTACTTAACTTATATTTGTATAAAAGGGGGAGAGGTGGGAAAAATTCTTGCCTGAAAGTGGTACATAGTTGAAACTCACAAAGTGGCGATTATCATTGAACAGGTGCTTAACCCATGCTGGGCACCTAGTTGCTCAAGCCATGGGGAAAGGCGGGATACAGAAGACTGCAAGGCAAGGAGGGTTGGCTTTATTACTTAGCAATAACTAAAAATCAGAGATTATTTTTTTTACTTTCCAGTGCCTTGCAGGGCTCAGTACATGTAGTAAATTTCATCAACTGCTATATACATCTTCAAATATGTAAAAAGCTTGAATTCCACACTGTGGTAAAGGCTGTACACTGGTTGCAATTCTGATTAGGCCTCACTGTGCTTGCTAGTGTATACCTCACTGTATACCTAGCTTCAACAGCTAGTCTTCATCTGAACTGCCTTCCAAGTTCAAGTTCAGTTTCCAGTATATCCTCTTAAGGGCACTCCACTAAAGAGCACTTTCTTTCTTTCTCTCTCTCTCTTTTTTTTTTTTTTCTCTACTGACACAGGGGCTTAACAGAATAATGCATTAGTCCTTAATACCTTCTCCTTCTAAGGCCTGGTGCAAGTCAGAGCTCTTTGGTTAGCACTGTCTCTCCCAGCACTGTACTGAGCTGGTTTGCAGCTCCGTTCTTCTGACATTTATTCCTGAGAGGGAGGTGAAAAGATAAAACAAAACAAAACAAAACAAAATAACTTGGAAGGTTTGCAAGATCACATTATCTAGTGAGAAACCTTTATAATTGTTCACGTTTTCTGATTGAGTAAATATCAGTGATCAACTTCCCACAAAAACAGTTTATTTAAGAAGGGATATATATAAACACACACACATATGTATATGTATATGTATACATATAAATACCACGCTGGTGGGTGCTAAAGAATGTGGTTGATTTCAGCAATAGGTCCTTGAAAGTCGGTAGTTTCACAGAATTATTGGTGCAACAAACCCCAGTGGTTGGTTATAGCATTTACTGCTCACTATTTTCTTAAAGCTATTAATCAATATACCAGCCATTAGTTACTGGCAACTGACAATATTTTGAGGATTAGTACTAATGGTTTTTGTTGTAATTTCTTTCCTTTTTCTTTCTTTTATTTCTTTTGGCTGCATCTCAGGGGAGATAGGCATCTCTAGCTGATCAGATGTGCTCTCACACGCAAAGTGTCACTGGGGTTTAGTAGGCAGAGAAGATTTACTTAGAGAAAACGTTTTTGTAAATCACCTAGCCAGAAAAATTTTCTTCTTGATATTGAAGAAGGAAAAGCGAAATGTGCATGTTTCATATGGTAGCTCTGCTGCATACGTATGTTTTCTTCCTGGGAGCCTTGTTTGTAAATGCCACAAAGAATGGTAAATGGATAACTATAAAACTGCCTTCCACAAATGTCCATAGTGTAATTTGAAGGCGTGCCATTTCATAGGAAGTATTCTCCAAAGATGTGATCCTCTGAACCTTGGAAGTTTTTCTTGTTTTAATGTTTGCTTTTTTTATCTGTGAATATTTGGCTCTGCTTCTTTCCATACACTTTGGCATGGTCTCTGTTAGAATAACATGTAGTTTATGCTTAGCTTAAGGTCATGTTGACTATCAAGCTGCAAATCAACCGGGCAAGCAAAGAGGCTGTGCAGCCCTGCCTTTCAGAGAACAGAGGCCAAAGCTGAAACCCTCTGTTGCATGGGCAGTGAGTGTGCAGGCCATTTCCTCTGGTGAGGAAATTTCCCCTTGAGGAAATATTTGAATTGTGCACATTTGCTAGTTCTGTGCTATGGTGTTCAGTCTCTAAATATGGTTGAGTAGTTAAGTACTTGTTCTAGGTGGAGTTTATTCCTTCCCTCCTCTGCCTCTTTATTCCAAGCTTAATCCACGAACACTGAGGTGGAGGAGGTGCCACAGGAAAATTCCTTTCTTGCCATATTAGTAACTGTAGTGCTACCGGTTGGAATAATAGTAACATCAGGCAGTTGGTTAAAATGGTACACTTGGTATTTCTTAGTTTGATGGTTTTGTCTTCTGGTGGGATTTACGGAGTTACTACAGTTTCTTTAATATTAATTCTAAGAACTACCTTATCATGCATTTGTGCACCCCCAAAATTTTAAATGAAGTTGGCACAAATGGAGTGTTTTTTGGTAGTAGTTTTTAATTTTTAGAAATGCTTTCTCTTTTTCAATCTTAGGCTCAATGACCCAGGAATAGCTATGTGTAGGTTTTTTAGAATAGATGTTTTGGCCATTAAACTGAAAACATTAAATAAATATCATTAATAATAAATTAATGAGGAAGAAGTCTTACACAAAGGCAAATTGCTGCTAGAACATTTTTTTCTGGCTTTTAAATTTGGAGATAATGTTACCAATAGGAGATAGGATTCATAATAAAGAAGTGTATACCAGGCACTTAAGAAACTCACATAAAAATGAAACATAATGCTTATAAAGGCACAGGATATCCACAAATTGGAGGGCAAAAGAGTGTGGAGAAGGCAGAAGGAAATGAAAATCAGTGCCTAATATCTTCAGTTTAGAGTCCTGATGTCAACAGCTGTAATTTGATGCAAATGCCCCAATTTGCTTCCTATGGGATGGAATATTGACTCAACCATCGAGGCTTAAAAGAAGTGATAGATTGTCAAGGAGGTGGTGAATAGTTTGCAATAGCTCTCCATTTTACTAGATGTACTAGGTAGGGTTCTCCAGAGAAAAAACCAATAAGATATATATATTTTAATATATATATATCTATATATATATATATATAGATATATATGAGGAGACTTACTATGAAGATTGTCTCATGTGGTTATGGAGGCTGAGAAATCCTACCATCTGGCATCTATTTAGGTTGGTGCAAATGTAATTGCGGTTTCAGACCATGAATTTTAAATCATATAACTAGGTTCAAACACATCTTTATTAATCAAAATAGAAACCATTACAGTCAACACAGTTTTGCCAACGAGAAATAAGTTTGTTTATTCCTGTAGCATAAAAATCCATGCTTAGGGATTCCACAAATTCTTGGAAAGCATTTTATGCATCCTTCTGGTTGCGGAAGTGTTCTCCCTGCAAAAAGTTGTCAAGATGCTTGAAGAAGTGGTAGTCGGTTGGCCAGAGGTCAAGTGAATATGGCAGATGAGGCAAAACTTTGTAGCCCAATTTGTTCAACTTTTGAAGTGTTCGTTGTGCGATGTGTGGTCAGGTGTTGTCATAGAGAAGAATTGGGCCCTTTCTGTTGACCAATGCCACTGCAGGTGGTTTTCATTTGTGGTGCATCTCATTGATTTGCTGAGCATACCTCTCAGATGTAATGGGTTCGCTAGGATTCAGAAAGCTGCAGTGGATTACACCGGCAGCAGACCACCAAATAGTGACCATGACCTTTTTTTTTGGAGCAAATTTGGCTTTGGGAAGTGCTTTGGAACTTCTCGATCCAACCACTGAGCTGGTTGTCGCAGGTTGTCGTATAAAATCCACTTTTCATTGCACGTCACAATCTAATTGAGAAGTGGTTTGTTGTTGTGTACAAGAAGAGAAGAGGACACTTCAAAATGGTGATATTTTTTGATTTTCTGTCAGCTCGTGAGGCACCCACTTATTGAGCTTTGTCACCTTTCCAATTTGCTTCAAATGCCAAACAACCATAGAATGGCCAACGTTGAGTTCTTCAACAGCTTCTCCTGTAGTTGTAAGAGCATCAGCTTCCATGATTGCTCTCAGTTGGTTGTTGTCAACTTCCAATGGCCAGCCACTGCACTCCTCATCTTCAAGGCTTTCCTCTCCTTTGCAAAACTTGAACCACCACTGCACTGTATGTTGGTTAGCAGTCCCTGGGCCAAATGCATTGTTGATGTTGCACATTGTCTCTGAAGCTTTACGACCCATTTTGAACTCCAATCAGAAAATCGCTCAAATTTGCTTTTTGTCTAACATCATTTCCATAGTCTAAAATAAATATAAACAGCAAGTAATGTCATTAGCTAAAAAACATAAAGTGAGAAATGTGCATTGTAATGATGTATAACATAACCACAATTATTTAAGAATGTATTCCAATATCAAAGGACAAATTTCAACAATGCTAAAACCGCTATTACTTTTGCACCAAGCTAATATAAGCTGAGAATTAGGAAAGTGGATGGTGTAATTATGTCCAAGTCCAAAGGTCTGAGAACCAGGAGCTCCAGTGTCTAAAGGCAGGAGAAAATGAATGTCCCAGCTCCAGGAAAGAAAAAGGGAATTCCCTCTGCCTCTGCCTTATTGCTTCATTCAGGCCTTCAGTGGAGCAGATGATGTCTGACCACATTAGCAAGGGTGGATCTTCCTTACAAAGTCTACCGATTTAAATGCTAATCTCTTCTGGAAACACTTTCACAGACACACCCAAAAATAATGTTTTACCAGCTATTGGGGCATCTCAGTAAAGTCGACTATAAAATTAGCCATTACCCTAGAGTTTGATTCTTTAAGGGCAAACATTTTACCACTCTTTCACATGCTATGCCTCAGTTTTTCCATACAAAAGGAGATATTTGACGGCATATTGCATCTTTGGGGGGTGCTGAGTATGTTATAGCCACATCTATTATTTGATGTTAGTTTCAAATATTTATATTATTCAATCTTAGGCACCAAAACTAAGCTTTAGCCTTTTCATCCATGAAATTACCTTATTATCATCCTGAGATCCTCTTATATTTTTTGCCTGGCATATAGTTTCTTAAAATTATGGCATAACATTTAACTATCTCTTAGAGTATCATATGTGATATGTTCATGTAGCATCTTCTTCATCTCTTTCTTATTCTTATTTTTTATAAATTAATCTAAACTCTATATTTATTGCATTTACCTTTTGGGCTCTGACAACCTGAGATAAACTTAGGTGCATCCTCTTTAAATCGACCAGAGAGATGGTTGGAGCTGGCTGATCTCAGGCTTTCAAAAAAATTTTTAAAGGATTTTGATAACTCTGCTAAAATATGTTTTTAATTATTTATTCTGACCATGTGAGGTATATTTAATCATGCAAATTTTGACAATAAGCAAGACATACAAATTAAGTGTATACTTGTAAAGAATATTTTGATTTAAATGTCTATTTCCACCCTTGCCCATTAATAGTTCATATTAAGGAATTTGGACTATTCAGGGGAAGGTTTGGGAAAAAAATTTTATTCTTTCCTTGATCATAAATACTACTGGATGAAATGTTTGGTTATTCTGCAGCCTGTTTTATTGTATAGATTAATCTATTTTCACTTTGTTTATTTAAATATCAATCCTATCTTTCTTCTTATTTAGTTTCAATCGAGGCTTTTTTTTCTTGAAGTAGTCTCCCAAGTAGGAAAAAATCCTTCAACTTGATTAGCACAAAATTAAAACAGTGAGCTGAAATTAAACACCCACTCTCAAACTTGAATTTAATTAAATTTTCTTGCTTATATATAATTAAGCATATTTTTGGTCCCTGATGGAATTCTTATCAATAAGATTATTTTTCCTTTTTTCCAAGGCCTGTGCTTTTAACTTTCTGGTGTATCTGTATGTGCAGCTTTTTGCCTTGGCATCAATAGTATTTTATTTTCTTTGCTGCATTCTCCTCAAGCACCCTTCACTTCGTCCCTCATAGTACATAAATCAGCTTTTACTACATTTCCTATCAAGACTCTGCTAATGTTTTTTATTTCTACTCCTACCTGTGGCATGTATAATATGACTGCTTGACATTTTTCCTCCTATCTCAAGTGGATTATACATATAAATGAAAGTCTGGATTTTAGTTTTCTTTTTTCATTGCAATATACATATGCTTTATAAAAATTCTAGTATGTTTTAAATGTGCTTTCCAGAACTGTTAGAAATGAGCTTCTTTCAGTCTGTTGAGATTAAATTAATTTTCACTGACTCCTTATTTCAGACTGAGTTTTCTTTTAATAAAAGCATCAAATGAAACTAGAAATACAAACCAACTATTCTCTGTAAGGGAAAACAATAGAATTATAAAAATGTAGTCATCAAGATGTCAGGTATGTTTGGGGAGATGGGGGCGGGGAGGAGTGATGGTGTCTCTTCCACATCCCCTGTAAAAAAAGCTCAGCAACAAAGAAGTGTTACAACATTAAAAGAGATTTTTAAAAGAGTTTTAATAGGAACTTACTGGAAATTGAGCATTCAAAACTCTTATTGAAATGCTCAACACATTTAGATTTGTTAGATCTTTCCTTCCAAATCCATGACTTCTATTTTTAGAATCATTTGGTTATTACTGTTGGAGATTGAGTCTGTTGAGTGCAGGAAAAGTGAAGTCCTGAAGTAGAGACCCAATTGCCCATCTTTTGAATGCCAATGACATGAAATCACAATGCCATCCATAGAATCATGAAGACATAAAAAATACACACTAAAATAACAAATGGTGCATGGAGAACAGTCCTATATTCCTCTGAATGCTTTGAGGAGTATTCTCTAAATTTTATCAACTGGTATTTGATAACTTGTTTATTATCCTTAATAAGATTGAGAACAACAATGAGCTAAAAATAATATTTAATCAGAGCTACTCAAATATTCATCTGAATTAGGCTGCTTATCCAGTTGGGACTCACTCCAAAGCTTTAAAGAAAATTCATGGTGGAAATTGTGAGTATCTCAAGACACATTAGCCCTCAAACCTACTCCTCCTGCAGTTTTCTTTGTTTCAGCAAATGCCACCTCCACTCTTTCCATTGTTATGGCCAAAATTCTGGATGTAATTCTGAACTCCATTCTTCCTCTTACTCCTGATATCCTCCTCTCTATTAGCAAATCTTGTTTTTTCTACCATCAAAATATATCTAGAATCCTCCCATACTTTACAATGTTCCCCACTACTTGAGAATTTTAGTCTAAACCATCATTATCTTTTTCTTGGATATTTGCAAGGGTTTCCTTACTGTTGCCCCAGCTTCTACCCTTGCCCTCATGTTCTCAAACCAGAAGCCATAACAATGTGATTAAAAGTAATTCACATCATGTCTTTACTCAGCTCAAAACATTCTGATTGCTTCCCATCTCATGCTGAGTAAAAGTTCAAGTCTTTACAGGGACTCCATGGCCCTCACTACTTCCTCCTCTTCCACTGCATCTCTGACACATTTCCTGTGAATCTCTCCCTCATTCACTCTGCTCCCTGCACTGAGACCTTCTTGCTGCTCCTTTAACATGCCCGGCACGCTCCACCTCAAGGCCTGTGCCATTGCGGTTCTCTTGGCTTAGATAGCTCTGCTGCCTGATACTGGCATGGCTTATCCACTTGCTTCCTTTAGTTCTTTGCTCAAATATCACTCATTTAGAGAGTCCTCTGTGGTTCCATCCAAAACTAGTCATGCTTGTCACCTCACTCTCCTCTATCTTTCATAGCTGACTTTATTTTTCTTCATGAAACTTCTCTACTCCTGATGTATTTTGTATGTATTTGTTCATTGGCTGTCTCTCCCCAATCCCTATTAGAATACAAACTTCATGACTTTGTTTATTGCTATATTTCCAGCACTTAAAACAAAGCCTGGATAGTCAAGAAAAATTTATTGAATCAGTATATCACCTATATGAATGATATATAATAGTTTATTTCAGGAGTTTAAATTTTTATGAACCAGATTTTCTAAGTAAATTGGCTATTGAAATTTGTAAAAATAATCATTAAAATGGTGAATATATTGTATTATATATTTGGGTTCATTTTTTAGACATCTTAAATGAAAGAAGCAGTTATAGTGTCAGTGTGCCTTCAGTTTAAGAGCAGAGAACAATAATTATTTCTATCACTTTGTTGAGTAATTGTTATATACTGGGCACTAAAATAAATGTTTCGTGTTTTTTATATTTTATCTCATTTATTCCTCACAAGAATTTTATTTTATTTTTTATTTTTTTGTTTTTTTTGAGACAGAGTCTCACTCTGTTGCCCAGGCTAGAGTGAGTGCTGTGGCGTTAGCCTAGCTCACAGCAACCTCAAACTCCTGAGCTCAAGCGATCCTCCTGTCTCAGCCTCCCGAGTAGCTGGGACTACAGGCATGTGCCACCATGCCCGGCTAATTTTTTCTATATATATTTTTAGCTGTCCATATAATTTCTTTCTATTTTTAGTAGAGATGAGGTCTCGCTCTTGCTCAGGCTGATCTCCAACTCCTGAGCTCAAATGATCCGCCCACCTCGGCCTCCCTGAGTGCTAGGATTACAGGCGTGAGCCACCGCGCCCGGCCAAGAATTTTATATATACATTTATGGCTATCCCAAAAGTATCCAGCCATTGTTAATATAATGAGAACAGTTATATGGCTAGATACTTTCCGGAGAGCCCTAATGTGTGTGTGTTATTTTATAATATATGTAACATTATTTATAATTTAATTTTATAGATGAAAGTGGTGAGAAGTTAAATAACTTTCTCTAAGTCACATATTTGTGATAGAACAAGATTTATCTGCTTCCCAAATTTCCTACTCATTCCACTGTACTATTCTGCCTGTCACCAAAGATAAATCACATTATTATAAAAATTCACCCACCAATTTCAAGGATATTTTCTTTATTCCTAATATTACTTGCTGAAAGAGTTGTTTATTAAAGAACCATACTCTTCTCAATAGAATATTGCTATTTCCCTGAGATTTGACTCTGCCATCTGTTCTGCCAGTAATGCATGGCCATGTTGTGCCATGTGCCTTGGGTTCCACATTGAGAAAAGGCTATCAGTTCTATCAGTTAGCTCTTACAGTGTAACAAACCACCTCAAAAGACATGGATTAAAACATCAAGCATTTATTACTATAGCTCACATTTTTACGGGTCAGCTGGGTGTCAGCTGATCCAGGCTAATCTAAGCTGAGCTCACCATTCATCTGAAGGTCAAGTGTGGTCTCAGCTCTAGACTGAGTCAGCTGGGTCAATTCTGCTTCATGGATTTCTCATCCTCCAGACATGCCCTTCTCATGCTGATGGTGAATGTACAAGAAGGCAAGCAGGGATATTTTTATAAGACTTTGTATTTGCTATTAACCATTGCTATTATTTTAGAATAATATCCTTGATTTATCAATAAATTTTATTTGGCAGAATGGTTCTGAGCAAAATGGTAGTAGGCTGGGGCCTAAATGAATGATAGCTACCAATGCCTGTTGTTTTTTCTTGCTGGGTGGCAAAGGAGCTTTAAGAGGCTGATTCCTCCTCTGTGCTGTACTATACTTACTGTTGGATATTTTTAAACCTGAGTAAAACTTTTTATACATGACAGCCTCATGCTCTGATAATGCAAAACTTTTGAGTAATGAAAGAAAAGTTATACCTACACAATGTGCGATATGGTACATAGAAGAGGATGACTGAGAAAGGACTCAAGACAGAAAAGGAGATTGAGATAGGTAGGAACAGAGTTTGGAGTGAAGGTTTAAAGAAGTGAAAGCTGTCAGTTTTGTCTTTATACCTCCCTGGAATTCTGAGATAGCTTGGAGATTGCACTGGCCTTCTTGCCATACGAGTGATGGAAGACCTAGTCATGTTTTTGGGTGTCAAAGAAAAGGCTAATACTATAAACTGGGGGGATTGGGAACTTAAGTTTCATATATAGCTTCAACATATTTCCTCTTATTCTTTTGGTAGTTGACTCTCCTAAGGTCACATTTTTAATTTTTTTTTTTTTTTTTTTTACTGATAATTGACTAATCACATGTAATTTTTTTGGTTTTTGTTTTTCTATTCAAATACAACCTTTTTCTTAATATAACTATACATATCTTTTCCTTCTCTAGTCCCTGATTTTATTACCTGTATGGTATTCATTTTTTGGCCTAGTTGTTTTAAATTTAATGATGTATTTAATGGAGAGCCCAATAACTCCCAGTGCCAGCAGTTATTTTATGTTCATTTATGGTGGCTACAATTGTCCATTTATGATTTCTGCTGACCTTGGGTAATGACACACCATTGAATACTCTAGGTTCTGAACATGCTCCTTTCTACCCCAATTGCATAGCAATAACTCAAGCACCTCATGGTAATTAGGGTTAATCACCTTCCTAACATGATAGCTCCTTATTTATCAGCTTGCCCACCTGCATGAGGAGACCCGAGTGACCAGAGGAGTCATAGCATCAGGTTAAATGAAACCCCTGCTTTGTTCCCTGTTGGAAGAATTTCCCCTTGGTAAGTTAGATTTCAAATCCAATAGAACCTAAAACTATGGAGAGATAAAAGAAATAATTCTGCAAATGAAGCCATGGAAGTGATGCCAATGAAGCTGTGGTGAGAGCAAGCAATCCCACTTCCACTCCTTGGTTTTCATGCCCATGCATTTTAGCTCCTGGAATGCAACCCCATCGGTGGCCTCATGGTTTGGTTCTTGTACTACATCTCATAGAACAGTACCCCAAACACATAGGTTGTATGGCCCCCTACACTGAGTCTTTAATAGGTCATTTTATCTTTCTATTAAGTTGATTTTTTCTGGATGTTGTGGTGACCTGTGATTATGAGCCTGGATCCTTTGGTCTGAGCATATGTTATAAAAGATCCTGGCCTGGTAAATCAAGTATTCCATAGGCCCTCGGATGGTGGTACTTCCAGAGGCACTGCTTGCAGGGAAGGTAAACCTATAATCAGAATAGGTGTAAATTCTAGTAAAGATGAATTGCTGTCCCTGTCTAAGGTGGAAGGGGTCTGATAAAAAACCAACCCTCCAAGGCTGGCTGGTCTCCTTGACAGATGATTTCATAGTAAAGGTACAGCTGCTGAGCTGTTGGGCATTCATCAACAGCAATACCTAAATTCATCTTGGTACAAATTATTGGACACCTGTGTAGTCTCCATCCCTGCCACCATGGATATTCTGCTCATGAGCTGGGTGCACTAGCACTAGAGTGGGCAATGAGAGAGACTGTCTGACATTCACAGGCTAAATCATCATGCTGCCTGGTTATTGGGTGCTCTCTTCTCAGTGGATGTGATCATTGTCAGAAGACAAACATATCTTCACGCTTTGTGTCCATTAATATAGGTTCATCCACATGCATCTTCCACACATTTCCTTGCCTCACAAATGATCAGATCTTGTTCTTTCCAGGTCCCTTATAAATCAGCTAAGCTATTTGCCGCTGCCCCGAATTCTCATATAGCTATACTTTAAGCCATATTTCCTGATGTAAAAAGTGAACGACCAACTGTACTGTTTGCAACTCTGTTTACTGGGAAGATTTCCCTTCTTTGCTGTCCTCCAGGGCCACTTCAGAGTAGGCTGTAGTAAAATAGCTGTCCAATTTAGTTTAGCATTAATACATTGTGATCGGGGTTTCTGTTCTTCAGTTAGCTAGTTTTAGAGAATCACTCATGAGGCTATAGGTTTAAATTGAAGGAGAGGCTTTAGGGCAATGCAGGTGGGTGGCATGGGAATCTGATTTTGCAACTTACTTGTGCGAGCTGGATGTCCTCATGCCCTATACTATCATACAATGGGCTGCTGCTGTGCCCACCTGAATGTAAGACTCACTAGATCAGATTATACTCAGGTCATGATGGGCAGCTCCATTTGCATGGCCACTTAGTGTCAAATGGTCAGGTACTCAGTCTCCACTAGGGTTTAGAATGATACTAGGAGCTTCTTTTAAAATGGCAAATGATTCTCTACTGCTGATGGTATGGTCTTGTGATAGAACCATTGGTGTCTGCATGACACTTGCACCAGAGACTCCATACAACATCTTAATCTATCATGCATACTCTGGCACCATCAGTTTGCTGGGTCCAATATCTTTAGTACCAGGACACCTTGGACTATAGCCTGGACAAGTTGTTTAAACCTCTCATTCTCTTGGCCATGCTTAGCCCTAGAAGCTTTTTGAGTTACCTGATAAATAGGTTTTTCCTTGGCTTTTTTTCTCCAGAGGTTAGGAAACCATCCTGAGGATTCTATCAAGTGCTAAGAATATTCATTCTAATTATATGTCTAGGGACCAGGTAGATACATTAAGGTTAAATACACTTATGGCCCATCCCATTGCTAACCCAATGTTTTACCTTCTGCCCCTCAGCCTAATTCACCACTGTTGAACATCTTACAGTGTTAAATCTACAGCATGTCAGAAGATAACATCAACAAAAGGGGCTTACTGCTCTCTGGCAAGGAGTCAGGAAGGAAAACCATTTTCTATCTTGATTTTCTTATTTTCAGGGCACTCCTTGTAATAGGTGGCCTTAGCCTCGGTTCCTCCAAAAAGTGAAGTACAAAAAAAGGTTTGTGTGAAGTTTGTTTCTTTTGGGAAGTGCCTCTCCAGGATAGAGTCAGAAAATGGATTGCATGAAGTGGGAAAGGAGGAAAATCCAATCTAGGAGTGTTTTACTGAGCTGATCACTGCTGTGGGCACCTGAGCCTTGATCTTATGCAGGATCTTAGGAGGAACAGTGGAACGCACTGCAGCACTGTCAGGTTTTAGAAGTGACCTATGATTTTCTTAAATTTCTAAAATTTTTGTTTTCTTAATAGACTTTGTTCTTTAAAGCAGTTTTAGGTTCACAGAAAAACTAAGTGGAAGATACAGGGGCTTCCCATCTACCTTCTTCCCCCATACATGCATAGCTTCCCCATTATCAACATCCCCCACCACCACAGTGGTACATTTGTTGCAACTGATAAACTTACACTCACACATTATTTTATCACCCTGAGTCCATAGTTTACATTAGGGTTCACCCTTGGTGTTGCACATTCTATGGGTTTGGAAAAATCTATAATGACATGTATCCACCATTACAGTATCACACAGAATAGTTTTACTGCTTTAAAAATCCGCCTCTGTGCTCCACCTATTTATTTTCCCTCCTTCCCACCTCCTCCCCGCCCCACCTCCTGGCAATAGATCTTTTTACTGCCTCCATAATTTTGCCTTTTCCAGAATGTCATATAGTTGGAAGTATTCCTGTTTTGGAGAGCAGATTTTGTGAGTAGGATGAAGATGTATGGGCTGAATAAAAGTATATTTAGGTGGACTTTGCTATAGTTTGAATATTTGATCTCCTCCCAAATCATATTGAAATCTGATCCCCAGTGTTAGAGGTGAGGCCTAAGGGGAGGGGTTTGGGTCATGGGGGTGGATCCTCTTGAATGGCTTGGCGCTGTCTTCACAGTAATGAGTGAGTTCTTGCTGTGTGAGTTCCCATGGGAGCAGGTTATTAAAAAGAGCCCGGCACCTCCCTCCCCACCCTCTCTCTCTTATTCTTGCGTCCTTTCTCCCTGTGATCTCTGCATATGGCAGCTCCCCTTTGCCTTCCACCATGAGTAGAAGCAGCCTGAAGCCTTCACCAGAAACAGATGCTGGCACTGTGCTTCTTATACAGCCTGCAGAACCATGAGTCAAATAAACCTATTTTCTTTCTAAATTACCCAGCCTCAAGTATTCCTTTATAATACCACAACTGGACTAAGACAGACTCGTAATAGTCTGAAAGACAGATTGATGTCCAACTTGAAGAAAGTAATCAGTCCCAGGCCTTAACACTCTGCAATATCAAAATGTGCCATAATGATATGTTTGAAACTATAATGTATAGTATAATTATCCAAATTGGTTATTGAGTATCCAACTTGGATGACTGAATCAAGAATTAGAATCACAAATTCCACCCTTTCCAAATTTCTCACTGTTCTTTTATTTTTCTCTTCTGTCTGCCTACTCTTACTTTCTGGAGAAATACTGTCTAATAGAAAAATAATTTGAGCCATATAAGTAATTTCAAATTTTCTAGTAGCTATATTTTAAAAAAGGAAAAAGAAATAGAAGGAATTAATTTTAATAATATAATTCATTTAATCCAAGTATATCAAAAATATGATTATTTCAACATGTAACCAATATAAAAATTATTGAGATATTTTATATTCTTTTCTTACTAAATCTTTAAAATCTGATGTGTATTTTGCACATCACAATTTGGTCAGGCTACATTTCAAGTGCTCGACAGTCATTGTGGCTAGAGGTTAACATATTGGATAGCACAGTCTAGAGTGTCTTTTATTTGTCCTCAGCCTTTATCTGTTCTTTGGTTAATTTCTATTCACCTTCAAGACATCCATCAAATATCATCTTTTCTGAGGAGTCTTTATAGTCTTGCCTTTTTATCTCCCTCCCTTAAAGATTTTCAGCAATAACAACAACAACAGCAAAGACTGTGACAGCAAAAGTTTGTATGTCTTTTCTATGTGTTATCAATGTCCTTTGTATTTATACCAATCAGCGCTCAGCATCCTGATTAATAACTTTTTTTTAACTTATCCATTGATCCCACTAGACTGTGAGTTCCTAGACAACAAAAAAATGTGTCCTTCATTTCTATAGCTCAGAATTTCACTAATTTTTTAAATTAAACAATTAAATGGAGTTAATATAATAAGGTGAGGCTATACATATAAATATAATCAGATTAGGTCCCTAAAAACAATCCCCATAAATACAGGATAGGCAGGATGTGGTTGAGAAGCAGTACACTTGAATAAGATTTAAGGGTCTTACATTTAATACTTAACTCAATAGGAGCAAACATTAGTATTTTACTACTTGAAAATATGGATGTCCACTAAGTTTGTATTAAAAAATATAGTGGATACAGGGAAAGAGAGAACTAGATTTTCCCTCCCACTTGTCAGGCCACATACAAAACTATACTTCTGGTGATCCCATTTTGGGGAGTCTATAAACAAACAGGAATGGAGGAGGAGAAAACATAAAACCATGTCATGTGAGCAATGGGTTTAGGAACTAGAGATGTTTAGAACAGAGGTGAGAGTGATCCAGGAAGTCACCTTTCATTCTTTCCAAATACTTGAAGGACTATCACAGAGAAGATGGATTAGACTTGTGTACTCCAAAGAAATAAAAATCATATTTAGTAATGTAAGGTATAAAGATTCAGATTTCATCCTTATATAAGCCAATAACTTTTATAACAGAGTCTAAAACAATGCCTGAGTATTTAAGAGGTACTTTAAAATGTTTGAATGAATAAATAAGTGAAGTGAAAATATACCTGCTTGGCAGTTAGGGTATTTACCTTTCCACAAAGTATTCAATACAAGCTGAATAACAACTAGGAAATGTTATAATGGAGATGGATGGTTAGAATAGATATACTCTATTCTTCCTTCCAAGCCATGAATTCTTCTTTTCAGTAATTCTATTCACTTTAAAGAAAAACAGCATTGCTTTTACACAATTCAGTGTTGACAGTGTACATAGATAGTTATATATAAGTCACAAGAAACTCTCCAACCAAAACAATAATGTCATTTTACCCTGGGTAATTCTGACTAGGTTTCTGCTTTTGGAAGACTCGGTGAAAGAAAGTTCGTAATCAATGTTTTCAGAATACATTTTGAGGCGTGAAGCAACCCTCACACCAACAATTGCATTATTGCTTATTCACTTTTGCTATTAGTCATGGAATAACACAGGTCCCCCAAATAATTTCCTGGGCATATAAATGTTGACCTCTGCCTCTGAGAGCTAGTCTAGATTGAGACAAATACAACACAGGAAACCTGAGTTTTACTGCAAGAAGATGAATGGGCATCGTTGATGCCTTAATGTGTGACCTCTTCCAAACAATTATGCTTTATTTATTCAGAAAGCTGCAACTAAATAGCAGCTCAGGGCATATTTCAGTCTTCTAAAAAATAATAATCAGTATCATGACTAATGCTTCAAATACATGGAATTTGCTCTGAGAATTATGAGTGATCCTTATGCCATCATCTTTGTTATTATAAATCAAGAACTTTGAGCACTTCTTATGTTCCAGGCACAGGGGCTATGCAGATGATTAAGACATTTTTCTTGCCCTAAATAGAGCTTACATGTAGGATAGATAAAATATACTAACATGAAAATTTGATTAGACACCAGCCACAGTGCTTGTGTAAAGAACATAAGCTTTGGTTTCTGACAGACTTCAGTGTAGCTCCGCCACTTTGACCTTGGTCAGTTTTCCTAAATTTTTCTGAGCCTTTGTTTCACTGATAACGTGATAATACCTAACCAGTGTGTTTGTTGTAAGCCTTTAGTGACATCCAGTAGAAAAGACAAAATACGAAAATACAAACTATTGTTTTAGGTGATAAATGCAAAGACTAGATCAGAGATTGGCCAAATTTTTCTATAAAAGGCCAGATAATAAACATTTTAGGCTTCATAGGCTATATGATATCTATCACAACTACTCAACTTTGCTGTTGTAGCATGAAAGCAGCTATAGACAATATGTAAATGAATGAGCATGGTGGAATTCTGAGAACATTTCATTTATGAAAACAGATAGGCAGGTGTATAATTTACCAATCCCTGGACCAGATAGTAAGGGCTCTAAAAGTTGAGAGAGAGAATAATTATCAAAGAACTGGCAGAGTGTCTTCAAAGAGGAGAGGGAATGTTTCTTATTTGTTTATTTTGGATTTTATTTTTTATCCAAGTTAAACATGTACAAAGTATAGAGTCAACTTGTTCTGCAAGATTTACTATGAAAAAGTTTCCTTGTCTGAGACTCAATCATTTTCAGCTCCTTCAGCTGATTCTTCTAGTATTAACTTCCAAATCTCTAAATAATATAGGTATATATTGCTTCTTATTGATTTTCAGTTTCAGGTATTACCTAGTGACTTTCTACTGTGAAAAATGGAGATTCCCCATCTCTCCTATTCCCCTAAACTACCATCATATAAACATACTTCCTGTCACTCATTCACTCAGCCTCCCAGCAGAGTTACTTATTAATTTTCATTAGATCAATATTTAGCATTTACATGATTATGACTATGCGTGTGATTCAATCTTGAATCATAGAATATATTATGATTACTTAACCTCTGTTGTATAATATTTTGTTCTCCCTATATTTAATAATTTCCTTTTCTGATCCCTTTCTTAGCATCCTTTGTATTGTATTTATCACTAACTCATCCTCAACCTCTTTGAAAGTTGTGTCATTATCTTCATAAGACGTTTACATGTATCGGATGCTCGGACAATTTCATCTCCCTGAAGAAGAATGACCTAGAGTAGTACTTCTCAAGCTTATACATTCATCAGAATTACTTGGAGGGCTCATTACAACACACATTCCTTGGCCCCAATCCCAAAGATTCGAGTGTTTTGAGACGGAGCTGGAGAATTTGCAATTGTAACCAATTCCCAGGTGATACAGATGTCAGTCCCTGCACCACATTTTTGAGAAGAACTGGGATGCACAAGCCAGAGCCTTTGTCCTGCTTCCTTTTGGACTGGGTGCTTCCTACATCAGCTGCAGCCATCAGCTACCATTCACCATCATCTTGGGGATTCCCATGGCTTCTCTCTGGTGTTGCTATTGAAAAATTCAAAGCCATTCTCAATCCTGATTCCCTGTATGTGACCTTCAGATAACAATGCCTGGCATTGTCAAATCATCTTACAATGTTAGAGTGTTTTACCTTCCCTATACGTGAGCTTGTTTTAGGGAAAGAGCAATGTCTTACTCATCTCTGTATATCTCTCATGTCTGGCACAT
This sequence comes from Eulemur rufifrons, assembly GCF_041146395.1. Taxonomy (NCBI): domain Eukaryota; kingdom Metazoa; phylum Chordata; class Mammalia; order Primates; family Lemuridae; genus Eulemur; species Eulemur rufifrons. Next base: position 46,640,601 of record NC_090985.1, read on the forward strand.
AGAAACACTCTGAACAAAGCGTGTGGCTGATGATTTCTCCATAGATTTTTATAAAAATACCACTTTGTTTTCAGTAGTCTAAGGAGGGGGTCTGTTAACAAATAGCTCCACATACAGAAAACAGATTTGCTTAAATTTTGCATCTTCCTTCTGACCTATAAAGGCCTTTTAATTCAAATTTACCAGTGTGTATTTTCTTCTTTAAAACTTCCTCTGTGTGTACTTAATTTTTGAGCATATATGTAGTTGATATATATATTTATTGATTGTTTCAATACATCTGTATTCTTTAAGAGGCCCGGGACTACACTCCCTATCCCATAGGAGACTCCTATAAGTTCATTTTCTCCTAAGTGATGGGTTCCAAGTGTGTATGAAACTGGATATGGGAAATCTAATCTTCAATCTTACTAATTGTATGCACTCTAAATGCCACAATTGTTGGCCAAATATAATTCCTCTGTCCACTATATGAATACTGAATCCTGTTCTAACTGAGGCCAAACATCACAAGTTATTCAATATTCCCATGCCAAAATGTGGTTGTCTGCTGGGAACTATATAGTGAGATATTATACACAATTTGCCTTTTAGGCAAAAATATTATTAAATAATTTATGTTTTTCCTATAATGCAATTACTGGCAAGATCCACAGGTACCACATGGATGACTGTGAATCTCATAAAGGAGTTCTATCTTTTATCCATCTCAATCTTAACGTTTTCTGTCATATTCAAATTCATATCCATGATAAACACCAGCAGTAGACTAATTATGTACAACATCAACTTTAGGATTTCATCCAGGGAACAAGTTACTATACTTGCTTTCCTTTTCATGTACAGCTTATGGAGCATATCCAACCCACTTTGCATATGGAATGATAAAATCTTACACACCTGGCAGTGAGGGAGTGGACCTGTATGCAGGAGATAACTGGGGCAAGTAAATGATAAACATGGTGATAGTACTATCATTACCTTCCTCAAATGGAAGATAAATCTACGAGCACAAATGTCATATGTTGAATAAGTGAACAGTCATTCTGTCATCCTTCACTGCCAATTCCTTCCAACTTATCTGGATTGTATTACAGCTGAATCTATCTTATGAGTTATATAGCAGTTTCTTAAAGATGAAATTATGTGTTGCAGCAGGCCAAATGTGTTTGCTGTAGGCCCATCTGTCTCAGTAGTTCTTGTTCACACACCAGCTATTTTTTCATATTTAAGGATATTTATTGCATATAAATATCCCAAAGCACAAATAACAGGCAGGAATGTTTTAGACAAACCCATGACATATATCTAAGTATTAAAAGAGAATCAAACAAGGGGACAATAATTCTCTGTTGGGTGTCAATAACAGGTCTTTCCATATCACTTAATATTTAGTGGGTGGCGATTAGGGTTTTCAATTCTCTTAAACCAAGGTTTGGCATGATGGATGGAGATAAATCTGAATATAATGGTCTTTTCAATGAGGCAAGATACTTAGCTTTAGAAAGCGTGAAATCCCAAACCTATCCAAATTGCATTCAAATAAGAACAGAAAACACAGAATGATAGAGTACCAGAATTGGAAAGGATCGTGGAGATCATTGAATATAAACCTGTTCATGTTTGAAACCTTTTAAAGCATTGAGACTTATGATTTTCCTAGCCTTTGGTTAAATATTTCTTGTGGTGGGGAAGCTTTCCTGAAACTATGCTATGCTATATTTGGACCCTTTGATCATTCACACCATTCATATTCATCAAATGCTTACTGTATCCCAGGGATTGTTCTGAGAACTGGGATCTATATGGTTTCTGTACCATTCAGTATTCTTTTATTTACAAGTACTAAAACAATACCACCAACCCAGATGCATTATTTAAGCAAGGGAGGGCATTTAAAACAATCTCCCATTAGTGAAAAATCTAGGGGTAGATCTAATTTTGGATGTGATTGGAATCAGAAGCTCTTGTTTTTCTCCATTTCTTTGGTCTCTTTTCCTCTGGGTTAACCCCCATGCTCAGAGAGGCTCTCCACTGTGTAGTGGTAAACATTATATGTTCTCCATCTCCCTGTAACTTCTTTTCAGTCTGCCACCTGAAACCAGAGTAAGGATAATTCTGCCTTTATATAACCAACTTCAACTATGATGTCTTCCCTTAAGACTTTTCTACTTCAAAGTGATTTGTCCATTCTTTTCACCTGACTGTAGAGATTATATAGCCCTTTATCTTGAGTGCTTACAAAACATTTGATGAATAGATAAATGAATGAATGACTAAACAGATAAATTTTCCCAAGCTAGTATCTGAAGAATCTAGGGGTCAAATTAAGTTTTGCGTAATTCTTTATATAGTTATGTGACAGAGAAGCAAAAAACAACAGGAACAAATCACAACACAGTGTGTTAGGGACTGTAATAAAGTGCAGGGCAAATTTGTGAATACCTTTACTTGAAGGACTAAATGAAATGCTTTAGAAGTTTTCCGACTAGAGTATGTCATTTACTACATACTGGTAACAGGCCATGTTGAGTAAACATATAAATAAATGTGAAAAAATATATTTACAAAGTTACATTTTCACCAGTTATTTATGCTTTAAAAAATTATGTCCCCAATGAAATGAGCAGAACTAAAGCTTAGTGAATCATACCTATTATTAATGTTCTTATTCATTCCCTCTGATCTCCTTTATTTTTCATAAAGTTAAAATGTATTGAAATTATAGCAGATACTAGAGCTATGTCATAAAATCCACGGCCCTTCCCTCAAAGAGTTGCCTGAATTAGATAGATTCCCTCATGTTATGAGGTTATGAATGAGAAAGCACAAGTCACTACAGGGGCCTTTCACATGGTCTATGGGAGAGTTGAGGGTAGAGAAGGCCTCTCAGAGTTGCTGACAGCTGAATTTAGAGTTGAAGGGTTCATAGGCATTAGTCAGGTAAAGAAAGGGGCCTACTCATCATTATGACTAATGCATCATCATGGTATAGAATTATAAAGATCAACCCTGGATTTTTATTTCTCATCTTTCCTGACAGATTGTGGAATAAACCACAATATGGTCTGTTTTGTCCATTGGTGTAAATGATACCTGGTTGACTGACCAGCACATCATCTTCTGGTAACAGCACAAGTATAGGAAAGATTTCTTTGTTTACATTCCTAGTGGTGCCTGTGGCCTGTGCCTCTCACTCTCACTATAGGAGTGGGCTTGTGACTCAGGCTTGGCCAATCAGAACTGCATGCTCCTCATCACTATGGATGTGTTCAGTGGGGGATGCATGCCCCGATATAGACCTGTGGGACTTGGTCTCCCAGCTTTTCCTGGAACCACTGTGAGGAGCACGCTTTTTCTCTCTTAGGGGTGCTAAGCTGTCTGGTTAAAAGCCTGGTGTGGTTGGCCATCTTTGCACCTCTTGGAAAATGCTTAACTTAGAAGGATACCAATATAGAGGAAAGCAGAAATGAGCAATGGAGAGAGAGAGAGAGAGAGAGAGAGAGTGTCAGAATACTGACTGCATTATTGGAGCACCTGAATCCCACTGTGCCTACAGAAGCAACCTCAGTGTTTGGGATTTTCACATTTACAAAACAATACATTTCTTGTTATACTTGAGCCAGTTTGACTTGGATTCCTGTCACATATAACCAAAATATTCTGCTCAATACATTTGGTTATTTTGGATATTGTCTATACCCAGTTAGTGCCCAGGAACACAACTTTAGTTAACTAATTTTTATTCTAGCAAATGAGGGAATATAGAAATCAGAGCAAGAGGCACTTTTTGAAGCCTGGTCTGTGGCAACTGGCCTGGATAGAACAGTGGAAAGAGCATGGGCTTCAAAGTGTGCTCAGGGGTGTGGGGTGAAAGCCTCAGGCTGCTTCCACTCATGGCAGAAGGCAAAAGGGCCAGCATATGCAAAGATACACATTCTGAGAGAGGAAGAGGGGAGAGGGTAGGTGCCAGGTTCTTTTTAACAACCAACCAGCTCTCATAGGAACTAATACAGTGAGAACTCACTTTTTACCTCAAGGACAGCACCAAGCCAGTCATGAGCATTTAGTATTTGCAGGTTTGTTTTGGAAAAAAGATGGCTCTATGCATCACATTTGTAATCTGAGTTTCCTGGGAATAATCTGTAAATATAATGAGATTATATTAATAGTATACTAACAGTACTGCCCTCTTGTACTTACTCACTCATTAAGATGTTTAAGTACACACAAAGTAGCCCTCAGAACTGCTGAAAGTCCTCCCAGGGTGTAGCACACCAGCTTACAGAGAAGTCCCCTTGTGGATACTAAGACACCCCACATGGACTGAAGGTAAGAAGAGACCAGTGGTGGAAGAAGCAAGAACTATCTATTACCTCCTGAGTTACCCTCTTTAGAGGAAAGTTCAAACAGTATATCTTAGGCTGAAATGTTTTACAGAAATCTTAGTGTAACAGATAATTTAATCTTTTTTTTTCTTCTTTTTTCGAGACAGAGTCTCACTCTGTTGCCTGGGCTGGACTGCTGTGGCATCAGCCTAGATCACAGCAACCTCAAACTCCTGGGCTTAAGCAATCCTTCTGCCTCAGCCTCCCGAGTAGCTGGGACTACAGGCATGCACCACCATGCCAGGCTAATTTTTTCTATATATATTTTTAGCTGTCCAGATAATTTCTTTCTATTTTTAGTAGAGACGGGGTCTCGCTCTTGCTCAGGCTGGTCTCGAACCCCTGAACTCAAACAATCCACCCGCCTTGGCGCGTGAGCCACCGCGCCCGGCCTCAGATAATTTAATCTTTATTATACCTCTCTCTTCTAAACACTAATTAGCTGGGCTTTACTGAGTACTTATTATGTGTCAAGCACAGTAAATGAGTTCTTTACATCAATAATTCATTTAGTTCTCATGACAACCTACATGGTATTATTATAGATTATTAACCAAATTACATAGATGAAGGCTCAGAAAGGGCAAGTAACTCATCCTGGAGCTGGAATATGAATCCTGGCACCTGACCCCTGAGGTTATGCTCTTAATCTCCATTCAATATCCTCTTCCTAAGATTGCTGTGTGATTTCATAGGATTTGGTTTGGCTGGATTTGATAGCAGGGTATTGTGGACATTACCATTCACCACTGCCCTTCAAGGACTGAAGTGTTGTTTCTGGGTCAAGATGATTGGGTCTAGCTCCTTCAGGCTATGTTCTCTTTGAAGAGGATCCTCAGGAACATACACAAAGAGATTTCTGGGGCGGGAAAGCATTGTGATCAGTCTTACCTGCCCATTACACATGATCTGAGGTGTCTAAACCTCTTCCCAGGGTACAGCTGGAGCTCTTACTAAGCAATCTGTGGATTTTTTTTTGAGACAGAGTCTTGCTCTGTTGCCTGGGCTAGAGTGCCATGGCATCAGCCTAGCTCACAGCAACCTCCAACTCCTGGGCTCAAGCCATCCTCCTGCCTCAGCCTCCTAAGTAGCTGGGACTACAGGCATGTGCCACCATGCCTGGCTAATTTTATATATATATATATATATACACATATACACACACACACACATATATACATATATGTATATATATATATTTTAGTTGTCCAGCTAGTTTCTTTCTATTTTTAGTAAAGACAGGGTCTTGTTCTTGCTCAGGCTGGTTTCAAACTCCCAAACTCGTGCAATCCTCCCGCCTCGGCCTCCCAGAGTGCTAGGATTACAGGCGTGAGCCATTGCACCCAGCCAATTTGTGGATTTTGGATGGAGATGAAACATGTAGGAATATGTACAGTGTTTCTAGTAAAGCTTCTTCTCAAACCTATGAAAGAAAAGAAAAGGAAGTATCTTATTAATTGTATTTATAGAAGTGTCACCCATTCACTTGTAATGTTAATAATTTCTGGTCTTGACCACGGTTTTCCTAAATGTGAACACAGGCCATTTCTGACTAATGCTAAGATTAAGCCATCGACCTTGGTTTTTATGTGTACGGGTATGTGTTATGTGTAGATACTCACTAGTGCGTGGAAACACTGCTGAATGCAGATGAAGGCTTTGCTTCCTCCTTCATCATGCCATTTCATGTCTGTTTAAATTGTACTACCCTAAAAAAATCTTACCTTATTAGCAAAGTCATCTCTGACACTGCTAGGTCCCAGGTGTTTCTCTCCCTTACCTTAGAACTTCTATAGTTCTTATAGCCCAGGCCAGAGTTCTCAATCTCAACAACCTAAGCACTGGTGATATCTGGGCTGCAATTCTTAGTTGTGGGGGCTGTTCTGTGCATTGCAGGATGTTTAGCTATATCTCTGGGTTCTACCCACTAATGCCAGCAGCACATATACCCCTAGTTATGACAATTAAAAATGTCTCCAGACATTGTCAAATATTCTGGGGGAGCAAAATGGTCCTCGATTGGGACCACTAGCCTATGTCAAACAATTTAATTTTAAATATACTTCTATATAATTCTCCAATTATCATAATTGTTCATATTTCCTCAATAAGATGGCATATCTCTGAGGCAGAAACTATGTTTAGTTGTATGCTTTCTGTTCTCCCAAATGTGAAGGCAAGAGGAAAAGGGAAAGTCAACTAATATTTATTGGGTGCCAGCCTCATGGCTGAATATTTCTAAGAGTTTTCTTTGCACATGTCATTTCATCAATTCATTCCATAAATATTTTTTATTGAATTCCTACTACTATATGGCACTCGAGAGTCAATGTTCAAATCCTGACTCTTCGGCTTAGTGTGACCTTGGATAACTCAGTATCTCAGTGTCTCAGTTTCCTCATCCATAAAATGGGATAATAACATCATCTATCCCATGGGGCTGCGAGGATTACGTGGGTTGAAATGTGTGAAACATTTAGAACAGGATCTGACACGTATAGACATCTGTGCGTCTGCTCTGTGTCAGTAATAAATATCACTATTACTACATGTCAGGACTGGATAGTTGGTGCTGAGGATTCAGTGATGGATAAGAGACTTCATTCTCATGGAGCTCGTGTTCTAATGTGGTCTCACATAATCCTCATAAAACCTATATGCAGTATAATTGGCCCCATTTCACAGGTGAGGAAATGTAATTCATTGAGAGGAAGTAATTTGCCCAAAGTCACACTCTATTAGCCACCAGGGCCAGAGTTTGAACCCAGCTGTCTCTGGCAACAAGATCATACTCCGTACTTAGTAGGCTCTCAATACATTTGCTGATGACTAGACTGAAAAGGAAATTATTTTTCCTCTTTTATTTTTTCCTGTTTTCAGTTTTGTTTTCCCTTCCTTTCCTAAAGGATCTTGGTACCTTCCTTTAAGTTTGATGAGTAGATTTAGCTTCTCAATTCATATTACAATGAACACTTGGGGATATTTATTTTGCTTGTGACCACCCTGCTATCTCTCCTTAGGAACCAATTCTAGTCTTTAGATACATGAAATTTCATTGAAAATGAAATGTCCACAGTGATTCATCTTTCAGCAAATGGGTAATGTGTACTTTGAGGTTTAAAAATAGAGATGAGTCAAGAAAATCATATGTTTCCTATTTTTAAAAAACACTTTTCAAAGATTTGGGTGCCCCTCCACCCCTTACCATCATATTAAACATGATGACCACAATTGGGGTACCCATCCAAATAGAACCTGAAATAGCTCATTCCTTTCCAATTATAACATTTAGAAATACCATTTATCAAAATAATAATTTCAGCTATTTCTAGCTGAAGGTCATGTGGGCTCAGGGACTCTCCAGTGTGTCAATATCATCATCCCGGGGCTATCATCACATGGAATGTGGTCAATGATTAGATGGTCCTGTGACATTCTTCATTGCTCGTTCTCTGTCTGAACGTGGTAACTGAGACATTGGGGTCGTGGACATGGGCTCCCTTTTTGCTAAACGACTCTGTTAATATTTCCCCAGAACTCTGCCCACGTGGGTTGATGTGTGCTACTTCATAGTGGGTGTGGATGAAGAGCCGCAGGCAGGCTGGTTAGGCTGCAGTCTGGAAACTTACAGGAAAATCCTATGTTTTGCATCTTTCAAGTCAGCTCTGTGCTTCAGCAGGAAGCCCAGCCTGTTGGCTGTTACAAGTTCTGTGTCCTTGGCTCACCTTAATGGCAATGAGGTGTTGATTTTCAGGTTTAATGCAAAATGATTTCCTCTATTTTAATGAAATCTTATCAAACTGCATCCTGAAACAATGTGTTGTGCAAAAAGGTTTACTTTTTTTTTTTTCAGGTGAAGGTGAAAGAGGAGAAGTTTCCAGAAAATTCTTTAAGATAACAAAAAATGATTTGTATTTGCAATTGAATTTTTGTTTGAAAGAAACCTACATGTCCAGTGACTTTACATATCTATCTTTCTGAACAAAAAACATATCCAAAAAACAAAAGAAGGTAGTAAGAAAAGGATGAAAAGAAGAATGACTGAATGAATAAAAGTAAAGACAAACCAAACTTTGTAGCGGCATTTGTAGGGGCCTTCTGTCTCCTTCTCTTAGGATTGGTCTTCACTCACACTGAGGACTTTGAAATGTTCTCTTGGGTCTATGTGTGTCCCTGTCTGTTTCTCTCCTAATGCTGACAGGTTTTGAAAATCTGCCTCACTTTCAAGTCACATTTCTAAGTCAAGCATCCAAACATAGGCTCCCAGATCAGCTTTCCCTTCTGTCCTTGTGTCACACTTCAGTGCGGTGGCCACCACACCACTCTGCAGTTCAGCAGTCATGCATTCTCCTTCATCCCATCATACAAATTCTTTAAGGTGGTCCATCCACTGCCAAAACTGTTTGGAGAATAGACAGGCAGTATTGTCCCTATTCTGCCTCACATGGAGAAAACATAATCTTGTCTCTGTCTTTGCTCTGCCAAGTCTGTGTATGTATCTGGCACATTTAATATGTTTACCATAAGTTAACAACATAAATGATCCCGGATTCCCTACTTCACACACGCACACGCGCACACACACACACACACACACACACTTCTTAAATAGACCAAGGAAACACCAAAGTTTCAATTGTGAGCAGTCAGTCCTATGAAAAACATACTAATTTTTAAGAGTGCAGAAACTTCATAAGGTTGATTTAGAGACGATGTCACCTTGCTCTGCTTCAGAGCAATAAGAGGCTGCTAGAAAGAGGTGCTAGAGATTGACGGTGAGCAAGACACACATGGCAGGGAATGCTTCAGCCAGCTGAAATGCATCACTGATTTTGACTTTGCTCTAGATTTTCCTATCACTGTGTCTTTCTGCTCTGATCATTCCTTGCCCTGCAGATCCAGCTGAAATTCATTTTCCTCTAAGCTGTTCTCCTAATAGTTGTCATCTTTCCCTTCTCTGAAGCATTTTGGGCTTCTTGTAACTATGATGCTCTTCTCTGGGATTTTGTGTACTTGACCTCTTAGCTTCAAGTTGAGGGACTGTGTCTTGCCTCTCATGGAATCACTTCCCTAGCAAAACGATGAGAATATTCACAGCTGCTCAACAATTGTTTATGGAATGAATGGAAGGAGGAACTTGAGATTCTATTTGAAATGTGAGGGGTGAGGATCTAGGTAAAGAACACAAATATTGACACAGAAGATTTGAGTTCAAGCATCAGCTGTGTGAATAGGGTAGGGGGTGTCATTTAATCCTTCCCCAGAAAGGCTGAGGCTAATAATGCTCACCTGTGCACTCTCTAGACTTATTATTTGAATCACATGAGTTGATACAGGCATTGCCGTTTGTGAACTGTTATACATTGTAAAGAGATTTAATACTCAATACTCGATACACCTCCCTTCACTCCATTCCTTTTTTCTTTCTCCTTGCGCTAATGCTAACAAGAATATTTTCCTTGATATTAGAAACTACCACAGATCTACCAAGAAGTAATCATGGATTAGTGGATAGATTGAGCACCGAGACACCTGTCAGAGTGCAGGTTTGTGCTATGGGTGCATGCAGTGACTGTTATCCCTATAAGTGCATATGTGAGTTAGAGACCTTGCAATGATGGATTTTGAATTCACTACCCTCTACACCAGTGAAATAAGCAGTTATACAGTTCCATAATTCTACTAGTCCTCAATTGATCTTGAGCTAATCGATCAATTAACTGAAGGAATAATCCCTTTTTATGATTGCTGAATGTTGAGGTGTTTTCTGGTTTGGGATCGACTAAGTACAACTTCTCCACACTTCAAAAATATTTTTGAGAATTGAAAGAATAAAGTTAGTGCTAAAAATAATTGTTGAATGATTGAACCTCCAATTAGCCACAGCATCAGGGACCCTCTCTTCATCACTAGAGAGAATATTCTTTGACATCCCTTTTCAGGAGTAAAATTGGTAACTTCTAAGTTGAAATAGAAAGGGAGAGAACTCAGAACTAAACGTCCTCATTGAATCCACATACCTAGGATAGTTCAGTGTACATTAAGTCTTATCAGTATCATTATATTTTATGATGTTTGCAGCAGCAGTGGTTTCAAAAAAATCTAGTTTTAAAAATAGAAATCCAAATACACAGGGCAGGGAAAAAACCCTCCATTGCATCAGTATGAACATTTTTATAGTTTTTTTTTTTTCTTTTGGCATCCTGATCTCTTTGAAAATTCTCTGCTCTCTACTTATGGGGAAAGTACACCTACTAACAGCCTAGAGGAATTATGCAATGTGCTTTGCACAACTCCCTATGGCCTCAGGTAACAATGTAAATGAACCTTATTAGACAATTTTTTTTACTGTACATGGAGAAAATTATTTTTAAATAAGTTTTTTTTCTTTTAGATTCAGTAAAACTGCTTGTCTTGAATGAAAAAGAGCCACATGAGAAGGAATTAGGGCATGTTACAGTTCAGCTGTTTGAGTCAGATGTAAAAAGAAAAAAAAAAATTGGCATTTCTGAAGTGGAAAAAGCTAGGTCTTCCTTCACAGGAATCACAAAAATAACTGCTGAAAACCCTCAAACTTTCCAAGAGATACTTCTTTAAAAGTTATGTGTAACTAAAAATAGGAGAATTATAATGGAAGTCAGTGTGCATGTGTGTAAAGTCCCAGAGCTGGATAGGAGGCGTGGGTTGGAAACTCGGGGCTTGTGATTTTAAATCTGTCGGCAGATTTAAATCTGTTGGCTGGAAGAGCATTTAACCCAGAGTAGTCACCTGCATTCCTTACCTGTAAAATGGAGATCACAAAGAAGTCTTGATGAAATAAACTTTAGGTTTATCATTTGGCTGCCTAAAGGAATGATGACAGTCACCTTGGGGGACTGTAGAAAGATTGGCTCATCACTGTGGTGGCTTTGAACAGTGTAATGCAGAAGTGTTTGTTTCTAGACCCTAGAACTTAATTGTGGTCAGACCTTGAGAAAACCCCTTAACTCAACGTGACTCAGGGTTCTTCTAATGGGATTAGCAGTATATAGACAAAGAATATACGAACAAGCACTGTTCTAAGATACAATGGTGCCAGGGGCTGGGGGCGGTGGTGGGAAGGGACCAGGGAGGGGACCAAGAGTAACTGCTTAATGAGTACAGGGTTTCCTTTTGAGGTGATTAAAAACTTTTTGGAACTAAAGAGAGATGCCAGTTGCACAACATTGTTAATGTACTAAATGCCACTGAATTGTTTACTTTAAAATGGTTAATTTTATGTTTTGCAAATTTCACCTCAATAAAGGAAAATACATTTGTGTTTCAAGTTAGAAGGAACTCACTCAATGCAAGCATGATTTATCACTGCTGGCAGATATGTGTAAGGTTCTTTTAATGATTTTGAAAGGGATGACTGCAATTTATAATTCTGTTTTTTCAATTAAAAAAGGCATTAGCAGCCTTCATTGGAAAAGATGCATGGCTAAAATAGAAGAAACAGATTCACATTTAGAAGAGGAGTTATTTTGAAAAACTAAGTTGTGTTTTGTTTTTACAAACCAATATAATAATTGTTTGCTAACTCTCTTCAATTTGCAGAAATGGGACTTAGCAGATAGAAGGAACAAATGAATGGGTGAGCTATAGCATTATCACACAAGGCTTGAAACTTTACCTTCAGTGTGTTGATGACACACAGCCCTCCTGAGACATCTTGACTCATTCCTTCACATTTCAAAAAGCACTCGATTGAAAGGAATGTGGGCTAGGGCAGAATTTAGTATGACTGAAAATTCATAGAAGAGAGCTCCATCATCAGCTTGCCCTGCTTGCCAGGACATAATCACTTCATTCTATATTGCTCTTTTCTTTTTCACTCTCCAGCTCCCCTTCTTTCTCAAGCCTGCCCCCAAGCTCTTAAGTAAAATCACTAATCTGCCTCTTGAACCTCTTCCTGATTTCTCGCTTGCATTGTCCTTGCGTGCTTCCATTGAAAACATTCCGCGTGAGATGTCATACCAGGTCAGGACCAGTCAGGGAACCAATTTCTGCAAGCGCATCATTTGTTTCTAATCTAATGAGGAGGCCCACACCCAGAATACTCCCAGTTGCTATGTCTCTCTCCAGGTGGAGCTCCAGACTCTCGGGTGCCAGATGATTAAGCCTTGCTTCTAGCAGGGGTTGGAAGCAGCTGCTCCCATATCAAACCTCTTTTTCTCGCAGCCAGTTGCGGCAGAGTCTACACCCAGCTGTGATACGCGGTGCCCACTGGCAGCTCTCATCTCTACCGACAACCTTTCATCTCGATTCTCTATAAACTTTTCTTAATATCTGCTTGTTAAACCTGACAGAATGGCATTAGAACAAAGCTAACCTGGCTGCTGAAATGCTGGCAGCATCATCTGTCAGGCCTTTTTGTTTCTCCCTTTGATAAAGTTTTGCCTGGCTATTATTGTAGAGGCCTTGTTGGATGGTTCTGAGGCCTCAGAGCAGAAAGGCATCCATCTGCTGCAGAAAGCTCAAAGGGGGATGTGGTCCTGGGGTGTATCCTGAGTTGAGTCATGTATTTCTTCCCCCAAATTATTCCCAGTAACTATCAAATCAAACCTTCCCATCTCAGCTCATATAAGTACTTTGAAAACTTTTTGAAATAAAACTTTTAAACTTGGTTGTTTGGTATACTTAAAAATTCCAGAAGCAAGATTTTAGGTAGTTGCAGTAAATGGTCACAGGAATGAGTTGCTTTTTTAGGGGTGCTCCGAGAAAATAGCATTAAGTGAAGATGATAAGTTAGATCTTATGTAAATAAGAGAATGACTTTTTTTGTGATATAACATGAAGTCTCTGTCTCTCTAGGAAGCTCAGCTGGTGTGTGCTGGTGTGTGAGTTGACATTATCAGCAATTAGAATGCTGTCTGGACAGACAGAGGGGCAAGCTTTGCAAATCCATCTTGCTATGAAGAGCCCACCCTGTCTTCAGACAGGTTAAGAGCCTTTCTAAGAATAGGGTATGACCATGGGGCTAACTCTAGCTCTAAGGCTTTCTCTCCAAGAATGGCAACTACTTTTCCACCTACAATCTTTATACAGACCTGGGGAAGGTTGGATGCGAGCCATGGAAACTGCAGCCTAAAACTGACGTAGCATAACCCTTGCCAGATGAGTAGATGCACAGCAAATGACATTTGTCATTTGATTTAAAAGTACAGTTGACAATCTGAAGTGTCCTGCCTGGAGAAGGGCATCAATACATTAGTTTGCCCAATTTAGCCTTTAAACTTCCCATCCCCGCTGCTGGCCTAGGAAGGATCCTCTCACATTTCTTTAAAACTGAATTTTCCATAGACACTTGTTTTAACCTATGCAATGGCAGGTGCTGGATTTGAAATATTCTTTGTGATCATCTCTTTCTTCCCCAAAGAACCTAACCATTCTAGATCACAGTGAAATCTCCATGAATGTCATTGCCACTACCTGCCTGCAGGGGGCATCAACTCAGAGCACTCTTTTTACCTCCTTAAGTGCGTCTTAAAGTTCGGTACCCCTTTTTAAGGAAGAAAAAGCCATTTTCTCAAGAACTGTGGGTCATCACTTTGGGAATAACAGTATGGCACAATATTAGTTAAACTCAGTTAATGTCAGTTTCAAGTTCAAGGACAAACAGAGGAGATGTCTGGTTCTCTGCTCCCCCATACCCATATGCTCTTCCTCACAAACTATGCCAGGGAGAGAATTCCCATCTCTAGACTTTTCTCCTTATAAGGTGTGCTTTTTGCCATTAAGAAATCTGCTTGGACGTGGAAGACTCCAAGTGCTAAATTATGTCTCCTGCTCCCTGCTCCCTGGCAGCAACTGTGCCAAGGTCCAAAAGGAGAATTGGGTAGGTGTGTCCTAATAGGAGACAGTGTTCCTACTCTAAGTGCCATAAAATCTTTTGAAGTCATTGTCTGGTGGATCTAAGAAGATTGATCCTGAAGGTGTGAGCTCAGAGCTGCAAGTCAGGAGCTCAGAGTTGTAATTCTTGGGTTGGCAATGACTCACTGTAGGGCCCGAGGCAAACCCGCTCATCTTCTCTGTGCACCAATTTATTCATCTGCAAACTTAGAGAAATTAACGCACAATTTCCTGATGGGGCTGTTTTATGGTTTAGACATTAATATAATAATCATGGCATATAAGTTTAATGGAAAGCACCCCCAGAGGTTTTATCTGCTTGAAGCCTCTAAGAATTTTTAGTCAGCTTTGTTGTTTTTGTTTCCAAATCTGGACTTCCCTCTTTGGAGGTCTTTAAATCCCCAGTAAGGAAATTCAAGTTCCCTTGAAGTTTTGTTCTAATCTTGGTAAACACAGATGATTTCCTTTAGGACTACGTCACATGGTGGTTTTGCAAAAGAGATCTTCTCACCTACCGCAAAGACCCCCTGCTACCCTTTAGGACCAGATGCCATGCAGGATGGGAACCAGCTTCTATGGTGGGACCATGTTGTTTCTGAGCCCATCTGTGTAAAAGCCTCCTTGGGGTCTTTGGTCTTGGCAGAGCTATTGAGCCAACCAAAAGCATCATAAAGACATCCTCCTTTGTTGATGCTCTTCTTCCATGTCTGATGAAACAGCGCTTTTGGGAATAAAAAAAGTCAAAATGAAAAATGATGTGCCAATAAATGGAAATTGAATGAATGTGTTAGCATTAATTTGTTACATTCTACATGTGCTCCTCTGAAGAAGTGGTGTTTGTATTTAGGCTCAGCAGCAGGCTTCTAGTATGGTAAAGAAAGAAGGGAGAAATTGATCCAGCAACCCCCACATGGCTTCCATCCCAGTCAGACCCCTCTGATTAGCTTACTTCTTTCCTTGGAAAGGAGTGCAATTCCTAAGTGCTCTAGTCTCCCGGTGGACTGGCCTCTGCTGTCTGTCTTCTGTATTTCAGCTCTCTTGAGTCTTGAAGCATATTTCTGTCTCATCTACTTAACGTTGCTGTTAAATCTCTGCCACCATGCCTGTCTCTTCAGCCCACCAGATTTTACACTTGTTTGCCAGTGGCTGTGAAAGGAAATGACAGCAGAATTTCTCATGGACTTGGCTTCCATCCAGCATGGAAAGCGTACCGAGTTGATGTCTCCCAGAGCTGTCTTTAACTCAGGTGTCCCTGTTTCATTGGGCTCAGCAGATTTCCTACATCTGGGTGTATGACATCGTAAAGAGTTCAGTCTTGAGACTTGTTACCCGCTTATGTGTCCCTATTCCATGTGTAAGGCAAGGAGTCTCTCCATAGGTCTCAGGCTGAAAAAGTGCAGATTGTATCAGTCCTGCTTTTAGCAGTGCCCTGTGGGATAAGACACCTCCCGCTCAGTGTTCCCTCTGCTGCTTTTAAGGTGTGAACAGACAACCAGGATCCATGAGCTGACAACCATGCTGTGTGAGCACCAGAGTTGGTGAGTGGAGCTTTGCTAGTGGCTGGGGCCTGGAGGAAAGTAATGGAAAGCATTCATTCAAGTCTCATTCATTCATTTACTCAGTCTTTCCTTCTCCTCGCAAATATTAATAGTTACTGAGCTCCTATTATGCTGTGCACCAGGTTGGTCATTGAGATATGATAGAATAACATGTATTGAGTGCCTACTCTGAAGTAGGTACTGTGCTAAGTTTGCACCTCCCACAACTCTAAGAGACAATGCTTAAAATCCTCAATTTTAAGAAGAGGAAATTGACCCTTCAAGGTGTTAAAGTAATGTCACACAGCCAGCAAGTGATGCAGCCAGGATTTGAATACAGACAGTGTCACGCAAAGTCCTGGGTTCTTAACAGTCATGCAATATTGCTTGAATACAAGACTTTTTGCTAGACATTGTGAGAGATACTGGGGAAAATACGACATAACTTCTGTTGTCTAGGAGTTAATGAGAATAGAGGGAGTAAGCACTCATCGCACTGCCATTTATAGCAGTATAATCTTGAACATGTTAAGCTTCTTTGTGCTTCAATTTTCTAATCTTTAAAATGGGCTTGATAATGGTTCCTATATCTTAGGATTATTTTGAAGATTAAATGTTAAGTAAGGATTATGTGTTAAAACATGTCAAATGGGGCAGTGCTTTGATGACCTGAGAATTGTTAGCTATTTATTTATTTTTTTCTTATTCATTGTTCATAAGTAACAGCATTCATTGTGTGACTAGAATACTACATGCTGTATTGATTACGTAAGGGCCTACAGTGAATGAAATATACTTTGTGTCCCCTTTTATACTTTCATTTGAGCAAATATAGCCCAAAGAGTAATTCTAACAGTAAGGAAATGAGAGCCCTATAAGGCAATAATTTCTACTTGAGACAGAGAACAAAATGTTGAGATAGTCAATAATTTCCCCCTAAGTCCCCCAAGAACAAAAGAATGTTATACAGATTGCCCCAACAAGCTGGGAGCAGAGAAACTGTAGTAGTTGGCATAGGGGAAGTTGTCTGGCAGCAGCTAAGGGGGAAGAAGAACAAAGAAGAGCAGCATGTAGCTCAGGGACTCCCCAGATGATTTCATGATCTTTAACTGGGGACACAGGTGACCACATCTTCCCCATTTCTCTATCGACCCCAAAGGTGCCCTGAAAGCTCATTGATAGGTTTACCTGTCCTTTGTGGCTGGGAATAAAGGAAAGGTAGAAAGCCAAAAGGGCTCTGCTGCTCCTGGGGAAGGCAGCCCAGCCCTCCCTTTGGCATTGTAAATCAACTCCATTGACTAAATGGCGGAGATCAATTTTCTCTGGGCTTTCCATTCAAGGAGTATGTGTGTGAAAAAGGGAGACATAAGGAGAATGTGTTTAGGAGGAAATGGGAATCTGCAAATTTATTTGCTGAATGTAGGTTTACAAATGCAAGAAGGAACAGTCTCCATTCTTAAGGAGCTCAAATCCCTTCCTTCCCACTTTCTTTGCCCCGGAGATGTATTTAATCCTCTCTTTGGACTTTCAGACAATATTGCCACAGACACTAGTTGGTCCTACACACATACATACACACACACACACACACACACACACACACACAAATCAATTATTTGAAGACTGAGACTTACATAGCTGCTTTGAGTCTGAAAGGAGAAGTGTTTTGGAGCAGAAAATAGGAGGTAGGATTTGAAAATCTTAAAACTTACTTTTCTTTGTTTTGCTGTTGGTAAGAATCCTGGAGTATGAACAAGTTGCCCAGGTATGATGAGATGGCTACTTATTTGTTACATCCCCACAGGGACATGCCCCCTTAATTGCTGCAAAGAGAAGCTGGAGACGCAGGGCCATCTGAGCCTGAGGCAGCACCACTAACACCAGCACATCCTGCCTATACCCCCTAAATTCCTGTTCACCCTGAAAATGAGCTCCCTTTTAAGATTGCAAAATAATCAAGCATACCTCTCTCTTTCAGGAAAGAGCACCATTTTCCACCTCCCACAGCTTTCTTTGTTTGGAACTGTTCATTCCTGGCAGTGATATTCTTAAACCAGGGAAGAATGAGGAAATTTCACTGTCTTGGTGAAATTACCTCATTTAGGAATAATTGGTATTCACAGAAGAGATGCACATTTTCATCCACCTAGTAATGAACAAATTAACAAGACACCTACTGAGTTGTGTTAACAAAATTACCAAATGTAAAAGGAACTAATTACTAACCACTTCATCCAGACTCAAAACTCAAAACTGCATTCATAATGGGCTTTGTGGCTGACTTGATGTAGACTGCAGAGAAAGAGAATGAACAGGTGCTTGGTGATCAAAGACTCCATACTCGGTGATTGCTTTGCAAGGGGTGCCTGCTTCTCAAGAAGGCTGAGATTGTTTCTAGAAGCCTTTCTTCCTTGTTGGTGAGGATGTCTGCAACATTCACACTTTCTTTTCCCAGACAACTGATTGTTATCCATAAAATAGCAACCAAAACATATGGAAATGAATTTTAGAAGTAGCAATCTTTTCTGAAAAGATTTAGGCAGAGATTGTCCTTGTGATTATGGGGTCAGTTAGCCAAATTCACAAGGGGTCCCTGGCATAGTGCCTGAAAGGATTTAGGCTCAAGGAAGATTGCTGATAAAAGTGAAAGGAGGGTTATCATATAAATACCAAAATTTTGGTGTTTGCTCACATCAAACACTTTTCTTTTTTTTTGGTTGATGATATTTGAAACAGACTGGTGGCAGATTTTCAGGCTAGAGAATTGTTTGGCTCCACTTTCATGAATTAAATCTAATTTCATGTGAAAAAGATATTTTTGTTTGAATTTAAGGCAATTTTTGGACTATTTAGTTTAAACTAAATATTTCAGTAATTCAACTAGGAAGTAAAAAAAATCAGTTATAAAAGTTAAGATGAGGTAGGAAAATAAAAGAGGACTTTAGCTACTTCATTTATCCATTTAATGAATATTATTAATTGGCTAATTGGCTATTAAAGTAGCCAAGAAAGTTCTATGCTGGGGATAAAACAAGAAAAAGACAAGTAAAATCTCTGCACTCAAACGACATAAATGTTGGGGAGTAAGACAGACAAGAAGCAAGCAAGGAAAAGAATAAAAAAGATGATTTCAGAGAATGATCAATAGTTTGAAGTAAAGGAAACCAAGACTACGATAGATAATGGAGCATGTTTCTAGTTGTGTTCTTCCAGTTAATCCAGTTTTCACTAGTCCAGATTTCATCTGGGAACCAGCTTGAAGAGCCAGTTTCCAAAGTCCATACCAACCGCAGATTCTTTAACTAGATTTTCTGCACTTTATCATATTTTCTTTGCTCAGCTATATGCACTCAGGTGTTGATTGTTCTTGCTCATTTATGCATAATGTGGTAAATTTTCCTCCACCTTCCTCCAGCGAGGGAGGAAAGTTCTCGATATTTGCCTCTAGGAAACCACTGAGGTATCTGAAGCGAGGTTATCCCTGTTTTGCTAAATGGCAACATATTGAGTGGATCTCAGGATTAAGGCAGAGGTATATGAGCAGTTAGTTCAAAGTGAATACAGGTGGTAACAGAGTCTGCATTCTAAGAAGAAATTTTCAGTCAGAGTTCCCACCACATAACACACATAGGGTAGGAACGTGGTAGGAATGGGGCGGCCGTCAAGTCCTATGCGTTGAGAGCCATCAGGGCTTAAGGAATGTTCATTGGTTGTATGAGTAAGTGAATGACTCACTCAGTGAACAAACTGAATAAATCTATGCTCTTGGGAATTATCTCAGATATTAGAAGGTGGAATCAAAACGTGCTAGGAGAAAAGACAACCACAACAATGACAATCAATGACAATACCACACACACATACACACACACACACGCACGCACCTCATACTAATAATTTTTCCAAAGCAATGCCAGAAAAGGACACGGAGGACCTTCTCTGGGATGGTCTGACAGGAAGGGTTTGTGTCAACATTTTTCTTTAGGAAACATTGCCTTTGAGACTTAAGTCCAATAGCTTTATGTCCCACTTCTGAGAATATGTAAGGTGTCTTCTCTTACATTTCTATAGCTGAGGCCATTCCAAAGCAAGGCAAATATGGGAATATTAGATTTTCTTTTGGTAAAACAATGAGATGAAAATAGGAGAAAGTGGTATCGTCAAAATTAGAGAACCATTTAGCAAATTGGTGACTACTGTGAGGTAGTGGCAAGAGCAAGAGACCAGGATAGAAAGAGCTGGCTAGTGACTTTGGACAAGTTAATTATCTTCCCTGAAGCTTTTAAAATACAGATGTTGCTTTATGTCAATTTTCAAAACATAGTCTGTTCAGAGTCTTAGGGAAAGGAAAAAGAATGATTACATGATGAAATACACTTCATCTTTATACCTTTCTATCAGAGGTTCATGACGAGCATTGGCACCTAAAGACTCTGAAAATTCTGTCATAAAGACACCTGCTTCACTTTGTTTAAAAGAACATTTCCAAAACTTTTTCCTTTTGATAACTGTTGACATATTGTGGAGCCATTTATTTCCAAGAAACATGATCTTAGGATGGTGAGCAACACTCTATAATTGATATTTGTATACACACACACACGCACACACGTCTTTATCTCCTTCTTTCCAAGCATTTCTCCCCAATTCTCCTACTTTACTGCACCACTGCATTTGAAGCTCATTCTCGGTTCAAGTCACCTTATTTTTAAAGTGCTGTTGTAAGAGAAATCTGCCCTCATTAAAACTCTTGGCAGGAGTCACAACTTCCTCAATGTTCCAAAACCCAGCCCACCCCAACCCCAAACCAAGGTTTTAGGTAAAACCCACAGACCTAGGAACTTTTCTTATCTGTACGTCTTTTTGCTGATTTTCCTGAAATGAAGTTACCCTATCTATGATTATTCTTTCATACATGTATAGAGATATGTGCATCTAAAAATATTAATATGTAAAAATAGGTGCCATTTACTAATGTGGGGAATTCAGCTGAGAACAGTGCAGCTTTTCCAGGGTCCCCTGTGTTGTTGTCCATTTGGACTGCTATAACAAATACCATGAACTAGGTAGCTTGTAGACAACATTAATTTATTTCTCACAGTTCTGGAGGCTGGAAAGTCCAAGATTAAGAGACCAGCAGATTCATTGTCTGTTGAGGGCCCGCTTTCTGGTTCACAGATGGCACCTTCTCACTCTGTCCTCTGGGACCTCTTTTATGAGGGCACTAATCCCATTCATAAGGGCTCCACCCTCGTGAACTAATCACCTTCCAAAGGCTCTACGTCCTAATACCATCAAATTGGTGATTAAATTTCAACACATGAATTTTGGGGGGACACAAACATTCAGACCATAGCACTCTGAATTCTGTTGGTTTTGTGATGGGTACAGATATCCCTTTCTCCTCCTTTACCCTTTTCTGACTTGGTCACTACTGAATTTTCAGTCTTAAACATAGTTTCTGGTATAGAGTTGATACATATTAAAGAAAAGATTGTGAGATAAATAAGTGAGGCTGAGGAGAGAGGAGAGGAGAGAAGGAGGGAGGGAGAAAGGAAGAAAGTAATGAAAGAGGGAAGGAAGGAAGGGAACAAGGAAGGGAGGAAGGAAGGAAAGATGTGGTCTCCCCTAATTCCCTATTATTATAATCTGCCAGTTTTCAAAATTAGCATCCCCATTTTACCCTGAAAGATTTCTGTTATCATCCTGGTGAATTTTTGTTTTACTTTCAATTATCGTAGTGTCTACTTTTTAAGCTGGTGGTGGCCACTTATTACCAGAGATACTTTGGGAGAAGTTACAGGCCAATCAATAATATGCTGATACTTTTGGAGAGATTCTGCTCCAAAAATGTAATTGTTGAAAATTTTATTCTATCATTTGGCTTGAAGCACAGCATGTAGTTGTCACAAGAGGACATTTGCTCCGGGGGTGAGTATGACATTGATAGGATCTAATTTCACACCCACTACAACAGGTTGAAGAACATCACTACTTTGCAGACCTTAAGTTTGTCTGTTGTGTGGTTCCTATTTGTTTCCAGACTCTATTTCCTAGTTTGCTCTGCCAAAACTGGCAGACTAGCAGCTTTTCAACAAAATTAGGCAGAGAATATAATTTTCTGTAGCATATAATGAAAGCTGGAAAAAAACCCCATAAAAGTACTAAAATGTCTTTATACAAATGCAAGGACTTTATGAGGTTGGCAAGAAGATAACTGTGTATCTGAGTGAAGGAGGTTATGACTACATTCGGATAAACAAAATCTGCTGAGATCATGTTCATTGCTAAGATACCAGCCTTAAAAGATAAACACCATAGAGGGATGGATAAAGAAAAAAAAGATGAAGAGGTGGCATCTGTATCAGAGTGTTTTACAAATATTAATGGGATATTAATTAGCATTGAGTAAGCACTAAGTTGAATTGTTGCTAAAGACAGTAGCATATGAGAGCTGTATAATACATTGCCAGCTTTTATGGTGCTTCCAGTGTTGTGGTAGATGCTATATTCTTCAAAACATGGCTAATGCCAGACTTTATCACACATATTTAAAATTATTTGGATTTACTTATACATCAAATATATGAATTGCTGGGTTCTCCTGAGAATACAAAGATGCAAAGAATAGACGTGGTTTCATTCCTAAGAGATTTTGTAAACTTTCAAAAGGCTCGCAGATAATTCTCATACAAGGCAGAATGGAATACTCGCTAAATTAATGGTACCAACAAATTCTCTAGGAGTTCAGAGGAGGGAAGTAACACTTCTTCCTTACATAATCAAGGCATTTGCTTTTGTGGAAGGTGGAATTATAACTGGACTTGGTGGGATTACAGGAAGAAGAGATAGGTCTGAAGAGGTAACTGCAGAAGGCAGTGAATGAGCAAAGATGAGAGAACAGAAAAGACTGTCTTCTCTACCAAGTCCACTTATTTGCTGCTTTCCCTATCTCAGCTGCAGGCATTATCACCTCTACCTGGACACCCAGGCTGGGGATATGCAAGTCATTCGTTACTCCTAATTCCCTCCCTCTTCAAATCTAATGAGCCACTAAATTGTGCTGACTTCACTTTTTATATAGCCAATATTTTTTTTTTTTTTGCTGAATATTTTGTTCCTATTTTTTCTATTGTTGATGATTAGTGATGCTGAGCATTTTAAAATTTTGTTTAACTTTTAAAAAATCTTACAGAAAGGAGACATGTTTTCCTTCCATTTCAGGAGTTCTAAATGGGGGAAGGTATAGGGACAGAGCCGGATCTTGTTGGCCCCTACAATCTTCACCCTCCTCTCAAAAACCCACTAGGTGCTAAGACTCTTGTGGTGCACATCAGACTCTTGAGGTGAGGCGGTGGGGATGTGAGGTCATTTGAAAATTCCCCTTTGGTGATTATTTATTTATTTTTATTATTATTTTATTTCAATAGATTTAGGGGGTTCAAGTGATTTTTGTTACATGGATGAATTGTACAGTGGTGAAGTCTGAGCTTTCAGTGTACCTGTCACCCAAAATGGCTGAATGCCTTTGGGCAATTGACATAATGGAGATATTCCTTACATATTCCTAGTGAAGATGAAATTCAGTAATTCAGACAAAGTGTTTAACAAAATTGCTGGAACATGGTACACCTCTACAGGCTCAATAAATGGTAGTTTATTGTCATTTTTCCTTCCTTTCCCTTCCCAAGAGGTATGCATAACTTTTTAAATTTTACATTGGGAAATTTAGGTTACGAAATGCAATGAAGCCAGGTGCAGTGGTGCATACCTGTAGTCCCAGTTCCTTGATTCTCCAGCTGAGGCAGGAGAATCACGAGTTTCAGTCCAGCCTGGGCAAAACAGTGAGAGCCCATGTCCAAAAAAAAAAAAAAAAAAAAAAAATGCAATGAATCACACAGCAGGAGGAAAAATTTAAACTTTTGAGTGTTAGAAAGAGACAGGTACATTTGTTAAATAAATAAAACAGTTGTGATTTTTCTTGAAATTAATGAAGTAAAATATAATGACTCTTAGATGAAAAATGTTTCAAGTTTTCTATAGCCTAAAAAATTATCAAAATAGGATTTAAAAAGTTATAGATTAAAAACAAGGTACATATTTAAAATAAGTGGGGCAAAGTTGCAAGCACTGAAAGAGTTAATTTTAGTGATTAGATTAAGTGTAATTAAGAAGGAAAATTTTTCTTAAGAAAACATTCCTAAAGTCAAACAAGAATAGTCATAGCAATATGATGAATATAAAATGGCAAAAATCCTTAACATTTATATTGTTAACTTCATTTAAGCAAGACAAATGAAGATAAGAAAATCTACAATTAGAAATTAATGAAGAACTTTTGGGAAAAGACAAAAAATAACTGACAAAAAATTATCTGCCAACCCATTGAAATACTGAGAGTTGAGAAACTACATGTATCCAAGGGTGAAAAGACAATTGGCTATCACTTATGGAGCTACTTATAATTACTTGCGAAAAATGCCAGTGGATTAGAAGCCCTCTAAGATGAATGGGAAATGCAAGAGTAGCTCTATTAATCCTGACCTTGCCCAGTAGATATGACATCAATGCTTGGTAAAATTAAGACATGATAACATATATGTTCAGACAGGTGCAAATACATTAGGAATCAGTGTGATTGAAGCTATTCTCTGGAATTAAATTAGGCACTTTTTGAGGACTGTATTGATTAACTTTTCTGGTCTTTAAGGTGATAAATAATAAAAAATAATAATGATAGTTACAGCCAAAATTTATTGACTATGTACTGTGTGACAGGCACTATTCTAAGCACTATATATGTATAAATTGATTTAGTCCTCATAATAGTCCTATGAGGCATACAGTTGGCCCTCTGTATCTGTGGTCTCCACATCCACAGATTCAACCAAGGTAGATTGAAAATATTCAGAAAAAAAAAATGTCTGCACTGAACATATATAGACTTTTTGTTCTTCTCATTATTCCCTAACAATACAGTTTAGCAACTATTTACATAGCATTTACACTGTGTTAGGCATTATAAGTAATCTCAAGGTGATTTAAAGCATATGGGAGGATGTACATAAGCTATATAGGCCATTTTATGTAAGGAACTTGAGCATCTGTATATTTTGGTATCCACAGGGGGTCCTGGAAACAATCCTTCACAGATACTTGAGGGACAACTGTTTACCACTATTATCTCTAATTTATAAGGATAGGGAAACTGAGACAAATAGTGGCAGTGGTACAAGTAATTGCTGATTGTCACTAAATGATGAAAAAGAGCTCATTCATTCAGCAACTATTTAGCTTCTACCTTTTTGGTTTGGCACGATGCTTAGTAATGGGGATATTCTGATATGAACAACACAGATATAAATTCTACTCTGTGAGACTATAATCTACTTCCAAATATTAGGGCTGGATCTCTCAAGTCCTGATATAGTGGCCAGCTGTACACTTCAAATGCACCCCCAAGGTGACATAAGCGCCAGTCTAGCTTCTGTCATCTGACGGAAGGCCATTGCTGATCTCTGGATTTAAGCATTCTCCAGTGAAGCTCAATAATTTTATATAAGTGTCTCATGCTAACCAGTTGCACAACTGGAGCTCCATCAAGAACATTAAAGCCAGAAAATTAACATCACAGCCAATACTCATATGTAATCATCTAATTTTTTATGGAATTTGGAAGACACACTGGAAGGAGCCCTTCAAGGGTACAGCCTATTGGCCAGTTTTAGAGTCAAACTGTTTAGGTCTGAATTCTAACCCTGCTGCTTCCTATCTAGGTGGCTTTGGACAAGTTACTTAACCTCTTAGTAAAAAAGGGAAAATACTAGACACTGTCTCGGAGAATTGTGGTGAAAATTAAATGAGATGTTACGGGTGCAGAGGAAGTATAGCATATGTGCTAGTGATGACAACAATGAAACTGTTACTGGTGATGATGATGACAATGACAACAGCCAAAGGTATGGAATAGAATAGTTTTTCTTGTTGGCACACATGTTGTCTCCTTTCTTCTTCCACAAAGCCAATTTCTTGATATTTAGGACCTCCATACTATATAACTTTCAACTTGCTCCAGTCCACTGCACCTAGCATCTTTGAGCAAAGGTAATAATACATTAAAAAGCAAACAGAATCACTATTACTCACTGAATGCATTACAACCTAGTTACGGCCCTGGGCCCAAATCATACATTAAATATATTTAATCCTCTTAACAATACTACCAAACAATAGACATTCAGATGACTTAAGAAGTAGCCAGAAACTGGTTGAGAGCAAGAATTTGAAATCTTATTGGTCTGACCCAAAGTCCATGCACTTTCCCTTTACTCTGCAGTAGAACGCTGAAAAGATATAACCAATCACATAATAATAATTTATTAAGTGTGGAGTGGGTACTAAACGCGTTAAATCAGAAAATCAGATTATTATAGACTGCACTGGCCCTCTGTGCAGGGATAGGGTGACAGAAGTTGTGAGTTCACCCATCGAGTGGAGATGTGAAATTTCTATACATACAAAAAAATAATCTTTTCTCTTTTTCTTTTGATATGTTGTTAATTTAAAAAGTGACATTAAATTTAAAAGTTTGCTAAGACTTACTTATTAATTATTAATAATTTATTATTAAAACAATAATTTTAATAATTTAAATTTAATTTATTTTTAAATTTAATTTACTAATTTTAATAATAACTTATTACTGATTATTAACTGTTAATTCCATTGTCCTTGAAGTGTCCAGATTTCCACTTTTTACTAATTTATGTATACCCTTCCTCCCTCTATAAAAATGATTCCTCCCTTGTGGAATAAGCTTGAGTATCTTATTTCCACAGTAGTAGAATCTGGAATATAAAGAAAGATAGGAGTAGTCAAGATGTTTCCTCAGGTTCATTTTGTACTTTGCAAGCCCCAGCTCTGAAATCAGTCATTTCTCCAAAGAACCCTGGTTCCTTTGAGTGGAGAAGGGTATTTAGAAACCAAGATCTGGGTGTTTGGTGTGATCGGTGCTACTGGAGTATATTGTTTAATGGCCCTCTCAGTGGATAGGGCTAGAAATAAATTTACTTTTATATATATACTGAAATATACACCCATATAAATATACATACACACTTAAACATATAAATATTTCTTTACATATGTGCACATATTAAAAAACTGGAAGCAAAAGAATGAGAAGAAAAGAGGAAGGGCAGGGAAGAAGGGGAAAAGAAGGAAAACATTAAATAGGATTTGAAAATAGAAGTAATAACCTATTGGTGTATTTGGTTCACATGCTTGTGAACAAATTCAGATTGCACAGGGGAAACAAAAAAGCACAAGAAAATAATTGGTGCAAAAGTGTGTGAATTCTTACTGTTAGGGCTATGTTAAGGCAAAGAAGTATCACAAAATAGGACTTTTTGGTATATGGAGTATAAATAAGTAGCCTTTTGCATAATACCTAATCATGAATATATGCTTAGACCAAATTCTTTAAGAGGGCCAGAGTTTTGCCTGTTAATTTAGATTTTCCAAACTCTGAAAGTAGTTACTTGTCCAATTTGAGTAACTCTTTAGAAATAATTCACTGACTTTTTTCATTAGATGCAGTTTACATGTAAAGCTTATAGGAGGTATATATATAATCTCCATGAAATACAGTGTCAAAGTCAATCCACAGCAGAAGTCAGTGCTTTCTATGGTTCTTATCCAGGCAACATAGGTCATGGCAGGTTGGAAAGGGCTACAAGATTCATTCTTAGGGTGTAAAGGTAAAGTCACTCAGAGGAAACCATATGGACTGACAGGAAAAGGCCCCATAAAAAATATTAATAATAACACAACAACAACTGTGTTTTGTGTATGCATGTGTTCTAGAAAGATGTATGCAAATGTAAACAAAACACATTAATTTATTTTCTCTAAAGCATAAACAAACATTGCCTTGTTTGGCAGAATCTGCTAAATGCATATTGCTCCCTTTGGCTTTTTTCTTTGCTACAATAGAAGTATGTTTTGTATTAAATCCATTGTTACTAGGAAATTAATCCCAAAATATGCCAGCATGGCTTTCCATAGTATTAAGAATCCCTATTTCATATGAAAAAATGCAGCCTCGGCTAAACACATCAGCCCCTGGAAATTAAAAAAAAAAAAGCATAAAGTTTTCCCTTAAAGTCGAATGCAATAGACATGCAAGAAAATGCTGGAAGAGTTTGGCATCATAACTTCCTGGGGGCCTGTTGGTCAACTAGGGGATATTGAACCCTGTGGCCAGGAGACATTACAATGTGGCATCACACCAGGGATAGTATGCTGAGGTTGTTTGCTTGTAAAGTTTTAGGAAGAAGAAAACTGGGAACTCAACAGTCATCTGTCGAATTCTTTAAAAATAAATCCTCTCAGACACCAATTTTCTTCGTTTTTTGGTTAGAGTAGCTGAATTAGCAGATAAAGGTAGTGTGGGTGACACAATCAATCTTGACTTTAGCCAAACAGTTGATGAAGTGTTGTACAGGAATCAGAGTAATCATGAAGTCAGAATGTGCCAAGGCAGTCATCTGTTGAATGGCCTCTGGGACAGAGGAGTAAAGACACAGTGAAGGAACATGGGCCCAGAGGGAGAGCACAATAAATGACCATGCATTTCTTGGAGCAAAGTTCTAGGCTCTTCTGGTCCTTCAAGTGACTAGGCCATGCCACACATTTATATTTTTAATTTCAAAATATTACAGGTGTACAAATGTTTTTAGTTACATGCATTGATTTTGTTATGCTTCAGTCAGGGTTATAAGTGTGCCCATCACCCAGATAGTGTTCATTGTACCTGTTAGGTAGGTTTTCACCCATCCCCTTCTCCCCCCTCCCCCCGGCTTGATTTCCACTGAGTTTTACTTCCCTCTGAGCACGTTTGCTTATTGGTTAGTTCCAGTTTAATAGCTAGTACGTGTGGCATTTGTTTTTCCTTTCTTTAGATACTTCACTTAGGATAATAGTCTCTAGTTACATCCAAATTGTTGCAAAAGGCCCTAATTCATCCTTCTTCATGGCTGAGTAGTATTCCATAGTAGACATATATCACATTTCGTTAATCCATTCACTGAATTGATAGGCACATGGGTTGATTCCACATCTTTGCGATTGTGAATTGTGCTGCAATAAACATTTAGTGCAGGTGGTTTTTTTTGGTAAAATGACTTCTTTTCCTTTGGGTATATACCCAGCAGTGGCATTGCTGGATCAAATGATAGATCTACTTTTAGTTCTTTGAGGAATCTCCATACTGTTTTCCATAGAGCTTGTACTAATTTGCAGTCCCACCAACAGTATTTAAACATTCCTTTCTCTCTGCATCCACATCAGCATCTATTGTTTTTGGACTTTTTAATAAAAGCCATTCTAACTGGGGTAAGGTGATATCTCATTCTGGTTTAATTTGTATTTCCCTGATAATTAGTGATGTTGAACTTTTTTTTTTTTGTATGTTTATTGGCCATTTGTGTATCTTCTTTTGAAAACCTTCTGTTCATGTCTTTTGTCCACTTTTTAAGGGATTGTAGCCAAAAAAATCTTAAGCAAGAAAGAAAAAAAATCTGTAGACATCACATTACCAGACTTCAAACTATACTACATGGCTATAATAACCAAAACAGCATGGTATTGGCACAAAAATAGAGACATGGACCAATGGAACAGAACAGATATAAAACCATCCACATACAGCCAACTGATACTTGAGAAAGCAGAGAACAATATACACTGGGGAAAAGAAGCCCTATTCAATAAATGGTGCTGGGAAAATTGGATAGCCACATGCAGAAGAATGAAACAGAATCTATATCTCTCACCACTCACAAAAATTAATTCAAGATGGATAAAGGACTTAAATGTAAGGTCTCAAACCATAAGAATTCTAGAAGAAAATGTTGGAAAAACTCTTCTAGATATTGGCCTAGGCAAAGAATATATGAAGACGACCCCAATGGCAATCACAGCAACAACAAAAATAAATGAGACTTTATTAAATTAAAAAGCTTCTGTACAGTTAAGGAAATAATCAACAGAGCAAATAGACAACCTACAGAAGGGGAGAAAATATTTTCAAACTATACATACAATAAAGGATTAATACCTAGAATCTATAAAGAACTCAAGCAAATCAGCAAGAAAAAGACACATTTTATATTAGCATGAAATCAGAATGCTGTAAAAGAATTTATCTTAAGCGGTCTTTGGACGGGGTTGAAATAAAAGTATTTTTGGATGCTTCTCTATTATAACAGTGAAATTACAGCTAAAGTCAAAAAGAATTACAGCTATTGTCCCGGGGAAGAAAGTCTAAAATGCCCAAACTTTTACCATTGAGAAGTTGCAATACATTTGGCCTGAACTTTTGAAACTGCCCATTTGTGCTTATGGAGTTCTGAGGATACCTTTTCATCGCTCCCCCATGCAAGAATGTAAGTTCCAAGAGGGTTGTGGCATTATCTATTTTTCTCACTGCAGTATCTTTCATTCTGAGAAAAGTACTTGGCACGTAGTAGGGGCCCAACAAGATTTGTTTACTGAATGACCAATCATCACAAACTTTAGTTATGTGCTTATCATGTATTTGGTGCTGACTTATGTGTCACTTTTCTGTGTGACAAGGACAGAGTGACAAAGAAGTACGAAAGCTGAGTGCGGTGGTGCCTTCTTGGGCAAGCACACAAGACTTTCTGCCTGCTGTCTCCACAGTGAGCAGTGGGTAGGATAAAAGCCCTTCAGTCATCCCACCCTTTGCTCATAAGGGGCCAACACTCTTTGCATGGTAGGATCTGGTAAGTAAGCTTGCTGAAACTTTTCTTAAAACATTTGACTAGGTAAAATTACTGATGTTGGCAGCCTTGGCCTGCACATTGATCTTGATGCTGTGCACATTCCTAAAACCCTGGGATGGCAAATAGGAGCTTCAGTGACTTGGGACCAGCAATTGATGGGCCTTAGAAATAATTCTGGGCTGGGTAACACAGAGACAAAATGATTGGAAATTGTGCAACAGGGTAAATAATCTAAATAGAACTGGAGACTACAGAGAAGGATTTCAGAGGTTATGGTTGCAGATATCTCCCAAGTGAAGGACAAATGAAACTCATCTCTGACATTGATGATCTGGAAAATAGAAAGAGCAGTCAAAATTGAAAATGAGGCCGGGCGCGGTGGCTCACGCCTAGCACTAGTAATCCTAGCACTCTGGGAGGCCAAAGCGGGTGGATCGCTCGAGGTCAGGAGTTCGAGACCAGCCTGAGCAACAGCGAGACCCCGTCTCTACTAAAAATAGAAAGACATTATATGGACAACTAAAAATCTATATAGAAAAAATTAGCCGGGCATAGTGACGCATGCCTGTAGTCCCAGCTACTCGGGAGGCTGAGGCAGTAGGATCGCTTAAGCCGAGAAGTCTGAGGTTGCTGTGAGCTAAGCTGATGCCACAGCACTTACTCTAGCCTGGGCAACAAAGTGAGACTCTGTCTCAACAAAAAAAAAAACAAAAAAAGAAAAAGAAAAAGAAAATGAGCTGGTGTTCTGAACAGGAAGACAGATATTTTCTTAGCTACCAGACTGCTGTGAGATCCTTGGCTTATTTGTCTTTGAACAAAAATTTTCCCCAAAATGAAAAAAGCTTTAAAGAAAATGCTACAGTCCTGGTGT
Source organism: Eulemur rufifrons (assembly GCF_041146395.1). Classification (NCBI taxonomy): domain Eukaryota; kingdom Metazoa; phylum Chordata; class Mammalia; order Primates; family Lemuridae; genus Eulemur; species Eulemur rufifrons. The sequence goes on from NC_090985.1 coordinate 46,672,078, forward strand.
ACTATGTTAATTATGGCCTAATAGGAATATAATAATACCAACAGCATGCCAGAAAGAAATCAGATTGCAAACATCAGAATTCCATTGTCCAAGTATTTCCAGACAGTTATCTTGGCATTGGCCAAACTCTTGAGTTTTGGTCAGAATTAAGAAAAAAAAAAAAAAATAGAAGGAGGTCTCCTTTTGGAAGCCTCTCTGTTACACCAGATTTCATTTTTCTTTAGCACCTTTTATATGAATATCTTGCAAATGCTAATTGATTAATTCTCACAATAGTCCTGTGAGCAAGGCAGCCCTTAAAATCTCGCCTTGAATGAGCTGAGGAATGAAGTAGAAATACATCTTATTACCTGAGACAGAAGCTTTTCTATTACCAATTTCCTAAGAAAGTATTTGGGGGGAAAAAGAAAACCTCCAGGAAATCCCTAAAATTGTATAGTCAGAGTAAAAGAAGAAGTTGATGACATTCTTGTCATCCTGTTTAAACTCATAGGAGAGTGAGCTTGGGATGCACTTTTAAAGAAACTATAGAACTCTCCTTCTGTTCTTGATAAACTCATCTATGAATCTCTTTTTTATATTAGCTTTGCTTCTCCTCATCATTTATTTACATGTCTTTGACAAAAAGAAAAAAAAGTCTCGTAATTTAATATATTCTGTTGTGTGGCCACATCTGATGCCAGAGGGTTAAAACCTGGACTTAACTTCTTGGAGATGGAAAAGTTGCATTCACCGGGCTGGGCTCCAGTAAGGATTTTTTTTTTTTTTTCTTTTTTTCTTTCTGTGGCCATGTGTGCTTTGTCCGTCTACAGGATTTTAGACCCAAGTAAGTAAACACGGTTTGGAATAATTTATGTGTAGCATGTTTAGTAAATGACTGAAATTTACTCCAGATTGGAGAGATTTCTAAGGAAGACAATAGCCGTTCTCTGCCTGCGGTCTTCCCAGTAAGCAATAGGTAGGGTGAAAACCTTCACACATGACCCCGATCTGGGCTCAGAGGCCCTGGTGTGGTGGGGCCTGGTAAGTAAGGTTGCTGAATGTTGCCTGGGATGTTTAAACTCAAAGCTCAGATGTGATTTTCTTCTTCATTAAAATCCTAATGCCCTCGCCTCTTGGGCATCTGCTAGTTCTTGACTAGACAGTGATGACTGGTCTATGTTTGACTCTTGTCACATGGAGTAGTGGCATGTGAAAATGTAGTCAAATGCTCTCAATAAGTCTGAGGGACAAGTGTCATCACGCAGCCCTGAATATTAGTTCCCAAGAGTTACTTTCTTGTCTTTCTTGGGGAAAAAAGTGATAACTTATTTTCCAATGTCTGCCTCTGTGTGTCTCATTTCTCTCTCTCTCTCTCTCTCTCTCACACACACACACACACACACACACTTTCTCTTACTTAGATCTCAATCTTGAGATGCTGCAAGATCCCATCTGAATGACTCTCTGTCCATATTTGAGGATGGAAGCCAAGCACATCTGCCCCAGAAACCAGCTTTTGGTGTTAGTTACCTTCTTCCAACCTCAGCAATTTTTTCAAAGGCTCCAGCTCTAAGTTTCTCTGCCTCTGGACTTCAAACCATAACTAGTTGGATCCCAGGGAAATCAGGCAAAAGACCTTAAACCAGCCCAAATGATTTGTAGAGAACCCTAAAGCCTAGATTCTAGAACATCTTGTGAAGAAGATTTTCTTGACACAAATTTTGTAATTATAGGTTAAGTAGCCCTTATTCAAAATGCTTGTAAACAGAAGGGCTTTGGATTTCTGATATTTTTCAGATTTGGGAATATGTGCACACATAAAGAGATACCTTGAGGATGGACCCAAGTCATTTTTGTTTCATATACACCTTATACACATAGCCTGAAGATAATTTTGTACAATGTTTTTAATAATTTTGTGCATAAAACAAACTTTATGTTATGTACTTATATATGGAATTTTTCATTTGTGGTGCCATGTCACACTCAAAAAGTTTAGGATTTTGAAACATTTCAGATTTTGGATATTTGAATTAATGATATTCAACCTGTATCTACTATATTTGTGCATTTGTTAAAACTCTTGAAGGTTACCTTGTACACAGATAGCTTAACTACACAGTTTAAATAATAAAAAAAAACTATACAGATAGTTTAAATTTTTCTACTCGTGCTTAACGTATTTCAACTCTACACTTGAGAGATTAAAGAGTTAAATAAGGCCGGGCGCCCCCGGTGGCTCACGCCTGTAATCCTAGCACTCTGGGAGGCCGAGGGGGGTGGATCGCTTGAGGTCAGGAATTCGAGACCAGCCTGAGCAAGAGCGAGACTTCGTCTCTACTAAAAATAGAAAGAAATGATCTGGCCAACTAAAAATATATATACAAAAAATTAGCCAGGCATGGTGGTGCATGCCTGTAGTCCCAGCCACTTGGGAGGCTGAGGCAGTAGGATTGCTTAAGCCCAGGAGTTTGAGGTTACTGTGAGCTAGGCTGATGCCACGGCACTCACTCTAGCCTGGGCAACAGAGCGAGACTCTGTCTCAAAAAAAAAGAGTTAAATATATGATCACATTATAAATATTCTAATTTAACTCACTAATGTGTGTGAGTAAAGTCTTTATATTTAGAACGATTTCTGTTAAGGTCTTCAGTAATTTTGGGTAGCAGGTTAGAGTTTATCCACCTAAACCTTATAATATAATTTTAAACCTACTACTTTGGCAATTTCTTTAAGAGAATATTAGGAGTAAAACTCACAAAGACAAATGTCTGAGTTAAATTCATTTGCTTTTCATTTTTGTTTTATATTGTTTGTTCTTTTACTCTGATGTATACAATTAATTCCTTTGTCTAAATTCTTTTGAATAAGACCAGCCAAATTGCATTATTATGCCATACAAAAAGTACTTGTCACTGACACCGAATATCTCGTTTTACTCTGAGACAACGCAGATAGCAAACATGTCTTTCCCTCAGTCAGTGGTAGTGCTTTGAAACACCCAAGCTGAGGCAGCCTGTGGGTCTGACATACTTTTGAAGGTGCAGAAACTAGCTCTGCTAAAACAAGTAAAACAAAAAATGTCCCCAAAGACCTAATCAGTTCAGTTCTTCTCTTCTAACTCCAAAGGGTGAAACTGAACGTACTCTGAAACCAGGAAGGCAAGAAAGCACTTCTTCTGTGGCTCTCCCAGTGGGGAGCCCATGAATTCTGCCATCAAAACCCACAAAAGGAAGACACAGGTTGGAGACTAGAATGCATTTTTACTCTCATTAGACTTGCACTTAGGAAATAAGGACTCCAGACCTCCTTACAAGAAGAGGAACGGCACAGTCAAGAGTACAGACTTTAAAAGCAGAATCATTGGGTTCAAATTGTAGTTCTGGCACTTCCTATCTTGTTTCATGAATGAGTGATTTAATCTCTCTGTCCCTCAGCTTCCCCACCTGTAAAATGAGGATAACTATAAGACCTACTCTACAGCAGTGATCCCCAAGCTTTCTGGCACCAGAGACTGGTTTCATGGAAAACAACTTTTCCACGGATGGAGTTGGGGGATGGTTTGGGGATGATTCAAGCACATTACGTTTATTGTGCAGTCAAATCTCTCTGCTAATGATAATCTGTATTTGCAGCCTAGATCCTTCGCATGTGCAGTTTGCAGTAAGATTTGCCTATGAGAATCTAATGCCGCCACTGATGTTACAGAAGGCGGAGCTTATGCAGTGATGTGAACGATGGGGAGCAGCTGTAAATACAGATGAAGCTTTGCTTGCTCACCTGGCATTCACCTCCTGCTGTGGGGCCTGGTTCTTAACAGGCCACAGACTGGTACTGGGGTTTGCGGACCGTAGCTCTCTACAGGGTTGTTACAAGGATTAAAAATGAGTTAAGGTGGGTAAAGCACACAGAATAGTGTCAGGCTTATAGAAAACATTGCTGAAGTTTTCTTAAAAAGTATAAAGTGACGTAGACATATGAGTGCTCACTAGCATCTCTCTAGATAGTTTGAAATGTTTCCCAATGTTTGATTTTGATAAAATTCAGATTGTATAACACCTAATGGATGTGTTCAATACCCATCTCACTTATTCAGTTTTGTAACTTTACCATATCTTTTAGTAATATTTTTTACCTGACTTACTTCTAAGCAGCTAAAATTGAACACAAACACATACTAACAGAATATTCTCATGTTATAGAGTATTACAGAATATTAGAATATTTTTGGCTTGCTGTCTCTTTGAAGTTCATTAAAAGATTTCATGTCCAACTGGAAATATACTCTGCTTTGCATTCTGTGGGGTCAATGCAAAGCATAAAGCAGAAACATGATACCAACAACAATAAATGAGAAGGTTTTCATTTCCTTTTACTTTAAAAAACTTTCCCAATATCCTTCCCAAGTTACCTTGACAACTACTACATATTATTATTTAGAATGCCAGGTTCTGACTTTCTCAGTTACGCAGTTCACCATGTAGCTTCAAATGTATGTTAACACAGAATAAAAGGAAAATCAAATTCACCCTAAATTATGTGACTACAAAAGTAGTTGCTGATTGTTTTCCTTTTGCAGTTGGATTTTATTATAGCTACCGACTGGAAATACACCATGTTTTGCATTAATCTATAGGATCAGCATAAGCATAAAAGACACCAGAAATGTTCCTTCAAAGTTATATATCCCAGCAACCACGTTTGCATTTTACCACAGAATCCTCAGTAATTAGGATCCAAGACAGTAACAGTCACTTAACTTCTGAATCTGAAATTAGACACAGTTGAGAGGACATTAATAATACAGGGTGTCCCAAAAGTCGCCATACATAGGGAAAATGGGAAATTGTAGGTAAATGTACCTTTATTTACAAAATATTAATTACAAAATTTTACAAATTTTTTTCTGAAAAATTTTGTGAATCTTGTAGGAAGCCTGGCTTGCACCCCAATTCTTCATCCTCACAAATTGGTGAATCTGCCTTCCTTCCTAATGGAGGAGACAGTGAGAGAGAGAAAGGCAAGAGATGAAATTATTTCAAAAAAGCCCAAGCCTCCTCTTTAGGGAAAAACAGTTTCCTTGGGGGAGTAGGGGAGTGAAAACAATTTCCCCAAAAGAAAACAAACTAAAAAGTTGTATTCTTACTAGGTTCAGAAGTTTGCAATTGTTCATTTCACTGTGAAACAGTTTGCATATGATTAATTGTGAGAATTCTGGAGTCAGACAGTAAGGGTTCTGATGCTGTCTCTTCTACTTTCTAGCTTAGGTCAGCAATTACCTCAAAGTCTGTTTCTTCATCTCTATTTCTCAGAGTTGCTGTTGGTCTGATGATTGATCATATGTTGAATCATGAGAAATACTATTTTTTTTTTTTTTTACTAATGCACAACCAGCATTTGATAATTATGTACCATTATTAATATTAAATAAAAGATTATCTTGGAAGCGTAAGAGTCTTGCTAAATTAACTTCAATTAACATATTCTGAATTCCTACTTTGTGAAAGGCTTAATACTATTTTATTTGATCTTTTCCAAATCTTACGTGCTAGGTTTTGTTTTCGCTAATCTCAGTAGATGAACGGAAATCTCAGAGAGACTAAATGCCTCATTTAGTTCACCCAGCTAATGAGCAGAGCTGGGATTCAATCTCATCTTCTCACTCAGTCTAGTTGGCACTACCCAATCCCATTCAACTTATTATGTTTCAAATTCTCATTCCAAAATCAGTTTTGTGGAAGGAATATGACATATTATAACTAAGCACTTACAAAAATCCTTGTGACTTAGGTACATATTTCCTGAATGAGAAACACAGTCTCAAAATATTTGTTCCACTCAGAATATGTCTATAATCCTGTCCCAAGAATTTATTGCTTCCAGGGATATAAAGATAACTAAGATAGGCTTTACCCTTGAGGACCTTTCATTTTAGTAGGTTAAATGGACAATAATAAACATTCTAACCTTGCCACAAAATCTATCATGAATGCCACTTCTCTCACCAAGATTTTCCTAATCCTGCAAAATGAATATATTCAAGGGAAATCTTTAAACAATCTTCTGAAATTTTACTTGTGTACAAGTATATAGGCAATCTTCCCTCTATTTTTTGAATCTTAGGGTCAAGGAATTAGTGTTTTCTCCAGTTTTGCTATAACACCATCTCATAGAGTGCTTTCACATGATATGACTCTCCAAAATATTTGTTGAATTGAATTCAATATAAAAGACTTCATTCATAAGATAATTTTAGAACCAAGAAAACAGCTACAGAAAAATAAAACAGTAAATCAGCTAAAATCTGGGCTAATATAGTTTAAATTAACTTATCAAACTAGGAAGGAAGTGACTACAACACATAAAATGATTCATCTGAGATAAAATATTCAACAAATAAAAATTATTACAGTTTGGGGAATTAACTATGATTTTCTTTTTTTCTAAGGTCTTAGTCTGAAGCCATCTCAATTTTGTATTTGGTGCAGGAAATACATTTATCATGAAACTGTTGATAGATTTAACTATGGGGAATGGTATGGTGATTCAGTCACTCCCTTTGGGAATGAGATTGCTTCATGAAAGCTAAAGTGAAAATGGGATGATGCTGGATTGCAGAGGAGAGGAGCCAATACGGAATCAAGAGCATCATTCCCCTGGTTCTATGAAGTGCAGCTGCTTTGATAAAACCAGGGGAAAGCTGTAACTTCCAGACTTGATGGGGAATTCAGGTGGAAGCAGCAACTCTTGGGATCATGCATGACTTTTGAAATGGGGAATTTTATTTATGCTGTAATGATTCATGCTTCCTGAATGGTAATAATATAAATATTGTAGCATTCATTCTCACCATAGCTATCAGTGGGATGGTCACATTTGGACTAGTTTGTAATAGATCATTATATGTACCTCTTTATTACAGAAGAACCATGAGACACATCTCAAAACTCATTTAAAAATGATAGATGAGAGTTTCCTTCAATCGGGTGAGCAATTATTTCTCAAGTATCTTTGTAGCCATGGTGACTAAGTCCCTATACATGCACATTACATACATGTTTGTTCAGGATATTATATTGATTGTTTTGTTCATTTGTGGTAATTCACACAGTTACCATAATACCAGCCTAAATTTAATGATTAGTTTTTAAACAAAGTTGCCTCACGATTGGTTTAAAGAATACACATACAATAACAAAGTGAAACCTGACTTTAAAAAATTTTGTGGGAAAATATATATAACATAAAATTTCCCATTTTAACCATTTTTAAGTGTAACATTCAGTAGCATTAATTACATTTACAGTGTTATACGGCCGTCATCTCTACCTATCAAACTTTTTCATCATATCAGAGACTCTATAACCATCAGGCAATAACTCCCCTTTCCCTCCTTTCTTCAGACCCTGGTTACCTCTAATCTGCTTTTTGTCTTTATGAGTTTACCTCTTCTAAATGTTTCATGTGGCATTTATCATTTTTTGCCTGGCTTATTTCAATTAGTATAATGTTTTCAAGGTTCATCCATGTTGTAGTATGTGTCAGTTCTTCATTCTGGCAAAATTTGTATAATACTTCTTTATTGTAAAGTACTTCACGATATAATTTCATTTGTGAAAATAACCATAAGAGATGAATATTATAAGCCCATTTCAAGGATCAAGAAAATGAGACTCAGAGAGATTAAATGGTCAGAGATGTTAAATTAGTTACCACTGGGCATGGATGCATGAGCTCAGGTCTTCAGACTCCAAATCCAGTGCTCTTTCCACTCAGCCATCATCATTCTCTTCTTTCCTCTTACATACACTGTATACCTATTTACTCTTTGTCACTTATTTTCTTTTTGTACATTTATACTGTGCATGTGTTTCCTCCTAGATATTTAGTCTACTTTCATAAATTGTGACTGGTGGTTATAATCTCAACATGCCATCCATTTTTCTTAGGGGAATGGTTAGCTAAAAAGAGACTGGTATACATTTTGTTCAATTATCTTTAGAAAATCTGATACAGATTGTACAAACACTTTGAAGTAAAGAGTCATCTCAGCTGGTACCAGAACATAACTTTTAAAACATATTTTTGAAAGGACATGACAAACATTTAACACATGCTCTATAGTACTACAGAGTGCTATAGAACTCTATAGTACCACATACTTTAAATGGCATTATAAATTTGCAGGAGGAAATACAAAAAGTATATTGTTGTTAGGTCATAATATACAGAAAAAATAAACGCAATATGCACACTTGCATAAGACTGGGTTATTTGTTTTGAACTTCTCAGGGAGGAGTAACCTTAGTTGATTTTAAAGGTCTCAAAGGATATTTCTGACATCTAGCTAGTACCCTATTGATCATTTCCAAATTCCACAATTATATAACTGTTATAATTCTGAAATGTGCCAAATGTTAAAAAATAAATAAAACTTAAAACTAAGACTGACAGCAAATATATTGCCAAGACTTCTTTCAGGAATTATATGGTCAATGGAATGATTTTGAAAATGTAACCGATCAACCCATTTGACCCAGCTCAATGAAAAATAGAGAATTATGTTGCATCCTACTTCATTGCCCCCTATTATCTGTGGCTTATTTCACTTAGTATAATGCCTTCTAGATTAACACTTCCATTTCTGCATCAAATTGGTGGCTTTAACACCTTAAAAACAACTAGATATAAACTGTAGATGTATGTCTGTAGGGTGGTGCTGCTGTGGGGTAGACAGGTGTCACTGGTGGTTACTAATTGCAGCATGAAAATTCAAGGAAAGAGAAGGAAGAATCAGGAAAATGAATGGGAGCACTAATCTGTGATTCCAGTTTTTATCTACTCCATTTGTTCAGAGAGTTAAAGAGGCAGTGGAGGCTCTAAGCTTCTCTACGTAGAACCTGCTAGGCATCAACAATTGGACACAATAGGATTTAAGAAGCCATGATCTCTCTATGGAAAACACACAGAAATCGATAACAGAAAACATGCAAATGAAGACATTGTAAGCCAAGAGAAATGGGATATAGTGACATAATAAAGTTTTTCAAGAAGTGTGGCAACAGTATTCATCTTCTAATTGGTACAGTAAAGAGCAGAAATGACAGAGTAGAAAATGAATTGATGCAGAGAATGAACTTGAGAATTTCTCCCAAAGTGCAGTGAAGAGAAGAAAGTGATAAGAATGGTGAGTGAGAACAGCATAAATATGGCAGAAAATAATAGAGATCAAGATTCAACTTAAGGATTAAGTGTCCCTGAGGAAGAAAGTAGAAAAATCAGAATAGAAACACTAAGAAAAGTCACGACTGAAGAAAATTTCCAGGAACTGGAATAATTAATTACAGAGTTGACATATCTTACTTTATTTTGGGTGAAATCAAAGAAAAGAGACCACACTGGGATAAAATCAGACAAAACCTTTTTAAAATATCTTTATAAAGGAAAATTGCTATGATAATAATATAAATAGAAAAATATACATAGAAAGGAAGAAATTCTGGCTGATTTCAGACCTTTCTCTACAACACTAATAGTTATGAAGACACAAAGCCATGGGCATATAAATTTGAGAGAAAATAGTTTTGCTTTAGAATTAAAAGCACAAAATGAGATATTTTATTTGTAATGCAAACAGGATATTTTTAGCTTTGTAAGGCTGAGGTACTCTAGTTTAAAATGTTATTTGATGTTGTAGTTCAGATGACTGAGAATATACCAAAATTTAAAAAATCAAGAAAGAAAAAGCAAAGGTATAAAGCAATAAGTGAACATCACATTAGTTAATGGTTTTGGTTTTGATGATACAAAAAAAAAAAAAACCAAAAAACACCACCAACTAAAAACATTAAAAATGCATGATGAGATTTATGTTTTAAAAAGATCAAAAGATCATTATTCCATTGTTTGTCCATGGTTTCAGAAACACCAGGTTTGTATTAATCAGAATTCTGGACTGTCCTTCCCTCGACCTTGTGGGTGGGTTGTTTCTTTAATAAGCAGCCAATGGAGTGTTATATAGATGGAGCCTGCAACCCCCAGAAAACACATGGCTCTCTGTGAGTGTGCGTGTGTGTATTTGCACACACGTGAGGGGAAGCATGAGGGAGAGCAGGTGGTATCTAACTCTTAAAACATGAGACTTTAAATGTGTTTGTAAAATATTAGGTAGCAACCTTTCTCTTTCTCTACAGATTTTTTGTTTTTCCTAAGCTCAGTAATTCCAATGCCGTTAATTCCCTTCCCTATTCTGATCATTTTTTTAAAAATGACTATTTGCAATAGAGTTATGTAGATTATTTTATTAATATATAGCCAGATCATTTGGACTAGTTTCTTTGTTTTATTAGTGGCAACATTTTGGGGTATTCTGCATTTTCAGAGCCATAAGTGGGATGACTAGTCTAAGCAAACTGAAATAGAATGGAAAAGCAACAGAAAAGCACAGCTCTTACATGTTTTCTAAGGCATCTTGTTTTTATTCTGATTATATTTGGGGTCTTGCGGTATGACTCTCAGAGGTGAAGAATTTGAGATCAAAATGGATTACTTTCTATGTCTTATTCTCTTGGGTTTCTTCTCTTCTTCTATTCCAAAAGTGGTTTATAGGTAAATCGTCATCTCTGTAGCTAAATAATAGCAAACTGCCGTCAAGGCTCATTGCTGACACTGCCAGCAGAGCCACATGGTTTCAAGACACAATCAGTTATCTCTAAATCAACAAAACTTAGCTCCAGAAAAGAGTGATCTGGGAAGCTTTTCTTTTCAATTCTCTCATATGTTTTGTTTTAGCTTAATGTGTTTGTCTGGATACTTAGACACCATGGTGATAGGCGTCATAGAAATAAATAGAAATAGACATAGAAAAGAACTAAAAAATAAAATTAAAACATGGGAAGACTAGGAAAGACACTTGTATCTGAGTGTTCTTTTTTTTTTCAGAACTCAGTGAGGGGGAAATTAAAAAGGGACTTTGTGTCAGACAGACGAGTTAGTGAATAATTTTTCTAACAGTGTTATTTTGCTGACACTAGACTAAGGAAGCTCATTAGCATGCTGAGACTATTTAACTCTAAAAAATAGTGCTTTTAGCTTTCGCTTTGCTGGAAATTCCTTACACCTTAGCTCAGCCCAGCATTAAAATAGTGGTAAGCCAGTTACAATCGAAAGTGTGACACGTTGGAAAGAGAGGAATCTTTGGGTTAAAGGATAAAGCTTAAATTTGTTCACCATCTTTTATTGCTTATGTTATTAATCCTTTATGAGGTTCAATTTTCTTATCTCTAAAATGTTCCTGGTAATGTCTACCTCAAATGTGTGGCAAGTCAAAACACCAAACTAAAGCTTCAACCATGGTGCCTGGTATATGGAAGCTGCTTAGTAAGTGTTCACTCCATTTCACATTGTCTTCATCTTTGGGAATCATTTGGTTTCATTTAGTAAAATGAGTGCCTAAGGAAAATGAATGAGCCAGCCAACCCACCTTGTGTCTGCTTCATGATGGTTATCCTAAAAACATTGGAATCGCTGTTGGTTGTCTCTCTGTCCCCTGCCTCTCCAAGGCCAGTTTCCATGCTAGAAAGTCCAGGGTGTGAAACTTTTCATCTCTAACAAGTGCAGCCTGGTTGTGTCTGTATGAAAACACATAATTAGAACTGTGCCAATTTAGATCAGTTACCTTTAGGGAGAGAAGCATTCAAAAGCTCAGAAATGAAAGAGCCACATGATGTTTTCCAGTAAAACAAAAACAAATAGAAAGGCCTGGAGAGGATCCAGACAAAGGATTCAATATTGTATTTGAGGCAGGAGTTGGTCATGTGTTTAACCTTCATGTTAAACATGAGTCCTGAACTGTATGCATTACCTACTTTTGTGGTTGTGGAGAAAACCAAAAAAATATTAAATTTTTCTCATTATTCTAGTTCTGAGTGGCATTAGATCCCCGCAGACTGGTGAAGAATAAACTCATTTCTTGTTTGTTATTAGCCTATCGATGCACTCACTGTCTATTCTGGAGAAGAGGGGCTGGAAGGAGTTTATAGTGAGGGTTTAGAAAGCACAGCAGTGCAATAGGGTCTCTTTCCTTGGCTGGTACAGCAGACAGAAGTCTTTCATTTTATGTCAGTGACTTCTGGCTGATATGATTTACCCACTAACAGGAAGAGTATTTTTTCCTAACATTATCACAAATAAGTTAGTAAAACTATACATTTCTTGGGAAGATATGATAAATAAAAATTGAGGATATCCGTCTCTTGAACTCCCTAGTAAATGCCAGCCTTATTCTCAAAATGCTAAAATCAATTCAGAATCCAGCAATGTATGCAAGTAGTTTTCACTCTTCCACCCTTCATACTTCTTGCATTTCTTGAGCATCTTATATCACTGCATTCCCTAATATTTTTGTTGAGAAAGCAAGCAAATTTAGATGTTCTGTTTTAACTTTGCACTTAAACCTAAATCCTCGAATATCATGTCTTCTTATTCCTAATCAAAATAAAGCTCTGGGAGTAATTGGTGGGAACAACATGCAAACTAATGGAATGTTAAAAAAGTTTGTTCTGTAAGCTTGGGCTAGTGCCGTTAGCCTCAGGGTAGAAAGAGCCTATTCCAGAATGAGAAGGCATGCGGCCATACAGATTCCTGGTACTGATGTCCAAAACCAAACTGAATGCATAATGACAACAGTTTGCATCTTTGGATGAGCTAAAGCAGCTTTCAAAACACTGGGTAAATTTCCTTGGTTGAGAAGGAAGAATTCAGCTTGGGAGAACTCCATCAATTAGTTGGTCAACCTATATGTATTGGGAGCCTACAGTACAGTTTTTGTGCTGTTCTTAGGGGTATGGAGTTTGTTGAAGAAGAACATCAGGGTCTTGCCCCCAAAACCTTACAAATTAGTTGGGAAAACAGAACAAACATTTATGTAAAAGTAGAAAATGATAAAATGCTGATGTATGTGCTGCTGACTTTTAAGTATAATAGATAGTAATTCTTAGAAGAGTAGGATCAGTGTATGAAGAAGGAGTTGGGAAAGGTTTCTTAGAAGAGATTTGAGCCGAGGTTTTAAGAAGAGGTATGAAGGAGAAAAAGAAACACCGGCCAAGTAAGCAGTTTGCATCACCATTGGGCCATAATGCATGCGGCCGAGAGGGATGAGTGAAGTGCATGGTAGGAAGGAGCTGAAATAAAGGTGGAAAAGTAGGGTGAGATCAGACTATTTGGATTTGATGTGGTGAGAGGGAAAAAGATACTGAAAGACTTTGAGCTAAGGAGTGGCTTGATAGAAGCTGCACTTCACAAAAAATATTTTAGCAACTGTGCATAGAATAATGTTAACTATATCTTTGCTGTCTGAATTTGAAGCTTCCAGCATGTGCTTCTCATGGTACCCACATCACTGTATCGTCATCAGTGACTTTCTCTTCTTTCTCTCTCTTCTAATAGGCTATGAAGTCCTTAATGGCAGAAATCCATTGTGAGCACCCATCATCCATCATGTAGCTAATCCAGAAGGAGATTCATGGTCATTGAATGCTGAATGAACAAATTAAGTTTTTACAGTACTTACAGAGTTGATACTTATCTTATAGTATAGCCATACTGGCTGTCTACAACACCTGTGTTTTTTTTAAAAGACTTCTAAAAAAGGGTGAGGAAACTACCCTTTCTCTAAAAGTAAATGAACTAGTATAAAGGGGTTAAGATTTATATATTCCAATTTAATCTTGAAAGCCCCAGTTACTTTAGGGTAAGAAAAACATCACAGGCATTAGTGTCAAAAGCTTTGCATAGTATGGGTTTAGTTTTGATCCCTGTGGCTCTGTGCTTCATACATGTTTGGCTTTTGCCCCAGTAACATAACTTGTATAAACAGCAGGTCCCTCACGAGTTGTGGTAGGCAGAATTATAAGATGACCCCAAATAATCCTCATCCTCATATAATTCTTTCTTGTTGAGTGTGAGCAGAACCTGTGAATAGGATGAAGTATCACTCCTGTGATTATTTTACATTACCTGGAAAAGGGGATTTTGCAGATGTAATTAAAGTTATTGGTCACTTGACCCTGAGTTAAGGGAAATTATGCAGATGGACCTGAACCAATACATAAACTTTTTAAATGTGGGTCAGAGAAAGAGAAAATAGAGTGATTCGAAGTGTGAGGCAGGTTCTTCTGCTAACCTTGAAGACTTGGCCTTTGTGAGTTCTATAACTTCAAGGACATGATCTAGGAAGAGGACCCTGAGCCTCAGGAAACCACAGTTCAGGATGGCACCTTGATTGCAGTCTTCTGTGAGACACTGAGGGGAGAACTGTTATACTCTGCTTAGAATTCTGACCTCCAGAATACATGTTGTTTAAAGCCTCTGAGTTTGTTGCAATTTATTCCACAGCAATAGAACACTAATACACTGTTGAACACAGATAATGAAAGTATTTCACTCATATTGGGAAAATTAAATGAAATAATATGAATACTGAATGCAAAGTGCTTAACACTATTCCTGGTATGTAGTCATTATACAATAAATATTAGCTATTGTAATTATTCTTGGATTTATTATTTATTTATGAGTAGCAATAGGATTTGTAGAAATATATTTTGAGATTAATGGAGCTCTCTTATGGGAAGGAGTCCTGGTCAGCATGTTGATAGCGATTATACTGTTTCTTGGTCCCCTGAGTGCATCTGCTGGTCAGATTGACCAACTACTTCACCTCTTCACATTAACAAAGTGTTGCATTCCTCCAGGTGGCAACCTCTAGCTGATTGTTATAGTTGGAGCAATAGAGCACAGTCCTGAGTACATTAAAACCACACATTGACAGCCCTAATGTATTTGACAGCATCAGCAATCAATCACTAGAACTAGGTATTAGTACAAATTGTTAATACACAGCATTAGCAATCCTACATGTCAAATGACATTTATAGGGATAATATCCATGTACTAAGAAGTGAAATTCAAGGTATTCAGCAATTGGTATAACACAGGTGTTGTAGACAGCCAGTATGGCTATACTATAAGATAGGTATCAACTCTGTAAGTACTGTAAAAACTTAATTTGTTCATTCAGCATTCAATGACCATGAATCTCCTTCTGGATTAGCTACATGATGGATGGTGGGTGCTCACAATGGATTTCTGCCATTAAGGACTTCATAGCCTATTAGAAGAGAGAGAAAGAAGAGAAAGTCACTGATGACGATACAGTGATGTGGGTACCATGAGAAGCACATGCTGGAAGCTTCAAATTCAGACAGCAAAGACATAGAAATTAGACCCCTTAGCTCAGTCTGAGATGGAATCAGAAAATAAAGTGCTTCTTAGAGCTTGAATTCAGTCTTGAGATAGGTAAGTGGGAATTACTCAGACTTTGTTGGAGGGGAGGGGATTTCAGGCAGAGGAGACAGACTGAACCAAATTGGCATGAGTAAGAACGGTATATAACTGGAAAACTTTTGTATAGAAGGGCTGGAGTGGAAATGGTATTGAAGCTAAATTATAAAGGAACACATTAAGAAGTTTGCGTTTATCTGATAGCATGGGAGTATTTTAAATATTGTTCAGATAAATAGAGACTTTTACTTTCCAAAACAAATCTAACAGTAGTGTGGATAATGCCTAATGGTTTAGAGGCAAGCAAAATTGAATGCAGGAATGCCAGTTAGAAAGGCATTGTGGTAACACAGGAGAGGAGCAATGATGGCTTAAATTAAGAACATCCTGCTGGGAATGTAAAAAAGATGATAATTTAAAGAATTACTTAGAGATAGAACCAAACAGAGTTAGTGATTGATTAGATGTAGAGGGAGGATGCATGCAGATAATTAGGATGACTTTCATCCTTTGGGGTTGGTTGACTGTGTAGATGATTGTGCTATTCACTAAGGTAGATAATTCAGAAAAAGGAAGGTAATGAGGATAGGCATGCTGAGTTCCAGATGCCTGTGGGACAGCCAGGTAGAGATTCCATGAAACAACAAAAAAATTGGTTTGGAATACACGTGGATTTGGAATATACATCGGAGTGCAACAGACATTTGACAATTGCTTAGCCAGCATTAATTCTCCCTTCTTCTCCTCATAACAATACTCAGATTCTATTTCAGGTGGCCTCTCCTTTCCCATCAAGTCCATGTCTTTTGGAGGAAGTTGACAGTACTCCAAGCTCTAGGAGTTAGACCTGATTAGCCCAAATCAATCTGGCACATTCCCCAAAGGCTGTGCTGCTACCTCTCACCTCTCTCTCTCCCTCCTTCTCTTCCTTCCTTCCTCCCTCCCTCTCTACCTTTCTCCCATTCTCTCTCTCTCTGAAGAATATATATTATTTTGTTCTTTTATTCATCTCTCTTTCCATTCTTCTATTTGCAATCTGTGGTATCCTAACTAGTACCAGCTGTTGTTAAGCACCCTAGTAGTTGTGAAGGGTCTGATGTTTTATCCCAGTTATAAATTAACAAGTTAGTTTGTCATTATTTCATGGACCGTGGATGCTGATAGAAGACATGAGACCTCTGAGTCAAAATGAAGGGTAATTTATTACTCATAGGAACAGCAGTAGCCAGAATATCATAGGGTAACTTTAAAGGGTGCCAGATGCCATCTATACACCCAGTGGGTTGCATTACAGGAATGGAAACCTGAGCTTAGGAAACCTGAATCCTTTATAATGGGAAATAAACATGGCTGCCTCTGTTCAGGAGGGGGACATAATATCTTCCAAGCCTATAAGTAAATATGCTCTTTTATTTTGAAGGAGATCCTAAGTCTATGTTCCAAAGCTGTTCTCTATTAAAATGATAGTTTCAAACAAAGGAACGTTAGTACTTTACAAAACATGAAAGAATATGAGAGACCCATGGAGAATATTCTCCTAGCAGGAATCCTCAACATTGAGATGATATCACTCAGGCAGAGAATATAGAGTATGTACAAAGCTTGGGAGCTAAAACCACAGAGCCAGTAACATTTTAGGGGTAAGGAGAGGAAAAGAAGCCTGTTTGGAAAACAGAGAAGGGGCAGCCAGAGAAGAAGGAGGAAAACCAGAAACCAGAGGAACGTGTCATGAGGAAGGAATGGCCATGAGCGTCAAACGCTACAGAGAGGTGTATTGGTGGGCAATTAGAAAATGAGTTCAACAAGAGCAGGTGAAATCCAGATTGCCACGAGTTGAGAATAACGAAGTGGAGGCAGAGGGAAGAGAAGTTTCTTTCAAGCAGGTCGGCCCACAGACAGGCAGACACTCTATTAGACACATTAAACGAAGGATGACAAAGTAGAGGGTAGTTTCCTTTTCAAGGATTTTTTTTTTCCCTTTGTGAAAGGAAATGCATCATGGCTCTACATACATATGTCTCTAAGAGACATCTATATGGATGCATAACACAACACTCAGTCAAGGCAAACGTGTTTCATACTCCTCAGCATTTGGGTACAGAATGACAATATGAGGCAGAATACAGCAGCCATGCTTTATCATTTAGATACAGTACAGGTTGTGGAAAGGATGCGAGCTATGGAATCAGGCTGACTTATATTCCAATACAAATTCCACAATTTACTAACTGTGGGATCCTTAGCATGAACCCAAATTTCATCTTTAAAGTACAGCTAATATTAAATAAATTTGGGGGTTGTTAAGATCATGTAAAGCACCTAGCAGAGGGCCTGCCACATTAGCAGTAATTACTTTTAAAATGTGGAACCTTTTAACCTACTTTGAGGGCAACAACTTAAGACCTCAATAGAATTATTATATTAGGTGTTGTGGAGGCAGTAGTGACAGTTTGGAACTTGAGATTAAACTCATGTACTGCCATCTCCCCCCTGCAATATATAGGGGAAGGAGGAAATGCCCTCACCTCTGGTCTCATATATATCAACACCACTCCAGCCTTGCTTGTGAGCCAGTCTGTGCAAAGCTCAGTTATCCGTTATTTTAGTTTTAGCTTTTACAATAAAATTGTTATTTCATGTTTTAAATTCATTAGACAAACTGTGTATTTTTTATTCACCTTAGATAAATCATTCTGCACTCAGAGAAGACATGTGTGGCTATGTTACCAGAAATGTAAGAGTTATACTTGGTATGCTAGTTTTATCTTATTCTTAAAATGCTTTTTTCCCCTCCTCTTAGAAAGGCTGGTGCGAGGATTGGGAGCCGAATTGACAATTTAGAGGCCCATGTCGGCACTGAATTTGTTTTTTTACTATTTAACGTATAAAAATGATTATATTAAATTGAAACTAAATACATTGTTATGGGGCATTTATGATATCTCATTTAAAGAATTGCCGCGAATCCTTTAGAGAACACTGATTTGCAACCTCCAGCTTGTGTCACGAATGCAACCTTCAGTGTGGTACTTGCTTAGCAACTAATTAAACCAAAAAGACAAATAGGAGGCTTTTACATTTTTAATTTAAAAGCTTCCAAATATAATTGTTGTTATTGAGCCACCAAAGAATGGTGCGGCAGGTTGCATTTGAAACCTCTTAATCTCATTGTCATAATTAATTTTGTAAATAAAAAGGTCTGTGCCGAGAGTAGGAGATATATTATTTGTTGTTGTTTTTCATGTAAGTATGGTACTGCTTATCTTTGCAATTAAACAATATTTTGGTGTGATTTTTCTCTCTGTGATTAATTATTAATTTACTTATGTCAGTAATTTTGTCAAAACGTAAATTGGACTTTTAAAAGTTCAGTTTTTAACAATCTTGCCTGCTATAATTTAAAATCCCTTTTTGTTTCTGCTTGTAACTTTTAAGGATGATAGAATTAGAACTCGGGTGGCCTTGAATCATACTGAGTTATTTGTGGGTATTCTTTTACTCATCAATTTGAATGCACCATTTCTTTCTGGCTACTATTTCATTAGAGAGGAAGCATGATTTAAGTATTAGCAGTCATGATATCTTCAAAGCCTGGCTGCCTCCTCAGAATATATGTGACCTTGAGTTAGTCCCTTGGAGTTCAAAGTATGAGAAGGAGACATGGTTCCATCTCTACCTAAAAGAAGTGTTTTGGGTAATATGCAGAGAATCAAGGGCTATTTCTTTAGGAAGGGAAGCAGAATGAACACCTACCTCAACACCGTCATTTTACAGTTGAGGACACTGGCATCCAGAAGTAGTGAATCATCCATGCCTACACGTAGGGCAGAAAGGAGATCTACTGATGTCTATGGACTCTGAGTCCAGTGCAAATGGAACTATACTAAAGACATGTATGGAATGTCTAAGGTTATTCTGAAATTATAGTGCAGCATCTGTTTGAAAAAAATGAGAGAGTAATTAAATCATCTAGAATTTTGTCATCTCCTTTGCTCCAACATTTGGTGTTTAGAAACACTAAGTTTTTAATTTGTTCTTCATTTTAGATGTTTGCTGTCAATTAGAATCAGTCTATGGTGTATAAAGAGACAAATAGTGAAGTGTTTAATAAACCAATAGCCAGTGCAATTAAATCAGGATGACGTCTTTATTGGGTTTTTGAAAATCCCATTAACGTGATTGAAGTTTTAAATAATCTTCTTAAAACTTAGTTCATTTCCTAATTACTAAGACTGTTTTTGACGAAAATGAAATGTCCTCAAGTCTCCTCAGAACATATACTGCAAAGAAGTTTTAAGGCTGATCAAGAGTTGATGAGGTAACATGCCCCAGATTCCAAGACAACTCTTTTCCAATGACTGAGGTTGATATAATCTTCCTGAGAAACCCAAAAGCTCAACATGATCACATTTATAGTACCCATGATGTCTGTACTATTTTGGAATAACTTATTTTAACACAGTGAATGGGCAAGAGCAAGTTAAATATTAAACGATATTTAAATGAGAACATAAATATAGCTATGCATTATTCAGCACCAAGATAAGCTGATATTCAGATCAGACAGAAGGTCACTGCCCCTTGGTGATAGTCCTCTCAAACTCAAGCAGTATCAGTTCTTTATAATGAAGTCAGCTCTTTGCAGAAGCAATTTGCATCCTGTATAGGGAAAAGGAACACATCATCTGTTTTCAGCATAAGCACATTGTGCTGGTTTGATCTCTTCCAATGTGATGCTTAAACATGCTGCCCCCACACATGCATATTCAGAGTTGGCTTTTTCTGGGAATTCCCCCTCACCAAGGAGATCAAAAAGGTATCTCCCACTTGACTCTAAAATCACGACCCCTCCACTGTGCTAATGGAAATAGATCAGGGGTCTGCTTCCTCTTACCTGACCTTTCACATTCTGCTGTGCCCTTGCTTGCCGGGGAGTAGGAGCCCTGATCAAAATTAACAGCCCGTCCTGAAGTTGGGCACGTTGACACTGTTAGGCAGAGGTGGGAACCCAGGAGATACAATCTTCATGGCTTGCTGCTCACAGTTTTCAGCCAGTTTCCAGACATTCCAGGTACACAATAGTTCCGGCTCTGACTGATTGAGTGCCGTGAGTTTGTTTGTAGCACTCTGTGCCCTACTTTATAACAATGCTAACTGGAATGATTAAGGTGATTATTGCCAAAGTCTTTGTGACTTTTGTAGTTAGATTAACTTTAAGACATGAAATTCTTTTTCTCATAGAGTGCTTACATAGATGGGTTTTAAAAAGATAAATTATAAGCTATAGAACTTTTGCACTATAGCATAATGTCCTCAGTGAATTTGAATACTATAGCACATGAAAAGAGCACCCCTAAAAGTAGCAACATTTGCAGAAATCTCCAAAAGAAATTGATTGTATGACCAGTCTCATGTCTTTGAAATTGCTTTTTCTCTCTCTCTTTCCTCCTACTGGAGCAATTATGTGAATTGCTTGTCCCCCAGCAGTAATGAGAAGTGAATCACTTCTCCCTCTCCTTCTCCCCTGTGAAGATGATGAAACATTTGTCAACTGTTAATGCTATAAGGCCCAGAAACTTCGGAGAACTTTCCAGTTTGACAGTATATATAGTATCACTTCCCCTTAATTTGATATTGATTGAAGAGATAAGAACAGTAGATCAATAAGAGCTTACATTTATAAAGCATTTTTTCCAGTTGAAAGAGGAATTAGCATCCTTTTTTATCTTTCGATAAATAACCCTGAGGAATGAGTTTATTCATTAATTTATCAATGAATATTTACTTATTGAGCCACTGAGCAAGATGTTGAGGTGCAAACAGTGAACACCCTTATGGTGCATACAGTCTAGTAGGGGAAAATGACATTAATCAATTACACTTAAAAAATAACATTACAAATTGTGATTGGAAATATAAAAGAAAATTGTATATCATACAGTAAGGAGAATCACAATGACCTGAGGAGGATATCAAGGAAGAGAGAGAAATAAAAATTCAGAGAAGAAATATTGGGTACAATGTCATGATGAACTCCCCTCACTGATTCATAACCCGGCTTTCCAAACATGACAAGCGTGCAAATAGAGAATATGACATTATGATGGAGTTTCTTCCTTTTATGGTAGTACAGTCTTGAGTCACTAAACAATATTCCTAGAAATGCATCATAGGCGAACCTGTACTGAGTACTGTAGGCAGTTGTAACACAATGGTATTTGTGTGTCTAAACATAGCTAAATATAGAAAAAGTACAGTAAGAGTACAGTATAAAAGACAAACAATGTTGCACCTGTATAGGGCACTTACCCTGAATGGAGCTTACAGGATTGGAAGTTGCTCTGGGTGAGTCAGTGAATGAGTGGGGAAGGAATGTGAAGACCTAGGACATTACTGTACACTAGTGTAGACTTTAGAAACACTGAACACTTAGTCTGTACTAAATTTATTTTAAAATATTTTTCTTTTTTCAATAATAAATTAATGTTAGTTTACTGCAACTTGTAATTGTTTTTAACTTTTTTTGACTCTTTTGTAATAATAGCTTAAAACACAAACACATTATACAGATGTACAAAAATATTTTCTTTCTTTATATCTTTATAAGCTTTTTTCTATTTTTAAATTTTTTTTTTACTTTTTAAACTTTCTTGCTAAAAACTAATACACCAGCACACACATTAGCCTGGGCCTACACAGGGTCCGGATCTTCAATATCACTGTCTCATACCTCCACGTCCTGTCCCACTGGAAGGTCTTCAGGAGCAATAACATGCATGGAGCTGTCATCTCCTGTGATAACGATCCCTTCTTCCGGGAAACCTCCAGAAGGACCTACCTAAGGCTGTTGTATAGTTAACTTTTTTTTAATAAGTTGAGAGAGTACATTCTAAAACAGTGATAAAAAGTATAGTATATTAAATACATAAACCAGTAACACAGTTGCTTATAATACTTATCGAGTACTATGTGCTGTACATAATTGTATATGCTATACTTTTATATGACTGACAGCGTAGTTTGTTTACCCCAGCATCACCACAAATATCTGAGTAATGCATTGCATTATGATGTTATAATAGCTATGACATCACTACACAATAAGAATTTTTCAGCGCCATTATCTTATGGGACCACTGTCACATGTGTAGTTCATTATTGACAGAAATATCATTATGCAGTGTCTGATGATTTAATTGGTGCAAATTAATGATTTTAGTTGGAGCAAATTAGTAAATAAAAATAGAGTATCAATTGACAAAATAATCTATAATGATGAATTTTTTGTAATAAAATTACAGCTTTGAGCTTTCCTTAGAAACTCAGAATGATACCTTTTGTCTGTTTCAGAGAGGTACTTTCATTTGGATTATGATATAAGTGGAATTCTTAGGGTATCTTGACAGAGTGTGTCTTAGTCCATTTTTGCTGACAAAACAGAATATCTGAGACTGGGTTATTTATAAAAAATAGAAATTTATTGGCTCATAGTTCTGGAAACTGGAAAATTCAAGATTGAGGGGCGGTGCCTGGCAAGGGCCTTCTTGCTGGGTCAACCTATAGTGGCAGTCAGAAGGGTAAGAAAGAGCAAGAAGGGGCCAATCCCATTTTTTGTAAAGGCATCAATTCCACCCCTGAGAGTAAAGCTCTCATGGCCAAGCACCTTTTAAAGGTCTCACCTTTTAATACTGTTACAATGGCAATTAAATTTCAATATGAGTTCTGGAGGAGACAAATATTTAAACCATAGTAAAGGATGATATAATGTGCAATTCTATTAGTGATATTGCCATTGTAGAAATTTTTCTGATAGGCATGTTTTTGTGTGTTTAGGCCAATTCCAAAATACGCACTGCAAATTACAATTTATGGAAACATTTTATAGTGGATTTGCAAGTAAAATTTGAGAATTTAAAATTATCTCACAGTGGAATACCCAGAGCCTATACAATTCCATGATTTATTAACTTGATATTAGCAGCCAAGTATTGTATGTGTGTGTTTATGTTGAAGTAAGATTTGTCTGAAACAGAAAGAAACAGTCTAAAGAGTAGGGGTTTAAGCATGTGGTCAAGTGTATCTAAATCCTAGTCTCAGTGCTACTGGCTCTGTGAACCCGAACCTGGACACATTTATTTCTATCTTTGTTTCTTCATCTGTAAAAGTATCTACCTTTTGTGGTTATTACAGTGATTAAATGATAGCTGTATAATAAACTTAGTTTATCCCTTCTCAGTCATTTAAAGATCAAAGGAGAAGGCATTTTCCTGTAACACGCACATTGGTTTTGTAGTAATCCATTATAAACTTAGCATTCATTAATTTATCTAAACTACTTTTCAACAAGTCCTTGGCTGAACTACCCTGAGACTAAAGAGTTGCACAAAATCAGTAGCAGGTGTGGCTTGCTTCTGCTAGGCAAGATTTTAAGAACAAACTGGTATACAGAAATGGACGTGAAGACAACTGGGGAGGGTCTGTTGAAGGAGAGGAGTGGCGCTTGATCAAGGTCTTTGCTCTATGCTCAGAAGTCCGACAACTGCATAAGAAATCACTGTCACTTACCTGATCCTTTGTCCCTCTCCCCAAGAGAGAACAGAAGTCTATAGAGTGACTATTCGAGACTTTGAGGGTATTCTTACAACGGGCTAGGATATAAGGGTCAGATTTGATTTCACCCTATTTTCTCCCACCAGATCTCCTGTTCACCTCCTGTGAGTCCCATCTCTATTACTGGATCTGCCTCACTTTGTATAAATTGACAGATTATACTTTTCACTGAAGCCCACGTAGTTGCATCTCCATCAGTATTTCCTGCCCAAGGAACTGGATCCTGAGACCATCCTCATCTTGTATTCTAATCTATTAGAATTCCCTTGTCTGCTGATTTTCCCTGATTGATGATGCTTAGCATGTGACCTTTTAACCACAAAGTTCAAATGAGGTAATGGAAGAGCTTTGGGTTTAGCTTATAGCCAGAAGACAATTTTGCCAGAATTTGACTGTGGGCAAATTATTTTACCTCTCTGAGTCTTGTTGCTTTCAATTTTAATATAACGATAATATTATGTACCTCCTAAGATTGCCTTGAGGATTAAATGGATTAAAGTTTGGGCAAGTGTTTGGAGCACAGTAGACACCCTTGAGCATTTAACTGAATCTCAGTCTTAAGTGACCTTCTAATATACAGTCAGACATTCCCAGGCTGACTATTGTGCTGTGTGTTTTATCATTCTATGAAAATTTGTATTTCTCCTTAAAATTATCATCTTAAAATATCTCTTATGAAATAATATTAAAAAATAAGCTAAAATATTTTAAAAGTCAATCCAGGAGTGGTTTTGCTGAAATTCTTCCTCATCTCCTTATAGCTCTAATTGTTTCTGATTCCCACTCATAATGTCTTTTTGTAATAGCATATTTTCAAGGCCATAAATGTTCCAGGCAGAAACCATCCAATTAACTTTTACCATAACCTTTCATAATAAACAAAGGGCTGGTAGAATTTCTTTTAGTTTGTAATGGGAAACACTGAGCTGTCAAGATTTGTAGTGGTAGATTATTCCTATGTGAAAAATGCTTATCTAAAAGTGGTGTTATTTAGCAAGAATTTATATATTCACAAAAGAGTTGTCATCTTAATAATAACCACTTTATAAAATTCTATCCTGGGCCAGGCATGGTGGCTGATGGCTATAATCCTGGCACTTTGGGAGGCTGAGGCAGGAGGATCCTTGAAGGCTGGAGCATCATTTGAGGCCAAGCGTTTGAGACCAGCCTGAGCAACTTAGTGAGACCCCTGTCTCTACCAAAAAAAAAAGATTGAAAAATTAGCCAGGCCTGGTGGTGGCACGCCTGTAGTCCCTAATACTCTGGAGGCTGAGGCAGGAGGATCCCTTGAGCCCAGGAGTTTGAGGTTACAGTGAGCTCTGATGACATCACTGCATTCTAGCCTGAGTAGCAGAGCGAGCCCCTGCCTTGAAAAAAAAAAAAAAAAAATCTATCCTTATACCGTTATTCTAAATTACATTGCTTTTAGATCTTCTGTGGATTTTTTTTTCCTTTAAAAAGTATATTTCAGGCTGGGTATGGTGGCTCATGCCTATAATCTTAGCACTTTGGGAAGCTGAGGTGGGAGGATGACTTGTGGCCAGGAGTTTGAGACCAGCCTGAGCAGGAGTGAGAACCATCTCTATAAAAAATAGAAGAATTAGCCAGGTGTGGTAGTGCATGCCTATAGTCCCAGCTACTTGGGAGGCTGAGGCAGGAGGATCACTTGAGCCCAGGAGTTAGAGGTTGCAGTGAGCTATGATGATGCCACTGCCCTCTAGCTTGGGTGACAGAGTAAGACTCTGTCTCCAAAATAAGCAAATAAATAAATAAACCCAAAAAACCAAAAACACAAAAAAATGTATTTAAGCTATATAAGAAAATCTTAATGTTTTATAGTCTTGAGCCAGTTCTATTAAAACAAATGAATAAGGAAACAAGCAGTATTATTTTGACAAACCATTTACTGCCATTAACAATTTTTGTTATGAATGACTTTGATTATTTTTAAAGATCAAATTTGGTTTCAAAAGACAAAAATTTGCCAATATTGTCAGAATCCAGAAGAACATATAAGGGACAATACTAAAACAGACATTCTGAAACTATTTTGAACGATGTCATTATTGGACTAAGTGCCTGGTTTCCAAATTGGACTATACACTAAAGTGGCCAGCACTCATGGGATTGTATGAGTCATGGTATCTTGTTATTTAAAAAAATTAATCACTCTGTAGTTGTAGCTTGTATAATAATTGACTTTCAATTTGAATTTAAAAGTCAATTAATTATGTCACTGGTCATATTAGAGAATTAAGCTTTATGGAATCCTGAGGTAGATACATCAATTCTTATTCTCCAGAGAGTGGTTGGGGGGGGGAAGGCCTGGAATTGGGGAGGGTCTCCAGCACTTTCCCAATCAGACTTCACCAAAACAGTTTCACTTTTATCTATTTTACTTATTGGGCCTCATTAAGAAAATTCAACTATTATATAGAGTTTTATGACTTAAAATATCTGAAAATGAATAAGTTTTACTGTTACTCCTTTAGAGAGTTCCAAATGTCATTGAATGCCTACATGAGAATCTTTACAGAGACCACTTTAAATTGGTTGTTTATCCTTCACATGGAAGACAAATGAAAATTATTTCATACCCTAAAATAAATACCATGTAAAAATGATACAGATGAATCTCTGTACTTTTTTTTATTAACACCTCAATGGGTTAGGAGTCTTCTCCTACCTGATTACAATCCAACTATTAAGAACTGTTGATACATTAGAAACCAAGTGGCAAATGACCACTGACTAAATACAAATAGTAATGATGACTTTATTTACCTTGGGCACACGGTAGGAGATCTTTTTAAATGAGATCCACTCCCAATTGTTGATATTATATTGAAATATCTCTTAGCTTTTTAATATGGTGTTTTGGTATTTTTTTCTTTCTTCTTCCTCTTCCTCTCCCTCTTCCTCTTCTTCATCTCCTCCTTCATTGTCGTCTTCTTCCATCTTTGCCAGAAAATGGAGAAACATACATCATCTTACAGCTATTGCTGCCACAATTTCTAGGCCTACCAAATGCTTACCCCATCTAACCCTGGTCTTTGCCCAATCCACTTATAAGAAAAACTAGCATAACAAGGTTGTTGCCGGGCATAAGGGCAAGAGTGTATTGGTGTCTACAGAAAAGAGAAAGTCAATGTTGGCTGTATTGCCCCAGACATATAGTTACTTGGTTATCGTCAGAATCCAGCTTACTCAAGTAGCTATAGTTTAGTCTCTTCCCCTTGCCCTTCTCACTCTATGTCCTTCCTTGGTGAGTGAGTCTTATTAACTCTAACAGGAAAGGTATAGAAGGCAATAAGGCATATGTATTTATTTCCAGATGGCAATGGCTTAGACAGTATTATATCTTAGTGGAAAGAATGAAGGATTTGGAGGAAAAAAGATCTGGATTAAAATCCCAGCCATCTACTTTGAAGAATTGGTGTGAGGCTTAAATATCATAAAGTACAGGCAAAAAGAAATGGTTGCTGATGTTATTATTTTGTTAGTAAAAAACATGCAATGAATGACTCAGAAGAATGTCATAATAATACTAATATACACAAAATATTTAAGTATACAGTGGCAATATTTATATGCATCTGCTTCTAAACTAGGTATTTTAATGTCACATTGACAAAGCCTGTGATCTCTAGTAGTTAGTTTAGTTGTAGAAATGTTTAGATTTTCTTTTTTCAGTACTATTTTTTCTTTCTTCTTAAGTGTCTCTTTTCCTACTTCTGTGATTTCAGCAGAAAGTACTTTTAGAAGGGGAGGAGGGTATAATGGAGATTACCAAGGGCCGATGCCAGAATAGTTTCTAATTATTCTAATAATTTCACAATATTTTGTAGTCCCCCTTTTGCCTAAACCAACAGATTACTTAACAAAGTTGTTTATGAAAACCCAATTGATAGCTACTTTCTCCCTAATGTGACAAAAGTTTTCTTGTTCTAATTTTACCAACTACTATGTTCATCTACAGAATGCAAACAGATTTGAATGCACAATGTCATTCATCTTATTTGTGTCATCTTTATATTTAATGCAAATATAAATCAATTTGTAAATAAATTATATCCAAAACTATACCTAATATCAATCTGGTCTCATAAAAGATTGACAATATGAAAGATATTTCTAAAATATTGTGTTTATCTGACTTTCTGAAGGTACAACCCAGGGCTGAAACAGAAAAACATTTCATCACCTTGAGTTGGTTGTTTCTTTTCCCTACTCTGTGATGCTTCAATTTTAAAACTCATTTTATAAGTTCTATTTGGACACTACGTTAACCCTCAGGCCACAGAGTATTGGCAAACAGTTGATTTCGTTTTTCCCATTGGCATAGCTGTCGTTCACAGCAGCGCTCCCTCCCTTTCTTTTGTTTAAATTGGCTGCAGTATTTCTTGCTTAAGGGATTTACCAGAATGTGGCCATACCTGGGATTGAGCTAAAATCAGGATAAAGAACTGGGAATGGGAAGGCTATAAACTGACCACTGGGTGGGTAACATCATTCTTTCAACTCTTCAGAAAAACACATGCACACCATGAGCTCTGACTTTCAGAGGTGGAAAAATGAACAGAACATATGGTAAAGTTAAAAATTAATATTAATAAATGGAAAAGCTATTTCCCCAACAGACATTTCATTTTAAGATTGTTCTCTACTGGAATGATTTATTTGACTCTCTAATCTACTTGAAATGGGCAACAGGCTGAAAATTGTAAGGAACACTCAAAGCAGAGGCAAGAAAGCAATGACCATCATATCTAAGAAGTGAGTAGGTTCAAATTCTTGTTCAAAGGATACTTACATAGCTAGCTAAATAAAACTTTATTTCCCTCTACTCTGAGTCTCAAATTAAATAACATATAAGAAAAATGGTTAGACATATACAGAATCATTCTCATTTATTTGTGCCTTTATTTGTACCTTTATTCAATTGAAATGACCTTGAGAACGAAAGGAAAAGGACCCAAGCCCTGAAAAAACTAGGGCAGTTCTGTATGTATCTAAGAGTTTTGTAAGAGACTGTCAGATGCAGCACTTTTAAATTTAGCAATAAATACTATAACTAGACCAATTTAGACTTTTTTCTGTATCTAGAAGACATCTCATAATGGTATGAATCTGAAAAGAAGTAATGGAATCTTTGATTTTGTGGTTGTTAAGATACTTAATTTCAGCCTTCACTGAATCCATCAAACATGCTCCTCCCTGCCCTTCTTTCCACCTGTCTCCTTTTACATCATTATAAACAAAGATTTCAACAAGGTAGACAATTGTTCTTTCATAACATTCTTTTTATTGTTGTCCTAGGGTTTTCTGTTTGATAGTTTATGGCTAGTAACTGAAACTGATTGATTGATATGGCAATAAAAACGCAAAAGCAAGCAAGCCCTGGCCATTGCTCATTAAAGAGAGTTGTGTGAATGTAACACTGGTAACACACATTAGCCATAGTGATAGCTATGCTATCACTAATTAATTTATTCAACAAATGTGTTTATTCGCACCAAATGTGCTAGGCCAGCAGTATTTAAAGAATGGTCCAGGAGCCCCTGGGTGTCCCCACGGTCCTTTCATGGTCTCTGTGAGAATGATGCTCCCTTTTCACTCTCATTCTCCCACAAGCATACAATGGAGTTTTCCAGAGGCTACATGAGACTTAATGGCATCATATTTCTTAATGACATCATCTTAATGATATCTGTGCATGTGGATTCCTGTGTTTAAAATTTTTCTCAGTTGAAATTTTGAATACAGTGATCAAAAATTGGTAAATATAACCCACATAAAAAAACTCTTTGGGGTTCTCACTATTTCTAAACATGTAAAGGGGTTCTGAAATCAAACACTCTGAGAACCTCTGTGGTAGGCAACATATTAGTTAAAAATAATACAAAGTGGGTAAGATATAGATTTTCCTAGGCTGCTTCTTTCTGTTTTTGAATATGGTAGGCAAGGCAGGAAGAAATATGCCTATCATTTCCAGCCATCCATTCAGTTCATTCCTCTTCATTTGGGTTTGACTGCTGTGTTTATACAGCCAAATTCTACCTGTGCTCAGTACTTTAGAGTCAGTAGTTCTGTATAAAACCACTTGCCTTGTGAAGGACTATGCGAATTTGTATCTCTCAAGAACTGCATGCAAAATGGAAGCATCCATTTTTTCATTTATGAGACTCTGCTACTTGTTAGTGGTGACAATTGGCCAGTTGGAGGTTATAAGATAAATACTCTTACTACTTTAGTATGTGCTCTGATGGAAAACAAATAGAGAAATCAAAAAAATATTTAGATTACCACGTAGAAATATGTATTATACATATAATGAAATTTAAAAACTGGTGATTTTAGAATAAAAGAAATAAAAATAAAGTCCTAACAGTAGAGTTATACTTTTGATATTGATACACATTAGAGTTTTTTTTTTTTTTGCATCTTATAAATGTGACTTAAACCTTTCTTTTAAGGGCTCAGTTATACCTTGCCTTCCACAAGTGTTTATTTATCAGAGGTCTAGTGTGTATGTTAGGCATTTTGAATACACATATAAATAAGACATGGTCCTTGCTCTCAGAGAGTTCACAATTTACAAGCCAAAATGCATAGAAGCAGGGATGAAAGAGTATTTAACTCCACTCAGCATCACTTAAGAAAGTTGCCCAGAGAATGTACAGTAGGTATGGAAGATGAGAAAGGTATTCCAGACATAAGGAATTTCATGCATTAAGACATAGCTATGTTAAAATATTTGGTATATACAAGAAACAGCAAGTATCTATATGTTATGTGGGTAGTGGCAGGAAGTAGGTTAGAAATTTAAGGTGGGATTAGGTAATGAAGGGGTTCATTGGCCTTTCTAAATAGTTTGAATCTGACTTATTCATTCGCAAGAACTGCACACCCAAGGGTCTATGTGGTCCAAGCAAATAATGTGATAGTTGGATATTATGTAAGCCCCCTCCTTTGGTTTCACCACCACTTCCCCACTTGATGCATGTGCAGAGGAATATTTATCTACCATTCTAAAGTTGCAAAAGCAGCCCAGTAAGTAGCAACTGAAAACCCCAAATGTGGGAAGACAACGTGGACTTTGGTGAAGAACAATGTGAATGCCCAACCTAAAGATCGTTGCTACTTAGCTCCCATCTAGGTAGGGAAAGGGTCCAGTATTTCCAAACCATCTCAATTTAATAAGAAAAGACAGAAATATATATATGTAAAATGTCCTAATTTTTCAGTATCAATAAACTAAATTCTAATCTAATTATAAAATAAATTATAATCTCATTGGCATAGGCAATGAGAAATAATTGAAAGTTTTTAAACAGAATGACAACATGATGCATTTTTATTTCAGTAAAGCAGATGTGGAGGACAGATTGCAAAGAACAGAGGCTAACAACAGGAACCTCAGTTCTGGGGATGGTGGAAACCAATTCGCCGACAATAAGCACGAGGGCAAAGTCAGGATTCCATTCCCACATAAACCAGTTACATTGCTATTTTCCAGCAATGGCCTACATATTTCATCCTGGCAAGATCTTCCCACAGGTGCATAAGGGCTTTGTCCACAGAGTGAGCAAGGACTAGTTTTCTCATTGGCACAAAAAAGCTCTCAAAGCAGGCACCCACATAGTGGAGGGTCAGTAGATTTATCTTTATAAAGGATAGCTTCAGTATTGATTCCATGGCTCAGGTACCTTTGAAAACAACAGAGCAGATGCTAGCATGAAAGATGCTACCTAGATCGAGTTCATTGACATATTTGTTTTCCAGATTTAAACCCGGATATTGGCAGATGACTTTATCTGTGCCACATACTTGATGGCAGTATTCCAACAGAATGAAATATTTGAAATAAAACAAAAGTGCTTTTGAGTGCTGTGCAAAGTCAATGCAAATGGGACCTTGGCAAGGGTTTGCTCAGAAAGCTGCCCAAATTTCCCCCTCATTTCTTCCTTCCTTACTGGTTTGGGTAAATAACATATTTATGATTTTGTAATAAAATCTTCTAAATACTAAGCTCTTTCATATGTTCACAAGGTGTGGTAATCTTCAGAAGGACTGAAAATACCAGGACTTAGGCAAAGCCCTTAAATGGGACTGTGCCACTCTTGAGTTTCCTCCTGATGTTGTTCTCAGTTTCCAAGAGTCAGGGACATATGCAGTCTTTTGTTTAATTTTCCCTTTGGGAAAATATCCAGGCTGTGTCCATGCAAAGAAATTTTCCCTATTGAAATCATTTGAAATTTTGTTTTCAAACTCCTAATGAGTGGATTCTGTTGATTACATGGTCAGTTTGATTAGCCATATTGGTTTTTTAAATTGTCGAGAAAACAGGAGCTGCATTTGCCACTGCTAATCTTTGCTGTTGCTGTTTATCCCTGACCTGGCCTAACTCTTTCTCAGCTGAACACAAGGAGCATCAGACCTATGCAGGATACTTCTTGCCTCTCTGGACCCCAGCCTGCTGCAGTCTTTCAGGCTCTCAAACACTTATTTCCACGCCTCAGTTTTCTGCTATGTAAAGTGGGGATGACATAGTAGTTATCACAGGATGTTATGAGAATTAACTGAAAAAATGTGTGTAACATGCTTAAGAGTGTCCAGCATGTAGAAAATATTCTAAAAATGCTGACTATTATTACTATTGCCATTGTTGTTACTTCAGACAATAATGTTCGAAAGCGGATGTTAGCTAACTTAGACACTACAGTAAAAGTCCTAGGGAAACTGAGTCTTTGGCATTTTAGCAGAATTATTTGATAATATTTTTCTCTATCCCTTGCCCCAATCCTTGCCTGGTTCTCTACTAGCTGCATCTCTTGGTGCTTGCAAATTCTTTGTCCTGTTGAGAGATTAGGGGAATCTAATCTGGTACCCTGGCTATCCATTAGGCGGTTCTCTTATTCTGGAATCCTCAAAACAGGGGGCCTTTACTTAAACTACCCTGCACCTTATATTAGAATTACTCACCACTTGATTAACAACAGAGCCTGCACCTAAGCATGTCTCATTTTTGCCTATAATTCTGACAACATAACTTACCCCCATTTCTTGATATTTTTCTCAGGGTCATCTCCTATGTTTCACCTTTAAACATCATCTGTGGTCGTATATGTAAGTCTCTGACTACTTCAGCCCTAGTATTTTCCCTAAACTGCTATGACCCTCTCCTTTTGCTAAAAAGCACCTGTTTGTCCTTCCCTTATAAGAGCCCTTCCTTCAAGGCTAGTACCAGACTTAAATGTATTCCCATGTCCCTTGGGACAACTTTCACTTCCGATTCTGATTTTGCCAAGATGGGAGAGATAGGCTGGCTCTTTGATTTTGTATTACTGTTCTCTCTCAGGGAACTTAAGCTAATTCTGTAGCTTAGAGATGCTGTGTTCCACTCCCCCGCAAATAGGTGTACTTCAATACAATTCTGTCCCTAAGTACACACAGTCCACAAGTTTAAGGGCTCAGTCCTCCACAAGACTGACCTCACTACAGATGCCAGCCACAAGTCCTGGGGCCCACCTGCACATCTGACTGGGTATAAATTTGGGGGTTCCCATAACATCCTCAAGGGTCAATAATTCTAGAACTCTAGAACAACTCACAGGATTCACTGAAAGCACTATACTTATGATTACAGTTTTATGACATCGGATACATACAGGACAAGGCCTAGAAGGGTCCCAGACACAGAGCTTCCATGTCCTCTCCCTGGGGAGTCTAAGCACATCACCCTGCTGCCACATCAGGGTGCTCACCAACCAGGATGCTCCTCCAAGCCTCAATGTCCACAGTGTTTATTGCAGTTTTATTACATAGGAATGATTGAGTAGACAGTGGGCCATGTTATTGAACTCAATCCCCAGCCTCTCTCACTTCTTTGGACACCAGGTTGTCCCAGAGCTCTAACTCTCTAATCATGTGTTTGGTCTTTCTGGTGAGCAGCCCTCTCTTGAAGCTATTAATATCTAGAGGCCCACCGTGAGTCACCTCTTTAGCATAACAAAGACACTCCTGTAATACAGAAAATTTCAAGGGTTTTAGAGGCTCTGTGCCAAAAACTAGGTATATTCTTTATTATGCCAAAGAATATTTAAATTTACCAATGATTGTGCTTTCTGCCTAAATAAAAATATGGGACCACTCTCCTCGTATGGATTCCAAGCAACACCTTGATTCTCTTCTACCTTCAGGTGAGTTCCCGGTCACAAAATATCATGAAGACTGTCGGGGAGAGAAACTAATATATTTTCCCCTCCCATTGCAAGATTCATGGCTAAGGACCCTATGACAAAAGACAGATTAACAAGAGAAAAGTATAGAAATTTATTATATTTAATATAAGTTTTATGTGACACAGGAACCTTCAGAAATGAGACCCAAAGAAACAAGGAAACCTATTTGTGCCATGTTTGATGAAGTGGATGGTTGTGAAGGAGTGCGATTGGACAAGGGGGTATTATGTAATGGTGATAAAATGGGGAGACTTAGCAAGGCCTGTTTGTTAAGAATCTTCTCTGTGTCTCTGTATCTTCAGAGATAAGGACATTCCTTTCCTCCAGGTATAAGGTGGGTTTCAGAGGAAGGTCAGAGAATTCTTTTATGGCCTGTTTCAGGGGAGGGGGTCAGAAAAACCTTCCTGATTCTGCTGTTTTCTCAAATGCCAAGGTGCCACATTGTGTAGTGGCATATTCTGAGCCTCACCAAAACCTTTGTCTGCCTTCTGTATTCAAGATTGTTAAGCTCAGTTTCCCAGGAAACTGATCATCAGTCCCCAAATTATTAGTCACTCATTTTTCCATGAAGACTATTAGATTCTTTTGGGAATAGGACTCACAGTAGACTGTCTGAATAGCTCAGAGTTTCCTAGACACTTGCAGATTAAGATTCCTTTGGGGAGCTTGCTACACAGGCAAAACTTCTACTTAAAGCAGGCCGCTTGAATTCCTCTCATGCTAAACCATCAGGCAGAACTTCTAGATAGGACACTGTGGCCACTAGACAAGTGTCAGGATATCCGACACGGAAACCTAGCTTAAATCTCAGGGGTTTATGCAGAATACTATAGTCCGATGTGATCAGTCAGTTATGCTGTTACAGGATTAACAGACATTCCTTGATCACTCTCCAAAATGTATGTTATCTTATATCACCCATGTAGCTAGAAAAATAAATCCTTTTCTAATTTCTAACATCATGTGCTTATTTTGCCAATCCAGGAAAAGCTGGCTGCCTTTTTAGAAAATTAGTATCCAGAAGAATTTTTTTTTTTTTTTAATTTGGAATCTAGTTGCAGGTTGTTTTTACTCATTTGTTCCAATTCATATCTAGTGACATGTCTGAATGGTCCAAGGACCCCAGATGCCATTTGTTAAATAAATGATACCCCCTGACTCCAGAAGAATCAGTAACCTCATGTGTTTTAGCACTTAACTTTGGAAACACTTTGTTTACTCTGAGCTTCCATAGGATCGGGTTGACATATGAATGCTTAATCAAGCATTTAAAGCAAGCATAAATAACAGAGACTTTACATATGTAATATCCATAAGCTTCCAGACTTGTTTCAAATTTCTTATACTGGGACATCTAATATAGGTCATTTAGAACATACTTTAAAATGTAACACTTTAACCTATTTCTTAAAATGGCTTGGGGAAATTATTCAAAATGCAGTATGTAACTCTGGTGATAATAAGCAGATGTTTTGTATATTTGCATAATTCTACTATGTATTTGCAGAACTCTAGAGTTAAATGGAATTATCCTGTGCAGTTTCAGAAACATCATGCAATTCTTCTTCCTTCCTTCCTTCCTTCCTTCTTTCTTTCTCTCTTTCTTGCTTTTTCTTTCTCTTTTTTCTCTCTCTTCCTCCTCCTCTCTCTCTCTTTCTTCTTGCTTTGATAAAGATAAAAAATGTGACTGGTAAAAACCTGGATTTTCAGCATTGAGGTCATAGATATATACCATTAAACAAAAA
The DNA here is from genome assembly GCF_041146395.1 of Eulemur rufifrons. Lineage (NCBI taxonomy): Eukaryota > Metazoa > Chordata > Mammalia > Primates > Lemuridae > Eulemur > Eulemur rufifrons. The sequence goes on from NC_090985.1 coordinate 46,708,001, forward strand.
TGGAGAATAAAAAATATTAGGAATGAACACTTTAACAATTTCCTGCAGTGCTGAAATCACAGAAGTATAAAATCTTAGAATTGGAAGTCTCCTTGGCCTTTTACTAAATGCAGAAATTTCTTCTATAACAAAATCAAACTAGTTCCAAACTTTGATTTGCCTCTGATAACAAAGGTTAACAATTGAATGAATGGGAATATATTTTTACCTCTTAGGGTAGAAACTTATTCAATAAGTTTTGTCCAGTTGATTTTTTTTTGTAGACTGGAATATTTTCATTAATGCAGTTATGAAAAATAATTATTTTTATTTGGAAAATTGTGCTTGTCCTATTTGTTTTCTTGCATTTAAAATGACTGCCCTTATCAAATCTGGCTCTAGTGAATTGTGAAACTAAAGTTTAAGGAAAAATGATATCTGTAAATAACTCATTTTACTATGTGAAAGGAATTAAATTTGCACAAAATTTGGAAATCTGACATTTGTAGGACATAACATGAATTTCCAATAAAAACAGTAGATGTATCCAATGTAAAGAATCAAGTAATACTTCTGTCAAAACTGCTATTTATATATTTTAAAAGAAATACTAGAAAAAAATATCATATATGTAGGAGAGACTTTTGTAATAATAAAACATGAACATAGACACTTGGGAACCTGTATCAGTGCAGATTAAAACTATGGAGAAACAAACGCCCCTTCCTCCCAACCCCACCCTCACACAGCAGTTTAATGTTCGTCCATTCCATTTCATATATATTTATTTTATTTCATTGTGTGTTTAGTATGTTGTTAGGTGCTGTGAAAATTAATATGTAACTCCAAGGATAGACTAATGATTATTGGCCATCTACTCCCAAGCAAGCCCTGCTAGGTGCCTCACATGAATGTCTTGTTATTCTCACTTCAGGCAGTTGAGAACCAGTGAGATTAAGGCACATGATTGGGGCACACAGCTGTGAGTAACAGGGATGTGTTTCTAACTGAGGTCTGTTGGATTATGAAGACGTTTTTGCACATTATTGTGCGACATTGTCCGTGTTCAAAAGGGGCTCAAAACCCTGCTGGTGACATCACAATCACACATGAAGCCATCAAAGGTACAATCAGATTAAGTGCCAATATGAATGGGATTGATAGATATGCTAGCTCATTGAAGAAAAGGAATTTTGATGAGATCTTTATATATTTAACTTCCATGTGTCTCAAATTCACTTTTTAAAATCATAATTTTTATAATTTCTTTTTCATTAAGATTCTCAATGTAGAATATCTGGCACTAAAGAAAGACACAAAGCAGAAAAAATAAATCACTCATTATCCCGCTACTCAGCAATACTGCTGATAACATTTTGTGGTTATCTTATATCTTAATCTGAGTATGTCTACGGAACTATGGAGAACATTTTGTCCACCAGAAGTTTTGCAAGACAAAAACGGTCAAAACAATAGAACAGCTGTGTAAGGCAGGGCAACAAGGAGTCCTGGAGTTGCTAGCCCTACTAGGGTGACTTGGAAAGCCTGGAGGGTGAGAGAGGAAGTCACTTTTGGCCAGGAGGTCAGGTGGCAAGGTCATGGTAAGGAAAAGAAAACGAATAGGCAAGGAGGGTGGAACAGAGAGTTTGGGGCATGAAGAGAGGGAGAGTTATGTTTAGCTCCTACCCTGACTGGGGAGCTCTGGACAAAGGGAGAAATATCTAAAGAGGAGTGATAATAAGCTTTGCAGAGTCATAAACATGCAACAAGTCTGTATTAGCATTCTCCAGAGAAATAGAAGCAATAGGATATGTGTACATATATGTATGTATATGTCCATATAGGTACATGTATGTGTGTGTATACATACACACACAGAGAAGAGGAGAGAGAGAGTGGGGTCGGGGAGAGACACTGATATTTAGGGAACTGGCTCCTAAGATTGAGGAGGTTGGCAAGTCCGACATTTGCAGAGTGAGACAGCAGGCTGGAGACCCAGAGAAGACTTTATGTTACAGCCTAGAGTCCAAAGGCAGTCTGGAGGCAGAATTCTTTCTTCCTCAGGGGACCTCTTTAAGGCCTTCAAACTGATTAGATGAGGCCCACCCACATTAAGAATGGTAATTGCTTTACTCAAAATTGACTGATTTAAAGGTTAATCTAGCCTAAAAAAATGACCTTCACAGTGTCATCTAGACTGGTGTTTGCCTAAATATCTAAGTACTGTGGGCTAGCCAAGTTAACACCTAAAATTAACAATCACAACTTCTTCCAGATAGTTTTTGAATGAAAGTTGCCTTTAGAACCTGAACTACATCAGGCACTGTACTAAGTGCTGGTAATAAACAGATGTATAAGAGAAACAAGGTCCTGCTTGCAACGTGCTTACCTTCTTAAGAAACAAGTCAACACATAAATAAACCAGATTTTACATTGTGAGGATGGAAATGAAGGAAACAAACAGGGTCCCGTGATGGAGTTTATGAGCAGGCTTCTAGGTGGCTGCAACTTCAGTCACTTATTTGATAGTGACCCAGGACACATGCGTTTATACTCCAACCCAGTAGTAAGCTGACAGTTCACTGAAGTAAAAGTGTCATTAAACTCTCTATTTCTTCTTCTCATGTGTGTATGTGTGTGTGTGTGTGTGTGTGTGTTGAATACATTGCGGTTATGACCATTAATTGATTTGACTCTCACACGTGCGTTAGCAAACTCTGTGCTTTATCTGGAGTGGTGAGGGAAGATCTTTCTGAAAAGGTGACATGTGAGGGGAGCCTAAGGAGTCAACCAGGACAGGACAGCCAGGGTGGTGGAGGAAGAAAAGCCAGTGAGGTGAGGTTGGGGCTGGGCTGGAGCCAGATCACGAAGACTCACTTTTAGTCTATGTACAATGAGAAACAATGACATGCTCTTGAAAGGTTTTATTTAGATAGTGACATCATTTAATTTAGTTTTTTAAACAATTGCTCTGCTTGCTGTGTGGAGCAGGACAAGAATGGGAGCTGAGAGCCTCATTGGAAATTTACTGCAGGGTCCATGTGAGAGGGTAATAGTAGGGATCATGATGGGAAGTGAACAAAGGCAAGTATTGTATAAAATTTAATGGCCTCCAGTGAGAAACTCTGAGAAGACAAAGAAAAAAGGAGATATCTAAAATATTGGATAATATCTAGTTAATTCAATTATCTAATTTGTCCAGTGCCAATACACGTTAATGTATTAATGAAGGCTTCAAAGATTCTTCTTCCCTCAAACTCCAAGCTCCAAGTTACAAAAGGCCTAAATCCTTTTGAAAATAAAGTAACCTAAAGCTTGTAAGGATAATTCAAACTAGCAAGTGAGAGGAGAATGGAGGGGCAGATATTTTGGGACCTCCCAATTGCCAAATAGATGATTCTTTGTTCACAATACAGTCATGAGTCACTTAATGATGGGGGTACATTCTGAGAAGTGCATTGTTAGGCGATTTTGTCATTGTGTAAACATCATAGAATGTACTCACATGAGCCTACGTGGTATAGTCTAAAACATCATAGAATGTACTCACATAAGCCTATGTGGTATAGTCTACTACACATTTAAGCTATGTGGGATAGCCTATGGCTTCTAAGCTATAAACCTGTACAGCATGTTACTGTACTGAATACTGTAGGCAACTGTAACACAATGGTAAGTATTTGTGTATATAAACATAGAAACAGTACAGTAAAACTAAGGTATTATAGTCTTATGGGTCCACTGCTATATATTTTGTTCATTGTCGACTGAAACATTATGTGGTTGATGACTGTACATATAAAGCCGGCATTGATGATGATATTTTATTAAAGGTAATAGGGAAAAGTAGCTTTATTTCCTAGAAATAATTTTGATTTTTCTATTTGAGAGGTCTCTTTCCTTCTTTTCTCTTGAGAAGTCATTACATTAGATCAGTTTCTCAATATCAATGGAAAAAGACAAAGCTCAGTGTAAAATTATTCTAGTGTTGAAATGATTATCCAGGAAGAAGCATTTCTACTTACACTGTCATTAAACTAGTGTATATTATAGATGACCAGATGTGTACATCTGTGGGTGCATAGATACTATATTGGAAAATGAGAAAGAAATTTGAGTTTTCAGCAAATAATGCAGAATGAGCTTTGCTTTTTGCTTAAAAAGCCATTGTAAAATGATTGTGAAAATGTGATATGCAAAGTTCTCTATGATTATTGTTCCTTGGCCACTGACTTCATCCACTGCTGGATTATTGAAACAGCATCCTAGCTGGCTTCCCCATCTTAAGTATCTCTGAATCATCCATTGCACTGATATCGAGGTTATATTTCAGGAAAACAAAGTGCCAGATCCTTGCCTTCGGGATAAATTCTAAAAATCCTTAAAGTTTTGCAGAGTTGATGCAATATTAGATATTGTATGCAAAACATCCAACCCGTATCAACATGTTCAATAAGTGGTAGATAATGTTATGATGGCTACTTTTTAAAGAATAAAGCAATATTCTATTGGTTTATAAATGTATTGAGGACCTAGGCAGTTCTGGCACAGGGGCATTCAAAACTTTCCTTAAAAATATTAGAGGATAGTTATAATTAGTATGCATGAATGCATTCAAAGTCTGAAAGAAATTAATCTGGGCTTTGGAAAACCAGGGAGTTAAAAAAGCAAATAATGTTTTAAAATTAATCTGCAAATGAAGTAGGATCTAGCCATTACTATTCATGGCTGTGACATTGGAAAAGCTGGAACATTTTTTTTTCCAACTAATAGTTTTTTTTTTTTTTTAATTTATATGTAAGGTTGCCTGTGAGATCACATTATTTTAATGGTTGTCATTATTATTATCCATTTAAATACAGAGGAATTTAGTTTGAAGAGAATCTATAACCTTTCTTTATTTTAATTCACATTCTGTACAGGAAAACCATGACTTGCAGGTTCAAAGGAGAAAGCCTTTAAAAGGGCTTGTAAAAGGCCTCATAGGCTTCTTGGACATCAAATAGCTCAGCAAAACAGCATTATGATGATTTAAATGTAAATGAATTAGAAACATATGGATCACATTCCCTTGGAAATACACATGGGTTTGGAAATTAAGGGGGGAACTGCCTGACAAAATGTACTGCACTTGGCTTAGCACAAAATGTTTGAATAATCGGTTGAATTTTTTGCCAGATCTTGAAGGCCATGGGTTTTTTGTCCTATGGCTATTTTTACAAACCCCATGGGTCTTGAGGTTCCTTGGCTTTGAGAGTTGTTACCCCTGCAGCCTTGCTGCTCTGCTCTTCTCCACACCGGGCACTCGAATGTGCAGTTATTAAAGAGGAACCAATTTTGAGGGAACGGCGGGCATCAGGAGGATGTTGCTGATTTTTTTTTCTCTCTTCCTCATTTTGTTTTCTGCATTTCCCTTTTCTCCATTCCTTTCCCTTTTCTCTTTTCATCCTTCATTTCTTCTTTATTATTTCTTTTCCTTATCCCTACCTTTTGTTCTTACTCTGTTAAGCCTGGGAATGGATAAAAACAGCATGCTTGTAAGGCAAAGCTTGTAAGGCAAAGGTGGAGGAATGAATTATCCATTGTCTTATAATTTTTTTTCTTCAGAATTACCCACTGTAAGTTCCATCAGAGAATGGAAAAGTTTGGAAGCCTTCCTCTCTAGGTCGCTTAACTTTCACCATGGCAAAAGGGCCCATGCTTGGGCTTATTCTGTTGTGTTTTAAGCATTTTAGAGTCTCTTGAAAATAGCATCACCTCAGTTCAGCTAATTTTACAGGACAATTTATCATTATTAATATCAATCCCAGGTATAATGAATTAATTTCTTTAAAATGGGTTGACACACAGAATATCAGAGGCCGAAGGCTAATTCATTGCTGCCCAGCCTGGGTGAAAGCAGGTGTCATAGTAACAGGATCTGGCTTTTGTATTTTATACAAAATATACTGCCTCTTGATAAGCAGCTACAGAATTGATAGTTAAACCTATCCGCATGGATTTGCTTCCCATATGGAACTAATTGCCTCTGGAATAGTTAAAGCCAAAAGATCTCTACAATTTCAAAAGCTTCTCTTATCTTTCCTCTCCTATGGCTGTTGACAGCAGCAAAACACATCTATCCTCATTTATTATAGTGGTCTCATCAAGTAAGGATGTGTTGATGGGGGCTGTTACAGAACCAGATGGTCCAAGTTGATCTTTTATGTTTTCAGCATTCCCCCTCCTCAGTTTTAAAAGTCCAAGCAAAGATTGTCCTGCACTTGGGCTGATATTTCAGCATCTCTACCCTTAAAGGACCCAATGTGGTCCCTTACTGGTCCCAAACAGGGTCCCCTGAAGGTCTGAACATTTGTTTCTGTGTCCTTTAACCCTGTCTCATAAGACTTCACTCACTTTACCTCTTTTGGTGCTATCGGAGGCTGAGGAATGATGTCTGAGTGTCTGGACCCTGACAAGAGGTCCTTTTCTCTTCTGCCTCAATTTTCCACCACAGGACTACCTCTATTTCTTTCCCAAAATGCATAGGCCAGAGACCTCTAAATTCTAAATCTTGACAACTAGTAATAATTCTCTCTCTCTCTCTCTCTCTGTCTCTTTGATCGAGATCCAGAAGGGAGGGCTTGACCTGATGTTTCTTCTCTAACCTCTGAGGAAAATAGTGTGGAGATAAACAGTTGTTCCCATTGTCTTGATTGTCATTATATCAGTTAACATTTCTGGAACATGAACCTGTGCTAGGAATAAGCACGTTAGATGTATGAACTTATTGATTCCTCTCAACCACCTTAGGAACATTATCATCTCATGCGATAGAGAAAGAAACTGAGGTACGGGAGATAAATTGTCTGGTGGAATCTTCAAGTCAAGAACAAGAGTCCTCAAGTTTATAAAGGCCAAATGCGTAGGAATGCCATAATGCAACAGGCTCTCACCTACACCTACATCCTTAGCATGTCTCTCCTCTCCCCAGATCCCAGAATAAGTGGAAAAACTTTCAGAGAGAGAATTTTAGCCACAGGAGCCTGAAATCATGAATATGAGAAAGGATGCTGAGGCAGGGGAAATTATCTCTCTGAGACACCTCTGGCCTTGCTACATTGGAAAAATAACTTACAACTCTGGCTGCAGTTTCCTCATCTGTGACATGAGGATGAGTGCCTTCATCCTAAGATTATTGTGAAGATTAATACGTAATTCCTAGAACAGTGTCAGTTATTAAGTCAGCCCAATGAAGAGATGCCAGTTATGATATTTTTAATATTATCCTACCAAGGAATGTCCCCAAATGCTAGGACATGCATTGTTTCATTTGGGAAAGAAATAAGGTAATGGATCACTCCAAAGATGTACATGTAGTCGCTTACTGGAAATTTCCCTCTTAGTAACCCACCTCTTACTGCATGTACCCAAACCAATTATTTTTTACATCAAACCTACCAATTCTTTTGCATAACTTATCTTGTTAGTGGTACCAGTGTATTCTAGTATAGTAGTCAAAGTGAGAAATCTTGGAGTTGGCCTTTGTTTTGCAGCTCATTAACAACTAGTCATCAATTTCTCTTGATTCTACCTCCAGAATATCTTTCAAATGCCTCTCCCTTTGTTCACGGCCACTGCCCCGGCAGAGATCATTTGGATAGCCATCAAGCAGTCATCTCCTCCGTCTCCTCTCCATTCCACACAAAGTGCCACAAGAGCATTAAAAAAAGAAAAACTCAGGTAATGTTATTCTTATGAATAGCTCACCATTTCTAGAGAGTGAATTTCAATCCTCTTGGTATGTACAATATTTCTGTCTGCCTTCTCATAAATACACCATGCATATATTTCCATACCTCTAGGCCAATGGCCATACTTTGTCCTTTATCTGAAAGATCTTTCCAAGAGGAGACTAAGCCTTTCTAAGCTTCCGATCCTTAACCTCCTCAATCCCTCACTCTGAAAAAAAATTGTACATAGCTCAGAGCAAAGGTTGTTGTGAGAACAAAGTGAAAGGATGGATCTAATGCACTTAGCGCAGAGTTGACCTTGCAGTGTGACCTTGGGTAATTTATTTAACTTCTCTGTGCTTTAGTTCCACTTATATAAGGTAAGGACAGTACCTACAGCCCAGAAATATCATGAGAGCTGAATTAACAAGCATATTTAAAATGCTTATGACAGGACTTCTTATTCCTGTCTTATTTTTCTCATTATTTCTCTAGTTCACTTATAAAATACCACTGATGCTAATTTGTGCTACAGAGTGAGAAGGGTTTTGGGGGAAATTTATTATAATTTATAATGTACATTTTATACATTCTGAAAATAACAGTGCATTAGAACAGTGTATTTTAAGGCAGAGCCCAAATGTCATTGTCTCGTGAAGACATCCCCAAGCTCTCTGCTTTCCTGTGGACCACTCTACTCCTATCTCCTGTTTCCTAGGCAGTTTGCCCATATTTATAGTATAGCACTGTATTGCATGATATAAGAATTATCTGGGTATGTGTCCGTGTCCCCATTAGAATGTGAGCCAGGAGTGCGTGCCATGTTCACTTTTGATGTCTCCACAACCCCCATTACCCCTTCTGCCACCCCCAGATGCCTCCTCTGTGCCTGACAACGATTAGGCATCCCATAAACATTGACTGAATGCATTCTGAATTGGGTAATGAGCCATTGTCCCACCTTTGCGGCTGCCTTCACAAATACCTAAGGTTTAATTTGGGACTGTGGCCATGTTGGATGAGCTTCAGAGACCAGAGTGTTGTCACAGCAACAGGGACCCCATGAATTTGGCTCCTTAAAACATTTTGACAAGAAAAATGTCTGGGTTTCAAGATACCTGAGGGCTTATTCCTTGTTTTCCTCAAACACAGTCAGGCTTTCATGTGGTCTTACACTTGCTTATTGATACCCAGTATTTTTCTTGTTGGGCCAAATTCGGCAACATATTATTTATTTGACACTGTGGTAATCCATTCAATTGGATGGAAAAGAACATATTAGTCAAATGAAACTGATGTCTGGTAGCCATGCACACTCACCCAAATAATCTGCCCCTGGATCCCGTTCACGGGCCGGGTCTCCAGCTGCCTGACACCGAGCCACATTCTCGCTTGGGGATTTATTTTCCCTGGCCCTGCTGGGACACTAAAACCAACTTTCCAATTCAGCCTCAGCCTCAGACTCCAACCCCGGGACAATAGCAATACTGTGTGATGACTACCGAGGACAGGCTAAGAGGGATGACTGTTTTAATAGCACTTTATGACTCCTCAAGACGTACTGGAAACATCACCACAAGGAGAAAAAGGTATTCGCCAAGGAGAGGGGACGCCTCTGTAGTCAGAATCTGAGCTGGAATCAAAACCACAGACAGAAATAGGGCTGAGGTCCTACAGTGTAAATTCCAGGAACCGGGGAGGAAGCTTGAGGACAAGGCCATCGGGGCTTTCAGAAATGTGCTAATTGTGCAATATTCACAACTTAGTGCGGGAGAAATGATAAAGTCACAATGAAAATGAGTGACTAAATCCACTATGAGTGGCTAATGATTTAGGGAATCTTCAAAACCTGTAGAAATAAAGGAAGGAAGCATTCAGCAGCATCACTCTCACTACTGTTTTTCCATTTTTCCATGTTTTCCCTTGTTAGCATTTGTGCCCTTTTGAGATCTCTCTCTTTCTCCTTCCTTTTAGAATAGTAAAGCACAGTAAGTCTATAGAGTTTTTTCATAGGATCCATGTTGTGCTTTGTGGTATTTTTATCTCTGACCAAAATATAAAATATGGGTATATACACCTAGAAATTCATTGATCAAATTTAGCTTTCACATTGGGTGACCAGAAAGGTCAAGTCTAATTTTATGTTTTGATTCTGAACTATAAGCAGCATCTGAAATTCATTTTTAAAATGGCCAGGGAATAGAGTAGGATCCTGGTAGAAGAATTCTCACTTCTTCTGAGCCAAGAAGAAATATCTAGTCTTTAGCCAAAGGTCAGCAAGTGACTTTTTCAACCTGTGTTTGGCAGGGATGTTAATATTTAGGATTTCTCACTTAGTCAGGTCAAGTCTGAGGGGATGTCCTAACTAATATGTATGAGGAGCCCTGCCATGCCAGGGCAGGCTGCCAAAAGTTGTGTATTCATGCAAACCCAGTGGCCTCCTGGAAGAAACATGGTCAGACTTACCATTATTACCCAGAACCAAGATTCTTGAACAATGAGAACAAAGGCTGCCTTAAGCCTGGGAGCTTGTAACCTTATATGGCAAGGAACCCATTCTGGAGTAAAATTTAAAAAACATGCCAATGAAAGTACATATATTTCATGCCATGTATCAAAGACAATCAACTGGCTCTTTCTTCCTGGAGTCGTGTTAAGGACAATTCAGAGGCTTTATGAAGACCCTGTGGCAATATACCATTGTCAATAAGCAACACCTGCCATTGCTTAGGTGTGGGTGCATGGGTTTCAGATTGCCTCAGTGGGAGAAAGAGAAGAAATTTTGAATGGGACACTATGTGGTGCCACTCAAATGGGATCTGCTCAGTCTGGGAAACTATCTCCAACTTTTGTGAGAGAGGAGGTTGTAAGAAACTGCGCAACTTAGTCATGTGTTATAGTAGAAAACCTGAAAGAATACCTTTTGGGAGCCTACTAAGAAAGTATAAAAACAATAGGGAGAGAGATCTGCCCACTTTTATAGAAACACTGTCCCTAGAAACCATGCAAGCCAGCATCCCAGCAAAGGGAGAGCCATGCAGCCACCAATGAGCAAAATGGCAAGTCAATTCTTGGCTTAAATAAGAGGGACTGACAATTTAGAATTAGACATAACAGCAGAGGCAGAAACAAGATACTCAAGAGAGGGAGCAGAGGCCCACTGATACCTGTAATTTAAAACTGATAGTTAACCAAGGAGATTGCTTGAACTACCCAAGTTTGTCTGGGTCACCATAGTATTTATCCTTTGTCTAGCACATTTTATTTTTTATCCTTTCATATTGGCTTACATTGTCCAATGTGATGGCCTCTAGTTACATGTGGCTTTTAAATTTAAACTTCTTAATGTGAAATAAAATTAGAACTTCCATTCCTCAGTCATACTAGCCACATTTCAAGGGCTCAACAGACACGTGTGACTAATGGCTACCACGTTGGACAGCACCATGTAGAATGTTTCTATTATTATGGAAAGCTCTATTGGAAAGCACTAATGTAGACCATTGGAAGAGAGGGAGTCCTAGTTTATGGAGCTACCTTTGTAGGATTAAGAAGAGAATAGCCTGCTCTAATTACTCAAAGTCACTCCTCCTTCTATTTGTTTATGCTTTTTGGCCATTTCTGGACCCATTCTCAATGCTGGACACATGTAATTAATAGTGAATTGATGTGGACCTTTTGTTGCTCTGAAAGGTGTTTGGTGAGGTAGATGGTTAAATGTACCATTGGAAGGGTGATTTGGGAGATTGCCTATGGGTGTCTGACAAGTCAGAGAGCATTAAGCCTGTCAAGAATCTTGTGATCTAGGTATGATTCTAGGAGTTGATTTCTCTTATCTCTGTTTTTCTCAATGACTCTTCAAGGTGGGCACTTTCATTCCTTTTTAACAAATGAGCATATTAAAATGTAAGAAACTTAAAGACAGATACCTAGGAAATGGCAAAGCAGTGATGTGAACACAGATCTGTTTGACTGTAATCCTCGACTTTTGTTATAGCATATTTCCTACTAAGAAGATAAGTACAGAAATCATTATAATGTAAGATAGAACATCTCTTTGTGCCCATGTATATCCATTGTTTAGCTCCTGTTTATTAGTGAGTATACGTGGTGTTTATTTTTCTATTCCTGAGATACTTCATTTGGGATAATCATCTCCAGTTCCATTCCAATTGCTCCAAAAGACATTATTTCATTCTTTTTTGTAGTTGAGTAGCACTCTATGGTGTCTGTGTGTGTGAAATCACTGTGGTTTCATAGTTTCTGTCTGTCTTCAAAGCTGCTGAAGTCATGTTGTGTTGTGTTATATCACTTGGAAGTCATTAATGACACAAGGTCATTGTTTTGTGAGATTACACACTCCTAGTTTTGAATTTAATTTATTTGTTTACTTCGATTGGTTTTAATTAAAAAATGTTCTTCCAAACTACATTACCATACAGCAAAATGTGCTTGAAAAGTCATCCTTTGCCTTCTCTTCTAAAAACTACATAAGCAAAGAAGAGATTGTTTCATTTTGGAAAACATGTTTTGTCTTATTTTGTTTACTGTTTCCCACTTTATTTTCTGCCATCTTTGGAAACTTTATGAAGCATCAGGGTGACACTAGACTCTTTAAGGATGTCACCAGGACCCTGACATTTATAGAAGTGCTGTCCAAGAAGCAAAGGCAGGAGAGGAAGGATGATTCAGACTGCCTGTTACAGGCTCTTTGAAATCCACAAGTAATGTTTTACCATTCAGGTACTATATTAATAAATGATTGCCTCTCCAGTAGTTTTACTTTGAAAGTATTCATCATTTTCCATCTGCTGACAAAGACTAAACTTTAAGTATTAAAAAGTAATAAATGTTGAAACAGCTGTAACATTTCAATTTTGCCTATATAGATAATAATCTTTTGTATATTTTAATACATCACTAATGAAATTTTTAAACAAAGCTTCACAGTGTATCTGCTTGCTTAAAGGAGATGCTGTGAAGTATTATTTAAGACTATTTTTCTTTTTGCAACACCTTCATATGTTATCAATCAAAACAAGCATAAAATTTAAAAAATATTAGAATATAATTTCTCCCATATAGCATATTTTCAAGGAAGGTTTCATATATATGTATTTTTTTCTTGATTTATAGATATTAATTTCAGTCCATCAAGAAAGAAGATATATTCCTTAACTTAAACAATAGGTTACAGCATAATAATATTCATAAATAAATACTTTGAATATTTCCTATTTTATGTCATAAGTCAATTCTCAAAGTAACTATTTGAACTAAATAACTTGTTCTTAAATATTGATGTTTCTGTTATTCTCTCTTTCTAAAAAATTCCACATTTACTATGTACTACATACATGCTCAATATTTGGGACATTTTCAAAAATCTCTGTTTTTATTTATAAAACATTTGTTCATAATATTATAATTAGAAGCATATACACTGGAGCCTTTCTTTGAAAACTTTTCTTTTTTTAATCTTTCAACGCAGAGAAAACTTTCCATCACCTCCTTTGCTTTAAGCTGGACAATTTGAAGGACTCAATTTTCGATGTCATCTGTATCAATTATCCCACAGAAACATGTATGAATTTCTTTTATTCACTAAATAGATGGAGTTGGCTTTTTTTCATGTAATTTTTCACATCTCACGGTTAGTAACCTTGCAAAGAAACACACATTTATACAGCTGTCACTAAGGTAGTTTCACTTTTAATCTACAGCACGTTAGTCTTCCAGTTTCACTGAACTCTAATGCAAGTTTGGGTAAAGAAATCTATGGGTTTCTAAGGTCATTTCTATATGTGCATTTTAATGTCACTTCAAACTTTTGAGACATAAAACTGAAATCTCCATTTTCCTTCCCAGTCTTGCTCTCATCCTAACTTCACTGTTTCTACTGCCAGAGCCAACATTTTCAATTTCCAAGCTATAAACTGGGTGACCAACTTTCATTTAGAGGCCTTGCTCTTTTCCCATATCTGGAGAGTCTCTATATACCTTTTGTTTTCTTGCTATGCTTTCTAACTCCACATACCCACTGCAATCCTAGTGCCTATCACATCAAATATGTACCTTGTCAATATCTTTCTATCTGCTTTCTCTGCTTTTAGTTTATTTTCCACCCTTCCCCAGTTCATCTCACCAATCAAATGCATGCAAAGCTATGTAATGCATCTCCCTAAAATACCACTCTCTTGTTCCTCTCTTGCTCATAGCCCTTTAATAATAGTGTCAACTTCAAACCCTTTGGACAGGTCCCTCTAAAGACTTTATTGCATACTCTACTTTCTTATGTAATATTAGTAGTAACACTAATATTTACAGAAGGGACTTTTGAGTCTTTTTATTCTGCCAGGCACTGAGCTAAGTGCTTTAACTACATAATCTAATTTAATACTTGCAACGACCAGGTAGTAAATACTATTATGTCCATTTTTCACACAAGAAAACAGAAACTCAGATAGATTTGAATAACTTATTACACAAGGTTCATGATCATAGGGATAGAATTTATAACCAGAGCTTTACGTAAAGCTTATGTTCTCATGCAACACTTTATAATGCCTCCCACAGACCTTTGTCTTCAACCAAACAATTCTATCACATTTTCTTAAGCATGCCTTAGAGCTTTTTGCCAATGTTCTTTTCTATTTCACACCATTGTTCCTGGAATGCCATTCCTTCTGCTCAGTGAATTATCATCTATTTTCAAAGCCCATCACAAATCTTCTTTTTTAAAATCTAATCTAGCCACCTTATCATGAGGGTGGTTATATCTTATTGAAATTCCTGGATATACTATTAAATTTGTTAATTAATTTTCTATTGCCCCATGGATTTACTGTTGCCCTATGGTAGTATTGATACATTTTTGTTTGAATTTATTTTTTGCATGCTGTTACATTATAGTGTTTCTCCAACTATACCATCATTAGCTTTACTTCCCTACAGTTTCTTGGGTATAGTAGGAGATAGATAAATATTTGATGATTTGATGATGAAATTCAATCAGATTTGAACTGTAATTGCAGACACAATTTAAACATTCATCAAACAGGAAAAATATATTGGTAATAAAATTTGCGGCATAAAGATGAATTCTAAAATTCATAGTTTTTGTAGTAATGTAAGGATCTTTACAAGTCAGTGAGAATAAAAATATATTTAGGAAAAAGGTTTCAAAATCTGTGAAGAGGAAGTCAACAAATATTAAACAATAATTGGTAGATCAAAGAGAAATTTTCTTTGTATTGCTCTTAGGCTGCTTTTAGGATGTAATTTACACTAAATCCAAATTGCAAGGAGAAAGATGACAACTTCCCTTACTTTATCCCCAACATACTTGACTGTTAAATCTCTATCTCACTCTCAATTGAAATCAAGGAAAACTATTGATGGAAGATTCCTTCTACATTCCGAGTCTAACCTCTTATACATTGGAGAAAACATCTATGAAATGTCCTGGCCCTGTTGTGATCACGTCATGCTGTCTGTCCTTCAACTTCTATCTGAATACCTCCAGGAATAGGCAACTGAGTACTTTTGCATTAGCCCAGCCAATTGTTAGGCATTTGTAATTGTTAAACAGTTCTTTATGATAACAAGCTTCAATCATTCTCTCTACAACATTGCCCCATTCTTCCTCATTCTGAACAGCAAGGTTTTACATTATATAAGATAAAATAAACCTTCTTGAGTTTTCCCATTGTGGCTCCTTTAATTATTTGAAGAGAGCTTTTCTGTCTCTTCCTAGTTTCTCCCCTCCACACTCCCTAACCCCCGTCCCAGGAAAATTCTCTAGTTCTTTGAGCCAACAGTCTTTTAACTTAGCTTCCAGATGTCTCACCATCCTTGGCCTTTCTCCTTTGGATATTCTCCTCCGTCTTGAGAATACAATAAGCCAGATGTGGCCCTGAGGAGGGCAGAAAACCCTGAAACCATAACTTCTCTTGCTTTAGAAATGCTATTTCTGTCCTTGCAGCCTAAGTTTGCATTAGGTTTTAAAACAGTAGCATTATACTCCTGGCTCCTACTGAATTTGTGGTCTAAAGCCCTAGGCTTTTTCTTTTTCCCTAGGAAGTGCAGTCAAGCCATGCACCTCTCATCCTGTCCTTATGTAATTAATTTTTTTGAAACTATGTGCAAGGCCTTTCCTTTATGCTTTTGTGCCTTTTATCTTGTTAGACCCCAGAAGTGCATGATGGGACAACAGAGAGAAAACCACAGATTCGTGGCTGCCCTGAATGCTGAGAATCTGGAATGGCTCTGATGAATTATAACAGGAGTTCCACTCAATAAACCCCAAACCCCATGGATATTAAAAACATAAAAACAAGCAAACTGAAAAGAAATCCCCAAAAGCCACTTACTGGTGGGAGCTGCATTTGACCTTAGTAACACTATGGGAAAGTGAGGAGGGAAAAATATCTAAATTCTCGGTGGTTGAGGCCTCCCAGTAGGACAGTCTTTCAGTCTCTGACACTTTCTGCCTTAATTTCATTTAGTGGGAGACCTAGTATAATAGATGGGGAGGTATTTAAACATATGCAGAGTTTTCAGGGCTTCCCCTTCTCTGCACCAATTAACACCTGTTCAACAGCTTTCCCTTTCCTCCATTAGCACGCAAATTACCTTTGCCTCCACACAGTCCAAAACTCAAAGGACTTACAACTAGTTGTACTCTCCAAGCACTTCTTGTTTCCTAGAAACAATTCTCTCCTCACTGGAGGACTGGGAAAAAACACCTCTCTTCCAAATGGCAAGATCATTGATAAAAGCAGCCGTTTTCCCAACATTTATGTGAATCTCCATGTTCACAGTTTCTTATTCCTCCCATCTATTTTCCTTTATTCTATTTGTGATATTTTTGGTTTGCTTTGTTTTGGGATTGCCGCAAATGCTGTTGGTACCTGTATTTGGTTCCTAGGATTGCCACAAACTAGGTGGCTAAAACAACAAAAATTTATTTTCTCACGATTCTGTAGGCTAGAAGTCCAAGATCAAGGTGTCAACAGGGTTGATTTCTTCGGAGACCTTTCTCCTTGGCTTGTACATGGCCATCTTCTCCCTTTTGTCTCAGCATGTTGTCTCTAGGTGTGTGTCTATGTCCTAATTTCCTCTTCTTACAAGGATACCACTCATAATGAATTAGGGCCCACCCTAAGGACACTATTTTACCTTAATTACCACTTTAAAGACCCTAGCCTCATACAGTCATGTGCTGAGGAATGGGGGTTAGGAATTCAACATACAAACTGTGTAGGGGCACAATGCAGCCCACAATAGCATCCCCATCCAGGTGTGGTTCACTTCTCGGGACTTATGCCGCATCTCCCAGCTTCTGCAAGTGTCAGCTGCTGACTGCTCACCGCTCTTTGCTGCTTTCCTGTCTGGAGAATGCCCTTGGTTGCTGAGAGCTGTATAGCATGGAAATATCAGGAAGGTTGAGAATGCCTCTCTCAACTCTGCCATGGGCCATTTGCTCAGATGGCAGGGTGAGGAGAGGTTGCAGGGGGCGCAACATCCAATCTCCCTTGTCTCTGAATGTGACAACCTTTGTAGTACCGTTCCTGCACCAGAGCTCTCCATGGGATCAGGATGAGGCTAGACTTTTGTAACAAGCTCTGCTTCTCTCCGTCACCCACCTATCCTGCTTTTTCACCTCCTTACAGGTTCTCCTGAGAACATTCTCCCTATAAATCATTTACATAAAAATCATATTCTTAGGCTCTCCTACTTGGGAAAACAAACTGAGGCAGGGGCCTGATTTGGAATCCTAGCACTTGTTTAAGTATAAAGCACTGCAAAAGCACATTCAGTTTAATTCAGCAGACATTTACTAAGGATGATCTACATGGCTGAATTTCTTCATTAGATAAGAAGATTCTTGAGGGCAGGGAGGAGGTCTCATTGAATCTTTTTCTCTAGTGGCTAGCACAGTGCCAAGCTCAATGCATTTTATTGAGCAGTGTTCTGTTGTGGAGGCACCGTCATGAGCATGATGCAGCCCCAGGAGAAAATAAGTTTATAATTTTAGTGGAGAAGGCAAACATGTCCCCACTTACTAGAAAGCAAGTTTGAATGCAGAAAGTACATAAAAAGCAGTATTGAAGTGCTCTGGAGGTATGGAGGATCGAAAGTATAATTCCAATTGGAGGAAGATTTCACGAAGCTGAATGAAAGATGCATATGATCTTAACAGAGAAGAGAAAATAATATTGCTACCAGTTATTGAATGACCACTCTATGCTGGACTCTGTGCTAAATTCTTTACATGCATTATTTTATTTAATATTTTCAGAATGTCTATGGTGTAGAGATTATTATTAGCTCTGTTATACAAAAGAGGTGTTGAGATATTAAGTGGTATCTAAATTCTCCTAGCTAGGAAGTAGTGGAGCCTAGAGTTAAATCCATTCCCTTAGGGAAGGATATTGCAAGAAGAGAGAAGATGTACACAGATAATCAGAAAAGAAGTCTGCCAATGAGTTTGAGTGAAGGCAATAAACAAAAAGCCTGGAAAGAGAAATTGGGACTAGATTACGGGAGACTTGGAATATTATGCTAAAATAAAATTGAACTTTATTTTATAAACCACTGGGAGCATTCAAAGGAGATTTAACAAGAAATTTGAATGATAACACTTGTGTTTTAGGAAAATACTCTAAGACAAGGAGAGAAAATGAACAAGCACTTTAGTTTGTTCAAAGGAATGTGGGTAAATCAACAAGTTTAAATCTATGTATATGCCTTGCTGGCTCCTTTCTACCTAGATTTTACTGGGTCTGACCCAATGGTTCTTACATTCGTAAATGACTTTGTTAGGAGACTTGATTTCCCATGCCTTTGATATTGTGACACTCGCTTATCTGACTTCATCATATGTGCTAATTTCTGCCTGCCCTCTTCAAAATTGTATATGGAATCTATTCATTCATTTTGGTAAATGGTGTAAAGCTCTCTTAAAAAATGGCAAATACATTACATGACACTGAGCAAAACATCTCACCAATTCTCTTCCCCTATGCCCATGGAAAGAAAGCTCATTCCAAGTATCCTAGCAATTGTCCCTAGTATGTCATTTTATCCTCACCAAACTCCTCAAAAATCTCCCCACAACTCTGATTGTCTTTCCTTCCCCACCTGCACTGCTCCCATCTGTCTAACCTTTTCAATCTAGTATTTCCTGAGCCAGTAGCTCTCAGGCACTTTTAAAGTAGAAAAACCTAATCTTTCTTGAGTCCTTCTGTTTTTCCCTCCATTCATTATCTAGAACCCAGGAGGAAAAATACTAAAATATGAAGGTAAAAAAGACTCAAAAATTTGTACTCTCTCTCTCTCTCTCTAACATATTATCTATTTTGCAATCACTATTGAAGTATTTGCAGCCCACCCCTCCTTTTCAGTTGAGCGGTTCTGGCAGTTTGAGAGATCTGCTTCTGCACTGGGGCACAGTTGCTGCTGAACCTCACATGACCAAGGACTGGAAGGCAGAGCAACACAGTAACCATTTGTTTTCATTTTTATTTTGCTCCTTACTGAAGCCTCAGCAACGATGCAATCACTTAGGATCACCGCATTCATGAATTGCATGTTTATAAATTAAATGTTATTGTTAATTCAAAAGGAACTTAAAAAAAAATCCCAAGACTTAAAGCCTGCCATCAGTACCTGCAAAGGGAGTTTCTGCTTCCTTTTCAATGTACAGGGACGACTTACTGCATCTCAGATGGTCTTCAGATTGTCAATGACTGTGATAAGATTTTCAGTTTTCCCAGCTGTGAAGACTTCAGTGGTAATGGGACAGCATCCCCTCATATTTCTGTGAAGGTGAGGCCTGCAGGGAGATTTTCATTCATTTTACGTGCCTTGCATGGTTTAGCCAGCCACCTGATATTTCTGTCATGTAGTAAATCCAGAAAATTACTATTTGCTGAAATTTTTCACTGCTTCAATTTATGCAGAGATATAAGACAGGTTCCTGAGTCTGGACTATTTCTGATTACAAAAGAGAGAATCTGGCTAGGTTTGATTTTAAGTCCATTCAGTCACATTTCTAACCTGCCACATTTTTAAAAAATTTTTATCACTTAATGTATTGACCCCCACTTTATGAGTCAGGAAAATAAATAAAATAACAATGATCATTTATTTCTCATATGGCGAAACTGAGGCTGATAACCCAAATAGTCTGTTTCAGGCTACAGAAGAAAGTAGAGACAGCCCTTGGAAGACAATCGTGGATTAGAAAAAGCTGTAAAGACTGATTTTCGGTACATTTGTTGCTTTATAGTTAATTCAACCTTAAAAATAATTTTGCTGATTTATACGACTTTCCTTTGACTGTATTAACATAACTAATCTACATGAAGTCAGTTTTACAGTGGAACAAAATGAGCAAAACTCTACCTTTGGTATTTTTTTCTTTGTAGCTCCCACAGTACATTGTGACTATTTCTGTTTAATCCTAACCACATAATCTGAGTTACTGGTAGGGCTGCCAAATAAAATGCAGGATGCTCAGCTGAATTTATATTTCAGATAAGCCAGGAATAAATGTTAGTATAAGTATATCCCCCAAAATTCATGGGAGATGCTTACACTAAAAATTATCCATGTTTTATCTGAAATTCAAATTTAATTGAGTGTTTTGTATTATATTTTTATTTGCTAAATGCAAATAAATGACAATTGTATTTATTGGGAGAGTTATAATTTCATGTAATTCTCTTCTTGTTAATAAATTCAGCTCAATAAATAGGGTTGATCCTTAAGCAATGTGGGGATTAGGGGCTCCAATCCCTACAAAGTCTAAAATCTGTGTATAACTTTTGACTCCACCAAAACTTAACTAAGAGCCTATTACTGACTGGAAGCCTTCCCAATAACAGATACAGTCAATTAACACGTACTTTGTATGTTATATGTATTATATACTGTATTCTTACTATAAACTAAGCTAGAAAACAGAAAAAATTACTAAGAAAATCATAAGGAAGAGAAAATATATTTATTACTCGTTATGAAGAAGTGAATCATCATACAGGTTTTCATCCTCTTCATCATCTTCTCATTGAGTAGACTGAGCAAGAGAAAGGGGTGGGGATGGCTTTGCTGTCTCAGGGGTGGCAGAGACAGAAGAAAATCCATGTATAAATGGACCTGTGCAGTGCAAACCATCATTGGTCAAGGTTCAACTGTGTATACATTTAGCTGTTTTGTTTTTGTACAAATAAATTAACAAATCAAGGAAAAATATTATTTTAGACTATATATTCCAATGTATGATTTTGATAATATGGCCAGTATAATTAAAGCTCTTTTTAAAATACATAGCAATTATCTATTTACCTATTGTGTTGTCCATCAGTGTGTGCAATCAAAAAGGGAGGGAACATACCTCACTCATTTTTGTATTAAATACTACATAATGTTAGCACATAGAATGTTCTTGATAAATGTGCATAAATACAAAATGGTAGGTTAGCACAGCAATAAAGGGGTGTGTGTGTGTGTGTGTGTGTGTGTGTGTGTGGAGTCCCTAATATGTTATGAATGCTAACTTTGTACCAGCTCTCGCCTAAGAGCACCTTACCAACACCTTAGTTCTTACCACCTTTCTTTTTTAGAAGATTCTTTGGGAGAGTATGGTTAAAGGGGTGGGGAACCTGCTGCCCTGGGGCTACATGTGGCCTTCTGGATCCTTGAGTTCGGTCTTTTGACTGAATGCACATTTATTTGTTTTGCAAAATTTGGATTCAGTCAAGGGGCCACACTTGGGGATCTGGAGGGCCACACGCAGCCTTGAGGCCACAGGTTCCCCACCCCAGACTGAGAGTACGTCAATCAATATATGTGTCAGCTAGATACAACATCCTCTCTTTGGAGATGCTCTAAAAAAATAATTCGTTAGTAGAAAATTCTTCATATAGTCCATGTGATTTCCTCGTATTTCTGTTACCAAATCTTCATTTCTGAAAGTCAGTTTTATAATGTAGTTAACCAAATGTAGTGGCAACAATAGCTTTTGTTCCGTAACGTTCTTTTAGAATCTTGCCATACCCCCATCAAGAGGCAGAATCTATATCCCCTTTCTTTGAACCTATGTAGACCTCAACTAATATAGCTTGACCTAAGTGACAGTTTGTGATTTTCCATGAAAATATCATGAACTTCTACTTTGTTCTCTTGGAACTCCTGTTCTTAGAACCCAGAAACCATGCTGTGGAGAAGCCCAACCAGGCTGTGGAGATACTCACATGGAAATGAACTTAGGTCCCTGGGCTATTGCCAGTTGGAACTTCTAGCTGACAGCCAGCTCTACCTTGCCAGTCATGAAAGGGAATCATCTTGCAGTTGGATCCTCCAGCCTACTGGAACTCTCCTGGAGGAAACCTTACAGAGCAGAGATGACCCAAGACCACCACACCCTGTCCACACTGTAGATTCATGAGCGGAATAAATTATTGTTGTTTTAAACCATTTTGCAGAGGTTTGTTATTGTAGTAATAGGTAATTAATAAAGACTTTGGTACCTGGAAGTGGAGTGTTGCTGTAACAAAAACCTAAAACATATCACATTAGCTTTAAGACCAGGCAGAAAGAGGAAACTTAAAGGGCCTTCAACAGATTGTTAGTGAAAGCCTCAGGACCTCGAGTAGAAAGTCAGCAGGAGCCTAACTGGCCTCAAAGACACTGACAGTGAGGGATTAAAAGAAACTAAGGAGAATGCTATTGGAAGTTGGAGAAAAGGAGACTTTTGTCATGTAGTGACACAAAGTTTGGCAACCCTATAGCCTGTGGCAACTTGGAAAACAGAAAACCAACTCAGTGAGGTAGCTAATGATTTCCAGGCAGAATACAGAAAGTGCCACCTGACTTCATCTCACTGCCTGTGAGAAAAGGCAACGAGAGAGACATTAGCTAAAGATTAAGTTGTTAAATATAAAGGGTTTGGAATTTGTTGAGTTTGAAAATAAAACTGTTTCTTAATTCCTGACTCTCCAGATAGCAAGTTCTAAATTAAAAAGGGCCTTTAGGCCAAGATCAAACCTAGGGTAAGACTATAAAATCCTTTGATCAGACCTCACAAAAATTAAGACTGTGACTCCATAGACACTTTCAGATAGAAAATAAGCTCCTTAAGGATCGTAAGGATGTGCTCTACAAATCCTCTGCATTAACTTATGAGAACTTCGCAAGAGTCTTCAGGGTGTTAACCCACAAAGGTGGGAGCACTAGGTAGAGAAGAAACTAAATATTTATGGATTTATACGTATAACTTTAGTCTAATGGAATGGGTTTATAAATTGATACATAAGAATCCCACAATATTTTTAAAAGAATTATATCAGCTTAGTCTGAAAATAACCAAGACAGTGTAAAATGAAAAGAGATTTTTGACCCTGAAGTTTGTATATTCAGTAAATAAGCTGAAAAAACTACTCAGCTACAAACACATGCTATTTTTTATAGAAAAGAAAATATGACTGAAAGCAAGAACCAAGATCCCAGAGGTATGTAGCCAGGAGGTACAAAGAACTTCTTCTGAAGAATAGGACTGAGCTCTAATCAAGGAACTGGCAATAATTGGCTGGATATCAGAATTGCAATGGACCCATATCTGCAGTCAGCCTCTCATTTTCACAGTGTCATCCTTGCAACCTACTAGGATAGTATTTGGCCGTAGCCAATTTTCATGGACCAAGTATAGGTACCCAAATGCTCCCATTCTGCAGGATGTCAACTTCCTCTTTTGGACACCAACTTGCAGGGAATCTGTCTTATGCAATCTAACCTTTATTTCTTCCATTGAAACTTCCTTCTTGATATGAAATGGTTGTATTTTGGGTCTTCTGCACAGCTTACTTCCTAGGACTTACCTCTGATATCATCTTGGGAATCAACTTATCCACTCTCCTGGGTTGGGAGTCACTGTTTCCTGGACCCCATGTCCTCTTTTTTAGGTAATTCCCTCATTTTAGTGGAATATATTTTCCAGTAGCTGCTCAAGAAAGTTCACATGGGAGAAAAGATTTATTTTT
Organism: Eulemur rufifrons; assembly: GCF_041146395.1. Classification (NCBI taxonomy): domain Eukaryota; kingdom Metazoa; phylum Chordata; class Mammalia; order Primates; family Lemuridae; genus Eulemur; species Eulemur rufifrons. Next base: position 46,731,738 of record NC_090985.1, read on the forward strand.
GAACTTTTACATATTTGAAATTATCATTCTTCTATCCTTGCCTGATAGACTGACTGGCTAGAGCATTTTAGATTGAACTTCATCTCATGGGGAATGTTTTAATACATTATGATATGATATTCGTCAATACTGCCCTGGGGAAGAATGGTGCCAATTATAATAGATTCCCTAGTTTGTGTAAGTGACCTGTTTTGTTTTGTTTTATCTCTAGGAATGTTCAGAAGATATATATATTTTAAAATTTCTTATGCTGTCATACCTTAAAATGGTATGTCTTTATTTTTCTCATTTACTTGTCTGGATGTTCAGTAAGAGGGTTATGTCCTTCAGTTCCAAGAAATTTTCTTATATTATTGCTTTGAAATTTCCCTCTGTCTTATCACTGCCATTTCCCTCTTATATGACCTCCTATTTGTTGGATGTTTTATCTCCTGGATGGATCTTCCAATGTATTTATTTTCTTTTCTATTGTTCTTTTTGTTTTATTGTTCTATTTCTGAAAGAATTGTGGATTTAATGTTCAATCACTTCTATTGAATTACTAATTTCATCTAACACATTTTCTAAGTTTCAAGCATTAAATATTTTTCTACAGTTGTTTCTTTTGTATGCCATGATATTCTTATTTTCTTGGTGCAGCATTTTTCTTTCTCTTTTGAAAATCATTAATTATATAATCTGTGACATTTTCTTTGGCCCCTACATCATCTGTTTCCTTCAAGTGTCTAGTTTTTCTGTTTATTTGTTTTGGTGTTTGTGATAGAGACTTTCTTCAAATATCTGATCATCCTTGACTATCCATTCATATCTAAAATTGGCCACTTTATCATTGGAAGCACTGTGGGCTTGGAGGGCAATTAGGTAGCCAGAGGCTTTTTTTGTTGATTATTTTTCTCTGGGTAGTTAGTTTAATCAGAAGGGATCCTACAATCTTCTATCTGCAGGGCCTGTCTGGCTGCTGCTTTTCTGAAGCCTATGTCTTTCAGTAAGCACTTTCAGTAAGTACTTGATTCCCTTGTTTTCAGTATTGAATTCAAATAACCCTGTGCCTAGGATAATAAGGCCAGAGTGTCACTCGTTGAATTTCCTTTGAGCAGTGGTTTTCAAACTTCAGCGCACATCAGAATTGCCAAGACACAGTTGACTGGGCCACATCTCTAGAACCTCTTATTCAGGAGGTCTGAGGTGGGGCCAGAGAGTATATATTTTTAACAGGTTCCCAGATCTGGGGGCTGGGGACCCACCATTTGAGAAATCCTGCTCTAGAGCATAATCTTCTGCATTGTGGGGGTGGGGGTGAGAGTCTCTGACTGCGTGGCATAGTGGTCTAACTTACAGCATTTCTAGACATTCCCTCTGTTTCACCATACTTTCCTCCTGATTTCAGCAATATCTGTGGCCTCCAGTTCCTGAGACTTTCTAGGATTCATTAGGGGTAAATAAGCAAACTTCTTTTTGGCACAGCCTCCTCTCCCTATTTTCACCCTCCCTGCAAGGGTATTGAATTGACTTGTATCTTCTCTGTTCAGTCATTAGCCATTCATCGCCCCCATCCCTTTCCATCTTTATATTCCAAAGATAAGGGTCACTAAAGGCCCCATTTTCATCAATGGTGGAGTCAGAGTGCCATCTTTTCTTTGTTGTTGTTTTCTTGGGGCATTACTTTGAGGGGAATAAGGAGAAGAAACTTTATTAGCATCATTTTGATGGGGTGTTATTTTGAGTAGAATAGGAAGACGCCTCTTTATTTTCATAATTCTGAAACAGATAAGTAGATGCATAGTATTCTGATTTTTACTAGTTTTACTTTTAGAAAATATTTTTGTGAGAACTATATTTTATATGAGAGTCATCATTTGGAAACTGAAAATTCCTGGTACATAACAACATCAAGGTGATCAAAATAGTCAATTGAGCAGAACAAAATATTTACAGTTGTCCAAGAAATAGTTTGTACGTACAAAGGGTTTAAACGTTGCGCTGAAAATTTTAACTAAAGTACCGATTTTTCCCTTCTGTTTTCTTATATTTATTTTGATCTTATTTTGCTGGAATGTTTATTGGGTTAATTTTCATTAATCCCAAATTTCAAAGAAACGAGAAATGCTGTCTTAAATACCTAGAGCCTTGCTCTCCAATGCGGTCACCAGTAGCCATAAAAAAACCTATTTAAATTTTGAAATTTAAATTTAGTTCTTTAGTCACACTAACCTCATTTGTGTTGGTCACACATGGCTAGTGGCTACTATAATGCATAGCTTAGGTATAGAGCATTTCCATTATCCCAGAAAGTTCCATTAGATATTACAAATATAAAGTCTCCTTTATTTACAGAAGAAAGAAAAAGAAAAAGGAAGAATGACTTTCACTTTTAATGAAAACACTCATTTGTCAATCTTATATGTTTTACTCAAGAGCCTTAGTTGGAAAACATCAGTGTCTTCAATGTATGTCCCAAATGGTCAAACACATTTTTAGCTTGATAGTGGTAATGTGGAGATGGAAATGATTTACTCCAAAATGCTGGATGGATGTGTGTTAAATCATTTGCATGCTGTTAAGGTGGAGGTATACTCGTGGGACTGCAGCCCATCCCACCCATTTTCCTATCTGGTTAGTGTCAGGAGGAGACATGTTGAAAAGCTGAGCCACTGCAGGTGTGCTTTGTCAACTGGGATTCCAACCCAGAATTTCCCTGATCAACATAGTGTGTGGCTTATATGCAAAATGCCTGCTTTCAGTTGGGAAATGTGTATCAAGGCTAAGTGGTTGGTTCTAAGGCAGAGGAACGCACTCGTGGATTCTGGCTGTATATTTGTTGACCTTCACATCCTGATTTAATTGTTTATTGATCAAATAAACATTAGAGGCCATTTATTAGATCTCAATGGGGAGCTTTTATCCTAGCCAAAAGATGATAAATATGTCTATGTTTCTGTGGCTAATTGTTTAAATGTTAAAAAAAAAATGTACTTAAATCTGCTAAGGAAAATATAACATTTTTAACAATTACTTGCACATAAAAATTATTCACATGAAAACAAAACTGCCTTATTTCAATACTGTAAAAATATTCTTTGGAAATCAATGGGGAGAAATCATAGAAAAAGATAGGTAGGTAAGGATGTAGAGAAAGTGATAGATGATAGGTAGAAGTGTTGTTTTAGGTATCATATACTTAGTTACACTAATTTTTTTCTTAATTTTATTGATCACATTAATTAATGATATTTAGGTATCAGATACTTAAATTTTCTTTTTCCTGGTTGCTTAGAAAGATGATCCCAGAATAATCTCCCTAAAATGGCTTCAGCTATTTTTTTTTTCTTTTTTAAACCATATAAAACAGCCTAGCTGGCCAAATTTTGCTCCATACTATCTAGTTTGCTATGAAACTGGTGGTCTCCACCTGGAATTATTGAATGCCTAATCTTAACCTAAGATTAGATTAGGTGTTACTCTAAGGAGGCTTTGTTTGGAATAGATGAAATCTGCTTTATTGCTGGACATCTCTGAAAAGCTTTATCCTCCTCCATCTCCCTATTTGTAGGTAGACACTCTTTTCAGTGAACAGGATGATCAGAGCGTTCAGATTTAAGCAAAAAACAAACAATTCAGTAAGGCTTATTCAAAATTAATTGGAATTTTATAATTTTAGGTACAAGTAAGCTACAAATGAGCAACATAACATCATGACATAATTACCTCTCTATTTTAGTAAAATGTATCTCTGTTTCTGGGGCCTAAATTGGAGGCAAATAAAACAAAATTGGCATAATAGCAATAATGATCATTATTGAATACTTGATATATATTAGGCACAGTGTCAGATGCTATATATATTATATAGTAATTGCACTTACAAATTCCAGTGACTTTATTGGATAAAGATTATTATTCCCATTTTACAGAGAAGAACATTGAAGTTTATTTTTAGCACTTGACTAACGTTTCAGCTAATAAGTAATGGTATCCAGGACCAAAATTTGTGAAACTCTATAAACCAGTCTCATAATCACTGTGCCAGGCATTCAGTATAATAAGTGGAATAGAATTTAAAACTGACAGGATTATGGAAGCTTGAAACGCTATGTGGGATAGAAGCTACACAGTTTTAAACAAAAGCATTTTTTAAATTCTCAAGAAATACAAATTTTTGAAGAAATACAGTGAATCCCCAATGTATCTCAAGCCCCTAGAATATTGTCTGGCACATAGTATTTGATGAATAATTGACTTAAAGTCACTACTTAACTGTTATAACTTAGGGTATGCTGAGAACTCTTTAAGCTAAAATAAGGAATACATATTTTACTTACATGAGGCGCATAGCCTGGTCTGTGTAATTACTGTACAACTCAGAGAATCTCTTTGTATATATGTGTGTGTGTATATATATATATCTTTTTCCGTTATATTAGATATAAATTGGTGACTTCAAAAGCTTTCTGTAAGACAATGTGTATTGTATTAAAAGATAATCCAGTCTCTAATAACTAGGGAGTACTAAATTTAGGGACTGATATTGTTGAATACAAAAGCAACTTCATCGGTATGAGTCTATAGTAGATATTTCAAATATCTTCATTGCCTTGGGATAGTATTTTACTTTACCTCAATCTTCCAATATTATTTAACAAGTGAAGCGTTCTCTAACAGAAGATGAATTGCTTTTCGATAGAGACAATAATATCCTGAATATAACCTCCCTTTGTTTAAACAGTACCTGCCAAAATCTTTTGGAATCAGGATCATGTGTCTTCATGATTATTTAACAACTCATAAACCATTATAATATTTTGCGTCTTAGTTTGGATAGTGTATTGATTTCCTATTGCTGCTTTCACAAATTACCACAAACTTAGTGGCTTAAACATAAATTTATTAGTTTATAATTATGGATATCAGATGTCCAAAATGGGTCTCACTGGGCTAAAATTAAGATGTGGTGTGGCTGTGTGGATTTTTGGAAGCTCTAGGGAGAATCCATTTTCTTGCATTTCCCAGTTTCTAGAGGCTTCCCATTCCTTGTCCCATGACGTTTTCCATCTTCAAAGCCAACAATGTCTAGTCAAGTCCTTCTCACATGGCATCAGTATGTCACTGACTTTTCTGTCTCCTTTGTCCACATATAAGGACCCTTGTGATTATAATGGACTAGCTTAGGTCATTCAAGATAATCTCTCTAGTTTAAGGTCAGCTGATTAGCAAACTTAATTTTATCTGCTACCTAAATTCCCCTTTGCCATGTAATGTAACATATTCAAATGGGAATTTGAACATGGGAATCTTTGGAAGGCCAAAATTCTACCTACTACAGGTAATAGCAAGAGTATGGAGGTATTAACATACTTGCATGTATATCCCAACTCTACATCAGCTGTTTGATCTTGGACAATCTTCTTGAGTTGCCTTGATGGCAAAATTGACTTAATAATCACTACTGCCCAGAGTTGTCAACAAGATGCTATTAATATAAGTATCAGAGAATTCAGGAATCTTCCTTGTGAAGAATTCTCTTGTTTGGTGTGTCATTCTATTAAATCTTAAAGGAAAAAAAAAAAAAAACCCTTCTCAAAAGCATATTGTGGGTTACAGCATTCTTCAATATCCTTTATTCTTTTCAAATGAAAGGGGTGAAATTCATCCATTTAATACCTTCTTTATAGCTCATTGCCTAGTCTTGTCTAAAAAGTGATCATTGATTAAGGGCCTATTATCCATCTTTTTCTTCATCAGTTCACTATGAAGATACTGCATTATGGCACAGTCCTTGAAGAGACAAGATTAATGAACTTGCAACAATTAGAGAAAAATTGACGGATAAATTATGCTGACCAGGATTACAATTAGAGTTCAAGGAACAGATAGATCTGCAAAGAATGGTCTAATTGCTGAAAGCTTTAATGCAACATAGAGAATATTGAAAGAGACTGTCAAATAAAAGGAACAAAATTAGCAAAGATTAAAAGTAACGGATGAGAGACTGAATATAGTATATGGCGGAAGGCAGGTGGGGGTGGGAGAAGAGAGCTATCTTACAGAGTAGAGGCCAGGTCCTTTAAAGTGGTAAAGAACTCTGTTTAACATCGAATATGGACTGGTGTCATAAAGGGACTTAAAAAGAGGTAAGAAAGTCTAGAAGAACAAAAAAGGCACTGAAAATTATTGATTCCAAAGTAATAAATGTGAAGAAATTGAGTTTGGAAAAATGAATTTGTAGACACTGGGGATAAGTATGGAAATTGAGTTATAATCCCCTTCTGACTAAATATAACAAAAATTGATGTTGACCAATGCATGAATTATCAGATCTAGATACTTTCTCTCTCTTTCTCTCTTTCATTCAAGACTTTCTACTAATATTGAAACTTTCAGAGGCAGAAAATTTGATCAACTGACAGACTAAGAGGTGTCCTAAGAGACAGTAACCTTTTATAACCATCATTGTGAGGGAATAGGAGGAGGTAGGGTAGACATTTATTAATATTAAACAAAACAAAGCAAAACTCTACCCTTGAGATGAATTTGTTCTTTGTAAGCTTATGTCGTATATATTCGTGAGTTTTAATACAATGATCATTTCTGGAAAATGTATACATTTATAGAATTCTGCTGTTTACCAACTGGTGATCTTTGTAAAAATAACAAACTTCTGAGAACTTCAAATTTCTTCATCTTTAATATTGCACTCATACTACTTACCTAATAGGGATTTTGCAAGAATTAATATAGTATTGAAAACTCATCTGCAGTGAGACTAGTTCTTAAACAATTTCTTGGCAGCATAAATAAGAAAGGAATTCATTGGAAGAATATTGGGCAATTCACATGATTGAAAAGGAGAGTGAGTGAAAGCAAGTCCAGCTATCTAGGGAGAAAGAACCAAAAATGTCTTCAAGTGGCTACCACTGAAATATCTGAGTAGTACATGATTTCTATCCTTACATCACTCTGATCAGAATCCAAATTTCTAAGGGAAACAAAGTGTCTAATGAGCCCAGTGTCAAAGTAAAAATTGCACTGGAGAAAATTAAACAGGCAAGGAAGATTTTATTCAAGCCTATTGCAGTAGGGGAGAGACCAGAACTAAGTCTGAACTTTGCAGAAATAAGGGCAATAGCGTTTTTAAGAGCTGAGGTAAGAGGGAGATTGTAGGCCGTCCATGTTCAATAATTGGCTTTCCCCAAAAGAAAAGTCACCTTTCTCCTATCTTCATGACAGGAAGTAATTTTACAACTTGGAGCAATGCACCCACCTAAGTTCTGGGTGCTATCTCCCTTGATGATTACTCTTCAGAGGGATGGCCTCCTAGTCCTTTAAAATATTTAATATTACCATATCAAAGGGGCAGAGAGAGAGGGATAGGGAGAGAATTTATAATTACAAGATTTCTAAGGAAAGTGCTCTAAGAAAAGGGAAACGTAGAGGTTGTGTTTGTCACTAGCATAGGCCAGGAGAGCCTGTCTTGGTTGTGGTAGTGGGAAGAAGGAGATGTGACAAGGCATCTGGATTTATATTGCCACCAATACCACTTAGAGTCTGAAAGACTCATTCTCAAAGTGAAAAGTGAGATAAAGTCTCTGTCTCTCTCTCTCACACACACAGAAGGAATGGAGGGCAGGACATTATAGATAACTAAGATGTGCCCAGAATTATGTTAGAAGTTAGAAAAGAAGTGTAACACTCAAAATAATTAACAAACAATTCAAAGGCAATGCAAAACCAAGGACAGTTTCCATGAAATTATGCCACCCTATGAACAATCCTCAGCACAGAGTGGCATTCAGATGAAATAAAATTCCATCTCAAAGGTGAAATTGGAGACAATTTACATCTTTACTGCAGCCCCTTAAACTTGACAGAGTCTTGTATGATACACAGCAACAGATCTTAAAAATCCTTCCTATCCATCGGTCTCCCTCAGGGCATCACTTGTCACTCTTCTCTGTCCCAAAGTTTCCCAAAATGCTTTCCCTAAAACCTAGCTTTTGGTGATCTCTCTCTCTCTCTGTCACACACACACACACACACACACACAAACACATGTATGCACACACATACTTCTAGATCTATTTATCTTCAGAGCATTCTCTGCTTCTTCTAATGCAGGTACTTCAGGCCTTCCTAGCTTCTTCACTTCTGGTTTTTGTTTCTGCTTTTCCTTAACCCTTTATTCTAGTGAACAGACAAGGGCACTTCTCCCTTAGAAGGCAAGGCAGAAACCTGTGGCTGTGACTATTTGTCCTATTGATACTCTGTGCCCCACAAATCCGAGAGACCATCCTGCAGAGAGTGTAGATATCTGTTGAGGAAAGTCAAGCTGAGGACTTGCTTGGTTCATCATAACTCCTCAGGACCAACTTAACGCAGGGTGTGGCACAATGATAGTATTTATTCATTTTATTCTTCTAATTGAAATTGAGAAACAGAATTAGTTACAGTGTTAAGGAATCAGTGAATCTTCTGCAGGTACAAACTAGTCTATAAATGTGAATGGCAGTTGTAAAGCAGTGCTCAGATGTTGCAGAAAACTTTGCAAATGAGTGATGGAGAATGATAGCAATAACTTGAATGCCTCTTGTAGCACCCTCGCTGTGTAGTTTCTTAACCTGAATGGAATCAAGAATCTGACAGCAGAGGGGGGGAAGAGAGAATAATGAGAGTGAAGGCAAAAGAGAGGAGGAAGCGGGGTTGAATATGGTCATCACACCACCATTCCAGACTTCTCACGTGTCTCAGACACCAGACCAGGCTGTTGGATTCCAGACTGTCTGAGTAAATACTGGATGTGCTGTACCATGTGCTAATGTGACTCCTTTACCTTTATTCATGTATCCATAAAAATGTTTTTATATTATTTTTTATAATAATAATATCATCTTGTTTCAAAGGAGTATTGAAACAAGTTTAATATGGCAATCTAAGTGTAGTGTTTCTTTTCAATAAAAGTCTATTAATATATTTTTCAAGAGACCAGATACTAAAACCTTTTCAATAGGATAAAAGAAAGTGCTTATGATGAGAAATGGAAAAGCACATAGGGTGAACATGAAATATAAAAAGTTTGCAAAAGAAAAATTTCTGGAGAACTTAAGATATTTTTGTGCTACATAAATATAAAAGATGGTCCTCAGAGTACATGTATATAGTATAAAATTATAACTAAGAGTCGAGTAGCAAGATGTTCTTTCTACAGCACTGCAAATACTCCTCAGAGCATAAAAACTGAAAGATCAATGTGGAACACTTTACTGTGGCAGAAATGCAAAAGAACCATGGCTGGGAGCCATTGTTTCACTTTTCCAGTAGTTGTTAGAAGCTTTTGTGTGTTCTCCCTGCATCAAAAGCCTGAAATCTATGAGCTCTAATGATAGATTTACACTGGGATTCAAAGGACAGCCAAAAATGCAACAATGTTCTCAGGTTGCTAATCACAGAAGCTCATTTAATACAATGAAAGAGACAAGATCAAGATTATAAGTGTTTAAGGCCCAGAGCTAGAGCCCCTAGGACTAGCTAATACAGTTTCAATTTTGTTCACATTCAGGCTCAGGAAATTGTGTCTCATTCATTTGGAAACATTACCTTGGAAACATTAAATAAAAGGCAGGAAACCACGTACTAGCTAAAGAAAAGAACCAATTCCTCCGCAGCGTCTGCATAAAGGTGATGCCTGACTCCGGTACACAAACTCACCCACGAGAGGTCTGATAACCTGTAAACTAACATTAGAAACTCTGAAGGCTTACACAGGGTCTCAGTTTCCAGCCTCGGCCATGATTTTGTATGATTCTGCTTTTGCATGAATTAATCACAGAACTACAGTAATTTCCTGCTAGGGTTCCAAATTTAGAACCCGGTTCCGCCTTCAAGTCTGTACTATAGATCTTCATAATGCAAGTCAAGTATTTGAAGGAGCTGACAGCACTAACCTCAGCCCAAAATGTTTGATCTGCTTCTTGTCTCTCATCTACTTAAAAGCATTGCTTTGCAATTTTCTTTCTCTTGCCTGCTTAGTGGTAGATCTCCCAAAGGATGTATAGTTTGGGTGGCTTTGGCAAAATGCTTTTATGCTTTTCCTCTTATATAATAGTCTGAAATTGTTAGATCTGGATTTAGTTTAAAGGGCACAAACTACAAAAAAAAAAAAAAAAAGCACAAAACAAACAAATAAAAAAGCCAGAAGAAACTTTGATTCTCTTAAACTTCATCATACATATCAATAGACATTTAAGGGAGACGAGTCTACTTTTTTGATTATTTTTCTAAATAAATATTTTTAATTGCAAACATGTCTTATACAAGGAACTTGCAAATCACTAGCTATTTCTGAAGGCTTTGAGCCTACATTGAAAAAAAATAATTTATAGTGCTTCATACTTCTTTATGACAGGATCAAGACCTGTCAATTAACTCTCTCAAATACCTCTTGAGCTGCTCTTCACATCCCTGATGCTGCAGTTTTAGTTTAGGGTTTTATTATTCCTTGCTGTGGGTACAACTTTTGTTTTTTTATGAGTCAACTCACTTCTGGCTAGGTTCTGGTGGCAGTATCTTCCATGCTATTTCTAAAGTACGGTGTTTACAGCCAGACTCTAACCATGTCGTTTCTCTGTTTGAAACTTTCTAGTAAATCCCTATCACCTTCAGAATGCACTCTGTATACTTGTCATGGCACACATAGGTGCTTCTGTGCTTCTCCTGCTGATTTTCCTGCTCTGTCCCTACCACCAATTATGGGGACTACCTTGGCTTTCCTACATGCTGTGTGCCTGAAACATCTGTGACTAAAATGCCATTTTGCCAAGTGTCCACTAACTCTAACGTATTCCTCAAGACCTATCACTATATCACATGGTCACAGTCCGTGAACAAACCCAAAAAATCCATGGAAAAGATTAGGTAATGAGTCTTACCTACCAATCTGTCTAACAACTTCTCTTCTGCCTCTCATTTAGCTATCATTATCATTATTTGATTTTTTGGTGGCAAATTTAGTTTCTTCTTATGCCTGTTAGTAAGTCATTGAAAAGAGCAATCCACCTCAGTGCTGAGGCCATTATCTTTGACAATGTCTAGTCTCCATGTTAACTTCATGTAGTATCTTCCTATTTCTACCCCCATAGAGACCTGCACTTTCTTTGCTCTCAGCTCATGAAGATGTCTGCTTCCAAAACTTCCTTCTTAGTTAGCTGGAACCAGACCAACATGAAAAATGTCCCATATAATTTTCTTCTATGTGAAAGAAATGGCTTAAGACAATGCTTGGTGGTTGTTTGTTTTTTAATACTATTAACCAGTATTAGCAAGAGGACAGAGAAAGGGACACCTCAGACACAGCTGTTGGGAGGGTGAATTAGTACAAACTTTTTGGAAGAAAAGTAGAAAGTGCAAAAGCACTTCCATTTTGTTGAATTTATCTTCATTAGTAATTAAGAATGTCTCCAAAAGTCACCTCTTAAAGTTGTTTTTTGCATATTGATTTTAATAGTGAAAACTTGAAATAACTTAAGTGTTAAAGGATTGCTTCAATAAATTTTGACAGATTAATACAATGGAAACTTTATTTTTAAATGATGTTCAATTACAAAACAATCTTAAATGATATATGCCTATAAAGAATATTAGATTTATTATTGCTTGTTGATAAGGTTCATGTTTTATTTATTTATTTAGTTTCTTATGTGTGTGCTTTTAAATTTTTCTCAACTGAGCCTATGTTAGCTATCTAAAAATATCTTTAAAATTTACCTGAGAGGTCTAGAGGAAGTAAAATTCATGATGGGGCTGTAGGAGCTACAATCAGATAAAAGTAGACCTTGGAATAGAAAGAAGGGCTGATTTTTGTTTCCCTGTTAACTTTTTTAGCTACATTCATATTCACCACACATGACACCATTAGGCCAGATTTACACAATATAATGTGAAGTGGAAAGTAAGCAAGTAACTAATTAATCTGTTCTATAAAGACAGCAAAGAGAGGAAGTGGTTTACCCCAAAGCCCCTTCAGTGCTGATAACAGTCTTCAGAGGCAGTGTGCTCATCTATGTCTTTGCTTAGCTTTATGTTTTTTATATGAGGGTTTTTTTTCAATAGTTGTCAAGTTAAGGATTTGTAATCTTTTCCCTATACTTGACTAGTGAAAATTTTATTCTGTTCAGTTTAAGATGTCTACCAAATAACTTGCCCAAACATTGTGTCAGTATAAGTATACTAATAATACTTGAGATCTGGAGGTTTTATGAAGTTTGGCCAATTAATGTTGAGTTTAAAGCATGTCTAAGCATTCCATTATAATATGTGAACGTTATATATTGCAGACTAAACATTTGACCATCATCTGCAAAATTACTATCTATTCTCTTGTAAAAATGTGTAAGAGGCTTTAAAAAAATAATAATAATTCCACTAAAAAAATAGACTACAGACATCCCATGGGCTGTACCTGAAAGATAATAGGGAGTAGATTATCATGGCAAAAAATATGAAGAAAACATGGCTAAAGCTACAATTGGATTTTTTAAAAGCTACCATTAGAAGCTTTTGTGCATTAGAAGCCACTTCAGATTAAAAAGCCTCAAGTTTGTGAATCTTAATGATAGCTTTTGTTAAAGAGATTTAAAATTAGAAAATTCTCTTAAGGTGCCTGTTACTAACAGTAGCTTGGATTATTAATGCTTAGGAGTGAATTTTGGTCATGAAATTTGGAATACCAGATGAAATTCTCTGGATAATAAATGGCAAGTACTCCAATCCACTTCAAGGTGCTTAAATTTGGTCTCAGAAAACTAGTAAATGAACCTATAAATAGAGAGGAATACACGCACACACACAGAGCTAAGCTCCATGTGTGAGATTTTGACAGAGTATAAATATAGCATGTTTTATTGTCAAGTTTGCACTTACCCTCAGTTAATTTATTTAAGCAAATATGGTAAAAGATCCAAGCATATAATGTCTTGGCAAAACTTAGAAGGGAATATCTGGGTCAAAACCTCATAAACATAATTCATCTGATTTCACACCCATAAAACATTGGTTCAGAAACCACGCCAATAACCAGAGATCAGTTGTGCCTTCAAGATAAGTTTTCGGCAGTTGCTAATAAAGGAACCTGTGATGCCCTGGCTTGTGGCATGTTTACTGGAAAAATTTTAGAGTACAAAGAAAAAGGGTGGCAATACTTTTTGTACTGCTCACTTTTGTTTCTTTAAAGCTCTGGGCCCATTTCACTGTCTTCTCTCTCTTTCTCTCTCTCAATCATTCATGGAGATTTATAAAAAAGTTTTCTTAACTTCCTGAGCCTTGTGTTTATTACTTTGACGGGGAGAGAGAGAGAGAGAGAGAGAGAATGAAAGATAGAAAGGCCGATTTTTAAAAACCATCTCTTCTTTTGAGACTGACTTTTTGTTTAGAACTTTTAAAATCAACTGCGGTAAGTGATAAAGTGGTCAAATTAACAATATAAAGTCAGGGGTCCCTTGATACTTAAGAAGGATTTTTTTTTCTTTTTTACTATTATATACTCTTAAAATGAACACAATAGCCTGCAAAAATTGAAATAAAGATTGTAATACTGTATTTGGATAAACATTCATGAGAACTAGGGTCTTTGTAGTAAATACTTATCCAAAAATCTTACGATATGAACAATGCAAGGCCCATTGTTAAATGACCACAAGCATCTTAATAGCTGACAAAAAGTGAGTCAAATATCCATTTGATAGAAAATGTTCATGTATTTGACAACATTCAAATGACTGGCAGAATTTTTTTTCCTCAGCATTACAAAGTAGTAGAAATTGATATATGCCAAAACCTATCCAAATTTTACTTATCTCTTTACTTATCTCTTAGGCTTTCTGCTCTGATTTGTAGCATCCCGACTTCCTCCCTGCTTTCTCTACTACAATTCAATGCAAGCAAACTTAACGTTTGGACCCATATTTCTTTTCCCACACTTGCAAAAAGGGAAACATTTGTTGTTTCTACCCACTCTCTCCCCTTCATTTTGTTACACAGGATTTTTTTTTTTTTTTTTTTTTTTTTTTTTTTTGACTGGGTGAGGGTACTTGTCTGTTAAATCAGGGGAATTTGTTAAAAGTGAGGCATCTGGTTACTCTAAGATCAAAACCAAATCTTCTTTTGGTCTCACGTGAAGAACTGTGCAGTTTGGGACTTGCTGTTCTTAATTCAATTACAGTCGTCTTTTTATTTATTTTTTTCTTAAATCGAAGGCAGAGTACAACACAAGGCAGACAGGGAAAAAAATAACAAAGGGAAGATCATACTCTGTAGGCTCTCAAGACATTTTTCCCTAGGCTTCAAATCAAGACCTACTCTACCCCGACAGCTGAAGTTAATTCCACCAGTTATGGGGAATGGGATTCTTTGTTACTGGGGACGGCATCTCCACTTCTAAATCTGATGCTTTGATGCTTGCTCCACCTACTTTAAATTTTCAAATGCCCCTGCAGCTCCCCAAACTAATTGTTCCTAGATATTAGACAAGAAGAATCTAAACCTTTATTTACTTCTGTTGTTTAATTTTCCCCCCTAAAGTGCCTAACTCTTTATTTGCTCCTAACCACCTAACTCTATAATAGGTACTTCCCTCAGTAGCATGCCCTTTTGAACCTAATGTCTTCCTCAGAAAAGCATGTTTCAAATGTACTTGTCGAATAATTTTCATTTTATTTTTAAAGAGAATGCTACAAAAATCCTAATCATCTGTGCTAAACTCTTGGTATGTTTTCTGTACTTTCTTTTGCTGGGAACAGCACCCATTTGAAAGAATTTCTAACTAGACACAATGGATTTTACTCTATAAGATTGAATGGATATTTACTATGCTCTGAACCTAGGATTTCCAAATTTTTTTGATTGCCTACTCCTCCTTAAGTAAACATTTTAGCATCTCTAATGTATATTTATTTATTTTTATGTTATATACATGTACTTCTATATAAAATACTATAAAGCATTTACAAAATAGAAACTGTAAACTGATTATATATATATATGTATGTATAACACAAATTCTAATATTTTTGCTTACACAATCATGTTTTTGTTTGCTTAGTTATTTGTTTGTACAATTCCCTTAGGCAAAGACACACCATTTGGAGACCAGTGCTTTAGTCCATCAGTTTTCAAATTCTGGCACTTAGAACCTTCTTCAAACACAGATTCCTAAGCCTATAACAGAGCTTCTGAATCTGTAAATCTGGGGTAGCACCCACACATTTCTATAAAGCTTGCAGACAATAGGCCACACTTTGAAAAATACAGCTTTAATCTATAAAATGATTTCTTGATTGGACCATTCAAGGTCCAGGTTCAATTTTAACGTAATCTTTTCCAGACCTGCAAAATATAGGACTTGAATCCATGTGACCCAGATTGTATATATCAGCTGACCATAATTGTTTGTTGTTTTCCCTCCTCCTTGGATAATTATTTTCACATACCTAAATAAATATGCACTAAAACTTCCCTAACCCAGAACAACTGGAGAAAAGGCCATCTGAATTCATTGAAAGGTGCTTCTTGAAATGGAACTTTTCTATTGTTGACTCCACAAAATAACTGGCATCAATGGCTGTGGAAGGGTTATCTGGAAAAAACCCCTATAGATTTATGAATTAGATTAAAGTGTAATGAATAGGATAGTACTATATTTAAATTCAATTTGATACCTTCCAAATATTTTGAAAAGATTTTAACCTTGGTAAGTTGAAAATTCTCTGAAATATTGTTTACATTTCCTGGAAACTTGCTCACATAATTAATTTGCTCAGCAAACTTTTAGGTCAAGGGCAATGCAAAGGAAAATTAAAGCCCTACAGGTATGCAAAGATTATGTCATGGCCTCACGAAATTTTATGGTATTTTTGATAAAGTGAACATCCCCTCAAATTTTAGATGCCTTAAATTTTAGTATAAGAGTGTTCCTGAGCTAAAAATAACCTACTTGATAACCCATTCATTCATTATTCAACAGAGTATGGTGTACCTTTTATATGCTAGTGCTGTGCTAGTGATAGCTATACCAAAGAACTATACAAATATATATGAAATTATAACTATTAAATAAGCTGAAAGGAGCAGTATATGATGGTATGAAAGTACAATAGGGGTAAACGAATTAATTGTCCTGGAGGAAAATGTGTACTGTTTCTTTCTAACCTAGTGGCTTGCTCTTAAATATTTGCTTTATCGGTATCTTAAATAAAGCTATGAGTACATAGACAAAGGTCATGGAGAAACAGACCATAACATTCAACAGACTGTCAGTGGATGTCCACAACCACTGGGCATATTGCTTCCTATGTGATTTCAGGTCAGCAGGAACAAATACATTTATATGGGAACATGAGCAGCTAAGATAACTTAAGGGCAGCGATTGGCCAGTTATATTTGGTTTAATTATTAAATAAAATGGTTAAAGAATAGGATTGAATAACTTCCTTGCCAGGCAGATCTTGAGTCTCATGAGAGCTATTGCCAGATCTGTACACTCTGTCCAAATTTATTTCCAGGTGACTGTGCCCTGCCAATTTCACAAATAAGCAAACTGTCCTTGCCATTTCGAAAGGTCCACTGTTCTTAGCATCCCTTTTCTAGTCCTCATACTGATGAGGTCCTCATCCTACACACAAAAAACCTCTTAAGGATCCTGTTTTAGCCAGCTATGTGCACAGAAGGCATTATTATTCTTAATTTAATAACAGAGTAACATTTTCATACAAGTCAGAGACTTGCTGGTTTTAATTATTATACATTATTCCTTGGGCAGGATAAAGCCTCTCAAATTTTGAAATAAGAAGTTACCAGGAGTGTGATAAGTGTTTCATTCTTAGCTGCTGGTATGCTAATAAAATAGGTGTGTTCTGGGTAGTCTGACAATATTTCCATTTATATTTTAAACCAAACCTCAGCACAGGACTTTTCTAATTGAAATAGATATTCATTGAAATGGATTCTCTTTTTCCACCTTCTTGCAGGAAGAAAAATATATCAATGTTCCTTTTCTTAAGGAAACCACCTATAAAAAAATTATTTGCAGAATGTGGTTTACCCTTTAAACCATGTCTCTTTCTGATTCCTAAACTGAGGTCACTTTGTTATAATGACTCACCGGGTTTGGTAACATCCATTATGATAGGGATTAGCAAGTTTACTCAAAACAAAGGAAGTATAATAAAGCCCAATTAATAAACTAACAGACTTTGGTTTTCCCCTGATCATCCTAACTTCTTCTAGTGTAGCTTAGGGAAGTGAAAGGTGACATCTTCATGGAGGCCTTACTATTAAAAATGTATAAACTTTGAAGCGTGTGTGTCCTGGTAGATTGTTCCTTACTTAACTACTGTTCTCCTACCATATGACTTAGCTAATTTTTCTGATTTAATTGGTTATGAAAATTGCAACCAGTTAGTACTTTTTCTCTAACTGATAGATTCTTAAAGTAATATAATCTATAATATTTTTTGTACAAATTTAAGTTCCTATAGATACTCATCAAGAGAGTCCTCTATTCCCCAACTAATATTGTGGCTCGGGAATCCAAAACTGTGTTGATCTGGGGGATGCCACCCTGGACTACTTAAAAATGAGCCATGTATGTTAATTAGAACAAGGTTGTAAAGAAAGAAGAAAAAATAACAATGCTTTATAGTTACTTATTTATCTCCTATGTTTGGCCAATAGTGCATCGTATTATAATTAATGACTGCACTATTAAAATATTGCTCAACACATCAGTATTTATTCTGTTTCAAACTTGGAAACTCAACCTAAAAAATAAAAACTAACAAGGACCTACTATTTTCTTGGAACTGTGCTGAAGTATAGAAAAGGAAAAAATAGTGTCATTGATGAGACAAACCATAAACCCATGCAAAAAAAAAAAAGTGTTAAAATTTTCCAGTAATTCCAGGACTAAATATTCAGTTATTCAAGAATATTAATAATAACCATGATTAAAATTCACCTAATGTTTATTATATTCCAAATCTCTTGAAGCACAAATACAGGGCGCAGCCTGGCTTTGTGGTGTGT
The DNA here is from genome assembly GCF_041146395.1 of Eulemur rufifrons. NCBI lineage: Eukaryota > Metazoa > Chordata > Mammalia > Primates > Lemuridae > Eulemur > Eulemur rufifrons. Next base: position 46,749,804 of record NC_090985.1, read on the forward strand.
AGGGCCTAGGTTAGATTTCACTTTTCATTCAGAAGTGAGGGTTTCTTGACAGGACATTTGTCTACCCTTTGATTGCCAGCATCAATTGGCTGACCTGAATGACTAGGCTTGTTCCTCCTGAGACTACTTCTTTGACAATCTTATCTGAGAAAGAAAAATTATTTTTTAGTCACAAGAACCAAATAAGTATACTGTTCTAATAGAGTATAGGATTTAAAACTTTCTATTGAGGCACACTCTTGGAAAAGTTCAGATTTGGAATTTAAAATGGGCTCCTTTTTCTTTCTTTCTAAGTTTCTTATGTAGCAAATGAGGCCATAGCTGAGAGACCAAGTAAAACAGTGATTTCAGATAGGCTTCTCCTCCAGATAATGGGAGCTCTTTCTTCTCCTCATTACTAGTTCAAAACTTATAGTTGGACCCAACCCAGTTGTCTCACTAGCTCAGTGCACAATGGTGTGTAGTTTTCTCCCATGTGTGCTAAGTAGAGAGAAGGACCAGGACCTAGACTGCAATTATAGGATAGACTACAGCCTGGAAACTCCTAATGTCCCATAACAGGTGAGAGAGAGTGGGAGACAAACAAATAAAATAGCAACTGCATGAGGGAAGCCATTTGCAATCTACATATGTTTATGAAAATATACATTCTTTAAAAATAATTACGCAATTGTTTACTATCGAGAGGGATTGGATTTAGTTCTCTCACAACAGCAGGCCTCAGTCTGTGTCCTCAGGACACGAATCATCCAGATGATTGACTTGAATTTTTTTTTTTTTTTTTTTTTTTTTTTTTAGTTTTCATTTAGTTTTCACTTAGTTTTGGCATCTCCTAGATATAAATTGTTTTAACACATGCAACAGAAAAGCAATTATAAAACCATTTAGTGAAATATAATTTCTGGTTGTACTTTCTCCACAAATATTGATCAGAGTACCTTCCAAGAAGAAGATACATTTGGATCTCAGTACATTAAACAAACAAACAAAAAAACTATTGGCAGTAGGCTCAACTGGAAGATTTTGTTAACATGACTTCATAAGCATATTTTGCCAAATCTATAGAAACAGACACAACCTAAGCTTCCTAATTACATCCGTGTATACAAAACATACGCTCACCTGCTAATTTATAGCTGCTGATCATTTTGCACTTGACAGTGGGGCTGTAAAAATCAACTTTTTATTGTCAACTGAAAAGTTTACTTACTCATCTCGCAATATCTGGCCAATCTCACTTTCTGAAGTGTGTCCATAAACATTTAAGATTTGGGAGCCTTTCTAACTTTCAATATAATTGTATAATTCATCATACAATAGATGAAAAATTTCAATTTTCCCTCTGATGTTTATGATTTTAGTTCTGCTTATAAAATAATTTTATATATTGAAATGCAAAGTACCTTTAAACCCTTCAAGAATTTCAGCAGGATTGCTATTTAGGTCTGTGGCCTCAAAAATCAATCTCAATATTTATGATGAGTTTGATTGATTTTTAGTTTAAATAAAAGATTCCATTTGAAACTGATCAAAAGAGCCAACCCTAATGGAACTAAATTATTCCTTATGGAGAACTCAAGTTAATTGTGGTGAATGAAATATCTTTTTAAAATTACTCTCATAAAGTTTTATTCAGAGATACACACATGAATAAAGGTAATCATCTCTAAATTTTTCAGCTGACTCCTTAAATCTGCTATGTCAAATTGTCTCACCAGAAAGATAATTATTTGTATAATTCACATTGCTAGCCCAGTGATGGTTTGAGGACACTCCAATTTAGTATGTATCAAAAGAGTCTAACCGAGCCTATAGCTCTAAACTCCTAAATTAAACAATGTCAAATTTAGTTTATTACAATTTGATTTTAAGATCCACATATATTTTGCTGTGAAGTGATAATGAAGTGTGTAACAGGTTTATTGAGGAGTCTACTCATTGGGGTGTAAATATGAAATGTTTTAATTACTTTCCTGTATCCTTCTGGATCACAGGCACCTAGAAAAGCTTGGCCAGATTCAAACTTTTCTCAACCATTTTGGCTATGGGACAATCTCATCTGATAATTAATACTTAGTTATCTTTATCTAAAAACATTTTTTTAAAAATCCCGATAGCCATCCTCTATCTAGTGTGGCTACTTGAAGGACAAGAGGAAACATGGTCTCACACTTCATCCCTCTCTCTGTCAGAAGAGGCACAAGCTATTTCAATATTGGTAACAGGAAGAAAGGAGAGGGATGGCAGAGGGCTTTATATGTAAATGTTTATATTGGCAGCGGGGAAATGTTCTTTTCTTCTGTTACTGGTGGCCTCTCACACTGAGGTGATCGGTATAGAGTTTGCATGTAGATAGCCTTTGTGGTTTTCTTGTTTCCCTCCGACTTCTCCCTCACAGGGACAGCTATGCATGCCTTTAGCTGTTCCTAAGTTACATATCCTCCACATTTTCCACGTTGGCTGTCCCAGTAATTGGCCTGGCCTGGATAACCCCGCCACCCCTTCCCTTTCAAGTAGTTCCGCAGGAATCAATGTGGTCCTTTCTTGTTCCCTTGCAGGGCCACAGAGTGGCAGAGATGGTGTCAATTTGCTCTATCTTTATCTTAGGCTACTCTATAGTCCTTTCAAACTCAGTAGGCCTAGGCAAGAAGTAGGCAGGAGTTTTATATTCCAGTGTGCCTTCCAAATTCAAGGGACATATGTGAAGAAGCATCCCCTCTTCTCCATTGTGATTGGTGTTGAAGGTTTAAGAACAATAATGTGCTGAACTCCTCATCTCCCAGAACACTCTTCCAAGAGCTCTGTCATCCATGCTCCCCTCTGGAGCTCCACGGAATGAGCCATGCTGTTCAGCCAGGTAAGGACATGCAGGTGTCCTTCCTCCAAGGAGCCTCTATTCCACCCGAGTGACTCTTTGAAACCTCTGTCACTTGGCTTCCGTGAAGTTCACTCCTTTTCCAGTCCTCCAGTGTTCATGTTACAGTAAGTTGGGCAGAAGGGGAAAGGTATGTCCTCAGAAGTCAGTGGCCCTAACTAGCTCTCTGACTTTAGCATGTGGGGCACTCAGAGCCTTTTTTCTTAGCTTTGGTATAAACCATAATTTTAGACAATATCAAAAGTCCCTGTCAATATCTGGTTATATAATTTTATATAAATTAATCATTAAAAGAAAAACTGATTACTTATTTTCAGAAAATAATAGGAACTTAAGTTTACATAGACTTATATCCAATAGCTCAAGTTTTTAAATTTTACTGTGTTATATTTTTGCCATTTTTCCTTAGGTTTTTTTTGTTGTTGTTGTTCTCTCAAAGAAATTTTTACTTACCTCCAAGATTAGAAAGACATTTTCCTATGTATTTTAGCTTTTATATTTAGATATCTCATTCATCTTAAATTATATAGGGATTAAGGTCTTTTTTTTTTTTAGTAGAAATGCAATTCTTCCAACACTATTTGTTGAAAACTTTATTTTTCTACCATCGAATTACCTTGGTGGCTTCGCTAAATATCAATTGATCCTATAAGTATGGGCCTATTTCTAAATTTTTTGTTCTGTTTCATTGGCATATTTGTCTCTCCTTATGCTACTCTTAATTACTGTAGTTTACAGCAACTTGGAAATCAGACTTTGTATCTGTGAACTTGCTAAATTTATTATTAGTTCTGCTGATTCCTTAGGATTTTCTACACAAACAATCATGTTTTCTACAAATTAAAAAAGTACTTCTCTCTTTTAAATCTGGATGGCTTTTTCTTTTCTTTGCCTTATTGCATTGATTAGGGTTACCTGTATAATGTTGAATGTAAGTGCAGAGTGGAGATATTTGACTTGTTTCCAGTTTTAGGAGTAACATATTCAATATTTTTAAAATGCTTTTTGTCAAATTGAGTATGTCCAATTTATTTTTTTTAAATCTTTGAAAATTTTTGTTTATTTTGGTGAAAACACCTAACATTAGGTCTAGCCTCTTAACAAATTTTTGAGTGTACAATGCGGTATTGTTGACTCTATGTACAACGTTGCACGGTAGATCTCTGGAACTTAGTCATCTTGCTTAATTGAAACTTTCAACCCATTTGCTCTCCCCCATCCCCTAGCAACCACCAATCTGTTCTCTGCTAATGACTACTCTCTAGAACCTTGAAACAGATTTTTTTAAATAATTTCCTGAGTTTACAATTGTTATTTGTGAGAAGGTTAGTCTAATAAAGACTATTATAGCATTACCTGAAGCCTCAATACTATTTATGTAATCTTGCAATTTTTTCATAACATTTTAATATACTAGGTTTCATTTTCTTTCCTCAAATTTATTTCCATTTTATTTTTCTATTTGATAGAAGATGAGGCTCAATTTGAAAGATAAAGTGATTTTCCTAAATCCAATGAATAAGCATTGAAGGAGTTGGAAATAGACTTTTAAAATGAAAATATGACCAAGTTATCCTGTCCCAAAGATTTTGCTTAGCTAGTCCTCTTTGCCTTGCATACTGTCATTCTGACTGTTTACTAATTTAATTCTAATCCTCTTGTTGGTCTCACTTTAAATATAATCCCCTCATCTAAATAATTAGTAGGTCTAGATGTATAGTCTTTCTCATGGTACCTGTTCTTTTTCATTTGCTTCCCTTCTACAAGGAGTTAAATATTTTCTGCACATATATTTATTTATGTCTCTTTTTGGAAGTAATAAGCAATAAGAGAGCACCAGCTGTTTCACTCATCCTTTGCCTAGTCCAATGACTGACACAAATTAAGTACTCAATAAATATTTATGAAGTGAGTGATGAACTCAGTAACCTTTCTGATCTATCATGTTATTTCTGTGTCCAATTTAATAACAAAGACTAAATTCGTAGCACACTTTAAAGATCAACTGAAGATAAAAGTTAGGGTTTATGAGTTAATTTTGCAGGTTACTCTAAGGTCTCAACAGGTTCACTTTTACATCTAAAATATTTTGAAATGTTTCCTTTCTCTACATCTTTTGGAGTGATATAAAGGAATGTGCTAGTCCCAAGAAGAGCAAAAGAAATTTCTGTTTATTTTGTAGATACGTAAGTTTGTCATTGAAATGAGTGTAGGGCTTAATAAAATAAAAAATTTAATTAATTATGATACACATAAGCCAGTATTTAGTGGTAATTACTTTTCAAAAGCAGAGCTTAAATTCAATGCCGTTAACTAAAACTTTGATAAAGAACTCTTTTTATATAAAAGAGCTCCTTTTGATAAAGAATTCCCACTACATGAAATGACAAAAAAAAATACTTAAGTGCTATGAAAAAACTGAAATTGTAAGTTTTGATGGCTGTGACAAAAATAACACAGGGTCCTAGAAAGAGAGTGACTGCAGCAGGTTGGCGTCTGCGTGCTGATGACCGGGGAGGGCTGCCTTAGCTGAGGTGCTCAGGAAAAAGTCATTTGAGGAGAATAATATTTGAAGCGAATGGCAAATGATGAAAGTGACCAGCCTTCTGAAGCACTTTTGGAAGCTTTTCCAGGTAGAATGAAAGGCTTAAAGGCCTCAGCTGGCAAACAAACCTAGAGTCTTCAAGAGACAGAAAGGTTAGAGTGTTTAGATCCAGGAGAACAAGAGTGGTATTAGAGGCTGGGCACAGTGGCTCACACCTATAATCCTAGCACTCCGGGAGGCCGAAGCAGAAGGATGGCTTGAGCTCAGGAGTTTGAGACCAGACTGAGCAAAAGTGAGACCCCCGTCTCTACTAAAAACAGAAAAATTAGCCAGCTGTGGTAGCATGCGGCTGTAGTCTCAGCTACACAGGAGGCCGAGGCAGGAGGATGCTTGAGCCTGGGGGTTTGAGGTTGCACTGAGCTATGATGATACCACTGCATGGTAGCCTGGGTGACAGAGCAAGACCATTTCAAAAAAAGAAAAAAAAAGGGTGGTATTAGATGAGCTCCACAAAGTAGGCAGAATCCAGATCATTCAAGGTCTTGCAGGCAATGGTCAGGAGTTTGAATTTTAAAAAGGCAATAGCAGCAGCAAAGTGGCTTCAGCTTTATTTATTGCTAATCCAAAATAAGGGGAGAGTGGGCTCGCCGCAGTGAGCAGGGCTGGCCTCTGCACAGGCACAGTGGAAAAACACTTGTTGAATTTTGTTGGTGTCATTTGAGGCCCCCTGAGTCAAATATTTCCATGATGATAATTAAAACATGCACTACCAATTACTTGTGGATTTGTAATTCATGGAATATCTTTATGGGTAGACTGTCCTTTATTCCTCAATTCTGATGGATTGATATTATCACCAATTTATAACTGAGGAAAGCAAGGTAGAAGTTGAAGAACTTATAAGAGATTCACTAATTTATTCAATATATGTTATTGAACACCTACTAGGTAGCACTGGAACAATTGTAAGTAAAATAATCAAATTCCTGTCCTCAGGTAACTTGCATATTATTGAAAGACAATAAACAAATACATATGTAATGAAATGTCACATAGTGGCACATGCTTAGGAAGAGAATAAAGCAAGGTAAGAGGAGAGAAAGTGGTGAGAGAAGGGGGTTATTTTAGACAGAGTTGTTCAGCAAGGCCTCTTTCAAGAGATGATTTCTGAGCAGATATTTGAATGAAGTAAGGTTGGCAAGGAGGAGGAAATCATACAAATATACAGAGACAGAAACCAGCTCTTTAAAATCTAAACCCTATGCTTTTGGCAAAAAATCACCTCCTGGTTATTGAGGCCAGAAATCCCACCAAAAGGTTTGTAAAGCTTTAAAATTATAGTTACAACTTAAGTAGGTAAAAATATAACATCACGAGTCTCTAATTCTAATTCAAGTAATTTATTTCCTTCTGGTTTCATTCTGTCACTTTAAGGTTAATCCAGTCTTTTAGAAGTAAGTAGCTTTTCAGAGTGTTACTCTTCTCTTTCTTCTCCTTCCCCTTTTCCCAGATAATGTCAGGTTCTGGCGAGGCTAATACACATCATGTAATGTCCTCCAGCGCTCCATATTCTCTGCTGGCTTGGTCTTTGAGAGTCTGACTCTGTCCTTGCTGCATCTGCTGCTGATGGTACAAGTCTGTTTTCTTGGCAAGAGCAGTGCAGGGCAATTGCTGCTTGGGAGTGAAGCCACTCTTCCTGCCGACTACACTGGTCCTGCAGATCCTGTGAGGTCCATTTGTGACTTCTGTTCCATTTCAGTCTGGAGTTTTCCACTCTGCAGCCCTCTGCTATGGAGTGTCTTGGCCCCCATTTCCCTGGGGAGCTCCCAGCCAGCATTCTTGGCTCACATCTAAATTCCCCACAGGGGCATGGAGCAGCTTTTGGGTCTTTTCCGTGCCATATTATAGCCAAGGGAGACTCAGCTCTGGAAAGGTGCTAGGCTGGGAGTCTCTTTCTTAATTCCTAGCTCTCTTTCTTCCAACTGTACCCACGTATCTCTCTCTCTCTCTTTTTTTTTCAAGTGAGAAATTGCTGTTAATATTACATCAGGCTATCTTGATTTTAGTTTAGTTTTGTTTTATTTTTAAATGCTTAGAAGAGACAAAACAAGTGTTCTTCATTTGAGGGCTGAACTTGAGGGACAGTTTTGCTTTGAACTCCCACAAAGATGTGGCTTAGAAGATAAACAGCCAAAGCCTGGAGGACTTACGCCACAGAATGAACCATAGAGAAAGGCGCTGGAGACCTGTTAAACAGGAATATCTCTTAGTGTGTCATTTGAGAGTTTCAAGGAGGAGATATGTGAGTAGGAATATTTCTTTAAAGTAAGGGAAGTTGTTAATCTTGGGCACCCATCCCTCCTGATGAAGAGGAAACCAGAGCATCATAAATCAGTGTGGATAGAAGGATTAAACAGTGATGTAGAAATCCCATAAGTAGATAGGATGATATTTTTTTTTAAATACAACATAGTGGACACACCTGTTTACATTGGCTGTCAATAAATCTAGCCTTTGTTTTCTGGGGCAGATTTTGGGAGGGTGCTTATCATGACTTGACAATAAATAAAGTGTTAGGAAGAAGAAATCTCATTAAAGGGCTTAGGTATTCCTTCTAGATGTAAGTAAATGAAATATTGTTAGCATTTATTGTTCTAGGTGAGACATACATTTCATAAAATATAAATGATAAAGTGAATGATATCAATGGACACAGTACCAAAGTTTTTGACTTTATCGATAAATATATTGTTAAATGTTCCAGCTTACTTGGTTAAACAGTCATTTAAGAAATTGTTGACAAACAAAAACTCTCCAAAAAGGATCAACAATTAATAATATAAATGGGCTTAAGATTTGTGATGTTAGCATCTAGGTCCTTCCTATTTTATGACTTGTTTCTCAAGCAGAAACCCCAGCGTAAAGTCTTGAATTTCAAAGCTAATATTAAGTATCTAATTAATAAATAAACATGTAAATTTTTTACTTGTAGAGGATGAACTCAATCCAGGGTAGTAAGGTGATGTGATGGGGAAAAAACATCACAAAGATTACAATTGCCCCCTTGCCTTTGTTTCAAAAGAGGATGAGTTGAGATTGATAAAGAGAGGGGGAGAGAGAGAGAGAGAGAGAGATGATTTTCTATGTTTAATAGATTAATGTATATTTGAAGATACTTATTATAGAAATCCCAAAAGAGGAAAAATCTTTCTATTTAACAAAATAGTAGAGCATTGTGGAGGGAATCTGGAAAGACAAGAGGAGAAAAGGAGCTGGAGGAAGTTTGCTGGGGAGGGAGGAGGGAAAACCTTGGCTGGCAGAGACCAAGAGCAGAAACCAGAAGAGATAATGAGACAGATATGTCATCCCTGAAGTGAATCAGGTGACTATTTTTCATTCTCTACTTTCTATCTCTAAGAAGTATAATATAGCCAGTAAGAGCAAGGTTCTACTTACAGATCATCTATGTTGAAAAGCTAGCTTTTATTTAACCTTTTTAAGGCTCAATTTTTTTTTAATTTTTTTTTTATTCTTATTTCAGCATATTGTGGGGGTACAAAAGTTTAGGTTACGTATATTGCCCTTGTCCCCCCATCCCCCCAGTCAGAGCTTCAAACGTGTCCATCCCCTAGACAGTGCGTATCGCACTCATGTATGTATACACTCATCCCCTCCCCCACCCACATCTGCCCAACACCCGATCAATGTTATTCCTAAATGTGCTCTTAGGTGGTGATCAGTGAAACCAATTTGATGGTCCGTACATGTGGTGCTTATTTTTCCATTCTTGGGATACTTCACTTAGTAGAATGGGTTCCAGCTCTTTCCAGGAAAATACAAGAGGTCTAAGGCTCAATTCTTACATCAATTAAATGTTGTTTAATAATTTTACCTAAATCATATTGTTATTTAGAAGAGTAAATGAATTAATAGGTGGAAAGCACTTGAATACTGTCTGGTATATGGAAACCACTGGATAAGTTAGTCTTCATTAACTATTATTATTTTATTTTTACTATTGTTTCCTCTGACAAAATAAAAGATATGGAGAGAGGCAAATCAAAATGTTCTCAGAAAGGATCTGATAAACAAATTCACATTGGATGTTAACTACTAAATCTTTCCAGTGGATTAGCATGTAATTAGGACCAATAATGTAAGCCAAAGTGCACCTTCCCAGATGACGTCTCAGTCATTTTTGTTTTTAGGAAAACACCTCCTCAAGTCTACAATTAATATACCACAGGCAACCACTGAAGTTTTTTATTTTTTTATTTTTTGCTCTTAGTCCAATCCTTCTGTACCTTATATGAAAATTCAGTCACTTTTTTTTTTTTTACATTTTATTTTGAAATGATGATAGATCCACGAAAAGTTACCCAAAAAAGTACAGGGAGATACGTGTTCCTTCATTCAGTACTCCCCAGTGCATAACTGTAAAATGATATCAAAACTAAAATATTGACACTGGTAGAGTTTAAAGAGCTTATTCATATTTCATCAGTTTTTCATGTACCCGTGTGTGGGGGTATGTGTTGTCTGTGTCTATAGTTCTATGCAACTTTATTGTGTAGATGCCTGTAACCACACAATTAAGATACAAAACTTTAGCCACATCCACTCCTTTCATCCCCCAACCTCTTCCCCTTGGCAACCATTAATCTGTTCTTCATCTCTATATTTATATTACTTTAAATATGTTATATAGTTTGAAGCATATATTATGTAACCTTTTGAGATTGATATTTTTTTTCACCCAGCATGATTCCCTGAAGAACTATCCAAGTTGTTGAGTGTATTGCTAATCTGTTCCTTTGTAATGCTAAGTAATTTCCATGGTATGAATGTACCAATTTGCTTATCTATTTACCAATGGAAGGACATTGGAGTTGTTTCCAGTTGGGACTATTATGAATAAAGAAGCTAAGAACATTTGTATGTAGGTTTTTGTGTGGACATAAATCTTTATTTCCCTGGGACAAATGCTCAGGATCACAACTATTAGAATGTATGGCATTTGCTTGTTTACTTTAGTAAGAAACTATCATACTCTTTCCCAAAGTGGCTGTACCATTTTCCATTTCCAACAGCAATGTATAGTGATCCAGTTTCACGACATTCTGTCCAGCATTTGCTGTTTATCACTATTTTCTATTTTAGCCATTTGAATGAATGTGTGGTGATATCTCATTATGCTTTTAATTTGCATTTCCCTAATGATTAATGATGTTGAGTGTTTTTTCATGTCCTTATTTGCCATTTGTATATCTTCTTCAGTGTTTTCATGGTTTTCCCATTTTCTAATTGGAGTTTTCTTTTACTGTTGAGTTTTAAGAGTTCTTTTTATATTCTACTTACTAGTCCTTTGTCAAATATCTACTTCATAAATACCTTCTCCCAATGTGTAGCTTTCTTTTTATCTATTTCACAGGTCTTCTACAGAACGAAATATTTTAACTATATTGAGATCTAAGTTATCAATTTTTCCTTTTATGGATCATGCTTGTGGTGCCAAGTCTAAAATCTCTGCCTAGCCATAAGTCTAAAAAATTTATTCATATACTTTTTTCTAAGACTTTTATCCTTTTACATTTTACATTTAGGTTCACTATCCACTTTCAATTAATTTTTTATAAGGTATGAGATTTAGATTACAGTCATTTTTATCATCTATGTATATCCTATTTTTCCAACGACATTGTTGGAAAGGCTGTCCTTATTTCATTGAACAACTTAGGTAACTTTGCCAAAAATAAATTGGACATACTTATATAGATCTACTTTTGAGTTCTTGATTCTGTTTCAGTGTTTGAAGTGTCTATCCCCCCTCCCACATTGTCTTGTTTACTGCAGCTATATATAATGGAAAGCATTTACATCAGGGAGAGAGATTTCTCCCACCTTACTCTTGTTTCTCAAAATTGTTTTAGCTATTCTTGATCATTCACATTTTTATAAATGTGAATTTTAGAATTAACTTGTGAAAGTCTATAAAAACCTTGCTGGAATCATTGTTTCACACATAGACCAATAGCAGACTAAGTACTTTGTTCAAAATCACATAGATAGCAAGTGGCAGGGCTAGTTTTGGACTCACTCTGACCCTTCCAGAGCTCATGCGTTCAACAACTATCTCCCCATATCATGTTAGTCCCCAAATCCAAGTTTATGACAAGTGCCTCTGCTGCAGAATTAGACACTGTGTGTAGGATGGTGGATGGTTGGAGCTGAGTGGGAAGTTGTTCTAAATTTTCAATTATTTGGATGTTATGCTCTACCAAATATAAACAATACCTGAATAACATTTTGTCCTTGCTAATTACAAGACACGTTTTATCCATTCAAAATTTACCTTTAAGCAATGACCACTTCATTTATAAGAGCACATGCTGTGAAATTGAAAGAGGCATAATGCTAAACCGTGTCTTATTTTTTAGGTGGACTTGGGCTTTAAGTCATGGTTGGTAGTAAGTGGCTGCTAATGTTTGTCTTAGTCCATTTTTTGTGCTGCTATAACTGAATACTCAGACTGGGTAATTTTTAAGCAATAGAAGTTTATTTATTTAGCCCATGGTTCTAGAGGCACAGAAATCCAAGATCAAAGAGCTGCATCTGACAAGGGACTTTTTTCTACATCATCTGCTGGCATAAGGGAGAAGGGCAAGAGAGCATGTCCAGGTAAGACAGAGGAAAGGGGCCAAACTCATCCTTTTCATTAGGAACCCACTCTCATGATAAATGACCTACTCCTATGATAATGGCTTTAAACTATGCATGAGGCAAAGCCCTTATGACCTGATCACTTGTCAATACTATTGAATCAGGGATTAAGTTTCCAACACACAAACTTTGAGAGACACATTCAAATTATAGCAATGACTTAGGGGACAATTTCTATTTATGATAAGAGTCAAATGTTACATCCCTAAGCACATTATCACCAAAGCTGAAGAACTTGTTTTCCGGTAAATATTTAACTTTGTATTCCCCCAAAGCTAATTTCTATAAATGTTTCAGTGGCTTACTGGGTAGAAATTTCTGTGAGTTTAATAATGCAGCAGGTAGCTTGTAGTAGAAGGTCTTGGTGATGGCTGGAGGTATGAAGCACTTGTCTCAAGACACAGGTACGCTAAAGGCAGTAAGGATTTCTAGTTAAGAATTAATCACCATCCATCTCATTGAGTTGAGTGAAGCAGGCATTAGAACAGAAGTGAGCAGCAGCATAGATACTTGGGAGTGATAGTATGTGTATGCACATGAAAATAATCCAACAGTTAAGACTTTTTATAGTTTGTACTTTTATCCACTGTTGTAAATATAGCAGAGCATACATTCAACTTTTTATAAAATGCAAATCTATGAATGTTCTTTCTCTATGATAATTTAGTTTGGGGCTTGGGAGTTAGACAGAGGAAGAGTGAATTCTATCCAGAGTGGCTGGATTGCCTTAGGCTAGTGGTGAACTTCTGTAATCTTTATTTTTCCTTTTCATATCAGGATGTGTTGATCCTACCAATTTACTCTCATTAATGCTTTGTGTCTGCCATTTGACTACGTAGCTTTGAGCCTGTGCTAGGTGTTGTAACAAACAAACACCCAAGTTTCAATGATTTAATACCATGAAATGTATTTCTCACTCTAAAATGTGTGTTACTGGTGGGGCAGATTTCCGTAAGCAATGATTCAGACACCCAGCATCATTTCTTCTTGTTCTGACATTCACAACACGTAGCTCTTGACATTGCCCTAGGATTGCCTTCATGACAGAAAACCAGAGGGAGAACAGAGCATAGAATTTCATGTGGTGGAGTTGAGCCTCAGAGTAGCATACCTTACATTTCTTAATGAAATATAGGGAGAAGTAGTCATGTGTACACAGAAAACTATAAAGGAGGCAGGGAAATATAATAAAGATGTATGCTAAGGAGGAAGAAGAGATGGTTTTGATGAACAAATGTCCAGACTCTGTAACAGAGTCAAGGATGCTGAAACCTACAGGCAGCAGGATCCTACACATCTGTCCCACAATGTTCTTTGTTCCACCACTGGGACATAATTAGCATAACAACAACAAAAAAGAAAAGACATTAGACTGAGTACATACATTGCTGAAAAATTCAATTATCCTCTTCTTTTCTCTATGTGTTAAATCTGTTTGTTTTTTACAATCAATAAACAATACAACAGACCACTTTTTTTTTGAAGCTCTGCCTTGTTTTAGGCCAGCAGAATTCTGAGAGCAAAGCTGACCACATTTTATTGACAAAAAATCTACTAGATCTACTCTAGAAGAGATTAGGAACAGACAGGTAGGTATTCTCAAGAATAAAAGCTTATAGAAAGGCTGGGAGCGGTGGCTCACGCCTGTAATCCTAGCACTCTGGGAGGCCGAGGCGGGTGGATTGCTCAAGGTCAGGAGTTCCAGACCAGCCTGAGCGAGACCCCGTCTCTACTAAAAATAGAAAGACATTATATGGACAACTAAAAATATATATAGAAAAAATTAGCCAGGCATGGTGGCGCATGCCTGTAGTCCCAGCTACTCGGGAGGCTGAGGCAGTAGGATCGCTTAAGCCGAGGAGTCTGAGGTTGCTGTGAGCTAAGCTGATGCCACGGCACTCACTCTAGCCTGGGCAACAAAGTGAGACTCTGTCTCAACAAAAAAAAAAAAAAAAAAAAAAAAAAAGCTTATAGAAAAACTGCATGCACTAAAATATAATTTATGATAGGTCAGAAATTTTGACAATAGGGCAATTCTATAATACTTGATAACAATGTCTCATAATTTTTCTTATGGGTAGCTAAGAAATAAGGATAAATATATTATTTTATCAAATTTATAATATATTTATATTTTTAATATATATTATATTATAATTTGTCATATATTATATATATAAATTTGTCAAATTTATAATATAACTTGTAGAAATAAATAATATGAAATGAAACTGATAATCATTACAACTTCTCACTGTAAAATTTGCTATTAACTAAAAGTCAACCAACAACTCTTGTTGACAAAAGATAGGCCTACAAATTTGGCCTTGAAAATAATTGACTTCATCCAAACAATAGCAAAATAAATAAATTTCAAAACAGGTAAAAATATGCCCAGAAAAGTTTGATTTAGACAAAATAAAATTATTGAAACATTAAAACTTCTTTATAAAATGTAGTAAATTTCATTAATCCAAGTACTACCAATTTCACTTAAATCAATTGTAAAAGGCTTAAGATAATGTGTAAAAAATTGAGAAATTGGTTTAGTATAGCTGGTTTCATGATGTTATAATTTTGATTTAAAAATTTATATTTATAAATTTAAGAGTCAGAATATCATGAAGTCAAAATATTGGGATCAAAATAGCCTGGACTCTCCTTATTTGTACAAGATGGATAATGTAATTGTGTTTTTATGAAGTGTTTTTAGTCACCTGGAGGGCTTATAATTTTGGGGAGGAGGGCACAGCACTTTAATTGCCAAGTTTCTAGGCAATTCTGATATTACTGGTCTGGGAACACACTTTGGGTACTCCTTTCCTATACTATTTTTGTGTACAGTGGCTTTTGATGTACATTTTCTTCCAACAACACACACCTGCAGCTCTTTGTAGATGGACTGGCCTCAGGTTGCAGCATCCTATTTTGCCTTCTCAAATGAAGACCACGAATGTCTGGGAATTTATATGTCCCACCCTACCCTAGACAGCCCTTAACCAATGGGCTAGAGGTGCCACAGTATAAATACTACAGATCCCTGAGCAAGATGACACTGAAGTGTGCCTACACTGTTTCCAGATGTTCCCTGTGAGATAGAGTCAGTTATTTTTACTGGACACTTGGCAAGAGAAGTTTGAGTGGAGTGGTGAGGACAAAAGCTTGTCTGGAGTAAGTTCAAGAGAGATTGGGTGATGGAAAAAGAGAAGCTGTCACAGACAACTCACACAAGATGTTTGACTTTAAAGGAAACAGAGAGACCAAGTAGTGCTAGGGGGAAACATGATATTGAAAGAGTTATTTTTTTTTAAAAGAAGAAAATTGTAACATGTTTGCATATTGACAGGAATGGTTCAGTAAAGAGAGAAAAAAATAAGGGTAGAAAAGGAAGATGCATACTCACAGCAGCAAAGTCCTTGAGTGCATGAGAGGGAAACAGAGTTCATCCACAGATTGGAGAGGCAGCTTTATATGGAAAGATCAACATTTCATCCATTAATCATGAAATACCTAAGGAGAATCCAAGACTCTTTCTTCTCTCTCACCACTCCCATTATATTAATAATTAACCCCTCAGTTCTTCCAATTCTCTCCTCTTAATGTTTTTCCAAACTACCTGCCCTTTCTCTACACTGCCACTGTCATAGCCTTAGTTCAGGCACTCACCATCCTCACCTGCAGTTTTGCAGTGGCTTCCCACACGGTCTTGCCTCCGGTCTTGCCCCTTTGCAATCCATTCTCCCATTCTCCGTGCCACTGGACATCTTTGTAAGATGCACATCTGAGCATCTTGCTCTCCTGCTCAAAATCCTTCATCCAGTATCCTACTGGATGAAAATTTAAATTTGTTGGCTCAAAATACAAAGCCTTTCATGGTTTGGCTCCTGCCTATGTATCCAATTTGTTCTCCCAACACTCATCCACCTGCCCTTGGCAATCATGTAACTATGAGCCTCAGGTGGTTCCTCTAAACGTGCCACACAATCATTTACCTCTGTCTTCAAATTTTTTTGTTCCTTTTTCTCAAAACACTCCTCTTCCACTTGCCGGTCTGGCCAATTCCTGTTTACTCTTCATACCTCAGCTCACAGGCATTACTCTTTGTGTGTTTAGTCAAGTGAATGAAATTATGATTGAATGCATAATAGGTGTGGATTATAGCAACTAGACCAAATGCTCAATTTCCTTGGTCAAACCACATTTTCCAATTTGATTGAAGAATTTGTTCTAGAGAATGATAGGTCATTAATTCAGACCAGGGTGTGAATCAGACTTCACTTTACCAGGGGTTATTTATGTTTTCTCAAAGTTTAAAAAGTAAGCAAAAAACTGTGTTGAGGAGTGCTCCTTTTTTAAAAAGTTTCTGCCAAGGGGTAAAATCCACAAAGTCAGGAAGTCTTGGTAAGACTTCCGTTACCTTCACAAGTCTGCCTGCAACCCACTTTCTTATGAGAGAATAGGGAAGGAATGATGCTCCCAAACATTTTGAATTGAGATTGCGAGAAAAGATGGAGATTTTGCTACAATTTCTACTAATGACTTATTTTGGCAAGCACTGAACAGGGAAAGTTATGACTTTTCATGTTATCAACCCTAGCAACTGTATATAGTGAGTTGTGAAGTGTTCAGAACAAAAATTGTCATAACAAAAAGGAAGTGCTCTATAGCTTCAAGGAGCAAAGTCAGAATAACTCTTGAGACCCTTTTGTTTAAGTGATGCTCAGTACCAGACTCTGTTAAGGCCCTTGGGGTGCGGGTGACCTAAAACTATTGTTCTGTAGATGGTAGTTTAATAGTGGAGCTGCAAAAGGAAAAAGCTGGAATACAGCTCTAGGGGTAACTGAGAAACCCAAGAGCATGAAAAGGATGACCAAAAAAAAAAAAAAAAAAAGAAACAAGATGGAAGAGGAAGGGTGTTGGGGAAGCACTCAGACCACTACAAAACTCACCAACTGCTACCAATACTGACGAGTGTAACATGTGAGCTTGTAAATGTTACAGGGGGAAACAGTTATGATTTATTTGAAAACCTTCACAGTAGTGCCTTTTGCCAAACAGTAACATTTTTATAAAGAAGTTAGGAAGCAAGCTCTGTAATGATTGCACTTTCCTGCATATGAGGGGTGGGTGGGTGGTATTTTTCTTTAAAGTGTTTGAGGCTTTGGTTTTTGAGCTTATTTGCCTTTTAATGGTTTTCCGTGACGACCGCTTTAAGAAATGTTTTTGCTGTTACTGCTCCATTTTAATCTTTCACTTTGTATTAACAAAATCAAAACCAGCACAATTAGATACCTCCTGATTCTGATTTGTTTTAATACTAAGAGAATGTTTGAAATGGCACAAGGGGTGGAGGAAATACTTCAAGCCGCGGTGGCTGCGACATTGGAGTCCTAGAGGCAAACATCAAAAGATAGCTTGAAAGAAAGACCAAAAACATCTAAACCAATAATTCTTTACATTTGTGTTTTTATTTTATTGTAGTCTTCACAACGAAAGCATGAGAATTGCATAGAGGAAAAAAGATGCTTGTAAGCTTATTTCAATCAGGCAATTTAAAATGAAATGAAATGGACTTTCTCCTTGGCTTTTAAAATGGACAATCCAGCCATGTATCTATAACTTGAAAAAAATAGCGACTAGACTATACAGGCAACACTCAGTGCCCAACTGTCTCGTTTTGTTAGAATAAATGCAGGAGAAAAATGAGCAAGACTCAGAAAATGGGATTATAATTAAGGTAAATTGATCCAGACACCTACCTCTACTGTTTATGTATTGGACATCCTGAACAAGATTGAAAGGCTAGAAACAAAACTGAGGAGAGATCTGCAAGTGATAGTAATTTGGCCGCAGAGGGAGATAAATGAAATGAATAAATGGGTCTTTGAAACATCACAGCAGCCAGAATCAGCAAGAAACAGCTGCAGTTGTACACATGTGGCTGGCAGTATCAGAGTTCTGAAACATCCAGTGACTTGATTACGCATTCCTTTTATTAGTACTATTATTATTTTTAAGTCTCCTAGCAATAACATTTTGAAGCTTGGAAATGTTACCTTTGTTCTTATTCTATTTTAAGTCTGGCAGCTAAGTAGAAATTCTACTGTGTTACACAGCCCTAGTGCCTTCAAGGAGGATTTTTTAAAATCTGAAATTTGGGTGGCTCTGGTATGTTAGATTTTCCTCTTACCATTCATTTACGTCGATTTTCAGTTCATTGAAACAGTGTTTGGTTTTCTGGAAGAGGCTCTTATGTTCTTTTTATTAAAGAAAAAAAGAGA
This sequence comes from Eulemur rufifrons, assembly GCF_041146395.1. Lineage (NCBI taxonomy): Eukaryota > Metazoa > Chordata > Mammalia > Primates > Lemuridae > Eulemur > Eulemur rufifrons. The sequence continues at coordinate 46,768,225 of NC_090985.1, forward strand.
ATAGCCACTGAGTATGCTGGGAAATTTTTGAATTCTGTTCTCTGGGTGATAAAATAGTGAATGGGAATGATGTATCAAACACCGGCCACCCCACTCCCCTCTGCAGCACGGCTCAGGCTGTCAGCCTGTATCCTCTGCTCTCCTCCCCACCTTCAGGAATATGGAGGAAGGGGAATGGGTGGAGTGGAGACAGAGAGCGAGAGAGAAAGAGAGATTAAAAGAACAAAGTCTATTGGGAGACATGTTGCCTTAGAGTCACTGAATTCACAGTGGCCCTGGAATAGTGCTCTAAATTGAAAGGCACTTTCTTTATACGGTATATACTGTAGACAGATCCAAGCATTGCTCTGCCCGAGCTCCTTTCCTCCCATCATGCTGTTGAGATATCAGAGCCAAAGGAGACCTGAATTTGCACAGATCTGAGAGGACACCCGCCCACCCCCACCCAACCTCAGCCCCCGCAGCCCCAGCCTCTACGTCCAACCCACATCTGAACAAGGCAGCTGAAAATTTCTGGGTGAAAGGAATAATTTTTCTGTTTCTTTTATTAAATGCAGAATCTTTTCATTTGGGTTTTATTAAAAGACTGGAGTGAGCATTTCCTTTAAAATGTTCCAGAATGGGCCAGTTTGAATGTCAAAACCTTTCTCTGCTTATCAAGCATTTAACCACGATAGATAAAGGCTCAGCTTTTAAGTCTGTGGGCCGGCATACCTCAGTGACACACAGGAACTTCAAACAGCAGGAAAATAATTTTCTAGTTCTGCTGAAACAATGTTTCCAAAAGAGAGAATGGGATTACAACCATTATTGATAGCAGCTCTGGGGGAGCTAGAGAGAGAACAACTAATAATAAAAGTATATGTCAAGGAAGAAATCTAGCTGTTTCTGCAGAAGAAAAGACTAGCTAGAAAGTGTCTAGGCTCAGAATTTCCAAAGGTTAAATTACTGTGACACTTTTTCTCTCCTGTAGCTTTATGAATTTAGATATATTGTTCAAGAGATTTGCTATCCTTAATCCTAGCCTGACCGTGCAGTTTAGGGGTGGAGCAGTGTCTCCTTAGGAACACAGGGGGAGTTGAAATCAATCATGCTATTAAAAAGATTCTCTGAAAATGCACATACATCACCTTTCAGACAGTGTGCTTGTGAAAACGATTATTGTCAAGGAAAGCATTTGATTTCTAACCAAGCAAAACAAGATGTATAAAACTTAGCAGCCACAAAAATTCCATAATCCTGGAGTTTCACAGGCTTGGAAATTAAAATACTTTAAAATATCATCCAACTTTTCCTCTAAAATGTCATGTCTTTTCAACTATACAGTAAAATATAGAGAAAACCTTAAAACACAGCATTAAATTATTATTCTATTATATACTTTTGTTTAAATGTTGAATACCCTCATTTATAAGGGCTAAAAAACAAAAGCTGCAATCACTTATTGGGGCTTTCTATATGCCAGGCACTGTGCTTTGCACTATACATATGCCTTATTAAACAGTTCCATTAGGTAAACATTATTATACCCTTTTACAGCCAAGAGACTGAGACTTGCAAACTTTGAGAAACTTGTCCAGCCTAAGTGATTTAGAATCCAAACTCAGATCACCTCTGTTATTCTGCCAGAAGCGAACTTCTTACAAAAACCAGTTTCCCTCACTTTATAGTTAAGAGATTTACTTCAACGGATCCTTGAGAAAACTTTGCTTTTTTCCCCCCATTTGTCTTGATTTGCTTAGCCATGAAGAACTCCAACAGTAATGCCAAAAAAACAGTGTCTAGGTCATTATTGGCAGCTCCGGTTTTTGGTTTACTGCTTCCTGCTACTCACCCTTCAGCTTCTCCAAAGACAGCCAGTGCGTTCTGGCGCTCACTCGACTTTCCCAGTCCCTCTCATGCTCTTGTAGGGGGGATTGAAACTAGCAGCTCCATGGTGACCAGGAAAAACAAATGAGCCCCAGAGCCCATACCAGTCCTGAGAGCACTTGCTGAACAGATTTTGAAAAGGAGTGAACTCAGTATAGCTCCAGAGTTCCATCTGGAAATTGGCACTGATAGTAATATCAGCAGCATGTCCTGCCTGCCTTTAGAAAACCCAGGGATCGTGCAGTACCAGGCAGATATTCTATCGCTCTGGACCCTTCTCCGAGGCATGTGAGACATTTCCATATTATGATGCTTATTTTACTGATGGAAACTCCCAAGCTCATGGAGAGAGGTTAACACACACAAAGTCCCATGTCAGGGTCAGTCAACTACAGAGAATTAGATGGGCATTCTTGCTTCAAAAATCTGTCCAGTTAAAGAGAGAGTCTTATGGTTTCAAAAACCTAGAGCTGGCATAAAATAATTTTAAAGCCTCAGCTAGACAAACAGAGAAATAGGAAAACATGTTTAGAATATTATATTAATTTGGAGCTTTATTCAACTGGGAAAAGTGATGCTTCAAAATAAAAATACCAGTGTATTTTATTTTTCTTGAACAATACCATTCCCATTAGCCTGGGGGCACATGGACACAAAATACATACTACTATGGGAAATCTTATGAGCTCTTTTAAAGAGAGAATGAACAATTAAATTACTCTGGAGGTAGATTTGAAAGTGAGACAGGATCCCTCTCTCTAGATATAGATCACTCGTTTGATTGACCATTTGGTATGTTGATAGATAGAGATATATTTCTAAGAATAAATAAGGAGTTTTGCAATATTAAAAGACCCAACAATTTACTGTCCTGGCACAATTTTATGAAGATAATTGTTATATTTCAGTGCTATTTCCTTAACTTTCTGGAGATGAATTTAGGCTTTGTGATCCCAAATTTTCCTGAGCTCTGGAAAGCTTCCCACTGGCCTGGCAAAAGGAGAGAAGAAAAATTAAATGACCTTGTGATACTTCTGAAAACTATACACAGGACTAAGTTCTAAAAGATGTGGGGGAAGTGAGAAATAATGCTTTTTGAGTGTTTACTGTGTTTAATAACAAATTGAATGAAATCAAATGAAATAGTAATAATTCCTTTCCTTTTACCTGGGAATCAGAATATTTATATTTTTTCCAGGTTCAACTGAAATATTCTTTTCCTGCCATTAAGTTAGAGATCCCAGAAATTCAAGAGCATCACTGCACTTTGTGGGGTGGCTACTAAGCATTTCTCATTAAGTGCTGCATCTTAAAAAATTTTTAAGACCACATCCCTAACAATTGAATAGTTATTTATGATAAATAAATAATGGATAATCAAAACAACAGAAAAATTAAAGGAAGAGATGGCAAACATTTTAAAATAAATTTTCTTATTTTACTTGTTAATGATGCATTGTTGATGTTAGGGAATGTCAATTTCCGATAGATAATTTCTTCACTGCCTTCTTATCAGCTTTTCTTGTTTTAATGACTTAATGTGGCAGGCCAGAGCACATAGAAGGAATTGAAGGAGTGCCAACTCTGCCATTTTCTTGTTATTTTCTTGAACTTGTACATTTTTAGTATCAAATTCAATTCATACTTTCTTTTGCTGAGATTCTTCCAAGCTACTTGTTTATTTTGTGAGTTGTTTTTGAAGATGAAATAATGCAACTCCCATATCATCGCAGTCCATGATGGGCAAACAGGGGAGGTGCAATATCAACCTTTCCACACTCTGGACTCCTTGTTTCATTTCAGAAGGCACAGGGTGCCTTTTCCTACTTGGTGAGAGAGCAGCAGATACAGACATTTGGTAAGAACATGCAGATCAATTCATATCTTAAGTATTAGTAAATGCTAAATTCCTTTTTTTGTTTTATGCATATATACACATCAGTATAAGTTCATATTCCACCCCACATTTCCATAGTTAATAACACACACTCACTCTGAATTGCAGACATCCCACCCCATGTTGGAGACCACTCACCAAATGTAATAAATAGTAATGACATCAGTAGTACTGCTTATAAAAATAATAACTACTACTTAATGAGCAACTACTAAATGGCAAGCACTGAGCTAGGCAACTGCATACAGTCAATTCACACATCCCCAGGCAGGGGTTTTATGACCACATTTTAGAGAGAAACAAACTGAGGCTTAAAAAGAAAAAAAATTAGACCCAGCATGGCTGAGTGATTTATCCAAGGTCACACAATATTTAATGGCAAAGCAGGACCAGAATATTCTGTGCCCTATGACATCATATTCTTTCTGAGGAAAAGAGAATTTAGCAGAGAATAAGCCTTTTTCTGATCTAAAATTCTCTTCCAAGAAACCCAGCTTTGTGTAATGTCTGAGTTAGGAATCCTGACCCTTTTATATCTGCCCAATGTATCTGTTGCTATTGGTATTCATTTAACAGAGATTAAGCTTTTACTTTCACAGTTAAAGAAATGGTAGCATGCAGACTGACTCCTCTCTCTTAGCATGTAAACTAGTGATACCTGAAAGAGCCTCTGTTGAGAACAGAGAACAAGAAAGCTGGAGATCCCCAAAGAGTCCCAAAATAGAAGATTTAGATGCCTTAATACAACCCATGCCTATTTCTCAATCTTACCTTAAGTCAGGGCTCCAAAGCAAATGTAATTTTTATGTCGTTTTATATCCATTTTCTTTCCCTGTATTATTTGTCTTTTTGTGTAAACCACTGGCCATCCTGGACCATGTTTGACTCTTCTATTTCCTTTATTAATAGGCCATCAACCTGCGAGGTTCTGTGGTTCTGTGGTTCTGTGGTTTCTCCACTGTGTTTTCGTCAATTTCTTCTTGCTTTGTTTGTTCCCTTTGTCATCTGTCCACAGGAAGAGTTCTTCTAATTTTAGATTCAAATTCATTTACATTTCCCACAAATCTGATATTTGTCTTATTTCTCTTATAAATTATTTACACTGGAAAGGCTGAATCATGAAACTGAATCTAAAAATAATGTTATTTTCATGTGTTGGTTTTTAAATGGATGCATAGATCATATTTTACTCCCTACATTTTTTTTTTTTTTTCAGTTTGCCTTTGCCCACATGGCTCTCTGGTCTTTATTTGTGATTGGAGAGAGTGTGGCATTTTTTTATTCTTCACATTCACCTATCAGTCATCATAATTTTTTAGATTCAACAATTAGTCATTAAGTGATCTACTACAAGCCAGTAACTGGTAGACTTATCAGGAGATGTATATTTAAAAAACAAAAGCAAACTCCCTGCACTCTAGGGCATTTCTAGAGGTGATAATAGACAAACTATCTTTGTAATACAAAGCAAAGTTTGCTGAATGCTAAAGGACAGGGACAAAATTCTGGGAAGTGAACAATCATATTTTACTGGGAAGATTGGATGAAGGTGGGATGGATAGGATAGACATGGCGTGACTATCTAACTCTCCACGACTCCCTCAGAACACACAGGGCCACCATTGTCTACATAGTGATCCTGGCCCTTTGTCTTAGAAAGCTTGTCCAAAGGTGGATACCTGCTTCAAGCTAGAGCTATCAGCATCCTTTCTTCTACATTTTGAAATTTCGACCAAAGCAGCAGAAACTAGGAGTTGTTTGGGGGTCAGCCATGTAATCACATGGTTGTTTAAGTAATTGGGCTCTCATGCCAGTTTGAGTTCAGTGCCTTGCTCTGCTACTTGCTAGCAGTGTAGACCTGGGAAATTTATTTAATCTCTGCCTTTAGTTTTTTAATTTCAAAACCAAGAAAAAGTAATGTGAACTTTCTCATACAGTTACTATGAAATATAGATAGGGGGATTCATTTTAAGTGTGAATACTGTATAGTCAGTAAATGTTTGCTCTTAACATTTTTATAACTGCATTATTATTAAAGCAATATTGCATGACTACCGCCATTAGGTCCCCGAAACAACCCTGTGCCTCCTTTTTATCAGGCATTGGTTAATCATCAACTCTTTTTATGGGTCTCTCAATATTCCTTTTCCATGAAGAACAATAATATTAATTTTTTTTGCTTAAGTTATTCTGGTTTGACTTTTTGTTACCTGAAACTAAAAAAACCCTAAATCTAATAAGGTAGTAGAGGATACCTTAAATTTTCCTTCCTTTCCTTGTTTTCCTTCTGGTTATCATTATTGTTATTCCTTGTGGTCATTTTCAGGAAATTAAAAAGTATTAATTCAAGTCTCTGCACATTTTGGTTGAATATGCATAGACTTTAACAAAATTTGTTAACTCTATAAACTTTGTGACACAGATGACAAAATAAAATAAAAAAAAAACAAACAAACAAAAAGCCAGATGGCTGTGATACCCTAAATCTGTAATGGAAATACATATATATATATTTTATATATATATACATATATATATAAAAAACATATATAAAATTGATGACCACAGTCTATATATCATTTGAAATTAGAGTTTTCCATATGCTGCAATTCTACAGAAGCATTATATTATTTGGAAAGGGAAACATCCAACATTCAGAGTGATCCCAATGTAACTGCCTTGAAAAGGGGCAGGAAGATATGATGAAAGATACCAGATAAAAAAAAATTGATTTAAACATACATACACACAGGAGTCATCAAATTAAATCAACCTTATGGCTATCCTGATGGGATTATATTGAAATAAGTGGTTGTTTTGCCCCCTCAGGATTTTTGCCATAGAAAACAAACTCTCAAAAGTTACATAGCCTACTCCTAGAAATTGCACTCTGGTTGGATATATATGGATTGACTGAATTAACCACACTTTATAACTTTAATGATGTATTACTCAATCTGTAAGTTATGTATGAAATAATCCAGTTCTGGCTTTACCATACCCTGGCCCAAGGTTTTATGTTGTATTATTCATTTATTTATCTAGTCCTGGCTTCAGTCTTGAGCAAACAACAAAACAAAATAAGAAAACAAAACAAAGTAAGAAACGAAAAGCATGGAATTGACATTTATTAATAGATAATTCTTATGGGATAAATACTCCAGAAAAGATGGCCCATTTTAAGAGTTCTGGCTGCTTATGAAACAAACAAACAAACAAAAAGGCAAGATCAACAATGATAGTAGTGTTAGGACTTCTGCAGCAAAGGAAGGAAACTCAGAGAAGTTTAAATAAAAATAGAATTTACTGATATTTGTAATTATAAAGCCCATATTGTTGCCTTGAGCTCTCACTGCATTCAGATGGTGAAACACGTCCCAGGACTGTCACTTCTCTGCTCAATTCTTTTATCTGCCAGAGTGACCCTGACTAACTCAGGTGTTTAGGCTCCCTGGGTTCCTGCTGCATGGACCACAGTGAGATGTTGTCTGATGCAGAGGTAGGTAGGGAGAGAGGCAAGCGGTGAAATGTGGTGACAGAGATATTAATAGATGACTTGTACCTTAAGTTTCTTTTTTTTTTTTCATTCGTTCTTTTGGTTCTATAAATGTGTGGAGATCACATAACAAAAAATAGCTGCCATTTGCCAAATGTTTACTCAACCCCCAGCATGGTGCTAGGTCCATGGGGTTGCATGTAGGGGTTCATGAAGATGAAAAGGGGGCTGTGCCATAAGAAGAGATCAGGTGGAGAAGCGAGAGAGTTGGTCCTTCCCCGGACCTGGCGCGTTCTCCTACAACAGCTAGTGAACGCTATTCAGGCTTCTGGGTTGTTCTCCGCGTTTTTATCGCACGGTTTCCAGATCTCACCCTCTTTCCTCCACCCTTTTCTCCAAGAAACTCAAGCCCTATTTTCTTTGAAATAGCCACAAGTTTCTGTAGAAATACTGATATAGGATATACATTGGCCAAAATTATAATAATAATAATTTATTAATATTTTAAATTCCCATCTAAGGATAGCAATCTCTGCATATGATGTTGTATTTTACATTAGATTTTACATTTTATTACTTTATGGTTTTCAAAATTTTATATTTTGCTTTCAAACAAGTGTAGACTATATTTTTAAAAGCACAAATTTATTTCCTACTGGCCTAATACTCAACTGGCTGCATTTAAAGTTCCACAAGTTATGTATGACTCTAAAAGAAAACAAATCCTTTCATAATACATTTCAAACTGAATGTTAGAACATTTTGAACAAATGTGAAGCAGCATGTTTTTGCTAGAAAATAAAAATATTTTCACTCTGTTTAAGGATGTGGTTACTCTGGAATACACGAGTATCCCATCTTAGACAATGTCTTACTCATAAAGAAAATTTAGAGGCAGATCTTTTCTTCCATGGGAAAAATATCCAGATTTAAAGTGCTTTAACCAAAGGAAGTTCCTCCAAGTTAGCCAAACTCAAAGCATCCAACTCACAAGATGGTTAATTTTCTAAACCACTTTTGCTTATATGGGATTCCTTTTGCAAATGTATTCAGGGCTTCAAAGGAACGATTTTGACTATATGAACTGATCAGTAGTGTTCTCTGTGTGTGACCATATCGTTATGTTGGGAAAAAAAAAAAAAAAAAACATATCCCCCTAAAGGAATTTGGAACCATATAAAAATTTAAAAATTTTAATACAGGACTGTCAGCCTTTTTTGATAAGGCTGTCAAATATTTCTTACCTTAATGTGATTTATAAGAAAGATGAAAGCCAGACCAAGGACAACCTTGCTATGCAGAAATTTAAATACTTGGCATCATTACGCAGTGTAATCTGTCTAGCTGGTATACTGTCCTATATAAATTAGGACCATTCCTTTCAGCCTTTCGTGCTGCACTGCACGATTACATAGAATGAAGCTTCAGAAGGCTAGCTTTCCTGTAAAGAAGTGTTAATTCACTGAGGTGCAAAAATATTGTGTAGCCAAAGGAACTGTGTGAACCCAGTTGAATAGAAATCATGTTCTAACCTGATAGTAATAAAAATATTATGTTAGAACACACACATATATTCATGAATTTCCTCATTTATTTTCAGGTCATAAATTTCAAGTGCAAGATTATCTGAACAATTCCATTTATAATTTATTAAGGCTTCATTGTGTACTCCTCTCTCCCCACCAAATCCTCCTCACTCCAGCAAACTGTCCACAAGAGGGGCTTGGATTTGCCATAAATGTAATGCTGATCATAATCAAATATCTGACCAATATAGACAAATATGTAACCAACTACTGGAGTTAAAACATTAGTTTCATTTAATTTACCAAACCTCACAAATTAATAGTGACTTTCTTGGACACTACACTGAGAAAAATTCTGTGGCTTACCCAAGCTCAGTGGGAAAGTGTGCCGCATCAATTGGTGATGTCTGATGGGGCAAACATGACCCATATGACACATATTTGCTCTTCCTGGGATACTTTCTCACTTTACTGGGTGCATACTATCCAGATTTTGCCATTCTTAGGATAACTTCTCATCTAATTCAGTGAATAATATCCATTATAGATATACATCGATCCTCAGATTTATACAGGAGTTAATTCATTTTCCTTTTCCCTCTAAGTTTCTGGCATGTTGACATAATCTAGAACTAAAAATCTATGTCTTATAAGAAAACTTATCTGTTATAGAAACCTGTGTGTGCAAGAGGGTTTAAGATTCTGTTCTGTGCTACAAATTTCCAGGAGAATATTAGCGTAACACCCTTTCACCTATAACACAGTTCCAAGCCTCCAACCTCACGTTAGCATAATTCCAAGGTTTCAGGGTAATTGTCCAAGTCTGCTAAAAGCTGTTTTCTTACAATGCATTTTCTCTATATTCTTTGTATTTGCCAGAATGGACAAAACTGATTCTTGTCAGTCGTCAAAAGGAGCAAGATGTCAGGGAAAACAAACAAACAAACAAAAGCTTTTCCATACATACTTTCAATTCGTATAACAAAAACAAACGATTAGGCCATTGGTTGTCTGCTCCAGGAGAGGTTTATGTTTCCAGTATTGCACAGCACACTCAGATCTAAGCAGATTGGAAACAGTGCTAGAGTCAACAGGAAGGTTGGCAATTTTGCTTAATTCAGATGGAGCCAATAAGCTATTGGCACCTTGGGAGCAGCAGCCTGAAAATCCTAAATCCTTTAGAAGTGTGGCCTCCCTCTTAGGTGGTATCCAGTGATTCTAAAAGGCTTTCTTGGCATTTTCAGATGAATTGTGGGATATGCTATTAAATTCCCAGGTCATGTTTGTGAGTGTGTGACACACATATAACCCGTGTATTCCACGGCAGGGCTTGTTCTGCCAACACTTCTTAGCTTTGACCTGCTAAGTGATTCAGACTATTTATTTAGTCACAGCATTGAGTCTCCTTTAAGTTAAAAAACTACCACTTAGGCAAAATATGGCAGATCACAGAGTGGTTTATAACCATTTTAGCCTGTAAATTCAAACCAATATTTTTTTTTATCAAAATTAGATCAGTCCTGCCAGTTCAACTTTCCCTTAGCAAATGTTATTTCTATGACACTTTAAGTGTTTTTATTTCCACTGAAATTGACTCAGACTACATAAAGCTACAGTACATCTGCACACTTCTGATATGAAGAAATTTTCCGTCTCTTTTTAGGACCTGCATTTAATTTGTTTTAATTATACCATGTATAAATATGGTTTCAGTCTCCAGAATGATCTCCTTTCCTTCACTACCCACAAGAACAAAAATGGCCTGTGGGAAATCTAATAGACCCAACTGGTGAAAAGATTAGCCTGGAAGCCAAGGCAACTTAATCTGCTGTTATTTCGTTGGCTTTTATTTGCAACAGCTCATAATGTTTATCTCACAAAAGTGGGCTCCCCCGATCCCAGCCAATGAGGTAGGTTGACTGTGAAGCTCAAGTTTTTACTGTCACAGTAAGGCAGCCCCATGCAGTGGGGCTTGTGGTGCACAAGGAAATACTCTGTGAGTCGACCTCAATTGCAGGTGTTGTTTTATTGGCATTGGAAGTTGGATCTTCATTTTACTCTGCTCTTATGGATGAAGGTGGTACCCAAGTAACTCTCCCAGTCATTGCTAATGTGCTGATGTGCTCCAGAATCACCTGGCGTGCTTGTTGGGAATACAGATTCTTGATTCTTACCACACTCCAGTGTGGACTATAAGATACATCACCACTGCCTTTAACACAGCTGCCTTTAACATTAAGCCTTGGTTCTTAATTGTATAAAGGCCAAAGCTGCTACTTTAGTATAATCCAATACTTTATCTTGTTTCACACTCAGGACTGACATTCAGCCTGTATGCACAGATACAGCTAAACAAGTTGTTAAAATATCCAGAATATCCAACCACTTCCAAGCCAGTTGCCAAAGGGCAACTTCCCTAAGTCTTCTGAGTGCACTATTTCCACACAAGCCCTGCCACCGGAACCCCTCAGGCCTCCTTTCTTTCCACATTCCACCAACTAAAGGGTTAATGCCAGGCACAGAAGTTCCCTTTTAACTCAACTTTTGTCACTGGGGCCCCTCTCTCGGGAGATTTTATTTTCACGGCTATAACAATCAAATATTTGGTGGTTAGTCATCAATTCCATTTTATGATCATGTCTTCTGAGCTCTAATCCCAAATATCTAATTGCCTAGTGGGCATTTCATTGACATCTCCATAGTGAACTAAAGCACAGCTGTATCAAACAACAAATTCATCATCCTTCTGCCTACATTCAGCTCCTACCCTCAACTTCTATCCTGATCCCTGATTCTTATTCATTCTGTCACCACTGCCTGGTCAACTAGGCATGAAACTGAGTCATTCTTGACTCCTTGCTCTCTCCATCCAATTAGTCATCCAATTAGTTGAATTTTACTCCAAATTTATCTTACATCCATCATTTCCTTTCCATTCCCACTGCCACCACTTCACTGCAGACTCATTGCCTCACTTTTAGATCAACAATAATTTCCTTCAAACTTTCTTTCATCTTTTCTCCCAGTTTTTTCCCTTCATGCCACCTTCCAGATGAATCCTCAGAAAATATCATTTTGATCATGTCAAGGTTCTATTCAAATTCCCTGAATGGGTCATTTTCTATAAAGAAAAAGTCAACTGTCTTTGACATGTAAAACTTGTATGATTCCCCCCCCCCCAAAAAAAAACTGTTTTAGGCCTCTCTAGACTTTTGTGACAGATATTATATTAGATATTATAGAATTTAACTTCAATGTATATAATGAATTTGACTTTAGCACAAGAGTGCTCAAGCACTAGAGCCAGGTGATAGTACAGTTTTCCTGACTTTTTCTACTACACTTCGTTCCTGCCCAGCCCCCTGTTGAAAAACACGCTTGAAACTTAGACTTGGGGGATGGGGGTCATGGGCAATATATATAACCTCAACTTTTGAACCCCCATAATAAGCTGAAATAAAAAAATAAATAAATAAATAAAAAGAAAATGCAAGCCTAGCTTTGCCAAACATCCCCTTTGGCTCCTTGTCCTTGATGTCTTTCTCTTACAGATGATGCATTGTCCTTTCTTTTCCCTTTCCCCCATTGCTTTTCTGAAGCCTTGCTCTGATTGGATACTGCCTTAATCTTACTTTCTCTCCTTACATCAGGGACCTTATGTCACCCTTAAGTTGCCTAGTTGAAATTAGATTTGTGTCTTTTGTATAATCACCTCAAACCATAACACTTTCTCCCCTACCCTCTTTGAACACTTTGCTTCCTATTAATATTTCATTGAAAAACACTGGAGCAATCTTTTTTTATTAAATTTTTTTTTTTTTTTTTTTTTTTTTTTTTTTTTTTTTTTTTTTTTAGAGACAGGGTTTTGCTCTGTTGCTCAGGCTGGAGTGAAGTGGTGCCATCATAGCTCACATCAGCCTACAATTCCCCTGGGCTCAAATAGTCCTCTCACCTGAGCCTCCGAAGTGGCTGGGAGTAGGCATGTATCATCATGCCCAGCTGATTTTTTATTTTTTGTAGAGACAGATGATCTTGCTATGAAAGTTGCCCAGCCTGGTCTTGAACTTCTGGCCTCAAGTGATCCTCCCACCTTGGCCTCCCAGAGGGCTGGGATTACAGATGCTCCAGAGCAATCTTAATAGGATTTCTATACTATGGTGGTTTTCAACCTGGGATGCACCCAGGAATCTCCTGTGTGCTAAACAAACAAACAACAACAACAACAAAAAAAACCACAAAAAAACTCCCAATATGCAGTCTGAAACCCAAACCAATTAAATAAGAAATTCAAATGTCAAGTGAGGTGAGTGGGAGGCTAGACATTAATATTTTAAAATATTATCCAAATGATTCCAATGTACAGTCAAAGATGAGAACCACTGTTCTACAAATTACCATCATCATATTTATCTGTCTACCTATATCTGTTCTCATATACTCTGCCTTCTCTTTGGATGAATGCTGTGCTCACAGTTGAGGTCATCCCTTTCACTTTTACACAAGATCTTATACCTCATGGGTGTTACTTCAGTATCAATCCACTCTCCCTCTATTTTCACCAATGTACAAATACTCTATGGCTTCTCTTATTTGGAAAAATAATGAACAAACTAACTAAACTTCTCTTGACACTCACATCCTCCAACTATAACCCTAATTCTCTGCTCTCTTTTACTGAAAATCTTTTTTCCACCCCTACAAGAGATATTCATTTCATCATCTCCAGTGATTTCCATGTTGCTAAAACCCTATCACCAGTTTTCAGTCTTTATCTTAACTTTAGTATTTAATTCAGTTGATTACTCTTTTCGCCTTGATACACTTGCTATCTTTGGGTTACAAAGTTTCCCACTCATTCCTAGATCTCCTCTTACTTTACTAGTTGCTCCTTTAGTTTCCTTTGCTGATAGTTCCTCCTCTCCCAATCTGTAAGTGTTGGAATATACCAGGCACTAGCCTTACATATTTATTCTTCTTTATCTATACTCATTCCCCTGGTGATCTCATTCAGTTTTTTTTTTTTTTAAAAAAAAAACTTTATTGGAGTTCAACTGAAGTAAAATAAACTTCATGTATTCAAAGTGTACAATTTGATCAGTTTTGACATATGTATATACCCGTGAAATGATCACTACCATTTAGATAACAAACATTTCCATTCTCCCTCAAAAGTTTTCTTATGTCTCTTTATAATCCCTGCACTCCAATCTACAGACAATCATTGTTCTGATTTCTGTCATTAGTGATTAGTTCACATTTTCTAGACCTTTTTATAATTGGAGTCATATAATATGTACTTTTTTTTTTGGCTTGGCTTCTTTCATTCAACATCATGATTTTGAAATCTATTCATGTTGTTGTATATAGTAATAGCTTATTGCCGTTTATTGCTGAGTAATGACCTATTGTTTGGATATGCAGTAATGTATCCACTTAACTGTGTTGGACTTTGGGTTGTTTCTGGGTTTAGATTATTACAAAAAAAGCTGCTACAAACATTTCTGTATGATTCTTTGTCTGACCGTTATGTTTTCATTTCTTTCAGGTAAATACCTAGAAGTTGAATGGTTGAGTTGTATGTTAGACCTATGCTTAGCTTTTTAAGAAACTGCCCAACTTTTTTTCAAAGTGATAGTACTATTTTATATTTTCATCAGAAGTGTATGAGAATTTCAGTTCTCATGTCCTTGCCAAGACTTCATAGTAAGGCAAACTATGGCCTGAGGTCTAAATCTGGCTTGCCACTTGTTTTTGTAAATAATACAGCCATGCCTATTCATTCACTTTTTGTCTATGGTTGCATTCATGCTACAATTGCAGAGTTGAATAGTTTTGACAAAGACCATATGGCCAATGAAGCTTAAAATGTTTACTATCTGGCCCTTTTATTAAAAAAAATTTGCTAAGCCCTGCTTTATATGGTCTTTTTTTAAAAAAGTTAACTATTCTAATGGGTTATAGTAGTACCTAATTGTGGTTTTAATTTGCATGTCACTGATGACTGAGATTGAACATCTTTCCATGTGCTTATTTGTTATTCAATTATCTTCTTTTGTAAAATCTCTGTTTAATCTTTTATCCATTTACATTTTTGTTTGTTTTCTTTGTTTATTTTCTATTAAAGTGTAAGAGTTTATTGTGTATTCTTGAAAAAAATCCTTTGTTAAATATATGTAATGTGAATATTTTTCCCCCAGTTCATGGCTTGCATTTTGATTCTTTTAATGACATTTTTCACAGGGTAATAGTTTTAATTTTAAGGAAGTCAGATTTATCAATTTTATTTGTATGGTTAATACTTCTTTAAATTTATATCTAAAAAATTGTTAATTAGGCCAAAGTTACAAAATTATCTGCTGTGTTTTATAGGTTTAGATTTTACCTTAGGCCTAGTATCCATTCAGAGTAAATTTTTGTGTATGATGTGAGGTAAAGGCCAATATTCACTTTTTTCCCATATGGATATCCTGTTGATCCAGCAAGATTTGTTGAAAAGACTTTCTTTTCTCAGTTGAACTGACTTAGCAACTCTGTCAAAAATCAATTGACCATATATGTGTGAGTTTTGTTCTGAGCTGTATTCCACTCTGTAAATATACATGTCTCTCTTTTGGCCATTACCAAACTGTCCTGATTATGGTAGCTTTATAATAAGCCTTGAAATCATGTGAATTTCTTCTTTTCTAAAATTGTTTTCACTATTCTATGTCTTTTGGATTTACATACATAGTTTGGAATATTTTTTCATTTTTAGTAAAAAAAGTATTCTGGGTTTCTGACTGGTATTATGTTGACTTCACATACAAATTTTGGAAGAATTCCCATCTAAACAACTTTGAATCTTTCAATCCATAAACATGGTATATATTTCCATTTATTTAGACCATCTTTAATTTCTCCCAACAGTACTTTTTTTTTTCAATAAGAGATCATGGATGTCTTTGTTAGACTTATTCTTAGGTAGTATAAGTACATTTTTTTGGCATTACTGTATATTGTTTTATTTTTCATATTTCATTTTCTAAATGTTTCTTGCTGATATATAAGAATATAATTTATTTTTGCATATTAACCTTATATGTTATGATATAAGGATATAACCTTATAGCTTATGATATAATACAGAAAGAATACTTTTTTTCTGTATTCCTTTATTAGTTCTACTTTTTGTTTTGAAAATCCCTGGACCTTCCCAAGAAAAAAATCTTATTATCTGCCAATAAGGAAAGTTTTCCTTCTTGATTTCTGACATTTATAATCTGCATTTCTTTTCATCTGAATTTCTTTTTCTTCCTTTCTTGCAATGGCTAGTACTGCCAACATAGTGTTCAATAGAAGTGGTGACGTGTGCATTCATGCTTTGATCTTGATATCAGTGACAAAAATTCAGTTTTTTAAATGATTGACATTAGCTATAAGGTTTTTTTTTTTTTTGTAACTTCTCTTTAGTTAGTTTGAGAATGTTCCCTACTATTCCTAGTTTGCTTAGAGTTTGTTAATGAATGGGTGTTAAATTTTGTAAACTACTTTTTCTGCATCTACAGAAAAAGATCTCATTTGTCTTTTAGTCTATTGCTATTGTGAATTACATCAATTGCTGTTCAAATATGAAACCAATTTTGTATTCAAATAGAAAAGTCATTGGAATTTTCGTATTTGTATATAACATCTTCTTTTTCCTTAGTGTGGCTTTCAACATTTTTTTTCTTTTCTTTCTTTTTTTTTTTTTAAACAACATCTTGGTCTGTTGTCCAGGCTAAAGTGCAGTGGGGTCATCATAGCTCACGGGAACCTCAAACTCCTGGGCTCAAGTGATAATCCTGCCTCAGCTTCATGAGGCACACACCACCACACTGTGCCCACCTAATTTTTCTATTTTTTGTAGAGATGAGGTCTAACTATGTTGCTCAGGCGGGTTTCAGACTCCTAGCCTCAAGCAATCCTCCCACCTTGGCCTCCTTAACATTTTTTTTTTTTATCTTTGGTTTTCAGCAGTTTCATTATAATGTGCCTAGGCATATTTTTCTTTGTGCTTTACACTATTTTGGACTTGCTGAACTTTTAAAATCTATAAATTTATATGTTTCACCAAATTTAGGGAGTTTTTAAGCCATTATTTCTTCAACGTCTTTTTCTTCCTGAATCTCTTACTCTTTTTTAAGGTGACTATATATGTGACTACCTCACAAATATATGATCAATAGATATTGCCACACAGATGCCTGAGGCTTTATTTTTGTTTACCCCCATACATTTGCTTCTCCAAGTTTTGATTCCTTCCATGTTCTAATCTACGTGCTTTTGTTTTCTTCTTATTGTCCTCAGGAAGTTGTTTGTAACATTTTTCCCTAGAGTTTTTAGTTGTAATCAGAAGAAAGGTAGGTTTATGCTGCCACAGCAGAGTCAGACCTCCATGATACAGTTTTATGGCTTTAAATGCCATCCTATACGGGAGACTGCCAAATGAATATATTCAATTCTCCCCTTCTATTCCAGGTATTTATATTTCTATCTAACTATTTGCCTGACATCTCTCACTTCTACGTCTAATAATCATTTTAATATAAACTTGTTTAGAACTAAGCCCCTGATCCACCCCCAATTCCTAAAATCTGCTCCTTTATCCTTTCAATTTCTTCGGAATCACCCTTAACTCCTTTCTTTCACATGCTACATCTAAACCATCTACAAATCCTGTCATCTCTACTTTCAAAATATTTGAATGTTTCTGTCACCCTGTCCTCACTACCACCTTTGCCCAAGTCATTACCATATCTCACCTCGATTATGGCAATTGTCGTCAGACTGATTTCTGCTCATAAATGTTTGTTGAATTCATGATCCACTAACCTAAGACACTTGCACAATATTTAACTGCTGAGACTTGCCTTTTAGTGTTGACAAATAAATGAGTGAAAAGGAGAACATCACTTTCAGCTAACTGAATCTGGGGTTATAAATCAGGGAATTAAATCCATAAAACTTACTAAAATAGGTATGACACTACTAGGGCTCAGCTTAAGTGATATTCCTGAACTAAAAATTCTTTAGTAAAGATGTCTTCATATAAATCATGCATCATATTTGCTTTACTTAGAACTGGGCCACATCCAAAAACTGGGAGTATGTGCTAGACATGAGTGGGGAGAACATATAATCAGTCTCATTATCAAATCTTCCAACTTTGTATGATGTTTGAGACGCCTTGGGCTATTTGATTGGCTGGTAGATTTACTGGTGACTCTTCATGAGAATATCTATCAGTAGTATCAATCAGAAATTATAAGAATCCTTAATGAATTTTCTGAAATTACCCATGCTTACTTTACTTACTCTCTCCCCCACCATCTGTATCAACATTCTGGCATGTCCCCAGAGGGTATCTCCTAATCTCTGAGAGACAGAAAAGTTTAGATAAATTTCCCAAATAATTTTTATAACTGAAAAATCATTCTTCCCTTGCTCCAGCCAAATTGAGTAACACTGGTGAGAATGCTGATTCTTTATGGTCCTTGTTCAACTTCTTACATATATATATCTATATATAGAGAGAGAGCTATCTTTTTTTATATTAAATTTCATAGGAAAGAGCATTTATTAAATTATTCATGTGCAGAGAAACTGCAGATATTGGGAAATTTTATGACCCATTATACATGATAATGACACTTCTTATTATTTCTTTAGGGAAAAAGCATTGCTTCACTTTTTCTTTTTTATTTCTTGGTCTCCACAAGGGGATATACATTTATTAAAACCATGTTTGGACTGGAGTTATTTTATCTTCATTTATATATTTGTTTAATCATTCACCAACATGTTATTGAACAGATCCTTCTATAAATTCTAAAACAAAGACGATAATAATCAGAAATGAAAATAAAAGCTAATTATTTAACCTTCACCTCCACTTATGCAGTTGTTCCTAAGGACACATTATCTATTACACAAGGTCACTGCCTCAAATATTTTTATTAAATTGGCTAACTTTTTTTTTGACAGAGAGGATGAGATGGGGTAATATACTTAACATGAAAAATCATTTAATAGCAAACAAGGGATTCAAAACAAGTTTGGGTAATATATTTTTTATGGAAGAACACTAATGCACACAAAAACCAGGGAGGATTATGTGTAGAAAGCATCATTTGATTTTGATTTTGAGGGACAAAAGAAAAAAGATATTTAAAAGCTAATCTAATTTTCTACCTTAAAACAGGGATTATATGGTATTTTTTTCAACAAATAAAAATTTGCGCAGTTTACAGAGAGAAGTGACTAAGAGAATAAAGAAAAGCCAAATTAACAGCATCAGAAACTGATAATATTAGAGAAAAATAATCCTAAGGATTTAAACAAGAAGGTATTAAAATCGAGAAGGAATGATATATAGAGAGAAAGAAAGCTGGAAGGCAAAGAAAGAACAAGACAGATGCGGTCTCTAGCCAGTTCTGCTTCCTGATCTTCACAATACCTCCTCTGGAGGAACTCTTTTTCTCCCAAGGTCTGTTGTCTGTCCTGCCACTGTTTCCCACCAGTAGTTTTGTATATTACCTTATTCTATCAAAACAAACTAAGTCCAGATCTTTAGGCTGCCCATTTGTGTTTCAGCCAGCAAATTTTAGGAACCAAATAAGGTATACTTTCTTCCCCTCTGAAAGCCTGAACACTCCAGTGACTGGGTTAGTTTAAGGTTTTTGTCGTGCTAGATTATCCAATATAAAGAGGGTATTGTCATTAAATCAACAAAGGCTTCTTTGAAACCTGTGAGGGAATTTGATGGGAAACCATAACTCTTCTATTGTTAGGAAGAGTTCTTATATAATAAAACTTCTCCTAAAATCTATCGTATCATCACTTTGTTCTAGTTACAGAACTTTTCTCATTTCCTTACCACTTAGCTCTTCTAGGCTTATAACTTCCTGAAAAGCCCATGTGAGAAATTCCAAAGTGCTGTGTTAATAAGATCTGAGTTCACAAGCACCCCACATAGTTGTTCAAATGTATTTGAATTTGAATTTTCACACCTGGAAATAAGCTCAAGCCAATCAGCATCCCTGAGAATTCAGGAACAAGGAAAAGTAGTAAAAAAATACTATGGCTACCTTAGCTGACCTTTTCATTTTTGTTGAAAATAAGAAGATTATGGAATTGGAAATTGGGATCAAAGATGAACCATCATTTTGGGGTTTCTTTTGATTATAGAAGTGTGGATTTCCTCACTCTAAAACCTGCAAATCATTTTGAAACTTTATGTAAATATAGGCCATATTGCAGTAATTGAATACAATTCAGATGGATACCAAAAAACAAAAACATGACTACCGAAAACAATCCAGTCTAATACTCTTGCTTTATTAAAGGTTAAGTGCTTAAAAATTAATGTATTATATAGCTTCATTTAAGTAGGATGAAATAAAGGATAGATTATAATCTAAATCCTATATGTCTAATGTTTGATGCCTGATATATTTAAATCAGAGAATTAACTTTAATATATATAGACATATATATAGCACTTTAAATTTTATTTGTATAAATTTATGGGATTCAATTGTAATTTTATGATATAGATATATTACATAATGGTCATGGCTTTTAGGGTATCCACCACCCAAATAATATACATTGTATCTACTAAGTAACTTCTTGTCATCCTTTCCCTTTTCACAGCCCCACCCTTCCAATTCTCCATTGTCATTCTACACTCTACGTCCATAGGTACACATTATTTAGCTCCCGCTTATAAGTGATAACATATAGTATTTGTCTTTTCGTGTCTGAATTGTTTAACTTAAGATAATGGCCTGTAGTTCCAGCCATGTTGCTTCAAAAGACATGATTCATTCTTTTTTAAGGCTGAATATAATTCCATTGTGTGTATGTACTACATTTTCTTTATCTAATCATCTGCTGATGGATACTTAGGTTGATTCCATATCTTTGCTATTGTGAGTAATGCTACAATAAACATATCAGTGCAGAGATATTTTTGATATAATGATTTCTTTTCATTTGGGTAGATACCTAGTAGTGGAATTGCTGGATCAAATGGTAGTTCTATTTTTAGTTCTTTGAGAAATCTTCATATTGTTTTCCATAGAGGTCATACTAATTTATATTCCTGCCAAGAGGGTAAAAGCGTTGCCTTTTCTCCACATCCTTGCCAACATATGTTATTTTTTGTCTTTGTAATAATAGCCATTCTGACTGGTGTAAGATGATATCACATTGTTGTTTTAATTTGAATTTCTCTGATGATTAGTGGTGTTTAGCATTTTCTTATATGTTCATTGGCCATTTATATGTCTTTTTTTGAAAAATGTCTGTTCGTGTCCTTTGCTTACTTATTAATGGGATTTTTTTGTTGTTGTTATTGTTGTTGTTGAGTTTCTTGTAAATTTTGGATATTAGTCCCCTGTCAGATGCATAGTTTGCAGACATTTTCTCTCATTCTGCAGGTTGTCTGTTTGTGCAGAAGCTTTTTAGTTTAATTAGGTCCCATTTGTCTTTTTTTGTTTGTTTGTTTTTGTTGCCTGTGTTTTTGAGGTCTTGGTCATGAATTTTTTGTGTAGACCAGGAGTCTATGCAAAGACATTGGGGCCTTCTATGTCCTTAAGTGCGGCCTTTTGACTGAATCCAAATTTTACAGAACAAATCCTTTTATTTTTATTAATACTTTTTTGTTTGTCTTTTATATTTTTATTTTATTTTATTTTTTAAATGCATGTATTTAAAATACCAAAGAATAAAATAAGTTTCAGTGAAATAATCCTCCCAGATTGATTGGCACAATTAGAATGTTAATAAGGCATAAGGACTAAACTGACAGCTACTATGCTCATGATTTACTTCTAACTTCCCCTGCCTGACTGGCGCCACTGCCACATGAGGCTAGTTGGTGAGAGTTGATGGGGGTCAAGTATACCAGTCTGTTATCAGCTTTTGACAATGGTTCATGGTGTTTCTCTTTGAAGTGGAATTTGTGAACATTGCACAGCTCGACAGCATTTTTAATTTCTGTCCACTTAACAGTTCATGATCATGTCAAAGAAGACCAAGAGAACATTGAAGGAAAAAAACAGATTTTTTTTTTTTAATGAGGATTGGGAGTTGCAATATTGTCTTGTTTCTGCTAAAGAGGAGATGACTTGCTTGCTCTGTGATACTGCAATATCAACATAAAGAAATTCAATGCCCCCTCAGCATTATAACACTCATAAGGACCACAAATATTTTAAATTAGAGGGAGAGACATGAAAGGTTGTATTGCAGAAGTTAAAAGATGAAAAGCAAAAGCAAAGACACTTCTTGCAAGCAGCAATAAGACCTGGCATTAATGCCACTGAAGCAGCTTACAAAGTAGCTTGCATACTCAGGAAAAAACCGAAGTCATTCAGTGATGTAGAAATTGTGAAAGAATGCATTGTCAAAGTTATGGGATGCTTAGACCCCCAATAACATTTCAAAGTACAAACAACTTCCTCCTTCAAGGAGAACCATAACTGATAAGCAGCATGAATTAGCATTCAACTTATCAGAAAAACTTCATGCAATACTTCAAGAGGAAAATATTAATATATATTATTCAATTGCTTTGGATGAATCAACTAATACTATTGACTCGGCACAGGTTTTATACTTCATTTGGGTCATAAGATTTTCTTTATGATGAAGAGTTACTTGTTTTGGACACTCTTGGGAACAGAACATGGGGAATAGATATCTTCAACAACTTTCAAGATAAATGTAGTGAAGTTGTACTGAATTTGGTAAATTTAGTGAGTGTATGTATAGACAGCATACCTTCCATAACAGGAAAACATGAAGGGTTTATTGCACAGATTAAAAAAAGTATTAGCAGATCCAGATGTTTTCATTTCTTTTCATCATATCTTGTATCAGCAAAATCTCTGTGCTAAAGCTACCATTTTAAGTGACACTTTGTATCAAGTTATAAGTATTATTAACTATATCTGTGCAAATGCAACATGGCGTTGTCAGTTTCATAACATTCAGAAGTTTAACCATGAGGTATTCAGTGTGGATTTACCATATCATTCTAAAGTGCGTTAGCTATTACAGAGACAGGTGTTAGACAAAATTTTACTTCTGTGAGAACAGATAGTTAAATTTTATGGAAAACAGAACCAACAATGTGAATTATTGAAAGAATATTTCTATAGGAATGCAAATTTTTGTGTGATATCATGTCAAATCAAAACGACTTGAACATTATATTGCAAGGTAAAACTAAATCTATATATATGTGGTAAAAATTCAAGCATTTTGAAAAAGGTTATCTTTTTTAAAAACACTTCCTCAAAAGGAAATGTTAAATGAATGTTTTCCCCAGTTACCAAAGGTCATTGATGAGCAGGATGATATATGGAAATAATTTGAAAAATATGCAGCTGTCATAGACTTATTAATTGGAGAATACAATGAAAGTTTCACCAACTTTCAAAATCATAACATCACACTCAAATTAGCATTTCAACTTCACCTAGTTGATATCACCAAGGCACCTAAAGAACTACAGATTGAATTGATTGAGCTCTCAGTAGATGACATTTTAAAGTCATTGTTTCATGCTAAGAAAGATACAATTGAATATGCAAAAATGCAGTAGAATACCCATGCCTTTGGCAACATGCCCCCAAAATGCTTTCTTGCTTTTCAATCACTTATTGCTGCCAATCTACATTCTTCTATCTAACCCAAATCAAGATGCTCTGAAGGTCACAAATGACCCATACCCACATAGAGGATAAACTAAAACTGCGACATCCATGTTGCAACCAAATATTCAATGCTTTCCAACAAAAAGTAGACACAGCAAAGTCATTAAAAGGCTAGTTAACTTAAAAATTAACAAATAGTTTATATTTTTTGAAATTATTAAGTACATAGTAGTTACATATTTAGAAAACAATGTCCATTTTTAAGTATATTTAATTGAAGTTTCTTGAATGAGACCTTATTTGATTACAGTTCAATTAATGAGGCCTTCCAACATGAAAAGGTTCCCCATCCCTGGCCTAGACCAATGTCCAGAAGAGTTTTCTCCAGGTTTTTTTTTCCTAGTAGTTTTGCAGTTTTAGGTCTTTCATTTAAGCCTTAAATCCATCTTGAGTCGATTTTTGGATATGGTCAGAGATAGGGATCCAGTTTAATTATTCTGCTAAAGGCAATTCAATTTTCCCAGGACCATTTGTTGAAAAGGGTATCCATTTCCCAGTGTATGTTCTTGTTGATTTTGTCAAGGATCAGTTGGCTGTAAATATGTAGCTTTATTTCCGGGTTCTCTATTCTGTTCCATTGATCTATAGTGTCTATTTTTAATACCAGTACCATGCTGTTTTGGTTACTATAGCCTTGTAATATAATTTGAAGTCAGGTAATGTGATACCTCCTGCTTTGTTCTTTTTACTTAGGATTGCTTTGGCTAATTCAGCTATTTTTTAGTTCCATAAGAATTAAGACAAAAATCATATGCTTATCTTAATAGATGCAGAAAAAACATTAGATAAAATCCAGCATCACTTCATGATAAAAGCCCTCAACAAACGAGGCATAAAAAGAACATACTTCCAGATAATAAAGGCCATATATGATGAATCTACAGCCAATATCATACTAAAGTTTAAAGCATTCCCTCTAAGAACTAGAACAAGACAAAGATGCCCACTTTCACCATTCTCATTCAACATAGTACTGGAAGTCCTAGCCAGATCAATCAGGTAAGAAAAAGAAATAAAAGGAATTTGAAATAGAAAAGAAGAAGTCAAATTATCCCTGTTCACTGACGATGTGATTTTATATCTAGAAAACCCTAAATATACCACCAAAAAACTCTAGATTTGATAAATGAATTCAGTAAATTTTCAGGAAATAAGAACAATATACAAATATCAATAGTGTTTATATACACCAGTAACAATCTATCTGAGAACAAAATCAAGAAGGCAATCCCATTTACAATAGCTACAACCCCCCCCCCCGAAAACTTAGTAATATATTTAACCAAGGAAGTGAAAGATCTCTACAGGGAAAGCTACAAAACACTGATAAAAGAAATTGTAGGTGATACAAACAAATGCAAAAACACCCATGCTCTTGGATTGGAAGAATTCATATTGTTAAAATGACCATAGTGACCAAAGAAAAGAACTCAGTAAAATCAGCAAGAAAAAATCAAGTAACCCTATCAAAAAGTGGGCAAATGACATGAATAGAAACTTCTCGAAAGAAGATATAAGAATGGCTACCAAACATATGAAAAAATGCTCAACATCCCTAATCATCAGAGAAATGCAAATCAAAACCACAATGAGATATCACTTAACCCCAGTGAGAATGGCCTTTATCAAAAAAACCCAAAACAACACATGTTGGCGTGGGTGTGGAGAGACAGGAACACTCATACACTGCTGGTGGGACTGCAAACTAGTGCAACCCCTGTGGAAAGCATTATGGAGGTATCTTAAACAGATTCAAGCAGACCTGCCATTTGACCCAGCAATCCCATTACTGGGCATATACCCAAAGGAAAAAAGGTCATTCTTTAACAAAGACACATGTACCCAAATGTTTATAGCAGCACAATTCACAATAGCAAAGATGTGGAAGCAACCCAAATGCCCATCAATACATGATTGGATTAGTAAGCTGTGGTATATGTATACCATGGAATATTACTCAGCTATAAGGAATGATGAAGATACGACATCGCTATGGTTCTCCTGGAGAGAATTGGAACCCATTATATTAAGTGAAGTATCCCAAGATTGGAAAAACAAGCATCACATGTACTCACCAGAAAATTGGTTCCCCTGATCATCACCTAAATACACATCTGGGAACAACACCAATTGGATGTCAGACTGAGGTGGGGGGTGGGGGAGGGGATGGGGGTATGCCTACACAATGAGTGCATTGTGCACCGTTTGGGGAGTGGTAACACTTGAAGGTGCTGACTTGGGAAGGGGGGGGTGGGGAAGGGAGGGATATATACCTACATGATGGGTGCAATGCGCACGACCTGGGGAACAGACACGTCTGGAGCTCTGGCTTGGGGGGAAGGGCGGAACAGGAGCAACGTATGTAACCTGAAATTCTGTATCCCCCATAACAAGATGAAATAAAAAAAAAAAAAAAAAAAAAGAAATCTGCAGATTCAATGCAATCCCTATCAAAATACCAATGCCATTTTTCACAGAATTATATATAGATTTTGAGCTCACATTTTGAAATACTTATTACCTTGGAACTATAAATTAGAGATTACTATGTAGATTTCTGTTTGAATATTTAGAAGAAAATAGCTTGTATTAAGAATATTGTATAACTTTTTATGTTATTGACTTTTAATGTTTTATTTAAAAAGTTTTATTGAAATGACAGTATTTTGTTTAGTGATAGTAATGGAGACGGAGATATGTAAATGAAATCAGTGACATTTTACAGATAGAACTATAAAATTTGTGATGTATTTTATGTGGGTAGGGCTGATAGAAAGAAATTATAAAAATAACTCATTAGGTTCTGGTTTGAACGTTTGGGTGGATTGTGTGCCATTTTAATTAAATGGGAAGAATCAGGGAAGAATAGTTTAATTCTTGGAAATATGGAGAATGACTTAATAGAAACTAAAGAAATGATTGGGAAGTTAATTTAATATGTTTAATGACTTTAGTGATAGTGTTACCTAACACTCGCTATGTACTGTACTGTACATAGTATTTTATATTCATCATCTTTTTTCCATTATCTCAACAATAATATGAGCTTCATAATGTCCCTTTTAGAAAAGAGGATACCAGGCCTTAGAGAGGGAAAATAACTTGCCTGAGACTAGTAAATGGTGGAGCAGGATTCACATTAAAATTTGTTGGACATCAAAATTTATCATCTTTGTGACTAAGCTATTATAAATATCATACCTAAAAACGGTAACCTGCTATTCTACATATTTTAACTTAGAGATAAGAAAGATAAACATAATTACTAATTTATAGAGAAGGAAAGAAATTGATTTTATGACAAAAAAGGATTTTCATGGTAATTCTGTGCAGGGAGATACCACTAATAACTGTCTCAGTGCTTAAAGAAAACTTGATGGATGCCAGTGTCATAACCAGTGAAAAAGTAGAACAGAAAGTCAAAGGATTATCTTGGCTACCCTTGATTAGACCACACTCATTATTACGCTTAAGATTATTCACCAGCAATTAATTTTAATATGCCACTTAATAAATTATGTCACTTAATACTTAAATAAGTATTTTGAGTGCAATCTGAAGAATGCTCCAGAAAATAATCATTTCAGAATTCACTGGAATAGAGTCATGAAGCCAGATTGACAAATCTCTGGCCAACAGATCTGACATTCAGCTCTTTGCTAAAACTAATAAACAAATTTTCTGAAACTAATAAGGCAACACTGAGCATTGAGAAGCATCTTGGTCTGATGAAATAATAGTCCTGAGATTGCCCCTGCATTTATTGATTGTTGGCTGTAAGACTTTGGAAAATCAACTTACCTTTTTTGATCCTCTACTTTTTTGTTTGTAAAATAGGGATGATAACCTTTTCTTGATATACCTGTGAGGATTAAAGAGAGAGTGTGTACAGTGAATGGCAATATAATTATAATTAATAGTTATTATTGTGACAATGATGATAATGATGGTGATCACAATGACAATAATAATGGTAATGATTATTATTATATCTCAGTAGAAACGTTGTTAAGACCATGGGCTCTAGAGTCAGAGAGCTTTTCATTCACAGCTCATTTTGGCCACTGTTAGTTCCTCTATAAAATGGTACTCATACCTCACATGATTATTATAAAGATTATGTGAATTAATTGATGATTAAGTGATTAGACTTGTGGTTGGCATTTAAAAAGCGCTCAATAAATGTTGCTATTGGTATTTATCATGATATTAGAAGTACCTAAGATAATGTTAACAATAATAAATCTTCATAGAATATGGTAAGCCCCAGGAAAAATTTTTGTTAATGCTAAATGGTCAATTTCTTTCACAAGAATCTTAGAATTACCTTTTAAACACACCTCACTAGTCTTGGTGAATTTGCCTCAATGTCCATGACACTAACTAATCTTATTTTGATTAGTTTCTCAGTTTCCACATTTGCTTTTATTTTTCTTTAATTAAATTATGTAAAGGAATAGATGTGAACATGTGTTTAATGCCATAGAGAACAAAGTAAATTAAAATATCATGAAAATAATGTTAGAAATTATGATGAAAAATTCTATAATCTATCTATCTACCTATGTGCCTAATTACCTACCTATCTCCCTATTCATCAGAGCCTCAAAGGAAGACCACATTATTTTTAATTTTTAAAAACAATTTCAGATAGTATATTATTTTGTACTTGAAATAATGCTGTAAAAGAAATAGGCAATAATTATTATCCCCATCTTACAGATAAAAGAGGATATGCAAAGAGATTAATTAAAATATCCAGGTTTAGAAAACTTATTTAATGGCAGAATGTTATCTGCAGATCCAGATCTTTAATATACTTTTTATTAGAGTGAAACTGCTTTGACTCGTATTTTTTAAATCTACTTTGAGCCTTCCATCATATTCTACTCATTCATTAATCCATTTATTTAATTCTTCTATTCATTTATACATTCTGTTTATCCAAAACAAATATGTGCTGAAGTCACGTGGTACACCTAAATCATCCTAGATAATGGAAAAATTTATCAAGAACAATGGAATAGAAATTAGAAGACCAGGGTACAATTCCTGGCTCTACCACTAACCATCTGCCTGATCTGAGTCTTCTCCATATGGATGGTCAAGCAGCATCTTGAGACAGATCTAGCTTAAATGTCACCTCGTCCATCGTGAAACCTTGTGAAAACTTCCAAGAACTTTCTATATAAACAAGTCTTCTGTGTTTCTTTGACACATTGCTTCCATCTCTTATTTCATTTACCACCCATTTCATGCTGCCTTGCATAATGTGCTTAACCTGAGTGAGTTGGATTTGCACAATAGAGGGGGAGGGAAGTGAGAGGGGAATAGACAGGAGGAGGAAAACACAAACCAGGCAGGAGAATAATGTGAGTAATTATGTGGAATTGGAACCCTCTAAGTCAATATATTTTTTTAGTTGCAACAGAAGCCCTATTCAAACAGTCAAAGTATCATCTTTGTGTTAGTTTAGTTCTTGTGGTTGCAAAAAGCAAAGTCTTACTCAAGTTTTCTCAAGTAATACAAAGTTTACTTTAAGAATACAGGTAATGTGGTAGGCATGATAATTGCTGCTCAAGGATGTTTACTTCCTGAACACCAAAAACTGTGAATACATGAAGTTGCATGGCAAGGGACAAGTAAGGCTGTCCTTTTAGTAAGGAGAATTGAATACTTCTTGTTGCCTATCAGCTGACCTTGAGATGGGGAGACTGTTCTGGATTATCTGCACAGGCCCACTATTGTCACAAGAGTCCTTATAAATGAAAGAGAGAGGGACAAGAATCAATGTCAGAGTCAGAAAGAGATTTGAAGATGCTCCATCACTGGTTTTAAAGAAGTAGGAAGAGACCAGGAGCCAAGGAATGTGAGCTGTCCCTAGAAGCTGGAAAAGTCAAGGAAACAAATTGTTTCCCTGAGCCTGCATAAGGAACACAGCCCTGCCAATGTCTTGATTTCAGTCCACTGAGGCCCATTTTATACTTTAGACCTCCAGAACTGTAAGATAACAAATTTGTGTTGTTTTAAGCCACTAAGTTCATGGCAGTTTGTTATAGTAGCAATAGGAAATCAACATATGTAAGAATAAGGTTATAGGAATCTAAGCCATACATCTAAGCATTACAGAAACCCAAGAACAGTGAGATGACCCAGCCTCACAGGAAGACCAGTCTCTGTGGGACTTGAATGTAGAACAACGTCTTCAGTGACTCAAAAGTCTTTTGAGATCTAGCATTGCTCTGGGTGCCAGTTTATCTGTAGCCTTTCCTGTAGGAGGAGTTTGTTGATATTTAACTCTCGTTCCTTATCAATACATGAGTCTTCATTTCTGTGTTTCTGCTTTACTCTGTGTCTTTCCAATTCTAATCCCAATGCCAGCCAGCTACCTCACACTTTCCTCTACTTACTGGCTGATTATGCTGGCTACAAGCCTTTGTTAGTATACCTATTTAGCC
Source organism: Eulemur rufifrons (assembly GCF_041146395.1). Classification (NCBI taxonomy): domain Eukaryota; kingdom Metazoa; phylum Chordata; class Mammalia; order Primates; family Lemuridae; genus Eulemur; species Eulemur rufifrons. The sequence continues at coordinate 46,798,215 of NC_090985.1, forward strand.
ATTTGTATGTCTTCTTTTGAGAAATATCTATTCAGATGCTTTGTGTATTTTTTAATCAGATTATTTGATTTTTTCCTATTGAATTGTTGGAGCTCCTTATATATTCTAGTTATTAATCCCTTGTCAGATGGGCAGTTTGTAAATATTTTCTCCAAGAAGCAAGTGGATTGTTTCTTCACTTTGTTGATAGTGTCCTTTGTTTTGCAAAAGCTTTTTAGCTTGATATGATCTCATTTGTCCAATTTTGCTTTGGTTGCCTGTGCTTTGGGGGTATTACTCAAGAAGTCCTTGCCCAGAACAATATCCTGAAGTGTTTCGCCAATGTTTTCCTTTAGTAGTTTCATAGTTTCATGTCTTAGATTTAAGTCTTTAAATGCATTTTGACTTGATTTTTGTATGTGGTGGGAGATAAGGGTCTAGTTTCATTCTTCTGCATATGGTCATCCAGTTTTCCCAGCACCATTTATTGAAGAGACTGTCCTTTCCCCACTGTATGTTCTTGGCACCTTTGTCACTGAGCTTCTTCAGGACAGCTATTTTGAATTATTTTTCTGAAAGGTCACTTATCTCTATCACTCCAGGATTGGTCACTGGTACCTTATTTAGTTCATTTTGTGATGTCATGTCTTCCTAGATGTTCTTGATGCTTGTAGTTATTCATTGATGTGTGGGCATTGAAGAGTTAGGTATTTATTTTAATCTTCACAGTTGGGATTGTTTGAACCCATCCTTCTTGAGAAGGTTTTCCAGGTATTCAAAGGGAATTGAATGTTATGGGTTAAATCTTTGATCACTGCAGCCATATCAGCACTGGGGGTGCTCCAAGCCCAGTAATGCTGTGGCTCTTTCAGACTCCTAGTATTACCACCTTGGTGGACTTGGGTAAGATATGGGAGAATTCCCTGGCAAAGTCTCTCACTCTCTTTCCTCAGTCTATGTGCTGGGCTGGGCTGCTGGAGTTGGGAGAGGAGTGATGTGGGCACTCCCTTTTGGCCACCACTGACAGTTCACACCTGAAACCAGCCCACTCTCACCGAAAGACCATGGTGACTGTTGCCTGGCTACCTCTGATGTTTATTCAAAGCCCAAGAGCTCTTTAGTCAGTAGATGGTGAATCCTGCCAGGACTGAGTTTTTCCCTTCAGAGGACTATGTATCCTTCTGGCCCAGGCAGAAGTACCATCCAGGAACTAAGGCCTGAACTCTGGGTTTCAGGAGTCCACTTGGTATTTTATTTTACTATGGCTGAGCTGGTATCCAAGTTGCAAAAAAAAAAAAAAAAAAACCCCTCTGAGCTCTTCCCTTTTGTTTCTCCAAGTGTAAGAAGACTTTCCCCTGACCAATGTGCTGCCTATGGTTGGGGGAGGGTGACACAGGCACTGGCCTGGCCACCACCACTGGGGTCACGTGCACCCTAAGTCCACTGGCTCTGAGCCAGTACAGCTGCAGGAATGGCCCAAGGACTGCAAACTTTGTGGCCTGACTGCCTTATGAGTTTAGTCCTGGCTCCAAGCTGCTTTTTGTCAGCTGGTGGCATGGCTAGCCAGAACTCAGGTTTCAGGGTGGAGGATTTCCCTCTACCTGGACTGTTCAAAATGTTCCCTCTGTGGGCACCAGCACAATTCTGCCCTGTTCTGTGTTCCCTTATGCCAGGGTAGCCCTAGTTTCAATGCAAAGCCCTACAGTCACTTCTCTCTTCCTCCCCCGGGCACATAGATTCTCTCGCACTCTGTGTGCTAGAGTGGCACTGTAGGGGAATGGGGATGGGGTGGTATAGACAATGAAAGATTGTCTTTTCTGCCTCTTTCTTTGATATAATATTAAAACCAGGTAGTATGTTTGCTCACCTGATTTTTGGTTCTTCTGAAGATGCTTGCTTACGTGGAGAGTTGTTGAATGTTGTGTTTGTGCGGAGGGAAGATTGCTGGAGGTTTCTATTCAGCCATCTTGCTCCACCTTATTGCTGTTATTTTTATGGCATCATAGTTCTTATGAGGATTTAATAAAGGAGTTTATATTCCTTACTGCTGCATGCAAAAAGGTCTTGTCTCCTGAGTAAATCTATGTGATTCTTGGAGATGGGAGCTGCTATCTTATGTTGTTTTGGACTCTTTCAAAGAAATACCCACAGTTTCTTTGTTATATAGATGTTACCCAAATTATTCCTTCATTCAGTCAATATTCATTGAGCATCTATTATGTGCCAGAATCTGTTACTAGACACAGAGGTACAAAGATTAATAGGGTATTGTATGTGGCCTCAAGGGACTCCTCAGTGGTCAGGGTGATAAGAAAAAAAAGAAAGAAAAGAAAGGACTATGGAGACATATGGGAGTTAGGCTCAATCAACTCAATGTGTTGACCACTTGAAGCTTGAGAGAGAAGAAAGAGAAGCCACAAAGATGTTGTGACCTTACAGTTCATTGAATCCAACTCCTTAATTATATAGATGATGAAACTGAGTTTGTATACATATGAGTTCTTACCTTTAAGGAATCCTGTGGGCCGTTTTAGCACAATGAATCCAGCAGTGTGTGAGGCCCTCACATTAGTTTAGAAACAGATGAGCTCTCCCCATGAGGATCTGTCAGGGCCCAGTGCCTGGTATGTTGTTAAATATCTACTTGCCAGAGAGTGTCTGTTCAGCATGGGTCATTTTGCTATTGGTTGACAAGCACCCAATGCTTCTAAAACTCTGAGATCTAGTTTGACACCTCATTGTCTTTTCTATTAGAAGAAGATGCTATAAATAATAAACATTACCAAATCTGAGTAAAGAAATCCATACATAACCATCATGGCTTTCTTCAGTCTAGCACGTGTACATTATCGAACAATCATTTATTATTCTATAGCTAGAGAGTTCACCTACCATACTCTTTAAAGAGTCAGTAATAATCTAATATTTTTTGGTCAAGTTTGTAGCTAAAGGTTTTATTTATTTCTTTAAAAATATATTTCTCAAAATATTTTATATTACCAGTTCGTTCAAGTTATCTGAGTGAGATGAATTTCATTAAAACCTTAGCATTTCTTTGCAGACTAAATTGTTTAAGATGTTATATACCATATCTCCCACCGTCTCACAGCAATTCTATGCTCCCATAGCACTCTATTTATTCCTTGCTAATTGTTTGACATCACTATAGTAAAATAATTTATCATATGTTAGTGTCATCTGAGATATTTTGAACCCTTTTACAGGAGAATCTCAATCTCTCTCTCTCACATTCCCTCATGTACATATGTATATACACATACATACACACATAGATATTTAGTATCTTTATATTTCCAGTCCCTATTGTTATGTAGCACCTAGTAGTAGTGTCTCAAGAAATGCTGACTGAACTATACAGACTATGTTAGTCTTAATTATTCATTCAACAAATATCTGTTATGCTATGCACCTATTATGGCTGGTGCGAGTCTATGTGCTGAAGATACATTAACTGGTAAGAAATAACTAATCACTGTCTTTATGTAACTTAAGTCTGGCAACTTATTTTTAATAAAGCCTTATAAGAATAGTGTCAATTTTACAAACAATTCTTAATTATATGATTTCCTATGAGTGGCAAACAAGCCATGAATTAAAAAATGTTCTATTCACGTAATGTTTTCAATCAAACCAAGTTAATAATAGTTATTTCAAAGGTGGCTTCCAAATCTTAAAAGGTTAGTTGTAGACTTTGGAGCTCCATGTCTGCTGTTTTTAATGGCTTTCTGCCAAAAGTAGCTTAGCCTAATTGGGAAGGGATGTGTTCTTTTCTTGATAAGTGAATAACTCTCATGAATGATAATGGGAGTTATGTGTGAACATGAAGAAAAACTTGACTCTTAATACTGTGGATTGCATAACAGCTTTGCAGGGACTGCTTTTATGATTGATTGTCTCTCCCTAACGGGCTTCCATCTATCAATATGATTTGAGGAAAGGATTGCTTTTTTATCCTGGATAAGTCTCTCAAAACAAAGACCAGCTAATTATTTGAAAATTCCAAAACACACTTTAGGATAGTGTTACGGAGTGAAAACACTTCCATTTGGATATCCCATAGGAGCTGCCATTCATTAATGTTTAAAACAGATGCTTCAGTGAGCAACATTTTTAATTAAATCCAAACCTGTTGTTATTATTCCAGAAAATATTATTATTAGCACAAGTTCCAAATGGAACTCACAGCAACTTCTGGTTGGAGTTTGGAAGATATTTTAGTTCTAAAGGAATTTACTTAAAGTAGAAATCACTGAAGTTATCTAGATATATTTTCTTCGACTCAAGGCCATGATAGTTGTAAGAGTTAATTGCTTAGACTCATTGCTGCTTTGATAGAGTGACTGAGTAGCCCAGCTGTCCAGACAGGCCACATACATCATTATAAAATGCTGGAATGTGCCCATGAAGTAGCTGTCTCTGCTTTTAAAAGAGGAGAAATGAAGAGGAAAAAATGTCCTCAAATTTTATAAGATGGACTTATAAGATTGGCAGATGTGTCACTAATTACATAATTGCTTTCTTATGTGGTTCTAATAAAATTATTTGAAGCCTAAAAAAAGTCTAGCAGTGAATTGTTTAATTTAATACACAGTTATAACAAAAATAATTAGTATTTACTTTAAACTCTAAATTGTCAACAAAAAACCTCAAGTAATTATTTTCATTGTGCTGCATAATGAAATAAATGTGTAATTAGTGACAGATGGGATTTTTAAAATTTAAAACATAGAAAAAAATCATATCACCTGTTTTGGTTTTTTTCCTTTACATGATTGAAATTAGAATTTTTGAAAGAGAATTAAAAAAATTATCTCTATCTATATTAATGCAATAATCTTTAAGCATGCTTCCCAGAGTCCTTCTTTAAAATATCTGGGTTTAAAGACCAAAAATTGGTTTGAGCCATGTCATGCCAACTATTTCACACTGTTTTTAAGTTAATAACTTGAGGGCAAAGATCTCTTAGATCTTATAAGCACCATTTTATTTGAGGCCAAGTTTTAACAGTAGGATGAAATTTTAGGTTAAGTCACCAGAACTTATTTGTTTTGTACCATAATTTCTGCATTCTTTCCGATGCCTTTTATTTGTGTGCAGATTGAGGACACATATTTTTTTTTGTAGTCTATAAAATAGCCTGAATCATGGCTAAAATAGTCAATATAGTTTCATCCCGTCAGTCTGTAAGTTGAGCACAGATTGCTATAGTTCTGTTGATTATGAGCTTGTAGTGAATATGAATACATATACACATCTCACCGGCACTTACTTGCAAGTTGCCACGCGTCATGATCGCCTTTCTGGTGTTAACTAGGTTATGACCGGCTCTACCCAAATGACCCTATTTCATTTTCTCTGTCTCTGTTTAAACCCTTCCTCTTGGCCATATGACTGCAGCTTACCTCAGTGCTTATTCCCCCTAATTATGCCATAGCAATGATCATAATTAAGTCCTGCTTTTTGATGAGTTTACTGTTATAGTTTTAGTCTTCTTATAAAGAAAGAAATGCGCTGTGAGACTTTACCCAAAAAGTGTAATTGAAAATATGAACTTCCACTGCTGAGCTGTGAGTGCCTCATATTTCACTTATTTTGTATCTCTATATCTAGGCATAGTGGCAAATTAGTAGGTGCTCAGTGAATGTTTGTGGAATTGTATATTAGCCTATGCCATAGATCATGGAGTAAGGAGTGGGTGGTCTTCACGTTCAAAAATGTAAATATGTGGGACATTTCAGGTATTTGAAAGAATCCCAGTGACACAGTAAGTAACATTTCTTTCCCCACCGAGTTTGGAATTAATTAGAAGAAATATACAGGAATCAGATAGATATCAAAATATTAATATCAGTTTTATATTTAAGAAACACTATATAGAAGGTTACTTGTATGGCTAAATGGATTTCCTAATGTTCTACCGTGGTAAACGTAGACTCCAAAGTGCAATCTCCTTCTACAGGGACAGGCCTCTTCTTGCATGGGATTATTAATTACTGGCCAGCAGGTTCCTTCTCTGCAGGTGGTTGGATCCAGAAGACCCAGAAGACGCCCAATGCCATGCAGGTTCAATCTTCCTTATCAAATTCCTCTAACAGATAAATGAGTCCAATGTTCCTTCACTAAAAAATAACGATATGGAGAAAGATCAGGAGTAATGTATAAAAGAAGTTTCTTGACTTGGAAACCTGAATAATGGGAGATAAGAATTTCCCTCAATGTTCTCCAACTTTTTTTTTGTTTCCTGCTGACAGGGATGTGGCTTCCCTATCAAAGTACTCAAACTATTAGGAGTCAGGAGTCAGGAAAATAGATATGAAATTCTATCTTTATTATTGACAAGAGCTAGCCAGCAGAACATGTTAGATTTGTGGTCTGCTAACATTCCCCTGAACCAAACTTTCTCCACTACTGCAAACTCTCCCATAAGGGCAGTACCTTACCACCTGGCAGGAGAAGAGATCAGAATGCACCCTCTCTGAAGTTATATGAGGATTCAGAAGGTACTGACTCTTTCCAGAGTCAAAATTCAGCAGAAAAAAATGAATCATTCCTCCTCTCTTAGCAATAAGAGAGAGAAGAAATGGAAATTAGCCAGAAGTGTTATGCTAGTTTCCATTCTACCAGAAGAAAACACGAGGAGTCACATATAAGTGTTTATGGCAGGAGCCAAAGAAAAGTTTTAATCATGATCACAACTGGCTTGCAGAAAGATCACTCTGAAGAATGTATCCAGCCAGAACAGGCAGTATCCAAAGGCTGGGAGATGAGCTAACACATAAATAACAATTGAAATCTCAGGATTGGATGTGAAGACGTGGAGAGAGTATGTGGAGAAAGAAGTGAGTAAAATAGAAGAGAAGAGAGCAGAAGATGAATCCTCAGGAAATACAAATATTTATGGGACAGCTAGAGAAAGAGGAGCCCAAGGAAGCTGAAAAAAATAAGCCAAGAGAGTTTCAAGAAAAACCCAGAAGGGAGTTGCATAAAAGAGGGAGTGGCCAAAAAGTGTGTAATTTTCAATGGTCAAGGAAGATAAGGATTGGCAAGTCTCCCTGGGTTGAGCAACTGGGGAGGGAATTGGGAACATCTGTAAAAACAGTGTCACCAAAATAATTGGATCAGAAGCCACATTGTCTTGTATTGAGAAGTGTGTAGGGGTTGAGGAAGTAGAGATAGTTTCTAGAAACTTGATTACAAATAAAAAAGAAAATGTGATAGAGAGATGGGAATTTCAAACCCAACTGGCCACAATTCTAAGTTACATTCCCTTATGATTTAAATAATTAATTGAAGTGAGTTTTGAAGTCTGCTTGACTACTGTATCTTTCTCTCTATTAGCTCCAAGCTGTGGTGGAGTCAGGGAAGTGAAGAAGATAGTAACGTTAGGTATTAGGCACTTACAAACTCCAGCAAAGGAAGAATGAACATGGATTGAAATAATTTGCATGTGGGAAGAAGTTGAGGAAGGAGAGGGTTTCAGCCTGAAGGCATCTATCTTTTCTTTGAAGTAGGAGACAAAATTAGCTACTATTGGAGCAGGAGAGAAGGAGTAGGTAGGAGGCTAAAGGAAAGTGATAAAAATTCAGAAGAGATTCTGTACAAAATTGGAACTGACCAAGAATAAATAGAATTTCTGATTATTGTAGAGTGTCTAATTAAAGTTAAAAAACACAAGTATTAATTTTTAGTGGAACCAATGTACATAAATTGAGAAATGACTCTAAATTCAGTCATCTTTCCAAGAAGAAAATAATTTTGCAATTGAGACTCTTGGCTTCTAAAGAGCTAGTTTTTTCCAGGTCTTTTACCATTATGAACATGCATTCTCAGTCCACTTCTCCTCTAATCCTTAATGTTGATGTGCCCTAAGGACTCAGCATTGACCTTATTTTTTGCCTCTACATGTGTACATCTCATCCACTTTCATACTCACCCTAAATGCAAACACCATTAAAACTGAAATGCTTTCTGGACACACTGTTCAATTCTGGTCACACTGTTCAACACAAGCACCTAAAACTCTACAATTTAAATGACAAATCTACCAAAGCTCTATTTTTCTCCAACTCAGTTACCCGGCCCTTATGTGTCTTCTGTATCCTTCATAGCTCAGAGTGCGAAGTACATCATGTTAGATGGCTTTTTAAGCCAGGACCAAAAATAAATAATAATGATTAGCGATGACTGCTAGCCATTCTAAAGCCAAATATAAATGATTCTCAGTTACATACTGGGCAGATGACCTATATCACTGCTCCCCTCGTAATTGCTGTGTTTGTCTAGATCTGCACTGTCCAATATGATAGGTCCTACCTACTAAATGCTATTGAGCACTTAAAAGTGTGGCTTTGTAGCCACATTGAGATTTAATACTAAAAAATAATGTAAAAACATCTTATTAATAATTTTATACTGATTAAATGTTGAAATTGTAATATTTGAATGTATTGGGGGTTAATATATTATAAAAATTACTTTTATCTATTTCTGTGTACTGTTGAAATGTGGCTACTAGAAAATAGAAAATTACATATATTGTTCATTCTGTATTTCTATTGCACAGTGCTGGGCTAGATATAGCCACTAATTCTGTATTCCAGTTGAACCTGTCATACATCCACTTAGCATATTTTATTGAAATTACACTGGATATGTATGGTGCTTTTAAGTAACCCTTCATGTGAATCCTCTTCCTATATTAGGTGAATTTCTTGATAAATAGTTCTTAATTTGCAGTCTTGCTCCAATGTAAGTGTAATCACCAGATACTTTCTCCACTTCCTCTAGTTAGGGAATCAGTACTTGTTCTATGCTCAGCCGATGGGATGCATGTTCCCTACATTTGGAACTGGGAGTTGGTGAGGCAAAGAAACAGGTAGTAGAGGGCAGGACAGTGGCATTAGTTTCCACCGTCCACAGCTGATGGTGGTGTAAGCTCAGGTGTCCCTTCCTCAGAAAGGCTGCTGCAGAACTCACTGGATTCATTTTCCTGTTTATGGTTGTTAGTTTCTCTTCTTCCTGCTAGTTTTCTAAGCCTAATCTCCCAGATTTCTATTAGCTATCCAAAATGTGTTCCATCAATCCCACTTCTTGAAAAATCCAGAATAGATTTCTGATCTCTGTCATAGAAAATGCTGACCTCTTCTGCTCACTATATTCTTGAATATGATTAAGAGATACCTGGAGCAAGAAGAAGGAAAGATGTTTCCAGTAAAAAAGATGTTCCCGGGAGAGCACTCAACACAAGACACAGAGGCAAGACATGCCGCGCTTCGTGTGAGGAACTACAGGAGGTTGGAATTAGCAGTGTAGCATGTAAGGTGACGCATGCTGAAGTGGAGAAGCTGAAGCTGTCAGGGGTAGAATCACAGAGGATGTTGCGTGTCATGCTAGGAGGTTAATCTGCAGATGATGATGAACCGTGGGATATGTTAAGCATGAAAATGGCAAGGCCATATTTGCAATAAAGTTAGGTTGCTCCTCCAGCCAGGAATGATTTGGCTGCAGGTAAAGAAAACCTGATGAATAGAAGTTTAAGCCTGAGGGGCACATATTTCATTCTTTAACAAGAAATCTAAATGCAGTCCATCTCAGGTGCTACTGTGGATCAATGAAGCCATCAAAACCCAGGCTCTTGACATCTCCCTCCCTGTCACCTTCCTCTGTGTGCTGTCTGTTATCCTCAGGCTGATGCCTCATGATCATAGTCTAGTCACTCAATACACCCTACTTACCCCGAACATCTAAATTATGAAGGGAGGTAAATGGACAAGCTGCTATCCCTAAGTTGCTCTTTTATCAGAGAGTAAAGACATTTCCAAAACTATTTAGCTGGCATCCTTGTATGTTTCATTGGAGATAATCATATCACCTAACGACTCATAGCTGAAAAGGAGGCTGGGGAAATGAACATCTGATGAAAAGAAAAAAAAAAGCAAAAAAGAAAACAAAAAAGAAAACACTACATACCACTCAGAAAAAAAGTGGCCCGCTCAAAATGAGCAACTTAAAGAGAATTTAACAAAGGAACTATTTACAAAAATATGATTGAGATGTAGGGAAACCACAGGGATAAATCTTTCACTGAAGGCTGGTGGGAGCAGGGGGCTACCACCCTCACCCTGCCCTGAAGGAATAAGCAGAGGAAGAGGTTGTTGAAACTGGAGACAAGGAGAGTTGTGTGGACAGGACCAACACTATAGAGCCAGTGCCCAATGATTCCACAAGGAAGGAACAGAAAAAGAAAAATACCCCAGCCTTACTTGTCTCTCTTTATCTGACCACCAGCTCATTGGCTAAATCCAACTCAAAGTCAGGAGGCCATTGATATTATCCATAGAAGTCAAACTCTAGGGTGGAGAACAGTGTGAGAAAGTAGGAAGAATAGATTTGGGTAGGTAAATGGTAGCTATCTAGCACAGCTTGACTTGCCTGGATTGATACAGCGATGGACACTTAGCTACGAGAACAAATTGAGATGCCTCAATTGAAGAAGGAAAATATCTGTGATGAAGGCAACCATATTTACCTTGTGATAATTAGTAGATGGATTTAAGATGGGGAATTTATCACAACACTCCCTTGTAAGAGATGATGTGAGATAGTGACTGTTATTTGACATAATTTTCTAAGGTGTTTTCTATGTTATATTATAAACTTAATTATTTCTTGATTAGGATGTATCTTTACAAATTTAAAATGTTTCCTAGATTTAGAGAATTGAGTTACATTTCAGATGAGTATATTTTGGTCTGTTTTAAATAAATTTTGTTCATTATTATTTTACATAAATAAAATAAAACTTGACAATGCTTTGCATTGCAATAGACCCCGGTCAATCATATGGATTGTGTTAAGTGGTAGAGAGAAGAGTAAATTGGAAATAAAGTTAACTTAGTATTAGGACTAACTCAGAAATAATTTAGTTGTTTAACAAAGACAAGAGTCTAAACTATACTTTTGTCATCTGTAAGGCTGAGACATTGTATTGAATTCTGACCTTCTTGCTTACCTATATAGCTTTAACTTCTAATTCTATACCTGCATATAATTATACCCATCTTCCTCCCACTCCCCAACCTTGAAATTTAACCACTAGTTTGTCCTACATTTCTAAAATTTTGTTATTTCAAAATGTTATATAATTGGAATCATATAGTACGTAATTTTGGGGACTGGCTTTTTTTCACTTCAGCATAATTCCCTGGAGATTCATTCAGCTTATTTTGTGTATCAATTTTTATTGTAGTGTTCCATGATACGTAGGCACCTTTTCCAGTTACATTACTCTTTAATTAAATGTACTGTATTGAGAGTTTGTGAACCAATCGCTTAGGTGAATTATCAGACAGCTGTCTACATCCTTACCATTCAAAGTGTGGTGGGCAGACCAGCAACCTCCCCATCACACACGTCTTGTTCAAATGTGCAGCCTCAGGTCTCACCCCAAACCTTCTGAATTAGAATATGCATTTGAACAAGACGCTCAGGTGATTGATACAGCAATAACATAGAGAAGCACTGATCAAAATAACACGGAGAACGTTAAACAAATGCAGAGCTTACTTTAAGATAGTTCTCCTCCAGATTTTAAAGAAAAGTTGGGTCTCTACTGTGCCCCTTGGAAGCAATTTAATATATTTTCTTTGAGCTTTCAGACCATCGTTCACTTTTTTAAAAAAGTTAACGGGCTTAATTTCCCCCAAGTTTCATCAGACATGTTACCAGTCTGTATGAAAATATTCTCTCCTTTAGCCAATCTGGCAAATCCACTGGAGAAAACTGGGAACTGGCTTGTGGCCATTCTATGTGCCGAGTGGCACCATTTTCACTACAGAAAGCCCCATTGTCTAGAAATAATAGTGAGGTTTTGCCCACAGCAGAAATCTGCATTCAATCCCCACTGTCCCAGGAGTGGAATTTTGCTTAGAGCCAAATTCTCAAGTCTTCTTAATTTTAGTGAAGATATGTGTTTTTGCAAGTGCAAATTCATGAAATTAAAGTTGGACTTTTCCTAGCTTTCTTCTATCCAGTGTTTTATGACAGGAAGGACCTCTGAGTATTTTCTCAAAATAGTAAGTGCCAGCAAAGCTAAGCCAGGTTTGCTGCTAAGCTCACCACCCAAGTCTTTGTGAAAGGTTGGCTGGGAAACAGAAGGATATCACTGTGAATTTTGACAATCTTCCAGTGTGTTCCATTCAGGTGTAGTCAGTGGTCCACAGAAACATTACCCTGGAGAGAGCCCTGCACCTGAATCCCATGGGCCAGTGTGATCCCTCTGCTTTCTGGTCCTGTTAGTAATTTCTCCTAGCTTCTGCCTTTTTGTGTCAATTATAGATACGGCCTTCAAGATAAATAAAAGAGTTCAGGGCACTGTGAAGACTGCCAAGTCATCTGATTTTTTTTTTAAAGATTCCTATTAAAGATGTGTAAAGTGGCTTCACTGAATAAAATGCAAGTTGAAATGACTGCAAATACACCAAGTGGTATGTACTACTATTTCATTATTGCAAACAACAATTCAATTGAAAAAGTTACATTGACTATTGTTTTAGTTGGAAGGATGTCTGTTTTTACATTCCCAGTTGTTAAATGTAGACAGTCAGAATTTCTAACAATAGTCACAGTATGTGGCTGTAACAGCGGCTTTCTTGCCTGAAGTAGGTGTTGTCAAAATAGTTGCAGTCCCAAAGGTAATTATCCTCTTGCTCACTGTGTTTAATGCTCTGATGCAATTTGTGCAGTCAAGATGTAGTGCATTTCACTGAACTATGCTGTTTAAACTAGAAGTACGTTTTCAAAGTATGCATTGTTGGATGGGCAATGAGTTTGTAGTAAAGGAGAAATGATTTTTTCGTTTGTTTTGAAGATCTTTAGTTTGCCCCTTGGCTTATGGCAAATTTCTGCTACATTAAAGATATTTTATAAGTTTTTAAATGAGAGCCAACTAAAACTGAACTATCATTTTTATCATATAGTTATTAAGAAAATGCCCTTGTCTGGCTTAAAAGAAAAAAAAATAGTTGAATGAAATGAATAGAGTAAGCATTCTGGGATTAAGGAGTCATCTCTGCATAGTGTAAGATTTTCAATATGTAGATTTTGTATATCTAGGATTCATTTCCATTGTTATTCTCTTCCCTGACTGCATCAAAAGAAATTTTTTTAAGGCACTGATATTGGCAAAGGAAACATCTTAATCTAGTTTTTGAGTGTTTGCTCACACCAATGACATATTCCCAAATCCTACAAAATCTATTTTGAGGTTCTTGGCTTTTTCCTAAATTACATCTGTAGAAGCCACATGTTTCCTATGTGTATCCTCATACCATTTGTATCTTTTAAAAATTTAACTAGGACGGGCATAGTGGCTCATGCCTGTAATCCCAGCACTTTGGGAGGCTGAAGGGGGAGGATTGCTTGAGACCAGGTGTTCAAGACCAGCCTGGGCAACATAATAATACCTTTTCATTACAAAAAAAAAAAAAAAAAAGAAAAGAAAAGAAAAAAAGAAAAGAAGTAGCTGTGTGTGGTTATAATAAAGTAATATTTTTTCATAACAAAGGTTTTATTTCATTCTTGTTTCATTTTTTTTTGTTTATTTCAATTTCAACATACCTTTCTTTTCACTGACAATTTAAATACTGTTGTTAGTAGTGTCTGTTAGAGATCGGTCAGGAAAACGGGACCCAAGCCAAGTAGCCAAACTGAGAGAATATAACATGGAGATTAGTTATAAAGATGATGAAGAATCAATATGTCAAATAGCAGACAATGAAACGATCCAGATATTAATGTCTGACAGCCAATAAAATTCCTAGATCTGAAGCAACAAAGGGAAAAGATGTGTTATGAGTGTTAGCAGCATCTGGATCACCAAGTTGCAAATCTGGAAAGAGGGTTAGAGAAGAAATATTCAGTCCCTTTCCATTTCCCTGCCTTCTAAATTCCAGTCTCTGTCTACCACTATCAAAACCGACAAGAAGCACTGTGAAAGGGAGCCTGGGAAATACAATTCTTGGGAGTCAGCCACCTCTTGTTAGAAGAAAGTCACAGGAAGGAACAGAGAGGGATCTGAGATTCAAAAGGCAGATGATTTTGTTGGTTGCTCTCAGAGTTGATGTGCTTTAATTCTGGGCATAGTTTTGTTGGCTTTTATGCACATGTGCAGGTGTAAGAGCTATGCCTGCCCTATGGTAAGCTTTGCAAACATGGGTCAGAGGAGAATGGAGAACACTCAAGCTCAACTAAGGTGTTTAGGTTATATCTTGTGCCTGAAATATGATGGACTTTGAAAGAAAATGTTCACTTAGTATTTCTGTGTATGAATAAAGAGTGTGCTATCAATGGTTGTTTGCAAGATGTCCAGCAAAGAATAATGATAAGATTTTGTCAGTGGACCTCCAACACTGTCCAGAGAAAAGGGCATACTGACTAAGTAAGTATTCAATCTGCAATATTTGCCATTCAAGATTGTCAATCAATCTCACATGTTTAGTTATCATGAGATAGTTCCCCTGGCTCTGGTAGATTTGTTATGATCAGATGTACCCGGCTCTGTTACCTTTTTCTGTTACTTATCAATTGGAAATCTGGGCACAATTATTTAATCTGACCAAACTTCAGCATCCACATCTACAAAATAGAATAATTTATTTCTTGAAAGGATACCTTGAGCTACATGTGCACTAGATTAATGTCAATTCTCATTGCCTCTTTGCCTTGTCTTTAGTGGAGATGAATGTGTAGGATTATAACTTTTGATAATAACAAAGAAAATAATCTTGCTAATGCCTTAATGTTTATGCTCTGTCTTCACATAGCAAGCAAAGCATACACCTACTATTATACTTCACTTACTATGTTGAGATTGTAGAAGACATTGTTTGTATTCACGGTTGTACAGAGTCAAACATCCTTCTTATGTTTAAGAAATGTATATATCTAGGGAATCAGTGCCTACTGTCCTATAGAAGTAAAAAGTGCCACATGTTAGTTTACGCAGATTCCTTGGAAGTAATGTGTATGTTCCACTTAGGCTCCACCGATTAGCTGTACTAGCTCAAGATTTGCAGGGACCATGAGGAACTCTCTCAGCATTGTTGTTAGAAAACATCGCAAACTCTTGGGGTCACAATGGCAGAAGAGTGGTGGCAGAGTGACAGCAGCAGTCTACTGTGCAAGTATTCTTGAGGTTTCTGAGTAGAACCCCATTCTCTGGTTTTATGCACATCTACTGCAGTATGCAAGAAAGGGCAAGGAGTAGTGATTACTGTTGGAGACAGTGGCAGTGGTGTCCTCACCAGACTAGTTAGGTCACCTATGTGATTTGGGACATTATGTGTCCTTCTTATATGTCCTTAACATTGATTTCTGACAATTCCTTGAGCAACCCATTATTGTTTTAATAAACTCCTATTCTCCATGAAAAAAGTCATAGTTGGTTTCAGTCACTTGCAGCTAAGAATGCTGGTTGATATAAAACAACATATTTATGTTTGTTTTCACACTTTACTGATCTTGCTGAATGTAGGGAACTGACTTCACTCATTCCTTTTCCATGCTCATTAAGTAGCCTTCTAGTATAATTTAACTTTTCTTGCAGATTTGCTTCCAGAAGGAAGCCGTATATTGAGCAGCTGACATAAGTGCTAAGCAGACTTGAATACTCATACTTCTCTTTGTAAATAATTCAGTGACATTCTGGGACCGTATCTGATGGCTGTCCTTAGCATCAATCAGTTCCCAGAAGCCTATTTCTTTCAAATGGCACTGACAAAAATCACATTTCTAGGTCTACAAAACTGAGGTAGCCTTAGCCTATGAAATCACCACTCTGTAAGGTATCTCTTAAGTGGCCTGTAATAGTCTGGAAAAAAAAAAAAAGATGGCAAAACTGTGTTAACCATGTTGATAGTTTAGGTGCATAACTATACTGTGTCTTGTCTGAGATATATTAAACTAAACTTTTGATTCAGAAAAAAAGTGATCACCCAACCTATTTTAATAAAATTTCCAAATTAGGAAATCTCTAACTTGAGCAATACCATCTGTATCTGTTACATTTCTCGTTATTTTTCACCCATTTTCCCACAAATATTTTTCTTTTCACTTTTGCCACTCTTTGGCAGAAATAAACCTGGATAGTTGCAAAGATAGGGATCTATTTATTTTTCAATTGCATAACAAAACACTACACTGTTGCAAACACTTGAACTGTTCCATTGCTTTGATTGTAGCAGGAGTTGGCTGCTAGTAAAATTTTAAAAAGAAGGGCACAAATAGGAAAGTAGCTATTGCCCCTACTCCAAAGTACTACATTAAAAAATAATAACGAATTTGTGTGAGTGTCCATCCGCGTGTGGGTGTGTTAATCACAGAGGAAAGAAAGATAGATTACTTGAAATTACTCTTTTGGCCTGAAACTAATTTAAAAATTTTGAGTGGGATGTGGGACTTTTTGTTTAGAATTACTAGTCAAGGAGTTTTGTATGTTTATTTAAAATTATACAGATTATTTTAAGGTCACCAAAATTTTTTATCCACATATCAACTTCCTATAGTCTATGAAAAATTAATTATGTATAAAGCACTTTATAGGTTGCAAAGAACTTTCTCGTGAATTTACTCATTTGAGCTTTGTGACAACCCCATGTAATAACTAAGTTTATTAGGCAGATCATACAAGGTGCTAAAATGTTATAATTTTTCTCCCTAGCACTTTATTCTCATGGTGACCCAATGATATACAAAAGACTCATTATAACACCCAATCACAGCTTTACATTTTTATCTATCCATTTGAAAGTATTTTTGAGGTTTCTGAGTAGAAATTGATTCCTTGGTTTTATGCACATCTACTGCAGATTGCTCCCTTTGGAGGAAGATTTGAAATCATTTTCCACTTCCACTAAAATATACCGTCACTAAATTTTATTAGAGTCTTGAGATATGGTTTCTGTTGGTTTGTCTTCAAAGCTTTGTTTTTTTTAATATGTTCCTAAGCAGAGAGCAACTAACAATAGCCAGTGTGTCAGGCTCGTCTTAAATCACAAAGGAAAATTCTCTTCAGGTTTAATAAAAAATGGATGATTTCTGTATTTTATTATCAGGTGAGAAACTGAGGAAGTAGGAAATAGCTGAGGAATCATTAAGTAAGCTGGTAAAAAATGTGACATAATATCTTAAATTCAACAGGTACAGTTGCAAAAATAACATCTATTTCAATGGATCTGTTCTTTAGTTAATAAAATCTTGACACTTTAGTTATAAAATTATGTAATTACCTTCTTAGAATGTAAAGATGGGGGATAACTAATATATATTGAGAATCTCTTATAATTCGACACTGTGATAGGTGCTTTACACATTTTATTAGAATTATTCCTCATTCCAACAATCATACTAAATACAAGAGGTGAGGAAACTGGAATGTTTAGCCACATGCCAAATGCTACACAGTTAGTGGCCATGTTATAAGAAGGAGATAATGGCATTTAAAATGACACCTGGTCATTTTCTGGTGTTTCTGACCAGGGGAGACTCCCTCATCCAACCAAGGGCCATCTCCTAAATTGAATAAATGCAAATAATTGTGGCATTTATGTCCATACTCTGTAACATAGCCTGCTGAAATGGTATGACAAGGGGCCAGTAGATAGAAGTCTAGAAATTAGCCCCTTATTTCATGATCTTGGGAAAAGACTATGATTTCTGTTCTGGCCTTTTCTCATGTGGTGAGACAGAAATCTTTTCTCTAAAAATGGGATTCTTTTTAAAAAAAAATTATTCAGTCTTTGGCAGGGATGTTAACTTATAAAAGGGTGCCAGATTTACTATTATTTGACTTTAGGAGATCTGGAATGGAAAATGATAAACCAACTAAGCTGATTTTAAACTAAATTTCAGTCACTGAAGCTTTGAAGATCTCAAGCCTTATAAAGCTGGTGAAAATGAAGCAACGGTAGTAGATATATGAAACACCCCCACGAAATTCAGCTTGGAATGAAAGTCATTTGGACATGGAACAAAGCAAAATTGAAGCTCTGATATTAAAATATGAGAAATTCAAGGATTATATCTGTGAATAGGATTCTATTCATGTTCAGTAGAGGAACATAATAATTTATAAAACTAAACCCCAATATTTTTATTACAGATATCTAGGAGACATATTAAATATGCCTATGTGCTTGCTATAAAACAGTCTTATGCAATTAAAAAAATATTTCCTGATGTAAATAACTTAAGTGAAGAAAGAACAACATTAAAATCACTAGCATTAAAAATATAAAGAATCTTATAAATCTATAAAGATCTGCTTCTGTGTGTCTGTATCTCATAGTTTCAAAATTCTTTTCAGTAACTTAAAATCTTAAAATCACATTATGTTAAATTAAGTAGTAGATGATCATAAACTATCTGAGTGATTTCTAGGTAAATTAAAACACTGAAATAATTTTAAGTTTATATACTTTAACATGATATAAAAAGCTAAATATATTTAGATCTATTTGGGACTGATAACAGTTAAAAATTACTTTAACTTCCTAGGTTTTTCATTAAAAATAAGAGTTGCTAATAGTTAACATCATAATTAATACATTCAATTAAACTGGTAGATATACAATTCTATATGCAAACTATATTTAAAAAGCAAGATTTTTTTTTGATAAAGTTATAAAAAACACAGATATGTAGTTTTTGTTAAACAAAAAGTAATTTTGCCTAATTTTAAAGATTTTAAAATATGTTTCAAATTAAATAAATAAAAAATAGATAAAATTAAATGGAAACAAATGTTGGGAATTAAAATGGTAAAATTTATAAAAGATTTATAAAATTCTTACCTTATGCTCAAGTTGATCAAGACTAAATAGATCTGTTTATAAGGTTTTATTGAAATTAGCTTTAGCATTAATAATATAATAATGTAAAGGTAAAGTTTGGTTTCTTCTTTTAAACAAGATTTTCATGCAATACTAATAGATAAAAAATTTTGTTTACCTTTTGAGTAAACTTCAGAAAAATAAAATAACAAGGGAGGGAGGAGAGTCAGATTCATTTTGCCCCGTGCTGTCTTTATTAGGGCTTATGTTTATTTGGGAAGCTGAGTTTCCTCTCCATCAAAGAGTAAAAGTTTTTGCTTTTTGAAATCTCTAAATTATCACTTTGGCTACATAAATGACCATTATATTATGGTAACCTGTAATCCCATTTTAAACAAGTGTTTTAAACCTTTGATATTTGGCAAACTTTCCAAAATCAAAATTCAAAACTCAGTCTTTTTTTTTTTTTTTTTTGAGACAGAGTCTCACTTTGTTGCCCAGGCTAGAGTGAGTGCCGTGGCGTCAGCCTAGCTCACAGCAACCTCGAACTCCTGGACTCAAGCGATCCTCCTGCCTCAGCCTCCCAAGTAGCTGGGACTACAGGCATGCGCCACTATGCCCGGCTAATTTTTTTCTATATATATATATTTAGTTGTCCATATAATTTCTTTCTATTTTTAGTAGAGACGGGGTCTCGCTCTTGCTCAGGCTGGTGTCGAACTCCTGACCTTGAGCGATCCACCCGCCTCGGCCTCCCAGAGTGCTAGGATTACAGGCGTGAGCCACCGCGCCCGGCCAAAACTCAGTCTTTTTAATGTCAAACTAACTTTTTAAATATTAGAACTACAGAAAGTCCAAGAGAGACATATTAGGCTTGTATGGTATGTGAAAAACATACAGGAAATATTGTCAAATATGAAATGTTGTTTAACTTTGTTTGGGTTACATTTGTACAAATATATTATAAATATGTGTTCCAAAATGAAACTATTAAAATATGAAATTCCTAAAATGCTGATATATCTTGGTATATGTTATCAGTAATAATTATGGTTATTAATTTAACATACTTTTGTTAAAATTGTTGTATTATGTTAAGTTGTTGTATACACTATAGTGAAAAATAATGTCACTCTGGTGCCCAAGAGAAGATTCTTCCTTCTGTTGTGAAGTACCTTGGTATTCCATGTTCTCAAGGAACATACACAACACAGCAACATGGCCCACGTTTCTAGGTACTCCCAGAAATTAATGGGTGAGATTTTGTGTGAAGTTGGAAGCTTTACATTAACAAGTAAGGAGAGGAGTGAGAGAAGTTACATGACTTCTATAACCCCCATCAACTTGGGAGGCTTGGGAAAACACAAATTAATTAGAAAACTTTATATAGCATGCTATCTTTAAGGAGATTATCACTTACTCGGAGAAAACAAACATGAAAGCATAAGAATAAGTTCAAGGCGTCTTCTAATTGATAAAATTATGTTTAAATATTTGCCATTTATCACCAAATCTGAAGGCACATATAAGGTGGTTTGACTTAAAATGATATATATGTGAAATTTATCTTTGGGAAACCTACAAGATGTTCACTACAGAGGAGATGATCATTCTCAAGGGTTTTTGCAAGCACTGATTTGAGATGGAGCTGCTTCACAGATGGGCAAATTTTTTTAACTATGTTCAAGGGCGCATAATAGTAGAGATTAATTCATTTAAAATTATTGAATATCCCAAACAATATTGGAGAGAACAGAAAAAAATGAAATATGAAAACCCTAAAATTTCTCATATACCAGAAGTTTCCAAATCTGGCTGTATATGAATCATGGGAAGAGCTCTTAAGAATGCAGATTCCCAGTCTGCACCATCAGATAATCTAAATCACATATCTTTCCAGCTTTAGGAATCATTAGCATAGACAGACAATACATGGGAAATCAGGGAAAGAAAAAATTAGAAGTTGCAATTGTCAGATCATTCTCCCTTGAAGAGCTGAGACTTGGACATGGTATAACAGAAGGGGTAAGATCTGAACCAGGGGTGAAATCCTAAACTATATGGAAAGGAAGATGCATTAGTACTAGTAGCTATAAGAAACAAACCCCCAAATTACAGTGGCTTAAACCAATAGAAGTGTATTTTTCCTTTAAGTAACAATACACTGAAGGTATTCCTGGTTGGCTGACAGTTCATCACGTGGTAGTTCAGAGGGTTCCAGGGCCATCCATATTTTAATTCTGTCATTTTTATATACATTTGATGAATGGAAGGTCCTTGCTTCTTAAATCCCCTGACCTGGAAGAGATTCATATTACATTTGCTCACATTCCATTGGTAAAAACGAGTGGCATGACCACCCCTAGATGCAAGTTGAGGTCGGGGAGGGGAAAGGAGGCTATACATTATAGTTCCTGTCTGGACAGGTGCCACTTGGTGACATATCAGCATAGTATAGATTTGGGTGTATAGCAAATCACTTCCGTAACAGTGGGCAACATATTCTGAATAAAAATGAATTCTCTTAGTGTTATTCTGCTACAGATATTAACCTTAGTTATGTGCATTTTATATGTTTATATTAATCTCTGTTTCTGCATGACTACTTCTTCTCCTTTTCTACTTTCCTTAGCAGCATGAGCTGAAATGTATAATAAAAACATCCTGTGTTTTTTTTATTTCAGAACATTATGGGAGTACAAACATTTTGGTTACATGTTATACACATCCTTTGACTTCATCAGAACCAAGGTTTGAATTCGAGTGTGTGAAGATGACTCCTGAAAGTAATTAACCAATAGGCACACTGTTGTCCTGGTTCATTGTGTCTCCACAGGAGGGACTGAGCCTCCAAAGTAAAAGAAGCAGCTGCCTGAGCACATTTGATTGTTTGTTTTTAATTGTTATTTTTCCATAATAAATAGAACAAGATAACAGAACCAGAAGGAATTCAGCTAAGGAAACATTCAGTGTTATAGGACCCATTTTCATGACAATGGCCAAATGAGAGTCCTTCCAAAAGGAAAAGACCTAGACTGCCAAAGGAAAGAGGGCATAAAACTGGGAGTTCAAGCCCCCTGAAGATATAAATTTTGTAAGATAAGTAGGTGTGTGAAGAAGCTAAAAGTAATTTTATTTCTTTTGTTACACATTTGATTTGTGTTAAGAACAATCAGTACTCACACATAATTAAAGCAGTTCTGACATTTTGGTGTGTTTGATTGTTGGGCTATGCACAGAATGTTCCTACTGTCTTTGTTAATGTATTTTGAATAAAGATGGGTTTTATATTCATTCTGACCTTGTGATACTACCTTGAGCTGCACACTACTGTATAAAAAGATAAAGAAACTTTACAATGATCAATCTTGGCTATTAATGAAAAAATGGCTTATTGTCAAAAGGATAATTCATTTTGCACTACTCTAAATTGAGTGACAGTTTATCCTGTTAAAATTATTTTTGTAGGGGCAATGTGGCCTCAGGAAAAATCTGTTATCTTGTGATTCTTGTGGATAGGAGCATATTATTCATGATTTAAAAAATATTTGGGGGAAATAAAATTAGTGGCATTTGTCAATATTAATCTAATCCTCCTTTTTTGCACCCTGTAAAGAAGAGAAACATGGATATGTGATTTTAAGAAAAAGAATATTTAATTATTTTTAAAAAAGACATATTTGTCTTTGGAATATATTATATATTTTTCTTCCAAGAATATTTCCTGTACTGTGCATGTTTTGTTCAGGATTAAATAATTAAAGTAACAGTTAACTATTCTTCTATTCATAGCCTAACAATTTGGCAACTTCAATTACAACCTTCAGAAGATGGCTAAGAAATGAGTGGCCAACACTGATGTCATAAAGTCTAAATAGGAAGTTCAGGTATTTCTTCATTGGAGATTATCACAGGCCCTTAATCAAGGTTTGTTTACATTTAATTTATCAATAGTTGTAGCTATTGCAAAGTGGAGGAAGTTGATTAGACAGAGCAAAGAGACTTCAAAAAAATTTGCAGAATCACAAGGGTACACCCTGACACTAGAAAGTTCAATCTTTGTTTATTCTACAAATAGTCACTGATTGAACACTGTCACAAGCTTGGGGTCTAGAACAGGGAACAAGAAAGAGATGGTTACCTGCCTTTGTGAAACTTCATTTAAAAGGGAAGAGAAACAATAAACAAGTAAACAAATAAGCTTGTAAACCCAGTGGAAATAACTGTTATAAAAAATCAGGGAAAAGGGTTATATAGTCACTAGAGGAACATTATTTTGTATAAAGTCATAAAGAAATGCATTCTTCACAAGCAATATTTGGGCAGGGACAATGCTATATGATTATCTTAAGGAAGATCCTTGCAGAAAGAAAAACCAACCAGAGCAAAGTCATCAGTGATGTTCCTCCCATAACAAATGGAGATCGGAAGTTATCAAGGCTTCCATAGTAGTATCCCAAAGGTCTGAGATATGGTGTCCTTTGCCATGGTTGCAATGCATATACGTGAGGAGCAGTTATAACTTCAACATCCTAGAAAGTCTCAGGTCAGACCAGATAGTTCCACATAAAGCCAGACAAAGACTGAGAAGTCACCATACAAAATCAAATACAAGAGGGACCATGGTGAGCTAGTAACACATTAAATTCGGTCCTCACTGAAGAGAATACATCACCTTTGCTTATGTGTAAATGCTTTTTAAAAAAGGAGATGCTGCCTTTGTCTTAGAGGTACTTGAAATTAGGACAATGGGCCCTAAGAAAAGCCCTATAAATCATCCAACAATTGTTCCTAAAGACCCTGAATCCATCAAAGAAAATAAATAAATCAGATTGAGTGTGTACTGTTCTAAACGGTAGGGAACTTGACAATCTATTTTATTACAATTACATCCTCCGTAGAATGATCATTTTCCTGAGATGTCTCAGTTCCCTGGGAGCTCTGATGTCTGTGATTACACACAGCTATTTAAGCTCTCTAAACATTTTGGTGGTGAGAGCGGGAAGGGTAGAGAGGAGTCTTTGAAAGTGAACTAGAAAAAATATATTTTTTTCATTATTAACTGAAGACCATACTTTATTGTGATTTCCTTGGTTTTTACCTAATATCATTTTTCTGTTTCAGGATTCTAAGCAGGTTACCGCATCCTGTTTATTTGTCATGGCTTCTTAGATACCTCTTGGCTAGGACAGTTACTCAGACTTTCCTTGTTTTTGATGATATTTACAGTTTTGAGGAGTCAAGTATTTTAAAGGACACCCTCTGTTGGAATCTATCTGATATTTTTGTTATGATCAGACTGGAGTTATAGGGTCTGGAGAGGAAAATCACAGAGGTAAGGTGCCATTTTCATCATATCATGTCAAAGATACATACTATCACATGGGTTATCACCGCTGATGTTATTCTTGATCACCTAGCTGAGACTGTCAGATTTCTCCACTGCAAAGTTATCCTTTTTCTCCCTTTCAATAGTTTATTCTTTGGAAAGAAGTCACTATGTGCATCCACACTTAAGGAGTAATCTTAAATGAGGTCATGTTCCACTTTAAAGGAGGTCATGGTCCACCTCCTTAAGGGTGGTGTATCCACATAAATTATTTGGAATATTTCTACAAAAGATATTTGTCTATTCTCTCTCTTATTTATTTATTTAATCATTTATTCATATTAGTATATATGTATAGGCATTTATTTTATACTTTGAGTTATAATCCCATTTTATTTATAATTTTTCTCAAATTTTCCAGGCTTAACCATTGGGAACTCTTTCATAAGGCTCCCGTGTCCCGTTGACATAGCTCTTGCAGTGGAAAAAAAATTATTTGCAGCACTTCTTTAGTTGCTGGTAGTAAAGAATGCTCTAAGCTTATTTTGCGTATCTCCTGTCGCAGTCCTAGAAGCAGCTATTTCTCCAAGGAGCCCTCATTCCTTTTGTATGAGGATGGTATTAGAAACCAAGACCTGAGCAATAGGAATGCTACTTATTACTAAGTTGTTCTTGATATGAGATCTTCTCAGCTGACAGAACAAGGAAATATATTAAGCTGTGTATATGCACATGTTTATAACTATTCTATATTTAGCCATCTGTATTTGAGTTAAGCTAAATGTGTGTTCATACTGATGCCTTCAACTCTAATCCATTACCAAATGGATCATTTTAGCCTCTTGTCCTTGCATGCCTGTAACTTCCTACTGCAACAGTGAGAAACTGGGCTCCCAACATTCACCATCCACTGAATGTTTTAGTTCCAGTATATACATGTCCTGTTCTCAGAATTTTTAACGCATACCCCATTGGGACACAACTTTATCAACTAGGGTAAAGTGATTAGTGAATATACAGTTCCTTTTGCCTTTGGTCTTGTGCGTTCCACTCATTTCTAAATTCATTTAGGTCAGGACATTTTCCTATCACTGCCTTCAGTAAAGGCATTTCATACATTTATAATATAGTTAAATTATTTTGTAACATTCTGCCTTACATTCTTGAATCCCCTGATCTCCTAAATGATATTTATAAATTTGCATGCATAAAGGTTCGCTCTTTGTACTTTAAAATTCTATAGGTTTTGATAAATGAATACAATAGCATATGGAATGGTTTCACTGCTTTAAAAAATCCCTTGTGCTTCTTCACCTGATATTCAACTCCCTCCCCACTTGCCGAATGTCTGGCAACCACTGATCTTTGTACTGTGCTTATAATTTTTCCTTTTTCAGAATCACATAGAATCAGTTTTATAGAATCACACAATATGTAGCCTCTTCAGGCTGGCTTCTTTTTTTGGCAATATAGACTTAAGATATATCTATATATTTTAGTGGCTTGATAGTGCATTTCTTTCTTAATCACAGAATAATATTTCGTTGTCAGGTTATATAGTTTGTTTACTCATTTACCTATTCAAGGACATCTTGGTTGTACAGGTTTTGGTAATTATGAATAAAGCTGCTCTAAACATTCATGTGCAGGTTTTTGAATTTGAGGTTGCACTGAGCTATGATGATGCCACTGCACTCTAGCTGGGGTGACAGAGTGACACTCTGTCTCAGAAAAAAAAAAGAAAAAAAATTAAATTTACTCTTCTACTTCTACTTTCCTATGGTTAAATCTTAGGTTATTGATTTTATATCTTTCTCTTTTTCTAATATATACATTTAATACTATACATTTCACTTTTTACTGTTTTTGTTGCATTCTACAAATTTTGATGTTATATTTTAATTTTAATTTAGTTTAAAATATTTTTAAATATCTCATGGGGCTTCTTTTTTGACTCATGGGCTACTTATAAATGTGTTGATTAATTTCCAAATATTTGGGAATTTTCTATCTTTCTGTTATTGACTTCAGGTTTAAATTCATTGTGGTCTAAGAACATACTTTGTATGATTTCTAATCTTTTAAGCTTCTTGAAGTGTGGTTTATGGCCCCAAATATGGTCTGTATTGGTGAATGTTCCATTTAAGCATAAGGAGAAAGTATATTCTGCTGATTTTGAATGGAGTATTTGATAATTGTCAATTAAATCAAGTTGGTTGATAGTGCTGTTCAGATCATCCATATCCTTACAGATTTTTTGCCTCCTTGACTTATCAATTACTAATGGAGATGTTGAAGTCTCCAACTATAATAGTGGATATCTTTATTTCTCCCTTCAGCACTGTTTCTGCCTCATCTATTTGGACACTCTTTGTTAGGTGCATACACACTTATTGTTGTTATGTCTTCTTGGAGAATTGACCCTTGATCATTACATAATGCCCTTCTTTATCTCTGATCATATTCCTTCTTCTGAAATATTTTTCAAAAATTGTTATGGCTACTGCAGCTTTCTTGCTATTTATATAACATGCATCCTTCTACTTGTCATCTGTTTGAGTCATTATATTTAATGTAGATTTCTTATAGACTTGTATAGTGGGTCTTTTTTTTAATTCACTCCAATAATCTCTTTTTTTAATTGGCATATTTAGACCATTCACACTTAAAGTAATTATTGATATAATTGGATTAATGTTTGCCATATTAATAACTGCTTTTTTCTCTGTTGCATATTTTCTTTTATCCCCATTTTTCTGACCTGTCTTGATTTTAATGAAGCATTTTATATAATTCCATTTATCTCCTCTCTTGGTATGTCAATTATACTTTATTTAAAAAAAATAGCTACCCTATCATTTACAGTATACCTGCAAATAACACACTGTTTTGTGTATATTGCATAATCTTATACCAGAATATGTCTTATTTCTGCTTCTGTCCTTATGACATTGCTGCAATCATTTTACTTACTCATATGTTAAAATTATACAATACATTGCGACTATTGTTACCTAAAATGAGGTTATATTTTAGACCAATTAAGAATAAACAAAATAAAGGACTTTATTTTACATTTATTTCTTCCTTGACAATTTCTTTTTTCTTTTTCTTTTCTTTTTTTTTTTCTTTTTTAAAGTAGAGCCAAGTTTCTAATGTGTGTCATTTTCCTTATCCCTGAAGAATTTTTAACATTTTGCAGGGCAGACTTACAGACAAAAATATTTCTCAGTTTTGATTATCTGAGAAAGTATTTATTTCTCCTTCACTTTTGAGAGATTTTTTGCTAATTATAGAATTCTAGGTTGTTGGATTTTGTTTTTGTTCTTCAGTACTTAAAATATTTCACTTCACTCCCTTCTTGCTTGCATTGTTTCTGAAGGGAAGTCATCTGTAATTCTGATCCTTTTTCTTCTTTAGGCACATTTTTATCCCTGTGACTTTTTTCAATATTTTCGCTTTGTCTGTGGTTTTCTGCAATTTGAATATGACATGCCTAAATGTAGATTTTTTTTTGGTATTTATCCTGCTTAATATTATCTGATATTTCTGAGCTGTGTTCAGTGTCTGTCATTAATTTTGGAAAGTTATCAGCCCTTATTACTTCAAATATTTCTTTTGCTCCAATCTCTCTCTCTTCTCCTTTTGGTATTCCAATTACACAAATGTTATGCTTTTTGATATGGTCCCACAGTTCTTGTACATTTTGTTTTGGCTTTTTTTTTTGAGACAGAGTCTCGCTCTGTCACCTGGACTAGAGTGCCATGGTGTCAGCCTAGCTCACAGCAACCTCAAACTCCTGGGTTCAAGCAATCTTCCTACCTGAGTCTCCTGAGTAGCTGGTACTACAGGCATGTGCCACCATGCCTGGCTAATGTTTTCTATATTTTTAGTAGAGACAGGATCTCGCTGTTGCTCAGGATGGTCTCGAACGCCTGACTTCAAATGATCCTCTTGTCCTGGCCTCCCAGAGTGCCAGGATTACACAAGTGAGGCACTGTACCCAGCCAGCTTTTTTTTTTTTTTTTTTTTTTTATTGTTCATCTTTTTTTCTTTTTGCATTTTAGTTTGGGAAATTTCCATTGACCTATTCATGCTTACCAGTTCTTTCCTCAGCTGTGTCTAGTCTACTAATAAGCCCATTGAAGACATTATTTGTGTTACAATGTTTTTGATTTCTAGCAATTTCTTTTGATTTTGTCTCTCTGGTTACAATGCCTTGCATGTTGTCTACTTTTTCCACTAGAACTATTAACATATTAGTCATATTTATTATATATTCCCTTTCTGGTGATCCAACTGCTGTGTCATATTTGAGTCTGGTATTTTGTTTCTTCAGACTGTGTTCTTATTTTTTCCTTATCTTTTGAAATGCCTAATATTTTTTTGTTGAAAGCTGAACTCATATAGATAATAGGAACTTAGGTGAATTGGACTTTAGTGTGATGATTTATGTTAATCTGCCTAAGAGTTGAGCTGTGTTTCGTGTTTGCTGTAGCAATATACACCAGAGGTTTCAAAATTCTCTAGTGTCTTTGTTTTTGTCTTCCCTTGACTTTGGGCTTCCCTAAATACTCCTCTTCACAGAGAATCTATGTCTTTAAGCTCTTTCAGCTATAATCCATTGCTATTATACTAGATCTCTGTTGGTGTGGTGGCAAAGTTTGGGTGAGGGACAGCATTCTATAATTTTACTATTAAATGTAGTTTTTTAGTAGGCCTGTGTCTAGGGCCTATAAATTTCACAGTGGTATGGCATTCACCCCCCTTTTCTTTTCTTTCTGTGGCTGTAGAATTCCTAGTGTTTTCTTGAATCACTGACTTTTTTTTTTTTTAAACTGTGTTCATGCTCCTCCTTCTTTCTTGGGTGAAACAGGAAAGAGGGCGGAGATGAGTGGATGGAGTCCTGCCCCCTCCAAGTGAAATAAGGCTCTGGTGAAGTCTTCCACTGGAAAGGAGGCCTTTGTTATGTAGAAGGTTCTGGGTGTACTTCACAAAGACTATGTTTCCTGTCAGAGATAAAGCTCATAAAAATGGGTTCCTCTCATCCCCCAAGAGTTTCTCACTCCTGTGTTAGTTCACACTCAACCTCTAGCAATTCATCAAAATTACAATTTAAGTGTTTGTACCAGTTTATGGCCCTAGCAGCTTCTGGTCAATGTAAGCAAATCTGAGCTGTGACTCTCAGAGTAAACCTGTCATTCCAGATTTTGAAGTGACAATTTGCTCTGTAACTTTAGTTCTCTTTTGGGTCCAAGGAAGATCATTGATTTTTCATTTTGTCCAGCTTTTTCTTGTTGTAAAAATGGGAGTTCAAATGGGTGGCCTAATCTTCAACAAGGATAATCCACACATGAAAAAATCAGAAATTGGTTTGCTTCTAAAATGCATTTAGTCTCAAATCATCCTATTTCATTTTCTTTGTAATATTATTACAACTTTTATTTTCTAGTTGGTTCTGTTATTTTTTCCTTGCCTTACTCCATCAGCATGTAAGTATTAATATATAAGAACAGAGACCATATCTGTCTATTTCTTCCCTCAATCCTTAGTGCCTAGATCAGGAGCTCAGTATACATTAAATTATAAATGTGAACATTATTTCATGGTGACATACTATAATTACCAATGTGACTGCTATTCTAAATATAAAAGAAAATGAAAAACTACATGGAACATATTCTCTTTGATTAATTTTTTTTTCTGAAAATTAAACAGTCTTTTCATTTAAAAAATATTTTTAAACACCATATTTAAAATGGAAGCCTGACTCAATAAATATTCCTAATTTACTAAAAAAGATAAAATGTACTGATTAAACGAACCATTAACTTATTGTGTTAGTGTACAAAAAGAATGACTTGTGATTTTGCTAGTTGTTCTTACTTATAACTTACATATTTACTTAGTATTTTGGTTAGTGTCAATTGCAATCTGAAATAACTTTGATATTTAAATATTGTGCTGTCTTCCTCCAGTCTTCCTTCATGTAAGCTCCATGAGGCCAGAATTGATCTGTTTTAACCTGCTCTCTATCTTCAACCACATAAAATGATAATCTCTCAATAAATATTGGTTGAATGAATGAATGAATAAATCTGAAAATGAAATAGTGACTTATGTAACTGAGGTAAGCATAGAAATAGTTTGATATATTCACTGAATGTTTTTCACCTATATGCAGATATTTGGACATCATGCAGAAACACCACTGCCAGCAACTTATAAGATTGCTTATTTCCAAGTGAAGCAAATGTGTTCCTTAACAGGCTTAAGGAACAGTATTGGTTTTAGATAAGCATGCCCAAAGGAATACATTTTAACCTTACAATTTAAGACTATGGTCATAAAGGGAACTTTCCTCTGTATATCTTTTTCGTGTGCAGTCATATTTAAAAACAGCTTATTTAATATGGTGTGAAAAATATTTAAGCCATGTTTACTGAATTTATCAACCCAAGAACATATTTAGCGATGTAATCTGGTTAGCATTAAGGTCATTTGAAGGAAATATTTATCTGAGCAAGGTTTCTAGTAAGTCTCATTTTCTTTTGTTGCATCCAGATACACTTGTTTTAGGCGGCAGATGAAATTATCTTCTCTTCAACAAACCTCAGGTCTTCCTGTTTAAAGTGATTTACAATACATGCTTTAATATCAAATTCAAGAAGGAAAACATATTTTTTGATTAAAAGGGACAAAGAAAAATGGACTGTGCATTCAACTAGCTGACTGATCTTTGTGGAAAAATACACAATGAAACTGGTAGATAATATAGACAGACAGTCACTTAATTCATTTATTTGTTATTTATCTGCCAGAACGCACATTTGAATGTTAAGCTTTAAAGTCACTGAAAACTCTACCCAACATTTAAAAAATGACTTAGCAGATTACATTGTTTGAATCTACACATACCATTGTACCCGATTGTAAGCATTTGATCTATGTAGCTCTTTTCACATACCTTATTGTTGCATTTAACCTGAACAGATTCAATTGATATTATTTCAAAATTGGTTTTGAAAGATTAGAAATTTCAACTCTACTGTTTTCTTACACTCACATGAAAAGATCCTCAGTGACAAAAATCTGTGACCTACTGAGATAGAAAATATACAACACGAATGAGTTTTCTTACTAACTACATATTGACGAGACATTCTCTATATGATGAAAAGAGTTTTCTTTTCTCCAGTATATTTTCTTGAGAGCAGCATGAGATGTTGACACACCGTATGTTTCTGGGTCGTAGCAATTTTTTTTAATCCTTTAGTGTGTTCCTCCATGAGGTGAAAGCCACCATCTCACTCAAGCCCATTATACAAATTATAGGCCTTTGTTCTTTTCATGTTTCACTGGTAGACATTAACATGGACACTGTGAACCTTTTGGAGGTGGAAGTAATGGAGTGAAATTGCTCACATCATTACTTTAAATTGAAATGCAGGCAGTTCATCTGCATAGAAGTCATGAGACTCTTTTACCTTGAAGATTAAAACACTGAATATCCAACTTCAAACAACAACAACAACAAAAACCCAGTACATTTTAAAGCAGCTTTATTTTTTTCTCAGAAGCTGTACCTGTATAATAATTTTTGAGAATCCCTTATATTTGTCTCTAACTTCAGTCTCTAATTAGAGTCTCTGTCAGGAAAACTAACATTTTGAAACAGAAAGCATATCCTTATGGAGCAGAAGTTATATATTTTTTAAATTTTCATCTGTTACTAGAAATTAATTTTAGACTCAGTATTAAAGGGAAGATAGGTATGCATCATTAGTTAAGCACTAGTGATCCAACATTAGGGGAGAAAATTTGAACTAATCAATTTCCTACCATCAAACTAATTGTGTTTAAAGAAAGCTCATGGTCCGACATAGGTGAATATTTCAAAAGACAATTTCTTAATAATACCAACTTTTTTTGTCTGTTTCACTGTGAGAGGATGTTAGAAGAAAATATGGCACTTTATAACACAAGCTATTTTAAAACAGATGGGCTGTGTCAATCTCCAAGACAGTTTCTGCACTTGTTCCTATAGAAATCATAAATGTGCCAGGAACTATGGGGGTGTCACACTAGCAGAATATAATAAAACTTGGGGCATTTGTCATTTTCTGAGACTATAATAATAGTAATAATTGTGCTTTATAAGCTCTTGCCTGCTAATGAAATGTGCAGAATTGATAGTTAGCTCTTGGGTCTTTTTGAGTGTGTGTTTTTGAAATTACCATCCACTGACAGAATCACAGAAATATGCCCCAACACCTTAGTTTTACATATGGGGGAAACTGAGGCTCAACCAATTACCTTGCTTCCTATTTCACTAAGAAACTAAAAGAAGTAACAAAGGGGACTCCTCATAAATTCCTCCACCACATAATTCTACCTACCAGCCTTGCACCCCCAATCTGGCCTTGCTATGTGCACCACAAGTGAACTATCCATACTCTGATCTAAACCCAGTCATTCCACACACCTGAGGTGTGTCCTGCCTCATCCGCTCTTGCCTACTCAGGGGGAGCACGGCAGAAATTCTCACCATCCTTTCTGGTATCATTAATCTTTGCTCTTTACTGGTTTATTTCATCAGTATACAAGCATGCTGTTATTTCTCCAGCCTTAAAAAATGAAATAAAAGAAGACTCTTCTTCAATGTACTCTCTTTACTTATCTTTTAGATCACCATATGCTCTTAGTTTTCTTCCTCCATTGCTCATTGCTTTATTACAATCTCTTTTGCTAGATCATTGTCTGACTCCCTGAACACTTAAATGTTGGAGACCTGCAAGGCTTGGACATTGGTTCTCTCCTCTCCTGCATTCATGCTCTGATACTTTCTTCTGGTATTATAGCTTTAAAGATCATCTATATGGTGACAACTCCCAAATTTATACCTCATGGATACTATATTTCAATGTAAATATAGTCTCACATATTCAGCTTCCTACCCATCATCTCCAACTGGATGTCTAAGAGATGTCCCCAAATGCAACAACTCATTTTTTTCCCAATAGCTGTTCCACTACAGTCCTACCTTTCTCAATAGATGACAACTTTATTCTTCCAGACACTCAGGACAAAAAATTAAAATAGTTTTTGCATCTTTTATTTCTTTCACATGCTACATACAATCAATCAGAAAATTATGTGATTTCACTATCAAAATATATCAGAATCCAACCATGTCTCATAATTACACTGTTGCTACCTTGGTCCACATCTCCATCATCTCTCACCTAGACCTCTGCAATTACTTGCTAACAGGTTGTGCCAGGTTTAGGGACTTTCTCCCACAGAAGCTATTTTCAATACAGCATCCAGAGTGGTTCTTTAGACAAGTGCAGATCATGTCATTTCTCTACTAAAAATTCTTCAGTAACATTCTATTTTTCAAAGTATACATAATCAAATGTCCATGTACATATATATATATATATGTAAAGATATGATTAAATTATAAAACAGTATATGCAAAAGTCCAAGGTATTCTAGAAGAGCATGGGTAATCATCTAAGTGAGTTTTGGAGGAACATTGTGCTTTTCTCAGAAAAAATGTACCATCTACTCTGTGAATTGGGAGATGAATAGGTGTTATCCCATAGACTTGAGGGTGAGATGGAAGGCTGAGAGATGAGTATATGCAGACACTCAACATTTTGAACTTGCACTATGTGTCAAGTATTGTTTCGGGTATAAATAGTTTACATCTATTTATTTATTTATTTAATATGCTCAGCAAATATTTCAAGTAAATAATGTTACTATCCTTATTTTATGTATGACACTAGCTGTTGGCAGAAAAAGGATTCAGATTTACACAGCCACTCTTCAGGACTCAGGCACCAAACTACTGCAGTTAGAGAAGTTATTAAGACCTAGATACTGGAGAGATTCAATGTCCAAGTTAAAGAGATTAGATTTTTGTCTTGAGAATCATAGGGGACATTTTTTCTATTTTGGATTGAATAGTAAATTAAGAAAACTGAACAAAAAGACATTTCATAGTAGTATTGTCAGCTTAATAAACTACCTAGTCATAAATTCCAACTCCTTGGCCTCATTTCAAGCCAATTTTCTCTTTCCCCACGTCTCCCATCCTTACATCTTACCTAACCTATGCACTAAACATTTTGAGGACGCTATTCCCAGAAATGTGTGTCCACACACAAAACCTGCATACGTTTTTGCAGTTTTCACAGCCAAGTTAAGAACTTACACGCTAAACACCCACAACAACCTATTGTTTCCAGACCCACCAGGTTAAGTCTTTGTCTATTTTCTTTTCCTGAGAAAGACCAATTCTCTTCTCTATATAGAAACCAATCATCAATCACTTAGTGTTCAGTTTATCTTAAATCTGGAAAAATCAACTGTAAATCTCACTTTTCTTGCCAAATTTCGTATAGATTAGAAAGCAATTTGTTATCAAGATAGGCTGTATTATGCTACACTAACAAATCTCTATGACTAAGGAGGGGACGGGTAAATTCATACCCAATGGGTATAATGCATGCTATCCTGGTGATGGACACAAATATAACTTTGGCTCAAACTACACAAAAGCAAATCATGTAACTGAAATGTTTGTACCCCCATAATGTTTTGAAATAAAAAAAAATCTCTAATCTTAGGACTTTACACATCAAGGGTAACCTTTTTTCCTTTTTATGAAAAGACCACTGTGGTCAGGTTTGATGGACTCTGATGATCAGACTGCTTCTATCTCAGTGGGCTGAAATCTCAACTCAAGACTTCCACTTTGCAATAATAGGGAAAGAAAGAGACAAAAAGTGCACTTCCAACTCAAAAATGCTTCTGCTTGAACCTAGAACATGTCACTTCTGCTTTCACTGCACTAGCTAGGACTTGTTTTATGGCTCTGACTAACTGTCAGGTATTTAGGAAATATACCCAGCAGTCAATAGTTCTTCCACGAGTCACAATTAGAAAATGAAGTAGTGATCAGTTAATCTCTTTTCTAGCTCTTACCTCACTATGTGGTAATTATCTGTTAACATATGTGTTTCTTCATTAAAACTCTGAGCTCTTGGAGGGCAAGACTGCACCATTTTAACTTTGTGTTTCTTCTAGTTCCTAGTTAAATTAAAGTAGACTCAATGTTGTTGAGTTGCATTCATTGGACACCATTTGTATTGTCGGTGACCAGGAAAGAGACACTGAAATAGAGATTAGTGTTAACGAAGTCTTTTAGGAAGTGTCCTTGGGACCGGCAAATATGGGAGAGTGAAGATGGCACTACTGGGCACAGGGAGAAGTGGCGCTTTCATGCAATCCCGATGGAAACCTCAGCTGTCCTCACTGGAAGCTGTAAAGCCAGATGGCTTTTTAGAGTTATCCCAACTTGGGACTATGGCTCCAGATTTATTTTCCCTTATCAGCTAGTCATTTGATGCAGACAGCCACAGGGAAGAGGGATGTGATGTTGAATGAGGAGGTCCTCTTCAGCTGAGGGGAACTCCCAGAGAAAAAGTCCTGGAGTCCTAAAGGGACACCTAGGCAGTGCAACACAGTGTCTACTACCACTTAACGAGAAGTAAGTGCACTTCACCGGATATTGTGTTTGAACTGTCCTATGTAAATAAATATTATATTATCTTACAATGCTAATAAAACAGGATTCATATCTCATAATATTGTATAAAGCTGGAAATTACTTAAGAATTTGGGGCTTAAGAATTTTGTGACTTTCAGTATATTCACTTTGATTCAATACAAAAAAGTGGTTTCCTAAACGGTACAGAAAAATTCCACATTTTCATCCTGACATGTATTTACATCCACAGCTATTCAGTTGTGTGGATAATTTAAGCTTCTGAGTTATGGTTTTATTGTTGCTTTTTATCTATTCAAAAATAGTTCATATGAGAAGAAGCTAATATCTAAATGGAATTTACTCAGTAACATAAAAGTATGTTATGGAAACAGAGAGCCAGAATAGAGTAATTGTTAGCTTTTTAATAGGCTCCAATAAATGAGAATGAGGTAAGATTGACTTGGCATTTAAACTGACAGTACTAACCTTGTGAATGCCATGTAAATATTGTTTTATGATACCACATAGTTTACTTTACTCTTTTCCTTGTGTCTTGTGTCTTTGTCAGTTCAGTCTGCTATAACAAAATACCATAGACTGGTGACTAATAAGCAACAGAAATTTATTTCTTGCAGTTCTGAAGGCTGGGGCTTTGAGATCAGGATGCCAGCATGACTGGGTTCTGGTGAGGGCCCCCTTCCAGGTTGCAGACTACTGACTTTTTATATCCTCACCAAGAGAGGTTAGAGAGAGCAACAGAGCTCTCTGGGGTCCCTTTTGGGAGGGCACTCATCCCATTTGGGCTCTGCCCTCATGACCTAATTAACTCTCCCAAACTCCACCTCACTGGTGTTAGAATTTCAACATATTGGGTAAACAGAAACATTCAGTCCATAACATCTTGTGGGTTTTTTTTGTTTTTTTCTGTCCTTAAATGGAAATTTTAAAAACTCTGAAATAAAACAATATATGATAGGTAGGATATAGATGCTTCAAAGCATATAGACTGGGTTTGTTTTACAAGCATATTCAATATCTTTTCCATTTACTATTCACATGTGGAAGCAACTGTATTATAAATACACAATTGTTTACTTTGGCCTACATAATGTGTTAGTTTGAGGGCAGGTGAAATGAAACACCAATAAGATACTTTCTAATGGCAAACTTTCTTGCAGTGTTTTAGGGGAGATAGATGTTTGAACAAGGGAGTTTAGCAGTTGAGATGCACTGTAATAGATATAGATTCAGAGTATCATGGGAACATATTATACGAACCAAAAATTGTGCATGTAAGAGTGTTTAAAAAGGTGAAATAGTGAACTTTGCAATGTAACAAGCATTTTGAAAATTTCAGTGGCTTATGACAGCAAACACAAACTTTCGTATTCGTACAAAAGTTCTGCAAGTCATCTGTGGTTCAGCCGATCTAGACTTGCTATGTTTGGGCCAGGCTGGACTCCAGGCTTCCTCAGGATCAAGTCTGCCCCGTGTGTCTTCATTCTTAGACCTGGCAGAAGATGAGTGATTACTGAGGTGTTTTATTCTCATGACACATCACAGCCATGCAAGAGGCCATGCCAAATCACACAAGTATGTTTAAAGACTCTGCTCACATGCCATCCTCCCGCTAACATTTCAGTTCTTTATCTACTCATCAGTGATGGACACTTAGGTTGATTCTATGTCTTTGCAATTATAAATTGTGCTGCAATAAACAGTTTGGTGCAAGTGTCTTTTTGATAAAATGACTTCTTTTCCTTTGGATAGATACCCAGTAGTGAGATTGCTGGATCAAATGGTAGATCTACTTTTAGTTCGCTGAGGAACCTCCATACTGCTTTCCATCATAGTTGTACAAGTTTACATTCCTAATAACAGTGTATAAGCATTCTTTTTGCACTGCAACTGTGCCAACATCTATTGTTTTTTGACTTTTTAATCATGGCCATTCTGACAGGGTTAAGGTGGTATCTTGTATTTTTAATTTTCATTTCCCTGATAATTAGTGATGTTGAGCATCTTTTCATATGTTTACTGGCCATTTGTCTATTTTTTTTAAATTTCAGAATATTACAGGGGTATAAACATTTTGGTTACATAAATTGCTTTTACGCCGCCTGAGTCAGAGCTATAAGCATGCCTATCCCAAAAACAGCACACGCCACACATTAGGTGTGAATTTACCCATCCCCTCCTCCCCCTGCCACCTGCCTGACACCTGATGAATGTTACTTCCATATGTGCACATAAGTGTTGATCATCAATTAGTACCAATTTAATGATGATTACATATAGTGTTTGTTTTTCCATTCATGTGATACTTTACGTAGAAGAATGGGCTCCAGCTCTATTCAGGATACTACAAGAGGCATTTTGCCATTTTTTATGGCTGAGTGGTACTCCATGGCAAACATATACCACATTTTCTTAATCCACTCATATATTGATGGGCACTTGGATTGTTTCTACATCTTTGCAATTGTGAATTTTGAGAAGAGGCTGTTCATGTCTTTTGTCCACTTTTTGATAGAGTTATTTGTTTTTTTCTTGATGACTTGTTTGAGTTATTTGTAGATTCTGGACATTAGCCCTTTGTCACTTGTATAGTTTGCAAATATTTTCTCCTATTCTGTAGGTTGTCTGTTTGTTGATTATTTTCTTTGCTATGCAGAAACTTTTTAGTTTTATTAAGTACTATCTTTTATATTTTATATATTTACATATTTTTATATATTTACTATATTTTTTATTAAGTACTATTATGACTATTTTTGTATATGGTAAGAGATAGGGATCCAGTTTCATTCTTCTGC
This sequence comes from Eulemur rufifrons, assembly GCF_041146395.1. NCBI lineage: Eukaryota > Metazoa > Chordata > Mammalia > Primates > Lemuridae > Eulemur > Eulemur rufifrons. The sequence continues at coordinate 46,836,750 of NC_090985.1, forward strand.
ATGTGGCTATCCAGTTTTCCCTGCACCATTTATGAATAGGGCATCTTTTCCCCAGTGTATGTTTTAGTCTGCTTTGTCAAAAATCAGTTGATTGTAGCTATATGGTTTTATTTCTGAGTTCTCTATTCTGTTCTATTGGTCTATGTGTCTACCTTTATACCAGTACCATGCTATTTTGGTTACTATAGCCTTGTAATATAATTTGAAGTCAGGTAATGTTATGCCTCCAGATTTATTCTTTTTTCTTAGGATTGCTTTGGCTTTTTGTGCTCTTTTTTGGTTCCATGGAAGTTTAGGATTATTTTTTCTAGATCTGTTAGAAAGGACACTGGAATTTTATTGAGAATTGTGTTGAATTTATAAATTACTTTGAGCAGTATGGACATTTTAACAATGTTGATTCTTCCAATCCATGAGCATGGGATGCTTTGTTTGTGTCATCTATGGATTTCTTTCATCAGTGTTTTGTTGTTCTTCTTGTAGAGATCTTTCACCTCCTTAGTCAGGTATATTCCTAAGTATTTTATTTTCTTTGTAGCTATTGTGAATGGTACTGAGTCTTTGATTTGAGTCTCAGCTTGACTGTTATTAGTATATAGAAATGCTACTGATTTGTGTACGTTGATTTTGTAACCTGAGACTTTGCTGAATTTATTTATCTATTCCAGGAGTTTTTTGGTGGAGTTTTTAGTGTTTTCTAGATATAAGATCATATTTTCAGCAAACATGGATTAGTTTGATCTCCTTTTTCCCTATTTGGATGCCCTTTATTTCTTTCTCTTGACTGATTGCTCTGGCTAGGACTTCCAGTACTATATTGAATAGAAGTGGTGACAGTGGGCATCCTTGTCTTGTTCTGGTTCTTGGGTGGGTTACTTTCAACTTTTCTCCATTTGGTGCAATGTTGGCTGTGGGTCTGTCATCTATGGATATTATTATTTTAAAGTATGTTCCTTCTATGCCTAGTTTGTTGGTTTTTTTTTTTTTATCATGAAGCAGTGCTGGATTTTATTGATGATGCATTTTCTGCATCTATTGAAATGATTATATGGCCTTTGTCTTTAATTCTGTTTCTGTGGTGAATCATTTTTATTGATTTGCATATATTAAGCCATCCTTGCATCTCTGGGATGAATCCCACTTGATCATGGTGGATTAGTTTTTCGATGTACTGTTGAATTCAGTTTGCTAGTATTTTGTTAAGGCTTTTTGCATCTATGGTCATAAGGGATATTGGTTTGTAGTTTTCTTTTTTTGTTGTGTCCTTTCCTGGCTTTGGTATCAGGGTGATACTGGCTTTGTACAATGAGTTAGGGAGGATTCTCTCCTTCTCAATGTTATGGAACAGTTTCAGTAGAATGAGTGCCAATTCTTCTTTGCAGGTCTGGTAGGATTCAGCTGTGAATCTCTCTGGTCTGGGGTTTTTTTGTTGTTTTGGGGGAGATTTTTCATTACTGTTTCAATCTCATTACTCATTATTGGTCTGTTCAGAATTTCTGTTTCTTCCTGCTTCAAGATTGGGAGATTTTATGTTTCCAAAAATGCATGCATTTCCTTTATATTTTCTAGTTTGTGTGCATAAAAGTTTTTATAGTAGTCATGGATGATATATATTTCTGTGGTATCAGTTGTAATGTCTCCTTTTTCATTTCTGATTGAGCTTATTTGAGTTCTTTCTCTTAGGGCAGATCTAGTGGTGATGAATTCCCTTCGTGTTTGCATGTCTGGGAAAGAACTTTATTTCTCCTTCATTTGTGAAACTTAGATTTGCAGGATACGAAATTCTTGGCTGGCAGTTATTCTGTTTAGGAAGACTAAAAATGGGATTCGAATCTCTTTTGGCTTGAAAATTCTCTAGTGAGAGGCCTGCTTGTTAGTCTAAAGGATTTTCTTTTGTCAATAACTTGCTGCTTTTGTCTTGCAGCTTGTAGGATTTTCTCTTTCTCTATGACTTTGGTCAGGCTGATGACTGTGTTTCTTGGTGATGTCTTATTTGCTATGAATCTTTCAGGTGTTCGATGACCATCTTGTATCTGGATATCTAAACCTCTAGTGATATCAGGGATGTTTTCCTCTATTATTCTCTCAAATAGATTTTCCATGCTTATTGATTTTTCTTTTTCTTCAGAGATATCTGTAAGTCTTATCTTAGCTGACTTTGCGTAATCCCATATTTCTCATGATGATTTTTCATTCCTCTTTGTTCTTTTTTTCTACATTTTTTTTTATTGGCTAGATTACCTCAAAATCTTTGTCTTCAACCTCTGAAATTCTTTCTTCTACTTGATTGGTCTGTTGTTAAAACTGTCTGCTATATTTCAAAATTCCCTAGGTGATTCTTTCATTTCTTTAAGTTCAGTTATTTCTTTTCTAATGTTTTCTATCTCTTTAGTGAATTTTTCATTCATGTTCTGAATTTTCTTTTTTTTTTTTTTTTTTTTGGTTTCTTTGAGATGGTTTTCTACCATCTCCTCAAATTCCATTCATCTTATCTGCCATCCATAATCTGAATTCCATATCTGTCATTTCAACAATTTACTTTTGGTGACAGTTCATTACTAGAAATCTACTGTGATATTTTGGGGGTGTTGAGACAACCTGTTTTTTCACATTTCCAGAGTTTTTATGCTGTTCCTTCCAATCTGGGGTCTTTTCTCCCTGCTCAAAACAGTTAGTAATTATGGTATACCTCCTTCTCTTCTGCTGGGACCTCTGTTGGTTGGTGAAGATAGGGATGGGTCCCTGGATGGTGTCCATGGGTCCTACTCCAAAAGCTTGACCAGGCAGGCAGGAGGGGGCAGATGCACTATGAACCTTTAACATTGCTGCTGTGTCACCCCTGTTCTCCTGTGGCTGTCACCAGGCCACTGTGGCAGGGCCAGCCCCTGGTACAAGGTGTATAAGCAAGGTGGTGCTAGCTGGCAGGATGAAGCTTGTGTGTGGGATAGAGATAGTGTGCTGAATATGTTGTACATGCACACAGCCCTGGGCAACCAAGGTGCCGGGCACATGGGCAGGGTGAGGTACATGCAGGGTGTGGTACATGAGCAGGGTATAGCAGTGTTGCAGAGCATAGCAGACCCATGAGGAGGAACAGGCCTACAGGGCAGACAGGGTGCCTGTGAAAGATGGAGCAGGTCCACAGTGTGTAGTCTGCCCAGATCCAAAGGCAGTGGCTGGGCTGGCTCCTGTCCTGCTTGATGCCTCCCAGGCAGTGGCCCTGATAGTCGGTGGTTGGCACTGAGGGCTACAAGCCTGCAGAAAGTGTGGTTGAGCAGGATTGCCTAGGCCACAGCAGTGGGTGCCAGGCCCTTGGTCTCCTGCTCTATCTAGGTATCCTGGTGGCAGAGCAGGGGTACATGTCACTTGCTCATGGAGCCCACACAAACACCGGGATTTCCTGCTCCCTCCCTGCTCACCAGGTGCAAGGGAGAGGCAGCAGTCGCAGATCTGATCCCTGGGCAGAAGTAGGTTAGGATGTTACAATGGCGCCAGCCTCAGTGCCCAGGGCTTGCAAGGCAGCCTTCCCTTCTTTTCAGAGCAATGCAGCTACACAGCCTCCAGTAGTCAGGTCTCTGTATCAGTTCGGAAGCCTGCTGTGATGGAGAGGCCCTCCCTCTGCTCCGGTTGCAATATCCTCATGGGAAGCACAGACCTGGGCATTCTCCCCTCTGTCCTTTTCCCACATGTGGATTCCTTCCCTAAGTTCTTCAAGTCCTGCTGAGCAGGTCATCCCACTTCTTTCTTCTTCACGTCACTCCTGCCTCCTCTCCACAGATTCCCAGTGCTCTCATTCAGACATGGATCCAAGGGTGGGTATCTATTTGCCACTTTCATTCTTCTCTGTGACAATGGTGTGTGCAGGCTGTTCCTCTAGTCCACCATCTCAGCCCTCTCCTATTTGCAAATCTTTGAAAGAACTAGTACTCTCAGTATCAGCTCTGATTCTTTTTGGAGAGCTGTGATGATTGGTCTACGTGATACTTCTGCCACTCTTTCTTACTCATCACCTTAATAAATACGCTATCTTTTTGCTTTTCATGCTATAAATATTATAATTACTTTATTTATGTATGCATAAGACATACGTTTCTTCATTCTTTAATATAAATCATCTTGAATCTTCAAGAACCCTCTGAATTGACATACAGAAGTAAGTAAAAAATAATTGTCAAAAATATTGATTCAGTATACTCAGCTTTTTTCTATATATTAACCTAGAGGTGATACTGAACCTAAGAATAATGAGATTGCTTTTCTTTGTCATACGTTCTTTGGGTTCTCTCCTATTATTGATACTCACATCTCAATTTGTGAATTACTTGAAGGTAAATGAGAATAACTTCTGGTTCCACCTCCAGTACCTGCTTTCCTCTAAGGAAAATGATCTTTTCAGGAAGAAAGAAGTTAATTGCAAAAACATAGTTAGATAAAAGGAATAAGTTCTAATGTGATAGTACAGCAATGTGAATATAATTAACAAAAATTTATTGTATATTTCAAAATAGCTAGAAGAGAATACTTGGAATGTTCCCAACACAAAACAATGATAAGTGTTTGCAGTGATAGAAATTCCAGTTATCGTGATTTGATCGTTGCATATTGTATGTATGTATCAAAATATCATAGGTACCCCTTAAAGATGTACAATTACTATGTATCAATAAGAAAAAATAAATGAAATAAAAAATAATAATACAAAAAAGAAAGAAAAGACTCTTGGAAGTAAGGAGTTAACAGGAATTATAACAAAAAACGATGTTAAAAAGAGATGAGTGTCTGTGGACTTGAGATCAGCAACCAGAAAAGATCATTGAGATTCATGAATGTAAGAGAAACACTTGCATTGCCAAGGATTAAAAATTGTTGTTGAGTTCAGACAAACTATTAATGCATGTGTAATGTGGAAGCACAGAACTCCTGGTAAGAACTAGCCTTAGGCAATATTTCATTTTAAAACGGAGAATATTTTATATTATGATTCTACAAATGAATGTTGTCTAAATATTTTTGTTAATTGCCAAATATTTCACGATAATAAGGATTATTGAGTGTTGAAAATGTAGTGATTCATTTGACATTGAAAAAAAAAGGAAGTACATTCACTTTAAGTGTAAAATTAAGGCTCTTCTGGGCTTGAACTACATTCACACCTTGGAAATCAGCAGAAATCAAGGTCCATCAGCTCACAGAGGGCAGGCAAGAGTCTTCCCAAATATTTTACAGCAAAGCTTGAAGGACAACAGGACTTTAATTCTCTTTCTTCTTCGCCAGTGTATTCTCAGTGCTTTACCCAAAGCACTTTGCATATAAAAGGTGCTCAATAAATATATCTGGAACGAATAAATAATTTTTGAATAGTCGTGAAATATAAGTCTCTATGTTAAACATGAGTGAATAAAGAGGAGAAGGAGAACAAATGTTTTATTTATTCAACTAATATTTAGTAGGCAGTTATGCATTAGAGACTTTTTATATACTTTTTTTAATTTACATGTAATAACTGTACATATTTATGAGGTACATAATGAAGTTTCATACATATAATGTATCAGATTAGCAAATTCATTGTCTCATTTATCATTTCTTTCTGTTGGGAACACTCAATATTCTCCTTCCAGATATTTGAAACTATATAGTATATTATTAACTGCAGTCATTCTCCAGTGGTATAGAACACTAGAATGTATTCCTCCTACCTAGCTGTAATTTTGTATCCTGTCACAAATCTCTCACTAGGGACTGTTTTAAATGCTGGGATGCAGTATTACAAATCAGACAGAAAAAGTCCCTGATCTCTTGGAACTTAAACTCTTCTTGGGTGAGATACACATAAAAACACTCCCGCCCCAATAAATAAATAAATAAATGGCAAAAGGAGGTAAGCTGATAGCAGACAGTCTGTATCTAGAGCTATAAAAGAAATAAAGAGGATAAAGTGAGGTTGAGAGGGGACAGGAATTTCTATTATGCATGAGCTGATCAGAGAACATCTTTCTGAAATAGTGGCACTTGAGGTGAGACCTCCGTAACAAGGAGACAGTAATCTCAGGAGCCATGGGGAAAAATGGTTTAGACAGTAGAAAAAGTGGTTCTGACAGTGGTTCAGGAGGTAGAGCAAGTTCAAACTCACTGTGGCAGGAAAAAGCTCTGCGGGTTTGAAGAACAAAAAGAGGCCGATGTGGCCAGAGGATAAGAAATGTGGTAAATGAGAGAAGCTGTCAGGGAACAGCAATTTAGAGCCTTGTGGTGGAGGCAAGGGTTTTGCATTTTAAGTACAATGGGAGAGGTTTGGAGGAATAAAGTATATGATTTAATTTATTAATACAGAGAATTTCAAAAACTCATTCTAATTGCCTTGTTGAGACAAATTTGGAGGGAGGATAATTGAGACCTAACAGCTAGTGGGCATTGATTGCTATAACCAACGACAGAGGTGATGAAGGTTTGGGCTGGGTGGCAGTAGGGATAGATTTTAGACACATTTTAGAGATAAAACCAATGGGTCTTGCAGATGAATTGGATGTGGATGGGAGGAAACTGAGAATATCCCATTGTTTGGGGCTTGTAGATCTGGGTAGATGAGGAGTCACTTTATTAGATGAGAGAGATTCCTTACTGAGAGAGAAACTGCTTTTGTTGCGGGAAAGCTAGAAGTAAATGGTTAAAGAAAGTTTACAGTACATCTAATAAGGGACATACACATACACACACATATACACATAATGCTAAAGGCAAGTTAAGAACTAAATGAAGTATGAGACACTGAAGAAATACAGAGGAAGGAGCTGGTAATTCTCACTGAGTGAATCATTTTACATGTGTTTGCATGTATTAGAATACCTAACTTATTATTATTTAAATATCAAAGGTGCTTAATTATTTCATATTACATAAAATCTGTATGTACATGTTTAGCCCAATCTCTCAACGATATCAGAAAATTCAATTGGTACTTTTTTTTTTTTTTGGCTTTTTTATCTTGGTTTCAAGATGGCTGATTTAGCTCTAATGCCATGCTCTCATGTGACAGGACCTCAGCTAAGAAGAAAGGGGTTGGGAGGAAAAAGAAAGCATAATTCTCACTGACTTTTTCTTTTTATCAGGAAAATTTTTCCTAGAAGCCATCTAGATGACACCCCCTACATCTAATTGACCCGAGGTGGGCCATATGCTCACCTCTAGATCAATTATTGACAAAAGGAAACCAAACTGACAATATTGATTGAGATCAATCCTGATTCGGCTTTTGAGTTTAGGGTCATTGCTGCCTAAAGGTCATAGGGATTCTGTAGGCAAAAAAAGAAGGTCTATTTGCCACACTGGTTATGATCAGAGAGCCAAGGGTTCAGGTTTTCATCTGGGTCTTCAATGATAAAAGGCAAAGTTGTTATATTGGCAAGCTCACCACATTCCAGGTTAAGTAGAATGCTGGGAATAGTAAGCATTCTCTGAATAAACATTTTTAAGCAGATAATTAATACATGTTTGTTCGATGAATTATGACTCATATATGAAGAAAGTGAGAGACAAAATAACTTGTCCGAGCTAATTCAGTAATAAATGTTAGAGCAGGATTCAAACTCAGATCTGTCTTGTTCCAATGCCTGAAGTCTGCTGATTAAAGTACACTGCTTTTTAGTAAAGGCTATTGGTACAGTTGACCATACAGCCCTAATATATTAATCCAAAGTCTAAGAAGGGGGGGGGTCTTCAAATGAGTTCAAGAAATACCAAGACACTAGCCACACAGTTTTTTGTTTCCTTTTAAAGCATATATCTTTTTTACTTGCCTTTGTCAGATCACCTCCATAGCCCACCTCTCAAACTACTGAAACTACAAAAACCTTTTTATTTTTCTTGATTCTTTACAATATCTTCACCTGTACATCAACATCATCATGATCTCTAGTTCCTTGCCCTCTCCCTGTTTTTCAAGTGCATCAATACAATTTCGCCTTTGTTTCTTTCTTCAGATTAGAACTTGTGGTCACCCCTGTCAAGTGCTCTGTCATGGGAACACCTACTTCCCTCAGTGAATGACCTTTTTCTGGATCAATTACAAACCTGTGTCCATCAAGCTTCCTGTATTATTTTTCTTCCTCTGAAAGAACCACTGAAAATATCTGAGTAAATCACATATTGCCTTGGTCTATCAGAAATGGATGTTCCACATTTTATTGCACCCTTCAGTCTCATTCAGCAATTTATTTGCTTGTATCTCATTCCAACTCCTCTTATTTCCTAAAGTAACTCTTCCAAATCTTTTTTTCTTTCCTAAAGTCCCCTTCTTGGGACTTTTTCACAAATATTTTGTTTCTTCTCCTAGGTATGTGATAAAATTTTCCTGTATCATACTCTTGGTAAGTTTGGCATTGCCACGTTAGACGTTGAGGTGTGACTTGGTCAATGAAATGTTAGTGGAAGTAACATGTGTCACAATATGTGGAAGTTTTAAAAGCCAGTGCATGTTTCATTATATACCTTTTCTTGGCTTTAGTGATCACTGAAGCATATGTCAAGATGGAAACTTCGTAAGTCTGGTCTGTGAGTAGCTATGATAATTTCTATCCTTCCAGTGATCTGCTCTGTACCTGAAGAAGAGATGCATATTTGCTATGTTAAGCCATTAAGAATTTGGAATTTTTTTTGTTATCACAGCATAATTCAGCCCATTCTGACTGATACAACCTCTTTTTAGAATTTCACATAATCCTTCCCTTGAAATTTCTCTTTTGACTTTTACCATTTCATTTTCTTCCCATTCTCAGGCTACAATTTTATATTTCTACTTTTCAATCTTTATGACAGATTATGTTTTCTGTGCTCAACCTCCTTGTTTCCTTCTGCACAATCGCCCTGGGTCAGCACATCTCCCATCACTTGTTCAACCTCTATCTAAAACCCAATATTGCTGATGTCTGTAACTCCAGTAAAGACCTCTCCTCAGATGTCGATATCCACAAGTCCAAATGGTCTAGACATTTTCATTTGGATGTTTTCTTCAATTTTAATTTTTCTCTAATTACGATGAAAGGAATTCCTCTTCCTATATTTCATCTCTTTGTAAATGTTACTTCAATCTGCAAATATCTTAAACCAGAAGTCTGGAAATAATTATAGTTTTATTCCTCTCAGTCACTCCAAATACTCTGCAATTATTAATATATAAATTCTACACCTGAGTTAGTTCTTCTATCTTCTTCTTTGCTTGTTCTTGCGGGACTGCATGATCCCAGTCCGTGGCAATTTCAGAAGCCCTCCAAACCCTCCTCTTCTCCTACCTAAGGCAAACACTGCCACCAGAGTGATACTTAGAAAATATTTGTGGTTTACATAACTCTTGTATTTTTAAAAAATGACTCAAACTTTATTGCCAATGGCATAAAAAACCACATTTCCAACAGAGCCTAAGACGCCAATCACGGATCATTCGTGTCTAGAATCAGCTTTCTCTATTTCTCATGCACATTCCAATCAAATTTGTATAAGTAGATATTTGTTTCATGATATATTTGTTCATGAAATTTTCTGACCTGGAATGCTCTTTCCTTCTTTTTCTTGAATAATTACCACTGAAGCCTTTCTTTAGCAGCTCCTCCTCTGACAAAATAAATCATTTCCCCTTTGTGTTTTAATGATGAATTACACACAGCATTTATTAAGTATTCACCACTTGTATTAGTTTCCTAGGGCTGCTGTAACATAATACCACAGACTTGGTGGCTTAAACCAATAGAGATTTATTTTCTCACAGTTCTGGAGATAAGAATTCAAAAATCAAAGTGCCCAAAGGGCCATACTCCCTTTGAAGACTCTAGAGAAGAAAACTTCCCTCCTCTTCCTAGCTTCTGGTGGTGGTTGGCAGTACTTGACATTCCTAGGCTTGCAGACACATCACTCTAACCTCTGCTTGCATTTTCATATGGTCTTCCTCCATGTGTGTCTCTGTGGCCAAATCTCTCTCTCTTTTCTCTTATAAAGACACCAGGCATGGCATTTAGGGTCCACCCTAATCCAGGATGACCTTAATTCAAAGACCTTATTTCCAAATAAGGTTTCACTCACAGGTACTGGGGGTTAGGACTTAAACATATTTGTGGGGTGAGCAGAGTGTATCAATACTATACCACCTTCTGGTGTTATTCTGAGTACTTTCAATGCATAAGTTTGAGTCATATGAAATTGCCATTTTTCTAGATCAAAAAGAGCTGATTTTTGATAATTTCATATGGTTCAACCTAACATGAAAGTATTGAATTTTCATACCATTTCTATCAGGTGATACCATTATTAGTCTCATTTTAAGAGGAGAGCACTAAATAGGTTAATAAACTTGTTCAAGGTTGTATAATGAATAAGTGATAGGGCAAAAAGTCAAAACTACTGAGCCCAACTCCATTACCTACTCTCTTATCCATTATAATATGTCACTTCTTTTTGGCCATATTACATATTGGTTGTGTACAACTCTATTATATTATTTATCATATAAATTACATGTATGTTCTTCTGTGTTTTATTCTCTGAGCTGCTTTAGGGAATGTTATTCATTGCACATTCCCAACACTAAACAGAATGTGTGCCATTAGATAGAAAACAAATGTTCTTCAAAAAAAAAATAAATAAATGACTGCATGCTCTGGAAAATGTTTGCTCCCCTGAAGAGAAAAGAGAAGAAGAGAAGATACTTGGTAATAATAAAGTTTCTTGATTTCCCCAGCTCTTCCATGTTACTAAAGACAATGGAGAAATTCAATCTTAGTCTCATGTGACAGAGAAGTGTAGGCTCACTCTCATTGTAATGGCATCTTTATCACATTCTCAGCTCCTGTTCTACTACTGAAAGAAAGTATTCCTCTAATCCTGCCTTATACTTAAATGGCAGTTCAGCCCAGAATAGGCCAAAATAAATTATTGTCTCCCATATGTGCAGAGTCACTGAGCTTTAGCATCTGAAAACATTTTCCTTTCCTTTTTTTTCCAAATGTAAATATATACTTTCTAAATTTCAAAGTCAATGGAAATATTTTTTCTAATTAGAAAATATCAACTAGAAGATTTATATTGTGTGATTATTTAATAAAAAGAGCAGTCAGTTCTGCCGTTGGATATCATAAGTTGGAACAGCATCACTCTCATCTTCAGAGTGAGTAAGAGTCAGACTGACTTTACATTATTACAACTTTTGTGAGCCCATCAGAGAGCTGAGGTGGCAAGCAAACAACTAGATCAAAACCTGAGGAAAGACAAGCCCTTGGTAGAGACAACGGAACATTTGACAAGGGCAGACGGTGGGCTGGCAGAACAGTGTGAAACCCCTAGATATTTGAGAAATTAGTGGAGGCCATACCTTCTTGCTGGTTCTTTCTCCATGAACCCATAGAGTGCTCACAGAAAATACCAAAAGAGTCTTGAGAAAGTTTTCATTGTGGTGAAAAAGTGGGAGAGAACAGCAGTCATACAGGAAAGGCGGGAAACACCAGAAGACTCTTCTCCCTCATCTCACATATGAAACAAAATGCCCATTCTGCTTGTGGAAGAGCAAGAAACAATCTCACTGGTAAAAACTCATTTCAGCAGGGAAGGGGGAATAGGGAAAGTAATTTCATCCTCAGGGAGGGACAAGAACAAATGCTGGGATCAGAACTGTGTGGGGTTGGAGGCAGGAGCACTGAGAAGGCCACACATCTGAGGCCTGGGACGTGGTGCTTCACTCTGAAATTTATTCAGAAAAACAGAGAATGTTCTTTTCCTTCTCCATTACCATTCCAAAACACCAAACTAACCAGCTTTGAATAACAAGCCACAGCAGAATACTGTTGGGAGAGGAAAAGGACAGTATGGAAAATGTAGAGAAAACATGCACTGACACAGGCACTGAGACAATGCAAAGAGAAAACACAAAGCAGTTCTGGGCAGTATAGTCATTGTACTGGTAAACCAGCTCCCACCATAAACACCAAATATTGCTACAGGAATTTGAAGTCTGATGTGCAATGCTGTGTTACATAGCAACAACAAGAAAATATTTTCAGAATAAAATCTATCTACTTCATTTTATAATGTCCTTTACAAGATGACCCACTTTCAATAAACAAATATAAGGCATAGAAAAAACATATTCCCAGAAATCAAAGCAATGATCAGCATCAAATTTAGATATGACACATTCATTGGAAATATCTGACATACAATTTAAAATAACTATAAACAAAATGTTAGAAGATCTAATAAAAAAGGTAGACATCAGGGTAGATAATTTCAGCTAACAGATGAAAACTATAAAAAATAATCAAATGGAAAGGCTAAAAATGAAAACAAAGTAAAAATCAGTAACAAAGATGAATTCCTTCAATGGGTTTATTTTTAGAATCAGTACAATCAAAGGAAAAAAAGTGAACTTGAAGGTTGGTCAATAGAAACTACTCAAACTGAAATATCAAAAAAAAAAAAAAAAAAGAGTTAAAGGAATAAAAAAAACTCCAGAATATCTAAAAGTAATGGTACCATATCAAATGTTCTAAGAGACATGTATTTGGAATCCCAAAAGGAGAAGAGAAAGAGCAAGCAGAAGAAATACATGAAAAAAATAGTAGCAGGGAATTCTCAAAAATTAATGACAAACTACACTTCCAAAAAGAAGAAAAACTTCTTAGGCATATCATATTCAAACTGTAGAGAACAAAAGACAAAAAGAAAACCTTGAAGGCACACAGAGATAAAAAATAAATAAATAAAACAAAACATAGCATACAGAAAAATAAGAATTATGGCAGACTTCATGTCTGAAGATAATGGAGTGACAAATTTAAAGTGGTGAAAGGAAAAAGCTATTAAATCAGAATTCTAAACCCCCCCCCAAAATGGACAAACATTTTCTCAGACACACAAAACCTGAGGGAATTCATTTCAAGCAGTCCTAGTGTCTAAGAAATGTGAAAGGAACTTCTTTAGGCTAAAGGAAAATTATACCAAAATGAAACTTGGATCTAAAGAATGACATGAAGATTCTAGAAGAGAAATAAATGAAGATAAAATAAATTTCATTTTCTTTATTTTCATTTGCTATAGAAAATAACTATCTGAAACAAAAATAGTACCAAAGTAGTTTGATTTATGCATGTGCAAAATTAAATTGTATTATAACATTAGCACAGAACATAGGAGAGAATTGGAAATATATTGTCATAGCTTATGCATTATATGTGAAGCAGTGTAATATCTGAAGGTAGATGCTGATTAATTAAAGATGTTTATTTTAAACCTTAGGAAAACCACTAAAATATTTTTTAAAAATTTAAGTAAGTTAATAGAGCAAATAAAATGGAATCATGGGAAAATGTTCAATTGACCAAAAAGTGAAAGGAAAAAGAAAGAGCAAATGAAACAAATTCCAAGCATATCTATAATCACGCAAAAAATAAACAGCCTTACAATATCAGTTAAAAGATAGAGGCTATCAGAATGATGAAAAAGCAAGACTTAACTATATTTTATCTACAAGAGGCATACATTAAATAAGAAGATACAGATAGGAGGTAAAAGGATGCAGAAAGGAATACCAAATAAACAACAACCAAAAGAAAGGTAGGGTAGTTATATTATTAATAGACAAAACTGTAAGCCAACTAAAGCTAATTGACACAGAACATTCCACCCAAGAACAGCATGATAAATAACAGATTCTTTTCAAATGGAAATGGAAATTTGCCAATATAGGGTGTTTTCTGGGCTACAAAACATATACCAAACAAGTTAAAAGCATAGAAAACATAAGAAGAATATTTTTGGACCACAATGGAATTTAAATTGAAATCAACAGCAGAAATATATTTGGTAGATTTCTAAATATCTAAATTAAACAGGACAGTTTTAAATAACCCATAAGGCAAAGAGGAGGCCTCAAAGGAAATTAAGAAATTTATTTTTGAACTAAGCGAAAATGAAGTACAACATATCAAAATGTGTAGATTGTAGGTAAAGCAGTCCTTACAAGGAAATTTATAACCATCAATGCTTAATATTAGAGAAGAAAGGTCTCAAATCATTTAATGCAAACTTTTACCTTTAGATTCTTGACAAAAGAGCAGATTAAAATCCAGAGCAAACAGAGGGAAGGATTAGAGCCGAGAACAGAAATTAATGAAATTAAAACAGAAAAATAATAGGAAAGAAAACAACAAAACCAGAAGCTGATTCTTTGGAAAGATCAATACAATTTAAAAACCTCTAGCCAGACTGAACAAAACAAAAAAGGACAAGACACAAAACAACAATGTCAGGATCAAAAGAGGAGACAACACCACAGATATTAAAAGGCTACTAAAGAATACTACAAACAACTCTAATAGAACGGCAAAAAGAAAAGGTAAAAAAAAAAAAAAAAAGCTTGTCAATACTAAATGCTGGCAAGGACATGCAGCAAGTGGCATTTTCATACCTACATTACTGGTGGGAACACAAAATAATACAGACACCTTGGAAAACAGCTTGGCAGCTTCTTATAAAGTTAAATATTCATATGTCATATGACCCAGCCATTTCACTTCTATGTATCATCTCAAGGGAAATAAAAACTTATGTTCACAAAAAAAATTTTGTTTGAATGTGTATATCAGTTTTATTTATAGTATTTGAACTATAAATAGGAAACAAGATGCCCTTAGTCTAGTGAGTGGACAGGGAAAACTATGGTGCATTAGTAACCTGGAACACTACTTAGCAATAAAAAGGAACAATTTATTAAATCATGCAGAAAATCGGTAAATTTTAAATGTATTTTGGTAAATGAAAGAAGCCAGACCTAGAAGGCTACATAAAATGTGATTCCCTTAATATGATACTTTGAAACAGGCAGAATTATAGGAATGGAAAGCAGATTGACTATTGCCAGGGGCTGAGAAATTCAGAGAGGTCAACATGAGAAGACTTTGAGGTGGTGGAACTGCTCTGTGTGTAACTGTGATATTGCCTGCATGACTCTATACATTTGCCAAAGCCCCTATGTATTTGTCTGCTAGGGCTGCCATAAGAAAATCTGTATATTAGGGTTCAGCACGTACGTAAGGAGAACCAGATCACTTTCTTTCAGAGAAAAAAGTTACATGAGGAAAAGGTGAAGGCTATGATAGACTTCGTAACTCTGGATTGGAGGTATCAATGTAGAATCATGGATTTATTTTAGAAGTTTGAATTTAATAATAATAATATATGTTATCCTACCTCTATCCCCTGAAAGGGACTACAAGTATTAACACCTCTGGAGTAGAAAGCTGTACATAGTACCCAAATCTTGGTTTGTAAATACCATTCTCAAATAAAAGGAACCAGGACCACTTAGAGAATCACTTGATTGCAGATTTCAGGTAAGGAAAATAAGACAAACCTGGAGCACCCTGCAGTGCCAGGTACTATGGAAGTGCAAGAAGGAAGGAAGGAAAAAAGGAAGGAAAGAAGAGAGGGAGGAAGGGAAAACATGTGACAACTAAATGTTATATGGAATCCTGGATTCGATTCTAGAACAGAAAATGAACATCAGTGGAAAACTGATGAAATCCAAATAAATTCCATACTTTAGTTAATTTATTTGTACTAAGATTAATTTTTTTTTAGTTTTTCTAAATGTTCTATGGTTACATTAGTATGAGATTAACACAAAGCGTTAGGTATATGGAAACTTTCCATACTATTTTAGCAACTTTCTGTAAGTCTAAAATTATCTCAATATATATTTTTAAAAAGTTAACATTCATGTGGAAAAAACAGATATGGGTTTGAAAAGACAATTTATAAATCCCAGAATAGATTCTTCTGGGCTGCCAGTCACCTAAAGAATAGGTTCAGGGGAATGGCTCAGTCTAAGGTATGACCATTTCAAGTGTATAAGAATTCTAGACAACAAGGTAAAATGAACACTGGTTAGGTGATCAAGAGTTTGTGAAATCACCACCTTGAAGCACTTGAAGGACAGTCTAGATCATCAGCTGTGTTGGAGGACTGAGGCCTTATTCTTTAGGAAGCACAAGAGTAGACTCTGCGTGTTCTGTTTTGTACACATAGAAGACTTAAGAAATAACTTCATGATGTTCTACGACCTGTGTATTTGCCTATGTATTGATGGAAGTCCACATAATTCTACTAAAATATATCTTTTAAGCAAAACCTGAGACTTGGAAACATTGTAAGAAAGCATATGTCAGGAAATTTGGGTTATGAATTGAATAAAATGCATAAGGTTTTACATCTTTTTTCCTTATTCATTACAGTCCATTTTAAGCTCAAGTGATTTCCCATCTGGACCAAGAAATTGCATTGCTGAAATGTTAATATTCTTTTCCTTGGTATTATTTCATTATAATTCATTTTGAAGAGGTGTGTGGTATAACAGATTAGTAAATCCACTGATTTGACAGAGATAATGTGTAAAACAATCTTGATCTTGGTAGAGGCTACCAATAGATTAATTTTGATAGTCGGTGGTTTTTTAGAGATATGACAAAGTTTTTAAATCTTTGATTTTTCCCAGTGTGATTTTACTTAGAATTATGCAGTCGGATTCATTGAGGAAAACTTCATCAGGGAACAACATAATTTTACAGCAGAACTTTGATGCAAGCGTGAAGTGGGTATTCCATTTCTCATTCAAGGAGTAATTCCTTAGACTCTCTCTTTTCTTTTTCCATTTTGCTCCCTCTTCGTCTCTTTTTCTCTGTTAATTTTCTTCTTGAAAGCTTTGCAGCTGAAACACAGGTGGGTGGGTGTGGAGGTTTTAGTTTCCTTTTCAGGGTTTCTTCTATGTTGCTTTTGAATCTCTACTAATTTGAGCAGCCTGACTGATCCTTTTAATATTGGAAGGCAGCTATATTCACCACTACACCACCAACGCCTTCAAGATCCTTTTAATATTGATGTCAGGAGAGGAGACAGGATTAGAAGAACATTGAGAGGCAAATTATTAAAAGTTAGTTTCATTGTGTACAGAACTTTGTTGATGATTGATTAATAACAATAAATATACTCTTCGAACCACTGCACTCTTATTATTTTAATTCATAGTGTAATAAGCCTTTGTTTGACTGAGCTTCTTGGTTTTCATCCAGATAATTTGTCAAGATGTAGTTATGTGCTTAAAACAAGGAAAGAAATGCCAAAGATTGATGGGTATAGAAAACAGGTTAAGGGAAAGGAAGAAATGTTTACTGCTTACTTTTAAATTTATTACTATAATATACAGTTTGAAACTAATAAGAAATACTCATTTAACAAATACATATTGATTACTTACTATGCACAAGGCACAAGGGCTACTGTGTAGACAAGATAGACAATGTTCTAGACCTCTTGGAAACTACCCAGATATTAGCTATAGTCCCCTTCCCTTAAGGACTCTACGTAAGATATGATTTTTAAAACTTCCCAAATTCCACAATTCTCAATATTCTATGACAGCTCTCATTTTTTTTTTTAATTTCTAGGGGATTATGATTTCATGGGTCCCTCTGCCTTTGTATCTGACACCCGGTCCAGACACAAAACTCAGCCCCATCCGCAGTCTCTGCAAATGGTTCATTTCTATGAAGTTTTCATAAGTTTAGTAGGATTTGTGACATAAGTAGGATTTACAGTCATAAGAAGCAGTTACATTTTCCACTAAGTAGATCATTCTCTTCCCTACACCTCTTTTTTCCTTTGCAGAGTAAAGTCAAGGTGTATAGCTTTAAAAGGGCTCTCCATTTAAAAGCACCATCCTTAGAAGGCATTTGGGATAATAAAAAGCATATTAATAAGTAAAATAATAATCATAATAATGACCATTCTGTCCCATGTATTTCCATTCTGTGCATTCCATAGCTACTGTCCCGCCTGTCTACACAGCGTGCTGCCTCCCAACTTCAATATTGCACCGTCCTGGTGAATTTCAATCACTTGCAGAAGTATCATATGGAAAATAATGCAGGTAATCTAGCCTCTGAATTAAAATTAGTTCAAAGAAAAAACATATAAATTATTCTAAATTCACAGAAAGATTGTTCACATCCTGAAATAAATTGATCCCTCTCGATAGTTCAATAAGAAAAAAAGATCAGGTGATGTGAGTGGAATATAAAGTGATTTTTTGTTCATATTTGGATTTCTAATATGTTCCAATTCAGTCTTTTACTCTCCATTTCTATCAAGTATAAGTCTTTTGATTTTAAATAGCAGGCACAAAAAAAGAAATGAGAACAATACAGCTTTTACATCTTTTAGGTGACATGTTCCATAAACCTTAAATTTGATGAAAATTTTTGTGAGTTTCTAGTGTAGTTATTTGAGTCATTCTAATGAAATAAGACTTGAAGTTCAGAAAAGTAAAATCATAGTGTATTAGGAAAAGTGTCACTTAGAAAATTTATGTTTAATATATAAATCCAACCAGCTGCCTCAGACATCATGATTTAACATAATGACTGTAGGTTAGACATGAACCACACCTACATAATTTTCCTAGTGATTGGTCTGTATTGGTTCCAATTTGATACTTTAAGGATTTATTAGAGTTATTTGAAAAGTATTTAGATGTTTCATATAGATGAACATCCCTAGGGAAGCAGTAAGCAAAATATCAGTTTGTACATTCAAAACACAAGTTAATGTTAGCTGAAATTATTATGTGATCATAAAACTATGGTAAGAAAGGCAGGACAAAATGAAAGGCCAATTGCTTTTCTATTATATGTCACTGTGAAGAATGTTTCAAGTATAATTGAAACCTTGTAAAGAACAAAAGAAAGAGGAGTAAAAACTGAGTAGCCAAAGAGAAGGATCAGTTTTTCAGACATTTCAAATATCTGATTGCTAGAGGAAATTTTAATAGAGATGAGAAGCTGACTTTATATCATTCTTGGTATGGATATCATTCAGGCATTAAAATATTTTGCAATATATGCAAGTAAAACCATCATCAAAAAGAAAGGAACTATTTCAAGAAGGACCACCATTGGGAAATATCAGTTTTACCTTTAGAATTTAAAATGTTTAGACTCATTTCCCTGAAGTATATGAGAACATTGTTGTAACAAGGACAATATTAAAGAAAATAATGTTTCATTTTTTCTAGTTTTTAGCCAAATCACTTTTTAGTTAAGTAGTTGCTTTTATTGTATACATGGAGCCTACACTAAACTAGCCATCATTAGATATTACATAAGAAGATGATTTTCTTTTCTGTGAAAGCTGTGGACTCAGCTGTACTGAGGACTGTGGACTGCATGTACTCAAATATTGCCATTGTTTCACCCATCAGTGCTCTCAAATGGATTGATGGGTAAAACTGCCAAAAGATTATTGGCTCTTTTCAACACAGTTCTAGTTGCTAAAGGAAAAAAAAATCATTTTTATATGTAATCTTAAGTGTAAAATTCGAGGATCTACCAGCAGAGTCCTATATCTGTGACTGAAAGAGGCAACGTTCTCATGAAAAGGTAAGTAACCCAAGGCTGTGGTAAACCAAGAAAAATAACTATGATGCCTTTATTCACACAGCTGACATATACTTTGTTTAATTTATTTTAACATACTTCACTTTTTAGGGAGGTTTTAGGTTCACAGTAAAATTGAGAGAACAGCACATAAATGTCTCATATGCCTCCTGCCCTCATACAAGCATAGCCTCCCTGTTACCAATGTCCCCCACCGGAGTGGTACGTTGTGTACGGTTGATGAACCTACATTGATACCTCATGATCACCCAAAGTCCATAGTTTGCATTAGGGTTCACTCTTAGTGTTGTACATTCTATGGGCTTGGAAAAATGTATAATGACATGTATCCACCATAACAGTATCAGACAGAAATTTTAGCTGCTCTAACAATCTTCAGTGCTCCACCTGTCCATCAGTCCTCCCCCTCAACCTCTGTAAAAAACACTGATTTTTTTTACTATCTCCATGGTATTGCCTTTTCCAAAGTGTCATGTAGTTGGAATCATGCAATATGTAGCCTTTGCAGATGGATTTCTTTCACTTAGTAATATACATTTAAGATTCCTCCATGTATTTTCACGGCTTGATAGCTCATTTCTTTTTAGCACTGAACAACAATCCATTGTCCGGGTGTACCACAGTTTATTTATCCATTAACCTATGAAAGGGCATCTCACATACTTCCAAATTTTGGTAATTATAAATAAAGCTGCTATAAACATCTGTGTATAGTTTTTTTTGAGTGGACATAAGTTTTTGGCTCCTTTAGGTAAATATCAAAGACCACAATTGCTGTATCATACAATAAGAGCAGACTGAGCTTTGTAAGAAACTGCCCAAGTGGCTGTACCATTTTGCACTCTCACCATCAGTAAGTGAGAGTTTGTGCTGCTCCACATCCTCCCCAGCATGTGGTGGTGTCAGTGTTCTGCGTGGTGACCTTTCCTTTAGGTGTATAGTGGTATTTCATTGTTTTAACTTGTATTTCCCTAACAACTTATGATATGGAACATCCTGACAGATGCTTATTTGCCATCTGTATTATCTCTTTTGATGCAATGTCTCTTCAGGTCTTTGGCCTACTTTGTATATAATTGGGTTGTTTCTTTTCTTATTGTTGAGTTTGAAGAGTTCTTTGCATATTTGGATGGCAGTCCTTTATCAGATATGTCTACTGCAAGTATTTGGCCCAGTTTGTGGCTTGTCTTTTCTTTCTCTTGACATTGTCTTTTGCATAGCAGAAGTTAATTCTAATAAAGTTCAAAATATTGATTATTTTTTTCACAGGCTTTTGGTGTTATATCTAAGAAGTCATTACCAAATCCAAGGTCATCTAGATTTTCTCCTACATTATCTTCTAGAAGTTTTATAGTTTGCATTGCATATTTAGATCTTTGGTGTATTTCAAGTTAACTTTTTTTAAGAAGTGTAAATTCTATCTAAATTTATTAATATTTATTTTTAAATATAGATATCCAGTTGTTCCAGCACCATTTATTGAAATTCTTTTCTCTCTTTTCTTCATTGTATTGTTCTTTCTCCTTTGTCAAAGATCAGTTGACTATATTTATGTGAGTTTATTTCCGAACTCTCTTTTCTTTTCCATTGATCTATTTGCCTATTCTTTTTCCAATATGACACTGTGTTGGTTACTGTAACTTTATAGTAAGTTGGGTAACGTCAGCACTCCAACTTTATTTTCTCCTTCAACATCATGTTCAATATTCTGGGTCTTTTGCCTCTCCATATAAACTTTAGAATCATTTTGTCTATACCCATAAAATAACTTGCTGGGATTTTTATTGGAATTGCCATTAGCCTATAGATCAAGTTGGTTAGAATGGACATCTTGACAATATTATGTTTTCCTATCCGTGGACATGGAATATCCCTCCAGTTATTTAGTTCTTTGATATTTTTTAATCAGAGTTTTGTAGTTTTCCTCATGTAGATCTTGAGATCTCTATTTTGTTAGATTTGTACCTATTGTATAATAGGAATACTAATGTAAGTGGTATGTTTTATTACAAATTCCACTTTCTCATTGCCAGTACTTAGGAAAATGATTGACTTTTGTATATTAACCTTGTATCCTCTACCTTACTATAAACACTGATTAGTTTCAGCAGGGTTTTTTTTGTTAATTCTTTCGATTTTATACGTAGACATTTATGTCATCTGTAAACAAAGAAAATTTTATTTCTTCCTTTCCATTCAGTATACTTTTTATTTTCTTTATCTGTGTTATTTCATTAGGAAGGATTTCCAGTATGATATTGTAAAGCGGTAATGAGAGGGGGCACATTTGACCTGTTTCTGATTTTAGTGGGCAAGAACCATTAAGTATGATGTTAACTGTAGGTTCTTTGTAGATATTCTTTGTCAAGCTGAGGAAGTTCCCCTCTAGTCCTAGTTTACTGAGAGTTTTTTTCACAAATGGATGTTGGATTTTGTCAAATGCTTTTTCTACATCTATTGATATGATTATTTAATTTTTCTTTTTTAGCCTTTTGATGTGGTGAATTACATTAATTGATTTTAAAATATTCAACCAGCCTTGTATACCAAGGATAAATCTCATTTAGCCATGGTGTATGATTTT
Organism: Eulemur rufifrons; assembly: GCF_041146395.1. Lineage (NCBI taxonomy): Eukaryota > Metazoa > Chordata > Mammalia > Primates > Lemuridae > Eulemur > Eulemur rufifrons. The sequence continues at coordinate 46,858,818 of NC_090985.1, forward strand.
TTAATACATTGTTGGATTCTATTTGCTAATATTTTCTTGAAGATTTTTGCATCTATGTTCATAGGAGATATTGGTCTAGAGTTTTCTTTTCTTGTAGTGACTGTCCGATTTTGGTATTAGGGTAATGCTGACCTCATTGAGTGAGTTAGGAGGTATTCCTTCTGCTTCTCTCTTCTGGAAGAGATTGTGGAGAACTGGTATAATATTTTTCTTAAATGTTTGATAAAATCTACGAGTGAACTCATCTGGACCTGATTCTTTCTCTTTGGAAAGGTTATTAATTATTGATTCAATTTTTTTAATAGATACAAGCCTACTTAGTTTATCTATTTACTTTTTCTTGTGTGAGTTTTGGCAGATTATGTTTTTCAAGGAATCAGTCCATTCAGGGGTGGGGATCCTGCAGCCTTAAGGCCGCTTGTGGCCTTCTACATCCTTAAGTGTGGCATTTTGACTGAATCTGGATTTTACAGAACAAATCCTTTTATTAAAAGAGGTACAACAGAGAAAGATGAAGCTTTTCTTGTCTCCTTTGGTGCTTAAATATGAACAATTTTGGAATCAGAAGGCCGCAGTTTCTCCACCCCTGATTGGTTATCAAATTTGTGAACTTAAGAGTTTTTCATGGTACTCCTTTATTATCCTTATAGTATCTATGTGATATGTAAGTGATGCCCCTTCATTTATTCCTGATATTGGAATTTTTGTCCTGTCTCTTATTTGTCCTAGCCTGGCAAAAGTCTTATTGATTTTATTGATCTTTTCTTTTTTTTATTTCAGTATATTACAAGAGTACAAATGTTTAGTTTACATATATTGTCTTTGCCCCACCTGAGTCAAAGCTTCAAGTGTGTCCATCCCCCAGACGGTGCACACCACACCCATTAGGTGTGTATATACCCATTCCGTCCTCCCGCCTCCCATCTGCCTGACACCCGACGAATGTTATTACTATATGTGCACTTAACTGTTGATCAGTTAATACCAGTTTGTTGATGAGTACAAGTGGTGCTTGCTTTTCCATTCTTGTGATACTTCACTTAGTAGAATGGGCTACAGCTCTACCCAGAATAATACAAGAGGTGCTAGATCACCATTGCTTTTTGTGGTTTATTGATCTTTTCAAAGAATCAACTTTTGGTTTCATTGATTTTTTTCTATTTCCTTTCTGTTTTCAGTTTCATTGATTTCTGTTGTAATTTTTATTTTTTCTTTTCTTCTGCTTTCTTTGGATTTAATTTGCCCTTCTTTTATCTAGTTCCTTAAATGGAAAATTATATTATTTATTTTAGATCTATCTTCTTTTCTAATATATATATTCAATGCTATACGTTCCCTCTAAGCACTGCCTTTACTGCATCACACAAATTTTGATAAGTTATGCTTTCCTTTTTTTTTAGTTCAAAATATTTTACCCTTGCTCTTTAGATTTCTTTATTTAGAAGTGTTCTGTTTAATCTTCAAGTATATTTTGGAATTTTCCTGCTATTTTTTTGCTATTGATTTCTAGTTCAATTGTTTTGTGTTCTAAGAGCAGACATTATGTGATTTCTATTTTGTTTGTTTGTTTGTTTGTTTAAGATGTGTTTTATGGCCCAGAATGTGATCTGTTTGGTGAACATTCCACGTGAGCTTGAGAAGAATGTGTATTCTGCTGTTTGCTGTTGGATAAAGTAGTCCATAGATCTCCATTGTATCCAGCTGATTGATGGTGTTGTTGAGTTCCACTGTGTCCTAACTGATATTCTGCTGACTGAATATGTCCATTTCTGACAGAGGTTTGGTGAAGTCTCCAACTTTAATAGTGGATTCATCTATTTCTCCTTGTAGTTCTATCAGTTTTTGCCTCACATTTTTGATGCTCCATTGTTAGGCATCCTTGGAGAATTGACTCCTTTATCATTATGTAATTCCCCTCTTTATCTCTGATAAATTTCCTTGCTTTGAAGTCTGCTCTTTCTGAAATTAATATAGCTATTTCCACTTTTTGATTACTGTTATCATGCTATATATTTCTCCACCCATTTACTTTTAATCTATATGTGTGTTTAACAATTGCAAAGAAGTGGAAACAAGCCAAGTGCCCATCAATACATGAGTGGATTAATAAAATGTGGTAGTATACCATGGAGTTCTACTCAGCCACAGAAAACAATGGTGATCTAGCACCTCTTGTATTATTTTGGATAGAGCTGGAGCCCATTCTACTAAGCGAAGTATCCCAGCAAGTCTTTTTCATTAGAGTTATACTTGATTTCCTCCACCTTTAAAGTGTTTAAAGTTTTTTGAGGATATATGATGGTTCCCATTTGAGAACCATTCTGGCACCATTTTCTAGTAGAATTCTGACTTTACACATGAATTCTGCAGTTGTCTCAATATGGAGCTTCTATCATCAAAACTTTCATTTGAAAAACATTTTGTAGATAGTCAAAATATAAGCAGACCAAAAACATGTCCTTCATTGCCCATTTGTCCTTCCTTGGATCTGTTCTCTATCACAGGAATCTGATTCCTAAACACTGTATTTCTCAGGCTCCCTTGCCAACCAACCTTAGGCTGGGTTTTGTAAAAGAGAGAGACTAGTGGGAGTCAGGAGGATTGGGGAGTGGAGAAATCAGGATATTTTCATCTGTTCTCTACTTTGAGCAGCATCTCTAGCTGTGATTGCTGCCCCTCAGGATCCTGTCTTGGACCAGGCAGCCTGACTCCTGGCTTTGGTTACATTCTATCCTCCTCTTCACCCTCTAACCCTATCACTGCTGCTCTTTCCTGCTTTTCTTAATCTCTGGGTTGCCTTATTGACCCATGTGTGCAAACTTTCAACACTGTCACGATTAGTTCCATGTATTGTCTCCCTTCTAATGAGCTGCATGATAGAATCCTCCTTTCTTGAGTAAATCCTGAAATTCTGGAGAATGGAATTTTTTTGTTGAATCGGTGATTTTACATATGGGTGCCATGGATAAATTATGAAAGAACAAGATTTTAGTACCATCCAACATAGTTTATTTATAAAAGCTGATTCCTTCATATCATTTCCACTAGGAAATGACCACACTTCCCACATATTCCAAACATGCAACAGAGTGCCCAGAGCAGAGGGCCTCTTGATCTTCCCTGTAATTTTATCGGACTGCCTTACCATGATTAAACTTTTCCCTTCAAAATGGTTTTGGACTTTTGAATTGCAATTATATTTTTAATTTAGAGTTTTAATATTTTATTTTATTTTTTTATTTAAGTAAGTCTTTCTTTTGAGCCACTTTTTACCTGAAAAATACACCACCAATTATTACATACCTTGCAAGTAGTTTCAAAGATTTAAACACAGCTTTAATTATGTATATTCTAAAATGTTTTAAGGTAGGTCTTAAAGATTGGTTTTGTCAAATATTTTAAATGGATGACATTCTTCCACACCACCAGCACCTCTCCTCAAAAAATATAAAGTCTTTTTAGTGGTGTTTGAGTGAAAGTTGACCTAGTTCTCAAAGGATTTAACTTTACTGAATATAATTTTGTAACTTGAGGCTCTCACCTGTTAAATTTATTGAAACTCATATTGAGTCTGCTGAAGAATGTGCCTAGTTATCAATCACTGGCTGGCTAGTTTCTCTGAAGACAAGTTTCCTGAGCGTCACACCCATAAAACTTGTTATTTTAGCATGCTGCCTTCAACCATCTGATATAGGGTTGCAGTATATTGCTTGCAAAATACCTATAAAAACTCTAGTTTTCAGTTCTTGAGCATCTCATTAAAATCTGGACTTTTAAAATCCTTTATGACATGCTTACATGAGAGTATAATCTTTCTTATCAAAAGTCATAAAGAATCAAATCCTCCTATTTAAGATAACAGAAAAGTTTATTTTGTATCACTCAATCGCTAGTAGCTACCATGAGATCCTTAAAACATTACCCAATTGAGAGAATTTCTTACTTACACATTTTAGGCATTTGATTTCCTTCCCCCTATCCCTCCACCTTACCCCTCTCTGCTTAAAACTCCAGGACTCTCTCAATTCCTCTTCATGCCCCATTCATACCTTAATTTTCACCTTATCCTATTGGTCCAGACTAGGTCGTCCGTGTCTCCTGCTTCTACAATGAATACCCAGTATTCTTTCTTATGGCTACCAATCCAAGTAATGGAAATTCATGGCTATCTTTCATCTAACTTCTCTGCATTTTTCTACCTTCCATCTTATTTCTCTGCATTTTTAAAATATTTTTCAGATGAAATGCTTCAGAATATCCTAGTGTGTGTGTGTGTGTGTGTGTGTGTGTGTATGAGAGAGAGAGAAAAGGTAAGATGATTTAGATTTTCATTTGAAATGTCAACAAATCATATTTTTTCTAACCAGAGACTTAAATTACCAATTCTATGGCACATAGTAACACTTAATAAATGTTAGCCATTATTTTTACTATTATTATTTCCACATGTCTGTTGCCTTTCACTAAAATTCCTAGGTGAAGAAAAAAATTTTAAGAGACTTCAAGCAAAAACAAAAGATGGTTTTGGCCTTTGCATTAAAAGTGTAGAGGGGTCTTTCATGATTCTCAGATAGAAGATGTAGCGGTAGAGTTAGGAAGAAATCAAGGAATATATATATATATATATATTTGTTGTTGATTATTTGGCTTTGCTTTCTGTAAGGTATATCTTTTGTGTTTACTGACACTGACTGCAAGAAAAAGTTTAAAAGATGGCTTCTCTATTTGTATCTGTGTTTAATAAAAAGAAATATATACACTTCAAAGATTAACTTACTAGTCTCCATATTATTACTATTATTAAAGAAGAAAAATCAAATCCATAGAGGGCTGAACATAACCAAGTAAAAAATTCAGCATTCTTCATATGTAATGAGTCAACTTCTTTTTTGTGGGCCAATGTTCCCAATTAAGACCTACTGAGTACAAATGAGTATAAGCCAAAGATGACTGTGTTTATATATTGTTAAATAGTCAGAAGAAAATTGTGTATGGAGGTTAAAAGTACCCTTTGGAATACCTGAATAGTTTTCATGTTGTTGTTCTGTGTCTTTCAGTATATTTATATGCATAATTGATTAGATGTTGAGAGCTGAGTTCAATGTCAAGCAGACCTGGCTTTAATTCCTAGGTGTGTCATTCTCTAGCTGTGTGGATTTGGTCAAACGTTTAACCTCACTGAGCTTGGTTTCCTCATCTCTAATACAGAGATAGTAGAGATAATAGTAGCTATCTCTTTGGGTTATTGCAGAAAGATAAAATCTGGAAAGCTATTAGCATGGTGCCTGGCACATAGTAAGTGCTCAAATAATGTAATCTGGTATTATCATTATTAACTCTTATTAAAGTAGATTTTTTTTTTGTTATTGAAAAATAAGTGTATCACCTTAGCTCTAGACATAATTAGTGGAGTACTAACCTCACAGAAGAAGAAAAACTGATCTGATTTTCCTCATTACAAGATCTTGTAAAAGAGGGGAATAATTATTGTTTAAAAAATAAAGAGTTTACACTTTTAGGTGAAGTGTCATCTTTCTCTTCATTCTGTTTTCTTCTCCTTTAACATGAAGTTATTAGAAAGAGACTTTTTTCAGCTCCATTCTCAAAATATGTCACCATCCTGGTCACTTTTTACCACTCTTTCTCTTTCTCCTATACCCAGTAATCTCCTAATAAATGTAACCAGCTCCTGAGTCACTAAAATCAGTTGTTCACAGAGCAGCCAGAGTGATGATTCTGCAACATAATTCGGATCACATCACTCTCCAATTCAAACCCCTCCTACAGCTGCCTATGTTGTGTAGAAAAATTCAAAGGCTTACTCTTCCAAAATCCAGCTCTTCAGTAACCTCTGTCCTTATTTTCCACCACTTTTCTCCTCCTTCACGTCATTGCCTTCCACAGGTCATTCCCATACTGACCCCAGGACCTTTGCACTTGTTGCTCACCTCCTGGAATTCCCCTTCCTCTAATGTCTGCAGAAGCCTTCCTCAATCACTCCAACTAAATAGTTGACTTAGCATCAGCCTGTATTCCTTTATCCTGGTCCATTTTTCTTCAGAACCTATCATTTCAAGTTTATGTGTTTATTCGTGGCAGTATTCACAGTTCCTTGTGCTGGGTTTGACATATACCAAGTACTTAATAAGTATTTTTGAATCAATAAATGAATGTTTTACTTTAGAAAATAATTACTTTTGTATTTTTTGAAGTATTCACTTTTTTAGGCTACTACTTCTTAACTTAAAATGATTAGTATGTACCACAAATTTTAACCAAAATAGTAGGTAAATTAATAAACCCAATATTTATTATGATAAGCAATGCTAAAGTATTTTCATTTGAAACTTTCATAATATTAACCAATTAATACAGAAAAATTCTCAGTTCTATGGTGTTGTTCAATCATGGTACTTAGTAAAGTGAGAAAAATAAAGTTCACAGGATGTCTAAAGAATGATAACTTCTAATCAAAGTACAACCTTGTTTGAGTGAAAGCTTTGGTTATCCAAATTGTGCTCATTTACTTCAAGGTAAGATCATAGGTCAGCCATTCTTTGTTAGATAAATATACTTTTCTGTTGACCAGCTGAAGACATTATGCTTTTACTCCAAAAATATCCCCACTAATTCGAAAATTAACTTTTAGACCTAGGTTATTTGTTGAAGAATAAGATGTTCCTAGCAAAAATATAAGAACCAGCATCCTTATGAAAATAGCAAACTAAAAGACTTCTGATTTTCTTTGGCTCTTTTTTAAGTGAACATTTGACCAGTATATTGACAAGTAAGGAGAGAACATAGTTTAGGTGCTCTGCTACCACCCGACTTCGTCTCAAACAGTTCTCTACTCTGATCTATCTGGCCACCTCTACCGGCATTTTTATTTGGGGCTTTCTTCTTCTGCTGTTTGACCAGCTGGTTTCAAAGTCTTCAGTCTATTCATGCTCCGATCCACTCTCCACTCTGCATCTTACCTGGCCTGCTTAAATTGTGTCAGTGATCCTTTATTATCTACAAGAAAATGTCCAAGCTGGCCCCTACGGTGCAGAGGCCTCTGTGACTGCCCCATGTCCTACTGCTCCCAGCCACTTTTGTCTTAAAAGCCCTTCTCTGACTAGCCTCACTTTCCCCTCTCAACTCCCTTTTGAGCACAGAAAGGTCACAATAAAATGACTCAATCATATGGCAGTTTAATATATTACCAAGAAAATTTGCAGCCAGACATAACCAAATTTGAAACCCTTTTTCTAATTAACTAGGTTTGTGGTCTTAGATAAATTACCTAACTCTCTCATTTACAGTTCACTAGCTGGAAAAATGGGAATAATTGTACCTACCTCAGTTGCAAGAAATATATTAGACTGTAAAGCACAGAGCACACAGCACGTGTTCAGCAGGTGGTAGCTGGGTTTAATAATCATTATGCACAATGCCTGGTAGAGAGCATGCCCTCAGTAATTGTCATTTCTCTTCTCACCTCTTGGTGCAGACAGAGTTTCATCAGAGAGCCTCTTATCCAGTGCCCTTATCTGCCAAACAAACTGCCCACCCTCTGGAGTAGTTAAAGCCCTATCCAGGAACTTTCTAGTCCAAATAATGTTAATGTTTCTTTCCAACCACATGGGCTCCCGCAGAGACCAGTTGGTAGCCACGCTCTGAAAATGAGGCAGAGTTCAGATTTTTACTGCATTTTATGGGCACAAACAACTCAAACTCGGTAAACACTTTCACTGCCATGTGGAGCAAAGCGTACTGAAGCCTTGATATGACACATTCTGAAGTCTTAAAAAGACAAAGGGAAGCAAAAAAAGTTAAATTTTTAAAAATCTGGAATAACAGTGAGGAGGCATGACTAAAACAGTAATTACTCTGATAGCAATCCTAGGTGCCTTATTTCTCCCGTGGGCAATGATATGAAACCTCCTGAGGTTAATCTGAAGACGTCTCTGGAGCACACCAGGGCAGTCCTGATGCCAGCCTAAGTTCCTTAAGAGCATTGTTTACAATACGAACAGCCAGTCTCAGCAACATGCAATCTGGAAGCATCCATTTTATATGAAGAAGTGTACACAAATACAGATTAAGGTGCTATTACAAAATAGTAAGGGCTTCTTAATCGCACCTGTGACACAGCAGGTAGATTTATTCTGACAAAGTAACGAATGATATGGCTTTGATGGGAGTGTCAGGTAAAGCCAATTATCATCAGCTTGACATGACAGTGTACTAAAAGTGTCTCCCTGGTTTCATCCTCTTTTCTGAGGCGGATATTTTTGTTTCTGGGCATGGTTCTGATTTGGGATGTTCCAAGTTGTTTTTCTTTTCAGAAATGCAGATGTAGCCATTGTTTTAAAAGACTCCAAGTGTGTCACCCTGATTTATCCATTTAGGACAGTTCCATTATAAAACGAGTCAGTTACTTCCTGGAATGGAACCAATGCAAAGAGCAATCCTAAACCCTAACTCACTGCAAACATTTTCCTGAATGCATGACATTCATGGCTGTTTGTTTAAACAAGGGCACTGCAGTCATACCAAGAAAGAGAACTAGTGGCCGGGCGCGGTGGCTCACGCCTGTAATCCTAGCACTCTGGGAGGCCGAGGCCGGTGGATTGCTCAAGGTCAGGAGTTCGAGACCAGCCTGAGCGAGACCCCGTCTCTACTAAAAATAGAAAGACATTATATGGACACCTAAAAATCTATATAGAAAAAATTAGCCGGGCATAGTGGCGCATGCCTGTAGTCCCAGCTACCCGGGAGGCTGAGGCAGTAGGATCGCTTAAGCCCAGGAGTTTGAGGTTGCTGTGAGCTAAGCTGACGCCACGGCACTCACTCTAGCCTGGGCAACAAAGTGAGACTCTGTCTCAACAAAAATAAAAGGTAAAAAAAAAAAAAAAAAAAAAAGAAAGAGAACTAGTAATCAGAATGTGCAATGTCAATATCTTTCCAAAGGGGACTTGATAATACATGACTCATATTCATTAAATTTGAACTGCATCACACTGCATCGCTTTACTTATTTATAAGATGATATGCCTATATTAAACAATTTTTAAAGACCGTGTTTTGGGACCTCATTTCTGAACATAATAGCCCACATTCTCTTAAGGAAGCTTGGTAAGCACACTAGTAGCTGTGCAATGGTGGTCTGTGCAGCTTGGCTGTGGACACCGTGAAGTTCTGTTCTCTCTTCAGCTTTATTTCGAGGTTGAACACCACTAATCAGCCATCCACTCATATTATAAGGTTGGTTTATGCAGCTGGGCTTGGATGAGGGTGTGCCCTAGAATCAGACACCCAGCCCATCATTCACACAGGGAATATTCCACAGTGAGGGAAGTATTTTTTGTGAACCTCACATTCCTCATCCATAAAATTGGACACACAAGGGAATCTCTAAAAAACCTCAGTTTCCTGATTTGTAAAACAGGAATGGGAACACCTATTCCGTAAAACTGTTGTGACAATTAAATGAGATAAGTATGTGAAGTGCTGGCATACGATTCAAACCCAGTAAATTAGAATTTTTATTATTGCCTCAAATTTTTTTTCTTTCAATTCTTAGTAATTTATAATCAAATTATTTTCTTTTCTAATCTTTTATGTTAGTTTGTTCCTGGGCTACTCATTTACTACTCTAGAACTCTCCCATCTCTGCCTACCCTTGACATACTTAAACTCTCTTGCTTACTTTGTGTCCTTACTTCTATGAATGGTTCATAAACCATTTATACCATTTCTCCAATGTGGTACACTATGATTCATTTTCTAGTTCACAGTGAGAAAAGGATAGAACAATTTTGGGAAATAAAAGTTAAGGCATACAAGTAATAATTAACTTTTGTCATCTTGTTAAGTGAGAAACATTCTTTCAAAAATGGATTAGACTTTGAAAGTAGATAAAATTTTTTGTCAAAAAATTTTAAATCCTATAATTTAGAACAGCAACCGCTTTTGCTTTTTTACTCCTTTAAGAGTTGCCTAAAATTGTGTGGAAGAGACTACCATCTTGATATAGTAGTTTGGTTTCGGAACTATGCAATTGCAGTAGGCCAGGACAGAAAGGGCGGAATTGGATAAAATGTATGTCACATCTGGTTTTCTTATTAAAAATGCACTACTCACCGTCAGCACTCTTATAAGCCTATACAAGTCAAATTATGTTTTTTGATTGCTTCTGGGTTTCTTTTATTAATGTGTTGGCTGCTTCTTTGGATTTTTTTCTGTCTTCATTTCAGTTAATCAGTTTCTTATTTTTATCTTTCCAGAGAACTTAACTTCTCAATATGGAAGACTTTTATTTCTTTCTGAAAATACCGAGGACTGTCATCGTCTAAATTGCCAAATTCTATGCTTAGTTCTGTTTTCTTCATAAGCGAAAATTCCCATAACCACTGGCCATCTGATTAGTATATTGAGTTCCAAGAAACAAAGATCTCATTTCTCTTCATGTCTGCTTTGAAAACCTTGCAACTATAAAAGGATGGAATTAATATTTCATGAGTTCCATATTGGTTATGAACACTGGTTTAGAAGCAATACAAAATGGGTCTAGGGTTTCAGAATTAATAATTTTAATATATAAAAATCATCTTTTTATCTAGTCACATATTTTGTATATAGTCAATGTTATAATTTTTTAAATTAAGAAAGATTCCTATATTCATAGTGCTACTCAAGAAAAATGAAAGAGAAAATGAATGGCATTTTTAAACAGAAGAATACCTGAATGTAGGAGGACTGACCAAATTAGAAAATGATTACCTTAATTTAACAATTATCTAAGAAAAAGATCATCAATGAATGGTAAAAACACTGGGCACATTGTTGCTAGGGAAGAAGATTCACATGGTCTCGTAGTATCACCCCACAGATTATTTACTAACTTCAAAGAAAAAAAAGACAATGGAAAGATCTGGCAGACATTGCTTCAATGAAGTGACCAAAGGTAGCATCATCAATAATGCAACAAATGGCAACATGTGCTTCTTAAGATAAGGTTATGGGAAGTATACAACATTATTTATGTTGTACACATGTAAAAATATTAGATCTAACACCCAGGAAACAATTGGAAAAATATAGATTATACATTGTTTTACCTGACAATTTGTCAACACTCTTGAAAATTTTCAGTGTCATGAAAGATGAGACAAAGAAGATATGTCAATCAAATGCATTCCATAATTTGGATCCAGAATTGGAAAAAATTGAGACAGTTGGGGAAATTTGAATATGGAATATGTGCATTTAATGATAGCATGTACATGTAAAAATTTGGGGGTATGATAGTATGTGGTTATATAAAAGAATGTTCTTAGGTGATACATGGTAAAATGTTTTTGGTTAAAGTTCATTTGTAACTTGTTGAAATGATTAAAAAATACGAGTTTACAAATATGTGTGTGTGTATATATATATCTATACACACACACACACACACACACACATATATGGAGAGAGAGAAAGCAAATTGGCAAAATGTTTGATGGTAAATCTAGGTCAAAGGTATAGAAGTGTTTATGGGTATTGCTTTTTCTAATTTTTTGCAATTGGAATCAGCTAGAGGTACCTATTTTTGTCAGGGAAGATGGTGCAAGAAACTTGTCTTCCTGGCAAGAGGAAAGAGTGTTGCTACACCTCTCTGGCCTCTTCTCTGAGGTGTGTGCTGCGCTAACAACAGCAGCTCATATTCACAATACTCATTACCTGGGGTCCATCCACAAGTGATCAGGCTGCCAGCATTTCCTGCTCATTTCTCTTCTCCCGAGGTGCTTGGAGAGGTCAGAGGGACAAAGGAATGAAGAAAATGTAGGTGAGGAAAAGGGATTTTCACCTACCAGTTCTTTGGAGGCCAGAACAGGGAGAGCCTTAACTTAACTTCCTCCAATAGTTAATAATATGTGACATAAAAGTAGAGGCACTCAGTTTTGGTCCAACTTTCCTTTCCATCTCAGAATCTTCAGGGCTTTTATAAACAGAAGGGCAAATTTAATTTGGTTCCAAGTTGTGTACAATACTTTTTTTTTTTTTTTTTGGCATTGCATAGCACCAGCAAAGGATTAAATAAGGCCGTTGATAGCATCTGTGCGTGTCCTATTAAGCATGCTGAGAAAACAGAGTCAGAGCAAATAACCTGGAGCAGGACTTTGAGGGCAAGCAGGAAGGCTGCACAATTGTTTAGAACGCCATAATGTGAATTAGACAAGTAAGTCAGCAGGTGCTTTGGCCCCGAGTAAGTATTTAACCAGGGAGCCAAATAGGAAGGATGTTTTCAAAGGCTTTTTTAGAAAAAGGTAGTAAACACTATAGACTCTTCTTTCATTTCTCAGCTTCCTGGTTCAGCTCAAGCCCAAACTGAAGAGAAAGCTCAGCTCTAACTGTTGCTATCAAAGGCGGAAAGAAGAAAAGGGATTATGGGAATTGATCAATAAGGTCAAAATTGGGGAGCTAGTGCTAAAGTTATGATGTTTTTTGAAAGGATCACTTAATTTAGTTCAACAGAAGTAGATTTTAATTTAACCTACAGTTTTATTTAGAACGTTATAAAATCTCACCCTGAATTCTTGCAGCCTCTAAATATGTTGACCATGCTTATATTCATGGTTGTCTCCTTGTTTGGTAAATCTTTCATATGGTGTAGATAAGACTTGTAGCTAAGAAATTTTTGTGATTTAGTGATAAAGTGGGAAAATATGGAAAAGAGTGTGTGAGACCTAGTTTAATAAAGTATATTCTTACTCCAATAGAAAGATAATATATTCCCCAGCAGTTGCATGGGAATTTTCAAGAATATTTGTAAAACATTATTTTACTCAGTGGGGGAAAAAAAAAAAAACAAACCACCGTCCAAACCTCGAGTCTTCACAACATTTATAAAACAAGTTGCCTCTTACACTTCCCAGGGGCAATTTCTTTAAGCAGCTCATTTTCATCCTGACTTGAGATTTTGGTGGAGATTCATTTATTCAAGGTAGTCTAGAGTAAATATTAAACACACCACAGAAGAATTTATTACAAGCCCAGAAAATAATTTATTTTAAACTTCTTATATTACAAGGAACAGTGCACATGACAAAACATTGGACATAGTAAAATAATCTTGATTTGGGTTTTTGGCTTTATTTTTTTTTAATATAAAGGCTAACACTTTATCTACCTTGCTTCTTTTATATCCATTTTTGAATTCAAGCAGTTTTTAATTTAAAAAAAAAGGATATTTAAGTCTCCCACACAATATTTCTTATATTTGAACTGTCCTCTTAGGGCTCATATATTGATATTGGAATGCTGTTTTCCCATTTCCTTTCATGGGACTTATTTTTAAAAAATTAGGTTCAGATATTCTAGAAGAATCTATGAGCAATTTTATTCTTATTTATAAAATGGTTTCAGAGGGGGACAGTTATATAAGACAGAGTAGTGGAGAACATATTTCAGTTACTTCACAGATGTCTAATCCTATGTTTCTGTATTTCTTACTGTATGGAGGAGTCACCTTTCCTTAGCAAGTTTTTTACTTGATATTTGAGCAACACGTTCAGCAGAGAGATCAACTTCCTGAATAAGGCAGAGATGGATTGTTAAACACTGAAATATCTCCTGTCAGAATAACTTGTCACTCAGGGAGTACATTCTACATCCCTGTTCCCTTGATTGACTTTTATAACAAACAGTCGTTACATAGTTAGACTGTTTAGTATCACTATTGATTGCTAGGAAATTAAAGTAAACTAAAGTTCATTGACATGAAGCAATCACATGTGGAGTGATGAGATGAAGATGTAGCAGAGGATTCATGTCATGTGTAATTGCTATGGAACATTCCAGGTGTTTCGAGCAACTTTTTCACCTAGAGAGAACAGGTTGTATACATCAACAGGTCGGTACCAGGGAACATGGTTGAAGGCTTTAGAGAACACATACGAGATCAATGGCAGCTACTTCCCCTAAAGCACAGGCTCAGTGCTCGATACATTTAATTTAATTAGTGTTATGTGGCACCCACAGGAGAGCTCTAGGTTTCCATCAGTTTAATATTCAGATCAAAAAGTTACAAATTCAGTTTTTAATGGCCACTCAGGTTTTTACAAAAAGTAAAACAAATGTCCAATAATAATGATAAATATAATACTTAATATTTATTGAGTACTTACTACATGCTAGCAGCATGTCAGATGTTTTCCTTTATTTACATGAGTGAATAGCTAGAGTAAAGCACAAATTATTGGAGGAAAGCAGACTTTATTTTGATTCCACTTTTTCCTAATTTACTTTTGTATACATCCTCATAATTCATCCAAATCTTCTCAATTCAGAATTGCAAAGCAACCTATAGTCCATTTTATTTAATTAGCTCATAGCGTCAGCTTTTTTCTTTTTAAATTCTTAAGAATTTGCCAGTGTTACAGAATGCCTACTGCTGTTATTGTCCTCACATTCCAACAAACTGGGAAATGTCTTCAGTGCTAAGTGAATTAAGTAAATCCTGAATTTTTCAATTATTTAAATATATTCTTGCTGCCAGAAAAAATATAGTATAAATCAATAGAACACAATAATGTAGCATCTCTCCTGTTTTTTCTGTTTATTGGTAGTATAATGTTCTTAAAGCAGGCAACTAAATTTTTTAAAAACCATTGGAGTATCATTAGAATGAGTTTGCATTAAATGTTATAACATAGGTAGGCTATTTTGACATGGTGCTTCAAAACAGAAAACAAAAAATAGTGTGCTTATGGTTACCTACATGCCATGAATATTCAGCTTTTACTTAAATGCAAATTTACTGACACCATCTGTTTGGTTTTTTTCCTCCAATAAAATGGAGAATTCAACTACCTTACAGCAGAAAATCTTTTAGCTCTTTCTCCTCTCATTTTTGACCTTGGATTATTCCTTGAATGATCATTGCCTAAGTTGCTAAATGAACACTATACCAATGTTTTTTAAAGTGCATGTATTCCTTGGAAAATTAGTCGTTGGAATGTTACTAGGTATTCGACAGAAAAATAGACTCCTTCTCAATTAAATTCAAGGAATAGCACTTACACATAATTAAACATTTTTGTTTGAATGTTGTGTTTGGTTGGTGTCTTTGTTTACTGCAGGACTTCTCTCAGTAGATATCCAGGTAAATTCCACTAATTTCAGAAAAGAGGGAGTTTAGTTGTTTCATTAACCCCCATTTTGATCAAGTAGAAAAAGTCCCTTCCTCAGATGGCAGGAAAGGTTTCATACATAACAAAGTGGAAAGGCCTTCTCTAAAGTCAGTGGCACTGTAATTTGAAGCAGAGTTAGTGATCAGATTGTAGGTTGTGGTGCCACATCTTCATGCCTATTGCCTGCAGCTGAACTGAGCAAAAAGTATTTCTTCTGATGAGACAATATGATAACAAACAAACAAAAATAATCCCCTGCTCCATGTTTTACTGAGGGGCAAAGAATGTCTTATGAACCTCGAATTCCCAGCCATACTTAAATAGTAGTTTTAGAAATAACTACTTAAATTAAGGCATTTGTGGACAGAATGGAAAATGTATAAATACATTTTTCCAAAAATCTGACAACACACAAAATGTTCCAATGGCAGCTTCATGATTGATTAATATCAAGAGAACATCTTTTGAGGTAAGGTTTCACTCCTGCTTTCTCTCAGATAATAGTTATCTCTGTTAATAAATTTGAAATTCATTACTACCCAAATTTGTATCTGCTTGTTGGACAAAGCCATAGTAATGAGACACAGCAGAATTTTTTAGGCTGGTACCTACATAAGAGTTAAGAAACAACAAGAGCTACTTTTTAAAATATATTGTGAAAAAAATGTCACTAATCTATACCAAAACTGTCTACATAGCTGCCTAAACTTTAGAGTAACACTTCCCTGATCAGTTATTATGGTCATAGTCAATGACTTTGAAGTCAAAGACAATGAAAGTCAAGACTAAAACTTGTGCTAATCCTTTGAGTTAAAAATGCAAATATTTCAATTTTTTTTGTTAGAAGAGAAAGTATGTACATATTATTAAAGGACAAAATTAGATCAACCCTGAGAGACTTAGGTACAGAATAGGTTTGGTTTTGATGAGAGTGAGTTGAACGAATGTCAGAAGAGTGAACTCAGGTTGTAATGATAGACCTGGGTACCAGAAAGTACTAAAACATGAAAATAAAATAGCATGGGCATGACAAGTTAGAAAACAGAGGGAAAATTCAAACTTTGTATGTGAAACAACCTGTTACCTTGACTAATTATGCAGCAAGTCTTGTGATGTAACAAACTCTTAAAACTCATAGTGACATAATGACACCAGTCTGTTCCTTCTCTGTCTTTTACCTTTCCATTCTTTCCTCCTTAAAGGTAAATTCTCAAGCTTCTGTGATTTTATATCAAAAGACATAAAATCTTTTCTTTCCATACCATCATTAAACCTTCTTTATTGCCAGGGTTAATGCTGACCCTCACAATTGCTTGATGGTATTATTTTTCTATAAATTGTGAAAAATAGGCTTCCAGATTAGAACAGATGAGCCTGAAAGTAGTGAGGATTTCATATTCCAGATGATATTACACTATTGGTACATTTTCTTCAATCACATGGACCAGCAAGGTATATATGTATAATTACGTATGTACATATATGTATGTATACACATGTATATGTGCATATATACCCATATAAATACATATATAGTTTATATATATATGTAAAATTATGAAGTAGAGGAAAAAAGACCAGATAGCAGCAGACATCAGTCACCCTTTAAAAACAAAAGTATCTCTGCTTGTCTGAGAAGCATTGGTAGATAAAATCACTCCATGTGATTCACAACAGCAGCTTAGTCTTATTTGAATTGTATTTATAAGATGAAGCTCCAAATCCTGCTAAGTTATCATAACTATGCACTGCATGGGAAATGAAGCAGGACAGGAGCTTAGATGAAGAGTTTTTAAACATATTTAGCAAAAGGATCTTTTTCCAAAGCAAACATCTTGTGACAGAATTTCAATATATAAAATTGTATTTTCTATCATGTAAGCTCAAATTTATAACAATTATATATCACAAAGTCATTTAAAATAACAAGTAAAAATTTAGAAAATGAACGTCACAGATGACAGCCACATAAGCATCACCATTTAATTTATTTATACATTTTTTTCTACACTGTTAAACAAATTCTATTTCACATATATAAGTGTTGCACATGGCTTTTAGACAGCTTGCAGTATAGCAGAAAAGCTTTTCACAATAAGAAGTTTATCTGGCTGTGCGACATCACAATAAGCTTACCAAAGGTGACACAATAGGGGATTTGAACACAGAAGAATGAAGGCTCAGAGATGAAATCCAAGCTAATGTGGCTAAAAACTGGCAGATTTAGGATGAGAACTTTATGCTTTCCATCACTGGTTCTATGTGACCACAGTTTAGAAAATTCAGGCTAAAATAATTGCCTCTGTACAAAATCACCAAAAATATCTTGTTGGATTTAGAAGAAAGAAGAAAAATATAGAAGGTAACTATGAGAAGGAAATCTATCCAAAATAAATGCCAGTCTTTCAGTCGAACCTACTTATATGCTCCTAAAGATGCAACGGGGGAAATGCATCACTCATTGTCTCAGTTAAGCTAGTGTGGTCATAAATGGGCAACTGTAGAGCTCTATTCTGTTCTGTTCTATTCTGTTCTATTCTATTCTGTTCATATTTATTTAGACAGAGTCTCACTCTGTTGCCCAGGCTGGAATGCAGTAATGTCATCATAGCTCACTGTGACCTCAACACTCCTGGGCTCAAGTGACCCTCCTGCCTTAGCCTCCCAAGTAGCTGGGACTACAGGCGTGTGCCACCATACCCAGCTAATTTTTTTTATTAATAGTTTTAGTAGAGATGAGGGTCTCACTATGTTGTCCAGGCTGATCTGGAACTCCTAACCTCAAGTGATCCTCCTATCTTGGCTTCCCAAAGTGAGCCACCACACCCAGCCCAAAGCTACATTTTAAATAAAGTTGCAGTGTTGCATTTTAATGCCCGATGAAGTATGTGTATTGTGCAGCACCTTTATTCCAAAGTGCTTAATAAGTACTTTCTCATTCATCCCTTACCCTTGATAGAGAAAACAAACAAACAAACAAAAAAACATTTTCCCCAAATCAGTTTGCATAATAGATGTCTATTTCTTGAACTCTCATCAGGTGTTTTAAAGTTCTTTTGAAAGCTCAGTACTGGAGAGACATATCTGTCCACCATCAACTATTATAATAAAAAATCATTCTAAATGACCTAAAATAGAAGTTGCATGTTTCCAAGGTCCAGATCCCACCCGTGTTATGTCTGTATCTATCTCTAGCCCTCCATTTTACCTCTCAGGGTATGCTGAAACTCTGATAAACTGATAAACTCTTGATTTGGGCACACTAACGAATCAGAAAATGTTTTCCCCTTGTGTTTTGACAGGAGGAAGAAAGCAGAATTGGCCAGGATGCATTTAGCATCTAAGGACTTGGACAGAAATAAGACACAGAAAATCTGGGGTGGTGGCAGCTATGGTGAGAGATGGCAATGGGACAGAGATATTTCCAATGGAGAGATGTGGTCTCCCGACAGGAAAGGCATTTCCAACTCCTAGATGGATGGAACAGTGAAACTTCTAGTCATATATCCCACGGGTGATCTGTGAATCTTAAATAGTAGACCTTCAATTTTGTATTCACATTTAGACTATAGACTAAATAAAAACCCTTTTTGCATATTTTTATGTATTTTTTTTTTACTCCCAAAGGCATGTAGATACTTTTGGAATCAATGCAAATACATTAATCTGACAGAATGCTAGACTTACGTTAGGTTTCAGTGATTATAAAATCTCCCAATCAATATTTATACAGAATATTACTATCTTGATGTACAAGAGTAATAATCTTTTAGATATTATCTTTTCTCTCAAAAGGGTCATGGACTACTGATGTAGAGAAAGCCAAGGTCCACCAGCTTGCCTGGCAAGTATGGCTCAAACAGGACGAGGGTTCGAGTCTCCTGATACATAGTGTTAGGTTCCCTCTATACCACCAGTGGTACTGAGTTGCTAAAATGTAGGCATCATGAAGAAAGTCTACTTTGCACACAAACACATATTTTAAAATGTATATATAAACCTAGTTTATATTAAAATTATTAGAAAACATAGGCAAAAGGAGTTATATTCTCAAAAAGTACATTCCTTTGACAGTGATTTAAACACTACTTTTTAAACTGTGCTGGGAGCTGTTATGTTTTAACTGGATAATTGGTGGTAGGTTTGTGTCAGGATCCTCTTCTCTATATGGTTTTGGTACAGAGTTGGCTAAAAAGTGAGCTTGTGTGAGATTTGGAAGATGGGAGTGAAGCAGAAGCCATGACTCTTAGAAGGGTATGCAGTCAGACATGATGGTGAAGAAATGTAGAGGTTTTTGACAAGTTCCAATCCTTGCTCCCTTGGTCTAGCTCATCTTCCTGGCTGATAATTCTGCTGACAAACAGAGCATCAGCTGATGGCATTAGATAATTGGTTTCAGCCCCCAGAAGGCTGTAATTACATTGTAAGAACTGCTTCGCCAGAGGCTGGAGTTTCCATAATTCTTGCCATCTTCATCTTCATGTAGGTCCAACTTCAATGGCCAGATGTGTTTGGATTCTTGGATTTCCTTATAAGCTCCAAAGAATGCTTCAGGTAAAGTGGTTAGTGACTGTTTCTTTGGTTCTCTAGCACCTCCTACCATAGTTTAAATGTTTGTCTTCTGGCAAACACACATTAAAATTTAATTGCCATTTTAACAGTATAAAGAGGTAGAACCTTTAAGTCATGATTGGGCCATGAGGACTCTATCACATAATAAATTAATAAATTAATGGCATAATAAATTAATCCCATTATTGAGGAGTAAAGCAGGTTCCTTAAAAAAGGATGAGTTTGGCTTCTTTTTGTCTCTCTCTCTCACCCTCTTTTTGCCCTTCAACCATAAAATGACACAGTAAGATGGCCCTCCCAAGATACTGGCCCTTCAATCTTGAATTTCTCAGCCTCAAAAGATGTAAGCCAATAAATTTCTGTGCATTATGAATTACCCAACCTGTACTATTCTGTTATAACACAAAACAGACTAAGACACTTCCATTTCAGACCTTTATAGAAGCTTTGTTTTCACGACTGAATCCTGGCACAGGCTCTAAAACAATATAAAAAATAAACATAAAATGTATAAGATTAACAATCTGTTAATACAAAATTGACCCAGCGTGAGAAATGGGTTGCCCAATGGGACCAAGTTACCTTGTCATCTGGTTTCTTTAACCAGTTTATTTCATGGACTAGTAAAAAAAAAAACAATATCTACCACAGGCAGTTCTCACTTTATTGTGTATCATTGTATTAAACTTTTCAGATATTGCATTTTTTACAAATTGAAGGTGTGTGGCAACCCTACATCAAGCAAGTATATTGGTGCCATTTTTCCAGCAGCACATGCTCATTTTGTGTCTCTGTGTCACATTTTGGTAACTCTCGCAATATTTTAAACTTTTTCATTATTATTATATCTGCTATGGTGATCTGTGGTCAGTGATCCTTGATATTACTATTGTACTTGTGTTAGGGTACCACAAACCATGCCGATAGAAGACTGTGAACTTAATCTATAAATGTCGTGTATGTTCTGACTGTTCCACTACTGGCCATCCCCCTGCCCACTCCCATTGGGCCTCCATAGTTGCCTGAGGCACAACAATATTGAAATTAGGCCAATGGCTTCTGAGTGTTCAAGTAAAAGAAAGAGTCACACATCTCACTTTAAAACAAAACCTAGGCCGGGCGCGGTGGCTCACGCCTGTAATCCTAGCACTCTGGGAGGCCGAGGTGGGCGGATCGTTTGAGCTCAGGAGTTCGAGACCAGCCTGAGCAATGAGCGAGACCCCACCTCTACTAAAAAATAGAAAGAAATTATATGGACAGCTAAAAATATATATAGAAAAAATTAGCCGGGCATGGTGGCCCATGCCTGTAATCCCAGCTACTCGGGAGGCTGAGACAGGAGGATCGCTTGAGCTCAGGAGTTTGAGGTTGCTGTGAGCTAGGCTGACGCCACGGCACTCACTCTAGCCTGGGCAACAGAGTGAGACTCTGTTTCAAAAAAAATAAATAAATAAAAAAAAAAAATAAAACAAAACCTAGAAATGATTAAGGTTATTGAGGAAGGTATGTGGAAAGCTGAGATAGGCTGAAAGCTAGGCTTCTTGTGCCAAAGAGTTGGCCAAATTGTAAATGCAAAAAAAGTTTTTGAAAGAAATTAAAAGTGCTAATTCAGTGAACTCATGACTGCTAACAAAGCAAAACAGTCTTATTGCTGATATGGATAAAGTTTAACTGATCTGGGTAGAAGATCAAACCAGCTATAACATTCCCTTAAGTCAAAGCCTAACCCAGAGCAAGGTCTAACTCTTTTCAATTCTGTGAAGGCAGAGAGAGGTGAGGAAACTATAGAAGACAAGTATGAAGCTAGTAGAGGTTGATCCATGAGGTTTAAGGAAAGAAGCTGTCTCCGTAGTATAAAAGTTCAAGGTGAAGCAGCAAGTACTGATGTAGAAGTTATAGTAAGTTATCCAGAAGATATAGCTAAGATAAGTTATGAAGGTGGCTATACTAAACAATAGATCTTTTAATGTAGACAAGACAGCCTTATTTTGGAAGAAGATGCTGTCTAGGACTTTCCTAGCTAGAGAGTCAGTGTCTGGCTTCAAAACTTCAAAGGACAGACTGACTCTCTTGTTAGGAGCTAATGCTGCTAACTGATATCAGCTAACATGTTGATTGATACTGTATTTATGCCTGCTAACATAGCATCCATTCTGCATGTATAAAGGAGTAATTTTGATTTTCAAGTCTTATTATTTAAGAAATACATTTCATGAGGCTATCGCTGCCATGCATAGTGATTCCTCTGATGGATATAGGCAAAGTAAATTGAAAATCTCTGGAAAAGATTCACTATTCTAAATACCATTAAGAATATTTGTGATTAATTAGAGGAAGTCAAGACAGAAACACTAACAGGAGTTTGAAAGTAGTTAATTCCAACCCTCATAGATGACTTTGAGGGCTTCTACACTTCAGTGGAGGAAGTAACTTCAGATGTAGTGAAATAGCAGGAGAATTAGAAGTGGACCCTGAAGATATGACTGAATTGCTGTAATTTCATGATCAAATTTGAACAGATGAGGAGTTGGTTCTTATAGATGAGTAAAGAAAGTGGTTTCTTGAGATGGAATCTACTCCTGGTGAAGATTCTGTTATTATTGTTGAAATGATGACAAAGGATTTAGAATATTCTATAAACTTAGTTGGTAAAGCAGTGGCAAGGTTTGAGAGGATTAACTTCAGTTTTGAAAGAAGTTCTTTTCTGGGTAAGATGCTATCAGACAGAATCACATGTTACAGAGAAATCTTTCTGAAAGGAAGACTCAATTGCAGCAAACTTCATTGTTGTCTTATTTTAAGAAATTGCCATAACCACCCGAACCTTCAGCAATCACTACCCTGATCAACCTTCAGCCATCAACATTGCAGGCAAGACTCTCTACCAGCCAAAACATCATCTCTTGCTGAAGGCTTATATTATTGTCAGAATTTTTTAGCAATAAAGTATTTTTATTTATTTATTTTTATTTCAAAATATCATGGGGGTACAAATGTTTCTGGTTACATGGATTGCTTTCATAATGCCTGAGTCAGGGATGTAAGTGTTCCCATCACCCAAATAGGGTTCATTGTACCCATTAGGTAGGTTTTTATTCATCTTCTCCTCCCTCTCCCACACCCCTGCTTGATTTCCACTGACTTTTACTTCCCTCTGTGCACACATGTGCTCATCGGTTATTTACAATTTAATAGCGAGTACACGTGGTCTTTGAATTTCCATTCTTTAGATACTTCACTCAGGATAATGGTCTCCAAATCCATCCAAATTTTTGTAAAAGGCATTAGTGCATCCTTTTTATGGCTTAGTAGTATTCCATGGTATACATATATCACATTTTGTTAATTCATTCATGAATTGATAGGCACTTGAGTTGATTCCACACCTTTGTGATTGTGAATTGTGCTGCAATAAACATTTGAGCACAGGTGTCTTTTTGATAAAATGACTTCTTTTCCTTTGTGTAAATACCCAGTAGTGGGATTGCTAGATCAAATGATAGGTCTACTTTTAGTTCTTTGATGAATCTCCATACTGTTTTCCATAGAGATTTTACTAATCTGCAGTCCCACCAACAGTATATAAGCATTCCTTTCCCTCTTTATCCATGCCAGCATCTATTGTTTTGGGACTTTTTAATAAAAGACATTTGAACAGGGGTAAGGTGATATCTCATTGTGATTTTAATTTACATTTCCTTGATGATCGGTGTCAATTTTTTTTCATGTTTCATGGCCATTTGTCTATCTTCTTTTGAAAAGCTTCTGTTCATGTCTTTTGCCCACTTTTTAATGGGGTTATTTGTTTATTTCTTGATGATTTGCTTGACTTCTTTGTAGATTCTGGTTATTAGTCCTTTATCAGTTGTATTGCTTGTGAATATTTTCTCCCATTCTGTAGGTTGTCTATTTGCTCTGTTGATTGTTTCCTTAGCTATGGAGAAGTGTTTTAATTTGATCAAGTTCCATTTATTTATTGTTGTTGTTGCTGTTAATGCCATTGGAGTCTTTTTCATAAATTCTTTGCCTAGGCCAATATCCAGAAGAGTTTTTCCTATATTTTCTTCTAAAATGTGTATGGTTTCATGCCTTACACTTAAGTCTTTTATCCATCTTGAGTTAATTTTTGTGAGTGGTGAGATGTGGATCCTGTTTTATTCTTCTTCATGTGCGTATCCAGTTTTCTCAGTACCATTTATTGAATAGGGCTTCTTTTCCCCCAGAGTATATTGTTGTCTGCTTTGTCAAAGATCAGTTGGCTTTATGTGGATGTTTTTATATCTGGGTTTTCTACTCTGCTCCATTGGTATATGTCTCTATTTTTGTGCCAAAACCATGCTGTTTTGGTTACTATAGCCTTGTAGTATAGTTTGAAGTTTGGTAATGTAATGCCTCCTGATTTGTTACTTTTGCTTTGGCTATTCAGGCTCTTTTCTGGTTCCAAATGAAGCATAGAATTATTTTTTCTACATCTGTGAATTATGACATTGGTATTTTCATGGGATTTACATTGAATCTCTAAATCACTTTGGGTAGTATGGACATTTTAACAATGTTGTTTCTGCTGATCCATGAGCATGATATATTTTTCCATTTGTTTATATCATCTGCAATTTCCTTCCTCAGTATTCATAGTTCTCTGTAGAGATCTTTCACCTCCTTGGTTAAGTATATTCCTAAGTATTTTATTTTCTTTGTAGCTATTATGAATGGTATTAAGTCTTTGATTTGACTTTCATCTTGACTGTTATTGGTGTATAAGAATGCTACTGATTTGTGCACATTGATTTTGTAACCTGAGACTTTGCAGAATGTTTTTCTCAATTCCAGGAGTCTATTGATGGAGTCTTCGGGGTTTTCTAGATATAAGATCATATTGTCAGCAAAAAGCGATAGTTTGACCTCCTCTTTCTTGAACTGGATACATGAAAACTCACATCCAATAATCATTGTGAATGGTAAAAAGAACTTGAAAGCATTCCTATTAAGAACTGGAAGAAAACAAGGGTGCCCACTGTTGCCACTTCTATTAAACATAGTGCTGTAAGTCCTAGCCAGAGCAATCAGGCAAGAGAAAGAAATAAAGTATTTTTTAATTAAGGTATGTTCATTATTTTTTAAACATAATGCTATTGCATGCTTAATAGACTATAGTGTAGTATAAACATAACATTTATATGCACTAGGAAACCAAAATATTTGCTTTATTGAAAAATTCACTTTACTGAGGTGGTCTGGAATCAAAGCCACACTATCTCTGTGTATGCCTGTATAGTATTATAACTCAGGCATTATACACCCATTCTTTCCAATTATTTTAATAACCCTGCATTGAAGTCGTCACCAATTTATAGACAATAAAAACTAAGGGTACAAATTGTTAAGGAACTTGCTTAAGGTCCAAATAGTTAGAAAGTTCTGGAGCCAGGTCTACCTGAATCCATTTTGCCTTTCAATTATTCTACAACGCTTTCATTATAATGATTCACATGCAGTACTGGCAACGGGGGGTGGGAGGAGGGTTGAGGGGTAGGCTAAGGATGATGGCATGAAAAGAACTTGAGTTCTTTTTGATTATTGGAAGCTACTGATTGTATTTCATCCTGAACTGTCCTATTTCATACCTACAACTATCTGTAATATTATGTTCTTACTGTTTAAGGTTTAGCATTTTGAGTTAGGGTTTCTGCTACTTCACAGCCAAAGGTATCTGAACCAATACTTTGTGTAAGAGATATCAAATCTGGAAAATATTGCAATTAATAAAGATTCTCAACAGAGAAATTAATTGGCCTTTTTGTTTGTCGGTATTACAGGTTTCTTAAGCCTCCAATTCCTTTTGGTTTGATGGTCACTAAGCAAATTTCTCTTTGAGAATTTATATTTTCAGATATTTTAACACTTGTAGGCAATTGCACTTTTTACCAGTTTTATATAGTTACTAATTTATAGAAAATCCAAGTTACCTGAAGTAAAACATGACTCACAAATACATAGCAACTCACAATAACTATTGTTTCATTCTTATAAAACATGCAGAAGTAAGTGATGTAGGAGCAATAGAAAAGAATGAAGAGAAAATTCTTACACAAACTGGATGTTCATCAAAGAAGATAGGAAATTACTATATTATACTTCTAGGCTATCACTGAACTTTATAAATGAAACCAATTTACCTCTTTCTTTTTTAATCTCCAAAAATAATGGAGTGGAGGTGACCAAAGAAAGTGAATTAGGTTCAAATCAAAACAATCACAAATCAGTAACAGGATAAAGGCAAGTTCATTGCCAATGGCAACATACAGCCCTAGATGATGTGGGGAAGAGAAACACATCGTGATTCTTAATCACATTCTAAATTCAGTCTCCAAAGATAAATTGCTAATGACATCCTTTCACTCCCATGGTCCACCTGAAACATGCTAATCTTCAAAGCCAGAGGTCAATTTAAAAGACAGAAGAGATTAGGGTGATTGGTTCTTTGTTTTTAACTTAGTTTTTTTTAAAAAACTGCCTTTGGACATTTTATTTGACTACACCTCTAAACTTACTTATAACATTAAAACATTAAAAAAAAAAAAAAGAAGAAGTATTGCCTTCCAGTTCCAGAAATGGGCAGAAAAAAACCCAAAGAGATAAAAAAGAAAGAACAAGAAAAATGCATTTTTGTTGATCACATCAGGCTTTCTTTTGTAAAAGATTCTTTTAGGTGAACTTTTTGGTAATGAAAATTTAAATTAGCAAAGCTGCAGAGTCAGAGTTTTTTTCCAGCTCACTAGTTCCTGTTATGATGTATTCAGTGACCTCAGTGACAGTCATGCCTGAAGAAAAGTTACAAAGATGCAGATGTCTACATGTGATTTGCAAGCAATGTTCATATGCCTGTTTCATCTTATATCTACATTTAGCCTGTTTCATCTATATCTACATTTTTTAACACAAATTTTATGAACAGGATTATTGTCACCTCTTCTCAGTGGCTCACATGTGCTTGTGGATCCTTATTCACCTTTTCATATAAGAACTTATGGGTATATTAAAAAAATCAGAAAGATGAAAAAGAGAGGTCTCCTGAAAAGTGTCTCCAGAGCACACCTTTTAACAGAAATCTTCATCTGTGAATGGTATTGAGGTACTAGCTGAAAATAAATATCGTAAATCTAGTCTGGCTGTAGATTAAACTAAGGAAGAATGCAAGCTAGCCTCTTGAACCCTTCCTGAGGCCCAGTGATGGCCTTTTTTCTTCTGGAAAAGGCCCTCCCTCCTGCCTACTGCCAGCTCTGCATCTTGCTCTGAGCCTGCTCACTTCCCCACACTAACGAGGAGTCTCTGGTTGGGATCTGAAGAAGCTATTTCCCCCAGACCCTGAAAGATGTCCCAGATTGATAACTCAAAATGGGATTTCCCAATATGAGTGAGGGTTTCGGTATTAGCATGAGTAGTTAAGATATTCTCAGTCATAATTTTGAAGAATGTGTGCTTCATTACCCACATCTACTGGTCATTGCATAAACACAGAACCATGAAATGACAGGATCTACTGCACTGGAAATGCAACATCAGTGATGCTCCGTGTCTGTGGCCCTGGTGATTTGTTAAAATGTACAAGTCTCAGAGTGTATTTGTCTGTTTTACTTTCTGATGTCTCCCAAGGGGCTAGGATAGTTCTTGAAACACAGTAAGCCCTTAGTCAATGTTTGATAAATGAACAAATAGGTGAATTTATGTAATTTTTTTTGTCCATGAAGCCTCAGGCCAAATAAAAGAACCCCTTAAACTTCAAAACATTTCTTAATGAGAATATCTTCAGAGCCTGAAAACTTTACTTTTTAACAAAGACATTGGGAGGTATTGATGCTCAACCAGGTTTGACAACCACTGGGGTAAATGAGCTATGAAGTGTTTTTCAGCTCTAGAATTATTTTCCAATTAGAGTCTAGAGAGAATAGCAAAAGCATAACTGAGCTTAGTAAGTGTCCCTATGAAAGATCTTTAGTAGAGAGATTCCTGTGCTATCCCAAAGGATGCAGCAAGAGTTGCAAATCAGAGCTAAAACTGAGGTGTCTCCTCTTAACCTAATCTTTGTAATGGCAGGAGAGTGGTCTCCAGCACAGCCACGCAAGGCTTCCTGTCTGTTCCACATTGCCCACGGAGTCAGACAATGCCTCTGATATGTTGATGATCATTCAACACAACATATCTCTCATTTTTGAAGTCCAAGAAGAAGAAATAACTAAAACTATTATCCTTTTAATTCTTTTCACCCAGAAGAAATAACACAAGAGAGGGATATCAGGTAAGATACCGGGGTAAAAGATTCACCTTGATTACCTCCTTTTGAAGATTTAGCCATGAAATGAAAAATTAAAAAAAATTTTTTTAGTAAGATTTAGTGGATGAGACTAATGAGGGTATGAAAAATGCTGAAGGGAGCAGTTCTATCCCATTTAGTAATGGCAGTAGGGATTCTGACAGAATCTCCATTAGCAATTCCTTTCTAAGATAACTTAATTTCCTGATTAAACATGCATTTCTAAATCATATTGACATTTTAAAAGAGAAACAAATAGTGGTGCCAACTCTCTTGGGCATAGGAAAAATATTCCTCTTTCTTCCCTACCACTACCACACAGCTTATTTCACTTCTTCCTGCTTTAGTGCCCAGAGAGAACCACATAGTTCGGAAACTGCCTGAATGTAGGCACAGCAGCTTAACTGGCTTGTAAAACTTGTGGTGGAAACTAATTTTAGGTAGAAAAAGAATTTTCTGTGTTGGCTTGGGCAGCTCACATCTGTGTGAGGTTGAATACGTGTGTCTGGCCCTGAGTATGTGTATATGTGTATGCTTGGGAGCTGAGGGACAGTAGGGCAGGGGAATGACATGGTTTTCTTGGACTAAACTAAGAGTTGGTAAACTATGGCCTCAAATATGGTCTGCTGTCTATTTTTATAAATAAAGTTTTATTGGAACACATCCATGCTTCTTCATTTACCTGGCATCTATGGCTGCTTTCACACTATAATGGCAGAGTTGAATATTTATGACAGAGGCTATATGGCCCACAAAGCCAAAATGTTTGCTATCTGGCCCTCTAAAAAAAAAAAAAGATTTGCCAACCACTGGACTACAGATTCATAATCTAGTCAGTGTCTTGTGCAAAAAAGGAGAACTCAATGAAAGCAGCTGCCTACAGATGATGAATGCTCTATAAGTAAGGCAGATGAGCAAAAGGCTCCCCCAAAGTATATATGCGGATGTTTTGTGCACAGGTGTGTTCCTCAAAGACCCGGGATCCACTAAGAGTACCAATGATCTGAAAGGTTTCTTCTCTGCTCATAAAAGTAGGGGAAGACCAGCTCCTCTACTTTAAACAGTAAGTTTTAATTTATTTATAACTTCAGTTGAAGTTCTGTTCTCTTCTTCCCCAGTAAATTTGCTTCACAAAAAGGGTCTATATAGTAAAATCTTGAGAGATTAGCAGCCATTAGCAAGTCAGGACTTTGTTTTTCATTTCTCAAGTCAGTTCCTTTTAGACATGATGCCACAAGAAAGCATCTGGGATATTTTCAATGAGATAATTAATAAAATTCACTTCAGAGGAGGGTTTGAAATCAAAAGCTTATTTCTTCTCTTTTAAAAATTGATTTTAGCCTCCAATTTTTTCCTATTTGCCTCAATTAGAATTATATTTTTCATTTATTAAAACATGACATTTAAAATGAGAACTTACACAGAATGAAGTTGCTGTTATAATTAAAAAAACAAAAAACAAAGGCACATACTGTACTAAAGGGTGGAACTGTGCTTTAAAGTCCAGCCATGTGGCTTCTTATGGAAATATAATGAGTTAAAGATGAAATTCCATTTCTAGTTTGCATACATCTTGCAAAGATTCTGCCCAGTAAAATGGTAATTGGAGTCTTTTTTACAATAAATATTATAATTTTTAATCCTAATACTGTAAGCTATGAAATATCTCCCATTTCCCTACCATATGTTTTTTGTCCTGTTTCTCAGTCCAAGAGACAGAAATAAAATAAACACCTTAATGAACACAATACCAATCCTCCTGATACTCCATGCCTATCTTATGGACATAACATGGACCAGGGATTTTGAAGACTCTCCCTAGAGAGCAAAAATCTGCCTCACTTCTCAACCCAATGTGGTCTGCAGAAGTATTCAGTCTGGCTTGTTACTGAATTGCTGTAGCCTCCTAGTAAGTTGCAATTTGCAATTATAAGTATATTTGTGAAGTGTAAATGGGTTAATTTTCCCCTTTGGAGCTGATAGGAAAGCACTCCAAGATGGCAGTGAAGTTAGGGTGAGGTTGTTGCAGACACTGGGAGGCTGATCATGAAGATATGGCTCTCCGTTGGTCTTTTTTGTTAATTGCAAAAACATGAGGAGGAACTCCTGATGAGAAATCATATTAGAAACAAAATATTTTGAATATTTCTCCCTAGTGATTATAGACATATCATGAGAGGAAATGAGACTTTGGGGAAAAGGATTTTCAGGCATTGGGTGTTCAAGTGGTTACTTGTCTCCAACTTAACTGGTCAGCACGTGAACTTATCAAATATCCATTTATTTCTTTTATCAATGCAAACATCCTGGCTGCCATGCATTCCGGGGAGGGGGCAATTCTGCAGAGACCTGCATAAACTCATCACAGCTGCTCTACCATCTGACAACCTGAGGGTCCTGAGGGACATCAATGCACGTGTTGGCGTTAGTGCCAGAATGTGGAAGAAAATTATTGGACCATAGAGGATTAGTCTCTTCCTGAATGGTGAGCAGGCCAAGCAAGAACTTGTAATGACAGACAACAGCTTCAATCACATAAGTTAGCAGAAAATATCATGGATATGCTACAAATCAAAACCAGTAACATCTCATTCCTTTTGTCATTGTTTCACAGCAGAATGCCAAGGAGGCTGGCAACCTGAATGGCCCTGAGACCATTACACAGTATGCTTCAAATCATGAGAGCACAGGGTGGGTGTTGTGCAGTGCCTTTGAGATTGATATTTTAATAAACTCAAATCACAGCAAATAATAATACCAATAAGTAATTTTTCAAGGATAATAGAGCAACCATTACAGCATAGAAGACTCCCTGTGGCAAACAACATAAATCATCTTATGCCACAATTTGCCTATAAGCACATCAAACTTCAAACTGTATTGTGGCATTTTCCATTATACAACAGTTCTTTTAATGGTTTCCCAATTCTGCAATATTGTAATCCTGATCCCTCCATGAAATTCCCACCTCCTTACCCACACTACATCTACTAAAATCGCAACAACTTTAAAAGCTGAGCTCAAATGTCACTCATTCTTTATAGCTTGCCTTTCCCAGGCTAGCTGGAAGTTATCTCTTCCTCCTCAGAAGCCTGTAGCATATTTTTTGTAAGTTCTAGGGTCTTAAAAATACTTACTTTTATTATAGATAATTATATGTATATGTCTTAATTGACCTACAAAATATTTTGCCTTCTTTAGTGCAGAAAACTTAATATATCCATTTTTGTTTTCCAAGATCAAACATAATACATTCTCAATTAATAGTCTTGAATCAAAGATCTGTTATCTTGGATCTGACACTGATTTGGGCACCATATTGTGCTTTTCAGATTCCCCAAGGAGTATCTTTTCTGACCTCAATTTGAGTACATCCTTTTTAGATATTTAGAGGACCAATGGCCAGAGTATCGGTATAGCAGAGTTTAAGAACAGATTTCAGCTCTGGTTTGTCAAAGAAACTGTTAGCTACATGCAGTCTCCATGGTAAGAGATAATGCCTCTTTGGAAACATTGGCTTTCTAAAATACCCTGGATAAACTCTTATAATATCTATAAAGAAACAATTATTGTCAATGTTGTGAAAGGAATATTAAATGATATCCTTTTTATAATTAGGTAGTTCTTTTGTCCACTTTTCCCAGTGATCTTTATTTCTCAGAGATAGTCATGTCTGCCAATTAAAATTCAAGTGTTTAAGCTGAGCGTGGTGGCACACACCTATGTCTGGGTTACCTGGGAGGCTGAGGCAGGAGGATCGTTTGAGTCCAGGAGTCTGAGGTTGCAGTGGACTATACTGACACTATTGAACTCTAGCCAGGGCCACAGAGCAAGATACTATCTTAAAAAAAATTCAGTGTTTAATACTCTAAAGTGATAACAGTCAAGTATGGGAGAACATTCATAATAGAGGAAAACTCAAAGTCTAAAATATGTTTCTGACAACACAATGGTAGTAAATATAATAAAAATGGTATTGTATTAAATGAAATGAGTTTTGTGACATCACAACATGGGCTCTAGCCTGAGCTCAGTGTGTGAAAGTTTAATAAATCCGTCTCTACGTTTCTACCTCTCTGACAATACCTTCTGGTGGAAGATTCTATATGAATTCATTTATAAAGGCTATATAAAGTGTTTTGATCTAACTAGCAATATGTTTTATCTAAAAGTAAGGTAGACTCGCAAAAATGTGTTTGAACTAAGCTATCGTTGAGGAAGATCAAAGACAAGTATTAAAAAAATGAAACTTAATTTTCAAATCATTAAACTATGCTACCCCAAGTTTTTTTTTCTGAGCCCATTTGGCACAATAAGAGACTTATTGGGATTGATTTACTTGCTTTTTAATATTCTGTATGAGATTTAAAGGAGCACAGCTTCCTCTCTCCCAAAGGGAGGCATGGCTTGGATGATTGCTAAAATCAACAGTGGACAATATGTGGCAAGGATATGGCATGATCTTTCTGCAGAGGTGCCAAGATTTCAAAGAATAACTTTACTTTTACCCCTAACAAGACTGGGATCTTGATTTTGTTAAACTCTTAATATTGCATTTTTGCTCTGTGAGGTCAACACTGCTAATGATCAGGTTAGGGGGGAGGAAACAAAAAGGCATGGCACCTTAGAAAAATCCCAAGTCACAGCATAAATTTTTCATCAGAGTATTAAAGTTTTTCCTTCTCAAGTGAAAAGCGGAAAGAATTGGGGAGTGAGTGTTAGCCTCCAGAGAGAAGGAAGCAGCCCTCCCTGGTGAAGCTGCATCCTCAGGAACAGCATCCCCACGCCACATCTTGCTCCCATTACTGCTCTTTTCAACTTCTGCTGACAGCTCAAGTTCAGAGGTTGCCTTGTTTCCCTTGTAGTTGATGTTAGTTCAACATCAGACTCTAAAGGTGGAGCAAACACCGAAATTAGTGCACAGGGATAGGAGAAGAACTCTGGCAGCCAAAAATAACATGTGTTTTGCACTTGGGGCAAGTATATAAATTAAAAATGGAAAAAGTGGGCAAAAGTGAGATAATTGGCTGATAGAAATACCTGTCAAACTGGACTTTCTCACTGAGATTCTGAGCTGAGAAACAAATAAAATTGCTCACTATCACCCTCAACCCACACTCTAAGTCTTTAAGAAAACCTCAGGGTGCTTTTATGAGTTTTGGATCAAGGAATCTGGCAAGTAAGTGGGAAGGAGTTAAGAAACAAGGTTTGCTTAGCAATTTTATGCCAAAAATTTGTGTCTAGGAAGAACTGAGAAAACACTATCTCCCCTTATTTGAAAATAACATCAGGCGATTGATGGAAGTAAAGAAATCATTAATACATGGTTTTTCAATTTTTTGAGGGCCAAAAATTGAATCTGTTACCTGAATTTAATGGGTCAGTTTGAGTCTACAGCAGTCAATGGTGATAAGGTTATGATAGTTGAAAACTTATGTTCACTTTATGATTGATATTGAAGAATGAAACTGAAATAATTAAATGTGTCAAGCAGAGGTTTGATAAATTACAGTATACTTTTATATTCAGGTGTTGAAAATGGAATAAAAGGTTACATCAGGTTTCCTTATATCCATCAGCATGTTCCTAAGGCTTTTTTTGCTAAATTCCTAGGTATTAGAAAACCTGTTTGAACTGCACTTCATTTGGATTATATAATATATAGAAGATTAAGGGCTAAAATTCTTTTCTAATTAATCATAGAAAATAGGTATTAGGCCTAAGAAAATTGTTTCCTCTTTAGATAGGCAAGAAACTATCTTTTTTTTTTTTTAAGGAAATTTTCTTATTAGGTTATGTGAATGGGAATAGCCAAACAGCTCTACATAAAAAGGGAATAGAAATTTAGGAGTGAAGGTGAACAGATTGAATGGAGAATGTTGGAGAAAGAGAGAGGAGGCCAAGGAATATGAGTCAATGAAGAGCCCTGTGTTAAAAAAATATATATAGAGAGAGAGATTAGTGTGAAATTGTGGTCAAAACCCAGAAAAAGTGGTCAAAACCCATATAACAGGAATGCAACATGTAACATTTTAACTTTTTCTAACAGCTGGGATACATGTAAGCCTCTACCACAGATCTCGTGTGAATGCGGAGTTGAATGAAGAGTTCAGTAGCAAGAGTTGAGATAAGCCTGAGAGAGAGAGATGTCAATGGGTGAAGGAAATAGAAGTTCTAGGTCACATTAGTCCCCAGGATTTCAAAGAAGCCTTGGGGACAGTATCTTAATTTTGCATATGGGGTAGGAGTTTTAAGTGACTTTTATATGAAGCTAAGTTAGTGGGGTGACTTCAGCTGACACTTAGATTGATGTAGGATGCTTCTATTTTTTCCCTTAAATGTCATAAGATATCCAAGAGACCCTAGTCATCATGAATATAGAGTGCATGACATTTTACCACAATGGAATTCATACTTAAGTGGCATATAAGCACCTCAAAATAAATGAAGCTAATACAATAATCAAAGGATCTATCCAAATTATCATGAAGAACATGTCTTCTTCCTCCAGATTTTTTCTTTTCTTTCTATTTTTTTGAGAAGAAGAAAAGAGAATTTTATTACTTTGCAGGCAAAGGAGGAAAATGGTAGACTATCACATCAAAATCCAAACTCTTGTACATAAGCAGAAATATAGAGCTTCCAAAGGGAGGGCCCTCAGTTCTAGGCGATTGTCGTTTAACTACAGTTAATGATTCTAATCGTCCCATCTCTGTCAAAAACAAAGCCTATGACCATAAGTTTAAATGTTCTAAAAACCTTGGTGCTATAAAAAATAAATAAACAAAATAAAATTATAAAGGAAAACATGTGAGCAATTTCAGCAAACCATCAGGAAAGTCTTTTTCTCCCTGGGGCAAAAAAGATCCAAAACAATATGCCTGTGTATCCACCACATAACCCCATAAGGATATTTCCAAGATGACAGTTCCTAGAAATACCTGGCTTTCTTCATTTTCCTTATTTAAAAGGACTTTCAAAGAAGTTCTAGGAAATATCTAACCCTAACAATGTGGTTGTTAGTAGCCTCAGAGACTATAAGTTTCCCTTATGAGAAACTTGGCAAAACTTTGGTGTCATTTAAACCAGCCAAAGAGTAGTATATAGTAGGCAGAAAATTAAGTCACATTCAGAGAATTAAAAAGTATCTGAGACATTTCTTGAAATTAAGTCCTAGCTTGTTTTTAATTCATCCTTCCTTTAAATAAGCTCATGTCCAATAACCACAATTGAGGTAAAGAATGTCTTTAACCTAATAAAAACTAGCATATTTACAGCTTTTACAATATCATGGTGAAACAGGTGGAATTATTATTTTCCTATAGTGTGCATGTTAATTGGATTTGAGCCAGCATTGAAGAACTATGTTGAATATTCTATTCTATTCTAGAATAGACTTTATCTAAGAAATTATATACTGATTGCTACAAAAACGCAAATTCTTTTGAGAGCAAAATCCATGAAAATGATTCCATCTTTCAATCACAGGAAGTACAAGTTTTTGTTATGTTTCAACTACTTGGAATCCTCATCAGTAGAGGCAAGTTTGATTTTTAGGAAATCTTATTGAGAATGTGGGTAATTTAAAATATAGCTATATCTCTTTTGTCCTTAATTTAGACTTAAACCTTAATTTTGATCAAAGTCAAGAGTTATGTGTAACAATACATAAATAAAATCTCAAAGATATTTGATTAACTGAGAAAGTCAGTAAACATCTGCATGCAAAAATCTTCTTAATAGTTTGTCTTAATTATGGTATAATGCTAGATTAATTTAAAATGATTTACTTTATTTCTAAAACAATGTGATCTAGTAATAAATACACAGCAAATCTCCTTATTGATCAAAAATAATTCTACATTTAGGTTAATTTTTATCACATTAACTGTGTTATTTATTAATAATAGAACAGCACATATTTTAAGGGATGACATACATCAAAACTGAAAACATGTCTTAGGCATTTAATTCTAAAATAATCTTGAACTATTTCCAATCCAGAACTATGTTGAAATTTTGCTTAGAATTGAAGGATGATCTATGGTTTTACTTGACATTGCCTTCATATTGCTTAACAATTAAACACTCTCAATGTATAATTTTTTTCATAATGATTATGATAATTACAATTAAATTTGTTTATAATTAGTAAGGAATTACTAAGTTTAATAACAATCCTCTAAACTGTAAGATCTATCAGAATAGATCATAAATATATGTTGAATTAATGAAAGATTACATAAATGATTGTTTATTCATATATTTCTAAGTTTTTCAAAAGAGATATAAAAGTCTCTATTAGAAGTCATTGGCAGATAGAACTTAAATCATGAAGAATGCAATTCAGATTCTAAAAATGAAGTTCAATTCAGTTTTTATTTCATTGCTTCATTCACAAAATTAAAAGGTTTTTGTCTATTTGATAGTTTTTTATTGATCGAAACTAGTGAATTTTTTCAGATCATTTGGCTCATTAGCCATTTGTGTTTTCTTGAATATTCCTGATCCCACACTGTTTTGAGCCTTCTTGGCTTCCAGTGAGTGTCTAACATTACACATGAATCAGTCCTCAGCTATACTTATCAAATTACTTTAACTTATTTTTCTTGCCAAAAAAAAAAAAAAGATATCTTGTGTGTGCATTATAAAGTACTTTTCTTCCTTGTAAAACATGTAATTAATATTTAATTCCTAGAAATTATCATCAATTATAAATCTATTTCTTTACATGGTATTTGTTTTGCTAAATACAGTAATGACTTAGCATTTAATTACTATATTTTGCCATCAGACAGTAAGAACTTCCTCAAACAACTTGTGAAGTCATTACTTTTATTTTTTGCAACTGGCAAAAATAATTAGTAATATGAAAAATACTCTATTTCTTTGAGTTTAAATTTCAGATAAAAGTAGTTTTAAGAGAAATAATTCATAGAGTTATAAAAATTTAAAGTATCATAATATTTTTGTGAAAATTACTTTTGCTCATACATTTTTACTTTCTAGAAATGATAGTAAATTTTCTAATACCTTTTTTTGCCACATAGACAAAATAAAATTTAATAGTTATATAGTCATTACAATTATTATATTTTCTTCATAAACATCTTATTTTCTGGAAATTTTCAAGGTCAGTACTGCATCTGATTTGCAAATTATAGAAATATTAGAACCTCTTTTATTTTACTTTATTGAACATTACATAATAACAACAACAAAATAAAGGCATTTGCACAAAGAAACCATGTTTTTTTTAACTTGAGTAGCATTATGTCAGCCTGTAGAAAATTTTATCATTTTGCTTAATAATTATTTTTAAAGTTATGTTCACATTGCTGTGATAAATTGTCTACTAAAAATAGTTGCAATGAAAAGTAAATCCAGAATAACATTTTAAAAAACAAATAAGAACCTTACAGAAGGAATACTTTTAAAATTGAAAGTACATTTAAAAATAAAAGTGCATCAATAAAGTACTTTAAGAAATAGATTACTTAAATTTTTCTCTAAGAAAATTAGAATAGGAATATGAATTCAAAGAAAAAATGTAAAATTTTTTACTGTTAAAAATGTGGCTTTTTAAAATGCATAATAGCGGGTATCAAATGGCTGTGATATTTAGGTTCTATTGGACATCTTTCAAAACATGTTGTAGCAGTTTTATGTAAGGATGTCAATATTATAATATGCTGAAAACTGCAAATTTTGTAACTATTTAAATTAAAGAAGAACAATTTCAGATGTCAATTTTAAAATGTGTAAGGTTTCCACTTATTATATGTAAAAATCCCCCCATCTAGTAGGTAGAACTAAATCCCCCATTCCCATTGAGGGTGGCCTATACTTAGTTCTTACTTTGAAATAACAAAGTATGGGAAGGGAAAAATTACAACTTTCCAGTGGAGAAACCTGGCAAACACTATATTAACCAAGTGATGAAGGTTAACATTACCCATGATGTCATATGGGTACCATGTACCTTCTGGTTTGATATGATGAGAAGGACATTTCACCTTTGTGATATTCTTCCCCAAAACCCATAAACTCAGACAAATCATGAGAAAACCATCACAAATCAGAGAATTTTACAAGATGCCTGGATAATATTTCTCAATATTATAAAGACCATGAAAAATAGGAAAGACTGAGAAAATATCACAGACCAGAAAGAGATAGGGTAGACCTGACAACCAAACACCATGTGGACGCCAGGTGGGATTCTGACACAAAAAGAGGAAATTAAAATAGGTGAAATCCAAATAAAGCATAGAGTTTAGTTTTAGAAAATGTATAAGAAAGTCAGAGCAATTAAAAATTCATAGGGGTGTCACAAAGGCAAAAAGTTTGAAGACACTTGATCAGATGAAAAATTTTACAGGTATGCAAGTAGAATACTTTTAATTTTAAAAGTATTCCCTCTGACTTTTTAATTAGAATGTGGCTTTTAATATAAATGTTTGAAACTAGCTTAAATGTCTACCACTATTATAATAGATAAATAAATGATGGTATAATCAGCTAATGAGTACTATACATCAGTAAATAAGAATGAACCAAAATTGAATCATCAACAGAGTTCAATAAAAAATAATAATGTTCAATAAATAAAACAAGTTGTCAAAGATATGTAGAGTGTGGTGCTATTTATTTAAAGTCAAAACATACTCAAAGTAATTCTCTGATTTTTTTGTGGATGCATAGATATTTAGAAAAAATACCTGCATGGGAATGTTATGCATCTATTTTGAGAGAGTGGTTCATTTTCAGTAGAGAGGAAAGAGAGTTCAATTAGGGATGGGTATTCAGAGGGTTCCAATTTATCTATAACATTTTATTTATTTTAAAATAATCTTAGTCAAATGTAAAATGTTTAAAATATATTATGATTACATTATTACTTACATTATTCTAATTATAGTTTTTAATAATTAAAAGAAAAGTAAGGAAGATGGGAGTTTAGGTAGGCTGTCAAGGCAGGGATCTAACATGAAGTGACTTTTGGGAAGAGACAGGAAGCCCTCAGCGATAAGTAATGCCTAAAAGTCCAAGTCATGGGCTACAATAACCAAACTCGTTATTCAAAAGGCAGCTGGCCCTCAATTGAGTCTAGAGTTCAGGAGTAGAAATCCAATTTTTGGGATGAATTTTGTGAGAAAGGAGTTCAGTCTAAGCACAGCCAGTGTGCTAGGGATTCATATATAAGGACACAAAACCAAAATCTAGCTGTTAGAACTGAGGTTTAAAGTCAGGACAAAGATAGTGTACAGCAAAGATTAAAACCAAGACCCATTATGTCTGACCAAGGAGATACTTTGTCAGATTTTCCAAAGTACTTCAAGAGGTGTCATTGCTAGTGGTGTCACAGGTCCAGTTACATATTCTTCTAGTGCCTTAGTTCTCCCTTTATTAAATGGAGATAAAAACTATGCCTACTTCATAGGATGATCATGAGTATTAAATGAATTATTACCTGTAAGGTGTTTAGAACAATGCCTGGCACCTAGTTAAATGTGATATAAGTGCTTATAAAACAACAACAAAAAAAATAGCACCATGTCTAATAGAAATACTTTTCTTTAGCAATGTTGATGCATTTCCACTCAAATAAATTAATTCTCTCATTTGGCAGGAACAACATGATCATATGCCAAAGCATGAGTTGACCTATATGGCCTTTTCTCTAAAAACTTCAGAATATATCTCATTTGTGTGTGTTGACAAGCAGTGAAAAGTGAAAAGCTTTTCTTTTTCTTGTCTTTCATAGCAGCGCTCATTGGCTTATGTGTTCTGGGTAAGACACAGAGCAAAGAACTATGACAGAGAATGATGAAAGTTTCCGAAAGAGGCAAATGTGAGTCATGTGAAATTTATCAATAAGATATGAGATATCGAAATATTTATCAAGTTTTTATATAAAAAATCTCAGTATTTACATAAAAATGAAACCATTGATTGTTATAACAGAGCATCTAGTTTTTTTAAAAAATATATTTTCACCATTGTACAGTTTGAAACAACTTATATTTTTAAAAATATGGTGAATGCTGTATGACATGTGATCAGGCCAAAATACAAATGCTACTTCTTTCTGAAATTTAGAATGACTATTTCACTACTAGCATTTTTGCCTAGAATTTTATTAAAACAATTATTTCTCTTCTCCATGTCAAAGAGAAGTCCTTATTAGTTCAGAAAATGTTACTCTTTTTAAAGTGATCTACTGTTCCATAATTGAAGATTTATACATACTTTTATATATCAATGTATCTTTGGCATTTAATATACATAGCATGTCACTCAAAGAAATATGTGATACCTGTCTCCTGAGAAATTTGTGGAATATTCAGGCAGCTTCAAATGCCATTGAATGATGATAGAGAGCTTGAATTCACTAACGTCATTGAAGGAATCCTAATGAAATAATGTATTATTTAAAATATATCATTGTTTTGTATCTTCTTAAATCTCAATATCATGCAATGTGGATGCATATGCCACTTGTCAGTTATGACATTCACATCCGGCACAAAACCCGTAGCTGAGAGCATTGGGGAATGGGAGTATTTGTTTCTGCCAAGTTGTACTAAGAAAGCCTATCCTGGACGAGAATAAAATAGATATGTTACAGGAGTTGCAGAAAACAGCTGTGTCTAAAATTTCAGGAAATTACTTGTTTTTCCTGGTGTGGTACATAGAGTTGTTTTATATTATTATAATAATGAAGGGCTGAGAGATAAATTAAATTATTAAATAATTGCTCTCCTCTTGCTGTTAGGGGAGAGAGAGAAAGGAGCCTTTGGTGCTAAATCCTACTTTGATTATTTGCAATGGTCAGATAACAATAGTACTTATTCAGTAGGTTGTTCTATTGCTCATCATTTAATCTGCTCTAATCACTGAATTGATTAACAAGGGACTTATCCTCAAACCACCAATCACTTTAATCTGATTAATTTTTTCCACAAAAAAAAACTGTCAAGACTTTAATGAATACAGCATCACAACATACAACCTATGGAGCATATAGAAAATATACCTATATAGCCAGGCATATGGTAAATATGCATCAGGCTGAACCATATGAAACTGCCGATTATGTAGGTCCAAAACAGACAAATATCAGCAACTGAACAACCAACATTCAATCTAATATTTATGGCTTTTAAGCAGAAATTATCAATTTTGCCTTTGAAACATTTTAAAATATGTAGCTGTGTACTTGAAGTGAGAAATTTAAATTTTCATGAATAAAATAGAATTATTTATCAATAAGGTAAAGACACAATCTGACATGATCTTTCTAAAAGATAGCCCATAACATAAATGGAAGGGAAATCATACAGTACATCAAAACATTAGCTTGTTCTCAAACTTTTATCAAAAATGGCCTATCCTTGATTAAATTTCATGTCCAGTATGTGGTTCTATGAAGTAAAAGAAAAACAAGAAGGACAGGAGCCCAAAAAATGCAAGGAAAATAATTAAAAATATGCAAAATAGGACTAAGTTTTTTTCTTCAGGGTAACATTTATCTCTTATTTTAGTAATAGAAGTCTATTTTGATTATAAAACTTATTCTGTGTGCTTGAGGTTACCCATTTCCTGCTTGAAGAATAGTACCTGGGGCTGACCAGCCAGGGTTCTCCAATCCCCTACCAGTTGAATTGGATCAGAAATAGGCACATTACAGACACTGGGTTAATTTGATATATAGACTCTTCTGAGGA
Organism: Eulemur rufifrons; assembly: GCF_041146395.1. Taxonomy (NCBI): domain Eukaryota; kingdom Metazoa; phylum Chordata; class Mammalia; order Primates; family Lemuridae; genus Eulemur; species Eulemur rufifrons. The sequence continues at coordinate 46,900,595 of NC_090985.1, forward strand.
GAGTATCTCCTTTCTTTTGGAATAATGAGTTGTAAATATGTCAGGCTAAAGCTGCTGGAGGTTATATTTCCCAGTTGGACTCGTCTTGCCTGAGAGTAAAGCCAACATGAAAAACAGAGCTCGGAAAGACATTGACGGCGAGGGTGGGGTAGGTGATAGAGTACGTTCCTTCACAGTAAATCCTCACACCCGAGGTGTGGGGTGGAAGGAGAGTAAAGGCGAGGCTGTCTCAAGTGTCTCGAGCATTAAGCATTGATCATTAGGGTGGGAAGGAAGGAAATAGAACCCTGAAATGGACCATGGACAAAAATGCTGAGAAAATGGCTGGGTGGGGATCAAAAAGGAAGTTGACCTACTTTACGATTTTTCTCAGGCCAGCCCTGCTTATGCAGCTGACAGGCATTTACCTGAAAAATATTTATAACATGAGTTCTTGAGGCTTAGGCATGTTCCACAGGGAAGTAAAAGAAGTAGACAGAACAGCCTGGGTGTAGCTATCAGGAATGGGCTGTTATTCTTAACTGAAGGCTTTGAGATTTGTTTCTAAGGTTTATAAATCCTAGCAATTGAACTGTCCGTCACATATCTATCCCTTCAGTACCTGGCTGAATTACACTTCAAATGTGTAATGTTGATAGGGCCAAAATGGTTGATAGAAATGATCAAAGGTCTGGGATGTGAGATGGCAATAGAAAAAATAAACATTGAATACTGGAAAAAGCAACTGGAATTACAAATTGAAGGTGAGCATGGACATTGAACAGAAAAGATTGTCAAAAACTTTTTCAAAATCACCTTTCAAAATTAGACTCTGACATGCTTCAACATGGAGGTCAATGTTATAGTGACAGTATATGCTTAATGGTTAAAAGTTTAATGATGGGATCAGGTCAACCTGTGTTCAAGTGTCAGCTCTGTTCCTGATGTTTTGGGCAAGTTATTCAATCTCTGAACCTACTTTCCTTGTCTGAGAAGTAAGGCTAATGATACTAACTAACCTCCTAGGGTTTTGATGAGAACTGAATGAGATAAGGAATTTCAAGTGCTTGGCACAGGGAAAAGGCCCAATATACGGGGGTATTATTTTACTCTAGATTCAGAGAAACACACAGAAAATACATGATATAGTCTCTTGCTTTCATATAATCTCATGTATACAATACACAATGTAGAAACTTGTTTCAAAATTTGTGGAGATTAGGAGCCCATAATACTGACTTAGAGTTCAACTTCTCTTGAAGTTAAGAAATTCTTCCATATGCTAACTAACATTCTTACTCTAATGGAAACTTTCCTTTAAGTTTTCTCTTTTCAGAAAAAAAAATAAACCAGTTGTCTTCAATCCAATATATTTAAGCATTGGTTATCATTTGCTCTCCTTCTTTCTCCAGGTTAAGCAAACTTGATTTTTTAAAATGTTCTGTTGGCTGCCTTTTCTTGTTGTTCTGTCATTGTTATTCCATAGCCTGTGCTCATGAAGCAAATTGTGATGATGCTGTTCGGTCCACCAACGGCCCAGTTTGCTCACCACTTACTGGAATTTACTAAAGTTGAAGGAATGTATTCTAATGACATCTATAATGGTTTTATGACTTCAATACATTACATGTAGCTAATATGTACATTTACCACATTTCTCTTTTCTGATCAGAAGCAGCAGGCTTCACAATACCATAGACTGATGAATCCAGCTCCAATCAATAATAAAGTTTTGTATTGGAGAGAAGAATATTTGTGCATTAAATAATTAAGCAGAGAGTATAAGACTAGGAAAAACAGAAACTAAAATTAGTAGAAAAGGAAATCTTTAAGCTGTATCCAAATGATCCACAATGCTATAATCCTCAATCAGAAATTGAGCTAAGTAAACCCTTCAGACTACCAACTCCTGATTCAGCAACACTGAAAAATATATTGATGTCTATTCTTGGCTTCCGTCCTTTCTTCCCTGCCACAGAGATCCTATTAATGGAAATTGCCCATAAGTTTTCTTGTCTTTGTTTCTACAGATTTATTCTTATGTCAGTAGGTAAGAATGGCAACTGCTTTTGAATCAAAAACAGCATTAAAAATACCATTCCCTGTTTTACCAAGTCTACCGCAGTGAGTGTCCTATTGCTCTGAAAAACCAATGCCTAAGCAGTGATGGGGTAAATTTTCGCTGGTGGACTGACAAGAATCATGATCCAGCCACTTTATCTGCTATTTTTGGCTAAACTTGAGGGAGGCAATTACGTCTGGAGATAAAAGTTTTCTTGGAAAATATAGAATGGTATAAATGGCGCTTCGGCTGAGAGCAGCTAGGAAACACATTGGGGTGAATGATAGAAGAGGACACTATTTTCAGGCAACTTTGGCAAAACCTACCTTTAGGTGATGTTACCCTAATTTTTCCATTTCAGAACCCTAAAAGTATAGAGTAAATCTTCAGTTTTGTCAACCCTGGGATATTCTCCTTCCTCTATTCTAGGCCTAATCTCTTCAATTCTTAACCTCTTTCTGAGCAAGACCACATTAATTACGGTAGAATGAGACAGTCACAGAAGAAAAGGAACTTGCAATCTGACTTAAATACAGAAGTGTCAAGTATGGAAGAAAGTAAAATTTGGAAGAAAGTCTTTGGCATATGAAAGAAAATAATAACACAACAACATATAACATTATTGAATACTTACATACAAATAAAATTTTTGATGCATTTCTAAAGCAAAATAACTACCATTTGTTGAATATATGTTGCATAATATGTGTGCTTTACATATATTAACTAATTTAATCACAACAGCTTCATGAGATGGGCACACTTATTATTGCCTTCATTTTCAGGCAAAGATAATGAGTCAAAGAAAGGAAACTCATTGCCAATGTCGCCTACTTGAAAACGGTGGAGCTACCAGCTCAGGGAATCTAAATTCAGAGATTGTGCTGTTACTCACAGACACCTGTGCAAGAAGGCAAGTAATATTAGGAGGTTGGCAGGGATGTTGAGAAGTGAGTGGGTTTACAGCTCTGACCAGGCAGGTGGTCAATGTTGATAAATGATTCACCAGATAATAGGCCCAGTTGAAAAAAGGTAAGAAAATTCCAGTTTTATAGATCTTGGGGGATTGGAAAAGTTGTACAACGTGAGAATCGGACATAGAAAACACAGGGATAATCAATTGTATTGGGTGAAAATGTGAAAACTGAGACTCAGAAACAAAGGAGAAGCCTCTCTCTCAAGGTCAAGGCTGAACTGGCAATAAGAGTAACTTGATGCTAAATCCGATGATACTGGAGTGGTAATTCTGAAACTCAAACTGCCTGGGGTAAAAATTGGTCCCAGACACAGGCAGGGTGAGAGGGTCTATTTAAGCCTGCAGATGGTGGCCAGACAGCTCAGTATCCAGGGTGAGCTTGGCAGTGCTTGGCAGTGCTTGGCAGTGCTGGCCTCAGCATTTCCGGATAGGCAAGTTATCACAGAAAGCCAAAGTCTAAGCCAGGGTTAGAGTAGAGCCAAAACTGGATCTCAGGCTGCTTTGAGGTTCATTATCTCATTTTCCGCATCAAGCAATCAAAGTCTCACTGGGATGGTCCAGACCTGCTTGTGAATCACTAAGATAAAATGAGTCAGGACACTCTGTTTGACATTGATGGCTGGTTCAAAGAACACACCCACATGTGGGAGCTTGGGTTGTTTAGCACTTCCATCTGATCTGGAAATGGCTGTCATTTGGGGGCTGTGCTTGATTTCCCAGATCTTATTGGTCTTCCTGATTGGTCCTTTATATATCTATCTCTATCTCTCCCATTTAATCTTGTCCCTTTTTAGAGCTTAATTCACCATAGTCATTGGTGGTTTTAGCTCTTGGTAAATGACAAATATCTTTGGAACTTTGACGGATATCCTTCATGTAAATCACAATGTGACTTCCATCTTCCCCAGGCTACACAGAGTTGGAAAAAATAACTTCATAACTTTTTGCATTTCTTCTTGCATTTGGGTTTGAGAGAGCAGAGTCTTCAGTGAGAGCATATCAGAATGAGTATCTAAAACACATTTGATGTCATAAAAAATGATTCTAATTATCTGGACATTGCAGATTCAGAGGTGAGGAAAATAAAATTTTCTCATCCTTAACTAGTACCAGAGTGTAAGATCATAAAAGCAGTTTATAATAAAACCAGTTCAGAAACAAGCATATTACTGAAGCAGAAGAGATAACACTATCTTTCAGCTGTGCTCTGAAAAATGGTACATTGAACAGTAAAAGGATAGTAAAAATCCATCATTATTACAACTACTACTGACTATTGGGGAAAAGTTGCTGTGGTTATTAGAGGTTTCAAAAGAAAAGTGTACTTTACTTACCTTATAGTTTCAGCATGACCTTTCTGACACTGAAGGATGACGTGTGAAAATTTCCATGAATAATCAAAGGAGGTTGTGAAACATTTTTTTTTTTTTTTTTTGCACAGCATTATGGTTAGATTAATCACTTATGGAGGTGGGATTGCAGAGGTCCCTCCTGCCCTTTTAGTGTCATCTAATGGATAAGGGAGAACGGGCACTAGTGAGACCTTCACTGAAGTCTTTCTAGGTCTCTAGATATGTAAGATTAAGAAATAATGTATGAAGACTACCCAGTGAGATGTCTGATCCAATGTGTCTGATCAATAAATGGATCTGTTTATGTTTATGTCAGTGTTTGTGTGAAGGCAATTTAGTGCCATATTCAAGAGCATGAAATTTGGACGCAGACAGGCAGGCTCAATTCTATTTCTTGCTCCACCCTTTATCATGTACTTCTGAATAAGTTGCACAATTTCTTTAAACCCAAATCACCACATACTCAAAATGGCAATAACAACACCTGATAGAGTTGTGAGAGGATGAAATGAGAACATGTTTGTAAAGCACCTAGCCCACTGTATAACATATGGCAAACACTCATTAAATGGTACAACTCTATTGTTGTCATCTTTATTTAAGAAAGATTTGTTTTCTTTAGAATTAGGAATCAGTTCTACGGATACATCACTGTGAGGGCACACTTGTGCCTAACCATCCTTGGATTGGACACCAACAGGGATTAATAGAGACAGATTCAGGTGTTTGTGTTTTATATTTTCAAGGCCACTTAAAAGATTATCCCCAAGCAAGTAATGTTCATGAGAGCAAAGCATAAATCTTACTGGCACAGGCTATAAAGTCACATGACATTCTATCTGTGTGACTTTGGGCAAGATTCTCAGTCTTTAGGTACCTCATAATCCTCATATGTAAAAATGGGGTAACGCTAGTAACATCATAGGCTAATTGAAAGGATTACATGAGATTACCTTTGAAAAGAATTTAGCACAGTGCCTGGCACAAGGTTGTGTCAGCTGTTATAATTATTGACTAACATGACTTCATTCTTGGAAGCTGCTCTCCTGGAGAAGCTGTCAAAAAGTGTAAATTTTAGAGTTTAAAAAAGATTGTTAAAAATAGAACATAGTTTTCTCTTAAACTGCTCTGTCATAAAGTATGTTATGTGTTTTTTTAGATCACATTTTTAACTTTTATTTTGGTGTCCTTTTTTCTTTTGCATGTCACTTTACTGTTGACATTCAGCAACTTAAAACTAAAATTCAGTATCCATCTGAAATTTACCCTGCAATCAAAGTGCTGGTTTTCTTCAAAAATCCTTTACGTGTGAGGTTTAGAATCACAAAAGACTGGAACCCTTTCTGCCTTTCAAGATAGTAAGGGAGCATGCTGCACAGAATACTTTGAGAAGACAATATTGAGATTTACATTATCAAAAATTCAAAGACGCTGTTTTCAAAAGCTGAAACCACCAAAGCCCCAGACCAATCTAGACGTGGTAAGATGCAGCAGGCCAAGCTGGCCAGTGGTATTCCTGTGGATGAGTTAAAGGAGGAATCACCCGCAAGCAATGGTAGCTCTCAGAAGGGGGCCTGCCCTTCACGATTTAAGCTCTTTGAAGCTACATTTCCTTCAAGCAATGAGAAGTCTTTGTGGTGATGGGAAACATACATTTATAATTACAGAAGAACATGGTGTACACTAGACATGGTAGAAAAGAATGCCAGGGTTTGAAGGGAAGTCCTGATAATACATTCAGCTTTACTCACATAGCATCTCTCCAGAAGCATTGGGTATTTTAGCTTTACCTAATTGGAATGGGCCGGAGGCAACAATCCTTCGTGGCTCTTCTCTTTCCAGCACCCCATTTGGCCCTGACCCAGCCAGGCCAGTATGCTACTACAGTGTGCTGTCCGAAAATCCAGCTGTTGAAATAAGATGTATAAAATTCATGAAATGATTTCAAAATAACATGAATATATTGATTTATAGGGCATCTGAGAAAGTGAGAAAAATGGAATTGAATGGTGCCTAGAATATTTATAACTCCTTTGAGCAAAGCTTGAGCTGATTGGCCTATCCTACCTGATTCATTACTTTTTTACTGTACGTGTGGAAATTAACCTTAACATCCCTAAGTCACACATTCAAACATCCTAAGATATGGAGTAAGAGATGCTAGTGTTTGATTGATGGGAGGGAAAAAAAGACAAGATTAGCAAAGGTATCAGAAGAAACGATACTACTGAATTTATTAAAACTTCAAATTAGTTCTATATTTCTATATTCATTTAACAATTACTATAAATAATATTATATATTTTAAAGTCTCAGTGGAAAATATATAAAATGATAAATAATAAAAAGCATAAGTAAACCTTTCACGATACTCTTTTAGCATAAAATAAATGAAAAAAAAATGAAATTCACAATTTTTTATCCCACAGTGGGAAGGCCAAAGGTGAAAACAGAAAATGTCTCACAAAATTCTCAAAGAATTTTCTACTGGATGTCATGCTGTAGAAATGTCATGCTGGATGTCAAGCTGCTAGAGATACAACGCAAAATATTTCTGAAGCCTTGGTTTCTAAGCTAATAGTCAACCACAGCCCACTGAACGACAACAACGGACCCTACAATTTTATCCCTTAATGGTTGGTAGTTATTACACAATATGGTATATAAGGGAAATCATAGGTTTGGGAGTCAGTTAGACCTGAGGTTTGCATTCTGGACTATAGTTCACTAGCTGTGTGAATTTTAGCAAGCACTAAATCTTCCTGAGCCTCATAATTTCCCAAGTGTAATGAATATAAGAGCTACCACAAGGTGCATTAGAGATTGACATATTAAGATCCAAGCCTAGCTCAACTACTGGAATATATTTCGTGCTTATTAAATGTTAGTTCTTTCTCTTTTTTTCTCTCCCAAGCTATTTTTTCTTCTGAAATTTGAATATGCATTGAAAAGAGATTCCTTTCACCATAAGAGCCAATCTTAGTCCTTTGAATGTCAATTTTTTCAGATGTCTGCTCTTTTCACTTTATTTCTTCCTGCGTGTGTGCATGTGCATTTGTGCATGTGTGTACACGTGTATATGTGTACAACCACCTGTTTCTGTATTTCTTCTTGCTGGCCATTGGTAAGGTAAATTTGAGGCAAAGCAAAAAGTCTATTTTATGCTTAAGTTATTCTAAAGTTCAGTGGTTGACTCATTATTTAATTGTGGCTTAATAGCCTACGTAGGTCACAGGAGGTAGAACTCAGAAAATGAAGCAAGTGATTCATTGAATTGACAACATTATTATATTCATATATTTCAATTTCATTATGATGAAGTAGATGGCACATTTGACTAGAAATCTCCACTAAGTTCTCTCCTTGATATCACTACTGACTTACTTAAATGACTGTAACAATGGTGTGTCAATTTCTTATATGCAAAATAAAAATCACAGAATAGTTGCTCTCTTTCCCACAGCAATTTTTCATGTATAACTTCTAATTATATTGTTATTAATTTAGAGACCCCTGATACCAATTCAAAATAACATTTTGTGGCCGGGCGAGGTGGCTCACGCCTGTAATCCTAGCACACTGGGAGGCCGAGGTGGGCGGATCGTTTGAGCTCAGGAGTTCGAGACCAGCCTGAGCAAGAGCGAGACCCCATCTCTACTAAAAATAGAAAGAAATTATATGGACAGCTAAAAAATATATATAGAAAAAATTAGCTGGGCATGATGGTGCATGCCTGTAGTCCCAGCTGCTCGGGAGGCTGAGACAGGAGGATCGCTTGAGCTCAGGAGTTTGAGGTTGCTGTGAGCTAGGCTGACGCCACGGCACTCACTCTAGCCTGGGCAACAGAGTGAGACTCTGTCTCAAAAAAAAAAAAAAAAAAAACAAAAACAAAATAACATTTTGAGCATTTCAAATGTACCATAGAAATCTACAGTCTTTCTTTTTCTCTCTGCACTGCCTCCTTCTAATATATTATTCTAGAAATATAGTGAATGTCTCTTTTTGAAAAAGAGAAAAAAAATGAAAATAAAAAAATAGTGCTGATATAGCCAGAAATGTTGGCAGGGGTAGTGGGGGGTGGGGTGGAATACACAAAAAGCAATTTTAAAATGATATACTTTGATTGAATCCCTAGTGAGCTTGGTAGCAGAAACTGCTGCAAATAAGTAGCAGTGACACGTGGTGTTTGGAAGAGTTGACAGCAAGAGTTGACATCAAAATCAGCATCACAAAAGAGGCAGGCCACTTTCCAGGTTGTTATGAAGACTGCTGAGAAATAACTCAGAATAGAAGAGGCTCACATTGGAAATAATAATTGTTTCATTGTATTTAATCTTTAACAATACAAATACAGTCAGTACCCAATTACCTATATATAACAAACAGGGAGTAGTCTTTGGGGAAAAAGATAATCACAAAATAGTTACAGGAATCATGGGCAAGAACTCTCTGGAAATGCCCATCAGTCATAAAGAAGGACCAAGAAAAGAGACTTAATTGGAAGCTCTATGAGGACAGAGAATCATAATCTTTTCATCCTGGTGCTTGGCACAATGCCTTACCTCTAATAGGAGATTGATAAATGTTTGTTGAATGAATAAGTAACATTAACCAGGAAGTAACTCTCAGACTCTTGTCATGAAGAAGCTGATATTCCTGCACAAATTATGATACACATAAGTCCAAGGACATTAAGTTATAAGGCTCCACTCTAACCCAATTAGGCTTAACTCTTATAACCAGGGGAGATGGCACATCACAGTATAATTAATTAATTTCAAACACCTCCCTTCCTCCCTGGTCCATCACCCTCCGGGTGCCACCCTATTGCAGCCTCACCTTAGTTGACTTCAGCTGTGGCACTCTCACCAAAGCATTTAATTTAATTTGCAGCTACTCCTCCCTTCAGCCAGAGGGCAAACACAAGGGCTTAGATTATATCTGTATTGCTTCACTAAAAAGATTGAAACTGGCCAGGCACAGTGGCTCACGCCTGTAATCCTAGCACTCTGGGAGGCCAAGGCTAGAGGACTGTTTGAACTCAGGAGTTCGAGACCAGCCTGAGAAAGAGTGAGACTGTCTCTATAAAAAATAGAGAAATTAGCTGTGCATGGTGGCATGCACCTGTAGTTCCAGGCGGAGGCAGGAGGATTGCTTGAGTCCAGGAGTTTGAGATTGTAGTGAGCTGTGATGATGCCAAATGATGACACCACTGCACTATACCTGGGGCAACAGAGCAAGACTCTATCTCAAAAAAAAAAAAAAATGATACTGACTTGGGGAAGCTTACTGTTGTATAGCTTTCTTGGAGAGGTTAATCAATAATAATGGCTACCATTTATTTAGCATTTACTATGTGTCACACACTCTCCTGAAAGTTGGACATAAGTGCCATTTTTAATACTCTGAATAACTCTACAATTTGGGTAGTATTTTTGTCTCATTTTAAAAATGAGAAAATGGAAAGACAGAGAGGTCAAGTAACTTGTCCAAAGTTGGTCCATTGTTAAAAATCAGAAGCAAAATTTGAACCAAAGTCTGTTTGATACTAGATCAATTCAATGTTTCAAATCATCTGTCTTTTCTTTACAAATCTGTGACAGGGATATCTCTAGTGACAAAGTCTTCATTTCCACAAATCACAGCTTTTTCTTACACTTCACACTCTTCTTGAAGTGTTTCTAAATTTTTATTTTATTCAAGACTGCTTCATTATAATAAGAGCAACTCCATTGAACTAATCAAATTTTAAAAAGTTAATTTTTAAATCCCCGAAACTCTTTGCTCAGTCGCAGCTCGAATTATTGTTGGCTTCCCCATGAATGTACTGCGCAACTGTCAACACTCATGTGTAATGAGGTTAGGGCTCTGCTCTCTGCCTCAGGCACTGTTAGAAGCAGGGGCACAAAGAGCAGCAGGACTCTCTCCTTCACTTTCATCTTCCCTTTTCTGTGCGTAGTTGGCTTCATTCTGAGACTGGCTCTTTCTAATTTGCAAGAAACATGGCCACAAGAAGGGGATGCCTTTCTTCCTTGAGGCTCATTTGAAAACATGGCTGAACCGTAGCCGTCTCCTCTTGGCCCTACATCTGGACAGACTGACTGTGGTCAGGGTAGAGACTCTCCTCAGAACCACATGCAGCGTAAAAAAGAAACAGTTCTTTAGGGAAAGGAGGGGGCTGGGCAAACAATAAGTTTTCCTTATAGTCTTATCAGGAAGTGTCCTTAGGTAAAAATTTTATAGATACTTCTAATAAAAAGAAAAGGAAAGGGATAAGAAATATTTCAGTCTAAAGTCAAATAACAAAGATATAGGATGTCTTCACTATTGTCAGCTACAGCCCCCTCTGTTCAGGAAAACAATACATAGATGGTGATATCCTTCTTGGGATCAAAAAAGGGGTCTTATAACACTTCCTCAACTTGCCTAAGAGAGTGCTATGCATTCGGCCCTTACTTATTACATAATGAAGAAAAGAAGATGAAAGAAAGAGAAGGAAAGGGAAAGAATAGAAGAGAAAACAAGAGAACAATGTAAAATAAGAACATAGAAAAAAATGACAGAAGAGGGTTAGAAAGAATATCCTATTCTCTTACAAATCCAATGAAATTTGGCAGGAGGTAAAATAACAAGAAAGATAAAGCTGTATATAGCTGGGAAATTTTAATCTGCACATGCCCTTATTGATTAGATAGTATGTAATCTTTTTTTAAAGATTAAACTTCATGCTATTTGATAGCATTTTGGGCTCTTCCAGGGAGGCAATAATGAATGTTAAATTGGATTACCTACCTATATCTCTTGCTTTCTCTCTTTGTTCTAGCTCATCAGCTGGCAAGCAATTGCAAAAGCCCAGCCAGGAACCCAGTATCTTGACAGGAGTTGCCTTTATACTCTATATTTACCCTGTTTATTCTTAAGAGTACAAAGCAAGAAGTGTTACTTTGTGGAAATGATGTTTTCTAGAAGTCTAAAGTTATCTGAACCTATATGAACCTAAAAAAAGGCTTGGGTTGGGCTTATGGTTTGAGGTTTGAATTAAAGCTTAGGTTATTCTTATTTTATCTGCACTAGTTTTCCATCAGTAATTATACTGTTTCTATATCTCTGTCTTTCAAAGGGAGAGAGACATACCATGGGTTTGGACACAGTAAGAATAAACTAACCATCTGTCAAAATGAACCTGAGCTAAACATGTCTACAGGTTCAAAACCCTTTAACTGTGTATATATTTGGTTCTCTTGGGTTAGTTTCCATTTCATAGTCTTAGCAGGCCATATTTATATAGCAGAAAAATACTAGTAAGATACCAAGATCTTTCAAACCCCAATATTACATAAATAGCTAAGCATAGTATAAGGTCACTGATGCATTTACTTCAAGAGAATTGAATTCTGGATAATTCCTCTGTGAATGAACTCAGTATGTCTGTTATACCCATAGCTCCTTCTGTGTGAGACAGACTGTAGTTTCTACAAAAAGGGGAAATTTATGAGACCATATTTTTGCATTACTTACTACATCTTCACTTCTACATTTCTCTCACAACCATTAGGAGAAGGCTGAGTATCTGATCCTAAGATAGCCAATCTATAGCCCAGCCATATACCTACGTGGTAGGTATATGATGATATAGTCTACATGGTAGGTAGATGATATAGTCAATAGATTACTCTTTGGGGAACTTCAGTTGGATAATACAGAAATAACAAAAAAAACTTAGTATGGAAGCCAAAGCTTCCAGGTAATGTTGTAAATTAAGTCAGGACCACGATAATCCTCAGAAATAGTAATAAAATAATGGTCAACAGTATCGACCACTTCCATCAAAGGAGCTACTTTACTAGCATTAGCTCCTTACGTTTAAATGAGTTACTACTTTTATCCTATAGATCAGCAGTCCCCAACCTTTTTGACATCAGAGACCAGTTTCACAGAAGACAATTTTTCCGTGGTGGGGGCAGGGAGGCAGAGCTCAGGCAGTAACGCCAGCGATGGGGAGAGGCTGTAAATACAGAGGAAGCTTTGCTTGCTCTCCTGTCTCTCACCTCCTGCTGTGCACACACACACATTCCTCCCTTGCCTTGTTTCCTGAGTTTTATGGAAGACAATTTTTTCACAGACGAGGTGAGGGGCGGTGGGGAGCTCTGCACCCTGATCCCTAACAGGCCACCGATTGGTACCCTCTGTGGCCTGGGGGTTGGGGACCACAGCTATAGATCATGAAACTGAAGATTTAATGACATAAAGCATATCACCTATATCTGAGAAGTTAACTATTTGCAAATTTCGGATTTAAATCTAGATCTAAATCACTTAATAACTCATGATCCTTCTTGCCATCCTATATTGGAAGCTAGAATTATAAGGAAGCAGAAATGATAAAGTGGAAGTTAAATAAAGAAAAGACACATAGCAGAGGAAAAGAATATGCCTGTTGGTATTGGGAAGAAAATGAAGCTACAGGGTAGAAAGTTGGGATATTAATTTAATTGTGGGTCACTAGTTTAAAAGTTCAGATTCTAGTGTTCCTGTGGTTCCTGAAACTAAAATATATAGCCTGTATTCCCAAGGAAGCCTCTTTCTTTGGCTCCTATTTGGGGATGATGATAAGATTCATTTTCTTAGTTTTCCCTCCAAAAAACTCCTTTCATCTTGAGCTACCTTTAATGAGAGTGTCCAGTCCACCCAACAAAAAGAAGCAGGGAATTCAAACCAAGGACTCTACCTTAATAAGTTCTATTTATCTTTTTATTTGTGGAGACATTTGCTTATCCATGAGAAAATTAATAACTATGCATACCATTATCTAGTGATAATAATATTCTCTGGAAGAAATAGAGGTGAAATATTCTACTCCTACTCTGCTCTGTGAAGTTTACACATTCAGTTAGAGCTGCTTCTCTATGTAAATATACAATGGAGTGTAAAAGATTAACATCACTGAAAGGAATGTACCTAAGAACATAGGGACTTTTTGAATACATTCTTAAGAATGTTAGATGGAAACAATATGAAATTAACAAAGTGACTAAAAATGTTTTTTGATCATACAGTATAGAAGAGAGATTCTCCTAGATCAGTATATGAATGATACTGATCTATGAAAGAAAAATGGAACGTGAAAAGTAAGAACAATATAGTAAGTTTTCCATAAAAGATTTGTTTATTTTTGGTATGAAATTGTCTTTTGTTTTATAAAAAAGTGTTGACAATAAATAGGCATAGTCATTTTTATAATATAGGAATTTGGCAAAATAAAAAATTGTCAACCCTATGATAGTTTTCAATTTTTTTTTTTTTTTTTTTTTTTTTTTTGTTGAGACAGAGTCTCACTTTGTTGCCCAGGCTAGAGTGAGTGCCGTGGCGTCAGCTTAGCTCACAGCAACCTCAGACTCCTCGGCTTAAGCGATCCTACTGCCTCAGCCTCCCGAGCAGCTGGGACTACAGGCATGCGCCACTATGCCCGGCTAATTTTTTTCTATATAGATTTTTAGTTGTCCATATAATGTCGTTCTATTTTTAGTAGAGACGGGGTCTCGCTCAGGCTGGTCTCGAACTCCTGACCTTGAGCGATCCACCCGCCTCGGCCTCCCAGAGTGCTAGGATTACAGGCGTGAGCCACCGCGCCCGGCCTAGTTTTCAATTTTTATATTTGCTTATTAAAGTATTTTCTTATAGGTAAAATTCCAAACTACGAGTGTCAAAGATGATCATTATGGCCAGGCTGATGGGACACTTTTGAGATTAGAAAGCAAAATATGGATGACAGGGGAAAAATGGCTTCCATTGGATTTATTCTTTGGGAACAATTTTTAAAAAATAGTTAAGAAGGGGAAAGGAGATTCGAAAAGTTAGAGGCTTCAAGAACTTTTAAATTTCAAAACTTTGTTTTTTTCAGTACACCCAGATTTTGGGCTATGCATTTATAACGAGTTATGTGATTTTTTGAAGTTTTCTTATGGTTAATTGTATTTATATTTCTCTATTTTCTGTGTGAATAAATAACGAGTGACTGATAAGACAGCACCCATAAAGTAAACTTCTAGAGCCATTTTCATTAAAAAGACAGAGCTAATCTTACCACAGAATCTCATTGGCAGAATAGGGAAATATTGGAACTCACCACAATAAAGTAAATATTTCAACAAGATAAATATTCATTTAAGAATGAAAACTGCTGAACCATGGCAAGTGGAAGCCACTAAACATTTTGATATGTGTTTTATCCAGGTTCTAGCCAAACCACCCAATTGTCCTGTCAGGTTATGGGCATTAAATAGAAACTAAGAGAGGAGACAGGTCCCAGAGGGCAGAGAACAGGAACAGGTTTAAATTTCAAAAGTAGCCCTGTAAACTTTGCAGTTGTTTCCTGATGCAAAAGTCACTTTTTCCCAGTGTAAAAAGACACTTTTCCAACTGTTTTAAGAGTTCGTGGGTTGCAATTATTTTCAGGTTGCATGCTTTTTGTTTTGCTATTTGTCCATTCTTGCTTTCTTAACAGTTTTGAAAAGCATCCCTTGGCATGCCAACTTCTCCTTTCCTTCAGTATATCTCTCGTCTGACATTTCAGTTCACACTTCTTGTAACAGACACAATGAAGGACATGTCTACTTTCATTGCAATGATTCTCACAACATTATCATTATTGAGATACAAGGAACTATAAATGAGGAAATGACTCAAAATTGTACTGGAAAGGCTGACAGTTATAGTCTTTGAAATAGATGCTTAACATATAAAAGTCAAGTCTGACTTTATTCTCAATACAGCTTAATAATTCAGATCGGACTAAATCTGAAATTGAAATAATTCAATCAGAGTAGACTTAAAATTTATCTCCTACTGTCCTTAAAGCAGGAGAATTTTACACAAATGATAGTAAATCTGATTGGGTAAAAGAGGAAAAACAGAAAAATAATGTTTAACCTTCAGAAAAAACAAGTATAAAGAACTAAAAGTGTTTGCATAGAAGTGAATGCCAGAGCTTCTTCCCTCTCCTTTTAAATAAATGGGAAAAATATCTTGTTTATTCATTATTTAAGATGACTTGCTGTTAGTAAAACTGAATTTTTTTTAGATATTCTCTAATTTGATTGTTAACAAATCAGGTTAACATTTACCTTCATTAGTCCAAAATAATGAAGTTTTACTATATAAAATCATTTAATCATCAAAGGAAGTAATGAATCTATGTTGCTTTGGCTCACAAAACATTCCATGCTCACTTATGGAACTTCGCATATTTAAAGCTTAAAATATATATATTTTTAAACATCTATGATGTTTAAAACCCTCAGGAAAATCGTCATATTTTGGTTGAGTAATTTTACAGTATACCTGACTTTAGCAAGGTTGGAACGTTAAATACAGATCAAGTAGAGTCTTTTCTCATTTTAAAGTGTTATATGTAAGAACCTCTCCTTTCCTGAATATCTTTCTATTAAAAAATTTTGAGGCCGGGCGCGGTGGCTCACGCCTGTAATCCTAGCACTCTGGGAGGCCGAGGTGGGCGGATCCGTTTGAGCTCAGGAGTTCGAGACCAGCCTGAGCAAGAGCGAGACCCCATCTCTACTAAAAATAGAAAGAAATTATATGGACAGCTAAAAATATATATAGAAAAAATTAGCCGGGCATGGTGGTGCATGCCTGTAGTCCCAGCTACTCAGGAGGCTGAGACAGGAGGATCGCTTGAGCTCAGGAGTTTGAGGTTGCTGTGAGCTATGCTGACGCCATGGCACTCACTCTATCCTGGGCAACAGAGTGAGACTCTGTCTCAAAAAAAAAAAATTTTGAGCCATGACTATTTGATCAGTCTATTACAAAAAAAAATAGAGGAGTTAATGAAGTCAACTTATGTCCCACAGGAAAGCTAAGAGAGGAAATGAACCAGTTCACTGTCCTGCTAATTATATTGATAAAAGAATGGGGAAAACCCCTTCTTAATCTCTCTTTCTCTCCCCCACCCAAGGAAAGGCAGAACATTTATTAAGATTATTTAAAATGTTATTTTAAAATGTTATTTTATTTAAAGTTATATTAAATAACCTTTAGAAGAGACCCACTAAGGTGAAAAAAGAACATTTTATAAACTGGAAATGTTTAGCTTTAGGAAAGACACTTAAAATTAGGTATGGAATGGTGGCCATTTTACTAGGGAAGGTGTGTTATAAACTTGGATGTTTCTTTTTAGTTATAGTGTCTAGAAAATAAGCATGGACAATGAGAGTCATAGAAGAAGGATTTTCATATTGGTCATTGAGGCAGCATTTGAGCCCTGCCGCTGTCTTTTGTCGTGTCTGAAAGGAAAGAAAAGTCATAACTCTGGTCTGCTTTCTGATCAGGTACAAGCACCATTGGAACAGGAACCAGATGGCCAATATAAGCAAGTATTACATTTGACCCTGCACTTGAGTTTCCTTTAGGAAACGATTTCTCTAGTTAGTTTAACAGTACATGCAATTAGTAAAGGGACAATCTGGTGGAGAGTTAACTTATATGCTGCAAAGGCATGGCCCTGCCTTTCAAAAACAAAAGCTAAAAGAGTGAATAACAAAGAGAAAGTTTTGTTTCAGGTGTCCAGGACAGGTAGACTTGTTACAAGGAGTATTTAAAGTTTACCTTACTATCAAATTTAACAAGGACAATTAAGATCATAGCAAATAGATGAAAAGCACTGAGATGGTTTATGTGTAGTAAACTTTCTGAATGTCCATACACACATATATATATATATGTATATATCTATGTATCCAGCTTACAAATATAATAGAAATTATGGCTCTAAAAGCTTGGAGAATTAATAGGGATTTCATTGTTGTTGTGAGAAGACAATGAAGAGTGAATTAGTTTATGGGGGAGGACCAAGAGGGGGTACCAGGATATTGATTCTCAGTTGTTTCTGATTCTATCTGTTCACCAAATTATGTGTCCTACCTCCCCACAATCCCATATGGTATAGAGTTTTTCTGGGAAGCAGTTGCCTAGCAGGGTATACATTTCCAGGCTCCACTGGTAGGGCCATGAGCATGAAAGTAGAGTATTGCATGGATAAGCCTTTTCCACTCTCTCTCCTTTGTCTCTGGCCTGATGCAGATAAATATGACAACCTTGGAAGCCTCCTGTGGCAGACAGAGGAGCTAAAAGTGGGAAAAGTCTTGGAGGAAAGCCACGTGCTGATGAAGAACAGGCTTTTGGACTTTATATATGTAATAAATTAACTTCTTTGGAAGAATAGCTAGTTCTACCCTAATCAATATCTGCAACAATTTTTACTTGAGTCAGAGTTGGCTTGATTCTGGATTGAAGGTGAACATTCAAAATAAATTGCCCCTAAAATCAAAGAACATTCTGCTATCAGAATCTTTGCAAGAATGACATTTCTTGCTAGCTATGGTCCTTGTTTCTATTTCTCCGAAGTTAAAACCACCCATCACTAACTATACTTCATGTTTCACACAAAAAAGTAGGAGTTTTGGGCTGTTAAAATGTCAAAAAAATTGTTTATATTTTTACTAATAGCAATGTCTTGTGCAGAGAATGCTGATGTTCACGGGGCCTTGTTAACACTTCTTTATTTTTGATGCTTTAACTTGTTTGTTTTCTATGACTATACTATGTCATTGGATTCTCTTGCTCTCATGATCCTATAATAAAATTGTGAAAACAAACAAAAAATTACTACTGGATACTAATAGCACATGACATTAGGCATGTCAGAGTATCAGATCATTAATGATATAAAAGTTTTTTCTTATCCAACTTGTGCTTTCCATTAGCATGTTGTTTTATTTTCACAAAGACCGTGATGGGAACAATCTGGTTCTAGACTAGAGACTTACTGCACATCCTGTGGAATAACAACACTTTAATGGCCTATTATGGGAATAGAAATTTCTGGATTAGATGATGAATATTGGCTCTATCATGCATTTCTAATTTAAACCAATAGGTCTCACTCTTGAATGAAGTTTCAAAGTACATAAATCAATTCCATTTGATAACAACTCATGCCCTAATCATCTTTCCTTCCTTCCTGGCAATATGTCCTCTTTACTTTCAGTGCAGTCATTTCCCTTTCTGCTCATCTCTGATGAACCACAACCCTAGTACATCAATAGCCCACAGCAGCTGCCCCTACCCCATGTTTTAAAATCACTATACTTTCCTTCTCCCTCTTCCTAAATGGTCTTTCCCATAAAATGTGTATTAATATTATCTAACAGCCAGATTTTGGTAGGGAATGATGTGATATGAGAGTTGGAATGGTACAGTTGTTCAGAATCGGCGATCTGAAAACAGATTTCCCCTTATTAGCTGGATAATATTAGGGTCCATTTCTGAACCTCAATTTATTAATCCATAAAATGAGGATATTAATACCTAAATCACAGAGAAAATATTTACCAAGGTGACTAAGAATAGTGACTCTCAATAAATGGTAGCTATTGTTATCATTTACAGGAAGCTTTGTACTGTAGAAGATGAGTCTATTCAAAGCCCAGATGAAATCTTTCTTGGTTAATGTTGTAGGAGGGAAGGCAGTATGATAAAGGAGAAGTAAAGAATCTTAATTACAATTGGAGAAATTTTACTAGGCAAGAGGATGGAAAGAAGGGAAGTAGGGCACAAAAATGATAACAAATCATGTATTTAAAGTCTGAAGGAGCCTTCCTGGCTATAGGTGTTTTATAGTACTGCCTCTCAAATGTCATCACTACCTAATTGAGAAAACTGGACAATCTGCCTAGGACACTCCCCGATCCTCCTTGAGCAGGTTAATATCTATGCACACCTCAGCATTTAGCTTAAAGTCATTTCTTCCAGCAGGTTTTCAGCAGCCTCGTAAAACCAGGTTAGGTACTCCTCCTACGTCCTGCATGGCATCTTCTTCTTCATGCAGTTGTAGCACAAATGACACTCTATTGCAATTCTTCATACTAGTTTCATACACTGGACTGTAAGGTCTTTGAGAACAAGAGACTCGTTTATTTCAACATTGTATTTTTCATGCCTGTTGTAGTTCTTAGGTCACAGGAGACACTTAAAATATTATTAAATGGATGAAAAATTAATTAAAATCTCCTAAGTGAGATATTGGGAAAAATAAACCACTGGGGGAGAAATGTAAAAAAGAATAGGTTAAAATAAAAAGTAAAAGTAAATTTAAAATATATTGGCTCAGAGATGTGAAGACTATGAGGGAATGTGATCCCTGTCTTAAAAATGTGGAAGGCTACAAATTCATTGCCTTATATTTAGTCAATTATCAAATGGTAGCCAACTTCTTCTGATAGATTCTAAGGATGCAAGGGTAGAGAAAGAAGGTTTCTGACCTCACAGAGGTCAAAACATAGTGGAGGAAATACAGATGTTAACAAATAATGGCAGTACGATGTGACTAGTGCCACGCAGTGCAGAGGATGTTCACCTAACTCAAGGGAAACGGATTCCAGAAAGTCTTCTCAGACAGCCTAACGCCTGAGTTAAGTCTGGAAGGTGTCCACAAAGGGAAATAGAGAAATAGACAGAGATGATCTCTGGTAAACATATTCCATTTTTATCATGGGTCTGCGAGTCTAACATAAACTGACTACATACTGAGGAGGAATGTATTGGCTCACAGAACTGAAGTCTGGTGGAGACTTCAGGAATGGTTAAGTTAGGAGGCTCAAAAATTGTCTTCAGACATCTCTCTCTTTTTCTCTCTTTCTCTCTCTTACTCTCCTGGCTTTGCTTTTCTGTTTGTTGAACTTTTTATTTAGATTTTTACTCATGGAGGCTTGACACCCACCAGTAGTTGCAGATTACCTCTCCCAGATTGCCATCTAATAGAAATTTCTAGTAGAATGAGAAACATCTGCCTTCCTAATAGCTCCAGTAAACCTAGAGAATCAAGTTGCATTGGTCTGGCTCACTATACACTCATTTCTTAACAAGTTAGTGTGGCCAGAGAGGTAAACTGCCCTGTTGGGATGTCTTCAATACTTTGTCCACCTCTGGAATCTAAAATAAAGTCAAACCCATAAATTCACATGCCCTAAAAGTAAGGGAGTTGTATCAATGGCAAAATTGGGGGAGGAGCTAATACTAAAAGAAGGCAGGGATGGACATCAGACAGGCAAGAGCTACACATGTTCACTTTTCATGCACACACACACACACACATGCACACATGTGCACACATGCCCGAGCACACACACTAGTGGACCTTAGACAACATTTCTTCTACATATCTCCTGCGACAATCTTATATTAAATACTTTATTATTGCTCTTGTTCACATATCCTCATGTATTATACACACACTTGCACATACAACACACACATATACAGCAAATCACACATAAGACAGCATGATAAAAATTAGCAATAACAACAAAAAGAGATATTCATAGGTGTATAACACCCTAAATATGATTATTCTTTTTGGTGGAATCTATACTAGCCAAAGTTCTGTGTGCTTTGATTATTCACTGTCTACACTGCCTGCTCCCTCATGCATGGTCTACAATAATCATTGGCAAGCATGATATGGACAGGGTTTACACTCCGCTTGGCTGTGAGCATTCCTTAGATAGGGATTACTGCATTTTTTTTAACCTAGGAAAGGCCTTAAAGACCCTATTGTTTAGCCTCTTATTTTGTAAATAAAGAATTAAGTCCAGAGAAATTCAATACCTTAGAAAATTTACAGATTTGATGATAATTCAGATAAAACACCAAATGGCACTTCTTAAACAGAAAGATAATTCTGTACCAGGCCACCTCCCAAACCACTTTCTGCACATGACGACCAGAGAAAAGGGGAGAAGAACCAGGTGCCTCCCTTTCTGCCAGTATGAAAACCCTACATTATAAAACACCTAAAACTGGTGTATGCCACATCAAAAATTAATTTTCATGACTTTAAGGCAAAAGGAGACTTTATATTCTAGTTAGATTCTAAGTTAGAGAAGGTTATGGTCATTCTAGACATTCTAATGAGAAGCAATTTGTGGGGAAACTTGACCATGTTGCAAGACAAGGACCAGTGCCTAATTTTGTCCCTGAAAATTCTTGAAGAAATGTGGCAAGGTTTTTATATGATGTATTTATACCTCTGCCTTAAATACCCAAAGAAATGGGTGAATAATTCAGATGGAACATTTAGCCTCTACGTTTCAAAATCTAACCAGGATATTTCATGTGACTTACTCAGATAAGGATCTACATAGAACTGTTATTGTCCCTGTGTTTTTTGTTATGTGAGAGAAGATGCAGCAAGATAATTCACATTAATTTACATTTTTTCCAACATAAAGAGGGAAAATACAGGGAAACGAGTAAAAAATATTACTGTATTTTGGTTTACACATTAGGAAATCAGGAGAAGGTATTTCCTGAGAAAGAATATCAGTAAAAGAAATCAAAATGATTAAACTACATAGATATGTTATTGCTTTGTCAATGTATACACATGAAAGCTTTTCTGTTTAACGTGTTATGCTACCAATAATATTTACTATGAAAAATTTAGTAATGCATATTATTTTTCTCCTTGACATATTTTTGAGATCTAGACACTATCAGCAAAAATATCAGCTAGATATCCCTTACAGAAAATAATTCTAAAAACAGAAGGCAATCTTAGATTTGTTTTATTTCTTGTGAGAGCCTCTAATTCCTGAATCTTTGGGTTATAGTGTATCCTACTAATATTTCTCCCCCTTTCTAGAAGTTGTTTTAATGTTCACAATTGACATGGATGGTAGATGTACCTTGATAAGATAAACAATGTTATATTTTTATTTTGAGAATTATTTCACCTTTGTCCAGGAATGAACCATATTTCTTTGCTATATGGCTTTAAGACATCCTAATTCCTGTTTTCTTTGACTTGAGTTTGCCCACAATATCAAAAAAAAAAACAAAATCCCTATAGGCATTCACAGCTATATTTTACCCTAATTACAGAATTCTTCAGCAGTATACTCTGAAACTTTAACTTTCTCAGATGGATGTTTTGGGGGTAGATTAAGGTGACAGCTACAACACTGGGTAGGACTTTGAAGTGTTTAAAAATTCCTCCCTGCAAGATAAGCCTGAAACTGAATTTCAGCCAAGAGTCTGTAATTGCCTGAAAGTGTGATGTTTTCCACTTGTTTCTTCTAAGTTTCTTCCATTTTATCCACAGAGGCAGCATTTCCTACTCTAAGCCTCATCTTTTCCACATTTCCCTACCATAAAGAGATTTTAGAGGGCTTGTCTCAGAGAAGGGTGACATGGTATGATTGTGGGCCAGCCAGCCAATCAGTATTTAATTACCTATTAGATGCATTTATAGTACTTTTAGACAAATATGACTGCTACAGGTTGGCTATCCCTAGACAAGATGAACCCCTATGAAACTGTTAGGAAACAATACAATCTTTTTGTTTTTAAAAGCCAAACTGGAAGAAATGAAACAAGAAGAAAAAAAATGGCAATAGTATTGAAAAATCAGTTGAGGGTCATCTATAGTTTGTAACAATGGTTTTTAAAATAGCTTTATTGAGGTATGTTTCACATAGTATAAAAATCACCCATTTTAAGGGCATAATTTTTGTAAATTTACTGAGTGGTACAACCATCACCACATTTTCCTTGCTCCCAAGAAAATCTCTTGTGCCTATTTATAGTTAATCCTCTTCCCACTTTCAGGTAACCACTAACCTACTTTCTGTAGCCATAAACTTTCTTTTTCTGGGCATGTCTCATAAATGGAATCATACAATATATGGCTTCTTATGTCTAGCTTTTTTTACTGATTAAAGTTGTTGAGGATCATTCATGATGTAGAATGTGTCATTACTGATTTCTTCTTATTGCTGAATAGTATTCTATTGTATGGAATGATTTTAAATGGCAATGATTATAACAGAGTTTTTCATATTGCCCTTAAAAGATGTGGGTTGGTGAGGGACTTAAACCTTGTTTCCAAAATAATCAGTCAACACAAGGGGTAATCTGACTAAGTAGAGCTTGAAAATCATTGACCTAAGGGACATTCCACAGTACAGTTTTGCAATAATTCAACAAATATTTACTGAAGTGCTATCATGTGCCAAGTACTGTGCTGCCCACTGAGAAGATAGCAGGCTTAAGAGAGCCATAGTCTCTGCTTATGTCCCCCTCGTTATGGTCTTTTAGGGACGATGGGCTTTAAACAAATAATTAAATTTTAAAAAGTAGGTTAAAATTGAAATGAGTGCTACTACAAGAAAAAGTGCACACCATAAAAATGAGCAACAGGCACCCAGCCTAGTCAGAGACTCAGGGAGGATTTCCCTGCAGGAGTTGTATTTAAGCTGAAATATGAAGGACTAAATATTTGGACAGATTTACTAAAAATAAGGAAGAGAGTGTTCTGCTCGAAGAACAGACTTGGGCAGGACTGATGCCTCCAGGGAGGTGCCAGGACGGCAGGGTGGCAGAAGCGGCGTTGGAGTCAGCGGGATGTGCATGATGCAGCGGGGACTGGGAGGTGGTGGGTGCCAGGGAGAGCAGGGTTTCATGGCAATGGTAAGGATTTGGGATTTGTCTTGGGGGCAAAGGATAACATTGAAGTGTGTGAAGCATGAGCGTGATATGATTGCTTTTGTATTTTCTAAAAAAAATTACTTTGGCTGTTTGTATGGAGAATGAATATTTGAACAATCTCTATATTGTAACAAACTTGTAGGATGAGCTCATTTTTAAGGGGGTCAGCATGTAATTTGTTCTATGATAACGAATGTGTCCCCATTCCCTAGAACTGTACCTGCTATACCACATAATGGAGCTCTTACAGGCATTTATGCAAAAGAATTGAAATCAGGAACTCAAAGAGATATTAGCACTCCAATGTTTATTGCAGCAATATTCATAATAGACAACATGTAGAAACAACCTAAAGGTTCATCAGTGGATGAATGGATTAAAAATATGTGGTATATAAATACAGTGGAATATTATTCGGCCTCAAAAAATAAGAACATCTTACTATATGAACAACATGGATGAAACTTGAGGACATTATGCTCAGTGAAATAAGCCAAATATTGCATGATTCCACTTATATGAGGTATCTGAAATAGTCAAACTTACAGAAGCAGAGAGCAGAATGTAGTCACCAGGAGTGTTGGGGAAAATGAGAGAGTTGGATTTAAAGTTTCAGTTATGCAAAATGAATACATTCTAGGCCGGGCGCGGTGGCTCACGCCTGTAATCCTAGCACTCTGGGAGGCCGAGGCCGGTGGATTGCTCAAGGTCAGGAGTTTGAGACCAGCCTGAGCAAGAGCTGAGATCCCGTCTCTACTAAAAATAGAAAGAAATTATCTGGCCAACTAAAATATATATTGAAAAAATTAGCCGGGCATGGTGGCACATGCCTGTAGTCCTAGCTACTTGGGAGGCTGAGGTGGTAGGATCGCTTAAGCCCAGGAGTTTGAGGTTGCTGTGAGCTAGGCTGACGCCATAGCACTCACTCTAGCCTGGGCAACAAAGCGAGACTCTGTCTCAAAAAAAAAAAAAAAAAAGAATACATTCTAAAGATCTGCTGTACAACATTGTGCCTATGGTCAATAGTACTATAGGGTACACTTAAAAATGTGTTAAAAGAGTAATCTCATGTTAAATGATCTTACCACATTAATAGCTATTGGACAAATGAATAAATAATAAAAGGCAAAATCCCTGAATTTAAGAATAGCTTACTTTTCTCATAAATTAGAAAGGATCTCTTGGTTACCACATAGTGAAGTAATTTTTGGTCATTTGCTTGATAATATAATTTATTGAGTAGGAAAGAAATGGGCGAAGTGAGAGCTAGCATGTCAAGAATAATGAATAACTCGGAGTCTGGGCAGGGAATGCATCCCTCTTCCACTACGGCAAGAGAAATCTGAGAACTGAGGTAACTCACTGTAGAACTACCTAACTTGGATAATGCTAACTTTTGTTCAATTAGAAATCCAAGCCCATTCTAACCACAAAACCAAACAAACTGTTGATTATTTGAGGAAGAGTACATAAAATCCAATAGACATTTCCTAGTGTCAAAATGATTCTGGGCTTCCCACATTTGCTACTGGTAAATCGTTATGGAGGAATGTTACTACATCACGGCTGCTCAATGTCTGCTGAATGATTGTCTTCTTTCATCAATCTTCAGATTTAGTTTTTCCATCTTCAAACCTCTGCAAAATGAAAAAATGTTTCCCTCTGTTCTGGACTATCTGGTTGTTAGAAAAAAATTCTGATATCCACTGCTGACATGTTTACCACAAACACTAGTTCAGCTGTCTTTCCCCATGAAAAACACAATCACCCTTCTCAAAGCAAAGAACTAACATATTGGAACAGCACACCTAAGATGACCTTTATTATTAGTGACAGGTATTTTTAGTTTTAATTCTTCAGAAGTCTATTTTTGAGATATCCATGAACTATTTTAGAATTTATTGTGTAAGAAATATTGGCTAACTACTTGTTTCCATTTATCAAAAAATTGGAATGGGTTTATACCAGGCATGAAATGTCCCTTTGGCTTTTTACTAATGGATTAATAGTGCTAATATAACATTCGGGGCAAACAAAGAAAACGTGGCATGATGTTTATTAGACTCACTTCTAAGAACCTGTTAAAAATAAATGGAATCACTTAATGGTTGAATGTGCTTGTTTACATTTCAAAGCTGATTAACTTAAATTTAATCTTTGTTTTCTTTCATTAGATGCTGTGGAAGTTCTCTGTCATTACTTTAATTAGATGCATTAATAAGGTTTTAAGACACCTCTGCACAGAACTATGTGCAAATTCAAGAGGATGAACCTGAATCTGGTGAGGTAAAAGTCTGATTTCAAATCTCTTCACAGAAAGCCAGTTACTATTTTTTTTTAATCTTTTAAAAATATTCTTTTTAATGCATGTATGTGAGTGTTTAGAATCAGTAAGAAATCCTAATCCATTTCAGTTCCCATCTGGATCTCTAGAATGTACCAAAGCTCCTAGGAAGAACTCGAGATCCTTATCTGCATTTCATATAATGAACCTAAACACTGTGGTGCTGAGAATAAAGACAAAAATTTAAACAAGCATGGATTTGCTCCTACAAGAGAGAAAGAACGCTGCATACATACCCATAATGCAAATTCCATTTTAAGTAGATCTTCCTTTCTTAGTTGTCTTAAAGGAACATAAAAGAGAACGTGAAGTTCATTTTGGAATCAGCTGTCTCTCTAGTACTAGATGAGTACCTAGAAGCTCTGAGATTGTGAGCTGCGATTGACCCATTTTAGATTCGGAGGGGTGGTGGATTTTTTTAGAATATAATTTAAGATAGGTATAAACACTTTACACAGCTACATTTCCTATCTCAATTGCATTATATTTAACCAATCAATAATGAAAGAATTCATTATATTTACATATAGAAATAATAGAGATGTGGAAAGCATTTCAGTATTCAGTGTTTTAAGGTTTATCTTGAGGCTTGAAGTTTCTAACTTTCCTTTTATTGGTGACAATTTTATATGCATTGATGTAATTTTCTTTTATTTGAGAATTACCTTTTTCTTACACACCTGCATAACAGAGCTTGAACACATACACTAAGATTTATAAATATGTAATTGGTAGCATATATCAGCATGAACTATAGAATTCTTTCTTGAGACACATTATATAATAAATGACTTCTATTAAAATGGTCTAATTACTTTTAAGTATTTAACCAGCATTAACAGAGAGATTCAAAACCCAGCCTAGCTAGACTGCATATTAGCTTATAATGACCTAGGAGTAATCAGCTTTCCCAGATGGCTTCACAAGGAAGAGAGAAAATAAAAATAAAGCAGTTTTAAAACCAGGTAACTAATTATACACAGATTATTTGTAAACAGCTTCTCTCCTTTGAACAAAAGAAATAAGCTTAGCTGAACTAAACTGAATCTCTCATTGCCAAACCCACAACAGAACCATTTTCCTAGAAGAATAGTCCTGTATTATGGATATAGTGATGAGTAAGATGCCAAGCTAGGCAGTGATCAAAAACAAACTGATATTTGCTCTAGCTAATTTGAATGGCTGGGCTTTGGGGGCAGCTGGGATGATGAAGTTTGTATGTGTTTTTTTTAAACTTTGAACAGAGGCCTTTGTTTGAGTTCTGAGCGAGATGCTGGTTTGCAAACGACTGCATTCTTCCCCACCTCCTTTCTAGCAGCTCCAACTTTCCAAGGAGTCTTTGCTTCTGTCATTCTTTTCTACTTGTAAACAATAGGTTCTTGGAACTCTTAAGGGTTCTTGCGGTCCATAATGGATGAAATTGGACAAATTAAAAATTTTATTCCATGTTTCATGGCTTCCTTGGTAATGGTCTCAAAGTTTCAAAATTATTTTTGAAGTAAAGTCAGACCCATGTTGGCCTTGAAACAAATGCTATATTCTCTGAGTCAGTTTTGTTTCTCATTATCATCGCATTAATTGAACTTCAGTCTTAGTCAGTAGTGGCCATTGTATGTCACATATTGAGTTTAGTGCTTGACTCTGGCTCTAATTTATTCATCACAATACCCCTATTGTCCTCATTTTAGAGATAAGAAGACTCAGACTTACAGAGGTTAAGCACTTATCCAAGTTAAACAGCTAGAAGGCAGGAATGGATCCATCTCCGCCGACTCCTGTGCTGTGTGCTTCGAATCATTATGCTGTAGAACAGAAAACATTGTTATGATCTTCACTTCTTGTATGAATAAAAAGTTGTTTGCCCCAGATAACAATGATTCGGAATACAATAGGGGGTAATTATATGAAGGCCAAAATGCAGGCGGCCATACCAAGGGGTTAAACCTGTTCTCTGTCTATTGTATCCAGGACCTGTCCTATAATCAACATCATGTTTATCTTCCTCAACTATTTGGTTCTTGAGGTTGCTTTGCAATGATTATGGCTTTATTTGTCCTTATTTTCGTTCACAAGTAATGTCTTTTACAGTTAATGGGTGAAAAAATATAGTTAGAATGAATAATATTTGATAACACAACAAACAGACTATAATCAACAATAAGTAGGGTATACTTTAAAATAACTAAAAGAGTGGAATTGGAATGTTCCTAACACACAGAAATGATAAATGCCTGAGGTGATTGATACCCCAATTATCCTGATTTGACTCATTCACATTGTGTGCCTGTATCAAAACATCACAGGTGCCCTATAAAGATACACAGCTATTATGTACCCATAATAATTGAAAATACAATATAAAATGCCTTTTTACTCTAAATTCCTTCCAAAGGAAAACTTTTGCAAACGTTGCCAGAGGTTATGTTTTACATACAAGTGAAGTACAGTAGAGTACATTATGATGGTTTAGAAAAATAGAAGACTTTTAGGCAAGAATGCCTGATTTTGCATTCTAGTTTGTTTATATCAACTATTTTTGTGACACTGGACAATGTATTTAACGAGGACTCAGTTTACTCAGTGTGGAAAATTAAATGAGATGATGTGTGTAGCCTTATCAGGCGTGGAGAGGTTTATTTTCTTTCATCAACCCTCTTTTTCTCCTTTGTTCTTCTCTCACACTATTCTTTGCTTTTTACTTTTTCCTTCTCTCTTATCTGCTCCATTCTTTCTTTTTTTAAAATTTTACTTTACATCTTTGGTTTGATATGTGGGAAGGTAGAAAAAGTGGTTTCTGAATTCTCTAGAAGTAATTCTATTTTGCTACTGTTCAGTTACCTACTTACGATGGTTTCATATCATAACCTGTCTCGAAATTTTCATCTCCACAAGTTTTGCAGGTAATAGATATGTGAGCAACAGCCACTAAGGCGAATCTGTTGAAAACATTTCAGGGTAAATATTGAACTTTGTTGCTTATTTTGTCATTTTTTGCCAATAAAATTGCTCGATAGCAATTTTCACCTCATATGTGACTTTTGTATGATGATAATAGTGAGGACAATAAATTTTGTCAAAATGTTCTATTTCTTCAACAATTTTCTGGAGGCATTCATTAACTTTTTGTTTCAACTTTACTGTTTGATATTACCAATGTCATATATCTTTTAACATATATGTTAAATTTTGGAAACACCTCTGAGTTTTTCTTTTTTAAATATATAAACAGTAAGATTTGGAAGAACTTTTTCATAGACCACTAGCTTCTGGTTCCAGCCAATTGTTTTCATTCAGGACTATGTCAACAAATATTTTAATAAAACCCTTAAATGCACATTTTCTGTAAAATTTCTGTACTATTTTTTTCTTGGCTTTTAAATGTTGGTAATGATTAGCTGTTTAAGAAACACTATGTGTAGAAACAAGATTTCTCTATTGGTATACACAAAGGAAAATGAAGATGCCATATTTTTAGTTAATATTCATCTTGTTCTTGTCATTTAGGGCTTATAGTAATGTTATTTTTTCATACCTTGATATTAACATTTTGTAAATGGTACTGCTTTGCACCAATATATAATTTATAATTCTCACATTGTCATTTTATACATTTATAATGTTCATATTTTGATGCCAAAATAGAAATGTGGCAGGAACATAGAGAGGTAAAGTACTGTTTAAGTTGGGGTATGGCCAGTGTATTCACCCCACTGGATGGGTTACAGCTGGAGAAGGCCAGCGTGAAGCCCTGGAAAGCATGGGGCAAGAACTGGAGCCCTATCTGCTGTATCTAAGAACAGTGCTAGAATTGCATAAACTATTTCTGAAATCATATTCTTAGCAAGTCAAGAATAAAAGGAATTTCCTTAATGTGATAAAGGATGAATTATTGAAAACTTCTCCCTAAGATTAGGAACTAGGTAAGGATATTTTCTATCACCTTTTCTCCCAAACACTGTCTAACTGAATTTCAAGTGGGAGGCTCATTCAATTTCTGTTTCCTCATTCTCATCCAGTTTATCTCCTGTTTTATTCTGAGACTCCTAAAGGAACATATTGGCTAATGACTCTGTAGCTTGGGGGTTTCACAAAAGCCTTCATTGGAAAAAGCCTTCCTCAACCCAAAAGACAAAAATGAAAACCATAACAATCTTTAGAACTACTGCCATGATTGCCCTTAGTATAATGAGTGTCTTTCCTTTTTGGGACTAATTTATCTAGTTGTTTTAGTTTCCATTGTCTGAATCTTCTGTTTTTCTACATTCTTCTTAAATTTTAGTAATCCAGTGCCTGATTAAGGTACCAAATAAATCTACAAACAAACAATATTCAAAAACTGTATTTTGTATTTTAAAGCAACCTTTAAAATAATAATGTGTACTTACTAATATTACCTTGTAGTCCACTGAAGTTCTCATCTATTTCATGGGGCGGGGGCTTTGATAAAGGATGAAGAATATGTAAATGACAAATGAAATGTCTTCATTCCCTGCAATACTTGTTACTGCTGCATAACAAATTACCAAAAATGGAGTGGCTAAAAACAACAAATGTTTATTAGCTCATAGTTTCTGTGGGTCAGGAATTCAGAAGCAGCTTAGTTGGGTGGTTCTTGTGAGATTACAGTCAGGGTGTTATCCTGGGCTGTGGTCATCTAAAGACTCGAATAGAGCTAAAGGACTTGCTTCCAAGCTCACTCACGTGGCTGCTGGCAGGAGATCTCAGTTCCTCATAATTGTTGGTTGGAGGCCTCTCTTGAAGACATAGCAGCTGACTTCCCCAGAGTAAGTGATCCAAGAAAGAGAGTAAAAGAGGAAGCAAGCAGGAAGCCACAGTGCCAGTTATGATCTACTCTTAGAAGTGACATGCCGTCATTGTTGCTGTTCTCTATTGGTCACACATACTCACTCTGGTATGATGTGGAAGAAGACTACACAACAGGATAAATGCCAGGGGACCATCTTGAAGGCTGGCTGCTGCACCTGACAAAGGGAATTCCTTTCATATTTCATCTTAAATGCTCATTTCATCTTGAAAATTGCTGGCGAAATCAACTAAAATAGATGAACTCAAAAAATCTGTAACAATTTATGTCACGGTCAGCTAGCCATTTTCATAAATTTTTAACAGTGATTTTTCCAATTGGCAAAATAAGGCCATGATTTAATTTAATTTAAATGTATATCTAGGTGTACCTAGCCAATTTTTCAAAGTATTTTTTCTTTTGAACATGGAGGGATTTGATATTAGATTCCAAGTCATATTTTGCATTGACATTGAAAAAGAAAGGGTTGAAAGTTTTTTATTCTTTCAGAATAAGTGAAATCTGTAGTGGATGGTGTGCAAGATTTTGTCACTTTGCAATCCAAAGAAACCAAATGAAACTCTGGCTTATTTTGAGTGAATTAACTCAAACTGAGCCTAGAGCCCAGCTACTGACTCGGCCATAATTAAGTGCTAATCACATGGGTGTGCTGTTTTGTGAGGCAGTAAACCAGTTTCCTGAGTGGATAAACAAGGAGGTTGAAAGCCAAGGATCTTAACCTATCAAGGAACTGCAATTTTCTTGTAGAAAAAGAGCAGACCTACCTGTTTTGGCTATTAAAGAGTGAAAATTCCTAAAAAGTGAAAGAAAGGGTCATTTTAAAAATTGGCTAAGGGGAAGTGCTGTATGTAGAAAAGTGTTTCATAGGTTCATAGTCTCTATGTTGAGTATCTTCTGTAGAATTCAACAATAAATATATTTTTCTACTCGTCAAATACTTTCTACCTGTGAAACATCTTTCTGCATGATCATTTAAACCCGTAAGTATTAAAGCTGAAATGAGCTACAGATTTCATCTGATCTACCAGTTTCCCATCCCACTCACACCAAGAATTTCACAGATGAGCAAAATGAGATTCTGAGAGGTTCAGTAATTTTTCCAAAGCCACGTGTCTAATATAGAAGAGTAACTAAAATACAGATTTAGTCTTCCAATTGGCTTAAAATTAAACAACCTTAGTTAATGCACACACGATTTGACCCTGGGAGATTTAAACTCTGTACGGTTCAATTTGTTCATCAGTAAAGCAAGAAAGTAATCCCTTCCACATTCATAAATTCTGCAAATATGAGCCAGGCAATAGGGATACACTTCCCTCGGAAAGCTTTTCATCTGTGGAGGAGATAAAAGTAAGTAAAATGTGCTCTGGGAACACAGACACCATTATGGTGTGAATGGTCATCTCCTCCCCAAATTCATACATTGAAATCTTAGTCCCAAAGTGATGACATTTAGAAGTGGGACCTTTGGAGAGGAGATTAGGTTGTAAGGACAGAGCCCTCATGGATGGGATTAATGCCCTCGTAAAAGAAGCCCTTGTTTGTTCCTTTTCACCATGTAAGAACACCAGGGGAAGATGCTATCTGGGAGGAGTGAGCCCTCACTACCCCTGAGTCTGTCAGTGCCTCAGTCTTGAACTTTTAGCCTCTTGAACTATGAGAAATAAATTTCTGTTGTTTATAAGCTATTCAGTCTAAGGTATGTTTGTTATAGCAGCCTGAATGGACTAAGTCAAACTCTAAATTTGATTTCTTATAGGTAGTCCCACAAGCACATGGCATAACAAGGGGAAGGTGAAGAGGGAGACAATGGCCTAGGGCGTGAGCACAGCATGTACAGAGGCCCGGAGACCACAGCTAGTGCAGCATGGCATGCAGTGGCCACGTTGAGGATGGTGGGATAGAGAGATGGAGAGCTGGGGAGTTGAATAAACTCACTGAAGAAACAAACGAAAAAGGCTTAGCACAGTGCCAAGCATATGGTTAACATTTGGTAAAGATAGTTGCTGTCACTAACCTCAATATTGCTATTACTAAACATCAGAACTACAATTGGGAATCCAAATTCCCATTTACACTTACCTCTGATTTCCAGTGTCATTTTTTTAATATGTCGAGGTGATATACCATAAAAGTTTTCCAGTGACAGATATTTATTGTTTGACTGCTCTTTGCCAGGTCCTGTTCTGCTCTAGACACTGGGGATTCAGAGAAAGAGAGAAAGAGAGGAAAGAAGGAAGGAAGGAAGGAAGGCAGGCAGGCAGGCAGGCAGGCTTACTCTGGTCTTTCCATAGCTTACATTTTAATGAGGCAAAACAGATTTTTTTTAAACCGAAAAATAAAGAAATAAATGAAATAATTTCAGCCAGAAAAGTGCTCTGAAGTGATAGAGCTAAAGGAGTGATGAGAATGAGGTGTAGCAAGGTGTCAGGGGACATGGGAGGCCATGCTACTTCAGCTAACCACAGTCAGGAAGGTCTTGCTGACATTGTGGCATTGGAGCTAAGAGGAAAAGCCAGCTGTGCACAAACCCAAAAGAAGAAGATTCCAGGCAGAGTTCCTGCACAAGATCCAACTACACTTGAGAGAAGATGACCTCTTATTTGAAGTGAGGGAGGAGACTGGAGTCAGGGAGATGGACAGTAGAATTTAGAGGAGAAGATGGGGTCATACATGGTGAAGTGATTGGGTTTTATTTACATATATTGGAAAGCCTCAACCAGAGGCCATGATGTCATCTGATTTATATTTTGAAACAGAGTTTCCCATCTGTGGCACTATCTGCATATGCAGCTAGATGATTTTTGTTGTGTGGGGGAGGCTGTCATTTGACATTGTATGATGTGTGGCAGGATCCTTGGGCTCTACCCACTAGACGCCAGTAGCCGCCCCCAAGGTGTGACAAGCAAAATTGTTTCTGGACGTTGCTAAATGTTCCAAGACAGAGGGCAAAATCTCTCCCAGTTGAGAACCACTGCTTCAAAGGTATATCTTTGGTCACTGTGCGGATAATTGGCTGGGGAGTTGCAGGAGAAGGCGAGTGGGAGCAAAGAGACTCCCGTTAGGCTATTGCAGCAATCCAGGGGGAAAAGTGACTTGATACTGGAGCAGAAGAAACCTTGACAGGGGCTGAGATGTGGGGTGACATTGGGTATATTTTGCAGAGTTGGAAAGTATTTTGGAAGTTAAACTGACACAACTTACACGACACATTAACCATAGATCTCAATTTATTCCAGAAAGCCCTGGTTTGCCCCTATTTTCCTATATAATTATTCATTGTGCCCCTTTCAGTTTCAAAAGTGTCCTCTCTGGACAGAAATTACAAAGTTACATGGTTGCACTAGTGATAGTTGAGTGACAGGGCTGAGATGTCTACTGTATTTTCCATGTTACCTTTTTCATTTAAGAGCTTTTCATTGTCAGTCTTTTCTCACCTGATGGAATAAAGAGAACACAACAAGCAGATATTTATATAGAGTGCGGAACAGAGCACTGCAGAGGAGGATAAATGGGAAATATTATGTATACTAGTCTACTCATTTGTAGGGTGTTAAATATAGTTTATAGTTTAAATTACCATTCATTTCTGGGCTTTTTATATACAGTGTCTGGGTAAAAGAGAATGAGGTACATATAAAAGTGATGTATATTTTTGTTCATTTCATTTAGCATATCTGAAAGAGATTATTTTCTTGGATCCACAGGTTATGTATAGTTAGACATTTTAACAAAATGTGCATTTGTAAAACATTAAAAATTTTTGCCAATTAAAATCATGTTGAATTTTCTTAAAGTCCCAAAACAATAGATGCTGGGCTGGTTACAGAGAGGAAGGAACACTTACACACTGTTGGCGGGACTGCAAATGAGCACAACCTCTATGGAAAAAAATATGGAGATTTCTCAAAGAACTAAAAGTAGACCTACCATTTGATCCAGTAATCCCATTACTGGGTATCTAACCAAAGAAAAAGAAGTCATTTTATCAAAAAGACAACTGTACTCAAATGTTCATTGCAGCACAATTCACAATTGCGAAGATGTGAAATAAACCCAAGTCCTCATCAATTTATGAATGGATTAACAAAATGTGGTATACATATACCATGGAAAACTATTCAGCCATAAGAAAGGATAATTTAATGCCTTTTGCAACAATTTGGATGGAACTGGAATCCATTATCCTAAGTGAAGTATCTAAAGAATGGAAAAACAAAGACCACATGCACTCACTATTAAATTGTAACTAACCAATGAGCACACATGTGCACAGAGGAAAGTAAAACTCAGTAAAAATCAATCACAGGGGAGGAGAAAAAAGGGATGGGTGAAAACGTACCTAACAGGTACAATGAACACTATTTGGGTGATGGGCACACTTATAGCCGGGACTCACACATTACAAACACAATCCATGTAACCAAAAACATTTGTACCCCCTGAAATATTTTGAAAAAAAAATTCTTAACTTTTCTGTACATGACTAGTTAGTTGCTGGAGCCTATGCTATTTTTAATAAGCTTGAGGAGGTGGTAGTGCCCATGTGGACCAGAAAGGACACTTACTAGCAGTATTTTGAAAGTAATGCATTCTTTTGGCCACAGAAAAGGAGAAGAGAAAGAAAGGTCAGGAGAAATAAAATTAATATCTCAGCACAAATCCATTTCTATTACTGGAAATAAGTGAACAGATACACAAGAAAACACACAGGCCCCAAAGACAGAATGTGGGAAGTTGTTATAGTTGGGACACAATTCTACCACAATGTTCAAGAACTCTTTTAGGTATTTATTTTCCATTATTGTGGGTTAAAGTCCTATATGTGAGGAAAGTTCTCTCATTTAATGTACACTTTAAACTCATGATGTTGTTACTATGATTATTCCCATTTTCAAAGAACTTGAGACTTGGAAATGTTTGAGTAACTTGTGCAAGGTCACCTGATTCCTGACAAAATTTTCAGTAAGTCACCTCTAGGTCCAAAGCCCTTCTTCCTTCGATTTTCTTCTTTGCATTGCGCTTTTAGTGAGGAAAAGTCTGTTTTATAGTTGGGAAAATGATGATCAGAGTCATGACGTGATTTAATCAAGGTCCCAGCTGCAATTAGTGAAGTAAGGCCTTGAGTAGAAATCCTCCAATTCTTAGTCCAGTTTATACAGTAGTATTTGGATGCTGGGAGTGTTAATCCAGTAAGTTACTCTAGCACTTTCAACAGACTAGCATAATTTATCAATAAATCATTTTTATCAAACAGCCTCATGAAATTAAGAAGGATATTTTGACATAGACCAAAGTAAAAGGAATAATGTTTAATTCCATCACAGAGACACTGTTATATTTAAACGTGATAATGTAAGTTCTGTAGCTTAAAGCACAAGTTGAAAATGTATAGAAAACTTTACTGTGCTGTCTATAATTGGTGATGTGGAAAGAGTGTTTAAAATTGTGTAGTAATTAAGTATCTAAACTTTGGAGCCTGAACAGTCTGAGGCTAAAGCCTAGTTTGCCTTTTAGAACTTTCTAGCTTTATAACTATATCTCAGTTTGCTTATCTACAAAATGGGTATAAAATAGATCTATCTCAAAGGATTCTATTGAGGACTAAATCAAACTTTACACAAAAGTAATTTGAATAATAAATACTCATTAAATATTAGTAAATATTATTTACTAACTTTTCCAACAAAAATCTATTTCATTGTTTGGCCTTCACATGGCCCTGAATGATGAAATGTCTTTTTTGGAGGTATCTTGACAACTTATTGCTGGATCTTCCCTTTAACATATATAAGTGATACAATTATTACAGATATTTTCCCAATAATCTATCCATATAACTTTCTTCCTCTCTTTTGATTCATAGATATTTTTGGATCTCAGAGAAACTTAAAAATAATCTTCTGTTATCCTCTTATTTACAGACAAATAGTCCATGGAGTTAGAGTGCAAGAACTGGCCCAAAGCACACAGCCATGGCAACAGCCTTGGACAGGAATCTGGTTCTCAGCTCCTTGTTCTTCATTCTCTCTCCACAATATCCTGTTATCCTTAGGTAATGTGTCCAACTTAATTGTTTCTTCACTTTATTTTTTTTGGTTTCAATAAAATTCAATAGAGCAAAAACAACTCTTTTTATTGCTGTGGTGAATGCAGTTAAAAGGGAACTCCAATTTTAGAATTATCACTGTTTTTATTTTGGCTAGCCAGCCTTTCCCAGGTTAACTTTAAATATGTCAGGAAGCTAAATATGTATTGATAGTGGATTTGCCTAGGGGAGATTTAGTTCAGTCTAATTGGCCAAATACTTTCAATTTATTTCTACTAAACAGGCCTTTGATATGAAGAGATTTATTGCTCTTCTTTTTTTCCATCTAGAAGATAAATACAGGCTGAGATCAGAAGAGACTTCTTGTAAACACAAGAAGGTTTTCAGATTGATGATTTTTTTATTTGTCCTAACTCATACTGGGCTTTAGCCCTGACCCATTCAGTGTGTTTCAGATACATTTTATTTTACTTTCTTTTTACATATTTCTTTGGGTAACTGACATATGTCTCTGTCTCTTTACTAATTTGTGTTAACCGCATATTGTTTAAACTAACAGATTAGGTGGGGAGTCTGTATTGCTTAATAAATTTACCAGAAACTGGGTAAGCTAGCTTGCCTCTGTTCAGGGAAGGCATGAGTGTTTTACAGTTAATTCTGGGAAAACTTATGAACCCATACAAAAGAACTACTTGCTGTCTTAAACTTTGGACACCACAAAGGACTATTCAATTAGAACTTCTATTCAATCATAACTGAAAACAGTAGTGGGTGAGAATATGCTCATTTGTAAATGAGGAGTTGGATAGTAGTCTCTTGATAATCCCTTCTTGATCCATTCTGTATGTTTCCCCATATTTTAATTTCTTTAGTTCTTATTTCATCTTCTTCATGGTGTCTAATTATAATTCAGTGCCACACTAACAGAGATCTTTTGAAGACTCTCTTTTCTCCCCAGGTGTTTTGACCAACTGGAGTTCCACTGTTTTCCACACTCATTTCATGCCCGATGTTGCATCTCCGTAGCTGCTGCTTCCTATTTCTTCTCCCATTTTCCTTTGAATGTGGCCCAGAAAAGACTCCAGATAAGAATGTGGCCAGATCCTAAATATTTCAGTTCTAACTAACTCAAATGAATATAAAGACAAACACAACCACAACCACCCACATCTATCTCTACACCTCCACTCCTACCTGACATAAATAAGGATATTCTTTAACTGCACCTATGAGAGTCTGACTAAAGGTGTTATTCATCACCTAAAAAAACCAAGCATTTGCCTTGAACAGCAAAAATGAATAAAATGTGATACACCTAGTGTAGGAGACATGTAGGTGGCTAAGTATGGAGATACAGCTGGAGGAATTCGGAAAACCACAGATAAACATGATAAATATACTTGATGTGCATGTATCATTCACTTCTGTGCTCGATGTTATTTCTGGTCAATCTTGAGTCTCTTCTTGGTGAAATACGGAGTGTTGCTCCTATTGTGGGTGTTATTCCTATTGTGATCTCTGACCAAAGGCTAACACATACCAGATTGCTGAAGATTTCTACCCTTACCCTGGGGAAATCATGTCATGAGAAATGTTTTTAAATTTTGCCAAGCGTTTTGTAAACGATACTTAGCATTCTTTGTACAATGTGAGCTGTGATCAATATGAAAATGAAAACATCTTTAAAGAACTATTAAAACAACTACTACTAGAAGGGTGCTGAGACTTCCATTTGGTGAGACCTAGAGGTTTGTGATTGTGAAAGATGTAATGCACTGTCTTTTTTGTTGTTGTTGTTGTTCTATTTATTTTTGTTTAGTTTCTTAGTAAATATGAGTTCGTATGTGCCAGGGAAGGAGGTCTCAGGTAGGGATTTCCGAACTGTTTTTGGAGGCTGAGTAGGGCTTAACAGTTCACTAACAAACAAGTAAAGTTAACGAAGTTTCAGGTGTTTTTGTGATATTGACAGTTGTTTTCGCATTTTAAATTTTCCCTAATAATTTGAATTATTGTTCTGAATTCAATTCCTTATTCCATTTGTAGGTTTATATTATTATTTCAACCAGTAAGAATGTATTTTTCCAAGTGACATCAACAACCATACCAGAAAATGAAGAGTACAAATACAGTTACTTTTAGGCATACATTGAATTAAATCTTACCATAACCAAAGTAATTTTTAAAGAGAGAACAATGTAACTATGACCCTTCAATATTTCATCTCCTGATATTTTTTGGCCTAGTATTTACTTTATTTTAAATTTGGTGAAATTTTAATTTACCATAATTCTTGGATCCAAAAACCCAATTCCAAGGTGCTTTAATAAGTTTACATTAATCAAAGATTAAGGTGAGATATCTAGAACCAAATATTTTAGAAAGGAATCTTTCTGACAAAGTTTTCTTCTCATTTTATTTTCTCTAAATTAGTTATGATATAAAGGCTAGTACAACAGGCACTCTTCAACTTCTTAGAGTCCCTTCCTCTATGAATATATGGTCTTGTCAGAGGCTGCCATTTGTCAGGGGTCCAATGACCACAAAAACATTTGTTATATCATATATTATAGCAAGTATATTTAGACAATTTATATCTTTCAACATCTTTCAGCATAGTCGATTTTTAAAAGATGGCATACTTTACTAGGGCTTATGAGAACAAAAAATGAAACATAAATTAAATCTTTTAAGTTACTTTCTATTTTCTATACAAAAAGAAAAACACAAAAAGGCTTCCAAATTACTTTGAATTCCTCAAATACTGATGAGCATTTCAGATTAATTTTGTTGTATATTTTACCTAGCATGAATAGGACTTTGGTAACTAAATTTAGTTTTGCTAATAAAATGACTGCAGAAAAGCTTTCTGGGAGTACTTCTAATCAGGACATTTATTCATGACTCTTGGTAGAAAATGATAGAAACCCAACTGGAGCCACCTTAGGCATATGGATTTCTTTGGTTCATTTGATCAAAAGGCAGGCAGGGCATATCCAGGTCTTAGAGACAACTGGGTCCATGAGCAAAAAATTTCCTCTAATTTCAGACTATTTCTTTCAAAAATTAGGTCAGAAAATGTTTAGTTTCCTGTTTTCCAGGTGGCTACATATATTAGATCAAATTACACACTTTAAATATGTGCAGTTTAGTGTACTTCAATTATACCACAATATATTTGAAAAAAAAAAAAGAAAGAAAGAAAGGAAAGAACAGCAAAGAAATAAAGGGGAAAAATAAAGAGAGATAAAGAGAGAGAGAAAAGTAGGGAAGGTCCCAAAAATATTTCTCAAGTTTACACTCCAAGGGGATTGACACCTGCATCCTTTGGCCAAAATCCCAAGTTCACTAACTGGTCTGGCTTTGATGTATGCATCTAAGGCTATGAATTTTCCCCTTAGGACTGCATTTGCTGAATTCCATAGATTTTGGTAGCTTGTGTCCCCCTTGTTGTTCAGTTCAAGGAATCTTTTGATTTCCTTCTTAATTTCATTATTGATCCAATAATTGTTCAGCAGAAAGTTATTTAATTTCCATGACTTTGTGTAGAATTGTTTCTCCTGGAGTTTACTTTTAGTTTTATACCACTGTGGTCTGAGAAGATACATGGTATGATTTCTATGTTTTTGAATTTGTTGAGATATGTTTTGTGGCCTAAGATATGATCAATCTTGGAGAATATTCCATGAGCTGATGAGAAGCATGTATTAATAAATTCAGTAGTTTTGGGATAAAATGTTATGTAAATGTCAGTTAGACCCATTTTTTCTAGAGTTCCATTTGAATCCAGTGTTTCTTTATGTTTTGCTTGGATGATCTGTCCAGTTCTGTCAGAGGTACATTGAAGTCCCTGGAAATTATTATGCTACTGTTTTTCTCTTCTTAGATCTAGTAGAGTTTTCTTTATGAATCTGGGTGCTCCTGTGTTAGGTGCATAAATATTTAAGATTGTTACCTCTTCTTGTTGAATTCCTCTCTTTACCATTATATAATGGCCATCTTTGTCTTTCTTTACTATTGTTGATTTAAAGTCAATTTTATCTGACATGAGAATGGCTGCATCTGCATTCTTTTGGTTTCCATTTGCATGGAATATTTTTTTTCTATCCCTTCACCTTGAGTCTGTATGACTCCTTGTGGGTTAGATGTGTTTCATGGAGATAGTAGATACGTGGTTTGAGAAGTCTGCAGTTAGCCCAATGGGTTTTCCTTTGTAAGTTATCTGATGTTTTCACCTCATAGTTCACCAGATTTCCTCCTTCATGTTGACTTTGGCCAGTCTGATGACTATATGTCTTGGTCATTGCCTCTTAGCGGTGAATCGCCCAGGTGTTGAGTTTCTTGTACTAAATGTCTAAATCTCTAGCAAGACCAGGGAAGTAATCTTCAATCATTCCCTCAAATAGGTTTTTCAGGCCTTGTGCCTTTTTTTCTTCACCCTCTGTGATGCCTATGATTCTTATATTTGGCTTTTTTATATAATCCCATATTTCTTGTAGGTTTTGTTCATTCCCCTTAAGTCTCTGTTCTTCATTTTTGGCTGAGTTAATTTGAAAGAGTTGTCTTCAAGCTCTGAGATTCTTTCTTCTGCCTGGTCTAGCCTATTCTTAAAACATTCCACTGTTCTTTGCATTTCCTTAAATGAATTTTTAATTTCCAGAAGTTCTATTTGACTTTTTTCAATATATTGATCTCTTTAGGGATTTTTTTATTCATTTCCTGAATTATTTTTCTTGTTTCTTTCAGTTGGTTTTCCTATTTCTCTTGGATTTCATCAAGCTTCCTTAAAATCCATATTTGCAATTCTTACACGTCATTTCACTATTTTCCTTTTGGTTGGTATCCATTACTAGAGAGCTGGTATTCCCTTTTGAGAATGTTCCTTTGCTCCTATTTTTCATATTTCTGGAGTTATTTCACTGATTCCATAGCATCTGAACCAGATATTGCTTCTTATTTTTGGATTTTCTTTTGTTTAGATGGGGCTTTCCCCTCCACACACACTCATACAGGTGTGTTTGTAGCATATGTTGGATAGGAATCTTTGTCTTTGCTTGTGGGTGCTTTGATGATAATCTAGGTTCTGTACAGTGCCTTGGTTATAGATATCTGTAGTGTGCTGGTTCTCGCAGTTGCTAGTTGTTTGTAGGCTGTAGCAGTGGTGAGCTATTTAAGTGGGAAAATTCCCTGGCTCTCTTTGATGAGGGAGGATGGAGGTCATTGAAATCCTTTCCCTTTCCCTAGCTCTGTAGACTTCTTCACAGTGTGAATTGTATTTACTAGCCCATTTTAATCTCTGAGAAATTAGGTGGTGCTCGTGGGTGAGAATAGATCTCATCCTGCATGATTTAGTCAGTAAATGCTATAAAGGGCTATAAAAATTGACCTCCCTGTCAGTAGGTGGTGCCTACAAGAAGAAACATGCTGTAGTGTTGTTTTGGGGAACCATGACTGGCTTTAGCCCCTCAGGAGAAGCACTTGAATGTCCCAGGTGGTCGGTGGGGCCCTGGAACTTCCATGTGAGTCCTTATTCTTCTCCACTGCAGAGGCAGGTGAGAGAGTGAGGCCCGGTGGGGCTGGACTGGAACAGCTTGCCCCCAGGTTCCACAAAATCTAGTAAGATAGCTATTTCAGCAGGGGTCAAAAGTCCTCCCCCAGCCTTCTGGGGAAGCCACAAGGGAGGACTGAGGTGTCCTCACCCAGCCTAAAAATCATCTTGTGGAGGCAAAAGCCATCTGAGATCCACAATCTGGCTATTGAGAAAGGGTGCTCTTTGCTCTTCTCCCCACTCCCCTGCTCCATGGTCTTCCTTCAGCATCTGCTGGCAGGCAGGAGCTCACACTAGCTGACTCTCCCACAATGACACTGTGGACTGGGAGTTTCCTAGGGAGATCCCTATCCAGGATCCTGCCCTGGGCTGAGAGTGTTGCTTTCTCTGGGGGGATGGGGGGGGGGAGGGAGGTATTCCACAAGTGTGCTTTGGCTGGGACCCACAGTGCACTCTCTTTTCAGTTCTGCCCACAAGGGCTCCCTCACCACTAGATTGATTCACAAATCTCCTCTCTATTCCCCAAACAACACAATCAAGTCCTGGGGTATAAGAACTGGCCTGTGGGCCTGTCCTTAGGTCCCCAAAGATCACTCTCTGACCATACCAGGGAGAAGCATGCTGGTCCTGAGTTGCCTACGGGGTGCTCAAGCAGGTTTATATCTGTCTG
The DNA here is from genome assembly GCF_041146395.1 of Eulemur rufifrons. NCBI lineage: Eukaryota > Metazoa > Chordata > Mammalia > Primates > Lemuridae > Eulemur > Eulemur rufifrons. Next base: position 46,943,957 of record NC_090985.1, read on the forward strand.
CTTCAGGGTGTGCCCTGCTCTGATGGAGCAGCAGGACAGGCAGCACTGAGGAGGGCCAGTGAGCAGGGAGCGCACAGTTCAAATACTCCTTAGTCCTCTGCAGGTCTATAAGAGGAAAGGTTTGAGCCCCATTCTCTGTGGAAGCCCCAACAGAGGGGAAATAGCAGTTCCTGAGAGCCCCACTTCAAGGCTTCTTGTGGTAGCCATGGGCAGGGGAGGGGAAGTAGAGGAAAAGAGTCTGAATGGAGGAAAGCTAGCACTCTGCTCATCTTTATCTCTCTCTCCAGAAGATAGCCCACTTAAAATGTCCAGGCTCTGGGGTCACACAGATTCCCCTGGGACCCACGAGCCCCTTGTGTCTCCCCCCAGTCTGAGCTGCAGTTGCAAAATGTTTGTGTGGGAAAGAGCAAGATGAAAACTGATGGGCTGAAGCCCTGTGGGGAGGACAAAGGCACACCGTGTGTGGAAAAGCAATATGGCACCTGCCATGTTGGCTCGAGTCTATGATGACAGAAAGCTACCCTGAGGGGGCTGACAGGCTGGTGCTTTGTCCTCAAGAAGTTCCCAGTTCACTGGCAGCAGCAGTTTTTTGGCTCATGTGGGTAAAAAGGCTCTCCAGCAGCTCAGGCACTTGCTGAGTACAAGAGATGTGAGAGAGAGAGAAACAAACACCTCGCCCGCCCCCCTCCCCGACCCACCCTTTTCAACAGGCTCCAGGTCACTCATAGGTTGATCTCTGCCAATATGTTGCTCCTTCTTGTTCTGCTCTGCAGCTTCTTCCCTTGTCGCGAAGAATCCCTTGTAGGTTCTGGCACTTATCCCTCAGAATTATACCCCATCTATGATTGTTTGTTTGTTTTCTTTTTCATCTAAAACTTTTCCTTCCTTCTGAGATGATCTGACAGCTGGTGTCTCTAGTCAACCATCTTCAAAATTCTGAATGTTTGTTTTTATTTTTACTAAGGTGTGTCCCAAAATGAGAAGGCCTGAATACAAGGTCAGAATGCAGCACAAAAGACAGATGATCCAGAAAGGGAATGCTATGGATGCAGACTGTACACAGGTGTACAGTTGAAGAGAGGAGATGCGATCAGTGATTCACCAAGACTTCATTTCATCATTTCACCATAGCTCAGCTTTGTTCTCTGAGAGAAAGTCAATTTATTTTTTCAAGTAGGCACTCTTTTTAACACCCCCAACATGCTTTATTCTCTCTCTCTCTCTCTCTCCCTCCCTCTCTCTCTGTCTCTCTCTCTCTCTTACACACACACACACACACACACACACACACACAGCAAGAAAGAGAGAGAGCGCACATGCATGCACACAAGACAGAACTCTCTGACTAGGTGAAAAGATCTCTGCTTCCAATTAATTACATGGCAATCCCATTTTCTGCAGGCACTGAATTAAGGTTACCATTTGTCTGCTTCATGGTGCAGGTTTGTTCTTCCAAATACAATTCTGTCCACTGCCATCATTCACATCTTGAGTTCCAACAACTTTATACAAATTCCAGAGTATCCTTAAATAATCCTTGTGTGACTTATCTCAAAAAAAAAAAAAAAAAAAAAAGAATACACAAAGTATTCAATTTCCATCCCTCAGTGCTTCTGGTTTACTTTTACTTCTTATTTTATTAGTCATCTATTTCTCACTATGTGTTTAGTTATGTGATGGTTGTCCTGGTAGTAGCTGATTTAGCTCTTTGATGGGCAGGGGCATTTGGTAGCAGCAAGATGCTATGCTTAGCCATAGAATGCTAAATACAGCTCTTTGATCTCCTAATAATCAAACTTCCTACTGCCTTCACCCCCTCCCCCATAATTCTAGCTGAAGGGGCACAGACTGAGATCTAGCTGATTGTTCACTTAATATAAATATTTTTCCATGTCACTAAATAGTTGTGGAACAATTTTAACAAGTAAATTGTATCCCAACTTCCACATTTACCTTACTTCATTTAGTTGAACCTTTACTATTGGATGTTGAAATTATTTTGATTTTTGCTTCTATAAAAATCTATATAGATATATTTTGCACACATTCACAGTTATTTCCTTAGGATGAATTTTTAGAAGTAGAATTACTGAATCAAAATTATTTTAAGGCACTAAATTGATCAGGATAATTTGTATCATTCTTCAAGTTTTCCAAAGAGATTAATTTGGCTTTAAAGTAACATCATCAATCATAATTGAATTCTCAAGTACTTCTATTAAATAGAAAAAAGTTGATTTTTTTAAAGATATAGATTGTGAGATGGAAACATATAATAAAGTAAGAATTCTTAAAGACAAAACGGATAATAGTTCATCTTGCTGAATTCATAAATGATTGAACCACTGCATTCAATGTTTGCTGCATGGCAATAGTCTCTACTAATCTGTAAGGTAGTCTATAGTGGTTTGCCAGAAGAGGCTATGTTCAGTCTGTCCTGTCCATTAGTTTTATTAATCATTTGACTAAGGGCATTGGCTTATGTGTTTGCATATTGTTTGTATGTTTAGTTGATATTGTTTGGGGAGAAAGACGTAAGGTGTGGATGTCGGGGAGCAGGGCTGGGCAAACTTGGAAGGTCCTTATTTAGTGATGAAGATAATGAGAACTAATATATGTCATATGAGGACTTTTAGGAAGTACTAAGGCTATTAAACTCAAGGGACAAAATACTTAAACTATTCTCAGAGATTTAAGCTGTTCATTCAGAAATTTGACAACCATTTGTTGAAGAATCTTATGGAAGAATGTCAAGAGTACCTTGATTCAAGTCATGTAGATAAACATTATCGGTCTCTCTGTTCAAACTTGTGAGGCGGTGATTGTTAGGAAAGTAAAGCTCCATTTATTAGGCAACTTTTCAAGTTTTAACGAACCTAGAAAATCTAAGAAATGCATGGAATACCTTTGTAAATCACTTGTGTAGTAAAGCCCCACAGCCAATTAAATCTATACCTATTTAATGAGACTGTATATCTGATTTTTTTTCTACCTGGGATATAGAAGAGACCAGATTATGAGGGAATCTGTGGTCACAGGTTGAAAGTAATAAGTGATGCTAGAGGATATTGGCCTTAGCTAATGCTAACTCACTTTAGCTGATGTCCACCAGCAATCTCGGGACACTTAGTATAAAAATATCCAGCTTTCTTAAGCTTCTCAATTTGACCCTTAAGGAACACGAAAAAATTAAATTTTTGGTTGGCTTACTCTGTTTCCATGTGACGATGAATATTGCAATATATGTAGAAAAGTTTTTTTATCATAGCTAGTTCAAATAAAATTGCTCTGTTGACAAGACTAATTCAACTTAATTACTTATAGAGCACTTACTTTAAGTGAGTCCCTGTTGCCATATATAGAACAGGAGATAGAAAGATGCCTTGGGAGTACAATAAATATTGATTGATTGATTGTGGATTTACTTAGGGCAAGGTCTACCCCATAGCAATATTCATTTTAAATGAAGACTAATTGATAAAGACAAAAATAAATATTTTTCTGCTTGTATATAATCCTAAAAGTGCTCTAAAATAGTAATATCCAATTGTAAAAACATCCGCCATTGTTTTATTTATCTAATTCTGTGTAATAAATCACATAAGAGCTTAGTGGTTTAAAAAAACAACAACCATATTATCTCTCATAGGTTTTGTTTTGTTTTGTTTTTGGTTTGGGTTTTTTTTTTTTTTTTTTGGCTCCCAGATTTGGGCAGGGCTCTCAACTGGGAAGTTTTTGCTCAAAGTCTCTGATGTGATTGCAGTCAGACATCGGCGGGGCTGGGACAGCAGGGGGCTGGATGGAGTATCTGGGCATTTTCCCAGCATGTCTCTCTCTTCATGCAACTTCAGGGCCTTTCCATGTAGTCCCTTTGCATGTGCTAGTTTGGGCTTCTTTACAGCATGCAGGCCTCAGGATAATTGGATTCCTTGCATTGCAGCTGAGGACTTCTGTAATGACAGCATCAGAAATCACTCTGGGTTACTTCTGCCATAATCTATTGGTCAAAGTGGCCACAAAAGCTCTCTCAGTTTCAAGGGTATAGCCCATTGATCACACCTCTTGATGGGAGGAGTGTCAAAGTCACCTTGTGAGAAGAGAATATGGGATGGGAGATCTTGTTGCAGCCATATTTGAAAAATAGAATCTACTACAACCATATTCAAATATGAAAACTAAAAATTATCTGTTCTCATAGTGATCATAATCCATGAAAGTGGGTTTGCACTGTTGTATTCTGTAGAAAAACACTAATAGTTCTTTAAAAACTACAATAGTAAATTTTAAAATGTGACAATACTCAATGTAATCTAAATATTCCTTATGCTTATATAACCCTACAGGTTAGAGATTAAAAAGACAAGGAGTAACTAAGACTTGATACCCTTTTTTCCCTCCCTTTCTGTTCTCAAGTAGAAATCAAATATAATTCTTTTGGAGAAAATGGAAATTAATTAACATTTTGTTCATGAAAAGTGAATCTGAAAAGCATTGAAGAACTCCTGGCAACTTTTCATATTGTGTGGGCTGAGTGATGACAAGTGCCTCCAACTTGTCATCTATAGTATGCTAGTGGGTGACCCAGCATACTATAAAATAGATTGTTCATGAACAAAGAATCTGTGCAATGCTTCATAGGAAGATTCTACATAGCTGCTAGATTACAAATGTGCCAAACTAATCTCAGAGATATCTCTGGGATACTCATAAGAAGGAGAAAGAGAAGGAGAAGGAGAAAACGAGGAACATGGAAGGGGAAAGGATCTCAACCTTTAGCCTCTTTAGGGAAGGAGAACATTGGCAAACATTCTTGGATCTATTTCCATGGACTCAGTTGAGAAATCAATATCTCGGTTTTAATATTCTTATCTTTCTTTGTAACATATTCAGTTCTAAAAAAGAGCTTTTCCCAAATTCCATATGTGACTAGTGTTTGGGTCTTTTAACTATTGTGGATTTTTATGGTTACAAAAGTGAAAAAGAAAAAGTGTTTCTTTCATTAAATTCTAATTTTTTGTGTTCACACATTAACAAGTCTTTAGTGATTGAAAATGGATTTTATTTTCTTTTTCACCTATGAATGATGGTTGTGGTCTTCAATTTGAGATCTTATCAGTTCCTTCCCTTAGGATTAAAACCTTTTAAAGAAACATATTGCTGCTTTTAAGGGGAAAAGATGTCCACAAAGCACAAAAGAAAAATGGTGCAACGTGGCAGACTCAGATTGCTTATTTCTGTAAGACAATGTTGATTATATGAAAATCCTTTCTGAAGGATATGTTTAGAAACATAAGTTGTTACTTTGGGATTCTCTCTACCTGTGCTGTGGTGAGAGTCTTTAGAGCATAATTATTTTGAAAATTTGATTTTTACTTCAGTAAGGGAATCTCAGCCTTAGTATGGATTAGTAAGCAAAAACTTAATTCCTAATGTAGATTCTTTTTAAAAAGCCACTGAAAATCCAAGTGTCAAAGTGGGAGAATTATGACTTTGTAATGTAGCCATAGCGTTAAGGAATGATTCCTAAGGCATTTTCAATCTGCAACACCTTTTTAAAAAATTAGCAAGAAAAATGACCTCGCTTCTAATTCGTTTTCCCAACACTGATGTGTTTGACTTAACAGTGTCTGGGTCTAAATTAAGATTAGTCTCTAAAGTACGTTTTGGCGAAGGAAAACTATAATGATTTTATTACTCTTTTACATGAACCAGGAAAGGAAATTTTACAAGCATGAAGAGGTTCTTAAATAGAGGGGTAATGGAGGAAAAAGAAAGAACAAAAATCAAAAGTAAAATCAAGATCTTTTTCCATTGCATTGTTTAGCATCCTACATCACAGAAAGAAGTAAGGCTGTTTGCTCACTTGGTTAATCTTATTTTTCCATTATCAATCCACGGGGTGCATTTTCCACCAGTTTTTGTTGGAGTTGTAAAATGGACTCTAGAGTAATGTGAGTGAGAACAAACAAAAGGGGCTATTCTCTCATCACTGCCTATGTGTCATCCCCATTAATGTCAGCAGGGATTATGCGCTCACATGTAAGAAAATGTCTGTTTACAAAATGGAGAGGATGCATTACTCTCTTGTTACCACCATTCAAGTCACTGAAATTGAAATAGATTTGTATGGGGTGCGTTTGGGTTTGTTTCAAAAAGGCATTCTTTCAGAATGGGCCACTAATGTGGTAAACCTAATTATTTTCTCTTTTTTTCCCCCTATATATAACGTAATACAACTAGCTTTAAGTATTCATTCTTCCCTTTTCACCTAACTACCCTTCCCACCTAAACTTCAAAAAAACAGGCAAAGCAACTGTTTGACTTCTAGCTCATTGACATTGTTTTTTAAAGCAAGCAATATAGTTGAGTAATGTTAAACTCAACAGATTGTAAATGAAACCCAAAGTACCTTGTTAGACAAGATGTGTTTGCTGTCCACTTAAGCACCTCTTGTTGCTGGTAGTCTTTCCAAAATGATCTGGGTGTAGGTGATGTAGTCAGTGGTACTTATGCCATGGAAATAGCTGTGACCTGTATTTTCGTGCTTCAAATTAATTCTTATTCTGCTTAGGATGTTGATATTCTCCACTTACTCTTGCCTCAATCTTTCAAAACAGGTACTCTCGGCATTAAAACACACACACACACACACACACACACACACATACACACTCTCTGCTAATATAGCAGCTGCAAATTTGTAAGCCTGCTGCAAAGCTCTCTTGTCTTTGAGCAAAAAATGTTGTGATTAACATAATACTAAGTCTGTTGGACCCCTTGCTTGCTTCAGTTTCTATCAGTGCACCAGTCAATAAAGTTAAAATTATACAGTCAGAGGTTGTTTACTTTAAGGCTGCTTGTAAACTATCAGGAAATTTTTCAAAGCATTAGCAACCAATTTAAGAGAAAATGAGTGGTAGAGAGGTCGGGCGGGGAGGTGGGGAATATTTACTTTGGAAGGTCAATTGAATATTTGAAGAGAGTAATAGGTTTGGCTTCTAAGGTCATGTTAATGTATCTAGTTGTCTATTTGATCCTAAATAATTAAGCTGTAGAAGCAGGAGGTTGCAGAGTTGGAGATTCGGTCCCCAGTAGGGATCATACCTTAACGAGGTGGGAAAAAATAAGGGCTGTATCTTCTATGTAAGGTATGGTTTGTTTCTAGGGCAGGTCATAGCCTGCTGTCCTGGATCCTTAGTCAGAGATCAGGGCAATCATATCCTGCTCTGTAAAGCTATGTGGGCAACACCTGTCCTCTGATTTTTATTTGTCTGTTACTGCCACAAATGCTACTGACACTACAGATGACTGTTTGAGAGAACTGTACAACCTGGTGGCTTTTGGAGGCTGAGCAGCTACAGTATTTGAGTCACACGCACATTCCAGCATCGTTGGCTTTCTTGAAATTGAAGTGCAACCCTTAATTATGTTACTTAATTGCAATTACTGCACTTGAATTATATCCATGATAAATGAGCACTGGCATTTATTGAATTAACTTTTTTTGGTAGAAAAATTTGTGTCCTTTAGAGTGATTGCATTATCTGCAAGAACATTTATACTATAAAAATAAGGTGGTGGGAAGTGGGAAAGAATTGTGTGTTTCTAGTAGTAAATTTTACTGTGCTTATGGCTGGCATAATTCTCACAGATGGACAGCTTAGTTTTTCTTTTTACACATCACACTCAATGAATTAAGTGGTCACAAACTTAATGAAAATAAACAAAATGTTGTGTTTTCTATTTTAATATTAAATATATATTTTTAAATATATAAGATCAAAAATCCTTCTTTCTTGCCTTATCCAATTTAAAAATCAATTGTTCAACTGGAAGTTAAATAATTTTTGAGCCTCTATCCTGTGATTTAAGTAAACTGAAACCAAAGATCAATTTAGTTCAAAGATTTTATTTTTAATATTAAAAATCATTTTCTCGGAGGAATTTTCATTGCTATTTCTATGTTCTATACTTTTACTGATTCTGTCGAAAAAGTTCAGGGAGAAATTTAAGATTGTTTTCAGATACAAATCTTGCTTGTACTCACCATAAGTCTTGAAAGAAAAGTATATTTCTTTGCAAACTGATATTTATGCCCAAATTTTATATATTATAGAAGTTTAAATAAGGGCTGGATTAACTCTTCAAGTTTTGAATATTTTTAGTTGGTAAAATCAAACTATGTGAATTTCAAATTTACATTACTGAATCAGATTAGGGTATTTGGTTTTATGTAAAAGAGAAAACAAACAAAAATTCTATTGACCTGAATCAAATTCAGGTGAACAAAAGGAATTATATAGGGTTGATAGAAATGATTTTTAAAAGTTTCATTTTTACCTATTACTCTCAAAGCTGTTTCCAAGATGTTAATGCTTTAGGTACCAACCCCACTCAAAAATATTTCAGGTTTTGTAATAGTAGTTATTGTCATCACATAATACAGGAAAGAAAAATCATCAGCCAGCCTGGCTCTGGTATAATCATAATATAAAATATATTTTACATTTAATAAAGGTAAATTATGTGTCAAAAGGTAAAGCAACCTATAATTAATAGCAACTTGGCTTGTGATAGCCAAAACACATCAAAGCAGTTTTTTTCTTATTGACTAATGTATGCGCTCTGGGCGATCCTTCCCGCCCTCCCCACTCCATCACTTGGGATCTTTTAAGTTTAATGGTATAAGATTTCAATTGAAAGGTTTAATTTTTAAATACAATATCTCCTTGCTATTAAATTTTGTGAGTGCCTGATGGTTATTCTAATGGGGATTTAAACATATGAGAGAAGACAGAAAGAAGTGTGTGTGTGTGTGTGTGTGTGCGTGCATGTGCGTGACACACTTTCACACCCCTCACTTGCAAGATGAACAAGAGCACAGATGCCTTTTATTATCAGAAATTAAGAAAATACATACTTTCCCCGTGAAGGAAAATTTTGTGTTTGTAAATGAAAATGATCCTTATGCACTCTGCATTTGGCAATCCTCATGCCAAACAAAGAAAAAAAATAGACATGTTTAAGATATTAAGAAGAAATATATATTTATTACTCCTAAGCATTCTCTCTTGCTAAATTGTCAGGATACAGTACCTCTATAGTCTAGATGATCCCTATTTGCTTTTAAAATATTTTAAAAAGGTTTGCAGTAAGACAAGTTATTGAAAACCTCAAACACTAGAAAAAAATTGTATCCCCCTTATAGGAAGCAATCAATTTTTTTTCTAAATTCTTTGTTTTGAAATGCTTTTTAAAGGAGTTTAGGGAGATAGGGTAGAATTTATTACAATTGTCTTTCTTTTTAAAAATGGAAATCAAGCTGAAACTGCTCATTTTTTTGTTATTCTAGTTGTAGTTGCCGCTGTTGTTTTGATAAGAGTGGAATCTTAGTAACTCAGCCAGCCCATAGCCCATAAGAGAACTGCATTTAGTTAGCGTCTTTTTTACCTTTCAAGGGCAATGATTTGATAATGAGTTATGCTGTAAGCAGGGGTTTGGGAGGAGTTTCTTCACCTGCATATATTCCCATTCTTAGAAACTCTGTGACTAAGGGTTTGCATAATTAAGAGTTACACCGGAAGTATACACAGACTCCAGATCCTTCCCTGCATCCCTAAAAGTCATTTGCTTCAATTGTTCCCAAGTAATTCCTCTGTTACAATTGTTCCTACTAGAATGAAAAATATTTTCCTAATTTCTCTGTCAATCTATTCTAGATTCAATTCCATTTTTTACTTTTACTTTTTAAAAATTTTCTTCAAAAGCTTTGTTTTAACAACATTCAATATAGATAGACAGAAGGTAACATGTTATGTATGTTAAAATCATCTACATAATCTCCAATAGAATCAACACATTTGATTACAGACCTGTTTGATTTTTTTTTTCTTCAAATGCTTTTTTCTTCCAGATGATAAGCTCTACATATGTCTGAATAATGGCTTGCTGTTTACTGAAGAACTTTAAAAAGTATGGAGAGGAAGGCTTCATTTTCTGTGCATCATCACGAAGTAAGGGACTATTGTAATCCCCATTTTATAGACAAACCATTTGAGGTTTAAGTAACTTGGCCAATGCCTGGGAGTAGCTTAGACTTGAAACCAGAGTAAAATTTACAGTTTATGATATTGATCTCAGACGAACTTCTCTGTCTTTCAGCACATGAGCTTGTTTTCCAGTTTCCTAACCTGCAAGAACTAGGTTACTTGGTGCTACTTCTGACTATCCGTAAAAGGTGGGACCAAACTTATAATATTAGATCACTTCCTGACCCACTTTTAATTCTCTTATAGTCACTGAAATAGTTAAAAGCTTCTCTTCCAGTTTGCACTTTAGTTTTCTTATTAATCAGAAAAATAGCTTTTGTTAGACTTTTGCAAGGGCCAAGTATACCATTGCCAGAGGTTCTATCAGTGAAAGAAGTGCTGAGTAAATAGCTTTTATTTCTTGTTGTTGAATTAAATGTATGGATAATAATATCCACGTTGCCATCCTCCGTTTAAGATAATATGTATAGTTTAAAATGCACTTAAGATTTTTTTTAAGTGATGACTTCAGGATTTCTAGACTAATAATATAAGCACATCATCAAGACCTCAAGATAACTATGCTAAAATATGACTCAACTATACTAGAAATATTCATTTTTAGAAGTCAGCTTTGCTTGCTATATTGCAACAGTAATAGCATTTATAAGCCTGTGATATAAAATGTGATTTTCTTTTTTATAATGAGAAAAAAAATTCCATGTAATTGAAAGAGCTGAAGAATTTGTTTAAGCTTTTTGTTAAAAAACAATAATAGCTCTGAAATTGTATAGGAAATGGTCTGGGATTTCTGATGTCAGTTACAACAGTTTCCAAATCATAAAATGGTTTCTTAATCAGGAGACATAAAATAAAAAATAGTAAAATTAATCTAGTTCTGAAAAAATAGAACAGCTTTATTTTAATCTACTTTGAAAATTCAGATTAGGATTAAAAATTAATAAAAGCTTTTTCTTCTATGTGAGACTTGGGATGTTTCATAGCTGACCTAGAGAGCCTCATTTATAACTTTAATTGCTTGCAACATTCTGAATCATTTTCCTTTCAGCCTAAAACTTTCCATAGTTAATCTCAGCCAATAGTAATTTTTGTATTTTAAAAAGTATTTAAGGAAGAAATTATTAGAACTATTTTGGTGATTCTTATATCCTCTTACACTTAAAATATTATCCAAATAATTCAAAAATACACTCTCAAAATGTCAAACTTTCCTAAGGACTTTAATTCAATACAGAATTATCATTCTTTGAAACTTTAAACATATAAGAGTCATCCATTTAGGTGTTAGAAATATTTTTAATACATAAGTTATATAGTATTTCTATAAATCTCTAAGGTGTTGATTTTAGAAACATACACTTAAGCACTGTACATTCCATAATTCTTAGTATCATAAGAGGATGTTACACATCTAGAAGACAGCATTGCCTAAAGGTAACATAATTGGAGAAAATCATAATTGTATTTCACCACTTGACGTTGATTAAAAAGAAAAACTTTAAAGTTGAAAGAGAAATGTTAAAAGCAATTTTACATTGCTAGTTTTAAGTGAATAATAAAGTTGAAAAAATCTTTAGTAATTCAGGCACATGTAATATTCGTCTTAATATTATTGTAAGACATTTAAATGAAAGACAGAGGTAATAGTGCTAATGTATTTGAGATTCAAATAAATCACCTAGTTGTATTCATATTCACATTATATGCAAAACTAGTCTGAAACAATGCATATGTCCTATTTAAATAAAGCTCAATCAAGCACCTTGATCATTACACAGAAATAAAGCAGAAAAAATAATCAGTAATTAAAATGCAAGTTCCAAGGGGGAATACCTTTCCGAAGAAAGCCACAGAAGCACCTGATTCTAAAAATGTCAGGCAGTTTTCACAACTGCGAGTGCCATTTGTTAGCAGGTGGAGGTACAATTTTTATAACAGCATTTGCCTGTCAATAACTTTATTACAAAGCTGGTAATTTAATAAACAATTTAAAAGAAACCTATTAAGATAATCTCTCACTCACTCTGGTAGCCACCAATTTAATCACTGAAAATTATATTCTTATTTAGTGATTTCTGCTTTCTCCGTTCCTCAGTGTTTTAAAAAAATTAGTGACTTTTCTAATATGTTTCCATGAAATTCTCAAATGTACAGTCAGATGGAAGTCATATATACTTTTTAAAATATTAAAAAAAACCACTTCACATCAATGTTATGTGTTACAGAGCAATATACCAGCATTCATAACAACAGTAATATGACAAAATAGTTCAGTTTTTATAAAAGTGGCCCTTTTGGTCTATCTGGTATATCTGACAAACATTGAAGATCTCCATTTGAAGGTAGTAGAGAGGCAGAGAATAACATTCCCTTCATTATTCTTAACCATTAAACAGGTGAAACAAAATGTCTATCTCCTGATTTATTTCATCAGTGTTTATCTAAAATATTTTCTAAACTAAAAAATAGCTTAAAATTTAATTTTAACTATCTAAAAGTTTTTTATATTTAATATTACTTCTCTAGGCTAATGACTTTACTATTAGAAATTGCCAGTTCAAATTTGGTTTATTCTAACCCAAAAGTAAACCTTGAGAGCTACATCCGTTAACTTTAACAGTCCCCTGGTTTATTCTTGGAAACTTTGCCTCAGACTTAACTTAGTGACTTCCCCCAAAGCCTTCACCTTTCTCATGCGTGAAGATATTTTTTAATTCTTCTTTCCTAATCCTTGTAGTTCTCTCCCTTTTTGCATTTTGGGAACTTCTATAATGTCTCTCTACGTACCAAATATAGTGGCTGCCTAATGTTCATGGGTACCAAGTGTAATCTTCCTTCGAATCTTTATTGAACTCCTATTATCAGGCTTCAATGTATAAACTGCTTTGTCATTTACGTTCATGCTCCTGCACACAAATCTGTTATACAGATAGAAGCCACGGCCATTTTGTGGGTGAAGAAATTAAGACGCACACACTAAAACTTATATAAAAATGTTCCGTTCTTTAGCACTCACTCTGTCCTAAGCATTGCTTTTGATGTTTTATATGCAGGATCTCATGTATTGCTCACCACAACCAAAGACTGCAGTTTTCCTGGAACCCTTTCTTTCTTTTCCATCTCTCCATCCCTCGGCAAATCTCGTTTGTTCGCCTTTCAATATCTATACAGAACATGGTTGTTTCTTACCACCTCTACTGCTATCATCCTGGTCCAGGCTTCCCTAGCTTCTCACCTGGAATATTGCAGTAGCTTTCTATAAGGTCTCCCTGCTTATATTTTTCCACTACGGTCCATTCACAGCAGCCAGCGAGATCTTGTCAGAACCCAAATGAGATTGTATCATTCATTTGTTTGCTGTCCTCCGTCGGCTGTCCACTTTATGCAGAATAAAAACCACAACTATTTCTCTGGCTTCTTTAATTCTACATCATCATCCCTCTTACCTCGTCGACTCCATCTTCAAATCGGCCCTTTCCCTCATTCCATAGCCTCCTCCGATGCACCAGGCCTGCTCTCCACTCACACTCTCTGCCTTGGGTCTTCTTTTTACCCCCTTTCTTCTTAGAGATCATTCCTCAGATGTCACCTCATCAGGGAAGCCTATCTTGGACCCCCCAACTAAAATGAAGCCATTTTCCCCCATCCTTACTCATCTTACCACCCTTAATGCTTGAGGTTTTTTTCTCCATAGCATTTAACACTTTCTAACATACTGTATATTTTGCTATACGTTTTATTAACAGCATACATTAATCTTGTCTGAGCTCTGCCCGTCCGAATAGAATTTAAACTACAGGAAGGTAGGGATTTTTTTCTTGTTTGTTTTCTGTTCCATTTTATAGACAAGAAAGTTTCCTGGCACATGGAAGGTACCCAATAAATATTTGTTGAATGAATGAATGAATAAACACCTGCATGAGGGAAGCAATATTACCTCTGTTTTAGCAATAGACAAATCTGATGCTTAGAGCAATCAAATAATTTGTCTGAAGTCATAAGCCAGGCTTGTCTAACTTCAGAGCTGTGCTCTTAATCACTATTCCATCTAGCCTATCAAACTAGAACACTAATGCCTGAGCTTGGTGTTTCCCACTTGATCATGCAATCTCCTCCGTCGCATGTCCTGTAAGACACAAAGCCAGGCAAATAAGCAGAGTAAGACAACATTCTAACTGGGCAGGATATAATGGCTGCCATGGAGGAAGCATGAAATACATATCTGAGGGCATGTATTTCATGAGATGAATTGAAGCATTAAAAATTATCATGAGTGTTTCCAATTTATATGCAGTTGAAGAGGCATTGTGTTTATCAGCAAGTGACTCATTTCTTGCTAGCTAGGTGACTGACTTTGGAGAAGTTTCTTTACCCCTCTGTGCTTCACTCCCCCTTTAGGAAATGGGAATAGTGATAGAGAATAGATGAGGTTACCTGTGGTGCTTAAAGCATTGCCTAGCACATAGTAAGCACCAAACGCATTCCCTTCCCTCTAGCTTATTATGCTTTTTGCTATTATTTTAGGTTGAATATAATACAAACTCCTTAATGTGACCTAAATAGCACTACACAATCTCACTTCTGCCAGATTCTCAACTTTATTTTTTCTCTTCTTTCTCTGCATGCTCAACTCCAATCATTAGGTCTTCTCTCTCTTTCTTGAGCAACTCATTTCCAGCTCAAGGTTCATAAACTAGCTGTTCCTCCAAGAAAAGAAATCCACCATTGCTGCCTTTTCACTCTTGAAGTCTCAGCAAATAGTCACCTGCTTGATGTGGTGTCTGTGAATGACCCACACCAAAGAGGCTCATGTCTTCCATACCAGTCGTTCTGTATCAGTTTCCTTTTGTGATTCTTTTCCTTCCATATGTGGAGTTATTTAATCTTCCTATTTTTTTTTCAATTGTCTGCCTTCTTTGGGGAATATAAAATACAAGAGGACAATGACCTTATCTTTCTTCTTTGCTACAGCTCCATAGTACCTAAAGCAGTGACTAGAACCTACACTGTAGCTGCTCAGTAAATTTTTGTGGGATGAATAAATGAATGAATGAGTGATTAGGATGTCTAGTTCAGATAGTACATTCTGATGTAGTAGTACATGAAAATACATCTGACAAGTAGTAGTCCAGGAGGCAAAAGTGAGGACTCCCATGGTAGGGACAATCTACAGCAAAGACTCACAGTTTGTTTAACTTCAGGTACAAATACTGTATCGACTCTTCAGATACAGCCCTTATGCTTCCTCGTAGCATTAAAGTGTGGCATTCAAAAATGGTCCAATTGCAGATCATTTTGAGGCTTGGTTCCCATCTGTCTTGAAGGGTATAATTTTGGCACATGGCCCACTTTCACCGGGCTCTTTTCTCTAATGTACCCAGCATATCATTTGACCCCCTAATTACTGAAGAGAATCGAAATCCCAATGCTTTTGAAGTGCCTACAGGTAATGTGAATCATTAGAAGCATATGTCATAAAAACCGAAGACATTTTTCAAATCACTTAAATTATAATAATTAATTTAATATGCTTCATATGTTTAAACTATATTTAGTTTCAAGCCATATGCTTTCTTACATGAAATGGAGTTCCAGATTTTTCCATTGCTTTTAAAATACAGTATCCAAACTGGAATTTGTCCAGCACATCGAGAGTTAACATGCCTATGCTAGAGAAACATGTCTTGGTGTCTGTAATAAGTATTAAGAATAAAAAAAAAAAAAACTCTTGCCTTTAAAAAAATGACCCACTTTGAGTAATGCCATATTCCCAAGTCAGTTACTTCTACATTGGCAAATGCTTACTGTATCCAGCAGTCTGAGCTTTCTGTTCAGACAAAGGCCTGAGCAGCCAACTCCACTAAGAATATTGATGTCACAGCCTAAGATATGTTACTGTCACAGGTTCTTAGCTCTACGCTGCAGACATCTTTTTTTGTTCCAAAGAATATGATATTTAAAATATTTTAGGAATTAAGTTTTATGTTTTGTCCTTAGATCTTTTTATTAATAGTTTTGCTGTGTTCTTTCAGAGATGAGTTAGCTGTTTTGAAGTTGTTTATCTTTGCTTCTGTTTTTATATTTGTTCATTAATATTTTGATTGTTTAAAAATTGTATATATTTAAGATGCACAGTGTGATGTTTTGATCATTGCCTCTGTTATGTATTTTTCTTAGTTTAGTTTTCAACTGTTAGCATTATAAGGCCATGTAACAGTTAAATCATGCCATTGTGGCTTTAATGATGAATCAAATACAGTACAAGGGAAAGAATGCTGACAATTTATACAGTGCCAAATAAAAGATTTTATGACATAAATATAAGTTAAAGTGAAACTATTCATCAACCAGCACTGATTTCTCTCCTTAGACTTGAAATGCTTTTTTTTCTTTTAAAAAGGTATTTAATTTGTGGCTTATCTGGCAAATGCTAAAAAGTAGATTCATTTTAATTTGCTCTCCCTACTGCTTTCAACAATTGTTGGGTAGCTGAGCTGATGATGGGATAAAATGAAGAAAGACTACTATTTTATGACATGACAAGTCATGATTGCAGGTATGATTCATTGTTTGAATTCGACTATGCCAAATCTCTGATTTTCATGGATTTATATGTATAAAAACGATGACATCATTTTAGGAAGCAATTTTTGATAGAGATGAGATTTTTTTTCACCTCAACTCAGGCCTTCCAATGATTCTCTAATTTATTTAAGAAACGAAAAAAGCCTCTTTGTTTCAGTTTGCATACTTTGGGTTACTGCACTGATGTAAAAACCTGTTTCACTGTCTATTGTCAAACAATGATGCATAAAATCATTCTGATATTAATCTAGGGAGACTGTGGCAATCAGAATTCACCACCACCTACATAGCTAAATTTTGAAATGTTCTTACTTTAAATACACGTTTATACTTGTTTTTATTTTTTTTTTTAATAAGGACAAGTAGTTTTGCCAGATGTGTAAATGCTGGGGAATCTGGTTGACAACATGTGATATCTCCTATTCAATGTTTGTAAATTCAAATTAGCTGCAGAAATACTGATTTCCAGGCAAGGGCATAACACCACTAACCGACTGCATAGTCAGAGCTGGCTATCTGCTTCTGGACTTGCTTTTGCTAATGTCCACTTGAATATGAGAAGAAACATAAATAATTTTTCTTTTTGCAGAAACTACTTCATTATAGGCCAGATGTAACCTTAATGATCAACAGCTGTAAGTACGCATAGGCCAAAAGCAGAGAAGAATTAAAACATAATGGATATTGAGAAAATAGATGCATTGACAGGTGTGGGAAGGATCCATTATTATTTAATGTAATAGATGATTTAAAGTAACGTATTCTGGTAACACGTTTATAGAAAGAACATTCCCAGTATTAAAAAACTACTAGTAACTGGTACTAAGAACTCAGCGTTAAGAATTGATCCTAAATGTTTTATTTTCACTTCTAATCCTCATGCAGTATTTTGCACAAATGCTATGCCAGTTCAGTTGGAGATGGACAATGTATGAGGATAGCATTTTTGAATAAAAAGATGCATTTCTTATTATCTTGAATTATCAAATATTTTTTGAAAAAGTTTGTGATACATTTTATTTTTAAAGATTCTATTTACTAATTAATTAAGCCTTTTTCTGCTTAGAAATTAAATTTAAGTTGGAGCTGTAGCTTAAAAAGCTCTAATTTTTCTCAAATAAAAGCCAAATTAATGACTTTATGGTATCCCTCAGGATATTAAAAATAAGTTTCAATAAATTTTTAATATTAATGAACACTTTATGACACATTTAAAACTTTGCTGGACATTTTTTCTACTGTACTAATTATTTATTTAAAAGAATTGGGTCTAATATCAAGTAATAAAAGTATTATCTCAAGAATTAATTTCAACTCTACAAATGGTTCTCTTTCTTCCTTTAAAAATGTCATCTACCCACAGGGTCTCTAAATCATTGGATTTTTAAAAATACAATTGTTTATGTGAACTTATACTATGCAAAGTTGTGTGCTTTCTAAATTGTTACTAGTCAATTAATATCATTGGGGAGTTATTCATTTTTGTGCAATAAATAAATTATGTGGTAAAATTTCGAACAGCTTCCTGAAAACAATTATTTAGGTGATAGCTTTGGGTATAAAGTGTTAACATTTGGGGAACATTAGGAGGTAGGATGGAGTATGGTAGAGAAAGAATTCCTTGCTGATCAACTCTCTGTCCATTTTTATTCTTAGAACTGACAGGTGGTGATCTATATGTATATCATTTTGTAAAATCACAATTCATTAATTGCTCTGGAAATTTAAGTTTCATTAAACTTCGGCACCTGCTCGAACTTCTATAGGTTCTTTGCTGGTCTTGTTCGCTTGATCTCTTCTGCAGACCTTCTGCCGTGGAACTGCCAACAGTGCCTTTGGGCACTCAGTGATGACCATTTTACTGCATACTGAAAACTCAGTAAACATGCCAACTTCAAAATAAGCAATGTGAACAGCCTGCATAAGTGCCTTTCTTTATATTGATGGTGCCAGTTACAGCATTCTACAGAACCACCCCCTCCAAAACACATCATTCTTCTCCTCCTTATCAGAATTATGTTCTTGTTTAAGTGAAAACTTTTTTCTCTTCCCTTATTTTTTTTTAACCACATTATATAATAAAATAAATGAAAGGAGGCACACTGGAAATGATAACAAACATTAAAAACCCATGCATTGCCTCCTCTCACTCTTTCTTGTCTGTATAACAAGGAGGCTCATAATGCCCTACTTGTTCTTGCTATTAAAAAAGGTTTACAGTTCATACTGCAAAATATTCTGGTAAAGCCTCTGGCTAATGCATACAGTAAATCAGCCCTGCCTTTGCCGAAGTTTTAATTTGCATGCCTGCATCTCTGGAAACATTCCGGAGTCTTCTAAGAAAGCATTCCAGTGTCTGCCTCTATAAGAGCCCATATGGCAAATGCCTCTGAGATCACAGAACTTTTCTTATTTAAGGCCAAACATATCCCCTTTATGTTTGGAGTTCTCAGTAGGGGCCTAACAAAGATTCTGGAAATTGTGGGGAGAATAAAGGCAAAGTGGAGTCAAGAGAATGAAGGAAAGTATATTGGAAGACAAAAACCTATATGTGCTGATTAAGCGGCACTCACATAATGCACATCTTGGAACAAGGTATACTTCTCGCTCTTTGCTTCAGGAAATGAGAATGGAGAGGGCATATATCAGATGATGGAGTTGATTAAGTTAGCAGTTCAATTAAAATTTCTAAATGTTCCCTCTGATACATGCCGGTTTTTCATTTATTTTACTCAGGGGACACCAACCATGAGTGTTATTTAAAATAAAAAGAGTTAGGAATTTTAAGAGCATTTGATTTTTTGGAATGAGGTACTTTTACATTTCACGAGTACTCAAACAAAACTTTCAAGTGTGTACTTACCCAGTCCAGACCTAAATGTAAAAGGCAACCCCATACCTCTGGAAAAAATAAATCACTACGTCAATTCTGTCTCTGAAATGGAAAATTATAACTTTGAAATCACATTTAGAACCTTGTACTAATGATGAAAGGATCTTACAGGGAATAATGAAAGGGAAGATATTTTTAAGTGAGTCTTTTCCCCTAAAGACTTTGGTGGTATCCATTCATTTCACAAGTATTCATTGAGCGCTTTGTCTCTACTACGTGTTGAGGGGAACAAGACAATTACGCCATAGTTCATCCCTTACAGAAACCCACAGTCTAGTGGGGAAGACAGGCATGTAATATATGATTGTAAAACCACACAGGGAGTACATAACAGAGATGGCCATGGAGTTAAATTCCTCTTCCCACCACCACCTCTAACCTGATGGGGTCAAGGGACTTGTAAAAAATAACCACTGAACTGAGTCTTAAGGATAGCAGTTAGCTAAATAAATTGGTCTGGGATTAGGGTGACAAAGAAAAGAGTATGAGCACAGTGTGAAGGGGGAAAGAAAGAGCCGCATGTAGTTCTGCGTGGCTAAGGTGTAAAGGGTGAGGAATGGAGTGGTGAAGTATTTTTCAGATGTGAGCAGGCATGAACTAGGTGATGTAGGCTCTTGCGTGCTTATTAAAGAGCTTGAATATTAGTTCAGGGTTTCCCAGACTTCACTAGAGTGAACTCACTTGCCAGAGTTCTGTATCTCCTTAAATATGTTCTTATTTAAATGTATTTAATTTTTTCCCTTCAATAAATTTATTTTTTAAAAAAGAACTTTATGTATCTGTCTCTGAATCATGATTTGAAGGGGAACGGCTGGAAGTTTGTCAATGACAAGTAATGAGGAGGGGTGGTGGTGAGTTAGAGCTGGGTGATCCGAGCATCGGAGGGAGATGAGTAAGTTCTGGAGGTGGTGATAGGGACCGAGAAAATGCTAACCCACACATTCTGGCCCTAGATTATGGCAGAAAAAGGAACTATAGAAGCCCAGGAAAAATATTTTCAAAGAAGAGCTATGTTCTAGTTCGGGGCAAAGGAAAAGGAGCTCTCTGTCAACATTGGGAGGATATAGTAGACACTTAAAAATAAATTCAGGGTTAAGAGGCAAAGCAGTGAGTGGGTTTGGTCTATAGTGAGGGGTTCCAGGTGAGAACATGTATGACAAGGACAGTATAAGGGTATGAGAGAGGGTGGGGGTGTTTGTGGAGAGGGTGCGGGTGTTTGTGGAGAGTGAAGAAGGGTCAGTGGGGAGATCAATGTAAGGAACTGAGGCCTGGAGAGTGACTAAACTCAAATGAACTGATTTTCCCAATTGTTTTGGTTCCAGAAATGGTTGAGTTATTGAATGCCCAGGCTGGCATCAGAGTAGATTTGTGATGGTCGTTTTGATTGCCCTTTAGCAACCCTCTCTGAGAGCCCATGCTAGAAGGCAAACTGATTCTGTAAGCTGGATTGCAATATTGACCTTGGCCCTCAGTTTCCTCTGCATAGAAATGAGTGCAATCATATTTACTTCACAGAGTCAATGCAATACGTAAATAAGACAATGCATACCAAGTACTCATCAGAGAAAGTGCTCAAAATCTTTAGATAGTGTTGTTATTATATTGAAATTATATTGAACTTTAATTGCCTGGAATGTTTAATTATATATTTTCTGTTGCTTAAAGTGTCAGTGGCTACTATAGCCTTTTAGTATAGCTTAATGTCTGGTAAACTGATGCCTCCATATTTGTTCCTTTTGCTTAAGATTGCTTTGGCTGTTCAGGCTCTTTTCTGGTTCCAAATGCAAATATAGAATTATATCTTTTTTATCTGCAAAAAAATGACATTGGTATTTTGATGTGGATTGCACTGAATCTGTAAATCACTTTGGGTAGTATAGACATTTTAACAATGTTGATTCTGCCAATTCATGAGCATGATGTTTTTCCATTTGTTTACATCATCTACAATTTCCTTCTTCTGTGATTCATAGTTCTCTTCCTAGAGATCATTCGTCTCCTTTGTTAAATATATTCCTAGGTATTTTATTTTCTTTGTAGCTATTGTGAAAGGTATTGAGTCCTTGATTTGATTCCTAGCTGGATTGTTGTTGGTGAATACGAATGCTACTGATTTGTGTGCATTTATTTTGTAACCTGAGATTTCCTGAATTTATTTATCAATTCCAGGAGTCTCTTTTTGGAATCTTTGGGGTTTTCTAGATATAAGATCATATGATCAGCAATGAGCGATAGTTTGACCTTCTCTTTCCCCATTTGGATACTTTAATTTCCTCCTTTTGCCTGACTTCTCTGACTAGGTTTTCCAGCACTATGTTGAATAGAAGTGATGACAGTGGGCACCCTTGTCTTGTTAGTCCTGAGTGGGAATGCTTTCAAATTTTCCCCACTCAGTATGATGTTGGCTGTGGGTTTGTCATATATGGCTATAGTAACCAAAACAGCATAGTACTGGCACAAAAATAGAGACATAGACCAATGGAACAGAACAGAGAACCCAGATATAAAATCATTCACATATTGCCATCTCATCTTTGACAAGGTAGACGGCAATATACACTGGGGAAAAGAAGCTGTCTTCAATAAATGGTGCTGGGAAAATTGGATAGCCACATGCAGAAGATTGAAACAGGATCTATATCTCTCATCACTCACAAAAATTAATTCAAGATGGATAACAGACTTAAATCTAACACATGTAGCCATAAGAATTCTAGAAGAAAATGTTGGAAAAACTCTTCTAGATATCAGCCTAGGCAAAGAATTTATGAGAAAGACCCCAAGGGCAATCACAACAACAACAAAAATAAATGGGACTTGATTAAATTAAAAAGCTACTGCACAGTCAAGCAAACAATCAAAGAGCAAATAGATAACTTATAGAATGGAAGAAAATATTCTCATGTTATATATCTGATAAAGGGCTAACAACCAGAATCTACAAAGAATTCAGGCAAATCAGCAAGAAAAAAATCAAACCATCCCATTAAAAAATGGGCAAAAGACATGAACAGAAGCTTTTCAAAAGAAGACTAATGGGCAATAAACATGAAAATATGATCAACATCACTAATTACCAGAGAATGCAATTCAAAGCCACAATGAGATATCGCCTAACTCTAGTGAGAATGGCTTTTATCAAAAAGTCCAAAAACAATAGATGCTGGCATGGATACAGAGAGAAAGAAACACTTATACATTGTTGGTGGGACTGCAAACTAGTGCAATCTCTATGGAAAATAGTATGAAGATTCCTTAAAGCACTAAAAGTAGACCTACCATTTAATCCAGCAATCCCACTACTGGGTATTTATCCAAAGGAAAAAAGTCATTTTATCAAAAAGACACTTGCACTAGAATGCTTATTGCAGCACAATTCACAATCACAAAAATGTGGAATTATCCCAACTGCCATCAATTCGTGGGTGGATTAAAAAAATGTGGTATAATGTACACCATGAAGTACTGCTCAGCCATAAAAAAAAATGAATTAATATCTTTTGCAACAATCTGAATGGAACTGGAGACCATCCTACTAAGTAAAGTATTGTAAGAATGGAAAAACAAACACCACGTGTACTCGCTATTAATATTAAATTGGAACTAACCGATCAGTACTCATGTGCACAGATGGAAGTAAAACTCAATGGAACTCATGCATGTGGGAGGACAAGGAGGGGATGGGTGAAATTATACCTAACAGATACAATGTCCAGTGTCTGGGTGATGGGCACACTTACAACTTTGACTCAAGCAGTACAAAGCAATCCATGTAACCAAAACATTTATACCCCTATAATATTCTGAAATTAAAAAAAAGGTTTCAGCGGAATATCTCTATAGAGAAATACTTAGGGCATATGTTATTTTTGAACCATCTACAGAATGCTTAAAACATTCCAGTAACACTCTTTTATTGTTTTTTCTTTGTTCCCAAGAGCTTACAATTCCTATTCTTTGAAAGATAAAAAATCTTTGGGACAAGCCATCTTCATGACAAATATTTTAGCCTAAGACAAAGAACCCAGAATATAGATGATTTTATGGCCAATATATATATCTATGAAGGCTTGGTGAGAGTTTCTATTTGCTAGTCATCTCCTTTGCTGCCACTGTAATATGACTACCATTTTACTTCTGGGGAAATACTCATTTTTCCCCTGCCTGCTTGCACAGCTTCTTATACAAAGTCTCACCCATGATCAGTTCTCATATTTCTTACATATATGAAAGGAATGCTTTCCATCACTGAGAAATACAGGAAAGCCTCAAATATTTTTCCACGAGCCACACATTGAAGACTTCTTAATAGGAATAAACTATTGGAAAAAATGGTTATTATAGATAGGCAGAAGGGATGAAAATTAATGATGGCTGATCCAAAAGGCAGTATTATGTGAGTTATAGGACCCAAGATAGAAGGATGGATTCTCCAGGTTTCCCTGCCCTCACACCCTACACTTCCTTTCCTCTCTCCTTAAGTATCTCTTTCATCATTATTCCCACTATAAAATTATATGGCCAAATGTGGGGGAGTGAATAAGATAGAAAAGCATTTTTCTCATAACCTTAGAAAACAATGCCATTGGCTCCATGATTATCATGCTCCTGGCTACCTACTTGTCCTATGGATCAAGTCAAAGGAAAGACACAGGAATTGGTGAACAGTGCACTCAACTCCTCTGTCTTTCAGCAGATCCCACGAAACAACCTGGACTTCCAAAAATTATTACTTCTATGCAGATTCTTGCTTTTCTCTGAATTGGCCCCTAAAAAATGGTGTAAAATTTATTGTCTGGTTCCCACCTCTTTCTTTTCAAATCTCTGATGTCAAATAAAATAATATTTTCTGATGTCAATCAAATAAAGCCTTCTGAGCATTTTCTGTTGAGAAGAAAAGTGATCTTATCAATGAATTCAAATTAAAATGATTGTGACTAAAATGCGTTTACTCTCCCTAAGGTGTATTTAAGGTGTTGTTAGAAACAAAAGAGTGAGTCATGAATAATAAACTTTTAAAGAAATTCTATTGAAAGAGAAATGTCAGACACCTTCACATAGACCATCACCAATATGTAGATAATCCTAAGAGCAATATTAGGTTTATTTTCCCTTTTCATGCACTACTCGATTTAAGTGAAAATTATACTGAACAGCATTTTTTCTCATAGTTACAACATGAGAGCAGTTATGCCAGGCTGTAGGCAAATTGTAACCAGTCACTTTAACCTGATTGATCTTTGTTTTTTTCCTTCTCTTAAATGTAGTTCCTCCAATTTCTTCCTTGAATTCTAACCCATCTTACCTTCCTAGGCAATGAAGGAAAAATAATAAACAGAAAAACTGTTAAAAAAATTCTTACCTGGACTTACTTGTATGTGAAAATGAAATAGCAAAAAACATTTGCCTTAATCTCAAATATAAAAATGTAGATATTTATCCATCATTTTATAACTACTTGCTGATACCAACTATGAAAGTCAGATCATGGAGAGTAGTAAGTAATATCTTCTTGAGAAAGAGAAAATAGATCATGGAATGGTTTCTTATCCATTCAGAATTCATTCACTATAAGAAATTTCAGATGGGAAAACATGTGTGTCCACAACTGTGATTGCTAAATGGTAATTGCCATATTGGGAAAAAAAGTGGAAATTGCATCTCACCTTGGTTTAAACATCAGCTATGTGCCCTTTAGCTAAATCCTATGGAATGTCCCCCAAAAACACCAAAAAAAAAGAACCAAAAACCTTATCCAGTATCTCTTCCTTCACAATAGTATTACAGAGGAATTCGTTGGGTCTGTACTTCCTCAGATGATCACTACACTGCTTGCCTCATCAGCGTCCAGTGTACATCGGTTATAAAGTTAATGTTAAATGAGCCACAAAATAAATTTATTTCAACATTTTCAGAGGGTGCAGGGCCAGAATATGTTGGAGGTCAAGATAGGGCACCAGGATCAGAATTCACATGGGAGAAAGGAAAATGCAGATTTACGTGTGCCATAATTGTTCAGCCAAATCATCATTTCTGGGACTGGGTGTTGGGCACCTACATTGTAACAAGTGTCCTTGCATGGGAGTTTTTGCCTTTAGTGTACTCCAGTATAGATTTAGAATCTACCACTTCTCACAACTGCTGCTACCCACTGGTCCAAACCATCACCGCCTCTTCCTGGATTATCTCAGTGGTTTCCTAAATTGTGCTCTTGGCCTGTTTTCCTGAATTCACAAAGGAGCAGTCAGAGTGACCCTGACACATTGCAAAGCAGACAACATCACCCTTCCACTCAACACATTCCAAAGGCTTCCCATCTTGCTAAGAATAATATCTTAAAGTCCAGGCAGAGCCTGTGGGAGGTTCTACATGTTCTGGCCCACCATTAACTCTTTTTACTATCTCCCATTTTCCTCCCCGACTTGTGCTCAGTTACAGCCATAGTAACCTCTTTGTTGCTTCTTCTGTTGCTCCCCTCTTTAGGCCCTTTGTATTTGCAGTTCCTTCTGTTGGGAGCAGCACCATCCAGTAGAGCTTTCTGTAATGATACACACATTCTATACCTGTGTTGTCCAATATGGTGTTCACATGAGGCTAGTGGCCACTGCACTGGACAGCACATATCTAGAGCGATCTTCCTTTAGATAGCTATATTACTCATTCCCTTCTTCCTTTGGATCTTTCCTCTATAGCTCCTAAAATATCAGTACCCCCTGCCAGCATTTTTATTGCCTTCCCTGATTTATTTTTTTCTTAGTATTTATCACTATCTACTATGTTCTATGTGTATTAGTTACCTATTTATTGTCTGTGTGCCCCACGAGCGTGCAAGCTTCATGAGGGCATGGAATTTTGTTTGGATTTGTTTTGTTTTTATTCAATGAAACATCCCCCCAAATCTAGAACAATGTCTGGCACAGAATAAGTTACTCAAAAAATACTTGCTAAATAAATGAGTAAAGAAATATTAGTTAATACATTATAAAACAGCCATCATGGCATTTGTGTTGGTAATGAAACTTGGTGGGGGTATTGAGAAGTGATGAAATATTTCAATGCTTCTAAAATTCCCTACTTTTCTAAGTTCTGAAATACCCAAGCCTCAAAGAGAAATCAATGTAATTCTAAGCACCAGATATTCCTGATGCTATAAGTTACTGCATAGATCTATGTAATTCTAGTATATAAACTTTGCTTTTGCTGGGAATGCACTCTTTCTTTCTTTCTCCAAACATTTGTTAGTTAAAAAAAAAAATTCAGGTTGAGTCAAAAAGAATTTCGCAATACTAAAAACAAAGAAGCATCTGAACACAAAATTACTCCATGATTATTTACTGTCTTAAAATATCAAGCTTACTGCCTTGGCTGCAGCCACCTGGAAATTTGTTATCTAACAGTATCATGCTCCCTTATGTTAAGCTACATAAGAAGATAGAAATCTAATTGACAAAAGGATACTTCTCTTTTAAGAATGCATAGAATTTTAAATCTGATAAAAACTCCATATAGTTTCTAAGAAGACTGAAATAACATATAAATAAAAATTTTCAAATAAATGCTTTGGCATTAACAGTCTTAGGGCTCAGATGGTGGTTTTAAAATGAATGAAAGAGCACAAGTAACAAACTGCAAATTTCATCTGACGCTAGAAATATCTTGTTAAAGAACTATTAGAGAACAGACCTTAAATTTGATTTTATTTAACTGAATACTTAATGTAGCACCTTTTGTTCTGGCTGGACTTGGGAGAAGGTGCTCAGAAATGAACTGAATGTGCCAGTGATTTCAGCTGGATGGGAGGGCAACCGTTAGTCTGCACTTTTAACCACTCTCATCCCACCCTGTCCCTACTCAGGAAAAAATAAAAAGCCTGTCACACATCATCAAACTATTTCACCATGATTACCTGCAAGTTAAACACAACCCTTTGAAGCAGATGGTCAATTGCCAGTCTAATAGTAGGAATTGCCATCCTTCCTCTATCCATTGAATGTGCTTTTGATACTCTTCGTGCCAGCAAATTGCTACAGGTTCAAATAGTGCCCCGTGTATCACAGAGAAACAGAATAATTGAAGCTGTCAAAGAGCTTCTCCTTTCCCATCTTTTTCCTTTGTATAGGAAAATTGTTCTACTTTCATGTAATTAACATTCAAGAACACAGCACAAGGGAATATCATGACGAGATCTTACAACTCCACCAAAATGAAAATCATAACAATATGTAAGATAAAGAATTAGCAATAAATTTAGAGTTCCCAGAGTAAATAATGTCTATTTTAACCACCGGGCATACTCTGGCATGAATCAGAATCCTTTTTATTAGCCAAAAAGCAAGTTAAGTTAGAGTTTTAGTTGACATTTTGTCACACATGTGCACTGTTCACCACAGGTCCCTCGTAGCGCTATTTTGTGTTAAAACCTGAGGATACAAATATCCCGTGAGGATATTTGTGCCTACTTAGAGTGGAAAATGCTTATAGTTACAATTGTCATTTATGTCATATAATGAAGCTTAAACATTCTCAGATTAAATAGGCATAATAATGTGTAATGAACACAGAAAAACAAAATTGAGTTCAAGTTCAGCTGTACCATTTACTGGTTATGTCATCTCCGGCAAGTTCAAATCTCAATTTCTTTATCTTCCTACCTTAGACAGTTGATTTTAGGAATTAAATAAAAAGCAGATAATATATCTGGCACATTATAAATAAATTATGATTATTATCATTATTATTATCAGTATTAAATTATGCAAGCAGCAAAATTATAATCAATATATTTAAAAGAATGAATCCATAGGGAAAAAATTGGAGAATATATATTAAAATCTTATCAGCAGTTGTGTTTACCTGGTAGAGAAGCCTTTTTTTAAATTTCCCATATTGTGCTGAATTTTCTTTAATAAATTTAATTTCCTTCTTAATGAAAACAGTTGTTTCAGTTTTCATACTAAAAATTCCTCCTATGCTTATCAATATGTTCTAGAAAACGGCAATCCTAATAGTATATTAGTTTATATATAAACTATAGAAATACTTTCAAACCATTATATACTGTAGAAAAGTCCAAATTAATTTGCCTATATAATTTCTCCCTTAATTAAATCCCTGTGAATTTGAAGGAAAACTAGTTTCAACTTATCAAATATAAGAATTATTTTATGAAGAAATGTTCTGAGATTTTTATAAGTGTTTTTTTTCCCCTCTGAAATCGAAAATTCCTTTTTACTAAGACTGAAAAAACTTCTATCCTGAAAACTACAAGATTTGAACAGAAATTCTGAGTAACCATTCTTTCAATTCTAGTTTCTGCCCCAAATCATGGGAACTTAACCTTTCACAAATGGCAACTCCCTTTTCATTGAAACTATGTAGATTCATACACCTGGACAAACTTCAGCCAGGGCTTAAGACCACTTCATTTTTCTGCATTTAGGAATTAGAAGTAAACATTTTTTTAGTAGGAAAGTTTCCACAGTGTATGTATATATTCTTAAATGCATACTGTCTCATAATCATCCCAGGGAAACTTCCTGACTGGATTTCCGTTGGCTCTTTTTTTCCTATTAATTTCTCCCCCAAACACTTTTCTCTGTAACCCAGTTTGTTTTTTGTTTTTCCTTTATGTGAAATGCTAAAGAGTGTCTTTGAATGGAAAGAAAAATAAAAGATATAAAGAAAGGAAAGGAAAGGAAAAAGAGGAGAAAAAGAAAAAGGAAGAAAGAAAACTAGGATGGAAACTTTTCTTAGTTGTTAATGTTCATGATTATCTCAGCCTTAATGGCTGGCCAGCCCACAGTCGCATGAGTTCTAGAAAGCCTTGATACAAAGATTAAAGGAAATTTTCAGAAAGGTGAGGAAAACGGACTACTTTCTTTTACCCACACAACAAAAAGACAAACAGGCCTTCTTCGAATGTAAATCTCCCCAGTTCTACCATGAATATGAGGTAGCAGTATTCTTTTAAAAGAGGCCTTCCCACTCCAGGCATTATTCTTCTCTCTGTGGCTTTCAGCAAATGATGAAGGCTTGTTTTGCCAATTTTTCAGCCCTTGCATCATGCTAAGACACCACGTCAGCATTCTTATCCCATTCCCCAGAAGGTGGCAGGTTGCTCATTAAGCACACAGAAGGGGGTGTATTTTCCTTTCACCACTCTATTTATCATATCTTTTCTTGGGAGGGAAATCTAAATGTCCCTATTCACCTTGAGTCTTCTACAAAATGGAAAGAGCTTTGCTAATATCCTCCCCAGAACCCTCTGATTTCATTCACAACGTGACATAAGAGCCCAGAGTTGTACTTTATCTGTCATTAATCCTACCGCAACATGCTGCAGTCATTAAGGTGGTTACTTACCAGCTCCCTCACTGATGAATGTACAGAAAGGAGTAGAAAGGAAAGTTGGCAGGGTCCAGGACAAACGATAGCAGAAACTGGGAATAAAGACCCAGCTATTCTTACTTTGGGGGAGCCATTTCTCCTGTGTCAACACACAGCCCACAGGGCAAGGTAATTTTACCATTTTATGATCTACTGCGCTTGGCATTTGTTCTGGCACTGGAGGCTGCGTCTATTTTGGGGATCAGTTGTGTATTCCCAGATTGCCATTTTCCTCTGCCTTTCTCTCCGTTAAATATTCTACAGTATATTATCACTTCATTTTACTTCAGTTATTTCCTCTGACAGTGGTGCGGGGCAGTCTGGACTCAAAGTCACTTCCTCTCTCAAACTCAATCTGTCTAAATGTCAAAAAGGGAAAGAAAAAAAAAAAGTAGAACTCTTTAAAATCCCAGCAATCTGGCATTTCTGAGGAAATATTTGATAGGTGTTGCGTTCCCGAAGCTCTATTTGCTGGAGGCAGAAGGGTAAAGAGAGACACTTAGGGTTGAAAAGACTGTTACATTTATGTTTAGCTTTTTCTAAAAAGAGATACTGTGCTCTTAAAAACCCCAGTCACAAAAGCAGAGACTGTGTTGATATAAAGATTTATTTGTTTGTTTGTTTGTTTATTAGGAATGTTTATCGGGCACGATTCTCCTAAGCCATACCCACAGATGTGAGACGTCTGCTAATAAATTTGACCAATGGCTTGGTCAACAATTTGGTAAAACTCCCAAAGTCAAGAGATGACTATTTCTCCCTCCTCATCTCTCCTCTCCTTCCCTCCTCTTCTTGGTCCTCTCTTCCCTTTCCCTCTCCTTCTCCACCCGCTTTCTCCATGCTGAAAGATTGTCAAATCTCAGAAAAGGCCTTACTGAAGGTTTTGTTACTTGTCTTTTGGGATAAGTGTGTTGGCACTGAATATTTCTGGGCTGTTTCATACCATCCTAATTATAGGCTATCAAGAATAAAATTAGAGATGGCTTAACTAGGTCAACAGGATTCAGTGATAACATATTACTCTGTGGTGGACTATCTGGGATTAATGAATTGTTTTATCTAAAAGTGCTTCTGTTAATAACATTCAGGAATGCCTCTGTGCTTGGAAGCAGCAATGTATCTACTAATAATGCTGAATAACTCACGCTGCACAGAAACAGGATGTGTCTGTTGCACCACAGATTTCATAACTTTTAGAAGTCAGGGAAGCCTTTCATTCCCTTACTTGTTTCAGAAAAAGAAAAAAAAGAAAATAAAAGCAAGCATGTGAAAAGGAGAAGTCAGGCATAAAAGTTGGTGTTAAAGTACAATAACTCATTTAATTGTCAGGACCTTTCTAGAAGGTGTCCCCCCTACCATCTCAAAAATGAAGAAACTCAGGCACAGTTAAAAACAACAATTTGCCCAAGATTACACCACCCATAAATAGCAGAGCCAGGATTATCATTTCTCAAGTGCTTCTTTATTACTGAAGTCCATATAATTTCCATATAATTAAACTCGGATCTCAAATCTTTTTCGTCTTTCTTTAGGGATTTGCCTGCTTTCTAAGACTTGGAGCAGATTGTCAACCTTCAAAGACTTGCCCACTCATCTGGCTAGAATGCACACAAGGCAAAAGGAAAATTTATTCTGGATTATAAAAAACATCACTCATTTAATTTTCTATATCCCATAGACAAAGGAGTGTTAGCAAAAAAAAAAAATTGGTAGTCTAATAAATATTTTCAATTTATTTATAATATAAATAAAATATTTTGAAATATTTTTAAACTTTAAGCTATTTTGCATTTAAGGGGATTATGATCACCAAAGTTGTTTATTTCTAAGCATTGAAGAAGAAAAAGGATATATAAAAATATCAGCCAAAATTCTGTATTAGGTTTCAGAACACTTTAACCCTAGCTTTAAAACATAAGATTGTTCTTTTCTGTGTATTTTTAAAATCTGTTGCCATGAAAGTACACAGGATCACCTTTGTTCAACTCATGGCAAGTATGAACCTGATTTTTAATGTCATCTTTGAATGTCTTTTTTACTAAATAAAATTTCCAAAGCAGTGTTTCTTATTTTTCAAGTTTGGCAGAGTTTTAATAAAAAATTCAGGGTCTCTTCCCATCCTTCCAATGTGGGGTTATTTTCCAGAAGAATTGCCAACAATTCAGTTATCTTCTTGGAAGAAGCAGAGTTGTCGGAGTCTCTCTCACTCCCCTCACTTCCTATGAGCTACTCCTTAATTTGACAGGAACAATTCATTTCCCTTAGACTCACATAGCAGAGGCTGTGTATTTGAGCCTCTTCTTTGCCTCTTTCATCCATGTTCTTCCTCTCTGACATGCCTGTACTCCGGACGGTTCCTTTTTGATCAGAGGCATTCTCTGTCTACATGTTCATGAATCTATATCTTAGCTTAAGAATGGTGGAGGCAAATGATCATGGTGACATTTCTTGATCCTTGTATCCTGTGCACTCTGACCACAAAAAAATCCCTGATAACAGAAACATTTAGTCCAGTCTGGCTACAACACGAGGGATGGGACAAGGGTGGTTTACTCCATCTTGCTTGTTCCTTTTCCTTTGATTAAAGGTGGTCTCTTTGAACACCCTTGAGGGGTAACTTCAAATATCACAACAAAACCTTTTTTGGAGGGATTAAGAGAAAAAAATGCATGATGGAACAAAAAGCCCTAGGACTTAAGACAAAATAATTTGAGAAGGTAAATGATAGCTGTAAACCCCAATCACCTTCATATAGTAAGACTATACAAACAGAAAAATAATAACCATGGAATATTAAATTTCTGCTGAAAATATGGTGTGATATGTTATAGATAATCTTAGCAGCAGGTCTGGATTACAGTCATGGAAACTTATATACATGCACATTCATGCATACAGGTTTAGCCACTGCAAACACACACATGCATAAATACTATATATGTGTGTGCATATTTTATATATACAGTGTACTACTGCTAAGGTGATTCTATTTAGGAACAGAATAATGAGTTTATTGGGGGAATATATGTACTCTGAAGACATGTGTCTCTGTGTTGAATAATGAGTGGAGATTGCGTTTTCCTTAAGTCACTGGTAGGAATAATAAAATTGCTTCATCAAATCATCCTCAAACAAAGAAGCTGACACTTTAATCTCTGTGCTACTCACCCAGCCAACAAGTAGTAGGCAATTCCCTGTTTCCAGTGGTGTCTTAGGAGTTTGCAAACAGAGAGGTACAGCCGCATCAGCATTTCCATTTTAAACCTTTATTTTTCAATTTGCCTGTTGAAATGAAAGAACTGTATGAACAGAAACTTATGTTCCTGGTATAAGTCTGATCGATATCATTCCAGTGGTGTTTATAATTTATTTCCACCGATTACTCTGAATTCGCTAGAAAAGCCACACTGCATTCATTAAATAACCTCTAGCAAGGAGAAGAAGAAAAAGGCCATGTTTTTCTATCAGATTCATGGAAGAGGGTTCTTTTCAGGGAAGAAAGAACCTTGAAGTATTTGCCAAAAATGTGAAACTGCTGGTGTATCTAGAGTTCAAGTATCTTCTTGGTGATTCTTGTGTCGGGGATGAATTTGAAGTAGACAGTAAAAGATTTTTTTAAAAAATGATATATATTCAGGGGGAGCTAGACTGAGTAATTGAACAGCCACAGTGATCTATGGAAAACTTAGTGTTGCATCTAGAGATTGAAAGTGACTTCAGATGTTCCTAAAACCTTCATTAAACCATTAGTAGTAGAGGTCAAACTGAGTTTTTTTTTTTTTTTTTTGTTGAGACAGAGTCTCACTTTGTTGCCCAGGCTAGAGTGAGTGCCGTGGCGTCAGCTTAGCTCACAGCAACCTCAGACTCCTCAGCTTAAGCGATCCTACTGCCTCAGCCTCCCAAGTAGCTGGGACCACAGGTATGCGCCACTATGCCCGGCTAATTTTTTCTATATAGATTTTTAGTTGTCCATATGATGTCTTTCTATTTTTTTTTTTTTAGTAGAGACGGGGTCTCGCTCTTGCTCAGGCTGGTCTCGAACTCCTGACCTCGAGCAATCCACCCACCTCGGCCTCCCAGAGTGCTAGGATTACAGGCGTGAGTCACCGCGCCCGGCCCAAACTGAGTTTTGTCCACCTCATTTATTCATCAGCATCTGCTAGCTGCCCCAAATGTGCTGTGTGGTACATATGCAAGATCACAGTCTCTGATCTCACAAGGTTCATATGCTGAGTGGAAGAGAAAGAAAGTAAACAAAACATTATGACTAGAAGAGATGAGAGGGTTTCTAGGAAAGCACTAAATGCAGTAGAGGTTGAGGGGGATAGCCAAAGAAAGCTTTCTGGAAGTTGTAACAGCACAGCTAAATGTCCAAGGATGAATGTTCAAGGGGGAGGGTGTTCCAAGCCTGACTACGAGGAAAGATCAGGAACCCTCAAGTGGATTATTAGCATTGAAATATGGGGCATATCCTGAGGAAAGAGCAGGAGTTTATTCTATATAGCAGAAGGGGTTCAAATCTATTCCTTGCATACTCTGGTGGTTGGATTTTATGCTGAAAGCTCTGAGGATCTCCTGAAAGATTTTAAATAAAAGAGTGGTATAGTCAGTTTCTTTTCCACCTCCTGTGATGGAAAAAAGTATGCTGTTAGGTTTGGAGATAATGGTTTGTAAGACAGCAGTAGTTCTCAATGTGGGAAACATATTTATCTTGGTATCCATTGTTCATAGCAGATCCACCAAAGAGATGGTGATCCACAAATGGTCCTCATGCCAGGAGCAATTATTACCCAATAGGAAAATACCATCATTTCTGCTCAGGAATAATACATGCATGGCTGTGGAGGAATCCATATTTATTCTAAGCTCTTTCAACTTACATGGCTGCTCAGCTTCATTGATCATTTATCTTTGACTATTTTTGGGGGGAGGGGGCGGGGGTTGAGCAAGAAAGACCGGTTCCATTTTCTTTGAATATTGTATGACTCGGGACAAATATTTCATCTCTCATGATACCTGGGTAAATCCAAAAGTCCAAATGATTTTTCAGTAAAAATAAACTTTTAATTTAAGCTTCTTTTCTAGTAAAATTTATTATTTTGTTAACTGAGTGCACATAATGACTCATCTTTATCTAATTTTTTCCTGTTTGGGGAAGTGAACGTAGGACATATCTTACTTAAAATGGCTTCAGGCAAAGATATTTCCACTTTTGGCAGTTGGCCTGCTATTCCTTCATTAAGACACACTAACATCTCTTTCCATACCACTGGCAGTCTGAGCAAGCATTGGTTGCTAATATGAATTAATATTTTAAAATTTTTCATGTATAATTATTTTTCTAAATCTGTAGCATGGGCTGCACCGGTTCTTAGAATGAAATCCTCAATATAATCATTTGCCCAAATAAGCCAATGCTCTTATAGTTCGCCAGAAAACTTAGCATCTTTTTAAGTCTCTAAATTAATCCACGAAGTTGGATTAAACAGCCGACCTCTCACAGTGCCCTTTTACTTAGAATAGCACTTGTTTGGTTATGTTTATTGTTGTCCCAGAAAATGGTTTTATTTATTTTTTTTGTTTATTTTTAAGAAAACCCCAGAAAAAATTTGTTCATCAAGTCAGAACCCTCTGAAAGGACATTAAGAAATTAGCTGGGAAATATAATTATGTTTAAAGATAGAAACAGATCTTCCAAAAAATCAGATATTCTCAGCAACCATAGTTTTTAATTAGTTTTACAAACCATTCTCATTTATATCAGAATAAAAATTTTGGTAGCACATTTTCTTCATGCCCTAAATACAAATTTTTTTTAAGTCTTATTGTTTTTTTCCTTAGACTCTGTGTTGGGCATCTATACTCCCCCTTTCCTATTCCAGGCCACCTTCACTTCCCTTCTGCTCATCTCTTCCCTTTTTCAACCAATTTATGACGTCATTGTCCAGTTAGTGAAAATAGGTAGAATTTATAAAGCATAATAATAACAGACCCCTGGGAACTTGACACATACTATTTCAGCTAATTCTCTCAATAGCCCTTCAAGGTGAATATTACATTCTGCTTTTTTTACAAAGACACCGAAGCTCAGAAAAGTTAAGCAATTTGCCTGTGGTCATAAAACAGATGGGCTCATTTCAATTCAAAGCTGATGCACTGTCTCCGCTCCATCACTCCATCTCCCAAAGCGCGATCCTTTATTTACACCATAACATTTTCCTGACCAAGAAATCTTCATTAATTTATCACATCCTATCTGAACTCTTACGCTTGATTTTGAAAAAAAAAAAAAAAAAAAAAAAAAACTTTTCTAATCTGCTTCAGTTGAACTCAATAAAAGTTATTGCATGCAGACCATATGCCAGGCAGTCTTCAGGGTGCCAAGGAAGAAAAGAAGGATAATGTGCTTTAGTCTACACTTGTAAGATCATTGCTGTCAGTCTCTGACCTCTTTATCTCTGTTTTGGTCCAATCCATATTCTTCCTGCACTTTATTCAGGCTGTGCTTGTTCCTACTTTCATGCATTTATTCCCCATATCCTGTGGTGAGTTTCCTTTTGTATTTTCAAATTATATTTTTTATCCAGATCTAATTTAAATTTCACTTTTTCAATGAGACTTGTCCAATCCTCAGTGAAATAGTGTTTCATGGCTTGACTCTTAGCATCTTCTTGTTTATACCTGTTACTTTGATCTCACCAGCAAGATTGTAAAAGGTGTTGAACATAGGAACTGGGGGCACTCCCATTTTTCATTTCTCACATAATTCCAAGCCCACAGTAATTACTCAGTTAATCATCCTGTCGACCCATTAGCAGCAGGGAGAGAAAGCAATAGGGACCTGTTGGAATCTGACTCATAGCCTAGAATTCCGGAAACTTTCTCTCTACATTGCTGAGTACAGAACCTTATACAATATCATGAATCATGGACTATCACCAAACCAAATCTTCTATAGTATAAGAAAAAAGTATTATGAAGTATGAGTAGGCACCATGAAATGTGGGCCATGTTCCCAGCTGTCACATTTTCAGATCTTGTATATACCAATAAATATTGTCTTCACTATGGAATGAAAATAGTTATGTATAGCGATT
This sequence comes from Eulemur rufifrons, assembly GCF_041146395.1. Lineage (NCBI taxonomy): Eukaryota > Metazoa > Chordata > Mammalia > Primates > Lemuridae > Eulemur > Eulemur rufifrons. Next base: position 46,980,967 of record NC_090985.1, read on the forward strand.
GAAGTTGATATGTGCAAGGCAAGAATTAAAGTTCGTAAGATTTAAATTACTTTATTAAAAAAACACTCTTGGAAACTTCATTATAATACTGTTTGAATCAGATTTTCTCTGAGAAACAACACAAAGAAGACGGTTTGTGAGATTAATACTAAATCTTGCAATGAGATTCAAGTTCAACAAGCAATGAACGAGTGCTCAACATGGCAAAGCCACATGTACAGCTTGTTTTGGGGTGTGTGGGGGGGAGGGTAGGTGATAAAGCTAAACAAGACAGGTCTTTTTGTCTTCTAGGAGTTACAGTGCTAAGGCCTCCTACTAACATTAGAAAGCCTGTGATGAGTTGTATACTGGTAGAAAGTGTTATGGTATTTGGACAATTGCCTGGGGGGTGGGGAGGAGTCTCCATGTTTATTCCCATGAGAAAGAAAAGTTGAAGAATTGAGAAAGGATTAAGAATGTTAAAATTTTATAAATCAACTAATAAAACTGTGAGACAGATAGCCTTGATATAGGTATAATTATTTTTCTTTTGCTCTCTCCTTAAACATATTGAAACGGTGCTTTTAAAGTGAAAGAGTACTCCTAGATGTAATCCCAAATTGGCAAAGGATCAAAGTTTCCAGGTAGTTCAGGGAGTATAGTTTTCAGATTTCCTGATGAAACTATCAACTAAAATCTTACTTCTAAGTACAGAATCAAACATCATTTCAATATTCTGCCTGGGTTATCTTTCATAGAATAAGAGAGACAGCAATTGCATAACTAAGCCTCAGGTTAGAGCTAGATCATATTCACCTCCAGGAATTTCTGTGAGAAGACTGGCAAGATAAGCCTTTTGTCTTTGGCAAAAGAGTTCTGATGTGCTTGTGAGGTTTCCCATGTCAAACAGCCAATACTTTCCATTTTCGCTCCACTGCCTCTAAAGACACCCAAAATGTCTAGCCCTTGTTTCTGTGAACAGAACATTAAACATGGGAAGTTTTCTTCTGGTTCTAGATGGTCAGGAGAAATGAATTCAATTGCCTTTAAAAGGGCCAGAAATTAGCCTCTCTGTGATTGAGTGCTACCATTTTCACCAGGAAAAGGGTTTATACCTTTTCGTGTGGCTGCAAAGTAAATGTGATGCTTGAGAAGTTCCATCAGTTTCAAAATATGTCTTTTCTTTTCCAGTGACCCTTCTACACTCTCCTGTTAAGATTCTGAAATAAGGAAGTTAACAGGCTCAGAAATCCCACTGTTTCCTATTTCTATTTCCAGTAATAGCTCTCAGGGCCACTTTGTCACCAAGATCCACAGAATTGAATACGATTGCAGCAAAAGGTACTATGAGTAGAAAATGAATTCCTTATGTTGAAAAGAGAAAAATGTGTGGGTGTTTTAGGAATGAGACTGTAGACAATGGTGTACTTTTCAACAACATATTACAAAGGGATGGCTAAACTGACAGATGATTAGACAATTGATATAAATTTTGAAAATAATAAAGCTGAATTTTCCAATTTATTATGGCTTTCATGCATTTTCCTTTTAAACTGCTGGTTATAATGCTTACCAAAAATTTATATGTGCAATTCATTTTGATGTGTTTTGCCAGCAAAAATTCATAAAGCAATATGAACTTATATGAAGTCTACTTATCTTCTAGTTTTATTCTAGAAAATAAAAAATTGGCTCAAGTCTTAACCAATGATTCTTACCAAAAAAGAAAGGCACCAGTTATCCATGGATCCTCAATAAAATGGAAATAAAGATGTCATCTGAGACTTGGATGCTTAGTGACCTAATGAATGTAGAGAAGACTTTTGGGAATTTTGACAATTACCTATTATAGTGTAACCTAGATTTTAGTCCAAAAAATATATATCTAAGGTACTTTGTTTCATCTTTCTGCCGTTACTAATCTTTTCAAAATTTTAGGAGCAAATTCAGTGGAGTTGCACAATGGTTAGGTTAGAAACTCAGCTCGTAAATCAATAATTACACATAGAAAAATTACCATTTAAAACTTCTTAAATTACTGGTGAATAAAATAAAGTACATATTCTTAACATAAAAAAACTTTATATGTGTACATATGTAATGTACACAGTAAAGCACAGTAAAAGAATGAATGCATTTCTTAATTATGGTAAAATATATATTAATATAATGTAAAATTTACCATTTTTACCATTGTACATATACAGTTCAGTGGCATTAAGTACATTTACACTGTTGTGCAACCATCATATCCACCCTTCCTAGAACTTTTTCTCATCTTCCAGAACTGAAACTCTGTCGCCATTAAAGAATAACTCCTCACTATGTCCCCTGGCGCGCGCGCACGCACACACACACACACACACACACACACACACTTTCCAATCCCTGACAACTATCTGTCTGTCTCTGTGAAATGACTGCTCTAGGTACCTCATAGTAGTGGAATCATACAGTATTTGTCCTTTTGTGAGAGGCTTATTTCACTTAGCAAAATGTTTTTGGGATTCATCCATGATGTAGCATGTGTCAGAATCCCCTTCCTTTTCAAGGCTGAGCAATATTCTATTGCATATGTTTACCACACTTTGTTTACTCATTCATCTATAGATGAACACTTGGATTGCTTCTACCTTTTGGCTATTGTGAATCACGCTGCTATAAACCTGGGTACACAAATATCTGAGTCCTTGTTTTCAATTCTTTCGGGTATATGCCAGAAGTAGAATTGTTGGATCATTTGGTAATTCTGTTTTTCAATTCTTTGAGGAACTGTTGTTCTGTTTGCCACAGCAGTTGCACCATTTTCCATTTACACTAGTAGTGCAAAAGCACTCTAATTTCTTGACAACCTCATCAACACTTGCTATGTTATTTTTTTTTATAGTGGCCGTCTTAAAGGGAGTAAAGTATCTCATTGTGGTTTTGATTTGCTCTTCCCTATTGATTAGTGATGTTGAGCATCTTTTCATGTGTTTATTGTTTATTTGTATATTTTCTTTGGAAAAATGTCTATTGAAGTCCTTTGCCCATTTTCTAATGAAGTTTGTTTTTGTGTTGTTGAATTGTAGAAAAATGGATGCATTTTTAATTATTACATTATATGTATTTGAATAAGTTGAATGCATTTAATATGATTCCACCGTAATGTATTCTGGGGAAATTCTGATTTATGTTTTGACAATATACTGGGTGCTATCAATAGAAGAAAACATATGATGAGGAAAGAAGATGTTTAAGTAGAGGACAAGGTAGGCCAAACTACTGGATTGCTCATTCAAGCACATCTTGCCAATCATTGTATTACGTGTGATAGGTAAGTTGCAAATTTAGGGAACGAGTGACTCATTTTTCCATTCCTGATTGTTGTGTTACAAAAGGTATTGCATGCACACATCTATTTATCAGCAGTGAGCACCCAAACATGACAGGTTAGCTTGGTGAATGTGCTTCAAAGTTGCCAAGCAGGGCTGACTTCTCAGTTGCTAGGCTGTACAGAAACAGCCTTAGATTTTCTTCACAGAGCAGGTCACTGTGACCTCAAGTGTTCTGTCTCCACCTCTGAAATCCCTCTTCTAGTTATGGAAGTTCTGCTAAACACTTTACAGTAAAACCTACCAGAGATTAGTTTGCCGCTGCTGCTGCTGCTACTGCTGGTGCTACTGTGGTTTCCTAGCTGTGTCCTACCTACTCACCTTTGTCTGGCCCCAGCTTGTCCATGAACATCTTTCTTTTTTCCACCCTGTCTATCCTCTTCTTACTTCAGCACCCCTTACAGCTGTGCTTTTGGACCCTGCCATCATAGATCCTGAGCATGTGTCCAAAGTCGTGGGGACCTGTTGCAGCAGGCACTGTTGGGAGTTTGGCTGTGTTCCAAGAACTAGTTGTAAGGGTTCCCTCTTACTGCTTAAGATAAAATGAGGCTCGGAGATGATGCTGGTGAAATTGTTTAGAAAGCTGCATGTGGTGCCTCTGTAGCAGGTCTGGGTTCTACCATCATTACGAAGATTAGACTGACTTGCCTTTCAAGTTTGGGCGGATGCACATTTGCAGGGATGCCCTAAGGACTTTCTACTTTAAACATATGCAGGGCAAATCCCATTTTGAAAACTCCAAGAGGTTGTTTATTTTGCCAACACTATGAACGTTCTTCCCTGATGCACAGACAGATATTTTTTAAATCACTTGGATGGAAGTCATACCAGGTTTTGCATACTTCTATCATATTCTTGAAACATTCTCCATCGTGCATTCCTTTCTTTAGGCAACACACGGTTCTTGAGTGCTTAGCATGTATCAGGCACTGCACTAGAGAACAGGAAGCTGTGCATGATGGTTGATAAGATCATGTTCTTTGGAGTCATACACACTTAGATTGCATCCCAGCTCTGCTACTCACTTATTAAAGCCAGCACAAATGTTTCAGGCCCATTAATACTCACCTCATTTGTATCATAAAATGGTGAAAGTGATAGTACCCTTCATAACATAGCATAACATAGCAAGGATTATCTGATGTATGGAAATTGCCCAGCACAATGCTTGGCATAGAGTAAAAATACAACAAACATTTGAAATCATACTATTGCTAATATTCTTGAATTAGAAGATGGGGTATAAGATTTTCAGCCACAAGTAATGCATTGGCTGCCACGAAGATAAGCATTCAATCAATTACAAGAAAATATAAGTATTATAAGTAAGTTAGTGAGATAAAAGTTCTAAGGGGGAGCTAATTAATTCTGCCTGGAGGGAAGAGTATCGAAGTTTCTATGGATGGTAGCTCAAAGGACATTTTACTTGGACTGAGACTTAACAAATAAAAAAGATTTAGAGAGATAATTTAATGTTACAAGATTTTGTTGTATTTAATGTGTTTCTCAAGTGTCCTTCTAGCCTACAATATCCCCAGTCCCTTCCATTTCAAAGGCCAAATTCTATCAGTCCTTTAATCTTCAAGGCTCAATTCAAATATCTAATATTCTTTGATTCTTTCCCTAACGAGTAAATAAATTAAATATTGCTTAATATACTTGTACACTAAGGCATGAAAATAATTTTTCTTATACATATGAAATTTATTTTGGCATGAGAATTGCTGTAAGAGAATATAACCTGTATTAACATGAGTGTCTCCAATCATTCTCAGAGATGAATATGATAAACATTTCCATTTTTGATCCAATTAAAGCTAGTGGAGCTAGAAAAAAAAACATATGGACTCTTTTCCTTTTTTAAGTTGGTATAAATTTTCATGACATAACTACCTAACTGACTCAGAGAAAACACTATGCCAGTAGAGTTTGGATGTAATTTGCTGATATAACATAAAGGTCTTAGAACAATAAACAAGACCCATAATACAAGGAACTGATGGCATCAGGATAATTAGATCCATCAATACACTTAGGAACAACCAAATGAAAGAAAACCACAACCTAGCAAGCTAGAGGAACATTGCTTGTCCCCTTTTGCTAAGTAGCTCCCACTAGATAATATTCAGTGATAATGAAAATAATCAGTAACGCTCACTGCATAAATAACCAAGGCAAATTATACCTATAATAATTCCAGAAAAACAAACCCCAGGAGGCAGTACACAACATGCGCCCAAATTTCTATCTCCCACAAAGTGTTGTCCAAGTCCTAGTACTGAGAATCTAAATATGAGAAACAACAGAGACAGGACCATCATTCAGATATGAAATGATAAGTATGTACCAAAGGAATTCTTACAAAATATTATGAGAATCTGCAGTATCTAACATCCAAAAACAAAGAGGAAGAAGTGAAAGGTGGATGGAGAGTGGGTTATGGGGGTTATAGTAGCCACAAAAATGCAGAATTGCCACTTTTGCATTGACAATTAGTAATAAGTGGATCAAAATAGGTTGACTTTTACAGAAGTCACCAACTAGCTATCTGCTGTGTAAAGGTGATCCATTGACATGTTTTGTTTTTCTGGCCCATCTAGTATTTAAAATAATTTTTAATTAGTTATAAGATTTCACATTAAAATACAGATCTCTGTCTTTGTTTTAAAATTAGAACCCTGGGGCACTCCATGTGCAGCTATTTGTAATACTCTCTCTCTCTCTCAGTTTCTTCAAGTCTTCCCTCAAAGATGATCTGATTTATAATCTTCTGACTACCCATTCAAAAATTGCACCTCACATGCTTCTATCACCCTTCTCTCTGTTTTGTTTTACTCTATAGCACTTACATTTAGTATGGTACTTAATTGACTTATTTGTGAAAACACCAGGTAGGCATGGGTTTTTGTTGATTTTGTTGATTGTCTACTTATTTTTCTTCGTTTTGTCAAATGTCTAAAAATGTGAATATAGTATGCAGGCAACAAATATTTAATAAATAAATCTGGCAATGCTGGTCCTATATGTCTGCTCATAATAATTGGTGCAAGCTTAATAGAAGCTGCCCTCATTGGATATAAGTCCTAGTCTCCAACTAACCATCAATCTCCCTATCCTCACACCCTAGTCATCTCTTCCTCAGTACACAGTTTAGAAACATGAGCATCATTCCAACCACACACAATTCCTGCAATAATAAAAAGATATATGAAATAACTTTTAAAATATAATATGCAAGACCCGGGGTTAAATGTTTTAATAGACATCAATATCTATTTTAAGAAAAAGAAATTTGAGGTTCTGTAACATAAAATCAGTTGCCTAAACAAGAAGGAGACAAGATTTAAACCCTGGTTTGTCCGACCTAAAGCTGTGCTCTTACCCCTATGACACCTTGAACTTATTAAGACAGAACAGGAATATTTTTATCTGTAGCAAAAGATAAGTCAAACTTATCATTATCAAACTTAGACTTTATCCATCCTAAATCTAAGAAAAAGCAAAGATGCCTGTGCTAGAGAAGAAAAAAAAAAGTGTTTCAGGAGATCACTCAACATTCCTCATTAAAATCAGAAATAACGTTTGAGTTAAGGGATAAAACAAAGACCTCAAACTTGTTCTCTGGGGAATGTGCAGTCAATGGAACACCTGCAGATTTTACTAGTAAATGATAAATCCTCTGACCAGCCCCAGTTTTATGCCTTGCAATTGTAGAGACCTGGCAAAATCAGTGGTTCTTAACCCTTCCATGGAAAAGACAACAGCTGGGGGTGATTTGACTGCCAGCCCTGATCTGATCCGTGTTCTCACCAGATAAATAGAGAATATGGCAAATGGTGTGACCCTGTTTACTCTTCATGAGTTATGTGACTTTGGACACATCTCCTTATTTTTTATTTCTTTCTGACATAACTCTGGCTGTGGGAAAATTGCATTTCCCCGGGGGCCTCATCAGTGGTGAAGAAAGACAGGAGGCAATAGCACTTCCTGCAGTCTCCAACTATAAATTCACAGAGTACATCCCCCTCGCTCTACAACCCCATAATAGTACTTTCAGCTTCTGTTCATACTTGCTTTCCAAAACCCACCCCCGGTAACATAACTGTGCTCATCCAAAGGAAAATGTTGAGCCATCGCTCCTTTCAATTCAGAATGGCCTTGAGGATTATGGACCAAAAAAAAGAGAATAAAACTATTATTACGTGTTGACGCCATCATTCTAAAACTTGGCTCAACTGCATTCATATATATTAAGTTGATATTTAGAGAAAATGACCATCCCTCAAGGCTCTCCAGTTTCCTTCCTCTCTATTTCCTTAATCAACCTGCTCCTAGGTAAAAGCAATTTTCTCTCTTTTCCCTGAGTTTTGGACCTCAAAATCCCATCTCAGTGTTTGAGTCCCTTTTTGTATAAGGGAAATATACGTAATGTCTACATGGAAAGAAATAAAGAAGTAGCCTTATTTCTAAGGACCCCTAGCCCTATTTGTGTTGATTGATTTGGTTGGGGGAATTGTTATGCTTTTTTTAAATTATTTTTTTTTTCAAATGCCCTATAAATACCATGACAAGGGGACGTTTGTGACTTCAAGAATTACATGAGTCCGGTGAGATACACAATTTGGAGGTAGCCCCTTTGTTATTAGGCAGGTTCTGGCAGGAAATGCCCTAGGCCTAGGCCAGAGGAAGCCCAGCATGACAGAACCTGCAAGGCCTGCACAGCTAGAAAAGACATTCACAGTATGATGTTTTGTGCAAACAAGTGGCACACTTCCGATGGTACAAGGACACTAAGAATGGAATTTTAGAACACTTGCATTTCTTTTTGTGATCATTCTAGTCTATAGATATATAACCTGTATAATTCCAAATAGCTTGATTTCGACATGAAAAATAAAAAGTTGGAGGGGGAAGGGAGGTGATGTTCTATGATCTCTTAGTCAGAAAAATCAACTGCTTGGTTGGGTGGAACAAAAAACTGTCAAATTTAGGTCAAATGTAAAATGCCCTGATAATCTAAGAACACTAAATGATGATAACAAACAACTCAAAGGCGAAATGAAAGAAAATTAAAAGTTAGCAATTAATACAAGACATAATTAAATGTTCTCCCCTATTGATGGCAGGGAAGTTTCAATAGTTAATTAACTGGTGAAGGAGGGGATTGATTTTGATATGCACTTTTTTCTCATGATGAATAGAAAAAAAAATGGCTTTTCCAAAAGAAATATTTTTATATGCAGTCTAAGTAGGTCTCCTCGTGAAAATTTTCCTAAATTCTGAAGTCTCTATGCCCTCACTGTGTTTGAAGATGGCTGCCGAGTTCAGAATTTGTTTTTTGCCCCTTTCTCAGAGGCTCTGCATACTGAGACCATGAGGTACACTTCTCATTGGAAAGGAAAAGTAAATATTGGGTTGCTCTAACTGAGGTCATAATTTCTCCATGTCTAGACACCACTAGTAACCGGTGCCTTCTGTACCTGCTGTGCTTTCCATGGATTCCTAAGTGTGTGAATTGCTTTGTATTTGATTGCATGAAACACGCTGCACTTTCGGACAGATTTCAAAATTGTATTTTAGATCTTTCTGATAAGTCTCTGCTCCAGTCATTTTTCCTCCACCTGGAAAAATATGACTCTACATAATGAATTGGATAATACGATGGTTGTATGCCATATTTTGAAACCCATCAAACAAATGTTTTTAATTTTTTGTGAACTAGCTATATTTCTTTTCCTTGGTGTTGCATTTTTCTTCAACCACTCCAAGTTTAAATGAGAGAGAGAGAGAGAAGAAAAAGAAATATCTATTAAAAATAGCATGAGAAAACAATTGCTTTCTGTAGGAAAAAAAAATGAATGGAAATTACTTTGTCTTTTTACACTTTTTTTCTCCTTGTATATAGACCATTTTGCTTTGGTTGTTTTATTGCCTTACTATGTCACAATATATAAGAAGAGTGAAGTATGACAAAAGACACACTCATACACATATGTTTTTAAAGATAGTCCAGGGAAATAAGTCGTTATGAATAGGCTTGAAAAACTCTAAACTGCATGACTTTCAAATTCTATACAGTTACGTTCTTCAATTCACCAAATAATCACAAATGCAGATCTACATATGCACTTCTGCAAAGAAAAAATAATATATTACTTGTGATGCCAATGCCCAAATAAAATTTAGGCTATGTGTGTGTGTTAGAGAAAAATATGTGTTTTAAAAAAATACCCTGTGGGCTTCTGTGAATATTTCAGGACATAATATATTCTTTTTCAGCTTCTATTCTAAGCATAGAATATTCCATTATTTGTAAGTCTTTAATTGATCCATATTATATTATTTAGAGAAACAATCATAATGTATTTTTTGAAACAAGATTTCTAATGATGCTCCACTTGTTTGTGTTATTATTTAACTGAAAATAAAAGACTTGGAGCCTACAACAAAACCAGAAGGGGGAAAAAAAAGAACTCTACATCTTATAGTTGCTGTCAAAAATTTTAAGTTATATTGATTTGTCAGAAGCTAGTTGTTCTCTCTAGAAATGACTCTGCTTTGTTGGTTTCACTTGGGGGGAAAGAAAAATCACTTCCATGTCACCAGCATAACAATAATAATAACAAAGTAAACTTTAGTATTATTTTATTAACCAAACATTAATACAGGAGAGTAGTACCCTTGGCTAAGTTGCAGGAGGGTCAAACTCTAGTAGTAAAAGTGCTGCAAGTTGTTTACTTCTTGATTTATACAGTGATTTTTGCTTTCTTGAAAAAGTAAGGGGGTATATTGAGAATCCATATGCTTCATTCCCTACTTTCAAATGCTTTTCCTTCTTGCTGGAAGTTTATTCCCACTTTCTCTGCTTGGCCCTTTATTTTGTCCCCTTATGAAGCCTTCTCCTCTCCAATTTCTTTTAAATAATTTCAGGATTCCTTATGATATTTTGTACTTAACTCTGTTATAATACTGGATATATTTTATTATAGTGAGTTATTTCTTAGTCTCTTTCCTTCTCTGAGAGTTTCCTAAAAGCAGAGACCTCTAGGGCCTTGTCCAACTAGTCAATAAATGTGGATTAATAACTCATTAATAATTATTTAACAAATGTTTTTAAACAAGTTAGCATTTTGGAAAACAATTTATCTCCATAAGTTTTACAGAAATAGACTACAGTTAGAATAAAAGCATAAATTTTAAAAATAACACTATCATTAAAATATCAATGTAAGAAAAGAAGAAAAAATTGTGGTTTTCTCAGCAATTGAATTTGTCTCTAAGAGATAACCATTTTGTTGGGCTAGTACTTTGATTAGCTGCATGGGGTAAGGGGAAAGACCTCAAAGAGCAAGACTGAACAATAGTAGACTGTTACTTATTGAGTTTAAGGAGTCGAGTTCAGTTAAATATAGAGCTTTTATGTTCTAACTCAGATTAGGCATGCATGCTTATAGCAGGCACTGAGTTGTTTCGGGAAATAGAAATGATTTCAGAAACTGTTTTAAAAAAATGAAAAAAAATGGGAAAAGAAGAAAGAAAAGTTGTTTTTTTTTTTTTCATATATAAAAGGAATTTGGGAGAACAGGAATGCTTACTGAAAATGTAGTACTTATATTTGCCACGCAGTGTATGTTGCAATACCTCTTCTTTTCCTCCCCATGAAATCTTTAGCAAAATCTATGTGACTTACGAGCATACCATGGACTTCAATCTATATTTTGAGGACTGCTATGGAATCATAAATAAAGTTTCAAGATTGGTATACCACACTGTATCCATGTTTATACTATACTGGTCAAACTAGGAAGCATGTTTAGTGGCAATGCGAAAGTAGGATAATGCTTTAAATGCTAAAGAATAGGAGAAATAACAAAGAATTATATTAACAGGCTTAATTGTAAGAAGTTAAACATTTTACACCATAGAATAAAACATGTAAAATAAAAGTACATAGCGAAAATATTTTTAGGACAGGGTTAATTCATCTGTAAGAACTCATAAAAATTCATAAGAAAATATCAAGACACTAATATGGTATAAAAGATGAAGAAACAGTTGATAATTAGTAAACAAACATATGGGATAATGTTCAAACTCACTGGTTATTAAAAGAAGGTAAATTTTTTTGAAACGTTACCCTTGTATATTATTAAATTAGTAAAATTTTAAAGTAATGTTATAACCCCATGTTAATGTAGATTTTTGCAAAGTAGGATGAATTTATTCTTTGCTATTGGAAGTTTAATTTGAATAAGTCTTTCAGGGAAAAAAATGTTACTTTATGTTTCAAAAGCCATAAATATGTCTATACTCTTTAACCTAGTATTCCTGAAATTTATCCCAAGGAAATAATCTAAAAGGAAAACAATATCATATGGATGAAGTTGTTTATCAACAGAGCAAATTAAAACTGTTGATTTTTAAATGCAATGAAGTTTTAAATGCCTTTAAATTTTTATCTCTACTTATTCTACTGTTGTGCTTGAATTTTAAAAAAGAATCAACTCTTTTTTAAAGCTTAACATTTTTAAAATGAGAACCTTTGTTTTCCTTTTTACCAAAAAATATTCAAGATCATCATTTCATTTTATTGTGCATCATTTTGCTTGAAAATAGAGTGAACAAGTAATATATTATTGAAATTTAGCTTTCAATATTGCTTTGATTTTAGAAATGCCATGATGTTGAGAAATATACTAGTTGTTATTTCTTGAGCTTAATTTATATGTAGTATTGTTTTACTTTTAAACTGAAACAACATTGGTTATTCAGTATAATACTGGGACTCATTTTAGATCTCTAATAAGATAAAGGTTAGAAGAGGCTTATTTTTAACAATCATTTTATTATCAAAGGATAATATGTATTCACTGTAGTAAATTTGGAAAATAGAGAAATGCATGAAAAAAAAAGTAAAATTTCTAGCCTCTCATTACCCAAAGATACCCACTATTAATATTTCAACCTCTGTTCATTATGTATCCAGAACAAAAATAGAATCATAATGTTCATACTGTTTGTAAACCTCTTTGACTTTATATAGCATGATACATTTTTATATTTCATTAAATATTTTATGTCATCATAATTTTTAATCCTGCATTGTATTTAAATCTGCCTTATTTAATTTACTATTGAGTGTTGAATCATATCTGTTTTTCCAAAAAGAAGGCCAAAAAAAAGAAAAATCATACAAATAACTCATAAAGAAAGAGAAATAATAATACCAAAATATATTTTGACAAAGAACACTTCTTTCCACTGAATTCCCTATCAGTCTGCTTTATGGAGCAGATGTCAAATGTTGTTGTTTTAATTTGGTTTTTACCATAGCTTAAAAGTCAGTATTGTGCCATCAGATGTGGGTTTGCATGTGAAGGATAGGAAAGGAACTTAACTAAGAAGCATTGAGCTTAGGGAATTGAATTTGCATCTAATTCACTGAGCACACATGTTTACATGACCTTTAGTGAAAGGAATTAAACCCGTTTTTCACTAGCTCTAGGCAATCCACGTTAAAGAGGTGATTGAATCAAGAATCTAAAATACTCCTTACAAGATAGCAATGCTAAACAGAAAACTACTTTAATTCAGATATATTTCACTACTACATTCATAGTGATTTAGCCTGGCATGTTGATGCTAGTAAGAAACTAGAGGTGTGAGTTTTAGTTCTCGCTGAGTTGTTACATGACCTATATACTATTTTACTAAGCAGCCAAACTAATTTCCTCTAGACATGCAAGTATTTCTTTTCCATAAGAACAGGAGGAAGAGCTGAGATATATGATTAGTGAAAAGGGATGAATCACTAATTTGGAAATAATTCAGAAAAAAAGAAATAAAAACAATTAATAAACAATCCTACTACCTATTCCAAAAAATTCAAATGCAATATTTTAAAATTTCATTCCAAAGTATCCAGATTTTCTTTTGGCAAAATTCTGAATCAATTCCAGATTGGTAATTAATGATAATATGTAGTGTAAAATGGATACAAAGTCAGGAAGCATGCATGGGTTAGGGGCCAGCTCCATCACTAAATGTCCATGTAACCATAAGCAAGTAACCTAAGCTTTCTAAGACTTACTTTTACTGACAGTAAATAGAAATACTGGGTTATATAATCTCCAAGATTCTGTCTAGCTCTAATACCTTGGGACTCTAATCCCTATTACCTATTCTTTCTGAAAAAATATCAAAGTGGTACCAATATATGACAAGGGACCTGTTGTACACTGCAGTCTCAAAAATGGAATAAAATAGCTAAACTTGATCTTGTTCTTAGGCTTCCATACTAACCCTGAGGAACATATGACTAAATATTTAGTGAACGAAATGAATGAATGTATGAGTAAACTACTATAAACATATATTTAAGGAGAGGATTAGACTATTGTGCCAATACAGTTTTATCTATTGCCAGCGTTGCATAAAGCACAGCTATATTGAGCTGGCATATAACTATGTTTTCATTACTATATAACCTTCAGCTTGTGTATACAAAAGATTCTAACTTTAAAGAAAAGGCAGCAAGAAGAAGTATAGGAGGCCAAACAGATGAGAGAAGAACAAAATATACCAGTTGTTAAAGATTCTTCCAGTAATAGTCTTTTTAAAAGTCCTACCTTAGTTTCCTCTAGACATGTAAGTATTTCTTTTCCTTAAGAATAGGAGGAAGAACTGAGATATATGATTAGTGAAAAGGGATGAATCACTAATTTGGAAAGAATTCAGAAAAAAAATGAAATAAAAACAATTAATAAGCTCCAGGGATTTCAGAAAAAAAGTGATGATGATAATTTTATATAGGCTGACTGAGCAGAGACTGAGGAGTAGAGCAGTACCCCTCTAGCAGTATGTGAGGATTAATAATGTTTCTGTTATATAGGCTTCAACTCAATGCATTGGAGTCACAATCAATGCTAACCAAGGCTAAGCAAAAAGTGTGGAATACCTTATGAAAATAAATCAAATATAAATAATGTTTTTATAATTAAGGATTAATGGATATGCTCATGGAAAGAGTAGACTGAGAAAGAATAGATTCTTTTTCAGACCAAAGAAAGTCTTTAAATGAATGTTGAGAAACTGAAATAGAATTTTCGTTCAGTAAAGTTTCTTTGGAAGCAAGCAAGAGAAGCCAATTCTGACTAGATTTTCAATAAATATTTCAACAACTATTTATTGACTACCAAATATGTGCAAGTATCACTCTAAGCTCTGAGACTATATCAGTAGATAAAACTGAGTCTTGCTGTCATAGACCTCATACTCTAAGAGGGAGAGGGGAAAAGTGAAATGATAAACACTAGTCACCCCTTACATCAGATGATAAGTGTATGAAGAACAGAATAGATAAGACAGTGCCGGGGTTAGGGGTTATTTTATATAGACATTAAGGAAAATTATTTTTGATAAAATGACATTTGAGCAGAGACTTGAATGAAATGAGAAAGCAAAAAAATATGACTCTGTGGGTAGAGCATTCCAAGAAGAGAAAAAAGCAAGTGCACAGACTTTGGGGTAAGGACATTTTTGGCATATTCAAGGATGAGTGAGATCAGTGTGCAAGATGTAGAATGTACTAGGGAGATAAAAGGAGGAGAGAAGTTTAGAAAGACAGTGGAGGGCAGATCATATTGGATGTGTAGGTCAAGGTAAGAATTATAGCTTTTGCTCTGAATGAGATGAAAAGCTATTGAAGGATTTTAAACAGAAAAGTAACATTTATAACATATTTCAAAAGAATCTTTCTGATTTCTGTAGGGAGATGAAATTGTAGAGGGACATGACCAAAGCAAAGAAACCAGTTAGATTATTGATTATTTCCCCTGGGAGATGGTAGTATCTTAGGCTACAGGGGTGAGAATGGGAAGGAGAGAAGTGGTTGGATTATGCATACTGTTTGAAAGGGAAAGACAAAAACATTTGTTGATAAATTTGGATATGGGATGTGGAGGAAAAAGGGAAGATAAATATAAAATCTGTGATTAGCGCTAAAATATAAATACTACAAAGGAAAAACCTTCACCTATTTTGTTCAGTGATATGTTCCAAGCAACAGAACAGTGCCTGAAGCATAGCAAACAGACTCAAAACATGTGTCAAATGGAAAACTTTTGATCTGAGACATTTGGAAAAATGGATTTGCCATTTACTGACCGGGAGAACACTGGTGGAAGCAGGTTGGAGGAAGGAATCAGTTTATATATAAAGTAGAGATGTAATTAGATGTCCAAATAAAAATGTAGAATAGGCAGTTGGATACACGAGTCAGGAGTTCAAGGATGGGCAGGGCTAAAGAAATTAATTTGAACTTGCTTGTATTTGGATCTATAGAACCGTATGTGATGACCTGGTAACTGATTTTAAATGGGAGAAGAAAAAATACTTAAGAATTGAGTACTGAGATATCACACCATTTATTTATTTATTTATTTATTTTTCTGAGACAGAGTCTCACTCTGTTGCCCAGGCTAGAGTGCTGTGGTGTCACCCTAGCTCATAGCAACCTCAAACTCCTGGGTTCAAGCAATCCTTCTGCCTCAGCCTCCCCGGTAGCTGGGACTACAGGCATGTGCCACCATGTCTGGCTAATTTTTTTTCTATATATATTTTTAGCTGTCCAGATAATTTCTTTCTATTTTTAGTAGAGACGGGGTCTCGCTCTTGCTCAGGCTGGTCTTGAACTCCTGACCTCAAGCGATCCTCCCGCCTTGGCCTCCCAGAGTGCTAGGATTATAGGCGTGAGCCACTGGGCCCAGCCGATATCACACCATTTAGAGTTTGAAGAGATAAGAAAGATCCAGCAAAGGGTCCAAGAAAGAAGGCCCATGAGATAGAGGGCAATGAAAGCTGAAAATACTAGAAGCCAAGTGAAGAAAATGTTTCAAGAAAAAAAGGATTAACTAACTGTGTCAACTGTTGCTGATAGGTACATTAAGATGAAGACTGAGAACCACTGGATTTATCTTTAGTGACCCTGAGAAGAACTATTTGGCTTGGCACAAAAGATAGAGTAGATTCCATAAAACATGGGGGAAAAACCACATGAAGTGACAGTGAGTTCAGACAACCCTTTCAAGCAGTTTTACTTCCAAAAAGACTTTACAAAATGAAGAGAGATGAAGAGTTAAGGGAGGATTTTTATAAGATGGGAAATACTGTAACGTGTTTGTATGTTGGTAACCTAGCAGAGAAGGAAAAAGCAATGAGGTATCATTAGATATAGGATAAAAACAGAAAAAAATCCCTAAGATGCCCAAATAAATAAGATCCAATGCATAAGGGGTGGGATTGACCTTGGAGCATAAACAATTAGGAAAGAAGTCAAAATTTATGAATATAGATGCAGATATATTTAGATATTTTTCCTGGGAGAATCAAGTGGATGTTTGGAATAATTCTTTATGAAATAAGAATTCATCAGCTTATTCATTAGCCAATAATGAAAAGTCCATCAGATAATAATGAAAAATAGAGAGAAGTTATTGTGAGTGTGAAGGGGGGAGTGAAATAGCTCTTTATGTGAATAGAAGGGTGATTGACTTAGAGGAATGTATAGTAGGGTTGTAGCTAATACTAGGAATCACTTAATATGATAAGGCTTAAGAATTCTACAACCTTTGGTCATAAATTTAAAGTGAGAATAGTCAGTGTGGTTGTGTTGTTTTTCTAGCCATGTTCTGCAGCTTAGGTGAAGAACCTAATAGGATAGTTAGCTTTAATCAGGGTTGGAGGTTTTCACAGAAATTGTTAAAGAAGGGGAGAAGGTCTAGAAGTTGAAGGTATGACAAGGGAGCAATTATAGTACTGAACAAAGAGATCTGAGCTACATAAGAAAGAATATGAGGTCATCAGTGAGGAATGAAAGACAATGAAAAAGTCATAGAATCAATGAATCAAAAAGTTTCAGCTGAGTAGCTGACGTCCCACTCCACAAGTAACCTTAATCTTGGAGGGAAGAAAACACCAAGGATGGCAATTGGTGGTTGCACATTTTACATACACACACACACACACATATATACATGTACGCACATATGCTTATTGTAAGAAATGTAGATGTCTATGGAGTTAAAAGTAAAAAATCATTATTCACCAACTCCAGCTCTTTAACACATTATTCCCCTTATCACTTCCACTCTGCCAAATTCTTCATGCATATTATGTTATACAATTTACATGTTTTATCCACTCTAATGTATCACTCTCCTCCTCTAGAGATTTTTGTTTTCTTTTTGTTTTCTTTTCTTTCTTTCTTTCTTTCTTTCTTTCTTTCTTTTTTTTGGTCACTAATTAGAAAGCTCTATCTTACCCCAAGATCATAAAAATATCCTCTAATGTATGATTTTTCCAACCTTTCAGTTTTGTCATTGTTGTTATTGTTTTACTGTTTAGATACTTAATGTATTTTTGGGTGTGCTATATTGTAAGTTAAAGTTAACTCCACTTAACTTTTTTATTTAAAAAAAGTCCAATTTTCCCAACAAAACTTATTGAATAGTCCATCTTGTATCACTAATTTAAAATACCATCTTCATCATGTTTTGGACAGCTGTTCTTATATCTAGCTAGCATCACATTCAACCAACTTCTATTAACAATAGTTCCACTTTCTTTGGAGGAAAACTATCAATCCTTCTTCCATACATTTCTCATAGGGTTGTCAATAACATAATTCAATCCACTGCAGCAAGAGGAATGATCAAATCACCCAGGCCAGGTCAGTCTGATTGAGTTCATCTGAAATTTGAATACTAAGACACCATGTCTAAATACAGCTCAAGCTGAGTCTCTCATTGGCAGCACCTAAAGATAATCCATAAGAGTTTTTTGTTTTGTTTTGTTTTTGATTTTGCTTTATAAATGCTGAAAACCCCAGAGCCTTCCTGATTCCTGCCTTTCTTGGGGCCTATTTGTTTAGAATATCCTTCATTCTGTGAGATACTCAGAATTAATCAGCATTTATTGCTGTTGCTTACAACCAGTGAGCCTTAACTTACACACTCATATACTAATTCTTACCTAAATGGGTCATAAGTTTTATTCTCCAGTCTAGACCACAGATTCATTCATCTACTCCAAGACCAATTTTACAAAATTTCTAATATTATGATGTAATAGTAGTGAGTTTTCATATGTGAAAAGTAAATCCTCCCTCTTTCTTCTTTTTTATTTTGTTCTAAAATTATCTTTGCTCCTTTTGCATAATCTTCTAGATACACTTAAGTGTTAAATTTCCAAAAAATAATTCTATTAGGAATTTGATTAGGATTTCAAGTATTTTCAAATAATTTATAAATTCATTTTGGAAGAATTAACATATTTACACAATTAAGTCCTATCATTTATAAATATGGATCATCTGTCTTTTCATATGTTCAGATCTTTTTTTACGTTCTTTATTAAAGTTTCATTCTTTTCAGTTTGAGTTTCTATGTTTCCCACAACTTGGCTTACATTTTAAAAATTAGAGAGAGGTTGGCTGAGTCTCTGGAGGCTCTTGGAATGAAGAGAAGTTAAGCATATACTTCTGGCTTGGGCCTGAAAAGGAGACCTAAAGCTGAATAGTAGAAAGTTCCTTGCCAGCATTCAGCATAGTTTGTATTCTGTTCTCATTGCCCATAAAATGAGTTATTAGGACCAAAAGTCCAAACTTCTTGATACATATATTATCATATATTAAATTCTGAAGTCCATAATAAAAATGTAGTCAAGACAGATTGTACTGTAGTTTCTGAATATATTGCAATCCTATTTCTATAATTTTGCTGATTTACAACTCAAAGTATGACTGAAGATGTTATCTTTGAGTAATGAAGTGTTATGTGACTTGGGTGTTTTTAGAAATCATTTTTCTCCCACCCAGTTAGATCATTTGGAGCATTCTAGCTAATGGTTGCCAAAATGGGGTCATGTGAGACCATACTTATAAAACTTAGCATCAGAGGCCTCCATGTATGGCTATGTTTCCAAATGATGCTTTGCTCTATGAAATTACCTTTTATCTTGATGTAAAAGTCTTAAATTGCATTGCTTTCAATATTAATCTTATGAGCCATATTGTCCTGCTTTTGCAGAAAAGCTTCCCACCTCTCTTGGTTTACATAGTGTCCAGGGCATCTCTCTCTCTATAGAAACCATTGAAATGACCCAGAGGTATTTAAGGGTGGAGATGGAGATGGCCATTTTATAGCCCCACTGTCTAACACAGTACCTGACACTTAGAAGGCACCCAGGAGTATTTGTTGAAGGAATTGATGTATGCTTTAAAACAGAGCTTTTTAATGAGTTATATTTTTTTGAGGCATTAACCAAACAGTTCTTGATGATTTACCATATATCAGACACTATATTTACTGCTCTATACAAATAGACCTGTAAACAAGACAGCCAAAGTCCTGCCCCCTAAGAAGTTATATTCTAGTGAAAGCAAACAACAAGTTCCCAAACCATTATGTAAGTAAGATAATTTCATAAGGAGGTGATAGAACAGAAATGAAGGCCAAGTTCAAAGCCCCAGATAAAATGTAGAGGAAGGGACGAGGATGGACGCCAAGCACAGGGGATAGAGAAAGGGCTGCTAGTGAGGCAGGTGGCACTCTAGATGAATGGGGTGGCATGAAAGACTGGAGAAAGGGGTTTAAGGAGGAATTATCTATATCATATGCTGCAGAGAGAGAAAGTAAGAAAACGAGAAGAATGGGCAATGACTTTGGCAAAGCATAGGTCATTGGTGACTATGACAAGGTCAGTGAAGTGGTGAGAAAAAACACCAGATTGGTGTAGGTTAAAGATAAAATGGAAGAGGAGACAAGGAAAATTAACAAATATAGACAAATATTTGGGGGAGTCCTGTTGTGAAGAGTTACAGAAAACAATGGGTAGTAGCCAGAGGAGATTTTAGCTCAAGGGAAGGTTTGTTGTTTTTCTTTTTAAGATGTACAATATGAAGGCATGTTTGCATACCAGTTAGAATGAGCCAGTTCAGAGAGAGAGAGAGATAATGCAGGGGAGAAAGTGTACCATTCCAGGAATTCCTTCCCAAATTCTTTGGGAAGGCAAGATGGAAAACAAGGTTTTTAATAAGAGAGGGGAAATTTCTTTTATTTTAATAAGAAAGTAGAGTATATGGTTTCAGATGGCAAAAAGAATAGTGAAATCCACACTGGGAAGATAAGGTAGTTCTCTTGTCTGATTTCATCTAGTTTCTTCTGTGAAGTATACAATGAAGTCATCACTTGAGAATGGATCAGGAATAGGGAATTGGAGACATTACCAAAAAAGGGGGAAGGATGAAATAGTCTCTCCAGATCAGAAACATGAGACAAAGTAAAGGGAGTTGAATGAACTAAGATCTCTGGACAGTGTCTTAATGTGTGAAGTGAGCCCACTCAGTACAGATATGTGAATTTTTCCCCCAGTATTTAGCTTCTCTGGTAAAGAATTGAGAACATGGATAGTAAGATTTAGCACATAGTTAAACTTGAGTATTTTTCCAGATAAAATGAGAGGAGAATGTTAAAAAAGAATCAAGGAGATGTGATATACTGAATCACATGATTTAGACGGGGTAAAGAGAGGGTGGAGGACAAGAGGAGAATGACACAGAGTGAAAAAAATAGTACAGTCCATAGGTTGAAAATATTGATGACGTCCAAGACTTTCTGTAGGAAAAGGGCTGAGGAAGGTGAGATGGAAAGAGTAGTAGTGAAGGCCAGTGGATAGGATGCTTGACCTAGAGTCTTTGGATCTGCTAAAATTATGGTGTTGTTAGGAAAAGGGCAGGGCAACTTGAGTGGGTGGCTGAGATCATTGGAACTAAAAGGTCACTAATTAAAGAGGTCAGAGAGATGGGTGGGTTAGAGAGCGTGAATGTCCAAGTCACTAATTATGGTACTAGTGGCATAATGCAGAGAGAATCAGTGAGCTAGATACGAATGAAACTAATCAATGAATGAGGATGACACAGGAGGGGTAAAAGGTGAGACACACTTCAAAGAAGTGCTCAGAAAAGAAGAAAGAAGGAGAATTTGAGAACATCAATATGGAGGTTGGAGGACACCCATGAACATTCGGACTTGAAGTATGTAAACTGTAAGAGAAAAATCAAATTCCATTTAAGAGACAGGTGGAGAAAATATCACCTTCAGTGTACAACTATATTTTAGTTAATGTGAAGGGATGAAGGGAATGTTTATAAAATAAATAGATGATTAAAGTATTTTGTTGATAATGGACCATGAGCTCCTGAGAGCCAAGAAGAAGAGTGCTGGGAAGGGGGAAAGGATTCCAATTAATAGCCATGCAGAGAAGTAGGAGATGAGACATTTTTCTTTCATTTTCACTAGAAATAAATATTGGGATCTTTATAGATTCACATCAAATGAAGTCACTGTCAATAGCACTTAAACTATTTAAAATTATCATTTTTATTATAAAAATATTCATGCTTATGATTAAAAAAGGCAAATTGCATGGAAGATTGTAAGTTGAAATGTAAATGCCCTCTTTCCTTCCAACTCACCCTCAGATATACTCCCTTGAAGTAACAATTGTTAACAATTTCTTATGTATCGTTACAGAAATACTAAATCCAGAACTACGAATACAATGATATCATACACGTTTTTCTATATGTTCTTATTTTTATTTCTTTTATTTAATAAGATTCTGGACAACTTTCTCTAAAAATATGCACACCTCATTCCTATAAAGGCTGCATAGTTTTCCATTATGAGGTGTACTCCCCTATAAAAGGGTCTATTTAATCTTATCATACTGACCACAATTATTCCTGAAGATTTAGAAGCATCAGGGCTAATCCTAATTCCTATTTTAGGAATGAAGAATGAACAATGAAGTTCTAAATGAAAAACTGACTCTGAGCAAATAAATGAGTGACCAGACTGGAAGTATTGCCTTGCAGCAAGCATCTAACCTGTGTCAGTAATTCGCCAGCTTTCCCTGCCACTGTCACATATTAAAAAAGCAGAGGGTCAAAGGCTTGACCAGGGTCAGTAATGCTACCATTCTGAAGGAAGCACTTTCACTGATGTTAATGAAACTATTTTTTTACTGAATTAACTGAGAATGGGAGTGATGATTCATCTGTGAACTGTGATCACTCATTGGTCTCCTAGTGCCCTAGGGAATAGTATAGTATTATCCTCTCTTTATGAATAATTTCTATTTGTCTTGTTTAGCTAAATTTATTTACTTATGTACGTATTCATTGAAGTAAAAAGCAATAACAAAAATAAAAACATTCTACAGTGAAAGGCTCATCATTTGGCACATTTTAGAACTGACATTTTTACAAACTAGTTTTTGTAGAGGTACTCCTCAACTTACGCATGTCATGCATTCTTGAAAAAAAAAAAGATTTTAAAGTAAAGCCTCTTTTCCCATTGAATTTATGACAAAATGAAAAATACATTGCCTCATAAAATTCATAAATTCACTGATTTTTTTAATCATAAAAGCAAACAACTAGTTTTTGGTGATAGTATAGACTATTTTGCTAGGGCTTGCAGCAGATCAGCTATTTCTCAAGTCTAGTATATCTCCCTTGTAACACTTTGGGTTCTCTTTGGTCTTCTTATCATGTCTTAGGGAAACTTCTTTAGCTAGAAATCCTCAAACTCCATGTTTAGTTTCTAGGGCTTGGCTTCTCTACTTTCTAGAACAGAATATTTTTTCTTGGTAGAACACAATACTTTTTACTTCCTATATTATAATATTTTTTGCCTGCCCAGCATTTAGTCATGTTTTCTAAGATACTTCAAAGTTTTGTTTGAACCCGACCCACATTCTCAGTCCATGAGTTTGGGTAGGTCTGTTGTGCTGCTCTCAGTGGTGGAACAAGTGGCTCTGCCCTGGCCAATCAGTGTTCCAAGGCCCCCTAACTGCATTGCTGGGATGAGGGTAGTTACGTGGTTGGTTCAATAATGAGTTCATCTTAGAACCTGTGTGAAATCTCCTGGGAAGAGACCTTTCTTTTTCTTTTGGCTTGTAGCTAGGAGAATGTTGGCTTGAAACTGCTGGTGCCATTTGGCCACCACATGGAAGCTCATAATGGGGCCAACGTGCAGTAAGAGACGGCCAAAGATAGCAACCAGGTTAGGATGACATCACTTGAATCCCTGAACTGCTCCCCTCCTGAAGACGGCATGGGTCTTTTTCTGTTATGTTAGCCAAAAATTCCCTTTTATCATAATTATTGTTGTTATTGTTTGTTTTAGGCCATGTTAAGTAGTGCTTTCTGTCACTTGTAACTGAAGTATTTATAACTAGTGGAAGGGCGTGAAAAAATTCCATCTTCCTTTGTTCACACCTGCTGTACCCAGTGGTAAAGAAGAAATATGGACAGGCAGCCTGAAGTTAAGTATTCGTAGGCCACATTAAGTATTTGGGGTTATGGTGTTGGTACAATAGGAATTTGCTGAAGAGTTGGGAATTGGGAAGCGATGTAATTGATGACAGAAAAGTGACAGATATGGCTCTAGGGAGACCAGGTAGGAGACTCTAAATAATCCACATGACAGATGACAAAGGCTTGAACCAAGTGTGGCAGTGGAGATAGGGAGAAGTATTAATATATGGATTTGAAATATTTTGTAGAAAGATTTATAGACCATAAATCATAGGCTTCTCCAGCTATATAACATTGTACCAATTATTTGACCAAGCAGTACAATTGCTGGTATTAATTCAGTATGTTTCTTTGATGTTCTGAGGATTTTTTTCCCCATTCAGTTTTTATGGGAGACTGGACATACTACTTGAGTATCATGGATCATTATGTTTTACCCTCCCATTATCACTCTCTTGCTCCTTTCTCACCCTTTCCTTCCTCAAGGGAATGTGATAGAGAAAATAATAATCAATGAAATTTGTATTTTTTTCTCCTAATAGCCAGTCAGTATCATCTCTTAATTGCTGCAGTGGGTCTTTCATTCAGCACTGTGTTCAGAGAGATGAGTTAATCGAGCTGCCTAGATGACATGAAGGGAGACATAAAAGTTATTGCTTTGGGTGCTGCTTCGGGCAGTACTCTTTCATTTTTCCTTGCTGTCTCTGTATCTTTCAGAAAGGGAAAAAATATCCTTGCTGTTCACTGATCTCTTGCACTGTCATACACAACTAACCAAGAGATAATATTTTTCTAGGTAATGTACTTTCATGTTAGATTTGATGGAATTTCATGAAGTCTTGACATGGTTTTGAAGTTCTCTTTAAAGATTTGGTGGCTTTTGCATTTACTGAACTCTGCCTTACAAAAACGCATTTTTTTTCAAACCCTGAAAAAAAATCTGCAATAGCGTTTATCACTTTACTTCTCCTAAACCTAAACAGACCAACAGAATAAATCTGAGCAGTTCATTCCTGAAAAGGTAATCAGTTTTAAAATGAATCCGATCCTATTTTTAAAACTCTGGGAAGTGGACTCTTTAAGGGAACTCAGAAGCTAATCCTTTTTGTGTGCGAAGCTGTATCCTTTTGTAATGCAAATATTCATGACTAAATTTATCTGTTTTATTATCTAAGAGATTTTTATTTGATTTTCATGAATGGCATATTTATTTATATTATTACTTTTTAATGGCCAGTAATTATAATGACAAGAATCTCTTTCCCAGTCAGCCACACAAACTTAGTACCAAGATATAATATTTATATAATATATAATATTTAATTCTCAAGAATAAAACACTTCATATGTACTTCTATTTTTTCTAAAGGAACATCTCTACATTAAATTATCCAAAGTGGCTAACATGTCAATAATATTAGTATCTACAAGAATAAAGAGGTAATTAGCATGTTATTTACATGACTATTGTCAAGTATAATCGCTTGTTTTTTACTCGTATGTTCTCTTCATTAAGCCATTACTCCTTCTAAGCAAATGAAACAATTGTTTGAAGCTAAGGGTTTTTTTTCTTTTTTAATTGTACATGTCCTATATTTGAGAACAGGAATTAAGACTCTTGACAACATATTCCTGTATATGCACTCATAATCAAGATATCCTGTCCCTATTTAGATAACAAATGTCTAGAAAGAAAAAAAAAAACAAAACAGACATATGGAAAAAAATCTTGTGCAGTTACATGTTATAGGAAATATGTTTGTCATATCAAGAGTTGTGAGGATCTCATAGTGACCAGGTACCAAGAAAGGGCTGCCTGGGGTTCTCAGGAACCCAGGAGTGAGCTTTTGTTTGTTTCATTGTGAACAAGAAGCTCTTCCAAAGCAGAGAATGAAGAGTGGCCTTCATAGACCAGGGAAAAGAATGTGTGCGCAAGGGAACATGATGTGAGCCCATACATTTGGAGTTACTTAGATAAAGAAGAATGTGCTGCGTTATATGAGTCAAGAAAAGTAAGTAAAGGGCTAGAGAACAACCTAGAATAGTATATCGCTAGTGGAATAAAATTCTCTAGCCTTAGATGGTGATATGGGGATGGGGTAGGGTCCCAAAGGGCTAAAACAAAACTTCACAATATTAAAGGTTTGATTATTTAAGATAATCCTTCTGAACAATATTTTCCTTCAAGAGTGAAATTTTAGGGTTTTGGATTAGAATAGCAAAATAAAGAAAAATTTAAGAGATAATAAAATAATTCCAGTAGTGCTTATCTAATGGATCTACTAATAAACAGGTCTAGTACTCAGCTTCATAAAATCATCATGTGTTCCTAGCACAAGTAATATGGATTTCATTTCAACAAGAAGACACTGAGGAGATTTCAAGTAATCTAATCCTGAATCTCTTCGATCTTATGCATGAGCATCTTCTGTTGTGCTACAGTTACCCCAGGAAGGATTTTCTTTCTTTCCCCTGAGTCCTTCTGGCTCCTAGTTGGCCTCATGAAGCCTATGCAAGGCTTACGAAAATTTAACATTCCATAAAGTGGGACTGAAAACAGGAATGTTTACCTGTTTAAAAATGTCATTTTAGACATATTTACAATATTCGTCCCAGTTAACTTAATGGGTAAACTCCAACAATGTCAGATATCTACCTATAAAGTGCTTCTATTAAGTTCCATGCCCAAAATTTTTACTCCACACGAGTCATGTTCAGTTTCTTCATATTCTTTGGCATATCTTTTAAGAGCATGAATAGTCATTCAAAATATGTTTTATCAAAAGGCACAGCTAATACAGTCAACAGCACTGCAGTACAAAGATTAATAGAACATAGATCTCGTTTCAAGAAGTTATGCTCTGAAGAAAAAATAAGAAAGCAAAATAAACAAACAGCAACAATATAAATAATACAATGGTGTAAATGCTATGATGGTTGTAGGTGTAGGTCACAGATGGTCCTCAAAAGGGGCTCTATCCAGCTCTTTTTGTGAAAACTCCTTTTAAAATTGAAAAAGCTCTGATGTCTATCATTCAGTGTTAAATAGCAACAATGTTCAACCATTAACTGCATTTTTCATTTTTATCTGAGGCAAAAAGAAAAAAGTAAAATGAACATAAAGAGGACAGGTAACCCTAACAGGTGAATCAATTAGAAAATTTTGCCTTTGTAGTTCTTATTCTTGCCAGTTCCTTTAATACTCAAGTGGGAATATTTGCAGGGACTGTGACACTGAATGCCTTATAAGATGTAGTAAGCAGTACCTGGTATTGATTCTAAAGGGATCACATTGAGATAAGAAAACAATAATTAAATAATGAACTTGGGCAGGAATAAAGGTCTTACTTTCACGTTTAATGAAAGGGAAAGTTATAATGTAGAGTAAATAGAAACTAGGTATTATACTTAGTGTATTCATTTTCTTATGTCTATGTATTTATCCTATGTTTCATTCTACAAATGCTTCAAATGACTTTTGGAATTTCATAAGCAGAGCAAAGAGTTTTGCCAACGTGATGAAACTGATGTGGTTTTGGATTAGATGTGTTTAAATAGATTCAATGCTTGATCATGATAGGGAAATTACTGATTATGAGATTATAGTAGACATAGAGCCAATCACCTTAATTATGCAAATAAATTAATATGAGAATATTGGATTAATTGGTTTATACACATACAACAAACAAAGGGAGACGATTTTCATATTACTGGTCTCAGTGACCTAAAAATCCAGAAAATTAAATACAATTAAATATAGAATATATATAAAATATTCACCCGAGGGAAAAAATGTCTCTTAGTTGTTAACTGGTAATATGAACTTTAGCGAAATTAATAACTTTAATATTAGGAAAACACTAGCAACACTTTTTTTAAATCATCCTAGGAAAATAAAATGCTCGTAAACTAGATCATGATTCTTCTTGACTCTTCCTTTTACTCCATCACAGGTCCTAATGTGATATAACATGTTTTGTTAATTGATTTTTTTTCTTCCATCTTCATCTGTGCTACAT
This sequence comes from Eulemur rufifrons, assembly GCF_041146395.1. Classification (NCBI taxonomy): domain Eukaryota; kingdom Metazoa; phylum Chordata; class Mammalia; order Primates; family Lemuridae; genus Eulemur; species Eulemur rufifrons. The sequence continues at coordinate 47,008,722 of NC_090985.1, forward strand.
ACATTATCTTGAACGTTATCTGAAATATTTAATGTTTTTTAACTAGTGTGAACTGCCTTCTATGACAGCAAAATGAGCTGGTAATACCTTTGCATATGGTTTAACTTGTTCCAGAATAATCCACTTACTTGGTTTGTTAAAGCCGTGATACTACGATCCTTGCAGACTCAAATCTCTGATTTAGTAGTTATATAAAAGTGATGCTGTTGCTTCAGTGGAAAGGTTACCCTGGAGGATGTCTGTAGCTTGGCACCCCTCCCCAAGGAATGCTGTAATGTTAACTCACACTTCCCTCAGAGGGAAAGCAATTCAAAAGTAAACAATCAGCTACCTCTCCCAGACATCTGACACATTATGTACAAAGTACCCTCAGTCCTGGAGGCTATTTTGTCAGCCTCAATCTTTAAAGTATATAGCATAACTATTTAAAAGAGACACCCGACAAGGGCATGGACATGCCTCAACCTTCACTTGGCTGCATTTCAAAGAAATTGCACTGGCCATCTAGCAGCTCTGCTTTATATTCTACAGAAAAGACAAATCTTCTGAACAAGAAAAAAAATCTTACTACAGTAGAAAACATTATGGCCAGCGTGGTTGTGTAACACACAGTACGTCCAAACATCAATGATCCTCGTTCACATAATATGTAAGTGAGTTTTTGTTTGCTTGTTTGGTTGGTTGGTTTTAATCTGGTCTTTCATTTGTAGCAGCAGAGTCTGGTTGTGGAGCATCATCTTGAAAGCATATGGCATGTTCTCAAAAGTTTATCGTTTTAGACAGTTTGATAAAGATCAGTTCATGATAGGCTGGTATATCATCTTATTTTCTTACATTGCAATGCACAGTTTTATATTTTAAAATCATCCTTATCTGTGGCAACTGCATTGTGAGTGTTTCCATTTGTGCCAATGGCTGGTTTCTACAGGACTTTTTAAAATTTTTTATGAGCGTATCAGTAGCATTTGCAGTTACCGTCATTATGTAATTACGAACAAACACTATGAGCCTTGAGTCTATTTTTCCACACTGCAGTTTTCGTATCTGTGGACATTAGTGAGTGCTTCTATAGGATTTTACCTATGAAGAAATATTTCGGAGTAAACTATGTTTGAATAAGCACATTGAACAACACAAGATTCTGGTGTTAGTCTCTACCTCTTCAACAAAGGGACCCTGATAACCTTCAGCCAGTATGATCCTGCATGGTTTGGCTCCACTGGGTCCTCCTTTGTGTTTTCTACTTAGCTCTTGTTCCATGCTGTTTAGTCTGTGTTACAATGGCTGCTTCTTGCTTCAAGACCATTTGTGTAAGTCTTGGTTTTAACACAAGCACTTGCTTTAAAAAAAAAAAAAAAAAGTCTTTGAATATGAAGTCTACATAAACCAATGTCAATGGAAAACTTAGGTATTATAAGAAATTTGTGAAGAATTTTGAAAGCAAGACATTTTATGAGTTCTTGCTTCCCTTTCTCGAGGCTTCTTTCCCCTATGGGCCCAATTCTCCAAACTGGGCCCACAAAATTAGCAGAAAAACCATCATTAAAACAAATACTAACACCACAACTTCCTCATGGGATGCAAAGAGATGCACTGGAAAAAATGTGGGGTTTTGGTTGCTTAAAGACTTGCATCAAATTTCAGTTCCTTGCTTGCTATCTGTGGTATCTTAGACAATGCATGCATTAGATATCTGTGATCTCTTTTAATAGGGACTGGGAGCTATAATGAATAGCCAAGTAACTAGCACATTAAGCAATTTTTAAATAAGTGGCATTTATGGTAGTGACTTAAAAACTGGATAACTGGCAATAAGAGAAGCAAAGTCTAACTATTCAAGAAAGAAAAAGGAGATGGAAACTCTGCTTAGGTTTGCTGAATACCTAAGTAGCCTCACATGAAAGTACGTGTCCTAGACAAGTGCTGTCACTCACTTGCGGTGTTTGTTCTCAAATTCATAGGTTGGGCTGGAAGTAGCCACGTGCCTGACATGCATGATTCCCTATAGCCATTGTGGTTCCGATGGTATATCTCATCTGTTCTACTTCCATTTGTAACTGGATGGGGTCTGGGGCTATATGTCTAGCAAAACACTTGGAGAAGTGGGTATAGTTTATTTTTTATGCACCTTCACATAACCACTCTCTTGTCTTTGCCTATTCCCCTTGTCATACATCTCTACTGTTTCTTTAGCTCCCTCTCTAATTTTTCCTCTTAAAATACTGTTTTCTTTAGTGTGTTCATTTATGTACGTAATCCTTTGTAATATTTTTGTTGCAGGTAGAGGAGTATCAGCTATAGTTCATTGGTTCTTCATCCCATTCCCACTGCCTTCACCGTTTCCTGTGACCACCCTTTCTTCACAATTTTTGTCTCCACTTTTAATTCCATTTTTAAACTTTTGTTGAACAGGTTTATGTGTCAGTTGCACACAGACCAAAATCAGACCAGTTTCCTGCCCTTGAGGAGCTCACATTAAACATAATGCAGATGATTGAATTCCATTAATTGATATATATCTACTAATACACAAACTGCGGTTTGAATGGCAGGTTTCAATCTTTTGTTTTTTTACCACTGATAAGCAAAATGAACTTGTTTCTGTAATGGATCTACAGTATAGTGTATGGTGTGGAACATTAAAAAATGATTCTACAAATTAATATATAATTGCAAACTCTGATTAAGAGATATACAGAAGTAAATACTGTTAGAGAAATTAACAAGGAAACAGAAAACCTAGTTTTGCATATCTTTAGGTCTGTTAGGAAATACATGCAGGCAGATGGTCAACTGCAGCCAGAGGGGTAAGAGCCATGATGGGTAAATAGGGTATGCAGTGGGAGCATGGGAATGGAGCATCAATCCCAGATGGACTGAGGCCAGGTAAGGCTTTCCAGAGAAATTGAGATCTAAACTAAAGGAAGCGTAGCAAACTTATGGAGGCACTATCTCATTTAGTACCCACAAAATCTCTATGAGGTAAGTGCTATTTTAATCTTCATTTTATTAATAGGAAATTGAGGATCAAAGAATTCATGAATTAAAAAGTTTTTTAATACCCATAGCATGCAGTAGGCATTTAATAAATACATGGAAATGAATAAAGTAAGTCCAACCAAAGACTACAAACATGAAAGTCTATGCAATTAACCACTACACTATTTTCCCCAAAGGCACATGATTAATTCCGAATGGTGGTTGGGGAGATTTTTTTTTTTTAAATGTCCTACCCCGAATAGCTTTTTAGTAAAAATCTTTCACTTCTTCCTACAGCCTAAAGTGTTTTCTCCTTCCTCCATTCAACAGCCCACAGCTTACAATATGAAATGAAGGAAAATATAAGGAAGAGAACAAATCTGGAAAATGAAGGTCTTTGGAAAAGCAACTGTAAATGTAAGTTTCCATATTGGGTCTATCTTTATATTGTAAATTCCTACGGGCAGTAGTCATGGTTTTGTTTATTCTGTGCTGTACTTGTCTCTCCTGGAGAAGTGCCTTTGATTTTTGGAATGACTCCCCTTGAAAAGCTTTCTATAGCCCAGGTAGCTAGACATGTTTGTATGAGAGTGTCTTCACTGGTGTGAGAAAATATATTCTTTGCCCTAAATCTTTTGGAGGTTCTGTATGTTCTTATTTTTCTTAGATTTGTGGAATTTTGAAAACTGTAGAACGAAAAAAAAAAAAAAAGGGGCAAAGAGGAGTGATCCAAATCAGGGAAGGCTTCCTGAGAGAGGTGATGCTTGACTGAAATTTTAAAGGATGAGTGAAGGTCAGCAACACAAAAGTAAGAAAAGGAAATTCCAGGAAGTAGGAAAAACATATGCAAAAGCACAGAGGCATAAAAGAGCAAAACGCATCTGAGCAAGTACAAGTAGTTCCAGATGCCCAGAAGGAAAGGTCCAGGTTGGTAAATGGTAGGAGATTAGAAAAGAGAAATAAAACATCAGGTATATTTCTGCTATAAAGCTATTGTCAAAAGCCCAGAAGGGACAATTGATATGCATAAGAGAAAAGGGTATTCTAATTCATTTACATATATTTTCTCTAAATTCTACCTTCCTTATCATATTATATCATTGGAAAACCCTCAATGTGCATCAGAATCATTTGGGAAGCTTTTTTAAAAGGTGAATTTCCTGGAGTTTGATCCTGTCTAAATGAAACAAAATATTTTTTGATGGAGACACATCTTAGCAATTTGGCTAATATGAATAAATGAATACATCTATGTATTATGCTTTTATTATACCTATGTCTTTTATTGAAAATTCACTGTTCTATATATAATTCTATTATCACACAGTTTCTTTCATACCTTTCAAGGCGTGAAAGATAATCTGATAACAAATTTGTTCCAATGTGCTAGAGATAAACAGAAAGCTTTGTTGAATATTCATTTTATTTATAAAAGCAATCTGAAAACAATGTCCCATCTTTGTTGCCTAATCGAAGAAAGTGACTAATACTATAAACTTTGGGTGAAATACGAAGGTTGATGTTATGACACTTAGTGGAGTGGATATCTGAGAATAGGTGGGGTCCTTGAGTCACCCCTAAAGTCATTGCATGTAAGACTCTGCCCACTGTACCTTTTCATAAGGCAAGCCCTCTTCTTTGAAATTTAGAACTTTTCCTACAGGCAGGACTGTCCCTGGGTGCAGCAACAGGAGAAGAAGTCAGCAGTGCTGAAGACAAGTGCACATCTTTAGCGCATTCTGTATTTGAGTTACTCAGAGGCCTCCCTGCATAGCTTGGAAATTCGTCAACAATTTATTGAACAATCTGTTTAGAGGCTTTGTCTTAACTGTCATGGGCTCTCAGCACATGTATCTTAGCTAACAAATATCAAAAATTCAAGAAATATCTGATGCCAGAATTAAGTGAGATTTTCCGATGGTCGGACTTATTTATATCAATATTTTATTCCATTTTGTTTCAGTGAGGACAGGGATTATATCTTACTCAATTTCACATCTTTAAGGCCTAGGACAGCATCTCATTTTCAAAGTATTCAATAATTGTAAGTTCAATTATTTTGAATCATTTTAGAAGCTCAGAAAAATGCTACATAAAAGTAAAAAGCAAAAAACTTCCACATATGGTAAGTATTATTCAACCTAGTTTTCAAAGAGTATTATAGGAATACTTAATTTCTTTTTGCTTGTCCTATTACAATTTTTAAGGGCGTTTCCTGTATATTACTCCTTTTGTTCTTCAGCATGAACACATAAAGAAACTTGTATAAGGCACAGAGCTAGTAGATGGGAAAACTAAAATTGAACATAGGAAATTCTAGATTCCAAATACAGTAAATTACAAGATACAAATTTTGCTATTCCTGCCACTGAAATATAGAGCCTATTTCCTTTCATTTGAGCTGGGCTTGTGACTCATTTGGCCAACACAATTCAGTGGAAATGAAGCTACATAACTTCTAAGGCTAGAACCAAAGTAGCCTTTAAGTTTTCCACTGGGTCTCTTGGAATCACTGCTCTTGCGACCCTCCTCCTTGGAACCCAGTTATGATGCTAGGAGAAGCTCAAGATATTTTGACACCCCCAACTGATCTGTCATTGGTAACAGCCAGTTTTAACTTCCAGCCATGTGAGTAAGCCATCATGGACAGCCAGCCCAGTCCAGCCTTCAGATGGCTGAAGCTCCAGCTAACATCTGATGGCAAACACATGAAAGACCCCACAAGAATCACCCTGCTGCTTCCAGCCCCTCCATAGAACTGTGGTAAATAATAGCAAATTGTTGTTTTAAACTAATAAGTTTTGAGGGATACGTTATGCAAAATAGATAACTAGAATGGAATTTGTTACCAGAAGTAACAAGCTATTATAACAATAAAATGAAATACATGGGACTGGCTTTGGGACCAGGCAACAGGTGACGCCAGATAATGCTGATACACTTGATACCATGTGATAGGCTTGGAGGGTCAGTGCAGAAGGATACAAAAATATTACTGGAGTCTGGTGGAAAGATAAACTTTATTATATAGGGGCAGAAAGTTTAGTAAAATTATGGCCAGCAGCCATGTGAAAAATAAAAAAAGAACCTAATGAACTAAGAGACTCACTAAGGATATTTTCAGGAAAAATATTTACTGCTCCAACAGATTTCTTTTAGCTATATAGGATAAGTGGTAGATTGAAAAAATGTTATAAAAGGAATACCAGTTTTCAAGCAGAATTTAGAGGAAATACAAAGGCTATGGGATTTCTTGTGTTCAAAAATAAAACTGTTGCTAATCACCAGCCGCTGCAGATGGCAATGGTTCTCAAAATATAAACAGAACCTCAAGGTAAAGATTATCTCAAAGGTGAGGAGGTAAAACTCTTGGCTAAAACTTCAGAAAGATTTGAGGGTATGCTGATAAGCCCTCTTGAGTAAACAAAAAGTCTTCAGGTAATTTTAATGTCATAATTACGTGGCACCTTCACTTTTAACTTAAATTTTTAAAGGGGGCTTGTCTTGAAGAAATTTGCAAATGTGTTTATTGTCCAATGATTGAACCACAATAAATTTCATAACAAACCCATAAAATATGAAGAGAATTGTATCGGCAAAAGCAAAATCAACTTGGATTTTTTTAAAAGGGAAAGAGACAGTTCAAAATGAAAAGAGCCTTTAGGAGCTTAAACATATATGGAAAGAAAGTAGACTAAAAGGTATTCAGGTTCAATTATAGTTCCTTTTCCATTTTCCATCAAAAAAGAAGGATGATTCAGAGTATATAGCCAAAGGTCCAAAGAGCGGAGTGTAAAGCCCAATGGTGGAGCCAATTGCCACAGAAAATAACTTCTAGGAAGTAAAACTGAGCATGGATCAAGGAACTGGTGACTTGCACAGAGTTGAATTTCAGAATTGCTTTAGATCAGTCACTATTACATGACTCCTGTTCTTTGCCCCTAAATTAAATGAGAGTATTAACAGCCATTAATGAATGTTTAGAGAGCAGATTACTTGTCTGTTTAGATCAGAGTATTCAGATCAAGAGAAGCCACACTGAACATGCTGCATATTCAGCCTTATGCACCCTTGAATCTAGTTTAGATGAAAAAATCCTGGGCATGGAGCCTGAAACTTTTGTTGTGATGGATAACAGTTTTAGAAGCCTTCTGAAGGGTGACTGTACATAATTTGTAACCAGATGAAAGTTGTAATAGCATATTCTTTGCTAATTTTCATATTGTGAAGTGAAATCTAAATTCTCTGCCCTTGAATCTAAACTGACCCTGTGAACTGTTTTGACCAATAGAATGCAGTGGGAATGATGTGATATTTACAATCCTAAATGTTTTTCCCAAATACGTACTAGTGCCAGTGGATTTACACAGATAAAGTTTTACCATAATCAAAAAGTTTGGCAAATACTATTATACAAATTGCATGGCCATTTAGAAAACTCAAAATGTACAGCAATGGTCAGAAAAGTCCTGCATTAATAACTCTCTTTAGTTTAATGTAAAATATTACTTTCCAAATATTTTTGGCCCTTGGACACATTTTTGTCCTGATTACTATAGACGTTCCACGTAATATATTTTGATAAAAGTGATCTAAGGAATTTTTATACTACTCTGCAGGAATAGTTCATTATGAATTCATTCGTCTTTTAAACAAAGGCTTATTGAATTTAATTGGGTATAATGCTAAGCTTAAGGCTACAAAGGCTAATAAAAAATATATGATTTTAAGGATATCAGTGATGAATAGAGCAGAAAAAACATGTAAACATATAATTTCAAAATTGTTAAAATAGTGTTATGAGAGAGTATCTAAGTAAGAAGTACTTTAATAACAAGTAGGGAAAAGTACACACTCTCCTTGTTTGTAGAGTTCATTAGCAAAGATATTTGAACAGGGTTAAGAATTTGACATGGATGAAGAAGAGAAAAGTGATGATGGGAAAACATATTCTCTTCAAGTCAGAGACTGAAAAGTCACAGGATAAAAGAGAATGGCATAACTCATTAACACTTTAGATATTTTAGAAATTAAAAGATTTAATATTTAATATAGAAAATTTGGTGCTTATGAAAGTTTCAATAGAAATGAAAAAAAAAAAAAAAGAAAACAGAGAGACTACCAGTTTTCAGGCACGGTATTATAGTAAACTGCTGTTGATGACACTACTATTTTGGTTGATTCATAAAAAAGCACACAGAGTCTCTTGCAGAATATCACATCTACCAAAGTCCACACATGTGCCTCTGTTGCATATTATAATCAACTTGCTGAGAACCAGAGGTAAACAGAAAAATCTTAAAGTAGCCAAAGAAAAGGAGAAAAAAAGTTAAAAATTACAGCATTTATCTCATCAGAAATAATGAAAACCAGTGAACAATAGAAAATCTATAATGTACTAAAAGAAAAAAAAAATATGTCAACCAAGAAGTCTGAACCCAGAAAAAATATCTTCCAAAACATAGGTAAAATTGGCCTGGTACAGTGGCTCATGCCTGTAATCCCAGCACTTTGAGAGGCCAAGGCAGGAGGACCACTGGAGTCTAGAAGTTTGAGACCAGCCTGGGCAATGTAGAAGACCCTATTTCTACAAAAAATAAATTTAAAAATTAGCTGGATGTGGTGGTGCATGCCTGGAGTCCCAGATACTTGAGAGGCTGAGGTAGGAAGATCACTTGAGCCCAGGAGATTGAGGTTACACTGAGCTATGATTAGGCTACCTCACTCCAGCTTGGTTGACAGAGTAAGACACTATCTCCTAAAAAATAGATAAAATAAAGACATTTTTGGATAATTTGAAAATTAGCTTATTAGCAGTACACTAGCACTACAACGAATGTAAAAGGAAACTGCAGGAGGAAAAGTTATACACACAGACGCACACACCCACACACAAGCTCCCTCCCTCTGGAAAAGGCAAATTAGGAGAAAAATAGGAAAATATACAAATAAAAGATATGTTTCTTATATTTTAAATTACTTTAAGAGATAATTTACTATTTAAATAAAAGTTGAATAATGTGTTATAGAGTTTATAACAAATATAATTATAAAATATGAAAGTAATAGCACAAAGGCCAGGAAGAAAAACAATAAAGCACACTATTGAATGTTTCCTATACTATATTTGAAGTGGTATATTATTTGAAGGTAGACTTTGGAAAGGTTTATGTAGTACAAAACTTAAAACAATCAGTAAAAACTAAATATAACAAATAGATAAGCTAAAAAGAAGACAATAGAAAATCATAGAAAAATAATCCAAAGAATGAAGGAAAATAAGAGAAAAAAATAATCCTAGAAAGAAAAATGAGAAAACAATACAAGCAAGAAAGAAATAAAATAAATAGAAAACTGTGGGATATAAAATCAGATTTATGAATAATTATTAATATACTGAATGTAAAGGATTTTACAAGTCAATTCTAAAAGACAAAGATTATAAAATTAGATAGAAAAGCAATTCAACCAAATGATACTTATAAAAAAATTCCACCTTAAAGAAATGATAGGTACAAAACAAAAAACTGACAAAGATGTGAAATCTAACACTAATCAAAAACAGTTTAAGGCCAGATGCAGTGTCTCATGCCTATAATTTTAGCACTTTGGGAGGCCAAGGATGAAGAAATTGAGGCCAGGAGTTTCAGAACAGCCTGAGCAACATACTGAGACCCTGTCTCCACAAACTTTTTTTTTAAAAAATTATGCTGGCATGGACTCAGGACTCACGTGCCTGAGTCCCAGCTATTCAGGAAGCTAAGGCAGGAGGATCGCCTGAGCCCAGGAGGTTGAGGTTGCAGTGAGCTACAATCATGCCACTGCACTCTAGCCCTGGCAACAAAGTGAGACCCTGCCTCAAAGAAAAATATTTTGGGTGGCTATATTAATAGTAGATATAGTAAATTTCAGAAAGATGAATATTGCTATGAAAAAAGTAGATCATTTCATAATGTTATCATTTCTTCAAGAGGATGAGGCAATCCAAAGAGTTTATACACTTGTAGAAGAGCTTCAAAGTATATGAATCAAAACCTGAAACAATTAAAATATAAAATGAAATAAAACCATTATAATTAGAGATTTTAACACTTATCTCTCAATTATTGACAGAAAATTATCAAGGTTACTGAAGATCTAAATAATACTACCAACTAACCTGACCTCATTGGCAGCTGTAGAGCATTTCACCCAACTTCAAAGATATGTTATTTTGAAGATCAGCAAAGCACATACACACATGTGCATGCATGCACACACAAATACACACACATTTACCAAGACAGACCATAGTCTGGCCTTCAAAATACTTTTCAATAAAATTTAAAATTATTTGAATAATTGATGGTTTGTTCTAAGGCTAAATTAAAATGAAATAACAAATGACTAAAAAGGATAGCTATAAAATCTCCAAATATTTAAAAACTATGCTTACAAATAACCCACAGTTCAAAGAAAAAGTAGAAAGGGAAATTGAAAGATATCTTGAACTGAACTGAAGAATGCAATTAAAACAATGTTTAAAGAAAAGTTAGTGTTGAATGTGAATGTTTGAAAACAGTGAAAGTTTAAAACAGCAGCATAAGCTTCCATTGAGAAACTCAGATAAAAGATCAAATTAAAACCAAAAAGGACAAAGAGAAGAAATATATTAAATAAAAAACAGAAACACAATATTTAAAAAAAAAATCAATGAAATCTAAAGCTGGATCTTTAAAATCATCAATAAAAACAATGAGTCTCTAGCCAGACTCATTAAGATTAAAAAAGAGATTATATAAATTACCAATATGAAGAGTGAGAGATGGCTGGGCGTGGTGGCTCACGCCTGTAATCCTAGCACTCTGGGAGGCCGAGGTGGGCGGATCGTTTGAGCTCAGGAGTTCGAGACCAGCCTGAGCAAGAGCGAGACCCCACCTCTACTAAAAATAGAAAGAAATTATATGGACAGCTAAAAATATATATAGAAAAAATTAGCCGGGCATGGTGGCGCATGCCTGTGGTCCCAGCTACTTGGGAGGCTGAGACAGGAGGATCGCTTGAGCTCAGGAGTTTGAGGTTGCTGTGAGCTAGGCTGACGCCACGGCACTCACTCTAGCCTGGGCAACAGAGTGAGACTCTGTCTCAAAAAAAAAAAAAAAAAAAAAAATGAAGAGTGAGAGATGTAAAAGCACTAGAGATTATATTAGTATTAAAATTACATAAAAATATTCATAACTTTATGGCATTAAATTCAACAACTTAGATGGAAGATACAAATTCCCATGTGACATTTCTGGAAAACATTTAAAGGCACAATATTGGCTGTAGCAGATTGGGGCAAGGACAGTCAAGACAGGCAATAAGCATATTGAAGAGCCTGGGAAAGAAGAGGCTGAAAAGGGAGATACCTGGGGCATATGGGATTTTAAAATCTCACAAAAATACTGAGGAATTGAGAAGGCCACACATGTACTTATGGCTTTATGCCTGTTCAAAAGAGTCCTGGGACAACCCTATACTTCTAACTCTGGCTAAACTCCAACTCTGTGCAAATAGGAGGCAAATACTAAACCAGAATCTTAAATGGCCTGGTTAAGGGTTAAAGGAGTGACCTAACACAAAGCCAATCTGCAAAATCTAGAAGGGCATATTTTTCTTTTTTTTTCTTTTTCCTTTTATTCTTCTTTTTTTTTTTTTTATTCCAGGTATTTAAAGAAACTACCAAAACACTAGATGACTACTAACCTAATGGAACACAGACTTTGGTAGTGATACACAACAAAGAATGAAGAATTAACAAAACTGGTTCCAATAGTTCGATTAAATAAGGCAACCACAACAAACCACCACAAGCAGCAACAATAAAACAGAGAGGAAAGGAAATCTGATTTCCAGACTTGCCACATGAAAATATTCAAAATGTTTCATTTTCAATAGAAAATAATAAATATCTTATTACATTAGGAGGCATGAAAAGAAACAAGAAAGTAAGGCCAAGCACAGGAAAAAGATAAATTAATAGACACTGTGAGGAATACCAAGCATTAGACATACATACAAAGACTTTAAATCAACTGTCTTAGATATGTTCGAAGAGTTAGCTAAAACTAAGAGAATGATGTCTCAACAAATAGAGCCTATCAATAGAAAGGTAGAAATTATAAAAAAAATAACCAAATAGGAATTATGGAGAGAATGAAGAACAATGAACAGATTTTAAGAGACCCATGGAACACTATCAAGCATACTAACATATACACAATGGGAATCCCAGAGGGAAAAAAGAGAGATAAAGGTGAAGAAAAACTGTTTAGTGAGATAATGGCAAAAATTTTCAAATTGGATTTGACATGAATCTGTGTATTCTAAACACAAGATAAACTCAAAGATCACCATGCTAAGAAACATTATAGTCAAATTGTTGAAACACAAAGACAAAGAAGAGATTCCTAAAAGCAGTGAGAAAGAAGCAACCAGCAACTCATCACATACATGGGATCTTCAATAACAATAGCTGATTTGTCTTCAAAGACTATGGAGGCCAGTGGGCAGTGGGAAGATGAATTTACAATGTCAAAGGAAAAAACTGTCAAGCAAGAATTCTATACCTGAATACACTATCCTTCACAAATGAAGAAGAAATTATATTACCAGATAAGCAAAAAATAAGGGAGTTCATCATTTATAGATATGATCTGTAAGAAATGCTAAAGAGAATACTACAAGCTGAAATGAAAGGACACTAGACACTAACTCAAAGTTACACAAATAAATAATGAATAATGGCAAGATTGTTATATAGATAAATTTAAAACCAGTAGTATTGCATTCTTAAGTTTGTAATTCCTCTTTCTTTCTATATGATTTTAAAAGATAAAAAATTATAATTATAAATTGATACTAATGGCCACATAAAACATAAAGATATAATTTGTGACAATAATAACATAAAAGGAGGGGCAGAGTTGTATAGGAGCAGAGATTTTATGCTAGTTAAAGTTGGTATTCATTCAAACTTGACTGCATTAAAGTTAAAATAGTAATAACTAAGGAAAAACTATAAAATACATAGAAAAAAACAAGAAGGGAATCAAATGGTACACTAGAAAAAAACTAATCACAAAAGAAGTCAGAAATGTAGGAATTAAGAGACAAAAATTGTATGACATAAAAAAGAAAAATAAAAATGGCAGAATGTCCTCCTTTATCAGTAATTACTTTGACTGTAAATTGTTTAAATTCTCCAATTAAAGGACTGAGAGAGGCACAATTCATTAAGAAGACATTTACCAAATATATGCTCTTTGTACTTTAGCTCTAAGGACACACATAGGTACAACTGAAAGAATGTGAACAGATATTGCATGTAAATAATAGCCAAAAGAGAGATAAATGGGTATAATAATACTGAACAAAATAGAAATTAACACAAAAATTGTTACAAAAGACAAAGAAGGACATCATATATTGATTTTTAAAAAGTATAGTCCATCAAGAAGACTAACAATTATTAACATATACATACTTAACAACACAGACCTCAAAAATTCATAAACTAAAAGATGGCAGAATTGAAGGGAAAGTACTTCTATAAAAATAGAGACATTACACTCTCACTTTCAGTGATGAATACAATAATGAGACACTATCAATAAGGAAATAGAGGAATTGAACAGTACTATACACCAAGTAGATCTAAAAGACATACATGGAACACTTTACCCAATAATAAAACAATATACTTTTTTTTTTCAAATGCACATGGAATATTCTCAAGGTTAAACTATATATTAGGTGATAAAACAAGTCTCAATAAATTTTAAAAAATTAAAATCATACAGAACCTCTTTTCTGACCATGAGGAAATTAAGGCAGATAAAAAACAGAAGAAAAACTGGAAAATTCACAAATAAGTAAAAAATAAGCAATACATTTTTTTAAAAAGGCTAATGATTCAAAGAAGAAATATAAGCACAATTATAAAATTCTTTTAGTTGAATAAAAATGAAAACACAATATGCTAACTGATACATACAGGGAAAACAGTGCCCACTGGGAAATTTATACCTCTATACATCTACATTAAAAGGATGAAAGATCTCTCAAATCAATAATCTAACTTTACACCTTAAGAGTCTAGAAACAGAAGAGCAAGATAACTCCAAAACTGGCAGAAGGAAGGATATAATAAAGATTGCATATGATACAAATTAAATAGAGAATAGAGAAATTATAGAAAGAAGCAATTAAACTAAAAGTTAGTTCTTTGAAAAGATCTATAAAATTAACAGCCTTTAGCTAAACAGACCAGGAAAAAGAGAAGACTCAAATTACAAAAATCAGAAATGAAACTAGGGATACTGCTACTGACATTACAGGAGAGAAAAAAATATTTTAAGACAACACGATGAACAATAATTTGCCAAAAAATTAAGTAACTTAGATTAAATAAAACAAATCTAGAAACACACACATTAACAAAATTGGCTCAAGAAAAAATAGAAAATGCTATGAACAAACAAGCAAACAAAGCTATAATATATAGAAATCTATTAAAATAAAAAACCTCCCAATAAAGAAAAGCCCAGGACAAGGCCTGGTGAATTATACCAAATATTTCAAGAAAAATTAACAATCTTTCTCATACTCTTCCAAAAACAGAAAAGGAAGAAACACCTTCTGATTCATCCTATGAGGCCAAAAATACCCAGATACCAAAGCAAAAGAACATCACAATAAAACACAAGTATAGAACAAGATTCTCATGAATATAAAACAAAATTCCTAAACAAAACACTGGAAAATTATATTTAGAACCATGCTAAAATGATTATACACCATCAAAACATAGGATTTTTCCCACGAATGCAAGAATAATTCAATATAAAAATTAATTAATGTAATACACCACAATAATAAAATGGAGGAAAAATATGTGATCATTTCAATTGATAAACAAAACATTTGAAAAAAGGCAATATTTTTTAATGATAGAAACACCGAATAAACTAGGAATTGAAGCAAACTTCCTGAATATAATAAAGGGAATTTATTAAAAACCCACAACTAATATTATATTCAATAGTGAAAGACTGAGTGCTTTCCACATAAGATCAGGAACAAGATAAAGAAGTCCACTTTTACCACTTCTTTTGCACATTTTACTGGAAGTTCTGACTGGAAAAATTAGGCAAGAAAAATAAATATAAGTTATTCAAATTGAAAAAAAGTAAAAAAAATGTTTCTACTCACAGATGACAAGATTTTATATATAGACAATTCTAAAGAAGCCACACACACACACCAAAAAATAACTGTGAGAGCTAATAAACAAATTCAATAATGTTGTTGGATATATGATCAACACAGAAAAAATAGTTGTATTTTTATATACTAGCAATAAACAATCTGAATCTAAGAAAACAATTATATTTACATTAGCATAAAAGAGAATATTTTAATAAATAAATAAATTTAAACAAGAATAAATTTAGCCAAGAAGGTGTAAGACTTTTACACTAAAAAACTACAAAAAAAAAAAAAAATGCTGAAAGGAATTAACTACCCCAAGTGATATACTGATTCACTATAATCACTTTGAAACTTCCAAGTGTGTTTTTTTTTTCCCCTTCAGAAATGAAAAACTGATCCTAAAATTCATATGAAATTGTATGGGACCCCCAATAGCCAAAGCAATTATAAAAAGGAAAGCAAAATTGGAGGACTCACATTTCCCTACTTCAAAACTTCATACAAAGTTATAGTACTAAAAATAGTGAGTTAAGGGAGTAAATATAGATATGTAGATGAAGGGAATAAAATTGAGACTTATGAATTAAGCCCATACATGTATGGTCAATTAATTTTTGACAACAGTGCTAAGACCATTCAATAACATTCAATAAGAAAGAATAAACTTTTCCACAAATGGTGCTGGTACAACTGGATAGCCCTATGGAAAATAAAGAAGTTGAATTCTTACCTCACAATATATACAAAAATTAATTCAAAGTCTATCTCATATTTAAATGTAAGGGCTGAAAATATAAAACACTTAGAGGAAAATCCAGGGACAAATCTATATTCTTTTGAATTTGGCAATAGATTCTTACAATGACACCAAAAGCACAAGCAATAAAAGAATAAAAAAAAGAGAGAGATTGGATTTCATAAAAATTATAAATATTGAACATCAAACAACTATAAAGAAAGTATAGGAGAAGAGACAAGATGGCTGACAAGAGACAACAGGTACCAGATCATCTCAGAAAGAAGGAAAAGTTTTAGATGAAAAATAAAAAGCAACCAACCAACCAAACAATCATACATGGGGTGCAATTCTGAGGCAAAAGTACCAGAACCTAAAGAGATTCCATGGGAAGAATTTGGGGAACAGAACAAGAAGGAGCAAGATATCAGCAGAGGACAACTCCTGAGAGGCTTGGCATCTGGTGAAAAGGGTAGGTGGGGTGGTTTGTTTCTCCCTCCCTCACATCTCTGGCAGTCAGCAGGCTCCCAGATACTAGAGAGCCTTTCTACCCTCATGAGCCCAAAGGCTTCTGCCACCAGTGAACTGGGAGCTTCTTGATGACAAAGCACCAGCCTGCCAGCCCTCTTGGGGCACTTTCTATCACACAGACATAAGCCAAGATGGCAGGCACCATATGGCTTCTCCACCCACAGTGCACTTTTGTCCTCCCTAGGGGTGTTCAAGCCCTCAATCTTCATCTTGCTTGTTCTCACACAAACATATCCCAACTCCAGCCCAGACTGCAGAAGCCACAAGGAGCTGGTGGGTACCAGAGGATCTGCGTGACCCCAGAGCCTAGACAATCCTGGCAGGCTGCCTTCCAGAGACAGGGACAGAGATGACCAGAGTGTCAGCTTTCTACCATCTGGACTCTTATTCCCCACTTCCCGCCCCCACCTATAGTGCCCAAGAGAGATGGTTGAGCTGGGGCTCTCAGGAACTGCTACTTCTCCCCTGTTGGTGCACACACCTGGGCTTCCACAGAGAGAGGGGCTCAAAACTTTCCTCTTAAAGAACTGCATAGGAGTAAGGGGTGCTCAGACTGTGAGCTACCTGCTCATCAGCCCTCCCCAGTGCTGCTTGCCTGACTGCCCCATGTGAGCACAGCACACCCCAAAGCAGAGGGACATCAAACCTCCTTGAGCACCCTATAGGCAGCATGGGACCAGCATGTTTCTCATTGTTACAGTCAGGAATTGATCTTTGGGGACCCAGGGACAGGCCTACAGGCAAGATTATATACCCCCAGGACTCAATCATATTGCTCAGAGGCATGGTGGAGGGATTTGTGAACTAATCTCAGAAGATGAGGAAGTTCACATGGGCAGGACTCAAAAGAGAGCACAGTGTGGGTCCAAGCCCCCCACAGGAAGTCTGTGCTCTTGACCCAGGGAAGGATCCTGTATAGGAAAGCTCCCAGCCTGCAGTGCCATAATGGAGGAGCTCAGCTAGTTTGGGCTCCTGCCTGCTGGCAGATACCTGAGGGAGACCACCAAGCAGGAGAGGGGGAAAAAGAGTGAAACCATCTCCTCACAGCCAGATTGTGAATCTCAGATGACCCCACCTTCACAAGCAGAATTCCTGGCTGGGTAGGGTCACTTCAGCCTCTACCTGGAGACTTTCCCTAGAAGCTATGAGCAGACTGTTGTCCCATCCTGAAAAAGCTACCTTACCAGCTTCTGTGGAGCCTAAGGGAAAGATCACCCCACCAGCCCCACTCAGACTCCCCACTGCCCTTGGCTGTGGTGGAAAATAAAGACTTACCTGGAAATTCCAGGGCCCCATCAACCACCTGGAGCATTTGTATGCTTCTTCTGAGGGGCTAGACCCAGTCATAGGTACCAAAACAACACTGCAACTTGTTCCTTCTAGCAAGCACCACCTACTGACAGGGAAGACAATTTTCACAGCCCTTTACAGCATTTATGGACTCAATCATACAGGATGTGGTTGAGTCTTATCCACAAGCACCACACACTGTCTCAGAGATTAAACTGGGCGTGCCAATACAATTCACACTATTAAGAAGACCACAGGGCTAGAGAAATAGAAAGGATTTCAAAGACCTTCATCCTTCCTCATCAAAGAAAGATGGAATCTACCCACACACATAGCTCACCACTGCTATAGGCTACAAACAACTAGTAACTGAGAGACCCACCACACTAAGGATATCTATAACCAAGGCATCCATCCAGAATCTAGATCAATATAAAAGCACATGCAAGGAAAGCCAAAATTTTTTATCCATCATATGCTACAGATACTCCTTTACAAGTAGGGGTGGGGAATGCCCCATCTAAACAATAGAAAATCCAAAAATAAGAGGTGACAGCTGCACAGATGAGAAGGTATCAGTAAAAGAACTCCAGAAGCATGAAAAATCAGAGCAAAAGGACACCCCCAAAAAGCAACAGCAGCATTGTAGCAATGGATACCAACCAAAATGAGAATATTGAAATGAAAGATAATTCCAAATATGGGTTTTAAGGAAGCTCAATGAAATCCAAGAGAAAATGAAAAACCAGCTCAAAGAAACCAGAAAAACAATTCAGGATGAATGAAAAATTCATTAAAGAGATCAATATATTTAAAAAAATATAGAACTTCTAGAAATGAAAAATTCATTTAAGGAAATACAAAACACAGTGGAACTTTTAAGAATGGACCAGAACAGGCAGAATAAAGAATCTTAGAGCTTGAAGACAACTCTTTCTAATTAACTCACTCAGTCAAAAATAAAGAACAGATAATCAAGAGAAATGAACAAAACCTACAAGAAATATGGAATTATATGAAACAGACAAATATAAGAGTCATAGGCATTGCTGTTGGTGAAGAAGAAAATGCACAAGGGACTAAAAACCTTTTTGAGGGAATAATTCAGGAAAACTTCCCTGGTCTCGGTAGAGATTTAGGCATCCAGATACAAGAAGCTCAAGAAATGCATAGGAGATGCATTTCACTGCAAAGAAAGAGGCAATCACAAAGACATATAGTCATCAGACTGGCCAAAACTAAAACAAAGAAAGAACCCCTGAGTTGTGAGCTGAAAACATTGAGTAAATTACAAAGGCAAACACATCAGGCTAACCAGCAGACTTCTCAACTGAGACCTTACAAGCCAAAAGGGATTGGATCCCTGTTTTCAGTCTTCTTAACCAGAACAACTGCCATCCTAGAATTTTGTATCCTGCAAAACTAAGTTTCCTATATCAAGGAGAAATAAAAATTTTTCCAGACAAGCAAACATTGAGGGAATTTATAAAGCCAGACCTGCCATACAGGAAATACTCAGAACCACCTTATACATGAATCAGCACAATAGACATCCACTGGTATAAAACCTCCCCAAAACTAAAGCTGAGCACTCATATAAAACAATAGTACAAGAGGTAAAACAAAGCAATAAGAAACTGCCAAACAGGATGAACAAAACAGCATCCCATATACTAAATCTATCAATCAATGTGAATGGTTTGAATGCCCCACTCAAGAAACATAGCCTGGCTAAATGGATAAAAGAAGTATAAGCCAAGTATGTGCTGTTTCCCATCTAACCTGCAGGGACTCATACAGACCCAAGATGAAGGTATAGAAAAAAATATTCCATGCAAATGGAAACCACAAGAAAGCAGGTGTCTCCATTCTCATATCAGATAAAATTGACTTTAAATCAACAATAGTAAAGAAAGACAAT
This sequence comes from Eulemur rufifrons, assembly GCF_041146395.1. Classification (NCBI taxonomy): domain Eukaryota; kingdom Metazoa; phylum Chordata; class Mammalia; order Primates; family Lemuridae; genus Eulemur; species Eulemur rufifrons. The sequence goes on from NC_090985.1 coordinate 47,028,413, forward strand.
TCCAATTCATTCAAGAAAAATAAACTAAAACTACGTAAGAAAAGTAAGAGCTTGTGGCAAATGAACCATGACCTGCTTCTTTCCTCCCTGCATCCAGCTTGGTGTGACAGACTCCACTCTAAAAGGTGCAACAAGGTAACAGTGCTCTCTGTCAGCTCCCAGTTGAAGGTTTTAGTATCTCCTTCCTAGGGGCAGATCCTTAGTGTTACTCAAGTCCTGCATGTATGTATTGAAGAGGCTAAGACACAGGCAGGTACAACCAAGAATTCAGTGGTTTCCTTCCCTTTATCCAGCCCAAAATTGTAGAGTGAGGCTCTACATTAAGCACAGCATGTTTAGGTTACTGAGACCCAAGTTTCCCTTATTCCAGCTTGCTAATAAGGCAGAGGGTCCATGTCAGAAGGGGCAAGCTAAGGAGAAAACAGGATGCAACCCTGCACAGTTCCTTGTTCATAATGCAGGGGTGTCAGTCCAAGAGAAGTAAGAGGTTGTCCCTGTCACAAGGTCTGCAGTTGTATCTAAGATATTTTGCCCAGAGGGAGAGGCAAGCCATAAGAACACAGAGCTCTGAAGCTCTTCCCAAATAAGATTACCTTTTAAACTAGAGTGTGGGGATTTTCAACACTAAAGGCCCTTTTAAAAACAATTGAGTTTTTGGTTTTAAATAATTAAAGGAGGCTGGACGCTTTATGAGAGCAACAAGCTACATCATAGATCAGCTACTTTGTCAAAGAGAGTTCAAGAAATGATAGCTAATAAGAGCCCCTTTCATATAAGAGCAATCCTCCAAGACTGATCTCAAAAATTATCCTTCAAAAGGACACAAATTTGCTAGGATCAGACTATGGGAAAATTTATGTCCCAGGGTGTGGTTGAATGCAGTATAGTAAATAGCCAGCTATTAGTGGAGGCAAACAGCTGGTTGTGATACTAAGAGAATAATATAATACAACCTAACAGAAATCAGGCAGATCAGACAATCAAAACAGTCCTGTTAAAATTGCTGTCAACCCATGTGACTATGCTCATGACACAGGCTATGTTCTTTGGGAAGAGACATGAGAACCTTCACATCTGGGGGAAATAGACTTTACTAAAATTGTCTGGGCATTCATTTAAAAAATAAATAAGCAAACAAACAAAGCTTCAGAGAGGTGGAGATTGGTATCTAGATTTCCTCCAAAAATATTATTTTTAAAGTCCAGTCTTCAGTGAAAACTTATGAGGCTTGTGAATAAATAGGAAAGTGTGGCCCATATACAGCAAAAAAAGTGGTTCCTTCCACTTTAAATTATGTAAGTTCTATTGATCTCTTATCAAGTTCACTGACTCCTCTTTCTGTCATTTTCATGCTGTAATTGAACTCCTCTATGAATTTCTGTTTAATACAGAATAGGTTTTATTTCTAAAATTTCCATGTGGCTCTTTTTCATATTTCCTGTTTCTTTACAGACAATTCCTAATTTTTCATTCATTACCAACATATTTTCATCATCTAATTGATCAGAGTGAGCTACTCTAAAGTCCTCATCTGATAATTCCAATGCTCAATTCATCTTGCTTTTGGCCTCTGTTGATTGCCTTTTCCTTTAAGTACACTTCCACATTTTCTTGGTTCTTTGTATGTAAAATAATTTTGGACTGTTTCTCAGACATTATGAATGTTATATTGTGGAGACTCAAAATTTATATTTTGTTACAATACTCTGAAGAGGGTTGATACTTTTGTTTTAGCAGACAATTTAGTCACTTTCACTTAAACTGTAAACCCTCATTCTCACCTCCAATGAGACAATTCATATTTCATTTATTTATTTTTAACTTGAGGTGTTTGAAGTCTCTCTTGTACATACGTGGTTCAGGGTAAGAATAGAGACTTAGCTACAGTTGACACACATTATCCGGGCTACACTTCTAGGGATTTCTCCTTTCCTGAATTCCACCGTCACATTTCTGATGCTCTGACCAGACTGGGTATTTTTCTTCTGGTTTCTCAAACAAGTAGTATGAAAGATTTTTCTATCATATATTCAGCCAAACCTCACATACTGAGACTGCAATACACTCTCAAGCTAAAGATGTAAACATGTTGAATTCTCCCTGTCCCAGTCCCTTCTTCAAAGCTTTTACTCCCCTTTACAGTAGTGTCCTTTTTTTCCCTGACCCCTTAGAAAATTTCTTCTTCATCATTGGTTTTCAGAAATTTGATTATTGATGTGGTTTTCTTTATATTTATTGTGGTTGATTGAGACCACTGAGTTTCTTGAAATTGTGGGCTTACATTTTAATCAAATCTTGAAAATATTCAGCCATAAATCTTCAAAATTTTATGCTCTTTTTATACAACCCTATACATATATTAGCCCCTTTCATGTCTTTTCACAGCTGATATTTAGTTCTTTGTTTTTCAATCTTTTTTATTTCTTCCTGAAGTTCATTTTTGGTAGTTTCAATTCTTATGTCTTTAAGTTCATAAATCATTTTTTCTGCAGGATCTGATCTGCTATTATCTAGTTTTGAGGTATTATAATTTTCATCCTTTAATGATTTGTTTCTTTTTATCCTCCATCTCCCTATTTACTGTTTATTTTCCTTTAAATACTATAATATGATTATAATAACTTTCTAATGTTTTTGTCTAATTTTTTTCTTTTCTATTTTTTTTATCTGATTCCAATGACTGTTTTTCTTTCATCTGGCTGTATGTCACATTTTCCTTCTTTGAAAGGCTAGTAATCTCTCATTGCATGCTGGGCATGGTTAATTTTTCATGTTATCTTTCTGGATTTTGTTGTTTTCCTTTAATGATTGTTGGCTTTATTCAAGTAAACAGTTAAGCTCTCACAGTTTGGTTTGGTCTTTTGAGGCTTATTTTAAAGGTTTGTTTGTGTGGGTCTTAAGTAGCCTTTACTCTTGGGATATTTTAATCCTTTGATGAGACCCAACCCTTCTGTAGTTCATACTCAATAGATGCAGAAAAAGCATTTGACAAAATTCAGCACCCTTTCATGATAAGAGCACTTAAAAAAATAGGCACAGATAGGACTTACCTCAAAATGACAAAGCCATATATGAAAAACCCACAATCAATAATCATACTGAATGGGGAAAAACAAAGCATTAGAACTGGAAGCAGACAAGGTTGCCTTCTATCATCACTTCTATTCAACACAGTGCTGGAAGTCCTAGCCAGAGCAATGAGACAAGAGAACGAAATCAAAGGTATCTAAATGGGAGCAGAAGAGGTCAAACTATAGCTTTTGGGGGACAATATGATCTTATATCTAGAAAACCCGAAAGATTCTGTCAAGAGACTCCTGGAATTGACAAATTAAATGAGAGAAGTCTCAGGTTATAAAGTAATGTACACAAATCAGTAGCATTCATATGTTCCAACAACACTCAACCTGAGAACCAAATTGAAGACTCAATAACTTTCACAATAGCAACAGACAAAATAAAATACCTAGGAATTTATTTAACCAAGGAGGTGAAAGACTTCTACAGGGAGAACTACCAAACACTGAGGAAGGAAATAGCAGAAGATGAAAACAGATGGAAAACCATACCATGCTCATGGATCAGCACAATCAATATTATTAAAATATCCATGCTACTCAAAGTAATCTACAGGTTCAATGCAATCCATATTAAAATATCAACATCATTTTTCACAAATCTAATAAAAATTATTCTATGCTTCGTATGGAACCAGAGAAGACCCCATATAGCAAAAGCAGTCTTAAGCAAAAAGAACAAATTGGGAGGCATCAATTTACCAGACTTCAAGCTATACAACAAAACTATAGTAACCAAAACAGCATGGTACTGGCACAAGAACATAGACACAGACCACTGGAACAGGATTGAGAACCCAGATATAAAACCATCTTCATATTGCCATATGATCTTTGACAAAGTAAACAAAAACATACACTGGGGAAAAGAATCCCTATTCAATAAATGTTGATGGGAAAATTGGATAGCCACATGTAGAAGACTGAAACAGGATCTGCATCTCTCATCTTTCACAAAAATCAACTCATGATGTATAACAGACTCAAACATAAAACATGAAACTGTAAGAATTCTAGAAGAAAATGTTGGAAAAACTCTCATAGACATTGTCTTAGGGAAAGAATTTATGAAGAAGACCTCAAAAGCAATCACAGAAACAACAAAAATAAACAAATGAGTCCTGATCAAATTAAAAAGCTTCTGGACAGCCAAGGAAACTGCACAGCCAGAGCAAACAGACAACCTACAGAATGGGAGAAAATATTTGCATGCTATACATCTGATAAAGGGCTGATAGCTAGAATCTATGTAAAACTCAGGAAAATCAGCAAGAAAAAAATCAAACAACAATAAAAAGTGAGCAAAAGATATGAACAGAAACTTTTCAAAGGAAGATAGACTAATGGCCAACAAACGTGAAATAATACCCAACAGCTCTAATCATCAGGGAAATGCAGATCAAAACCACAATTAGATATCACCTAACTACAGTGAGAATGGCCTTTATCAAAAAGTCCCAAAATGACAAGTGTGAGGATGGATGCAGAAAGATAGGAACATTCATACACTGCTGGTGAGACGGCAAACTAATACAACCTCTATGGAAAGTAGAATGCAGATAGTTCAAAGAACTCAAAGTAGAACTACCATTTGATCCAGCAATCCCACTACTGGGTATTTACCCAAAGAAAAAAATATATTCTATAAAAAAAGACACCTGTACTTGAATGTTTATAGTAGCACAATTCACACTTGCAAAGATGTGTAGACAATCCAAGTGTCCATCAATACATGAGTGGATTAATAAAATGTGGTATATGTATACCATGGAGTACAACTCAGCCATGAAAAGAAATGGTGAACTACCTCTTGTATTATCCTGGATGGAGCTGGAGCCTATTCTTCTAAGTGAAGTATCACAAGAATGGAAAAACAAACACTACATGTACTTTCCAATAAATTGGTACTAATCCATCAATACTTATTGCACATGTGGAAGTAGCATTCATCGGGTGTCAGGCAAGTGGGGACAGATAAACTTACACCTAACAGGTGTAGTGTGCACTTTCTGGGGGATGGGCATACTTGTAGCTCTGACTCAGGAAGTACAAAGGCATTTTATGTAACCAAAGCATTTGTAGCCTCGTAATGTTCTGAAATTTTTAAAAAACATCTAGATGATCATCAAGAAGTCTCCATCTCCATTCTGACTGGTTGGAACTGTAATAATTCTCTGAATATTTCTGTGTGATCTGATCTCTGAAAACAAATCAATTCACAGAATGCCAGTTCTTATATTGCACAGTCTTATAGATTTCTGCCCTAAATATACACATCCTTGCAGTTCAGGAACTTTATGGAACTAAACTTTTTTTCATCATTCCCTCCTACCCAGAACTTTCCCACTAGCTCTGACTTGCTGACTTCTCAACTTCCGGACTTCTCAACTTCCAGACTTCTCAACTAAAGATAATCTCTACTTTCTACTTAGGATTCTCTTGCCTTGCTCACCAGCCTAGAATGTGCTCTAGGCAGAAGTCCAGGGTGATCATACATTTTACTTCTTTTGTTGCCTTCCTCTCAGGGATCAAAGTCCTGCACCACCTGTGTTTCAAAGTCTGAAAACAGTTGTTTTATGTATTTCATCCAGTTTTCTAGTTTTTCAAGATGAGAGGTTAAATATGGTCCCTGTCACTCCATTGTCACTCTAGGGTTTTTACTGTTATTTAATGCAAAAGACAAGAGGGGTAGCAAACATGATGGTATAAAGAGAACATATGCTGTTACTGAGACTCTACTATGTGTCAAACTCCATATTTGGTCATTAATATCCCATCTCATTCAAATTGCAAAGCAGAAGATAATTGTTCAAATACGTTTTTAACTAACTTACTGGTATCTTCTACTTACAAGATCATTAACAAATTCCAAGGATCTTCATGTTTAAATAGGATATCAGTTTTGATCCATATAATGCTGGAAGAAGAAACCAAGATGTAGATCATCATAGTTATTAAATAAGATATACAACATTAATAAATATCCTTGACTGCTTGATAATGACTAAGCTAAATAATTAATTAATTTTACTTTCTGCCTTAGTAGCTTATTGTAACTGCAGATACCAGACTTAATCAAGAAAAAGTAGAAAATTTCTATAGGATATCCAAATGGAAGATCCCAGCTCCATCTTGCCCACACATACAAAAAGTTTCCTTTTAATCCTTATATTAAGAGCCTTGAAAAGTTTTGTAAGATAAATCTGAACAACTTTAAACAGCTTCAATCACACATATGAAGGTAACATAAGCTAACTTACTGTGGTGCTTTTATTTATTTTAAGGGATCATATAATAAATTTATTGGATAGCTATATACATACATAGAATTTAAAATGTATGACTTTGGAATTTTAATAAAATATTTTGATCTTTTTATTTTACATGAACTTTGGAATTATTGCAAGATACTTTTATTTTTTAAGACCCACTTATAGCGGGGGTTTGGAAATTGAGGCTCACTTGCAAATATGGCCTGCTTTCTGACTTTGTAAATAAAGTCCTATTGGAACTAGTCACTCACATTTTTTTTAATGTGTCTTTTAATGCTTTTATGCTACTATAGTAGAGTTGACTAGTTGTGACAAAGACCGTATGGCTTTCAAAGCCTAAACTATTTACTCTGTGCCACTTACTGGAAAAAAAATTTGCCAAGCCCTAACTTATCTGTATGCAGTGATAGAAAGAAGAATGGGAATGGGAAGGAAATGGTGGTAAATGAGCAGTTCCAATTATCTTTTTGGCAAAGTAGAGGAGAAAGTATGAGGAGAATTGTGTCCACATGGTTACTATACATATTACTCTTTGATCCTGTGCATAGCTTAAAATTACAGATTTAAGGATAATTTTTAGCATCTGGAAGAGAATCTAGAGATCATTTATATTTTGAATAAATCTCCCAAATTCCGTTGAGTTTGTATTTCACTCATGCTAAATAGGATTGTAATAATCAGATTAATATAAGGCCAAGATGAAATAAATAGTGAACGTGAAAATGTTTTTTAAACCCAATGTTTACCACTGGTAGACTCTCAATATATTGTTTTTGCATGCATGCTAGTTTCCTATGCCTCCTCACTTTACAGAAGAGGAAAACAAGGTAGACAGATTAAATGGATTGGGCACTGTCTCGCTAATTAATTTGTGGTGGACATGTGAATTGATCCACATCTTATATATCCTCTTTCAACACAATTTACACTGGAGTCCCTAGATTTTCTTCTTCTAATTCCTTCTCCCTATTGCCCATCTAGGACTGAAGAAATATTTCTTCCACCATACTAAAATATTTCTTCCACCATACTAAAATATTTCTTCCACCATACTAAAATATTTCTTCCACCTACCATCCAAATCATAAGAATAAATGTATCCTCATAAACATATGGCTTGAAACACACAGTTTTTTCCTTCTCTCTCTTTTTTTTTTAATTTTTCCTTTCTTGCATCCTTTTATCAGGTTTGGGGAAAGGTTCTTATTATGTGTTTAATGTTTATTCTTTAGATAATAGAGAATGAAATGCACTAGAAAACCATAGCTTGTATTACCCACATTTTATACAATAACCTATCATAATTAAATTAAAGTTTATACAAATTACAGTGGATTTTAGCTGAACTATAAATATATAAGTCTGTATGGATATGCTTCTAATTGGGGGTGTATGTGTGGGTGTATATATGTGTGCATGTGTGTGTTTCAAAAATAGATATTTAAATTCTGTTTTATCCCCCTCGAAATGAATATAGACTGACACAGCCCAAAAGTCAGTATCAAATCCAAATGTGACTTTTCTCAGCATATAAAAGAGATACACAAGTACACTTTCTGTTAAAATGTATTTCCAAGTACACTTTTAACAATTACACCAACTGAAATATTAATACAAGATAATCCCATTTCCACCCATACCAAGGGCACTTGAAATATTTCTCCCAGTGAAAAACGATATTTTAGTCATTGTATCATCAAAATCTATAATGCCTATTGTGCCTGGGGCTCATCATAGACACTCAATTGTTTGTCAAATGAATGATATTTTTCTCTGTTGAATAGTTCCTTCACTTCAATCTCCTATGGAAAAAAAATAGTGAACAAAGGACTTTAAAAATTACATCTCTCAAGCAAACTCTTTAAAATCTTTACAGAAGTTCAAAAACATTTTAAAGCATTTTAATTTGTTTTGTTCTTTCTGTAGTTGATGCCAAAGGCATGATGTTGCCTGCCTCTGCTTGCTTACAGGTAGAGACAACTTGAATCCGTCTAATGGAGGATGCCAGGAGAGGGGAAAGAAAGCACAAGATGGAGATGTCATTTCAGAACCAGATTGCACTTCTACTTGTTGCAAATTTCTTTGGGAGGAGCACGGCAGCTCAACTCCAACTCTCTACTTGCTACAGCAGCAGCAAGGAAAGAGAAGACTGTCCTGACAGTTTGTGGGTGGGTGGACTCTGCCAGACCTGAAGAACCCACAGTGTTCTCTTCCACTTGAGCTCAATTGTGTCTGAATCATTTTTGTTCCCAAGAGCAGCTGTCTTTCTATTGGTAAAAGATAGCACATCAATACTTATTAAACCATGGAGGCTTGACAGTCACTCAAAATCATTTATATTCCTATTATTGGTACAAGTTGGTAAGTATTTACCCATGCAAAATAGTCAGTAGTGAACTATAAGCCATCTAGGGATTTGCATATGTAGAATACTGATGAAAAGAAAATCTGTGCTAAAGAGGAAATTCCAGTATCTGGCAGGGTTATGCATGATTTTATTTTAAAAACTTTTTAGGGTGAAAAATAAAAGGCACAGATAAAATGCAGCATGTGGGCAAGGCTTAGGAAACTTTAACACGTAAACAAGGACAAAGGTCATACTACACTCATAAAATGGGAAATTATAGGCACAGAGTTGTATTTTTTTCCTTTTGAAAAAGTAAGTCAATTTACTTCTTCCAATTTGGAGGTATTTCCTATAAGATAATTCATACCCTTAATGTATTATTGACTAAATAGTGTATATTTTATATTTTAATTTTATTTATTTACAAATAAAATGACAAAAATTTGGATTTTATAAAAATATCAATCATCTATAATCCAACCAAATTTTATTTTTGGATATCTACCAATCAAATTTATTTTTTCATAACACTTTATAGTCCATGTCTACAAGTGTGCATATTCTTAACAATTATTAAATGCATATATGCTATATATTTATTTTGAAATTAATTCAGTATGAATTTAAATCTGAATTATTTTTATGAAAGAAACTTTTTGTATGGCACTTTTTAAAGTATTGAAATATTGGCTGTATTTTTTAAAAATTCCATTGACAGTGGAGACTCCCTTTCTATACCGACATCAAAATGATGCCACACAGTCATCATTTATTTTGACTTATCAAATATCAGGGGGAAAATAAGTGAGTGTGTTTCTTCAGGCCATCTCATAGGCAGGCGTTCCCTGGCATGGGTTTTCTAGTACATGACATGCCAAGATCTTAAGGCTAAAAGTAATTATACCCAATGTAAGTTAGTTATTCTTTGCCAGTTAAAATTGTCTTTTCAAAGAAGGATTTGAATCTACATACATATAAACTGTTTCAAGAACAGAGGTACAAGAAGTACAAGTTAAATGATTTATTCAACTTTGAAACACAAAGTGAAAGTAAGAAAATATTGAATGAGAGTAAGAGAAAAAATACAGTGGCGTTTTCACGGTGTTTCTAGGTAAGGAAATTTACCTTGTTTACATTGAAAATAGATGGGTAACAGAGTAGTTATTGAACATTTCATTTTCCTCTATTATGTTCTCCGTTTCCTCTATTGTGTGTATTATATCCTAAGGAAAAACTATTTGTCATTGTATCATGATTGTGTATTGAACTATATGTTTTGTATGAAATTACTTCATTTAGCTAAGTGATGTTTCCTTAAATTAAACAAAACATTTTTCAAATTTTGTTAGATTAGAACATCCCTTCAGTAGCACATTGTTAAAATGTTTGCAGTTAAATTATATGAAGTTGAGTAACATAGGAATATATTACTATATATAGTAAGACATAGAAGCCTATTTATTTTAAATTAGAATTACTTTGACAAAACTAAATTTCTTGGTAAGGATATCATGACTTTCTCAAGTGTTTTTGGTTTAGGCCAGCTAAGATTTAATGACAGCTCCTTGAACTTTCATTTTTTTCATCTCCATTCCATGTATTTTGTTGTAATATATTAGTAATATTATTTAAATAATCACAACTGTAATGCAGTTTCCAAAGTGTGCTAACACAGTGATAGTTCCCTCTTTGAGTCCTTACAATTTGTGTAAGTTACATTTATTATATCATTAATATGTCACAATTATTGCTTTAATTAGATGCAGATGTGACTGATAATTATGTATATAGGCTCTCTTCCTTTCATATCTAGTTTTAACTTGCCCCCAAATAATATGTTCCCCCTTCCAAAAAAAAAAAAATAATCTGTAATCCCCTTTGGTAGGAAATCCCTATCTAGATGTTATCTCACTGTGTAAGATTCCCAGTGGCAATAGAATTAAAATGAAAGAGAGGCACAAACTGGACTCATAGATCCATGTTTCTGAGGCCACCAAATACTCCTGCTTCTTTGTGTTCATACTCCTGAAAGACTGGAAAGCAGTTATCATGTTCCCACTTAGTCATTGCTTAGCCAAGCTATACATATTCTTTTAATCTTTTTTCATACAGAAAGTCAAACCCTTCTTTCTGATTTTCTATGAACTCTCTCCAGCACTTCTATACATTTTAAAAATAGCATTCTAGTGTTGACAATATGGCCATTGTTTTCTATTTTAGAAAGCTTTTAATGGAGCCAGAGAAACATACTGGATTCTTTAGATACAGTTTATTTAAGAGAGGACATGTGAATAATAACACAATTATTACAAATTATCACTTGCCCAAGTGACAGTGGAGGAATGTAGGGAACATTGATTTCACTTACTTTTCTACTTTTGTGGCTAATATGGATAGGTGATTTAGAAAGGCATATTTATTTTTTATATACTTTTTTTCTTCAAATATATGTGAGGATGGGTTCTATGATATTTAATAATGCCTTCCAAATGTCCCTTGAGTAAGTTTGTTTTACCTCTGGTTTTAAAAATGAAAATCTAGTTTCTAAATTATGGTTTCACATACACTTATCTTTGTCTCCTCATATTTTATTCAAACTTGATAATGTTGTGGTTTTGAAATGAAATCGATGCACTGTACTCTGATCAATCAATAGAATTTGAAATCCTTTATCTTGCTTTGCAGAGAACAAGATTTTTATTTTACTGTACTTAACATTTTAAGAAATGAGAAATACAAGTTTCTCTACTTTGTGCTTCCTTTCTTCCCTCATAGAATTCTAGTTTTTCCAATAATGTATATGCAACATACCGAATCCAGTACCATTTCAAAATATGGACTAAAGATCCATTGGTCCAGTTTTCATTATATTTGTTAATCACCCTCAGTAATTTGGTGGGAAGAGAGATGAGTGAGGATCATAATGAGGCAGGAGTGAAATCTCCCGCCTAAATACATTAGTGAGTGTGAGGGTGGGGCTTGCCTCTTCCTGTAAGAAGGAATTTCGTGGATATAAAAGACAGTGGTGGGTTGGCAGGATGGCTCGTGCTTGTAATCCTAGCACTCTGGGAGGCTGAGGATGATTGCTTGAGCTCAGGAGTTCAAGACCAGCCTGAACAAGGGCGATACCCTGTCTACCAAAAAATAGAAAAAAATTAGCTGGGCATTGTGGTGTACACCTGTAGTCCCAGTTACTTGGGAGGCTGAGGCAGGAGGATGGCTTGAGCCCAGAACTTTGAGGTTCAGTGAGCTATGATGATGCCACTGCACTCTAGCCGCATGACAGAGTGAGAGTCTGTCTCAAAAAAAAAAAAAAAGAGTGGCTCTGTAAGTACTCTGCCTGTCGATACATAATCTGCCCATAAAGAAGGCTGAACCAAAGAGTTTAAATGACTTCACAAAATGTTTGTTGATGAAAATAGTTACTACACATCTCTGAAATAGGCACAAACATGTTAGAGACTTCATTTTACTAACTCACTGTTGTTCAAAGGTGTTTAATACCATCAGAATAAGATGACGCTGCATTGCTCATCAAAGAAGTTAAAATTGAAGAACAGATAAATAGGCAAAATTGGATTGGACAGTGAAAGAAGAGCAAACAGTCAGATAAAATATAATTGGAAACATTGAGACGGGTGGAGCTGGTGTGTGTTTCCTTTAGCATGATGGTGTGATTGGGAGGAGTTATCTAATGACTGTTTTTAGCAAATTCCTATATGCAGACTTTTGATGCAGGAAAATAAGACATTCAATTTACTCTCTGACATTTCCAGTTTTTATCAAAGTGTTTTGGTTATGTAGATATAGTCACAATCCTATGATTTTGTTTCATGACTAAAATAAAAAACAAACTCTAAAAATATTTTATGGAGCAAAAGCCCATTTCGTCAGTGAGCAAATGAACAGAGCTTACTGAAATGTCAGATGAATTACTTGGGGTGTTCTTTCACTAGTCAACTTAAAGTTATTGTATGAATGCATAGAAATTCAATTATTCAGCTATGAACATTTCCTCTTTCTGTTTTTAAAATTTGTTTTGATAAACAGATTATTTGAGAGAAGAGTCCACATTTTTCAGGGACATTCTTGATGTAATTATTTTCTTCCACTCTCTCTTATCTTTTATTTCTTTTTCTTTTCTTCCCTCTCTCTTTTCCTTCCTTCCTTCTCTTTCCTTCCTTTCTCCTTCCCTCTCGCTCTCCTTTTCTTTTTTTTCTCTTACTTTATTTGTCATTTTTTTCTTCTTCTATATTTAAGGAAGAAATTATAATTTTCTAAACCATTACAAACTTTGCAATGTATTTGATGCATGATGTATCAAAACATGAAATGAGAGCACATAAAAATTCCAACAAATATGGGTTCAAAGTAGGAGAGGGGAGTGCTGCCAAGATTGTCTCTTATTTGCTATGGGTTGGTTTGATTGACTGATTGGTCATTTCTTTTTAAAAAATATCAGAGTCTAGTTCACAGCCAATCACAACACAACTTGCAACTGTAATTGCATGTTAAGAAGTAAATACAGTAGAGATATAAAGAGAAATTCAGTGGTTAATTTTCAAACAAAATAAGCAAATATAAGGAAATATGAAAATTCAGGTAGCAGAGCAGAACTTTTAAAACACATTTTTAAGATGTCCGCTTTACTCAGATTCGCAAGAAACTGGAGTATGTAAACCATTTTTAATAGAACAGTTTGTCTACTACCCAAGGAATCAAATCATATTAGCATGTATTTTAACTCCACTGCTGCATGATAATGTATAAGAAATGGTCTTAAAAGGATAGTAGTAAAAAAAAAAAATTGAAAGTTCTTCTCATCTTAATTCTACCTGCAGTATCTGACCTCTAAATCCACAATGGAAATGTTACTTTCATTTGGTTTTCCTCCTTCAGAAGAAAATAATTTTAACACTTTTTTCCCAAAGATTCCCAAATGCAAACCATACCTATTAAATGTGAACTTTTACTGATCATAAAATAGTAAATGCATCAAAAAAAAGATGAAACGAGGTTTTTTATTTTTATGGGTGTATATGTTCTTAACTTCAGTATTAATAATTCCTCTTATGGAACTTGTTTGTTGTTCTTAGTAAAGTCAATTTCATAGAGTCATAGGCTAGTAAATCATCCTTTCGTTCATGACTACTTCTCAAAAACATAGCTGTCTAATATATATGTAACAATGGCAGAGAATGTGATTCCACATCCTTTTTTACAAATACAATTCATAAGTTTCCAATCAGCAAGTTTTATTAAGAGGATTACCTAAAGAAAGCACTTACAAAAAATCACAGTCTCTTCTCATTGTTTTTGAGTCAAAACAGTAAAGTTGCTTAGCTTTGTTTCTTTCAAATATTTGAATATTATTAAATGTCAACTACCAGCCTTCTCCAGGTTATATGGCCAACATTCTTTTTTGCTTATTTTGTCACTTGCACTTATTGAGACAATCCAGAAAAGATTAAAACATCCTTATAGTATGACTTCTAAAAGAAAAAATACATTATGAAATTAATTATTTATTAGATGAAATCATACTATTGCTGGGTATACAGTGTTTACTTATTTAGCAAACATGTACTGAGTCATTACTATGGACCAGGCACTTTGCAAGGATCTAGGTATAAGAGTTGTAAGACGTAGTCCTGTGATTTGTACAGCAAATAATTACTCTAGAATCTGACAAATACTTTAACAGGTTTGTATAATGTGCTTGTTATAAGAACATAAAGAAAGATCTTAGTCCAGGAGAGTTGGGAAAACTTTTACAAAGTAAGTGACATTTGGCCGGGCGCGGTGGCTCACGCCTGTAATCCTAGCACTCTGGGAGGCCGAGGTGGGTGGATCGCTCGAGGTCAGGAGTTCAAGACCAGCCTGAGCAAGAGCGAGACCCCGTCTCTACTAAAAATAGAAAGAAATTATCTGGCCAACTAAAAAAATATATATAGAAAAAATTAGCCGGGCATGGTGGCGCATGCCTGTAGTCCCAGCTACTCGGGAGGCTGAGGCAGGAGGATTGCTTGAGCCCAGGAGTTTGAGGTTGCTGTGAGCTAGGCTAATGCCACGACACTCACTCTAGCCAGGGCAACAAAGCGACACTCTGTCTCAAAAAAAAAACAAAAAATCCAAAGTAAGTGACATTTGAAATTGAGTAGTAGCTCCCCATATGAAGAATTGAGTTTCATGTGCAAAGAGGAAGAGTTGTGAAATAGCATAGTTAATAAGAAGTAGTCAATAAGGCTGAAACATAGGGCATATGTGTAAAAGTTTTGGGAGTTAGGGCTAAAGCCTAAAGTTGAAGATCATACACCTTATAAAGCATTTAAGCTTTATTTATTACTTCAATAATGTAGGTATTCATTCAAAAACATCTTTTAACAAATATTTATTGAGTACCTACTATGTGCCCAATAGTATGCTAAACATAAGAGGAGGCACAGCAACAAATGAAACAAAAATCTCTGTTATTAAAGCATTTGGGAGTTAGAGTAACAGATCAAATAAACAATTAATGCAATAATAATAATAGTTTATTATATATAGTATGATTTTAGGTATTGTAGATGTTATAAAGAAAACTAAAATATTGCAAGGGAAGAGAAAGTAATGTGGGAAAGGAGATTGGCCACAGAAATTTCTCAAAGAAGATAATGTTTGAGACAGAGATCAGTTTATCAATTTGAAGGGTGGCAATGAGCCTTGTAAAGCATCTGAGCAAAGATTATCCCAGGCAGAGGAAAGAGAAAGCTCAGAGACTTTGAGAAATGAGAAATGAAAAATTTAGGTGATAAGAAGCCATCATCAAAATTCAAATAGGATAAACCATGAAGGACAGGCACTATCCCACATCTTCAGAAAACTATGACATTGATAAGAAAGTGAATATATTCTTCTCTATTAGGGGAAAAAAAAAAAACCTTTACATAGTAGAATTGAAATCCTTATAAATTATTAACTCTAAATTCCTTTTTTATGCTATCATTGCCTCTCACCTAGATCGAAGATGTTGGCATATGAGTGTTTCTGGAAAGACTAATTTAAATATTGAATATTTGTCTACATTTTTAGATCTTAAAGTTTGCATTGGGATCTACTGAAATATCATCTTCTACATGGCTGTGTAAATGTTAATGAATGGTGGTATTGGTGAATGTTACACATTTTGACTTGGGAAAACCAGTCTTTCATTGAAAATGGTTAATGAAAACAACTGCAGCAAGAAGTTTGATAGGGTGAATAAAGGCAATTAAGAGGGTAATAGATTTCTGACTTCCCATTCTTTTGTTTTTCATATGAAAAATGCTGTTCCTCTTACTGTCATTCTGAGCATTTATTACTAAGTTTAGATGCTGAGATATGGAGAATTAGGAGATTTGGGATTTTGAAGGGTAGTTTCTGACAGCAGCTTAAAGCTCTCAGTTCCCTCTGTGTTCCCAATTGGATTTAGCTTCAATTTATGCTAATGTCCATGCATCTCTAGAGACATGACAAAGACAAACAGATTGATTAAAGGGACATCAGGGGCCAAGATAAGTCACCAAAGCAAGGATCTTTAAATTCCCAGGCTCACTGTAGATTTTCAATGCCAGAAGAGAGTATTACTTGCCACCTTCTCAGAGCTTTGCTTTAAAGCAAGGATACTTCCTTTCTCCATCCTGAGAGGTTCTTTGTTGCTTTGAAATTCATCTGCAGGGGACAATATTTACCTTGTTAAATGTCCTCAGATTTGCACTGCATTTGATTTTATGACTAACTTTCTCTTCTGTCACCTGACATTTGCCCATAAATTTCTGTTCATAAGTAAAGTCTTAGAAAGAGATTTGACAGATTCTCCCCACAGCAGCCCCCTATCCTAAATAAAACAAGTGATGGTTTCCCATATGTTTTATGAAGCAGCACACAAGCTGTCTAATGACAATATGTCTTAGTAGGAGAATTTCAAACTTGGATACAGAGAAAATGGTTCATCTTCTAGAGTAAAGCAATTCCCCAGAATTCCTATGGTCTCCTCATATACTCAAAGCAGGGAAAAGGGTAGCCCTGATTCCCTTGTACTGTAACAGGTGGATAAAGAAAAGCAGTAGAACCTGAAGTGTTAGAAATCAATTCATAATGAGTGGGCAAGGTGGCAACAGTAGCATGTCAAGTCTTGTGTGTCTATGTTTCATGTAAATTTATTTTGAGTTCAGCCAAACTTTTTCCTCCTCTTGCTCCAAGGGCAAGCTATAAATCTAGTCTCAGCACCTTAATTCTTTCTGTATAATGCTGCAAGCACTTTATCAATAGGATGCAGACAAATCTATATTTGTGTTTTATGAGTTGGTTGAGTTTACACTGTCATAAGAGAGTTATGGCAACTGATAGTTTGAAATATTTGCTTTGGAAATTACAGAGTTTGAAGAACCTAAGTTCACCCTGACAAAAAGCAGAAAAGGGCACATGGAATATGAGTCAAAGAGAGACAGTTTGCTCAGCTCCACACCCTTTGCTACTCTTTGTCCATCCCATGGTCCATTAGCCTGAAAGTGAGATGCCTTACTAGTCAGAGGGATGCAACTTGTGGTTTAAGATAGAAAGTACTACACGAGCCACTTTGATATTCAGAGACTATTTTGAATTAGTCTTTAAAAACTTTTAATTAGATAAAGAGAAAAACAATGTTTCCCTTTCATTGCCTAGCAAATAGCTTGTTTCAAAGGAAATAAATGTTGACCTCAAGTGGGTAAATAAATTTTTATATTTTTTATTTCAGTAATAGGGACAATGAAATTTAGAGTTGCATTGCCAATATGGCAACCCCCGGCCACATGAGGCTACGATGTATTTGAAGTGTGGTTAAACTGAATTGAGATTTCCTATAAGTGTAAAATATACACTGAATACAAAGACCTCATGCATACATAAAATACCTCATTAATGATTTTATATTGATTAACTATTGAAATGATATTTTGGATACATTGGGTGAGATAAAAATATTATTATAATCAAGTTTATTTGTTTCTTTCTACCTTTTAAATGTGACTACTGGACATGCATTTTTATGTATGGTTTGTATTTGTGTTTTGCATTACATTGTATTATTAGACTGCATTGGCTTGCCAGGTTAGCTTGCCAAGTTTACACAACTGAAAAGAGGTAATAAGAATATTAACAATAAAAGTTAACACTTATGACACACTTATAAATGGTTAAGCACTCTACTCAGCAGTTTAATCCTTTTGAAAACCCAATGACTAGTGTATCATTATCCCCATTTATCAGATGAAGAAACTGAAGCTTGCAGAGATTTAAGTAACTGCACAAGGTAACAGGGCTAGTTTACGGCCACAGATTAAATTTGAACCAAAAGAAAGTTGACTATATAACTTTAATTGTTCTGAGTCAAAATATAGTTACATTGCCTGTGTGTGTGTGTGTGTGTGTGTGTGTGTGTGATACCCATTTACTTTTGTAATTTAATTTACTGTTTTTGGTATACAGTTAGTGCATGTCACCACATTCAGAAACAAATGTCATCTGCCCCAATTCCCTTCAGCTGTCTCCTTACAGGCAACCTCTCCCTCAACCCCTAACCCTAGCACCCACTGATCTATTCCCTGTCCCACAACTTTGTCTTTTCCAGAATGTCATATAAATAAAATCATACAGTATGTATCCTTTCCAATCTGGCTTCTTTTAATTAGCCATTATATTGATAAGTAGTGTTCCATTGTAAGGATTAGCAAAATGTGCTTTTGTGCTTTTCTATTTACACGTTGAAGGACATTATGGTCATTTTCAGGTTTTGGTGATTATGAAAAAGCTGCTATAAATATTTGTGTACAGGCTCAGAATGAACACATTTTAATTTATCTTAGGTAAATAACTAGGGGACAGATTGCTGGGTCCCCTGGCAAGCATAGGTTTAATTATATTAAAGAAACAGCCAAACTATTCTCCAAAGGGGCTGTGCAATTTTGAATTCCAACCAACAATATAGTGAATTCTAGTTGCTCTGCATCTTCATCAGAACTTGGTATTCTGAGGTGTCTTTTTGTCATTGTTGTTATTTTGCTTTGGTTTGTGTTTTGTGTTCAATGGTATTTTATTGTAGTTTTAATTTACAAATCTCTAAAAACCACAAATGTTTAGTACCATTTCATGTGCTAACTTGCTATTCATATATGTTCTTTGATGAAGTGTCTGTTAAAATCTTTTGCACATTTTTTATTGTGTTGTTTGTTTTTATAGGTAATTTATATATATATATTCTTCATACAAGTCGTTTATCAGATCCATGATTTGCAAATATTTTCTCCAGTTTGTGACATGCCATTCATTCATTTAACTGTGTCCTTCTCTAAGCAAAAAATTTAATCTTTATGAAGTTCATTTTAAAATTTTTTTCTGTAATAATCATGCTTTGTGTATTCTAATTATTATTGGCCTAAACCAAAGTCACAAATTTTAAACTTTTCTTACTGTTATAGTTGTACTTTTTATCTTAAAATATTCCCTTTTTGCATCTGAAGGTTCAATTGTTCTAATACCATTTGTTGAAAGACTATTATTTCTTCATTGCACTATTGTAAAAAAAAAATTGACCTATGTCCGTGGGTCTATTGCTGTGCACTCTATTCTGTTCCATTGATCTATGTGCTCATCCTTTGTCAATATCACTCTGTCTTGGTTAATGTGGCTTTATAGTAAATCTTGATGTCAGGTAATGTGAGACTTCCAGCTTCTCTTTTTTCTTCAAAATTATTTTGGCTGTTACAGTTTCTTTGCTTTACCATACACATTTTTTAAACACCTTGTCAATAACTACAAAAAAGCCCATTGGTATTTTGATTGGGATTGAACTAAATCTATAAGTAAATTTGGGGAGAATTGACATCTTAAAAACATTGAATCATCTACTTATGAAAGCATTACCTGTGTACTTCTACATAATTATAGGTCTTTTTAAATTTCTTTTCTCATAATTTTCAGTGTATAGATCCTATACATATTTTGTTATGTTTATATCAAAGTATTTTACTTTCTTGATACTATTGCACATGGGATTGTTTTAAAATTTTGATTTCCAATGGTTCATTGCTAGTAAGTATAAATAGAATTGCTTTTTGTATATTGCCTTTGTATACTGAGATCTTCCCCATTTATTAGTTCTAAAAACATTTTGAGTTTCCTTGAGACTTTCTATGTAAACAATCATGTTGTTCTCAAGTAGAGAAAGTTTTATTTCTTCTTTTCAATTGTATGCTTTGTTTTTCTCTTTGTCTTTTTTGACTGTCTAGGTTTTCCAGTAGTATTGAGAATAGAAATGAACGTCCTTACCTTGTTCCTGACCTTAGGAAAGTACTCATTCCTTAATCATTAAATATAATGTTCGCCATAGGGTTTTTTGTAGATGTCCTACATAAGTTTAAGGAAGTTTCTTTTTTTATTTTGTATTTATTTATTTCAAAATATTATGGGGGTACAAGTGTTTTGATTACATGGATTGCTTTTGTACTGCTTGAGTCAAAGTTTTAAGTGTGCTCATCACTAGGTAGTGTACATTGTACCCATTAGGTATGATTTCACCCATCCTCTCCTCCCCCCTCCCACCTACATGATTTCCCTTGAGTTTTACTTCCATCTGTGCACATGTGTACACATCAGTTAGTTCCAATTTAATAGTGAGTACATGTGGTGTTTGCTTCTCCATTTCTGTGATACTTCACTTAAGAGGATGGTCTCCAGTTCCACCCAGATTTTTACAAAAAGTATTAATTCATTTTTTATGGCTGAGTATCACTCCATGGTATACATATACCACATTTTATTAATACACTCATGAATTGATGGGCACTTGGATTCCTTCCACATCTTTGCAGTCGTGAATTGCACTGTAATGAACACTCTAGTGCAAGTGTCTTAGAAAAAAACAAAACAAAACACTAATCATCAGAGAAATGAAAATCAGAACCACAATGAGATATCACCTAACCCCAGTGAAAATGGCTTTTATCAAAAAGTCCCAAAACAATAGATGCTGGCATGGATGGGGAGAGAAGGGAACACTTATACATTGTTGGTAGGACTGCAAACTAGTGCAACCTCTACAGAAAATAGTATGCAGATTCCTCAAAGAACTAAAAGTGGGCCTACCATTTGATACAGCAATCCCATTACTGGGTATTTACCCAAAGAAAATTTCTTTATATTTCTACTTTGATGAAAATGTTTTATTAAGAATGGACAATGAATTTTCAAATGATTTTTCTGTACCTGCTGATATGATCATGTGATTTTTTTCTTTATTCTGTTTATTTGGTAAATTATTGATTGATTTCAAAATATTAATCTAAACTTGAATACCTGGGGTAAATTCCACTTAGTCATTATGTATTATCCTTTTTCTATATTCCTAGGTTCAATTTGCTAATATTTTGTAGAGGATATCTGCATCAAGATTTAGGAGGAATATTTGCCTATTTTTTCTTGTAATGTCTTCATCTGGTTTTGGTATCAAGGTAATGCTGGCCTCAAAAAGCTATTTAATACGTATTTAGTAAGTAATCCCTCCTTTTTATGTTTTCTGAAAAAGACTTTGTGTTCAGAATTATGTCTTCTTTCAATGTCTGTTAGAAATTTTTATATCCAATCTGACAGTCTCTATTAATTGGAATGTTTAAAGCATTTTTTATTGGAATTGATAAACAAATTCAGCAAAGTCTCAGGTTACAAAATCAATGTACACAAGTCAGTAGCATTCCTACATGCCAACAACAGTCAAACTGAGAATCAAATCAGAGACTCAATACCCTTCACATTAGCAACAAAGAAAATAAAATACCTAGGAATATATTTAATTAAGGAGGTGAAAGACCTCTACAGTGAGAATTATAAAACACTTAGGAAGGAAATAGCAGAGGATGTAAACAAGTGGAATGTTTAAAGCTTTACATTTATTATATTTAATATTGGTCAGTTTAGGACTACAATTTTGATTATTTGTTTTCTGTTTGCCTCCTCTGGTTTTTGTTTTCCTGTCTGTCATTTCCTGACTTTCTTTAGATTATTTGAATATTTTTAAGTCTGCTTAATTTTATGTATAGACTTTTTAAAACTATATCTTTCCTATTTGTCTACTAGTTGTTCAAATAATTAAAATATAGGTACCTAACATATTCACAATTTACTTAGATTTAATATTTTACCAGTTTCAGTAAAATGTAGAAGTCTTATGACCTCATGAGTCACTTAATCTTTTCCCTTTTATGTTAAAATTATATATTTCAGCAGCATGCAATGAAAAGCCATCAATGTTACAAATTTTCTTTCAATGGTAACACATATTTTTTTTAAAATTAAGAGGAGAATGAGAGCCCAGATATTTACCATTCCAGTGGATTTTCCTTCATTTCCAAAGTTCTGAATTTTCCACTGGTGTCATTTTCTTTTCTGCTGACAAACTGCTGTAACATTTCTTTTAAAACAGATTTGCTTATGATACATTTTTAATTTCCCTTAAACTAAGAATATCATTATGTCACCTTCATTCTTGAAGGATATTTTCATTGGATATGGAAGTCAGGGCTGACAGACTTTTTATTTCAGCTCTTTAAAGATATAGGTCCCACTGTCCCCTGGCCCCCATGACCTCTGATGAGAAATCTAGCACCAGGAATATTTTCCCTTTTAACTCATGACCTTATTAAGAAGACATAAAAACAGAGACGGGAAACAATGAACCAGAAATGAAAAGTATGTTTGCCTAGCAGCACTGAGGGCCCATGAAGCACTTCATAATTATGAGTTTAAAATAAGCTATCATCCAGCAATCCCACTACTGGGATTTCCTTTCCCACAAAGGAAAAAAGACATTTTATTAAAAAGATACCGGCACTCAAATGTTTATAGCAGCATAATTCACAATTGCAAAGATGTGGAAACAACCCAAGTGCCCATCAATACATGAGTGGATTAAGAAAATGTGTTATATGTATACCATGGAGTACTATTTGGTCATAAAAAATGGTGAATACCTCTTATATTAACCTGGACGTATCTGGAGACCATTCTTCTAAGTGAAGTATCACAAGAATGGAAAAACAAACACCACATGTACTCACCATTAAATTGGAACTAATTGATCAACGCTTATGTGGACACATGGAAATAATATTCATCGGAAATCAAGCAGGTGGAAGAGGGGATAAGGGGATGGGTAAATTCACACCTAATGGATACAATGCACACTACCTGGGGGATGGGCACACTTATAACTTTGACCCAAATGGTAGAAAAGCAATTTACATAACCAAAATGTTTGTACCCCTGTAATATTCTGAAATTTAAAAAAAATTAAAAATTAAGAAAAATAAAATAAGACATTCAGCCAGTTTAATTACATAGTGTACAGAAGGGAGAGAGTTAGAGTTAACCAGTGTTGTGGGACAAAAGCATATTATAAAGACAACTATCAACTTCTTTGAAGATCATACAGAATAAAGAAAAACTAAAAGGACTTTTTTATAACATCTGTTCAATTATTTAATATCAAGATCATTTAAAGGCTTGTGAGCTCTAGTACAGTATTTAGTTTCCTCTAATTCATGTGTTTAAACCACACTATATATCTATTAATTCCAAAAATATGTACTGAGTGCACATTATACTACATACCAAACACTATGCTAGGCATTGGGAATAGAAAGGTGAGCTAATGTACACATTGTCCGCATCTTCCCGTAGCTTACAAACAGGTGATAATTATTTGAAGTGATCAGATACTCTCCTCTTGGTTCTGGAATGGAGGGCTTCAGAGGGAAAAAAAGTATATGTGGAAGGGGGAGAACATGAGAAAAAAATTCTATAGTAATATATTTGAAAATCGACTAGATATGTATACACCTAGAATATAATAAAAGTGATTAAAAACTTTTGGTAAAACAAAAATCTATAAAAAAAGGCATATAAACAATACCTACTTGACTCTGAAGCAAATGATATTTATGTAATCATGAACACGTAAATACTGATTATTGATTTACCTAAGATATTGCTGTAAGTAAAATAGGAAGAATGGGAAAAATGATGAGGTTTGGCAGAGTGATTTTTAAAAAAGTCAAAAGACAATATCAAATTAGGACATGCTTGAAGTTCTGACTTGGGTGGGGCAAAGGCAATATATGTAACCTAAACACTTGTACCTCCATAATATGCTGAAATAAAAAAAAATTAAAAAAGGAATTATAACTGTATTATTTAGAAATATAAACTAAATTCTAGAATGAACATCCAAACAGTTGAATATTTTATCATGTCTTAGGGATAAGACTAAATAGAGACAGGTCAAAGAATATTAATTTTAATAATAAGGCTTTGGGAACAAATTGATTTTTAAAGCATGTGTACATATTACTCTGACTAAAATTAAAAGAATATTAAAATTATGCAATCTTCCTGAGACCTCTTTCATACACCTTTTCTTTTAAGGCATCATTAAGTCTTTAAACTTACAAGTGTTGAACAGAGATGCAGAGTACAGTTTATGAACTCTTTTAGAAAATATTTCAAGTGATATTTGCCCTCTGCTATATTCAATGGGCCTTATCAGTATAGTAATTTATAATAAAAATAAAAGCATGACTACAAGACTTCGAGAGACTTTTTATATACCAAGTATTTGGCAATTATAAATGAACATCTTAAAAGAAGAGGTAACATGCAGAAGATCATAAATATTATAGGTGATCTATGTGCATGTCCTAATACCAGAGGGGAGATTTTCAGAAAGAAAATAAAGCAGTAACGAGTTGTACAACTCTTCCTATGTAAATTGCAAATCACCTCATAGTTCCTAGGAAATATTTTTGGAATAGAAGCAATAGCTCCTCTGTTTCTCGCTATAACGTTAGTGATAACTCATGGTAATGAATAAATGTTCAAAATTATAGAAAAAACATTTTTAAGCAGATTTCTAAGCAATCCTACATTTTCCTATTTAACCAAATTCATGAGATTTCTTTCAATCTCAAACACTATTAACCTGGTGCAATAGAAAATGACTAAACCTGGCTACAGAAAAAAAGAGATATCTAAGCACAGTCATCTGTGTCATTTATTGCAGAATAAGTTTAAATAAAAGGTGAAGCAATTCAATTTTAGAATTATAGCTTGTTGCTCAGACTTTGCTATCTAACTTATCTCAGTTCAAATCCTGGTTCCACCTTGAGCAAATTAATTTAGCCCTAGTTTCCATATCTATAAAATGGAAAATAAAATGACAACATTATAGTTTTGTGAGAATTACGTAAAATAGTGCCTATAAATCATGTGGTGACCAAACACAGCAAACCCTCTGTAAGTATTATTTTTTTCCCCTTTTCCATGAACTCAATACTCTGACCACATCACATTATTGCATGTGTAGTGCAATTTTCAATAATAATGATAACTGCCACTCAATGAGCTTTCTATTCATACTCAGTGCTTTATACAAAGGTCACTAATCCTCAGGAAACCCTATGGGATTATCACCCATTTGACACAGAGGGAACATAGGCCCAGAGAGGGAAAAAGGACCTTGCTCTAGATCATACAATTAATGTATGGCAAAGGTCAAATCTGAACCCAGAAATGGATGATTCCAAAACCCAAGTGCTTTACAGTATAAGAATGTTGCATTTCTTTCAGATCAGAATTATTAGATTAAAGTACTGCACTCAAAACAGTTAGAGGCCCCATGGAAATGCAGAGCAAGCTAACTATATCTGACATTATAAACATTAAAACAACCATGCTTTCTCGCAGGAGAAAATTTAAATCTGTGTCCATTCAAATTAATTAAAAGAGCACAACACCTGTCTACTTAAAAAGAAAAATCAGGACCTATACATTGAGAGATGTATATGGAAATTACTTATTTGAGCATAAAGATAAAATTTAAAGTCTACTAATAGGAGTTTTTAGCAGTGTAATATATTACACAGGTATCCAGGGCTTCTGACAGCAAAGTAATTTACATACATTATTTTAATAATTCTCATAATTTTTCTGCTGGGAAGGAAACTAGCAATTATTTCTCAGATTTTACAGATAGTAGAACAAAAGCAAGGGGAAGGAAAATCTTTTATATGCATCTCTCAATAGATTTTAAATTTTATTTTGGACTTTGGGACCATTTGCTGAATTTAAGGCTAATTATAATAAAATTTGTCTCTGTTTTAAGTGGAAAATAATAATGACTAACTTTAGAGGGATAGTCTGAGTTATAACAAAAATTGAGAAGAAATAAATCAATTTGTGTGTTCTTTCTGTAACTATAGAAAATATCCAGTGATACTGGTAAGTATTTTGATAAAAGTAACAATTACTCTTATTAAATAAGTCATTTTTTCAGCATCAATCAGAGAAATTCAAGTGATAGAACTACCATATGTAAAAAACAATAAGCCCATAGATCACTTTGGGTAGTATAGGCATTTTAACAATGTTGATTCTGCAATCTCTATTAAAATACCAATATCATTTTTTGCAGATCTGGAAAAAATAATTCTATGCTTCATATGGAACCAGAGAACATCCCATGTACCAAAAGCAATCTTAAGCAAAAAGAATAAATTGGGAGGCATCAATTTACCAGACTTCAAGCTACACTACAAGGCTATAATAACTAAAACAACATGATACTGGGATAAGAACATAGACACAGACCAATGGAATAGAACTGAGAACCCAGATATAAAACTATCCTTATATAGCCATCTAATCTTTGACAAAGCTGACAAAAATATACACTGGGGAAAAGAATTCTTATTCAATAAAGGGTGCTGGGAAAACTGGATAGCCACATGTAGAAGACTGAAACAGGATCCTCACCTTTCACCTCCCACAAAAATCAACTCACAGTGGATAACAAACTTAAACCTAAGGCATGAAACTGTAAGAATTCTAGAAGAAAATGTTGGAAAACCTCTCATAGACATTGGCCTGGGGAAAGAATTTATCAAGAAGACCCCAAAGGCAATCACAGCAACAACAAAAATAGATAAATGAGACCTGATCAAATTAAAAAGCTTCTTCACAGCCAAGGAAGCTATCACGAGAGCAAACAGACAACCTACAGAATGGGAGAAAATATTCACATGCTACACATCCAATAAAGGGCTGACAACAAGAATCTATATAGAACTCAGGAAAATCAGCAAGAAAAAATCAAAGAAACCTATCAGGAAGTGGGCAAAGGACATGAACAGAAACTTTTCAAAAGAAGACAGACTAATGGCCAACAAACATATGAAAAAAAGCTCAACGTTTCTAATCATCAGGGAAATGCAAATCAAAACCACAATGAGATATCACTTAACTCCAGTGAGAATGGCCTTTATCAAAAAATCTCAAAACAATAAATATGGGCGTGGATGCAGAGAGATAGGAACACTCATACAACTGCTGGTGGGACCGCAAACTAGTACAACCTCTGTGGAAAGTAACATGGAGATACCTCCAATAGCTACAAGTAGAACTACTGTTTGATTCAGCAATCCCATTACTGAGTATCTACCCAAAGGAAAAAAAAGACATTCTATAAAATGACATCTGCACTAGAATGTTTATAGCAGCACAATTCACAATTGCAAAGATGTGGAAACAACTCAAGTGCCCATCAATACATGGATGGATTAAGAAAATGTGGTGTATGGATACCATGGAGTTCTACTCAGCCACAAAAAACAATGGTGATCTAGCACCTCTTGTATTATCCTGGATAGAGCTGGAGCCCATTCTACTAAGTGAAATATCACAAGAATGGAAAAGCAAGCACCACATGTACTTACCATCAAAGTGGCATTAACTGATCAACACTTACATGCACATATAGTACTAACATTCATTGGGTGTTGGGCAGGCGGGAGGGGGTAGGAGAGGATGGATATATTCACATCTAATGGGTGCAGTATGTACCATCTGGGGAATGGACACTCTTGAGGCTCTGACTTGGGTGGGGCAAAGGCAATGTATATAACCTAACATTTGTACCCCCATAATATGCTGAAATGAAAAAAAATAAAAAAAATAAGCCATCAAATCTTTCATCCACTTTATAATGTAAGATGCAATGCAAGAATATACCTTGGGTTATTTATTTGTGATATTAGCACTGCAGCCTTGAAATAAAAACTCAAACTATAGGAGGCAAGAAGTCAGCATGGAACTACCACAAGTTTTATTTGAAAAATTTATCATATGGTTTTTATAAGTTTTCAAACAAACGAGAAAGATGAAAACAAAATGGAAGCAAGGAAATCTGATCTCCCTCATGAGTCAGTTTCTGTTTGACTGACTGTGCCAAGTTGTGCTTTATTGCATCTGTGCTGAGCAGACGGCAATTTAAGAGGCCTAATTCATTGCAGAATTTTCCTAGTAGTAGTTTATTTAATAGTAAGATTTAAATTAGTAGTCTCTGAATAGTGAATGTTGATACAATTTAATGGAACAGTTGTTCTTTTCTTAATCTTGCTTTGGTGAGATACAGAAAATTTTAATATTATGAGAGAAAAGCTATAATGACTTATATTGGTGCATTACACATAAAAGAAAGTATAGGAAATAATAAAACTTAGTAAAAAAAATATAGAAGTAATCTCAATTTTTCTATAAATCCCACAAATATTGATGAACACATACTATATGTCAGGCATTTTCAATAAAATGCTAAGCAAAGACAGACATAGCCCCAATGTTCATTACAGGCTAGAGGAGGACACAGATACACTTCAAATAGTTATACAAATAAATGTAAAATTATAAATGAGGTAAACATTATGAAGACATTTAGAGAGTGTTTAACAGGGGATCTGGCCGGGCGCGGTGGCTCACGCCTATAATCCTAGCACTCTGGGAGGCCGAGGCGGGTGGATTGCTTGAGGTCAGGAGTTTGAGACCAGCCTGAGCAAGAGTGAGACCCCGTCTCTACTAAAAATAGAAATAAATTATCTGGCCAACTAAAATATATATATAAAAAAAAAATTAGCTGGGCATGGTGGCACATGCCTGTAGTCCCAGCTACTCGGGAGGCTGAGGCAGTAGGATCGCTTAAGCCCAGGAGTTTGAGGTTGCTGTGAGCTAGGCTGATGCCACGGCACTCACTCTAGCCCGGGCAACAAAGCAAGACTCTGTCTCAAAAAAAAAATAAAAATAAAAAAAAATAAATAAAAAAAAAAAAACAGGGGATCTGACAACTTAAGGAAGTCAGAGAAAACTTCCAGTGAAGAAGTTGAGGACTGCATTGTGATCTAAAGAATGAGTAGGAATGAAGCAGATGATAAGAGGAAAAAGCACTCTGACCAAGGGAAAGTCTATCTACACGGGACCTCTGAGCATTCCCTTTAGTGTATGTAACAGGCTGAATAAAGTTCAGTGTGCCTGAAGCAGAGGTAGAGGGAGTGTTTATATTGAACAATTTTATTAAGTATAATTCATGTTGAAAGTTGTAGTGGAAAGTTTTGTTTCAGCTATAATAGACTAACAAAGATGAGAGTCTGCCCTAAATATTGGTAAAAGGGATAAACATGGACAAAACACTTATTTTTCATATATTGGTAAAGAGTCAATGCATTTCAGGATCACTACAGGAAGGGAAACAAACTAGGGAGTGTCGTGACTGCCCCAGCTTACTGCCTGCAGAGTTTCCAGGCTACAGCGCAGGGAGGGCAAACCAAAACAGAGCCTTCAGGGCCTCTGAGTCCAAGTGACAGAGATGAAAAATTGTGAAGAGATTAGAGTACTGAAACAAAGAGATCTTTACAGAAAGGAATGTCACACAGAGAGATAATTTGAAAATCGAGAAAAATCTGAAGAAATCACCCAATGCCAGGAAAGAACCACCATAAAGGACCAGGCAGAACAATACTAAAATGTCATACAGAGTGAGGAATATTGTTTAACATAGTACAAAAAAATTGAAGCACTTACATGTAAATCTAAAGGAATATAGTCACAATCTTTATGCTGAAAACTACAAAAAAATTGATGAGAAAAAATTTAAAAGATTGAAACAAATGGAAAGATGTGTCCGTTTCACTGATTCAAGACTCAATATTGTCAAGATGCCAAGCTGATCTATAAATTCAACAGAATCTAATTGAAATCCCAGAAAAGTTTTATGCAGATAGCAATAAGACAGTTTGAAAATTTATGTGGAAAATGTAAGTAGAATAGTCAAAATAATTCTGAAAAGAAAGAAAAAGTTGGAAAACTCATGTTCTTTGATTTCAAGATTTATTATGAATCTACAGCAAGACAGTGTTGATGCTGGTGAAAAGACAGACACAAAGGTCACTGGAACAAAAGAGAGGGCCCAGAATTTGATCCACAAAAAGTATAGACAACAGAAATTTTACAAAATTTCAAAGGCAACTGTAGTGTAGAAAGGATATTACTTTCAACAAATAGTACTGGAACAATTGACATCTATTTACTTAAAAGAAACCTCAACACAGGCTTCATACATTCTGTAAAAATTTACTCAAAATGTAGAATAAACCTAAATGCAAAACATAAAATTATAAAACATTTTAGATACAATATGAAAAGAATAATCTATAAAGGAAGATACAACCCATGGGTCAAAACAGAAATCAAAAGGGGAATTAGAAAGTATTTTGGACTGAATAAAATTAAAATGAAATAAGACATAATAAAATTTGTAATGCCATACTTAGAAATTTGCAGTACTAAACATCTATAGTAGAAAAAAAAGTCTCTAATCAATGACCTAAGATTCTTCCTCATGAAACTAGAAAAATATAAGAAAATTAAAGTAAACAGAAAAGGAAATGAGAGCAGAAAAAGAAAATAATAAAGTAAGAGCAGAATGGGAAAAAAATAGAAAACAGAAAACCAGTAGAAAAAAAAAATCAATGAAACCAAAAGCTGTTTTTTGAGAACCAGTAGAAAAAAAAAATCAATGAAACCAAAAGCTGTTTTTTGAGATAATAAAATGATAAAATGCTAAACAAGTTGATCAGAAATAAGAGAAAACACAAGTTACCAATATTGGGAATGACAGGAGGGGACATTTTTATAGATACTACAGATATAAAAGAGATAATAATAAGATATAGCACATAATTTTATACCAATAAATTCAATAAATTAAATAAAATGAACTAATTGCTTAGATTTCTTGTATAAAATCTTCACACAAAGAAACCTCCAGGCCAAGATGGATTCTATCAACTATTTAAAAATAAATAATGCCAATTCTACCTAAACTCTTGCAAACATTAAAAAGTGGGGAATAAAGAATATTTCCCAATGCATTCTGGGAGGTCAGCATTACACTGATATTAAATTAAAGATATTACAAGTAAAGAAAACTACAGACCAATATCCCTCATGAACAGAGATACAAAAATTCTTAATATTTTAGCAAATCAATTCTAATAATAATATATCATGACCAAATGGTCTTTTCCATCAAGAATATAAGATTGGTTTTATATTAATAGACTAAAAAGAAAAAAAGAAACATGATCATCTCCATAGTTGCAGAAAAAACATTTGACAGAATACAGCCTCCATTCATGATAAACACTCTAAGCAAACTAGAAATAAAAGGAAACTTCCTCAGCCTGATAAAGGACATCATCAAAATTCCTACAGCTAACAGCATACTAAATGGTGAAAGATTAATTGCTTCTCCCCAAAGATTAGGAAAAACTTAGGGATGTTCAATCTTATTACTTAGGTTCACCATTGCATTGGAGATTCTAGTCAGTGACATAACCAAGTAGTACAGAAGTAAAACTGTTTTTATTCTCAGAAGATATGATTATCTATGTAAAAACTCCTAAAGAATATACCAAAAAAACCACTTATATTAATGTTGAGATGATAAAACAAATAAGTGAGTTAAGCAATTTTGTAGTATATAAGGCCAATAAACAAAATTAATTGTATTTCTATTGTACTAGCCATGAAAAAACGGAAATAGACATATGAAAATACTATTTACAACACCACCAAAATATGAAATACTTAGAATAAAATTTGAAGAAAAACATTCAAGATCTGTACACTGAATACTCCAAAACACTGGTAAGAAGAAATTAAAGGCCTAAATAAACTGAGAAATATCCCTCTACCATGGATTAGAGAAACCAATTTTGTTATGGAGACAATTTTCTCCAAACTAATCTAACGATTCAGTACAATCCCAATCAAAGTCCCAGCAGATGCTTTTTGGACCTTGACAAGCTGATTTTAAAATTTATATGAAGATGAAACTGCCTTATAATTATCAAATCAAATTTAAAAAAGACCAACAAAATTTTAGGACTCACACTACCTGACTTTACAACTTATTGTAAACCTACAGTAATCAATGCAGTAAATTATTGCTTTAAAGAAAGACATAGAGATCAATGGACCAGAATAGAATTCAGAAATAAACCACACATATATAGTCAATTGATTTTTAACAAAGTTATTTAAAAATCCAATGTGACAGAACTATTGAATAATTATGCAAAACAGAATGAATATAGTCCTTTACCTCAGACCATCTACCATGGCTAACTCACAATTGATCACAGACCCAAATATTAGGGCTAAAATTATGAAACTGCTAGAAAAAATAACTGACAAAAATATCAATGACTGAGTTTGGCAAAGATTTTTTTAAATAATCTAAAACTACACATTGTAAAACAAAGAAAAATCAATAAATTGGAATTTTGCTGTTCAAATGATACTGTTCTAAAAATATGCATGCAAGACACAGTCTGAGAGAAAATATTTATAAAACATATGTCTGATAGAGAACTTATATTTAGAGCTGCATCATCCAGTATGGTAGTTATAGCCACATGTAATGAGCACTTGAGATTTACCAAGTCAGAATTATGATGTGCTGCAAGAATAAAGTACACACCAAATCTTGAAGACAAAATTTAAAAAATTAAAATATTTCATCATTATGATTTATATTTGTTAAATGTTGAGATGATAATATATATTTGGCTAAATAAAATATATCAATAAAATCAACTGTACTAATTTTTAATGTTATTTACTGTGGTCACTAGGAAATCTAATTATATATATGTGGCTCATATTATATTTCTATTAGATAGAGCTTATCTAGAACACATAGAGAAGACTTATAATTCAATAATAAGACAACATAGTAATACAATGGACAAAAGATTTGAAAAGATACCTCACCAAAGAAGATACATTGATGGGAAATAAGGACATGAAATGATATTTAACCTCATTAGTCATTAGGGAAAGGAAGCTTAAAGCTTAAAACATCAGTGCAGTACCACTATACAACCACCATAATGGCTTAAAAAAAAAAAAAAGCAACTTAAAAGTATTGACAAAAATGTGAAGCAAATGGAATTTCATACACTTCTATTTAGAATGGAAAATGGCAAAACTACTTTAAAATGTAATTTGGCTAGTTCTTTAAAAATTAAAATACACATGATGTAGCCATTTTACTCATTGATATTTATCCAATGGAATAGCGTACATCTACACAAAGACTTATAAATAGTGGTCAGCAGACAAATGATCATAGCAATTTTATCTGTAATAGCCCAACTGAAAACAGTGTAAATAAATGTTCATCCACAGATTAATGGATAAACATTTTTCATATTGTCATAAAAATAGATAATATTCAGCAAAAAAAAAAATCAACTATTGATATATGCAACAAAAATGAATCTCAAATTGATTACGCTGGTAAAAGAAGCCAGGTAAAATAGAAACCATATGGTGATTATATACACTTCTAAAACATGCAAACTAATCTATAGTGACAGAAAATAGATCAGTGGTTCCCTGTGGTTATGGTAAGAAGTAATGATGGATGCCAAAGGGACCCAAGGAACCTACAGGGATCATGGATATGTTCATTATCTTGATTGTGGTAATGGTTTCACTGGTGTACATGTTTGTCAAAACATAAAATTACATACTTTAAATAAGGTTTAACATATCAATTATATCTCAATACTTCAAGAAAAGTATAATCCTATAGTGAAGACCAGAAAAATCAGTATATGACCATCATCAGACATCATGATGACTAAATGTCCACTTCTGTTGTTCATGTTAGAACAGTTTAGAGAAAAGTAGAATCAGTTAGGCCTAATTAAAATCAAAATCAGCTTCATGAAGGCAATTTGATAAGCTAGGGTCTCAGCCTTTAGTAGTATTAGCTTAGTCTGGGATAGGTGGACTTTGTAGGAATGAGAAATCACAAGCATAAAACAGGGAGATAAAACACACACGCAGCAAAGCACAATGTCATTCACAAATTAGAGAGAGGACCCTGACTTCATTTCTTCTTTCAGCTGCATCTTTATGAGGGCTGGTCGGTCTGTCCATACTCACAGTTGAGCTCTGCTACTTCACTGTGTAACCCTGGGCAAGTTCTATAACTTCTCAATGACTTCAGTTTTCTCATTTACAAAACAGAGATGATAATACTATTTCTTTTCTGGAATCGTCATGGAGACTAAATAAAATAGTAGATGTAATGACCTTAGTACAATGCCAGGCAACTTTAACTACTATTACTTTATTCATTCTTTAAGCATTTATTGAACATCTATTAACTACTGGAGTACTGGGCACTGTGCTATGTTTTGAGAATGCACAAATGAATAAGGTATACATTTGTTCTGAACTTCAGGTATCTCACTGTCTGATGGGTAAGACACATAAGTCATGATAATTATATGCCATGTGCTAGTGCGACATACAAGGTCCTATGTGCTAACACTATGACAGAAATACATACTCAGCCTCAACTTGTATTGAAGGTTTTACAGAGGATGAAATCTTGAGCTTCTCTGAACTTATCTTTCTCTTGAAACAGGCGTTCAGCAGGCAGGCAAGGTGGAAAAGTACATTCAGGGTGAGGAATAGCTTATTTAAAGTATGATGTGATGAAAAAAAAACAAAAACAAAAAAAAAAAAAACCTGAGGCCTGTTTGGGGAGGCCTTTACTCAATCCAGAAAGGATAGAGAATAAGATCTGAATGGTGAATGATGGTGTTGAACAGATGGGCAGGGGCCAAGCCTAGAGAGATGTTACTGGCTTAGCTACATATTTGAACTTGATCTAGGAGGCAAAGGGGACCTAATCAAGTCTTAAGGCATCAGAAGAATTTAAACAGGGGCATAGCCCAATCAGGTATGTTAAGTATACAGATCTTTAAGGCAAGAAGCCAAGAATTTATCCTCATTGAATAGTGGAAGACAAGGTAGTCTGGTTGGTTTTAACCTGGTTATGGAGACTCATACAGACCCTGCATTTGGCTATATGGGTCAATGGAAACGAATTTATGGTTTTGAGCAATAAAGGCACATCAGGAACAAAATTTCTTTTAAAAATTTAGTGTTTACTGAAGATTTTCCACAGAGTGGTATATAGGGGTGTTGTAAGAAAGGGGTTCCAAAAGAGACTAAGAAACTAGGATATTTCAACCATATTGCTGTTGTAGAAGTGCAGGCAGAAGGAGACAGGAGTCAGTACTGATGTGGTGGGGATGGGAAAAGAGAAAAAGGGATTTGTATGAAGACATTTTGAAGAAAGGGGAAAAGAGGCTAAACAGCTAATCAAAATAGAGAAGCGATAATATGCATAAAAACTAGCCCAAGCTTTTTGAGTACAGGTAGCCTTTTTCTAATCTGTTCACCTCAGAGTGACCAGAATGACCTTTCAAAATTGGAACAGGGACCATTCCTTGTTCATTCCAACCCCAACACCTACTAAGTGCACATGATAGAAACTCAGTAAATGCTCCACAAAGAAATGGAAGTTGAATCAGAGGATGGAGACACCATTAATAGATAATGAAGTATGCTGCCTGGTGATGTTATTTTTCCTCTCAAAAGTTCCAAGCCCAGCCAGTTGATTCTATTCTCTGGACCTGTCTTTCTAAGGGCGGACCTCACCCTGGTATGAATACCCCAAGGCCAACGGGTTGACCATTGGCTGCTTTTTGCTTTTTGCCAGTGGGACGGCCATTATTCTGATGTTGAACCTACAGGGTGGGATGTTTACATGCATAAGCACAAGGTCCTTCATAAGGCTGAAGGAAGCCAGGGATGGGAAGAGAGTAGGTGGGAAGAGAATGGGTGAGTCTGGGGTATGGGCCAAGGACCAGCTCACTATATTGGGCCATAGGTCTCCAAAATTTCTGAGAATTTGAACATGGCCTTTCATACGTTAAGAATTATATTTGTCAAGGGATCCAAATAGAGCATATTTTATTTTAACCATTTATTAGCTTTATTTGAAAGTTTTAAATGTTTAGATTTGTGGGAAGTGGGCCACCATATGTACTCTGTTTCCAGGCTCTGCAAATGTCAGAAGCAGGTCTGTCTTTAAATAATAAAGATTTAGTTGAGTAACTACCATGTGCCTAACACTCTACTAGAAGTTTTTGGTGATCTGTAGTCCTCTGACGTTTCTGGACTAATAATTTAGATTTATCAAGTACATCATAATGGCAATTTAAGCAATTCATTGAATTAGAGTCAAATAGCTTATTCTTATTTGTCTCCTCTTATTAATAGCTATAACTATCATCTTACTGTGGATTTTGTTATGGTTGTTATGATTGATCTAACATATATGCATTTATTCCTTTGTATATAACTTTCTATTTCTCAGTGGAAACCTGACTTTGCATGAGAAGTATGGTATTTTTTCTCATTTCAATCCTGCATCAAAATCATTAGGTTCTTCATGTTTGAAGGAAATACAGACTTTTTTATGAGGAATAAAAAATAGTTCATAATTTAAAGTAAGTATAGGCTGATCATGCTGTCTAAAATATTTTCACCTGTTGCACTGATGAATTATCTGGCTTCTGGCAAATCAACTATAATTTATTTTGTGTATTAAAAATGGCCTACCCAGAAATAAAAAATGTTTTAACATGTTGAATCCAAGATGAACCTGTTCTGACACATATTGTAGACGTTAACTTCTCAGAAGAGTAATTACTAATAACTGCTTAGGGGTTCATTTCAAATATCACTTTTTCCTTTGCTAGTCACTGTTTTCAGGGGATACTTTTGCTTAATTTTGACTTACTTCAGCCTTGACATCTGATGAAAACCATCCTAATTAAAAAGTTTGGCTTTTGAGGAGAAATATCCTGTCTCTTTTATTCCATTGAGCCTCTTCAATTGAAAAAAATGTAAATATTTTGAGATGATGTGCTTCTTCGTTTCTGTGTTTTTAGTTTTGCTTTAATTTGCGTGACTATACCATGGATATGATAATAAATAATCTGGCTTTATAAGTTTATATTAATGTCTCCATGAAGGTACAAAAAGCAGCTGCTGCCTTCCTATCACTTTGTCTTTTTAAATTCTTCTACCACTTAGTGTTTGTGTGGAGGGTATAGCTTACAGCTGCAAAGACCAAATCGTTTGACTTTTCTTACAAGCCATGCCTTGAATGTGACACAGGGCTTTTTAATGATTTGAAGTTTTCAATTAGAATCAATTACTTCTTCAGCTGAGTTTGTTTTGGGGACAAAAAAAGTATGTTAAAACACATACACACACACACATTTAAGATACTGTTAATTTTTTCCTCCCAGCAACCTGCAGAAAGAACACTACATGGCCTAGATATCCCCCTCCTCCTCATTATCATCATATTTGGTTTATAAATTATAAAAGAAAATTGTTTCATAGAATAAGAATCAGACTGGGATCAATAATGTGGGGAGAAGTGGGAAGAAAGAACAAAGAAATCAACCTGAGTTCTGTGGGATCCACAGCTCATAAAATATTTAGCCTTCAGACAGTTTTTGAAAGTTGGGAGCAGTCTAGCTGTAAATGTCTGAAAGCCAGAAGATTGTGTTTTTAACTCCGAAAATCTGTATTGCTTCACCTGGCCCGGACACATGTTTTACTTAAATAGGCCAGCATTTATTTTCAGAAGAGAAAGTGATCGATTGTTGCTCCACGCTTCCTCACGTGCTCTCCTGTGCCCAGGCGCAATGCAGTTGACTGGAAAAGGAGACTGTGACCACCGTTCCTACCCGCCTATTCACCCGCGGGCAGAGCTCGAGGCCTATTGCCAAGGCCCTGGCAGTGTTATGACTATTTCCTGGCAGCCATTGGCGTGGAGAGGCCATATGATTCTGCTTCTGTCCGTCTGGATTTTGTTCTGAATTTCTTAAGAGTTTGCGTCTGAGCAGCATCTCAGCGGCAGCAGGAGCCCTGGGACTCAGTGAAGCTACGTTATCCAGGAACTTTGGATCCCTGGCTGTCCCTGGCTCCCTCTGCCAGGCGCTGGCTTCGGGGCTTCAAAGAAGGGCTCGGCTGGAGTACCCAGGATGCTTTTCAGCGGCTGCCACAGCCCCTCTTTTGAAGCACCATGGTAGCCAACAGAGAGGATTCTGTGTTACGTACAGTATGACCCCGGAGGTGCCAGCCAGCTGCTGTGACTCAGCTAAAAACAGGGAACTCCCTGTAAGGGAGAGGGCATGAAGGGGAGAGATTACTGACGGGGAGGGAAGAGAGGAAAAGCAGCAGGAGTTTATGATGACCAAAGTTTGTCAAAGGGCTCAGAACACATTTCTGAAAGAGCTTTCTTGATGGGACCAAAGGAAGCCCATTTCTGGGACGCTGGAATCTGCTTGGGCTACATAATGTTTAATGGCCTTTATATCTAATGAAAACAAGCAGCCAGAGGATTAGGGAAAACCAAGAAAATAAATGCTCTCTCCTCTTACTTACTCCCAGGTGCCCTGAGGAAATGTGTACTAATTGGCCTTCCAGATATGGTTTGAGACCAAACACACTGACACACTGATGTAAAGAAACAGAATCGCTTAGTGTATGAAGTTTGTTTTTTTTTTTTTTTTTGCTTTTTGCTTTTTCCTATAGAGAGAGGTTATATTGTCTGACTACATGAGGAACTGATCATCTCAGAAGCAACTCTGAATCCAAATTGTGAATAAAACAACACAAATGGGGGATTTGCTTATGAAATACTCTATTATGCCACTCTCTTTGGCTCTAGACAGTTTTTTAAGGAAAAAAAATGATGGTCAGTTAAAAGTAGATCTTAAACAAGCAACACAGTCTTATTTTGTGAAACATTTGCTAGGGTACTTTGCTCAGTTCAAAGGTAGACAGAAATTTATTGGCAAATGAAACATAAAATGTACAATGTACCTTGGCTTAAAAAAAAAACCAAACCAACAAAGGTGGGCTTAGGGAGAGTGCTGGAGAGGTCACAGGAGGGGAGTCACAAGAAGTATTGATTAAATCAGCATTTTAAAGCAAAGACAAAGGTGCTCTTTCCTTAACATCCCACATAAAGAAGTTATCTCTGAAGTGATGCAAGGATCAGTCTGGTGAGACAGAGAAGAAAATCAAATTCCTGTCTTTTAACCACCAGACTTGAAGTAGTAAGTGAAAAAGAGGCTTAAATTTAAGATCACTAAAATGATCAGGTTTGCTCAAGAGGAACCAGAGAGCAAGTACAGCCCATCAGCTCAGACCTGGGTGTGCCCCATCCTGGCAGAGTTTCTAAGGTGATAAAACCTGAACAAGTAGCGACAGCTACCTTCTGGGAGAAAACTCAGTCTCCAGAATTTTTCTAATGTTTTCTCCTAGTTCAGCTGTCATAAAACAGGTCAAATTGATCGACAAAGTAGGAGAAACTCAACCTCCAGAAGTTCATACCATGTATAAGGCTTGCATTTGCTATTTCAGTTTTTTGTTTTGCCTGTCCATGGCTGCTGGACAAATCAGCAGATATGCTTCGTTAAAGAAGAATCATTTTTCTCTCAGGTCCAATTCACACATAAGCTTATTCAAATTGGATCCTCAAAAGAAACTTAATGGGCTTTTCAGCAACGTGACGTTTTATTGTGGAGTATATATTCTTGATAAGATGTATGTACGAAGGAAAGGAGAAAGGAAGGTTTTTTTTTTTTTTTTTTTCCTAATAGGGGCTCCACTTTGAAATTCTGTTTTCACATAAACTGTAACTAGTGTCTCCTTACCAGGCATTTTGGTGAGTGCCTAAAGCAAACTGAGTTTAAGACAGGAGAGGTTAGAAGTAAGGCTTTGCTTAAACCTAAAATTATAAATAGCTGCAACACAAAAAAGACATGAAAAAGAAAAAGCATTGATCAGAAGATTAGAGAAAGGTGTGAGTGGGAAGCATGAGCAGTGGAATTAGAAATTCCTCTACTTCAGAGAATAAGAGAAAGCATCAGGTGACATTTTCCCAAATGCCCACTATTTGTGCCATTGAAATAAGAAAGCCAAGAGATGAAACAAAAATGAGGATGAAAGACTGGATGATATGGCTAAAAAACCGGATTGGTTGTAGCCTGAGGTTAGAAGAAGATGATCAACTGGCTAGATCTCAGCACTTATTCTCACGGTTTATGTGACTCATTCATTCCAAGTCCCATTTGTCCTTACAGTAGTCCTTAGCTGATCCCAGATATTTGGTCTGTGGATTGCTAGGCAACTGCCACTCCCCGTAATTTGCTTGGAAATTTTAGGACCCTTTACTGGGCTGAATGGTGGCCCCTGAAAACGTATGTCCAATAGGTGACCTTATTTGGAAAAAGGGCTTTGCAGAAGTAATTGTCGAGAAACTTGAGATGAGAACATATTGGGTTAGAGTGGGCCCTAAATCCAGTGATAAGTGTCCTTATAAGAAAAGAAAAGGGGAGAAGACACACAGAGGGGAAGGCCATGTGAAGACTGAGGCAGATATTAGAGTGATGTGACTCTAGACCAAGGAATGCTAAGGACTGCTGGCAGCTCCCAGAAGCTAGGAGGGAGGCAGAGAGCAGATTCTCCCTGAGAGCCCTCAGAAGGAACCAACCCTACTGACTACTTGATTTTGGACTACTGACCACCAGAACTACAACAGAGTAAATTTCTGTTTTTTCAAGGCACCCAGTTTGTGTTAGGAAACCAGGGCAGACCCTCCCCAAATTCAGCATTACAATACTGGCTGTGCTGAAGATGAAATGGAGCAAAAAACAAATGAATTTATTTTAGCTGAATTGTATGCTTATGTGAATTCCCCCAGAAATCATAAACAGATTGGGAAATCAACTCAAGACTTGTGTGTCAATTGAGCACTTACTATGTGCCAAGCACCCTGCTAGCAGGTCACTTAATAAAACAGCTTCCCTGCCTTAGGAAGTTTATAGTCCAGCTGTACAGTTTTTACAGGTCAGCAAAATTCCCTGGGGAATGGAAACTCAATTTTGGGAATAGTAGCACATTGGGTATTACCACTCCGGTTCTGTTTTGCAACACCGGTGAGCCAAGAAATGGTGTGTATTTTCCTACAAGTCTATCCTAAGCACAGGATAGGCTGGCTGGCGTATTCGAGGGAGTGGGCATGGGGGAAATGTATTAATTGCATGAATGAATGAATGGCTGCAACGGCTCCTGCCCAGGAACCAAGAGCCCCAGGTAAGATATCAATAGCAGTTGATAAATCCTATGTGGGTTTCACTGACACCACAAATTGCAGGAGAAGTTGTGCAATGACCGTCAGAATTCCTCTTTATGGGTCTCTTGATTGGCATACTCAGCTCTGTTCTAAAATTTGTGTCTCTTCAACTGTTCTAGCAACACTTTAAACTCCTCCTATTTCTTTGACCCTCACTCAATTAATTGTGTTCTGAATGAACATCTGCTCCAAGGTGCCAGGCAGTTTCCGATGTTCAATTTGGAAAGGGCCCAGGAGCACAATGGGGGAGGCACCACCGAAGGCTCCGCGTCTGGGAAGTCTGCTCTTTTCACAGCCAGCACTGCTGTTGGTTTTGCCTGCTGGCTTACATGAATTGGCTTTTACATTTCTTAATTTAGACACTAGCAGTATGGAGACTTATTTTATACATATATATGTTTTTTTCTGTCTGAGGAGAGCAATGTTTTCCATTGCACAAACAGAGACTACTGCCAGGAGCATACGCACACAGAGCGACACACAGTCCCCAGATGCCTCCCCTCGTAGCATGAGGGCTGAGCACCAGGAGCTCAAGATCTTTCCTGTGACTCAGTTGAGACTGTTCCCTTTTTAAAAATCTAATTAGCAGCCAGGATGTTCAAGCAATAATAAGTATTCTTCCAGAGTAGAGGAGGTGACCAGCTTTTTTTTCTGGTGTTCCCAAATGTTCGAGGAGACATCACTTTATCAGAACCCCCAATCTATATAGCTAGTGATATAGCAAATAATGCAGCTGATACTATAGCTACTCTATGTGCAAAGCCTTGTGCTAAGCACTGTGTGAACACTTAATACCCAGAACAAAATTGTAAGGTCAATAATATCATTAATCTCATTTTGACAAAGGAGTCAACTGAAGCAAAGAGAGACTAAGTTACTTCCTAAATTCACCTAATATCTCAGGTCAGTTTCCCTAGAAGCAGAGCAGAAGCAATCACTTAATTTAAGGGAAGACTGTGGCCTCAGCTAAAGTTTACCTCCACCCTGATCCCATGGGAGTACTGAAGCACAAAGTACACCACAGATTTGTTCCTACCTTGAGGCAAGGGGACAGGTGTTTTGCACCGGGCTGACAGTCTTTGGCTTCCAGGAGAGGTCTTTTCATTTTGCCAATAACAATTGTCTGAAGCACGGGGAAATTGTGACCATAGTTATCAGCCAATATTCAGAGCAGCTGGGTACAGGTGTCAAATCCAGGTGAATGGAATCTTGATAGGGCAGACACAGTTTCCACTACCAGCTCACAAAGTTGCAGAACTTGGCTTCAAATCCCATGTGACTGACTCTAAGACCCATGCTCTTAACACTGTACTATGTTGTAAATCAAAATCTTTTAACAGGGTTAAGAAGTGCCATGTTTTTATCAGCCTCCAGATTCCAAGGAATATAAAGTCTCCTGTTACTCTCAGTGATGTCAATAAAATCTCATACATTTTCTTTCACAGTTTCAAATAACTTGATCTTGAAGTTTTTCTAGGTGCTGCAGAATATAGTGCACACTCGTGACCTAGAACTCCAGCTGACTCACAGTTCGTGCCTTCTACTTCCCTTTGCCCCTAAAGTTCGTGATGAAGAACAGAGCCGGGATGATGGCTGCATTTGGACATGTGTATCGCTGCTCTTTGCAACCAGCAATAAACAAGAAAGAGTAAGAGAGAGGAAAACTTGTTAACACCATGCTGTATCTAAACAAGCAATCCCAGATGGCATCCTTTATGCCTTCTGCCTCTGATAAGAAAAGATTGCGCAGGGAAAATAAGCAGCAGCTGACAAGCCATACCCAGCACTAAGCCCAACAGGGAGAACAGACAGCAGCTCTGTGCTCTGTCCTCAGCCATGGCTCAGCACCCACCCCGGAGGCTTGCCTGGCTTCAGACACCTTCGGCAATACACTGTTTTCTGAAACCAGTGAGTCGTGGAAGGTTACAGTCCAAAGCATTTTTCTTTCTAATTCAATCCTTAGTTTGATGATGAAAACCGAGGCATGAAGCAGTAAGGTATTTTATTTAAAGACATTTTGTTATTAAAAAGACAGACAAGAAATAAAATTCAACAGTTCCTGACTCCTAGCCAGTGTTTTTCCCCAAACCCAAGGCTGATTTCTCTTTAAACATGTATGCATATATATATATATACACACACACACACACATATATATATATTTGGTTCTAAGACTACGACAGCAACTTTGTCTGAAGTAGGTAAGAACTCAGTCTCCAGCTTCAATTACCTAGGATTGAATTCTTGCTCCACTGCCTCATAGCTGAGTGTCCTTGGGCAAAATTCCTTGCACCCCAGTTTCCCTATCTGCCAACTGAGGATAATAATTGTTCTATGGATGTTTGGGAAGCATTAAATGAGATAGTCCATGTACAGAGCTTAGCACCATACCTAACACATAGTAAACATTCAATGAAGTTAACACTTGCTATCATTTGCCCATCGACTTGAGTAAAAAAAATGAGTACCCTTTTCTTGCCAGAACTGTGATAATTCTGGAATACAAACACTCAAACAACATGATATCCTTCCTCAAAGAAAAAAAAAAGTCTAGTTGTTTTAAAATGTCATCTTGGAATTAAGTGTTGCTCATGACACTTAAATATTTCAACATGGATATTGTTTATGGAGTGTGCAGTAGGACACACGTTTTAACAGACTACTTGCAAAGCCCAAGTCAGCAATATTGTGTTCATTAGTAAGAGCATGATGTTGGGATGAATCAATAGAAATGCTATTGATATAGGAGGAGTATCCCATTGATGCCACTAGGCAACCCATTTATTATATCCTAATCAACCAACCATCTGGGCCAGTTTTTATTTTCACAATTTGATAAATGTGAGGTCCTCAGAGATTGTACTGAAATGATGAAATAATTTTTAATGAAAGCCCTAAGTCGAAAGGTCAAAGGCAATAGTGTGACTTTTCAGACAGAAGAGAAACCTAACTCGATTTTACTTTCTCTTCTTTCTTATGGTTCCAGAAGTGGCTGAGTGTGCTTCTCAGCTAAGAGCCATTGAGGTTAGACAAAAGAAGAATTTTTTTCTGATAGTCAAATTCCAGAAAGCAAAGGTTAGGAAGTCATACATGACACAAAATGCCTCCTTTGAAAATGTAAAAATGTAACAAGTCTTTAAAAAGAGCTTATGATAATGGAATGGAAATGAGTCAGAAAATATGCAAATTAAATTCACTTGAAATATATATGTCTTTAAAAATTAAGTGATAAATTGCTTTGTCAAGGGCTTTTTTGTGTGTGATTTACCACCTGCACACCCCATTTTTAAATTCTAGTTTAAGATGCTTTTCTTAACCTCAGATGCATTTTTAGGAGACTTGAAAGGTCAAAGAGGACAAGAGTGGCAGAGTTTTCAGTTCTGTATGAAAGGAGAAAGAAAAATCAGGGTAGTACAGTGCGAATAGAGGTAAAGCAATACAGTATAACAAGAATTCTAGTAAATATGACTGA
Organism: Eulemur rufifrons; assembly: GCF_041146395.1. Lineage (NCBI taxonomy): Eukaryota > Metazoa > Chordata > Mammalia > Primates > Lemuridae > Eulemur > Eulemur rufifrons. The sequence continues at coordinate 47,073,111 of NC_090985.1, forward strand.
GAGAAATAACGCATTTATATACTATAATAAACATAAGATGAATATAAGGTGTTCCTTAAGAATGGGGAGCTTTCCCTTTCCAAGGCACTATTCTTAGTCATTAACATAGGGTTTAGCACATTGTCCATTCAGGAAACGCTTCTTGAATACATGTGTATTTTCCTGAAATTCTAATGCATATTTTCATTTAAGTTTTCCTTAGAAATGAACCTTAACTATTCTGGGTTACTAGGTGATGACAGTGCATTTTGATTGAGAGGCTGTTCACTGAAAACTTTTGCATTAATAGCTATAACATGTGACCATTTCCTGGGAGAGCTGCACAGGCCCCGGGCGACAGTGGATTAGGGAAATTGGGATGCAGAAAGGGATGGTAGAACTAAGGCTAAGACTGATAATAGGCAGAAAGAAGTTAAGGAAGTCAAAATTAAAAGTTAAACCCCTCCAAGCTGAAAGGGAGCAGAGAATGCAAAATCAGGCACCTAGTCAGAGAGGAGGACTGTCTCCCAAGTCAAAAGTTAACGAGGCCATGCGGCAAAGAAAGTAATGTGCCCAGTCAAAGAAACAGGTGCAGACCCATGACTCCTGTGACAGGGCAACCTTGAACCTGGCTAAGACCTGATTCAGACAGGAAGCTATTTATGATGTTCCTGCTACAGCAGGCATCAGTGATGACAAAAGGAAGGAACAATATAGGGCCCGGGGCCTCAAAGTCTGCTGACTTGTGGCAATTCCCTTCACTGGCCTGAACGTTCAAAGTTATTGTGGAACCGTGATCAGCAGATCCAAACATGTTCCTTGCGAATTGAAGAAGTTTTTAAACTATCTGTAAAACCCCTACTACTCATATGAATTGAAAATGACTGATACACGGCTTCCCAGGGTCCCTCCTTTTCCCCTCCCTGCCATTTCTTTCTTTCTCTGTACAGTGAATTTTGGAATAAGTGAAATGCATTTTTCTCAGATAATTTCTCTCTGTTTAAGCAGTGATCATACATCTTTGATTTTTGTCACTGAACTTTCAGAGGTCTTGGCATACTGTGGGTTCATAAAGTCAGTCACAGGAACAATTCACAAACATGTTTTTCACTCTTTCTGAACTAATTTCCTATAATTTATAGTTGTTTTTTTTTAAAAAAGGCAAAAGTGTACAGTAGATGCTCAGCAGATATTTCAAAGGGTCTAAGCCAAGAAGGGACTCTCAAGGCAGTCAAACCAACTAATTACTTGCCCCATCTAAGGCTTCATTTCCTTTCACAGAATGTTGCAATTGTAGTTCAGAGGGGATCCATGTACAGTTTCCCCTAGAATTCCTACAGGAAATTTACAATTTGTAGCACCTTGTTCCTGTGCTCTTAGAAAGTTCTTATGATCAGAGGAAATTTGAATCCCTGAAGTTTATCATCTTTGATACTAGTTCTACCCTCTGTAAATACAATATTTTATACAGCCATAAATATCTTTAAAATATTTCAAGATATTTATGCAGACAGAAACATATCCCCAACTTTGAATCATTTCTTCTGTCTCTTATAAATCCCTACTTTCCATATGTCATGGTTTTTAGGTCTCTCCACATTCTGGTTATTCTCTTTGAGTATATTCCATTTATCAGCACACTTCTGGAAACACGCTGCCTAGAAATGAGCTCAGATATCCCTCGCCAGGCTTGATCTGAGCAGGGAATTGGGCGCACTTTCCCTCAGGACACCATCACTGAAGCAACCTATGATTGCATTAATTCTTCTGGCTGCGCTTTACACTGTTGACTCACTGAATTTACAGTCAAGCCAAATCTTGAGGTCTTTTTCTTTTCCTTTTTTCTTTCTTTTTCAATCTATGCTTCTTGGTAACTGTACTTGCCATAGTCCATTGGCTTGAACAGATGAACGAATGAATGAATACGTGCAAAAATGCAACATTTGAAAATAATATTTCCCTTTTTTACCAATAGCAGCTTAGCATTTAGATGAAATCCAAGCATTAATAAAATAGAGGGAGATCATTTTCATAATTAAAGCTGATTTTTAGGAAACATAAGTCTAGGCTAATATTGAATTTTGAATTCATTAGAGAAATTATCTGGTTCACATTTATTTGTTTTATATATAGTGGCTCTGACTTTTAATTTATACCTGGTCTCATTTAGATAATTATTGTAGACAAATCACCATGTTAAACCAGTTGTTCAGGCCACGAAATGTCTTTACAAGCTAAATTTCCCATTTGCTGAATGATTTTAAGAGTTTTTAAGCACCAATGGGAATCCATAAGTCATTAGGAATTTGGTTGTTAATCTAGAGTATTTTATTAACTTTGAATCAAATTGACATAAGGCAAGCAGTTTAAAAATGATAGAATTTTATAAGTTTTTGCTTGAAAACATATTGCTTGCTTTGCTTCAAAAAAATCATTTTCTCATCTTTAAATTAGAAGTAAATTTCTTGATAAATGATAATTAGGAAATCAGTACCTTATATTGTTATTTTATAGCATATTACTTTTCCTGTTTTAACACAAAAGAAGATTGGAGAATCAAGATATGGTCTACTTTATTTTTTATGGGTTAAATGAATTATATTTCAAAATAAAATGACTAAAATACCAAATCTAAGACTTCCCCTTATAATTAGTTAAGGGAAATCTATAGAGCCCTGACCACATGGAGGATGGTATATATTCCCCTTTCTGTATTTCACAGGATGTATATTTGGGTTCAGAAGGTGACAAAAGGGACAAACAGAGGAGAAAACACAGGATGAATTCTCGTACCTGGACATGACAGTCCTCTATTTTGTTAATACCTCCACAATCAGAGAGGAACACAAAGTAAATCCCTTTGTTGACCTGTATATTTGGAAACCCAAGACGTTCCTTTTCCCCCTAGCAATAGACCAAAGCAACTCACCTCCATGCCTTGAAGAGTCATAATTGTGTATGTTTCAACAGAAGCCATCACTCCCTTCGAGCTCTGACTGTCTGTCAGTCATGTGGAGACGACCAAGGGCACGCATCCTCAGCTGCACTTTCCCGCTGTGGCTATGAGACACATTGGGGAATGATATCATTGTAAAAGCAAGTGTTCATAAATACATTGGGATCCTTATATATGTCTAAGTCAGTACCTCATATCTCCACACGTGGATAATTATACGTCTCTAGGTTTAATTTGACAAAATAGGTCTATTGTGTGACAAGAAGCCATAGGAAATCTGCCTGACAGTTACAAGGATCAGGGAAGGCCTAGTGCTACATAATGAATCACTGTTGTTGAACGAAGTAGCACAAAACAGCTATTATTTCCTAGATGAAGGTGAAGCTATTCTGGCTCTTTGGGTGATTGTAAATAAATCTTTTGCAATGTCCTGGAACCAGATCAGCCAACAAGAGAAAGAACAGTTGTGAAGCTTCTAAGCTGTTTGACCACAGCCTAAGCTGAAGAGGGAAAATATTCTCCTTGAAAGTCTTCTTCCACACACCTTCCGCATTTACAGGTCTTGGAACCAAAGTGTGACACCAGCCCTATTCCTTTTTTTTTCCCCTTATAAATGGAACAGAAGTGTTGTCCTCTTTACTGGGAAAAGTTCTCCAAAGTATTCAAGTTTTCCTTTCATTTGATTGCGTGTAACAGTTTAATCTGGTGCCAACCGGCAGAAGCAGTGTGATCTGAGGCTCTAACAGGAAAAGGTAGAGTGCCAAGTGGTACTAAGCCTTGGGGACAGAAGAGTGCCTGCCGCAATAAATGTTGAAACGGTCGTATTTGATGAATGGGCAAGGTAGGTAGAATGTGGCTGAGCCCAGCCACAGAGGCACATTTGTCTCGGGTGGAGTCCTTTGTAGTAGACAACAAGGTAGACAGATGCTGGCTGTCCCTGGCTCAGAATTGGTATGGAAAGGTTTGAGTGTCTCTGTAATTTCCTTTTATGGATCAGAGTATCTGGAAAAGAGAAAAAGAAGTAGGTAGGAATTAATGCCTGTGTTGGGACCTGCTATGTAAAAAGAAAGAAAGAGAGACAGAGAGAAAGGGGAGGAGGGAGGGAGGACAGAAGGAAAGAAGGAAGAAAGGAAATGACTCAGGGCAACATGAGATGGGAAAATACCTGTTAGTTTGAAAGTTTGAATTCTCATGCCCATATCAACTCAAAAGCCCACTTACCAGCCCCACAGATCACATAAGGCTCAAGGATGCACAGAGGAGTGCGTGTGTTGTAACACCCCTTGGACAGATATGTGTCATATTCTAGACCACACAGCCCATACAGTACCCACTTACCACAGCATGGCTATTTAAATCTAAATTAATTAAAAATGAATAAAATTTAAAATTCACCTCCTCAGCCTCACTAACCACGTTCAAGGGTTCAATAGCTACATGTGGCGGTGGCTACCACATTGGAAATGCGGAACAATCTCTATCAGGGCAGAATGTTCTATCAAATGACACTCTTGTACAATATTCACAAGGCCTGTGAAATTTCTCAAAGATTTTCATGGGCAGGTGGTATCGAAGGAGGAATGCCAGTGTGGAGCCACCTGAAATGGTGCTCTTTAGTTAACATTCCTCAGAAATCTTGATGCTCTAGTGAGGAAACAAAAATCAGTTTCAAAAAATACTATATCCTCTGTAGCCTCTAAGAAAACAGTTATGTACAAAAAGGTCCTGAAGGTGCCACAGTAAAGAGCTTTGCTTTCTATCAGTTAACCCAAGTACTTCTAAAATACCTTGAACACATAACCCCTATTTATAAGATATCATATAAATTTAACTGTTAACTTTCCATGGAACTCAGGTTTTATGGAGCACTTCTTGGAAGAATTTTGCCACAGAAGGACCTCAAGCCAAGCCTTCATAGTCACTTGCCCACCTAGGATCACGGCAGACAATTAGAACAGTTCCAAACTAGAGCACACTGACCGGGATCTGTCTGATTGGGACTTATGCCTCGTGATTTTAGGAAAATCAAGTTGGCAGGTATAAATTAGGGCAGCTCAGCAGTGAACATGAATCAAGGTGCTTCTCAAATGTTATTCCTGAAGATACCAACCAGAGACACATTGCTTTTTCTAAAACAGATTGTTGATTATCTACCCAGTATCAAGACTGTCAACTAATTTATCCTGGCTTTGTCTCCTGTGTTGTGACATGAAGTTCTCTTATTTCATAGAATTTACTGAGCCGAGCTTGTCAAGTGGGAGTCCCAGTTAGATTTCTCTGTAGACATACGTGCCAATATTCTTAATCTACTCAGCTGGCAGAGACTTAAAATTTCTTAAGAAAGATAGAAACATAGTTGCCAAGCAAGCCATGTTCTCAGCTCATTGACCCAGCCCCACTCTGGGGTGAAGGGGGGCAGGGGGTGGGTACTGGGTGGGGTGTTTGAACCCCTTTTCCCAGGAATGGTTTGCTTCACTCCATGGGACAGAACCAGAATCCTTCTTATTTCCCCAGGTTTCTTTCTCTTTCTTTCATTTCCTATCCATTTCTCTTCTCTTTTTTTTTTCTCTCCTTTTCTTTTCGCTTTTTTAACTTTTCTCTTGTTCTTTCTTCTTCCATTGTGTTATGCACAACTCTGATGGCTACTATGATCTCTGGTAGCCTCCTTTAAAAGTTTGCCAATGAAAATAAATAGCTGCCTAATATTTCTCCTGTGAGAATCACCAGCAGTTCCACCTAGAGTTTTACATCTGGGGATATACGCTATGCAATCTGAATAGGGAATTATAAGGTGAAATGAACTCTACCCAGATTTCTGGGTTTTTTTCTGTCTGTGATGTCTTCCCACCTGAGTAATTTGTTCTTGCTTGAGGATCAACTATAATGAGTGTTAACACTAAAGAAAAACAAAAATAAGGAAAGGGAAAGAAATCCTTTGCTGCTCACACTAATGCCACTAATATGAGGATTCCTGTTTAGAATAGTGCTCTTCAAGCCTCAGACTAAAGGCTTACTCCAGATGACAGCAGTATTCACATTAATAATATAGTTGAGCACTTTAACTTTAAAATGTAGCATGGATTATGTCTTCAAAAGGAAGTACTATATAGTAGGAGAAAGCTACCTTAGAAGGTTTGTGCTCATTGGCTAAATTTTTTTAATATCTATACTTGCAATAGAAGTTGAGATTAAAAGAGTAATAACTTGCTTCTTATAAAGAATTTCTATAACAATTCAGATTGTTTGCACATTATCTATTGCTATAAACCAGCCCAAACCCAAAAGAAAACGTTTGAAAACAGCTAATATCTTTTAGTGGAAGGGAATCAAAGTTTACAAATAAAATCCTAGTAATGGCAATATCCTTTTGGACAATATTATAATAATATTATTTCCCATATGTTTTAAAAAAAATATTAGACAAATCTGAGTATATAATGACAGTGTATTTCCTACATCATATATTAGTGCTTTATTCTGTGGCACTAATTTAATAGACACTCTCTTCCATTGCAGATTTTTGTACTTTGGCAATATAGAATGCTACAATACAACTGATTCACAAATCTTCTTCATCTGTTGGAGACATGACCTGGATAGCTCTGTAATAAAAGCAAACATAACAAAACTGTTTGTCTGAGAAAAACTCCATGAGCCAGAAAGCATAAAAGTAAGCTGAAAAAGTAAATATGGTGTTGGTGCTAATCCAAAATTATGTGAGTAAATGTCATCTCGATGGATATTTTTCCTACTTTTGAGGCTCTAATACGTGACACTGAGTTGAGAAGTCTTTTATTCACTTAGTAACTAGTAGCAGGATGAGTTTGCTGGATTCCTTCATTAACTAACTTTAAAATAGCCCTGAATTACGTCAATATTTTTGCTTCTGGTACAGATTGCATCTGCCTTTGTTGTTTTGGCGACACTAGGCATAGCTTCGCACAATACTAACCCCTGGAAGGAGTGTCCTTGTGAGAGCAAATTTTCTGTAATCTCGATGTACCTAGATTCTAGGAGAAATTCTTATATCTCCTTCTTACCCTTGCTTTCCTTGAATCCTAGCTCTTCTCTAACTTGAAGCACCTTCATATGAGGTTCGTGTTCCAAGAAAAGAACAAAATTGAAAGAAAGCAGGAAATGATCATTAAATGTTATTTTGTCCTTTGCTTTCTAAAGCACAAAGTACAATTTAGCGAAAAGAGGTTTTAGTATTTTCAGCACATATGTCTCTATTTCTGTCAATACCTTCAGAATCAGACACATTCATTTTAGTGATTCCTCCTACAAAAAGCTCTGTTTAAATCACAGAAGCTCCACTCACCTTTCAGTTATTCCTGTTCCATGTTTGCTTTGCTTTCCACTGTTAACGTTAGGAAAACACCAAAGCATTCGACATGTAGCAAATAATTAGAATAACATAATAAACACATTGTACCTGCAATATTAGCCAAACATAAATAAAACTAAGAGAAAACACATATCTTCTAGGACATGCTAATTTCCTTCAGCTAATTTCCTACCCATGGAACATATTCACTGACAGAACTCTTCAGAACTACGTCCCTTTGTCAGTTCCAGATTAGGAATTAAGATTTAGGACATCTAATTATTATAGTAAAAAGTCCCTGCTTTATTGCCCCCAAAGAAGTATTTGCTATTTACCTTCTATTTGTTTTCATTATACTTTGTTCACACCACTACAATTGCTTTCTTTGCATATTGTTACATTGCTTGTCTTTCTCCTGATAGTTTTTGAATTTAATCTTTTGTCTCCTACTTCTATAATGGTACCTGGTACATAGACACTCTTAAATAAAATTAAGAGTGAATTAAATAAATATCAGTTTGCATTCAGTTTTTGCCAGTAGGCATATGTGTTTGTGTAAGTGTGTATGTGTGTATTCATGTATGACTGCAGCATTCAGAAAAATCATAACAATTCATTTTGAGCACATCCACACACACACATATATTGATCACTTATATTCACCTTACTAGCATATATGAAAATACAGAAAAGGCAATGTGATATTTTAATACTATGCATGTATGAAAATTCTACTCTGATTTCCAGCAACCAGGAGAAATTATGATTTATTTTCCTTTTCTCATTTACCTCATCCTTTGCTTCCACATAAATTTTCCTGAATCATGACATTTACCTTGTTTCTTACCTGCTTAGAAATCTTCATTGACTCCTGATTCCCTACACATCAAAATCCCAATACTTAAGCATTCTCTTAGGTGTATACGTTTTCCACTTTGTTCCTCACTTCTCTCATTCACTGATCAGTCCCCTGACCTTCTTTACTCACACCTCCAACTCTGCACCTATGCTCCTGCAGTGCCACCACCTGAAATAATATTTTTTTTTATCTTTGCTAAATACTACCTATCCTGTATGGTTCAGGTCAAATGCCATCACTACCTTCAGGAAGAACGCTTGATCGTCTAAATTAAAATGAATTACTCCCCTCTCAACATCTACAGCATTTGCATTTCCTCTGAACTCCCATAATGTGTGTCTCTGGCATATTTATTTCACTAAACTAGCATCTATTGAATTTCTACAATCACCAAGCACAGTCCAAGTATTAGTGTTGTGTTTGTCTAGTCAACTCGCTCAGTGCTTTCTCTAAGAAACACCAAATGTTAGTTGGGTGTAGTCTAAAAGGGTGTTTTCAACTTAACAGTTCTAAAGGACCAAAAGAACATGGATAAGAAAGTAAATCACAAAATTAAACTCTGTACGTTACTATCTATATAGATTACATGTAATTCATGATTTCTGCTAACAATCCTATTGACACATACAAAATATATAGTGTATTGTGTGACTAGCATGTAGACTCTGTGTGACTCTGACTTAAGTTGGGTATTGGTGAAATTTCTACCCCAGAAATCATTAGATTGGAACTATCTTGTCAGCCCTTCCATCACCCTGATTTTTCAGTGCCAACTGCTACTGTGCACCTCACAGGGACCAGCACTCTCCTGGATATTCCTTTGTCTTAGTGGCAGTATTAGAATTTGCAAAATGCCCACCCTGATATTCTGAGTCTTGTTTTCTAATTTTAAACTTGAAGTGTTTCCATTGTGCTAACTTCATCAATTTCCTTAAGCAACTGCTACAGAAGTAAGAGGCAGGGAAATGGCAGGTTTTACATCTGGATCTCAGCATTTTGGTGTCTCTGAAACTCCCCATTCCGGTCGTGGTGACTGTCCCATGCCAGATTAATATGTTGAAGTAAACCTGCTCCTAGGCACACAGGTTGCAAATGTGACCTAAGGATTCTATCTCCAGGAAAGGGAATCTGAATTAGCCACCAATGAGTGCACACACCTCAAATTTGATTTAGAATCCATGTTTTCCATTTGATGCCCTTGGATATTGTTCTGGTTCCTAGCTCTGGCTTCAGAGCACAAGCAGGACTGACTAGGAAGTGACAGTGGTTTGAAATGGCTTCAGACAAGCCTCATAGGAGAAAGTATGAGATAACCACACTAAACGACATTGGTGTGAAGCAGGCCACTCTGCTCAATCAATTACACGCTTGACTGCTATGCCAGAGGATGGTAAAACTAGAGAGGGGAAATGATCAACCTTTGGTAGCTTTTAAAATGCCTGAGCTGAGGAGAGGTGAAAAAGGGTGAAATTTACCTAGCATATCCAAGCATCTGTCCCCAAACCTGCAGAAAGCTTTTATATCCCCATAAGACTAATAAGGTGTATTTTTGTTGACAATTTATCAGCCTGGCATCCTAAAGCAAAATCAGTACTCAGTAAACACTTGTTGACACAGATTGCTTCTTTCTCCCTACATTATTATTGTGCCTACTCAGAGATGACATTTAATGAGTGACGCTTGCCAAGATCTCTCAGTTCTGCCTGGACTGTCTTTAATTGACATCACCTATACCTTACCACAACACTGGCTGCAGTTTAAGATCTGAAGGCCATGTGGGTTTCCCATGGGACTCTCTTAAAATACAAAAACTCACAAACTGAATTACCTTCTGTGACAGTGGAAGGGAGTATGTTGGCACCTCCAATGGGATTAGAAGAAAAAAGAACGTATTTCTGGCAGAAATCTAACAAAAATCTCTTTTATCTATGGTTGGATACTATCTTCCATTACAAACATCCCCAAGCACACCCTACTCCTATGATCAGTCTAGTTAGCATTTTCACCATTATATATTAACTAGCTTCATGTTAAGGATGACTTCATACATTAGTTATCCAGCTGTATGACAGGCAACTGGAAGGACATCTCTGCAGTCTTAGTATCCCCTCGCCCTCATTACTAACCCCATATAGAGTAGGAACTTAATGAATAGTTTTTTTAGTCACAATTATAGCCATATTCTAATTCCTTAAAATTCTTCCTATTTTGGAGTGTTTTATACTTGGCTGTTTTAATTTGAGCTGGTGCATGTGCTCTTGGGTGCCAGCAGTACAAAGATGCCACACTGACACGGTGTTTCTTTAAACGGTTCTTTCATCTATCCTTTTTGTAGTCACTTCATGGCAATTCATCATATTGAATGGTTATTTACCAATCCTGCAAATGCTTTCAGCATGGCCCAACATGTAGCATTGTATTAAGATGAATCTTAATTCCATCCCATATCCTAATTAATGATCTTTTATTATATGTGGCTTGGAGGTGCCCTGATAGGAATGAAGGAAGAAAGGAAAGAAGGAAGACAAAAAGGAAGGAAGGAAGGAAGAAAGGAAGGAAGGAAGGGAGGGAAAAGGAAGGAAGGAAGGAAAGGAAAGACAGAAAGAAGGAAAGAAAGGGAAGAAAGAGTGAAAAAGAAGCACTTTGTTATAAAACAGTCCAATTATATTTTATAACCAAATCTAATTACATACAGAAAGGCATACCTGAAGAAAATAAAGAGAAACTTAAAAGTCCTCAAAACTGAGTCAATTAGTCTTTAGACTGTTTGACCAACTTAAGCCCAAGGATGTTTATATATCAGAGTGAGCAATTTGGTCTTTGGTATTCAGTGTGCTGGTGCATGACTGGATAGTTGTAAAAGATTTCTCTGAATTTTGATATTGATGTCAAGTAGGAAATTAATAGTTAGCAGAATTATACCACTATTACTATGAATTAACTTGGATCTTGTAGGATCTGAATAATTAAGGTCTGTCTCTGGAGGAAAGCAGTCATTCTCATCCTTGCATATTTAACTGTTTCCAGTATTTTGGTATTTAAAGGGTTGTCTCTGGTATTCCACAACACCTTTTAGAGTAGCAACTCTGGCCAATGCTTTCCAGCACAATGTGGGTCGTAAAGGAGTCTTTTTAGTCCTGTCTCTCCTTTGTATGGCTCACATTCTAAATAGCAGGCACACAAAAGTTTCCCTAATCACTTTCTAAGAATGTTCTTTTTCCTCCTTCTTAGGCTTATTTGGATTTTTATTCTGCTTTTCCTATTTCAGTGCAGAAATACATAACATAGTTTTCAGACTGATTAAGGATAGAAGCTAACAAATATCCCTATCTCAATGTTTCAGCAAACATAACAGGAACAGGACTTAAGAGTTACTCATCACATATTTCTCATCCATCCACCATATTAATAGTTCTTGGCATAATGATGAAAATGATGTCCAAATTCTCCTCTTCACTTACCGCTTAGGTCAAGAGCCACCTCTTCCATGAAGTCTTCCTGACTTACTGCTTACTTTCTACTTTCTTTTTCAGCATCATGAATTCCCATAGAACTTTTTGTTTTTACCTATGTATGTTGGCCCTTGACTTTCATCTTCCATGTATTTGTTCCATGATTGCTTTTTCATGTCTAAGATTTCCTCCTCAATGAGAGTGTAAAGACCTGAGAGATATCTATAAATAATATTTGACCATCAAGCTATAGAAATACTTCATGTCATGAAGGAACCTGAACTTAGACATCCAAGTGAGAGCCCTCACCTTCCAAACAGCCACTGTGCTACAGTGCACAAGCTTTGCAAGGAAGCCTCCACCACTCAAAAATATCTGGGGGCCTGTCTTAAGAACCTATGGCCCAGAAGATTCTTTAGAATATCCTTTATGATTCATGACAAAGCTTTGACTTTTAAAGATAGATTTGGGTTAGGGAAATGGCCAGGAGTCATATGTAGCTTGGATTTATGAGTCATTTAGTGATTAGAAGGGCCTTCCAGTTTCTAGTGAGGAATAAAGTGAGACTCTAAAAAAGGAGTGCTGATTTTCTTGTGTGATTTATAGACCAGTTGTGGTGTCAGCACTGGGGGATACTGACACATGTTTTAAAGAGTGGCACTTCATTATTCTAAGTGTATTTCTTCCAAAGGTAACTAAATTGAAGGAGATGGTTCTCACTTTAAATATGATTCCTGCTCATTGTGTTAAAAAATAATCACTCTTATTTCTTCATACATGTATATCATACTACTTCTTTGTCTATATCTGTCTCAGTGCTGAATAGTAGGTTATCAACAGAAAATACTACACACTCTGGAGCCAGATTGCCTGGACTTGAAGTATGCCTTTGCTGCTTTCCAGCTGAGCGATCTTGGACCAGTAATCTATCCTCTCTGTGTCTCAATTTCTTTACCTCTAAAATGGTATGGATTTTGGTGAAGGTTAAACACGTTAACATATGGGAAGTACTTAGAAGTGTGCCTAAGACATGGTATGAACTATTAGTATTACTGAAATAGAATAGTACTCACTATTATTATATTCATTGTTATTCTAAAATAATAATTTTAACTCAAAATTGAAATCATATTTGAAAGGTCACTTTCCACAAATCTAATCATCTTTAACATAAACACTAGAAGATATTTGAATAATTCTCTCTCCATGAGGTGGTTATTCACTGCCTGTGCCATTGGGTCTACCCTCGTATTCTAAAGCACAGGCACCATCTGTATGAAGACACCATGAGTCAGAAGGTCCTCACATCATATCTGATGATGTCTGGTCCTGGCATGAACAGCACACTATATAAAGTAATAGGCAGAAAGGGGCTTGGAAGGAATCAAAAGAAAATAGCTGGATTCTGAATGAAGTCACCGTACATGTCAAATTGCTTTAAAATCTCTGGCTGGCTCTTTAATATTCCTCCCAATATTCTGCCCTTTAAGGCCTTAGTTATTAGTTACCATGCTAAAGGAAACGTAAGACACTTCCCCTAGCCACCTATTCTTGACTTACCCCAAGAATCATGAATGAACTAGAGGCCATGAGTGAGAGATTTTAGCTCTCCAGTCCAGGGATAAATGTTGCTTCCCTCATGGATCATGGAACACCAAGGATGAGCAAACATTCTTTCTCTCTTTCATGGCCCAGGATATCTGGCCATGTGGGCAGGAAGTCCCTCTGACTCTCCAGAGATGGGGCAGCTGCCCCTGCTTCCCGCCACCTGGAAGTGGGTGGCCTTGAACCGAGGACCCATTAGTGTTGCAAACATGTATTGTGTTGAGTCCATCATCCTGTTTAACTTGGCATCACCTACAACCACTCCAACATTTTGTGAATGAGATTACTGCCAAATCAGTATGTTTTTGATTCAGTTACACTTAACCCATTATCTCTAAGTGCTTTCATGATGCTTGTACTGTCGACGAACTCTTGTCTTCATTTTTGTTTTTTTTAAGTAAGACTGTCTAAGTTTTCTCCTTTCGAAGAGATTGAAAGCCACGAGGGTCATTCCAAAAACTTTCAGACTCTGCAGTGGCATTTTCAGTGGGAATTTGGCAAGGACTTATGTGTGAATGAAGACAAAGAAAGCCAGTGAGTAGTCGAAGCCTTGCAATTGAGCGTCTGCTTGTCCACATGTCAGAAAGGAAATGTGCAAATCTTCCTTCAACTCCTAACAGAGTATGTCTGCCTGCAACTCATGAGGTCTGATGCATTTTAGAAATTCAAACAGAGGAGGGAGAAAAAAAGTCTAAAGCATTAATGCAAGCTTGCCTGGAAATACTATTCCTTTAAAAACTGTGGGTAGTCACACCCTTCCTCTGCTGCCTCCCAACAGAAAATGGAAGATATGACATAGTTTGTGTCTACATAGTTCCAAGCATCTGGGTTAAATTCAATCTCAGTGTTTTGATCTCATATAGACATAGGATTATTTTTTTAAACACCATCTGCAAGGCTGACATAATCTATGTCAGCTAGAATAGTATTAATATAATCACCAGCCTGCAGAGATTTTTTACCAGATCATAAAATTTTCACCAGCCTTTCTCTCAGTGACTACTGTTTTATCATCATTTTAAAAATAAAATTAATTAATCTCTTCTTTGCATATAAAGCTGCTAAAGTTTCTTGTTAGGATGGTTATTTTAGAAGTGGGATCTCAATCTTGATTAGAAGAATCAATTTTTGATAATATTTGGATGGCTAAATAGCAGACTCTGGAGGGATTAGCCAAGCCTTCAACTATGAGTTCTACTTTGGAATTCTTGACATGCAGTGAAAAACATGAAACTATTAAAAGATGCAGCAATACATAGTATAAAGAATATAGACTTCTGATTCAAATAAACTTTTATCTGAATCCCAGATCTGCCATGTGACATTGCACAAGTTATCCAATATTCTGAGCCACAGTTTTCCCATCTGCAAAATGGGGTTATCATATGATTACATAACAAATTTGAGTTGTTATATAACTATCAGATTATATGGCAGATGCTTAAAAATTCATAGTGCCATTATTCTGTTATTCTTATTAAAATGGCACTATCTTGAGCAATATGAAAAGTGCTTTAAATCCCTTGATCTACTAGTAGAGAGGGGCTCAGGAAATGCAGTTGAGATATAGCGGAAAGAATACTGGAGTAAGGGTGAATTTTCAGTCAGTTCTCCAAGAACTGGTTGTGGTGACTTTGGGAAAATCAGTTTCCTTATTTGGCCTTCCTATTATTTATCCTTAATCATGAAGAAGTTACATCTACTAAGACCCCTTTAATCTCCATTATCAATGTTCCAATGGTTTCCATAGAGCTAGAGATAAAATAGGTGAATACATTTCCTCCTATATCCCATTTTTGAAATTTTTTTTTAAATTTCAGAATATTATGAAGGTACAAATGTTTTGGTTACAGGAATTGCTTTTGTACAGCAGGAGTTAAAATTATAAGTGTATCCATCACCCAGATAATGTGCACAGTACCCATTAGGTGTAAATTTACAAATCCCCTCCTCCCCTTTTCCTCCTGCTTGATTTCCATTGAATTATACTACCATATATGCACATGAGTGTTGATCAATTAGTTCCAATTTAGTAATGAGTACATGTGCTGTTGGTTTTCCATTCTTGCAGTACTTCACTTAAAAGAAAGGTCTCCAGTTCCATCCAGGTTGTTACGAAAGGTAGCAGTTGTAGTTCACCGCTTTTATGGCTAATACCCCATGGTTTACATATACCACATTTTATAAATCCACTCATGTATTGATAAGCACTTGGGTTATTTCTGCACCTTTGTGATTGTGAATTGTGGTGCTATAAACATTCTAGTACGAGTGTCTTTTTTATAAAATGTCTTTTTTTCCTTTGTGTAAATACCTAGTAATAGGATTGCTGCATCAAATGGTATGTCTATTTTTAGTTCTTTGAGGTATCTCTATACTGCTTTCCATAGATATGGTACTAGTTTGCAATCTCACCAACAGTGTGTAAGTGTTCCTTTCTGTCTGTATCCACATCAGCACCTGTTGTTTTGGACTTTTTGATAAAAGCCATTCTCACTGGAGTTAGGTGATATTTCACTGTGGTTTTGATTTGCATTTCCTTGATGATTGGAGACACTGAGCATTTTTTCATGTTTATGGGCCATTAGTCTATCTTCTTTTGAAAAGCTTCTGTTCATGTCTTTTGTCCACTTTTTAATGGGGTTATTTGATCGGCTTTTTTTCTTTGCTGATTCACTTGAGTTCATTGTAGATTCTGGTTATTAGCCCTTTATTGGATATGTAGCACGCAAAGATTTTCTCGCATTCTGTAGGTTGTCTATTCACTCTATTGATCATTTCCTTGGCTGTGTGGGAGGTTTTTAATTTAATTGGACCCATTTATTTCCTTTTGTTGTTGCTATGATTGCCTTTGCAGTCTTCATAAATTCTTTGCCTAGGCCAATATCTATAAGAGTTTTCCCCACCTCTTCCTCTAGAATTCTTATAGTTTCATCCTGTTTAAGTCTGTTATCCATTGTGAATTAATTTTTGTGAGTGATGAGAGGTGCAGATCCTATTTCAGTCTTCTACATGTGCCAATCCAATTTTCCCAGTGCCGTTTATTGAATAGGGATTCTTTTCCCCAATGTACATTTTTGTCTGCTTTGTCAAAGATCAGATGGCAATATGAAGCTGGTTTTATATCTGGGTTATCTGTTCTGATCCATTGGTCTAGGTCTCTGTTCTTGTGCCAGTACCATTTTGTTTTAGTTACTATAGTATTGTAGTATAGCTTGAAGTCAGGTAAAGTGATGCTTCCCAATTTGTTCTTTTTTCCTAAGGCTGCTATGGCTATTCACAGTCTTTTTTGGTTCCATATAAAGCACAGAATTATTTTTTCTAGATCTGCAAAAAATGATGTTGGTATTTTAATGGGGATTGCATTGAATCTGTAAATCAGTTTGGATAGTATAGACATTTTAACAATGTTGATTCTGCCGATCCATGAGCATGATATGTTTTCCTATTTATTTACATCCTTTGCATTCTTCAGAGTTTCACAGTTCTCCCTGTAGAGGTCTTTTGCCTCCTTGGTTAAATACATTCCTAGGTATTTTACTTTCCTTATTACTATTGTGAAAGGTATTGAGTCTTTGATTTGGTTCTCAGCTTGACTGTTGTTGGTGTATATGAATGCTATTGACTTGTGCACATAGATTTTGTAACCTGAGGCTTTGCTGAATTTATTAATCAATTCCAGTAGTCTCTTGGCAGAATCTTTGGAGTTTTCCAGATATAAGATTATATTGTCAGCAAAGAGTGATAGTTTGACCTTTTCTTTCCTCATTTGGCTACCCTTGATTTCTATCTCTTGCCTGATTGCTCTGGCTAGAACTTCCAGCATTATGTTAGACTGAAGTGATCATAGTGGGAAACCTTGTCTGGTTCCAGTTCTAAGCAGGAATGCTTTCAATTTTTCCCTATTCAGTATGATGGTGGCTGTGGGTTTGTCATATATGGCTTTATAATATCGAGGTATGTTCCATCTATGCCTGTTTTGTTAAGTGTTCTTATCATAAAAGGGTGATGAATTTTTTCAAATACTTTTTTGGTGTCTATTGAGAGGATCATGTCGCGTTGGTTTTTGCTTCTATTTATGTGGTGAATTATAGTTAGAGATTTGAGTATGTTGAACCATCCCTGCATCTCTGGTATGAACCCCACTTGGTCATGGTGAATTATTTCTTTTTGATATGGAGCTGAATTTGGTTTGATAAAATTTTATTAAGAATTTTTGCATCTATATTCATAAGGGATATTGGTCTGTAATTTCTTTTTTTATTGTGTCCTTTTCTGGCTTTGGTATCAAGGTGATATTGGCTTTGTAGAGTGAGCTGGGGAGGATTCCGTCCTTCTTGATGTTATGAAATAATTTTTGCAGTATAGGTACCAGTTCTTCTTTGTAGGGCTGGTAAAATTTGGCTGTGAAATCATCAGGTCCAGGACATTTTTTTCCTTTGGGAGAGTTTTTATTGCTGCTTAAATTTTGTTATTTGATATTGCTCTGTTCAGGAATTCTATTTCTTCCTGACTGAGCCTAGGGAGGTTGTGTGTTTCCAAGAATTTGTCCATTTCCTCAACATTTTCAAGTTTATCTGCATAGAGATATTTATAGTGCTCAGAAATGATATGTATTTGTATTTCTGTTATATCAGTTGTAATACCTCCTTTTTCATTTCTGATTGAGCTTATTAGGGTCCTTTCTTTTCTTTTTCTGGCCAATTTAGTGAGAGGCCTGTGGATTTTGTTCATCTTTTTAAAGAACCAACTTTTGTTTCATTAATCTTCTGTGTAATTCTTTTATTATTGATTTCATTTAGTTCTGCTCTGAACCTAGTTATTTCATTTGTTTTGCTGGATTTGGAATTGATTTGTTCTTTCTTTTCCAATTCCTTGAGATGATTCATTAAATGCTGATTTGTGATCTTTCTATCTTTGGATGTATGCATTTATAGCTATGAATTTTCCTCTTATGACTGCTTTTGCTGACTCTCACAGATGTTGATAATTTAAGTTCCCTTTTACATTCAGTTCAAAGAATCTTTTGATTTCCATCTTAATTTACTCCTTGACCCAATAAATGATTCAGCAGTAGGTTGTTTAATTTCCATGACTTTGTGTGGAGTTGAGTGTTTCTTTTGGTATTGATTTCTAATTTTATTCCACTATGGCCTGAGAAGATACGTGCTATATAATTTCTACTTTTATAAATTTGTTGAGCCATGTTTTGTGTCCTAGGATGTGGTAAAGCTTAGAAAATGTTCCATGGGCTGATAAGAAGAATGTATATTGAGTGTTTTGGGGGTAGAATGTTTTGTAAATACCTGTTAGGTCCATTTTTTTCTAAAGTTTCATTAAAATCCATTGTTTCTTTGCTTTTCTGCTTGGAGGATCTTTCCCATTCTGTCAGTGGTGTGTTGAAGTCCCCAGCTATTATAATGGTGTTGTTTATCATTTTGTTTAGATCATGTAGGGTTTGTTTATGAATATGGGTGCACCTGTATTATTTGCATAAATATTTAGGATTGTTATGTCTTCTTGTTGTATTTTCCCTTCACTATATAATGTTCACTATATAATGTTCCCTTCATTATATAATGACCATCTTTGTCTTTCTTTCCTTTTGCTGATTTGAAGTCTATGTTATCTGATGTGAGAATGATGATCCCAGCTTTATTTTGGTTTCCATTTGCATGGAATATTGTTTTGTATTGCTTCACCTTGAGTCTGAATGAGTCCTTGTGGGTTAGATGTGTTTCCTGATGACAGCAGATACTTGGTTTATATTTTTTTTATCTATTTATCCAGCCTGTGTCTCTTGAGTGGGGAGTTTAAGCTCTTTACATTTCTTGAAAGAATTGATAAGCGGGATGGAGTTCATTCAGTTGAGTAGAATTTTATTACCTTGTTTTACCTCTTAAGCCATTGTGGTATCTGGGTTCTGACCTTTGGCCTTTGAGTGGTTTTAACAGATGGGTTTCTATTGTACTGATGTGTGTATAATGCAGTTCTGAGTACTTTCTACAGGGCAGGTCTGGTCTTGACAAATTCCCTCAGTGTCTGTTGTCTGAGAAAGACTTTATTTCCCTGTCATACAAGAAACTTGATTTTTTTTAACAATTCGATTTCGATTTCCTTAGTAAATTTTTCATTCATTTCCTGCATTGTTTTTGTGGCTTCTTTGTGTTAGGTTTTTATTTTGTCTTTTATTTCATTGATCTTCCTTACAATTCATATGTGAAATTATTCATCTGTCATTTCAATCTTTTCATTTTAGTTGGTATCCATTGGTAAAGAGTTATTGTTTTCTTTTGCAGGTGTCATTTCACTCTGATTTTTCATGTTTCCAGAGTTCTTTCACTGATTCCTTCTCATCTAGCCTCTCAGTCAAGACTTGAGGGTGCTAGGCCTGGCTTACAGGCCTGTCTCTGGGTCCCCAAAGGTCAGTCCCTGAGCATGCCAAGGAGAGGAGTGCTGGTCCTGAATTGCTTATGGGGTGTTCTAGCAGGTTTGATGTACCTCTTGGTTTACCTCTGACCTGCTGTCTTCACCTCTTCCCAACAGTGTGTAGTGAATCAGGTCTCTAAGCTTAATCTATGTGATGGTGTATGTTACTTGTGAGTACAAATCAGCTGCTTCCTGATTGCTTGACTTGGAAAGTGCTATGCTTAGCTATGAGGTTGTTTCCCCTGTCATTGCTTAATGTTTGTGTGGAAGAGCCAGCTGTTAATATGGTCTTTTGTGTCCATGGTCAGCTCTGGTCCCCCAGGTGGGGTATATGAATGATTCAAGTTTTAGGAGGGACCCTGTAGCTCCCAGGGATTTGCTTGATCTCTATTCCCCCTGAGGTAGGGGGAGAAGACAAATTGTGGCTGGATTGCATGAGCCTGAAAAGCTTTGCAAAGCCTCAGTGGGGCTCAGAATTTGCTTTTCTGGCTATTAGGGGGAGCCACTGGTAGGATGGGCAGGACAAGCTCTCCAAACCAGGAGGGCTGTTGATGGAGGATGGTCCTAAATATTTGTATGCTAAGGCCCTGGGCTGGGATCTTTTCCGTCCTTATCCAGTAGTGCAGTTTCTCTGTGGGGAAGGGTAGGTGCTCCCCCAAATGGCCACCCCTTCCACCTACTCACACCCTGCAAATTGAGTCAGTAAATGCTGTAAAGGGTGTGTAACCTGACCTTCCTGTCAGTAGGTGGTGCTTGCCAGAAGGAACAAGCTGCAATGTTGTTTTGGGGTCCTGTGACCAGCTCTAGTCCTTCAGGAGAAGCACTCAAATGCCTTAGGCAGTAGATGGGGCCCTGGAACTTCCAGGTGAGTCCTTATTCTCTGCCACAGGAGAGGTTGGAGTGGGAGTACAGCTGGGTGGGGCTGGTTTGGGTGGGCTTGCCCTCAGGCTCTACAAAGCTGGCAAAGTAGCTATTTTGGCAGGGATCAAAGGTTTGCTCCCAGCTTCTAGGCAGAGCTGCCAGGGAGGGGCTGAAATGGCCCCACTCAACCAGAAAGACTGTTTGTGGAAGTGGGGCCATCTGAGATTCAGAAACTGGTAGTCTGGAGTGGGCCTCACTCCTCTCCCTGCTCCTCTGTTTCACGCCGTCCCCCTGCCCAGCATCTGCCAGTAAGCAGGAGCTCAAACCAGCCAAGCTTCTCCACCACTGTGCTGTGGACCAGGAGGTTCCCCACCCAGGATCCTGGCCTGAGCTGAGGGTGCAGGACTCCCATGGGGGAAGAAGTGCCCTGAGAGCATTCTGCAGCTAGGACCCACACTGTACTCTCCCCCGAGATGTGCCCATATGCTCCCTTGCCTCCTGAGACCACAAAGATCAATCCCTGACTATGCCAGGGAGAAGCGCACTGGTCCCAAGTCACCCGCAGGGTGCCCAAGCAGGATTGATGTTCCTCTGCTTCAGAGTGTGCCTTGTTTTGATGGAGCTGCTGGGCAAGCAGCACCGAGGAGGGCACTGTGAGCAGGGAGCTCACAGACTGAGCACACCTCAGTCTGCCACAGGACCCTAAGAGGAAACGCCTGAGCCCCACTCTCTGCAGAAGACTCAGTGTGGTGGCTCAATTATCTCTCTCAGCAGCTACATGTCGGGGAGGGGAAGGGGAGGTAAAGAGTCTCTATGGAGGAGTTTCTATGGAGCACTCTGGCCATGTCCATCCCTCACTCCAGGAGGCAGCCTGCCCAAAATGTCCAGGCTCTGGAGTCACGCAGATTACCCAGGACCCACTGGACCCCTGTGGCTCCTACAGTCTGGACCAGAGCTGGGAAATGTCTGTGTGGAAACAAGCAAGATGAAACCTGAGGAGTAGAAGGAGGACAAAGGCACACGGTGGATGGAGAGGGAATATGGCACCTGCCACCCCTGGTCTATGGGGTAGGAAGCACCCCAGGTATCCTGGAGCCTGGTGCCCTGTCCACAAGAAGCTTCCAGCTCACTGGCGGCAGCAGCTTCTGGGCTCTTGTGGGCAGAAACTCTCTCCAACAGCTCAGGAACCCACCAATTGTCAGAGATGAGAAGGAGGGAGAAGCAAACCGCTCCATTGGACTCCAAGCCTCTCAGGGGTTGATCTTTGCTGATACCTTGCTCCTTCCTATTGTGGTCTGCAGCTTCTTTCCATGGAGTCCCTGAAGATTCTGGCACCCCTCCTTCAGACACACGTCCAGTCTCTGTTTGTTCATTTTTTCTTTCATCTAAAACTTCTCCTTCTTACTGAGATGCTCTGGCAGCTGGTGTCTCTGGTCAGCCATCTTGCTGCTCAATCCCATTTTTGGAATGTGATTGTGCTTAATCAGTATTAGTTACTGAAACAGAGAGAAGCAAAAGTCAATCACATTGAGCCTTTCGTATGAGTCACCATTACTAGTATATTTAATAATGTCTCACATTGGCATTTTCCTTCAGATACTTTTGTTTTTAATCTGTCTTTTTAAAAAATTCTTAATGATGGCTTCACATCTTCACACTGACTTTTACAATCTGATTTTGATTTTATAATATGATTTTGATTTGGTATCCTGTTTGTCAGCATTTCCACTCTTTGGTATTTTATGTTGTGGTCCCTTGAAAAGATCAGGATATGAGGTAGCAATTCATTATGAAGTTTATGCAGATGTGTGTATGATTTTTATGGAATTTGATTATTTTTCTCCATGTTATGTATGTTTTTCTAATGCTTTGTCTTGTGTTTGTTCACAAAGGGTAGAAATTATTAGCTTTCATAATTTTTTACAAGGGAGGACACATTCAATGGGAATTTGTTCTGTTATTAAATGTGGCAGATTTACTGTCTGAGTGGCAGGATTTAATGTAGTTTGTGTATATTTCCTATCAACTGCTTCCATGGCTTCAGTCGCCAAGTAGTTGATCCCTGTGTTTTGATACCTGTATCACCATGTTGGGATTTCTCTTCCCTCCAGTGAATTAGGGTTTTTTTTTTTTTTTTTTAATTTTGTATTTAGAAATGTCCAAACATGTTTTCTCTGAATGATATTGTAATAATTCCCAGAAGAAATCCCACATTAGGGGCTTTCTATTTTAATACTTGTTCTGATCACTTATTAAAGAAACTATATTTATTTCTTACCTTCATCAGCTTTTAAACACTTATTGAATGAAGTGACATAAAACATGCCCCAGAAATGTGGCCAATATTAGAGTGACACTATTCTTAAGCATGGGAAATATGTTTGTATGCATGACTGGGACTGCTTTTCTAGGTGCTAATTCAGCATAAAGCATTTATATGCATTAAGTAGAGAAGCCCTGTTTGTAAAGTCAAAGAATCAGTAACAATCAAATATATATAAAATTAAATATGAAAGTTGAGAGGACTATTTCCAGGACTATCTAAAATGCCTGTTGAATAGCTGCTTTTAAAGAATACCAGTCTACAATATCAAAGCCTAAACATGACATTTTAAAAAGTATTTATTGAAAAATTGAAGGAATATGAAGGTCACTGGACACAATTCAGAAGAATTCTTGCAAGAAAGGATAGTCTATTACCCTAGAGGGAGGGAGTAGAACAGAGTAGAGTCCTTCTCAATAGACTAGAAATAGAGATGTTTGTCAAATTGAAGAATAATCAATTATTAGAATTAGCAAATTATGTTTTTCCTACATTTCCCTTCCAAAATGCTGTTTTTTTTTGGAAATCCATTGGAATTGTATAAGATATTAGTATAATAGTTTGATTATGTCAATGAGATACGTTAGTCACAAGAGTAGATCTGGAACTTAAGTATTACTATTGTACCATATGTTAAATTCAAATGTTTCACCTTTAGTTTTCTTTTCCTTCAAATATGATGGAAGCACTTAAACACATTTAATATTTTTCTGTGTTTTATCAGTAAGTATGTTTTCATATTCTGCTAATAGTATATCTATATTCCATGCCTTTTATGTTGATTATGCCTGAACTAACAATATAAACTATATGTATGAGAGTAGGCTAAGCTATAGACATAATTAAACTCCCAGGAATCAATAAAGTAATAAAGCAGTTTACTTTGTTCTTATGAAACAGGCCTGGGTAGAGCCTTTAAGTCAGCAATGTCTCTGCTCCATGCAGAATCATTCAGAGAACCAGGGTAAGGCAGACTCTGACATTTTCAACTCATGGCTTTCTTCCAAGATTGCCATGATGTTCTCCATTACAGTCTTCAAGATGGAGAAAGAACATGGTGGCACATGCCACTTCTGCCCATATTCCATTGGCGTGATCTCAGTCACGTGGCCACATCTGACTGCAAGGAAGGCTGTGGTCCAGCTCTGTGCCCAGGAGGAAGAGGAAAGTGGATTTTGGTTCTCCAGCTACCAGTATTTACCCATCATGTTATTCTTCCTCCATACTTATTTTTTATCGAATAAGTGGTTATTCCTCTCATTCTTTATTTACTTTTATATCATCTTTATTTTTCCTCTTTGTGCCATATCCTAGGTGCTCATATCTCATTTAATATGAATGACTGAAACCTGAGAGGAAATTCAGCACAGGAACTAATAAGAAGCCAACCTTGAGGTGATTCTCTGGCTTAACTGAATCTTTTCATTACCATCAATAAATGGGATTAAAATAACAAATATTTGGGTCAAACTGTATAGTCTGTATCCATAAAATTCATGTCAGAAAAAGTTTAATATGCTTATCATAATAATAAATACTAAATCTTGGTAGTTGGTGAATTGGTAATTCGATAGGGACAGAAAGTGGAGCTATTAAAACAATGTTCATTTATATTTAGAGAAAAATCTGGGGGATATGACATGTTCTTTTAAATTTTATTTTTTAATCCTTTAAGATATATTTAAATTCAGTAATCTGTTCACACATTATTTCTTATATTTAATATATTTGTTAAGTGGTTGTCACAACTTCTTATGTTATTTAAGGACCTTGATGATCATACACCAAAAATAAGGTCCAGAATAAAGTACATAAAAAATGCAAAATATCTATGTAAGTGCTCAATAAACCTTGGCTTTTATTGCCATTTTATAATCAGGCACTTTTTTTCTTTTATTTTTGGTAACCAGGTAATAACTATACATATTTATCAAATACAGAGTACTATTTCAATAAATGTGTACTATATGTAATGATCAAATCAGGGTAATTAGCATATCCATCACCTCAAATACGTATTCTTTCTTTGTGCTGTGAACATTCAAAATTCTCTCTTCTAGCTTTTTGAAAATATACAATAAATTGTTATTAACCATATTCACCCTACAGAACACTAGAACTTATTCCTCCTACACAACTGTAATTTTGTATCCGTTAACCAATTTCTCCCTAGCCTCCTTTCCCCTTTCCCGTTCCCATCCTCTAATAACCTCTATTTCTGTGAGCTTAAAATTTTGTAGCTCCCACATATGAATGAGAACATGTAGTATTTCTCTTTCTGTGCCTGATTTATTCTTAACATAATGTCCTCCAAGTTCATCCATGTTGTCAAAATGACAGGATTTCCTTCTTTTTGTGGCTGAATAGTATTCCATTATGGATATGTGCCACATTTCTTTTTTCCATTCATTTCTTTGATCCAATATCTTGGCTATTGTGAATAGAGCCTCAATAAACATGTGCGGGCACTTCTTTTTCTATCCTATTACTTCTCTCTTTTATAAATGATCACCAAATAGCTTAAGTCCAATTAACATAGCAGAAGGGAAGCAGGTTTAAATCAATATAGAAGTACTTGCTTTTTGGTTGGGATCTCAAGTAGGGGGTGGAATCTCTGAAATTTAGTTACCTCACTTATAAAATGAAGGAGAACGCCTTTTACACCTGCCTGGCAGGGGTCCTTTGAAGTCAAATGAAGTTTTGCACATGAAAGGGCTCTGAAAACCCAAGCCTAGTAGCTCCTTGACTTCTCAGAATTTTGTTATTTGCAACTTAACTCAGTGATCCCTAAGATAGACATATTTTTAATTTTGTTTAAACACACATTTGAATACACATTATCCTTGATAAAACAAATTAAAGTGGCTATTTTAACAAGTATAGTTGTAACTTGTATCCTTTGACCAACATTTCCCCACCCTTCTCCCCCAACCACCCCAGACCCAGCCTCTCCTAACCATCATTCTCTCTACTTCTGTGAGATCAACTATATTAGGTTCCACATATGAGTGAGATCATTAGGTGTTTATATTTTTGTGCCTACTTTTTTAATTTCATTTAGCATAATGTCCTCTGGGTTCATCCACATTGTTGCAAATGATAGGATTTCCCTTTTTATGGCTGAATAGCATTCCATTGTGTCTATATCTCACTTTTTCTTTACCCATTCATTCATCAATAGACACTTAGGTTGATTCCATGTCTTGGCTTCATGAATACTGCTGCAATAAACATGGGAGTGCAGATACCTCTTCAACATATTGATTTCATTTCCTTTGGATATACACCCAGTAGTGCAATTGTTGGATCATATGGTAGTTCTATATTTAATTTTTTAAGGTACCTCCATCTGTTTTCCATAATGGCTGTATTAATTCATATTCCCACCAACAGTGTGCAAGGGTTTCCTTTTCCCTACATCCTCACCGACATCTGTTATCTTTTGTCCTTTTGAAAATTACAGCTAGATGAGGAGAATAAGGTCAAGAGAACTATTGTATAGCATGGTGACAATAGTTAATGACAATATCATGTATAACTGAGAAATGCTTAGAGAGGGGATGCTAAATATTCTCACCACAAAAATTATAACTGTGAGGTAATGCATCTTTTAATTGGCTAGATTTAAACAGTTCACAATGTATATATGCTTCAAATCATGTTGCACATGATAAATACTTACAATTTTATGTATCAATTTAAAATAAATAAATTTGGGGAAAAAAGTGTATTTGGCTGCTGCCAGCTTGTTGTGCCTAAAATCATGTAGTTAGCAGGTGTTGTTGAAGACGGGGTGTAGTAAGAACAGAAAAAAGGGAAGAAAGAGGACTGACCCTGTGTCCCTCTTGCATCTCACATACAATCACAGATGTTGATATTCTTGCACGGGGAGGGTAACTGGGACCTGATGGTCCTGAGTAAGCGTTGCAGTCTGTGGATACTTAGGAAGATGCAGAGTTGTGCTGAGCCAATCAGGTGGAAGGACTGAAAGAAAGGGAGAGAATCCCTGGGTAAAGCATCTGATGACTGGTGGCCACCTTTCAGAAACACTCTGGCAATCCCTGAAGGCATCACTTAGAATTATCACTTACTGCTTATTGCTCTTTGAGGGATAAATTATAAGCTGTGGAGCACCTTTGCATTTAGGAATTTGAGATCCTTCTGAAGAAAACTTTTGTAAATACAGAAGGCAATATGGTCATCCTAAAGCTGTAAAAGGACCAGTATTTTCTGTATTCAGAGCAAACTTTAAAAATAATATGGAATAAGAAGCCATGCTTCCTGTTGAAATACAAGTTTTCATGTCATTTGCTACATGTTAATTTGTTTGGAAAAACGATTTCCTCCTCCATTCCAGAAGCTGCCTTTTTAAAAACTGCTTTACTTCATATCCAGGAGCATTGACTATTGGCTGCTCCTTAGTTATGCAGCTGGGCTGAGAGTTGGCTCCTTAAGAAGCTGAGGCTGGAAACTCTGATTACTTTGCAAAGATACTGAGGCATTTATTTGTCATTATGCAATACACTTGTTAATAGATGTGTTTCACTCAGAGCTAGAGGATAGAGAGGGCCTTTCCTACTCTAACATTTGCTATACAATGCTGGAGAGAAAACAAGACTTAAATATATGACAGGTTAGTTAAAAATTTACTAGATAAATTGACGGTCCTATTTTATAACTCTGGTTCTCTGATTTCTATCTGGTTTCTACACATTGGCAAAATGATCAAGTTGATATCACCAACAATTTCTCATAAAAACCTGATTTTCAATGAATCAATATAAATGTATGGTATAACTGTAGTACTTTTCCTCAGGCATTGCTAAAAGACTTTATTTTTGTAGCTTCTACTTTGTTTCAAGTTATACACTTAGCTTGGAAGAACTTCAGGGTTATCCAATTCAGGTCCCTATATTCTACCCTTTAAAACTATTTGCTCATGATAAATAAGTACAAAGTGAAAATACAATATGCATGGCCTCTTGCTTATGAGATGGCTACGTATAACATTAAAATAGTCATGATTTTGAAACTAGTGCTCAGCTGGCCCTGAATGATGTGAGAGGAGCTGGTAAAAATGGAAGTGGCTTGGAAGAATTATGCCATAGAGAGGAAGAGAAATGAATTGGTAGTAAAAGAAAATTTGCAATGGTTTATGACCATCATGTTTGAGGAGTTTTTTTTTTTTCCCTAACCCAGTGAAATCTTTGGAAAAGTCATGACGCACTATGACAAAACCCTAGCTGTTTCAATGCTTTGCCTGTCACTCCAAACTCACCTCCTGGTACTCAGCCCAAGGCTTCCCTTGCCTGGTTGTCTTGTGGTTTCTCCAGCACACAAAGCTGGAGTGCCTTTGACCTTGACATTTCCCTTCCTTGTAAGCCTTGCCTTGTTCGTCTGTCTTGCTGCTCACTTCATTCAAGTCCTAATTCCAATGTCTTAATTTTAAAAGTCACTGCCTCTTCAATCTATCAATAATAACACCTCTCCTAGGCCTGTCACTCTCTCTTCTTTGTTTTTCTTGACACTACTTATCTTTATCTGACGTTAACTTATTTTTTATTGGTTCATGCATTTTGTTCATCTTTTCTACTAGCATCTAAGCTCCATAAAGGCAAGGAGTTTGTCATATTCTCCACTGTCATCATCTAGAGAAGCTTCTGCTGTGCAAGAGATGCTCAATACTATGTGTTGAATTAATGAATGAATCAATCAATGGATGAATGGCATTTGAAGCCATAAAGGTCAAGTCCTAGATATTTGCCTTCCTATCTGAGATTATTTCTTAGTCCTTAAAGTGAGGACAAGACTTGCTGTGCTTTCAAAATGGTGTGAGACTTGAGTTGGTCACGTGTGTAAAAGGGCTTATAAAGTGGGAGGCACTACACAAAAGTTAGTGAATGCTGCCACTCAGACAGAGGTATGATGCAAAATTAGCTGCACCTAAGTTCAGATATGCTTCCAATGGGGATTTTGACACTGGTATGGTGTGTACCCTTGAACAAGTACGTAAACCTCTCTGGGCCTCATTTTCTTTTCTTGCTGTATAAGAATAAAATAAGATAATGCAAGTGAATGGACTTGTTCTGTAAGCTTGTGCAGGAATACATGATATTATCACATAGCTATATATAGCAGAACTACTCCCCTCACTAACTTATCCCTGGTCTCCTGAGTTTATATTAATATTACATATCTATATATACACACACACATATACACACATACACACACACATACACACAAGGCAGGAAAGATAACTTATTTGTTGCTAGGCTGATGGTTTCCCAGAGGTGGAAAGGAAATTATTAAATGTATGAAGGTATAATCCCTAAATAAATAAGCTGAATTATCAGATAAGTTTATATGTTACCACTGTTATCACAGTGCTAAAACTTAACCAATTTCTTGATGACACTTTTACTCTAAATTTGTTTTAGGTTGTGTTCTGAGGTTAACCAATTCCCTGGAATTCTTCAGCTCCACAGACCCTGTGACAATCCTTCACTACTTTGGTTCAAGTTAAGCCATGCATGAATTTAACCTTCTTCACATTATTTGCTCATGCTCAAAGCACTGCATTAATCAGAGAAGGAGGTTTCAATCTTGGACTTGTTCTCAGAGACTCTGCTGCATTGTGTTGCCTTTGATGAAAAGCTTAAAAGGCAGAGAACAGGAAATCCACTCTGATTTCATTGTTCCCTTTGAACAGTTCTTTCCTCGTAGGAACAATGCTGGTTTGCCCAAAGTGACTAATAATCACTACCATTTATTGAGCATTAATTCTGTGCCAGGCACTTTACAAAGTACTTTCTACACATCTTTACATTTCCTTTTCACACCAATGCTCTGAAGTAAATTTTATTCATCCCATTCCACAGAAGAAGAAACTGAGACTGGGAGAAGTAGAATAAGGTCTCCCTTGGTCACCTAGGAAGAAAAGCAAAGCTGGCAGTGGCATGGGGGGGGGCCATGTCTATCTGGGAGGAGGAATTAATCTTAACTAAAGTAGATAATGAAGCCTGTGGGGAGTTTGGGGAAGAGTGAGGAATAATTTCACATTTTCTATAAGAATTTTTGGGACCTTCTAAATTGTAAAGTACCAACTTAATCAATTGACATTGAAAAACCAATACCTCCATTTCCTGTTTAGTGTATCTGGGTGTCATTACTTATTGTGCTCTCTCAAATTTGATTATTTGATTTTGTATGATAAGAATATGTTACTTTGGAGTAATTTATTCAGATAGACAGATCATTTTGAAGTATTGACTGAGTACCCAGCATTGGTTGGGGCAAAGTGTGTGCTGTGCAGTTAATTAGAGTTATCCATATTTAAAACTAGCACTGTGGTTCCAGCATTGGATTTGGAGTCAAGCTTGGCCCAGC
Source organism: Eulemur rufifrons (assembly GCF_041146395.1). NCBI lineage: Eukaryota > Metazoa > Chordata > Mammalia > Primates > Lemuridae > Eulemur > Eulemur rufifrons. The sequence continues at coordinate 47,103,291 of NC_090985.1, forward strand.
CCCAAGCCCTTGATGTATGATTTTGAGCAGTTGCAAAACCTCTCTGATGTTCAGTTCCTTCATCTGTTAAATGAGAATGATGATATTTCCTATCTACCAGGCTTGTTTTGAGAGTTAAGTAAGATAATGTGGTTTATAGGATTGTTGTGAGGATTAATTGAAATAAAATATGTGAAGCGTGCGATATAGACTCAGGAAATAGCACTCTTTTTGATAAATGTCAGCAACATTAATTTTTATGAAATTGAAATGCTTTTTTGAAGAATAAGGGCTATTAGACATATTTTCATGTATAAATAAGTATATATTAGTTTTTTTATTAGGTTGAAAACCCACGTTTCCAAATAGGATTTGAGGTTGCTAGATCAATATTTTACCCACTGGCTGGCCTCTAAGTAAATCACTACCTTTTATTATTTGGGAAGGAATATTAATCTCTGTAGCCTGAAATCAATCTGCAATTTTTCCTGGCATTTTTCCATTACTCTCAAAAACAAACAAAAAAAAACCCAAAACCTCTGCTCCAGATTAACTAATTACTTTCAATCTCTCAAACATATTAGCACTTTGGGACACTGTTCTCCTGCTCAAAACACCCTCTGCCTCATCTATTTATTCTTTAAATTTTGAGCAGCCAGGCCCAAATCTCCTTTTCTCTTTTTCCCTCCTCTGAACTCAACCAATTCTAACTGACCATACTGCTACCTGGAATTTATCCTTTTTTGCCTGTTTTTTTATTCGCCATATTTTCATGTGATTTTTATGTGTCTTGTTTGCTTAGCCAGATAGTAGGCAAAATGTCTTATGATGTCTTTCTACCATTCACATTGCAGTATTTCAATTTTTTAAATATTTATTCATTATTAAATCTTCATATAAAATAGTTCACAAGAATAGGTAAAGAGTAAGTTCTCCTTTGCAGGGTGGCTTGTGCCAAAACCCAGGCACCTGGGTTATGTCTCCACTCTAGTATTTCATGTTTTAAAAAGTAAAATTTTAGTCAAACAACTCTATTTATTGTAAAGCAATGCTGTAAAAATAACTTTTATCTTCATTTGTTTAGCTACTTACTTTATTCATTTTTGAATATTGGCAATTGACTGAATATACCAAATTAGTTAAATCCTTCTGCAGTTACAGACATAGTCCCAAAAAGAATGTCAAACACTGATGTGCTGCATTAAGGTGATATATTGTATCTCATCTCATAGTTTATAGGAAGATATATAATAGCTGTCAATAAGATAATAATTTGGTAACCAAAGCAAAAGTTTGTTCTTACTCTATTCAGAGAGCAGATCACTTTGTCTCAGACTGAGTATGTTTCCAAAAAAGAAAAGAACAAGTTTCAGAATCTTGATCAACCTGTTTTTACCCACCCACAGGTGATTCATGAAAAGCCCTAAACCAATAGCTATTTGATTAAGCTTTGAGCTTCCAAGAATTTTTTCAGTCACATTAAGGTTTCCAAAAGTGACCATTCAATTTTAATATTCTCCTCGGTAAATGCTCAGAGTATTGTTTGTGTTTTGGTCATGCTGCTGTCAGATAACTTAGTAAAATAGATAATTCAAAAATGAATTCCACATTTCCGTATAAATGTGCCCTTATTTTCACCTTTAAAAAGGGAAATGTGGTATTTGGGGGATTTCCTGAGATCAAATATTTTGAAGTGTACAAGTGAGACAGTTTAATAACATGAGAAATTTTTGACACTTGCAGCCAGTGAACAATAGTTGAGTTTAAACAGAACTTGAGGAAACTGTAGGGGAGCCAAGACATTTCAGTCATTAGAAGAGTTGTTTGTTCATATAGTTCCAACCTTCCACAAAACACAAGAACTTTTTCAAGGACCCCTTATTCAAACCTTATTCAGACCCCTTTTATCCACTATGTGGATAAAAGACCTTGGACAGCCAGTCATGAAACCAAAGAAGTTTTGGAAATCAATTAGATATTTTTAATATGCTCCCATACTTCCGAAAATCCCCCTTTAATAGCATTCATCACAATTTGCGTTATTATTTATTTTATTATAGGTCTTTCACACTAGGCCACAAGCTCAATGAAAAAAGTTTAATTTATTTTGCTTTCTATTCTACCCCTTGCACCTTCAAGGTAGCTGGCATGTGATAAAGCCTTAGTAAGTATTTGTGGAAGAAAAGACATATGGAGAATGAGAAGAAAATAATGATGTATTGAGTTAGCAGAGCCTGTTTTAAGCAAAGATGGTGATGTCTGGGTCAGTGGTTGGTCCCCATTGTCCCTCTGTGTGTCCTATTTTTGATTCCTCGTCCTTATTTCTCAACCCTGCCCCAAGGCCCCATGGCACTCCAATTGTGTGTGCCCTGAATCCACACACAAAACAACCAGATAATTTTGCTTCTCAGTATTATACCATTCCACTAGTCTTTATTCTTAATTCTTAATCCCAAAGTGTCAATCATTAACAATGGTGTTGCAAGTAAAGGAGAGGTTTCCTAGCACCAGACAACAACCAGTTCTGCTTACCATAAAACCAGCTATACTACGTAGACAAAAATTCTACATTAATTCATTTAATCAATGAATCATTCATTTAACCAATACTTATTTAACCAGTATTTATTGAGCATTTTTTCTGTGTCAGGCTTAGTGCTAGTCAATGTGATCATAGTCTGAGAAAAGAATTTGACACACTTATAAGGAAGTGACTGACTTCCCTTTGAGGTCCTCTTTTGTCTTTTTTAAACCAGCTTCCAAAAGATGGGACTATAAGGTGTGGCTACATATTCAGCCACAGTCATTGACTAAAAAGGTAGAAGCAAATCATAGACCGTTTTGAAACTACAGGAAAATAAGAATTGCTTCATGAAGAGAGCCAGTTTTCTAGGCAGCCTTTGGAAATCTGTCTCTCCTTCCCTGAGTCATCCAGCAAACCTGCACTAAACACTTTCTGTGGGGCACTGTGCTAGGGCCTGGGGACATACAGATGAAAGAGAGTCCCCTCCCTGAAGAAGGTCACAGTCTAGGGACAGACAAGAACAGGCAAATTAATACTTATAATACAGTGATAAGTACAGGGTAGGCGTAAGCAGAGGGTACTATGGCAACCCAAAGGAGGGGCACCCAACTAAGCCTAAGGCAGTGGGTAAGGCTTCCCAGAGAAGATGACACTGGGTGAATGGGAGCAAGCCAGGTGAAAGGGTGTGGACAGGATGGGCTTTTTAACACAGGAAACGGCAAATGCGAAGGCTCAGAGGTGAGAGAGAGCAAAGCACTTGTGGGAATCTACAAATCATTCAGTAGAGTAGGGACTTGTACTGGGGGAAGGAAAATGGCCAAAATGGGGTAGTAGAGCAAGGGTAGATATGAAGACCTATCTGGGGAGCTGCCAAAGTTATGAGAAAGTTTATGATATGATGGAAGTGGCTTTTTGGAAATTTACTTCTGATTAGGGGGATTAGTGAGAGGAAAATGGGAGCTGGGGGTCTTTATGCTTTTATGTTTTATGCTCAATGTTGCTTTCTAAAAAGATTTTAGACTCTTACCAAGATGTATACGTCCAGTGACATGCCAAATTATAGGTAGCACTAAAAATAAGGCAAAGGGAAAATAAGGGCAGGTACATGAAATGGAACCCCAAATGAGACAGAATGCAAAGAGTATACCATGCACTTACAATCAATGGCTGAGGATAGATGAATTTGGCTGTAGGCTTCCTATGAGCCAATGATTTATTATATACAGAGGGTAAACAAATTGATCAGGAAAAAATTATTCTTGGTACTAATATTTGAAAGAATATCTATGGAGAAGTCTCATTTAAAGGAAGCCAGGACCAATCTTGCTCTTTATTGTAGAGTATAAGATCCATGACTGTAGGAAGTTTTCCACTGCTATATCTTCAATGACCTGAAGAGTGACAAAGATACAGGGAGGGCTCAATGAGTATTTCCTCAATAAATGAATGAATGAGTGGATGAGAATAGGTAAGCAGTTATGAACTACAGGTCTTCTCCCTCTAAGAATGAGATAAAAGCTGTGTAAAAGGGGACTAGCATAGAATGGTCTACAGGATCCTGCAATCATTTAGTATGTTAGAGAGATCAATGTTTCAACCACAATCACTCCCTGGAAAGGGAACATTAAAACCAAACTTTCTGATTATTCTGAAGTCTGTAAAATCCTGCCCTTTCCTTGAGAAGAAAGGGAGAAAATCTAGACAACCCTCAATGTAACTTGATAAAAAGCATTTCATGAGCATCCTTAGAGTGAACCAAGTAAGAATTTTTATGAAGGTATATCTAAATTTAAGACAAAAAATCATTCCAAAGAGCAACTTAATAAAAGTAGATTATATGCTATATACTTAGTTTTCTAACAGTCTGGCATAATCTAAAAGTAGCTTTTAGAAAATCTCAGAGATGGATGGACAGCCTAAACTTCATGAGTTCCTCTAGAAATATTATATCCCCCAACCAAGCCTTTGCCAGGTATTAGGCAGTATAAATTTAGAATTATACTCCCTGGAAAGTAACTGCAGGGTAGCCATTCAGTTTTTCCAGTTCAAGTTAAAGTTCTAAACCAAACTGTAGGTGAAATTGATCACATTTTGAGAACACGGTAAAGCTTACCTAGGATGATATTTTTATTAATATATGAGGAAACTCCTTTTCTACCCAGAAATAAGCAGAGGGAATAACATTAGGTAGAACTAAGATGTCTCTGAGAAAATACTTATACATTTGTTCTAACACAAAATTCTACATCATATGACATGACCAGAACTTTAGTCTGAAAAAATTTAAAGAAAATATGCCCAGTCACTTTCTTAAATCATTGAAATATGTCAGTAAAACATCCATGGAACATTTAGATTTCAATAATGTAACTTGCATGTTGTATACTTTTGCCACATAAGTAACTGAATGAGGTGACTTGGTCAATGGATTTATTTATAATAAACAAGTAAAAAGTTATAAAAAATTAATAAAAATGATGACTTTTATAACAGCAACCCATCGCTTCTCTTTAGGGCAAATATGATTTAGAATGGCTGGTGCTCTGTTAGAACCAAACTAGCTGATGACAATAAAACTGTATCATATGTTTAAGAAAATGTTTACCATTTTTTTTTTTTGCTATAGAAAATGGATAAGCATATTGGTGATGGAAAATAACCCAAGATTAGAGCATCAGAAGGAACCCGTACATGTGTGGGGTCTAGAAATTTAGATTTCATAGCTTCATGGAAAATCTGTCTCTCACAATGGTTCAATTCACTAATAGAATAGAGTGAAGAGATTTGCAGGGTTAATGATAAAATAAATTTTAGATATGCCAAGTTCTGGTGAGTCATCAAAATGAAAATGTTCAGTAACTAATTGGATATATAAATCTTGCCTTTAAGAGAGAGGTCTGAGTTAGAAATTGGTAATTTAGGAGTTATCATTTATATTTAAATCTATGGCAATGACTTAGAGGGAAATACGTACCTCATTATTAATGATAGAAGATAATTTTTCTCTGTGTGAGAGTAACAGGTTTTCGTTTCAACTACTGCTTAGCTCTAAAGTGATACCACAAACATTAGGAATTTATTGAGAGCAGTTTGAAGATTGTTATATAAGTAACCTCAACTCTTGATACTATGTCAGGAAAAATTTGAGGCGACATTCTCAAATGCTGTTTTGATCATCTATAGTCACAAAGTAGAACAAATCAAAAGAAGGGAAAAGCACTCCTGAGAATGAGTAATTGGTGTAATAAAATTTATAGGTTAAAGGAAGGCTCATTTACATGAATATTGAGTTAACAAGTTTAAGCGATGGAATGATGGAGCATGGCATGTTTTTTATATTCTGCATACTTTGGAAAGGCTGATAAGCCTCCTCACAATACTGTGGTTTGGGGATTTTGAGAGTCAGAGTTGGGCCAGGAAGAAATCATGCAGTCAGCAGAGTTTGATTTCTACACCTGCTTCCAGCAGCTCTTGTAGCCTTACCTTTCAGCACTTCCCTTGCCTGAGTACACAGTGGTTTTATTGCTGGTCTGTGTGCTTCTATTAATAGTTCCAAAACAAAATAATCTGATAACCTTGTTCATATCAGTGGATTCATTCATGCATTTATTTATTCAGCACATTTTTATGGAGCATCTATTCTCTCTGTGTCATCTGTCCCAGAATATGGTAGCAAACAAGACAAAGTCCCTGCCATCATGGAGCTTACATTTTGTCAAAAAAAAAAAATAGGCTTTAATATTTAGAGCAGTTTTAGGTTCGCAACAAAATTGAACAGAAAATACAGAGAATTCCCATTTATCCCTGTCCCATACATATAGCCTCCCCCATTATCAACATCCCCCACCAGAGTGGCACATTTGTTACCATCAAAGAACCTGCGTTGACACAAAACTATCACTCAAAGTCCATAACTTACATTTGGGCTCACTCTTGATGTTGTACATTCTATGGGTTTGGACAATGTATGACGTGTATAAACATGTCATATGGTATCATTATTGTACCTTAGAGTGTAGTTTCACTGACTTAAAAATCCCTCTGTGTGGAATGTACTTTTATTGAAGTACAAAAGGGATAAGATAGGTAGATGGGTAATTTAGATAGATAGATGGATAAATAAGTAGATATAGATAGATCAATTAATGTTAGAAAGATGAAATAGAAAGGTACACATAGAGAACTGATAGAAAGAGAGAAGAAAGAGGGGAGAGAAAGAGGGAAGAGGGAAGGATGGGGAGAGAGAGACAGAGAGAGAGAGAAAGAAAGAGGGAAGGAAGAAGGAAGGAAGGAAGGGAAGGAGGGAGGAAAGAAGGAAGGGAAAATCAGGTAGAATAAATAATATATTGAGGAGGGGAATAAAGAAATGAGAGTGGAGCATCACATGAGCTCAGGAGTTGGAGGCTGCAGTGAGCTATGATGAAGCCACTGCACTCTAGCCTGAGCAACAGAGCAAGACTCTGTCTCTAAAAAAAGAAAAAGAAAATAAATGAGACGTATACTATGGTAGATACTGTTGTCATAGGTGGGGACATTTGAACAACACTATAATTACATGAAGGAGCCAACAATACAAAGAACAGAAGAAAAAACTATTTAGGCCGGGCGCGGTGGCTCACGCCTGTAATCCTAGCACTCTGGGAGGCCGAGGCGGGTGGATTGCTCAAGGTCAGGAGTTCGAGACCAGCCTGAGCGAGACCCCGTCTCTACTAAAAATAGAAAGACATTATATGGACACCTAAAAATCTATATAGAAAAAATTAGCCGGGCATGGTGGCGCATGCCTGTAGTCCCAGCTACTCGGGAGGCTGAGGCAGTAGGATCGCTTGAGCTCAGGAGTTTGAGGTTGCTGTGAGCTAAGCTGACGCCACGGCACTCACTCTAGCCTGGGCAACAAAGTGAGACTCTGTCTCAACAAAAAAAAAAAAAAAAAAAAAAAAGAAAAAACTATTTAAACAACAAATAGCAAGTGTGTGTGAGATTGTATTTTCTGAAGTAAGCCAAGACAGTATATCTCATCCAATCCCATCCACTCTACTTACAATGTGACATTGACACTCCTTCCTTGAATTTAGGCTGAACTGGTCTGTGCTTTGACCAACAGAGTGTGGTGGAAGTGATGCTAAGTGACTTTCGGGACTAGGTCATAAAATTGTAATAGAATTCCTTCCCATTCCCTTGGGATGCCTGCTTTTATTATCCAGTTTCAGTGCTGTGAGGAAGCCCAGACCACATGGAGAGTAAACCAGGTGTTCTAGCTGAGAAGCCCAAATGAGTTTCCAGCCAATAGCCAGCATCAATCACAGGCATGTGCATACAGATGCCTCCAGATGAGATCAATCCTCAGCAGTAGAGTCACCCTGAGCCTCTGAGTCTTTCTAGCTGAGGACCTAGACACAGCAGGACATAAACAAGCTGTCCCTGTGGTGTCTGCTACAAATCTGTGATCTACATGAGCATAATAAAATGGCTGTTTTGTGCCACAAACTTTGGAGGTAGTTTATAATGCAACAATAAGTAACTGGAACTAAATGCTAAACTTTGTAAGTGGGAATGAGCATTGGATATTCAATAAACATTCAATGGATACTGTGACAGAGTAGAGTAGAGTTTAGCAGAGTGTAGGGATGGAGAGAGAGAGGCTGGTAGGACAGATCATGTAGGGCTTTGTCAACCATAGGAAGGAGTTAAATTAGTCTGTGTCCTAAACATGATAAGGCCTCATTGTCCTATTCCTAAGGGACAGAGAACTAAAAATATGATATAGAAAAGCACTTTGACCCTGGAGCGAGATCATGTGGGCTCAAGTGACATTTTTATTATCTATTAAATATGTTTTCTTGGAAAATATGTTAATTTTTTAAATCCTCAATTTCATCATCAGCAAAGTAGAAATGAAAATAATAGCTACTATTTCATAGGATAGTTACAAGGCTTAAATAATCTAATATGTATGAAATTACTTAGGGAAGCAAAAAGGCATTCTGATTTTAAAAAGTTAGGAATGATATGATCTACATAAATAGTTCAATTTTTAGGCAGATAAATTAAATGCATCAAATTTTCCTTTCAAAGTTGGCTTTCCATTAACTGCTTATGCAAAGGCTGGCTACATGGAATTATTACACAACCTGAAACACATACATCCCATACTTCAGGTTAATTGTCAAATATATAGGGTAACCTATCTGGTGAATAAATGGAAGATAAAACTTGCAAATTATTTTAGGAAAAGAGGTGATGGTTATTTATGTAGAGAGGGGATGGGGAAAGGCAAGAGCCTAGCAAGCATTTTGAACACCTTTCTTTTGAAAGCCACCATGCTTCTCAGTAACCCAAGTGACAGGGAAACCAAGGAGCACTTCATTACTAGCTAAGGTTTTAACCCCAAATCCTCATGTAGAATTTCAATGATCTAGGTTAGATTGTTAGCTAGTCTTTCTGTTTTGACTAGATAAACTTACACAGACTAGAACCATAGCAGACTAAACAGCATTCTTGCCCCAAAACCCATACCAGGAAAGAAATTGAGTAACAATGGTTGTGGGGATGAGATAAACAGATGTACCTGTAGTTGGATTCCTCCCACAGAGAGGTACACTGAGTCAAACCACCTCCCCAGCTTCAGAAAGCAAATTTAATCAGAGAAAAATTGTGATAGAGATTATCTCACAGGTGAGCAGCTTAGGATCCTCACCACTCACCCTGTGTTTACCGGTAACAAATGCTGTTATTGATAATGATAATACCAGTAAAAATAGCATTTATTTAGTGCTAACTGCTTTACATGCATTAACACATTTTTAATTTTCATAACAACTCATATTCAAGTAATCATTGATAATATTATCATTACCATTTTACAGTTGAAAAATAAGGCTTAAAGTGTTTAATTATTCAAGTCAGCTAGTAGGTACTGAAGCTGTGGTTTGAACTTCAGTTTGCTCTGACACCAAAGCACATGCTCTTAACACCTAAGATGTATATTGTTCCTAGTTTGCAAAGGGAAATCACACCCAGTACACTCCAGCCTTAGATACAACAAAAGCTCTTCCCCTCTGGCAATTTGGGTGTGGAGTCTAATGCCTGAAAGGACCTACCCCTGGTGGGAGCAGTACGAGTGGACAAGGCGGAGGATAATAAGCCATCTTCTCCATTATTAGCCAATGGCATTCATTCAAAGACAGGTAAGTTAAAATTATCAAACTTTGCCCACATGAAACTATCCCAGTTTCATCATCACTGGTATCGTTGACAAATTCTTTGAAATTCCAAGAGCATAATCCACTTTTGAGGAAAAAATAAGTTATATTATCTATTTTATTCAAATCAGAATAAGCATAGGCAGTTTTCTAATGTGAAATTATCTCATAACTTACTTTAAAATATCCTCCTCTATTTGATGCCTAGTGCCTGAAATCCCATCATTAGTTGCTCATTTCTTGGAATTTAGCATTGTCCACATAATGCCAGATATTCAGATGATGGAAATTTTTATATTTCTTCTAGAAGTCTGACTTTGAAGACACAGGCTTCATGAGTCATCTAATTTGTTATTTGTGATAATAATGGACATTTTGACTAGTGCATGTTCTAACGCAGAACTGGGTGCAGAGATCAGATAAAAGGCAAGCAGACAGACTGGCACAAAAGAGCTTTCAAAGCCTGTTTAATGATCAGTTTCTAAATATTTTACAGCTTTAGGTAGTGCCAAGTTGGACGGAAAAGAAGATGATCCCAAGACATTGTGGTAGAGATCTCTGTCCTTTTAGCTATGAACATTCCCATGAAGTGAGCTCTTTTTTTGCTTCAGATGGTATCAATAGATTCTGTTTTAATTAAGAGTCGATATTTCTTTCTTTCTTTTCTTTCTTTCTCTTTCTTTTTCTTTCTCCCTTTCCTTTTCTCCTTCCTTCTTTCCTCCTTTTTTCCTTCTTTTCTTCCTTCCTTTCTTCCTCCTTCCTTCTTTCTTTTTCTCCTTCCTTCCATCCCTCCTCCCTTCCTCTCTTGTTTTTTTTCTGTTGAGAAGTTCCCCTGTGAACTCTCTCTTCTCTTGGCATTTGTGACATGAAATGCTGCTAATGTTACCCCCTATACGTCTCTGGCCACTTCTTTTCACTTTCTTTTGTTAATTCTTTCTTCTCTCCCTAGTATTCCATAGGCCTCAATCCTGGGTCCTCTTTCTTCTCACTCTCCACATACTGCTGAAGTGATTTCCTCTGCTCTCATGGCTTTGAATACCCTATGAAGGACCGACTCCCACATTTATATTTCCAGGTTGCTTCATTCTTTGGAAAATCAAACCTGTATATTTGGCAGTCTATTTGAAATATCTACTTGCACATTTCAGATGTAACATGTTTAAAACCAACTCCATGATCTTCAATATTCCTTTCCCTCTTTTTCTAGTGTTAACCTTCTCAGTAAATGACACTTCCATTCCCCACGATGCTCAAGCCAGAGGCCTCAAAGTCTGCCCTGAGCCTCCGTCTCCTATATCCCTGCAAATAATCATCAATTCCTTTTGTTTCTACACATAAAATGTGTTTGTAATTCATCTACTTTTATTCATCTCCACCGCCTGTCCCCTAGTCCTAACAGATTATCCTTTTCCTAGATTGCAGTTTTCTACCTAGTCTATGCCATTCTGTGCCTACCTATCTTTTATCCATTCCCTAACACAATCCTTTCCATTAAATTTACAATGAAATAAGAAGTCTGTAGAGGGAAATGAAAAGTCTATAAGGCAATGCATGATGTGGACTTAATTCACCTTTTTAGCTTTATTTCCAGTTTCTCTCTCTCTCACTATTCTCCAGCCACACTCACCTTCATGAAGTTTATTAAATGACCAAAGTTTTTTCCCACTAAGGAACTTCATGCCTGCTCTTTCCTCACTGTGGAATGATCTTATACCATCTTTCACCTGAACACTTCCACATAGAAGCTTAAATATGGCTTTGGCAGAAAAACTCCTCTTAACCCCTCCATATATTAATAGCAAATATATATAGGGGATATTTATACCTATACCTATACATCCACATTCAAACTATTAAATCTGAATTCATGGAGCTGGAGCCCAGGCCTCAGGAATTTTTAATACTCCACAGGTTAATACCAATATGCTACCCGGTTTGACAACCCTTAGCCTGAGCCACTGTGTTCAACCAATTTTTTATGCTATTATTAAGTTTGGAAAAGGTACAGGACCCTGCTATAGTGTGAATATGTCCCCCAGAAATTTATGTGTTGGAAACTTAATTCCCAATGCAGCAGTGCTGGGAGGTAGAGCCTAATGGGAGGAGCTCAGGTCATGGGGCTCCACCCGCATGAATAGATCGATGCCAGCATAAAAGGGCAAATTTGGGCCCTTTTGCCTGTTTGCCCTTCTGCCCTCACCACGTGATGATGTAGCAGGAAAGTTCTTGCCAGATTCTGGCACCTTGATCTTGGACTTCCTAGCCTCCAGAACTGGAAGAAAATTAATTTCTGCTCATTATGAACTACCCAGTCTCAGGTATCCCATTATAGCAATGCAAAGTAGACTGAGACAGATCCAAGACTGGCCCAAGAGCTGTGAGGAGAAAGAAGTCTGCTGGGGATCTTCTCAGTAGAGTTTCCTCACTCTTGAAAACGAGAAAAGGGAAGAGACTGTTTTCTTTCTTTCTTTGGGCATTTTTGAGACTGGATATCACACCTGGATGGATGGGAAGCCATCCTGCAAATGTGAAAACAGCAGACAGGAGAGTAAAGCTGAAACACTAAAGCTGGCAGAGTTGAGGGATAGAAAGACCCCGGACCCATGATAATAGCATTAAACTGCTGTGGCTGCCTTGCCCTGACGTGGCTCATTCCATCTCTAGAATTCTGTCTACGTGAGATGATAAATATCCTTATCATTTAAACCAGTTTGAGTTGGGGGCGGGGGGGGGGGGGGGAGGGTTGCTACCATTGTTGAAAACATCCTAAGTGATAGAAGATAGACCAAGAAATCGGTTTAAACCTATTGTCATTAATCTAAATGACAGACCAATTGGGAAGGGACAGATGAATTACACATTTAAGAGATTAAATCAGTGTTGAGATATAGAGGAAGGAACTAGTATGGCAGAAAAGCATGAGCACAAATAAGTGAGAAGGAAAATATGAGTCATAGTAGAGATGCAAACAAAATGCTATAAAAATTCAAAGGACAGAGTTTATTTCTCAAAAATAGTGATGAGAAAATGCATTATGAAATAGAGACATATGAGATAGAACCTAACATATCATGGAGTTTTGACAGGCACCAAGATGAAGAGATAAGTCCAAGCATAGAAAAAATAATTAAGGCAACATTCTCAAGGAGAGTGAAAAAGAAACATAACAAATTTATAAGCAAAAAGAAAAAAATTGTTAAATATTGGAAAGTACTCTGAAGTTTGAACTTGATGTGGTAGGCAATTATATCAATTGAGGGTAGATTATATTTGCTGCAAAAGAAAATATTTCCAATATATTTCTAAGAAAGATTCTCTTATAAAGTTGCTACTTCTGGGTTTTATTCTGAATGTGATGGCCTGCTAAAGCAAAAGTAATTAAGAATAAGCTAACGTCTTAAGTTAGTAGTGTTTTTTAATAGATCTCATTATTTCCATGGTAGATGAGAAAAATATTTTCCTTCAGTAATATCTTTAATGATTTGTAAGTCCCAGATGGCAATTAATGCTACTAATTTTCCCTTACTATTAATGTTAATTTTCTGAAAACACTCAGGTGTGAAAATTTGTGTCACAGGAAGTTAAGGTTTTTTTAAAACTATAGAATTAATAGGGCCACAATCATGAAAAATCGTGTGATGCCTTTCTCAATCTTTAAATTAATTAAATTTAAATAATAAAGGCAGCATATTAAAGACATCAATGAAGTTGTGTAGTTACTAAATAATGGGTTTGATGCACATTGAGCCATATGAGATTATCAATATTTTATCATTTTTGCCCTGAAAACTGTCCATTTCATATGGTTTAACTTGATATTCTATTTATCAATCCTTGTTTCTCAAGATGGATATTGCAGTTTTAAAAGATATTGGTGAATTTATTCTGCTTTGTAGTAAATAATTTACATTTAAGCAACTTATAAGTCCTAGTAATGAATAGCATGAGCTCTGAAGTTAGACTGTGGATTAAACCCTAGCTCTAATCCCCATGCCTCCTAGTTTTGGACAAGTTATTTAACTTTGCTGTGCTTTTAGTAACACAGAGAAATGTGTAAAATATAAAATGGGAACATATAATTTTTAAATAGGTATAATAATGGTACCTATTTCATAGGATTGTCAAGAGGAATGAATGTGTAATTATACCTAAAGTATATAGAAATGTCTAGCACATAGTAAATCCTAAGTAATTATTATTATTACCTTCAATTTAATATTCTATTCAAATATTCAAAACTTTGGATTTAATAAATCACAGTTATTGGATCCTGCCTACTGGGTCCTGTTCTTAGATATTCTTCCCAGGATAATAAGATCAAAACAACATCTGTTGCTTGTATTTACCCTATTAAATATTACTGGATCGGGATTTTCCCATCTCTTCCCTGAAAGCAGAGCATTAAGTAGGCTCACTCCGCCCATGGTGATAATGCACCAAAGCTCACATTGTTTGTCCTTAACCAATCTCAGTTTCTAACCTCTTCCAATGCTAACCAATGCTTTTAATAGCCAGGTTCACTTCATTTCATCTTCATTGTTTCTCTCTACAATACACTGAAAAAAGAAAATATTTCCCTTCTGCTTTCTGAACTCCATTCCCTTTCTACTCACCTTTCCAAATACTATTAATACTTCTTCTAATGAGCCTGACTCAGGAGATACTTGCAATTCACTTATAAACATTTCACATTTCACACCTGCTATAAAGTTTTACAGGAATAAATTAGCATGTGCTAGCATTTCCTATGAGGAAAACGGAAGTTTGGATTTGGGAAAGAATGATATATTTTTCATCAAGTATTTTTAAGGCTTTAAATAATGTGACCCACAGAAGCTCATAATAGTTATGTAATCTAATGTACCCAGTGAAGGCTTTAAATAGGTGGATGTTGCTCTGTTCAGGCCTTCAAAATGAGGTTCCCCTCAGTATGGCAGGCAGTCTGCTTTACTCAAAGTCCCCTATTTAAATGTAAATCTCATCCAAAAGTACCTGCACAGAAGCATCCAGAATAACACTTGACCAAATAGCTGTGCACCAGGGCCCAGCCAACTTGACACAAAATATACATAACATTCATCCAGAAAGGCAAATTTACCTGTTTAAGGCCAACCTGGTCAGTTCCGCTACAAGGTAACCTTTGCCATGGTTAATTTACTTTGTTCAGGGCTTTGTTCCTACCGAGTCTGATCAGAAACCTGTATGTATAGGTATAAGGAATATGTTTCCAGCTCTTTGAGTCAGGTTCACATTAAACAAGTTCACAAATGTGTAAAATATAATTCATATGTGTCACAAAATTCCGATGTGCTTCTTGACAATGAAGGAAACAAATATGAAGACAAGGAAAATCAGTGAGTCCACAAATATTTATTGAAGGCTACCATGTTTTCTGGTACTATGTGAGTGCTGAGGAAAATAATAGTGAACACCACATGTCTGACTCCCTCCCAAGGGAGGTTTGCAGCCTAACTTGGGTATATTGGAATCTGCGAGACTACTACCTTGGTCCCTTAGGGCCCAACTAATTATATTAGTTTTCTATTGCTATGTAACAACTTATACCACAAACTTAGTGGATCAGACGGATAACATGGTATAGAAGGATTCTCTACTCAGAGTATCACAGAGCTGAAATCAAGGTGTCAGTCAGACTGAGTTCTTGTCTACAAGCTCTGAGGGGAAAATCTGCTTCCAAGCTCATTCATGTTGTGGACAGAATTTAGTTCCTTGAGGCTGTAGGACTATAGTTCTTGCCTTCTTGCTGGCTATCAGCCAAGGACTACTCTTCAGCTCCCGATGAACTCCCACTAGAAGGAGCTGGACTTTTTATTATTATCATTATTATAAATTTACAGGGTACAAGTGCAGTTTTGTTACATGGATATATTTCATAGGGCTGAAGTCTGGGCTTTTAGTGTAGCCATCACCTGAATAGTATACATTGTACCCATTATGTAATTTCTCATCCCTTATCCCCGTCCAACTCTCCTACTCTTCTGGGACTCCAGTGTCTATTATTCCACAGCTGGATTTTTGAAATCATAGCATTCTCTCTCTCTCTCTCTCTCTCTCTGCCTCTCTCTCTTTCTCTGTTTTGTTGTGAGTTCTTCTTACAATAGAGTCGGATTTCTCAACTTCTACTATTGACGTTTTGGGTTGGATAATTGTTATGGGGGAGCTGTCCTGTATATTGTGGGATGTTTAGCAGCATTTCTGACCTCTTCCCACTAGATGCCAGTAACAATCCCCCTTCTTCAGTTATGGCCACCCAAACTGCCGCCTCCCACTGCCAAGAATCTCCTGGGGAACAAATAGTCCCCCATTGAGAACCATTGCCTTAATCAAGCCAATGATCAGAGGGTTGCTTGGAAGGCTTATAAGCACTGAACAAAGAGAGTTATGTGAACTTAAAAAGTTTACTTCCGCTAAGGCAGCTTTCAGTTTGCTTACCCTCTACTATGGGAATAGTACTGTCAAGGAAACTATAATCTTCAAGTCCCCACAGCCAAGATATTTTTCTTCTCCTAACAGTATTTCATGATGTTTCTTGTTCTTTCTGATCAACCCATTCCATCGATTATATTTCTGCTTATTAAATTAAAACATTGTCTTTCATCTCTGGGATTGCTCCATAATCAGCTTGACTGAAGCTTTCAATGTCTCTCTTACTTTTAATTACACCCTTAGAGACCCTGTGTAGTTCATTTTGGTTTGCTTCAACTGTTACACAATCACAGTCATTGTACATGGAGGTAGTTTAATCCAAAGAGCAAACTTATTTCCAACTTATGATAGGAGGAGAGAGAGCAGGTTTCTCATACCTCACATCTCATATCCGTTTTTTTCTATCAAAATTTATAATTATATTTTACATGTATTTTTCCCCCTTCCAGACAAAGGATCCTCTGGGGGCAAGGACTTTGTTTATTTTCTTCCGTACTGAATGTGCAGCCTTACAGAGTGCCTGGCTCATAGTAGTAGTGATCAATGTATATTTATTGAATGAAAAAAGTGTGTGTGCTTGTGTGTGTGTATGTAAACACTTACATATATATGCATGTATGTATATAAAGCATTTTAAAGAGTCTTTAACACTCATCACAGAATATTCTAGAGTCACTTTCAAACAAAGTAAGATAAGATACTTTAAAATATATATTCAATGTGTGCTACTATCATTGAGGAAGGCTTTTACAATTAGCAGCACAGGCATGGGATGCTTTACTGACTTTAATGTTTGATTTACAGCCATGAAATTGTTTGATTGCTTTTGAAAACTGGCCTAAGTCAGGGAGACCAGCAATGTCTATCTTAATATTTCTCTCCAGTACCTAGAAGGTATTTGTCTTTTTAAAATTTTTCCCATGAAAATAAAATAAAATTTAGAAGTTATGTGCTTTTAACAAGTGACACAAGTAGCTTGAATATGTGAACTGTAGAAGTTATTTAAATATGATTACTGTCGTTGAATTGTTATAATAAACTCAGTTATTGTGATCAACAAACGTGATAAATGATACATTTGAAACCATAGCATGAACCTATAGAATTGAAGAAAAACCTATTTTATTCATAATTTCTTTACTCCTCTTTCGAAAGTCAAAAAATATTTTCTAAAAAAAGGCAGGACATGTGGTGCTGGCTATAACTTGAAGTCCAGTTACTTATCCTCTTTATGCCTTGGGTGCTCATCTATGAAATAACGATCATATTAGCTACTGAACAGGATTGTTGTGCCTGATATATAAAAAGTGATTGAAAAATCATAGCTTTTGCTCTAAGTAGGCAGTTACCTCTTTGTAAGAAACACCTTTATTCATGTCTTGTAAAGATGTGAAAAGGAGGGTTGTCCCTAAAGATATGAGACAATGCTATCTTATTATATGGACTATCAGATACACTCTGGTTTCTGAAAGGTTAAAATATGAAAAAAGCACATTTTATAAGCAAATATACATGATGTTTTTTAGAAAGGATATCATTCACTCATTTATTTGTTCAACAAACTTTTCCTGAATTCTTATTGCAAATGGTCATGACAGAAGATAGTTTTACTTCCTTTTAGATTGTACAATTATTTGTAGCATTTTAATAAAATATTGAAATGAAAGTCAAAAATATAGTATGATATTAGGCTTTAATGAGCTATTCCTTTAAGATTTCACTTATTCTATCTTTCTATGAAAAATATCTTAACCCAAAACATGGAAGCAAAAAAAAATAAAAATCTAATCCAGACTTTGGCTTAGATTTATGACAGAAAGATGATAAAGGAATTAACCTCTGCTGAAAATATCCACAGTCTAGGAATAAGACAGACAAGACAACAAATGATTAAAATATTACAATTGAATAGACTCACTGTTAGGAAAGCACAGTAAAAAAGCAACCAAAACATTCACAAGTAACATTCTATATATGTAATTTTTTCAAACTCTTCTAAGCACCTTGACATCAGTGTCTTCATTATCCCATTATCAGCTGCTTTTTGACTCCCCAAACTGTTTTTTGGAGCATGCTGTCTTCGTTCTATCTAAACTGTTGGAGGACAGCACTTGTCTAGTCTAGGTATTGTCATTGAAATGTTATCCAAAGTCCCAAGTGCCTATGTAAATAAACATTGGAATCATTTAAAAAAAAAAATTATCCTTTACCTACATACTTGTGATCTCCACGTTATAACCATTTCCTGTATTGCATTTTTAAGTGATCATTAAAAAGTTATTCTCAATAATATCTTATTTTCAGGTATGAAATCACACTGACAAAAATAATTTTTAGATCTATGTCAATGTACTTGCCAGCTTTTTAAAAGCAATTTCATCAGGGACATCTCTCAGCACAGTTAGTAGTCACTTCTAGTTAATACGACTTCCCCTCAAACAACACACTGTTATTCGAAATAAAGATTGGAAGAATTCTCTATAAGACGCTTTGTCAAAAAATTAAGGTTCCTCTCTCTTTTTGAGGGTTGATTTCCAGAGGAAATCTCACTTTACATTTAGACATATATGATAATCCTGAGAAAATTAAGGAAAGTGTTATCTGTGGAGAAAATGAGCTCAAGTCAGGGCTTGAAGGATTAATGGGATGTTCCCAAGTACAGAATGAAAGCAAGAAAAGAACAAACGAAAGTATTCCAGGAAGCAAGAGAAGTGGAGGCTCAAAAATGTAGTACTTTCAGGAAAAGATCAATAGTTTTATTTAGCTGGAACACAGACAATAAAGTTGGTATGGAATGGGACATAAAACTAGAGACGTATGTTAGGGTCAGATAATGTAGAACCTAAAAGAAACTGTCCAATCTTTTAAACAGAATCATAATATTAGAATTTTTAGCTATTAATATATACAATAATACCATTGATCTATCCTGAAAGAAATATAATAGGTGTGAAGAAAGCTAGCCCTATGCTAAATGAATTTGTTATCCACACCAATCACGTTTGTTTCTGTACCCATTTCCTCCCTCGTTAGTATACTCATTTTACTCCATGCTACCTAAAGTGTCTTTATATACTTTTTTCACCCCTTTCTATCAAAATTTCTCTTGGAGAAAGATAGGAAAACTGTTGTGGGCATCGTATTTAATCCATCAGCAACCATGAATTAAGTCCTATTATCTCTACTTTACAAACAACAAAACTGTGCCTTACCAAGGTTAAATAGGTGTTTAGAGCTGGAATTTCAGAGGCAGGTCTATGGAAATACACATCCCTGCTATTAGACACGATATAATATATGAGTCTAGAATTGTGCTGAGTTTGATGTGCAATCTCACGGAATTTACAATTGAACTGGAAAGGAAAGAGTAGCAGACCTATAGGGTAAAGAGGGAAGAATTCAGGGGTTTATATAAATTAGTGATAAATTCATTTAGAGAACGAAGAGATCTTTAGGAGACTGAGAAGTCGTGAAAGAAGAGCCTTGAAAGATCTTTAGCACAGATAGTCGGTGAATGGGCAATGGTAAATCTTGTCGTAGGAAGTGCAAGAGCAGGCACATGGAGCTAGGATGTTCAGGATTATAAAGAGTGACTAAAACAGGGAGAGGTTCCAGTTGCAGAAAATAAGATTGGATATGGGCAGAAGGTTTATATATGAAAGTCTTTGATGTCAGATTTGAGATTAGACTAGATGTGCTACTCCTTTTAAATTAGGATATGCTGTAGGTTTTGATATGATGAAAAAGATAAATTCAGGAAGACTCATCTGGCAGCCATATACAGATGGATTAAGTTTGTGAAGGGACGGAAGAGGAGCCAACTAGCAGGGTGTTACAGTAATCCAGGTGTGGAATGATGGCAGCCTGGTCTTTTTTCTTTTCTTTTCATTTCTTTTCTTTTCTTTTTTTTTTTTTTCCTTACGTAAAATGCATGGCAACAACGATTTCTGTGAAGGCTTCCAAAAAATAATACAAAAACATGGCCTTGCCAACTTGGAGATTACCGGTTTAACTGGACAGCAGCCACAGACCAATGAGTCACTGGAGTCATTTTAAACAACGCATTCAGACAGTCTCACTTTGTATTCAGCTGCAGTATACCTGGAAGGTAGAGTATGGTTATCATCAAAAACTGTGCTGAATAATTCTGTGATGCCATAGACCAACCATCCACCCTATAAAACTACATAGCCTGTGACCCAACCAGCAAATGGAATTATATGTTGAGGAAAAAAGTAATCCACTGTTATACATTAACGTCAGTAGGATCCACTAATTGAAAAATGGTTTGACTTTATCAAGATTTAGAGAAAACAATAGTTTCTGTGGTAACTCTCAAATTACAAGGAAAGTCCCTCAATTTGCTGTCACAGACAATGTCTTTAATTTAGCAATATGGGAGAAAAAGAAATTAATGTTGTTAAGCACTCCAAAGCTTTTAAATGCACATTCTTTTTCTATTTGCTTTTTCAGAATGTTTCTGCCTGTGTGCTCTGTTTACTAATGTGGACAGTGTAATAAAGGCTTCCAGGATGAAGGTACTGCTTCCCATTTGTATTCTAGAGGGTAGACAGAATCTACTTTGGAAGCCTGTATGGATAAGCACCTGAATTTATTTAGATGCTCCTGGCATTTCAAAGAACCTAGGGCCTCCCTCAGCTTTATCCCTTCAGACCTTATAGGAGTGGCAGAATTTACACTAGGCTAAAAAAATTCACCGACGAGCAAGATTAGTTCTAGCAGCGATGCCTCCTGAACCATTTTCTCACCCGATATGGAATGTGTGCACTGTTGTTAAGTTGTGGTCGTTTTGTGAGAAAGAACTCTCAGCCATGTGTGATCTCTGAGGATAGCAATGAGGAGAGGTAGGAGAAAAAGTGGGGAACCTGAGTCCTTTAGTCACAGTATTTGTTCCTTACAGAACAGCACTGCCCAACAGAAATGTAAGGAGAGCCACACATAAGAACCACATAGGTCATTTTAAATTTTCTTATACTCACATTTTAAAAAATAAAAATCAATAAAAAGGCAAAATTAATTGTAATAACATATTTCATTTAATCTAATATATTCAAATTATCATTTCAACAAATAGTCAATATATTAATAAAATTATTTACATGTATTTTGCATTCTATTTTGTACAAAATTCAGTGCCTAATTTACACCTACAGAACATCTCAATTTGAACGAACCACATTTCAAGTGCATAATAACCACATGTGGCTAGTGGCTTGCCTCATGGACCTGAACTTTTCTCAAAATTGCTTAAACCAGGAAGGGTGTTCTCACCCAGAAATAAGAATATAATATAGCTAAGATATGCTTATCAGAGTTGAAGAAGGAAAATGAGAAGGAGGTGAAGAAAACTCAATTTTACAATCATTTTACCTTAGTGTTTAAATATACCCTCAGAGGAAAATTCTCTTCTTGCATGAAATGGAGACTGAGAGCTTGTAAATGAGACTACAGTAATACGGGTGAGTACTGATCTGTGAAGAAGTGTTTACTGGCCTACAACAAAATGAGCAAAACAAAGTCAAATTTATTTAATTTAGAACACTCCCTTTTATTTTTCTTGTATGTTCTTCCTCCTTTTGTGTGTTAAAATGCCATTACTGCTATTAAATAATAGTAATAGTAAGTGGTTGATGGATGTGTTTTTAATGTCTCTCTCTCTGGCAAAATAAAATGTTGGCAAATGTATATTGTTGCTGAGCTTTAAAAATGGTTACTAGTCATGCAAACAAGTCTAAAGACAACTGTTAGAGGTAACAGAGACCTATTTGGGAGTCAGAAGCCCAGCACTCAAGTCCTGCTTCTGCTAATAAACACATTAAATGGCCTGAATCCATTCACTGAGCCTTTCTGGTCCATATACATGCATCTGTAAAATCAGGAGAAGTAAAATCAGGGATTTGGGCCAGATTACCACTCAGGTGCATTGCACATATGAAATTCTCCACTTTACGACTCTGCCAAGACCTCTCAGTATGGCAGAGACAAAGTAGGAAATACAGGCTGGGGCTCCTGATACAGACCGAGTGCATATATCCACCGGAGGCAAATTATGGGATTCCTGCTTTGCAAACCTCCTCCTTGAAAGCCTTTGAAAGGAAATGTTCTACATAAATAAATGATCATCAAAGGAAAGATTTGTGGCTAAAATACAACTTGTATGTACATGGTGATGTAGGCATGTAATACCTTCTGAGTCATGCCCATGAAGCTGCCCCATCTGCTGACATGACTAACACACCTTTATCCAATCCTTAAGCTCAGCCACATTACAATTTTGGCAGTTAAACTGATTGATATTTGGCCTTATCATTTTAATACTTCTATAAAATACTTGTTTAACCTGCTCTAATCTGTTGGTAAGTAGGAATGGAAATAGTTTCTAATAAGTACACTGAAATGCTCCTCTTGACTTACTACCTTGGGTTGAAAGGAAGAGAAATTGAGCTCAAGATACAATGATATCTATCTGAATTTGTTGTATAAAGAGACAACTGAATATTATCCAGTGTACAATGGTACTGATATTTCACTCAAGTTAATTATTTTAAATACTAAGTCCCTGTAGAAATCTCCGTGGCTTCCAATCTGAATTCTGCTACCTTGATCTTTCTGACTGGCATTTTGCAGTACTGGAAAGCATCTGTCTCCTGCACCAAAGCTTTTGATTTTCACAAGCAGAATTGGCTTAATAACATGTGTGTGTGTGGTGGGATTACTAGTTTTTTGTTTAAAGTTTACGTGTGGATAATATTTATGACTCCAGTTCCTTTTCTCTCTCTCCACAAGGTATACTCTACTCTTCGTCTTGGCCCAAAACACCAATAACAAAAAATATTTCCCCAAATATAATCAAGGGCCAGGCCCAAAATCAAATTCTAACTGCCACCAACATCTGTGAAGGAAATGCAAATGAGAAATACCAAAGTTAAAAGTGAGGTTTTTAAATAAAACTCTCCAAATGCCAATCTTCCTATTCTGATGTTTACCTGTTATAGAGTACACTTTCAAATACTGACTTTGGATACCAAAGCGATAATTTTTGGTTTGATTTCTATTTACTTTACATATGTTTAGACCTTAAATGAGTCAGGTTCAACTATTTTTAAATAAAAAGATTCCATGAATTCCCAAAGTATGAAAGTTCTGTGTGATAGTTGAGAAATGCTATATGCTAAAAAACAGGCTGATCACATTATCTCTTTAGTATTCTCATTAGAGAAATAAATGAGCCAGCCTGACTTTCAGAAGGAAAATATTCTATTATTTGGGAGTTACATATATGCTTTTTATGTGAGAAAAATAGCTAAATTTTAACTATTTAAAATAAAGATGAAGAAAATACATAGACAAATCAGTTCATGGAATATAATTTTTCTCTGCCACATTAAATTTTTGGCTGATAAGTATAACAGGTTATATTTATGCATATATGCATATATGCTAAGAAGATATTCTATTTTCTGAAACTTTAATATTATAATGTTTCAGTGAAAGCAAGGAAGGAAACTAGATATTTTTCTTGAGTTACTTAGAGCAATTCTTCTTAGTATATTTACAATGGAACTAAATGCATGCTTCTAATGTGCCTTTTTATCTGAACAGATGATTTCTTTCAACTGAACAGTTGAAGATAATGAAGTCATTTCTGCTATGATAAATCTCTTCTTTGCAAGTATTTGTCCACCAATAACGAGCAAGTTAGACTATCTTAAAAATTCCACTTTCTCTTAAGCACACGAGTTATGTTACTGAATCTGGAATTAATATTATTGAAGTAGTCACATTAATTCCTTTTTGGAAATAAGAATAAAAATAAAATATAACTGATTACTTTTTTGGTGCTTGCAAAACTATATTAGTTATACATTTAAAAACTGAGTTGCTTTTATTTATTAAACTTCTATTAATGCATTTCTTCCTTCATTTGTCCTGCAAATATTGTTTATCTGCTATCTATCAATCATCATGTTGGGTGTTGGACATACGGAACATCTTAATGATGACTTTTGCCTGTGCGGAACTTATAGTCTAGTATGGGAAGAGCCACATCAATTAGAAAATTATTTATGTGATGAATGTTATAAAAGATAAGGGGGTATGGAGAAGATTGTAATAGGTAAGGGAGAGTGGCAATAAGAGTTTAGAGTTGACCTAGAAGGCAAAAATAAAAGATTCCCATGAAGAAGTGACTTCTAAACCAAGAAGTGAAGAAAGTAAGAGTTAATGTAAAATTAGAAGAGTGAAAAAAAGGAAGAGATAAAGCATTTCAGACAAGAAAACACTAATAGTTTGAAGATCCTGAATCCTGAGAGATGCTGGAGCAACCGAGAAGTAGAAAGAACAAAGTAAAAAACAACATAAAAATGAGCTAGACAGGAGGTGCAAGGTCTACAGGCCATGACATGGATATTTGAGTTTAATTCCAAGTGCAATGGGAAGCCAAGAAGGGTGTTAAACAGGAGTTTCAGAGAAAATCACCATCAGGATGGAGGAGAAAAGAGTCAGGAGCTGAAGCAGAGAGACTGTGACAAGGTTATTGCAGTGTTAAAAGCAATGGTTCAGACTAGGAACATGGCTGGGAAGATTGAGAAATCTGGATAGATTCTAGATACAGTAATTAGAATGTAGACTTCGTAGGCCCTGGCTATTAGCTTAGATATTGAAATAGAGATAGATTCCTAGATTTCTTGTTTGGGCAACTGGGTGGAGAGTGGTTCTTTGAGGAAGCTGGAGAAAGATAAATTCCGGGAAAGTCAGATGAGCTTACTTTGAGCATGTTGCTTTCAAGGTGCCTGTGAGACACTCAATTGTTGATGACAAGTAAGCATTTGAAAACATGGTCTGGTACTCAGAAAAAAGGTCCGAGCTGCAGATATAAATTTCAGATTTGCTTTTATAGATAGTAATTGAAGCCATGTGAGTGTATGAGATTGCTTGAGGAGAATGTGTGTGGAGTGAGCAGGAGAGAATTCACAGGACAAAGCTCTGAGAAACTACGGGGTCTACCGGTCAGACAGAAGAAGAGCAGCAAGGAAAAGAGACTGAGAAAGAGCGGTCTGAGCCACAGAAGGAAAACCAGGAAAGGAGCCCACAGAAAAGAGAGTTTGGAGAAGCTCATTAATCAAAAGTGCTGAATTCCGCTGAGAGGTCAATTTCAGGTGTGTGCTTTACAGAAGAAATTGCACTGAGTACTCTGAGGAATACCTTAACCTCAAAGAGCTAACCAGTGGGAGAAATGGGCATGTAAAGACCTTCCACGAGCAGAATGCGTAGGTGCTTGTCAGGTTAGATGTAAGTGCTCAGAGAATAAACAGAAAATTGAGGTTCTTGTCCAAATGATTTTGCAGAATTGGTTGTAAGGATTTTAGACAAAATTCATGTTTCCATGCATTTTCAAGGTGTTCAGTTTAAACAATGAAATCTTATTTTTCTTTATGTATGCATTGTTTGGCTGGTACAGAGCAACTATGTAAGACAAAGAAGAAAAGAATAATTTCCTGTGAGTTTTTGACCCTGGCCCAATAACTCTGGCTACACACTAGCCTATTCAGGGAAGAGTTTCAGAATCTGTTTCTCCTAGCGTTGGCTTTGCCCCATCCCGGCCACTTCATAGAGATCCAGGAATTTGGCCTTAAAGAAAATTGGACCTTAAGGCAAAGGAAGATATTGTTCTTTCTTCTTCAGGGTGACAAAATGGCCCATCTGTTAAAATGCTTAGCAATAGCTGAGACAAATGTCATAGACACTTAGTGACTCAAAATTAGAGATTATTTGGATACACAATAATTCAGTTATTACTTCAATTATAATTATTTAATCATGGTTCCCAAATATTTACACATTTTTATGTATATTTCTTACTTCAATAAAATCTTACAGTTCATACTTTAAACTTTCAAAAGAAATGAATCACAAAGCTCTGCTTAGTAAAGTATTATATTATAAATTTCCTCTAAATAGTGATCTCTCCTATGAATTTGACATTTGTTTTTACTACCAAAATTTCTGATAGAAAGCATGTTCTGTTTATGTGTTTGTTTGTTTGTGTTGTGGTTTTAGGGAGATCATTGCTGGGCAAATAAGATATTTTTGCAATTTTCACATTAATACTTTTCAATATCTTCTATTAAAAATGCCTCATGCCTAAATACAATGATTGCATTTCCTTAAAACTATTTAATTTAGGATATTCACTAATTAACTAGAATTTCTCTTTGTTTTTATGATAAATTGATGGAGCTTTACAGACCATATAATTAAAATTCCCAAATTAATTTAAATGCCTTGAGATATTTTGCCTTGAACATACTTTGATTGTATCTTAATATAGGAGGTAGTAGGCAAAAGGCTTTTTGATAACCCTGCTGGTATCAAGATGCTTTCCTGGTGTATAATCTCCCTCTTAGCCTTCTTAAACATGTCACTAAAGAGCTGTTATTATAATCTAAAAGTATTTAAAGCTTTGAAAGAAACATTTAAAAATACTAGTTTTCTTAGGCATAGTGTATCACTTCATAAACACTGTACAACTTTCAAGCAAATGAGGTGAGCTTTTATGTTATAAAAGTATATATTGAGCCAGAAGTTATAGTTCCGTACATTTTGATGTGAGTTTACATGTTAGGTGGCACTCAAGGAACTTTTGACATGAACAAACCAGGAATTAAAATTTATTTTCTTTCTAATATTCTGAAAATATCCTTTTTGTGTTTCTGGGAAATTTTTTAGTGCCATTTCAAAGTATCTGTCATAGGAATTTATATTTATCAGCTTTCTTAGAGCTTTTAAATTTAATCCCCAGTAATTTTGTCACCAGAAAATACCCATATTCGAAACAACCCACTTTGGGTTTAATTCACACGTCAGAGATTCAACACATATGGTTTTCTTCGGGCTCCGCTGTTTTGACTCAATATATAAAGAGCTGAAGGAATGCAGGTGCCAGACTGTAAGCTCCATTCACCAAAAGATGCTAGAGGGAGCCAGAAAGGGGGAAGCAGCACAAAATAGCGTGTATGAGATGATCCAATTTTGGTTTTAAGAAAAAATAAAGAAAAGGATATTTTTATGTGTTTAAACATGCATGTGAGTAGGGCAGTGAAGTTGGAGGTGATTTTTTTCAGCCTTCTCTGTATTTCCCATAGTACTTAAATTATTTTTATGAAAACATAATCAGTAGAATAAAAGTACATTATTTTGGGGAAAAATTATGTACTCATTTTTTTTTTCAGAAAAAAAGTTCCATTCTATTCCAAGATTAAGAAGATTGAAGATTAAATTACAAAAGGCTATTTTGAGAAATGGCAAGACCTACTATTTTGTTGTGTATATTTAACCTTTGAAAATGACTGATGTAAACCTCAATTCTATTGTATCTCTGAGTTTTTGAATAAGTGTCACTGAAGTTGGTCTTGCATATTGATTTTGGGGATTTTAGTTTTCAGATTTCAGATTTCAGATTTGAGATATATATCTTCCTACACAAAATTGAATGAAATTTCTGCAATGTTAATGAGTGAATGCAGAATACAATCTTTTAAACTAATATTTCTCTTCAACATATAGACATCTTAGAATATTCTTAAATTAACCTACTTAATTTCCATCACTCTGGTAAAACTTCTGTCTTTCTTCCCATTCCTTGTTACATTTCTCTTCTTCTCACTGTTGCTGTTGACTATTCATAGGGAAAGAATTGGGTGAAATGGAAAGAAATTCAGGTTAGACAACTTGAACTTGAGTCATATCTCTGCCACTTACCAACTGAATGGCCTTGAATATCAATTAATCTCTCATGTAATTGTCTTGGCTTCCTCATTTGCAAAACAGGGATAATAGCATCTGCCTTTAATGCCTCATTGCATGGTTGTGAGGATCAAATTATAGGATATATGTACACTATAAAGTAGTGTAAAAGGAAAAGGTATTACTATGATTATTAATATGATTTTAGTAGGTCCAGAAAAGCTTAGATTATGTGTCACCTTTTGACTGACTTTATCTCAAACCACAGAAAATAAATCAATGAGAATTTTTGAAATTAAGGTTTTAGGAACATAGGTAGACTGTCACAATAAAGTAACAGGAGGGTGGGGAGAAATATGAATGAAATAAGAATGCATGTGTGTAAATGTATGAGGAATTAAGTTGCACACTAAATGGATTCATGTTAATTTCTCCTTGGCTGTGACAATTAGATAAGTTGTTCTTACTTTAGTTCAAAAGTCCCATGTTACATAATTTCTGTCTTTCTCTGTGTCTTAATTTGTAAAATGGAGTTAATAATACTAATATCTAACTATAAGAAATTATGTGGGTACTGCTCCATGGTATTAAGGAACTTAATCTTACAACCATTTCAATAGATTCAACCCAACAAATATCAATTGATTGGTGACTATGTGCAAGACATTATACATGGCAGATACAGAAGCTAGTAGGATAAATGATATATAATTCCTGGAAAAATAAACATTCTGAAAGGTAGATGACACAAGTATAAAAATAATTATGATATAAGACAAAAAAGGCAAGTAGATAAGAGGGGTACAAATAAAATACCATGGGATTCAAAGGAGAGAGGAATCAAACGTGATTGTGTCCAAGACCAAAAGTGTTATAGGGGAGTAATGAGGGTGTGGGATATAGATGGGAGTGCTTTGGTTTGGCTGCAGCATAGGGTTATCATAGTGGCATTTGACATGGGCCTCAAAGGATTTTGGTAAAAAGAAACAAAGAAAGAATTTACTCATTTGAAATTCATTGTGAGCCTATTGCTGGCCATGCATATGCAAGGAGCTGGTAATATAATGGTGACCAAATCACACATGAGCCCTTTTTAGGGAGTGAGACAAGAGGGAGGTGAGAGGGAGGTGAGAAGGAGGCATAACGTCCAGCTTACTGGGAGTTGTAGGAGAGAGGGTAGGTTCAAGTGTTCTAGGGGATCCAAATGGAAAGAAGTGCATGTTGAAAAGGCACAGAATGAACAGTAGGGGATTAAAAAACATTTTTGAACATAGGGATGAAATATCCAGGAACAGTTTTTGAAAGCTTAATCTGGCAGCCAAGTTCAGAGTGAATTGAGAAGATTTTAAATGCCCAAGTGCATACTGAGGACTTCATATGTCAAACATTTTATGTATGTTCTTTCCTTTAATCCTCACAGTAGTCCTTAGGTGTACGTGTTATTCCAATTTTACAGATGAAGAAACTGAGGCTCAGAGACATAAAATGACTTACTTACAGCTATTCTAGTCCATCAGTGGCAGTGCTGGGATTTCAGTCCTGGTGTTTATTCCAATGTCTGTAATTATAAACTCTCCCTACACTGAATCCCAAAAAGAATGGAAAAGAAGCAAGCAGAGAGAACCAAACCTTAAATCTTCAACTCTTGGCACTGACTATGAAGTGTCATTTCATCTTTTCACTCATTTTCACAATGAGGATTTGGTGCAGAAACTATGCAGTGTATTTATACATTATTCATCTGCTTATTCCTGCAACAGATCTTTATTATGCCACGCACTGTGCTAGGTACTTAGATGTGAAATGAATAAGACAGAATCTTTGTCTTCAAAGAGCTTAAAATTTGCAGGAAGAGACAGACAGGTTAATAGGCTGGCTCCTGGCACTGAAGTAAATGCTAGAGTAGGAGTGAAGAAGAGAATTTACAAGAACAAATGGGAGAAGCCCCTGTCTCAGTCTTGGGGAGGATCAGGTGGGCATGCTGAAGGAGCAGCTATGGTATGTCAAAGGAAAGATGAGAAGGTTCTGGCCACAGGGAGGGTAGTGGAGGCAAAGAAAACATGTAGAGGCTGAGAGCAGGTCAGTAGTGCCAGGACTGTGAGTAGTTTGGTACATCTGCCTGGAAGCTGGTGGAGTTATCCTAGTGAGTTATGTGGTGAGGGAGACGAGTTCTAGAGAGATAATCAAGAACTGGATCATGAAGAGCTGCTCACTCTTTTGCAAAAATGATTCATACACATGACTGGTGATAGTGTAAATCTGGCCAGGCATTTAAACAGTAAGTTACAAAGGTTTTAAAATGTTCATACCCGTTGATTTAGGATATGACACTTCTGGAAAATTCCATTAAAGATAATAATTTTAAATGTGGACATAGACTTATACACACAGTTAGTCTTTGAAGCTTTATTTATAAAACCAAATTTTATAACAACCTAAATGCTCAACAATAGAGGCACAGTTGAGCCACTTACAATGTTTTCATATGGCCGTTACTATATTATTAGGACTGATAATTTATTATTCATAAATGGTATATATATTATATATTAACTTTATATGTATATGATAGCGAGAGAGTCAATCCTCATTATTTGGGGATTCTGTGTTTGCAGATCGGCTTACTTGATAAAATTTACTTATAATCTCAAAATCAATACTTGTGGCACTTTCATGGTCATTTGAAGACATGCATAGAGCAGCAAAAAGTTTGAGTCACCTGATGCATATCTCCTCAGCTGATGTCAAAAAAGGGGACACTCTGCTTTCTTATTTCAACTCGCAGACAGTAAAGAAGTGTAGTTTCATGGTACACTTAGTGCCGCATTTTTGTGCCTTTTGGGTGATTTCACTGTTCAGAATGTCCCCCAAGGGTAGGGCTGAAGCACTGAGTACAAGAAGGTTGTGATGTGCCTTAAGGAGAAAATACATGTGTTGGATAAGATTTTGTTTAGGCATGCGTTACAATGCTGTTGACCATGAGTTCAATGTTAGTAATTAAACAATATATATTAAATAAAATGTCTTTAAACAGAAACACATGTAAACAGAAACAGAGAATGCATAAGGTTAGGTATTAATTGGTTGATGAAAATGTTTTGACCAGAGGCATGCAGGAACCTGACCCTATGATTCCCCTAGGAACAATGCTTCAGTATTTGCTAATCCAGTGTTCACAGCAACTTCACAGAGCATAATTGCGATACTGCGATATAATAAGAAACATATGTTTGTTCTTTGTCCCCGGATCCTGGCACAAGAGCTTTTAAAACCCTTGGAACTTGCTGAATAAGAAGGGTGAGAGGACCTTGTTTTGTTATTCATGATAAGTCCCTTTAATCCATATCTGAGTTTATGCTAATGAGGTGACTCTTGGTGGGACCCTATATATCTTCATAATAGGGGCAGTTGACAGAGGGATCCAACTGTGTGATTAGAGAGTTGGAAATTCAGCCCCACCTTTGACCTCTGGGGAGGAGAGAGGGACTAGAGGTTGAATTAATAACCAATGGCCAATGATTTAATCAATCATACCTACAATGGAACCTTGATAAAAACCCTAAAAGATGGGGTTCAGAGAACATCTGCATTGGTGGATACATTCACATGCTGAGAGGGTGACACACCTTATTTCCACGGGCACTGCAGCTCCTATGTTCCAGACTCTTCCAGATCTTGCCCTGTGTACCTCTTCACCTACCTGTTCATTTGCATCCTTTATACTATCTTTCTAATAAGTGGAAACTAGTAAGTAAAGCGCTTGCCTGAGTTCTGTGAGCTGTTCTAGCAAATCATCAATAATGAGATAATGAGGTAATGAGAACACCCAGTTTGTAGCTGATGGGTCAGAAGTACAGATGGCTTCGGTGTGTGGTTGGTGTCTAAAGTGGAGGCAGTCTTGCTCGACTGAGTCCTTAACTCATGGGGGCTGATGCTAACTCTGGATAGTGTCAGAATTGAATTAAACTGTTGGACACCCAGTTGGTGTCCAAAGAGTTAGAGAATAGGTTGCCATTGTGGGGGGAAAAAAAACCACACATTTGGTGTCAGAAGTGTTCAGTAGATAGAAACAGATCTTACTAGCAATAATTAGCACAAATAATGACTGTATACACACACATTCTGCCCAAATATTAACTAGTTACATATTTTTGCATTATAGAATAGTAATTTTCTAATCCTATTTTATAATATTCTGTCTTATATTCCCAATTCAGAACAAAATAAAATTGAAATCAAATAAAGCTTCTGCTTTGTTTATAAGACATATTAATCTCATAATGAAAAAATAATGCAACTAAATTGCAGTTAATTTATATTTTAATCCTGCTTTAGATGAACAGAGTGGGTACAGCTAGAAGGCTGTTGTGCAAGATTGGGTTTGGAGGAAGCCAGGGCTGGAGTAAAGGTTCTTTTAACCTCCTTTCTGTGAAGAAAGCTGAAACACAGCATCACCTCCTAAGATCATTCTCCTTTATCCTCACACTCCTCTATAAATTATCTCAGCTGTTGCTGATGTCACAAAGCTTAGCTGATGAGTATCTACAAAGTTGTTTGTATCTCTTGGACAAAGTCAATAATGGAAGGGCGATTTGCTAATGAGTTAATTTGGAATATTTTAAAGATAACACAGAGAAAAATCATTTTCCCCTTGATGAATGCAAACCTGTGAGAGATAAGATGGCAAATAAAATCAGCTGACTGGGATAAAGCAGAGACAACACACACATACACACAGTGTACAAGGGTTGCACTTAAACCCCAGACATACCCCCATGGTAGTGGGATTAATCAAAGGGTTCCTTCAAGGTCCCACCACATGCACACAAGCAGTACAGTAGATTCAGTGAGTTCTTCTAACCATCTGGTTATGTCTCTTTATTCTTGTTTATCTAAGCAGCAAACGCCATGATGTCAGTTGTGCAGCTAGGATCAGAATGGCCTGGTTTGGATTAACAATAGAGAATCCTGACAATGAAACCACACAGTTCAGGAGGGGCCTGCAGTGGGTCTGTGCACAAAATAGCTCATAGGAATAAAACAAACCGATTTCCCCCTTACTACCCCTTTTTCGAGAGTGGACCAGGCTGCATTTGGGGAAGCCCACTCCTGGAGTAAGTATCTAAAGGGGGATTCTCTCTGTCATTTCTATTGAAAGTATTAGCATAATTCCTCAAGCACAGACTCTCTAAGATACCTTGAGTTATTTATTAATATTTAAAGAGGTTATTTGGCATGAAGCATGGAGTATAATTCTTAAAAGGAGCTGACAGCAGAATACATTTGTTAACTGGAAAGACATGTCTGAACTTTGCCAAAAGAAATACTGTGTGCATCGAGCACATTTGGTGGGGAGGGTTATTTTATCTCTGGGCATGTTTGTGTGTATGTGAGAGAGTTTTGTTTGTTTATTTGTTTCTCCTTGATTTCCACTTACGTATTCCACACCCCTGTCTTGGGACCCTTTTTGAATGAAATACTAATGATAAAAGAAAGACAGACTTGAAATGGCCATGAAGACTTATTCCCTATCTTCTCCTGGGGCAGACTCTTCTCCTAGCTTGGAATTAACAGAAGACCACCTCTGCCGCCTCCCATCTACTTTGTTTATATTTTGCTCATTTGCTTCAATTTAACGAGGTGATGAATAAATGTGCTTCACAAGGATAAGGGGACTGTCAGGGGTAGAAACTGGAGTTCTCTGTTCATTCATATACCGGGTAAGGTGCAAACAGGCAAAATGCAAATCTGTCTGTCAGTAATCAAAAATTTGGCCTGGGGGGGTGAACCCAGTTAAGCAAGGTTAGTTAATCTTTCCTCCCTGTTGCTTCATTCTCCAGCCTCTTCAGAAGCGGAGTTAGAGTCCTAGTTACTAATTTGTTTCTTCCCCCAGATCACTGCTATAACACACTTTAACTTGTTTCTTTTGCAAGCTTCTTAAGACTAAGGTTTTTAGCATGCAGTGTCAATGTTAAAGTTTGGCAATAGCAAGTAAATGTAAACCAATATTCTATATACTCGTGTGTTTGAAAATGTTCGGAGAACTACCAGAGGTACCAAAATTAAATATAGTTTAAATTATAATGTATAGGGATTCATGCATGCATGACAAAACCAGGAAGATAAAAGCAAGGAAATGATTATTGCGAAAGTCATGATGGTGGTTACACATGAAGAGAAGAAGAGGCTGTGATTAGGATGGAGCATGAGGAGGGGCCGGTAAAGTTCAATTTCTTGACCTGGGTGTGGGTATAAATAATTCACTAAGTTCTATAAAAATGTTGGGGAAAAATCAGGATGGTTGTTGTCATGTTGGCTGGGAGAAGGGACCAGAAGGGAGCATGAGAGGTACTTCTATGATGCTGGCATTGTTCTGTCTCTTGACCTGAGTTTTGGATACCTGAAGGTGTTCAATTTGTGAAACTTCTCCCAGCTGACTACCTTTATGTGCACTAGTCTGTATGTAAATTATATTTCAATCAAAGTGCAAAAATTGAAAAGTAGACTTCTCAAAAGACTTTTAACAGATTTATTAAGTTAAGATTTTGTCCCAACTCTGTTTCTGTTTCCTATAAATATTCTAGTGACTAAAAAGAAAAAAAAAAATCCCTCCGATTTTCCTGAACTTCTCAGTGTAAAAGTCTAACTGACTATCAATAATACAAATGTTCTTGATGTTGAGGGTTCCCAAGGCTACAACTTTCTATAAATAGAAAACAACATTGAAAAACTCAAGGCACTAGGTCAAAATAAATATATAGTAGCTTCTCAATCTTTGACCTTGTATGTGTTAGGGTAACCAAACAGCACTCAATGAAAGTGTTTTGGTTTGTTTTCCAGTCTGCTGATAGAATTTTTCTTTCTACTAGAATGTAAGCTCCTGTTAGGACTGACGCCAACAGAGACATTTTGGTAGCAGAATTAATTTTTTTTTTTTTTTATCCATTGAGGATGCTCCACAATGAAAGTCAGAGTCCATTTGGGACGTAATCTAATCTTTTTAATAGCTGATAAACGAAAATGAATAGCTTCTTGGATGCAACAGAGGTGGAGCAGGTTTGAACAGCTGGCACTCTCCTTTTTGTACATGTCCATACAAAGATAAACAGATCTCCTAAAATATGGTATTGCCACAGATTCAAGCAAGCAGATTAGAAGCCATGTTCTGATTTTTTTCTCTTACATTGTGCATGATATATTTTTTTTCAATGAGTTTATAAAAAGCATAGGAACAGTTTTGAAAATGCTACCTGAAAAAAGAAAAGAGATAGAAAGACAGAGAGAGCGCATTAGAATGTTCTACAAAGGTGAAGTGAGTAGATGCAAAGACTGTAGGAACGATAACAATAAAAGTATGTGGGAAGACTTTTCCTGGCGTCATGAAAATTAACGTGGGCAGATTGCCTTTAATCATCACCCAAACTAACAAAAAGAAAGGGCAAGGATTTCTGAGTGACAAGAAGAAGGTGCTCTTTTTCTGAACCAGGATTACCATGTAGTTCCTTAAGAAAAGCCCGGGTGAAGGTAAAGGAAATACAGTTTAGTGTAACATCCCTTAATTATTTACAGATGTTTATGAAACTTCTAGTTGTCTCATCTGTTCTGCAGGGGGAAAAACATAAATGGAAAAGCAGGGATTGTATCCCTCTGTCTGCTATCAATTAAATCATCAAAACAAAATTATCATTCAAATTACAATGTATCATTTCACTTTTAGAATGTATGGGGGCAAAACCATCTATGAAACAGAAATCTGTAAACAATCAAAGCAACAAAGCAACATTAAAGTTCAATGAGCAGTTTGTTCATGCATGTTTTAATCTAGTTAAAAAATGGAAACCATGTTCACGTGGTCAAAATAACACTTGCGTCAAAGGAGGCTTTGAGGTTCAATCCAGTGAGACAGGCAAACGATTTTTGTGAAACCCCAAAATATTTTCAAGAGGGAAAGGGCTCCCTAGAGATCTGAATACGGTGGCATTAGTGGAATTTTAATGTGGGAAAGTATCTAGCAAGAAGGCAAGCTTGTTAGAGGGAGAAAATATCAAATGTTCAACTTCTAAATGTGTTCTCTGCAATGATTATGTAATTGAGAACTGCTTTTTATTTTCTATTAATATGTGGATTCTATTGTTTCCTATCATGCATATGCTGAGCTTACTTTGTATTAAGTTCTATGTTACTGTGTCTTGCCATGTTAAAGTAATTATCTGTCTCTACAAAGAGATTTATTACCTTCATGAATCTGACCATACACACATCTTAAATAAATTAATGAACTGACAAACAAAGAGTGCCCCCATCATTCTAAGTAGCTGACAACATTTTAAAAGCAGTCACATTGCAGTGACAAACATTTTAAAGAGAAGGGCACTTTTGGAAGAGCATAGGGAGCTATTTTATGAATACTCATTTCGGCAAGTATTCTCACTGGATCTAAAAGTTAATCAAAGATCGATGCTACTATTTTTCTAGAATACTGTTTGTTAAAGTACTTTGAGTTCTTTTCTACCAAAAGACCACATCACCCTGGTGTTTCTCAAGCAGCAATTCTCTGGATTGGCTTAGTAACTTTATCCAAAACACACTGACCAGTTTGATTTAGTAATTTGAGACCAGGTATGTGGATTTTATTAAGGATGAAAAAAGAGTATTTATTTATGGAAGTGTATAAGGTATTGGCAAAGAAAACAAACACTAGATAACCTTTAAGCAAAAAGGTTTTTTTTTTAAATAAAATCTTAAAAAAAAGATTGTATTTCTTTTTAAAAAGATTGTGTTGTCATATTGTTAAGTCTGAAATTTAAATGTCAGCTAATACTTAGGACTGCCAAATTGTCTCTTGCTCCCCTAAAGAATAGAGTAGGGTCGTTTATTTTTGTTTATTTATATTGTTCTTTTGAATTTTTTAAAAATAATTTTAAGAGAAAAATCAAAATGAAAATTTGTGACTGAAAAATTATTTTGATCTGATAAAATTTTATTATAATTGAAATATAGGCAGATATTCACAGAGTGTTTTGAGTCAGATTACTGTTATTGTAAATTTCTTCATAGCACTTAGCAAAGGGCATTATTATCTTAAGAAATTTTAGGTCCATAATATGGACATACAAAACATTTGGCAGATCACAGGATCACAATGTTTCATTTCTACTTTTAAAAATCATCATAGTAAGCAGAAATAGTGTTCAGCCCTTGGCCTCACGTACACAAGTTTTAAAAAATTATTGAGAGAAGTATGCCCTGCTAGGTTTTATATCTGAGCAATTCCCAAGCATTCATTTCCACAATTTGACAATTTTTTTTATTCATAAACAATGTTCTTAGGAAAGATTTTGATACTAGATTCAAAGAGAACATCTAGGAAAATGTCACCAAAAGTATTTCGTCCAGTACACAAATTTCTTCAATGTTTTGTGATTTCCTGAGGATGGTAAAAGTGTTTTTATCCTGCTAGATTATTTCTGAGTGTTTTTAAATATATTTCATATAACTAATACGTCAAAGACACATTTCAGAGACTTTCTTATAAACAAAACGCTGACATCTCTCTAGTGAAATATACATAATACTTTACCCTAAGCCACTTCATACAATTTTTAAGGTTTTGTTCCAATAGATTGCCAAGGCATTTCTGATTTGCAGAGGGGTGGATTCACGCTGTATGTTGGGTTTCTTTTCTTACAATTCAAAGCTAAATGGTTAACCTTTGACTTGAAAAGAGAAGATCAAATTTCTATAAATTTAATTTAAAATATGTCAACTTACCTCGTATTAAAAATATTCATTGCTAGTATTTAACTGTTATATCGTTTCATATGTCCAAGACACTAGATCTTGAAGAGTAAATTTGTAATGTTTTCTATGAATTAAAATATAAGTAAATATTGCTTGCAATTAGAACACTTTACAGTAGTTACTACTCACACCATGTATGTTTGTATTTTATTGTTACCACATAATCGTTCATTAGTACCACCATCATCATCATAACTAAAATTTTCTGAGTACTTGCTGTGTGCAATGCCATGTGCCAAGTGCTTTGTGTGCACCATTTCATTTCTCTAATGGGGTCTTACTTCCAAGAAAATGTCATAAGATTAACACCTGATCAACAATGTCTTAATGTGAAGGTGGCTTTTGGTGGGGGGATTTCGCCTAACGACATTGATCAACATATTTAATGTTTCTATTTGAGTCTATTTTATATGGATAAAATAACATAATAGTTTTGTTTTCTTGTTGTCTTTAATGCCCAGCAGAAAAACAAATACTTGTGAGAGGAGGAAGTTGGGGGCAGGTAGACTAAAGATAATTGCATTTGGAAAAGGTGGTTGTAAGAGTGTTCTCTATTTGGAAAAAAGGGAATAGAATTATTTTTGAATGTGATATTTATTTCCATTATAATTTTCTCCTTACATGTAAAAGAATGCAATTTATTGTGAATGTTACTTCAAATAAATACTCAACAATTGTGTTATTCCCAATAATTTAACCATGCGCAAAACTGGGTATTCTGGGGCTTGTTCTAAAATTGCCATACATTTTCCTTCCCAACTAAAAGTTTTTTCTTAAGAAAGAAAATAATCCAATGTCAGCAATATTTTCTTTAAATTGTGTGCATTTCAGTTTTGATTGTTATATAATTTTAAGAGAAAAACAGCACCTAAAATATTCAACCTTTATCTTTCATGTCATTTGATACTATTCCATTGTTCTAGGAATTCATTTTTGATTTTTGTATTCTTCCACAGGTGAAATAATTTTGAGTTGAGCTGGACTTCATTTTAAACTTTCTGCAAAAACAGAGTCTTTTAAGGCCCCCAGTTCAACTTTTTTAAAGTTTTAATATTTCTTAGGTAATTTAAAAGCAGCTACTTACAAAAAAAAGTTTTATTGCTAAGTATAGTTTTTCTGTTACTAAAATTTCCTGATATAAATCTCAGTACAAATAATTTTCTAAGAACCCATATTTTCCTTCTTCCCTGTTTCCTTTTTATCGGTGACTTTGTGTCATAATAATACTTCATAAATATTCTTGGATAAAAGGTGCCATGTAGATGCACATATACATTAATTAAACTCTTCTCAACCAAGGTGAGCTGGTCAAACTTTAATTGGTCTGCTGTCACAGAAGGAGATCATTTCTAGAAGTAAGTTGTTTGTGGCACAAATGCATGTAGAGACTCTGACCCCGCTCATCCATTTACAATTTCAACACTCCACTAAGAATGCTTTCTAATAAGTACAGCTTTGCCAATAGCCCTTCAATAGAGAACTTTATGTTAATGTCTTTTAAATAGAGAGCAGCATTGTTGAAAACTTTCAAAGAACCCAGAGTAAATATAAATACTCTGCTAAGTGTCCTTCAACCATATTATAATATAATCCTGTCATGTATCAGAATCCAAACTCTACCTGAACAACTAATTTTAAAGAGACTGTCATTAAGAAGATGTTTTTCCTTTGTAAAAGTTTAAAGTGGGTCAATCATGCTTATTTGAATTCCATAAAGAGCAAGAATCGTTCAAAGAAAACATGCCATTTACAGAAGAGAAAAAAAAAAAAGGAAAACAAAGCTGCTTCTTTAAGATAGAGAAGATGTTTTGGGGCAATCCTCACTCACTCAGAAGAACGTAGGTGTGAAGAATTAAAGACTGTTTCACCTGGAAAATTAGAGGAACTAAATTCTTACATTGTAAGAGCAAATTATATGATGTATTTTTTCTACTGCATAAAAAAGCTTGTGCAAGTCAGAAAATAATATAAACTACCATTCAATAGGAGCTGGTTTGGTTTGTGTTTGCGACACATTTAATGATTCTGCTAAGAGTATCACTTGTTTGTTAAAACAACTTTTAAAAGTCCAGAAATGCACTATTTTAGAAGGGAAATTGGACATCACAGTTGTCTTATAAAGGCCATTTGTCTATAAACCAAGTCATTTAGCTTTACATTTTCTCATAGAGAAAAGACTTTAAAACCAACTGAATTTGCCTACATGCAAACAGCTTTGAGAATAAAATAGTTACTTTTTAGAGAAAGAAAATTCAGCCATCCTGTAGAGAAGCAAGTGTAGTATATTTTTTTCCTTCTTCTAATCTTTCCACAGGTCATCAATCACGAATTTTCCCTGGTATGTTGCTGAAGCAGAGAGCGAAATATGCAGCTGCCGATCTACCAATGGGAGGGTTTCCGTACCTGCACATATTAATGTCATCTAAACACAGCCAGAAGGAAACCCAAACTTCGCTTTTTTACCTCATCTGTGATTGTAGCTGACATCAGCATGTTTTGGCTGAATGTATTATGCATTTGAAATAAGACGTCTGCATATTAAAAGTGAGACAACATAGTTTAAAATTAATACCACTTTTGCAAGCAGCAATACTATGATATATTCTGGAGATTACTATAAGCTGTCTTTTTTTTTTTTTTTATATCTCAGTCCAATTGAATTAACTCTGTGGCTTTAACTAGTGTGTGTTCCACATGTCCTTATGTCTTCTCTTTTTATAACATTTGGCATTTATAATTATAAATGTTTTCATCAAAGTGGCCTTACTATCAGGTAATGTGATATACTTCTCTATGTTTTCAGATGATAAAAAAAAAATTAGGATATTTATCTAAGGTCCATGAGCAAAATGTGCTACAAAGAAAGAAAATTTCTAATTAATTTCTTGAATCATTCTCTACCACTTTTTCTGAAAGTGGTCCAATGCTTCAAGCTTCTTCTGTAATTTTCCACTAAAAATATAACAGCATACTCA
This sequence comes from Eulemur rufifrons, assembly GCF_041146395.1. NCBI lineage: Eukaryota > Metazoa > Chordata > Mammalia > Primates > Lemuridae > Eulemur > Eulemur rufifrons. The sequence continues at coordinate 47,143,985 of NC_090985.1, forward strand.
TATTTTGCCTTCAAGAGGCTAATGTACTTTTAAAAGTGGAAAGTGGAAAATTTGATTATGCTCAGTTTAATTCAGCAAACAAATACTGAGCATGAAGTATATGCAAGCACTATCCTAGGCACAGTGGATCACAAAGGTCACCAAGACATGGTTTTTTACCTTCAGGAACTCATACTACAGAAATAGGAAACAGACATACGGAAACAAATATCCAGTCACACGTGAGGAATAAAGAGTGAAGATGCTGCAGATTCAAGAAGGCTTTCTGGAGGAAAGGGCACCTGAGATGAGTCTTGTATTACAGGTGCATTAAAATCTGTGTGATGTTGTGGGATAAGTCTGGAGAGGGTGACAGAGGCCAGGTATTTCAAGGACCTAGGAAGCCATATGAGGAAGCTTGGAAGAGAAAGACTTTAAGCAGAGGAAATGGCCAATTTTCCAGCTCGTTCTAGAATCAGTGTAAAGGACGGCAGCCATAGAAGGGCAAACCTGGAGGCAACAGGATAGAGTGACGAGATGATTCCAAAGTGTGATCTGCAGACAGCAGCATGGGCACAACCCGAGAGCAGAATCTGAGCCCCACCCCCAACCCTACTGAATCACACTCTGTTTTATCAAGATCCTCTGGTTATTTGTGTGCCTATTAAAGTTCAAGGAGCACTGATCCAGACTACATGAGACTGGTGATGGGTTAGATCGTAAGAATTCTTGAGAAGACCAAGCTTAGGCCTAAAGCGGTGAGAGGCATTGCTGGGGATTTTCAAGGATTCCATCAGAGGCTAACTTACGAATAAACCAGAGGCATAAATGTAAAGGATCTAATTTGTGTTCAAAGACTGGAGAAACCAGAGCTCAACATTACAAAGTAAATGCAGACTAAGAAACAGATGACAAGGAATAAGATGGAGGAGATGATAATTTTAAGTTTTGGACAGGCAAAATGTGAGATCACTGCGGGAAATCTAAGAGGAAATGTCCATCAGGTGTTTGGACCTATACATCCTTCGGTTCGAGGAAGGGTCAGAAGAAAGATGAAGATATGAGAGCCATCAGCCTATTTTTGGTTGTTAAATCATGATGGAGGACATGATCTTATGGAGAGAATACATTGACTTAGAAGAGCAATGGGAGGCAGAATTCCTGAGAACAGGGACTAAGAGAAAGAAACAAAGAAAGGGCAGTCAAAGATACCGGAGGACATCCAGGCTGTGGGAAGCCGAGGGAAGAGAGTGTTTCAGGAGAGTGTGTTCAACAAATTCCAATGCAGCAGGGTTCCAGGAAGATTTATGTCCACTGGATTTGGCAATCGTTTTAGTTCGAAAGCAGGAATATTAATTTCTTAAGGTGATTCAAATTCAGTCTTATGCTAGATAGCTCATGTTACTTTTATAAGTGAAATGGAAATCATGGCTAAGTGTGAGTCAAGAATTCAGTCTTGCATTGGTGGTTTTACCCAGCATTTAATTTTCTCTCTGGCATTGAAAATTGTGTCAGGTTTCACTAATTCCCTAAGATGAGCACCTGAAAAATCCAGGTGCAATGTAGCACGGTAGCCTTAACATCCCTTGGGGAGTCAGTCACACTGTAGAGGTTAATTTCCTGGCAGATTAGCTAATGGCGCAGGATTGGATGTAGGAGGCATGATCACAAGTGTGGGCTTTGGCATCAGGCAGCTCTGAGGTCAAAACCCATCTATGTCAATGACTAGCTATGCTATTTTTTTCTTGAGCTCATTTTGCTCACCTGTACAATGGGACTAATAATGCTTGCAGAGTTATTGAATTGTTTAAGTCACATTATGTATGCACACACATATATTTTATATGCACGTATACCTATATACACATATATATATGCAATTGAATTAAGTGAGATATATACATACGTTATCCCACTTAAACTATATATATAAAGAGAGGGGTCTCAGCCCTGCAGGATCACACTTGTGACTATTACAGAAAGTATAATTTAAAAGTTACTATATTACCTTGAAATTATTTTTAAAATTATAGTTTGGGTGATTAATAGGGAGGTAACATAATACTTCAGAAAAATTACAAGTATTGAGTTTAAATAGCTGGATGGAAATTTCAGCTTCATAATTAACTAGGTGAGCAATAGTCATTTATCTAATATACAGTTACACACCACATTGTTGACGTTTCAGTCAACAATGAACCACAAATACTACGATGGTTCCACAGATTACAAAGAAGCTGAAAAATTCCTCTCACATACTCTAGGCCTATGCTAATGTGTGTGCTTGTGTCTTAGTTTTTAACAAAAAAAAGTTTAAAAAGTAAAAAAAAATTAAATTTTAAAAATTGAAAAAGGCTTATATAGAAAAAGGATGTAAAGAGAATATTTTTATATAGCTATACAATGTGTTTGTGTTTTAAGCTATGTTATTACAAACGAGTCAAAAGTTTAAAAAATTAAGAGTTTATATGGTAAAAAAGTTAAGATAAGTTTAGGTTAATTTTTTACTGAAGAAATAAAAAAATATGGTTCTATAAATTCAGTGTAGCCTATATGTATAGTGTTCAAAAAGTCTGCAGTCTCGTACGGTAATGTCTTAGGGTTTCACATTCACTCACCACTCACTCATTGGCTCACCCAGAGCAATTTCTAATCCTGCAAGTTTCATTCATGGTGAATGCCCTATACAAGTGTACCATTTTTTATCTTTTACTGTATTTTTGCTATACCTTTTTTACGTTTAGATACACAAATACCATTGTGTTATAACTGCCTGCATTATTTAGTACGGTAACATGTTGTACAGGTTTGTAACCTAGGAACAATGTGCTACAACAAATAGCCTAGGTGTGTTGTAGGCTATACTATCTATGTAAGTACACTTTCTGATGTTTGTTTGCATGTTGACAAAATTGCCTAAGGAAGTATTTCTCAGAATGCATCCCCGTCCTTAAGCGACATATAACTATATATGGAGCACACTCACTATAGACCAGTTCTTTGGTAGAAAGGATAGAATGTAAATTCCTTGAGGGAAAGGGATTTTGTCAGTTTAATTCCTTGCTGTAGCTTAGCATATAGTAAGAACATTCAAATATTTATATTTACCTGGGTCTTTAAAAGTGTTATATTCTAGTAGTAGATATGAATTATTGTAGACCTCAATTTCTCATCTATAAAATAGCATCTAGGGCTCTTTTCAGCTCTAGAACTCTGCAGTTGTACAATAATGGGCAAAATGAAAAAGATAGAAAACTGTATGTACACCTCACAATTAAATTGTCCATATAGTTAATTTAATTTTTATTAGGGTGGTGGAACAGAGAAGCCATTAATAGTCCATGTAATGATTAGATTTTTGCTGACCAACTGACTCACTAAGAGCTCAATATATATTTTTGTGCACCTACTATGTGCTAATCACTGAGGAGGATATAGTGGTAAAAAAGGAAATGCAGGATTTGTCCTCAGGCATATATAATTCATCTTCTATTTTCCTTGTGCCCAGTGGCATTAGATATGAGATGGCTGACAACAGGTTAGCCTGCAGTTTGTAACCATGGTACAAAATGAATCAAACTAATCTACACTGAGGTTAGTCCCATTCCACTGAATTGTTACAAAAACACAGTGGTTTGCAAAAGGTGAATTAATACTAGAATTATTTCTTCCTGGCAACTACAGTTGTCAGAGATAAACAAAATAGATCTACCATTGTAGCATCAGCACCCTGGCCAAGTAGGGAAAAAGTATGCAGGCAAGCAGAGAAGCAAATAAAACCACACAGAGGTAGAAGCACAAGGGCGGGGAAAGAGCAAGGGTGACATAAGTCACCTTGACAGCCTACTTGGACTAAGCCTGATCCAGAAGAATGTCTTTGCAAACCACGGGTTTAAATCCCAGGGGCTGTTGGTGAATGTTTAGTTGCATTTCCTGGTGTCTGGTGATAACTCCTTACATAACATCCCAGGAAGATATTCATCATTGTGTGCATAAATAAGCCTTTCCACAACTTATCAGTCCCCCTCCTTTCTTTTGCAGAAGATATTTCATTATATGTTTAGAAATATCATCTTGTAACTATTCACTACTGGTTGTGCTACTATTTAACTTTGTCACACTTTAATGATCTTTTAAGTGTTCTTTCAAACTTTTATTTAATTTTGAAATGTGGTTCTATATTTAAATATATATGTACATTTTTTAGAGTCATGATTATCAAGTAAAGATTGTTTAAGTTGTATAGATTTTTCCTTAAAAGATGTTAACAGAAATTCTTTAACATGAGAAATCAGTATTAATGATGTTACTCTTGTTTTTGATATACTAACATGCTGTGTGTATTTTTAATTTATCTTTAATAAATTCAAGTTATTTAACTATTTTGTCTGAAAATACACTGTTTTGGCAGATGTTCACATGTAAAAATAAAGTCACATTTCTCTGAAACATTAGCACTTTTATAGTGCAACGCAAAATGTTTTTATATGTATGGTTAAAAAAGTGATGTAGTCAAAGTGCCTATTTGTATGCATAACTGCTAATTAATGTTTCCTTTAGATGGAGAGTCATCTATGAATGTGTACATATTGACATGTATTTAGTTTAGGCAAACCTGTGTAAATAAATCTATTTAACCATATGTTAAGCAATCAATGTACATCATCTCCTAAACACTAAAAGAAAACCCAAAATGTCCTGTAACCTATTTGCAAAGTATTTTAAGGACCTCAAAACACTGCTGCTTCTTTATTCCAGGATAGCTAAGCTGGAGGAACAGGTCCTCGTCTATCTTTTACAGGACCACGTATCCATATTGTCTTTAGAGACCTTCCACTAAGCCATTATAAAATCTGCAAAAGGGTTAGGAATACAATTTTTCCTATCTTGGAGAATATTTTTGAAAAGGGGACTTTTAAATACATAAAGTTTAAATGACAAAAATGGGCATATTTGCTAATAAATCTTGAAGACTTGATTTTGAATCAAGTTTTATTCTTCAATTTGAAAACAAACCTATCTCCTGATTTTCAGTAACTTATCCAACTTTAGAAATAAAATAAAAGAAAATAATCTTTAGAGATTCTCATCTCACTTAGATGGAATAACGTGGAATTTAGGTTTCATCATGGATTTCTTCATATGCTAGTTTTTTCAATGTTTGTCACTTTAGAGGGTCCTTAGTGACCACCACAGAAGAAGATCTAATTAATACACTAATTAATATTAAGACTTTTAATTATTAATGATCAAAATGCTAAAAATAAAAATAGGTTTTTGTGTTCTTATTAATATTTGGTTTTAGAACATGAACAAAGAAAGGTTATGTTCACTGCTTAGGAAAGATGTCATAATGTTAAGAGACAATAAAAAATAAGCATAACTATTCAACTTCTTTTTTTTCCAACTTTTCTATCAAGAAGCATGATCTTAAAACTGGTAGGGTTAGAACAAACATCGTTAAGAAGGAACTGAATTCCAGAATAGATGAGGAGATAGAAGAAAGTACCTAGCACTTCAAATGAATTCAAGTCTCCTTATGAATAACATCCCATAGTGCTGAAAGAACTTGCAGATGAGATGATGAAACCACTGTCAGTAATCTTTAAGAAATCATGGACAACAGAAGAGGTGCCAGAAGACTGGAGATGTGAAAATGTCCCAATTCTCTAAAAGGGGAAAAAGCAAATTGCATCAACTGCATGCTAACCCACTTGTCAACCCCGAGTCAAATTCAAAATGATGTTATCAAACAGTAATAGATGGTGTATAAATAAATGGGGAAAATGCAGAAATCTTCATGGTTAACTTAAAAACAAATATTGCCATTTTACCCTCACTTCTGATTATCATTATTATTAACTGAAATGATGGTCAAAAACCATAACATGAACACAAAGCATTATGATATTTTAGGTGATAAATTTATTTCTACTTTAGGATAAGTAAAAATGTATACATCAAGAACCATGTGAAAAAAACTTGGAGTTTGTAATTGCTAATATGCTTAATGTTAGCCAATTGTGTAACAAGTATTGTAAAATGGTGACAATATTATGGGGGTTTTTTAATTTCAAGTGAAGGAAAGCAATATTATCATTGTACCTGCAACTGATCGGAGTTCATCTGGACACTTGTTTCCAATTTTTGTGGCAGCAACATTTGGAGAATATTGGCAAAGTACAGCCTGTCCAGTGATGGCCCAGGTTGATGAAGGGTACTTTAATCACAGTGGCAAAATCCTGAGCACTGAGGGATTTAGAACAAAAAGATTGAAAGAGTTGTCTTCGATGATATAAGGCGAAGTACAAGGCAGGGAATAGATTGCTCTAAGCAGGTCCACAGTCCGTAGCCAGGAACAATTGGTGGATGTTGCAGAAAACCAGGGAAGAGGTTTCTTTCCATTAGAAATACTAAAAAATGAATCCGCCTGTCTTATGAAGCAATCATTTTCCCGTCACTGGGAGTGTTCAGGCAGAGACTGAATAGAACAAAGGGATTTCTACATTGCTTGGGAAATTGGTCACGTTTTTAAATTCCTTTTAGTTCTATGATTATTTTATTCTAAGTATTTCTAACAACCACTTAGTGTTCTTTGGATACCAAAAAAAAAAAAAAAAAAGTAAAAGAAAGAAAAAAGAACAAAGTATCTTGCAGTCTCTAAATATTTAGAAAGAGTTTATTGAATGTAGTAGTTTTCATTGCCATAAAGAACTACATTCAGACGTCATAATATATATATCCCAGAAAAAACTTTATTTTATCTTTCTTCTTTGGCATAGGCACATATATGTAATCTTAATGATGAATATATATATTTTTTATTTTATCTGATCTGTTATTATAAAAGAAACATGTTTAAATCATATACTTACGTAAGCTCGGCATCATTTTCTCTCTACTGGTTTAGTTAAATATAGAATGCTAGACTCAGAAATGAATGATTGGTTGATTATTCTCTGAGCCTTTTGCACTAAAAATTTATTACTGAGAAAGTAGACTTCCAATCAGAGAAAACCTCTTATATCCATGGCTCCTGACTATATCCACCGCTCCCAAAAATATAAAAAATATAACCGTGTTTACTCTCAGTTTCTATGAGCTACTCAAATTCAGCCTATGTAGCAAGATACGGCTTCAAAAGTGGCATAGCAATAAAATTTTTGGACTCCAAATTCAGGAAATTTATGTCAGTTAAAGATGAAACTTTTGAAATGCATATTCAAATCAATGAACCATGAGCAAAAAAAAAAAAAATAAATAAAATAAAATAAAAAAAAGAAAGCCTCTAAAATGGAACGCTCCCTTGAAAAATGCTAGTACCTCAGAGCATATTTCATAGGGAATGGTGAGTTTTAAGATACGGAGAAAAATTAATTTACCAGTTCAAAAGATGTGAAGGTTTTTCTTCCAAAAGAAGAAAGCAGTTCTATTGTGTGCTACAAATCTTGCTCACTACACCATAAGTATTTAATAAACTTGACTATGGACTGATAACATCAAGAAATATTTTGAACACGTGCAAAATATAAGAGATTTCACTAACATGACTTTACATATTCATTATATAAATTTCAATGCTTGCTAAAGTCGTGGAGAGGTAATGTAAACCTCATAGGAGGATTACACTATAGGCAAAAGTTACTTTATGTAGTTGGACAGAAACAAATAATGTAGTATGGCAAACCTCATGTATAATACATCTCACTACAACAAGAATTCGGGCTTGCCAAAGGGTAAATCATGGCCCACCCACCCATTCCAAACCCAAGGCCTGTAAAAACTATGTAAAGAAGAAAAAAAAATTTTATGTTCTCTTTTAGTCTTTATTTTAGATATTACTCTTGAATTCTATGTCCAATACTGTAAAGAATTTCACCGTAGGTAGTTCAAAAATAGGAAGAGTTACTGCAGATATAATTCTCTAATTAAAGTAATCAAATGATATGAAAGAAAAAATAATCTTAAGATCTAAATATTTAGAAAATGGCATATAACATAAGAGCCAATTAGTTCTAAAAAAAAAAAGCATTGTGCAAAATAATTCTAAATGAAATAAAACATAAGGTAATGCATTTATATTTCAGTAAAGCATTTATTTTCCTTCCCAAATAACGCTTGTTGAATTAGTTAACCAGCAAGAAAAATTATATGGAAGAAAAAGAGGTCAAAATCCAAAGAAAATGCTAAGTGACCATGTATTTTGTTACATAAAGGTATTTAAAGAAGATTACAAGTATATTTTCCTTTAGCTTCTTCAAGATTAGAGAAGGGCATCTATATTAATGCAGTTTGTAGATGGATGCCAGTAGTGTATTAAATTGTCAACACTAAGAAATAGGTTAAAATGAGAATATGCCTGAAGACTGGAAATGGTTACAAAAAATAATGAGATAAATCATACAAGTATAAAGCAAGATATCTGTGGAAAATAACTGAAAAATACACTATTCTGTGGTGAACCTGAAAGTTACTTAGGAATTGTCATAGATCATTATTCCCTTCCTTGGGTCATGACCCAGATTAAGGCAGCTGAGGGTCTACAGAAGGGTCAGGAGGAATCCTCAGGGGGGACATGCATTCCCGAACTCCTGGATAAACACAGAATGGAAAGGAGGTGTACTTTGGGCCTTCATCCCCAACCCCAGTAAAAAGGAAATAGGAGGGAGGAAAATCAGGGTGCTTAGGAGTCTTCCTCAGTGTTTCTCTGGCCACAGAATCAGAGCTTATGACCAGTATTTACATAGCAATGTGGCCTAAATACCTTCTTTTATATAGAGCTGGCTTGCATGTGCAATCCTCACTGTCTACCTACCTCACTGTCAGTGGTCCATAAAATGTTTCATTGCAATAATCCCTGTTATATATTCTTTTCAATAAAGAAAATGGGTGTAACTCTTTGAGAAACTCTTTTAGTCTGACCAGTAAAGACATAAGGATGGCCAATTGATAGCTTCCTTGAAAGAAAATTGAGAAGCAGTGTAGTAGATGATAGAAATTGATATCATCAGTTCAAAACGAAAACTGCTGAAGTCCAAAAAGGAACCTGAGTGTGCTTGCCCATGAGCTTTCTCTCTCTCTCTCTCTTTCTCTCTCTCTTTCTTCCCCTGGGATCCAACTAAGAAAATGTGGGACAATTTTGACCTTTCAACATAAGAGTCAAGAACAGCTAAAATAATGAAGAAGTTCCAAGGATACATTAGAGGAAAAATATGTCTCATTTAAGCTACAGGAAGAGCCTGCGAACAGATTAGTGTGCACCAGGGTCAGGTGACTGGTAAGAATAACAGTGTAACTAAAATTAAAAAAAAATTAGTTTGAATGTAGAGAACTATTTCCAAAAGATAAGCATGTAAGATTGCATACAGGTTTTGTAAATGACTGGCAAAACATTCATTTCTTCATAAAATGAAGTTTAATGGGGTTCTTATCTTGACAGTATCCTAGTTCTACACTTTCAGGAAAGAATCACATTACTGGTTGATATTTCTCAAATAGCTAATATTTCTATTCTATTTACACTAAAGGGAGAGAATTTCAACCTGCTCATTTTCACCTCTGCAGTTTCATTTTGTGTGCACACTGACAACTTGTAGATCCTCTCAGGGGTTTGCACACTATAATCAGGGTTGCACCATTCAGCACCCTTTTCCTAGAACAATAAAAAACCCTCCGTACCTTTTCAACTTGTCAGATTTTCAGTGCATTATAGAATTTAAACAAGCTTTGAAGATGAAAAAGACTATACACAATGCTTAAGTGTTACTATTATTATGATGATGATAATATGGTCTACAAGATGTACAAGGGCATTTTGGGATGAATGTATTATGAGTCACAAAGTTGCAACTGAAGACAGCTGTTTGATTGCTGCTTGAGAGAGTAGAGTTGAACAAGCCTGAATATGGATGATCTCATTTGGCTTTATAAAACTAAACAGAGCGCAGGCAGTTAGTTGGATAATATATCTCCAAGGGAAAGAAGAGTTAGTGTAATTCATCTCTCTGTTGTAGTATATATCATGCTCTTACTTATAAACTCCAGATAGGATTTCTGTTTCCAAAAGGTCAGATTATCTTTAGCATGGTGACTTCACTCTTTAGTCACAACATGTAAGCTTGCATTATTATTATTATTATTTTAACTTTAGTTGTATTAATAACTTTCTTATTTTCTTTGTATATCCCTCCACTATATTGTCATCTTGTGTTGTTAGTATTTTTCTTTACCATTTTCTCCTTTCATGGGAATGAACAAAAAATTATTAATACTTAGAACATTGTCTCGTATTTATGAGCTCCCGTGCTACTGTAAAGTATGGAGAAAAGATAGGAGCTAGGAACCTACAACCTACTTAATGATTCAAGACACAAAGAAATGAAAAGTTAAATAATTATAAAGGAAAGGATCAAATAGCAAGAAATGTCAAGGGTATTATGTGGTTAATTATGAAATATGTCACATAGACCAAAAGGACTGTAGATTTAGGCATGGAGACTATTAAAGTATGTTGGAATGGACTGCATAGCTTGTAATAAGGAAATGGGACTTTTCCAAACCCATAATGATAGAAAGGAACAGGTATAACATTTTAGACTAGGGGAATGCTGTGAGAAAATTCACAGGGGAGAAAGGAAAAAATACTTTTCTGGATGTCTATAGTTGGAATAAAGAGCCCATGGGGAGTTTCTAGGAAAAAGGGCTGGAAAAGTTGCTGGGGAAAGATTTGGGCAGATGTTGAATGTAGGTTAATAAGATAAAACTTCATTCTGAAAGCCCAAGAGAACAAATATCATGTGTCACATATTATTTGTTGATTGATCCACAAATAAATTGATTTTTAGTGGATGTCCTGAAATTTGTGTTAACAAAGATTATGATTGGCCCTAGAAAGGATTTCCAAGGTAGAGATGGGAAAAATATTATAAATGGCCATACGGGTGCAGAACTCACCCTAGCTATTTACCATCTCTGAGTTAAGCCTTGTGTAGTCACTGAGGATTTTGATACAAAGGAACAACTGGATTAAAAATGTTTAAAATATTTCTTACACAAATATATAAATGTGTATTAGAGGAAGAAGACAATAGAGAAAACCTATCAAGCCTGAGATAAGAGGCCTTAAGAAGGGGATGTGGCACTAAGGAAGGAAAAATATTGGAAATAAATGACAGGACAAAGGCAAAAAATCAATAAGACCTGATGACTTCTTGCACATAGGGGATATGGACAAGACTGCATCAAAGATGAATATGTGGCTTTGAGCTTGGATGACTGGAAGGCTGTATTCATCTCCCTTGAATAGTCTTGTCAGCCTCACAGAATCTGGATGTGTGGCAGCTGGGTCGGTGAGCCAAATGCGTAGTCCATTCTGAGTAAGTAATGCCCCAAAATGGAGTGTGAAGAAATAGGGGGAAGATTTGGCTGCCAGACTTGAAGAAAAGAAAACTATATTTAAGGTAGTGTTAAATGATTCATTGTAATTATTGATAGTATTTTACTAGTGACTTTTAAAAACTTGATACACATTTTTAAGTAATTTTGCCCAAGTGAAGAGTGAATGTGTTATACTTTCTTGCCCAAAATGTATAACAAGGAGTTGAGGACATAAGTCCCTAAAAGACAGAGACAACTATGTTTTTAATGGGAAACAATACAGAATTGGAAGCTCTGTGAAAATTTCTATATAAAGATTTCCACCTAAAAGGAAAGTATTCGTTTGATTTTTGTCCAGAAGTGATCTAACATGCTAAGTGAAAATGAAGTCTTTCATTATCAGATCACACAACTCTTTAAAATGTAGTCCTTCAAGTCAGTAAGGTTATTCACTAGGGTGTAACACTTTGGGTGGTACTTAAGCTAAGTTAAGCACCAAAATACAGCATCGGGGATGACTTGTATCGATGAAGAATTGGCCAAAAATCATTCACCAAGCAGAGCAGTGAAACTAATCCTCCTTCCTCAAAGTTTATCTTTGGTTGTACCCTATATTTAGTATTTGTCTCAAGTAAGAATATCCGTGGTACAAAAGGCCAAATTTACCAGTCATATAATGTTCTTTTCCCTGGAGAAATATTTATCAAAGCTTAGACACATGTTCTGATGATATGTTTAAATTTATTTCATTTGTAAGAATTTGTTTTAGGAGCAATTGTCAGGAACGCTACTTGTGTTAGTTCATATTCTGGTTTTTATTTGCTAAGTTTTTAAAGATAGCTGTCAAATGTTGTCAATAGAGATATGCTACATGATATATGACTTAAAAGTTAAATCCTGAAAGACATAACCTACTTTTCCAAATGCTTAACATATCTAACAATGGCTTGACTTGATATGACATCACCTAAACTAGAAATGGAAGAAAAAAATATCATAGCATGGAAGCCAGAATTTGGTTCTGTTACTAATTTTTTTTTCACTAACTAGCTGTGTGAAACTGAGAAAGTTACTAAATATCTCTGGGTTTCTGTTTCCTTAGCTGTGAAATGAAGAGATCAGACTAGATGTTCTTCCACATGACTAAATTCTATTAGATGTTATCCCATGGAATCTACATAGATGACCAAGTAAGCTCAAGAAAACTCTTGAACTTTAGTTTTGAACAAGCAAGTCTAGAGCTACCGGCTGACTGCTTTCTTTGTGCTACTGCATGCTTGCACTGACTGTAATACATAGGGAAAAAAGTCTGAGAAGAATAGTAATGTCACCTTGATTAAAAATTCCCTGGAAACTCCGGAAGATCAAGGTTAGCTGCCTTGGAAGGATTTCCTCCAAGTCTCTTCAAAATAGTTATGTTGCTCACAGTCATGTTCATGCCATGCTGGCAAAGATGTGATCAGTATTTTATTTCTGGAGATAATTTGGGCAATAGGTATCAGAACGTAAAATGTGTGGACCTTTTATCCCAGTAATCCTCCTAAGAATTTGCCAGAAGAAGATACCATCAAGGTGTGAAAAGCTCTACATTCAATAATATTCATGACAGTGTGGTTTACCATGTTGAAAAATTTGGAACAATTTAAAATTTAAAGGATGGACACTGTAAACAGCCATTAAAAATAATGATGTAAATGGAATTAAAAATTTTCCATATCTTATCAATTGTTAAAAAAAGATTAGAGACCAGTTACCTAATATACCATTTACATAAAATTACATACATATATCTTTATGAGTACAAATGCATTGGTACGATTTCAGGTGGTTTTTAATTATATTGTGAAACTATTCAATTTCTGTAGTAATTGAATTTTTAAAAATCAATATGTTTCAATATTTCAATAACAATACAGTGAGTAAAGAATATTGTGGCTCCCGATGAGCTGCAAGTGAACATAGAGTACCTGGGCAACAGCCATGCCAGTTGTGAGCATTCTTTCTGGATCATGTTTAAAATTAGAAATGATTTTTTGTTTTAATAGAAGTATCTTAGTAACAGGAATTACCATGTCTGCAACTTTTCTTAGTATTCATTTGTTATGTCCTCACAACTGATGCCTGAAGCTAGATAACTATCATGTCTCATGCTATTATGATAACATTGCTCTAGTTTTGAAAAAAATTTGTTAGTAAAATGTTTTAAGCTACTATTTTGTTTTTCCTGGAACGTCTGTGTGGGATACCATTTTTTTCTTGTCCAACATCTGAATCCAATCTTCGATTTATGAATCCTTACAGGGAGTAAAGAAAAACCTGCCCTTACAGAAGCTAATTGTGTGAGATATTTGCTTTTCCAGCATCTCTTGGTTTAAGGACAGCCTCCACCATCAGACACTCTAGCACCAGACTCTGATAAGGGGCTATTACTGCAAGAGGGAAGTGAAGAAGAACATTCTTTCTTTCTTGGTGGTTGCATGGGTAAGTTTTTGGGGGCAAAAGTGCCAGATGTATAATACAAATGTCACATCTTGACCTTAACTGGGGTAGTGGTGGTTTCTTTATCAGTCCGGTTCTGAAGATAGTTTGCAGTGTTGTTACTGGAAGCTAAACTTTGAGTTGATTTTCTAGTTTTCTGACTGATTGAGCTACAAGTGCACTTGTAACAAATTTGTTTTCTTTTTAATCATCCAATCAGCTTGAAACTGAGGACTCTGGCTGATACAGTCATGTTCCCCTCTTTTTCTCACCACTATGGACATTCATAACTATATCTTCACCTTTTCTCTGACACCATGGAGAAGTGAACCCTCCTCTATTCAAGGAGGATAATGTGCTATAGAAACCACCTGCACCTACTTAAGGAGTTGGTTTCTCATATTATGCCTTCTCTCATCTGCTTCATCAATTTCTCCCATACCATGGGCCCTTTCCCTTCCGCATGCAGACATGCTCATGCACCTGCCATCTTTAAAAAAGATACCATGCCTTCACCCACAGTTTTAAGGCCTCTGACCCCTTGCTTGCCGAACATCCTATTATCTGTGCAGATTGCTTCTACTTCCTCACTTCTGATTCATTTTCCAACTCTCTTTATTATGGTTTCTGCCCTCAGCATTCCAGGGCAATATATTGGGAGTCTCTAACAACCCAATGCCATGAAACCTCTTTGTTTTCCCTCTTTCTTGAAATATTTTCCTTTTCTTGGATTGTTGGACTACACCCTGTTCTGGGTTTCTTTCTTTCACATTGGTTGTTTCTTCTCAATCTCTCTTGCTAGTTAAGAAGAAAACTTTCTTTGCCTCTATGTGACCTCTCACATCTCACTTCTAGGGGCTCACCTTTTCCATAATCTTTCCGTAAATAATGTGATGCATTTCCATGGCTTAAAATGCCATTTGGATACTGATGACTTGTATCCTCAAGTCAGTACACCAGAAGGCATCCTCGAATCCTTCTTTTCTCTTCTTCATCACATCTAATCCTTCAGGGATGCCTACCAATTCTGCAAGCAAATTATCATTCAAGTCTTCTCACTTTTCTCTACCTTCTGGAGCACCACTCTAATGTCATACATAAGTACTGTAGTGTAATTGTCCTATAACTACTCATGCTTCAATTCTTGGTTCCAATGGCTTTTTCCCCGTAAGATGTTAAACTCCATGAGATAAGGGTTCTTGTTGGTCTTGAATTTCTTGCTGTTACCCCTGTGCCTTATAGATAGTAGATGTTCAGCAAATATTTGTTGAATAAAAAAAAATTCAATCAGTCAATCAATTGATTAGATTCAGCTGGCAGCAAGTTGAGCACTAACTTATTCTGGAAAGCTGAAGAAAATCCAACAGATGGTGATATAAATTGGATTGAGATGCTTTATAAATAAAATTAAAATCCCTAGTATCACGGCTGCCAAGAAAAAACTTGAATGGTAAAATCAAATATTCAAAGTAGGTGGACTGAGATACATTCTTGTTAATGACATTGTAATTGATCTCATTTGCAATGTAAATTCCTCTTGCTTAAAATAATTCAATACAAGGAATTGCAATTAATTAACTGATTAATTTAACAAATATGTATGGGGCACCTAGTTTATGCCAGGTACTATTTTAAATGCAGAGAATACAGTAGCAAACCAAACAGACAAAAATCCTGTATTTAGTAAGCTTGTAATTTAGTTAGGGAGACAGACAAATCAGAGAAATCAGTAAAACTCACAGTATATCATATATCATACGCACTGAGGAGAAAGAATAAAGCAGGAAAGAAGGATATAAAATGTAGGATGAAATTTAGCATTTTAGGTTGAGTAGTCAGTCAGTAGGCCTCACTGAGGAACTGACTTTGAAGTGAATACTTGAAGTGAAGGAGAGAACTATGGAGATACTCATGGGAGGAACATTCCAAGCAGAGGGAACAGTAAGTGAGAAGGCTGTGAGGAGGGAATATGTTTCTATATTTAAAGAATATCAAAGAGGCCGGTGGCTGGAGTGAAGTGAAAAGAGATGAGGGTAGTAGGGAATTCATTGAGAGGTGATGTAGCGTTGGGAGTGGGATTCTTTCTGAGTTACAGTGAGGGCTTTGGATTTAATGCAAAATGTTATAGGAAGCAATTGCAGGACTTTAAGGAGAGGCATGTGACATGATCTAGCCCAAGTTTAAGAGGGTCACAAAATATATTTCACAGTTATTAGCCTATTGAGTTCTGTTGAGGGATGCCAATATTAGCCAGGTTAAATGTATAGAACTATTGCAGAGATGCAGTACAATCATGTGCTTTGGAGCACGGTTTCTGATATTTTGGCCAAAATATAAAAGTTAAGGAAAATCAAAGACAATGAAATAATACTGTTCAAGGGGATTTCCAATAATTATATTTATCTAGGAAAATAAGTTCTAAAACTAAAAAACATCACTTGAGAAACACTTTACAGTTGGCTAATTTTTAATGTGTGAAAAGGTAATTATTTTTAACTTAGTGGTATACATTATCATCATTAAATATAATACATAATATAAACTATCTTATAATTTCTTAGGGAAACTCTGGGGCCAGACTGCTTGAACTTACATCCTAGCTCTGCCATTTACCAGTCATGTAATCTTGTGCAAGTAACTTATCTCTCTGTGCCTCAATTTTCTTTCTTTAAAATGGGAATAATAACAGTAGTTCTTTCAAAGAGTTGTTTTGAGAATAAAGGAGACAATAAACATGAAGCACTTAATACAGTGCTTGACACCGGATAAATGTTGTATATTTATAATTATTTTTGTTGTTATTTACTGATTTTGAAGTTGTTGCAAACAGTTGTATGAAAAACATTTTTAAGGAACCTTTCATCTCTAACATTCTATGATTTTATTTGGACTATAATAATATAATGTTATGTTTTGCTTTCCCCACAGTTTTTTTAATAAGAAATATTCTATGGATAAATTAGAAAATATGTATTAGAAAGTCAGAATAATCCAAATATCTTACTAGTTTATCTGACTTTTCAGATTTGGCATTGCATCCAGAGTATAGATCTCCTTTGCTGTAGTGTCTCACTCATTGTTGTACAATAACCTTGTTTTAACATGTGGTGTGTTTGTAGGTAAACATAAAATAGACACTACCAAAGCCACATTGCACAGAATGTAATGAGTCATAATGAAGTATGTTATAAGTCGGCATTTAATCACTATTAAAATTGATAACAGAAACCTTAGAAAGTTCACTTTAAGGGTATTGCACAAAATATCAGCCCTCTATTAATACGATAAGAAGAAGAAGAATTGGTAAAGTCAAGGACATATTCAATTTAAGATTATTAAATAAAACTGCTGATTTAAATAAACAAATGTCCTAGGGCTTGAGAGAGCACAAGGTATTCCAAAGATGATACTAATGTGCACAACAGTTATTGAAATTTGTAATTTGGATAAGTTCACTGAATTTCTAAATAGTTTCTAATATCTTCATGTCATTGCCATTTGAGGGTGAATTATGTTAAATATTGTTAAAAATTACCCAGAGCTAAGTATGGAAAGTAAGATTGGTCATCAATCTGTGCAATGCCATTCTGGATAAAATGCAGGAAAATCTGTTCATTTTAATTGCTTTTAATTGGCTTGAATAGCAATTATAAAAATTATTTAAAGTTTCACAATAATATTTGTGCGTATCAGCATATATCTAATAATTGATACTAAAGTGTGATATATCCATTTGAATTCTCTTAATATTGATTCACAGAGGCTTAAGTCATTAAAAAAAGAACATAACTGGAGAATGCTGTGGTTATAGCTGACTTGGGGTGTGGCATTTTTCAGGGTTGCAGAGCCCAGGATCTGTCACTCAACGTCTAAGCTCTGCTTTCTCTGAATTAGCTCGAATTTTCTGTGGTCGTAAGACAGCTGCAAGAGCTCTAGCCTTACATTCTTATAGGTCCAAGTGCAGTGAAATAAAAGATCCGGGTTTTCTTATCAGTTGTCCACCAAGGTTTCCTTGCCTCTGTGTCAGGATCCTAAACGCAATGCTTTGTTAGGCAAGGACAGTCAGATGCTTGCTTTTCTTGCAGTGGGTCATCCTTATGGATGAAGAACAAGGGCTATTCTTCCTCCATGGGAAACCAGTGGGCTATTGACAAGGAAGAGAGAATGAATGTTGGTGGCTAAAAAAGTAGCAAGTGTTTACCACAAGTGGGTACACACACTCACATACACACACACACACTTACCCACTCATTCATAATTGCATGATTTAGTGTTAAGTCAAAACCCTAGGTTCAAGTCTCAATTCTGCCACCAGAATTTAAAGTATAGTGGGACTTAGACCTTAGACCCACCTAGTTCTACACCTGACTGGTAGACCTTGGCCGTGTCATCACACATGACTCAGTATCCTTATCTATAAAATGGGAATAATAGTGATATCTATCTCATAGAGTGTTTATTAATAGTAAATGAATTATTATATGTGAAATGCTTAGAACAGAGCTTGGTACATAGCAAGAATTCTATAAGTGTTAGCCATTATTATTAATATTTAGCTATGTCCTTGAGCATAGCAGCCATTTACTGTCTAGGACTCAGTTTCTTTATTCGTAAAAATCAGGAGTCCACATTTCATTATAAAGTCAGGATTGTTCCACAATCCTATGCTTTCATAAGCATCTGGATGATTGTCATCCTTTAAGATAATCTTTCATACAGAGACTTTCATGCGTGAGTCCTGAAGCCCAGCATGAAGAAGCTAAATTTTACCATGACCTTAGTTGAAATTATATAACTTTTCTCTTATGATATTTTGCATGAGAAATGAAACCCACTGCCAAAAATGTGGTTAAGAAATATATACCTTGTAAGAGCAGCTTCTAGTTGAGTCATAAAAAATCTTAACAAAGCAGAATGACCCTCAGCATTTATGTCTACCCTATCAATAGAATATTATACTGGATATGTGATGAACCACTAAGCAAGATTTTAATTTTTGTCTAATGACATTATAAGTCACGACACAGTATTTTACTGAGCAGTACATACTACATAGTATGGCAAACCACAGAGTTATCACCTGCAGCCAATACTTTGACCATTTTTTATGACATATTCTATATTTAATGTATACAAATTGTTCAGATGCATCCCATAGAATGGATTGTTTCTAGATTCTACTTCATATTAATTTTTTTCATTTTTGTGGACAAAAGATAGAATTGCCTTTATTCACCTAATCTAAAATCAAAATATGAAGTGGTATTGTCTTTTTCAATGAAATAAGCATTGGTTTAAAGTACTTTAAATTGGTTCTGGGACTTTGTTATATTCTAACATATAGCAATTGGAAACTTATGACATTATTAAAGCCGCTGCATTCTTCATGTGTATTTGTGATTGGGAGAGATAATAGGGATAAGTTTCAACTACCTTTTCTTGTTTAAGGAGCCTCAATATACATGAAAATATGTTTATGGATATATGTGTATTATGTCATGTTATGCTGCTTGACTAGTCATATAATTGGATGTAAGTAATTCAAGCATCTTGCTCAGGACTGCTTTAAATACAAGAGTTCAAGAATATTGAAAACAAATTTAGTAATACTATCCAAAAACTAAGTCTAAGACTGTCAATAATAAAAAAATCACAAATAGTATCATTTAATAAAAAGCTAATTAAATGATCATGTAGTGGCCATCTGTGGTCATTGGCATGCCCCTTATCTGAAAACTTCAGGTGTCTTTAGGAGGGGTGGAGAATTTAGTTAGAAGTCTCAGATATTACCAATGTTCTCAATCTCTAATTTATGAATTTCTTGAGGCTCAAGAAATTCCCCTTATTCCCAGTAGTCTTACCTTGTTTATCTTGTTGACTTAATTAGCTTTGAACTATGAGTGTCCGTGCCTCTCTTTCCAGACAGAGCTATCTCCAGAGTCTAGACTAGAGCAAATTGGAACAATTGCCCAGGGCTCTGCTCTGCCGGGGAAACCCAGCTGCTGGGGCTGCTACAGTAGATAGGTGAATGCTTGAGGAGGGAGGAAGGGGACGAAAGTTAATACAATAGAGCACAATAATCAAAAACAATTAGCACTGTTTGTAAAGCATCCTCTACCCCCAACTTTTGCCCACCCATGAAAAGGTATTAACCCCAGTGTCCTAAGCATGCTAAACCACTATAAATGAACTCCTCCATATCTCCACCACCTTATTCTTATACATTCATGCATTAATTCAACTGACATTTATGAAGGTCTTACTTTGTATCTTCACATTTGTTATGGATTATCCAATATTTATCATAGTCAAAAGATCACACTCTCTCATACCTTAGTGAATACAAGAATCACATGTTGTGCCTATTAAAATTGAATTCTCAGGCCCCACCTCTAGAGACGCAGGTTCAGTAGGGGAGGCCCATACATTTGTTATTTTTAGAAAGTGCCCAGGGTAGTTTATTAAGTGCTTAATTAGATCATAAAAACCATAAGATAGGAGCTATGTCAGCTCATTTGCCATTAGAGTACCCAACACCTAACATAGTGTCTGACACACAATAGTTACTCAACATATAATTGTTTATCATTATTGAATTATATTTTTAAGAACTATGCTAGACTCTAGGGTACAAAGGCAATTTTATCACAAATACTTCTATATCAATAAGAGTCCAGGAAGATAACATAAGGCACACTCAAAGGAGTAATTAAAGAGAGTTTGATGAAGGGCCATTTACAAATGCATGGGCAGGGGTAAGGGAGGCAAAAAGAGGTGGTGAAACACCAGCGGCCTACCAACAGCCAGAGGAGCTGCAGCCCTTAGGGCTAAAATCATAAGGGGAGGGACTTATTACTGGAACCTCATAATTGTGTAGCCATGGAAGAGGGGCTGCCCAATAAGACAGGAGGGGCCAGAGGGATGAGTACACTATCTCTCTTCCCATTCTCTGTTCTAATGATGCCATTGGCTAAACACAACCAGAACCCGATGGTAAGGGAGCCCAGGTGATATAATGTTCCTCCTTTCATGGCACAGAGCAGAAAGGAGAGCAGCTTCCTTCCAGAAGCTGACAGTCTACTATCTTTTAATTAATGTACAGTTACTCATGAACAAAGTTTAGAGAGAAAATAATAACTAATACTTATCCTGTGATTATTTAGCCACATCTACGTGGCTGTCTATACAGCAATCCATTCAAATTGTTGAGATACACCAAGGATAAGTCAATTGTGTGAACACCAAGATGGAATGTTAACTAAACATAAGTTTCGATGTGCCAGATGATCACACACTCCTAGACACATGTGCATATATACACACATGAGCATGTGCTCGCATATACTTCGATTGGATTCACAGGACATTATGAAATGGGATCTCTGCTGGAGCCTGGACATTTGGATGTATACCATTAATTAAATATCACATAAGGTTTTGATAATTTAACATCTGTAAAACTTTATAGCTATCAATAGATTAACTTAGGCTAAAACCATTCCAAATTTTAATGTCAAACAACATAGGAAAAAAAAAAACACCATCAGTATTTAAAGAGATTGTTTATTTCTACCTCACTTCTATAACTTTCCTAACTCACACTTCTTGTTTTTAAAACTAGAAATAATCCCTTTCTATCTAAAAATTCTTTTAACCTCATTTTCTATACCTCCATATTTTAATGCCTTAGATTTAAAGATTGACTATTTTTAGAGCAACATGGAATTATAAGCCAAAATGTAATGATAATGAGGACAATATTTCAGAAGAGGACAAATGTCTCCTCTGATACATTGCCAAAAATATGTGGCTGAGATGAAGACCACCCAGAAGCTTCAATTAGGACATGATGTATTAGCCCATATGTATTAAAGATGAAAGGAAGAAAAGCAAGAAAGAGAGAGAGGGAGAAAGAAAGAAAAGAAAGAAAGGAAAGGAAGGAAGGAAGAAAGTAAGAAAGAGAAAAAAAGAAAGAAAGAAAGAGAAAGAAAGAGAAAGAAAGAATGAGAAAGAAAGAAAGAAAGAGAGAAAGAAAGACCACATGGAACATTTAAAACTTGGACTCAACAGTGCATTTCTAAGTAAATTTAAAGAGATTGGCCCAATCACCAAATTCATTCAATCTAACAGATGTTTTTGAGTACCCATGATTTCATGGTCTTCTGCCCTCAAGAATCTTACAGTTTAACAGGGGAGGGAGATAAGTAAATGAATAATATCATACAAGTCACTATGAAGAATTGCGACCTAGAGATAGAAGCAAGTCCCATAGAAGCTTAGGTCCTGCACTCCTGATTATGCTTTGGAATTTGAGGAAGCCATCATGCAAAAGGCAGAATCTGTTTGCCCTTAGAAGAGGAGAGGGTATTCACATAGACAGTTGGCATGAAACGCTCTTCAAAGCCTTCCAAGTGAGGTGGCTGTGTAGTGTAGAACAAGATATTCTGATATTCCAGCTGGATCTGGGGAATGGTGAGTCAATCAGTGGTCAAGAGAGTGGCCTGGGTGAAAGAATAGAATGAAGGGAGACCAGAACGCCATTTTGAACTCGGTTATGGGAGAAGTTGAATGCCCTAAGCACTCTGGGGTTATTCTTTTGGCAGTGGAGAGTCATGGGATTTTTGTCAGGAGGTCACGAGGAAGTAGAACATGCAGAAGGCAGATGATCTGATCTTCTAGTTCTGTGTGATAACGAATGGAGGGAGACAGAGCGGAGAGGAAAAGCTCAATGGAATGTCTTGGTAGACATAATAAATTGATTTTGAAAAGGATCAGTGTAGATGGAAAGGCAATTAACAGGTACAAAAGTCTTTTAAAATGGAACAATGGAGAACTAGATAACCTTTTGGATGTGGGGCCTGTGGGGGAGGGTATTGCAAGAGATGTCTGAAGCCTGAGGTTTCTGGTCTGGATGACTCATGCCTTTAACAGAGATAGGGTTTGTCTATTTCCTTCCTCCTCTCCTGTTGTCTCTCTTTATAGCCTCCTCTTCCTGGATTATGATTTTGGACATATCAAATTTGAGTTTCTAGTGTAATATTTTAGTCTGAAATTTAGGCAAAATCAGGTGTTGAGTTTGGTTATATATAACTGACAGTTAATTGCATAAGTTTGGAGTAGTGGGTGGTATGAACATATAGCAGTGGAAGATAACGCAGCAGAGGGTAGAAATATGCAGAAAACTGGAAAATCTTACTTTTCGAAGTCAGATGAAGAAGAGTTGGGTCTGGGTTAATTCAGATGTGAATGTGCTCTCTCACTTGAGAGCAAGGAGGTGAGTCTAGCTATTCCTATAGTGGTTTGGTTTGAATACGTAGCACTGAGTGATCTCATTTAATTTTACTTTCAATCCAGTGGTTGGACATTCATAAAACCTAATGAAAAAAGAATCATTATTTTTATTCTAGGGCACCCCAGTCAGGGATTTTTGGGGGGGGGTGTGTGTGTGTGTATGTGTGTGTCTACACCTCAGAAATTTGTTTCCCTTTTTAATTAAATAAAACTCATGTTTGTTGGCTTTTAGGGTAGGCTGCAAGGCCCATCTGTCTAACTAGGCATTTGCCTGATATTGCAGGGGGAGGATTGGCAAGTGTAAGTGTGAATTTGAATACCAGATACAGGCTATTTACAGCTGAATTTATCTTTAATAAATTCACCCAGAGGTGTTCAGCAATAGGTAGTTTGGAAAATGATTATAATTTGTGCCAAAGAGTATGTTTTTAAAGGTTGAGTGCCGAGTGATCATGGGAACAGACAGATTCAAGGAGGTTCATCTCTGATAATGCTTCTGTACCTTCAGGTCTTATCATGAAGAAGGGCGAGTACTTCAATAATTGTTTTTGATCTGCTGGAAGGCAAAATGGCCTTCCATTTCATATGGTGTCGTACTAACTTGAGAACAAATAATACATACATATTTTCTTGATAGTATGTGTTAAAGCAGTCGGCATTTAGGACCAAGGGTTGTCAATCTTTGAGGTTTCTAAAAGGAATTGCAATTTATGACGTGTTAGGGTAAACAGTTGGATTACATTTCTGAAATACGTGTTCCATCAGGTAAAATCATTGTGATTACAGGCACTGGAACTGTAAGTTAGTTATGTGTTAAAAGGTTGAAAATGTAAAACAAGTATGCTTGTGCTTAACTACTAATCCCTCTTTGTATCTCCACTGAATAAACTACAAGAAAAGGGGAAAAAATGTTTAAATAATAAAACAGAAAAAGTATATGATGTCATTTTGATAAATAATAAGCATTAATACAGCTCAAGGAACTGTTTTATCAGTGGTCCAGCCGTGAGAGAATACTCCAAAATTCAAAGAATTATGAAAGTTTATAAAGAAGTTATTTTAGGTAAAATTTGCTTCTTTTGTTTGCTTTTTTCTTTCTCCTGATTTCTTCATTTTCTGATGTGTCCTATAACAGCACAGGTTTTCATTTTAACATCCAGTCTCTATTGTTCAGAAATGCATTGTAAATAAAAGCAAAAGAAGAGAACGGTTTTAAGAGTTTTGCATATGTTTGACAGCCGAAGGTAATAAACGTAAATAAATCTTTAATATTTTCCCTAATTCAGTTTGTGCCATGCAAATGTCAGGACTAGAAAAACAAATCAACAAACATTTCAAGGAAAACAATATACGTAACTTATTTTATATATTAAAAACAACTGTCAAACAATTATGATCTCATGTATTAGTTGGTTGTTTTGAAATATTCCTACTAGAATTAAAAAATGCTATGAGGGCCTTTGAGCCTAAACATATTGTGTCAATCAAGAGCACATGCAATATATCTAAAGCATGAGGTAAAAATTTTCTTCATAAATTATTTCATAAATAAATAAGTAATTTGCTTGAAAAAGTTTACAGAAATATTTGTGCTTTTGTTAAGTTCTCTACAGATCTTTTGTGGTTAATGTAAATGAATTGATATAGACAGCATTTTGATCTGTTCTACCCTAACTTAAAATACAAAAAGTAACAAGAAGAGATTCTTCATTTCTCAGGCAAACTTCAGCAAGATTGAGTCCGTGAAACTTCATTCATTAAATTTTTAAGTGACCATGAATTTGTTGGCTTCAGTACCTGAAGTGTAACTTTATCCTTTCAATTAAAGGACATAATTCACCCTCAGACCTTTGGCTCTAATTTTTCATATAATATATAATTTTGGGTACACTTAATGGTCAAATTTTGTATTATTACAGGTGGAAAAACACCAGCCATCTCAAGGGTTTTGTGCTTGCAAAAGCATGTAATTTAATTTTTTTGAACCAATTTAATCAATGGTTGTTTCATGTGAATAAATTTACACTCTTGATGATTGCCTTAGATTTGAGGGTGATGGAGAGGAAGATCACTTCCCTTTTAAAATGTCATTTAAATCTTGGGGAGCAGAAGGAGATTAGGGTACTAATCCTTGTGATAAATTGTACTATTTAACTTTGCTAAGATGCTACAGCTTCAGATTTTATCACTAAGGATACCAGCTTCAGCAGTTTTAGCTGGTATTAACCCTTTAAATATAGTCAGACCATTTGGATACATACTTCAAAATTTATTTGATCTAATATTGTTAGTCATGGCCAAAGAATGTTTCACTCGGATACTTTTTTTTCTGAATAAAAATGCTTCTCACTGTGCCGTGCATATTTCCATAAAAGTCGGCAATTTATGGCTTTAAAAAGAAAATAAAAGGTCTATATTTAATATATGAATATTTTTTACAGTGGAAATTGGTGATGGACAGTATTAAATGATTCCAGTGTGGAAATATGCAGGTGGTCATTAGTAGCTGACTATGAGATTTACTGAAGATTTTGATATTAATTTTCCCTGCATGCAGGACTACATGTAAATCTAACTCTGTTCCCAAATTAGTTTAAATTGATGGTAATATATGAATAACTCCATGCATATGAGGTTCATTGTCTTCCCTGTCCTTTAGGGAATATATCATTTGTCTCATTGTGAAACTGTATTTTGACTACTTTGTCACCTGACTGGTTTCTCTATTGCAAAAGAATTATTGCTTTTCTACTTATAAAGAGTGTATGGGACACGCTACCAAAATACTTCTGGAATAAACGTGCTCGAAAAAGGAATCACATATCTGCCTGACTAGCTATATTAAATTGAAATAAAAATCATACAGAACAAGGAGTAAGGTACTAGAAGCACATATTTCAATTCAAAATTTTTTATATGATTGGCTTTTTCACTTCTGATAATAGCATGAATGGAAAATGTACCCATCTTTGTTCTAAAAAGATGCAAGAATCATTTCGTGAAAAATATTTTGGAGGAAATTACTTCATCTTTAGCTCACAGATTCATGATTGTACCTCTCTAAAATTCTAATTTTAATCATTTTGTAGTTTGGAAAAGGAAGGACGTTTCTCCTTTTAGTACAAAATTAGTTTAAACTGACTTTCACCAGTGGAAAAACATGCCACTTAAAGTCACCCAACTGAAGAAAATGAAGTCCAAACGCTCAAGAAATGTTTACTTAGTTTTTAACACCTACTATACTTTGAATCCTGTCATGGTAATGTTTTATGCATTGTTGATCTTTAGAAGTTAAAAAAAAAAAAAAAACCGCTCAATTCAGTGAGCTTTATGTTGAGGCAATTTTGTCTTAACAATGAGAGAGATGTGGAGATGTGAAGTAGGAAACAGAATGTCCTTCTTAATTCAGAGCTGCTTATCTGCTACTAAAACCCCAAAGAGCAGCATGTATTAATCTTGCAGCATTTTATCTATTTTGTGGTACCCCCTTAAAGCACCTATTGAGCTGCCGGCTTCTCCTTAGGCAGAAAACCATAGCAACCTCTGTCTGCACTTCTCCAACTCAGGATAGAGTTCAAGTTGTTCTCCTCAAGCCCTCTTGCCATGAAAAGCATGGGAAACTCTGACCACCAACTAGGTGTCCTAAGACTTCTTCTTGCCACAGATAAAGGGCGGGGGGAGGGGACGCAAACGCACAGACACACACACATCCTGCGTCGTTTAATTGGGAGGGAGAAGGGAAAGTAACAACCGACAAGGTAAAAGCACTTTTAGAGTTCTTTTGATTGCTCACGATAGCATCTCCGAGCGCTTGGGGAACATCGGTTTGGCCGCCACGCACTGCCCCCCACCTGCCCCCCACTCCTCCAAGGTAGGTCCTCGTCTTCACCCCATTATTCCTAAAGCTTTCGGATTTTTCCTCCTTTTCCAGCCCGCACGTTCACACATGGGGGGTGGGGGCGGGAGGAGGGGGGAGAGGCGGGGCGGGAAGGTAGCCGGGTCCCCGCTCCGCGCCGCTCTCATTTGCGGCGCTCCGACTCGGGCGAAGTTCTCGCGCAGCCGGCTCGCCGCGCCCGGGGCCGGTCCCGGCGGGCGGCGGCGGGTGCTGGGAGCCGGGCGGGGCGGCGGCGGCCGCGGCGGCGCGGGGACGCGCGCTGTCTCTTTAAGGGAGCTCGGTCTGGGGTGGCGCTTTCCTCCGCGAAGGCTCCTTTGATATTAATAGTGTTGGTGTCTTGAAACTGACGTAATGCGCGGAGACTGAGGTCCTGACAAGCGATAACATTTCTGATAAAGACCCGATCTCACTGCAATCTCAAACGTCCTCTTTTTTGGTGCTGCTCGTTTCTCCAGACCTCGCGTCCTCTCGATCGCTCTCTCGCCTTCCTATTTTTTTTTTTTTTAAACAAAAAACAACACCCCCCCTCCCCTCTCCCACCCGGCACCGGGCACATCCTTGCTCTATTTCCTTTCTCTTTCTCTCTCTCTCTTTCTCTTTTTTTATAAAGAGGGGGGGAGGGAAGGGAAAGGGGGGGAGGCAGGAAAGACCTTTTTCTCCCCCCCCCCAAATAATCCAAGATCAACTCTGCAAACAACAGAAGACGGTTCATGGCTCTGGCCGCCGCGCCACCATCTTTCGGGCTGCCGAGGGTGTTCTTGACGATTAATCAACAGGTAAGGAGGGGAGGCCCGGGCGGGCCGCGGGGCCGGGGGCCACTGGGGGTGCGGGGGGCGCGGGCTCCCCTCGGCCGGGCCCGGGGCGCCGCGACGCGAGTGCAGCGCCCGCTCGTGTGTGCGCAAAATGTGGGCGATCGCGAGCGGGGAGCCCTGGGAATTAAAAGTGACTTTCTTTGAAAAAAAAAAAAAAAAAAAAAGCAGAGGGAGAGTGTGCAGAAAGCCAAGCGCAGGCTTCTCGGGTTTCACATGCATTTTCTTTCTTCCTTTTTGCGCGTGTGATTTCTTTCTTTCTTTCTTCTCTTCTGCTCCCTTTTCCCCTCTTCTTTTCCTCCTTTTGGTGGGTCTAAGGCATCTGCGCCTTGGAAAGGAGCGACTTCAAACTGCAGTAGCCCCTGGAGTCAGGAGGGTCAAGTTCAGCCGCCGGGGAGGAGGAAAAACAAATCCCCATTTGCCAAAAAAAGAAGTTTCAGGCCGGTGCCCCCTCCCCCTCGCAGCCCCACTCCCCCCTCGCTGTCTCTTTCTGGCTGATTTTAATTCTCTCCTACCGGGCGCAGCGGAGGAGCTGGAGGTGGTTGGACCCGAGGGGCCGCCGCCGCCACCGCCACTGCAAGTTTTCTGGGGGTTCCTGACAAGCGGGGAGCAGACTAGGCACCAGCATGCAGAGTAGTAAGTTGGGCGAACTTGGGAGAGTCGGGAGGGTCTCAGAGAGGGGCCTTCGTGTGGTCCCCAAAGTGGGAAAACAGCACAGGACTGGCTTTGGCTTTGAAGAGTTTGCAAAGCCAGGCTTCAAACTTTTTCCCTTAAAGGCCCAGCTGGGCTGGAGAAGAAGGGTGTCGCATCCCCTGATGCACTCGCCTCAGAGCAGCTCAGGGCAGCCTGGCCGAGGGGTCTGTGCCCTGTCCGTACCATGTGGCAGGGCCTTGCAGCCAGGGCGCTTCCGTAGGGGCTGAGGAAGGGGCAGACTTCCTCTGCGGTGCGGTTGATGCGCCATGTGTCACGCGGGTCAGGGGACACTGGCCTGACAGCGGTGGGACATCCAGGCGGACAGACGCTTTGCCTTCCGTCTAGTTCCTGTTTGGGATCTAGAGAAACGCATCTTTGAAAGGCCAAGGCAAACACCGCTGTCCCTTCAAATAACTCCAGGATTATAGGACCCCATGAATAATGTGAGGGTGAGGCGGAGGTGGGAGCTGTTTGAAGTGTAAAGCTGTTTTTGTGGCTGGGAAAGCTTTTTTGTTAGTACCTGTCTGAGATGGTGGTGTTTCCCCCTTTCCCCAGGGAAGTCAGTAACTGCTTTATGGCCCTGCGACTCAAAAGCAATTTAAGCTAGAGTGCTAGAAGGACTGGTGGGTTTCAGAGACAATCTTGGACTTATTAAATTTTAGGACCTGCTTTACTTCCCCGTATCTTTTTAGGCCTCAGAATCGATACTTTGAAAGTTTTGGGGTAGGAGTGATGGATCTTAATGATGAATCAAAATCATGATAGAATATTCATTCTTATCCTATTTTGGAAAATCACGGCTAGAGTTGAAGCGAGGTAAGTGAAAATGAGAAGCTTAGCGGAGAAGTTAAATCGCAGACAAGTTAGGCCGATTCATTGAACTTTTGTAGATTCATTGAACTTTTGTAAATACACCAGGTGAACAGGAAAGGGTCTGGGAGAGATAATAAGTACAAAGGAAAAATACAGATAGGGCCTGAGACAGAATTACAAAGAAATGATAACTCTAGGCCTGGTTGTTGGCTAAAATTTGATTGTTCAAAGCAAAAATAAAATAGGAACCTTCCAACAACTCTTCAAAGTCCTCCAGCTCTGAAGCTAAAACCTATGGATCTTGCTGGCATCATGTTACTTTCCTGCTGGTTTTAGGAAAAGTTGATCATTTAGAAAAGGCTGCCAGAGTTAAAAATGCAAGGGACAGCAGAGGAAAGTAATGCGGGCAGCCAGTTCTTGACGTGGACAAAATGAGAATGAAAGTTTCTTGAACTCACTGTTGTGAAGTTTTATATGCTGCTCATTTGCTTAGGAGGTCTTCTCAGATATTCCACCAGTTAACGTAAGAAAGCAAATAAGATCTAAAATCGTGTGGGCTTTTTTTTTTCTTTCCCCAAGTATGCCAGGGTTGTGAATAAATACAGGGTTTGTATGGGAAGATGAAGTGTTTCCTGTAAGTTATGATGCTGACAGGACAGTCTGGAAATGATACCAACATTTTGAGGATTTTTTTTTTTTACCTTTAAGTGAAAGTTTATTAATGATGTGCTTAATCTTAACAAGTCAAACATATCATTCTTAGAGTTTATCTCTCCTTGGGTTTCATAACTTCCTTTTAAAGCTATGTCCTTGGATAAAAACATCTCTAGATTCAGTTAAATGTACATGCTAAATTTGGATGATTCTTTCTGGATATTAATAATGTGAAAATAAAACTTGAGGGGGAAATAGAGTTTTAATGCCAACATTCTGACTTGATTTCTCTAACTGTGGGCATTCTGGAGTTTCATTAGTACTCTGTTGGCAAAATATTATTTACTATCGGCAAGCTGATGTTTATAACTTCCCAATATATCTGTTATATGTTAGGATATATGTGTGTAGAATACTTTTACACACATAATAACTAAGTCTGACACTCTCCAAATAAATGGTGGAACCTAGCAAGTTCCTAACAAAAAGTTTGACACTCCTTTGAATTCTAGATGCTGTAAGGGTCTGTCTGCTATATAGGTTTTGTCCTTTGTCTCTTAAAGGTAACATTAAAGGTAAGGAGAAAAGTGTCGTAATAGCTGTGAAGTCTGAGCTGATTTTAGAGCTCAGCATTTTGATGACTAATAGTTTAAATAATTTTAGAAAATTTCCTACATAGTTACTTAAAAACCAGTTTAGGAGCCAAATCCAGGGTGCTAATCATAAGTGAGTTATACATGCTCCTACCATATTTTTGGTATCATTTAAGTCATGTACCACACCTGAGTTTATTCCGATTTCTACCGTGTTGGTCTCTCTAACACATAAGGAAATCTTCATTCATAAGGAAAACCTTCAAAACAGGGAAATGAATGCATCTGTGGAAAAGCTGATTTTAAGATTCTAGTATTCCCATGATGTTTCTATTATTGTTATTGTTATTAGATGTGTATGTGTGTGTGTAGAGAGATACAGACCACAATTTGCAATTAATGATCTGCACATTTTATTCAGAAAGGAAGCCAAAGTGTGTTAGGTTTTAATAAATTCTTCTCTTACCTTCTCTGTGGAAGTAAATAAATGTTACTGAAAGTTTTAAGAGGACTTGCAGCAAATTGTTTTTGAATTATAACTTTACTTCATATCTGAAATTGGGATAAATATTGATAACTTATCTTTAAATATTTTTCATAATGCATATATTTAAAAGTTATTATTTTTTGCTTCAGTTCTCCTTTTGATAGCAAATAAGAATGTAACAACACTATGCTATTGTGTGTAAAACAAAATAGACTTTAAGAAAGTTATGGGCAGGTGTCTAAAATTGATTTAAAGAGAAAATTATTATTTTTGTAATAAGTGATGTACTCAAAATAAAATGACTGGCTCATTTAAAACATATTCTTATTAAGATTTCTCTGGTGTGTAAAATGAAGCCATTCATTCAACAGACTGACAGCTTTCCACTTGGTATTTGCCTTTGCTTAATTTAGTTTCCGCAGGACAGCTAGTGTGGTAGTCTGCATCTGTTTTTGGCAGGCGTAGAAAACTATAAACTCAGACAGTTCTGTCCCAAATTTTGCAGCTTGCAAGTTACAATCAGTTTGATAAAAACAGGCAAGTTTTATGGGCTTGTTTTCTGTTGTTCATCTTTGGTCAAACTTTCAGGTAACAGGTTTCTTTTTCTCCCTCTTTTGCCGGCTATGCCTGCTAATACTGTTGATAACTAATTCTGAGTCTTGTTTACTCATTTCTCTTCCTTATTTACTATTTATTGAGATTTGGGGAAATTAATGACAGCCTATCTAGACTTGGTATTACTTTGATTGCTTAATTATGTGATAACTACCTCTTTCTTTTGATATCATACAGAAAGAAGTGAATTCTTTGTTACTATACTAGTTATTGTTGATGGAATTTTTGTGTCTCCCTTAGACATAATATGAAGATGCTCTTCTAGCCTTTGCCAAGTAGATATTTAATCTAATTCTCTAAGGGTGCTTGTCACATATAGAAAAGACTAACACACTTTGCAATTATTTATGTTTGAAAAATTGGGCAGATTTTTTTATAATAATCAAAATAATTTACATCCTAAAGTTAATATGCTAAAATACCAAGTCTTGTTTTATACTAGTTTAGTAGCAAACAGCTGCAGAGGGAATAACCACTTTTAAAAATTTATCCTCAAATGTAAGTAGGTCTAAAGCCATTTGTGTATTTGTATAGAATATTGTATCAATTATATATGACCTTTATAAATATCTTTAGTGTTATTATATGGTCACCTTTTAAGCTGTCATATCACTCAGTGGTTCTTATATCCTAGAGAACTGAATTTGTTAGTCTTTGGATTGGTTCTCTGATGGGCATAATAATCTGAAACTTAATGTGGGTTAGAAAGAGATCTTTGGCTTTAAGGAAACTCCTTTACTGAATTTGCAGTAGGCTCTATGAGTGAAAATTATTTGAATTGTTAAGAGTTAGATGGAGAAGCCTGACTAGTCACTGCAGGTATAGTAGCTATTAAAGTAACGATTTCTACTTTTTGTTATCCCACTTTTTCTTCCTCAAGAGCATAACTCTAAGTAGCAAAAACAAAGATGAAATTATCTATGTACTTCAAATTTGAAGCATCACTGGAAATCATTTTCTGATTCAAAGCTGCAACTGAAATACAAATAACATTGAAACACCCCAAAGAAGACATTAAGGGTACGCTTGTCGTTCTTCAGTTTTACTAAAAATAATAATTAAAAAACTTTTAATTTTTAAAATGTTTCTAGCTCTTT
The DNA here is from genome assembly GCF_041146395.1 of Eulemur rufifrons. NCBI lineage: Eukaryota > Metazoa > Chordata > Mammalia > Primates > Lemuridae > Eulemur > Eulemur rufifrons. Next base: position 47,176,765 of record NC_090985.1, read on the forward strand.
AAAAACCTGCAGTAAATACTTTACAAGTGGCTAGACACCTTCCCTGGTGGTTTAGTTTATACAAGCAGGAAACTTTCTCTCCTACTCTTTCTCTCTCTCTTTCTTGTTTTCTTTAAACCTACTGACGTAATGCCAAACTTTGCTTTAAAAGAACAGACAGAAGTAATTGGTAGCTTTTAACTTTTAATAATGTTCTGGATTGGTTTTAGTGGCCAAAATGCCATTTTTTTTTAAAAAAAAAAAAGTTCAAGTAAGAACGGGCTTGTGGCCTGAGGAAGAAAGGCTCTGTTGATGCAGTTATTTTTATTCTTGTTTTTCAATCTGTTATTAAAAATCTTTCCTGCTGAGCACTGCTGGATTTCTCCAATTGCTCTTTGTGATGGCTGGTGCATTTCAGGTTACCGTAACTTAAACAGTTGTGGGATTTGGAGGACAGTGGGTATTTTACGTTGCGTTATTTCTTTTTTATTTGGAAAAAAATCCATTTGTTTTTGTTTCAATTGAGATTAATTAATTAAGATTATCAATGGCCACAGGTCAATGAATATGTTTATATAAAGAATGCTACACCTGTTAGCAGGAGCCTAAAATGTGGAAGTTTAATTGTGACATTAATCATTTTTATGTGCAGAGGAAGGAAAATAGATGAAACTTTACAAAAATGCAGTTTTAGATTGAAAGCATTAATTTTAAGGGCCAGTGTGTTTCCACCAGCGGCTCCTTTTTTCCCTACAATTTTAGATGATAATTTTTAACCCTATTTATCACACAGTATTTTTTAGTTTCCTTTAAAAAAAAAAGTCATTTTCTCTCTTTCTGACCTTGCACAGGCAAACAGAACTTTCTCCAATTACGAGACATCTTGGTGGTGTTAATTGACATCAGGGCAGCTTCAGAAGCTGGCAAGTGGGAAAATCTTTTTAGGGGGCAAAAAGATTTGTGCCAATATTTACTTCCTCGGGGAAAGATACTCCACTCTGAAATGGGGCCCTCCGCCCCATTTGGTGGGTCAGAACTGAGTACCGCATTGACATTTCTGTTGGGAATTGTTCCTGAGGTTTAAATCTTATGGTTCCTTGTCCTGGACTTTGTTGCTTTTAACCCCAGATTTGTTCCTGAGAGCTTTTTTCCCTTCTTTACCTAGGATGCATTTAAGAAATAATATGTATCGAAAATGAAGTGTTACGCATAGGAGGGGTATAGTCTTTAAGGCATTTATAATTATCATAAAAAGCATTCTGCATATTCCGTGCGTTGAGTTGAAGTATTCTCTGCTTAGAAATTTGACAGTTTGATTTGCTTCATGTGTTTCTCAGTTTTTCTTGTGAGAGCTACAGAATTTAGTTCAAATCAGAGGCATTCCTTCTTTGCTCACTGCTTCTTTAAGATTTGTCAGGAAAAACTTTAGGAACATAAGCTATACGTTGTTCACACCAGCAGAGTAGAAGTTTCTTGGAGTAAGTCTGGATTTATTTTATTTTTTACAAAGTTTTCAAGCATATATTTTAAGTTATGGGTATATCTGTCATTAAATTTTTATTTAATAAATGTTGGTTTGTTACTTCAAAACTGAGGGAAAAGTAATAAAGTTTAGCAAGAAGGAAAAAGGGCAGAGGGTGGTGTTTAGAGCTGCAATCCTTTAATATCAAGCAGTTTGTTTGCTGTTAAGTGGTAAGGAGGGGTTGGGGGAGACTTTGTGGAAGATGATACAAAAAAAAAAAAAAATCCATCAGTTGCGCATATGATGCCCTCCCCTTAAGGTTTACTGAAACAATACGTTTCGGTTTTGCCTCAAACCATTCTGCACCACCTCTGCTCCAAGAATCCACCACTATCCTGGTTCCTGAGAGATTAAGGATGACACTTTCTGTTATATAATGAACAGCAGTATTGTTTGAATAAAGGTAACGTGTTTTGATTTCTGTAATTTTTTAGCAGTTAGTAATACGATACTTATGAGAGGAATCCTAGCAGTGGGAATGCCTGCAAATGCTTGATGTATCCATGATAGCTATATTAAGTTTAAATTATTGCTGATATATATGCATGCTGTTTTAGGTGTGTTTTATGTATGTAATGTATGTGGACAGATAATACTTAGATATGCCTTGATGGTGGAATTTAATATGCTAAACTATTAACTCTGCGCTTTAAACATGAATCTTTTAAGGAGCTACATGATCTACTTTATGAAGTCTAGAAGTTCAAAATGAGTATAGAGTTTAAACATAATGAATCAATCATTATTATAATACTTATATCTGTTCTGAATTTACTAAGGAATTTTTAAGACTTAAAAAAACCTGTATATCAAAACGACACCTTTCACTTATTTTAATAAGTGTTTTTGAGGTCAGTTTTAAAAGTCCCATTTCTGTTGAGAGGAGTAGTTAAGTGACAGTCCTGTTTCTGAATATATCATTTTATGGGCTAGCACTTTGTAGTTTACAATTTTATCATCTCAAAACGTTATGTGGAAATAATATGGAACATGTAAAGACTCTGTACTATGACCCAATGCGTTTTTCCCTAGGGTGATGGATTCTGTGCGTCACCCAAATGTGATGCTATTTGCCAGGCTTGTAATACTGGTTTTGAAGGTTGCTGTATGTCCTATTTCATCAAGCAACACAATATAACAACTTTGGTATCTAGGTAATTGACACCGTCAAAATAGCCCCAGAAAATGTTCCAAATACTTTTAAGTAAGTCAGAAGTTAACTTATATATTCAATTTATTTAACACTTGAATAAACGAGCGACTTACTGCCAGCTATTTAAGCCTTCAATACTAGATTGTGTTAGAAGGAAATATACAAGTGTCCAAGTGTCCAGTTTATTTTTTGTTTCTTTTTTTCTTTTTGAAGAGAGCATGGTTCTCTTATTCACATTAATAATAGGTTTATCTGTTAATTACTTTGTATTTATGATAGTGAGTAGTATAATATTATAAAGAATAATAAACATTTATATTATCTAACATATATGTCCCAAGCTTTAAAAAACCATTAATATTATTATAATATTAAATTGAGTATTACAATAACGAGGAACAAACCTAATACTGTATAGGATGACAGGTAACACCACAACTGCTATTGAAACACTAAAAATAGCTGTAGAAAAAGAGAGATCAAAAGGATTTTGCCTTAAAACTGTTTTTACTTGTAGAATTTGGACAGAATGTGTAAAGCTTACAAATCAATAAACACTCATAATATAACACGTGCTTCTTGATTAGATGCTACAATATGGCTTTCCGGGAATTCTTGTGAATCGTGATTTTAATTTCTCCATGTATTATGTAGAAGATCAGAGATATTTGTAAAAATATACGACAAAAGTTAGTTTGCGGAATCTAATTTCTCTATTACATGATACACTTCATGTGTAGAAGGAGCAAGCATTGCTAATCTAGTGTTAGCTTTTTTTTCCTCTCTAAGCTATGCACAAGTTCAGCATATGAGTCTGTGACTTCATATTAACTAAATGTGTACATGTACGTGCACATATCTGTATTCTCACTTGTATAAAATGTTTTTGCATGACAGGCACTACATGGAATTTTAACACATTATGTATTTTTTGAAATGACTTTAGTCTTTGTAATGTCCATTTTAATTACTTAATGCATCCCGGCACCTATTTAGGATTAATTTAATTATAATTTTGGTTCTGAAACTAGAGCATGAATGACAAAACAAATTGAAAACTAAATTCTACTTGTGCCTAGTCTGTGATGTCACTATTTGCACATCATTTTTAGCTTTGCAAGACGTAGAAATAAATACATCAGCCCATTTTCCTTTTAATACTATTAAGTAGATCTGAATGTATAAAAAGTTCCTAAAAGAGAGTTTGCCATTTGTTTTTGCTTTACTTTTTGATGCCATTAAATATTTTTTAAAAAGAATCTAGCTCACTTTACTTTTAAAAGATACTATTTAACTGATGCAAGTTAAGTTTGGTTATATATATTTTAATTTTAATCGAGGCCCATGTTATTAAATTTTCTGAATACATATTAGTCTAATTGTTGAATGAGTTATACTTCTTTATCAATTATTTCTTGATATACTTTTGAGATCTTTTAAAATCTTATGTCTCTTCTATATTTGACTGCTAAATTTTTATTTTAATAAATGAATTTAAATTATAAATAAAAAATAATAACGATGATGTTTAAGACCGTCTTTAACTTACCATTGGAAGGATACCCTTTTTAAAGATTATTGCAAAATTTGTTCTTCAGTTTTGAAAACTTAGGAAAGTTTTAGAAAATAATTTAGGTATGAGTGGCTAGTGTAAGCAGTTAGACATAAAAGTAATGAGTAATGTAAAATTTTATTTCCTGTAATTTATAAGCAAACAGTAAGAGATGCTTCTTTTTTGTATTTAGAATGAATTTGCATTACATTCTTTGGATGTAAGATGTAGTAAACTTCTATAAGAATCTCACTGTCATCTAAACCTCAATTATAGCAAACTGTTTATGCTACTCTACCCCATCACTGTTTATTCTATTTTTAAATGTCCTGTATTTGACAATTTATGCCGTTGAAAGAATGTCTTAATTGTAGATTTACAACACATTTTATTTTTCCTTTGTACTTTGATAAGCTTTAACTAAGAAAGCTGTCACTCAGAATGTTTTAGGCCAATAGTAAAAATCATAATGTACACATCTTGTATGTAAATATGTGTACATAATCTTGCATGTTCACTTTGCCAAACATTTAACTCTTTAGTGTTACACATATTTGTGTACATGTATGTACACACATGTCATGCACTTTTTACTCCCAGAATAATTCAATGTATTATTGTTAACATTTAATTATGTATATACATGTTCTTCCCACTCTCTGAATGATTCAGCATATCATTGGTAGTAATAGAATTGAGACCAATAGAACTGAGACCAATAATTAGAACTGGAGAATTGGAGGTAGATCTTAGTGTAAGCAGGTTTTCCTCCTTTTTGTTTTTCCCATTTTCAGTTCCTTCTTAAAAAGATATATATAGATATAGATACGTATCTGAACAGAAGGGGGACTAGGATACTGTATAATCCATGATAACTTAAGGAACTCTTGCTGCATATGGCTTTATTGATTTATATGTTTTTGACATAGGAAACTTTGACCTCTTTGCCTGTGGTACTTGGGGAATTTTAGATAAAGCCATTAGGGTCACACTCATCAGTTCCGGCTTTGTGTGACAAAAAGCATTCTCTAGCTTCTGGGGTGCTACTGTGCTGTTTTCCTTCAGTAGCAGAAGATCCTGGAAGTTAATTTGGCATTTGGAAGCAAAACTAGAATTCTTTCCTTTTGAAAATCTTCTGGATGGTTTTCAGAAGAGTAAGCAGAGATCATGGGCCGCGTGATGTCCTTGATTTTAGGATGCTAAAGAAAATTATGCTGAGACCAGGCATGCTTCCTCTGGATTATTCTGCCATGCTTTTTGGTATATTTTCCTTTTATTCTTTTCCCTTTACTCTCCTCCCCCTGCTTTGAGATCTATTATTTCAGTTTTTGGAGGAGTAAAGGATTACCCTTTTAGTGGAAAAATGTGCCAGCTGTAGGATTTTTATCAACATTTCTTTATAATATTTATATTTTGGAGGCAGCAGTATAAGAAGAGGAGGAAGCTTATGTACTGTAAAATAGTAATTTCATTTTATTGTTTGCTGTTCAATATGGCAAAGTCCTATTGAGGAAATGCATTGAATGAAAGTAAATAAAGTTGTGGTATAATTTTGGCATAATTATAAACACCAACTGTGACATATTTCTGGCAAAAAAATTAAGTGAATTTTAGTCACTCAGTACTTCCACTAAATTCTGTATTCCAAGTTTATAAATATGAGTTTGACCATTCAATCATGGATGATGCTTGAAATGCATGTTATCTTGATTTAGGGAATAAGAGAACTTAAAAGATTGTTACCATTAGTATGTTTTAGATTCCCAAGAAGTAGAATGCCAAAGTATCACGTTATCTACCCTTTGAGGTCTTTAGTAAAGAGCTTAGTTGTTGTTTATGGTAGCTTATATTCAATAACGTCAAGCACAGACTGCTTAACATATTTGTGTGTTGAGCTAGTGTTGTTCAATAAATGATTGTATTTCCATCAAGGTTTAGGGAGTAACATTAACATAAACTAGAATAGTAACCATCTACCAAGGATAGTTCTGAGGTTTGGAAGTTGTAATTAATTTTTAGGCGCTATGACATAAATATCATAATAGGTAGAAGTATTCAGAGTGATCACCTTTTATAAAAGTTAACTTCTATCTTTCATGTCTAGGAAAATATAACAGTGAATGTTTACGTTTTGTATGTTTTGTCTCCAAGCAGAAGAAACTGACAGTTTTATGTTTTAAGTGCCGAAAGTTGTTCTTGGCTAAGCAATCCTAATCACTGGGATGTTAACTTGAATTTTTGTCTTTAAAAAGGTTTAGATTTTTACAACGAAATATGCTCCCATTATTTCCAAATTGACATCCTGTGTTCTGGATTGGTTTTTAGAGAAATGTTTTCCAAATTCTCTTGGATTGCTTGAAGTCCATTGATTTTGAAATATTGAGTTTTGTTTTTGTTAAAGCTTTTCAGAAAAGAGAGGAAGTATTTCATCTTTTTAGGGTTTTCTTATTACAGAACCCTTATTATTTCACATACAATACAAATTAATTTTGTATTTGTTTCTTTTGTGGTGTCTTTTTCAGAAACTTGTTTTGATGCATCAGAAATTTACATATCAGTGATTTTAGTTCTCATGTGTCACACTTTTTTGTGATAAAATATTTTGGTCATTTCTAAGCAGTCACTGGAGGGACATCCTTTCACATGTCATTTTCACACTTTTATTTTTACTTCAAAAAAGAGTGGTGTTGGAATATCATACAGTATTCTTTGTAGTTCATTGAAAATTATAAATGGTGTAAATTACATGACATTTAGTTGTTTCTCATTTAGATATTAGGCATTTTGTACCTGAAAATTAGAGCGAAGGAAAAAGAAAAAAAAATTATCCAGCTTTGGAATTAGTTTAAGATAGTTCTGTGGAATTTTTCAAAAGTAGTAAGAAAATATAAAATACTGTCAATGCATAGGATTAAAATTAAATTTGTATTTAGTGGAGACTTTAACCTGACATATTTTAATGTAAAGACTTTTTGGCATAAAGAAAACTTTCTCTGGTTCACCTGCATTTTATATTATTTTATTTTTTGCCGACAGCTGCTTTTCTTAAGATGATCGGCATTCTTAAATTATAATTATGTATAAAACAAATAAGGCTGCTACCATAAAGAAGTACTAGTTCTGCAGAAATATCTTAAAGATTATTTTTTTGAAAAAGTTTCATTTGGAATAAATGAATTAGGCTCTAAAGAAATAGATACCAAATTGCAAACTTAGTACCCCTAACAGATCACTCCTACTATATCCCTTGGAAAATGGAATTGACTCTGAGAAAGCACATAATTTCTTCTTCTAGTTGAGTGTATTTAACAGTATTTTGGTGTCTCCACTGGTTGTAGGCATTGCAATGCACCACCTCCTTGTTTGGTTCCTGTGATATCAGGCAAACATATTGCCAAAACCTTTGGTCCGGTGTAATCACAACAGTGTTGTGGAATTAGGATAATGTGATGATTTTAAATCATGTTAATGTGTTATTTCCAAAGGGTAATTTAAAAAATTTACCCATTTGGAATATAACAGAAGAGCCAGGACAGTGTTTTTGGATTTAATTCAAAGCCTCTAGATACAGATAAAGAACGAAAAATTCAACAGCTCCTTTCATCTTTTCCTAATGTAGGAGAAAATGGGAGTTTATTTTCACAAACATTATTGTAGAAATAACTGATCAACTTAATTTTGACAAAAGATGATTATGTAAAAATATTAGCTAAATTTCAGAGTCCGACAGAGTGTACATTTTATTTCATTAGGTTACGTTAATAAAACCACGTACAAAAAGAAATAAACAGAAAAATAAATTAAATCACCTTTCTGAGGTCAGATGTAGGGTAAATGGTGTAGCTTTTGAGATAATTCTCTTAGTTCTGTAATTTTACTATAAAATTTGGCCACCATCTATTCTGCTGGTGTACACATTGCATGTGCACAAGTGTATATGTTCTGCTTCCCACAAAAGGATATGGGTCTAGCATTGAGATACTTCTAACATTCTGTTGTTACGGAGAAGTAGACCCTGGCCAGTGAAGCACTTCTTTTCTCAATGGCTGAACTTTCCTCGGCTGGTCAGTCTAAAATCTGCTGTTCACATTTGGTTTTGTTCCTTTGTTTTTCTTTAATTCAGGTATATACAGAGTGACCATAGGGTCATATTTTATTTTGAGTGATAGAATGGAGTTGAGCTGCTATCCATTATAGTATAAGCGTCTTATTGTACAAAGGAGAAAACTAAAGATAAAATTAAGTGACTTTCCCATACTTGGAACTGGAACTGGTGTCTGGTCACCATCTTAATTTATATGTAAAACACTAGATGGTTTTGATGTTTGTTAAGGAAATCTGCCTAATATTTGAAATTCATTAATCTCTATTTTTTCTTTTGCACATGGATACAAGAATAGAATTAAAACATCGTTTATTAGTATGCAGTGAGAAACTAATGATTATATAAAGAATTAGTTGATACATTATTTCTTTATCAATACCTTATGAAGGTATGGGAGTGAAATGTTATCACGGAAGGTTAAAAATTTACTGTAAAAATCTAGGCTTAATGTTTCTTTCAAACACTTTAGCAAGAGAAGCCTCTTTGGATTCACTTATATAAAATCTAGTTGGTGCTGAAAAATTGGTTATGAAATGGTCATTAATAAGAAGCTAGTTTGTATTATTCTTTTCCCTTTAGCTTATCTCCAGCATTTATCTATATAGAGACTAATTTTTTAAAAATAGTCCATTTGAATTAAGGATTTTTTTTAATCTTTCAGGAAACTGTATTAGTAGCCATAGCTCCCTTGGCAGGTTTAAAAACTGTGGACGGCATCTGTGAGATTAGTCCTGAAATGTGCAATTAGTTATTAAAATGTTGAGAAACCATTCATGGCATTAACTAGCATTTATAAAAATAAATTAACAAAAGAAAAATAAAAGAATCTCATTTATTTTAAGTGTTTTTTTGTTAATCCTATGTTTTGAATGATAAATTTCAGCTTCAAATGTAGTGAAAATGGAATATTTTAAAATATAAATTTAATGTCTCTCTTTTTCTTTTAGAATTTTTTAACTTTCCATTTTTAGCCATGACCCTATGACATAACATGGATACAATTTATTTTTTTAATTGATTATAATTAAGCTAATTTTAATCATTTGGTGGAGTGGAAAAACAGGGAGAAATCCCTGTCTTAGACTTCTGAGGTATTTTACTTAAACCTCTTGTTTCTTCTTATCTTTTGCTCCTAATAGTTATATTGTGTAATCTAAAGGATAAATGCAAGCCCCCATAAGTGAAATTTACAGTCTATAACCCCAGTGCTAGTATCATTTCCATTCCTGGGTTTTAAAGAATTGTGGTGAACACTGTGCAGAAAGATGTTGAACTTAAGACATTCCCCAAACTCCTTCCCATGACAGCTCCTTCAAGCGACTTTGGAAAGCACAAGGAGGTGTGTCACGCTCTGAAAAAGGGCTGGGCTTGTCCAGGGTCTGTATTTGAATCCACTTCATCCAGAGCTGCAAGTTGAAGAAGATAATGTATTTTCATTTACATTGGTTTTCCTCTCTGTCTCTTAGCCAGAAGGCAGGTTTTTGTTTGTTTGTTTGTTTGTTTGTTTTTTGGTTTGGCTGTTTTATTTCCTTAATGTTTCTTTCAAGTGAGAAACTTTTATCATAAATAGCTTATAAATAGCTATTCCTTTAAACTAGAACAGTTTGCTTGTGGAAAATAATGATCAGTTCGATAAAATCAATTAAATCAGAAAGTTACGAAATGATCTTTAACATTAAAAAGCAATTCTTCTAAAATGCGTGAAGGAACCATTTTGACTATTATGCTGATCATCCCACGTAAAATCTCTTTCTTGGTGTGGTGAGCATAATATATGAAGAAAGGCTGAAAACTTCCATTATTAATACATAATTATCTAATTTTTCCTTCCTCTTTCTATGGCTATTATCTCTATATAGTTGAATTTATTTTTCACCCCGAGTGTGAATTATAATTTATTATCCAATGTATACCTGATAGAACCAGAGGAAAATCCTATTAATGCTTACCTAGCCCTAGTTTTTTTTCACGATTTTGTTGATGTTATTTATTTTTTACTTGATTCTCCTCCTGTATACCAAATATCTCTTTTTCGTTTTTGACTCTAAGAGATTGGAACCTTACCATCTACTCTTGGCATTGCAGATCAAAATAAGGCAAAATGGCTCTTACTGTGAGCTCTGTTTATCAGAGAGTACTTTTTTATAGGTTTTTAAAACAGGTCATATCCAGATAAGGTTTAAATCAGATGAGTTGCTGTATTTTATTTTTTATTTCCACTTATTAAGGGATTTGCTTTCCTGTTAAATCAGTATACACTTATTTTTACTTCCTCTGAATGATAGCTATGCTAACATATTTACTTACTTTTGGTACATCCTTTTCAGACATTCTTTAAACTATGTTATGCTTGTTCTCATGGCACGTATTTGTGAACAAAGACTATCCTGGATGTTTTATAGAACATAGTTAAATGGTATTATTGTCTCCCCATTTGGGTTATAATCCAATTGTTCATAAACCATTCTTGGAATCTAGGAAACGTCCACATGCAATTCTGTAGCTAATATATGGCTAATAAAGCTGAGAGATAAGTTAGGATTTAAGCACTGGATGGATTTGAGGTAATATTCAAGAAATACTGAATTACAGCTCCTTTGAAAGTTTAGAAAAATACAAGGTAAAACAAAACAAAAGAGTACTTTTTATTTGTTTCCAGATGGATTTCATCTTGTATGTGGCATGGCACAAAGTCAAAATGTTGCTCTTTGAGATTTATTAATTAGAATGTTTTTAAGCTGGATATGAAGTCCATTCTTTTTCAGATAAAAGATAAAACTACTCCGATACAAAAATAACCTCAGAGTGGAGAAGATATTGAATGCCTGAATCTGTGTTTCGTTTCTTGTTAATCTCCATTTCTCAACTGCATGAAATCTGCCAGGGCTCCTCTGTTTGTTGACACTGCTGTATGGAAGTCACCGGTGGCCTCATGGAAGCCAAGCCCCAGTGGTCTTTCCATCTGACTGCATCTCTCAGATGAATTGGATGCTGCCAGCCATTCTCTTGAGTATCTCTCCTGGCTTGGCTTCTGGGGACTGCATCTCTGCCACACTTTTTCTAGTCTGTCCTTGAATTTCCTCTTAATCTCTGCACTTTTCTTTGAGGATTTTATGCCTTCAGCTTTTAATCCAAATGAAATAACTCCAGAGCCTAATTTACCTCTAGACCTAACCTGGCTCTGAGTTCCAGTATCAGTGGCTTTTAACCTCTATAAGTACTTGCTTATAAACTTGTTTATCATTATTAGCTTTGCATTCAGCACTCTTCCATCTGCCCCTGGTTTATATTCCTTCTATACTACACCGTGTCGTCTCTCCTTAATGTATTGTTTACTGGTTCCAGAACATTCCCAAACTGATTGTTGTTCATGTTATTCCCTCTTTATGAACTTCCTTTCATATAACCTTAACTATAGGGAGTCTATATAATACCTATTCTTTAGAATATTAACCTCTGTAATTCTTCTTCCTGAAGCCTTTTACTTTCACTCATTTAGGTGTAAACATCCCTGCCTTTTGCTCCCATTTATCTGTGGCTTCAGTTTAGCCCCTATCCAAATCTACTTGACATCGCAAGCCTGAGTAGAGTGAGAGCACACCCCGTTCATTTTTGTTCTCTTTACAAATGCCTTGGATATAGTTGTTCTCAAAAATGTTACATTAAATGGGCACATGGGGAAGAAGGCTTTGGCTGGCAAAACATAGGAGTTTTAGGTATTGAAAAAATCGTGAAATTGGATTGTCAGGTTTCAGAGAGGAAAACGATTATCTGGTGTTGTGTATGTAATGGTTGCTCCTTGAAATTGCCCTCATGTATTGTTCCTGAAGTATAGTATTGCTGGTTACAATTTACTATGTTGTAGTTTACAGGGTACTTTCAAATCCTGCCATTTACTGATTAATGCCATCTAACCAAGTGGGACAGTGTTGGTGAAACTGAGGCAACGGAGGCCTGAATACATTTGAAAACTATAAAAAAATGAAAACATAGACTGCCTTGTTGTGCTTTGCTGATATTATATCTGAGGTACTGTGAAGTAATCAAAGATTCAAGATTATAAACATTAAGGATAATGATTTTAGGCTCTAAGGTCATGACTCAGAAATGTGCGGTTTTAGCTTACATGTGTTGAGTGTACTTCAGCCCAAATGTTCTGTTCTGATGGTTGAGGACAATGGCTTGCGTATTAGTTTCAGGATGAAAGTTACCTGTGAGCAGGTCCTGCGCTTCAGTGCTAAAGAGGTAGACAAGAATATTGATGAATAGGGTTTGTTAGGAGCTGAGCAGAAGCATAAATGATGTTGCTTTGTGATGCCCAGGTTTATGGCAGTGTGAAAGGATATTGGACTTCCCTTTGCTCTTTTTAATATCCATGTCTCCCTGAAAGATGGACAATAAAATGATAACTGAATAATAGCTGCTGAGACATTTTTGATGTTGGGACAAGAATGCCTGAGATTTCTTTGAATGTTTGATTTTTACTAATCACTTTTAATTGCATCTTAAAGGCCTGGGAATTATTTTGAAGTTTTTTGTTTGTTTGTTTGTTTTAGTTGTTTTTTTTTTTTTTTGACCATATCCTTGGCCTTCCTTGTGTAGTGTTTTTTGTTTTTTTTTTTTAACTAAAAAAAATTTCTTTTGTCTGAGAATTGGGAAGTCCCTTTGATTTACCATGTGATTCTGTTAAGCACCTAAATATTATTTTAAACAGCTCTGGAAAATTATTAAGACTTGCTATTTTTGTGCATTCCCAAATCTGTATGGACATGGAATCATGAAGAAGAAATCAGGGAGAATATCTCTTTGATGAATGTCTTTGCTTCTAGGACAGTTCATTACTTGTAGAACTTGCATTTATCTATTTCTTCCATAAAACAAAACATTCCAAAGCTTCCCCGAAACCTTAGCTAATTGCACTTTTCCAAACATAATTTTCTGATGTCATCTTATGTCTATCAGCAACTTTACAAACCCTTTGAAGGAGATAGTTGGGTATTTAAAAGTATTGTCTGCTTGATTTTTGCAAACTATTTAAGTGATAGTAGAAAAGGTTTCACAGAAGAATACATTCTAGTTAATAAGTAGGGATTTTTAAATCCTCTGTACTTTTCCACAACTGAAGGGGTGCATACTTTTGGTTGAAAGTGAGTAGGCGAAATTTAGTCCTGCTGTTCTGGTAGCCTTGGTGGCTTTAAAAATCTCTTTATTGCCGTTTCATAATCCCTGACATGACTGTCCAGTTCTCCTGTCTGCTAAATGCAGAAATAGAGGAAGAAAATGTATGTTTTGGCTCCATTCAAATGTTCCTTATCAGACTGTATGTAGGAGGGGATGCTGTTGAAGATGCTTCTATTTGCCAGCTGCACAGCATGTGTGCTGGGCTGGTTTCCTGTCTGCTAAAGCTGTGTGGTGCCCTTTAAAGATGGGAAGGAGGACATTATTAAATGTGTCAGGCTTAGTGTTTTCACTTGTGAAAATCAGAGAGCAGAGGGCATGCAAACTTTGCCCAAAGGCTGGACACAATTTGCATAGAAATGAGCTACGTGTAGTAACAACTGATTTGGTAGATGCTTAGCTAACACCGATCACAAAAGATCACAAAATAAAAGCGAGAGCAACCACAGACCGTAGGTGAGTCAGGTTTACAGGGGAAAAGCTGCTTTATCAAGAGGTTGGTCTTCTACTAGGGGCCATCTGAAACTGCTGATCATGGTTTACATTTGTTGAACACGCTGCTAAGTATATTAGCTTCACCTGAGAAAGAAACTGCTGTCATCTTCATTTTACAAAAAGGAGGGAACTTGTTCCTGGGGAAATTTAATAAATTACATAGGTTACAACAGGTTGTGAGTAGCAAAGTCAGGATTTGAACCCAGGCAGTCTGGCCTGCACCCTGAGGCTCCCTAAGTGGTTCTACTTTGTTTCTCACCTGGTGAGTGAGCAAGGTTTCTTTTGAGTTGCTGTGTCTTCCAGGGTAGTAATAGGGTTTCAAAGACTTTTTCATACTAACTGTTCCAATCTGCTTTCTTCTTAGGCCCTAATTCATCGTCAGGGAGATAAAGCCATCAACTTCATATATGAGACATTTTAAAAAATGTTTTTAGTAATAATTCTAGAAGCATCCAACTTATGCTCTTTCTGTGAGGATAGCTGCAATTTCTTGTAAAAAAAGTTTGTATTAGTCTAAGTAACTGCCTCTTCCTGGCTCCATTACAGTAAAAAGGCTGTGATCAGCACACTCTTGTAAGGGGAAGTTGTTGAATGACATGGGATGTGGTACTGTCCTGTTAATCTTCCTAGCTTTGTGTTTCTTAAATGTGTTTGCGCTCCTGGGTAGCAACCCCTTCCCCAAATGGGGTCTTGACAGCCTGGAATTCTGACGCGGCTTATGTGTAGACACTTGGTTTGGGTTTGCCTTAAAAATATCAAAACTTTTATCAGTTAACAGCTGGCTTGTCTAAGTTGGATTTTTCTTTAAAAGTCATTTATATTTTATGAAAGAGCGTTAAAGACCCAGTGTGCTTTAGTAGACAGTGTAGTCAGAGAAGTAAAACCCAAGCGTAAAATTTCTTTAATTTTTTTTCCCTTTTATTTTTAAGGAGAGATTAAAAAAATCAGAACTGCAGATCAGTCACAGAAATAGGATTCCATTTTCGTTTCCCTGATCCTGGAGAAGCTACCGTGAGAGTGAGCCGGTCGTGTCTTGGAAGAGGGCTGCCGTCTGTGGCTGCGGCGACACGACAGGAGCTGTGTGTGCGTGTGTGTGTCGGTGGTGTTGGCTTTCACAGGACTCCCGGGCCTGCTGCAGCCACCACGCGTGCTCAGCGCCCTGGCTGTGGGCGTGTTATCGCAGGAAGTCCTGCGGAAGCAGTTGTGTGCGCTCGCTCCCCCGTCACCTCGCGCGTCCCCTGGCTGGTGCGCGCCGCGCTCGCCGCCTCTCCCGCCGCCTCTGCCTCCTCCTCCCGCGCTCCCCGCGCGCTGCCCGCCTGGCGTCTGCCTCTCCCGCTCCCTCTGCTCTGCCCGCATCCCCTGGCCACCCTGCCCTTCTCCCCACTTCCCAACTTGGTCTCTTCTCTCCACAAACTCTCTTTCCTCTTGTCTTCCCCCTTGCTTCCTCTTTGGCTACTGTCCTTGCTTGCTTTGACGCTCTGATTTCCTCTTGCCAGATCCCAAGATGGGTTTAGCAGTGGTTACTCATCTTCAAATCTTATTATTCACCTGTGATCACTGAGCGAACTGTAGAGACAGTTGCCAGTTGAGATAACTAAAGTTTTTTTTAAATTAATTAAAAAAGTATTATTAGTCATTCAATCAGGAATACACTTTCTCATTTGAAGTTTTCAAGGGGCTGTTGAAAGTATGTCTGATGTTTTGAAGTATATTACACAAACCTTCTTGAGTAGATGCAAGTAGATGCGTTGACTCATGCATTTTCAATCAAATTTATGAATAAAATAAACATAAGAAAGTCGTGCTCTAAGTCAAATTTTATGTTATAATTTAATAGTTTTTGTGAGCATGTGGAGCCTTTTTTGTAGTGGCCGATGCTTCTATAATTTTGGTGTTCTGGGAATTGAAGTCTTTATATTTTTCTTAAATTACAAATTTTAAGACAGTTGCTGTATGTGGATCCCTATCAAAATTTTCTCCTTTACATTATCAAGCTTAGTTTAAAATTAATTCTTGTTAAAGGCATGCTTTTTACACCCTCTGTATTAATGTTCTTTTTTAAAAGTCCATATTAGTCAGGCTGTATCATGAATATCATGGAACATCCGTATTTTTCTTAGAGCTACTCTGAAATTCTTACTATTAAATGCAAGACTTATTTAGCAATGATTGAAATATATTGATTTGTATAATTAACATCCAACTGCTTCATTTTTGCCTTGAAGAGTCCACTGTGCCTAACAGTAGGTAAGGAAAATAGTTGATAATATAACTGAATGTGAAGTGATCATTTTAACTTGTAGATGATGGGGTTTATGTATTGATATTTTCATTAATTTTAAAATTCAAAAAGAAAACAAAATAAGAAGTGTAGATCCTTCTTTTTAACTTGTAATAGTTTCACTTCCAGTATTGCTTTCCATAGGGAGAGTTTTTAAATTGATATCCTGAGTTGATTTCATAAGATATAAGACTAGAGATGTTTTATAAAAAAAAGCAGTTGTCCTTTGACTGTATGAAATGATTTCATATAGCAAATCTTTTTTAAAGTAATATGCTTTAAAGGAAATCATAACCGTATGATAAAAATATTAACAATACTAAACCAATTATTAATGAGTACTATTCTGTCCTCAAACATTTTAACTGAATAATTACCCTGTTAAAATGAAGGTACTAGAGGCACAGTATGAGAAACACCGGTTCTAATATACAAATAATAAAGACTTGAGTCTGTCTACCATATATTTTTCTCACTGTTGGAGGAGCCATTCCTAGAGTAATGGGATGTACTTAGTACTTCAGTGGTCATAAATGTGTATCACAATATTTTTTAATCTTTTTGTTTTGTTTTGCATTTTTCTACAATTCTACAGTTTCTACAGTTTCTACATTTTTCTACATTTTGGCATCTTTACAAGCTTATTTGTTCTGCAGGTATTTACAGTACAAATTAAAATAAAGAAGACTCAGGCATCCCCGTGTCGTTTGGGACGTGCGATTGTCTGGAATAGGCTTATGTCCAGCCATGTTTAGATTTGATAGGTTGTAGTTATGTTTTCCTTTCTGTAGTGTGGCGCCGAAGGAATACAATCAACTTTAAAGTAAGTCTGTTCTCTAGTTTATAGTCCCTCCACCTGTAGGCTGTGAATAATAATACCTGGGCAGGTACTGGTTTTGGGGGAAGAATCAATTTAGGTAAGATATGTAAAACAGGTTTGGTGAGTGCCAAAGGGCTGTGTGAATATTTATAATAATAATAATAATAATTGTTCTGGTTCTAACTGTTGTAATTTCTGTATATCATTAACTATGGGAGTGCTCATTAGACTTTTCAAAATGATGTTTGTAAGGACTCATTTTATCTTTTAGTTTTAAAAATTATATTTAGGGTATATACATAGTGAGGCAAAGTAAGATTTCTAGATGTCAGCTATTGTAGAAAAGAGTGGCATACATTATTCCAAAAGGCTAGCTTGATGTCATTCCCTTGATAGAATATACATGCCTTAATTCATTAGTTCTCTTATGTATGAATTTTTGTTCTATAAGCTTTAGTATTCAAGAGTGATGAGTTCAAACTTACTCTGAATTGTAAAAATTCTTGAAAGATTTTTGGGTTTTTTTTTACATCTTTGTTTATTCTTTGGGTCACTAATAACCTATGACATCATTTTAACGTTTTTTGGTATTAGTATTAGTACTTAATTTTAATACATGACTTAAAAAAACATGACTTTTAATAGTAAGTTTTTTTGCTGCATTAGTTTCATGAAATTTCTTCCTCTTCTCCTAAATGAGTCTTACAAAATTCCCCCTCAGAATTAATCACTGTCTTAGTTGTCATGAGGTTGTGGTAACTTTGTCTGAATACATCAGACCCTTTCCTGAGGGGTAGTATCTAAGAGATAATGTTTTGTGGTTCTCTCTGGATATTTTAAAACTTATCTTGTTTTTTCATCTGTAGGGTATATGCCACATGATCATAAGCACTTTATTAATAAAAATAATTTTTTTTTTAGTTACTGAGGTCACCCAGTTTTTCTTCAGGAGAATAATAAGTAGAAGTTATGTGATTCCATAATCACTGTAGGGTCTACTCTGTGACATAGTGATTCTGAGTTATCATTTACAACCACCTATTCTAAATTTTCAAGCTAAGTGTGTGTGTATATGTGTGTGTGTATATATATATATATATAGACACATACAGGTATATCCCATTTTATTGAGCTTCACAAATATTACTTTATATGTATGTGTATATACATAGATATACATATATATATATATAAATATATTGAAAGTTTGTGGCTGCCCTTCATCTAGCAAGTCTGTCGTTACCATTTTTCCAACAGCTTGTGTTTACTTTATTTCTCTGTGTCACATTTTGGTAATTCTCACAATATTTTAAACTTTTTCATTGTTATTATATCTGTTGTGGTGATCTATGATCACTAATATTTCCTGTCACTATTGTAATTATTCTGGGGGTTCCACAAACTGTGCCCATACAAGACAGTGAACTTAATTGATAAATGTGTGTGGTCTGACTGCTCCACTGATCAACCATTCCGCTGTCTCTCTCACTCTTGTCAGGCCTTCCTAGTTCCTCAGACGCAATAATATTGAAATTAGGCCAATTAATAACCCTACAGTGTCCTCTAAGTGTTCAAGTGAAAGGAGATTCACACCTCTCTCACTTTAAATCATAAACTAGAAATGATTAAACTTAGTGAGTAAGGCGTGTGTCGAAAGCTGAGACAGGCTGAACACTGGGCCTCTTGCGGTAAACAGCCAAGTTGTGAATGCCAAAAACAAAAACAAAAACAAAACAACAACAACAAAAAAAACAAAGAGGTCTTAAAGGAAATGAAAAGTTCTACTCCAGTCACACAAAAATGGTAAGGGCCTTATTGCTGATATGGAGAAAGTTTTAGTGGTCTGGATAGAAGATCAAACCAGTCACAACATTTTGCTTAAGCTAAAACTAATCCAGAGCAAAGTCCTAACTCTCTTCAATTCTGTGAGGGCTGAGACAGGTGAGGAAGCTATAGAAGAAAAGTGTGAAACTAGCAGAGATTGGTTCATGAAGTTTAAGGAAAGAAGCCATCTCCATAACAAAAGTGCAAGGGGAAGCAGCAAGTGCTGATGGAGAAGCTGCAGCACTTTGTCTAGGTGATCTATCTAAGATTACTGATGGAGGTGGCTACACTAAACGACAGATTTCCAACGTAGACAAAACAGCCTTCTATTGAAAGAAGCACCATCTAGGACTTTCATAGTTAGGATAAGTCAATGCTTGGTTTCAAAGCTTCAAAGGACAGGCTGACTCTCTTCTTAGGGACTAACGTAGCTGGTGACTGTAAGTTGAAGCCAATGCTCATTTACTATTCCAAAAATTCTAGGACCCTTAAGAATTATGTGGAATCTACTCTGCATGTGTTCTATAAGTGTTCTACAAAGCCTGGATGACTGAACATCTGTTCACAGTGTAGTTTACTGAATATTTGAAGCCCACTTTTCAGACCTACTGCTCAGAAAAAAAAGATTCCTTTCAAAATATTACTGATCATTGACAATGCACCTGGTCATTCAAGAGCTCTGAAAGACATGCACTAAGAGATGAATGTTATTTTCATGCCTGCTAACACAGCATCCATTCTACAACCTATGAATCAAGGTGTTATTTTGACTTTCAATTCATATAATTTAAGAAATACATTTTGTAAGGCTATAGCTGCCATAGATGGGTGATTCCTCTGATGGATCTGGGCAAAACAAATTGATTATCTTCTGGAAAAATTCACTATTCTAGATGTCATTATGAACATTCAGTATTCATGGAGGGAGGTCAAAATATCAAGATTAACAGGAGTTTGGGAGAAGTTGATTCCAACCCTCATGGATGAGGGTTTCAAGACTTCAGTGGAGCAAGTAACTTCAGATGTGGTGGAAAGAGCAAGAGAACTAGAAGTGGAGTCCTAAGATGTGATTGAATTGCTGTGAACTTGAGGTAAAAGAGATAAAACTTGAACGGATGAGGAGTTGCCTCTTATGGATGAGCAAAGAAAATGATTTCTTAAGAAGGAATCCCTTGGTGAAGATTCTGTGAACGTTGTAGTGACAACAAGGGATTTAGATTATTACATCAACTTAGTTGATATAGCAGTGGCAGGGAGTAAGTGGATTTACCCTGATTTTGAAAGAAATTCTACTGTGGGTAAAACGCTATCAAACGCATTGCATGTTACAGAAAAATCTTTCCCGAAAGGAAGAATCAATCTATGTGGTAAACTTCATTGTTGTCTTATTTTAAGAAATTTCCATGGCCACCCCAGTCTTCAGCAACCACCACTTTGATCAGTTAGTAGATATCAACATTGAAGAAAAAAAATTACGACTCACTGAAGGCTAATGTGTGTGTTAGCATTTTTTAGCAATAAAGTAGTTTTTTAAATTAAGGTATATGCATTTCTTAGAAATAATGCTATTGCACACTTAATAAGCTATAGTATAGTGTAAATATAAATTTTATATGCACTGGGAAACCAAAAAAATTTCGTTACTCACTTTATTGCAATACTGGCTGTATTGTGGTGGTCTGGAACTGAACTTGCTATATCTCTGAGGTACTCATGTGTATTTTTTCTTATCAAGAATAAACATGCTTTAAACATCAGAGATAAAAACATTAACAAAATATGTCTATTAAAGAAATAACAGTGCTTCTACTAAGTGAAGTATCACAAGAATGGAAAAACAAACACCATGTGTACTCACCATGAAATTGGTATTAACTGATCAACACTTAAGTGCACATATAGTAACAACATTTATCGGGTGTCAGGCAGATGGGAGCGGGGAGGAGGAGATGGGTATATACACACCTAATGGGTGCAGTCCGCACGGCCTGGGAGATGGACACACTTGGAGCTCTGAATCAGGTGGGGCAAAGGCAATACTCATAACCTAAACATTTGTACCCCAGTAATATGCTGAAATAAAAAGTAAACATCAGAGATAAAAACATTAACAAAATATGTCTATTTAAGACATAACAGTGATTAAAATTAATATTTTTTTTAAGTTTTGGCACTCAAGGCATTTTCTTAGCAGTGACACAGAGTTGTCATTTATATTTTCTAGGAGAAATTATTATGAACTTCTGGAATTATGTTTTATTTGATAGAAAAGATGTCTCTAACTGAGGACACTAATTCTAAATTTTTGTTGGCACCTGCTGTTATCAGACTGTACTTGGATTACAAAATTGACAAGCTTTCATTACTAGGGACTTGCGAAGTATATTGATGAGATGACTAGAATTTCTCTTTTTATTAATTAAGTTTTGAATAATTGAGGAAATTTTAGAAATCATTCAAGAATTTCAAAATAAGACTCCCGGAGGGTCTGAATGATACCAATTCTCTGAAAACTTCTTTGTCATTTAGACACAGTTCCCTATTTTTTGCTCAGCAATAAATGAGTCAGCAGGTTCATATGTATGTTTGTGTTTGTATCTATTTTTATATTTCTGATTATTTTGTATGTATATAGCATTTGTTCATATGTATTTTTTTAAAAGAAAACATACTTGTATTTCTTAGACTTTGGAAGCCAGGGAAACTGAAAATGGAGCTTTTCCTTTTCACATCACAGTTGTTTTTCAATTCAGATTTTCAGTAACTGGAAGCCATTTCTATATGCTGGTAATTTGATAACCCATTTTGAAATGCATTTGTTGAGCTCATTGTAATTCCATGTGCCTCTAATGAAAGGCATGTGACGGTATAGATTGAAAGAATGATCTGTGGTTGGTCCCTACAGAGACCCTGCTGCCCCTTTTGGACAGTCTTCAACCCAGCACCCACTAGTATATTTAAGCTAAAACGGAGTTTTCCAAAATTTAAATGATGTCATATTTGAAAGCGATGCCAAGAAACAATGTGGCAGTTTCTAAATTTTGTGAAGCTAAAATCCCTGGTTACAAGAAGGAGTACATGTCACAGATGAGTAGTTAGTAATGACTTCAGTTTAGCAGGAAAAGAGCAATTCCCATATGCTGATTCTAGTCTCATAACAAAGAATGTTATAGAAAGATTGCACAGTATTTAACAAGCTGTGAGTTAATGTGACAGTGTCGGTGTATCTAGTTCCAGAAGGATAATCACTTTACCATATTTCTTCAAAAATATTTTAAGTTATATTACAAAACAGCAAACTCGCCACAGATGAAACCAGACTGTTCCCCACTGCACCGCCCCACCCCCAAGTTAGGCAGTAAGATTAAATTCACTTAAACAATTGAATTGCTCCAGAATGCCTGCTCCTAAATACCTGGATAAATAAGTAAATCTCCCTGTTAGACTCTGAACCTCAGAACCTTGCCTCCTAGGAGAGAGGGTATGAACTAGAGTGTTATCCCTCAAACCTTAAATACCCAAAACTTATTTTTCAGTGACTTTACTGTTCAATAACAGCCATTCTTAATTTTAACATAAACTACATCCTCCAACATTCATTGGCACCTTGGGAGTCAAGAAAACGGAATAATGTATTGCTTTCAATCCTTTGAAACACATATTGGAGACAGGTATTGGTACTGTAGATTTGTTTGTTATCAACAATTCATTTTGCAAGGCCTTTCCCAGAGACTTGATCTCTTATGCGTGTTCATATTAGCACTATGATTTTGTTGCTCCTGTGAACGCTAACAAACTGGCAGGTACAGTTTTCAATAGTAGACCTGATTATGTCTCTTTGAAAGCTTAGAACTCCTAGAACTCCATGCTTGTCATTTTGCTGTTGCAAAGGTTCTTAAAAGCAGGAGTGAGGAGGAATTGTGGAGTGGTGAGAGGATATTATTTCCTTTGGTGATGTAGAAAAAAATGAATATTTTCCATCCTAAAAAAAGATAACCTTTGTCAAATTTAGGGAATATGGTTTTATCATTCCAGTAATAAGCGGGTCTCTCTTTTTCCAATTAACATACATAGTTGGGTATTAGCAGAGACCTAATTCAGGTAGAGGGAGGTACATAAAATTAATAATCCATCATGAGGAATTTCTGCACAATGCCTTTTATAAAGAATATTTTTTTGAAAACAATTATAAAGTTGATAATTACATTATTTCCCAGTCTTTCTGTTGCTTAAGACATTTTGTGGAAACGGACTATGGAATTAAGGAGTTCTGGTACTGTGAAAGTATGTGTTGCTATTACTGTAACAGACTGGACATACACTGTACTGTCACTATACATGTTACTACTGCTTAGTATTGGCTGCTTTATGAAGTTAAGCTCTCTCAGTTTGTCAGAAGAGACATTGCTCTTGTATTGAGTGCTTACGTGGTGAAACAGCACGGGCAACACATTACACTGTCACTATTCGATTTATATTGCATTTTTCGTGTAAACATTGATTTAAAACATAAAAATCAGTGAATTTTTAAAGAAATTAAAAACAAGAGAAATATAGTCAAATTTTCTTTTTTTCCTTCTACCCAAAAATGTATAGCCACCTTCTTTTTAAATGATATAATGATTGAATTTACCTGTATAAGAAGTACCTCTTCCTCCCACCTCCTCTGCTGGCATCTTCTTTCAATATATAGAAAGTGGCCACTTTGTGTGCTACTAGGAGCTTAATAGTCTAGTGGGGGAAAAGTGGGAAGTATACCAAAAATTGTAGCACATTGCCTTTTACAATCTATTCCAGTATATATCATCTTATTTAATTTGTACTCTCTTCTCTTTTATTCTCTTTAAAAATAGTTTTATAAAATAGACAAGTTATACGTATTATTGTAGGAATTAAGACAATTACAGATAAACTCAAAGAAGAGGATAAAAACCTGGCCAAAACCAGTATTGATTTTGGTTAATAATGCTTATATCTTTCTTTTACTGTGTGCTTCCTGGGTGTGTGTGTAACTGTGTGCATTTCTCTATCCTATCCAACCTTGGAAAAGAGGCAGTTTTGCCAGGATTTGCTTTTGGAAGTACAAGGAGATCTCTGCCCACACTTTTTTTTTTTTTTTTTTTTTTACAAGGTCTATTATTACCTCAAACTTGAGAACAATGTCAATTTTTTTGGCCTAAAAAGCAGTGTTGGCTTATGCCCAAAGCTACCTTTATAACTTCAACCCAAATTCACAAGTCAACATGTTTTACTCATTGTGCTCCTGTCTTCAGGCTGTCCACTACAGAGTCTTAGAGTGATTGTTTTGGAATGGACACAAAGAGGACTAACCTCTGTCTAAAAGTGCCCTGGCTTTACAGTGCTGCTTCTTCAAGAACAAATTCTATCTGGATGGAGAGCCACTGGAAGACTTGAGTAGTTACCAGGGAGTATTGGTCTAAAATGAAATTTTAGATGAACCTTTTAGCACCTAATCTGATATCTTCCAAGTCCCTGTCTGTACAGATCTGACTTGAAATAAAGTGGTGTGTTGTGCTGAGGGCTTCCTTGCCATTATTTTAACTACTGATTTATGTAGAATGTATTAGTAGGAATTATCATTGACTTTTTGACCGATTTCTGAGTGAGCTCCCAAGGGGACTAGGAAGGTCTGGGTTCATTTTGGAAGGCCTACTTTTGTGCTTTTAAAATTATTTTTGAAAACTTTATAAAATGCTACATGTGTAAGAACTTAAGAATTAGAATGGGTTCAGGATAGACAGGGCTAGAACAAAACAATAATTAAGGTCAGGCAGGCAACAGAAACAAGCAGATGGGTATCAAGTAGCTAAGGTAGTCAATTGATTAACTCCATTTTTGGTTTTTCAATAAGTTGTGCTAAGTTTATTCACTAAACTTCAATAACTCTGATAAGTTCATCTAACAAATATTAATTAAGCAGTACGTGCTCAGGTACAGGTATTGTACTAAGGCATGGGAATATCAATGTGAATGACAATGGGAGTACACTATCCAGGCAGGAATACAAATAATGAAACAGATAAATGAAATATTGATAGCGTGACTCCAGATTGACTATATCAAGATAATCTTAGCACAGAAATGGCCAAAGAATCCAATGTCATTAATGTCTCATAAATATTTATCAGTTACTCCATATTTTCATCTGAAACTGTAAGAAAGCTGTGAGATTTTTAATTCCACTTTCATGATCAGAGTTGAAACTTTTTTTGAAATGCATAACATTTCTTCATTTTTTCACCTTTCCCTTCTTCAGTCTACATATCATACCACATCTAGTTTAGATTTCCTAATCTCTTCTTTTTTAGAAACTCCAAACGGGTTTCTGTTTTCTACAAGTAGCCTCATCAACTAGGATTCAAGATTCTGTCTTATTAACCTTTGCAACCACATCGTCCATGTGATCCATTAGTTTTAAACTCAGATTCTTCCCCGTTTCTTGGAATGTGGACATATTGTCAGCAACCTTTGGCTTCTGTTACTCTTGTTTACTGAAATGCCCCTTTCTCTGTAGCTGTGCAATTCTTGTTTCTTCCTCACGATCATCTTTGCTCTCATCTCTTAAGTGTTTTTACTGCTATGGACTACATTGGTTATTTTGTTATGAATGAAAGAAACAATAGGAATATTAATTCTCATAAAAAGAGTAGCAAGCATTTAGTACTTACTGTTTGCTTTCAAGGGAGCTTATTGTTTATACTGCTCATTTTTGTGCTAAATCATATCTCATCCTGTGTTGCCACTGAGATGTTTACTGTGAGCCTTGTTTCTTTGACAAAGGTAGCTAGCTTGTGAGAAAGCAATAATTTTCTCTTAGACTTTTAACATACTTTATGCCCAATAAATAGTATACGAATGAATTAATTGATTAGAAATTTGTGTGAAATGTTTTGCCTACAAGTAGAGTGTGTATATGATATTTGATGTTGCTTTGATACTTTATTTTCCAGCCTGATGGGCAAAAGTGTTTTTTTAAACCATTAATACCTCTGTATCCATGGCATAGTAGACAGGAACTTTATTGGGAATTAATTGTGTCATCTTGTGTTTCATAGCCAGAATATTAAGCTTTTAGGAAGAGATCAATTTAAAATAACATATATGCACAGATATATTAATATATAAAATATAATTATATTTGCATGGTTATATTTAATCCCGTATGATAAAAACTATAGGACTATTGGCACTGTCTTTTCAGACAGTAAAAAAATGATATCAAAATCAGAGACAATATTTTAAATTTTAAATTATTTTTTCCATTTCAGTAATGATTTTCACTTGACATAATTATGTAGAAATTTTATTCATAATCTAGCAGTAAACAGTTTGCATGAAAACTTCATCTAAAGTTTTATGAATATATATCAGAAATGATTAATATTTTTAAGAAAATAGAACATTTTTATAGAATTTATGTTTTAATCTTCTATTTCCTAGAATTGAAAATTTTAAACAAACACCAGTGAAATTGCTAATAACACTGAACCTCTCTCAGTTCCCTAAAGAAGCCACATTCTCTCTTGACCTGGGCTTTTTCTTCTGTCTGAGCCACTCAATCCTCTCTTTTCATCTGGCCAGTTTCTGCTATCCTTTAGTTTGTGTCCTTCCTTTCTTCCTCCCAGACTCCTTCTTGTAATACCAAATCTGGGTCAGCATCATTCTTCCCTGTTTATTTTTCTTTTCTCTACCTGGACTATAAGTCCACTGAGGATAAGTTTCTTGTCTACCTTGTTCACAGTTGTATTCTCAGCATCTCACTCAATGCTTGACATATAATTGGCCCTCCAAAAATATGTTGAACGAGTAAATGTGATGTTAATTTCATTTTGATTATAAGCATCCATCATAGCACTTGCTCAGTATTGTAATATTTGCACAAAAAATAGGATTTAATGCTAAACGGATCCTGATGCTGGCAGATACGCTTCACCTTGGTTTCAGGAAAAAAATCCTGATACCAGCTTGTTTGGGTAATCATTTGCAATTTTTTCATGAAAGTGAAGTGATAGATGCACAAATGGATAAAGTAAGGGACATTTTGACATGACTAACTTTAGTCTTAGTTTAAGTTATTGAACCAAAGACTGAAGACTAAAGCAATCCTTTCTCAAACTGTATTCCTGGTCATCAGAAAATATTCTTGAATGGTGCTATCCTTTAACTTGTTAGCACTATCCAAAGTATTTCATGTTTTTTTTTTTCCCCTCCCCACCTTTCATACATTGGTCTATAGGCATTACCTGCCAGGGTCCACCTATTCTTTTGGCACATTTGGACCATATTGGTGATACTTTGTGGAGAATTCCATTTTTATTTCAATAAACAGGGCAGGATATTTTGGCACCTATAACCTGTTTTTTCTTTTCTTTTCTTTTCTTTTTTTTTTCATCTCAGAAGATGGTAAACACTTAGCAGGCTACAATTTTCCTTTTTATTGACTTCCATAATCTCTTGCTTTTAATATAACTTGTTTTATTTCAACATTAAAACAGGTCATTCTTACTGTTATAACAAGGTTGTAAGTACTAGGTGGTACCCTCTTGATATGTTAACTCTTTAATGAAGTCATTTCTATAATGGTATTTTATTTTCTGAATAGCATCCTGGTTTGTAGGGTCAATAAACAAGGCATCGTTTACAGGTATGATGATGGTGATAATATTACTAGATACAAGCACCATTTGTTCTGGTGAACTCTATAGTAATTTGTTTTGAAATAATCAAGTAAAACTGTTATAATGAAGTGTTGTTTTAAAAGTTCGAAAGAAAGGAAGTGGTTAATTTTAGTATATGTGCTGCTGAGGTGAGCATGGAAGTGGTTAAATAATACTACAGAGGACCAGTCTTTTCTGGGCACTGTGTCACTCCTTTCACAGACATCTCTTTCCATCCACGTATAAGTTTATTTTCTGTAGTCAGCAGTAATATGTATAGAGTATCATTAATGCTTTGACTTCTAGAACACATAAAGCTTTAGAATGTAGGAGCAGTCAACTAATTCTTATTTTGCTTAAACCACACATTCTCAAGCTTGTTTAGGTGACTGTATTCTTGAGAAACTCCATGGAATAATCATACAAACCTGGAGCAAATTCTGTAC
This sequence comes from Eulemur rufifrons, assembly GCF_041146395.1. Taxonomy (NCBI): domain Eukaryota; kingdom Metazoa; phylum Chordata; class Mammalia; order Primates; family Lemuridae; genus Eulemur; species Eulemur rufifrons. Next base: position 47,204,798 of record NC_090985.1, read on the forward strand.
AATACAATGTGATTACATTGTATGTCTGCTTCTATCTACAAAACAGACTAACTGCCACATGAAATAGTTTTAAAGAATAATATTACCTTTTTCAGTTAACATTTGTATGCTGCCTGTTCATTCTTTTTGTTTATTTTTGGCCAGTTACTAGTGCACATTAGAAGCCATTTGATAATAGAAGCTAAAGTCTTAAGAAAACATTAACCAAGTGGAAAGTTTAAAATGGATAGGATTTTACCTATTAACTTGTCTTTTTCATGCAAGATGAGCAACCACCCATCCTTATTCTATTTGTGGGACAGAATACCTTGGCCTACCATATTACATAGATTTACTGCAACTACCTTAGATAAAGGTAATCTGACACACTTCATTTAAAACAGACTATTTATTCAGCCTTAGAGGATTATTCAGAACTTAGATGTGTGAATTCTCTGAAAAAGCCTTACAGTATTGTTTTATTGGCTGTTTTCATCTATTCCGTCTAGTCTTCTAAGGTAAGCAGGTTCTCTTAACCTGTTTAGTTTTCCCATTTATAAAATGAGACTCACAGATAACTTGCAGGCTTTTGGTGAGTACTAAATGGGGAAATTATGTGAGCCAGTTAGCAAATGGCTGGTGCATAATAGGCACTTAACAAATATTAGTTCTCTTCCAACTTTACTTAGTTTGTCCTTGTAGTGTAATTAAGGGAGTGTAGCCTCATGATAGCTTTAATAACTACATGTGTAGGTCTGTGGGTCACCCCTTGCATCACCACCAGCCTACCACCAGAAATAGACAGGGCTTTTCTCTCTCCTATTTCCTTGTCTGGGATTATCTCCTCCGCTATTAGGCTATCCATTGCTTTCCGCTCTTGTTTTAGTCCTTCATCTCTTTTCAGACTTTCCACCCTTCCAAATCCCTTTTGTCCAGAGCTCTTTATTTTCTTCCCTTTTAATTTCTCCTCTGTTCCTTCTTTTACCACCTTTTTGCCTGCTTTGGCACGTCCTGGCCCATTCTGCCCTGCAATTCAGCCTGAAGAGCCAACGACAACATTCCACTCTATTGAATTGCCGGGTTTGCTCATCACAGTATAGCAGCTGAAAGGTTTCTTCTCAACATATTACTCCATGCTCTCTGCAGAGCAACTGCTGTTTCACTGAAAAGCCACACACAGACACACACACACACACACACACACTCACACACACATGCATATAGGCACTAACTGAAAAGTGTGCACATCTTAAGTCTGTAGCTCAATGAATTACAAAATAAATACACCTGTGTGACTTGCTCATGTCAAGAAAGACAATATTGCCAGTACTCTAGAAGTCCTTTGTACCTCTCCTGGTCTTGGTTTTTCTCCTCCAGGAATCTATCACTCTCCTGACTGCTAACACCTTAGATTAGTTTTTCTTATTTTTAAACTTTATATAGATTGAAGTAGAGGGAATATGTGCATTAAAATTATGTCTCATTTTGTGACTGATGTCTCACACTTAACATCATGTTTGTGAGATCCATTCATGTCATGTATAGTTTGTTCCTTTATATTATAGTATACTATTCTGTTACATGACCAAGTATTCCATTGTATGGTCATATACCACAACTTTGTAAAAAAAAATCTATTTCTACTATTGATGTATATTTAGATTGTTTCCAGTTTGGACAATTCAGATAATGATACTCTGAGCATTTGTGTGTGTGTGTGTGTGTGTGTGTGTGTGCATGCATTTTAAAATTAAACCTCTGGTTTTGTGTCCTTCCAGATGTTTTAAGTTGCTAGGAGTCTGACTCACATGTTTGAGGCTTTTCTGTGTTCTTTTTAAGTTCTAGGCTATTCTTTTAAAGGATAAACTTTCATTTATTTTTATACATTATGTTACTTGTACAGAATATTTTGAATTTTGGAATGTTAGAGAATGCATAGTGAAAAATTTATAAATAAAATTTATATATATAAATGCATGTTTATAGTATATATTTAATAAACATACTAAATACCATATAGTATTTGTGTATAGAGTATAAATAATCATGCAGATATACTAACTTATAAAAGTTCATTTTACTGATTACAATAACATTATTGTAGAATTGTCAGTAGATACAGTGTGCTGACTTTTAAATGAACTTTCCTCTAATTGTATAATCAGTCCACGTATATTTCTGATGTAAAGTTATATAGATATTTAAAGAACCCAAATCAAACCAACATGGTTGTGATTCACAGTTTTAAAAAATAAATTTAATAATTCTTATTTCTCACTACTTGTGCATTAGTAACTCTATGCTCATAGATCTAGAGCTATGATATTGAATTCTTTTTTCAGCCTAAATAAGGATAAAATTAATGCCTTGCTAACCTGTATGTCTTGATTTGATTTGTTATTATTTTGATGAGACTTTAGTATTATTCTAGCTTTTGTTATCACAGTCTAGTTAAGGTCAAGAGACTCAGGCCTTCCTTTAAGAGATAAGCAATAGGCAGAAATTTCAAAGTTTATTAACATCCATCCATCCAGTAAGAACTTTATGAGTGCCTACTCTGTCTTAGGCGCTTGTCTCTGTGGGGAGGGCCATATTAATATCATCTGGCTTTTTAAAAACTGACATGCCCATGTACCAGAATGCTACTAAGCTGTTATTTCCCTGCAATAATCATCATCATCATAGTGTGACAGTGCTAATGATGGAAGTGTGTTCTAGCCTCAGATGTGCTGCACCTGGAAAAGGCTTCAGAATTATTGATGACATGTAGCTATTTATATATATTGATTATTACATATCAATATTTTGATGAATATAATACATATGAATGGATCTATAATCTATTAATATATCTTGAATTAACAATAATAATAATAATATTTTATGGTTTGGAGGACTTCACAGCCTAGTGGGGTAGCTAAAACATCAACTCATAATTACAGTGTGGTGTGGCAAATATCTTAAAAGGAGATATACCTAAGGTGCCACATGATAGTATAGAAGACTAACTTTTGCTTGTGAAAATTGTAGAGGGCTTTGTAGGAATGAATCCATTTTAGAGACTTGTATAGTTTGGTAATCTTAGTGATGGTTTAGGTGTTATGAGTCAAATCCAAAGGTTAGGATAACCTAGTAGTCCTTGAGAATGCTGGGAAGATTGTCTATTTACTTGAAACAACTGTAGAACCACACAAGTATGTCCAATAGTAGTCTTTGTAAAATGACATCATGTAGATTGTATTTTCTTTTAAATTTCTTAAAATGTTATGCAATTTATGCATTGCTTAACTGTTGTTTATGAAACACTGTAGAGTGTAAGAGAAATGTAATGAGAAACCAAGTGGTCTAGAATGGCTTTAGACTCCTTCAGTTGCAGCTTGTTTGTGTGCTAGGTCCATGCCTAGGCAAGTGGTTTAACTTGTCCATATCTTAGTTGCATTATCTATAAAATGTGGATGCTTATAGTACTTTATTCAAAGGATTGCTAATTAAAATTAAAATCAAATGAGATAATGCACTCTTGGCACAGTGCCTGGCTCATGGTAACAATAACATGGTTACATTTTTCTTACTAAGTGAAGATTCAAGTTAGAATTACATCAACATTGAAAATTGTGAGCCTTAAAAAAAAGTCTAGTTCTGACTTTTGCTGTCTTTCAACATTCATTTAGATTTTGGAGAAACTATTTGTAAAACACCTGAATCTGGAATTATATATATATTTTTCCCTTACTCTGTTATGACAGATGTCCACGAGAAGATTGATGGAGAAAAGAAATTGCTAATTGGGTTGCAGGTGGTGAAAATCTTTTCTTAAGGTGTGTGTGTATATCTGCGTGTGTGTTTAGATGGATTCTTAAGTTTATATTGAACTTGAAAGTGAAGATTACCTACACAAAATACTTAACAAATGAGCCAATTTCCGTCCTAATTCTGTAGTTCCACACATGGGTATAAAATCACTATTCCTTCTCTAATATGTGAATGTGTAAAGTAGAATCTCTGAAGGCCCAGAAGAAACCTGGATATATGGTCATCAACTCGGGCTTGAAACCTCACTGGGACCTCACCACCATGTCTGGATTTGTGTTTAACACTGATTTAAGATTAATTTTCTGTTTCAGATTTACTTTGTCTTCTACCTAGTCTATTTTATTATATCATATATCTTTTTTTCTAATCTTTTGTTTTAATCTTTGGGGGGAAGGGGAGTGCAATAACAATAAAACAAAATCCAAAATTCCATAAATCTATGGGATCTGCCTGAGATTTGAAAGAGTGAGATAGATAGGGAGTCAATTCCATGTATGCATAATTTCTCTTCTTCCACATCACCCAGAAACATGAGCCAGACTAATATTAATCTATGCTGCCTAGGGACACAATCGTAGACTGGCTCTGTACTAGGCACGAGCGTATTGACTGTGATTCCAGGTATTGGTTTTCTATCCTTCGTTATTGGTATGCATAAATCTGGGGACACAGACTAAGTAGAGTTGGAGGAAAGGGATTTATTAATAACCAGGAAGGAGCATGTGCACTAGATAGATTCTCTTAGGTATCTGCAAACATTTGAGGGCTACTGATTGTAGCTATATGAACTCTACAGTTCCCTAATGCAATCCTGGGTCTTTCTCTATCATCTTTACACATTCCATGTTTTGTTAAATTTTTTGCTGTATTTTGGTTCCTGACTTAATTTTAATCAGATAAAATTTAATATAAGAGATAAAGATAAAATAAAATTTAATATAAAATTTATTATAAAAGAATGAGACAATTTAGAAGACAGGATTTTAAACTGATTGCTGTAGTTGGGCAGCATTAGAAACAATTGAAAAAAAGTTAGGGCTTCTTTATGCAGTGATATCTGTATAATCTATTTAGCTGAGCAATAACATTGGGCTTATACCGATATATGTTTATGAATGTATAATTTGGACATCTGGGATTTTATTGTACATAGATAAACATCTTCTGCCTTTTTTAAATTCGGTGTTCTGTCTGTAATCCTTTACCATTACAAATTCTTAAAAAAAAATGTGATTCCTAATCTTTTCTGATGACACATTCTAACCTTTTAATGTTTTTAACTATGCTAGAAAAAAAAAACCAAAACCAAAAAACAAACCCTTTAAAACAGTCCACTTCAGAACAAAACATCTTAGTTTTCTTGCCAAGTTAATGAAGGGATATTGGTTTTTTAAAAAATATTACACATGTTTTAAAATCTTGGTTATATTTCTTTCTTGAACAATACTATCTTACAGCATCATCTCCCTATGTATTCAGCAGAACATTAGTTGTGTTGGGTAAATGGGATTATGTAACATAAAGCCAAACGAGATTGGGAAATTCCAGTCTAGATTGAACAGACTTCCCCCTCTACAGTCCCTAGGACTTCTTAGAGCTGTAATTGCTAATGCACATTGTGGATCTCTGGGAGGTATATAAAGTATACAGTTTCCATTAAACTTAATTTGACCAAGGAACCTTCTTTTATATATTTTTTTTTTTCAGAAGGTAATATCATTGGAAGAATGTAGAGAAAATTCTTGTACTTCTTGGCATCTACGTTTAAACAGTTACCATATTAAAATCCCAGGTAGAGTGTAGCTCAACTTGGGATGAACAGAGGCAGAATGTACTGAAATATCATAGTGGATTTTAAAAAAAGGTTCTTATTGCTGAAGCTTTCTAAGCTTGTTACCCAAATTATGAACGGATTCTCTGTTTACTTTATAATATTTTTGCATGCGTAAAACTTTTCTCATCCTACAAGACAGGAAAAAGTGGTTCAGTCTATCTTACTACCAGAAGTTGCTTTCAAGTATAGATTTTTTTTTTTAAAAGATCAATTTTCTTTGGAAAATTTGATAGTACTTAACTAAAGTGAACAACGACTCCAGTGTATGTGTGTTTATAATTTGTTTTTATCAGGAGGAAAAATGATGGTAAGTGGGTTAAATTAAGCAGTTGGCATGAAGTAGGGTAATATCTGAACAAAATTTCCTATCAATAGTGTGTTTATTTCACAGTATGAAAGTCATATGTCAGTATCAGTCCCATTTATTAATTTAAATGGAATTTAAGAAATACATACAGAATGAAGATCCCTGGCCTTGTGGAACTTACATATATTGACACTCTGAACTTATTTCTAAATCCCTTTTGTTGCAGGAATGCATTGGCTGACTCATTGTGATGTTTGTGCCCTAACTGTTGAATGCTCCCTGTGGTTTGATCCTTAGTTCATTGGTAGTGGTGAGCACAGTGGTTTGTGAGTTACTTCCTAGTTTCATGAGGAAGAACTGTTGCATAGGAAGGTCCAAGCTTACTTCCCTTCATTTTGGAGAAACACACACACACACACACACACACACACAGAGTACATTACCAGTATAAGTTCTCAATATGTCTTCACAACATTTGTTTTAATCTTATATTCAGGTTGGCACTCTTAATAGTGATAATAATAAAACACCTTGCCTAATACTCTTGGCTTACTGGCGCTGTAAAGACAGCGAGTATTCTAATTGAAGTATGTTATCTTCATGGTAAGCATGAAGTATGTTATCTTCACAGTAAGCATCCATTAAATTCACTATACTATCTATGTGTGTCAATTTACCAAATGGATTTGTAGTATTGACATGCAGATACCTTATTCAAGCCGATTATATTGGTGGATGAACTTAATAATTGAGATTTTCTTTTTTATTGTATAATAGATTGGAAAACAGAAAAACCAACATCAATACATAAAAATTAAACTACCTTTAGTATACAAAGATTTTTTTCAGCAAATTCTGGGAAGATAGTCAAAGGCATTTCTACAAAGAACACCACTTGCTATTTTTGTTATCAGTGAAAATCTAATTTACATACAATAAAATGTCAATTCACATCATAACCATCTAGATAAATAGATGCATTTATACTCTTAGAACTCAAGTGCTATGCTTGGCTGTTTGCCCAGGGATCAGTTGAAATATTCTGAGTTTAACAAAGAAGTAAGGGATGAAGTTGAGACTGGCCAATGTGCAAATGTAAAGTCAGATTGGCCTGGCTGAATCAACAGTTGCCATTGTAGATATTTTAATTGTTTTTTTTTTTTTTCCTTTGAGAGGAAATTGAAAGAAAAACTATGTATGGGGAAATGAATGGTAACGTTTTTTAATTTGCATAGTGAAATTGTGATGTTATTCAAATCAGAGTTTTTAATACATTTGCCTCTCACCGATTATGAAAGGAAAAATAATCAATTTCCCTTTCCTTTAGATACTCCATGATGTATACTTGCTTTATTTTAGTTCCCCCACTTAGCGAAATAGGTGCCTTCTTCATTTTTTCCAGCTATATTTTACAGTGTCATTTAGACTTCTAGCATAAAGTATTTGAAGGAAAATGAAAAGTTTTGTAATTTTCTTATAAAAGTAAAATGGTTAAAGAAATTCTTTTTCTAACATGTACATAGATATATGAAGACCCATTTTGGCAAATAGGACATTATTAATTACCACACTATCTCCTTCTACCTAGACAAGGGCATTCAAAATGAGATATTTAAAATATAGAGACTATAGCATGATGAAATAAAAGCCAAATAAAACGTGTTTGGGCCAGCATCAAAAGTCTTTGAAATAGGATATCTAAATAGTGTGCATTTTATCTCAGAGAGGCTTGGGTTAGTTCTAATGTCCAGATGACTATTAATGGACTTTGTGCTCTGAAGCATATGTTAATAGAAGTGATCATTTTGGATTAATTCGATGTGAATTAATAAGAGATTTATTTGATGGGAGTTGTTTGAAGGTGATGACATTTAAATCTCAACAGGATTTAAGATGTCCAAAATTACCTTTAAAGATTCAGGAACAGTCAATTCAGAGGGCAAATTAAATAGAAATGGATAGCAAAGAACAGGATATGACATTGAGTTTATGAAATTTGAAGCAGTTTACAAAAAAAGTGATCTACCATTGAAGTATTGCCCTGGAATCTAAAGGAATAGAAGACATTTAAACTTCAGTAATTCTTGGGTTTGTGAATTGGATAAACAATGTTCTCTTGCATTTTATAGTTCACTTAAGCAATCTGATTTTGATCTGTATATATGGAGGAGACAGGATTCAAGTGTTTTTTTTTTTTTTCTAAACCAATGAGAAAACACATATGTTCTTTAAAAACCGAACTTTATGTATTGTTCATATGGAAGCTATCTAGTTTGCTATAGGCCCAAGACTTGACCTTCCTTTTATTTCGCTATCACTTGCTTAATTCTTTAAATACTTTGTGGGGACTTTTGATCAAAAGAAATATTTTGTTATTTTTTTCTTTCTTTTAAATATTTTTTATAAAAGCTTCATGAAATATATAATTAATAACTGAGTTTTCCTATGCTGATGATACAACCAAGTGTGGAAAAAAAGATGTTTGTTAAGAAGCCCATCATGACTTTTCTTTTTGTGTTAAGCTTTGATTTCAAACACTTGAAAGTTTTATTATCTAGAAAAAAAAATAAAATGTCATCTGGTATTATATATTATGAAAATAAGAAATGCTACTTATAATAAAGATAATCATGCTCAGTGGTATCTGAAACTGAGGTCAAATTACATAATCTTGCCCTCCTAATTTTTTACAGTCTTTTCTGGATGTATATATACACACATATATATGCGTATATATGAAATGATATTTTGAAAGATACTCAAAAGTTTTCATTTTCTTTGAGAATGAAGAATTCCTTATAATCATTTTCTTTGCATTTGAAATAGATCCTTCTTTCTTAAATTAATGACATCTAATAAAATTAAAGTCATTTTGCTTAATGTATCTGGCAGATAGATGATGCTGGATATATATATATTGAATGGGTGAATGTTGGAAGAAATGAATAACTGAGTAAAGGAGAGGCATCTGTGGTATTTAGGCCATTTTTAGTACTCAGTGGTTTAATATTTTATAGTCTTTCAACAAAATTGGAAAAAGGTTTTCTAAGGTAAAACTGAAATTCCATTAACAAGAACCATTATAGAATTGCAGAGGCAGGAGGAAGTTTAAAAATGATTTAATTCCCTCATTATACTGATAAGAATAGAGGTTTAGAGAAGCAAAGGGACTAGCCCTTGATCACATCAGCAGGTGATTTGAATTAGATCCAGAAACTGGACACATGATTTCCATACTATTCTTCTTCCTTAGGTTTTGATTCTTTACTGTGTTTAGGGTCAAGATACTACAAAGAACATAGAACTTACATCTCTTACCTTCAAGGAGTTTCTCATCTAATGGAAATAAATCCTAGCTTTTATCTGCATTAGATGATGTGTAATCGAAGCTCTGTAAATTACTGTAATAGTTGATCATTTCTTTGGTTAAATAATTTATTTGATTGTCTATTGCAAGGTTATCTGGTGCAAGAATATTTCATAAATGTATGTGTGTATATATTTATATATAGTTATATATTATATATATAACATGCACGAAAATATAACTATATATATACATGAATGAAAAATAACTAAATTATTAGTGGACAATTCAAAATATCAAGGTAATAATAGAAAACTAAAAATCCCTTTTGCTGTAAGGGTGCCCTCCTGAGTTTATGATTCAGTCTTCTATCGAAGAATTTTTTTCCTATATATTTAAGTGAGAAACAGTAGTTAACAGAATTTAACCTCTAATGCTGATTATTTCCACCGTCTAAATCTGTCTAAATGATACTGTAACATAGAAATAGTGCACTCTCCTACTTTTTAATAATAGCAAATGCTTTTGCTAAGAAAACAGAAAGCTTTTAGATTTGTTTTAATTTATAAAGAAATATGGTTAATTAAGAGTAGAAATTTATAATTTTTGCAGCTGGAATGTCTTATATCTCAACAGTGAAAATTAATACAAATAGAGCATTTAGGGGAAGCTAAATATTTTTTAACCTGCTAAAATACCTTGGCACATAATATGCATTCCTATTGTATGGGCTGTTAAGGAGCATTCGTGTGTTTGTATAGGTGGAGAGTAATTTAAATGTGGACCTGCTCACTATTACCCCAAGAGGACGATTATTTACCTCACAATTAAAAAGAGGACATAAATTAGCAGTTTTGAGCCTTGTAGTTCTTGTTTAACTTCTTCAACTCCTTTTGTCCAATCGCTTTTAGCCCCATTGTCTAAACTGGCAGTTTATAGTGGACCTACCTTAACTGGCATTTTGAACTTTTTCTTTTTGTGGTCTGTACGATGATTATTGCTAAGTTTAAAATAGAGTAGCCAAGACTGATGATTAAGGTTCATTGATGTGATTAAATGTTTTAACAGTTTAAAATTTTCCCTATAAAAGCCATTGCTGGTATTTACAAATTAAGAACTTTCCCCCGACCCCAATGTAGGTAAGTATTATAATCATTAGGGTTGAGGGTGTTTTAGAGGTTAAATAATTTCACCAACATTGCAGTCTGTTATGGAAATGACTTCTTGTCCTGTAATCTTTTATATCATGTTCCTCCTTCTCCCATTGCTTTATTAAAACCCAGGGGAGGGAGAGGATCTTATTCAAGATCTGCACATGCTTTTATCAGATACCTTTCAAGCAGCCTATGATGCTGGCATATTAATGTGTTTTAGGTGTGAAACATGAAGGTATGTTTACATCATTTAGGAAGGAAAATATTTTTTTTGCTTTGTTTTGCAGATGTACAGATCAGCTCTCAAAATGTCTTCTGTGTCTTCCGAGCTTCTTCTAAGACAATTGCATTAGCCTCCTGCTAGTTGACTAATAGAATTAATAATTGTAAAAAGCACTCTAAAGCCACATGCCTTATGAAGTCAATGCTGGGTATGATTTTACAAGTATGTGATCTATTTTTTCAAGTGAAAATGTTAACTGGAAAAGTTCTTGGCACACAGTAAAACATCGTGCAATCTGTTATTTGTCTTAGAGATAATAACTTGAGGGTGGCTATGGTCTTAACGGTATCTAACTTATGACTTGCTAGGGGAGTTTCTTCCACTTGGAAGTATTGCAAATGTGCTTATATTTACATAATATGTCACTCTGAAAAATTATGATGATATCGTTCCAGTAAAAAATTATTTTTTCTATAGCTACTTCAAAGTAGAGTCAACTAAATTAAGTAGGATTTTTTAAAAACAGCAACCAAAGAGAACATGCCCCTGCCCCCACAACAAAAATTAAAACCCAAATGACCTTTTTGATACTTCTTTGAAGTTTTAGCAGTTTAACATTCTTTGCAATGTATATTATTAAGGGCTCTATTCAACATAAGGAGTCAGTGAGTCATATGCATTCTAAATGTCTGTTGAGTGGAAGAAGGAACTGAAATTTGAAAAGATGATAATCTAATTAAATCATAGTTTCTCTCAGACATTAATGATGCTGGTTGAGTAGTTTTTAACTATGACCCATTACATCTCTTCATAGTAACAATAAATCAGCAAGATCTAAAACTTCCTTTGTGCTGAAAAATATAAGTTTTTTCAATATTAATGTATTTAGATCTATTCACTTTTAAGTATTTTATCTTTTTTCCTTTGCTATTTAAAATGTTTCCATTTTTACAATCACCTTGACATTAATATATGAGCATAAGCCATTTCCTCTTCATTTTGATGGAAGGATAACCTTAGTGAATTGAATTAGTTCTTTCTTATTTCTTCATGAGTCCTGCCTTTCCATATAGGATTTTTTATCTTTTTCATGTAACCGTATCCATTTCATTTAGGTGAGTCATTGTTATATTCTAGTTACATTAAGGAGATGGTCAAATACAAATGATATAGTAGTTATTCAGTATTTGTCCAAGGACAGATTTTATTATAAATAGTTACTAAAGACATTATGTGTCATGGAAAAAATAATCAGGAAATTCTGGAGGGAAAGACAAGAGATCTGTACCAAGCCATCACATTTTTATATGTAGCAATGTCTCATTTTCTGTAACCTAGAATGCCTTTTACTGTAGGCCAAGCTAAAACAGTGTATATTTTGCTTAAATTTATATTTTTAAATAATTTCTTTAGCATCCCCATTTATTCTTTTTTTTTTCTTTTTTATTTTTCCCTTTGTTGCCTACCAGTAAAATTGCCCTCAGTTCCATGTGTCATTACACCCTCCCAAGGTTACTTTAGTCACTTCTGACAGAGGAACAGAGGACTCCTAAAATGTTGAAATTAACAAATAAGAGATTGAAATGCAAACATTAAAAAAATTAACTAATGTTTCCTTTTTTAATGATGGTTACCCAGCTTAATTAATTTTAAGGTCCAATGGAATGATACCAAGGTGATGTGCATATTCCCCTTTCTTCCCATAGGAGGCCAGGCAGCTTTACATTGCCCCATGAACATCATCGCTTGCACTTGAAACTTTAGTCTTTCTTCCTATACATACATTTGTTTTTTGTTCCATGAGGGAGATGCTATGGATATTTGATAACATTATTCGTATATAAGAACAGTGTGCTGTCTTAAGTACAATTATACTGATTTTGACATATTCAGTAAAGTGAATTTTTACCTTGTAAATGATTCCTTATACTACAACTGGTGCATTATCCTTCTTCAGTGATTCATATTATAAAAATTCTGCTTGACCAGCTTTTCAGAAGCAAAGGTACAACCGTATATACAAAGCCAGTATGGTTCCTCAGCATTTGTGAGAAATTATAGATGAAAACGACGAAACCATGTTATTAATTTGGATTTTCTCAGCGCGTTTTGGATAATTGTGGTGTAACTAACTCTGTTAAATCGGTCCTTATGGCAGAGTTGGCTAAAAGAAGGCTTGTTTTATTAGAACGTAACAGGTGGAATTTTCCAAGAGACATTTGGGGTGATGACTTAAAAAGCACTCGCCAGTTTTTCAGCTAAGTGATTAGGGAACACAGGCCACAGAATGGAACCCAGTCCTCGACTAGCCTTTGCTAATGCAGCCTTTTATTGACATGATACAAATTGTTTCTTATTTCTCTATATTAGAGTTCTGACTCATTAGACCCCGGTATAAGAATTTGTTACAGCATTCTTCTTTTGACCTCAGTCACTGATGCCACTGACTTACTTGAAAGGCATAGCTGAGCTAGCATGTAAAGGTAAACCATAGGAAATTGTTAATGTTTTGCCATTTTGAGCAAAACAATGGCAACATCATATGGTTCAACTTAATATTTCACCTTACTCAACTTTCAGTGCTCCTGATAGTGGAAGTGGTACTATTTTCACCAGACTATATGCATAGAAATCCAGGGCTTAGTTAGGTTCCCCATTATGCTGGATGGAGCTGGATGGTCAGGTAAAATCTGACCTGACCACTGTGATGCACACCACGTCTTCCTTCTAATTTTTAGGCAAGTTTCACGTGGAGTTTAAAGAAATTTGTTGGTAGATCAGAAATGAAATATTTGTTGTGCTCCTTTTCCTGAAAGTAATGGGGCAGTTTTCACTCTGTTTATAACATGGCTGTTTGCCTTTTTGAGTATTAAGATGTTTTGGTTCAAACTATATTTATATTCTGGTTGCACAGTATAACAATGTTGAATTCCAATTTATATCATTTATATATACATATACATATCATATAAATAAACGTGTAATGTATATTCTATAAACATAAACATGTATATATATTTTATAAACATGTGTACATGTATAACATATAACATGTATAAATATGTAAGAGTGTGTGTGTGTGTGTATATATATATCATTGACTGTAACTGAAGAAAGAAATTGGGCAAAAATATAATTGCAAGGAAAGAATAAGTAATAGGAAGGCTAGGCCGATTAATAAAAATGAATTATTTAATATTCATAAAACAATTCTAAAATAATAAATGTAACAAAAATAATTCTAAATGCAAATTGTTTGCTTTAGTCTCAAAGTTTTGCTATTTTTAAAACTGATTTTTTTTCCTAGAGCAAGTATTTTATCATGCACCTTAAAAAACATGAATAGGATAAGAAAATATTCTAGATTCAACCATTTATGTGTAATTTCCAAATAACTCTGTATCTGCCTTTTCCGTGTATTTTTACAGATATGGTCCGGAAAAAGAACCCCCCTCTGAGAAACGTTGCTAGTGACGGCGAGGGCCAGACCCTGGAGCCTATAGGTACAGAAAGCAAGGTATCTGGAAAGAGCAAAGAATTTTCTGCGGATCAGATGTCAGAAAATACGGATCAGAGCGATGCTGCAGAAATAAATAATAAGGAGGAACATAGCTTGCATGTTCAAGATCCATCTTCTAGCACTAAAAAGGACTTAAAAAGTTCAGTCCTGAGTGAGAAGGCTGGCTTTAATTATGAAAGCCCCAGTAAGGGAGGAAACCTTCCCTCCTTTCCACATGATGAGGTGACAGACAGAAATATGTTGGCTTTCTCATCTCCAGCTGCTGGGGGAGTCTGCGAGCCCTTGAAGTCTCCTCAAAGAGCAGAGGCAGATGACCCTCAAGATATGGCTTGCACCCCATCAGGGGACTCATTGGAGACAAAGGAAGATCAGAAGATGTCACCAAAGGCTACCGAGGAAACAGGGCAAGCGCAGAGTGTTCAAGCCAATTGTCAAGGTTTGAGCCCAGTTTCAGTGGCCTCAAAAAACCCACAAGTGCCTTCAGATGGGGGTGTAAGAATGAGTAAATCCAAAACTGACTTATTGGTGAATGAGTTATTGGTGAACCCAGACCCGGCACCTCTGTCTCCAGAGCTTCAGGACTTTAAATGCAATATCTGTGGATATGGTTACTATGGCAACGACCCCACAGATCTGATTAAGCACTTCCGAAAGTATCACTTAGGACTGCATAACCGCACCAGGCAGGATGCTGAGCTGGACAGCAAAATCTTGGCCCTTCATAACATGGTGCAGTTCAGCCATTCCAAAGACTTCCAGAAGGTCAACCGCTCTGTGCTTTCTGGTGTGCTGCAGGACATCAATTCTTCAAGGCCTGTTTTACTAAATGGGACCTATGATGTGCAGGTTTGTGCTTTGTCTTGTGATCTCTTTGTACAGAAAAAAGTAATTAGTAATGGAATGTGAATTCTTACATGCATGTTAAAACCAAGGTTCCAATACCAAACAGGTAGCCTGCTAGATCCAGCAGAAGAGGTGGGCACACTCCATAGCTACTTCATCCAAATGTGTATGCAGAGTTGTCTTTAGCCTCTTTTTATGGAAAACAATCTCAGCATCTCTACTAGTTTGGGAAAAGTATTTTTTATGGAATTAGCTAAGCTTCATATTTCTGGACATATTTCATGGTAATTTGATGTTTTCACAGTCTTCTAAAAATGACACTAATCTTTACGGTTATACATGATAATAATTCATGCCTTGTTCTAGTTTCAGATAAAAGGCTTTTGCTATAATCTTTCCTTCAGTGAGTGTCTTTCCTGTGTCTTGGATTAGGATTTGATTTTATACTCATTTTGACTAGATTTGGGTCATATTGATGGTTGCAGAGATACACTTCTGCAAAAGCAAACTAATTGCAAGTGAAAATTTGGGAATAACATTTTATATTGATTAAAAAGAAGTCAATGTGATTGTAAGTACTAGGGACACGGGAATGGCCTTGGTGCGGGCCAATAAAACATTCCTTTCTGCATTTAAGGAAAATGGCAATAATTTATGAAAGCATTTTTAGTAATAATTTAGATTTACACTTTTATTAAAACCGGCATACCTTTTTTATATACTTTTTTGTCTTTAGTTTATGGCGTATGTGAAATGGAAAAAAAAATAAACCTTACCATTTCAAATAGAGTGAAACATGGAACTTAGTCTAAGGAAATGTATTCTTTTAATTTTAGCAGTTTTATCATCATTGAAACTCATTGTCAGCTTGAGAAAGTGTATTAGTTTTTGTTACAGTCTGTAGCTTTTTATTGTATTATTAGGCCAGGAGATATCAAAATATATTAGGTTTAATATTAACCTTCTTTAGGAATGATTAGAAGTACCAGAGAACTGATGAAATCACATCACAATTATTGGACCTATTAAATCCCTTAAAATATCGGTCATTTTTATCAACTCAATAGCTACAGCTCATTTGTCTTAGACCTCCCTATTGACCTAGTGTCAATTAAGAAAGACAGGCAAAGGGGTTATAAATAACAGGTAGTGAACGTATTTTGCAGTACTTGTGAGAAGAATCAGAAGAGAAATTTCGGCGTTCTTTAAATGTCAGAATGGCAATCTTACCGCTTTAAGGGAGATACAGAAGAACTCTTAAAAAAGCTAGTTTCATTTTGGTAAAGCTCTCTAAAAATTCCATCTTACTTTATGAATTTCCACAAATAGAATTATTTCTGTGGAGTAGCAAATTAAGCCAACGTAGTTATTATGCATAACAGCTACATGCTTTGAACTGCTGTCTTATTAAAGATCATTTCACTGTCTTATGTCAGATACACTCTGCTATCAAACTATGATTGGAAAGCAAATACGTGTGTTAGATAAAAGGGTTGGAAGTGAATAATGTCAGTATGTGAAACAGTGTTTTATAATTAGCAAGTAATATGATGTTAATACCTGGATTTCCGGCAGGAGTTTCAGTTTGTGCACTCTGGGGACAACTTCTGAGGGAGGCTGATCTAGGCTGTCAGGAAGGCTCTAAAACGAAGATTACTAAGGCCTATCGTTTGGAAGAATTCAGATTTTTAAACACACTTCCATTTCCCCCAAACAGTTATTTGTTAGGTTCTTAGTTATTTATAGTAAAGTTTATGTTTGGGTAGAACAAGCTGGACACTTTTCCTGGGCAGTGATTTTAGAAATAAAACAGATGTGTGAGCTCTCTGAGTTTGAACTAATACAACTAGAAATAAAACAGCTGATCCAGACTATGCAGTCTACTAAATCCTTGCAGCACACAGTAAAGAAGACAAAAAGTGGTAGGAAATAGCACACAGGAAGATAACCTTGTTAAGATCAATTTTTTTTCCAAAACAAGATAATATTGCTAAAAATAGGAAAAAAGCAATCCGAGAAAAGGGGGTGATTATTTCAAAGAAACAACTAGATTTTGAAACACGTCTAAAGGGTTAACTTCAGTTTATGAAGAGAACACTGACTGTACGTGTAGGCCCAATGCTAATCTTGAACGCTTTGTACATACACCAGATATTGATGCAGAAATATGTTGTGAAGATAAGTAATTTATTAATATTTTTATGCTGAAATAAATATTGAACAGCTTCTCTCTATGTGTAAACTGAATAAAAGCACATGTGAAATTTCCCTTTTTACCCACCAGTTTGTGTTGCTGAAATGCTATTTGAGAGATTCTTTCCTTGGCACTTGAACTGTGTGGAGGCTAAAAGCTGTGGGAGATAAATTGCTGACTATAGATTTCTTTAATGTGGTTTTGTCAGAAATACATAGTAAGTTAATGGCTTGTATGTATTCTGATAAAAAAATAGTTGGTAAATATGTGTATTATAGACAAATAGTCGTTCAATTTCAGGAATTATTTATATAAATCTATAATTTAAACTAACCGAAGTAATAGATGAACAATTCATTAATCTTTTTCAATTAAACTGGCCTTTTTTTTTTTTAAACATTAGGAACAGTTGGTGGCTAATGATAGATTTATGACATTTTAGGCCAAGAAAAAAGGAACAGAAGCCAGAAGCAAATGACTTAAAGAATTCTGTGGCTTTGATCTATATTTTGGTTTGACATGGATGATTTTAAATAATTTGAACCGACTTGAGTGCAAATATGAGATATATAGTTGGGAAAAAAAGAAGTACAGTAATTTAAACAAATTCTAATATTTCCAGTTCTAGGTTCAGATTATTTCCCATAGATTTGGAGGAATAATGGAAATTTAGACATACTCATACTGATAATATACACTTCTGTGTAAATTATATCACAAATAACAAGGAATTACAAATTTGTTAAAGTAGTGTCAAACAGCAATGTTTCTTTGTGCTGCATAGCACATGGAGCCCCAGCAGGATAATGGAAGTCACTGTAAAAAGCCACCATAAGGCCAGGACTGTCTTTTCTAAGTCTGTCGAATTCATGAGATTCTCCCCCGCACACCTTGAGGTAGCATTCCCAGCCCTGAAATCAGAAGAGATGTTGATCCTTTACCAAGGAAAACAAGAGAAGGTATAATGGCTAGCCAAGAGCTAATTGATTTGACCAGGATGTTAGTTTCCCAATTTTTCATTTTCCCTGCATGTTTTATCAATTTGTTATGCTTAAATACTTCAAAATAATGGATGTGGCACGATTGGTAAGCCCTTCATATAATTTTTACTCTCTGTATTCAGCCTTTGAGGTTCACGTATAGACCAATAATAAGACAAGAGATTGAGTTCTTAAAAAAGTAATTACAGCTTCTTTCTTTTTATTTCTGCTTTATTAAGCTTATATTTAAACCATCACTGAATGGAGGCCTGCATTAACAACGCGGACTTTGCTGTTTCATTAGGGCTTAATGTGCTGTGCATTAGGGCGTTTGCATCATTTTTATGGGGGAGCTTTTAGCTCTTAGATCAGGTTATAAAAGTAGAACTCCTGTCAAGTTGTGCTTCCCACGGGAAAGTGTTTACACTGTCCCAAGTTTATATAGTCATGATGTATGTGTTGCCTTTTCATATTAGTGAATCTTTTCTATTACTCTGCATTATTCAAGACTCCAAGGAGGTAGCTACTTGATTCCAGCTATTAAATTTATTTCGACCCTTAATGAAATTCTAAGGTTAATAGAAGAATCATATTATTAACTTACCAGGGTCTATCTTGTATTTGAGCTAGGAGTGCCACATTTCTGTTTTGTAAATATTTTTATCAGAGTTGCACAATATGTCATGTAAGAAGCAGGAAGAACAGATTTTAGAGAGAGGAAGTCATCCTTTGGATTTGTATTTTTAACATATTTAACTGTATCAGGTTTATAGATCTTTAGCACATACTAGTACAATCATTTGAACAGAAGATTACAGTTTGGTCTGAAAAAAAATCAGGGAACATTAATCTCATTGTGGTTTATTTTGACTTGTCTTGGATTTTACTTCCAAACATTTATTTTTTGCCTTGGCGTTTCCTTTGATCTGGAGTAGGAGGGAAGTTGTAGATCTTAGCAGGTTCTGTTTCTTTGTTTTTCTGAGTTGAGGACAATAGCACTTTAGAAAAACTGGTGAATGAGACTTTAATCGATTCAGACTGTCTATATAGAGTACAGAATGTTTGACATATGAACCCATGCTTATTTTCAGGACTGTGTCTCTTTAACAAGTAATAAAGTGTGCAAAATAAAACATATGCTCACCCCAAGGCCATAAAGCAAAGCAAAGTTCTGGCATATGCCAGGTTATTTTCATCAGTGGAGATCGCCGAGCTGGATAATGTAGCCACCGGAGTAGAGTAGTTTGACTATCTTAACTAATCCCTTTACCTGCATGACAGTTAAATCTCCATTTGGCTTTGTTACATGAAAGTGGGTACAATAAATGTCAGTCCCTCTTTGATTTTCAGTTTATTTGTTATCATTTAAAGAACATGTGTCATTTTGTAGAATATCAGCATTTCTCTCCAGGCAGAATGTTTAGAAGAAGAAATCATGGTTATCGGGGCATCCAGTCAAATTTAGCATTATTCAACTCTTAATAAAAGTTTTATCTCTCAAATGGGCCTCCTCTGCTAACCATATCAAGTCAGGAGATTATTCAGTATTTTTTATTTCTTGGGTCATTGTAATCACAGCATATGTGCAACTGTTGGGAACACAGATACACAAGTAGTGCGCCAACACCAGGACAGCTTGGAGAGAGAAAGTCGTTCCCTTCCTTTTTCTGATTGCCTTCGTGGGCTCTAGTTCTGAGAATCAGTAAACCTCTTGAATTCCTCATTAGATGATTCTGAATTTTGAAACAAGTGTTAGGCATTTTCAGAGTATCAGACAGATCAAATGTAAAATTTATTCTTCTGTATTACATTTGATTTGATTCATACTTCATCTTTTAGTTTATGTAATCAAAAATTGCATGCATCTTTTTTTTTTTTTTCTAATTTTGGATTCACAGCTAATAATAGCTAATGTTTATTAAGGATGTCTTATGTACATATGTGGATCTAAGTTCTTTACACATATTAATCAACTCATCTTCTTAAAAACCCTGGATAATAATATTATGTCTATTTGAAAAAAATGAGGAAACAGAAATAGATTAAAGGAACCCACCCAGTATCACCCAGTTGCATAAGTAGAGAGAATGGGATCCACACCAGGGGAGATAGGCTACAGAAGCCTGTCTTTACAGTCGTGCAGACATACAGCCTTCCTAAATATGAGTCTGAGTTTACTGCAGATAGAAAAGCAATTGAAGACAGGCCAATTGCATGTAAGGGAGGAGATGGAAGACTAATAAATCTGGGCTGTTTGATGCATACTCTGTGAATCACATTGAATTTGGGGAGTTTTGTGATTTTTTTTTTTTAGATCATCTGTTATCTACTTCATGTAGTGTAATGCTACCTTATTTAAACTTGCTAAGCTTACAATTGAAATCACTGAAAAGAAAATTAAGCTTGCTGATTTTTCTTTCTTTTAATTGTTAGGAGTCATTGTCCCTGCAGAAACTAGTTCTGGCATGGCGGGTTAGGGGCAAATTTTGATTTAATCAATTAAAGGTGCAATGTTTTATCCTGAAATTAAGGGATGTTTTATCCATGTGTTTGATTTATTTCATATTCCCCTCATTTAAGGATTTTTGGTTTAGGAAATTATGACTTAATAGATAGTCTGAGATTGTCTTCTGCTCTTCTAGTTATGAGGCACAATTTAGGTTGGTTTTTTAATGAAGATTAAATGTTAAGCAGATGCACCCTGTTCCCATTTATGTTCTCCAAGTCTGTGTAATTAAGGTTTTATCCCCGGCCTACATTCAGCGCAGGCATGGCTATGGAGGCAGAGAACAAATCAGCATGCCTTTGGAGTATCTAATTTGAGTGTGGTGGACACTCCAGCCATGCTTGGAGCTGTGTGATTTCACTGGACTCTGAAAGTGAGAGAAGTATAGGGTACAGCGAGCTGCTTGAGAGTTCAAATAATCTACCTGTCTAGCATTTCTCCTTTCATATTTAGGTGACCTGTTGATGCAAGATTAAAGAACACCTGAATTCTTTCATGTGTCCAGTAACATATTTGGGAATCTTATAATGAACCACAGTTCGTTCTAAGACCTGTTTTTCCAACTGATTGGTAGCTTGATATTCCACCAGTACCTCAAAGTCAACATCCGTAAAAGTGAAATTCCCCCAAACAACTTTTTTTTTTTTTTTTTTTGCTTTCTTTCTTCCATACTCCCATTTTCAATTCAGTCAAACTGGATATCTTGGAGTTACCCTGTGTTTCTTTCTGGTATTATCGTTCCTCAAACAGTTATAGTTTCTCCCATTCTTCCTGTCTTCATTCTTTTACTGTCATTGCCTTTATGTTTATTTAGTAAATTCTTACTGTTTTTTTTTTCTTTGTTTTCTTTCTCCGTCTGTTTTCCTTTGGTCTCTTTCTTTCCCTTCTTTTCTCGCTTCTCTGTTCCTGTCTCCTCTTCCTCTCCTTTCCTTTTGTTTCTTTTCCCTTCTGTTAATTTTTTATCTTCTTCCTTCCTCTTCTATTTTTTCTTTCCTCTCACCCTCTTGCTCTCTCCTCTCTCTTTTCCTCCCTCCTTCTCTTCCTCCTTCCTGCCTGTCTTTTCTCCTGCCGTCCTTCCTTCCCCTCTTCCCTTTCTTCCTTCATCCTTTTCAGAATTTTTAAAAATTCTACTTATAGATGAATCATCCTACATTTTACAGGAATTATAGTTCTACTTCTGTTAAAAAGCATATCTTCTAATCATATTTGTAACATATACGAATTATAGGATCTCAATAAGACAATACTTTTCTAAATTCTCTCTCACTATTCTTCTAGAAGGGGTAATAGTAAGAATAAGGCTGGCACATTTGTATTACTTGTTGCATAGCAGATACGATTGTGTAGCAGGTTCCATTTAAAGATGTGATGCCTCAATCCCCCTTGGTGTTTCCTGAGGGCGACTTGCATTGTTTTACTCTCATTGATAGCTTTTCTCATTGTGCTTCCTTCGCCTGAAATGTCTTTCCATGGTCACTGCCTTTGAAGCTTGTCTTCAAATGTCAACTCATCTATCCACAGCTCAGTTGTTTACCTCCAGAAGCTTTTGCTGACCCATCATTCTGGGTTAGGTGCTCTTCGTCTGTCTCCTCACGGAACCTGCTACTTCTCTCAGCGGAAGCTTGTACTCCACTGCTGTCGTCGTCTCTTTACTTGTGAGCTTTTTGTGCTAAACCATAGGTTGGTGTTTTAGACTCTGTCACTTCTTTTTGGATTCCCAGTGCTTGGCAGCAGATGTACAACTCAGCACCCTTCCCTGGGGGACGGTTCTTCCACATTTTCAGGGATTGGACTTTCCATTTTCTCATTCAAATACTCTTTAGAGCACACATACTATTCTTACACATCTCCCTCATGAGCCAGTGGCAACTGCAGGTCGGATGCAGGGGAGGAATGCTATGGAGAATCCACCTAGCTTTATAATCCACTTGCACTGCATTTTCTCTTTTGTTTCTTTTCTTATAAAAGATAGTTTTCCAAATTATTAAGACTGATCTTAAGATTTATAAAAGATAGCTTTCCAAATTATTAAGACTGATCTTTAAGATTGGTATTCTGTCATCCCAAATACCAGATTCAGAAAATTAGTTCAGAATTATACTGAGTAAAATGAAGAAACCAGTTTAAGGTAAACTGTTTATTGCTGTAATCCCAAAAGCCAATTATAAAAATGTGCATGATGAAGAATACGCAGTATTTTTTCTTTAAATGTGCCCCTTATACCAATTTAAGTTTTGGTCTCCCCACCCACCACCCTCCATTGGATGGCTCTGATAAATCCAAATGATGGAATTATTACAGTGACACCGATAGAAATAAGCTACAAGAATAAGCTATGCATGGCAGGAGAGGGAGATGATTGACATATAATTAGATTTGTTGCTGAAATTTTTAAACATTTAGTCTCCACTAAAAGTATATCACTGAAGCACACTCTATGTTCTGGAATGTTTTTTTGAAGCACTATATATGCAGAAATATTCCCTATGTATAATATATTAGCAAATTAATTTTGACTGTAGTTATTTTCAGCCAAGATAAGACCTTACAGATTTCTTCGTTATTTGAAACTTCAATATTTGAACAGTGATTTTTTTTTTAAAACAACTTAGCTTTTTATTTTTAAGGTTTTACTTTTTTGACTATCAGCCCATAACCTCAAGTCCTCTTAAATTAGTACCCTCATAATTGTCTCTGTTGCTATCAATTATAGTACTTGAAAATGAACCACATCTGAGAAAAGGTTTGTGTTTAGTTCAAACAACTCTTTTTTTTTTGCTACACTGAAAATAAGTACATGTGCTAAAGTGTCGTTTTAATAGTTCTGAGGCTTTAAAAAATATTTTCCTTTGACATATTCTTCTAGATATTATTATTAGTTTTTGCTCCATATTATTAGGAGGAAAGAAATAAATTGAGGTTAATGACCTTGAAAAAAGTCAACTCTTTTATAGTTTTCATTTCTACAGAAGTTTTACATTTTTATGAAAAGACATATGTAAATAAATTATACATAAAAGCCATGGAACATACTACAGGGAAGGAATAGTTTTTATAACTAGGGTTAAAATAGAATAAAAAGCCGTTATAGTACTCAGTGAAAATTTAAAATCTGTTCTTTTTCATGCCTTAACAGTTGTGTTGAGTGTTTCTATAGGACTTTAATTCTCAAATAAATGGCTTCATAGTCATTTGCTTTTGGGTGAAAGATGCATTTTTACTCTTTTGGAGAAGCTCATATATGTCAGTTCATGATAATGGTGCCATGAATTACTATGGATTCCTTATCCCAGGTAACTTCAGGGGCCTTGGTGAGAAATTTCCATCTGTGCTCACATCTCCCTTCAGTTCACTCATTCATTCAACTAGAATGCCTGCTTACTTCCAAATGTGAATAAGATACTATTTCTATAGCCCAAGAAGGAATATAAGTAGATGCATTCCCTTTAGTAATAGCAAAATTGAACTTTTTCATTTATAGCTAAAAATACAGGTAGTGACGTCTATTTGAGTTTGTCACTGAATGACTTTGCCACCTCTTTATTTAGTCTGTTCATCCCATTGTTGGGAGAAATTTACTTGGATGGTTCATTTTATTAAATGATAATCATGTCCATGTGCATATTACTGTAGAGTGTGCTATCTAATATGGTATTCCCTAGACACATGTGCTATTTAAATTTCAGTTAATTACATATTAAATTAATGAAAAATTAAGAAAAATACTTTAAATTAAAATAAATTTAAAAATCAGTTCTTCATTTGTACTGGCCCTATTTCATGTACTCAGTAGTCACACGTGGCTAGTGGCTACCATATTGGACAAGGAAGGCTATGGAATATTTCCATCATCTTAGAAAGCTCAAATTGGACAGCACTATTCTACACTTCTCACTTGTTCCTCACGGTAATCCTATAAAATGGCAAAGTGTACAATATTATTTATATTCATAAAGATGAGGAAACTGAAGTTCCAGGAGGTTAAATAGGATGTCTTTTCACAGAATTTGACTTAGAGAGAACTTCCTCTGGGAGCAAACAAATACAGGCAAAAGTAAATACAAATGAAAAAAGGGTTTAGTCTACCATTTTTTTATTTTAAAATCTGAAAAGCAGAGATGCGGTGTAGCTTGTTCAATGTTTTATCCCTAATATCTACCACAGAGCCTGACTCATGCTAAACACTTATTAATTACTAACTGAATGAACGAATACATGTAATTTTTGGTCCAAGAAGAACTTCAAGTTTAATATAAGTTTTAAAACGTGTATATCTATACCAAAGGAACTACTGGGTTGGTAGGTTATAATTGAAGTTCTGGTTAGCAAGTGTAGAAAGATTGAAAGCTATACTCTTTATTCTGCTTGTGATCTCTTTTTAGTATAGTCATAACTAGAGAACAATAAAATTTTCTACTCTTTGTTGGATTCAACCATTTGAAAGGCTCTCAATCATTCTATGAGTGTGTAGACACTGTTTCCTAGCAATAAGTTTCAATAAACTGTTGCTGCAAACACTTATCCGGCATAGCTGTTCTTGCTGTGTTTTTGTTTTTAATCTACAAAACAATAGCTTTAAAATAACATTTATGAGTCATGAAAATAAAATAAATATGATCAATAGACCTGGGTACTGCCTTTTAAAATAATTTTGTTTTATTTTAGAATGGTGTTTAAATGATGCACATCAGTTATATGTCACTGTGACTGAAGTGCACATCTATTACTATAGAAAGTATGGAAATTGCCACAAATGTAGATTTCCTCTTTTGAAAGAGGAAAGGGGTAGAGTACTAAGTAATTATGTTTTCCAGAACTGGCTTTTATATGTGATTCTAGTATTATATTAGCTTTTAATAATATATAATACTAATGTGGTTTACTGATATTAACCAAGAAGGCAAATACATAACCTATAGAAGCATCTGTATTGTTGTTCTTGTCACTAAATGAGATCTTTGAGTTTTTGTTTGCTTGCTTTGGTGGCTTTTAAAAGAGCAGTCAGTAGTATGAAGGTATTTATTCTTCATCATAATTAAAATATTTAGCCATTACAAGCATCATCAATAATGGAGTGGACAGATCTTCGCTGGGTTAAAAAAAAAAAGGTGTAAACACTACCAAATTGAAATACCTAATGCAGTTAGCTAATCCTAAACCAAAATGCTTTACTGATAATTTTTCACAGAATTACCTTTCTTTCATAGTCTCTTCACCTAGTCATTCTTAGCCTGGGTTTTCTGATTCTTAAGGTTATTGTCAACAACCTGGAAGGGCTGGAAGGGATGTAGATATGCTTAGTAATAATTTAAAATTCACTTCAAAGTCATTTGTTCAGGGATTTCTTAAGAATATGTGCACCCTTTGTTCAGCCCTTTCAGTGTGGTCATGGCACACGAGGCTTAAAGATTGCAAAATCAAAGAAATAATAATGATGTGTGGTGGTTTCTTGGGATTCTCCATTTTACAAGCAGAAGTTCAAAGCATTTTATGTTAGGGAAGCTCAACAACTCTGAAGCAATGTAGAAGCTGAAACAAGAAAAGTTGTATCTTTAGATTTTGCACATTTTCTTTGTCTATATTAAAGAAGAATGGGATACTTCTGAATTTGTCCCTTTTGATTCAAGTTTAAGTCCCCGAACAAAGTACCTGATTGATGGCTGTCCATTTCAATCATTTGTTTTTTTGGAAATAAAGTTTTTCCTCACCTCCAGTGAGGTGGGAAATATATGCAGACATTATACAATATTATATATTCCATTTCAGTGCAACATTTAGTTGTGTTAGTGACTTAAAAGCTAGATTAGAATGTTTTAGACTGTACCCTTGAGTTTATGGCTTTGACATTTCTTATGACATTGGCTGTCAGGTTGCTGCCTGGGAGAGTGCCCTGTTCTTAGTTTTCTGGTTAAGTGATACTCTCTGTTATTGACAGACTGAAATCTATGTGTTCTATGGTGGATATAGACATTATCTAATGCAAAACATTATAATCCTTTGATTAAAGGCTGTGAGAGACTTTCATAAACCATTATCTTAATGTATAGCAAATAAAAGTTGTTTATGTATGAATGCACATTTCCTAAAACTATAATTACTGGACATAAATTTAGAGGTTGCCCCAATTGAGAAATAAGGAATCTGTTGGCTAGGAAGGTTAAATAACTCAATCAGTTTCACACCTTTCTTTAAGTAGCAAAAGGAAACCTTAGATCTTAGTCCTTTATATATAATAGAGGTACACACATATCTCTCAGTGCACTACAGGAATATTATTTGCATTTTAAGTGGAGCCTTTAAATGATTTTGAGATGCCTGAGACTTTTCTCATGGAGTTATTTGGATATGAGCAGTGATCACACGTGTCATTTTTGAGCAGCTGTTGAAGAAGGCAGAACATGATTATGCCACTTGCTTAATATATTACATCTGGTTGCTGGAAAAATTCAAAAATTCACTGGTGGTTGGAAGGGAAAATTTCTCCCTTTTTGGAGCATTTCATTCAAAAACTCTTTTTTAAACCATGAATTTTGCCTACTCAATGGTGGTGTTTAATAGAGCTGCCTGTTGAGGTACACACTGAGAATGGAGGAAGAGTTTTATATAAAGTGCCCTTTGAAGGCTTTTGTAGCCCTGATACCATGTAATTTCACAATTTGGGAAGGAAAGCAGAGCTGTAATGATTTTTATGGTGGAATTATTTTATTTTGGTGTTTAAACATCCACATGATTTATTCATGGGAGCTTGGGGCCCATCGCAATGAAACAGAGCCTTACTCAAATAAGGCCCTGGAAGGTTTTCTCCTATTCATTTGTCCTAGATTGTGAAACATTTGAAACTCTTTACATTGGTCCTCTTTTACCAGGATTTACTGCCCACTCCAATTCGTTTTATTTTTGTGTCATGGTGCATGGTTGGGGTTTGATGATAAGCCATTTTGTGTGGTCATTTTGGCACCTTTATTTACCCAAAAGATAGACCTCATCTTTGCCAGCAGCCTCTTAGCCGTAGGAACTGAACAGAAGATTTCCTTGGAGAATATCTGCATTGAGTAATCTCTGAGCAAACTGCCTTTGGTTTTGACAACCACCCTTAGCTTTTCAAAAAGAAATCTCATGTGATTTGGATGCTTCTGTAGGAATGTGATTTCAAGGAGGCAGTAGTAAAACCTACTCAGTTAAAAATTGTTTTTTCTTAGCTTTTTTAAAGTACATATTATTAAATCTTTTAAATTAGTTATAGTGCTTTTATTACTTATCTTCATCTATTACTTTGGCCTAAAGTGTTTGGCATAATGAACCTCTCAAAGAGTAGCTGTTGAGAAACGAAGAGTGAATTTATTTGGCTCTGATTATTCAAGTGATTTCATAATAAGCAGAAGTACTATTGTATTTTTTGATGTGGAATACTTGTCAGTATCTCCCCTCCCCTCTGCAGGGAGGCCATTGAATTCATGACATGTTTAAAGTAACATCCTTTTCTTTTACTCTCTAGGTCACTTCAGGTGGAACGTTCATTGGCATTGGACGGAAAACACCAGATTGCCAAGGGAACACCAAGTATTTCCGCTGTAAATTCTGCAATTTCACTTATATGGGCAATTCATCAACTGAACTAGAACAACATTTTCTTCAGACTCACCCAAACAAAATAAAAGCTTCTCTCCCCTCCTCTGAGGGTGCAAAACCTGCAGAGAAAAACTCTAACAAATCCATCCCTGCGCTTCGATCCAGCGATTCTGGAGACTTGGGAAAATGGCAGGACAAGATCACAGTCAAGGCAGGAGATGACACTCCTGTTGGCTACTCAGTGCCCATCAAGCCCCTTGATTCCTCAAAACAAAATGGTACAGAGGCCACCAGTTACTACTGGTGTAAATTTTGCAGTTTCAGCTGTGAGTCATCTAGCTCACTTAAACTGCTAGAACATTATGGCAAGCAGCATGGAGCAGTACAGTCAGGTGGCCTTAATCCCGAGTTGAACGATAAGCTTTCCAGGGGCTCTGTCATTAATCAGAATGATCTAGTCAAAAGTGCAGAAGTAGAGCCAATGACCAAGGCAGACAAGGGCTCGAGTGGGGTGAAAAAGAAGGACTTCTCCAGCAAAGGAGCAGAGGATAATATGGTAACAAGCTATAACTGTCAGTTCTGTGACTTTCGATACTCCAAAAGCCATGGCCCCGATGTAATTGTAGTGGGGCCACTTCTCTGTCATTATCAACAGCTCCATAACATTCACAAGTGTACCATTAAACACTGTCCATTCTGTCCCAGAGGTCTTTGCAGCCCAGAAAAGCACCTTGGAGAAATTACTTATCCGTTTGCTTGTAGAAAAAGTAATTGTTCCCACTGTGCACTCTTGCTTCTGCACTTGTCTCCGGGGGCGGCTGGAAGCTCACGAGTCAAACACCAGTGCCACCAGTGTTCATTCACTACCCCTGATGTAGATGTACTTCTCTTTCACTATGAGAGTGTGCATGAGTCCCAAGCATCGGATGTCAAACAAGAAGCAAATCATCTGCAAGGATCGGATGGGCAGCAAGCAGTTAAGGAAAGCAAAGAACACTCATGTACCAAATGTGATTTTATTACCCAGGTGGAAGAAGAGATTTCCCGACACTACAGGTAAGCCGTATGAGGGGCAGGACACCAAGAAAATGATGGAAAGAATCCACAGATAGAAAGAGGGCTGAACCAGGAATTGTTGGGAGTAATTTTGATGACTTCGGTAAGTTACAGGGCCAGGTCACATAAAGATCATTCATAGATTTGCAGATAATATATTGATTGATGTGATGACCACAGATTTCAGTTTGGTCATTTGTTTCAGATCATGTAGTCATGTTTCATACTGATTTTATACCATTTACTGTGTTTTTCTTTTTTTTAAATTCACAGTGATGCTGATAATATTGATGAGTTTATTAACTTACCATAATCCATTTATTTGTCATGACTAAGTATGATACCATTTCATAATTTTTGACAGAGCAGGTCCCAAATTAAAGGGGCTATTATAGTATATACTGTTCTCCGTTCCAACTGAGAAACAATCATCTTGAGAATATGCTGCTCATTTTTCTTTTATAATGAGATTGGCCATTCTTCTAATTTTGAAAAATTGTCCATCATTCTGTTTGGCATCTAAACAGTAATCTGAGGGTGAGAATTTTGTAATATGTGTGATTTTGGATGTATACTTGCTCCTCTGAGCAGGTAAAACTGCTTAATTTATTCTAAATTCTTAAATATATGCAGGGTATGTTAGTGTTTTTCTTCTACTTTTACCCTATTCTTCTCATAAAAATTAATTTTGCAAGTAAATCTTTTATACTTTCCAAAGATGAGTTTAGGATACATACCTTTATTTCACTTATATTTTGATTAATTAGTTAATCCAAAAATACATTGTGCCAGGCATTAAATATGCAGGAGAAAATAAGACAAACGTAGTTGGTGCCCTCATGGAACTTACAGTCTAGTAGGGAGGACAAGGCACTTAACACATCATGATGAGAGTAATGAGTGTCATAAAAGATAAAATACATTTGAATATAATGATAACATACCCAGATATGGTGGATTAGGATATTCCTCCCCAAGGAAGGTACATTTAAACTGAGACTTGGTTATAAGTAGGAATTAGTTCAGCAAAGCCCTGGTAGTACATAGTGTTCAGGTATTACTTAGCACGTATTGGGTGCTTTCTTGTGATTAGGCTTCTGGACATCAAAATAAAGAGCTTTATTTACTGTTTTTAAGTGTTTTTCTACATGTAGATTCACTATCCTGCTTTAAAAACCTAGTTATTTCAATTTTTACATTCCAGGATTTTAAACACTTCCTTCCATTCCTTTTAAAAGTTACATGTTAGTGTGAGTATATCTACGTTTTTTCAGTCACCAGTAATGAAGCAATTCATGTCCAACAATAGGCTAATAATGTTAGATGTTAATTTGAAGGGCATCCTAATGTTCACAGTGAATCAAAATGTTCAGAAAACACTTATTTGAGATTTACACTGTTTAATTTATAAGGTCAGCCCTAGGAAAGACACAGTCCTGCAATCAAATATGTGTTCACACTTGCAATGAGTATTTCTGGCTCCTCTGATGTTAGCTGCATATTAATTTATTTCTGAGGCTAGCAGACATCAGCTTCTTTCTGAACTTTACTGTGTGGATATGCATCTATTTGCATATTGTGCATGTACATTTGTTAAGTGATGTAAAAATTAGGTAATCCATTCTCTTTTTTTTGGAAAGAACAATATTTTTGAGAAATCCTCATGATTTTTTTTAATCATGAAAAAATCAGCCAGTACATACATGTGCACATGTACACACGTGCACACACACACACTCATTCCGATGCATGTAGCTACCAGATCATTTGGGCAAGCAGTTTTTCTCAAGGCAGCTGAGGTCATTGCTTTGAAAACCTGTCTGGGAAAAAAGGGTTTCCACATGCTTTGGTAAACAAAATAATCCCCTCAAGAAGTAAAAGTATGAATAAAAATATTACTGAATAATGTCAGGATTTAGTTAATATTCAGTGATGAAAGTAAGCTCCAGAGAGAAGAGACTATTCATTTCTTGTTCGCCACTGTATCTGCACAATTTAACACAGTGGCAGGATGCCTCGTAGGAGCTCAGTGAATATCTTTATGTAAATGAGATCCCTATGAGTTTTTGACTTCACAGTCGTTATGAATAATCTGAGATCTCCAAGGTGAGTTACATATTAATCTTTCACTATTACATGGCCTTGGAACCCTTCTGAGGACCTAGGGTTTCTCACCAAATGACAGTTGTCTGTTCATTTTGAATTTACGTCAACTCTCGGCATTTGATTAGCTAAAAAATTAAACTGCACTTGTCTCTTGGGCATTAAAATACTCTTACACTTATTTTTAAATCCTGATGTAGTTTGGCTGATCAGAGATCCTTTAAGGTGCTGAGTAGTTTAGCTTCAGTCTGTTTACGAGTTCTTATAAAAGTATTTGAAATTCAGAGCCTTATAATTTCAGGAGTGACAGCTTGGTAGGAAGTATAAAGAAACTCTACTGAAAGTTGAACAACAAGGGAGGCCCCAGGGATATGAAAGGAAATAGTCACATTGCTGTTTAAAACTTGATCTACTACCAAAGCATTTTCCCAAAATGCCACATTTTGAAGATACAATAAGAGGACAAGTTTGCCTTGGCACAATAGTATCTTTCTTATTAAATTTGTTTACTCATATTATTCATATTGGGACAATTCTACCATAATTTTATGTTATTGCCGTGGAACATTCTAGGCTTTTGAGTGTTTTATATACAAGATTTGCAGTGTGCTAAAAATCAGCATAAGCCATGAACTTTACAATATGTAAAATCATCTAGGTGTAAGATAACTATAGCTGAGAAGCAATAGAGTTAATCTAGAACTCTGAGTGAAAAACCTGTGTAGATTCCATTGCATGGGTATTTTCCTTCAAAACTAAGTTTAACCTGGTTGAACTGTAAACATTATCTAACCAGCAACTGAGATTTGGTCAATTTTCTTGATGTTTCATATTTACCTATAATACCCCTAATTAAGATCATAATTAGTAAGTTATTACATTCCACTCATGAGTTTGCTTTTCTAACTGCATTTCTTTTATTATCTAATTCAACAATATACCCATTCTCTATTGACCACTGTTCTAAAGTAGATGGTTAAAAAAAGTGCAGATAGCAAAAACCTTAATGAACATGTGTGGATCAAATTTTCTACTGAAAAGATATTATCAGACTATATTTTAAAAATTCAACTATATGCTATCTACAGGCTATACAACTAAAACATAAGACTCTGGGCAGTTTGAAAGAAAGCAATAGACTTTAGTTATACTAGAAAATATACACCAAAGGAAAATTGAGGTACTTTTATTAATAACATACAACTTAAAGACTTTAAGACAAAGGGCATATGAGGGAAAGAAAAAAATCATTATGTAATGATAAGAGATTTAATTCCTTAGGAAGGTACAGTAGTTCTAAACACATTAAATATAAACATAAATAAATATAAATAGATAAAGCAGAAGTTGATGCAAGATGAGTAGACCGAATGGAAATGTTGTATTCACTCAGAATTTCAATTTTTCTTAGGTTATGTTCTATACGTTCTTCTCCACTTAACTATTTCCAATTCTAAAGGATTGATCTGATTTTCCATACATAATTTTATTTATTTATTTATTTTTTGTGCCTGAGATACTCTCTTCCCCTGGTGTTATTTTATTCTGCAGTGGCAGTAATATCACCTGCCACAAATTGTAGACTTTTATGCAGACAATGCATGTTTTCAAAATGACTTTATTAGATATCATATCGACTGAACTTTATTTAAACTTAAATATTTGAATTGTTTTTTTCTGTGATAATTTATCTGTAGTTGTTTGATTCTTTAATTACCAAACATACCTTTCAAAGTCTGACTAATCAATATTTATGATTTATTCATTTACTTTGATATTCCATTTAGTCATTGAAGAAGAAGAACTATGGTTAAAACTATTCGAAGTAAAATACAATTATTGGGTAAAGAAGAGGTTTTTAAGTGATGGCATCAATCTCTGGAAGTTAACATTTAAAGGCTAAAAACAAGCATTGCTCAGAGCTGTGCTTCCCATATACTATAGGCTGATTTATTATGAAGATAGAAATATTATCAGAATATAACAAACGAGTAGCATCTTTTAGCTAATTTTTTCCAGAAGCATTCCTCAACTCTTTATGAATTATGAAAATATAATAATCTCTACTAACAAATGAAAAGCTACTATTGGGATAAAAGGCCACTGTGCACTGAAATATGGATGATCCAAAAATAAATGCTTTTTTATAGCACATGAAAAGTTTATAAAGTAAGATAAGGAATAAAATATCTTTTCTCACAGAAAGTCTAAGTCATGTGTACTAAGTACAAATTTAGTCTTTTTTTAGGCAGCTTGATGTCCTTTGCCTGGAGAGAAAGGTTGATTTAGCTGTTTAATCAAAGTTTCTTTGATTTATCTCCTCATTGTCCAATACTGAATGGGACATAATGAGATTTTATATAAATATATCCCAAATATTTTGTGGGACATACACTAACATATTAATTTATGATCTGAAATTTAAATTTAACTGGGCATCCTGTGTTTTATCTGGCAAACTTGTGCTAAGGAATCCTACAAAATGACATCTTTTTTTCCTCAGGTAGCATGAGGAAAGTGTTTGCTATACTGTTGGCAGGAGAATATAGAATCTAAATTTAATGCAAATCATATGTTTGTAATGTCTTTTAAGTTAGTTTGGCTTAATGTAGCCAAAAGTTCTAGGAGTTTTTAAATAATGAAAATTTTTCAAGGTACCACTGAAAATATACCAACTTCAAAATATCTGTTCACCTCTTAATATTTCTCTGCAGCTATGTGATTCTACATATTAAATCCAGCATTGTGAATATCCTCAGAGCTGTAATTATGCATCTGTTTGATTATTAAGCAGATGTTTATTATTTCTGTGGATGACGTGTGGTGAGGGGAATACAGAGACGTGTGAGCTTTGGTCTCATTCTGAGGGCAATTATATATAACTTGAAGTAAGACATATATAATTTTTAATAAAGGGTGTGTAAAAAAATCTTAAGAGATAGACAAAGTTTTAGAGTAATTCAGAGGACACAGGTTTATTCTTGGATTAAATCATTTGAGAAGTTTTTATGGATGAGGGAGTGGTTAAAGTGGGTCTTGAGAAATGGAGGAAAAATACTGTGAATGACCTTTGAGGTTTTCATATTAATGCTGGTAAAATAAATTGCATTTAGTAGGTTAGAGGAAAATCCAAACTAATGTAGTTTCATGATAACTAAAGTTTTATTCTTGAGAAATGTTTCTTCGTATTAGGGCTTGCAATAATCTATGCTTATTCTTTGCAAGTATGGCATTAGATTGAAGATCTTGTCAGCTATTATTGAGAGAATGATACATGTCAGAGAATATGCTCAAATCTTTTGAAAACTGATTCCTGAATAAGCTAGTAACATTGCATCAACTACCAAACAACACACATGAAATGGTAACCATAAACAAGAGTAAAAATATTGTATCTTGCCCTCAACATTATTTTATGTTAGTTGATTCTGCTGAATTTCTGTTTCTTTATCTATGAAGTGGGGATGAGACTATATACTTTGTGTGATTTTTGTGGGTAATATTTATATACATGACCTAGCATGAAAGAATATTGAAAGATAATCCCTCAACAGTGAAATAGAAAAAATGAATTGGTTTGAGATTATTCTTGACAACTTCATGTTTATGGCTTTATTTATTTATTCATTTTTATTTTATAATATTAAGGAGGTACAAATGTTGTTGTTACATGGCTTGAATCAGGGCTAAAAATGTGCCCATCACCGAAAGAGTATTCATTGTACCAGTTAGATGGGTTTCTGCCCGTCCCCTCTTCCCCTCTCCTTGCTGCTTGATTTCCAATGACTTTTACTTCCCTCTGTGCATATGTATGCCTATCCGTTAGTTCCAATTTAATAGTGAGTACATGTGGTGTTTGTTTTTCCATTCTTGAGATATTTTACTTAGGATAACGGTCTCCAATTCCTTCCAAATTGCTGCAAAAGGCATTAATTCATCTTTTTTATGGTTGAGTAGTACTCCATGGTATACATATACCACATTTTGTTAGTCTATTCATGAGTTGATGGGCACTTGGGTTGATTCCACATCTTTGCAATTGTGAATTGTGCTGCAACAGACATTCGAGTGCAGGTGTCATTTTGATAAAATCACTTCTTTTCCTTTGGTTAGATACCCAGTAGTGAGATTGCTGGATAAAATGGTAAGTCTACTTTTAGTTCTTTGAGGAATATCTGTAGTTTTTTTCCATAGAGGCTGTACTAATTTGCAGTCTCACCAAGAATATGTTATAAACATTCCTTTCTTTCTGCATCCATGCCAACATCTGTTGTTTTTGGACTTTTTAATAAAACTCATTTTAACAGAAGTAAGGTGATATCTCATTGGAGTTTTAATTTGCATTTTCCTGATGATTAGTGATATTGAGCATTTTTTCATATGTTTGTTGGCCATTTCTCTATCTTCTTTTGAAAAACTTCTGCTCATGTCTTTTGCCCACTTTTTAATGGGGTTGTTTTTTTCTTACTGATTTGTTTGAGTTCTTTGTAGATTCTGGGTATTAACCCTCTATCAGATGAGTAGATTGCCAATATTTTCTCCAATTCTGTAGGTTATTTGCTCTGTTGATTATTTCCTTAGCTATGCAGAAACTTTTTATTTTAATCAAGTTCCATTTACTTATTTTTGTTGTTGCTATGATTGCCATTGGGGTCTTAGTCATAAATTCTTTGCCTAGACTGATTTCTAGAAGAGTTTTTCCTACATTTTCTTCTAGAATTCTTGATTTCATACCTTACATTTAAGTATTTTATCTATCTTGAATTAATTTTTGTGAGTGGTGAGATGTCCTGTTTCATTCTTCTGCATTTGTCTATCCGATTTTCCCAGCACCATTTATTGAATAAGGCTACTTTTCCCCAGTGTACGTTGTTGTCTGCTTTGTCAAAGATTAGTTGGCTGTAGGTTGATGATTTTATATCTGGGCTCTCTATTCTGTTCCATTGGTCTATGTCTCTATTTTTGTACCAATATGGTAATGTTTTCCTTACTATAGCCTTGTAGTATAGTTTGAAGTCTGATAATGTGATACTTACACCTTTATCATTTTTGCTTAGGATTGCTTTGGGTCCTTGGGCTCTTTTCTGGTTTCAAACTAAGTACAGAATTATTTTCTCTAGATCTGTGAAATATGTCGTTGGTATTTTGATGGGGATTGTATTGAATCTGTAAGTCACTTTGGGAAATAGGGGATTTTAATAATGTTGATTCTACCAATCCATGAGCATGGTATGTTTTTCATTTGTGTCATCTGTGATTTCTTTCTTCAATGTTTCATGATTGCCCTCATAGAGATCTTTCACCTCTTTGGTTAAGTATATTCCTAGGTATTTTATTTTCTTTGTAGCTGTTGTGAATGGTATTGGGTCTTTGATTTGACTCTCAGCTTGACTGCTATTGGAATATAGAAATGCTACTGGTATATGTACATTGATTTTTGTAACCTGAGAGTTTTCTGAATTTATTTATTAATTTCCAAAGTCACTTGGTGGAGTCTTTGGCATTTTCTAGGTACAAGATCATATTGTCAGTGAAAAGTGATAGTTTGGCCTCCTCTTTTCTGACTTGGAATCCCTTTATTTCTTTCTCTTGCCTGATTCCTGTGTGCTAGGACTACCAGTACTATGTTGAATAGAAGTGGTGACAGTGGGCACCCTTGTCTTGTTCCAGTTCTTTGTAGGAATGCTTTCAACTTTTCCCCATTCAGTATGATGTTGGCTGTGGGTTTGTCATATATGGCTTTTATATTTTGAGATATATTTATTCTATGCCTAGTTTGTTGAGGGCGTATAGTTTTAATTCATAAAGCAGTGAATATTGGCTCTCAGAAGTGGGTGAGATAGTATATGATTTAAGAGTGAAAACTATGTTGCCATTCTTCATAAAAAGTTCACTTGAGAATGTTCTAAAAATGCTGAGTATTAATATATACAGGTATTTTGTGAGTTCATCCCCAGAGATCTTGTGCCCATCTTGAAGTTATTTCTGACCGTAGTTGTGTGATTCTTGCTACTCATTGTGTAGACTGGAGACCAATAGCATTAGCATCATCTGGAATCTTGTAAGAAAAGCAGAATATTAGATCCTATCCCAGCCTTCCAGAGTCATAATCTGAATTTTAACAAGATCCGCAGGTGATTTTTTGCATTAGCTTGAGAAGTGCTGCTCTAGATGTTAGTTAGGTTATTGAAAAGTTTATATTGCTCCAGGCTTTTGAGAGTAATGTTCTCTTTTTAATGTTTTCTATCATTTATTTAGGACTGATAAGGAGAAAGGAGTTCTTTAGGTCTCCAGAGTACTTTGTAGCAAATTGCCTTTTCTGCTTCACCTAGTGATGTTCAATGGCCCAAAAGATTGAGCAGTTTAGCAGTTTACTGCTTAAATGTCAAGCTTTACTCTCTTTTCATTAATAGTAGTCAGATTCAAAATCTTTAGATTCTGCATAACAAAGATAGTAAGGGCATTGTTTGTGTTTTATTAAGGTTTTGGGAGTTGGGGGAATGTCTTCTGAGTTTATTCACTAAGTTGTTTAGAATCATGATATATCTAGTAATATGGCTTATAGATACTGGTCCCTGCATTAGTGTTACCTGAGGACTTCATTAAAAATTTAGATTCTCAGGTTATGCCCAGGGCATTCTGATTGAGGAGGATGAGGATGACTCGGAATCTCTGTTTCTAAGAAACTCCTCAAGTTGCAAAACTGCACAGCCTGTTTTGCAAACCATTATTATAGTCAGTCTCCTTTCTTTTAAAAGACCTTTTATATCTTCCATGTTTCCATTTTGTATATTGTCAGTAATTTCATTTATTTTTGTATAAATTTAGAAATTTAGGCAGCAGAGAATAGGAAAAGAAAACACTGATCTGGAAGTTAGATGCCCTGTATTCTTGACTTAATGTAGACTAAATGGAAAAGACACTATTTCTCCATTTTACTATCTGTAAAACGGGCCTTATACTTAAGTGGACTATGAGACTATATTGGCATGAGTGCTTTGAACTTTCAAAAGAAAATATGTATGAATTGAGCTTGTTTTTACAACCTTATTTTAACATCCTTCCTTTTAAAATGTATTTATTTCAACATAAAACCTGGTTCTCACTGAAAACTTACTTCTGCAGTTTCTCTCTCCTTTGTGCTTCGTACCTATTCCTAATGTCCTCTTCATTCTGACAGTTCTACAGCCCCTGTGTCGTGGATGGTTTTGCCTAGGTCAGTTGGATCAAGAGCTTCTCTATGAGGAAGATCAGAGCAGCTCTTGCTGAAACCTGTCAGGAGTCAGGGAGTTGTCTATTAGGACAGGAACTTCAAACTAGAAAACCTAGAAGACTCAGACACCTTGTCTCAGGGTGTGATGTGTTGTCCTGAACTCATTTTCTGGGCAAGTGCCCAGGACTTTGTATATTTGGGAGGAAGTACAAGTCAGTTAATGGATAAATGTTGGATGTGTTCATCTTCATTTGGTAAAGGGATAGGGGTAGCTCAAGAACATTTCTGGATTGCAGAAGTAGATATCAAAGCTACATAATCTTAATTACTTAAATATATTGCTAGATATGTCATGTTCTAAGCTCTTTTAATGAATACACTCACAAAACATCCTCTACCTCCTTAGACTAATAAAACACAGGTAATGCCTTTACTATCTTTGCTTTCTGGAATCTTAAGATTCTGAGTCTGACTACTATTAATGAAAAGAGAGTAAAACTTGACAATTAAGTAGTAAAATGCTAAACTGTGCTATCTTTCAGGTCATTGAACACCACCAGGTAAAGCAGAAAGGCACAGGATTTATTCTACCTGGCAATGCCCTAAAGTAAAAGATCTTCCATTAATAGAAAATAGCTTGGTTTTAAAAATATTGTTTGTCATGGTTGAGGTACATGGAAAAGGATGATATTAAAATACCAGTTTGTAAGTTTAAACTCTTGCAGAAAGAGTACAAAATGCAGGTTCATATGGAACAGAGGAACTTTATTTAATTTTAGGATTTATACTGGTTAACCCTTACTTAATTGCTTACTACAAGTGTTAATTAATATTCACAAGAACCCCATTAACATGCACTTTTATTTTCATTTTGCAGATGACGAAACTGAGACAGGTTCAGTAAATTTTTCAGAGTTACATATTTAGTAAAATACAGGGCCAAGATTGAAACACCAGCAATCTGGTTCAAGTATCCTCTTATGCCTGCTAAATTATTTCTCCAGTGAGAACTGAGAGTCTGCTGTTTTAAAATAATTTTTCTGTGTGGTGCTCTAGAATTTCTTCTCTTATATACTGATACTTTCTCCTCCTTGTTGTGCTAGTATTTACAGTCTTTATTTCTTGAAATAGAATGACTATAATCCTTTGGAATTTTTGCACTAGAGCCACTGATTTTGGTAGAAGTGTAGTGGCAATTTATAGTCTTAATTCATAGGCAGGGATCCCATTAGAGATGTCAAGCAGAGGTCTCACCATGTCAAGGAACCACAAACTCACTGCCAAGGTGGAAAGTGAATTCATTAGAAATATCTTGGGGTGAAGGTCAATCAGTTGTTTTGTTTATATTTTAAATTTTCATGAATCAATGGATTATGTAGACTATCTTCAGTAAGGTAATTTTGGATTTATAAGCTTATCTCCCATTAGATTCTGCTAGAATGTGGTTTTGGTGAGAAGATTCTTTGGATGAGGTTCCCAGAGGCTCCAGGTCCTAGATTTTAGGTTTTGTCTGTTGCCCTTTGTGATATTAATCCTATATTTGGATTTTGTGGCTTCAGAATTGGTGGCAAGATTCTTACTCTTGGTCATAGATATCCGAGCCCTAAGGATTAGGCTACTTCCACTTGAGAAATTTAATTTTACTACTGTACTTTTATGGTTTGTTCATCCTCAAATTATTTGTCATTTGTTATATTTACCTTTACTGCTTGAGCAATGAAGAAATAGGAGAAAAATTTGGAAGAAATATTCTGTAAAAAGTTAAATACCCGTATTTATTCAAGAAAATGTAAGCTTTTAAGTAGGTGCTTCATTAACTAAGTATTGTCCACAAATACTTGCTGAGGTTTTGTTACATCTTATAACTTTGACTTTCGTTTCCATAAAAAAGGAACATTCTTTTGGAATTTCAACCATGTGACATGTCTCCTCAGGGAATGAAGTTATTAATACAGAAATGATTACATTCCCAAAGTCATTTGATTAATGGGTACAATATACAGTTAGATAGAAGAAAAAAGGCCTAGTGTTTGATAGATCAGTAAGATGACTGTAGTTAACATTGATCTAGTGTACATTTTAAAATAGCTAAAAGAGAATAATTCAAATGTTCCTAGCATAAAGAAAAGATAAATATGTAAGGTCATGGATATCCTAATCACCCTGATTTGATCTTTATACATTATACGATGGTATCAATTTATCACATGTACCCCCAAAATATGTACATTTATTAAGTATCAGTAACAATAATAATGAATCATAAAAATATTTAAGCTCTAGATGACCCTTCCAGTATGTGGATTGACATTCTTCCTCATATTCCTCAAAGGCACGGATGGCGGCATCTTGTCAGTATCTTAGATGTGCTAGAATGTGCTTCCTTTCCCTTCCTTCTCCTCGACAGATAGCTCGTTTCCATCCTTGGATATTATATATCTCCCTCAGAAAGCCCTTGCTGACTACCCTAAGCAGCCTTCCTACCTGAATTGCCATCCTTTCCATTTAATTCTTAGCACGTATCCCTCTTTGTACTTACAGATTTATTTATAGTCTTTATGTGAAGCTTGTCATTCCTGACTAGACTCTAAGCACCAGATGGGCAAGGACTATGAATCTTTGATTTGCCAATGTGTACCCAGTACCTGGCAAAGAAATATTTTGATGATTATCTAAAATTACATATATTTGTCGGTATCTTACATAGCTTTAAGTAATAGCTCACAAAACTTGTTTTGTTACTTTAAGTTTACAGTAACTCATAATACATTATATCAGACAAGTACAAAGTGTTTCACATGGTATTTAGAGAGTCATACAAGGCTTTTATAGCTAAAGAAAGTATATTTTATTCCAAATCATTTGTGTATCTTTCTTGTATGCTTTTTACAATGCAATGCCTCTGTTCTTTGTTAGTCAAACATTTGTCCTAATATAGCAGATACTGTTCCTTGACAGCAGTTGATGCTATGAAATTTGACAATAAGATTGCCTTGTTTTATGCCATTTAAAAGAGAATACACACATCCTTTTAGTGAGAATGTCCTTAAAGCATATATCATGCTGTTTGACACCGGACAGACTCAAATTTGTTGAATGTATATATGTCCTTATAGATGGATAGAATTTGTTTAGAAAAATCTTGGGTTTTTAATACAGCTAATTTTCTAGATTATGTAGATCAATCAACCATATTTAATTGACTAAATGGATTTAAATTCAATGATTGAAAAATACATTTTATTTCTTTTATTTCATTTCTTTTAATTTATTTTAATATATGGAAAAGCTATACAAAGCACTTCAGCATTAGAAATGTAAGTGTATTTCTAGGGGGGAAAAACACCTGAGTTTAATTTAAATAACAGACCAGGGCATTGAAGAAATCAGGTGAAAAACATATGGATAGCGACTTAAATGATGTGATTGATGATTATCCATCAAGGTAAAATGAACAGGGCAGGGCATTAGATAATAATGCAAACCAATCAGTTTCAGTGCTAATCACCTGGAATGTATGCACACAAGTGTGTGTGTGTGTGTGTGTGTGTGTGTGTATACCTGTTACTGCTCATATAACAACAGGGAACTTTACATTCTTTCTACAGAATTGAAAATGCCAGTTAATTACATTCCAATTTCTGGGTGTTGAGAATATTGTATTTCATTCTACCTACTACATTGCATGAGATAAAATTCAGGTGCTTAAAGCCTATTAAAAAAAAAAAAAAACCTTCAGAATGCTGTATTTGCAATGACTGTTTTCTTCTTCTCCAGGAGAGCACACAGCTGCTACAAATGCCGTCAGTGCAGTTTTACAGCTGCTGATACTCAGTCACTACTGGAGCACTTCAACACTGTTCACTGCCAGGAACAGGACATCACTACAGCCAACGGCGAAGAGGACGGTCATGCCGTATCCACCATCAAAGAGGAGCCCAAAATTGACCTCAAGGTCTACAGTCTGCTAAATCCAGACTCTAAAATGGTAGAGCCAGTTTCTGAGAGTATGGTGAAGAGGGAGAAGCTAGAAGATAAGGAGGGGCTCAAAGAGAAAGTTTGGACTGAAAGTTCAAGTGATGACCTTCGCAGCGTGACTTGGAGAGGGGCAGACATCCTGCGGGGCAGCCCGTCATATACTCAAGCAAGCCTGGGGCTGCTGACACCTGTGACTGGCACCCAAGAGCAGACAAAGACTCTTAGGGATAGCCCTAATGTAGAAGCTGCCCATCTGGCGCGACCTATTTATGGCTTGGCTGTCGAGACCAAGGGATTCCTGCAGGGGGTGCCAGCTGGCGGAGAGAAGTCCGGGGCCCTCACCCAGCAGTATCCTGCATCGGGAGAAAACAAGTCCAAGGATGAATCCCAGTCCCTGTTACGGGTAGGAAGGTTTCATTTTTAAATAGTTCATTTATTTCTAAGGGAAAAGAGTGGGGGGAGCACACATTCACTATATTCAGTATTGTGTTTTATGAAGTTAAACTTAATCATCTGTATCACTCTGGGGGTTTATCCTTATAAGGCTAAAGTGGCAGAAAGTCGCTCACGTGTGTTTGTGTGTGCTGTACACTTACTTGGTACAACGTCAGGCAGTCACTTGTTTGTCTTTGCTCTTAGCTCAGATTGAATGTTGGTTAATCATTTCTGGTGATTATGCAAAACAACAAGGCTGCATTTGGAGAAGGGAGGTTTAGAATCCCAGAAGGATGCACATCTGTTACATTAAAATAACTAAATGACTTTTAAATTTTAAGGTGATATGACAGTATCTGGTTAATAAGGAAGTTAGCAGAGATTTAAGTCACTAAGAATCTAATGTCATTGGTGAGATGTTAATACAAAAATATAGTGTTTTTAAAAACCCATAGTATAATTATGTACAAATGACAATGCTTGTTGTTTAGTTTGCCAAGAAGAGGAAGAAAGAATGAGAAAAGCCTAAATGTGAATTGTGTGAAGTCCAAAGAAGAGTACCCTGTACTTTATATTATAGGGATCTTCTAGGGAGAAAGCACCAGGTGGAAAAAGAAAACCAAACCAGATCCTCAATTGCTGTCTTCATGTTGTATAGAATCAGCTTTGTTAAGAAATCTTTTAGATTTTGAAACTTCACGTGCTGCCAATAAATGGTACTTGCTTTTTGCCTAAGGCATCACTTCTTCGACATTTCACCTTCACTCTGTTAAAAGTTTTGAGCTCTATGGATGATTCTGAGGCTTTGTTCCTGTGTGGAAGGTAGGATCAGAAACTAGCTAACTTTTACAAAAGATCCAGTTAGGAAATAGAGCTCAGTCAGCCCAGTGCTTTGACCCGGGGGTCAGAGACCAGTGAGGTCTCTCTGGATGTATACTGGGGAGAAAAATTGCTCTTCCCAATGTCTGCTTGGCTTCTCTGTTCTCATTTCCTGCAGATTCCCTGAAGCTGGTCTGTGCTTCTCAGGTATTCTCTAGTGGAGTTGAAAAAAACGCCCCTTAGAGGGGCACAGTTAATTATAAAAGCTGTTACCTTTCCCATCTGTAGTCATGCCCGGGAGCAAGAGAAAGGCTTGAATACAGAAGAGGGGATGCCCGCTGTACACTGAGAAACAAAGAAGCTTTCCTGCAGGGAAGGGCAAGTTTATCATGAGTAACTTTGGAAAGAAGAGAAATAGTTCCTGTGCCTTTCAAGATGGGGTTCTCAGGGAGCTTCTTTCAAATACATATATAT
This sequence comes from Eulemur rufifrons, assembly GCF_041146395.1. Lineage (NCBI taxonomy): Eukaryota > Metazoa > Chordata > Mammalia > Primates > Lemuridae > Eulemur > Eulemur rufifrons. The sequence continues at coordinate 47,249,105 of NC_090985.1, forward strand.
GGAACTGCGTTTTTATAATTGTAAATGCTCATCATTTTCGTAGCATAACAGTACTCTCCTGGTCTCAATGACTCATGGCTTCTGGTTAAAAGGCAGGAATGAAGCGTCCTACATCTCACTGATTTCATACCGCATCTTGTGATTGTGAGTGCTTGGGTGCCTTACATCGGTGTCACCAGAGCCCCCTTTCCTTCTTTTTTCCATTTAAAACTGTTTTCATCCCTGACATCTTCATTGGATGCCAAATTGTTTGACTCTTTTAGACTGTTACTGGAATATTACCTTTTTCTGCCACCGTTTGTATACTCAAAGAATTTGGAATGGCAAGTAATTTATTAAGCAGCGGTATCAAAAACCTGAGCACAGTAGTTAATATTTTTTGAGCATTCTGGGTATGATAATGCTTTTCTTAAAAAAAGGTTTTTCTCAATTCTTCTACTTCCTTAATTCCCTGACTTCAAGTCTCTATTGCATCATTTCAACTGTCTTTTCAGTTCCTCTACATTAGCTGCTGAAGTAGGATATCTTGAGTGCTCTCCTTAGCCCTGTTCTACAATGAATAGCCAAATTCCTAACCTTATGATTTATTGTCTTAAAGGCTATCATCTACTAAGTTTCAGAGAGCTGACAAAATTATATATTAGTTATATATACACACACATATATATATTTTAGAAAGAGCCTTGAATCATTCTTCTCTGATTTTAGTAAAATTTGAATGTTTAAAGTTCTCGTTTTGTATTTTAATAATGCTTTTGGAAACCACCAATTGTATTGGCTATTTGGAATAGGAAGGGTAGCCAATTTGTTTTTTTGTGCCACATTTAGTTTAAGTGGATATAAAATTTTTGATGTGTACATATCTTAGCTGATGAGCTTTTTAAGACTACTAAACTAATTAAGAAGCAGAGCCCATTCTGACTGTGAATTTGACAAAAATTCTACTTGGTGGTAGAAGTTGGTATTCCCAAGTTATCATAGCAAATACAAACTTCTCAATTCATTACCCTGCCATCAATAAGAGAAGATCCCAGCAGAATTTTGCCATCCTGTTTATGAAAGGCCAAAACAATGTACTTTAATCTTGTGGTTGTAAAGGTCTAGTTATTAGAGAAGGTGTGCTGTAATAATTTGTAAATACACAATAGAAATATGCAAATATAATTTATGTGTTTTGAATAAAAATACAGTAGTAAGTCTGTATAAATATATACTTCCAGAATATTGATATTTGAGTTTAAACAGTAAAATGGAACTTGAAATCATCTACCTTGCTGTTTAGCATGTTTATTTAGAAATAGTAAGTAATTTAAGAAATGGAGGATATCAGGTTTTAAAAGTGAATTTTTTGTTAAATAGTGCATTCAACATAGCATTAACAGAGCAGGTATACTGTTAATAATAAATACATTTATACATAGTTTGTAATACTAACAGTAAAAAAAATGGCAATCATCTTTAAATACTGTAGAATGATATCAAGAATTAAGTATGGGAAGTTTGTCCAACAGAAAATGTTGATTTTAAATTGTTCAACACTATGTTGGTAAATAATGGAAACGTTTTAAAGGAATAAGCTAAATGTAGTTAGGGTTGTATCACAAAGCACATAATTATAATGTTGCTTTCAGAATATTAGTCTTACTAATACATGGTTTTTTAGTGGTTTTAATGATGAAAGTTTGCTGTACTCCTTAAAGTGAGGAAGGAAATATAAAAATCACGAGAATAGCTAAAATTTCAAAATGTTCTCTTCATTAGCATTAGTACTTTTCTTTTTTTTTTTCCTCCTTGGATTTAAGTTTTGCATTCAGTATCAGGTCATTTATGTATATTTTCTTTTAGTGAGTATTTACATTTTTCCCTTGTTATTAGTATGAATTGATCTTGTTTTTAAAAATTTTAAGTTGTGTATGTCACCTATGCAGACCATTGTGCTTTGAGTATAACAAAGGGCACATTCACATAAGCTTTAGCTTATAAAATACTTTAGGAAAATCAGATTTTTTGTTGCATATTAACTGCACAATATTTCTATAAAATCACTGGGTATTTTCTTTTTTTAGTTGGAAGAACTATTAAAGCCTTTGGAATCTTTGCTATAAATAGTCAAAGTTTATGTGAAAACATTCATTTATACTCCTAAAACTTCTAGAATAGAAGTTTTATAAAACATGAATAAGTTCTGGAAAATGGTCACCAAAATTTAATATTTTGAAAACCCAGGCCGGGCGCGGTGGCTCATGCCTGTAATCCTAGCACTCTGGGAGGCCGAGGCGGGTGGATCGCTCAAGGTCAGGAGTTCGAGACCAGCCTGAGCAAGAGTGAGACCCCGTCTCTACTAAAAATAGAAAGAAATTATCTGGCCAACTAAAATATATATAGAAAAAATTAGCCGGGCATGGTGGCACATGCCTGTAGTCCCAGCTACTCGGGAGGCTGAGGCAGGAGGATCGCTTGAGCCCAGGAGTTTGAGGTTGCTGTGAGCTAGGCTGACGACACGGCACTCACTGTAGCCCGGGCAACAAAGCGAGACTCTGTCTCAAAAAAAAAAAAAAAAGAAAACCCAGAGTTTTATTAGATTTAAAGTTTCACTCTGTGAAGAGATTAACATATATAACATTGCTTGTGCTAAAAATGTAATCCAATTAGTTTTATATATTCCAATAGATGTTTCTTTCTCATTTTAAAATAAATTTGTATAGTCAGGACTCATGTACAGTCCTGTGCCTTTTTTTCTGACCAGTTTCTTCTATAATGTAGATTTACACAAAAGTATCTATCTATTTATTTTTTTAGATTAAACTTTTATGCAGATGCAACTGTACTAGTCATCTTATTTCCTTGATAAGAAATTCTGGATTTCATTTTTATAATGGGATTTTTAGATTGAATTTTATAATGCAGAAAGCTTTGACTTTTACCTGATAACCATATTAATAGGGACCCAAAATAAGTCATTAAATTTTACAAAGGTTTTGCCAGTATCACATATATTTTTCATATGTTAGTAAAATGCAGAAGTATAATTAAGTTTAGCAGGTAAATCTGTAGGGGGAGCTTATGGCAAATCAACATTCAGGTAAACTCCTCGGTGTTATTTGTCAAAATAGAATGTCATAGATAACTCATAGGCTAAAATTCTTCCATAGGTTCAAATACTCTAGTCATTAGACCACTTATTTCATGCACCAAGGGGAAAGATAATTCTCTTCGAGATTAGTTTTGGTTTCCAGTGTAAATTTATTTAGGAAGGTTTGCCAGTTTTAACATCTACATTTTGCACTGCTTGGTTTCAGCGGAGATGTTCTGCCCTGGGCCTGTGGGAGTAGAGTTCCAAGTTGAACCTCCAGGACTGTCAAAGGAAGGGCCTCCCAGGATCTCCATTCATCTGTCGCTTAGAGAGGATCATACTGCCTGCCATCCTCACAGGAGTGTTGTGCAGCTTAGTTAATTAACGTTTGTCAGCCATTTGAGATCCTCAGATGCAGAGTGCTAGATAAGTGGAAGTAGTCTGATTATTTGTTCATTTTGTAAATGTGATACCAGGACAGTACAATGCAAATGTTATTTCCCCCTTTCTTTAGTGGTGTTAAATTTATAGTTTAAAGATTGTTGATACCAGACAGTCTATTGAGATGCAAAAATGTTCTTTTGGGGACAGTCCATTGGCAGCCAAACAGACGTTCAAACAAGTGACAATGTTGAATGCCTTTACAACCACTGACAGAAGACTGCAGGAGCTTTTTTTAACTAAAGTTGATCTGAAGTGAAGAGCGATATCCATTGTTTTGCTTCCTATTTAATTAAAATAAAAACAAAATTTCAGCTATCATATAGGTATACCATATTGACTTAACATAATGTTTGTGTACATAACTGTTTTCTTCACCCTATTTGAACTTTTTACGTGTGCAAATACCAAAGAGATCATACAGTATCAGGAAAAAGGAGAAGCATGTACCTCTCTAATCAGTAGCTATGAAGCAGTTATTCTAGGCCCTGCTAATAAAGTTTCTCTTTAGGTAGCAGTTGAATATTTTATTTGCCGAAGAAAAAAAATAAATGATTAAAAATTATTGACTATATCCAGAGATTAACAATTCTTATACATCTCTGTGCTTCCACCCTTAATAGATGTATTTCTGTTGTCATCTATTGGGAAAGGATATGATTTAGTATCGAAAGATTTTAGTTTTTATTTAAAAAATACAGTCCATGCATTCAATTCATTATAGGTAATAGTTAACATGATCATTTAATTGTTTTCACTATGTAAAATTTAAATTTTTTGTCTTCATTATTCATCTTTTACATTGATACACCATTTTTGATGGTAGAAAACAACTAAAACCAATTTGATATGTATGTAAGTTTGGTTTTATTAGTTTGACTAATGAGATTTTCAAGTAATCTAATTTCTGTTTTATAAGTCAGTTCCATTAGCTCTAGCATTTTTTTAAAGCACTTAAAAAAAAAAAGAAAAAAACTTTTATAACCTAGAGGTCTGGCATCTTTCTGCTGGCCCAGGTTTCTAAGGCAGAGAAAGCAAATGTATCTTAATGAATTGAGCTGTAGGTTTGTAGTCACTGTGCAATGGTATCGTTTAGCACAGTATCTGTTAATTATTTCCTGTCTAACTATCTTTTGCTCAGCTCCTTTTTTTTTCTGCAGACTTCATGAGCCAGGGGATAACAGGGCCCCCACAGGAACCCATTGTTGAGTGTTCTTAGATGTTGAAAGTGAAGAGTATGCAGAAGGTGGCCTGTTTCAGGAGAACAGGTGCAGAATGATTTAAAAGTTTGTCAGCCATGAGTAACATAGTCTTGATGTGAATCTAGTATTTTTCTAGCCTAGCCCAGTCTGATGGATGGATTTGACAGATGTGTTGATTACCTAAAGTGCCACAAAATTTTTTTATCTTGGATTTTTGTGGATTTTGTTTATTTCCACCAAACAAGTAAATATTGTCTCTGTTGTCATGTTCTTTTATTCTGCCTTCCCTTAAACTCTCTCTGTTCAAGTGAGAGTTAAGTGTTTATGGCAAGGCCATTGATTACTAGGCTGGTCTACCAATTAACTCAAGAAAGCTTGGCAAGCTGGGTACTACTGTAACTAGTTATGTTATTGGTTCAAGGAGATGAAAATCATTTCAGTGAAGCTTAAAGAGCCTTTTTCTTTTATTTTAGAGAAGCAAAGTCATTTATAGGCTTTTATAATTAGCTATAATTTATAAACACAACAGAGAGTGGAATATGACTATATTTTTAAAAAATTCAACTATATTTTATAGTACATTTTGTTTATGTTGTTATTGGTGGTTAGAAATGAGCCAAAAGAATCTTAGTTTTGTTTTTCTAAGGACAGGACACATGATAAGTTGGTTGTTTGGCATCATTATTCATGTCATAATGGCCAGATATACTTTTACATGTTAACTTGCTTCTTTAAAAAGGTAGTTTCTCAAGTTTGAAGATTTAATTTTGTCATATTAATTGGAAAAAAAGAGATAAACTATGGAAATTTACCTACATGTACATCATGATTAACCAGAAAATACTAACAATATAGAGTATAGATATATTTTTAGGAGGCAAAATGCACTTTATAATTTTGCTAATGCTTTTTAAAAAAGGATGGATAGTGAACACGAATGAAACTTTTATGAGAATTTGGATACAAATTTAAAGATTTTAAAAATAGGTTTTGGTAAAAACAGTATTTTGTGTGGAGAAAGTGATAGGACACATGACAATGTGACTTATTGAATTGCATTGTCTGTAGTGTTCTATTCAGTTTAAATTTTGTATTCAAGACTTACATTAGATCATAAAGAAAAAGTCTTTTAGATAAAGGGCCCATAAAATAATCTGTTCTCTGGGAATTAACTTTCTGAATTTAGCTGATATACATAGGGTATCACTACTTATCTAATCTGAATTCTTCATGAGTTAGACAAAACCTGGCAAAATTACTTTAGAACAATTGCACAGGAAAACATTCAGAAATAAAGTATTTGGTTAAAATAGATATTTACAGTTGATTGCCAAGTAATTTAGCATTTCAATTCCTAGGATTAAAAGTTTTCCGCCTTTCCATTAATTTATTACTGGAAAAACTCCTTTCATCCTCACCAAAACTCTTTGAGGATGAAGCATTTATTACCCTTTTTATTTAAAAGAGGAAACTGAGGCAGAGAGATTAAGTAATTTGCCCAGCTCACATTGCTTCTGATGGCAGAGATGAAATTCTAGCGCCGCTGATCTGGCTCCAGAGTGCCTGCTTGTAACCATTGCACAGCCTCCTTTGGTGCACCATGTTTTGTTAATAAATGCTTGCATGACTTTCTACAATTTCAGAATTAATTTGTTTCTTCTGAACATACACATTCTTATGTGTGCATGTACAAAACAGAAAAACAGCTTTTTGAAATTATGCAAGTGATGCGTGCTTATTGCAAAAGAGGTAGTTAATACAATATTTTGTAATGAAAATTAAAATGGCTTATAGACGTCAACCCACAAATATTTTTCTCTTCATATTTTGGTGTCTGATTTACCCTTGATATACATTCAAATATATATATATTTTATTTAAGTATAGAATCATGAATCATTGTTTTATAATTTGCTTTTTTTATTGAACAGCATATTGGGGACATCTTTTCCCATCAACAAATATGCCCCACAATATTCATTTTAGTGCCTTAGTATACCATGTAGCAGCTATATCATAATATAATTAAGATATACCCTATTGGTGAACATTTAGGCTATTTCCAGGTTTTAATTATAAAGAATATTTTGAACCTCCTTGTACATATTATTCTATTGCTTTGTCATATACTTGTGATAATTTCTTATAGCATAATACCAGTTATTTAAAAGAGAAAATACATGACTAATAACTAATGGTATTTAATGTTGAAGTCACTGTCATCTAAAGGGATTAACTTTAAGATATAAATTGGCTCATAAAAATGCATGGGGAATACTATCCTAGAAATATTTAAGGATTGGCTGCTAAACTGTAAATGGATGTATTTAATGGTGAATGCAAAGAAGAGAAAAGCAAATGGTAATGTTTAAGAGCTTTTTCTTATCATAGATATAATACATGCCCAATAGCAAGGTATATGATATAATATGCTTACCTTATATTACATGTACAGCACAGTTTATTTTTTAGAAAAATTTATTGTCAAGAAGAGCTAATCTTCTTAAGCAGAATTGAGTCAAGGGTTTTAAGTGAAAGCAGTCTACTCCGTCATGCTTGCCTTTTTTGAGGCAGGGATTTCTGTCTTCTTCTCTGTTTTTATTTTGCTTCCATGGATGATGCCTTTCACTACCCTTTACATTTTCTCAACCAGTTTTAAAGTTTTTACCTTTCTTGCATATATGTTGGGTGTATGAGCAATGGAGTGGGCTTTGAGGGAATATAAGAGAGAAAAACTTGATTTTTTTTTCTTGAAAAGGTGACATTTAATGATTTTTATTTTTATTTGTTGCTGAAATATGCATATTGATTCCATTAAGAAAGTATGTCTTTCATAAGATTTTCAGAATGTCAGATGGAATACTCTTTATGGTTTCTTAATGAGGTATTGAAAGGACAGAGGCAAGAATACTTTCTCATTTAACATTGTGTTTGTGCTTGTTGCATGCTAAAAATACTGAGTCTCAGGCCATTCTTCGTCATACATTGAAAATATTACTGTTTTTGAAAACATGTATGATGTCATTTATATATGTTTGAGCCAGGCAAGTTAGGCCAGCCTTATATATGGGAATCTAAAAGTTTACAAATATTATATTTGGCAGAGCTATTCACTTGGCTTTAAAAATAATTATTTGCTTTTTTAATTAAAAAATAGTGTGGGCCTTTTGAAATTTCTTTCCTCATACCTTAAAAAATGAAAAAACCTCCTTTATTATTACTTTTAAGAAGCGTATCTGTTTTGAAAGCAATGCTGGCCATATTTTAGGATATACACACATTTGGCTTATCCAAATTTTCTTAATGTCAGAAATTTACAACCCAAAAGTTTCATGGTAAATCAAGAAAATTCATCTACTTTGCCTGAATTATATGGTAATTTGAAGAAAATTGGTGGTTTTTAAAATGTGAATTGTTGCGATGGGCAGTCTTATGGTCTACAAATTAATTATCCAGTTAATATGCCCCTCCTAAGTTTATGCTATGTGCCTACGGGATTTTTTTTGAAATCAGAACGTGCTTCAAATTCACAAGAGATTTAAATATTTTTGAAGACTCCAAAATATATACTAATTTTTCTTAGTAGTATGTCCAACCCTTTGAGGTTGCAGTAGGGCTTGCCGGTGGGTGTGTTCCACCTTTAAATCTGACTGTGGTTTAGACTTCAATGGATTTTGTTTTCTAGTAAAATTAGATTTCATGTTTTCTTTTCACTCTTCCTTTTTGATGTAGTGGAAAGTGCACTGGATTGGAGGAAAGGAGGCTTTGTGTTCTAGATTCACTTAGTGATTAACTAGCCCTGTTACCCTGGGTGAGTCCCTTAATCCTTATGCACTGTTTTCTGCTTTGGAAGATACAGAGTTTGAAGTATGCAATTACTCGAATCTCTTTAAAATTGCAAATCTAGGACCAAATAAATTTTCTATAAGACCTTAAACATTGAGATCTGTGAATTGATACCTGAGGCAACTTTAAGATAAAGATCTTATATTTTAGACTTAGAGATTCAAAGAGATATCATATATTTGAATTACAAGTTTTTCAAAATGATTTGTATCTAGTGGCTGAGAACCCATAAATTATAAACAGCTGCCATACATACAGTGAAACCTTCAAAAATATTCTTTGAGCTTATCTTGTATAAGAGAGCTCATTCTTTGAAATTAAGTTTGTTACAAAGAGTCCTGTTGTTAAGTGGCTGCTTATGAATAGAGATAAAGGAAAGTATGCACAATGAGAAATACAATTATTCTGGTAAGAAGGTGACATGCTTAAAGTCTATATTTCCTCAGTTTCTTGGCGTTGAGCGAAGATGCCTGTTTTGTTCACAGTCAGATGTTCAAATCAGAATTTTGTATGCAGAAACTAATTTTAGTAGGTGGGGTGCAAATTTCTTATGAGTCCATGAATAGACTCTAATCCCAGCTGTTTCATTACAATTATAAAAATAAAATTGGCTGTGAATCATTCAAACTCTATTTAATGGATGTGAATAATTCAGTTTCATCCCACTAAAGTCTTAAAACTATAAACCTATCTTAGTTCTTTATGTTCCTTCAGAGTTAATATCTCATTATTCATATATGAATTATTTGAAGCATGGGTGGTCATGATGAAAGTGACCATATTTCTGCTTAGCTAGTGTGGGTTCCAGGACAGAAGGTATCCTCTAGGGTAAGGCTGGGGATGAAGGAGAGAAAGAAATTGGAAAGAGTCTAGGAAAAGAGAAAAAAGTGTTAAATTAGTATTTCTTGGCATTTTCTTTCCCATTAAAAATATATGTTCATTATAGACATTTTAGAAAATACGAATAAGCAAAAAAGAAAAGAAAATGAGTGCTCAACATTTTTAAGGTAGCCTTTTATGGACACACACACACACACACACACACAGACATGTACATACAAACATAGATTCGTATATTTATTATTCTATCTTAAATTTTACTTTATAATAAATTATAGAAATTATTTCATATCAGTGTATATTCTGCTGCATCATATTTATTGACTTCATGATATATTTTATTATATGTTGTACTAGTTGCCCTAGGAAAGTTGTTTATTGATTCCTTATTGTCTGACATTTAAGTTATTTCCAATTTTTGCTATTATAAACAGGGTCACATTGAATATCTTTGTAGATAAATAATTACATCTTACTTGTAATTTTAAATTGTTAGAATTGGTGTCCCTATAATCAGGTTCCTCTATGGGATGACACAGTAGTGGAGTTTATTGGCAAATATAGGTCACCTACCAGGTCATGCACATATACTCCTGGGAAACAGGAAGACGGTATCATTTCTTGACTTTCAGTAGTTAGAATTGTCTCACAGTGATAGCTAAAAAATAGAAACACTCACATTTTCTTTAAACATTCTTATAGGAGAAAAAGTTACAAAGTTGGTTTGAGTGAGTTGCATTTCTGAAGCACCAACAAAGGATATCAGTTATCTATTTCACTTTTATTGTTGAAAGTTACATTCCGTAGTCCTCTTGACATTCAAAGATTATTTCAGTAGTGTAATGCACTGAAATAAATCTTATAAGGTTATACATACGTGGATATTTAACTGTCTCCAAAAAGTTTCATAAAGTTAACATGTAAAGTTTCTTAAAGTTAATGTGTTTCGGTGATCATATGGAGTTGATGCCAACAGCTACTCAGTGAAATGTTTCACACACAAACTCAATTTTGACATATGTACATTCATTTTAATTTGCTCATGGCTGTTTACACAGTTTATTGTAAGAATCAAAATCAGATGTTAAAGGGAAGTGTGGCAAACCGTTCTATACCCCATCTCTTTTCAGTTGCTTTTCCAAGCATCACACTGCTATATGCAAAGTCCTTTCATAAGAATAGAGATTTGTTACATTTTATAGTTCATGAAATTTCAACAGAATACTCTTATATTTATGAAGTCTGAATGCATATTTGCGTGTGTCTGAATTTAAATGTATTAATACTCATGTGGGAATAGGATTTATTTTCAAAGAACCAATGGACACTAGACCAAACTAACCTAGGCTCAGACTTGAAAGAAATAGAAATCCAAAAAGTAAAGGATAATTTTGTAGAATCCTTTCCTCATATTCTGGTCGCTAACGTTTCTTGATATTTAACAAATACGAATTTAGCACCTATAGCTTCCAGAAATCATGGAAGACCTTATAAAAAGTATGGAGATAAGTAGATCAAGGTTTCTGTCCTCATGTAATATACAATCAGGTATAGGTGGTAAGACAGGTATATTGACAGCCATAATACAAATAAGACTTCCATAAAATAGCTGAGGGGAGAGGAGAGTTACTATGGTGCTTAAAGAGGAAGAGATTAACATTCAGTTGAGAGAACAAAGTTGTTCCAAAGGTTTTTTTGAGATGGTTTTTGAAAAAAAATGAGTAGGCTTTTAGCAGATAAATACGACAGCTTGGGGAATAAGCTGTATAGAGGAAACAATGTGAGATTAACATGGGACGTTTTCAGGATATAAATCATAGAAAAGCTTGATGAAAGGTATGTGTAGTATAGTTTAGGGAGCTGAGACTTGACATACAGGTTAGGAGAATTTCTTTAAATGCTTATTTGAAAATTTTTATCTCAGGAGAAAATAGGGAACCATCCTAGGTTTTGGGGCCAGGGATAACTTGATTAAATCTTTAATAAGGTTAATGTGGCATTTTACATAAGATCCTTAGAAGGGAGATAGGTGGACAGGGTTGGGATGAGGAAGATTAATTAGTAGGCTAATCCCTTACACTATGAGGAACAACAAGGAGTGTACACTAGGATAATGAACATGGGAAGTATTCTGTAGGTATGCTAGATGTAGAGTCTTGAAGTGTTAGCAAAGTTTATATGTACAGGTGACCAAAAGAGGGCTTTGAGCTTGGACAACTGGAAGAGGAGACAAAATAATAGCTAATGTTTGATAAAAACCAATATGGACCAGGCTCTGCTCTTTATTTGTAGTGATTTAATCCTCACAATAATCCCTGGACATAGATGCTATCTTGAATTCCATTTCACAGAGAGGAAATAGAGCCTAGAGATGCTAAGTCACTTGCCCAAAGTCACCCAGCTGGTAGATAGCTGGCAGACTGGATCATGTCCAAGTAGTCTGACTTCAAACTTCATACTCTTTTTTCAGTGAATGGTAGTATCAGTGGAACTCTAGAGTCAACTATTTTGTAAGGGTAAAATAGTGAAGCTGGTTTTATACCTACCAAGTTTATAGGACATTCAGGTGAAAATATCTAATGGATAGCTGGAAATGGCATCTCTCATAGGGAAGAGAGGAGTTGGAATGACTTCTAAATGAGCTGACATTCTTTTAATAATTGAATATATATTGAAAGCCTAGTTTGTTCAAAATATTCTAGGAGCAGTATCAACATGGTCAAGCTATGTACACTGATTCTTTAAGTCTTTTGCATACCAGTAGTGGAGATAATGTTTAGTACAATGATTATGGCACAAGAAAAGAAGTATCAGGTACCATGGAGTGAAGCAAACAAAATATTGTAGTATTTTAGAAAAGAGAATGAACCCTGTCTTAATTCAGCCATCAAGAAGGGTATTCTGGAAGAGTTTGCTTATCATTTTGTTCTTGAAAAGTGTTTGGAAAGCTTAAGGAATAATCAAAGTGCACAAGTCTAAAGAGCATCTAAGTAGAAGTTGAGCTTTGTTACTCCAACTAAAAATTTGTATAGTGAGCGAGACCCCCTCTGCAGAAAAGTTACTACTTTGACATTTGTGAGACCAAATTTTAAGATCCTCTGTGTACGTCAAATATTTTCCTAATTGATGAAATTCAGAGATACCTCAGAATCATGCCTGCTTCAAGTGTCTTATAACAGGATAAACCAAAAGAAAAGAGTAAGTTTTAGAACAGAATGTGGGTATTTAAATCAAAGTCTGAAGTTAAAATATGATAATTTCTTTCATTAGTGTAAATAAGCTTTAGAAAGTTTATATTCTTTTAACATATGTATGTGTGTATATATATAGTATGTATATGTAAATAGCTCTTATTCAAATATAAATTAAAAATAACTCTACTACTTAGGATCATTACACACATATGATCAAATAAAAATGTACATGAAAAATTCTGAATACCCATTTAAAAATGTATGCCATATGTACTATGCCTATCTGATTCATTATGTGTAAGAACTATCGTTTTAGTTTCATGATTGGTATTTTGATTTATTCACTAATCATGTCTCTTAGATTTAATCCAGTGGTTCATTTTCATGTCTTATTTAATGTCTTATTTTATTATTGAGAAGAAAGACAAATGCTTGCCTGTGATATGTCACCTGTTGTTTAATGGCCAAAATTGTTACATATCTTAATACTGTATCACATTAAGTCATTTTAAAAGCATTCTACTTTCCCATTTGTTTAAAATTCCTACAATCCCTGGGATATTGGTAGGGGGTTAATGGAAGTCTTGATTAAAATCTTCCAAGCTTTAAGGCTTTCAGTTCTTATAAACAATTTGGATCTGAGAGACAGACCTATTTATGACTTTTTACTAGTCTATTTACCCATTTAATGTTAAGAAAAAATTATAATTTTTTTTAGTTTTGTTGTAATAAATACAAATTAAAATGCCTCTTAAAAAATCAACCACACTCTGTTGTGTGATAATCACAGAATTTATGGTAGTTCTTTTGAAAATTCACTGAAGACATATAACCATTTTAAAAATAAAGAAGCTTCCCTGAATGTACCAATTTTCCATTATTTAAAATAAATCTTTCAAGTTTTATATCTTGCCTGCTTTTTAGTAGTTTATCTCAACTTGTAGGACTATGAACTCTAATTATAACATAATTAATCTGTACTTGCTTCATAATATAATAGCTAATCAAACTATAGATGGATAAAAGTCTTAGAAATAGGTAACAGCCACAATGCAGTTGGTTTTTACACTTGGACTTAAAAGCTTAGATCTATATGACCAGCCCAAGCTAGTCCAGCCTTTCCATGGCTAGAGGCATTGACTGCATAATATTCAGGTTCAGTCAGAATTCTTGGTTGTTCTATTTTTAATGAACAAACATGATGAGTTTCAAACATGGTGGTTTTTTTTTTTTTTTTTTTTTGAGACAGAGTCTCACTCTGTTGCCCAGGCTAGAGTGAGTGCCGTGGCATCAGCCTAGCTCACAGCAACCTCAAACTCCTGAGCTCAAGGGATCCTCCTGTCTCAGCCTCCCGAGTAGCTGGGACTACAGGCATGCGCCACCATGCCCGGCTAATATTTTTTATATATATTTTTAGCTGTCCATATCATTTCTTTCTATTTTTAGTAGAGATGGGGTCTCGCTCTTGCTCAGGCTTGTCTCGAACTCCTGAGCTCAAACGATCCGCCCACCTCGGCCTCCCAGAGTGCTAGGATTACAGGCGTGAGCCACCGCGCCCGGCCCAAACATGGTGGTTTTGGTTTGCATGGGATTGAGTTGGCATGCCTTCAGTTTCCAGTCCTTATGATTTTAATGTATGAATTTCATTGCAATGTTGGGGTTTGTGTATATTCTTTGGACTTGACATTGAGGTCTGTTGAAATACTTGTGAGAGAGAGAGAGAGAGAGAAAGAGAGATTGAGGTTTTTCCTCTAAAAGCAAGGGGCTTTTGGTCAAGTTTGGGACATAGTAGAGCAAAGGTATGAGAGAAACAACAAATACTAGATCTTATAATTTATCCATTTGCTGATTTTTCTCGTTTAATAGATTGTGATCTCCCAAGAGAGAAGATCTGTGCCATTTTCACATTCCTGTTTCTCATTGGCCCTGTCATACTGCTTATCTCTAAGGAGGTCTAAAATCAATGTATTTCTAATTAAATAAAATTGTAGGAGGATATATGCATTTTTTTAAATTTGGAAAACCACATTTTAATTTCTGTGTAAGACTGCCATATTGCTTGTATAATTTTTCTACCATTAATTACATATATAAAATGATATTTGAATACTCTTTTTAGAACTAAAGGATTAGTAAATTATTATTTATGTGCATTTTTTTAATAACCTTTAGAATAAAATATTATTAAGTGAGTTACTCTGGACAAAAACCAATCAATTATAGCAATTTTGTGTTCATATGAGAATAAAAAATATTTGAGCTTTACTGGAACATTTTAAAATTTAATATTTTTTCTGAGTTATCTAGTAAAGCAAAAATTTCTTAAGCTTTACAGAATTTTTTGATACAGGCATCTAGAGAGCAATCTGCCAGTGCTTTTCTAGGCTTTCAAAAATTCCAATAAAACCTAAATGGTTTATCTTTTTTTTTTTTAAATCATGAATCCAAAATTTATTTTCTTTATATAACTTCTTTCTAAAAAAATTAACTCCAGATTTAATTTTGATTGAACTTAGTCTTGTGCATAGCTAAGGTTATTAGTTTATAGAGCATAATGCTGACCACTGTTGAATCTAAAATGTGAAGAAAGATTCATCATATTGATGCACTCCTTTCTTCTAAAGAAAGGAAACATTGTGGAATATTAGCTACTGGGCTCAAGAAAAGACGAAATGTGTAATGGAACCATTTATCCAGATCATTTTGTGACCAAATCAAAGAATCAAAGGCTTATAGCCTAGAGAGTGTGATACAAGGAAGAGAATGATATCAGTAGATGCTATTCCTTGATCCTGCAGCCTCGACTTGCTAGAGACAAACGTGGAGAGGAGAGTTTGAAAGCTTTTGTGAATTCAGGAATGTTGATGATGTTTGTGCTATAAACCCAACCTCATCATGTTAATCTTCTTGCCTCGAAGAGAGGAATAAAAGTACAGGTTGTATCTGTTGGAATTGAAATCTGTAAACGCAGGGAGCTCTTTTCTTCAAGTGTAGGTCTTGTTTGTTTTCTTGACCCCTTCGGAAAATAGTGAAGGGAAAGGAGGGAAAAAGACTACAGCTGTATGGAAATAAAGTTAGTGAATTATTCTGTTCTTCTTAGCCCTAATGTTGAACCATGCCTACATTATGGTATCCCTCTGATACCAGATTCATTGCCTGCCAGGATTGGAATCCATGCAGAGAGGAAGGATTCATGAAAAAATAATCAAAGTTAGGAAAGTCTTTTGCTTAGTCTTGTCTTACACAGTTATTTTTGTCTGGGTAGTTTACAGGGATATAACTTCTTAAATCATCGAACTGTGATGTAGTAAAAGTCATTTGCAGGAAATGAAACTCCACTTAAAGGCTAATCTGATTAGCTTTAAAACATTTGTTCATCTTTTTATTCCGAATTTGTACGATGCCTATGGAAGACATATGGATTTAAATAGAACTTGGCTTACCATCTGCTGATAAGGGAAAGTGAGATGCTAAATCGGAGAGGCAGAAAAGTCTATTTTAGTAGAAGCTATTTTGATCTGAAATATTGTAGGCAATCTTACATAGTATTTTAATTGGGATTATATTGATGTGTGTTAGTAAAAGGAGTATATTTGCTGATATGGTTGAAGTTATATAATCATTAAATTTTTTATAAGTTTAGAGATGTGGGGCTATGTGGAATTTTGATTCTGTTAATTATAGTTTTTTTTTTCCCCTAAAATAGTCCTTTGCGGAAAATTTCTCTGATGCCTTTTTTTTTTTTTAGAGTAATGGTACATTTTATATCTCATGCCAGAAATTAGAACATAAAACATCAACTTTCCAGATAAATTAACTAGAAATAAATAACAATTTATTCGATGCTCATTTGTTGATTAGTTTTATGGTAAAGTACCTTTTAAAAATCTAACTTTGGGGAAAAGAAAAAGAAGAAGAAAAAGAGAATATCCATTTTTATGATGATAAAATGCTGATATGTAATGCTGAAAAGTCTAAATTATACCATATTTGTTTCAACTTGAAATGTTGAGAGTTTAGAGTCGACCCTTAAAAATGATATGATGAAATATATTATCTGAGTAATATATGTGCATATGCATATATATGTATGTACTTGTGTATGTATATACTATTCAGATCAACCTTTACACAGGTATATTTTTGTTGTTCAAATATAATTGTTCATTCTTTCTTTTTTTTTTTTTTTTTTTTGAGACAGAGTCTCACTCTGTTGCCCAGGCTAGAGTGAGTGTCGTGGCGTCAGCCTAGCTCACAGCAACCTCAAACTCCCAGGCTCAAGCGATCCTCCTGCCTCTGCCTCCCAAGTAGCTGGGACTACAGGCATGCGCCACCATGCCCGGCTAATTTTTTCTATATATATTTTTAGCTGTCCATATAATTTCTTTCTATTTTTAGTAGAGATGGGGTCTCGCTCTTGCTCAGGCTGGTCTCGAACTCCTGAGCTCAAACGATCCGCCCACCTCGGCCTCCCAGAGTGCTAGGATTACAGGCGTGAGCCACCGCGCCCGGCCTTCATTCTTTCTTAAAACATGTGTCTGGCATGTAATTTTTGGCTGGGGGAATACAAGGGTTAATACATGTTATCTGCCTTCTGGGAAGTAAGTACAGTAAAAGGTACTCCTGTATGTCCAGAATTATGCCAGGCACCTTCACAGACATCATCTCAGTTAATCCTCTGAACAACACTATGATATTGGGCATTTACAATTCAATTTTAATGAAGGCACTAAGGTATAGGAAAGTTAAGTAAGTTGCCCGAAAATAACACAGCTGGTTTAAAACTCCCTGTATGGGAGGATTTAAACCATAGCCTCTTAGAACTAGAAGGTCACTGTGTTCAATTCTCTAATCCCTGCTACATCATGAATGCTGAAAGAGGATTTTGATTCTTCTGCACAGTCATCGTGAAAGAACTGCAGGAAGTACAGGGAATCATGTTAACATCGTGGCTGCCTAGTGAGGACAGAAATGGACCACGAATCACATGAGAAGTCCATATTGGTAATAAGAGATGCCTGGAATGGGGTCTCCTTCTCTGCCCAGATCATGTAGGTGTGACTTGGTGGGTGGCACCTTTTGTGACAAGACTCCTTGCTTTCAGGTATTTGGAAGATTTTATGTTATCAAGCCATTTAGGACTTTTAAATCATTGCACCAGTATTTATTCCAAATTGTATTTCTTGCATATGCCTTGAATACATATGTCTGAATATACAGGAAGATTTGGTACTGGCATAGAGAGTAAAAATAATTTTTTAATATTTTATATTCATAACTAAGCAACTTATTTTTATTCCCCCACCATTACAAATAGTGTTGCCAAAGATATCTTGTTTGCAGACCCTTCTTTGTCCAAATTCCTGGAAGTAGAATTGCTTTGTCAAAGAATATGCTCCTGAAAATGTGGACAGGTAATGCCAGATTACTCTCCCATTTCTAATATCAGCAAATGATTTGGAAAGTAACTGTGTCCATTCAGAATTTTGTTAGGTCTGGATGACAATGAAAGTAGAAATGAAGAATCAGCATGTGGAAAAAATATGTCTGTAACTAGGAATTGGTGTACTGAGTTTTTCTGTCCATGTTGATGTATAATTCCCTTGATGGCATTTTTGGAATCACTTATTTTCAACATGTGGTGAATCTTTTTATCTGTCTAGCTCTCTGTATTTGGAACAAGTATATCTTGGATACACCTGATGCATACAACTTGGTGTTAATCGGACTTTCCTTTCAAAGGCGTAAACTGCTGCAGTTGGTAAGAAATATTCAGGGGGAAAAGTATAAATTTTCTCAGACAAGTAAGATGTGCAGGGTGGTTTAGAATAAAAAGCAGAGACATAAATGCTGCAAACATACAGATGGTATTAGGGTGATTATTGCATATACCTTATCAGGTGTTGAAACAATGGAATTGTCTTAGTTTCCTGAAAAAAAAAAATTCTCTCCATTTTTCATCTTCTTTCTTTCCTTTCACAGAACAGTTTGATAAAGTTGTAGGTACTAATCCATTTTAATTACTTATCTGTTGAAAAAAATTGTTTTCTAACTAAACTTCTAAACAAACTAAAAATGCATGATCATCTTAGATTTTATCATAACTTTTGTAGCTGTCTTAAATTTTTACAGATAGAGGGATAGAGTTGTCATTACTTAATGAAGAGTCATCATCCATATTTTGAAGAATGAGTGGCAAAAGTGATGAAATTCAGTTTATCTTTCACTGTTTTCTGATTTCTGGAATACTGCCATTTTCCACATTTTCTCTGCCCTTAAGAATGCCAGCTGGCTATTTAAAAGAAAGAAAGAAAGAAAAGAAAGAAAAAGAAGGGAGGGAGAGAAGGAGGGAAGGAGGCAAAAACAACCACAAAAAAACAGAAATCAGGGCTCAGGGACCCTTGGCAAAGCCCTTCCCTTAGTGCCATATAGCCTGGAGCACGTTAGCCAAGTTCTTTCTGCTCTGGAGACCTGGACCACTTCCGTTTTCTATTCCTCCAACTGGCCTTGGACAATAGGTCAAGTTTTCTCTTCTTTGCTCCAGACTTGGAGGAGCTGTAGGGTAGCTTCTTTCCACAGTTCTGACCCCTCTGCCTTTGGACAATCTGATTGGTGACTTTATGACTTTATCTTGTTGTTCTAACCAGGCCAGCCTGTCTGTAGATTGGTGGTTGTCCAGAACCGTCTGTTACATGCAGCTTTTCTGATCATCCACTAAGACCTTAAATGAACGAGCTATAGGTAGATAAATATTTTCTCTCTCTCTCTCTTCCTCTTTCCCCACCTCTCTGTTTCATTTTCAAACACATACATTAGTACTAATGGTGATATGGGTAGTTACATGTATCCATAAATCAGTACATGCAGCGTGCTTTAAAATAGGATTTGGCCATGAATTTACCAAAATTTATGCCATAGCATAAGTTTTGTAACTTATATGAAATAACAATACAAGATTAGGTAGATAGCATTGGTATGACAACTCAGAAATTCCTTCCCCTTGAAGTTTCAAGTAAACGTTTTGATGTTTTTCGGTCCTTTTAATTTGGCATGATAAGAAATATTAGCTTTTGGTGCAATCAGAGTTATGAAACATGACGCTTCTCATTTCTTGGTGCTGTTAATTTTACTGCAGCAAATATGTATTTTAGTTGGCATTGCTGAATTACTTCAATTGTCAGTGCAGCCAGTAAATCTATGATTAATTTATATCACTTTTGCTCATAGGATCACTCTTTCAGCTAGTGTACCTCGGAAATACAACTTCTACATTTTCCACCAAATTACAGAAGCTGAGAAAATTGGGTGGAATTTTTTTTTTTTTCGTTTCTATTTAAAACATGTTTACTTTGTAGTACTTTGGCGAGCTCACTAATATATGTATGAAAGCACAAGCTCATCAAATGGAAAATAAAATCAAAACAGGAAACTCCAGTATGTTTAGTAATAAAGAAAACAAGAAAAAATTGTCATTTTTTCCAATGCAATTAAATAAAAAGAGACCACTAATATTACATTTATCTAATTAGTGTCTCTGCAATATAAACCATCCCTGATGTTCATCTACTTCTTTAGAGAGGTATATTTACTATTAGACTTTACCAACAGAATACATCGTTGGGATTTTGGAAATAATTTTGAATCTTTGTGCAGACTAGTCTGTACAGTCTGTATAAAAGGTGGTGTTGGAGAGCCACTTGAGATAGCCTTCCAAACCTGAAAAAGAAAAACACCTGTGGCTGTCTGCACTGCTTCCAGCAAACAGTTCACATTGTTATGCATCATTTAACTACTTTCTCTTTGTCAGCAGGAGTCTTTGTTTTATAACTGAGGGTTGTCATATCAGAAGTCAGATTAAAGGCCCAAGCCTCTAACTTAAATTTCAACAAATGAAGCTATTTTTAATTCATCAAGCCAATTTAGGAGTTCCATGTGGCCTCTTATCCCCATGGGGCAGTAACATGAATACTATTTTTCCCCAAGTATTCTCCATCTACTGATTTCCTCCTAGACACCCACATATATATTCGAAACCCCCATTTATATAGTGTAGAGTTAGGTATAAAGAAATATTTGATTGATTTTTATGACACTCTTTTCAAGTGTGTGCACCATTATTTACATTTCGTGCACCATGGGCATGGGCAGTGATAAGAATAACCTTTCCTGAAAAGAGGAACAAAAATGTGTAAGCAACTCATGTAGTTTGACACCTTGGTGTAGATAAACATGTTCCCTTCATTCAAGTCTGCTACAGGAATGGACAGAAATCTTGGGGTACCAACATAGTGATCGGGTTGCTTGAATTCAGCATTTTGGCACCTCAAACTGGAAAGAAATAATTGGTAGCCCATACGGTATGTGTAATGGGCACTGTCAGCTGTTTAAACATACACCAATTATTTTCAAGATTTCAACACCCATCTGTCACCATATTGTCCAGTCACATGAAATAGAATTGTCATTTCTCTTTGTATAAACTGATATCATCCTAATTGATTTTTGCCTCAGACTTTTGTGTAAATAGCCTTGTGTCATCAGGATCTATTGTGTGTTATTTTGTTTGTTTTTGTTTTGGTTTCCCCTACCAGTAATTTATTGTACAGTTTCTTATTTGAAAAACAAAAACAGGTATAGCCAGATGGCCACATCATTAAAAAATTAAAATTAAGTGTTAAAGGCACTTAATGTAGGATTAAAAAATAACTTGTGAAAGCTACAGCATACCTTTTCTTCTCTAATGTGTACAGTTGAGTAAAAAAAAATGTGTAGTTGTATCTTTATTGTAAATCCAAGTAATATACCTCATAGTATTGTATTCAATCCCTGATATTTTTCTCCCCTCTTCTTCACTGTGTAATGTGTGATTGGACACAAATTCCTGGCCACTGAATCTTTCCTTAATGTTGGCAAGCTTAGTTCATAAATGGGGGTGACTGGAGCGAGATTTGAGCACTGCTCTCTGCAAGATCCAAACAACGTTTAGGAAGCTTCTGATTCTCTTGAGATTTTCATGAAATATAAGGGGGAATGTAACTGAATAAGAAAGTGCACATTAGTTTTCTCCAATGGTGGCAAAATCAGGAGATTTCTTGGTAACTGATTCACTGGTTCCCTGAGTGTGTTCTACCTCTGGCAATGTTAAATAAACCCAAGATTGCATCGGTTTCCCCTTGGAGGTGTATATGCCAGCAATACCCATTATCATTGCCTGAGTTGTCTTCCTAACACCTCATACCTCAGCTGGAGTTTAAGCGTTATTACAGTTTGGGGACTTAAAGTGAGTACAGTAAAGACTTACGAGGGCCTGTGAATACAAGTTAAAACTCACGCGGTTGGCTCCCATAGAAGATTTAAATTGTTAAAGTAAACCTGTATGGTCACTTTGAAGTCTTAGATTTTTTTCCATCTAAGTTAATGAACAAAAGGCATATCACTGTCTTTACATTTCTCTGAGATTCTTTTTTCTTTTTTTTTTTGTTACATTTGCATAAGAGGAAATGAAACAGTATGGTGTTTTAATTCCATCCCACCCCCCTTTCTGGCTAAACTCATCGGTTTAGTGATTAGCAGAGGAGACTTTCATATTAGGTTTTGAGCTCAGTTTCCTGGCTGCAATTCACTCAACCTTGACACAAATGTGAAATAAGTACTTTGTAAGGGGTTAGCCTTTTGTGCAGGGTGTGTGAGAAATCCTGCTGGACCAGGTTGGTTACAGAAACTAGTGTCAAATTGCCTTGCCCTGAGTGGTGAATAAGAAAATGCAGACAACAGAAAAAAGTAGGGGGAAAAAAAATCTTCCTAAGCGTACCCTCACCGGCCGCTTCCGTAAGGTTTATTGTCTACGTTAAAAGGGCTTACAGTTCTTTTTAGTGATCAGTATTTGTTGAGTGGGTTCTTTTTGCTTTTTGCATTTTTAGAAATGATCCAGTCATTGCTAGTGGGTACAGTATGTCAGTACAGTAGACCAGTGTTTCATTCACAGAATCCACATTTTGTGTGGTGCTTGTTGAGGCTAGTTGCTTTTCATTTAGTCTATTTGATCATGCTGTTTGCCTTAGGTGATCAGCAACCTTTAATGTAAATCCTAGCCAATCTAATAAAACTGATGGAAAGACACACACACACACACACACACTTGCACACAAGCACACAGAGATAGGGTGTGGATAAATGTAGGCATTCCTTCACTGTTTATGTCCAAATTGTCTTAGAGAGTAGAAAGGTTATATGCCTCCTCTCCTTTGATATATCTAATTCCTTTTATCCTCCTTTTGTTTAAGCAAGTGTGTTATAGTGTTTGTAAATAGAACACGAATTTTTTTAATCAGTGAAGTGCCTTATACTTGAAAACTTGAAAAGATACTCAAAATTATGTTCAGTCCTGAATACGGTTTATCTTCAGTTCACCTGAAAGTTCTTTTAAATAAATCATGTTTCTAAAATCCAGCCACAAAAAATTTTTCCCCTATATGAACTGCAGTTCAGCATTGGTTAAGTATTTTTTTTCTAGCAATCACACTGACCAACTGTTTTGAGTTTCAGGTCTTTTTGGAGAAAGAGAAGAGGAAACAATTCTTGATAATTGTAGTTACAGATTTATATTAAGACCTAAAACTTAAAAATATGGGTTTTTATTAAAAATTTTTTTTTAAAAAACAGTATTCAAAAAGGTTGGGAAAATTGACAAAAGTAAATATCCATTTTCTTTATCTATTGGAAGAATCAGAATAAAGAGATTATTGAAAGCTTCAAAATACCGGGAGTGGTCTTTCTATTTCACATAAGTACTTTTAAATGGCTCTACTGAATTAGGGTTTTTATTTTTAATATGATTGGGGTATTTAAACCATCATAATGTTTTTTAAGAGCATGAATTATACTTGCAGAAAAACCCCACCTTCTCATACCTACCTTCTTGGACCCCTTTTATTATTGTATTCTTTTTGTCCTAACTGCTACAGTCTTGATGTATTATCACTGCTTATTACTCAAGGAACATTTACACAAGCCACAAGAAAATTTAAATCTTTGTGATTAAGTTTTGCAAAATATTTTTGGATCTGTTGATCATGATCTGCACATGATTAAGGTACTTGGCTTCTCTTCTCTTGGCAAGCTCAGTTTTAGGTTGGCAACTACCAGTTTTTTGTTTTTACTAGCAATCGAGGACTTTCTTTTTTAGATGGGTGTGTATATTTTCAGTACTTCAATACATGCTTGGTAGTATTATTAATGGTCATCAGAACAGGTTGGGTACTTTTCACTGCATTTTTCTTGCTTGCTTAAGTAGCTTTGCATGATTTGAGCCAGTAATTTAAAGATGCATACTTACTATAGATGGATCTTTAGACTTTCTTCCGGTTATCCGTTATCCTTCTCCTTGTAGAAGGTTTTATTTAATCCATTCTATTTCAAAGATTACCAAAGGTAAAATTCTATTTCTATTACTTAATAGTGATGGGTTTTTTTTTGTTATTGTTTTTACATACTCCAAAATTACATCCTTATTTGTTGCTGGGGTTCTGAAAGGAGAAAGAGAGAGAGAAAGAAAAACAAAACAAGCTTAAGGAAGTTGAGAAAACAAAATATCACCTTTCTTCTGATACAGCTGATATTGAAGAATGTGGCTGGTCCTGTATTAAGATAGGCTTCCTAAACTTGAACTTCACAGCCTTGTAGAAGTAACTCCTGCCTGCCTTGTGTGTGGCGGAGACTGCAGAGTGCATTTACTCATGCCTTCACGGTGTTTGGAGTCTATTAGGCAAGATAAGCAGGCACACAGATGACCAGAATTGTAGGTTCATATTTGGTAAGTAGCAAAAGCAAGGAAAAAGCATTTTGAAAATAGGTGTAACATTCACACTTAATCTTACTTTGTACCACAGAGGTTTTGTTTATAAAATGTTTTGAAACATTCAGATAGAAAGGGCTATGTTAGTACAAAGTGATCGTAGCACTAATCCATGATTAATGTTAATGTTCCTTTAGTCTTTATGAAAATAAAGCTGTGGCTTTTATACTTTGACTTCTAGTAAATGTGTTAGAGGTAATGAGGTAAGAGAATGTTAATGTTAAAATGGTAATAAGTAGAGTTAGACCCATATTCTTTACCTCCTAAAACAAGCTTTCTGCCTTTAAGCTGAGGTTTTGCTTGCTGTTACCAACTCAGCAGGGACTTTTTATGATAAACTGACGGTGCTTAATACTTCGGCAGTCAAAAGACGAGTGGAAATAGTTATTTGTTTCCTTGCCATGTTGTCTGCCAGGGAGCACTGTAAAAACAAATGTGCCTTGGGTATCACTTCAGGCCCTTCATCCAATATAGTTTCTGAAAGGCCCCTAGGTTTTGATAGTTGATAAAAGTAAACTTTATAACCTAAGGACCAGTTTACACCAGTGTACAAATTATTTTACCCACTCACAGTTTCTTAAGTTCAAAGTTTCTTTTAACTTTTCTCACAGTGCAGCTGATTTTGCATTTGAGACTTCCCTAACATGGATTCAGCAGCATTTCCCTGGAATGTTCGAAATAGTTCAAGGCACAAAGTAACCTAGATATTTAAATGGCCTCTTTACACCTTAGCAACATGGTTGTTATGATTTTATGAAAACAGTCTTTGTTTCTTTTCTCTACTAACTTCTGGCTTTAGTCAGCAAAGAGTTCTCTGCCTCATTAAAGTTGTAAGGACTCTGAATAAAATTTTTCTTCGGGGATTGCTTTTTGGGCAGCCCTGATATCGATCGCTGATTTTAGTGCTTGTATTTTCCTGACCCATTTTATAATTTGTGGAAGTAGCCTTTTTAGATTTTTGAATGCCCACAGTAATCCGCTTTCTGTCTTTGGGAAATGAGTTCAGCCTTGATGTAGACTCTACCTTTATTCTAGTTTGAAAACAAACAGATAAATCAGATTAATGGCAACCTGAAAGTGGATGGGGCTGATCAGAGAATCATCTTTAAATTCTCATACAGTTATAAGTAACTTATTCTTATGCTTTGGGTACCTTAGTTTCCTAGTATCTCCCAAGACAGTCAAATGAATGTTCAACGTTTATACATTTCTGATTCAAGGCACTGTATATAATTGTAAAATGTTACTAAAGGAATTGTGTAAAAAGACTTGAAAGGCCAGTTTATCCATCCACTGGCTGTTATGAAAATTAACAATTTGATAATTTGGTTTCATGTTAAGAATATACACATGGTAAACGAAGTACATTTCAAACGCAACTATAAGATTTTACAGGAGTTTGAAGTTTTGTTTTAAAGAAAATGTTTGGAAATTTGATGTCAAAATTTATTTCATTTATAAACTCTGTGTTGCCCTAAAAATAATGCTCTCAGATGGCATCAAATGTGTTGAAGCTGAATTCATTCACACATTCAGTAAACACATATCAATGTCTACTGAGAGCAGGGCCTTATGCTGGGTATTGGGTAGTTAGCAATGAACCAAACAGAAATATCTTTTTATGGTAGTTACTTCTTTTTTGTATATCTGAACATTCTAGGGTAATAAACATAAAATATTTGTAGTGCGTGAGACCTAGGAATAAATCAGAATGAGCTCACACCCACTTAGTTCTTATTATAGCCCTAAGATTGACACCTTATGAATTTAGTGTTATCCAAATAATGATGCAATATCAAAGATGAATACCTAGACTTAAAATGCTGAAAGCTTGTTTTAAAAAGCCAGTGAATAACTTACTCTTACTTTTTGTATCAATATTTCAAGTGCTGCTGGGTAACATATTGATATGCTGACACCAACCATGTATGATAATAAATATGGAATTTTTATTCATGTTAATGAACTAGATAGGATAAATGGGGAAAACGTCTTCATGTGATTGCATAATGGATTGTGTCATTCATAAATATTAATATACTTTGTAATACCTATGCATTAACATTAAAGAGTAAAAGATAGAAGACTTTATCTTTAAATTTTATAGCGTTTAGTAGGTTTTGAAATATGGGTACATTTAAAATAAAGCTCAAGGCAGCTGAAGACTATAGGTATTCCAATAGCAGTATCAGCCTTAATACATTAAGTTTTTTTTTCAGTTAGAGTGTCTTTGTAAAAACAGCTGGTTGTAAATTTCATCTCCCTGTCCTTTCTTAAAAAAATTAAACCACATTAGCATTCCAGAGATTCTTTATCATTCTAGTTATAGCAGTTGTTTTATCATTAGCACAGTGCTTTCATATATCTAGAAGGTTTGATTCTAGATAATTTGATAACTCTAAAAGTATATGCAATCTGTCATAAAACTGCATTACAGAAATACAATTGTAATTATGGATTTGAAAAATCTTAATTGTACAGAACCCCACTGAGTAGATGATGAAAAAAAAAAAAAAGCAGTGATTAAGTACAGGGCAATAATGGGAGAATATAAATCCACAAAGTAAATCTTATGCTACCAGGAGTTAAGTGTTTTTTCATACTTAATTGCTAAAATGCTTTGCAGCAGTGAAAAATATTGAGAAATGAGGTTCCTTATGCCAAACTTTAACCTTGAATTCTATGTAAAACTAATGCCAGGACACTGGAGTGACTCAGTCTTTGGTCTTCGGTCTGGTTTTCTCTTTATATAGGTAAGGGAGGTAGAATAGTTAGGATTAAGCACTGACTGATTGTTTCCCCAATTACTTCCTGTCTGATTTCCCTTTATAATCATCTGAAAATTCAAGAGCTTTTATTAAAACCCAGTGGGAGATTTTATCTTTATTTCATCCACCTTTCCCACTATTAACAGTAAATGACAACTGTCTTTGTTAATAATAAGGTAAATTTCTCTAATATTGTTTACCATCATGTGTCCATTTATCCCTAGTCTTGGACTACAGTTTACAGTGTATCTTAGAAATGTTAAGAATAAAACACAGCATTTTATTTGTATCACTAAGAAGGGCAAAACCATTCCTTTTTATCTATTTTATGAACTGAGCTTGGAACTGTATTCAAAATTAGGAATCTGGTTACTAGGGGTTTTAAGGTTAGATTTTCTTGATTTTAAAGAAAACATCACTTCTTAATTACTAGTGTTACTTTAGGTTTTAGTGCTTTTGTGTATCTTAGCGTCAGTGACAAACAAAAACATCCCTAGACGTATATTATTCTTCCCCAGCTCTGGGTTGGAGGACAGATAGTAGTTATGGTGTTTGAAATGTGTTGTGATACTGGG
This sequence comes from Eulemur rufifrons, assembly GCF_041146395.1. Taxonomy (NCBI): domain Eukaryota; kingdom Metazoa; phylum Chordata; class Mammalia; order Primates; family Lemuridae; genus Eulemur; species Eulemur rufifrons. The sequence continues at coordinate 47,276,898 of NC_090985.1, forward strand.
ATGGGAAATAGTAATAGCATTTGACATTCAAGGGTCATGTTTGTTCATCTTCTTGGATCCAGTGCAGGCTTTTACATTTTTTGAGAGGAAAAGAAGAGTTCTGGTGTGGTCATAGTTAATTATCTTTTGAATCTGGGACACAGTAAGGATGACAAAAAAGTGAAAACTAAAAAAATAAAAAAAAATTTTTAAAAAGGATGAGAAACAGGGTCTTATGTAACCAGTAAAACCCTATACTGGATCTGTCTTTTACATGGACTGACTTATAAATTACCAGGGTCAAAGATAGTAGGGCTGAGCTAGTAGGCAGCTTGGAGATATGGCAGATAGGCATACTTAGCATCATAAAAGATAGGAAATCTCATGGCTGCAATCCTAGCCCTCTGAGAGGCTGAGGTGGGAGGATTGCTTGAGCTCAGGAGTTCAAGACCATCCTAAACAAAAGTGAGACCCCCAAAATAGACAAAATTAGCTGGGCATGGTGGCATGCACCTGTAGTCCCAGCTACTTGGGAGGTTGAGGCAGAGGATCACTTGAGCCCAGGAGTGTGATGTTGCAGTGAGCTATGAAAACACCACTCTACTCTACCCAATGCCACTAGACATGATTGAATTTCTGGGGATCTTAGATTTCCCAGCTTAATTAGGTTGCCAGATTTGCTGAATGGATGTTTGTGTGTAAAGGACCAAAAAATATTAGAAATATATAACAATAGGATGTGCTTCTTGGCTCAAAAAAGCATGCAGTCTGTTTTGGAAAGCAGAACACAGGCACATGAATTGGCACAGGACTGGCAGTTCCCATTCTTTTTGACAGATATGGTAGCAGTACACCATATGAATAGCAAAAGGACACAGAATAAATAAAGGACATTGATTTTCCACAAAAGGACATTGATTTTCAAGACCTGCACAATTGACTCTGAAAGATTTAGAGCTAAGGTCAGTCTATACTAACTTGATATGGAGCTATCGTACAAGTGTTAATAGGCAATTTAAGTATGCTATTTATGTCAGTAAAAAATGTTAGGCATTTAGTATCATAATTTTTGAAAGCAACCATTCAGAAAAATTATAACCCACCATCAGATTCTCTGTAATAAAAAATATTTTGTCATTCTGTAGTTTGTAAAAAACGAAAAGGCTTCATTATTTAAAAGACAAAAAACATCTTGCAGGGGAAGAAGCAATAGTTGCCAACATGAACCTTGACACCCAGAGGTTCCCAATGCATTTAAGATGGTTAATCTTTTACCATCTTTAATTGAGATCAACACGTAGAGTGGTTGGGATATATCGAAATTACACATAATCTTTAAAGTTCTATGGCAAGCTTAGCATCATCTTAGCGGAAAGTGTTACTTGTGTGCTGGCTACTGGTTTGCATAGTGGAAATATACTGGTCTGAGCTCTGCTCACCTGATCACATGCTGAAGTCCTCATCCTGCTCCATTAGTCCTCTCTCTGGTCCACATAGTCTTGTCTGAAGGAAATAGGGCAGTTGGGGTGAAAAAAAAATACTTGCAAAACAAATCTGATTTCTGAAATCCACAGAAAAGGTCCCTAAGACTTGATAATGTGTTGAAAACATTGTGAATCACTGTTAGTTTTCCTTTCTCATTTTTATTTATTTATTTACGTATTTATTTTAGAAACAAGGTGTCACTCTGTCACCCTGGCTGGAGTGCAGTGGACAATCATAGCTCACTGCAACCTGGAACTCCTGGGTTCAGGCGATCCTCCCGCCTCAGCCTTCTGAGTAGCTGGGAATACAGGGCACACCACCACTCCCAGCTAATTTTTAATTTTTTTTGTAGAGATGGGGTCTCTATATGTTGCCCAGTCTGGTTTCAAACTCCTGGCCTCCAGTGATCTTCCTGCTTCAGCCTCCCAAAGGACTGAAACTATAGGCATGAGCCACTGTGCCCAGCCTCCCTTCTTATTTTTAATGATTAGAAAGGAACTCTTAATGTTGAAATGAGGAACACAAATGTTGAAATAGTCTGTTTCATTTACCTTATATCCTCCTCCATTTGGAACACATAGCCTTGTAATGAAGAATCTGCTTGACATTCTCCTTGGTATCTTACTGAAAGTTATAACAGCAAAATTAGCAGAGGAGGAGAAAATAAAGTGCATTTTTAACTATATTGTAGTTCAGGAACCATCCATTCAGGAGAGCCTTACCTGTGAAAACTCAGTGATTGTTAAGTGCCTGTTGTCCTGTGTCTGCCTTTGACAGTCAATAGTTTCTAGGTTTGGGCGTTTGGGGAATGAGGCTGCCACAGATACTGTGGGAAGAGATAGGAAGGTATCTATAACTAGGAAGTGGAAGAAGAGTCGCTCACTGTTTGAGGTAGAACCACTTATTTGCACCCTCTTGCCCTGTTCCATTCACACTCATTGTCAAACTGGTCTCAGTCTCCCTGTTCTTTCTTTGTCCTTCTCCTCGCCTACCCCCTGCCTCCTGTTTCCCTGTGCACACTGGCACGCCTCTCAAAGGGCCTTTTCCTCTGAACCTGTGCCATCTGGAGCAGACACCCCTTATCTCAGGGCTCCATTGACTTGCCCCCTTTTCTAATCTCTTTGGAAGCCTTATCTCTTCTGCCTCCACACTGTAATTTATTTCTGCTTCTATTATTACATTGATAAATCTAACATTTAGCCAGACTTTGAGGGAAGTGCTATTGAACTGATAGAAATCTTGAATCAGGGACTGTGGTGCCATCCTCATTGGCCATAATGTGTGGCTTATTTTTCACACAAGAGGGAATCGCAGTTTCAAGTTTGAAAATGAAGCGCGGTGCACTTTTGTTACCCTGAATTAATCATTTTATTTTGTGCGTTGTTTTAGCATGATGTTTTGGGAATAAAGGTTGCTTCTAGGAAAGGGGTGGGTCATTGCATTTGGGTGCTACAGAAATATCCTTCTGCTTTTCAAGGGTCTTGAGTTTGGGGTGGGGCTCTGGGTAGGGCCAGTGGGTCTGACTGTCTTGTCATTTTGAAAAATGCCCTTTTAAAATAGGTGGGACTCCACTCTTAGGTCATTTCTGAGGATTTGAAAGGAAGAAAAAATCCTCTCCTATTATTCATTAATGCCTAGGAATGCCAAGCCAGTTTTACAGATTTTCTTCATTCGTTTGCTTTTGCATTAACTTCAAGAATGCTTTTGAGGAACTAGTTTAGTGGATTAGAAACAATGCATATGCCCTCTCATAGAAATATTTATTACTATTCCACACTATTAAACATTCTATGCTGTTAAAATTGTTTCTTTGAAATTAAAAAGTTTTTCATAGATGTACTATACAAATAAATTTTGAAAATTTAAGGGAAAATGAGTGTTTAGTAAAGTCTATACATTTGGAAATCGAGTTTAGTAAATACTTAACTATCAGAGCCTGATAATAAGGTTTATTTTTATTAAGGTATTAATTGCATGGGGAATATAATTCTGGAACATAGAACATGTAACTCATTGCAAGGTTACATGTTCCAAATGTGGGAGTATATACGGTAAATGAAACAGAATATTTCAACATTTATTTTTCTTATTTCAACATTAAGAGTTCCTTTGTAATAATTAAAAACAAGAAAGGAAAACTAACAGTTATTCACAATAATAAGTTAATTAAAGTATTAATTTTATGGGGAATATCATGAACCCCACATATTCTCCATTTATAATCAGATTAGAAATTCAGATAGCTTTCCAAATTTCAGCTATTACTTGATAAAGGATTCAATAATGCTAATATAAATTTATTTCTATGCTACTGTGAAAATGAGGAAAGCAATAAATGTTTCTGAATACTTATCAGAGTATGGTAATCAAAAAAATATATGGAATTGAAAACAAAACTGCTTAATATACGTACTGACATTTGTACTCTCCTAAATTTATAGTTTATTTACTACTATTTACTTATAAAAGTTACTTTCACATAAAAGAGAAAAATAGAATATTGCAAAATAACATATATTATCAAAAAAAATAAGCGGCAGTAATGACTTGCTATTCTAAAAAGGTGGTTTAACAGTATGTCACCTTAAACTTCATGTGAGTATATTAGTGTGTTAAGAAAGGAAGAAATACAAACTACTCTTTGAACAGTTGACATATACCTGTATGTAGAGTGAATTAAACATCAGGCATATGAATAATTCATTTGTTTATTCATTTATTCCTTCTTATTTTAACAAACATTTGTAGAGCATTTACTCTAAATGAGCCAGAAACTGGTTTAGGCATTGCAATGACAAAGTTGAAATCCATAAGGTCCCTGCCCTCTCAAAGGTTACATCTCAGTAATCTTAGTAAAAGACTATTTTTTTAAAAAAAGACTACTCAACATAATACTAAAATATATATTATGATTTATATCATTTCATATATATATAATTTTAATAGTATTTAAAAACAAAGTTTTTATGTAAAGTTATAATTGACCCACTGTCATTAGGACACATGTTTTGAGTTCCTTTGGCACCAGATGTAATATTTGTGAAGATGCATCTTACTCTCCAGGACACCTTATCTCCCTATTAGGTAGTGATGCATTTTTACATTCAAGCATTCTAGGATTGTGCAGTCTGTGACCATTGTACTAAGTCAAGTTTAATTAGTTAGTTTTTGGATGGAACTTCCACTTTGAAACTTGCCAGGATTAAAGTTTGAAGGAAGGGTGCTTTGAAGGGGCAAGGGATGGGGGAAAATGCTGTGAAATAGTGTATCTTCGATTGGTTATATAAAAGGAGACTTAAGTTCTATAAGACTTAATAGGAGCCCTTGTTATAATAACCAAATTGTTACAAAAATTTAAAGGAGAGTGTTATTGGTACAGCTCAAATATAGTGCAGTTTGCTGGTTGTATTTAGTTAATTTACCAAGAAAGTTACTGTGCTATAGCTTTCAATTAAAAATACTAATTTATTTTCATACTGTAACAAAAGGATCTATTATTGTAAACCACCATCATTTCCTACATAGTGTACTTAGAAATTTCTTTTGAAAATTTGTGCTTAAAATTCTTAGTTTGATGTGCATTAATTTTCCAATCATAACTAATCAATACATGAAAATAGGTGGATTAATACTTCCTTCTGACGTGAACTGGTAAAGTGGTAGAAGAGAGCGGATCAGAAGATCAGAACATCTTTTTTTTTTTTTTTTTTTTTTTAAGAGATGAAGTGACTCCCTCAACAAATTCCAGCATTTTTAGATTGTAAAGCCCATTATGTAACTTCATTCATCATGTCAGCCTTAGACAGATACTTTAATTTTTTGGAAAGGCCTTGTAGCACACTTAATCTGCAGATCCTTTCTGGGAGGAGGAAAAAAAAAAGCATATCCTGTTAGATTTAGTGACATAAAGGTCAAAAGATAAACTGTAAGTGATACCTATGTTTATTTTTTTGACAGTGTTAAATTAGCAACCCCTCAGACCTCTCTTGGAGAAGTACAACCTGAGTAATTGAACATGTCGCTGGGGAGTATGCTTGGTTAAGCTGATTCCTATTATGTTGACTTGTCAGGGGCCAATAATTAAAGCTGAAGAGCGATGCTCATTAGTGTCTGCAAGATGATTCAAAGAAAAAGAGGAAGTCCTTGAGGCACACCTGCAAAAGGCAGGCATTGCATGGAGGTGAGAGCAGACGGACTGGCTTGCTTTTCTGCTGTGTTAGCGAATCAGCTCTAAAGGGGATACACTAAATCAAGTGTTGCAAATGTATTCTCCCCAACTTAGGTTATAAAATGCATTTTACTTCTGCCTTTGAACATAATTTTATTCCATGTAATCATATTCTGCTCAATTATGTTTTTAATACTATATAAGAAGTTTTAGAAAATAGATACAGGTCTATTCAAAAGCACTTTGAAAAAAATTTTATACTAGTAATCATCTCATTCATTTTACTGGAAGCATCATAATAATCAAACTCTGCTCTGCTTCTTTGAACTCTCAATACTCTGCATGTAAAACATGTGAGTTATCCAGCTTTGAAGATAAAGACTAGAGTGGCGTGCATTAGTCACATTTACTTTGTAAAAATGGAATCTTTAAATGTATATTTAATGTGAACTAAACCTCATACAGAATGCAAGCATTGGCTGTAGAGAAACCTAGCAAAAAAAAAAAAAAAAGCACACATAGTAAGTGTAGAATTTATATTTATCACAATTTGAGCAAAGCTATGGGCTTTTGGAAACAATCCATAATTTTTTAGCACTGGAATGATATGGGAACTTGATTATAAAGCCTTGAGAAGCTTTTGTTATTTTTTATGACGTTTGCCTTATGTAGGCAATTTTTATAAAACATCATACAATCATGGAATATCTAAATATCCTACTATTTTTGGAAAATTAAGACCTAACTTATTGGGTATATTTTTTCTATAATCTGGTTTTGAAAAAGGTGTTTTGTAGTGATGAAGTGGCCTTTTTGCTTTCATTGTTGTGACTTATATCCTTCATACAGTACTTAGGGGGATCTATGTGCCTTCGATAAGATTTCAGAGTTAAGGCCGGAGTCTAGTTCAGCACAAAAGGTCCCCCATGTGTGTATCTTCAGGATTCAGTTTGATATTATCTCTTCAAGGAAGCTCTTCCTGAACCTGAATTTGTATAGCTTATATCTCTGATACTCCATGTTAGCATGAAATTGTCTACATTTCTTTTTCCTCCAATTGAACGAAGTCCCTTAAGGGCAGGGGCTGATCCTTGTTAATGTTTGCATGCATAGTGTTGGAGCTCAATAAAGGTTGGTTAAACTTAGTCAAGGTGCAGAAAAAACCTTCAGGGGTAGTTATAGATTTCCAAGAATACCAGGGTTTTAGAAATCAAATAGAACAACTTCCTACCCAATGCCAAGAATTCCTTACATGATATTCTTTAACAGACAGACTCTCTCCTGCCTTGGTAGAAGATTGCTGATATCAGAGAGGTCACTACTTTGCAAAGCAGTTTCTAGATTGGGCAACTCTGATTTATAATAACAAATACCAGTTAAAAGAGCTGTACTTTGAATGGATTATAGTTTAGTCCTTGCAATATCCTGAAGATTTAGGCACTAATTTTTATCTCTGTTTTACAGATAAGTGTGCTGAATTTCAGAGAGGTTGAGTGACTTACCCTAAGCCTCACAGCTCATTAGTGCTGAACTGGCATGGGAGGCTCCTGTATCTGGCTTAAGAGCTGGAATGTCTGGGCTTCTAAGCCAACAATGCCCCCCTCTCTCTCTTTTTTTTTTTTAATCCTTACAAAGCTATTTTTGATTACCTTCCTCAAAACCTTCACAAATCATTCGTTTTTGTTTTTGGTTTGAGAGACGGGGTCTCTCACTCTGTTGCTTTAGCTGGAGTGCAGTGGCACAATGATACAACACTTCAGTCTCCAACTCCCCAGCTCAAGCTATCCTCCCACCTCAGCCTCCTGAGTAGCAGGGGCTACAGGAGCAAGCCACTATGCCCGGCTAATTTTTTAACATTTTGTAGAGATGGTGTCTCGCTCTGTTGCCCAGGCTGGTCACGAACTTCTGGCTTCAAGCCATCCGCCTGTTTGTTTGTTTTTTAATATGGCAAGGAGAGACTCTTGCAACATTTATTCTCCATCTAGGCTTGTGAAGATAACATTGCCCATCCTATTGTTGCTACATAGTAGTGACATGAAAAGCATTGCCCAAAATAAATGGATTCCTTGAGTTGATCCAGTAATGCTCTAATTCACATTTACTATTTCCTGTGTCTTAAATCTTAACTCTGAAGGGCTGCTTTTTTAACAAGGTGTCATAGTAGAAAGGTTACTTGGCCAAAGTTCCTGAGTCTGTCTGACTAGCTGAAAAAACTTGAATGAACCACACACCTTCAGGAGGATAGCCCTTTAAGCTGACAAGAGGGGGGTCTGGGGGAATCCCCTTTCTACTAATTTTCTAGTGTTGATATTGAAGTAAAATGAACTATATATGGAGAGCATACTTACCAATTTATATATTGAAACTTTTTACTCTTGCTTAGAAGAATTTATGGTATTGATATTATCATCTTATATAATATGATGTTTTCCTAAGACCTGTCAGGTTGGAAACATAATCAGTATTGACTCTTGTGACAATGATATAATGCTGAATACATACTCATTTGCATGAAGAAGATTGACAATGCTTGAATTTGACAGGATCTGCCCTAAGCCTTGAGCATTATTTTCTTAAAGGTTCCTGATAGTGCAGGGGTTGGGGTGGGGGGCGGGCGGGAATGTTTAGACATTTTCATTTTTAAATGAATTTATTGGTTAACACTAGACACAGCTCAGCTTCTACCTTAATTCATACATTTCAAAGATTTTTTTTGTGATAGAATAATCTAAACCAATTATATATTCTGCCCAGCATGTCTCTCATCTGTTTCTTTAAAAAATGTTAAAGCACCATTGAACCAATTTTTACGGTACTATTAATCAGTGTAATCAGTATTAATACACTGCTTTACCAGCTCAGTGCCACTTGTCAGTAATATGACAGGGTAAATTTTACATCTTCTTCACAAAGGCTTTCATCTATTAGGGGGGAAAAAGGAGATCGGGATTTTAATTGTTAGCAATCAGAAGCCTGTGTGATTAAGAATGGCATTCTGAATAAGACACATCAGAGATTATGCTGTGAATATTCTTCATCCTTTCCTAATTCTTTTGTGAATTTGAATATAGTCTTATTTATCAATACCTGAAACTTTAATTATAGACCCACAGGAGAGTAATCTGCCAGTTAGAAATACAAGTTTAATGTGAGAGTTAAGCAGTTTCAATGTGGTTCTGGCTTCCTTCTCCCTTTGCGTCTTGCTTTGCAGGTTTCTAAAATCCTCAGATTTCCTCAGTCCTCCAAAGGAATTTTACTGGTTTGCTTTCTAAAATGCTTACCATTAAGATTTGATTTCTTTAGGTTTAGGATTTTTTTTCTATTTCAGCACATCATGGGGGTACAAATGTTTAGGTTACATATATTGCCTTTGCCCCTCCTGAGTCAGAGCTTTGAGCGTGTCCGTCCTCCAGTTTAGGATTGTTTTGAGTAAAAGTTGTCTGTTAAAATAGAAGTGATCCTTAGAGTAGCCACAAGTTAATTTATTTCTCGTTTTAGACTGCAGCAGAGTTTAGTTCTCAGTCATTTGCTGTGCGAAGCAGAGAGCAGGATGCAAAAGGAAAACTCAGGTTCAGTGCAGTATGGGAGTGGTGCAGAGATGGCTCACATAAAGGTGATTAGCCGTCAGGAGTGGAGCCTTTCCTGGGATGAGGGGAGTTCAGGAGGCTGGGGACTGTGGCAAGGTGGTAAAGATTCTCTGTAGAGGCATCAGGGTGGGAGAAAGCAGAGAGGCCCAAGAAAGAAGTTCTGATTGCCCTGAAGCTAATTATGGAGATTGCTTCCTATGTGGAGCACTTAACTACTTAACTACCTGTGATCCTTTTCATGACCAGAGCACCAAATAACTTACTTAGGATCCCAGAGTTAGGGACGAATCCACACTTAGGTCACTACAGCATAGTCCATGAAGCTTAAACACCAGGCTTCACTGGCCCACCTAAAGCTAGAGACTCATTGGATTATTTCACTTTAGCACAGAGAATAAAAAGACAGAAAAGGAGAGGGAGAGAGAGAATTGAATCATCCTTTTTTCTCTTCCTTGATTTATACATATAAAAGAATGATGCTCAGAGAATGTAAGTTTAACAAAGTATGGGTAATAAAAGCATCTTTTAATTGTTTGCTGTTTGATATGGCATTTTTATGATTTTAACAGGCATGAATTATGCCATTTGATATATTTCCTAATATAATTAAAAAGTAAAATTAAATAAACATCTCATAATTTGGATGCTAGATTAAAAAGCTAATTTCTAGGAAATTACAAAGTCAGTGATAAACTTCAAATGTAGTTGACAACTGTAATGGCAGTTTTATTATTTCAGCATTTGAGCTGGGCTTTGTGGGGAAAATTAACGTAGGATTCGGACATTTTTCTTAAAATTATTTAATAACTGTCTCTTGTTTATACTTGTGACATCTGCCCCTCCCTTTTTTTTTTTTTTAATCGACCTGGATCACAAATAAACCTCTGCTCTGTGTTAAAAAGTAAGCAAATTTTAATCAAGGTTGCTTATTCAACTCACAGTAATGAATAGTTATGCAAACTGTTTTGCCCAAGTTTATCAGTGTCTGCTTATATCTACCTATGACAGCAGATAATTTGAAAATATTTTCTAAAGTAATTTATGGAAATGTTAATGTAGTTAAACACTAAAAAAACTCTGTGTGTGTGTGTGTGTGTGTGTGTATGTGTGTCGCATTTTTACATGCCAGAAAGTTACAATTATATTTTTTTCCTGCTTTCGCCATTGAGCATATATTGTTTCCTTTTCTTGAAACACCAAGGATAAGAACATGTCAAATTTAGAGTTACATATGAAAGCAAATGCTGTTATAGCTATTATATCTTTGAAATTAAAAATAAATAACATACTGAGTATAACTTAAATATATTGGAGTATTGATTTGATTGTTAAAGAAAGTCACCTGTTGGTACAAGGTTTTTATATTTTTTGTTTTTTTGTTTTTGTAGCTAGCATTGGGATTCTTTTTTAAAACATTGCAAATGCTTTTTAAATATATATGTGTATATATGTACAGTATATACATATACATATGTATTTAAATTGATTTAATTTTATATAAAAATATATATTCATATTATATATAATATATATTTCAATTTGTAGCATTTTATTTCTTTGGAAAATTGCTTACTGTCCACTCTTAGCATTTTCTAAATATGTTCTGGTATATAAAATCAGGTCAAGTTCACAGTTTGGACAATTAGAAAAGATATTCTTGTTTTTTCTTTAGGCAAGGGATGATAATAAATTAAAGACATTATCATTACATTGTAATATACATTTTTTTTCAGATTATAAACTATCTGTTGTTAACAAGCTTTGTTGTACTCTGTGACATCTTAGATAAAAGAATCAAAATTGGTGAAGTGAGTTGTAATATATGCATTTTCACTCAGATAACTTTATATTCATTTTTATTTCTTTGAATCTATTCTTAAAATAAAACAGTGGAACCATTTGTCCTAAAAATAATGTTGAAAATGTACTTATAAAGTATAACTAAACAATAGTATGAAGGTGACTGATGAGAAATCATTAAGCATGTTAGATTTTTTCATAAATCTAAACTGAATGTTCATGTAAAATATGAATAATGAACTATCTGCCTAGTTTTAATATTGTCTTTTTTTATTAAGTATTGTAAATTGTATGGATCTATTTAGTTGTTTTTATTTTGGTCTTAGTCTCAAATCATTTCAAGAATAGAATAATTGACACATTGAATGTTTTGTAGTATTTTAATGACTTTCTCCTCTGTAAGATGATTTAATAGTAGCAACTGGTAATGTCCCTGCTCTTAGGTATAATGAAGAAGGGATATGAATTATCTAGATAGGAATTAGAGAGACATATTTAAGGAAATACGGTGTTAACTGTTGAACTTGAACTCTTTGACCATTCAGCCAAAAGTGTTATTGACTGTAGGAAGAAAAAGTATAATTCACGAGGTTTTATCAGACAGGTTATAGCATTGACACCGGTAGAAGAAACTCTAATATTGATTCTTAGACAGTAGCATCTTATGTTTCTTTATTTCAGTATTTGGTCATTAACGTGTGCTTGACTAGATTTGATAGATTCTGATAGAGTGACAAAGTGTAAAAGCATTGTCAAGAAGGATTCTTTCTAACCATGAGCATGCATCCAGGTTGGAAACTACATATAAGAGCTGCACGTGATAATGAGCTTGATAAAGAGGATTTTGTTTGGAAGATACTAAAAATACAGCTGTCCAAAAATTAACAAATAACATTCTCTGACTTTCCTGAAGGAACAGTCCATATGCAGTTTGGATATCATGAATTGTAACCTGCATTTTTAAATAACTCTATTTAATAGTGTGAACTTTAAACAAAATATTAAAATAATGGGAACAAAAAAGTTATTTCCTATTATTTTCCTTGCCCCTCCTCCTTCTCTTCCAATTAGATTTAATTACTTGTAAGATTTGAAGTCCATCCACTATCCTATTTCACAAAAGCATAAACTGGGATCCTACAGAAGTTACACTGTAATGAAGAATTAATGGGGAATGAAGTAATTACATTAATGCATTGGTACAATTTGAGATTTGTTACCAGATCCTCCTCTTAACTACTAGTCTCTTCTTTTTCCTTTCCATTGTTGTGCCCACCAAAGTGCCACTTCACGGATTTGGAATTATTTCCTTATTGGTCTTAAATTTTCTTTAAATTTCTTGAGGTCCTATGAGGATTTTATTTCGTGTTTAGATAAATTTTTGTTCCTTTTTGCTTGATGAATTATAAGTAACAATTTGAAAAGTTCATGTCTTAATGTAGGATGGTTGTGAGGTTGGTTTTTTTGTTTGTTTGTTTGCTTTTTCTTGAGACAGAGTCTTACTCTGTTGCCCAGGTTAGAGTGCAGTAGTGTCATCATAGCTCACTGCAACCCCGAGCTCCTGGGCTCAAATGATCCTCCTGCCTCACCCTCCTGAGTAGCTGGGACTATAGGCGTGCACCACCACACGTGGCTAATTTTTCTTTTCTTTTCTTTCTTTCTTTTTTTTTTTCGTTTTTTGTAGAGAAGGGGTCTTGCTCTTGCTCAGGCCAGTCTCGAACTCTTGGCCTCAAACAATTCTCCTGCCTTGGCCTCCCAAAGTGCTAGGATTACAGGCATCAGCCACCCCACCTGGTGTTTATGTTTTGTCATTAAGGGAATTTTTAGTACTGTATTAAACAGACATGAGCATCTAAGACATGTTGTTAGAGCAATTTTGGAGAAATTATGTATTATTTTTGTCAGAGCAACTCCTAAGGATTTTGTAAGATAAGTAAATGATCTATAAACTGATGACAGGGCCATTTTAAAATTCAGACTAAATTAAAGTAGACTCTTGTCTTATAGCATTGTTTTGGTTTTGGTTCATTTTAATTGACCTCATGGTACATAAAAAGAGTAAATAATTTTTTGGCTTAAACAAGGTACTAAAAGTAAATCTTGGATGAAGAAAAAATAGGGACATCATTTTTCAATTTCCTAAAGAATTAGCCTCAATTTTTTAAACCTTTTATTTTGGTAAATTTGTTTTTATGCTCACTTGCATAAACTAAAATCAAAGACCTAGTAGTTTACACAAAATAAACACTTGGTTCTTTCAGAAGAAAAATCACAGATGGCTAAAAAATAAAAAAAAAAGAATTTTAAGGGATCTTTTGAAAGCTACTGACTTAGCAATTTTTATGTCATCCCCAATCTTGAAATAAACAAAATAGATGAAAACTTGACATTAAAAGTGGATATGCGTAATGCAACAATAGCAACAGAACTGACGTGAGCCAGAAGTTAATTTAATCCTTATTGTCTCTGTGTGGTGTACTAAGATCCTTGAAGCTGTATCTTTTCCATGAGACCATGGCCACTTCCGTATGACAGTGATAACGAAGACAGTAACAGCATCCAGCTTGCTTATTTTCCCCTTGTGCTTCAATTGGTACTGAAAATATCTTTAGTCTTTTATTTTTTCCCTCTCTCCTTTGGGCTCCTAACATCCCTTAGGATAACCAACCTGCTTCAAAACTGCTATAATGACTTGATGAAATTATTTATGTCAAGATTGAGGGGAATATAGATTCTCTGCTTGTTGCAAATGTAAAATAAAAGATGCAGGTTTTCATTCTGCTTGTGTTCAATAAGTTGAAAGGAGAAAGAGCTCATGCTTTTATTTGTGGAATTACGATTATTTTGGAGTAGGTGATATTTTGGGACTTAAAATTGTTTAATTATAGCATTTGACAGCTCTCACATAATAATAGTTAGAATTTATATAGCTTGTTTCATCTTCAAAGCACTAATTAATTCTCACAACATGCCTGTGAGGTAAGTATCATCATCCCCATTTTACAGATGTGGAAATTGATGGAAGCCAAGTTAAGAGTCTTGCCATAGGCCATAGTGGGAAGTCAGAGTCTAAAAGCAGGATGCAAACACTGGAGTGGCTGGCACCTAGTGCCTTTTTCTTAGCCATAAATTAGGCCTCCTCCCTCTTCCTCCCCATCCCTCTATCTTTCTTTCTTTCTTTTTTTTTTTAAGTCCTGAAGGGAGTCTGGTGTTTTCCCTTTTGGTCTTCCTCTTACAGAGTAGTTTTTTTAACACTGCCCCCATAAATAAATAAATCATCTTAGTATAACAGCTTTAAAGACCTAATATGTCTAATCAGGATATAAATATTTCGGAAAGTCAGGAAATGAATTAGGCTTGGGTGCAAGAAAGGATTCCAAATTACATTTTGCCTAATAAATATTGCATCCGTAAACAGTAAAAGTAATGATAGTGATTAGTTAACAGTACCAAATAAAACGTGCATTTAAAATGAACCTGACCAGGCATTTTTGTGTCATACTGACTGATGTGTACACAGTCCATTCTTTGAAAAATCAAGGCGCTCATTTGAATTGTAAATTGCCAACATTGCAAATTGTAAATTGCAGTAGTCTTATTGTGCTGTGATGTGACAAATTACAAATGGAATATTGGCTAGGCTTCCATATCTTCCATTTCTTCTCTACTTGCTGCTACTATGACCATTAATCTCTTTTGCAGAAGCTGTATGGCAAATTGTTCTGGACATGGAAAGGACATTAAGTTGCATTGTTGACTATTGCAGGGCTCTGTGTGGCTTCTCTGACCTCTGACTTTTCTTATTGGTGTAATTCAGGACAGTGCTACTCATTTTGGGTCCTGCTGTGTGTGGATATAAGGGTTCTGGAACAGTTTACGCCTGACAGCTCACTTAATATTGTATTACATTCAAGAATTTTAGCTAAACTGTGTCAAGTATATCTTAAAATGGAATGTGGTCCTCAGAAAAACATCCATATCAGAATCATAAAATGTATCAAGAATGAGTAGGTTCTTAGTCCAACCTTTGATTTTACAAATGGACCTGGGATTGAATGCTGTTAACAAAGATTGGTTTTTGGATATAAGGCAGCCTATGGAACTGTTATTTCCAAAGAGCTGTAGTGTTTTCAAGTGGAATGCTTGACCTCAGTACCTATTTAATTTTTTAATTATTGAGTTTTCATGTTAAAACACAAATACATTGTGCATATAATTTTGGAAGTATGTCTACATTTAGAGT
This sequence comes from Eulemur rufifrons, assembly GCF_041146395.1. NCBI lineage: Eukaryota > Metazoa > Chordata > Mammalia > Primates > Lemuridae > Eulemur > Eulemur rufifrons. The sequence continues at coordinate 47,292,160 of NC_090985.1, forward strand.
TTACTTTCTTTAAGCAGTGTTCTGTTGCCTTGGCATAACCAATGAAAACTGGTCATCTTAGAACAAAAAATACTTACAGCTTTCTGTTCTTAATCATCCATGGTAAACGCCTTAATGTATATTGAGTGGAGAGTAGAGTTGAAAATTTTGCACTGTGATGATCAAGAAAGATGTATATTATGAAAAACTAGTAGAAACCCTCTTAAGCTACCTCCAGGTAATTAGTGCTCTCTGGACCCTCTGTAAAATGCACCATTTGATGTCCACAGTGTGCTGTGCGTCTTTAGGTGTAGACTCTATTCTCTAATTCCCTATCATATACATTTCTGTTTACCAAGAGTTGGTAGAGATTGTTCCAAATCTATTATGGCATTTGAACTTATTAATATACTTACATAAATAAATTAAATATTATATAAACCTATGAAATCTGAGAATGAAAAGAAAGTTCTATAGTAACTATGAAAATGATACTTTGGAAAGGTCTAATAAAAATGCATCACTTAAAGTATAAAATTAAGTTTGGGCAAGACAATTGTAAGAGATTGGGGAAAGATGATAAGCATTTGGGAATTTTAGAGGATCCATTATGTACATGGGTTTATGTAAGAAAGATAAACTTCGTACATAATTCAAACATTGGCTAAAATGTATATTTTATGTGTTTTGACATATAATTAATGATTAAATAAAGTAAATTAAATAATATCATACATGATTAAGGTAATGATACTATGTATGACATTTTTTATGATTCCCCACTTCAACTTTTTCAATTAACTGACTACTGAGTAGTCAACTGATTAAATTCTACAGTGATACAAATCAAGAAAAGCTGTTAGAGGTCTTTTCATTCACTCCTTCAATGATCCTTCTCTTTTCTTTTTTAGAATAGAAAAATCTTATCTAAATCTTTTGTAGATAGAATTTATTACATTTTATTGTGGTTTATTTATATAAGAAGGCACATAAAACCACCGGTCAGCAATAGGTTGTTTTGAGTTTACTTTGCATTACAGTATTACTGATCTTTACTCTATTACTTAATGCTTACCAGTGTTTTACTACATTTTCTTACTAATTATACTTTCCAATTAGTTTTCTGATTTGACTGTAACATTTGTATGTTCTAAAGTACCGATGTTGTTTAGAGTGTTCGTTGATGTTGTTTAGAGTGTTTGTTATGCTGTTTTGCTATTTTGTGCAAAAAACATGTTACAGTTTCATCCGTGGTAGAATTTATAACCCAAGAGAAATAAAATCAGATTAGAAATTCTAAATTCTGAGGAATGAGGAAAGATTGATGGTGTGAGGAATAGAAGAGACATACTGCTCTCAAGAGTGGTATGCAAGTTTGATGGTTTCTCTTGCCAAACCATACCCAATTTCTCAACAGAAAAATAATCTGCACAGACTTTGAATAATGAGAGAAACATGATTTTTAGGAATAGGCTTTTGGATGATAGATGATGAATGGATGGTTGAGATGGCAGGAATTATCCGGCACAATCAGAACCTTGGGAAATGAGGGGGAAGACTGAATTTGGAAATGGTGGCAAAAATTGGATAGTTTTGAAACTAAAGAGATTGAATTATCAAGAGTCTAGAATTCTTTTTTTTTTTTTTTTCCAGATTGCAATTAGAATGAAATTCATCCTGAATCTCTAACCTTTCTTTGAAACTTTTGTTGATACCCATTATGGTGAATTATAGTTATCACTTTGCTGGTAGATCTGCACTGGACAAGAGAAGAGTTTTTTGTTTCTTATTCCTCATATTTGTAGTATCTGAGGTAGTATAAGCCCTCAATAAATACTAGCTTAATGCAGTGACAAATCAGGAACTAGAGAATTGTTTTTGCGGCCTTACTTTTATTTAACATGATGTGATATTTTTAGGCATCTTGAACTTATTGCATAGGCATCTGTATTTTCTTTGCCTTGTGGTTTCCTTTGACGTGGATCTGCAAGGTAAGTGGTTAATTTACTTTTTGATGTCATATTGGCAAGCTTGTTCAGAAAAGCTAAAGTTTAGAATTAGAAGAACTGAGTTCAATCTGTAGATCTACACGCTCTTACTAGTTCAGTGGCAAGAACAGGTTACTTATATTTTCTGAACGTCAGATTAATCATCAGTGAAATAAGAGTGATCATACTATATTACAAATAGCAAATACTAAATTAGGATATTAAAAAGCATACAGTGTCAAGCACATAGTATGTTCTCAGCAAATTTGTTCAGATTCTAAATATTGCTCACAGAGAAATGAACGCATCTTAGGAGATACATTTGGAAGCTTGCTTTTTCATTTTCTAAAATTGAGAATTTGATACTCATTCTCCACTCTCAGGAATTACTTCCTCATAGTCATTTAGGTATTTGTGTTGTCTTCCTTATGGCTTTCATAGCAAGGAATGTCCTAAAATACTAAGAAGTATAAAATGGTCCTAGTAATGCAATTCATGAACATTTTCCAAATTTGTTGGCAGGATAGTCCGTATAATGTGTCATTTGCACATCTTGTTCATAGAGCAAACAAAATAATACTTAACTCTGTAATAATATACAAGTATTAAATCCCCCTGGGAAAAGAGTTGGTTTTAAATACTTTGAAAAGAAACTTTCAAGTTAGTGATTTACACAGTTAATTATAAACAACAAGACTTGTAATTAAGTGTTGCCATTTTGGGTGGAATTGGTTTCACCCATCACTAATCCGTCTATCCTTGTCTTTGGCCTTTGAGAGATTACGGGAAAATGCACACGATGAAAAGTTTAACTTGTCAAGTATAAATTTAGATGCAAAGTCCGGAATATCAAACACCGCAAGTGATAATTATCACCACCTGGAAATAATTTGTACCACTGAGTTAAGTAAAGAATTCTCCCTTTCTGCTGATGGGGAGTTTTTAACCTCCTGATCACTGAAGCACTCCCTGCAGTTTACAGTGATGCATCTTGTGGTTCATTCCCAGTAGTCAACACAGCATCAAGCAATTAGTAGAACACTAGAGGATAAGTGTTAGCTTTGTACAGTGTGACTAAGATTAAACCAGGAGCAAATTAGAAGCAAGGGTGATTGTCCAGTTTTTAAGTTACTCAGAGTCCAGCTCAGTAACTTATTACTTGAGGTTTCAGCAAAGCCTGGAACTTTTGTTTAAAAAGAAATAATAAAGTGAAGTACCTAAGGAATGGAAAAACAAACACCGCATGTACTCACTTACAAGTGAGTACTAAATGATGGGTATACGTGGCCATACAGAGTTATAATGAATTTTGAAAACTCAGAAGGACAGAGGGGGGTGAGGGATAAAAAATTATCTATTGAGTACAATGTATACTATTCAGTCAACCTGACTCTTCTCCACTATATAATTCATCCATGAGTGAGAATAGCACTTGTACCTCCTAAATGTATTAAAATAAATAATAAATAAATAAATAAATAATAAAGTTTTTCGCCAGGCATGGTGGTTTACACCTGTAATCCAGCATTTTGTGAGGCCAAGGCAAGAGGATCGCTTGAGGCCAACCTGGGCAACACAGTGAGACCCTCTCTCTACAAAATATAAAAAAATAATTAGCCAGGTACTATGATGTGCACCTATACTCCTGGCAACTTGAGGGACTGAGGTGGGAGGATTACTTAAGCTTAGAACTTTCGGGTTGCAGTGGCTATAAACGCACCACCGGACTTCAGTCTAGGTGACCAAGTAAGATCTTATCTCTAAAAAATTTACTGAGAACATACTATGTGCTTGACATCATATGCTTTTTAATATTCCAATTCTTAAAAAAAATTTTAAAAATTAAATTATTGAATGGTTCTGTATTATATTTTACTATCGTACATATATATTTTCTTCTATGTTAAAATTTTATGTTGGAGTCTTAGGGCATGTCTATTTAATAGGACACTAATTTGGAGCCCCCAAAACATGATCAGGAGGTAAGTTTCTATAATAAATAAACATGGAATTTAAATACATTTTGCATAGTTGATCTACCTAGACTCAGTTAAGGATTTTGTGGCAGTTATTTATATTCTCTGATGGCTTTTTATATATGATTGAGTTTCCTTGCTTTATTAATTTTTTGTGGTTGTTAATGAGATTTCTGTATAGCTCTCTGTAGGCAAGAGTTGATTTTGAAATTTTGACTGCTTGTGTTTAACGAGATTTGATTCTCATTCTCAAACATTTACATATATAATTCTGAGAACACATTTTATTTAACACACAATGTAGTAAACAGAATGAATCATAACTATGAACATTTTCTGAACGCATTTCTTGGATAAGTTTTATAAAAAGAAAAAACTAAACTACATGTAAGAAATTTAGAGTACAAGAACAGAAGTACTTGAAGTTAACATCCATATTTATTTAAAATTATATTTGGATATTTGTGGGGTGGGGAGTAAGTCATCTAATAGATAAATGAAGCTTGCTTCTAATTTTCTAACGGGGGAGGAGATAGGAAGATAATCAAATATGTGTGAGCCTCCTCTTGTTCCTCTGCCATAGCATTTTTTTCATGATATATGATGTGATGTGGAAACTTTTGCTAATGTGTCAAAACAAATTGACTAGTCTCAGGCAATTTATAACTTTATTTAAATAGAGTATAAAGGAAGAGCCCTCTAAATGTAAAATTCTGACCTTCAAACTTGTGTTAATGTTTCTTAAATTATGAAAACATTAAAATATATCTATTTCTCACCACTAAGAGGGAAAGAAACTTTAGCTGTATTTTGGAAGCACTCGCTGAAGTCCCAAACATTACAATACAAATCATTGTTTGGTTGAGTAAAGTACCAATTGATATGAAGTTAATGAGAAGATTGGCAAATTAGCCAATTGAATTTATGTTAATTTTTATATAATGAAAATGAGAATAAAATGCGAACACCCAAAATACTATTGGCATAAATGAGAAGTTGTTTTGAAATTATATAAACACCATTTCACAATGCTGTAAAATACCATTTTTATGGCAACCTAGAGAATTTCTTAAATATTCCTTATATGTTTAGGATTAAATGAATTGTATTATGTAAAAATATGTCTTTTTCTATATCATACACCTGAATACATTTGAGATTTTTGGTTAGGGATACCTTAGTGCTTTTCCTTGCTTGGCTCATTAATTTCATATTTTGAGTAACAATCATCTAATTTTATTATTTTAGAATTCAATTTTAACAAATTATGTTGTGATGTGAAATGTTAGAGCTTTTGAGTATATTTATTTGTGTAGTAGGCAGTGTCATCAGCACTTAAAAATAGTGAGACTTTTGAGTCTGAGATATTACTCAGATTGTAATACTCTGCAATTGTTTTGATACTAGCATTTCAAGAGAGCTGAATCACTAACTTTAACTGGTATCCCAAGCATGTAAAACAAGAATCTTGACTCATATATATAAATAACTTTTTTACTTTAAATTTTAAAAAATTTCACCTTCTAAAACTTAAACATTTATTTTATGGAAGGCAGTAGGGGAAGTTCCTAATGTATTTCTAACTTTAAAAAGAGTATTTTTTTGGCCCAATACTTATTAAAATGATAATTGAAAAGGAAGGAATGCAGTTTATTTCTCCACTTTCTCTGTTCCTGAGACTCATTCCAAATCAGTTTAGCATCATAATATCATTAATGCTTTCTGAAATATCACTTACTGATATATTTAATATATCTTGATCTTCAAAAAGAAAAGAAAAGGCAAGAAAGAGATTGAGTTTGGGGGAGTTTCTCTTTTCCTTTACATCATACAAAGCAAGTGTGTAAGTGTTTTCATTCTCATATGTCTTTTTTGTTATTATTGTTATTTTTATTTCAGCATGTCACAGGGGTACAAATGCTTAGGTTACATATATTGCCTTTTTCCCACCCAAGTCAGAGCTTCAAGCATGTCCATCCCCCAGATGGTGCACACTGCACCCATTAGGTGTGAATTTACTCATCCCCTCCTCCCCCCTCCCACTTGCCCAACACCCTATGAATGTTACCACTGTATGCACACACAAGTGTTGATCAGTTAATACCAATTTGATAGTAAGTACGTGTGGTGTTTGTTTTTCCATTCTTGTGATACAGACCAAATGTTGTTTATATGTTGAAGCCGTAACCCCCAGTGTGATGATATTTGGGGAGGAGCCTTTTGGGAGGTAATTAGGGTTAAATAAAGTCATGAGGGTGGGACCCTGATCTGATGGGATTAGTGGCCTTAGAAGAAACGGGAGAGAGCTTGCTCTCTCTCTCTCTCTCCTGAACACAAAGTAGAGGTCATATGAGAACACAGCAAGAAGGCAGCCATCTGCAAGCCCAAAAGAGGACCCTCACTAGAAACCAAACCCTTCCGAAACCTTGATCTTGGACTTCCAGCTTCCAGAACTGTGAGAAAATTTATTTCTGTTTTTTAAGCCACCCAGTCTATGGTATTTTGTTCTGGCAGTCCAAGCAGATTAAAATACCATCTTCAGAGAGAATTTAAAATGAAAATTACTTTTAAATTTTTTTATAAGAGAGTATAACTATTTCTGATATTTTAGGGATAAAAGCAGAGGCAGAGTTTATAGGAAAGCTTTATGTCTTTTATCCTAATTGTGTAAGCATTGTAAACTCTTGAAAATTTGAACACTTAAAATATTTATTTTTATCTCATTTACTGTCTTTTGGAAATGTATTTTCAAGAAAAAGAGACAGACTAGATTTAAGAAGAAAGGCCCTTAAAACTTAGTCCTGTTCAAAATCAGAGTGTTCATATAGAAACTCCATGTGTGGCATTATAGATAGTTTTTACTATTACTGGCAACATTCCAAAGATTGTCACTAGTTTTCCTTCTGACCTCTATGCACAAAAGGGTGGTCGGACAGGATGTGGGGGGTATACTCACATAGTATGTGGATAACCTAGTAGATAACCTCACAGCTAAGACTATCTATCTAATATTTTTGAGCCACTAACAAGCTGATGAAAGTTTGCTCAGGCCAGAATTGCTCTCCTATCCCAGCATTCACCAGTGTTGCTCCAGTATAAAATTTCACATCCTCCGGAAATTAAAGTGCGGACCACCTGGAACTCATCTTTACTTCCTTATCCTTACTCACACTTCACCTCCTATCAGTCACTAATTTATCTGTTGTTCTTTTTCTTTATTTTAGACCCTGTTCTCTTTTCTAAACTCTCACAGTAGCTTCCTACCTTTGGCTTTGTTTTCTCTAATCCATCCTCCTCTCTTCCAACACAGTCACCTTTATGAAATCTGATTATTGTCTTGTTTGGCTCTTGCTTAAAACCCTTCACTTGCTTCTTATCATCAACATGACATCCAAATCCCTTCATGTGTTTTTTAAAATTATCATTTATTCCCCTTAGAATTTCTAGCACCACTCTGAGATTGATATTGGTCAGTGAAGTTGAAATGTCATATGAACATATCACAGGAATATTGAAGTAGAGGTCAAGAGTGTTTGACTCTTTTATTATCATTTTTAAATAAAATGAAGTTTTGCTTTCACAGAGTCATATTTTCTTGGTTATAATCCTGACACCGTCACTTTTTAGCTATATGAGTGCTGTTTATCCTCTCTCAGAGTGGTGTTGTGGGGATTAATGGAGGTGTTGTGTATAAAACTCACTTTAATGTCATTTCTGTTGACACTTAAGTACTTAATACGTATTAGTTGTTATTATAAACTAATTTCCTGTTATAAAAAGATACACAGTAGTTTTACAATTATGTTTAAAAAAAGAATAGTGTAACAACTTTTGTCACCTGAATTGCCCAGTTTACAAATTATTATAAAGTTTAGTAAATAGTTAGCCTTGAGTTTTACTTTCCCAGAAAAGGCATATCTGTCTTTCATGGTGCCTATTTAAATTACTTATTAACTTTTTAATGCAACAATTGCTTCTTAATGCTAAAAGCAGGGAGAAGGTGAGCAAAGAGAGCAGACCAATTTAAAACTCTCCATTTGGATATATCAACAAGTAATTGATTATGCTTTGATCTTTTCCAGTTTTACCTATCCATTGAAATCTAAGATGGCTGGAAATACAATCATCCTTATTTCCTGGTAAAGGAATAGGAAGGTTCTAATTTTGGGTGCCTTACTTGGATTCTGACACTTTGAGAATGGATAACAGTGACCATTTGATTTCTATTTAGAGGAAACAGTTTATCTCAACCCTGTTAGCTCAAAAGAGGTAATGTCATCTGAAATAAAATACCAGAAAGGCTTCTTTTTATTAATGGTCAATTACCTTAAGCATTTGGGGAAGTAAATATCTCCTTATCTTTTAACTACACTTTTTTTAAAGTTGTCTTTCCTCCTCAGGACCATTTTCAATTGAAAGTATAATTGGCTGAAAGGGAGCTTCACCTCACATAGTTTCAGTTTTATTATAAATCAACCATTAGTGCATTAGAAACTAAGTGAAAGAGTGAGTGGAATTGTAACTGTTCTTTTATTCTTTTTGTTCTAATCCTACCATTGAACTTTTCTTTCCTTTTAATTTTTTTATATGGGAATTCAGCATGAAAGATGTCAAAGAAATTGAATACATTATTGGTTAAACTGGCAGAAATAGTTTGATCTTTAAATATTTTTTCTGATTTCAACGTTGAACAAAGCATTGCACACATTTGGAGTTAAATTATTTCACCTTGTACATTAAATGTAATTTTGCATGAAAAATAGATGGCAATGTACTCGCCTAAATGATGTCATTCTTTTGCAGAGCACACATTTTCTTGGGAGATTAGAGCTTAGAGAATAAAGATTAAGAGACTACTAAAAATTAATAGGAAGACTGAGTCAAAATGAAAAAATATGTCTGGGGGCTGAAATCTCTATCTATATCAATTATATAATCAACACCTTCTCTTCCTCAAATTCTTAAACCCATGAGGAATGAAAATTTTATTTTATTATGAAACCTGATATCCCTAGAAAACTTGGATACAAACTGTACAATCTTCTTATGTTCCCAAAGGGTGCTGGACCCTTGAGAAAAATACAGGATATGCAGATATTAAAGTGTGGGTAAGTAGTTGGAAAAATCTGTAAAAAAGGAAGCCTCACACCAGTATATCTCTCCTAGAAATTAAACTGTTTGGATTCACTTTACTAAAAATTCCTTGGTAGAAGACCAAGTTTGAGTTATTGTTCAAAATTGGGCTACTGGGCAGTGTTTCAAGGGTCAATTTTGCAATTAATCCTTATGTGACTATCTAATTTATTGCTAGTAGATACAAATAGTCTGGTTCTTTGCCACATAATTTAAGGCAGGACGATCTGGGGATTCGTTTTCTAATGTACTAGAACTAATGTTTTGTCTTTAGCACATAGTTTATTGCTTTCTCCTACGTAAGGCATGAATTTGTAATTTTTAATTGTGATTTCATTATTTTGAAATTTCTGGTTCTTAGGCATTCTCTCTCTGCTCTCTCTCTCTCTCTCGCTCTGTCTCACACACACAACTCTTTTTCTAACATTTTTATTTTTGTCCAAGTTATAGAAGAAGTAGCGTATTGTTAGAAAGTAGAAGAAAGAGAAAACATTTTGGATGTTGAAAGATAATAATAATACAAGTGCTTTTTGTTTTGTTTTGTTTTGTTTTTGGTGTGTTACCTACTAGTTCAAACATCTTCAGATTTTAGAAAACTAGACCCAGATTGGGTTGAGTAGAGCATTCCAGTTTTCCTTAAGTATTTAAAATGTTTTCATTTTAGCCTGATTTATCCTCATTGTGTTCTGCCCCAAGTACACATTGTAAAGACTTTGTGAAGTTTCCCGCCCTACATTATTTCTCAGTGTGTATTCTGCCAGTGGACTCATTACCATGTTAGGTGAAAGATTTGTTTAACAGACCATCATTGTTGCTGTTTTTTAAGTTATATCTGTTAGTCATACAAAACACATAAAGAAAGTACTGTTTATATTTCCACTACTTTAAACCTCTCTAAATTTCAGTACATTTAAGTTCTATCTGTACCTTCATTAGAAATTTCTGTGGTATAAATGTTCTATAATATGTGCTGTCCATGTGGTAACCACAGGCAACATGAAGCCATTGAGCACATGAAATATGGCTAGTGCTATTAAAGAAATATGGCTAGTACTATGAAATTTTTACTTTTATTTAATTTTCATTAATTTAATTTTAAATAGCCAGATAAGGCTAGTGACTACAATATTGGAGAGCACAGCTCTAGATAATTAATCTTCATTACCCCAATTCCTGTTATGTCTATGATATTGAATTAAGTACACTGATCACAAATTAAAACCAATGTATGAGTTTATAAGTTCTAATCTAGTTAGTCTCAGACTAATACACATTTCAGTCTTTTAAGCATCTTTGAGAAATAGAGCACTTTTACTACCATTGATCTGTGTTATATGGATGATATTTGTATAATAACATAGTTGAACAATTCAAAGCTATTCCTTCCCATTAGACCATATGTTCTTTCTTTTCCTTCCTCCTCAGAGATCTTGCTTTATCAGTTATCTGCCCGTATATTGAATCTTCATTTTCTCCTTTATATCTTAATTTACCACTCCACCTAGAAGAATAAAACCTCTCTTCTAATAATACCTTAATAGACCATGTTATTCAGAGGAGATTGTAAGTAATATGAGGGCAAGGGCTATGTTGGTGTATTATGACCTCAAAACGTAATTTTGTGCCTTGTTTATTGCAAGAAGTAATCCATTTTGTGAACGAAGCAAATAATGTTACCCTCTCACAGTACTCTCTAACTTAGGGCAGTAAAAAAGATATAGTTTTGAAATAAACCTCAAAATCAGTTTAACATTTCTAAGTTTTATTCCTCATACATAAAACAAAGAAAATAATTTCTGTTCATAAAGTTGAACTATAGATAACAGGTGAACTAAGGAGAAAATGGGCCAACATATTACATTCAACAGTAATGAGCTAAAGGACAAATTATGAAACATGCAGCAAAGAGTGGTTGTCCAATATTCGGTGAATGAGTGACTTTCAAAGATGTTAGCATTTATATTAATTTATGAAACTTAAATGAAATAGGTGACTACTTATAATGGCCAACTACTACAGTTTCTCTCATATATTTATAGAAATAAATTGTCATTGATTTGAAAATCATCGTAATGTTTAATTAAATCACTTTAATCTTGGGCAGTAAGAGATGGATGTATGATGTGACATGTCAAAATCCATAGAACATGTGTTTTGTATGCATTTTAGAAATAACTGTAAAGACAACATAAAGGGAATAATTATTGCATTCCATCATTTTTTGCATTTAGAAACTTTGTCTCTAACCGTCTCCCATACTACTAAGATGTTAAGGAAAATGAAAGCTATTGTTTTTAGGAATCCAACATATAATCACATTGAATAGTTATTACCATTATACCTATTAACCCATAAAATATGTTCCTGTTGCATTTTTCTGTTACCTGAGTCACCACCATTATCTTTGAAGAGGAGATATCTTCTATACTTGCTTAAATATGAACGTAATATTCACATCACCATGTGGAACACTGAGTGAGCTTGTTGAAGGTAGAATAAAACTTCTGCTTTCCTGGCTTCTTAATGATGTAGACAAATCCTTACTGTATCTGAGTTTACTAGTCACTTAAAATTGTACAAACTCAATTTGTAGGGCCTTGATTTAATGGTGTTTTCTATCATAGGCTTTCAGTGTTTTATGAGAAAATTTTACTACACAGTCCCCACTTCTATATAGGGAGATGGACTGATCTGGTTTCACTAAATACACAGTATGACAAAAGACCTAACCGTAAGATTGAATACTTAATTTCTGGTAAAACTGAAAGATTTATTGCTCAAACAAAATGCATCAGTGCTTTCAAAAGAATTTTGAATACATTTTTATCTTGAATAAATCAACTTCGATATATTGGCAAGAAACAACCTTTAAAGGAGAGAGTTGGAACTTATGATTCCTTCATTACCAGCTTTACTAAAATCTTTGTAAAAGTTAGAGAAATTCTAAATTTTGGAGTGGGATTATGACTACTATTGTGTTATATATAGCTATAAGAAACTTTGTTCACTGGCGTTGGCCATATAAAATTTTGTTGACCAATATTAAGCTAGTTATTGGGTGCTAGTTAATTACACTTGTTAAACCATTTTTTTTACATAGGCAACATTTCAATGTCATTTTTATATTGTTTTAGAACTTTCTATCCATTGTTTACTACAAATTGTGTTTGAGAAGAAGAGTTGATATTAATACAAAATGGCATGTACCTTTCTGATCTTATTCTTGGAAATAAGAAGAAAATGCAACCAAAACAAATGTTAGAATTATGAGAGCTTTATGGTATGAAATAATTCAGTGATCTATCAGCATGTGTCAGTTATTGCTGAAGAACAGACAATAAAATGCCTTAGTTAATGCCAAATCCTGTCTCTTAATATACATATTTAGCATCTATATGGGCAGGTAAAATAAATTCTCACCTACTTATCTGATTATTTTAATAACCCAAATCATAGAAATGCTTCAATAAATTTAATTATGGGTAGCTTTTTAGGAAACTTGAATAAAAAAGAATTTTCTGGACCCTGGAGTTTTTGTTTGTAAAAATACTGTGATATAAAATAATCCTGATAGTTAATTGATGGGCAGGAAATGAAGCTTCCTTTTTACAACCAAACCTTAACTAGAGACTTAACCGTGTACCAGCAGATTTTATTATTGTGATGCTCTTTTAGGTAGGCTTTTTTTCCGTTTTTTTAAAGATTGGCTTTCCCAAATATTTAAGCCCTGGACTCCAGAGAAACATCTGAATATTCCAAATGGAATTTTAGGGACTGATTAGTGCTCCTTCAAACCTGAATTTGTGTGGAGTGTGAGGCAGCTTTCCAAGTGGTTTGCATGGATAGCTTTAAGGGAATTGATTTTCAGATACTAAACGTTCACATGTACACATTCATAACGACTTTAGAAAAGAAAGTCATAAGCATTACATATCCTACATCTTACCATGGTGTATCTTTCTAGGCTATGGCAATCTCCCAGACATCAAACATAAGGGTAAGTCAAACATTGGATATTCTTGGATACCTCCTTCCTGACTTCTCAAAACACCTTAAACCCTTTAAGCTTCTTGCCTTTCCCTGTCCTTTACACTCTTTGTATATTTCTGTTAAGGGTAAAGCTTGTGGTTAGCAGCATATCTGGGCTATGTTGGGATGATATGAGTACAATTTTCCCCCTCCTCAAACTTAGGATCTGATCTTGGAAAAGCAAAATTAAAAGGAATATTCTAGAGGTTTTGAGTGATTCAAATGGGATCAAAGTGCTGAGAAATAATAGCTTGGCTACCTGTTAATCAGAAGGACAATGAAAATTTTTAAATAAAGATAAGAGAAGTAACATAATTGTAAGGAACCATAGATCTTTCAGAATCAAGAACATACCAAAGAAAACTCAAAGCATAGAAAATGATTGTGGTAAACTGAATCCCTGCTATGTGAATTTATTACATAGCAAGTAAAAAATAACCTTTAAAAACTAACTTTTGTTTCAAACAGACTAAATCCAATTTATCATTTTAAGATATATTAAAAGTTGTCTAATTTACATTAATATAATATATCATAATAAAGAATTTACAAGCTCTCTTTTCTCTTATATTATGAGTAAGTTCATCAACCTGACAAAATTTAACACATTTTATTACTTCTTTTCAGGCTCATTATTTGCTGGTATTATTAAAAGAAGTTAAATAAAGTTTACTTTCCTCAACCCTTACACAACTTATACACACTCAGGTTTTATCTTTCACTATGTCTTTTCATATTATGAAGCAACCAAACAATATACTTTGAAAACTGCTTTCTTTTTTTTTAATTTCTCCTTGATGAACAAAGAACATGTTCCACATGTTACTTACACAGTTTAATTTTTCTGTCCCTATGGCTTAATATAAAGTATTAATCACCCATATATGAGATAACAGAGAGAACTAAGATGTAGATATTTGAGATATGCCTATCATTCACAATCATTTTAACAGTCATGCAAAGCTCATATATGTCATCACACAATCTCATATAGTCACACTCATTGATTTTATACTTTCTTAACCTAGGAAAAATGAATGCTTACATTACAATGACCCAAATACATAGTCATGCTATAATTTTGATAGATTGGTGATAAATTTTTCAATGCTCTGTTTTAATTAGAAATTTACCAGTCACCTAAAGATTATCTATTCTACTTAATTATTAATATGTTTAACTTGGCAAACTAATGAAGGTAATTATTATTGGTATAAAAACATTTTGGTTGAACACATAATTTTACATTTTTCACAATCCTAAACATTATGGTGGAGAAATGTTAGCAATAAACCTTTATAAGAAATTTAAATGTTTAATCTATAAGGACACAAAACCAAATTTTATTTTTAAAACATTAAGCTTAGGTTATACTTCAATAAAATCAGGGAAAGATATATACTCTTTGCAAACCAAAATTATCAAAATGATCATAATAATTTAAAGATTTTTTTCTTGCTCTCACCAATGGGGAATAACTTATGTGCTATGTGCACTCTAGAAAAACAACCGAACATGTAGGGCAAGACCAGAAACAAAAACACAGAGTTAGGATAAGAATGAGAAACAGAGCGCTGTTACTGAAGGTAAATTTCTATTGTTGAGTTCTATTGTTGTTTCTAGTTGATTCCTGGGGTCAAAGAAGAGTGTGCCTTTGCTTAAATTTTCTGATAGGTGAGTCCATTTCTGGAGGGCATAACAGTGGAACCTCCAAAACTGTCATAGAATAACTTTGAAAAAGGTTTAAACAGCACGCTTATAGAATATAGAATAAACATAGAATAAACATATATTAAAAATTTATTTAACTCATTACTAAGGGAACCAGTAAGATGGCAAAGCTGCTTTAAAGGAAAATTAGAAGAACATGAGTTCCATGGTCTACCAGGAATGATGTTCTGATTAAAGACAAAACCAGTTAATACTGTCCGATAGGGCAATTGAACCTTAATGTTTGGGGTTATCATTTCTTTTGGACAGAAAATTAACATGTAACTTCAGAGAGTCTGAGACTTTAATTAATCATAAATAGCAAAGTCAAACACAAGTACAGTCTCCATATAATTAAATAATCCTTATGTGAACTATTAAATAATCCCCTAGTATATATTAAAAGAAATATTATTTTGTCTTATTTCCAAGTTTTCCATAATTTTTCATAGCAGTGCTGATGGGGAAAAATTTTAGATGTCATCTTCAAAATATTCATGTTAAAATTAGTTTTTCAAAGTCTACACAAACAGTAAGTTTGTACTTATCATCTAGTTCATTATCCCAGCAGGTTATATGGCTTTACCAAGAATCTATAGTTAGTTATGAGAAGAAGAGCTGAAAAATAAATGAGCTAAGCCTGGATAATACCCAGTTCTATCTTCTTTCTTCTTCTATGTTTTTCCTGCTCCTTAGTTTATTTCTTCTGATCTTCTAGGGTACAAAATGTGTGTGTATGCATATGCACAAAACATTCATCTGGAACTTAGACCTAAGGATAATTGTCTTGAAACTGCTGACAGGATAAAAACCTCATATAATTAACACTGCCAATCTCAATCAGGACATATAGTAATGATGCTTTTTTAAAAAGTGTTTCCATCTCTTCTGTTGATGAATTAGCAAAACAATCATGATTACACTGACAGTGAAGAGGTATGTATTTGAATCAGTGTGTAGAATCTAGATGTGTGTTTCCCTCTTTGCTGAGTTGACTATTTTAGGTAGAATCAAATTGGAACTAGAAATATCATGAGTTACTGTCAAAATACACTTATGAATTTTATAAGAAATATTTCTTGAAAAGCACAAAACAAAGTAATTTTAGATTACTTTGTTTGATAATGAATATGTCAGTTTTGGAAAAAAAAATTATATCCACTACAGTTGATCCTTCTTTTCTTTATAACTGTCATAGAACCTCAGTCCTTAATCTATGTTTTTAATAAATATAAAATTTAAATAACAATTTTATTTATTTTGCTTCATTTTTAATTCTCTTTACATTGTTATAAATGTCTGTAACATGTAGTATAAAACCTTTTAAATTTAAAGTTATAGAAAACATTAGCCCTGAATTTCATGACCAAATATTAACAATTTAGTATTTTTTGTTGGCTTCACGTCTGTTGTGTGTTAATAGGAAAAACAAAATACACATATTTAAAATTGCAACTCTTGGGCCGGGCGCGGTGGCTCACGCCTGTAATCCTAGCACTCTGGGAGGCCGAGGCGGGTGGATTGCTCAAGGTCAGGAGTTCGAGACCAGCCTGAGCGAGACCCCGTCTCTACTAAAAAATAGAAAGACATTATATGGACAACTAAAAATCTATATAAAAAAATTAGCCGGGCATAGTGGCGCATGCCTGTAGTCCCAGCTACTTGGAAGGCTGAGGCAGTAGGATCGCTTAAGCCGAGGAGTCTGAGGTTGCTGTGAGCTAAGCTGACGCCACGGCACTCACTCTAGCCTGGGCAACAAAGTGAGACTCTGTCTCAACAAAAAAAAAAAATAAATAAATAAAATAAATAAATAAATAAAATAAAATTGCAACTCTTAAGTTTTTTTTTAAACTAATGATCATCTATTGAAATGAACTTAGAACCACTAAATAAATTATCTTGAAAGAGAATCTTTTTATTAGATTTTAGTTTATTCCTACCCCTTAACTGGAACATGATTTCTAAAGGCAACATATTTCAAATTTACATTGTAGATTTCAAAGTTAATTAAAAATTTAAGTTCAAAGGATTACTATAATGAGCATTTATGAGGTTAAATCCTCCCTGGTAATATTGAGAAGTTATGTTTATCTGAAGGATGTGTTTCTACTTAGTTTTGCACAATGTGTGCCTTTATGACTGAAATGTCATTTATTTTCCATGACACATCTGATTTTTTTGTTTTTCTCCTGACAAGTTCACTGCCCATGAAAATACTACTTATAAATAATAACAGTAACACAATAGCGAGAAAAGAATTCTAAAATATTATGAAAATAATGCATTAAAGAAATTTTAATAAAATTTTTATTATAGGATTTTTGTTGGACATGTGTAACTACTGCACATCCATTGAAGTGGTTCCTGCCCTTTGGGAAAATGCATAGGAAAGTGTTAAACAGTGGCACATACCATAGATAATCTTGACAACTGTGGCGCTCATGACCAACATACTTAACACATACCTGTGTGTGAGCATTTGATTTGTGTTCATTGATGCTACACAAAAAGAGGTTTAAATTTCTGAATATTTAGTTTGAATTGACAAAAACTACTACCAGTAAAATATCACTATCACTCTTCTAATCTCTGAATTTTTTTCCCAGTCACAGCTGTGCCATATTGAGGTTTTTTGTTTTTTGTTTTTTGTTTTTTTACTTTTAAGAGTATATCTGCTGTCGCTAATAATTTTCTCCATTTATTAATAGGTTATCATCTACAAGGGTAGATCCATGTTTGTGAACCTAAAGTTTATAAAACTTGGAGATCCCTCTTAAGGAAAAATAATTTATAATTATAGATACACTATTTTAATGGCTAAAAGTTTATATTTGTTTAGAATGAGAACATAAATCACAGCAAATCACAGAATTTAAAAATTTGACAAATACCATAGCTATCATGAAAATCCAGAAAAATAACATAATTGTGTTTATTATCTTTCTAACCACCTCTATAATTCCTTCCTCTAATATTTTTGTCTGTTTGTTCTTTTATCACTTCATCATATGATAAGAATTTTGTAATGTTTTCTAGAGAGACAATAGTTTTTGATTTAGCTTGTAATCAAAATTTGCATGTATTGTTGATAGCATAGGATATTTTCCATTAGCTTTACAACTCATTATTGGTATGTAATATACAATTTTAGGATTGTCATTCAGTTTGGGAACACCTCCATCAAATTTCCTTAATATATGAGCCTTAAGGTTTGAATTTATTTTCCACAGGCTAACTTCTGGCTCTGTACATTTCAAACCTTGTTTTTCCTTTACTACCAAGAAACTTCCAGTGCCAGACACTGTCCGAAAGATTCTTATTGGGATATGACCTCTGGCCTTTCACTTTCCTGTCCTCACGCTTGCCAGATCACACAGTAGGTACTAGGAACATGTCTAGAAGGCTTTCCTGCACCAGAGTAGCTCACTGAATAATTCTACTGAATCCGGTTTTATTATGGTATCTTACAAGTTATACCAAATATTCAGACAGCAATCAAAATGAACATAAATGTGATTCTGAAACAAACTCAGTCAACCAAGAGTGAATGTGCCAAACAGTTCAATAACCCAGGTCCATTCTTTGCCAAGGTCAAGAGCAAAGAGTCCAGAGTCAAACTGACAAAAGTGTGAAACTGATGAAAGATTGTCAGGTCTTTGACTTTTTGTTCTCTCCTAAGTAGTCTGGAAATCAGAATTGGGAGCTTTAAATTTTAATGTAGTTAGGATACCAGCCATGTTTTCAAGCTGTTTTCTTTCATGCCGAGAAACATAGCATTTAGTATATTATAACATTAATTCATACCATTTATCTGACCTTTTTTTCTCTGTGTATTGAATCATGGAAGCTGCTTCTTATAATTATTTTTATTATTTTAATGTCACCTTGCTAATTATCTCTTCAGAACCCTTATGACATCCTTTGGAATCTTTACTCTTTCTCTTTTTAATAATAACTGTTGTATGAAAAAATGCATGAGAAAAAAGTCCCCAAGTACCTTGATCTACTTAACATACTTTTTTCATGTGGTCATAAGAGAAACGTCTAGTTAAACTGTCTTCCGGGGAAGATGCGTATTTATGGAAAGCCTTTCAGGGGCTTTTTAAAAGTGAAGCTTTTGCATGGTTTGAATAAGAAAGTAATTAGGATATCTATCTAAATGATAATAAGAACTCAATGAGTACAGACTGGTACTTCCACTGTGAAGCTTATAGGAACATAGAGATTTTATGTTTCAAAAACATTTGTTAAGAATATCAAAGCAGAAAATGTTCCTTGTTCTTGATGAACAAGGTGAATGTTCTAGATTTGGATGAATAATCATATTTTGGTCAAAAAGCACAAAATAGCCCTAGATTACACTTGTATTAGTAATGTATATATCAAAGACTATGGAAAAGGAATTTTTTTTACCACTTCTCTCTCCCTGCAAAAATAAGAATACAATAGGTCTTTCTTTCTCACGCGTTACTTTTTTTATATTGAATCTGTTAAATTTTTAGGCATTCTGTAAAATATCTATAAGGTTGTTTTATTTCAGTGATACAGTGTTATACAGTAAAGAACACCGGTTTGGGATTAAGATAAACTGTGTTTTAGTCTGAGCCTCAAGTGACCTGTTCGTTCTTTAACCTTTATGAACCTCTGTGACCTGCACTCTAAAATGTGGCTAATTATACATACCTTACCTACTTCTAAGTTTGTTAGGAGAATCAAATTATAAAATGTACGTTAAAATGACAAGCAAATGTGTCATCCCTGCAATTACTATTGTTAGTTATAAAGGTATTAGGCAATGATTAAAGTTTTAAATCTTGTTTTAAAAAGAAAAGTTCTTTCTTGTTAAATTATAGTGAAATTCTTAACAGCAGCATTACTGACATTTTGGGGCAGATGATTCTGTGTTGTGGGGCTGTCCTATCTATGTAGGATATTAAGCAGCATCCCATGCCTCTACCCACTAGAGGCCAATAGCACCCCACTCCTCTCTTAAGATAACCAAGAATGTCTGCAGACATTGCCAAATATACCTTGAGGAGCAAAATTGCTTGATTGAGATCCACTAGAATACCATACAGTTGAAGGTCTTAATCAGTTGATTATGGAATAGGCAATCAAAAAAACTAGTTAAAGCAGGCAACCATTCAAAAAGTAAATACCGTAAGCATTTTATTGCAACTGAAATGTAAAGAGTGTATGAATGTTCATTTCCTAAAGTAGGAGCCTTTTCTTTGAGTCTATTGATTAGAGCCTTACCTTCTCATTTTTCCTAAAAGAATACTTTAATGTGTTTTCTCTAGTTTCAGATTTTAAGAATTCGGCAAAATATAAATGCAATTATGAGTAATCTCAAGGTAGAAGTCATCTAGATTTTATAGTGTTTCTCAATCTTTGATACATATCAGCCATCTCCAAACCAGTATTGGTTTTGTAGAAACTCATCTTTTTTAAGTCTTTCCAAAGATTTCAACTTGGTTTTCATAAAAATATCAACCTTTTTCACTCACATTGTTTGATATTGGATTAAAAATTTACTGACTTAAATTTCTCAGGAGTATTGACCAGTCTTATATTTAAGATTCAATAATGAATATTTTGGATTCATTGGCATAAGGGAAGCTCAAATAATTTCAGCACCTATGGCAAGATTCATTCATGCTGCAATCAGATATTTTTCAAATGCCTACTATGATTTTTAAAATTTATCTGGTGTAACATGGTTAACCCATAGATAATAAAAGATATTCATTGTGTTCGTTTCTTTTTCCCCCCATCGTATATGCAGTTTTGTTAAATGACTTAATAAGTGTCACTACAGATTTAGAAAACAGTGGCATATGTGGTAGCTTAATGCCGTGCTCTAGCACTGCAGTCCCCAATCCCAGGGCCACATCCCGGTACCGGTCCATGGCCTGTTAGGAACCGGGCTGTGCATCACTGCCTGAGCTCAGCCTCCTTCTCACCGCCCTCCTCCGTGGAAAAATTGTCTTCCATGAAACCGGTCCCTGGTGCCAAAAAGGTTGGGGACTGCTGCTGTAGCATGATTGGGTTAATGATTAATTTTTTAAAAGAATGATTACCAAGTTTATTTGTCCTACACAACATCATTGGGAAGACTTTGAAAAGTTTTGAGGGAATCAGAGAAAACTGAGCTGAAGAAGATAATAGTGTCAGAACCCGAATTGATTTTTACTCTGTCATGGATTTTATTATTAATAACAAATAATGAGTGGTAAAGGACCTGAACCTTTAATGTCTGTCCAACTAAAGTTAGCATTCAATATTATACATGATAACCAAAGACAGTAGGAGTGCAGGTATGTGTATCCCTTTTTAGCACTTTGTGAAGATAATATTAAAGCAATCAAGCATGAGGCAGCTGCTCTGTTTTTTACTTTTTATCAATAATTATTACAGAACAGGTATTTCGTCATATTGGCACATATGATATTTATTAATCAAAACTAGTTCTTCAAGGGAGAAAATATTAATATAAGAGCATTTAGAACATAACTTCTTATAATTACAAAAAAAACTTTTGTGTATCATCAATACGAAATTCCTGTTCATCTGTTTAGAAAATGTAAGCTTCTTAATGGACTCTCTATAACCTGATTTAGGTCAGTTATCTCAAGAAGATGTTGTTCTGTCTGTTCTTATTAATGCTGCATGCCAAATTAATTATATTTAAAGTCATAGGAAAAAGATTTGGCATTTGACTTAATTTATACTTCATGCCAAAATGTATAGGTTTGGGTAATTGCAGGTTCTTAAATTCTTTCCACATAAAATGGTGAGCTAATTCTAACTTTTTAACTATATTTGTTAATGTCATTGCATTAAGTTTTGAATCTGTTTGGAAAATGACTTCCAAAAAGGAGTCTACTCTTTGGGAAAGTCAAATCCCTTTTACTTCAGTGAAGATCTTAGTAGTATTTAGGCCATACAGAGTAGTGAAATGAGTTTGGACAATGAATATATGTCTTCTAGCTATGACTCTCTCCAACTTACTCTCTGACCCTGGGAAAGTTTCTTTGTGTCTCTTGAGTCCCCAGCAAATTTTCTTTATACAGTATGCCATCTTCATTATCTTAAACATGTACTTGATCATCTCTGGAAGTTCCCTTCTAGTCTTAGATTTTAATAGTCATTGTCATACAGGAAAACCATTAAAAAAATACATGAAAATGTATCCTGTTTTTTGTACGTTGGAATTGACACATGACACTGTAAAGAACTTGTGATGGTAGAAGTCTTATGTTTGAATATGAATATATTAATGACAGCTTGGAACCACAGTCATTTCCTATCCTAAAAAGTAATTTTAGCGATTAAACTATTTTTTTTTGTATGGCTTGCATTTATTTGAAGTGGAATATGTTTGGAATTGTGTCATGCAATAGTTCATTGCAAAATTGAACTAATCTGTGTTAATGAGAAATGGCATCAGTATGTTAAACTCTAATTCATTGTGCCAAATATTAATATCTTTTGCTGATAAGCTTTAGTTCTGTTAGTAATTTCAGGAAATTTTAAAAATAATTCATTATACATAAAAAAGCTACTAAAAGTGCTAACATTTTTGGAATAGATTGTGGGATAATTAAGAAAGGGCAATATATGCTATATATTTAATTGTATGCTCTTATTTAATAAAATAGGTATAGTAACATTATTCCCATTGTTCAGATAAGGAATAGATTGTGGGATAATTAAGAAAGGGCAATATATGCTATATATTTAATTGTATGCTCTTATTTAATAAAATAGGTATAGTAACATTATTCCCATTTTTCAGATAAGGAAATAGGAAGGTAAAGTGATTATAAAACTTACTCAACATTGCACAACTGGAAAGTGGCAGAACCAGGATTCAACTCAGACTAGTTCAGTAATCCCTTTACTATTATGTTACACTGAATCCCAAGTAAAATTAAGCATAAACATAAAAAAGTCTTGCAGGCTGATTTGATAATCAGTTTTTGAACACAGGGCTAAATCTCCTTTAGTTCTTTCTGCCCAAAGTTAATATTGTTCATAGAAACTAAGGAAGAGAATATCTTAGAGAAGCAAGTCAGTTATCTCAGTTATTGGGGGAAGAATGGAACGAAATGTGCCCTCCAACAAGTATGATTGGACAAAATATCCCAGGATGTCTGTCATACTTAATCTATAATGATGCAGTCACATTCTTCAATCTGTATGCTATTTCAATATTCTTTACGTTCACTGAGAGAAATTCTAGGCTTTTGTTACTAGATAATTACAGAGATACCTCTGTGAAGCATAATCTGACCTCTCCAGCTGTAATTACCTGTTCACTTTTATTTCTATCTCACAGCTCTTTCTATGTGCATACTTAAGCAGATGTGCCCCTCACAGGGCACTGTCATCGTAAGGCACTTACAGGAATGTGCCATCGAGAGGAGCAAGAGACTCAAGAGTTCTGATTTGGAAGGGAAACCATGAAAGAAACCAGAAATAATTCTCTAGCCCAGGGTCCACAGACTTTTTCTGTAGTAAATGTTTTAGTCTTTTAGGACTGCATGGTATCTTTCAACTCAGCTCTGCCACTATAGTGTGAAAGTAGCCATAGACAATAAGTAAATGACTGGACATTGCTGCCTTCCAATAAACCTTTATTTACAAAAATAGACATTGGCTGGACATGGCACAGGAATCATAATTTGCCAATACTTGTTCCTTTAGAATGGATAGAAATAAGATGGACCGAGCTAGCTCACACAAAAAGGCACTCTTTTTTTTAATTTACTTTTTTTCTTTATAACAAGCGTAAGGTATGACCACCTGAATGCAGACTGCACAAAATGCATAGATGAGATCATGAGGTGAATAACGGAGGGATCAATGATGATGTCTAACATAAAGATGGTACCCAAAAATACAAGTTTTGGGAAGGCGCTGAAGAAGAAACACCGATCATTCTCCCACGTAGATAGATAGATAGCCACAGTTTGGGATTTTGTTGACATCGGTATTTCATGTTTGTTACATGAGTTTAAAGCAACCGAATTCATGTTAGTTACATAGTATTTACAAAAGTTAAATTTAATTCCGATTCAGATACTTGTGATTGAGTACTTGCTTACATTTCAAATGTTTCCAAAAGTATGGAAGTAAGAAAAATAGGCAAACTGAAACTACCTTTTTTGAAAATATTTTCGTAGATCATTTCTATAAGAGGGTATGGGTACAAGTGTTTACATTTTGTGTGTCTAGATCCACCACTAGAATATGGACATTTTAAGAATAGGCATCATTCCTTATTCATATTTTGTATCATTCTCATTCCCCATGACAATATTTGGGACAGGACAGTTAAATATTTTGGAGATGAAACAGGAATTAAAGTTCTCGTGTATATTAAAGTGTATTTTCTACAATAGTAGGTCAATCTTATTAGGACATTATATTTAAGACATATTTTTGTAGGGAAGTGTAATAGTAATCTTACTTGACCATGTATTTATGGAACTTAACATATGCACACACAACCTTTAAGGAAGCTAAATTTTGTCCAAAATCTAAGGCTATGATAGATAATGCCAAATAAATGTTCTTCTATACAGGAGTTTTACGAGTTTTTGGTAGAGGCAGAAATAGAATATATAGTATTTTCTGACCAAAAATATTATAGTGATTCATTGAACTTTTCACTCATGTACGTGGCTTTTTTAGCTTAGACAAAAAAAAAGGATGCGTAATTTTCTATCTTTCATATCCATTTTGAAGAGAAGGATGATACAGTTATTTCTGGAAACAGTCTTCTGAGAACAATGAATTTCTTCTCTTCATGATGAGGTCCTTTTTATATTATGTTAATTTATATCAAATTCAAGAAGAAACAGGCCAAAATTTGAATTTATAGTCTGTAAATTTTCATTTCTAAAAACAAGAATTCCTTAGTTTTTAAGGAATGCATATTTTTTTTTTAAAGAAGGCAACTAAAACCTAAAAAATTCTCTCCTTTTTTGTCCTCTTATTGCTTAAAAAAGTACATGAACATACTGTTTTTAAATTTAGGCTTTTAAAAAAATGTCCTCATGCTGAGTTCTTGTTTGCCAAGTTTCAGCTTGGAGAGAATTTTTATAGCTTTATAAACCCCTGAAAATAGAAAATTTTAAATGGAAATCCTTACACATCCTTAGTTAGGGCTACAAATCTTGCCACTTTTTGAAAATGATGGTAACTTTTCAATATTTAGGAATGGCAGCAACTACTTGATGTGGTATTTTTCTGAAGGACAGAGCATTTGTTTAGTTGTATGTTAGATACGTTACATTGGTTTAGCATGTTCAGATTTAACTATATGTTGATATATTTTGTATGTGATATAACATTTTAACTTTTTAAAGTGCATTTGTCCTCATCCAAATGTACTTTATACGTAGAAGTCTTTGTCTTCTCCATCTTTTTGATATATCACGTATTATTTAATTTTACTTGTGATTTAACTGCTAAGTGTGCTTTTAGATTCACCCTGGAAGTTAAATTTGTTGAAGTTGAATGAGCCATTGTCCTCTCACTTTTATCGTGTAAACCAAAGGGTCATTTGTCCTTTGGGGAAATCCAGAATATGTCAGATCTTTATCATGTCCCAATGGGTCTTTGTCAGGTCCACTCTGTCATGGGGATTTTAGGC
The DNA here is from genome assembly GCF_041146395.1 of Eulemur rufifrons. Lineage (NCBI taxonomy): Eukaryota > Metazoa > Chordata > Mammalia > Primates > Lemuridae > Eulemur > Eulemur rufifrons. The sequence continues at coordinate 47,317,638 of NC_090985.1, forward strand.
CACGGGAACCAAAAATTGAAATCTCACTTCCTGAATTGATAACTTGTACTTACTGCAACCAAGGGTTGATTTTAGATTGGAGAGCAGAAAAGGAAAGAAAGGAAGTGATTGAAGCGTTGGGCACAGAGAAATTGCAGTGCTGGGAAGAGAATGAATGATGTAGACACCCAGCAGGGAGAGTTGGCCATTTTTGCATGGACTGAAACAAAATTGAAGAAGTACTGCTGAACAAAGACCAATAAAATGCATGCATACCATTTTGGTTCAATTGTCTCCTGAGAAAAAGATTTTTCAAGCAGCAATATATTATTTACTTTGAACAAAATCTAGTAGAACAGCATTTTAGTAGCATAGAAAATTTATAGACACCTACTAAATTTTATTCTAGCAGATAATCCACATTGAAAGAGACAAAAGTCATTGTTTTTCCTGGAACCTGTCTGTGGCTCTTTTCCTCCACCAGAAAGGCAATAATTTCAGATTTGGCAGAAGATAATGCTTTTTAAACTTTTGACATGTATCCTCTCTAGCAGCAGTGCCCTAAAAGGAAAACCAAACAGTTTGATGAAGGACAACTGTAAAGGAAGAAAAAATAAAACAAACTACTGTAAGACTAATAGTCCTTGAGACAGGTGCAGGAATTAGTGATGGAATATTGCTTTACTACATCCTGAAAATTCTTTACATTTATTTCTTCAAGAGAATGAAGGTTTCTAACATCTGTGTCTGGAACTAATTCTGATAACCTTGACATTCAAAATGAAGATAAAGGATAGATAGCTTTCCACAAAATGCTTCAATATGGCAAGAGGAATTATCTAATATTGATAGATAAAGCAACGTGACATCTGTGTTGAATTCTGAATTGACTTGTTGAGCTGTGTAAGAAGGTAAAAGAAGGGGCTTATTTTCAAGATGTGAAATGCATTGGGAAAAGCCAAGGTCAAAGCTGAAGCATGACTCAATGCAAAAGATTTTCAATCTTAATGAAAATCTCTTTCAATAAGAAATTGACGGTTGAGGAACAATGTCATTGTTAGAAGTTTAATGTTCTTTTGGAGGCCTAAAAGACAAAGTCTCACAGAACTGAGTTTTATTAATAGATAGCTTAAAATTTATAGCTTATGAAAAACAGATTAACAGTTTTTGGAGTAAAGCCTGAATTATAGAGGGATGACCTGAGCTTTGGCATGAGTGATCAATCAGTTCAGTGTCTGCAACTGCACAGTTTTAAGAACTCTTAAAAGGTTCCTCTTTGGCCACTGAAAATGCATCATAAAGGATAAGTCCATAACAAGCCAAGTCTGCTAAACGTGTTTATATGGCTATGCAGGTCCAATGTTCCTTTAAGGAAGAAAAACTAAAGCTAGTCTGGTTTACCATCCCTTATGATATGTATGAAGATATATGACTGAATTGAGCTTTGACGGATGGGCAAGACTAAGATAAGTGAGATGCACCGTGTAACATGCAGATGCTTGAGGAGAATACACAGAGTCTGGTGTGGATATAGGAAATCTTCCCATCAAGGAAATAGAGTTGGAGACAGAGAGGTAGAAACCTTGCATATCAGGCTAAGAAACTGAATTTCATTTGTTAAGATACAGACATTGATGTTTTCAAATGGGAGAAATGTCTGATGCAGATTAATCCTACCGTAATGTCAGTGGGGGAGCTGGGGGTATGCAGGACAAGACCCCCGGAAACCTGAAGCAGGCAGGGGATTAGAGCAGTAGCCTAGGCATTGGAAAGAAAGGCAAGGATGCAACAGAGATGGAAGGAGAATTCCCAAGGCCCCATGAACACTTGATATTTGAGTGAGAGAACACAAAGAATGAAGAATTCCTTGTGTTGAGCACTACTTACTGTGACATAAACAGGTTCCTTATTTGTTGCTGTAACACTTCTTCTCCAAATGGATCAACTTCTTTCAAACTTCCCTAGTGGAAATTCTATTTTGGCTATTTTTCATTCTCTTTAAAATGACAAGAAATTTACTTAGCCTTGAAGTAACTATTTATTGCAAGGTAGATGATTAGAAAATTGGCAATACTAGCAAAAACTGAATTGGATACTTTTAGATTTACTATTTAGCCTAACCTAATGTATTTCACCTGCTCTGTGCCATATACACTGCTAGGTCCTGCAGCATTTACTGAGCCCTTCCCCACACTAGGCAGTCTGTTCATCAATAACAGGTATTTATTTCTTATTTGTCTCTATATCATTAGCCCTAAAGTTCACGCCTAGCGCCTAACAAATATTCCATAAATGATAATTAAATGAATAAATGGAAGCCCAGTATGATTTTTCAGCATTACCTGGTTTGTCATAAGCCTCCTGCTCTGGTAGGAAATTCTCTATCTCTTTAAAGAGATGAAAAAATGAGTTTGGTTTTAGGGAAAACATCCCAGGGATTCCATTTATCATTACTTTTCTAGGTTCTTCCTAACTCGGTGTAAGGAGTCATTGAGGGGAGTTTTAAGATATGAGGGAGAGTATTTAGCCAGTATTTTTGTTTAATTCAGGAGGAAGAAAGCTGCAAATGCTGAAAAAAACATAAAATAACAATTCAAAACTTTTAAAAAATTATCTGTCAACTTTCGATAATGTCCAGTCCTTCTAGGATATGCTGAAAAATGCATCATACGTACCCCCAGGACAGTAGATCAAGGGTTGGAGACCCTTTAGACCCACTTCCAAATATATATGGCCTCAGAATTCTTAAGTGGGGAGCACAACTTCTAGAAGGATCTAGGTTCAGAAACTGCGGCAGGGTTACAAGAAAAGGTTTTCTAGCTTCTGTTTCTTATGCCATTCAGCAAGATTTAGAAGGACATGCAGCCATATCTAATGGTCTTTACCTGATGAAAAACAGATATCCTTTGGATTATCCTCAAGCAGGACTGAACAGGACTAAATGCAATGAGAAGACTCCACTGAGGCCAAAATGGTACAGGAAAACAAATGAATACAAACATATGAGCTCACCATGTTAGGTAACCCATGCATTTTCAAAGTAGTAGTATAGGGAATGCATTAGAGAAATTTACTATGTCCTAAAGTGCATGTTCATTCATCAGCTGAGAATAGTACTAAGTCAGTATTTGACAGGAGGTATAGAGAATTTTTGTCAGCTCTAAAAAGGATGGAGGAATTCTTTAAACTATGTATGATGATTCTTTATTAATATTCCACTTTGTTCAATCTTTAAAATGACATTTCTTTCCAAAAAGAAAGTTCATGCCATCTATATTGATTCCATTTTATTTGTGATATATTATACTTCTTGTTTTGTCTTCAAAATGAAAACTTATTTGTAAATCTTTTTAGTATACTCAGGTTTAGTTCTCAGTTTGGACCATGCAGCAATTTCTGCATAAACTGAAATACTGGGCATATCAGTTTAATTTAAATAAGTGTGTGAAAGTGGTCATTACTATTCAAGAGAAATTAATATTCTACTTTTTTATTTCAAGAAGGCAAGTTGTTAGCATTTTTTTTCAAGGAACAAAGTACAAAAATTATCGTGATTAGGACTTGTTTCTGACAAGCTAGATTAGCTCTTCTCTGCACACCAGTAATGGAATGACAGTACAATTTAGTGACTTAAGCAGTACATTAGGATTCCCAGCCTAGGCAGAAGCTTCACCCTCGGGCCAGACCTATAGTAGTTGTAAGAAAATGATTTATGTGTTGTAATAAATGTTACTTCTCAATCTGTTTGCTTGTTCAGTGGTTGAGGTCCCAAAAGAAAAGGTCTATCTCAAATTAGGACTGGCATGTATTATCTGTCAACTTTATATAGTACTGTAAAAGTCATTCAGCTGACAGTAATATTAGCAGAATGTTTTATAGATTTTTGTACTATGTGAGGCTTTGTATGGGTGAGGAGAGGCTTTGGGTCTGTGGTGCTCTGCAGTCTGGGATAAAGTTGTGTGTAGATGAGTCGTTTCTGTGCTTCTCTGTAAATGAACATCTGGCTCACATATTGATTCCATGTGTGAAAATGAGATCAGCCCATATAATGACCAGAATCAATCAGGCTTCAGCCGCGGAGTAACATACACTGGTCTTGATTTGTTAGACAACCAGAATTGGCAGCACCTTGCATAATTTGGCACCAATTGACAAAGATTAGGCTGTTTGGGGGCCCTGGATGGTTATTAATTTGAAACCCCCCTTAAATATTTTGCAGAGTAAAATCAGCTGTAACTTATTTGTCCCAGCCCCCTTCTTTTCATACTAGCCCTAATTGTTTTAGACAAACGAGTGAGCTTGTGGCCTGTTCACTTTACACAGGAAGACATGAATTCTTTGATCCATACAATATTCGTTAGCTCAACCTTGGAGCTATTTACTGAGGAGATTTATTTGCAGACAGACAGTAGAACAGTTCTTTGTGAATAGAAATGAGTACAGCTTCTATGGGTTTTCAGCTCAAGTTTCTGCTACTTACTGTAAGGGAGATAAAACTAAGCCATCTTTATTTTTAACCCAAATCATTCTTTTTTTAAATATGTCTTTGAAAAGCGAAAATGAATTAGACTCTTGTTGCCCTTTCTGCTTTCTCCTCACACTTTTATTAGAGCAGAGATCAAACTCAGAGAATGACCACATACTATTTCACTTTTGTGCTTTGTATAATCGTGAAGAAAAATTTGGGAGATTTTAAAACGGGATAGATGTTGATTGCAACATTTTACAAATATGTCTCCTTAATTTCCTAGTACAAAGAAAACTACTTGTGCCATACGAACAGTAGGTATTTGAAGAAAAGCACTAGCTATAATTGTCAAAGTGTACTTTCAAAAATTGATTACTTCTGCCAAACAGTTTTAAAGATACAGACTCATTTACTTTGAATTTAGGTAATAGTATTTAGGTAAGTATCTAAACCAAAATTTAATTTTTTTCTCCAATTAAATAAGAGTTATTTGAACAGTCTCTCTTAATGCTATATGTATAATGGACTAGGTGACGTAATAATAACAATAATAAAACAGTTCCACAAATGTCTTTATGTAATAAGATATGAATTCCATTAAGACTATTTGATTTGTACTTACTGTAGAAGAAAGAAAATGATGCGTTTGAGTCACAAAAGCAGTTCTAAAAATGATTCTCAACTCTAAATTATGTCTGACAATGAATTACCCAACTGTAGTCGTCTCAGAACCTAATTTGCTGTCCCTCTTCGTAACTAGTATATGAAAATTCACACCACTTTTTTTGTTCTGCATGTTTTTCTCCTACCAATTTATTAAATATACTTAAAAATGTGTTTCTTTAGGGAAAGTCTTTCAGGAGATTCTGATTTTACTCTCTGATCACTTACGGCATTATCATTTATCGAATTCTTTCCTTTGTATTTCTCTTAAATAATTTTGCAAACAATTTTAGAAATCTGGGAATGGCATGATATAAATCTTTGTAATTCATTAACAGGATAAACTGCGTTCACTAAAAAAAACAGCAAACACAAAAACCTAATTTGACTCCAAAAGAAATGATGGCAATCAAATGTTTTATTTTTTAAAATACATTTTTAAGTTGTAGATTAATGTTGATAGGTTTCAGAGGCATTATAGTTTTGAAGTTTTTTCACCTTTCCATCTATATACAACTTTCCAGATTAAGAAATACAACTTTTAGAGGAAAGAATTTCAAACACTTAAACATATACTTTTTTTTTTTTAATCGGGAAGCTTTTAAGTCTAAACAAGCATTCAGTCTGTAAGTCCTATTTTTCCACAATCTTTCAAATTGTCTCCAGAAGTCTTAAATGTAACTTTGGTAAACAGAAAGCTCATGAGTTCTTTGCCAAACGCTTTACAAGATCACTTTGAAAGAATTATGACTACAGATATTGGAACAGATTCATTTTTCTGATAGATAGTAAGAATATTTGTTATTTTTTAAAATTAAAAGGGTTAGGAGAAAAGTTTAGAGAAAGAATGCTATATGTATAGGTAGAAATAGGTAAACCAAAAGGCTTTCTAATTTCAGACTATTAAATGACACAATCTTGCATAACACCTATTGCAGAACATACACTATCATGGTGCCATATGCAATTGACATTTTAGAAAAATGGCCAAGTGTGTGATTGTTTCATACATCAAAACAGTGTTAGCACACATAGGTTTTCCCGTCTCTTATTACTAGTCTCACATAAGAATTCTAGCATATTAAAAATATCACTGTGATTTCAAAGTGCGGCCACGTCCTGTTATTGGAACACGTGGTAATTTACCATCCTGTCTATGCTATAAGTGAAACCATGTTAACAACCATCACACTTAAGTGTTTTTTTTTTTTTTAATATATCAAACACGATGTGGAAAGCTTTGAATTTCATAAGAGACATCTTTATTTGTCTTTTTTTGTGTATTGATTAAATTGTTACAATTCTGTCATTTAAATCATCAATAAAGGCTAATTGATAATGACAGTAACATTCAGAGCATTCTACAGATGCCCTGATAGGACTCTATTTTATTTCACTCTTACTTATATAACTGTGTTTGTTTGATACGGTAAGACATATTTTTGCCAGAATAACAGATGATGTGGTTCTCTATATGAATATGAAGATATATATCCTGTGCCTTATAAAAATGCCAGCCAAAGCCCCTCATAGGGCTGCTATGTATTAAAATAAAACATTATCCTGTGATGGTGTTAGAGATTTTCTCACACCTAAATAAAAATTCTCATTTTTAGTTAATTGAAATTTTATTTTATTTCAGATATAAATTTAATATATCTTAATTAGCTAGTTACAGAGTGAACCCTTGTTGTAAAAGGTCATGTATTTTCTTTTTTTTTTTTTTTGTTGAGACAGAGTCTCACTTTGTTGCCCAGGCTAGAGTGAGTGCCGTGGCGTCAGCTTAGCTCACAGCAACCTCAGACTCCTCGGCTTAAGCGATCCTACTGCCTCAGCCTCCCGAGTAGCTGGGACTACAGGCATGCGCCACTATGCCCGGCTAATTTTTTCTATATAGATTTTTAGTTGTCCATATAATGTCTTTCTATTTTTAGTAGAGACGGGGTCTCGCTCAGGCTGGTCTCGAACTCCTGACCTTGAGCAATCCACCCGCCTCGGCCTCCCAGAGTGCTAGGATTACAGGCGTGAGCCACCGCGCCCGGCCAAGGTCATGTATTTTCAAAAGCAACAATCTCTGGTAGATTTCAGAATAAATATGCTTAACTGATTATAATTTCACACTCAATGCTGTCACTATGCCTCATAATCACATGGCCTGACCTATGCTAAGAAAAGTATTTCCCTTAGATTATTGAACCTGCCTATTCTAGCAGTTGAAAACCAAACAAACAAAAAACAAATGCTTTAAAGGTAGGAAAAGTTGGGGACATTTGGTTGTGTGCCTGAGAGCACTGAATGATATTAATAAAAAAAAAATATGTTCAAGTTCTAATTGTAGAGGAGTCTTGAATACTCTGAAATAATTTGAACTTTATTTATTAGATAGTAAGAATCACAGCTTCTGGCCTCATTCCACCCTTGTATCATTCTGTAGTTGATTTAAAAAAATCGTGGATGATGGTGGTTTTTATAGCAGTCCCTCAAACACTCCAGAGTTTCTGGACCCATTGTGCTTAGTTTCCATTATACTTATCCTTGGATATCTGGGCTCTATACTCCTTCTTCCTACAAAACAGGCCAAAAACAGACTAAGTATATATATTTTTAAATAGTCTAAGTAAGATGTAATACACTTCTGAAGTCAGAATATTGTAGAAGAATTGAATCCCTAGCACTTGATAACCAATTGAATCCCAGCGGGAAGTGCGAAGGGTTTGGGGGATGCAAAAAGAAAAAAAAGTTATGCGGCCTGGAAGCCCAGAACTATAAGCAAGCTGGATGGGAAGCGTGTAGATTTCAGTTGAACAAACTAATGAAACACATATTTGGGGAATTTCCACTTGCCCTTGGAAAGATATGTAAGTTGTTGTCTATAACAATAAGAGTGCTTAATTTTCATACACAGCCACCATGATACCAAATAAGGAAGAAACATGGTTTTCTATGCAGTGACAAGTTTGTGGTACAAATTACACTATTATCATATTAAGAAAAGAATGTTCCTTCTTTTCTGTCAACTTAGAAATAACTCCAGAATCAATCAAGATGATGACAAAATTCGTATTGTGTATAGGTTTGCATCTTTGTTAATAAATGAATACTTTGTCTCTCTTTCAAAGTTATTCTAACCTTTTCATTTTGTCAACATTAATTATAACTTTTCTATAGCTGAGGGAATTTCAAGAAATCTGGCCTAGCCAACTAATTTTTTAATAAAATAATTTTGTTTTACATTTTAATTTGGAGGTTTATGTTCTAAGATACCTATACTTTGCTCTTTCAGAATATTTAAATTTGTTCCCTTCTGGTTCATCTTCTTGTATTTTTAATAATTCTTCAAAGGCTTCTCTTAAAATGTAGAAAATAAATCAAGAGAGGCTTATCCAAATCCATGACTTTTTTTCTTTTTTTTTTTTTTTTTTTTTTTTTTTTGTTGAGACAGAGTCTCACTTTGTTGCCCAGGCTAGAGTGAGTGCCGTGGCGTCAGCTTAGCTCACAGCAACCTCAGACTCCTCGGCTTAAGCGATCCTACTGCCTCAGCCTCCCGAGTAGCTGGGACTACAGGCATGCGCCACTATGCCCGGCTAATTTTTTCTATATAGATTTTTAGTTGTCCATATAATGTCTTTCCATTTTTAGTAGAGACGGGGTCTCGCTCAGGCTGGTCTCGAACTCCTGACCTTGAGCAATCCACCCGCCTCGGCCTCCCAGAGTGCTAGGATTACAGGCGTGAGCCACCGCGCCCGGCCCATGACTTTTTTTCTTTTTGCTGTTTTTTTGTTTTTGTTTTTGTTTTATGACAGTTTTTATTTCAAAGTATTATGGGAGTATAAATGTTTTTGGTTACATGGATTGCTTTTGTTATGGTTGAGTCAGGGTTAAAGGTGTGCCCGTCACCCAGATAGTGTTCATTGTATCTGTTAAGTAGGTAAGTAGGTTTTGCCTCATCCCCTCCCCCCTCCCCTGCCCCACTACCACTTGATTTCCTTTGAGGTTTACTTCCCTTCATGCATATGTGTGCTTATCAGGTAGTTCCAGTTTAATAGTGAGTACACAGGGTGTTTGTTTTTCCATTCTTTAAACTTAGGATAGTGGTCTCCAGTTCCATCCAAATTGTTGCAAAAGGCATTAAGTTATCCTTCTTCATGACTTAATAGTATCCCATGGTATACATGTACCACATTCTATTAATCCACTCATGAGTTGATAGGCATTTGGGTTGATTTTACATCTTTGCAATTTTGATAGCACTGAACAGTGGTGAATTGTCTAGTAATTCACCCACATTTGTGTGGTATCTTTAAGTGTCATTCTAAAATATTATATGTACAAAGAGGGGAACCTCATTAGTTAGTGTTTATCATTAGGTTGTGTAGCAAGGAAGTCATATTATTTCTGGGTATTTATATTGAAGATTTAGTATGAAAATAATCTAAAAAATCTTTAGAGTGACTAGTAATAAATATTCCTTTTATTAAAATGTTAAATACATGTAATGCCCTTTCAAAAAATGTGTATGCATGTGTGTATGTGTGTGTGTATAAATAACCCAAGCTGGTTAATTGACCTTTTGTTTTTAACTTTCAATGCCACGTCTCAGTTGTCCCTAGTTAGCTATTTTGCACTCACACAAGTCACATAGCACATGTTTGTTGAGCAGCTACTGTGGGCCAAATATTGTGTATTGTTTCTAGATATTTTATTTCAGCTCTGGATTTTGTTATTTGCATGGATAACATACAAGCTGTGGTATCAGATAGCCTTCAGTTGTTCAGACACCTACAGTCTTATAAATGTCTACATTTCTGTACTTGTAGCTTCTCTTTTCATATCCTTGTGTTTGCCTAGATCCTGCATCAAAGAGACAAGGGGAAGGGAATTGACAATTGGAGGTAATAAGCCTTTCATTATTCTAGTTTTTGAAGTTAAGGCTTATTAGGACCCAAGTGTTCAAGGTTTTCTCATCTGTTTTAAGCTGCTGGATTCTATTCTTTGTTGGCTTTCTCTATCTTTGATCCCTATGCTTAAGAAAATCAAAACCATACCTCAGGGGAGAGCATCATGTCTTAACTGATCTTGCCCTGATCCGGCGACTGTATTCTGTTCTATCAAGAAAAAAATTGGCTCAAATTCAGCATAAGGGTGTGGAGGATTCCATTCTTAGCTCACTTTTAAACCATATATGAGGATGTGTTTCCCACATAGTTAAGTATGTGTTGACTCCCTAATGCCAAGACGGTGGACTTGATAACCTTTGGTTGATGGTGAATCATAGAAAATTTCAAGCAGAGGAAAGACAAGATCAGATGCACCACTGAGAAAGCTTATTCTGGCAGTGAAGAAGCTGAACTGGGTGGGCAGCATACAGAGTCCAGATACAAGATAACAGTTAGAAATCAGTTGAAGACCTGAATAAAGGTAATGGGGTAGATTTAGAGAAGGGGTATAGGGCACAGTTTTACAAATTTAGGAGGTTATGTTACCTAGAGTTGGTGAAGATTAAATGCAACATGTGAGAAAAAAGGAAAATGACTTTCTATAGTGGCTCTGGCTGACAGTATGAAAAATCTTACCATTTCCAAAGGCAGAAATAAGAAATAACAAGAGTTTTTTTGTTTGTTTGTTTGTTTTTGATTGGGATCTTTGGGACTCAGATTGGTGATATTTTTTTTTTTAATAAACACTTTGAATTTCAAGTTTGAGGCCCAGACTTTAATGCCACAAGCAGGTGAGAATGTGGCTACAGAAAATATTTTTAGATTGGTGATAAAAATTTGAAAATTAGCTGTTTTTAAGTATTAGTTGAAAACTAGGCATAGATGTGATTTTTCAGCATTCAGAGCTCCCACTGCCATTTGTGGATATCTTGATGATTCCAACGACACTATACCATTCTCTTCTATTTGCATGTTTACCTCCTTACTAGCTGGTATACACCTTGAAGACAGAATTATCTCTCTTCCTTTCAGGTTCTCTGCCATCTAACACAGTACCTGAAATGTAGGCCTAGTGCCTGCTCAGCTGTGTGTTCAGTGAATGAATAAATAAGAAAATAAACAAGTAAACCAAAGAAGCGTGTAGAGTGATAAGGATAAAACTCTGGGAAAAGTATGATTTGAGATTTGAGTATCATTTCTGAGGAGCTGTCAAACAATTTTGATGAGAACCAGAAGAGAGTGGTGGGTACTGCTGAAGCGGAGGAAGGAGTGAGTTACAGAAATAGGAGTTACTAGTCATGAGATTCATTTAGCTACCCTCACCCCAAACCCATGACTCCGTGAGAAAGAGCAATGAAAGAAATTACATTATAACAAGATCTCCATACACATGGAGAGTATGTTTGGTTCATCTGCTTCAAATTTGAGATTCTTTATCATTGTCAAGAATATATGCCATAACTGAACTATATTGTCATTAAAACCAAGTTCATCATATGGTTATATTCAACTCAGATAAATGACTGAAAACCTATTCGATGCCCTTCCACACATCAAGTGATAAACTAGCAGTAATGTTTTTAAAAATGCTATCTCCATGTCTTCAGAAATTATTTGAAGGTACAGTTGTTCAGCATGAAGGTTTTTGCAGAATTCAGTGAGGATGTATTATATAGCATGCTGAGCATTTAGTTAGTTGCTTTGTGATAATGGAGGTAGACAACTGAGACAAATCTAACTGGACAAAATCGTACCCTGACTGTTTTGTTATGACATTAGGATGACATTGAACTTTTTAGGTAACTTAAGGAATAAATTCAACTTTTTTTCAGATGTCATCATGCCTTAACCCAGTATTACAAATAACTTCGCATTATAGCCTAGCTCCTAGTATTCCTTCCAATGGTATGAAAATATCTTTACACTGTCTAAGCAGTTATATGGCTCAGACACGGCAAACAAATTTAAGAATTTCTCTTAATCTCTGTTCATTAATTTTTTTAAAACCTGCAAGAACAGTAAAGCAGCATTTCTTCTGCCCTGAGGAAATGGTATGGAAACACTTCAGACAGACTGACTCCATTACTAAAGAAAACTGTGTGTTTCAGGAGACACTCCTAATTTGTGGTTCTGATTAGGGCTTCTTCTTATATTCTTGTTTATTTTAACTCTTTTTCTTGTTTAGAAGTACAACTTGATCTGTAAAATATCCTAATTTTAAAATTTTAGTAGTATTTTAAAAATTGAAAATTTTGTCTTCAACAGCTAAAACAAGTGTCCTCTTGATGTTAGGATGCTCATAAGAAAGGAAAAGAAAGGAAAGAGGAACCTGGTATTAATGCTCAATGCAGATACTGGCCATGGGTAGTACTATTTTTGTGTATCATTATGAAAATAACCAAATATTGTTTTGTTTTTCTAAAGAAGCACAGCGTATTGATTCATTAATAATATGTACATAGCACCTTATACTTCCTGGGAATTTTTGCTCAAGAATCATAAAACACTTTATAAGCAAACAAAGAGGAATTTTAGTGGCAGGTAAATTGTAATGAATTTGAATCAATTGCCCTTTGTCATTTATCGACATAATTACAGTTTGGGAAATAACCAAGAAGTCTGTGGTCTCTGAACCTATATAATCACCGTGTCAAAATAGCTCTTCATCCATTCCTTAATTTATTCTTCTATTAAATAAAAATGAGGATAGTAGTTCTGTCACAAGTTTTGCTTGAGACATAAGAATATTATTAAATGCCAAAAATATTATATGATTTCTGAGAAATTTTGTCTTTGTTCAGATTTAAAAGTGTTTCACTTTTCAAAATATTTAATATCCTAATAAATGGATTAAAAGGGTGAGTGAGCATTTCCAGTTTAGGGAATCTCTTCTGAAGTCTACCATACCTCCCAGGAGGTAACGCTCATGATAGAAGCAGGTTGCCTTATTACAACTTCAGTAAACAACCAGGATTAGCTCAGTTCTGTCTGGGATTATATTTGTTTTCTTTTAGTGACAAGAAGTGTGTTATGATAAATCATGGTTTCGTCAACCTGGGCATTTCTTCAAAGAAGTACATAGCATGATGTTCTGTTAGTATTTTCAGGCAAAGTTTGCTATTCTTTACTTTGTGTAACATGAACCTTTTGTTACAAATACATTAAATTCTACATTGACAGGGTTCACATATATATGCATGGCGTCTACTACATTGTATCATGTTTTTTGGCTTATTACTTTCCATATAACTATGTAAACTTTCCAAATTCTGCAGTTATTCTCCAGGCTTAAAACTGAAAATAAACAAACATTAAAAAAAAAAAAACCTTTTTTTTTTTTTTTGCTGGAAATGTTCCTAAAGCACTCAGTAAATATATGCCTCATTGAAGTCATTGAATCAACTACAGTGTCCCAAAAGTTGCCATATATAAGGGAAAATGGGAAATCATAACTAAATGTACCTTTATTTACAAAATATTCATTATAAAATTTTCCAAAATTTGTCCTTGTATGGAGACTTTTGGGACATTCTGTATAATTTCTTTTGTGACTCTGTTGAACCTTGGTATCATAAGAGAGTAATGCCCATTACTCTATCTACATTGCACTTGTCCATTATGTTTTCTGAATTTTTCTGTCTCTTAGAGTTTTCTAATCTCCTTCCTCAACATCTGACTAACATTTCTCTGTTCCTGGTGTTGTTAAATGACCTTGACTGTTCCTCTCCTTTCATTCTTTTTGGATGCCTCTGATCTGTGGAAGACTTGAAAACTGTAAAGTAAGGGAAAATAGAACCTGATCAAAGACACAGTCTATTTTATTATTAATAAAGAGCATCATCTTTAGTTCGTGGGTTTCCTTCCATCTATTTTGACTGAAAAGCTTTGTATTATCCCTTTGACATTTATCTTAATTGGGAAGGAAGAAATTTATTCTCATCTTTTATTTTATTTTTATTGACACATAATAGCTATAGGTATTTTTTAGTTACATGTGATAATTTAATACATTCATGTCAGGTATAAAGATCAAATCAGGGTCTCATCCTTGATTTTGAACTTCAAGATTGTTCCTACAAGAATAGGACTAGATAACCAATATATAACTTTGGGTCTTAAAATCAATTCTCTTCTCAAACAATTATATCAGCTTTCAGAAGAGCAAAGAAGTATCAGGTAATGCACTTGCATTTACTGGTTTTCATAACAATCTACCAACTTTGTCTTTAGTTGTTTCTGGATTTCAAAACATCTTAGTGGAGCTCAGACTTAGAAGATGGAAGCATGCCCTGAGGTCATGAATTTTTAATTCCACGTTTGGATATTTAACAAACTCATTCATTACTGTTTGACATTGTTCTAGGTAGACACTGGGGACACGGTGAATAAAAAATCTTCAGTTTTCTATAGCTCTTTTATGTCCTGAGACATCACCAAGAATATAATGTGTTTATTTCAATGCTTTTGTTACTGCTCAGACCAAGATTATAAAATTAACTGAAAAAGACCAAACAATAGTAAACACTATTCCTAATGAATTCTTTTCTCTCATCTATACTGTAAGACCATTTGCATTTATATGTGGAATAAACTCAGATATTGATTGAGCTTATCTAGGCTCATAGTTCCTTGACAGCTTTGAGACTATCTCCTTCTTTTGTTATCTCTGTCACCTATAGACACTTAATAGATATTGCTTTAATTTGCATTTAAATAATATTTTAATATCACAAGAATACACCTTATTGGTATATGCGCATGACCAAAACCTAAGCTTACAATGGAAGCCCTTTACATAGACTTATTGATGTAACATAATTTTAACCCCTGATATTTTTGTGTCATATATAATGTCAAAAATTGAGCAAGCAGATGGGTTTGGTCTTCTTTGAAAATGAGCAACATGAAATGGAAGAGCTTCCCCGGACACATGGTTATTCCCTACACAGAACTGGTAGACTTATCCCCTCCTCTTCAATCACTTTCTTTGTCTTGCTATTGTGTAATTTGTCAGAAGAATTAGAACTTCAGGACACTGAAACCCATATCTGAACTTGATATAAGCCACAAATATAATAAGTGAATGGAAGGAATGGATGTTTCCTAAGACGTGTATGAGAACTGAGTTTGTGCACTGTGTTCACTCAGAGGAACACTCCCACAAGCAAGGTAAAGATAATATTTGATGCCCATATTTTTTACCTTCATTTTATTGTATTATCAGTTTTTTCCTCTTGCTATGGACGTGTGAAAACATTACTTGAGACAAAAGGTATTTTTGAGATTAAAATTTGGTGATTTTTAGCATCAGGACTTTAAGCAGCAAAACTTGGGGTAGAAGGTGTGTACAGGAATAAAATACAATTTAAATAAACACATAGATATCTATTCAAAAACTTGACCTAAAATTAAGGTACAAATGTAGGAAACTGCTAAATGTTGTAACAAATATTTGGAGACTTCACTGTGTATATACACTACAACTAGTTATTATACTTTGAAAAAGTTACAATTCAGTGGGGTTTGTTTTTGGTTATGAAATTAGCCTTATCCTTTATTCACAACATTTAGAAATTCACACTACCTTACGTTTCTCATGAGAATTGAAATAACCAGTAAAATTGCTAATAGCAAAGTTGAATTTACTAAATTTTTTCTCCCCTAGCTCTTTATATTAAATGATAGCCATGATGTTTCAGAATGAAAAAACAAAGTGCTTGCGTATTTTTAAAATAAACACAAACTTGTTATAAGATATTAATCACATTTAAAGTCTTTCCCTTCCTTTTGTGAGAATAATTTATTTTTCTGTCTTTTTATAATGATATTGATGTAACAAAATTGTTATCTCTTTGCAAAGGAGAGACACCTTATCCAGCTGTAGGCTGTGGTTTTTTTTTTTTTTTTTTTGATTTAACAATTGCTTATTATTATAGTCAAAGACTTTATCACTTATTGTCATAATACTAGAAGTATATATGAATAATAAGCATATTGTTCATATTTAGATATGTTTCTAAAGACAACCCATTGGTTGAAAAGGGCTTAAACTTTGGAGCCCAAAGAAATAGGTTCAAACTGTAGTTCTACCCATTGGTACGTGGATCCTATTGGTCATTTCTTAGGCGTTCTAGGTTGTAATTTTATTTTCAACCTAGTATAAATAGCACCTATTATTGCATAATTATTGTAAAGATGACAGCTAGTGGATTTTCAGAAACAGCACAGGATTTGCCATGTTGTAGTTAATTGTCCAACAGATGTAGCTATTCATTTATCTTATGAGCCATGAAAAGCAGTGGAGTGAGTTGAGGGGATGCTGGTGATAGGTTGAAGTCAAACCATTGACTTTACTGTTAATATAAAGTGAAAATTGGATATGATCATCCAGGATGGGGACTTAATATCCCCTTTTAGAAGATATCTAATAATTCAAGAACACACCATGCTCAATTCAAACAAAAACGTCAGCTGTGTAGAATTTTGTTTGAATAGTGTGATTAGCTCGGTATAATCCATTACATGGGTTTTAATGGAGTCCTCTGGTTGATTCTGTGTATTTTCCTGTAGCCCTTTAGTTCTGCAGAAGACTGGGCTTGTAAATTGTAAAGACTTTCATTTCACTGTTGCACAGGTGGTGGCAAAAGATATTTAGTAGCTGGGAAGGGTAAACCACTCCTGTTTTGCGTGAGCAGTCACCCTCTAGTGTAAAAAGGTAGTTTCCACTTTCAAGTGGAAAGAGTTCCAATTTTAAATTATTTAAGAATAAGAAAAATGGTCCCATTCAGTAAATGAGTAATTTAGATGTATACTTTTTTCTCTTCTAATTTCCGCCATAATTTGGCTTCTCCTTTTCTGACATAAGATCTATCAGACTATAGTACAGGTTTCATCACAGATGTAAATAACAGCATGTTTCCTTGGGAGCAATTGAACAACAGAATAAAACAGTGCTTACTGTTTTTTGAAAGTTGTGTCAGATTGTCATGGTAATACAGAGTTGCATCATGTTGTCATAGCAACCAGAATTATAAAACGAATTTAAAGAGGATGAAGAGATACCCTTTGGTGTTGTGATTCCTTTAGCTTGAAAGATTTTCTCCTTCCTCTCCTTCTGTTTGTAAAATGTGGAAGAGGAACATGGCTGGAGGGAATCATGGGAATCTATATTTCTTCCCTAAAGAAGAGTTGCAGCATGAAAGTCTAAGCCATCCCGTTCTCCTTGAGTCAGGTAAAATTCAGGCTCTGGAGCACAGTGGGATCAGATACATTGCTGTGTCAAGACATCCCGACATTGAGCAGGAGGAAGTTCCACTCCAAGTGGGTTGAAAAGGTATTTCATCTTTCTTTCTGATTATTCATAGCTTTTCTTTCAAGCAAAAACATCCCAATCTTCCTCGGAACAAAAACCGGTATTGAGCTTTGGGAGCCGATTCATCAAACTGTATCAGGCTTTGGGGAAGATTGCTTCTTCTCTGTAATTAGAATGATTTAGGTCATTATGGTTGCTCAAGAGGTTAAACTTTGACTCTTGAGGTGAAAAACTAATTCAGTGCTAACCCATTTCCATTATTCCGCAGTAGGAACAAAAAATTAAAAAAAGTTTGTGAGGCAATTGAGACTTTTGTTGCTGGAGAGCATCCAGTGACTGATTCTATAAATACTAATGATTGAAGAAAAATAAATTTGTTAACTTTGAAGGTTTGCTAAAATCATTTGTTTTAAATATGCCTTCTTTTAACTCGGCTCTTACACTCTTGGCATAAGCAATTTTCTTTTGTTCTTTTTGTTGCTACATTGCCTCCTCTCGACTTGCTTTTTAACAAACTCTTTAAGAGCCATACAAGTTGCAGCAAGTTTTAGGCATTAATAGTGGCCAGGTAGTATAATACTATTTTTAATGAATGTCTGTTTTCTATTCTTTACTGTGCTTTCTTTGGAAAGAGGCCCACGAAACAAAGTATTAAGAAAACACACTGCTGCCCTGGAATGTGTGTATTAGCTGCAGATTATTTCCTATTAGCAGATTAGCTGCAAGGCTATTGGCTCAAAAAAGTCTTTGAGAGTATTCTGTTTTGTAACTGATTCAAGCCATGGGAGAGAATTGCCACCATGATTGGAAAGAAGAATTAGCTACTGTTGCCATGGACACTGGAGTTCACAGTCCCATTGTTAAATCTAGTGCTTCAGAATGAGATGTCCCAGCATGAGTTCAAGCTTTGTTAATGAAATGATGGAATATATTTTTTCAGAGCTGTGACAGAACCTTGTGAAAGATATGTGAAATATATTTTTGTTATAGAATTCAGAGTTTCCTTTATAAATCAGTGTTTTCCACTAAAATGAAATAATCCCATGCTATAGCCCTCTATGAATACATAGATCTATTTAAATATTTAGTTACCTTTATATTACATTCCCATTTATAGTGTATCTTTTAAAATTATGTTTTTTTAAATAAAAAAAATCATATCAGGCTTCTAATGTACAAATCAAATTGTTATAAGATCCATGCCTATATGCTTTCTAGTAATTTAAATTGATGATAGCATCATATGTTGGATGTACCATTTTAAAAACGCTTTATAGAATAACGTAGATTAAAGCTACCAATATATTTTAAAGGTGGGCTATATACTGTGTGACATCCAGTAGATTTTATTCTTTAAAACTGGAAATAATTTGTGAAAGTTAAAGAGTAGTGGTTTATTATGGTGATGGGATAAAAACCTGTGAAGTTCATAGGGAAAGTGACAAAACGTTATCACGGTCAGACTTTTGCTACTAGTTTAAGTGCAGGCTAGAAGCCAAGCCTAATGTTCTGTACTTCAAAAATAACATGTAGACTGGACCAGGCTTTCTTTTTTTGTCTTTCCCCTCCTATTCATCAAAAACACTTTTGTTCCATTATCCCACTAACAATACTGTTTTGTTCACTTTCTTTTCAGAGAGACCTAGATTCAAATCATGTTTCTGCCACTAACTGATCCTGTGACATTGGGCCATTTAATTATTTTGTTTAAGCCTCAGTTTCCTCATCTATAAAATAGAATGATAATGGCACCCACCTTATAGAATTCTTTTTGTGAACTGAATTAAATTACACACATGCACACACACACACACACACACACACACAAACACAAGCATGGTGCTTGGCATCCAATAAATAAAATTGTTATATTCAAAAACTTTCAGTGGTTCCCTATTTCTGACAAGATGTTTAGATATTCTAACAGTGGAACCATGGCTATTACTGCAAAATTATCTTCCCCTCCAACTAACTCCTGAAAATGTATCTAGTTATTGCCCCGAACACACTCCAAACATATTTCATGATCATTCTCAGCTCTGAGTTCTTGCTTAGCAAAATCTCCAACCAATAACACCCTTACCCCTCCTTTTCTGCCTAAGGTCAATATTTTCTTTAAGACTCACGATATTTCAAATATTTCCTAACTAATCTAACCTTGCTTCCTTAAATTTTTCTCATTTCTTATCTCAGTAGCTTTTTTATCCCCCCAAATTTTAAATATACATTAGAAGCAAAGTGGGAACTGTTTTAAAATTAAAAGACCCTTAACCCTTCATGATCATCAAGCCCTCCTGTGTATATTTCATTTATGAAAGTTTTATTACAAAAAATAACTGTTATACCAAGGATATCTGATTTCCAAATTTCATTTATCATAAAAATTTGAATTAACTCTTAATAGTTTGTATATGGATTTACTCTTAGTTGCATTTTAGGTTTGGTTAGCTTGTCATCATGATACTTACCATTCTATTAATATAATGATTTCAGTGGCCTCCTTGCTACTGTGTTCTCAACCACTGGGCTTTCCATAATTCCTTTTTATTAGCAATGGGATAAGGAAGGATACCATGTTCAAGCCAAAGCTAAATGGGCAAAAGCAAGCCAGTTGTACTTCATGATGAAATGATTAATGATGTAATGTACTACTAGTCTGTACATGTTATTGCTGCTTTTTCTAGAAGAATATCTTGGAATTTAAATCTCATTTAAGAAAATGAAAATAACTCCCTTATTTGGAGATAAAATCTGGCAACAACAGCTACCTGTGACTTTCCAAAAGAAAAAGAGAGAGGCAATAGTGAGTAACAACTGCACAAGAAGGAAATTGGAACCATCTTTGGCAAAGTCTAATTATTACAAGGTAGAGGGTCAGATGCCTACATTATCTCCCAGTTAGCACTTCAGAAGAGAAGAGAATTGTTACCATAAACTGACATCCTGAGTAAAAAATTGAAGAATTTTCTGAAAAATCAGAATTTAGGGCATATGTTTCAGTAATTTTGTTGCTGTTGTTGTTCCTTTATGTTGTGTGTTCAGATAATTGTAGAATTACATTATTTAAATACAAAGGATCCCATCCGTTTTGCATTCAAGGAGCTATCGTCTAACCTGGATTTAATTTGAACGGAGGAACAATTGCTTTACAATTTACAAAATTACAAACCAACCCCCAAAATTCTGGAAAAATATTTCTTTAGTCCTTGATATTAACTTAAAGGAAAGATTCTTAAGAGGATAATCACCGTTTCAAAGTCCATGAGATTAATTCTGTGGTCTGAGACAATGGGATTATTTGGGCAGATCAACCTGTGAATATTAGCAACAACAACAACAGAAAAAAGAAATTACAGCAGAAAGGTAGTCGTTTGACTCAGAGGGACACAAAATAAAAGACTGAAACATACTATTTACTCTACTAAATTTATAGCTTCTTCTAGTGGAAGTATGATTTGTACTCTGAAATTCCAAATTGTTAGAATATTATTCATTAGCCCTATTAGGAAAAAGTTATCTTTGCATGCATGCAGAAATGTATGTATTACATGTACATGTGTATAATATAGTAGATTTTGTATGGACTTTAAGGTGTGAATTATAAGTTCTTTGAAAAGAACTTCAACAGGTTTTATGACATACTTAACTATACCTCTTTCTACTCTTGAAGATACTTTAAATTTTCTTCACTTTATGGAAAAATTGGGATGCAAGGAGTTATTTCATAGTCTTACTATCTTGCTTATTAAAATTTTTGAATTTTATGAGGATTGAGACATTTAAAAATTCCCTGTAAAACTTAGTTTTGCCCCAGTAAAATTCCCTTGTTCTGGTAAGATAAAAAGTTTGTTTGACAGAATCTCCGTGTGTGCCTTGCACTGATATCTATATAAGAATACAATTGTAAAACAAAATGGAATGAAAGAGATAACCATCAGTCAAATACCACAGACATTATTTCATTCTTGTTTTTTCTACTCTCACATTTAGGTAGAAATGGGACATTGGAGGATCAGTAACTTTTGTTTTCTTAACGAAGGAAGGACACAAACAACACAATATATTTTTATGTATAGCATAAGAAATGGCATGTTAAAAAATCAAGTGGATCAAGGATCTTATATTTGAATATGACCAGAGACATAAAAAAATGGTAAAATATTATATACTTGTTCTTTGAATGTTTTTATAAAACCGATTTGAATGTGTTTCAGGAAGTCATAACCTTAAAAGAGCTCTTTTAAAAAGCCAAATTCATGCTAAGAGGGACTCTAATAAAGTGTATTTCTGATAACATTTACCGTCCTCTCCAAAATGTCATAGGCACATTTTTTCATCCTGCCTAAAGCCACTCTTTGCTTTGAAATTAGAACATAATGTGGCCTCAGAGCATCATAATTCCTGATCTTTTGATACAAATAAATGAAAACAAAATGTACGCTCTTTAATTAATGTTTAAAACTCCAACTCTTTATTAGTAAACCAAGAAATATGTGATAGCTGAACCAAATTCTGCCAGACAATGGTATGCTATAAAACTTTTTAATTGGAAAAGACTGGATGCTGCAGGAAGAATTCTGTGTCTTTTTTATAAAGCAGAGGGAAAAAAAAACACTTTAATTTGTTTTTCCTTAAAAGCTTGCTGCTTTTTAAGACTAGGATTCAATCAGAGTTTTAGTTTTGCTTTTGTATAGTGGGAGTAACTAGGCAATGTGGCTACACAAAAATGATATGAGAAAATATCTTCTCATATACGGTGATGAAACATGCTAACATTTTATTAGTAGCCCATATATTATATCTGTTTCTAAATGAAAATGTATATACCATGTAATTCACTTGAGATCACGTACGTGTTCCAGTCTGGATAACAATGGGGCCAGGATATTGAGGTTGGGAAGGCCAAACTAAGTCATATAGATCGTTTTTAATAGACAAAGGGTGTCATTTTGATGAGGTGGGAGTATAAAAATTATTAGAGCTGTACTCTTAGAAGACAGAATAATAATGATAATAATAAATAGAAGTAGTTGTGACCTGCTAAAAAGAGTATATGTTTTGCTTTTGTAGGAGAACGTTTTTAAAGTATTGAAATATACATAACCAAACCACATTTATAATAAGCTTCAACTAGTTACGAGCTGATTATTTAAATTCTGAATTATACAAATGTTTACTTTATCTTTATCTGTTTTCTACCTTTCAGTAATGATTTATCCTAAGTTATCTTGAGTGAGAAGGAAAAATGTAGTCTTTAAAACATTCTGGAGGACCTCTTTTAAAAATGGCTGATGTACTGGTTGTCTTATTCATATTTAGATTGATATTTGTATTATATTTAACTCCACAGACCTCAGAGTTACTGTGGCTTTGGTTTCATACCACCACAATAACATGAATATCAAAATAAAGCAAGTTACACGTATTTGTTTCATTTCCCAATGCATATAAAAGTTGCATTTATGCTAAATTTTAGTCTATTAAGTGTACAATAGCATCATGTCTTAAAAAAAAAACAATGTGCATATCTTTATTTAAAAATACCTATTGCTAAAAAATGCAATGCAATATTCTGAGCTTTCAGTGAGTCATAATCATTTGGCTGGTGGAGAGTCTGACCTGGATGTTGATGGGTGCTAACTGATCAGGGTGCTGGTTGCTAAAGGTTGGGTGGCTGTGGAAATTTCTGAAGATAAATGAAACAATGAAGTCTGATGCATCAATTGACTCTTCCTCTCACAAGTGATTTCTCTGTAGCATGCAGTGCTGTTTGATATCATTTTATTCACAGCAGAACTTCTTTCAAAATTGGAGTCAGTCTTCTTAAACTCTGCCACTGCTTTTTCAATTAAGTTGATGTAATGTTCTAAATCCTTTGTTGTCATTTCACCACTGTTCGCAAAACAATGTTTAGGCCATTTTCTTTGCTTATCCTTAAGAATCAACTTCTCATCCATTGAAGATTTATCATGAGATTTCAGCAATTCAGTCACATCTTCAGGCTCCACTTCTATTTATGCTTCTCTTGCTATTTCTATTGCATCTGCAGTTACTTCCTCCACTGAAGTCTTTAAACCTTCAAAGTCATACATTCGAGTTGGAATCAACTTCTTCCCAACTCCTGTTAATTTTGATATTTTGACCTCCTCCCGTGAATCACCAATGTTTCTTAAATGGCATCTAGAATGACAAGTCCTATCCAGAAGGTTTTCAATTGACTTTGCATATATCCATCAGATGAATCACTATCAATGGCAACTATTGCCTTATGAAATGTATTTCTTAAATAATAAGACATGAAAGTCAAATTTTGTGTTATCCCTCGAGAAAACAACATTAATCTCTTTGTAAATATTCATCAAAGCTCTTGGTTGACCAGCTGCATTGTCAAGGAGCAATATTTTTCAAAGAATTTTTCTTTTTTTCTGAGCAATAGGTCTCAACAGCAGGCTTCAAATATTCAGTAAACCATGCTGTACACAGATATGCTGTCATCTAGGCCTTGTTGTTCCATTTATAGAACACAGGAAGAGTAGGTTTAGCATAATTATTAAGGGCTTTAGGATTTTTGAAATGGTAAATTTGAGCATTGGCATCAATTTAAAGTCACCAGCTGCATTAGCACCTAACAGGAGAGTCAGTATGTCCTTTGAAGCTTGGAAACCAGGTATTGACTTCTCTCTAGCTATGAAAGTCCTAGATGACATCATCATCTTACAGTAGAAAGTGGTTTTGTTGCCACTGAAATTCTGTTGTTTAGTATAGCTATCTTCATCAGTTATCTTAGCTAGATTTTCTGGGTAACTTGCTGCACCTTCTCCATTAGCACTAGCTGCTTTACCTTGCACATTTATGTGATGGAGAAGGCTTCTTTCCTTAAACCTCGTGAACCAACCTCTGCTAGCCTCAAACTTTTCTTCTGCAGCTTCCTCGCTTCTCTGTCTTCATAGAACAGAATTAGGGCCTAGCTCTGGATTTAGCTTTGGCTTAAAAGCATGTTCTAAATGGTTTGATTTTCTATCAAACTAAAACTTTCCCCATAGCAGCAATAAGGCTGTTGTGCTTTCTTCTTTGTGTGTTCACTGGAGTAGCACTTTCAATTTCCTTCAAGAACTTTTCCTTTGCATTCCCAACTTGACTGTTGGGTGCAAGAGGCCTAGCTTTAGCCTATCTTGGCTTTTGATATGCCTTCATCACTAAACTTAATCTTTTCTACCTTTTGATTTAAAGTGAGAGACTTGCGACTCTTCCTTCAACCCTTAGAGACCATTGTAGAGTTATTAATTGGTTTAATTTCAATGCTGTTGTGTCTCAGGGAATAGAGAGACTCAAAGAGAGGGAGAGAGATGAGGGGACAGCCAGTTGGTGGAGCAGTGAGAACACACACATTTATCAAGTTTCCTATCTTATATGGGTACAGGTCATGGTGCCCCAAAACAATTATAATAGTCAAAGATCACTGATCACAGATTATCATAACAGGTATAATAATAATGAAAAGTTTTGAAATATTGTGAGAATTACCAAAATGTGACAGAGAGACACAAGCACATGCTGTTGGAAAAATGGCACTGTTGGACTCCCTGGTAGACTCAGGCTTGCCACAAACTGGCCATTTGTGGAAAACTCAACCTCTGTGAAGTACAACAAAGCAAAGCCCAGTAAAATGAGGTACGCTGTAACAGTATAAGGAAGAAGGATAATTTAATTTAGTCTTCCTTCAAATGTGTCATGCCTGATTTCGTCTTTTTCATTCTTACCGCTCATGAGAAATCTCACTCCTTCTCCTTGATTCAGTGCCTCTGGTCTATACCACTTGGTCTTCCTGCTCTCTGGCTATCCTGTCTCCTGTCCAGCCTGAAGTTTCTAGTAAGATAAGCCTCCCAATTCGTATCATGTCCTAGCTCAAAATTGTCTTATGACTCAGGCTGTAATTTGGGTTTTCATGGAACTGTTTCCTGTATCTGTGCCTTCCTCCCTCAACCCCACAGTAAACTCTAGCAGGGATTGTGACAAAGTTATTTGCCCTCCTTGAGTGACTATATGTAGTATCAATGATATATATTGGTAATTTATAATAAATACATTGTTTATATATAATATGATTCAGGGAGCATGGGATACATTGAAAAACTAAGGAGGCATATATTCTATTGCTGTATTTATCATGAATATTTCCCATATTATTTCATATCATTGTACAAGAAATAATGTATACATTATGAGGACATACTGTATCTAACAAGATATACTGTTAGACTCTTTGATTCTGTAAAACTAAATTGAAAAAATATATATATATAATAAAAAAAAAATATAACTAGCTTATAAACTAAAAAAAAAAAAATAAAAATAAAAAAAAAAATAAAATTTCCACAAATTTAGTAGCTTAAAATACCACAAACTTATTATCTGCCAGTTTCTGTAGGTCAGGAGACTGGGCACAGCAGGACTGGACATTCTGTTCAGGGTCTTGCTGTGCTGAAATTGAGGTGTCAGCTAAAGCTGTGGTTCTCATCTGGGCTTAGAGTCCACTTCCAAACTTACTGGTTGTTGGCAGAATTATTTCCTTGTAGCAGCAGGACTAAGGTCCTCATTTTCCTTCTAGCTGTTGGACAACAACCACTCTCAGCTCCTATGGGCAGTTCTTTGTCATGTGGTTTGCATTCTTCTAGGCCAGGTGAGGCACTTCTCTCTGACTTCCTCACTGACACCAGCCAGACAAAATTCTTCATTTTTAAAGAGCTTCTTTGATTAGATCAAGCTCACCTTGTTAATCTCCTATTGTAAAGTCAACTGATTTGAGAGCTTAATTCCATCTGCAAAATCCCTTCACAGCAGTTCCTAGATCAGTGTTTTGAATAACTGACATAAGGTGTATGTGCACCAGGGGCCAGGACCCTCAGAAGCACATCTTACAATTCTGTCTGCTACAAGGAGTTCCAGATTCCATAATCTCAGAAGGAATTGTGATTGCAGAGGTGATGTCTCGGGACAACAGATTCTTCAAGATTTGTGGTAGAAGAATATTTTATTCTTCATCCAATCAGTACTCTGGAAGATCTCTGAGACTGCATCAAGCATGAATTTAGAAGTTTTTACATGTATATCAGTGAGATAAAATTGGGAAATTAACATAGCATCTTTCCCCTTGTGCCCAATTTTGAATATGGCATTGTAGGATCCCACATGAATTGGTGTGATTCCAGGGAAGAAGTAATCTGTAAAGTTATTTTAGTTGAACTGACCTTCTCAGAAAGAATACTTTTATAATACATTACCAAGCAGATGATAAACTCCAAACATAGAAGCAAGAAACTAAAGAACTGACAGGAAACAGGGCAAAGGACAACTGACTTGTCCTTATTTGCCTCTTGTGGGACATACTCGAGAGGTTTTTGGCATCTCAGTAATAAATATAATTCTGCTATCATGGGACGTTATACTTGATTTGCCTCTCTCAGATTAGTGTCACAAGACTAAAATTTGAAAATCTATATGAAATATTGAGTACTTAAACTTTTTAAAATCTTTAAATATTTAATATTAAACGTTTTAAATGAATAGTCATATTATGATACTGTGTTCACCTGTATTTTCTCTGCCAGAACTTTATTTCAGGCTGAAGCTAATGAAGACATACGGCATTGTTATAAGTGATTAAGATGGAGGGAATGCTTAGATTTTTTAGTTTGGAGGTAGTCTGCCTCGTTTTGAGATACATGATGTTGGTTTGTTTTAATGAAAAGAGATGCTTTTGCTATTCTAAATATTTGATTTATGATATATCATCCCATTATATAACAAGAATAAGATTATTATATTTTTCTCCAGAGTTATAGCATTATAGTGATTAATGGGAGAAACATATATTTTACAAAGCAACTATGAGACAAACATACACTTTTCTGTGAAAGCATGTTTGGAACCAGGAAATACCCTCTCTTGTTCTCTGTAGTGTCCTGTCTGGAGGAAATCCAGTTTGTGTCATTTTTATGCCTTTCAGACAATCACTCATTTTTTGAGGCTATTGTGAGCTGATTATAGTGTAAATTCTTTGCTATGTTCAGTTATATAGATCAAATTTACAACCTGCCTGATATGTATGTGTACCTCTAGCTGACTTACAATTTTAGAACAGAGGTAGGTAGTGCTTTTTCACACATGCTTGCAGTATCTGTCTACAAATGTTTGGGAGTCAGACAGACAAGAATTTAAATATTCACTGTGCTACTTACTAGCTGTGTGAGCTTGGGGAAGCTACTTAACCTCTCAGAGCTTAAATCTCATTAGTAAAATGGAGATAATTATTTCTTTGTCGTAGCATACTTAGAATTAAATAAAAAAGCATAAGTAAACTACCTAACATGCTTTCTAGGATATTATAGTCACCAACAATGATAGTTTCCTACCTCATCTCTCAATTTATCCATTCAGCAGAAAGGTGCTGAGTGTTTATTCTGTGCTAGGATCTGTGTCACATGCTGGAAATGGAAAGATAAATAAAGCATAGCCTCTGTCCCCCCAAAAGGCAAGACTTATTTATATGGAATAGTATATATTTATATGGAATATATATATTTATATGGAATAACGTATATGCATTTACAAAGACAGTTAAATAATACTCATATGAAAATGCCAAATTGCTACTGCTTATTATAGAAGATAGTAAGTTATATAACCAATTATATTGATCACATGGAAATAATTATATTAATTTTCTTTCTGGGTTTTCCCATGGCTTTCCGTGCATTTTAGTTTTAGTGAAGATGAAGTTCTTTTATCTAAAATGCCCACAGGATATGGATCCTGGCTATTGAAGTTATATTTTTGTTTCTTTTGCTGCTGTAACCATGTTAATGGTCAACTGAAGCTATTTTCATACTCTCTCTAGATCTGATCTTTGATGAAAAGAACCGGAAAAAAAATTCAAAGGAGTTACCTTGCCTTAGGGGCTTCCTTCTTCTATCAAATTGATGTATCCCAACTTTGTTGGGGTTTAAGGAACACAATAAAAGGCCCATGTTTATTCAGTTTTGACTTGAAAGTATGGGGGTGGAGCTGTGCTCTCCTACTACTATGATGTTTGCAAGAGAAGATACAGCCATTGCTTATGATTTTAATAAATAGTTTTCTTGCTTTATTCTAGATATTCCTAGTAATGTAAAGCAAGGAAAACTGCTTTGTAAAGTACAAGTAATTCACTTATTTGTAACCATAACATTTTGCAAAGTCGAAATTGACCTGCACGTTCAGTGATGATTCAGTAGCATCAATTTTCATATATAGGTTAGGTTTCATCTTTATAGTACATCACCAAAATGTGGCAAGCTATGACTTTAAATGTCTAACCATACACATAGTGACCCTTATTTGAAATCACTTGATTTTAATCTTGTTGTATAGGTTAGTTGTCATTAAAAGGTCTTATTCAAAGAGCAAAACTAATGACCTGATTTGGGGAATGGGCCAGTGAAATATGTCAGTTTGAGGTTCTGACTAAGCCTCTTATTGATCCTGAATCTAGTGTCACTTCCCCAGTATCTGCTTCACCTCAAGGATTCTTTTCCTCCTCTGTACTCCCTTGGCATTTTACAAGAGACATCTGCAAGCACTGTCCTATCCTGCCCTGCATTTAATTTGTGTGTACCATTATACTCTCTTCCTAATCATACTGAAATTTCAAAGGACTGTCTTTCATCTCTTTATTCTTCATAGTTCCTTTACAGCACCTCATCTGACGTGGTACTCAGTAGAGTTTTTCATAATCGGGGCCTTAAGCCAAAAGTTTGATCCTCTAGCTATGTCGAAACATTTTAGAAAAACCCAGATGGGGGGAAAAAAGATCACTTTCTCAGCAGATATACTTGTCCAGGTTTCCACTGTGTTCCTGAAAGCATTTCTAAACATAGCCAATCTCTGTTCCTCAAATAGTTATTTCCTTTATTTGAGATGAGCAGATAGAAGCTTCTTCAAAAAACACTGAAAGTAGTTGCTCGGATTTGGGAATGAACAGAGTTCCCATAATAGTTTTTATGCCCTAGTTTTTTGATGATCTGATGCAGTTAGATGAGGCTCTCTAGTGTTTGAATTATGAAACAATATTACTTCACTTCCAGCATATTCTAAACCCTTGTGATTTTTAAGGACACGTAAGTAATGTAATTACTCGGTATTGGAATTGTTGCAGAACAGTGGTGAGGTTGACTAAGATCAAAGCATTGTTTGTGGTAAAGTGAGGGATTGGTGAACTGTGTTATATGCTCTTTAGCTAGCACCACAAACGTTTTGAGACAAATTGAAATTTAAACTTCGTATGCTTGCTGAATAGTACTTGGCTGGGTCACACTTTGCTTCTTAGTTTCATTAATTCTTGGTGGCAACCAGCGTTTTGAAGAGCTATTTCTAAACCTAAAATTTCTGATCTGTAAACTGACAAACAAGTCAAATCTGTGTATATATCTTATTTGCCAAACCATTACCTTTTTCTGAATGTTTCATCACTTGGTACTTGAAAAAGGGGTTGGTACTTGGAAAAAGATCAGCATATTTATAGGAAAGAATATCAACAAATTGCAAAGGATAATACTACTTTGTCTCTGTAATGGTAAAGAGGAGAGTAGCATTTAGTATTTTAATTTCATCTAAAATATATTTAAATATTTTTTAGTAAACCTCTTCTGTAACCAGTGTTAATATTTCTGTCGACTTAATGGCTGACATGCACATAAATTTAGTGTTCATATTGAATCCAGTCATTAGCATGAAAAATTACACAACAGCAAGTCTTGTTAACTTATTATGCTAGATTGGCACTTCAGAAGAGGTTCATCACATTCAAGTATTATCATTTATAGAAAGGAATCTTTTAAAAGAAGCCTTCCATTTTAAAACTTGTTAATGAAAGGGATTAAAAAATAGAGATATATGTGTGTAAAAATTGTTCCTGAATATAATATATGCATCCTTCACATGCACGTATTTTCCAGTGAGAGGCCATACATTGAGATAGAGTGTTTCTCAGTTTGTTATAGTCTTCCAATAGATTTCTGCTCTCTATAGCATTAAGTAGAATAAAAGATAAAGTAAAATAAAGGGAGGAAAATAAAATCAGTCTCTTCCCAGATAAAAACTCAACATACCTAGGAAGGCATCAGGTTTCTCATGCCTTATTCATATTGATTCTTCATATTGAAATTAGCCCATCTCATAGCATAATCTATAAACTGATATTTTCCCCTATATCCTGTATAATAAAAGATTAGAGACACTCTGATAGCCATTTTAATGTTGATTTCTCTACTTATGTTTAAAATTATTCATAATGATAGATAGTTATCACTTATCAAGTTCTTCCTTTATGCCAGACATTCTGCTAAGTGTTTAGTATTTCATTTAATATCCCTTTGCAAAGCTATAGATTAGGCAGAACACCTCAGAGAATTTCCTGAGATCGCAGGCTACTAAATGGAATTGGGATTTGTGTGCAGTTTTGGTCTGACTTCCACAGTCATCTTCAGTCTGAACAAAAGAAAATCAATGAACATCTTTGAATTGCATCATATACATAAAGCAAATTAAAGTAAATACTATGTAATGTGAGTATATAAATATGAATATAACTAAATCCCTATGAACCTTGGTCTCTCCCCCCACCCAAATGTGTCTAGCCACTGCTTCATTGGGAAGTGAAAAACCATCATACTGTCTGGGAACTGTACAGTTACCTAGTCCTTTTTTACATATAATACTCTTCTAAGGACTTTTTGATGCTGTGATCAAATGCTTTGGGGGAGAGAATCTTCTAAGAAATATATTTGAGGTTTATGTCATTTTGTTGTTGCTCAATTTTCTGGCTTCAATTATTTATTAAAAGCAAAATCTTTAACAAGTTTACAGCTTTGTATATTAGAACTTTTCTTTGCTACCCATTTCCTCTATTATTGGTATCCTAGCTGTCAGAGATTTCTGATATCATTAAATGTAGAGATATTAATATGAAAAGGAGTATATTTAGGCACAAGATTTTATAAAAGACCAAATTCTTTTAAGAAATTGATGGAAATCATAGTTTGTTTTTTGAGATTTCTGTAGGGAGTTTGGGTCCCCTACCCCATTGATTATTATCATTCTTGGAATTAGATAATAGGGAAAAGAAATTTTTTCTATATTTTATTTTTTCACTATACAGACCATTATGTATTGTTTGTATCTATCAGTTTCAGGTCATATACCATTTCCTCTACAGAACTTTTCCAATTCAAAGTAGTCTTTAACTCATTAATATTTTCTCACTTGAATTATAGTTATATCTGGCTTACTGTACCTCTGTGCTAGACTACAAGTTACATAGGGAAAGAAAAACATTTAATTCAGCCATAGTCTTGACTAAGTGCTCAATTAATATTTGTTTAACCGACAAGTACTTATTATTTTAATAATAAATTTATTGACTATGTAAAGTAGTATACTTGTTTTTTTAATGTTTTTGAAGTTAGCTTGAAAAGATAAAGCCAAATCAGGAAATCATGCCTGATTTTTTATCTCCACAAAACACTAATGCCTTGCACATATATGTTCAAAAACTGTTGAAAGTTAGCTGAATGACATTTTTAAAGTAGAATTTTCTAACACACCCTTTGTGCTCATGTTGAAAATCTAACTGCTTCACCTACAAGCAAGCATAGGGAAAGCAAACAATGCAAAAAGGCTAGTAATATTTATCGCCTTTATGATTTAATTTACAATGTGCTTAAAACATTTTTTTGAAAAATGGAGATTTGTCACTAAAACTTAAGTCAATAAAAGTCAAAGAAAGAAGAAATATAGATGGCCAATAAGTATATTAAGTGAGTTTCAACCTCATTATTGATGAAAGGAATATAAATTTGGAATAAAAATGAAATTTTATCTATCATATTTCATAGATACGGACTAATGAGTACTTTGATGTAAATTGGTATATCTTTTGGAGGTTGATTTGACAATGTAGAGAAGAATTTTACATCAGCATACTTTTATGTCAGTAAGACCATGTATAATAACTTAGTCAAAAGAAATCTCAAATATGTGGATGTTCATCATACTATTGATTATATTAGAGAAAGGAAAGGAGAAAAGGAGGCGAAGCAAGAGAGGTAAGGAGGGAGGAAGATTGGAAGAATTGAAACGTGTGACAGCATGGTTTTGCTTGAATATGCCATGTTAAACCATAGCATGGGTAACTGTGCACACATGAAAAGGACAGTGTAGATTGATCTATCTTTATTGCTAATGAAATGATGTTAAATGAAAAAAAGAGGGAAGATTGAGGAAACAGCCTGTATAGTAAGATCCTGTTGCCTTTTTGAGTCTCTGCTATATGATATAGGGGACTAAAGATAAAAAGAAGAAAACAAGAGGCTGTGTGCTATAATGGGACTTACTACTATGTAACCCTGAGACTAAAGAGATGATAGTGGGTATTTTACACCTCAAAGACATGACTTGGTCCAAGATTGCCAGTCTAAGCTGGAAAAGCATCAATGTATCTACCACACTGACCTATGTTGGAGATTGGAAATTCTTCTCTGTACTATAGAAGTTCCAATTCATTCCTCAGCTGAGTTTCTAATCAGCTACAAAGAAGTAGTGGAATAATATTTGAGAGACTTCTACAAAACCTTCTCCTAAAAGGTAAAGATACAGAGGCAGTTCTAGACACTTACGGGCTTCTGCAAGATGTAGAGGAACCCTACTACTCCAGAACCAATGGCACATATGCCATTTGAATATTACAATAGGATAGTGCTACCCTCTGGCACAATTCTAATTATTTTATGCTCAGAAAATACATTCCTTAATGCTCTTGTCACTTTCTGTCTATGACATATTTGTTTATTATAAATGTGTTACTCTTCCAAGTTTCATGCTTTCTCATATATTAATTACTTTTTGTTCTATTGTGTATCTAGAAGCGGTAAGTAGCACGATATTTCTGTGTCACATGTCTCTTAATCCATTCAAATGGTTTTTCATTTTTTTTTTTAACGTATGACAGGATGTGGATGCTTGAGGATACTGTTCTAACTAACCTCATGATATTACTGTATTTCTATAATGGTGAACATAAAATAAAAACCATAAAATTTAAGCTTAATTTATGATGTGATTTTTTGATAAAGGCTACAATTACTGTGTTTTTGCGAAATGCAGATATGTGAAGGAACTATTGTATATGTAAGATATTTATTAGCTAGAGAATAAGTAAGCATATAAGCATGTTAAGTCCTTTTTAGGACTTTCTTAAGGGCATTTTCAGAAATGTAGAGTAGTAGTCTTGATTCCTTGTTAAGGCTTTGAAAATCAAGGGCATCATCTTATCAGCTGTGGTTCCCAGTATTTTTATGGTTCTGTCTTTAGCTTGATCGTGTTGGTCCTTTTGAAACTCAAACATTTATAATAATTCATAATTTTGTGCAAATATTGAGGACCTAAAATTGCAAAGTCTATGTAAACCAAGAGCTACTTGCTGGTTAGGCAGAAACCAAATTTCCTCCTAGCTCTTCCTTGCATTTTCAATTAGAATTACTTGTTAGTTACAATATGATTTTCTTCAAAAATAGAAACTCTGAGGCAAAAGAGACGCCACCAGCTATATGTTGAATAGAAGGTTGATTAGTTGGCCAAACTTCAGGAGTGGGGAGCCTGCCATGCTTCCTAGGGAAATAATTCCTTCTCTGATATTTTACTGTGCTAATTACTAGTCCCAATTTGAGCTCCATATTGCCATCAATTGTTTCGTAGTTATTTATGAATCAGGCACAATATTTTATGTCTATTTTCCTTATACTTAAATAAAAATATTTTTGGACACCCCTTTGTGGTAAAGTGTACTGTATATTTAAAAATCTACAATTTTGTTTGTTTGCTTTATTTCATTTTTTTTAACTCTCCATGTTTCAAGTTTATTGAACTCTGAGCTAGAGCATAAAACATAGATGGCAAACGTGGAAAAGGTGATGGATGTAGAACTCTTTCCACATAGGTGACTACTTTTGATTAGCAATTGATAATGTGAAGAATTACATGGAGTGTTTCCAATATGCTTTCTTTATAAGGCACATTCCTAGTATTAAATTTTAATTGTTACGATAGCACTGCTAAAGTATATGTCTATGGTTTGCTATGTAATTTTATTATTCCCAGGTTAATAAGCTTCCCATATCATTAAAATGGGAATAACAGAATCTTAGAATAATGCTTCCCTTATAAAAAAATTACGTATTCACCAAATAACCATGCATTTATGGAGACTGAGCTGCTTTCTTTTCAATTTTCATGAACCTTAACAGGCTTCTGATTTTTTTGTGCAGTAAATTAAACGGGCTTATGCAGTTATGATCATTTCCAAGAAGAATTTCAAATTGGCACTAACCAATCGCAAAAGAAAGTGATTCAGGTTTTACAAGAAGGGAAAATGTGAAGGAAGTGTGTGTGTATGTGTATAATTTTGTTTATTGTAATAAATATATATAGTACTATAATTCAAAAATATATAATAAAATTACTTTCTGTTATCTCTAGAAGTTACTCATCTTCATGATAACTTTATAACTAGTAAATAACTAACAAAACTAAATTTGTGTCTTATGGCAACAAAAGTTTATAAAATAATGCCTTTTGTTATGGTACTCTTTTAAATACCATTTATACATTTTGTGAACCTGGTTTTTCACTTAATCTTCTGCTTTATGCACTTAAAGTTTAAAACATTCTGCAGTAAAAGTTATTGTCCTTATTTTTCCATATTTTAGTTCAAGAAGAAAGCAAGTTCATTCTACACTTAATTTTAATTTTCTTTTGATTCTGGGAAGCCATTATTATTTTTTTCTTTTTTCTTAGTGACCAGAGAAGCCTGCAGGATCATGGTCTGCTGCTTTCATAACTTACGGGCAAACAATATTTATCTCTAGTCTTTTAAGTAGAGTATTAAATCCACATGCACAGCTTGAAAAATACTCCCACCTGCCCCTCCTCAAATTTGTTTTGCTTCTCTAAATTTTCTTTACTTGAAATTGAAAATTAGCCTTGACTTTCCATATGTAAATAACAAATATTTTCTCTTCATATTTCGTTAAGTAAAATTTAGATGCTGATTAGTTTCCAATACCATTGTAGATTATTAATATATTACTCATTTCTGCTCGCTTTTAAATACAGACACTTTCACTGCTCTAATAGGACAGTATCTATTCTTTCTTCTCACTGATAATGGCAAGAGAAAAATTTAAACTGCAGTATAAGAGAAGTAAAATGCACCAGCCAGTTCTGTAATAGTAGGACTTTTTAGAAAGAGTTTTTGCAGAGTGCTGTGAATTTTCCTCCTCTAGAAAGTCTTCTCTTTATCTTTTCCTCTCATCCATCTATCTGTCCATCTCAGAGTATTTTGTCATGGTCACAGGAGATTCATTTATAGTCTTAAAGTCAAGTAGCAGAACTTCTGAGGTTCTATCATTATGATTATACAGTGACTGAGATAAACTGTAGGCTCTGAAAGGATTTTTAAAATACATTTTTTTAATTACTTCTGAGAAGTTTCAGTAATTTAAAGTTTTTCGGTTGATTGTTTCTCTTTTATTTTCTTTTTTGAGGAGTGAAAGTTTATATATTCCCCAAAGCTACCAGAATTTTGGATAGTGATTTTAGTAAAATCATGTAATATTACACTCTTGACAATTCAGAGGGAACAATTGTCAATAAATACTACAGAAAACTCTGTTATTTATAGTACTCCAAATGACCAAATCATTTAAATAATTTAAAATCATTCATTTAAATGATAACAGGGAAATAAATGATTCTAAATTCTCTGCATTACTCACAAATATCACAAAAGGGAATGTCCCTGCATTCTATGGTTATGAAATTTGTAGAACAGTGTATTTCATCTAAACTTGGAGTCTTCCTTTGGTGTTCAGATTTGCCACTCATAACATCAATGATTTGGAAAATCACATAGCAGAAAGTTTCCCTTCCTTGTCTCACTGAGAAATACTTGCTTCTAGTTCTGAAATTGAACCAACTCCTTAGGGCATGAAATCAGAATGAAGCAGCTTATTCCAGACCACTCCTCTGAGTATTAATGCAACTTACATGAATCACACATAACATATACTCCCCTTTGTGCTGAAAATGCCATGATTTTTATGGTTGTTGCTGTATAGCTAGCATAATAGGAACCGAAGTCATAAAGCAGTAATTAATATACTTCAGAAGTGAGCTGTTTTATTGGGTAGATGCTAATTAAGGGTGATAAATGGCAGTGATTGAAATAAGCATAAACCATTTGGTCAACACAAGTGAAAGGTCAGCTATCATCCTGAATGCTTTAATTAAGGATGCTTTGATTTTTGTTTTTTCTTCCCTACTATTCTAAATATGTGAAGAAATACAGCAGAAAAGACCCATAGTAACTACAGGGGAATGTGATGTGTAGTGCATGCCCTACAGCCTGAGGATGAGCTAGATAGATATGTGTTGAAAACTTTGATTGACCTGACTTCTCATGAAGTTGCATCATGCTCTGCAAACAAATACACCTAGTGCCTTTGGAGTCCGTAGACCCCGGCTCAAATCAGCTGCATGTTTATGAGATATTTGGGTTAATCACAGGAGCAGAACATTATGTCGTGGAGACAACTGCTGCCCACTGTTAAAGCAAACACTCTATGCCTAGAAATAAGCTCTGAAAAGTTAGAAACTGAGCTAAAGATCAACTCCATCAAAAGGAAAGCTTAATATATCTGAAATAATCTAAAATACAATCTGAAAGGTACTTCCCCAGAATACAAAGTAGTAAAACCAAATGTATTTTCACATCTTGTGGCACAGAGAATATGAACCATAGATATGTTAGTTTTTACCTTTAATTTGGCAGCCACCTATTACCCATTTGGTTACTGGTTACCTTTTGTTGTTCTTAAATGATACTGCTATCGTCATATTTAATAGAAAGATTCTTCCACTTCAGTGGTCAAGATAAAACACCTTAAATGACTGGCCTTTGGCAAAACCATATTGGCCAGACAAAACAAAGGGACTTATTTTTTAAACCAAACTAATATCTGATTATAATAATACATAAGCACTTTTTATTCTGCCCATATTATATACATAAAATTTACAGATAAGGCAACAATAAGATAGGCAACAATCTTTTATGGAGTTGTATACCAACATATACAATTGTATTATTAATATGTAAAAACACACATTAGAATGCTTGAATAAATGGAATCCATGGCTATGTAAACAGAATTCCATATTTTCAAATTTGGATAGCTATTAGATCTTACATAGAAATATATTATTTCTCATTCAGTGTCTTAGTGAAAGACTGAAAAGGACATTGACTGAAGGTCTCTGATCCATAGAACATTGCACTTTTAAAGTAGAAACGCTAATAATGCTGCTAGAACAAAAAGGAGAATGTATCAATGAGAAGTCCTTAAAAAGTTCTTGAAGTTAGTGTTCTTTGTGGCTAGAAAAGCAAAGAGTAAAGAGACATTGTCCTTTAAAATCCCGTCCTTGTTGCTCAATCAGAGGTAATCTAGCTGTCAAAGACCAAGGCATATACAAGGCTGGACATGGAAATAGTCACTCTGATTTCAGTAATAATCTTTTATGAAATCATTTGAGAGATTTATTTTTCCCAAAGCTTTCAAAGGAAGCAGACTTCAGCTGTAACCAATGGGTAGCATTGATGTGGTGCAGTGGTTGTTTTTACAAAACAAAAAAAAAAACTGAGTAAAACCCATTGATATTTTTGAAGGAGAAGTGATGGTATGATTGTGGCAATACTCATTTGGGCATTATGGGAAAAGCCATAGCTAGGAAAAAAAATTCCCATTTAGCTAATTTACTGAAGACAACACCAGACTCTGTCTTCTTATCACCAGCTAATGACGTCCTAGTTAATTTGTAACTTGCACAATATCTGTTCATGCTATTGCTGCCAAGCATATTGCAGATCAAGGAGCCTGTTATGCAACTGTGAGTAAGAATCTTGGGCCACTTCACGCTGTTTCATCTAGTCAGTTGGGAGTTTTGTTTGTTTAGCGTGTGTGTGTGTGCGTGTGTGTGTGTGTGCGTGCGTGTGTGTGTGTGTAACTAAAGTCTGATTACTTTAAAGCAAACAAGTAATGGACTACGTATATCCCTTTTCCACAATGTATCATGAGTTCTACAGTTCCTAGTTGCTCCCTGTGTGCATGTATGTTTTTTGGGGGGAAAAAATCAGTATAACAAGTGCTTTACTTCTGCTTCTCAAAAGAATGCTCTGGTAGGGTAGTCAGTTAGCACTCTGTTCTCTTCAGGTTTTTTTTTTTTTTTTTTTTTTTGTGCTGTTGGGAAGTATAAAACTTTTTTTTTTTTTTGAAATCACTTATATTTGGTTTTGGCAAGGGTTTTTATTGTTCATTAGCGAGTAACTCTAACCTTCTCCATAACTGAGACACAGTAACCACAGAGTTAATATGTGACTCAAGAAAGGCTGGAAATTACCCACTTTTTCCACCCTGTCTCTCTAATCAGTTTTATCCCTACTTCCACTTTATTCTGGGAGTTAATTTTTATCAACATTCATACAGAAGTACTATTTGTTTGTTCATATATACAAAGAAAATTATTTTTATTCCTAAAGCATTTCTCCCTCCCTCCTAAAATCCTGGATTAGATTAAGCAAATATCCCATTTATGTAAATAAACCGTTTAATTAAGCAGAGTAGGTAACGATGTCAGAAACAATAAAACGGACGATTTGTCCAAAATAAACTGCAG
Organism: Eulemur rufifrons; assembly: GCF_041146395.1. Taxonomy (NCBI): domain Eukaryota; kingdom Metazoa; phylum Chordata; class Mammalia; order Primates; family Lemuridae; genus Eulemur; species Eulemur rufifrons. The sequence goes on from NC_090985.1 coordinate 47,356,819, forward strand.
GGCATCTGATCCTTTGAAGATAATTGAAAGTTGACTATTTAAAAACATGAAAATATATATATATATATATATATATATATATATATGGATCTTGATGAGTTACAGTTGCATAAATTACTATGCTATTAGCATTTTGGAAGTTTAAACTCAGAAACAAAACAGTGCTCTAGTTTGTCACTCCTTGTCAGTGAAGTGTGGAACAGTGGAATCTTCATGGGGGCTTTCCATAGGCACGCAAGCTCTAGAAAACATCAGCCATGGAGGAAGCTGCCTCAGCCATTCTCGTTTATGTCCTATGGCGGGACTACACTTGGATAACATCTCTGTAGCGCCCAAGGTTATGGAAATTTTCTTGCAGTCAGAGGAGGAAGCTCAGTTGTGATCAGCCTGGGGAAAAATGATTATACTCTTTAATTAGATACCAGAGAAGTTTTAGGTGTGCTAGAAGCATGGGGTTATTTACACAGCGAGGTCAGAGTAGTGATGAGAAATTTTATGTTTGAGCTTGGTTTCTTACCCTGTTGAACACTAGCCTCATTTCCCTTAGTGACTTTATAGCTTGCCAGCTATCACATTCCATTTTATCCCGTTTCATATCTGTTAACATCATTTCCAGTGCTGCACGACTAGCCTACTTTTTTTTTTTTTTAATGTCTCTTATTCTCTGTCCTGGCTCTTGGACACTCACATATCAATATATGAAAGCCAATAGGTGGAATTTCAGGTCATAGAAAAGTTCAGAATAAATGGGTTTTACTTGTTACAAAAGGCAAATTAAAAAGATATAAACCTTTTTTTTAACAAAAGGCCAAATTCCTTCTTTAAAGAGTTCACACCTCTGTACCACTGATTTCCTTCCAAAGCAGCATTCTTGGAGCAGTTTTTGTCATTGAGTGGGTTTTGCCATAACGCTTGCCTTCCACAGGCCAGAGCAGCTTTTGTTAAAGAGGAAAGGAAAAAGGACACTGCCACTCTGTATGAAGGAATCAAGTAACTTGTAACGTTGAATGCAATTTGTTGGTTTCGTAACTTCCCCAAATTTTAAATAAATCCATTCTGCTTGTTTCCTTTACATAAATGATTTTCATGAGAAATAAGAACCTGTTCTGGGAATATCGTTGAAAATTTCTATAAAAAAAATTCAAGCCTGGCTTCAAATACAGGTCTATGGTGAGATCTTACTAACCATTACAGGATAAGATTACCATGAGAAAATTATTTTTATTCAATTCTGAGGGGATGTCTATTAAAGTAGTGCATAATTTCCAGAGCAGTTCTCTAGAGATTAACTCTTTTTTTTTAATGGCAAAATGAAGCAGTGTAACATAATGCAAATCACACTACCATTACAAAAAGGAAATTAAAGTTGGAAGAATCTGTCAAAATATTATGAAAGTTGAGGAATTAAAGTTTATTACTTTATTTTTAGGATTTGCAAAGATGTTCCACTGCAGAAATGCCTCTGGGCATTTGTAAAATCAGAGGGAAATGAAAAGAGCAGTCACTACTAAAATGCGTATGTGTCAATTGAGCCCTTTGCCCTCCTGTTCCCTTTTATCCTGCTCCCTTCTTAACCTGCCAGTTTTATCCATAGTGATTCTACATCCACAGCCACTATCTGTCTTGAAGGTTTTTGTGAATTCATGTTTCCTAGGACATAAGCTCTTTGGCATACTAATTGTTTCTCATGTTGAAACTGGATTGTGTTCCATTCAAAGCCCTTCGTGACTTTGTGGAAAAGTTTTCATTAAGGTTTCAGAAATATTCTCAAGTTCTTTAAACATTTAGGGAAAGGAAATAAAGTACTCACCTCTATTATGTTTGTCAACAATTTCCTTTTCTTGGTATAGTATGACAGAGTTTATAATATCGCAGAATTATGTTTTCCCTTTAAATTTTCAATGAAACTGTTGACACCATTTTCTGTAAAAAATAAAATAAAATAAAATCAGTGCTGTCAACCAGTTTTCAGGTTTGCTTTGCCTGTGGAGTCACAGAATCACAGAAGTATGAAAATCCGTTCAAAAATTGTTCTAAGTCAAGCAGAAGGGTTGTTTTTGTTTTTGTTTTGGCCACCACTTTCCCTCTGTCCCATGTTGATTACTGAAGCCAGATTATAATTGATAAATTAAACCTAACATATTGAGGAGATAATATATACAGAATTTATGGTTTTAGCAATTTGAGATTTCTGGAGTGAACTTGAGTGGGTAAGCAGAGTCTGTGCTACTGTGTTTGTTACTACTCCCGTTTGTTTAGGAAGCCTTCATGATCTGGTGTCACCAGCAATGACTCTCTATTTTCAAATGCGATAAATTGCTCCGTATTCTTTGTTTTGAAATATATATCTAATTTTAAACTTCATGAATTTATTAAACCTCACTCCAGTTAATTTTATAAGCTATTGCTGATTTATAACAAGCCTAATATTAACAAATGTAAGCCTTTATAATCTGAGATAAAATTAGCCCTCATATTTCAGTAGATTTTGTAAATGAGAGCCCAAAGTTTTTATGTCATATTCAATTCTTACGTGTGCAATGAAAGATCATACTTTTGCACAGAAATTAGGTTTCCTTTAGAATAATATTGCAATGACTCACTTCATTCTCAGGTGTTCAGACTTAATACTGTTTAGGACAGTTTATGAATCTTTTCAGTGGATAATTCAGTGGATGTGTTTAAGAGAATATTATAGATCAATGGCTGTACATAAGAGAATACAACAGAGACTACCTTATTTTTTGTATAAATTTAAAGTTTGAGAACTTCAAGTACTTAAAACTCAAAAGCTCTATCCTGTTTCCCTAGTGCATCAGAACTGCTTTTTGCTAGCTAAAATGCTGCTTTTGATGGTTTCTCTTAGCCAAGACAGAGATAGCCAAGTGTATCATAAAGCTTTATATTTAAAAATTTTAATACTGTGTTTAAGCATACATTTTTTTGATGCTGAAACTATGTCAAATTTATTTCCAAAGGCATTTAGAATTCTTCTTAAACTTTGGAGTAATGCCTTTTGAAATATTACCCTGATTTACCAACAAAACATAATTATAATAGGACACATTGTAAAGATTTTTAATTTTCCATTTGTGTTCTTATATTCTTTGGTGGTTAAATATTTAAAATCCCAACTCTAAAGCAAAATTGAAAAGTTCTTAAGAAAAGTTCGTTGTTACAAAGTCTGGGGTGGGAGAGAATAATTACACATAGCTTTTTGATAAACAGTCTAAATTGTGCTTCAAAGGACAGATGTGGCTTTAATAATTTGAAACATTTGCATTTTCAGATTAAACTTTGCTTGATTGCATTGTACTTGATATGTATACTTAAATCTATATGTTAAATGTTATACTTTGATATAGCACATCTTGTTTGACTTTGTTCCTATGATCTGACAAGCTTCATTATATAATAAACTAGTTTAAATAAATCTTAAAGACATAAAAGTGTTCCTGACAGTAAGAAAAAATTTAAAGCACACAAATGATATATCGGTTAGATGTTCCAGAGAGAGTCAAAGTTTTTTCATTCAATTCTTTGAACATGTGTTTTGAATAAAGCTGTAAGGCATTTTCCAGTAACCAGTGTTGTATTACAAAAATGAGTAAAGTAAAACAAAAGGAAAACATGTTTCAACATTTTATTCAGTATTGTCACATATTGTTGCACATTTCCTGCTGGAAGTAAATGTGACATTTGTAATGCTAATTTTTCAAACCTAACTCTTTATATTATATGAAAAATTACTTAGAATAGTGTGCCCTAGTGAGACAAGCACAAATAGTGAACCACACTATCAGGTTTCAAATGGGTTCCAAATAGTTTGAGTGCACTTATTTAACACTGATGTCAATTCATCATTTTAGCTTTTGAATTTTTCTACTGAATTCTATACAGGAATAACCACCGATAAGCAGGTCACAGAACACTTGACCCAGTAACCTGGCATTGTCTAAAGTCAAAACATAGGAAATAGTATCACTGTAGCTATATTGATTGTTAGGGTGGACAAAGCAGTTGGATAAAATATGTTGATGTAATGAAAAGCAAGTTTACTTAAGAGTAGGAAAATCCATGTTCTATTGCTAGGTTTTTACTGTTTTATTAATTGGAAATTAATGAATTAGCTGACTCTGAAGTACAAAAAATATATCAGGACAGCTGCTTGATTATTTTGCCTTTCATAAGAAACAGCTCCCAGGTGAAAGCCCTGAGCACGTGCAAACAATTTCAATACTTAAAATTCCAAATTGAGGAGCAAGGTACTTCACATTAAGCTGTAAACTAGTTTATGGGAAGATGGATATAATTAATTTCAGTGTTAATATTTGTTACATTGTATATTTTATTTAAATATTAGCTTTGAAACAAAATCTAAAACATGTACTTTATCAGCTATCATTAATATTACATTTCTAATAAGGGAAGGAAATAAGGAAAATTGAAATTTAATATTCAAACTGGGGACATTCTCTTTTACAATATTAATCCATTAAATTGTTCTAAAATTTAACATTGTTTTAAAATTAAGTCTTTTTGGATTAATTGAGAGCTGAACGCAGTGAAACAATTTTTAACCTGCTCCTCTAGCAGAGCAAATGGTAATGGTTTCTACGCTGACCAGTCATGAGACAGATATTTGGTGTCCTACACTGACTGGTCAGCAGCCGGCCAGACTCCCTTGCACCACTCCATGAGCTCCCAAATCTGACCTCTAAGGTCAGGAGTATTTACATGAATTCTGTCGTTGTTGTGTCTAAGAATTTAGACAAACAGAATTTATGAGGAGGGTGCAGAAGACATTGCATTTTATTTCACTCTTCCTCTGAAGATAATGTAGTTACATTTCTCAGAAGGGAGTGAACATTTCTTCAGTTTTCAAACTGCTTACACTAATTTTTATATACAGCTTTTGTTTTTAAGCGCTTATGTTTAGGAAAATTGTACTCGTGGAATAGGTTTCTACCTAAGCTTTGTGACAGGGAACTTCCATGATCCATTCCCTGCCTTGATAGGTTCACTTAGACCGATTCACAAATCTATCTCCAGAAGCCAAGTGGAAGTGTTAATATCATTTACACATTAGCTCAGATGTTGTTTCAGCTTTTACAAAGTTCTATCATAGTAATGATTTTATTTTAGCTCACAGCAACATAAACAAGAAGGAGTAGGTATTACTGCAATTATTTTAAGGATGAGAAAGTGGAGACTCAAAGCAATTAAAAATTTTTTTGTAGCAAAGAGAGATCCTATATTTGGCAAATTTTGGTGCAATTATGAGTTTAATGTATGACGTCTTTGTCAGCATCCCATGTATCTTCACCGCATTATATATCCGCAGGGTCTACCTCACTGACTGGTGTTTAGTAGGTGTTCAAAAAGGGCACCAAATGAATGAACAAAGACTAGAAACAGGGCTCCCTGGTTTTCTTTCTTTTAACACCCACACTATAGGACTACTACAAAGTATAGATCCCTAGTGATTAGAAAAGACTCCAAAAGTATGGTTTCTTTTCTCATTTGCATGCCTTTGATCGGCTTTTGAAGATGATGAGAAGAAAATAACTCTTCTTTTTGTAAAATTTTGTTTGTGGGCCTGGAATTTAATAAACAGCTAATCCTGTGCACTCACCATGTGCCAGATATCTTCTAAAGTATCTTACATTCATGAATTCACTTAAACAACTCTGTGAAGTGGATACCATCGTCATCTCCATTTTATAGACTAAAAGATTGATGTGTGAGGGAGGTTAACTAACTTGCCCAAGGTCAAAAAACAGCAACAATGGGTCCAAGTTTCAGTTAGTAACTACTGCGATAGACTGCCCTTTGCTACACTATAAATTCTCAGTCTGTTAGTTTAAGCCATCGTATGAAGAGGTGATGACTGGTCACAATGATTTTTCTGCTCCGGTAACTGATAGATTATCTGCAACCATCTCTTCGCCATCCTCTCTGGGCTCCGGAGTTGCTTGGGAACTGTCTTGTTCCTTGGGAGTCAGTTATTACCACCCGGGACATTGTTGTGACTTTGAGAGTGTGACCATATTTCCTCAGAATACCCTCATTATGAATTTGATTCATTTCTATCCATAGACTTTGCTCTTTTGACATAGGAAAGGTACACATTAAATTTTGGATGGTAGTTACTTCTTGGAAAAGAGAAAGAAGAAAGATGTCAGAGACAGGTAAACAGGAGGCTTCCACTCCATTTGATGTGGGTTTATTGTATGTATGTTGTTTTAATGTTTGAATTTGTTACATTTTGCCTTTATTATGTTATTTTTGTATTCATGTGTTCAAAATAAATTTTTTAAATGTAAGGCAAATAAAATAGATCTGGACCTATAGACAATCAACATTTTGTGACCCTGGACCTGGTGAGTTCAAGAATAAAGGATATGCATACAGCTTTTACTCATAGCCTGAAACAACCGTATTCTGAGGTTTGTAGAAATCAGTTGCTCAACACAGAACACAGAGAGAAAACTTTCATAATATTTTTTAACTCAAAAGGCCCTTAGAGACCAACTAGATTGAAAAAGATCTTGGGCTTAGAAATGTTTATTGACTTGGGAGATACCACAAAGATAGTTGGTTCAGGTGTTCATTAGTTCAAGAAACCTTCATGGCATGCTTACCATGGGGAAGAAACCTTAGTTGTTACTGAGAACACACAGACGAATAAGACAGTGTCCACGAGGGATTTGTGGTCTTTAGAGGGAAGGCATTTGTGTAAACAAATAATTATAGTACAAACTAGTGATTACCTTAACAAAAGATGTGATTGGTCTATCATTTGTCTGTCATCTCTATCAGCTATCTACCTGTGTGTGTGTATGTATATATGTATCTGTGTATCTATTTATATCTATCTTTCTATCATCTATCCTTAATATATATAAAACATTTAGCACAGTGCCTGGTACAGAGAGAGTTCTTAATAGATAGTATTTACGCAGTAACTATTACTACCTATAATTCCTAGATATTTTATTCTATGTTATGACATACACTTAGAGAATTCTGACAGGGCTACTTGTTCAGCCTTGTCACTCTTATGTTTGTGAGACAACATTCCTTCAATCTCTTAGGCAAAACTATCAACCATTATGCTATTGTGGGGCCTTGTAAATACTTTTGTGGCTACAGATATTTGGCCATATTTTAATTATGTCATAATTTAGCTTCAACTATGAGATAAACTTATACTAATATCAGTTACTATGTCTTGCTCATATGTGTATGCCCAGGGCTTAGAATATAATAGGTGATCAATAAATGGTTGGTTATTGCTTAAATGAATGAATCAAAAGGTTTTGGCAAGAGGAGTTAGTTGTCCAAACTGTTCCTTAGATTTTTCTTTGAATCAAAGCAATTTTGAGGCTTGCAAAAATTGAATATCATGGTCATGGTTATAAGGCTTAACTGTAAGGAAAAACTCTTTCTATATCATGTGCGCGGCTGCTTTTATGATTTCCCTGCAGAAAGGATGTTACTGTAATCTAGTAGCAAAATTCTGCTCTAAGATAATTTTCTTGCAATAGTAAATATAATCCCTAATATATTTACCATATGAAAATAAAGAGAACATATTTATCTATTATTTAGAGATTGTATGAACTCTAAGGTTGTCTTAAAAAAAAAAATACCTGATTTTTGGTTTTAACCCCAGAGAAACTTGAAGTTAGTGTCCAAATATCAACCTTAATCTGACTTGGGTTTTTCATTAAACTTTCAATAAGCTATCATGTTTTGAATTTGCTATGGTGTGTGTTGTCTGTGTGAGATTTTATGTGCTAGATAAACTAAAATAGTGACATTTCAAAAAAAATATTTTTTCAATCTGTAATCTGGTTGATCATCAATGTAACTGAGCAGGTGATTATATTTCAGAATAGGTTATTTGAAATTCATTCACTGTCTTATCAAATATTTATTGAGTGCTGTGTGTGTCAGTCGATGTTTTAGGCACTTGAGACATATCAGTAAACGAAGGAGACAGAGGTCCTTCCCTATTCAATATCTTCCTGGTAATTTAATATTAAATCTGAAAAAGTATCCAGTCATTAATGAGTAGCTAAATCTGTCCTTGACAACAATTTACAAATGTGTTATTGAAGTACATTATTACATATATACTACATACATGATTCCATATTGCATATGTACCATTTGTAAAGATGTCTGTATGTGTTTGGCCATCTTTTTGGAAATTTTCATTTTCTTCACTGGTCTACAGAAAAGACATAGATATCCATTTGTATAACCCAATATGCTGACAAAGTCCTGGCTTCGGAGACATGTGAATAACTTAATGGTCTGAATTTGATTATGCTCTACATATGGGAAACAATCAAAGTAATGTATAGGGATTTCATAGTGTAACTACATTAAAAGCAAGGAGAACTCTGCACACCTAAACACCTGTTCACAATTTAAAACTTCAGGCAGGCAGTTCCACTTAGAAGATCACTAAATCAGCAATCTAATACTCTTTGGAGATCATAGTTTTATTATCTCCCTAACTTTCTCGTTTAACTTTGTCATTCTCCAAACCCATTATCATGGTAAGAAAATTACTCAATTCTTCAACGTTGTGTCATTCTGGAGGCATCGCTCCTGTGTGAAGAATGGATCAAAACTTAGGTGAATGCGGAGCCATCTTAGAAATATTACCTATTGAAACTTTGGAAAATAGAAGGTAGTGCATTGCAAGCTGTGCTTAAATATGAACTGGTTAAAAATGAAAAGGCAACTTTTAAAATCTATAAGTCTTGTGAACAAAATTCATTTTTTATTTATAAATCAATACCTGTAGTGAGTAAGTACTTATTTTGACCAATGGATTTACAATGACTTAAAATCCATTTGGAGGACTAGTGTCAACAAAGTAATTGATTGTTGCACTCACAGTGACATTTTAAGGATCTTATGCTAGAGTTAAAGTTTTAGGCCAGGAAAAGGAAAACTAAATTATACCAAAGGCACACACTTGCAAAGCTTTAGGGCTTCATTTTTCTCTTTCTTCATAAAGTATCAAAAGAGAACAAACTGCATACTGGACTAACTCCATTCATCAAAAATTGCTCTAAGTTTTTCAAACAGTTAATCACTATATGAACAATGAGTAATACATTTGAGGTGGTCCCCGTTTTTCTACTTTGTTGTGCAATGTGTGTCTTTCCTTGTTATAATCTTTAGAAATAACATAATATAAAAATAATAAAACATTTAGTTGAAGTAAACTGTTGTTTATTGATTACCATAAACAGTCAACTTACTCTTTGAGTTCTGCTGACAAGATTTTTAATGCATTCTGAAGGTAATGCAGTCATGCTGTATTGCAGGTGTCATCTCTTTTTCTGGACATAAATTCTTCTGTCTCTGAAAATTAAAAAGTTTTTCATGGAATATATTTAACTCTTCTTAGAGTGTTTTAATTTCTTTTCCCTTTTCAGAATTCAGGTATTCTGACATCTTACATTGCTCTAAAATTTTACTTTTTACGACAAAGAAGAGAATGTAAGTAAGGTAGTAATGTAAACAAGGCAATAGATGGATATTTAAGAAGTTTTTAGGAGCTTAGCCCTTTAACCATCTGTTTATTATAAATCACAAATTAATCTAATCTGTTCATTGGATAGTACCAATACTTGGTCTTACTTTTTGAATAGTTAGCTTGAATTAAAGTATGCGTTGAGGCTGGTCACAGTGGCTCATATTTATAATCCTAGCACTTTGGGAGGCTGAGGGGGGAGTATCATTTGAGGCCAGGATTTCAAGACCACCCTAGGCAACATAGTGAGAGAGCCCCATCTCTACAAAAATAAAAAAATTAGCCAGGCATGGCAGCATGCTCCGGTAGTCCCAGCTATTTGGGAGGCTGAGGCAGGAGGATCACTTGAGCCTGGGAGTTCGAGGTTGCAGTGAGCTATAATGATGCCACTGCACTGACAGTGGCAAAACCCTGTTTCTATAAATAAATAAATAAGCATTGAAAAAGTACAAGCCAGTGTTAATAATTCAATAGTTTTTTTTTTAAATCGAGCTCCATCAATTCATTTAATGTTTTTCACTTTTACTGTATTCTAAAAGTGTGATTTAAAAAGTTGTTAAAGGATTTATTCTCTTTTTAATGACAGTTTTCAATTATGCATAAATGATTTTGTATTAAAATAGAATTATAAATGTCTGCCATAGTTAATCAGTACTCTATTCTTTATAATAACTTCTCTAAAGTATTATCTTTGCTATCTGGTACTTACTCTTTGTTAAAGAAAAGTAAAGAATTTGAAAAATAAATTATTTGCATATTTAAAGATAATCTGAACTTAGGAGTGGGGAGAACTACTTTTTTCCTTCCATAAACAAAAAAGGATTTAGCCTCTCATTTTTGTGCATGTCATGGTTGAAATTGTTATAAAAAAGGCTTATTCGAGAATCCTAGAATCATCAATATCATGAAATAATGCAAGGAAGGCTGTATAGAAAATTGATAACAAAAATTTGACACATAAATTAGATACTAGTATTTTATAGTCAAAGTGTGTTTTCATTTCCATAAAGCCATTTTAGAAATGAATTAAAGACATCTAATATCTTCTAAAAGATATTATAGATAGTTATTGTGGAAAACAAAATAGCTCTTTAATCATATACAATGGACACTTTTTGAGGTATTGGTTTTAAGAATTTCAAAATATAATGCAGAATATTAACTTGGATCCAAAGAAATAAAAGGTAACTATGACAAATATTTCCAATTTTTTTTTTTTTTCCTATTGAAACAGAAAGACAAGAACATAATTATGAACCTTCCCCATAAAAACAATATGCCACAGTGGTTCACGGAATACGGTAGCCTGCCATGCTGGTTCTAAGCTCTGGTCTAATACATTTCCCTGGTGCTGGATGCCATATCAGGTGTTGTCCACATGCTTAGTAAATAAATCATTACTCCTGTTCTCAGTCACATTTGATTGATTTCCTACAAGGGTATTGTTAAAATTTGAATGAAAGTATAGCAAAACATTCTAGAATCATAGCCTATTGGGAATAAAAAGGCCATCAATGTGATGCACCCAACCCTGTCTTTTTACAGAGAGACTCACAAAAGTGCACTGAATGACACAGCAACTGTTCACAGGACAGAGACTTTGCCCATTTGGTTCAACTGGTCACTTCAAATTGTTGTTAGTGATATAATTAGAAATTAAATGTATTTATGAATAATACGAAGGCTACACCGATGGCACCACCTTTAAATTAGACTAAGTACTTATTTAAGAGAGATTTAGATTCAAATATAACATACCCCGTTTACCAAAAAGTTTTTCTGTGCAACTGAATAGTGCTTCTATTTTTGGAACACTATAAACAATCTAAGAGCACAACCTCCTGTGAGTCACTCTGCTATCTACCAGATCATATCCCTAGGGAATCCCATCTTTGAGTATCCCTCTTCCATTTCCTCTCATGCCCTCATTGGAGATCAGGGTTGAAAAGGAACTTAAAAGTCATATGACCTCATCTAGTGCCAAAATTTCTCTTGAATTTGACCCCTCCTTTTGGTCATCTCATTGTCCCTGCTTATTCATCAGAACCTGATGGGCTTCCTAAAGGGACTACAGTTATTACTTCTCCAGTTTCTATTCCACACTTCACACAGATGTATACACCTACCACACAAATATGATGTCCAACTGAAAACCCTTTAATCGCTCTCCTGGCTTAAATTACTCAGCACCAACTGCCTCACTGTGCCATTCGGGACGCCTCCCCCCACCCCGCCTTCCCCAGGGGTGCCAATCTACCATTCACCATTCCCGTCTCTGTAAATGGGGAATTTGGCCAGCCTCAGTGGTATTTTAGTTTTTTTTTTTTTATTTGTGTTTCTGGGTTTTTGACCTCTAAAGTAAAACTACCTATGTATTTTTTAGTTTACTACCTTTTATTGTGGTAAGATACACATAACCAAAAATTTACTATCTTAACCATTTTGAAGTGTACAGTTCAGTGGTATAAAATACATTCATAGTTTTATTCAACCATCAGCACCATCTCCAAAACACTTTTCATCTTCCAAAACTGAAACTCTGTACCAAATAAATAAAAACTTCCCATTTTCTCCTCCATCTAGACTCTGGCAGCCACCGTCTCCTTTCTCTTTCTATGATTATCCACTCTAATAATCACAAAAGTGGAATCATACTGTATTTGTCTTTTTGTGACTTAGCATAGTGTCCTCAAGATTCATCCATGTTGCAGCATATGCCAGATTTTTTTTCCTTTTTAAGGCTAAGTATAATAATATTCCATTATGTATAGATACTGTGTTTTGTTTATCCATTCATCTGTGGATGGACAAAGCTACCTATTTATCTAATCAGTCCAGATTAACCACTTCCTCATCTTTGCATTAGAACTGTTTTTGACTCATACCCCACTTTTTGTTTTTGTGGTGCTTTTAAGACAGTGTTGTTTTGTGCAATCTGTTTTCTTACCAAATTTCAATAGTGAGTTTTCTCTCTCACTAGAATGTCAGCAGGAAATTTTGTCTACTTTGTTCCCTGCTCTGTCCCTAGCTCATACACCCTCAGTAAATACTTGTTAAATGAGAAAATTGGTTTGCTCATTAGTGGATGCTGGATTATACAGATTTGAATAGAGCAATTATTGAAATATATACTTCTATGTATTTTATACTTAAGCTTTTGAAAAGTCATTCTCTTGGAAAATTTCTTAATAAATTTTGAACCAAATGGCCTAAAATGGCGAGGACTTTATTGTATCAAAGAAAGGCGAAGTGTGCTCATGCATGTTTCTTTGGGTTTTCTTGAAGGAATAAAATAGAAAAGCTCTATGTTTTCTTATTTCTTTATATATTTTTGTATTTATGTATTTTTATGACTTATTTGTTCCTAAATATACTAAGAAGTATTCCAGGCAATTTTCCAATGTACAAATCTTAAGGTGACATTTGACAAAGTGAATAGTTTAGACAAGATGTTAAGTTCACTGAATTTCTAAAATATTTTGATTCTTAATCCTTGAATCCTATAGAATATTATGTAGAAAACATATCTTAAAAGTTAACAATATCTTGTAGGCTAATTACATATTTAAAATACAATTCAAGTTCTGGGTCAGAGTAAGAATACAGGAACAAAAAGCAATATAAAATATGAATATTCAAGAAAGAAAGGGACTAAAAACTCCAAAGTAATAGGGGAACCCCACAGAAGTTAAAACAAATTCAGCTAGAATAAAAAATAAGATCTATGCAGAGGTTCATCATAGCTTGCCTAATTTAGGCATGCATTGCCTAATAGAAAAGCTTGCAGTTAACAAAAGTACTTTGTAAATATATTGGAAACTACATAAGAAAGTATTCCTTTCTTTCAAAAAGAAGCTATATTACATAGAAAAAAAAATAATTCTGTCTTTGGAGAAAAAAAAATATGACCCTGGTTCAAAGCTGGTCATGGCCTCTTACTAGGTGTATTATGTAGTCTCTTAGTTCTATTTCAAAATCTGGAAAATGAGTGTAGTGTCACCTGTTTAAGTTTGTGAATAATGCATTGGTGTTCAGCCTGGATTCCCCAAAACTATCTTAATTGTGTAAGTCCAACGGAGTCCTGAGACTTCCATCAGACCTATCCTAACAGTTTCAATTATACTTAAATATAAACATTAGACATCCATTCAAGGCTTCAAAAAAATGATTTCACTGCTATAAAAAGTTTGAGAACCACACAAATAATGTAGATAAACTAGTAATTAGCATGTACTCAAATTATAGCTTCCATTATTGGGTACTACATGCTAACCCCTAGCGAACACTGAAAACATGAACCTTCTATTACTAAATAGTAACCTTTCAGGTAACCTGGACAAAATGCCCTGCAGAGGTGCACATCTTGTGTGGAATCAAGCCCTGATGCAGGCAGTGCTACAACCCGAGATTTTTGCACCATTATTTAAATATTTTTAGCCTTCGTGGCAATGTGTGTCTGTTAAATTAGGAACTGAGCAATGAGAACACTATAAAAAATATTATATGCTTTAAAATGCAAGAAAGGTAATGTGACAATACCAACAGACATTTTCCATTATTTAAGTTAGAAATGAATTCTCAGGCCTTTTGAGAACACATAGGAACTTGGGCAGGAAGTGAGAGTGTTTAATTTGATCAAGATATCATGAGTTCTTAAAAAGAAAAACAAAATCCGTACAGTATCTGGAAGCCTACAGCTTATAGAGACCTCACTTATATCTCCACCAACAATCTAGTAATGAATTATTATGAAAAATTTGGGGAGTGGGGATACATTTTTAAAGTATACAAAGTTTTAAGATGAAATGTTTATACTATGAAACATTTACATTTCATACATTATAACAATTTTGGGAAAGCAGGGTCTTTTGACTTCTTTATACTCTGTTATATAGAAATCTTTCTTGAAAGGATTCTGTATGTCAAGATAATTCTGTGAATTTCATGAAAATGACATAAAATTGAACTCCACAAGCTTCCAACTGATAGAGTTAATGAGGAGTGTTGCAGAATTTACAAATAATCCGATCCATCAAAATACAGCGATAATAATATCACTCCATCAGATTGAGGTTAATCAAGCATCAGTATCTTGGGCTCAGAGAAAAACATTAAGTAATAGAGCATTCTATCATTGCATTAGTGTTAATGCTGATGAAAGAAATAGTGGTTCAAATTCTCTTGTGGAATTAAATATGTCAAAACAACTTATACACAGTGGAGCTTATTTTGCATAAAAGCCAAAAAACTTGAAAAACTTAAAAGACAAACAGTCATAGCATAGAAGTACAGTAGTATAAGTGGAATAATTTAAAACAGTACTAGAAAACTATTTGAATTTTCTTAGGCCAGCCAATTTGAATGGCTGCGTCCAGGGTGATATTCAAAATACTGTATTGGATAGCCAGCATGACTGGTACCAAAGGCTCCAACAAGACAGGCTGTGCAGCGCATCTCAGGCCAGCATAAGTGCACACCCACGCTGCACAATCGTGGGGTCTGGGGAGGTTAAAAAGTAGATAAGTCAACCCCAGTTCCCTATAGTTTCCAGAGCACCATCATAGAACTCTTGACCTAGAGATGAAGCCCAGGCATATATTTACTTTTTTAAAAGCAGTCAGGTGGAAACTAATAAACAGGAGTGTGGAAACCACTGGATTACACAGCCTATTTCAGCTTAACTCAAGTTTAATGGCCAAGTGAATAAATTCCCTTTCAAATAAAGATTTTTCTCATCCAGAAGCTTCAAGTGTGCCACCTTGGACAAGGCCAAATGTGCACACCACAATAAAAACTTTCCCTGTATAAACAATGATTTGCACTTAATATCTAGTCAAATTCATCCAAATCAATTGCCTGCTTTACCGTTGGGGCACTTTAGAAGTTGGCAGTCTTTTTTATGATTGACACCATAGTAGATACAGAATTCCTTGAAAACCATGTTCATTTTACTGTGTCCAGTAGTAGTTGTTGATAGAGCTAATACGGCTTTCCCAGGATGCCAAGCCAACAACATGTTTCACATTTGGAACTAGCTTTCATCTTTAAGACTCGTGATGAATTGTCTGAAGGCAGGTATAGGACAGGAGGTACTGAGATATCAACACATGCATATACAAACACACACATGCTCGTAGATACATACTCGTGCAAATACAGACAATTCTACTAGCACAATTGAGACATGGCTTCAAAAATTGTGGACAGAATTTTAGTTTGCTTGAGAGTGTGTGTGTGTGTGTGTGTGTGTTTTGCCACGTAACACTGAACTGACGTGACTGTATCCAACTTTGGGTTTAGAAATTGAGGGTGGAGAACAGGTAAAATTATATTTTTGCCAGTGCTACTATTTTCCAGATACTCATTGAACGTTTTTGTTTTTTGTGTCATGTTAGCCCGGGTTAGTTAAAAATCTATTTTCATACTGATACATCTAGAGCATTATTGATGGTGATGTGACATTTTATATGTCAGGCTCTTGAAATGATTTAGGTAAAAGAGATATTAGTTTCCTCAGTTTCAACTAAAATGATAAATTCTTACGTTACATCTGTGCTCAAGGAAATACCACTAATGTCATCTCATTTATATAAATACTTGTCAGGTGACTGCCTAATTTTACAGGCATCTGAGTCTTATCCAAGCATCCCAAGGCAGTGGTACTTGAAAATTCCTTTGTATTTCAGTCTGTGGCATCAAACAAGGCACCCCACACACATACACACCCACCCCACTGTTGTTTGAACGTTATCACATCAAAGGGAAAGATGCCATTGTCTGCAGACTGTCTTAGATCTGTCAGAATAAATCAATTATGAGACAGAATTAATTTGACATACCATTTCTTCCAAACAAGAGACCCCTCCCCATTTCCTTCTCAGAAATGTAAATATATAATATATAATATATATTTTTTTTGTTTGGTGAAAAGATACCAGTAAAATGATAACATCTGGCTGGAGCAAAGCTCTGCCAGCTAAGGAATGGTTTCCTCTCTGCGGGTCTGACCAGAGTCTGATGTTGTGCAGATGTGCAGCGAGGCTTGACTGTAAAAGTTATAAACATTGTCATAACATTGTTCGACTTCTCTAGTATTTCCTGTCTTCTGCTTAGCACTTTATTACTAAGTCTGGCCTGCCGCCAAGTGAAATGCAGGGAGTTAGGGCCTCTGGCTTGAAATTTAAAACAAGTCCAGAATTCATTGGATTTAATTTGATATGCGAACTCTGATAACTCACACTTGTTAAAATAAAGCCGTTTACTATTCAAGTTAGATTTACACAGCTTTGAGAGAACATGGGAGAAGAAGGGGAAAACACATTTTTCAAAACTTTAATATTGGCTTTTAGTGCTTAGGTTTTCGAGGTGGGGGTGGGGGAAGGAGAGGGATTCTGAGTGGGGAACAGCTGATTCAGAAGCTGGACAGCTTACAGCAAACTTGTGTTCATTTCCTGTATTAGATGCAGTTCCCTGGGCAGAGAATGGGCCTTTCTTTCAACACTTCTGAGCACGTTCTTTCTCTTGGCTCATTTTCAGATTAGGAAGGCCACATGAGGCTCATTGCCTATACATCATAAGAAAATGGTGAGGTGAAAACAAATGAACGATACACCACCGGGCTGATTTTCTGCAAAGGGTATCTTGTGCCAGGGTTGAACAGAACGTCATTGAAGCACCAGCATGCAGACATGTTAACCCAATTTTTCCTGTAATGTATACATGATTGATTGGCAATTTTTGGACCACAGGCTGTGGTTAGGATTACATCAATCAGGAAGCAGTAACTCTTGAGGGACTTCCCTTAAATGATCTAGTGTTTATTGGCGAAAGTGGTTGCATTTTTTGCTGTCTGTTTCTTTCATGTGTTCGGCAGTTCCATTCCTGTTTGAAATGTGGTATCAGTGCATGAGATAGGTCACTTTTCTTCCTTTGATCCCCCTTCGCTATTTAAAATGCGAGATGATGCACCTAGCACGATGTCTAGTACATAGAATGTACTACTTTAAAAAAGACAATGAATGTTGAATGAATGAGAGATGAGTAGTGACTGAGAATACGTTTAAGTAGGCATGTAACTAAATTTGGATTCTATGCTATTCAGAAGTGGTAGGATCACAGCGTGCCACACGTTTATCTACAGAGCATCATTCACCTACGTGGAGCATTGCACATATATCAATTAGCATCAATATACAAATTTTTAACTTCTTTGCATAATTATATTACATCATGTATTCCTTGTAAATAAAATTAAAAGTACAAATGTGAAGAATAATACACTCGGGAATAATTTACTGAATGCTGGGGGTGATCACTCAACTCACACTTTTGTACACCTTTGGAGTAACAGTAAAAAATTTCATCTGTACTGTGCCTTTAGAATTCTCATCGCTATCTTTTGTTTTGTGGGTTTTCATAACGGTCTCAGACACATATAACTTATGTTCCCAAAAGGACGTGTTATGGATCTATGAAATTTTTGTAAGGTGTGAACACTAAAAAGCTGTCCCAAGGCTCTGCTGTTAATTTGTTTTTATTGAAGGGGAGGCAAGAATGAGGCACATGTGTGTGCAGCCACTTTTCACTGCTCTGTTTTTTCATGTATATTCGGTGTTCAGGGATGCATGGGTGTCACATGAATTACAGTTTATAACTGGAGAAGAAAGAAGTTCCTGACACAGATCTTCTCAGGCCGCAAGATTCTAGGCTTGTAAAAAGGAGAGGTAGGAAAGAAAAATGTGTGTACTGTTACTTCCAGTTCAGGGTTAAAAGTTATTTTTTAAAAGACTCAGAGCATCAACTAGTGATTTTTGTTTAAGTGGTCCCCACAAAATCATTGGCGCTTAATTGTATTATCTAATTTTTGGAAATGGAATGTAAGGCATTTGAAAGTTAAATAGCGTGAAGAATGAAAAGCATGTTCAAAGCATTTAAGATGGTCGGTGAGGCCTGTGCCATTCAGAGCAGCTCCTGCAGTTGCAGAAGGATTCTGAATACTGATCATCTAATCTCATTGGCTTTGGAATTTACTTTCTGGCTCCATATCACGATCAGAACAGATGTTTCCCAGGCTGCATAGGTGGGTGCAAGAAATAGATTTCAGAAATAACTCACTAAATTTATGATCAAATTTTTGCAAGAAAACTTTGGAATCATACTTCTCAGACTTGTCCACTGCACACAGCCTTGTGGCTCTGCACAGGATATGAATGTGTATAGTTACATCACATTCCTATATACTTTCATTTTTTCATACAAGAAACGCCCTCACTTTTTTCCTCTTCCAGATATTTGCACACACACGTGTGTGTGTGTGTGTGTGTGTGTTAAATCACATATTGCTTTGGCATCTATGAGGGAAGGCAACATGCATTTTAAAGTGTTATGTGTGAAGCTCAAAGTATTTCCTGTTATTTGGAAATGCTGCTGACCATTATTTTTCTTCCAACAGTCTGATGGGAACCCAGCATTAATTATCTATGCCTTATTGGCCTGATCAAGTTAAACACCTAGTTGCTATTTATCAAACTTGTTTGAATATTAAACAGGCAGATAAGAAAACTTCGTCATAGTATTATGCTCTTCATCTCTGGTAGATTGTTACAAAAGGAATATGTAGCAAAGAATACAGAGAAGAAATCATGAAATCTTGGTGTGGGGCCAACAGACCTCTAGCTAGCTGCTGGATTAGTAAGAAAGCAGCTTTCTGCTGTCAGAATCAACATGACTCAGACAGTTGCAGAAGCTCTGAAGCCTTTGGATTTGTTTGCAATGAGAGATTTGTTGTGGATTTTTAACAAGGCTCCTGTGTGTGTGCCATGCTTAGTAAATATTGGCCTTCAGGGTATTTTTCAGTCACGCCGAATGGACTGTTAGTTTCCCCAAACTGCAAAGTGCAGAAAATCCATTTCCCTGATTTTGTTGCCATTGAGGTTGCATCATAGGTTTTGTACTGCAAAGGCAAAATAATAAAATCTAGCAAAATTCTTTTTTGGAGAACTGGAAAAGTGATCAGGAAAAAGAAAGATACCTGTGATTGTATAAACAAATGGGCCTAGAAGGGTTCTACAGAAGACCCGAAGAGTTAAATTGTTTACACTAAAATAACTGAAATATTTTGCTTTCTTTACAATGGAGGAAATTAATCACATCATAATTATGACCAATGTAATCATGTAATGACCTTTTCCAAAATTATAAGTTGAATATACCTTTTAAATACTGTCAGATTTTATTTTTAATAAAAGTAAATAAAAATAAAAGCAAATTAATTAGAAAGTAGAATATATGTGGTTCCGTAGTGTGTTTCCTATAGCAAATGAGTCTGCATTGACAGTTATGTTGCAATGAAGGATTGCTTGACACTTTTTAAAATTAATATTTATAACTCACTTTGAAAGGGTGATCAATGAATCGATGAAGTCCTTAAATTTAGCCTCTAGGAAGGAATTTCAGGAGGCATCACAATTATATGAAGGGCAAATTAATCACATGGGGTAGCCGAGAATCGGAGTTTCGTTATAGTTGCTTAATGGTAGAGGTTCAAAAAGCAAAGTTGTCCAGCAGAATTAGTGTGCTTTCTAAGTTCTTTAAAGAATGGTCCAAACTGCCATAGAAAATGGTTGAAATGCATAACCTAAACTCCCAAAGTTATGATAAGGTGGAGGATGAAGAGAAGCATTTCGGGCACTCGTATTTCTGATTTAGAGACACCTATTTGAGTATGGAGTTTAGGAAACTTTCTTTGGCCTTCCTTTTCTACCAAAGAGCCTGGAAGAATAGCCGGAAAGAGTATTTTTCCATATGTTGTCCATTTGGCTGTCAGCACTCGTTCTGACAGGAAAGAGCAGGGTCTTGAGTGACTGCTAGTCTGTCTTAAAGTATGGTAATGAGGCTAATTAGAAGAGATGAGAACTGAAATACATTTGTGAAGGCAATTATCCATATAGCTTTTGTGCCATGCCGTATCTTTATCAGATTCCTGTTCTCTAATTTTGTCATTTCTCAAACATCACAAGAATAATGAAAATGTCTAAAACAATATGAGCAATGTGGTTGGTAGGAAAGAATAAAATACTGATGAAATTCTGTGAACTTGCTTTCTGTTTGAGCTCTTCCTAAACAAAGCTTTGGAGCATGGCTAAGATGGTTCTTGCTAGCATTGTTGTTTAGTTTATATAAATGAAAATTAATTTTACTTTGTTATAATGAGTCTATATATCTTATTCAGTAAGTGAACAGTATTTTGCTTGGTCCTTTTATGTTAGTCATCATGGCAAGTCAGTAATTTAGTATACTTGAAAGGAAAAGACATCAGAGGCTCGCAAAGCAAGCATAAAATGTATTCTCTTTTATGTGATTTGGAAAGTTGAGACATTTTAGTTTCTGTTTTCAAAGGTTTAATACATTTTAACTTGACAACAATTATGAAAGTAAGTGAATGGACTCAGATCTCTGTACAATGGTTTCATAGTAGGTGACATTGAACATAAGTTTCCTTTTCTTGTAAATATTTAATCACAAAAGTTAACAGTTAAAATACTTGTACATTTTTTTAAATCTGCTCAAGTATTTTTGAATGATACTACTGATATTGCTTATGTTTCATATATATATATATATATATATATATACACATACATATATAAAATGACATTCTGAGAACATCAAACTATTTCTAAAGTATAATTGTAATTTTGTCCTCTAAAAAGAAACCTGGAATTTAAGATTACAATAAAAATTAAACTAGGCTGGTTTAATCCAATAAGAACCCCAACTGGGTTTGATTGATAACCATTTGTGCTCACGTTTATACCTGGGCACAATGGTTTATTGTTTTTAGCTTATTTTATTATAGTTTTGAGTTCTTCTTTCACTCCAAAGTTCATGAGCCTATGAGTTTCTAAACAGCATAAAGGAGGCACTTGTTTTTTATTTTTGTTTTGTAGGGTTAATGAGTACATCAAATAAACCAATATATAGATGGAAAAAATCTGTCTCAACTGCTAAACGGTGTTCTTACCTATGAAATTTCACTACTCTCGAGTATGTTCAGTAGCAAATCAGAGAAGCTCCATTTTGTCTCATGTTTCAGTCACACGACTAAGATTCTTGAGGAACAAGGATGGGACAGAGGGTGTGGTCAATAAATTTGATAAAGAACTTGTAGCAGAAGGTCATAGTACAACTGGAGTTAAGAGATTGGAATTGACTCTCAAACTGGAGCATGGCTGGGACTTAATATAAAGGACCTTGATAAAAATATAGATTCTTGGACCTCACAGCTAGTGATTCTGATTCAGTGGGTCTTGGGGTGGGGTAAAAGAAACCACATTTTTAAACAAGTACTCCTGCGTGATTCTGATAAGGGTGATACATGGATAACACTCTGAAAAACACTACTATAGATCAAGAAATTTGTTGTTCCAAGTATAATACCAGAGCAAGACTAAACATTGAAAGCAGATAGGGTGACTGAACTTGAAATGTATAAAGACATCAGAGTAGAGCAGAAAGGAAGAAAGGAAGCCTAAATAGGTAACCTCAATCGAATACAGCCCAATCTGTAATACATTTTTAATGACATTTTGTAATCCCCATAACTTTTCTCAGTTCATGATCATCATCTATATTTTTATTTATTTTTACGTTCAAGGATTCTGACATACTCATGGATAGAGAATGCATGGATAGAGATGCACATATCGGGACTGAAAAGTACAACTGATCAGAAACCAGGCCAAGAGTAGGGAACTAAGAATTTCCCAGGAAAAACAGCAGGAAACTAAATTGATGCAAGATTCTTGCTCCTAACTTAAGCAGCCTTCTGCCTCAGGCCCAGGTCAGTTGTGTGGTTGTTTTTGAAACAGGAACCAATCTCAGTACAACTACACAAGGTCCTGCAGGTGGAAGCAGGTAATTGGAAGCAGCTGGCACAGGTGAAAAGCGTGAGATGGAGGAAGCAGCCTTTTCTTTTCTTTTTCTTTTCTTTTTTTTTTTTTTTTTTTTGGTCTGATAGAAAAGAAAATCTTTTCTTGTGGTAGAAGCAAAGAGAGTAATAAACATATAGGAGTAATTTGTACACATCACATTCCTTTTTATACAATTGATTTTTCTAAAATAGCTTGGGAACACTTATCAGGGTGTTTTAAACATTCCTGCTACACACATCCTTAATATTGAATGAACTCTGCAAAGAAACACTTTGCAAAGTCAAAATAAGCTGCAGCCCATATACCCGCATCCACCTTATCAGGAAATCCAAATGTGTGCAAGCCGAAATGGTGCATCTCACAGTGCTCGTATCCACACTTAGACTTAAGAAGTGATCAGTGATTGGAAGAAAACAAGTTCTGCAGAAAAGAATTGAATTTACCTAATGGAAAAACCTTCATAATAAATATATTCATAATGTATTTTTTCATCTTTTCATAAATGTATCCACACATGAAATTGTGGCTAATGATATGTTACATTTTATATTAAAACCATTGCACATTGATCCTTATAGGTGAGTTTCTTACATTTGTTGTGACAGTGCAGCAATAAGGTATTATTTTAGTAATTTTTCTCTGGTTACTCCATCTCACCTTACACCATTTTAGCCTTTTATTAAAGCAATATTTTGAAACGAAATTTTCTTTAAGTTAAATTAGTGTGCCTCCTTTTAAATTTATAAATTGAGCCATATAATTCTTCTCACTTTAGTGAACAAAGTTTTTCTGAGCAATTAAAAATCACAGCTTCCTGCCTCTTAGAATTTACAGTCTTGTGCAGGAACACACACTTGTTTTTCCTCATTGGCTCTCTTTGTTTTCTTAAGTGAGGGAGGAATCTGGTGTAATTTAGTTTCAACATCTCTGGACCAACTTAGAAGAATATAATTCAAAGTGTTTGACAAGAGTAAGGAAGTAGTTCAGTAGGACTCAATGGAAGAAGGTTTTTTGGATGTTGTAGAAAATAATAAGTAGGAAGAAAAAAATATAATGTTTATTTAGCTGATGGGGTAGGCTTGGACAGCATGATAGAAATAAAGCAAATTCCCTGGCACTTCCCTTTGAAGAAACCCTAGAAACTGACTTTTAACATTCAGAGCTTCATAACGTCTCGAATCTTGAGCCAGGCTCGAAGGCTACACAGGTTTTCGCCAGGTGAGAGGAGAGAGCAGTGTATGAAGTGCGCTGAGCGGGGAGCGTGCAAGGTCTGTTTGAGGGAACGTGGAGTAAACTAGTTTGACTGGGAGGGTTCAGGGATGGGTGATGGGTAATTGAGGAATCTAGGCTATGAAGAGTCTTAGGAATGTGGAACAAAGGATTTTGGAATTTACCCACTGGGTTGTAAAAAGATGAAGGTTATAAACAAGGAAGTGATATAATTAAGATTGTCTTCAGATATTTAACCTAGAAATGGTATCTTTGAATGGGAAAACAAAGATGCAAGTGCAGGGAGCTATTCGTATTAGAAGGAAAACATTGACACTAGGAAGAATCAGTAGGACTTAGTGACTCATCGGATGTGGAAGAAGTTGGTATCAGTTTCAAGACAGTGGAGTCACACTGAATAATGGGAAGAGGAAGAAGGCAGTTGTGGATAAAAGATTATTTTCTTTAAACAATTGTTGAGTTTTGAGAGACGATGAAGCATTATTCTTTGAGCACTGATAATTTGCAAAACATTTGGAAATGACAAAAACCTTCTGCCCTCTAGAAGCTCATAGTTTGGGGGACATACAGCCATGTTCACAAACATAGAAAAAGTATACTGTGAAAATGTTAGAACTACCAGTAAAATGTGATAAGCAAATATAAGCGAGACAGAGATATCTTGGAAGAGGAGCTAGGAGAACTGGTTTGAGCTGGACCTAAAAAGGGGGATCAGAAGAACTTAAATCAGTTGGATTCATTCTTTATTCATTCGTGTGTTCAACAAAAAATCA
This sequence comes from Eulemur rufifrons, assembly GCF_041146395.1. Lineage (NCBI taxonomy): Eukaryota > Metazoa > Chordata > Mammalia > Primates > Lemuridae > Eulemur > Eulemur rufifrons. Next base: position 47,381,316 of record NC_090985.1, read on the forward strand.
CTTCATACTCCCTCGATTCCATGTACTGTACTGGGCGCTGGACATGGTGGCAAGGAATGACATTCCCTGTCAGAGAAAACATGAACTGGCAAATACAGTGTCTGTGCACATGGCCTGTGATCCCATGTGGATGGATCAAAGGAATGAGGATGGAGGGACTTCATGGAACATAAGATGGTAATGATAAACTAGAACAAACTGGGAAGGGATGAGAGCGCTAGGTCATACTGTTCTCTGCTAGGGAGATTTAAATATCTTTGGAGAGGGGAGATCTATATTTTAGATCTATATTGAGGATATTGTAAATCTGTATTTTAGAAAGGTAAAAAAATGTCCAAGTTGAAGTATTTATATTAGACACAGAGATACATTTTAGATAATCCTCCAAATGACAGTCACAGGAGGTGTAGGACTGCTGGGTCTGATAATGAGGAAAGGACAGAAGTCTGAAACTGGAACCATAATATTAAATAACTAACATTTATTGAGTACTTAACATTATCCAAACATTGAATTTACTCCTTACTCCTCCTGCCAACCTGCCAGGTAGGTACCATTATTATACCCTTTTACAGATGAAGAAATTATACCAAGAAGAGTCTGAGCAACCTGCCTGAGGTCACACAGCTAGTCAGCGTTACAGGCAGGATTTGAACCCAGGCAGTTGGGTCCAGTACCTCCAGATCATCAAGGCAGTGCAGATTGAAAAGGCCTAAGATAATTAATATCAAAAGACTTGAAAGTTATAATAGCAAAATTAAAGGATCATTTAAGCCAAGTAAATTGTGTAACTATCAAGGCTAAGAGGTCTGTGGTGAAGTGTCGAAGACGCCTTCTAGAGGGGGCAGTCACAACAACCTCAGCTACGTCTTGCCAGCTGAGAAAATGAACGTAGTAGGAGGAGATTTTACTACCAATGAAGCCTAGAAAAAGCCTGGATTTTTATGTGAAATCACTCGATTTTTAAATGTTAACTAATTTAAGTTTTTCTTTTGTACTAACTGTGTAACCTCTTCCCTCCCCTAAACACACATAAACACACACACACATATACTTACTGCCCAGGAATGGCCCTGCATTCACCAGGAAGATAATTCTGATTTACAATAAGAAAAAAAAATCCTTGTATACATTACATTTATATTAGCGAAGCCCGCTATTTCTTGCCATAGACAGAATCAGTGAATTTTCAAATGTAGTATAAGTCTCATTACAGTTTCAAATTTTAGGTAACGATTCATACTTACTTTTCTCCCACATTTCTGCAAGCAAAAATAGAAAATTGGATGTATTTTTTCTTCAGAAAATCAATGGGTAAAAATGTTTGTTGCCACCTACACTGTGTCATCTACTCAGACAATTTGGCTCTTTATAAAATACCAGTGAATCTAAATTTGAAGTCAGCTCTCCAAGTGTTCCCAAATCCACATGCACCGCATCACGTAGACTAAATAATGAACTTCACTATAATCATTTTTACCCAGAACAGTTAAAATATTAGTGATCCTATGGGTTCATTCTTAGGCTTTGTGAACTGTGGTGAGAAACCTCTGTATTTGTGAAGAAGTTTTATAATAATAAAAAGCTATAAAGTTGTGCTAGTGCTTCAAAGGGAATAACATCAAAAACTTGTGGAGAAAAGCCACAGGCTAGCATCCACCTCAAACACACACACACACACACACACACACACACACACACAGTACAGTTAGGAGACCTATCTTGGTAGTATAAAGCCTGGTTCACCAAAAAACAGGGATAATGAGGCCATTTTTCATTATTTTCCCAGTGGATTTTAAAATAGTTACCTCATAAAATAAATAGTTTAAGTTTCCACATTACTTTTTGCCTTTAATCTGTGCCTGTGATACAAATAAATGAGTGGAGATTTTTATACTCCCAAAGGTTTATATGAGGCAAATATATTAAAAAACGAACACCCAGGGTAAGTGTAATTTCTTACTAAAAGCATCTTAGAGGATGCTATGGTTAATGGAGGGACATTGCTTTATTAAAAGAAATCTACAAATAGAGATTTATTTTTATACTCATTGTTCAAATATATGCTATTCTATCTGATCTTGTCTTCCCAGTGATAGGTTTCTCTAAATTGGATTTTGCTTCAATGGAAAACTTTCAGAACTGAACTAGGGCTAGTCAAGCATAGCAATATGTATTTTGAATGTGGGCTCTTACCTAAAGGTTGGAATAAAACTGCTTTTGATGTGAGCACCAACAAAAAGAGTAAGGTGTTAAGGAGAAACTATAGGTTTTATAAAATTAAAAACCCATGAATTAAAATTAGAAATAGTTTACTGTCCTTGTTTAAGAGGCAACTGAATTTAAACTAGCTATCTAGCTAATAAACAGAAATAATCCACCTTGGTGAAGCTCTAATTACAGCCTCTGAACCTTTCAGTAAGTTTACAGCTTAAAACATCTGAGTGATTCTGCCTTTTGAAAGCCACGTGAAGTTAGAAAGGCGGCCTAATTAAAACAAATCTTGGATAAACCACTTCACGGAGATAGAAGTTTGATGGTTGGATATATCAAAAATTGTTACCAGATGTTGTTCGGAGGCCTTAACAGTTTAAAGATCATGAGGGTTTTTCTTTTTTTTTTTTAACAAAGCAAAAATATTCTAATTGAAGTTGTCAGCAGGAGTGAGACTAATATGCCTGTATTTGATTAAATAATAGTTTATTTAACATTCAGTGTGGCCCAAAATTGGCCAAGACAAAAGTCAGAAAACATTTTAGCCAGAAGACTTAAAAAGAAAAGCACAATAAACTGACAAGTACTATCTAGGTGACTTTCAGGCACTGTGGTTTGATAATGTCAGTTTTTATCCTACTACCAAATTCTACATATGTCTGACTATATATACTGTGCAGGAATGCCTTAGAATCTTTATTCTTTAATGTATTTTGTATTTTACAAAAAGGGAAGGATAGCAATACAAACTTATTGTAAGACTTATTGCTGAAACCTTGGAAAGCAAACACCGTGTCTTTTTCCATTATACAAATGTAAACATCTATATTTTTAGAGTTATGTGTTTAACGTAGGCTGCCGTCCTGACTCTCACTGGGATATGAGGATTTGAGCTGTACAAAATAGAAAAACGTTAGACTCACATGGTCCTGTTACGACTTACAGGCACCTTTTCCTGATTACACGATAGGAGCACATAACTACTTCCTTCCCCTTTGGTGTACAGCTGTGTGCTGCTCTGGGATGAAATGCAAGAATTTCTTTTGAAGAACACGGAGGCTGGACTCAGCCAGTCTTCCTATTGGTGTGAGCCTCTCTCTCCTTGTGTTTTCTGCTTCTCAGACATGCACCTAACCCTTAACCAAGAAGGTGCAGCAATTCCCTGATTTTTCCAGAATAAAATTTTGATTTCGTGGACATAAAAATTTAAGAAATTGCCCACATAGATTACTAGGACATGAATGCATTTTACAAAATGAATTTTCAACCGAGTGGCCAATTCCCAAGCTATCGTTTGCTCTCCCTAGTACACAGAGGTCTGGATTTTTAAAGTAAATTGCAGCTTACTCTGTGGCAATTATGAGAAGACAACTGCACTAGAGGGTCATTAATCATTTAAACATTCAAATAAAATGAAATGTTTCTTTTTAGATCTAAAGTGCAGCCCATAACACAATTGAAATAACATTAATAGGAGTAGGGAATGAAAAGAAAGAAAACAGCTGTTGCTCTCTCTGCAAGCGTGCCATGGGCCTCTAATCAGAGAGTGAGATACTGTATACAGTAAGGGAAAAGATTCTTGTTGATTCAATTCGTTTTCTACTGTCCTGAGCTTTCTCAGTTTAAAGGAAGTTAGGGTGATGTTCTCGCATGTCATAACACTGCATTTCTGGACATTCAGCAGAAAGGACAAACGGCTGGAAGGTTTAGTTTTACAGCTGTTGCAGAGCAGTATTTGAAAGTTGCTTGTTAGCTGCAAAGTGCTAATAATAACATAAACAGGGTACAAAACGTCCCCTGTGGCTAATGAGGAAAAACTGTGCTCTTTAAATATAACTTTTTGGCTATTAAAATAAATTTCAGTTTTACCGATGATTTACTTTAAAAACAAACTTTGTGAAAATCTGAAGAACATTACATAGTTAACTAAATTTGTTGTAGAGGATAGTATGGAAAATAACTTGCAGGCCAATTGAAAAACTAATGACTCCATCACAATTTTGCTCTGTTTGTCTTTGCCATTTCAACCAGTTCAGTTTCTTTCCATTTAATCCTGTTTAAAATCCCTTGATTCTGTAACATGATTTTTACTTTCATGTCCATTTCACATGTTCTAATTTGTTATCCTTTTAGTATCACTGTAAATGGCAGTGCAGAGATTATATGAATACTTCCTCTTTTCTAAACAAGGTATAAATAGTGAAAGAGAAGAATCAATGAACTTGTTCTAGTCAAAAAATAGTCCCAGGTAACACTAGAATGTGGGTCTCCTAACTCCCAGCCTCCTGTACTTATCGCTGTGCTATGCCAGGAAATGAAAATCATAACACCACTATCCTGCAAGAATCACCACCCCTCCCCCATTCCCCAGGGAGAGAGCTGGTGAGTAGCCCCATTCCTAGTTTACAGAAAAATGCATGACTGAAGCCAGTAAGGTACTCATCATCCGCACTCCTACTCAGGTGCATTGTTGACTGTCGAAGCTTAGCAAAACAAATAAATCTAATGCTTGCTTTATTGTGAATTTATTTAGTTTTCCTTAGAACTTCCAGTGTATAATGACGGGAACTTGAGTAGTCTATAAATGATCAATGGAAAAAAGAATGAACAAAGAGGAAAGGAGGGATGGAAGAAGGGAGGGAGAGGGAGAAGAAAGTCAGGAGGAAACAGAGAGGGAGGGAGAAAATGTAGTCTCAAGCCCGTGAGGTCACTCCAGACCATCTAGAAAAAGATGAACTATGCTTGGAGTCCTAGAACTAGAAGAGACCTTGAAGATCATTTGTTTGTTGCTAATATTCTCTGCTCTCCCTTTATATATATGTGTGTGTGACACACACACACATATATATATAGGAAGGAAGAAACTAAGTTATTGAACACCTACTATGTTACTGGCATAGTTGAAGGCATTCTATGTGCATGATATTCATAACCCTTGAGAATGATTGGCCACTTGTTCTTTTCGTTTGTTTCCCTGCTGAAGCAGAAGCTAGTACATGGCTTTGATAGAGCACTTATCAGGTCTTTGCTTATGTGGCTTCCCTGGTAGTTACTGAGCAACTTGAGACCTTGGGTCATGTCTTTAATAGCTGTGTGTCTAGCTATGTGTTTTATAACTAGAGCATCTAGCATGGCACTGGGCACAGGAAAGATATTCAATGAATGGCATTAAAAATGAATAAATGAATTACAAATAAATATCACCTAATTATCACATTTAATGTGCCATGGCCCTCATGCTTAAGCAGTCCTGTGCATCTAAGACTTCATGGTGCTAGATTTATATGCTTTAGGGAGTAAGTAAATCTTGTGCCATTCCCTATTGTCTTGTTTGACTCCTGTGCATCTTTTTGATGACTTGCTCTTATTTAGATGTTGAAAAAAATGCCATGTTATAACCTCATAAAACATTTATAAAATTCACGTGCTATAAGATGCCTTTAGTTCATAGAAGAAAATGGAACTCAGAGCTTTTCTTTAAGAAGGAATCTAAAATAGAAAGTAGTCAGTCTCATGCCAATTCAAATAAGAGTATACTATCTCCATAAGGATGTGAATTAATAGTAGCTAATTTAATATCTACAATATAAATATGAGGTAGATCTAGACATACTACTAGAAAAGGTACATTTTTTTCCCCCTAGTCCTATTTAGAGACCTCATAGAAGAGAAGATAAGTCTTCCTTCTTGTTCATGTAGATATTTAGCCTTTCTGGAAGATAAGGATGATAACTTTTGTCAGTTATTTTTCTGACATGTGCCAATGGGAACAATTATTGGCCTATTAAATACTTTTTGATATTTGACACAGGATATAAATATATACATTCAGAAAAAAAATCTGATGCTACTTTTGTCACTGTGACAACTGAAAGCTCAATTGGCCTTTCAAGTACAGATAAACCTTCAGGAGAGCTTTCTCCTGTGAGCTGACCACAAGGGCTTTTATTGTGGACCTTCCAAACAGATCCTGTAAGTTCATTGTGAACTAAGGAAATGGCATTGATGGAATCTCAAATAGTTGACCATGGCACCTGTCATGGGGGTGTCCCTGCTTTTTGTGCCAATAAGGTTTTGCCAAGTTCTTCTCAACAGACTCTTGTCCAGTAGAGTGACCATTATACTACTTCCTCATAGTGTGGCTTTTGTAGAAAAAAGAAAATGGCATGGATCAATTTTGTCAAAACAGTTACATGAGAAGTGTAGATAATGATGGAATCTTTCAAGGATTATTCAAACCAGAGAAAATACTAGATGGCATGGATGGACTGTGCCAATGTGATCATCAGTATTGTCAGATGCTCTACTTACAAAAGACTCTTCTTTTAAACAAATAACATGCAGAAGATTGATACCGTGTGTATGTGTATGAAATGCATTGATTTTATTTTTTATTTCATTTTTTATTGTTTTACTTCTGATAACCTCCCTTACTTTTCTCTTGAGAATCCACACCCCTTCACTTTTATTTCATCTAGTGCAAATGAAGTTGATTTTGCCCTAGATTCAGGGCCAAAGTGTATGCCTTACATCCTCTTGTTATTCAAACTGTGAGCTTGTTAGAAATGCTGAATTTCGGATCCTATCCCATATCTACTAAATAAAAATCTGCATTTTGAAAAGATTCCAGGAAATTGGTAACACACGTTAAAGTTTGAGAACCTAAGCCAGGTGCAGAGAGTGTGTGCCTGTAGTCCTAGCTACTCAGGAGGCTGAGGTGGGAGGATCATTTGAGCTCAGGAGTTAGAGGCCAGCCTGGGCAACACAGTGAGACCCCATCTCTAAAATAAACTTTTTTTTTTTAAGTTTAAGAAATTACTATAGACTGGAGACAATCTGTGCATTCTGTCCACCTGGCCATAGTGGGACAGGTTTATGACGAGTTTGGCCAACAAGGCCCTATTTGAGGACATTGGGTTGTGCTATCAGGAAAGTAGACTCAGTAATTCTTCCTAACTTGTTCAATAGAACATACGGCAATAGATGTGCAGCCATATGCATTCAGGGGTCTGAGCGAGGCTGGGATCTATGTAGAAGAAATACACCCCAGAGGGAGAGAAATTGTGATCTCAGGATATTTTTTGACCTAATTAAACTATGCCTGAAGTCAGAATTTTTCCTACATTTTCACCTGGATGAATCAGAAGATTTCCTTCATATTAATCCAGTTTAGGTTGTATCTTCTGCCACAAGCAACCAAAAGAAACGAAAAAATACAGTGACAAGTAATGATTAAGAACTTACTTGAGTCTCACCACTACTTGCATGAGCTAAAATGTGTGTGTGTGTGTGTGTGTGTGTGTCCATGTATGTTTCCCATTTCTCATTTGCTGTAGCATTTAGAAGCATAAAAATCATAAAAATCCTAGGATTGAGACGTCTACTTTTTTTGCATCGGTCTCTTAATTGCTTCATGTATATTTATTTTGCTTCCCCTCAAAATTATAAACACTTCAAAGGCACTGGACTTTTCTTACATGAGGCGATAATTTAAAGTAATAAGACGTTTATAAACAAACATACCAGAACTTATACTAAGTGAGTGCAGACTTTCAAAACCACCACCTGAGAAAGCTGCTAGTTTATTCAGGTTTTGCTGACTTTGGAGAGAACATTGTTGTAACTCTTTAGCATAATGATCAGCACTGCTTTTTGAGCCATGAGATCACACCAGTGCTTTGTTGGTCACATCTGATTTTTACTTAAAGTGACACTACTAGAAATAATATTGAACCCAGTCAGAATACCTCAATCCCTATTGATGAGGCCTCACCCTAAGTCCCCTACAGATTTTTCATGTCCTGAGTCCCCCAACTCCTCCCTGAGGACTCCCTGGGAACTGCTGCCACCCAGGAATAAAGGCGTAGTACCTGACCTAACAAAGGGTCTCTAGAATTCTGTTCCTGCGCTATAGCCAGCACTAGTTCTGATTTTGATCAGTCAGTGCCCATGCCATACCGGTGGTTGTATATTTTAATATCGTCCTTGGGTACTACCAAAGTTGTTCTTCCACCTTCTTCATTGACTTTACTCTGAATAAATGTTACCTCTTTCCAGAAATCAGATTGGCTTCCCAGGAAAGTAGATTTTCTATCACTCAGAGAAACCGTATAGTGAATACATACCTCTGAGAAGCTTTGAAAGTAGAAGTATGAGTTTAAACTCAAAGGCCTTGCCATCTTTGTATAATAGAAACTGATTAGCAATTGTTTCAAACATGGTAGATGAATAAATTATAGTAAATAAGAACATGTTTCTCTTGCTCTTCAATGTGTTATAGTGACTCAAGGTTTTTGATTTTGTGGGAAGCAGAGTATTCTTTCTTATCCTAAAAGAGGAGAGGAGATAGAGTTTACAAGGCAGTGAGTTCCTAAAAGAGAAAATCCTTTGCTTATTGATTAAATATCAGGCATTTAGGTTGTAAGGTTATTCCTTTCCTGTCTGCTGCTTCTACAAGCCAAGAAATTTTCAACAGGTAATAAACATTTAAAGAAATAAAGGGGTGGAGAAGGCTGTGCATTCGTTGCTAAGGAAAATCTAAATCAACTTAGAAGGCAGCTAAAAGAAACCAATGTTTATGGCTAGGATCAAAATACATTTTAATTGTAATTCTGAGGGAAAATTACACCAATATTGCCAAGTTAAAAATTACAAATTTCTCTGATAAGTAAGTCCAATCATTAACCTAGGAACTAAGAAATATATTTTCAAAATACTGATTTTAATTTTATGAACTTTAAGTGATAAAGATGATTTTTTTACAAAATGTAAGGATATTACCAATGTTATAATAGTTTGATGTAAATGATTTTTTTTAGACTAATAAAGTAAAATCTCTCTGCTAATGTTCAGGGATTATATTACAATAGCTACTGCATAGTAAAATAAAGTAAAAGAATGGATCAACTTCCAGAAGTCTCTCTGTTTTAAGTGAACATTGTTTTCTGAATTTATTTGAAATATGAATTTCAGATCTGTAAATGTAAAGCCACGTATTTTAATAATTGTATCTCAGACTTACATTCTGCATGAAAGATTTGTTTATTTTTTTTCTTAAGTCAAAATAAACCATTTAGAATCGCCCATGTAAAATACATGTTTATGTATATACATAAACACCAAGGTGAGTCTGAATACATGTCACCTGGGTTAATTATCATGCTGTGTATGGACATTTCACATGCTCAATTTTTAACAGCAATAGAAGGTTTAGTGTGATACAATAATCATTTTTAAATAATCCTAAATCCCCTCAGGTTGAAAAGATTCTGACAGCAGGCGCTTTAAACAGCTGCCTTGAGCAAAATAGACACTGCTTTCTTTTAAAGTTGAAAAGGAGAAAGGTAACAATTATCCCAGAGACACTGGAAACAGAGTTGTCTGATTTTTTTTCCAAATGCCTCCACCAGTGAAAAGAACGGTGTGCTTGGGATGTAGGACAATGGGTGGACCTATCAGAAGCAGTAATCAGATAAACAGATAATTAATGTGTTAAAAGTATAATTGAAATTAAGAATAGCTTTCATAGGTGCTTTTAGTACTGTACTACAATTTATTACTTGTCTGAAGTACTTTCTTGCATTATACGTCAAGAGGCCTTGTGGAGCCAAGGTAGAAAAATAACACTTAAACATAACTACCATTACAAGATTAAACTTGATACAGAATTGAGTAGGGGTAGAGATCATGACTAATTAAACATTTGTTTACTCCCTTCATACGCCATCTATAAATCCAGCCTTGCTTTTTACCATAGAGAATTCTGAATAAAACCAGAATTCAGATTAAGTGAAACTACTTATTATTTAGCTGCAACATTAAATATTATCTATCTAGAGGTATTCTTAGGCTAGATTAAAATTCCCAACGTGCCTGCAAGTTAGTGTATCGTTTAAGAAATTTAGATAATTTTCCCCCTGAAATTGCCTAACTTAATCCTGATTTATGTTTGCTTTTCAAAAGTGAAAACCTGGATAGGGCTTTTACTAACCAGACTAAACATTTCGCAGTTTGCAATGAGCATATAAGGACATCCACTCAGTGGTTGGGGGTTTGAAGATCAGAACAGTCAAACGTATTGCTTCTCCATTTTAATAATCAGACCTCTTTATATTAATTTATTAATAATATTAATAAGGGTGATTTCTTCAAATTCTTTATATATCATTTCTTTAATTGGCCACAAATGTTTATAAGAATTCAGTATCTTCTCTGAGTTTCAGAGTGACTTCCTCGAATACGAACTCAACATTATTTTTCCACTTCTTATCCCTCCCTTCCCCCAGTGTTACCAGAGAATATACATGCTTTAGTAAATCCAGTCTATTTTCATCCTTTAAAAAAAAAAAATTCAAGTCCGAGAAAGAATAGCACAGCTGTTAACGATGTCATATCTTATAAAACAAATCTATTAGGAAGGTCAAATCCTGGAAGAGGTCAAGTTAATGATATAAGTGGAATAATTTGGTCATTTTCTGAAATTTGTAAACTTATACACATAAAAGTCTTGCATTAGATTGACTAATTAGCTAAACCTTTGCTAATGGTGATTTTCTTCTTCTTAACAAGTTATGACTTATATGTGTAAAGCATAGTTTTCTTTACCTAATTTTTTTATTTAATGTGAATTGCTTTGAATTTTAGTCTGGTACCCATCAGTCCATTCTGTTTATTTTTGAACTACTGCCTTTATTTGGGATGAATTTAAAATAAAAAATAAAACTTCAAAAAAATTTTTAAATTAATTTTATTTTTATTTTACCAAAAAAATGCACATAGGCACACTAAATATAAATGTATTTATTTATACACACACTTAGTGTATGTATACATATATTCATATATGCATTTAATCTATGTGTACATATATATGTATATGTATATAGTCAATTTAATTAAATAAAATCTTAGACAATTAGTAGAAAAACAAAGGTGACCTAAGTCAGATATAGCCACTTAAACTTTTCCTTTGGAAAGTATACAACATTTTGGAGCGTGTAGTATCTGTAAATATTTCAAAAATCATACATAAATTAATTATTCATGAAATGCTACCTGCTGGTTCATAACTTTCATTGATTTACTGATTCTGCTATTATATTTTTTACATCTATTTTTTTCATTAAATTAACATTTTATATTCTAAGTCAGATATAACACCTTAACTTGGGAATAAGTATGACTTTCTATTTTAAGAAGTTGACACTTTAAAATATAAGACCATCAGCCCTGAATTTTTTTAATATATAAACGAGAGGACCTTGAAGCCACTTTTTTTGAAAAGGAAATGTATGCTTTTTTGCATATTTTAAATGTATGTTTGTGTGCATGTGTGTGTACTTAACTATATATAGCTGCATATATATTTATAAAATAGAGAATGTCAGTCAAATTCCAAGTGGAATAAAGTTTATGCATATGTTTGCAACTGGCACCCAAAATTAATTCTTATGAAAAAATTTCTAGTCTAGATCTACATAAATCTAAGTGAATTGACTTTATTTATAATCTATGAATTAAATATTCATTGTTGCATTTTATGTGCATAATCTATGTAGCTACACTATACGAAAGAAGAAAACTTCCTGCAGCTAGAAATGAGTAATATATTATGCATAAGTGGGCAGGTTCTACAAAGCATTCCTTTATGTTCTAGAAAATTTCAAAGGGCACTGATTCCTCCCCCAGATTTCTCCTTAGCTTTTGGGTGAGAAATACATGTCCTTGATAGACTTATGAATGTCTTGAAAGAAAATAACTCACCACCAAATGGAGTTACGTATTGAAATCCTTAAAGGTCTTTTGGAATGCAGTAAAAAAGAGAATACAAGAGCAACAAAAAAGGAAAGAGATATCCATATATTTTTAAATGTATGGTTGATGTTATAAACTTTTATTACTATAGTCATTTACATAATGGAGTTTTAGGGTCACCATCCATACATTTTTTTATGTTGTAAAAATAAATATGAGGCCCTTTGTATACATTTTGTTCATATGTGCATAAATATAGATATTGAGTTATGTATGTCATTTATTATCTTCCAAAATCTGATATTTATTGAATTATTCAATATTTTCTGAAATTAAGAGTGGAAGAAGGAATTTAATGATCATTGTATGCCTGATACATGTCAAGCATAGCATTCAATAGTCTTCCATACATAATTATATTTATGTTAATTGAGTATGTATGTGATTTGAGAGAACTCTAACATAGTAATAAAACTAAATTGGCAATAAAAATGAATCACAAGGTACCAATGTCTTAGTTTTCACCTATTAAAGTCAATAATTATTAGGCTGACATATAAGACATTCTGCCATGTACTCTATCACTTCATTCTTTTTCAGTCTTTTATATACAGTTCACATATATTAATAGTTAATTATATTTATTCTCAACTCTGCAGAAAACTCACAGAATTTCTTAACAATATAATTGGTATTTTAGCCCCACTTATAAAATATGATATTGCATTAATGAAAAATATAAGAACATCTCACTACATGGGAGTGCTGAAAATGTTGCAGTAGATTCATTTGTAAGTGTACGTATGTATGTATATGTATAAATACATACACAAATACATATACCAACATATGCCACTTCTACAAGTTCTGCAAATTGCTAAGAAATTGAAGCAAACAAGGCCTGTTCCTTTTCTCTCCTCTCATAGAATATATAATCTAAATATGGGCCAGAATATATTAATTTTCTTTTGCATTTCACAAAAGTGAAACTGCTTTCAATCTAAGTTCTGTTTTCTGTAACAATTACTGCCATTTATATCTCATGAATAAAGCTATGCTTAAAGTACAATCCTTCAGTCACAGCATGTTTGTATTGCTGTACACACACACACGTAGACACGTACGTTTTAATGGAATGACTGTTTATTAAAATTAGCAGTAGCTTCTCTTCTGATCGAAGTCAGTTGAATTAAGCTGATTTAATTAATTCAATTAATTAAATCCCTACTGTGTGCAACACACTGATATTGTAAAGATTAAAGGAAAAATAGGTCTTTCTTCAGACGCCCCTATTCCCCTGAGGGTTACTTGCACATGTAAATAACTGGAATCCAGCATTCTATCTGCTATACCTAAGGGCTGAGAAAGGAGAGCTATTTGGTGATTTAAGACAATTCAGTATATGAAATGCTGAGGCAGAATTGGCTTTCTAATGTTCTAAAAACTAAGCTTACACACTAACAACAGAATATCTCATGATGAAGAGTAGTTTTGATATATTTGGTATAAATTTATAAATGTGACATAGCACAGGATAAGTCGTAACGCCATTTTTTGTTTGTTTTCCTTTTATTTCTTTTGTGTTTTAAATTTCAGCTTCTCTGTGAGTCTTTTTTCCAAGCATTTTTTAAGAGCTTGATAATTTTTTTCCTTTCTTTTTTTGGAATCCATATTACTTCATAATAGGGAGAAATGTTTCTTTAAAGCAGATCACTTTTAAAAATTAATCGTGGGTAATTTCTTGCTGTAATTTATTTACATCTTCTGCAGAGATTGTGACCCTTTTAATAACGTCCATCTACAGAAAAAATAATATCAACAGAAAAAGAATATAAACATGAACCAGGGGAAAATAAAGTTGTTGAAAAGTTACAGTGTTATATTTTCAGAGCCCGTCTCGTGAAATAAAATCTCACTCACCAGGAGTTTTGTGTCTCCCGTTGGGCTGCCAGGTCTCTGTATTGGTTTCCTGATATTCCGCTTGATGTACAAAATGTCAAAGTACGAAATGATTTTTTAACAGTTCTTTTTAGCGTGGATGACTGAGGGAGGGGTAATCTTGAGAATGCTTGATGCAATGAGGTGGTTCTTGCTTTGGTATGTGATATAGTGTGATTAATAAACTCCAGATCACAGAGACAGCCGGGTGCGAATGAGACTATTGAGTGCAATTCCCTACCCGAGACAATGTATTACCTTGAGCTAGTATGGTGGTACTGAAGGAGGAATACACACACACACACACACACACATATATATAAACAAAGACAATCGCTGCTTTCTTCTTGAGCAGCTGCAGCCAGTCCCACTAATGGACGTGCAAAAGCAAAAACTGGCAGCATAAGGTATGTGTTCGTTTTTACAGATGGTACTGCAGACAAGTTGGTAATTGAAAAGGAAGTCGTGTACGTGAGCTATTTGACGGGGCGGTTGGGGGGGGGGGTGCTGGTTTGTAGCCTATTACAGGACTTTCTGTGTAATTGACTGGGTGAGTTATTGAAGAAGCAGTTTTCCCATGAAAAATTTCAGTTATTACAAAATTACATCATGATTGTTAAGGAAATTCATAATTCCAAGTAGTCTTTTAAAAATCATGTTATTAAAACATTAAAAATCAGCTTAGAGTTCCCTGTCTGCACAGTACCTCTGTAGTGAAATTATCTGCTCATGTTTGGTTTTACCTATAGCAGTCACAGAGCTTTTATTTAAAGACACGTCTTCCATTTGAATGATGACATAACATATTAGGTGGTATTTTAATCATCGGAAAGGCGTGTTTAAATACTTGTGATTTTATGTGTCCTGAGGAAATACGAAATTGAATAAAAATGAGATAACATTTTAAATTAATTTTTAAATACAAAAGTTAAATGAAATGCAGGGTGATTTTCATTCATTTCCCCCCTTCTGTGTATTTAAAAATTATAGAGAATGAAATGGTACAAGAAGTATTCCCAATATAGTCTGTTAAACATTTAGTCTAAATTGCATATTTGGGATCAGGGTCCTTTTGTTGACACATTTGTAGTTTTTTATTAAATAATTGTTTTGTACCTCTGTATATTTAACTTATGTATTCCCGTAAGTTTTTGTTATTGTTTTTCACATGGAAATAACCAGTAGATACCATCTTTGTGCTGAGCAGACTAAATGTTATCTTTTAACATCTGATGTCTACTAAATCCTCTCAATTTGATCTCCTGCAAAAAGTATTTAGAGTTCAGTATGTTTGTCATTCCTGTTCTGTGATGAAATGAAAAGTATATCTCACATGAAAAGTATAAAAGTAAACTCCACAGGCAGATGAAGAACATAAACTTTTATATATAATATATATACATAAAAGGGGGAGAGAGTTTAAGGGGAAATAATGATAAATATTTTCATATTATGTGAATCTTGAGAAATTTGGTAAAATAACGTCATCTTTCAGAATTGGCAGTATTTTATCTTGAATAACAATGACACCAAACATTGCAAAAGCTCTCTACCTAGGAACATACAAATATATAAAGAAATCCAGTGAGTTGTTACCTGAATATGTATGTTTACAGAACATATCATAACCCCAGTACTATTTTTCTTGCTGCATCTCTAAACCACATCTCATACAAAAACAGAGACCCTAGTTCACAGCTAATCTCCTAGGCAGAAGGCATCATGAAGGGCTAAGTTCAGTGGTGTCACCAACTTCTGCTTTTGAGCAGAGGTTTATTTCAGATGCTCTTATATATATATATATATATTTTTTTTTTGACAGGATCAAAACACATGCATTACACCCATCCCCTTCCCACTGTCTCTCCATCAGCCAAATGCTCTGTTTCTCTGGCTATGACTGTGTCTGTCAACCTCAGAACAGCTCGTTGCCATATCTGATGAAGGATGAGTCATTTCTTTCTGATATCTCAAAACTTGCATAATTTCAATCACCTGTTATAGGGTGATTTGAAGGGATAAGGATTCTTTAAAGCCAGGCTATAGTGAAGTATTTTTGGTAAAAATTCCTTAGTCTCCTATAATAATAAGGCCTAGAACATGGTTAAGAACTGTAGCTCTGAAGTGAGAAAGAACTGGCTTTGTATCTTACCCCTGCTATTCAGCAATTGGAAAATGTTTGTAAGCCTCAGTTTTCTCATCTGTAAAGTGGGGGAAATAAAAAATAATAATGTGCCTCTTAGGATGATTTTGAAAATACCAGATAATGAGACTGAGCCTATAGTATATTATCTTGCAAATATTAGATGTACAATGGTGATTCCTTTAAAAAGGACAAAAAGTAGTCCAATGAGGATTAGCAGATAATTGATTCAAAAATGCTTTTTAGGATACGGTACCATCTCATTACCTAGACTTAGAGACTGGGATGTATTTTTTGATATTAGATAAGTAAGTCAAACAACTATTCTGTTTACTTCATCAGTAATAGAAGGATAATCATAATTCACCATAAACCTACACTGGGAAAATATATGTGAGGAGTTCTTAACCTCGGGATCCGTGGTCACTCAGATCCATGTGAAATCTTTGCATACATTTTGTGAAGGACATACTTTTGAACATCCTGAAGTTATTTGTGAAATTTTACACGTTTATTTTTTCTAAGGAGAGTGTCATAAAGTTTATCAAAAGATTTTATGATTCCCAAGAATGTGAGGAACCACTGAAGTATACGTAACTGCCTTGAGCGTGGTAAGACTTCATGGACCAGTTAATATCTGTTAGGTAATATGAAAAACATTGTTTATTTTTTATTTTCTGTTTATTTCAAAATAAACATTATCATTATGTAATAAAGGCAGGCCTCAATATATAACATTAATACATAAAATAAAATAACTGACTCTCAAATGCCTAGAAGCTGAGACTTTTGGACTTTAGGGTTTTTCTAGAATAGGCCTCTATCACTGAGATTTTTACTTTTTATAATGTGAAATATTCCCATAATAGATGTGTTTTCTAAATATATAAACTATGTGATAAATTTATTAAAAGTATCAACTCTTGTACTCTCAAGCTGAAGTTTGTTTAGGAGGTGTTAAAATTGTTTCACTGGGCCTCCAAAAAGGCTTTTATTATATTTTTTCCTTCCAGTGTCGGATTTTGGCACTGGCATAGGAGAAAGTCCCTGTAGAGCAACTTTCCAACCATTGTTGTAGCTGAAGGAAAGGTGAAAACAGATACATGGTGGCAGAAATAGAAGCAGTGAGAGACTTGAGTAGTTCTTTTGACAATAATGACTTTCACGTGGAATGAAAAAAGATGGTGCAGACATAAATTTTCAACCATATTTTTAGCTGTCCAAATGCATACTTGCTGTAAAGGCAGAATATTATTACAGAAACAGTATGGGTTAGAGCTCCAAAGACCTGGGTTTTTCCAACCCTGATTCTGTTATATAATTTGATTATGATATTGGATGTTTGATTTGCTCCTTTACCAAATATGAGGTAAGCCAAAGAAGGGCAATGGGGTCCTCAGACCTGCGAAATAGGTTTTATATCTGTGATAACTTTCTGAAATCCTCAGATTTGAAGAATTTGTGTGAATAATTTAAAGAGTGGGATACACATTGGGAAGTAGTGGTTTCCTGCTGTCCCACTTCCAAGAGTCACCAGTTGCATCTCAGAAGCGATGGAGCTGATGTGTTTAGCACACTAGCATTCCCTGATATATTGGGCAGCTCCCTGTGTGGCGACGTGTCAGTGGGATAAGTGTTAGGCGAGTTCATACCTGGGTACGACGTATGATTACTACTGCATGTATTGCCTCACGTCCTGGAACAGAAGTCGTTCCATTGCTCCCAGCCAGAGATGTCAGTTTAGTTTACACTGGTCTCCATTATCATTGCTGATGTGTTGAGGAAGTGAACTTAATAAGCAGGGTAAACAGGTTTTGTTTCCAAGCTCTGCGGTGATTGTAAGATGGGTGCTTGGCTGAACCTTATAGAGTCCCTTCAGTTTTCTGGCAGGAAATCTGAGGGCAAAGAGGGCTGTTTGAAAGCAGGCATAGACTTGCCGTACAGCCCATTTCAAGTGATTCTTCACAATTTTATTTGGAATCAAAGTCAGCCAGGATATTGGTAACTATTGCTTTCTTTTGGCAGAGTTCTTCCCCAGCTCTTGTTAAACTATCAGCCAGCCTGTGCATCTGGTGAGATTCTGGCTATTCCTCTAAAGGAGTTTATTACAAGCCACCGTCTATTTTTAGGTTGTTTTAGCTGCAGCATTCTACATATTTGTTGTGCCAATAGCCGGTTAATTCTACTTTGGGGAGAAGGAGGGCACAGATATGGCCTTTAATGTCCCTTAGTGGTGAATGATAGTGATAAGGACTAAAATAGCATTCAATATTTATTCAACAATTATTGAATGTCGACTACATACCTGACAGTTATGAATACATTATTTAACTCATGTCAACTCCATTGGTAGATAATAGGGCAGTGTTATTGATAGGACATTATTACTAAAGTGACAATAAACAAGTCTTGTTTCTGAAATGACTAGACTATTATGCATTTTTATAAAGGAGCACAGAAAGCAAGCCCTTTGATTATTAGATAACTTTCAGCCTTTAAATGAGATTTATTCATGGGAAATACGTTGGTTTCTTCAGACAAGTTTCCATGTAATTTACATGACCTAAACTGTCAATATTCGTGAGCAATTTGAGTTTGTGTCACTTTAATTCCACACGTATTATGTTTTGAGCAAATTCTACTGGAAACTCTGCAAAATTTCAGACCATGTTTATCTTGTGCAACGTTGTGACCCTGGCTTCTAGCACAGTAGCAGGCACGTGGTGGTCACTCAGTAATTACTCCCAGAACTAAATGGAGTTAAATTTACCACCAAAATTTTATTATTACTACAAACTTGTACCAGAAGTTTCCATTATAGCCACCTATGCATTTCCCTAAAATGAAGTTTGCAAAGGATTCTTGACATAATCGAATAAACACAGGAAATATTTAGAGAGTTAAAAGTGTTTGAGGTACATCCATGCTAACATCATGTATATCAAATTTCAGATTGATTCTATTTAAAATGGCTAAGATATAAAACCATAAAAATGTGAGTAAATACTCTGCCTATCAAGGTTTGTTATGTAATTACATGCTTTCAGTACAGTTCTCATTCATGGAAAACTATTATAAAAGATCATTTCTGCACAAATTCCTTCACCAATGGAGATTTTTTAATATCTTGGAGATAAATATCTATGTCTCTAAATGTTAAGCCACTTGAATAAATAATTCAAATTTACTGATTAATCAGACGAACTCAGTTCTTTGTTAATGAAATTTGGACACTTTAAAATTTATATTTTTGGCTGATCTTCAAATAATAAAATAATAAAAACAGCTGAATCCATTTAAAATTAATTTTTTTTCTCAAGTCACATCTGGGTTTACCTACACAAGTGCCAAGACTCAGCCCATAGTAATGTGTAACTGACTGAGGATGTAAGCCTCCCGAAAGCAAAACTTGAATTGGAAGCTTTGAGAAGAATGTCACTGTCTTGACACTCATATAGTAGTTAACTGTGAACCTAAAGACCAAAGGTGTTTTGTTTTGTTTTAAAAAGTTATGCAGTTAATATATTTCTTGTTATACTCCAAATCAGGAAAAAAATTGTTGATTTAAAGTGTACTTATATTAAAAGATAGGTGAGTCCTTTTCTATTTCAAATTCTGGCATGGATGATTGTTCAGATTCATCATCGACATTGCTATTGTGAAAATCTGTATTGTGGTTATAATGCGTTTGAAGTGTGGAAAGGGAACAAGTGATCTGAAGAGGAGGTCTCAATTATTAGTGGCCTCAAAACTTGCCATTGACTGTTCATACCATTATCCATCCTTTTTCACGCAGGAAATTACCAGCCAAGAGAAATGGCATGAAGGCAACACAAATGCGACCTAAACTTTACTGGTTAAAGTATTAAAAAAATTAGTGTAAAAAAATCAATCATTTTCTTGAATTGTTGATTCCAGATTTTTTTTCTGTAGAAATCTTTAGTTGAGCTGACGTTTAGTTCACATAAATTCGGGTTTTCATGCGAATGTCCTTCACTCTTGCCTCTGCTGAACCCACATAGAAGTAGAAGGTACACTCAGAGAAGTTCAGAGAACACAGCTACTGTCTGTGGCTTTAGATGGGTAAGTGGACAGTGTGAACTAAAAATAAAATCCTAAGCCCTCTGCTAACTGAATGGACCCCCTCTAGGCCAAGGGGAGCCCAGAAACACCTTAAAACTGAGTTCCCAGCCATGATGGAATGGGAGAGATAAAGCACAATGACATGTGTATGATTCCCCTTCATAAATATTCATGAACTCCTCCTATAGCTTGTTAAATATATGTATATTTGACCATCCTGCTCAGCATAAAATCCTGTTGCCTTTATGCCTCTTCTTTGAAGCACCTGTGCCTGGCTTCTGTCTGGGGCCCTGCTTCCCAACCTGTTGAAATGGCTGCCCAACAGGTTGCTACCTTTTATCGGAAATAAAGCTCTCAGTTTTCCAAAGTATAAACCTAGGTAATTAATTGTGGGGTTTTTTTTAGTTAACGATAGCTTTCTCTCAGTTTGAGAGAGTAAGATTTGTGCTAAATATGCTTCTCAGGAATGCCAATTGGTGCTATCTGCTAGTGGCTTATTCTACATTTCCTCTCCCAGCACTGACCTTCTCCATATGACTCATAATTCTCCCCTCTCCTGCACAAGGTCACAGGGGTACAAGTTATTATTATCTCTTAAAAACAGCTTGTAAGAAATGGAGAAACTTATTTAAACATACACATATAGAATCATCAGCAATGTGTGACTATAATGATGTAGATCAAGGAAAACTTGAGCCCTGTTCTACCTGACCTAGTAACCTCAGCACCTGGCATCAGCTGTTTCTCAAAAATAAGTGTGGAATGTAGGATTAGACAAGTAACGTTCTTGACTTTATTTTCTACAACATCATCAGCCATCTCTGCTCAACTCTAGCTAAATTTGTCAACCTGAATGGAAGGCATTTAAAAGGGGTTTAAAAATTATTTTTTCTAAAAATAGGAGTGAATACGAATGATAAAAATAATAGCAAGCAAGATTATTTTCAACTTTGTTAATGATTAGGCTCTCAAGACAAAACACTGTCCTAGTGCTTGTTATATAGAATATTCAATGACTGTGAGGAGACATGATTTCTGTCTTTAATAAGCATAGTACAAAGGAGAATGACAAAATATTTTAAAACTCTGTCATCCAGGATAAACTATGAATGAAATAAGGTCTTTAGTGCCTTTCTTTTTCGTTAAGACCGACGTTTGTTTTTTAAAAATGGGGCAGGGGAGGCTTTTATTCTGCATTCCTTTGGCAACAGACTGCTTTTCTGCCCTTGATTGGGCTGAGGATGTCGATAACTTCAAAGGAAATGCCTTACTGGGTCCCCTACCAGGTTGCGCTGTACACAGGTCAGGGCTCTCATCTGTGTTGTGGTTTAGAGAGATGTGGTTCTGTGGTCACACAGCTAGGGACACTATCCACTTCTCCCACCTTCCCTGCTGCTTCCAGAAATTTTGAGTGCACCAAAAATAAGGTTCTACAAGGCTTGCAAACGTGCTAAAATTGTTTAGAGGTGAGGTAACTGTGTGTGTGAAAAATTTCTCACCTACCTCCCACTCTCCACCCCCATGCAAGCATGCTCCTATTCAATTCATGTGTGAACACCTAGATATTTCACTCTGACTCAACTTTCCATTCTCATATTTGATGAGATTGGTACAAATGAAATACATTTAATAATACAACCATATATTTTAAGCGTATCTCAAATATTTAATAACGAGATCAAGGGAATAAAGACAAAGCTAACAAAATATTTTTTTCATACAAAAGAAATCACAAATGAACCCCATGACAAATAGCTAATTTATGGAACATTTTCTACAACTTTGGCATTGTTTTAATTGCATCTATTAAATCCACATAATAACCACAGTAGCTCACACTGTAAAGATGAGGGAAATTTAAGAACTGAGAGGTTAAGTGACTTGCCCAAAGTTGCACCTAGCAAATGGCAGAGACAGGTTTTGAATACGGGTTTGTCTGACACTTAAATCTGATTATTAACCTCTATGCTAAACTGACTCTGAGTAAATCAATTCAAGGTACCCCTGATGTATTTAAAACTATAATATTGTTTGCCTAAAAGGTAGCAAGCTATATTGGAGTATAAGTGCTGCTTAAAGCAAGATATGCCTGTGGAAACCAGTGGTGTAATATCAGGATTTTCCCTCTAACTAATGAAGGGTATTTTCTTTGCAAGAGAATTAAGCACCAAATTGTGCAAGGCTTGAAATGCTCACTGAAACCAGGATTACACCCACTTTGGCATGCTGTGTCAAGCACCCAGGGCATAAGCAAAGAAAAGCAGGCTGGAGTGAATGGTTACACATTCACATTTGAGCCTCAGCCATATATGTGAGTTAGTTTCTGAGTGGACATTTAATTTGCCTCTGTGTGGATCAAGTTGGTGTTTATTTGCCAAATATGTTATTTAGACCTAGGAAAATGACAGGATGGTCCCAGGAAAGTGTCACCATGATAACCTAACTAGGCTCCCAGCTTACTTTGTGTAAAGGGGTCCCCAGAATGTTTGAAAAACACAACCTCTGCTAGTTCACCGATTTGGGGAAGGCAGGAGAATCTGTTTTTGCAGTAGGTTCCAATCGGGACTCCTGGACTGACACCAGTGTTCCATGTTGCTGTTACTGAGATTTAGACACTTTCTATGCATTCCTGCTTCTGACTTGGGTGTGGGGAGGGAGAAAAAGGGGAGCCAGAGATAATCTTTGTGAAAATCTAGCTTTTATTACATCACCTAAAGTAGCACAACCTGCTATACTAATGAAATCGTGTTCTTGGTTTAAAAAGGGCAATTGTTAGCCTGACTTTGTGCTCACTAAAAACATTCCCCCAATCTTGTTAAGTTATTGCTCTCATTTCAGATTTTTATGGCTGTGCAGCTTACCAGCCCTCATTTCTTTATGTTTCATTCATTTTCCTTGTATTGATGATTAATGGAGGATGTCGAATGTTAGAGTGAGCAGGCATCAGCAATTGCAAGATCATAATTAGTTTAGCTGACGAGGGCCTCTGATAGCACTTGCATCTGGATGGAAAAATTACCCTATAGGGAACTGGCTGCTCACCAGGTCTTTTTAGTGATACATTGTGAAACACCCGATGAATCAAATGCCCTTTCAGTGCCAAGAAAGTGTTCCAGTCTTGAAGCCAAAATTATGTCTGCAGAAAGCTTTCCATTTGAAATGTATCAGAGTACAATTATAACCATTGTATTTTCTTGGCAGGGAGACCACTCTTCTACAGTATGGACTCGAGTTAAATAAATTGCCTAAATTTTATGAATCCCTGAAATTTTGACTTACAGCATTTGTAATATTTAATTTATAATAAAATTAGGTTCCAGCAAGACTTTTTCCACTGCTTATCTAACATGCATATTTTATCATTAAAGGCTTATGCTTCCTAGAGAAAGGAGAACTGCGCTGCAATTCAGGCTTCTTTTTTTTTTTTTTTTTAGCAAAAGAATTCCATTTCCTGCCTGTTAGTATTTGTGCCTACAAACACAGCCTGACTTTTGTGTAAATGAGAAGTTTAATGGTATCATTACTTGATAGCAAGAATGGAACAAGTAATACTAATGATCTTCTTTTAAATATTTTTAGATTATTTTTGAATCTGTTGATAACAGAATTTAAGCCACTAAAATCAATTTGTATTCGGAAACTCTTGCGATTTCCAAGTCTAAGTCTAATAAAATAACTAAATAGCCATTGAAGGGACTATGTTGTCTAGCTTAAGCAGACACCTCGTAAGGATTCTCATTAGTAATACTGTACTTCTCCTTGGCTGAATTTTCTACGAGTCGTCTCAGCTTTGGGAAATAGAGGGCATTCTCTTTGAGATTTTACGATTGCAAACGAAAGACCAGAATCGAGCATCTTATATTCTCTTAATACTTCTGTTACATGAATGACATACAAAAACTCACATATCAGTTTTAATTTTAGAGGTGCATAGGCTGCTTTTGTGCCAAGCTTGACTGTATTTTAAAGCTCAGGTAGCATGTGCTCCTCCTTTTGCAACGTATATTCAACATATTGCCATGTTATGTCTTTTTGGCTTTTGTTTTGACATTTTTAAAAGGTATATTTTAGGGTTCAGCATTTAGGAGCCATCATTAAAGGCACAAAACCTAAAGTTCAAAAAGTTAAAGCTGTTTCTGTGAAAAGCCTTTGGTGTTCCACACACCTCATCCATCACTGTAGGGTTAATTATAATGAAAATCAGTGGTGCCTATTAAACACAATTGAACCTGACCTCATTATGGGCAGTGTGGTTTTATACTGTCATTGTTGCAAGTCTAAAGACAAAACTCCTGGGTTGATTTGGTCTAACTCCGCTGATCATGTGACTCACCTCTGACCTTGGTTTTTTTCCCTGTGTTTCAGAGGCGTAGAGGCTCCGGTGTTTTTTGTGCCAATTGCCTGACCACAAAGACCTCTCTCTGGCGAAAGAATGCAAATGGCGGATATGTATGCAACGCGTGTGGCCTCTACCAGAAGCTTCACTCGGTAAGAACTTGTTCCAGTTTCAGGAAAAACTTTATAAAGCAGTGCTGGCTGGTCTGTAGCGTGATAAGTCCCATTCCTTGGCTTGCAGTGTCTGCCCCCGCAGAGCTGTTTAATACAGTCACTTTGAGTGCGCTTGTGATTTATGGAGAAAGGGGCTTAGATGCTATGGGGAGATACGTTTGAGGTCATTAGTAATGCATTATGCTTCTTTTGATATAAAAGAGAAAATGATTGATTTCTGGGAACTTCGCGTAACAGATAGTTGAACTAATGGTCATCAGAATTCGGTGAAATTAGTTTAGGTAGAAAGGAAAAAATCTTTTTAAAAGTTTCAAAAACACACAAAAAGTTTTTTTTCAAAAAAACGAAAGAACTCTTCCATGTTCAGTATAAAATAGAGGGAAAGAATTCATATTTTCTAATTTACCTTCAGAATTCACAAGCGTTGTTTTGGCTGCTTTGAGAGCTGGAGGGGCACATTCAGAGGGTGGGTCTGAACTGATCTTGCACCAAAGAATATCATGTGGAGCTCAGCAATGCTTCCAGTGGGTATTTGGGTGAGACACCCATGGTCCTAAATAGTACACACATCAGGTGCAAATGTGCTTTGCCTTTTAACATCTCTGGCTGGCTTCGGCTCACGGAGGTCCTTTGAATTACTTTCCCCAAAATTTTAGTTAGAATTCTGTAATAAAATTTAGACTCATAAATCCCCCATCAGAATATGCATTTGACTTCTTGAAAGATATATATTTTTTTAGTTTAGACAGTTTATCTGCTCATAGAGGTCCTTTGAATTACTTTCCCCAAAATTTTATTTAGAATTCTGTAACAAAATTTAGACTCACAAATCCCCCATCTGAATATGCATTTGACTTCCTGAAATATGTATTTTTTTAAGTTTAGAAAGTTTATCTGCTGACAAGAGCTGACTTTAAAACAGGAATACCCCGTTTAGTAAACAGAAATCTATTTCCCTGTGCCTTTTTCATTTTGTTTGGCATTTTACCATAGCTCTTAGCACAAGCCAGTGAATACATTACAACTACAGGGAATACAATTTTAGACAAAACATCCTCATAAATGGACCACTGGAAGCACTCTTAAAAAAAATCCTTGCTGCCAACAATGCTAATTGGTAGTAAACTGTAAAAACCTTAGTTACTGGCATGTAACTAGTAGAAAGATCCCCCCCATCACCACCGCCACATTCCACCTTACTTTTTTTTAACCTTCACCATTTAAGCACAGCAATAAGCTTCCATTTAATGAGTACTGACATTAATGATTTTAATTGAACTCTGGCCAATCATAGGCCAAGAATTAATTAAACTACTCTTCTGTGAGGTTATGGTAATTTAACCACTGTGATATAAACTATTTTCTAAAATTATTCTAGCATTCATCTCTCTGGAAGCAAGATGGTTTTAAAGTTTTTGTAAAACTATATAAAGTGAAACACAAAGGTTTTGCTCATATTTCATGTCAAAAACATAAATGTGTATAAAACTCATAACAAAAGTTATAAAAGCTTAAAAAAGGAATTGATGTAAATTTCAGGGGTTTTTGTAGCATAGAGATTACATACTGCATATTATTATAAAACTAATACAAATTCTTTGTAAACCTGAACATTCTGAACAAAATGAATACACATGGCATAGCCAAGCTATGTGGCATTTTCTCTATGAAACTAATAATAAATTTTGAGTAACAAGTGTGTTATCTTACTTTCCTTCAAAGTATCTCTGTGACAACAAATATTCCAAAAAGGATTTGCAGTTGTACTTTTTTTTTTAATATGTTAAAGATACTCCTTTTGCATTAAAGTACATCCTTTCTAGGAATAATTCACAAATTGCATACTGTTTCTATTCATATTTTACATAGCAGTTATTTCCTGCTTTCAATAACTTTTAGAAAAATCAGATTTTAGCCCATGTAAAAATTTTCCTAAATTTTTAATCTGTATATATGCATTAAATTATTAAACTAATTCTTTTGATTTTGTAAATCAAAGTCAGAGCTTTTACTGCAAGTAAAGTTTCCATTATAGTCTTATCCATGGATTTTAGTCATATAATATAAACACCTGTTGAACATGTACATAAATACCAATCATGTAATGTTTAAGCGAATAAAATACTTAAGCTGAATGAAAGTCAGCATTCACTTTAAGTAGAGAACAGAGTGACAGATGAGATATTTGAACCAAGGCTACAGATGAATTTAGATTTTCGACACGAAACTAATGCTTCACCTATTAAAAAGTAAAATCTTCCATAGGGAATATAAAATATTATTAAAGGAAGGGAAATAAAAGTCAGAGAAAAAATCCCTCCTATATGGCTTTGATTACTTGATATCTTTCCTCACAATTCTGTCAGTTTGTCTTTGATTATTTATGCTGTCATATTAATATTTTATATTCACATTTGCAGTTATTCAGAAGCATGCATGTATTAGTCAGCTTAGGCTGCCATAAAAAACATTAATACCATAGACTGGGTAACTTTAAACAACCAAAACTTGTTTTCTCACAGTTCTGGAGGCTAGAAGTTTGAGATCAGGGTGCCAGCATAGTTTAGTTCTGGTGAGGGCTCTCTTCCTGACTAATATTCTTCTTGCTGTGTCCTCACATGGTAGAGATAGGTCTCTTTCTCTTCCTCTTCTTATAAGGCCACAATCCTATTGGATTAGGGCCCTACCCTTATGATCTCATTTAACCTTAATTTTTTCCTAGAGACCCTATCTCCAGATATAGTCACAATGGGAGCAAGGACTTCAATGGATGAATTCGTTCAGCCCATAAGCAATGCATATTTTTCCACCGTTGTCATCAGTATATATCTTCCATGTTACTATGTTTACATTTTAATGCACAACTCAAAAACTGAAAAATATTTCAGAAAAATTCCACTTTTTCAAGTAACTTTCTACATAGTTTTATCACTAAATGATGCAATCCCCAAATCTGTTGAGTTCGGAAGGGCTGTTTTCAAGTAGATTAAAGTTTTCAGTCCCCCCTGCAAAGATGGACATGATTTAATTAGGTTAAAATAGTGCACTTTGGTTACTTCCTCTGATCCTGCTTGGGGCAAAAGGAGGAGATTTAGTAAATCTACAGCATAAAGCCTAGCCTTGCTTTGAACTTAAGCATGGTTTATATTTGTGAGGAATTTTTAATGCATTTTAATGTATTTTTAATGTTTTCCTTTTATATATTGTGTGTGTTCTCTGCAGACTCCCAGGCCTTTAAACATCATTAAACAGAACAACGGTGAGCAGATTATTAGGAGAAGAACAAGAAAGCGCCTTAACCCAGAGGCACTTCAGGCTGAGCAGCTCAGCAAACAGCAGAGAGCTAGCAGTGAGGAGCAAGTCAATGGAAGCCCATTAGAGAGGAGGTCAGAAGATCACTTAGCTGAGAGTCACCAGAGAGAAATCCCACTCCCAAGCCTAAGTAAATACGAAGCCCAGGGTTCATTGACTAAAAGCCATTCTGCTCAACAGCCAGTCCTGGTCAGCCAAACTCTGGATATTCACAAAAGGATGCAACCTTTGCACATTCAGATAAAAAGTCCTCAGGAAAGTACTGGAGATCCAGGAAATAGTTCATCCATATCTGAAGGGAAAGGAAGTTCTGAGAGAGGCAGTCCTATAGAAAAGTACATGAGACCTGCAAAACACCCAAATTATTCACCACCAGGCAGCCCAATTGAAAAATACCAGTACCCACTTTTTGGACTTCCCTTTGTACATAATGACTTCCAGAGTGAAGCTGATTGGCTGCGGTTCTGGAGTAAATATAAGCTCTCCGTTCCTGGGAATCCGCACTACTTGAGTCACGTGCCTGGCCTACCAAATCCTTGCCAAAACTATGTGCCTTATCCCACCTTCAATCTGCCTCCTCATTTTTCAGCTGTTGGATCAGACAATGACATTCCTCTAGATTTGGCGATCAAGCATTCCAGACCTGGGCCAACTGCAAACGGTGCCTCTAAGGAGAAAACGAAGGCACCACCAAATGTAAAAAATGAAGGTCCCTTGAATGTAGTAAAAACAGAGAAAGTTGATAGAAGTACTCAAGATGAACTTTCCACAAAATGTGTGCACTGTGGCATTGTCTTTCTGGATGAAGTGATGTATGCTTTGCATATGAGTTGCCATGGTGACAGTGGACCTTTCCAGTGCAGCATATGCCAGCATCTTTGCACGGACAAATATGACTTCACAACACATATCCAGAGGGGCCTGCATAGGAACAATGCACAAGTGGAAAAAAATGGAAAACCTAAAGAGTAAAACCTTAGCACTTAGCACAATTAAATAGAAATAGGTTTTCTTGATGGGAATTCAATAGCTTGTAATGTCTTATGAAGACCTATTAAAAAAATACTTCATAGAGCCTGCCTTATCCAACATGAAAGTCCCTTCTTTTTATTATTCTTTCTTTTGATGAGTAGGTTACCAAGATTTAAAAGTGAGACAAATGGTCAGTGAGAAAGAATAGAACATGGTGAACAATCATTTTTTAAAGCCTGATAAGTCAAAATCATCTTGGCTAATGTGTACTGGGGAAATAATCCATAAACAGTATCACCAGACTATAATTAATGTTTGTCTAGAATTTGAAAGGGTTTCCATATTATACTAAAACAGTATTGGGCTGGCCATTGGCCCATTTGTTCAAAAACTCATAAATTGTCTAAATTTATAAGTATCATGAAATCCTAGGCAAGTGAGGAGACATTGGATCTCCAGAGCAATGAAAGGCAATGCAAGGCAAATGGCACCCTCTCAAATCAGTCTCCTCTCCTTGACCATGTTTCAGATTTTACCAAGAAATGCGAGCTGTGGTTAGGCTTGGTTAGAGAGCAGCAAGAAACGTGACAGATGGTGGCACATTGTTTTTGGCCAGCCCTGCCTGTACATACACATGCACACCCTCTCTGGTATTTTTGTCCTTTAGATGTTCAAATATTCAGTAGTCCTTTGGTTTGCAGTTTAGGTTCATTTGTCCATATATATCCATTTTAAAAAACAATGTCCTCGATGCTTATGTAGTAATTTTATTTTAGCCAGATATTTCCTTCTTGTATGTGAGGAATCAGTTTGGATTTGCTTTTTTGTTTTTTGGTTTTTTTTTTTTTTTTGGCTTTTTTTGTTTTAAGCCTCCTGTTGGTCACTAATCTCACTTGGCACATTATAACTAAAGGCATCCCCTCAGTTCAAAGGAATAGATGGATACAGATGTCAGACCATGGGTTTAATTTGTTTAGAACACATGGTATTTCTCCACAAGGTAACCTGCTGTATTTATTTATTTTCTTTCAGTTAAATATAATTTCCAAACTTTGTGGTCAGGCAACGTCTAAGGTTACGTTACCACAGACTGACAGTTGGTATATGTACCAGTCAATCCCTTCATTAGATGTATACAGGTTTAGTTAAGTAGCATTAAATAGGATTCTTAGAAGTATGTCTTCATAGTACTTTTAATACTTAAGGCTTTGTAAAAACTATCCATGAAGGGAAAGCTCCTCAGCATAACTGCTCAGGGAAATAGGGCTAAATAACTGAACATTAAATAATTGGTTAAAGGTGCTGTTAGTCGAGCCTCAATGCTTGCTACAAGGATGTATGTACAAGGACTGACTTTAATAATTTGCATTATATTGTCCCAACCAGTAGTTTATTTTTTGCCACGGAGATGTAGAAGATATTACAAGCTACTGGATGCACTGTCAGATTAACTTATTTCATTAAAGAAGTTGGGAGAACAAATAGGAAAAAAAAAAAAACTTATTTTTCTAGTAAATATTAATGTATTACATTTCAAATAATGGTGCCTGACATATTGAATAATTATTTTCTACAGTGTACGTATGCAACAAAGATATTCCATCATGCATTAGAGTCAGTTCTGGCTCTGCCTAGCTGTTTACATTTGCAAATGTAGCAAACAAGGTAATGAAGCAACTATTTCTATTGCAGTAGATATCTTTTGTGTGTGTGTGTGTGTGTGTGTGTGTGTGTATGTGTGCATTAAAGTTGTAAACGGTAACATGAAACAAATGAAAGTTCTTGATATAATGGTATGGAAAACAAGAAGGAAATGAAAATATTTTTATGCCTACTTAGGAAAAAAAGGGTAGCACTATTCATTCCAAGTACTTTTTTTTTTTTTTAATTTTTAAGCTCTTAACTCACATTGTTATGCTTAAGATGATAAACATATATCCTCTTTTTATTGCTTTGTCTATGTTTCAGATGAAACATTTCAGAAATTATTTTGATAAGTGTTGCTGGAATCTGCAGCACTGATGTTTTTATTGCATTCTGTAGTCGCATTTGCACTCCATTTTTACATTAATTTGCAGTTGCTTTGTATTTTGTTTTGTTTTGTTTGGGTTTTGTTTCTTTTTCACAGTGCCGGGTCTTCCTTTCTTAAAGTTGGATGGCAGGTAGAGTTCAACCAGTTCATGACTGTTGTAGTGAATGAAGTTAAAAATGTCTTTTTGATGTTGTGTTGTCATTTTCATTCTTGCATTTTCGTTTGCATATTAAAAAAAAAAAAAAAAAGACAAGAGAAAGCAAGAGACAGAAATCAGGACTAAGTCCTCTGCTTCAGTTTCATTGTTTAAAGGGCCCTATTCTGATCTCACCTGTCGCGTAGCTCTAATATTCACATAAACCGAAATAAAGAGGTGGAATGAGGAGCTTTGACTTTTAAATTATGTGATGTAATTTATCTTTCTTAGGAATTTTGATGGATGCATCTCAAAATATACAGCCAGACTTGAAAGGTGACAATTAAAGATCTTAAAAAAAAAAAAAATTTTCCCAAATAACAATATTTAATTTTCTTAATAAAAATAATAAAATGCACTATGGCAATCCCTTCAAGTAACATTTTCTCTGTAGACTGCTCAAATCAGCAAAATACCAGAAGTTTGGTTAACTTGGGCAATATTACAGGTATTACTTTTTGGGCAAAACTATTCATTATGCAGTTTCTCCAGTGTGTCAGAAACGAATAGGCTGTTCATTTTTGGCATGTATGCCTTTGTTTTTTTTTCATGCAATTTTTTTTCCTCAGACATAGTAGTAATGACTAGTGTTGGAAAATACATATCACTATTCTTGGAATACTTATGGTCAGTCCACTTTTCAGTAGAATACTTTTGGATAGCATTGACATGATAGATTTTATTCCATACTCATTTATTATTAATTATTTTATTTTCATCTTTGTTTTCATTATGATACATATTTTGGTGGAGGAGAGGTTGGGCTTTTAAAAAAAAGACAAAAATTTATAACACTAAAATATTTCTTATTTTTGACTTACTAAAGCCTTTGTTCCATCCCTCAAAATATATTACAATAGAATTTTTTTTGTTTTAAGATTTCTGAATCATTTCATCTTAAATTGTGATTTTAAATGATATATTTAGGTACTTAACCTTTCTTGTGAGGACTTTCATAATTGTTTAGGAATTTTCTTTCTTGGAAAAGGCTTCCCCTATGATAAAAAAAACTGTATGCCAGCCAAAATTGTATGCCATAACTGACGGTCTTTTAAAATTACTTGTCTATATTCTGAATTAAGTTTTGGATCAAACTTTAAACCAGGACAAACCATATGTGTTTTCACTCTCACACGTCCTATATTCATTCTGTTGTTTGGGATAGAAGAATCATGAAGAGCCAGCCCACCTCAGAAGGTTGTGGATTGAGAGAGACACTACACGACTCTAAGTGTAAGATAAAGGATAGAGCTCTAAACGTTAACTTTATAGTTGGAGAGGAAAAGAGTGTGCCCAATACTCTCTACATGACATATTGAGATGTTTTTCTTTTTTTAAATCAACTTTTAAGATAGTGATGTTCTGTTCTAAACTGTTCTCTTTTAGTAAAGGTAGATTGTAGAGAAAACAAGCATGGGATTCTTTTCTAAGGTGATATTAAAGAGAGGGGAATAAAAGTGATTATCTTTGTTGAAGCCTGTGGTAGCACATTATGTTTATGATTGCACATGTGCACATAATCTATTATGATCCAATGCAAATACAGCTCCAAAAAATATTAAATGTATATATATTTTAAAATGCCTGAGGAAATATGTTTTTCTTAATAAATTGAAGAGTCTCGGTAGTGCTATTAAAATAATTATTAGCCTCCTGCTGTGTGGCTGCAAAACATCACAAAGTGACCTGTCTTGAGACCTGTGAACTGCCTGCCTGTTTAGTTAATGAAATTAATGCATTTCTACAGAAGGGATATCTGCTATCCAGCGGTGGAAACTTGGAGTAAAGAAACTGGTGGTCTGCTTCTGTGCTGTATGCCAGCCTTTTGCCTAAAGTTGAGATGAGCTCACAGTTACTATCTTTGGGTTGAGGGCCATGGCAAAAAGAAAAAAAAAAAAAAGAAAAGCCAACTCAAGGCATCTTTGGTGAGCAAGCAGGTGAAAGCTTGCTGACTGTCCTAGACACAGGAGAAAACTAAGGAATTGAAATGCAACCTGAGTATGAAAATATGCTAACCAAAGGTAGGTACTGTTAGGTTGAATTCTATCAGCAGGCAACTGCAAATGAGAAGAAGATAGAAAGGCACATCAGGACTTTGGAGGGCAGTGTTATTTTCCCAAAGAAAGACTTGGCCAAGGGCAGAGACATGGCTTCTTTGCAGAGCACTTACTTTTGGTTTTCCATTGCTGTTTCACAGACAGGGGACTCACGTGTTCCTGATCGTGGTTCGGTTCTTTAGAAAGCATTCTGTTTCTTTGCAGTAACTAGAACCTCTGGAAGATCCTAGGGCAGAAGCGAATCGAGTTAGGGATAAAGAAAATGTGAAATTCAACAGTAATCCACACATGGAAACTGGATAATGTATGTTCACGTTGTTCTCTTGAACGGAAGGGTAGAGCTGAAAGCTGCACTCCGTTCTATGCTAGCAAAAATCAAGAGTAACTTTACCATAGAAATAATGTTTAGAGAAATGATCCTTTAAAACCCAGAAGTCCCAAAACTCGATCCTGGTTTTACCCCTGGTTTTTTTTTTTTTTCCAATATATGAACTGCAGCAAATCACTTTTTCTTTTTGTGCCTCAGGTTCCTCAGCTGTAAAGTGGAAAAAAATATAATATTAATAGTAATAATAATAATAATGGTAATGTAGTACTTGTTTGTAAAGCACTTTGCGATCCTTGGTTGAAAGGCACTATGGGAGTGTCAAGTATTATGTGGCCAAGGGGATTATTTAAACTCTCAGTTCCCATGGGCCAGTAAAGGTTGGGGTCATTTGTGTTAAAGATGAGCTGTAAATATCCTAACTAGGCAGCTATAGTGTTGACTGTGAAGAGGCACACTATTACAAGGCCGATAAAAACCATAGTTTCTTAATGGCTACCAACAAGGCAAATATCTCAATAACAAATGCCAAATTCCTTAGGATGGACTATTTGACAATAACATGGATAATTTGGGGGGAGGGAGGGGAGTGGGAAACATCTCAAAATGCCAATGTAAAATTAACTTACAGCAATATTCACCAGCAGAAAATGTCTTTCATATGGAATGATTTCATGTTGCTAAGAAAAAGAATTCAATTTGTAGTCCTGATTTGAGTATTAGAATGTTGGCTATAATAGTTCTGTTCTTACAACACATGAAATTTTTTCGTTTTATTTTATTTTGTTTTCATAGTGCATGTTCATTTCTACTCACAAACATGTTCTTGGTGTATTTCTTATGCAAACAATCTTCAGGCAGCAAAGATGTCTGTTACATCTAAACTTGAATAATAAAGTTTTACCACCAGTTATACATAATGGTGTTGGTATGGTTTATATGGATTCACTTTCATCCATGTAGCAATAGGAAATACAGACCATTGTAACATATAGACAGGCTCTGATGAATTGAGATGGTGAAATCAAATCACCATTTTTTAAATATTACTTAGATTGATAAAGCCTGAATTCTCTCAACTTGTTTGGTCTTGCTTTGCTTTTTTTTTTTTTTCTTTAACCAATCTTTTATTGGTAGATTTGTGTAAAAATATATATATATATATACTTATACTAGTTTCTATAGAAAGATTAATAAAAATTGTGTTTATTTCAAAAACATTGAGTACCAAATATTGAGTGTTGAGTATTGGGTAATGATTATGTTACAATATGTAAAAACTCCATGAAGTTTAGCTTTGATTGAAATCAATATACTCACATGAATATGATGTCAAGATTCTGATAAATCATCTCCAAAAATTTCAATTAACATGTCAAATACCTTGTTTGTTTGCTTAAAATTGAATTAATCAGAATAAATTTCCTAAAGGATGATCTTGAAAGGGAAAAGAGGCAGAAGAAATCCACATAAGAAAAGAACATGAGAGGATTCACCTGAGTGTTTTTAACCAGAAGGAAAACCACAAAAGGGCAGGGCATAGAGCATATGGATAATTAATTGATTCAGAAGATTTGTTTTGAAAGTTTTAAAATAATTAGCAGCTACCCTCCTTGCACAATCTGCATTTTTCATTTTTGTGAGCCCAAATTAAGGAACAAATCCTTTTATCACTTTTTCTCCCTTTTTCTTTCGATTTGCCTGTGTTTTGAAGATAGCAGAGTTTCTGAGGGGCTTTCATAATGGTAATATGCTTGTTGTGTAGCTGGGGGCAACGTTCTCTAGATGAGAATGTGGTAATAACATGTCATGTGATTGCTTTTCCTTATATAGATTTGATTCTTCCATCGGGGACCACCCTTCAGATAAAGTTGAATACACTTTGTTTTCACTTAGGACTGTCAGAATGTCATTAAAGGAGAAATATGTAGCCATCAGCTTTCTACCATTGTTTGAGAGGAGAGAAGTGAGTAACTTGGCACTGTCAGTCTCTGTTCTCACCTTTTGGTCTCCCATCTCTGTGAGGGCAGAACAAAGTTGAGAAAAAGCAAAACAGGAGGACACAGAAGGAACAGGCAAGTCGCCTACATGGGTGAAGCCAGCGGGGTGGTGACAGGGAGCTGGAGAGCTCAATCCCTATGTATAAAAATAGTCTTTTCTCAGCTCTAAGAATATTGCGAAGGGAGAATGCTGACCTGTGTTACCACATTTTCAATTTTCAAGTAAAACTAGACAAAAGAAATTTTATATGAAATCTCCTAATTTTTGTGTTTGTAGCTGACTTTTTTTGATACTGAAAGCCAAACAAAACACTTGTTCAGAATAAATTCTAGCCCTAGGCTGCCAGAATGTGACCCCTGGAGCTTGAACAATAGTGAACTCTGATAACTGGCGGGGAAGAAATAGGGCAAAGGGCTGAGGTTAGTTGTTTTTCCTCCGGGTTTTGTCTCAGGTCCCAGCCTATCTCCAGCTCTACCAGGAAACCGAAAGGTATCAGGGCTGCATCACCTGCCTGATTCCTTCAGAGCCAAATTTGCTTAAAACTAAAAACATTAGCAAAGAAGAGAAATAAACTCTGTTTCTTCAGCATGCTGCAAATTACTTTGTACTTTTGTTCTCCATCTTTGTAAGTTGTCTTTGTTTTTTGTTTATAAACATGTTGATACGAACAAATTTACCCTTTCATGAACAAAGAAATGTCAGAAACTATTAAAAGTAGCTAGAGTTAATGTCCACTAAATGCCCAAGATGCCCTTATATTAACACTGCTCTCCATGTCGTATTTAAAGTGAGAAGTACTGGGGACAGAAAAAAAGCATAACAGTAGGTAGAGAGAAAAGGGATTTTTCCTGTCATAGTTGATCATACTAAGGAATAATTTTAAAACTCTCTCTAAAAAAAATAAGTAATTTTTAAAATTAAATATTATTTCTAGTTTTATGATATTGTTCTCTAATATATTAAGGATGTTAGTAATCCTAAGACCATCTTTCATAAAAGTGCTTATATAGAACATATTACATGAGAAAGCAGCTGATCCTTTTCCCAACTTCCTGCTCAATAAACAAAAATCATTAACAAATATTAACTATTATCTTCAGGTAAGGATGAGAGGCTGGGATAATAAGAGTTATAAAAAGAAAGAAAATATAATAGAAATTGCTTAAATTATTTCCATAAACAGAAAGATAATTTCCAAGCTAAAACCACATAAGCACTAAAGTGTAAGCAGTTTCCCTAGAATATATATGAACCTAAACCCACAAACACATTACAGACTTTTTCTCAGAACATATACCACCTCTTTTGTGAAAGTAATGCCTATCATGTTTACACATTAGTTTTTGAAATTAATATGTAACCCAATAGTATTTTCTTCAAAACTTAAATTTTCTTAGATATTTTCTTTCTACATAGTATGTATTACTCGATATAACTGATGTGTTTTTAAAAGAATATGTATACAACAGTGAGTTTGCCAAGCATGATTGGATATCATTATAGTGTATTTTCTATAATTATATTTTTATAATTACCTTGATTTTTTTCTCCATTGAAATTATCATTGCCATCATTGTGTTGTTCATTGGTGTTCACATATAGTACAAATCAAGGCTTCATTAAACAATATCCATTCAGTCAACAAATATTAATTGAATATTTACTATGTGCTGGACACTAGTCCAGACATTTGGGATATATCAATGAAAGAAAAGAGATCAAAACTTCTGCCTACACGGAAGGGAGACAGGCAGTAAACATACACAAAGTAAACAAATATCTTAATAACATTACATGTTAGAAAGTGATAAGTGCTCTGGAAAAACATAAAGCAGTGTTAAGGCAAGGTGGGATGAATGGGATCATTTCAATAGGATAAACAGTAAGCAACATTTGAGCCAAAACTTAAAACAGGGGGCAAGGATAGTAGACCTTAAGGTGAGAGAGTGCACCTGGTTAAGTTGGAGGAAGAACAAGGAGAACAATGCAGCTGGGGCTGGGTGAAGGAGGGAGAAGGTATTTAGAGATGCACAGAGACATAAAGCATGGAGGTGGCAGGAAGTCAGATCATTTAGAATATTGTAGACCACTTTCTACAGTAGACAGATTGTAGCTTCTGTTAGAGTAGGGAAGTAATTTAGTGTTTTGAGCAAAGGAGTGTTACGTGATTTATGTTTTAATGGGACCAATCTCTGCTATTCTTAGAATAAATCATGGGAGGTAAGTAGACAAGGATAGCTGCAAGGAGACCAGAGAGGAAGCTATTCAGTAATCTCTGTAAGAGATGAGAGGAGCAGAAAAGTACTTTAAATCCAGGTAACATTTTGGTGGTGAAACAAACTAGATTGCCTGAATGCAGGATGTGAGAGAAAGAAAAGGGTCAAGAATTCTAAGATTTTTGGCCTAAGCAACTGGAAGAATATCTACCATAAACAGATGGGGAAGATTATTGGTAGATCAGGTTTGGTGTTAGAAAGGAAACAAGTTATGTTTTAGACATGCTACATTTAAGATCGAAACAAAAAGTTCAAGTAGACAAAGGTGAGCAAGGAGTAGGGAGTTGGGAGTTGGATAGTCATCAGCATATAAATGGTATTTAAAACTGTGATATTGGCTGAGATCATCTAGCTAGTGAATAGACAAAAAAATAAGCCCAGTGTTTGAAAATCAAGGAAATGAGAAGAAGCTGGCAAAGAAATTAAGAAAAAGGAGTCTGTGAGATAGAAGGAAAATCAAGAGAGTAAGGTACATTGTAAGCCATGTAAAACAAAAGTTTTTCAAAAAGGAGGATGTGATTGACCTTATAAGATGCTGCTGATAGGCCAAGTAGGGTACTGTCTTAGTTCATTTTGTGTTGCTATAAAAGAATACCTAGGACTGGCTATTTTTAAAAATGTTTCATTTAGTTCATGGTTCTGCATGCTACACAAAAGCATGACACTTGCACCTGCAAGTTTTCTGGTGGGGGGGTTGTGGGTCACGCAGCTTCTACTCACGGCAGAGGCAAAGGGGAGCCCATGTGTGCAGAGATCACATGATGATAGAGGAAGCAAGAGAGAGGGGGGAGGTGCCAGGCTCTTTTAACAACCCACTTTCATGGGAATTAATGAAGTGAGAACTCACTCTCCCCCAAAAAAGGGCATTAGTCTATGCATAAGGGATTTGTCCCCATGACCCAAATGCCTCCCTTTAGGCCCCATCTCCAACACTGGGGATTAGATTTCATTTCAACATGAGGTTTGGAGGGGACAAATATCCAAACCATAGCAAATACATATAGAAGATTGACCACTGGCTTTAGCAACATGTAGGTCACTGGCAAAGCATGTTCCATCATTTGTGGGGCCCCATTGTTCAAGGATGAAAAATTTCAAGATTGTGACAAAGCATTCAACAAAGCTCAGGGCCCTTTTAAAGACAAGGCCCTGTGCAACTGCAGAGGGCAGGGTAAACTAGGGGGATTCTATACATGCCCACGAAGCTGGCCCTGGTCAACAGTATATTGACGAGAGCAATTTTGGTGGAGAGGTGGGTGTGAAAGCCTGATGGAATAAATTTAAGAGCGAATAGGAAGAAAGGTTTGAAAAACTGAGTATACAAATGTTTGAGGGACTTTGCTGTAAAGGTGATCAGAAAAATGGGGTGATAGCTGGCAAGAGATATTGAATTAGTAGGAAGTTTGTTTTTGTTTTCATTTAGTATGGGAGAAATAAGAGCGTGTTCCTTTGCTAAGGAGAATGGTGCAGTAGGGAGCAACTTATTAATCTCACAGAAGAGAAGGAAGAAAATAGTTGGAGTTATATTCTTTAATAGGTGAGCAGGTGAAAGGAGATGGGATCTAATGCCCAAGTGCAGAGGACGACTTCAGAAAAGAAATGAATAGTTCACATTCATAGTCACAGGTGGCAGCACAGACTGCAGGGACCCAGATGTTGGTACATGCATGGATGTGATGGTGAGGTCCCTGAAAGCTTCTTGATGAAATGTTTTTCTCGTGCCATTACTCTTCTGTTTATTATCCTATTCAGAACTCCAAAGCACTGCATTCAGAAACTAGGCAATGCACACAATAAGTAAGTCAATACTGTTTGTTATATCCAATGCCATTTGAATATTTGGGTAAAGTCACAAAAAACTGTCACTTAAACTGAAGCTGGTATTTGAACCTCAATTTAAAAATTGCTTCTATAAAAATCTGCCCCAATGTATTCATTTTGTTTAGTTAGTCCAAAATATTATTTCTCATTTTCATAATTATATTTTTAAAAAGTCAGCATGTACTTTTCTTATGCTAATAGAGACCACCATAGGAAGTATGGCATTTTCAGTTTCTCTTAATACCATCTTATAAATTCCAGAAGATGCGCCCAATAAAACACAGGTTTTTATACATGTTCTTTGTGACTGTGGATGGTTTTTTCAATGAGTTCATTCACGTTTGCTGAGTACTGATTTTAGACTCATAACTGTGCAAGGGCTATCAAAGACACAAAAGAGAATTAAAATTTGGTAGATACTTTTGATCTTTCCCCAGAGGTACAGTCAATTAAGTTATAAGGTTGTTTTGTTATAAACCTTTTCTCATTTGGGGGTACTTTATGA
This sequence comes from Eulemur rufifrons, assembly GCF_041146395.1. Classification (NCBI taxonomy): domain Eukaryota; kingdom Metazoa; phylum Chordata; class Mammalia; order Primates; family Lemuridae; genus Eulemur; species Eulemur rufifrons. The sequence goes on from NC_090985.1 coordinate 47,421,453, forward strand.
TGCTTTAGTTATTGCATTTAATTTCATTATACATTTGAGTACCCTTGACAAAAAAAAACCTCTTTTTCTTAATATAATTCTACTGGAATTTGGGGAGAAACATACCTCTTATACCACTGTTACTTTAAAAAATGAAATAATATCATATTTGTCAGAAGGCTTTGTTATTTGATAACAGTTGTAGTCACTCCTAAAAAAGTGCTGAAGGAAAGATATCTTAGATATCTAATAAAGTAAAACTCAAAACTTGAAAGCCCAAATCAAGTGAACCTCAATGACTTACAGAAATTTTAGACAATGAAATTTCTTTAGCTTTTCCTACCATGTATTGCTCCTTAAATTGTAACCTATCAATCATACTTTCTACTTTCATGCAGACATTAAGTTAAGGCGAGTGACATCATCATCAATGACAAATGCTTATCGTAATTGAAAAACACAATTAGAGTAGGTTGCCTAGTGTTCTTACATTACTGACCCAGGATAGCAATTGGGCCTTCAGAATTACCAAATGCAGTAGAAAATGTTTTTTTCTGAATCGGTATCAGCTGATCCTCATTTCCCTGATAGTCTATCTAAAGGCAGCAGTTAGGCTTTAACTTGGTTTAAGTTGTCCACAGCAAAAGCATAGGGAAGCCTTCCTCATTGGATGCCGTTGTGGCCTACACCATCCAATTTGCTTTCAAACACTGTAACCTCACTAGTATCTCAATGTCCAGAAAGAAATGGATTGTCATTTGATATTTAGGACATTGAATTCTTGATGATGGACCATTTTCTTGGGCATTTTAAACATTATTTCAACTTCCAGGAGCATGTCCTTTAATTAAAATCAATGGCCTTACCCTAACATGCTGTGGGTAAAGTATCAATTCAATTAATTAAGTTGAAAGATGAAGAGGTTATTTTAACTAAGCCCACTCCTTAATATCTGCTTCCCAGACTATGCTCACTTGCACTCAAGTATAAAAGCCACTAAATCGTCCTCTTTTTAACCTTCCTATCCCAACCAGTTTAACCTCAAAAACAAACTCTAAAATGTCTTATAATTAACAAAAATTCCTTTTTTTTTTTCCCCCCCAAGACTAACACCAGGCCAGGCGCGGTGGCTCAAGCCTGTAATCCTAGCACTCTGGGAGGCCGAGGCGGGTGGATCGCTTGAGGTTAGGAGTTCAAGACCAGCCTGAGCAAGAGCGAGATCCCATCTCTACTAAAAATAGAAAGAAATTATCTGGCCAACTAAAATATACATATAGAAAAAATTAGGCATGGTGGCACATGCCTGTAGTCCCAGCTACTTGGGAGGCTGAGGCAGTAGGATCGCTTAAGCCCAGGAGTTTGAGGTTGCTGTGAGCTAGGCTGACGCCACGGCACTCACTCTAGCCCCAGCAACAGAGTGAGACTCTGTCTCAAAAAAAAAAAAAAAAAAAAAAGACTAACACCAAAATGAAGCTGTATCAATATTTAACCGCAGTCCTAGAATGTTATTTTACAAAGAAATATATTTTTAATATTTTTAAAAGTATAAACATCCAGGGAAAACAGTACTGCCTATTGGCACACACTATTGTTCATGATGACTTTAAATAATTGATCTTTCAAGATGGACTAAGAAAATAAAAATCAACATTTTATAAGCATTAATACATCACGTTATGTTTTAAATTTCTTTGATCTTGGCAGCATGAAAAATAACAACAACAAAAAACACAGCCACACTCTTACAAGTTGTTTTAAGATGCTGACTTCTATTTTGGGGACAATTTTCATGGAAATCTTGGAAAAGTTTTATAAATAGGTTCCATAATATCAAAATTTTGAGTACCAACAAAGAACATGCATGATTCAATCAGCCATCAAAGAGATTCTTTGTTATCCTTTTTCAAAGTGTGCTTTGTTCAGTAAAGATGTTTGTTCATAGACGTTATTCATAGAAATATTAATAAATACATGGTTGGTCTTACTTTGCATTGTGGCAAGTCAGTTTACATATGATCAGTAGCCATTATCACTTACCAAATATGCAAAGTTTATAAATCAAGCAACTAGTACAATCTAGGCTATCATTTTACTATAAGTTCAAGAGCCAACGCTGGCTCTTCAAGGCTTCTATACAGATTGTTTCATACAAAAATATTAAATTCTTCATCTTCTACACACCTGTTAATTTTCTATTTCCCACAATGACTAAATCAATTTGCCTTATCTACAAACATTTCTAGAAATTTTGTAGGTTATGTGTAACATCTTTATATATGGGATCCTTATGTATGGCGTACCACGATAAGGTAAATAAATAGATCATTAAGTTTTAGATTGTTCAGATGTAACTCTCAAGATGGAAAAAATATAATTCTCACATAAAAAAACAAATACAACACTATAATTCTCACAGGGAGAGTGAACACATGCAAAAGTTGTAATTAACTAATGAGGGAACCAGCAATATGGCAAAGCTGGTTCAAAACAGAATAGGAAAGATTGAAAAAGAATGGACACTGAAATTAGATTACTAAATGAGATACAACATAGTTCATATCCTACTAGGCAATGATCATTATCTTTTGAATTATTTTCATTATTAGATAGAAATTGTTTACATCTATCTGGACATAAAATCATCTGTGTGTGATCAGTTTTCTACAAGATAACTTTTTTAGAGATGTAAAATAATTATAATATATTCTCCTAGAGAGCATAATGACCCTTAGGATAAGAAATATTTTAGATCATGTCAAGTATGGCATTGAAAGATCAAGCAATCATCATTTTTGCCTTATTTCCAAATTTGTTTCTATTTTCTTAACAAAACAGAAAACTCTGAAAAAGTATTAAAACGTTTGTATCAGTTCATAACTTTCATTTATAAAAATGAAAGTTACTTCTCCCTGTGAGCTGTGTTATGAATTACAGTTACATAAAACAACATGAATGTATTTCTTAAAGAAAATAATGAATGAATTTTATTTTCCAGACATAATTAAAATTAAATCCACAATTTAAATACCAGATTACTCAAGAAAAATTCTTACTTTTAGCTTATGCTCAATTTTAAGAAGTGCTATAATGCAGAAAAAATATGAAGATTTAAAAGTAGGAAAGTCAGAGTACATTTATGGGACGATATAAATATGTCATTTTTTTGTTTCCAAGTGAGTAATGCCTTATGGAAGTGTCACAGCAGACTCTAAAATTCAGACAAAAGCTTTTCTGCTCTCTCTCAAGGTTTTATGAGTCACTATAGCTTCCTTCTGTTTCAAAACAAGAAGTGTACCAAAAATTTACTTTTGGGCAGAGGATATTTGCTATATTTATGTTTAGGAAATCACAACAAAATAATTCTCCCACCCATCATTATTTATACCTATCTTTACAATTCTAGTAATTATTTTTAAATGAGGGACTGATGGTACAGGTGCTAATTGCCAATGAATTTCTTCTCCAACTACTTGCCTTTGGTCTATTTCAGAAAACATTTTTATAGCTACCAGAAGAGGTCAGGAAAGGGAAGAGGAGGTAAAAATATTAGAATGATTATTTAAAATCATCAAGATCAGCAAGAACAGAGCTCATTTCTTTGTTCTTAATTTAATAACACTGTATCTAGGAATAGTAGGCATTCATAAATAGTTTTTAGATTCAATGGAATAATTTGCTAATGACTGAAAATGTCTACTAGGGAAAGAGGTTTTAATAAAAAAAGAAACTAACATTTGGGAATTATTTTGGAATAAAACCCTTTGCTATCGCTTTCTGTTTTTAAGATTTAGTATCTATTGTAAGTATATTAGCCACTGAATAAATATTTCTTGATCAAATCATGAAGGGTCAAGGACAGGATGTATTTAACCAAGGACTGGGAATGCAGATGGGCAATCTGTATCTCTAAAACGTGCAAAGGAGAAACTGCCAAACCCAAGTTTGTTCTCCATTTATTTATTTGTGGGCTTCTATGGTCTGTAACTTCCCCTCCACAATTCATATGTTGAAATTTTCCCCCCCAAGGTGATACTAGGACGTAGGGTTTTTGGGAGATGATTAGGTCATAAGAGCACAGCCTTCATGAATGGGATTAGTTCCCTTAGAAAAGGGACCAAAGAGAGATCCCTCAGCCCCTCCACCATACGAGGACACAATGAAAAGAAAACACTTTTTGAACTAAGAAGCGGGTCCTCACCAAATACTGAATCTGCCAGTGTCTTAATGTTAGACTTCCCAGCTGCCAGAGGTCTGAGCAATAAATGTTATTTATAAGCCACCTAGTCTATGATATTTTGTTACAGTAGCACAGATGCACTAAGACACAGACCTTACAGGTTAGGTACTACAGAATCAACAAAAAGTCCTGTAATGTGCCTCTACCAGCTGAAATGATAGGAATGCTTTTGTAAACAAAAGGTCCCTCTGAAGTTTCTCTGCAATCTGGATGTGGGTGACAAAAAGTATGACTTTCCAACAATCTTTCTCTTGTATTCATTGATAAAAATTTGTTTTCAGGGTTTTTTAAAAACATAATTTTCTACTCCTTTCATCCAAAATTGATTTGGGTTTGTTGAAAAACATTTATTGATCATCTGTATTATGGAAACTACACATCTTCCCCTATAATGAATGACATCAGTAGATAATATTATCATCATAAAAATCTGGGAGCTATACTGGCTGTCTCCCTTTTCTCCCCCTGCCCAATCTTTGAACCAGCCCTGCTCATTTTACTTGCTAAGCAGTTTTCTAATTTGCTTCCTACCCTCTCTGCATCCCCTATTCCTGCCCCATTTGAAACATCTTTCTTCAGGGTCATGGCCATGGTGTCCTACTTGGATATAGCTTCTACACAGCTGCCAGGTGAACATAAAATGCAAATCTGACCTTGTTATTCACCTACATTAAGACTTTTCATGCCTCCTGCCTAGTTTACAGACTAAAACACCAGTGTCTGTGCACAGTAAAGCCTTCGATGGCTGCCCCCTTTCACCTGAACAGCCTCATCACTCCCTGGTAACACTAAACTGGTTCCCATTTCCCAAACGCATCAAGGACTTCTTAAGTCTGTATCGTTATGTGTACTGTTTCCTCCGATTTGAGTGTCCTTCTCACATTTACTTGCCTTTCTCATTGCTGAACTGTCCAGACTAAAATCAGAAATTACCTCTTAGCGTGACTTCCCTGAACAGAGTGCAGAAAATTCCCCTCCTCTGGACTTCCTGGCATATGACTATCTTTTCACTCACGTTGTATTGAAATAGTCTGTCACCCTACATGAGAGTCACACTTGAAATGCAGTTAGTATGACTGTGCTTTTCTTTTCTTTACATTAAAAAAAAACAGAACACACATATGGCTAGTGGCTTCTGTATTGCATGGTACAGCCCTAGACTCTTCCTGAAAGGGTTTACATGTTATGTTGCTCTACTGTGGAGAAAGTAAGAAGACCAGCAGCTTAATGTCCTTTCTTGCCTTTTGTTTCTATGGTAAAATGCTTGGTATTTAATTATAAACACTTTATGTGAATTAATGTCAAAAGCATCAAAAATGAGTCACTTAAAAAATATCAGTTTTTAAAAGTTTATTGAATAATTTACTTTGGCAAATATACTAAAGTCATTTTATATTATAATAACAAGGCCCTGATTCTGCAGTCAGCTGAAGCCGGCTTTTCTCCGTGGGCCTTTTTAACCACTGTGAAAAATTGATTACACTTCATTTGATCTCAGGTTTACAGTGTCAGAGTATTCACGTATTTCTGGACATTATTGGTGGTTTTATAAAACAAGGAGAAAGCAAAAGCCGCGAGTAATTTTCAAACTTCAACCTTAATTTCAATATTTTTAAATTTAACTGACAAGGTAATTATCCCAGAAATTGTCTTAACTAAATGATTTGTGAAACTATGATTGTCCCATTAAAATGACAGAGTACTCAATCAGGAGAGAAAAATGGTTCTCTGAGGTTTGGCCCTATTAAACAGGTTCTTTATATTATTACCCACTTCTCATTTTGAATGCATGCAGCTGTGTGTTTCTGTGTGTGTGAGAAGTGTCACCGCCAGTAGATGGCTAATGTCAATGTAGGACAGAGCAGCAGAGGGATACGAGTGCAGATTTTGGGGACAGATTGCCTGACAGGAAACTGACTTCTGCTGCTTACTGATAACGTGACAGAAGCAATTCAGTTGCCCACTCTCTACCCTCAGTTTCCTCATCTCTAAATAGGGACGATGATTTGATCTGTCACACTGGTCTGGATTGTGCTACAGTAAAAACCCTCGCATCTTAATTTCATAAAGAAGAGAGGATGTTTCTTGTTAACATCACATGCTCATCTTTAATCAACTGGGGGCTCAGCTCTATGTCCTCTTGTTCAGGGACCTAGGCAGATATAGCAGTCACTATCTGGAATATTGCCAATTGCCATGCTGGAGGAGAACGCGCTCAGAAAGCTCTCTCTCAAGCAAGTGTATTCACCCAGAAGTGACCCACATCACTTACACTCAAGATTCATTGGCCAGATGGGGCTCCCAGGTACCGTCTTACCCCATGCCCAAAAGGGAGACTAACCAGAAATATTCAATGACAAGGCAGTAATGATTATCAAAATAATCATACCTATCTCATATAATAAAGAGTTATTTTAGACAAATTTAGAACAGGATATGAAGTAAGTTACTGTCATTATATAAGTCACAATAATGATTTTGGAACTCTAACTCTTCTAATCCCACCTAATCTGAGGAGAGAAAGATGATAGTGAGGTATTTGTTAATATTTCACCTCCCTCAAATATGGTATATTTTAATAGGAGATTGTGATTATAGTTTTTATACAAACAAATAATTATTTACTGATTTGTACATTCAATGAGTATTTATTGAGGATTTCTTACATAAAGGCACTGTGCTAAGTTCTGGGTTTACCGTGGTAAATAAAGCAGAAATGGCCCCTGCTTTTGTGAGAGATTTGATATTAAATTTATCACAAACAAATAGTCACTTAGGATTGCAATAAATGATGCAGAGAATTTCCATGGAGGTGATAAGATTAATGATAAATATTTGGGGATTTTATGCATCTTTAAATTATACCATGCAATCATTCATCCATTGTACATACATGTAGGTAATGAACATCAACAGATCTTATAGTCTGGGCCCCGACCGAGCAGCAGAAACAGATTGCTTGGGGCATGATACTTTCCTCGAGGAGCTCACAGTCTCCCTCAGATACTTCCATGTAAAGAAATCATCTTAATGTGACACAGTAAATACTATGAATAAAATAAATTGAAGAGGACAGGCATTTATTCCAAATTGGGGCAGTGAATATCCGAAGTAGCTTCTAGGAGGAGCATACACATAAAATAAGGTTTGGCAATATATCATTAGGAATTAACTAGACAAAAATGCTAAAAATCATTCCAGGTGACACATGTGCAAAGGTATGAACTTGGAGGCAAATTTTGTGTTGATGAACAAGTAGTTCATAGTGCTGGGAGGGAGGAAGTAGTGAACAGTCAGGATGAAGATTCTGGTAGGCCATATCAATAAATATCCAATGCCAAGCTGAGTTAGGGTTTTATACTAAAGGCAATAAAGAGAAATTGAAGGAGTTTAAGCAAAAATGTGACTAAATCAGATTGCATTTTATTAAGATACTTCTAATAGTATGATGTCTATATAGGGTTTGAAATGGGAGAAAGTAAAACCAGTTAAGAGTCTGTTGCAACCAGACTCTCAGAAGTGCAAGAGTAGTTCACTGTACAAAAGCAAATCAATATAATATAGTACAATAATAGTATAAAGAGCAAATATTGTATGATTATCTTAATAAATGTAGAAAAAGCATTTGGCAATATTCAACACTTCATGATAAAAATACTCAACAAATTATGAAGAGAAGGGAACTTCATCAACCTTAAAGACGGCATCTATGAAAACCCACAGCCATTATTATACTTAACAGTGAAAGATGGCAATGCTTTCCCCTAAACTCAGGAACAAGACAAGGTTATTTGCTCTTGCTACTTCTATTCAACATCGTACTGGAGTTCAAGTCAGTCAATTAGGCAAGAAAATAAAATAAAAATATCCGAATTGGAAAGAAAGAAGTAAAACTATCTCTCTATTAGCACAGGACATGATCTTGTATATAGAAAATCCCAAGAAATCCACTAAAATACTATTAGAACTAATATATGCAATAAATGAAAACAGCAAAGTTATAAGATACAAGATCAATATACAAAATAAATTGTATTTCTATACAGTACCAATGAGTTACTAAAAAAGAAGAAACTAAGAAAACAATTACATTTATAGTAGCATCAAAAAGTAAAACATTTAGGAATAAATTTGACAAAGAAAGTGTAAAATTTATGTTCTGGAAACCACAAATCACTGTTAAAAGAAATTAAAGAATATCTAAATAAATAGAAAGATAGCCCATGTTCTTGAAATACTTAATAGATGGCAACACTCCACAATTTGACCCACAGATGCAATACAATTCCTAGCAAAATCCAAGCTGACTTCTTTGCAGAAAATGACAAACTGATCCTAAAATTCATATGAAAATTCAAAGGACTCAGAATAGCAACAACAAAAAAATTCAAAACAAAGTTGGAATATTCATGCTTTTCTAATTTCAAAACCTATTGCAAAGCTATAGAAATCAATACAGTGAGGTATTGCCGTAAAGGTAGACATCTGAATCAATGCAATGGAGATGAGAATCCAGACACAAACCCTCACATTTATGATCAACTAATTTTCAACAAAGATGCCAAGACAAATAAATGAGAATATAGTAGTCTTTTCAACAAATGATGCTAGGATAATTATATATCTACATGCAAAAGAATAAAGTTGAGCTGCTACCACACACAATATAAAAAAATTAATCAAATTTTTGATAGATACTCAAAATCTATCAAAGACCTAAATGTAAAAGCTAAAACTATAAAATTCTCAGAAGAAAACTTAGATACAAATTATTTTGGATTAGGCAATGGTTCTTAGATATGATATGAAAAACATAGGCAATCAAAGAAAAATAAGCTGAATTTCATAAAAATGAAAAATGTATGTGCTGCAAACAATACCATCAAAAAAGTGAAACCTGCAGAAGTGGAGAAAATATTTGTAAATCATATCTGATAAGGTTATTTTATTCAGAATACATTTAAAAAACTCTTAAAACTCAAGCATAAAACAACCTAATTAAACCTGGGCAATTTATTTGAATAGACATTTCTCTAAAGAAGATATACAAATGGACAATACATGAAAAGATGCTCAATATTATCAATCATATGGAAAAGCAAAACCACAATGAGTTATTACCTTATCCCCACTTGAATGGCTATAACAAAAAATGATGGAGAATGAGGGGATTAGGGGGTAATGACTAAGTGGTTTGACATTTCTTTTGGGGGTAACAAAAATGTTTTAAAATTGACCGTGGTGATGAATGCACAACTCTGCGAATATACTAAAAATCATTGGCTTGTGCACTTAAGTGGGCAAACTAAAGATATGTGAATTAGACCTTGCTAATTTTAGGATCTACTGAGCTTGATAACTAGTTTGGAGAGTAAGGAATATGAAGAAATCAAGAGTATTTCACAGAATTCTTGGTTTGCCAACTAAACCCCACTGGGGCTATTCACCAAGTAGGTTGTACAACAATTTGTATATTTTTGGTAGGGAAATAGTAGTAAAGACAGAAAGAGATAAGTATAGTTTTGGATTCACATGTTTGAGCTCTGAGATTTTTGCTTTGGATAAAGATGGAATAATAGAGATTGAATTTATTCTCCCTACTGAAACATTTCAAAAAGTATATAAAATATCTGAAACAATGGTTTTTACTTAATACCAGGGCATTGATCGCTGAGAGATGGGACACAAACAAGGTGAGTTTTACAATTTCCCCAGCTTGCCACCTGGAGAGAGGTTCCAGGCCATGGTGTAGGGAGGGGGAACCCAGGCAAAGCCCAGAGGATTTCCTGAATTGAAGAAATGGAGCTGAGAGTCCAAGGATAGCAAGGCAATTGGATTTAGTAGGCAGAGTACCAGAGAAGAGAGAAATAGAGAAAGAATGAGAGAGAGAGACACCAAGGGAGGGAGGGAGAGAGTGTTTTGGAGATCTGTAGAGGGTCTTCCTTGAGTCTTCAGCTAAGTACTGATCAGCATGCACATGTGAAGAAACTACCCAAGAACAGAGAAACAGCCATTTGAAATGATTAGAGAGTTGGCAATAGGTCCTGTATTCACCAGTCTCACTGGAAAACCTCATAATTCATGGGATACCAGATAGAGTTCACCAAAAGGTTTCACGTTGGTAGTAGAGAAAAGGCTTGTAACCCTAGACTAAATACTTGGTTAAAAGCAAGACCTGAAAGGATCAAACTATTTCCAAATAACTTAACGGCATTCTGTATCATAATGAAATTGCTTAAAAACACAAATAAAGGACAAAATATTTAAAAGGGCCATAGATAAAAGACAAATTATGTACAATCATAAGAATAAGAATGACTACAGACTTTTTGGACATAATATATGTAGAAGTCAGTGGAATAACATCTTTAAAATAAGGAAAGAAAAACTAACACCTAGAGTTCTATACCCAGTGAAAATATCTTTCAAAAACAAAGATGAAATGGAGAATGTTTCAGACATAAAATAAAAAAAATAGTCTTTGATTTGGTTCTCAGTTTGACTGTTTGGCACATAGGAATGCTACTGATTTCTGTACATTGATTTTTATAATCTAAGACTTTGCTGAATTTGTTTATCAATTCTAGTAGTCTCTTGGCAGAATCTTTGGGATTTTCTAGATATAAGACCATATCATGAGCAAAGAGAGATAGTTTGACCTCTTCTGCTCCCATTTGGATGCCCTTGATTTCCTTCTCTTATCTGATTGTTCTGGCTAGGACTTCCAAGCACTATGTTAAATATAAGTGGTGATAGAGGGCAACCTTGACTGGTTCCAGTTCTCAGTGGGAATGCTTTCAATTTTTACCCATTCAGTATGATGTTAGCTGTGGGTGTGTCATATATGGCTTGTATCATTTTTAGGCAAGTCCCATCTATACCTCTTTTGTTAAGCATTCTTATCATAAAAGGGTGTTGAATTTTGTTGAATGATTTTTCTTCATCTATTGAGAGGATCATATGTTCTTTGTTTTTGCTTCTATTTATGTGGTGAATTACATTTATAGATTTGCATATGTTGAACCATCCCAGTGCATCTCTGGGATGAAACCCACTTGGTCATGATGGATTATTTTTTTGATAAGCACCTGAATTCAGTTTGCTAGGATTTTGTTGAAAATTTTTGAATCTATATTCATAAGGGATATTGGTCTGTAGTTTTCTTTTTTGTTGTGTCATTTTCTGGTGTTGGTATCAGTGTGATGTTGGCTTCATAAAATGTGTTGGGGAGGATTCCTTCCCTCTCAATGTTGTGGAATGATTTCTGCCTGATAGACATCAGTTCTTCTTTGCAAGTCTGGTAAAATTCGGGTGTGAAACCATCTGTTCTGGGACTTTTATTTTTAGGAAAGTTTTTTTATTGCTGTTTCAATTTTGGTACTTGATATTGTTCTGTTCAGGAGCATTCCTATATGCCAACAATAGTCAAACTGAGAACAAAATCAAAGACTCAATACCCTTTCACAATAGCAACAAAGAAAATAAAGTAGCTAGGAATATATTTAAATAAAGAAGTAAAAGACCTCTACAGGGAGAGCTATGAAACACTCAGGAAGGAAATAGAGGACATAAACAGGTAGAAAACCACACCATGCTCATGGGTCGGCAGAATCAACATTGTTAAAATATCTCTACTACCCAAAGTGATCTACAGATTCAATGCAATCCCTATTAAAATATCAACATCATTTTCCACAGATCTAGAAAAAATAATTCTATGCTTTGCATGGAACCAGAGAATATCCTGTATAGCAAAAGCAATCTTAGGCAAAAAGAACAAATTGGGAGGCATCAATTTACCAGACTTCAAGCTATACTACAAGGCTATGGTAACCAAAACAGCATGGTACTGGCACAAGAACAGAGCCATAGAGCAATGGAACAGAACTGAGAACCAAGATATAAAAGCATCCTCATATAGCCATCTAATCTTTGAAAAAGCTGACAAAAATATACACTAGGGATAAGAATCCTTATTCAATAAAGGGTGTTGGGAAAACTGCATAGCCACACCTAGAAGACTGAAACAGTATCCACACCTTTCACCTCTCACAAAAATCAAATTACAGTGGATAACAGACTTAAACCTAAGGCGTGAAACTATAATTCTAGAAGAAAATGTTGGAAAAACTCTTATAGACATTGGCCTAGACAAAGAATTTATAAAGAAGACCCCAAAGGCAATCACAGCAACAACAGAAATAAAGCGGACCTGATCAAATTAAAAAGCTTCTGCATAGCCAAATAAACTATCATGAGAGCAAACAGACAACCTACAGAATGGGAGAAAATATTTGCATGATAGACATCCAATAAAGGGCTGATAACTAGAATCTATATAGAACTCAGGAAAATCAGCAAGAAAAAAAATCAAACAATCCTATCAGAACGTGGGCAAAGGACATGAACAGAAAATTTCAAAAGAAGACAGAAGAATGGCCAACAAACATATGAAAAAATGCTCAACATCTCTAATCATCAGGGAAATGCAAATCAAAAATCACAGTGAGATATCACTTATCTCTAGTGAGAATGGCCTTTATCACAAAGTCCCCAAACAATGAATGTTGGGAGGGATGTAAAGAGGTAGGAACAAGCATACACTGCTGGTGGGACTGCAAACTAGTACAACCTCTGTGGAAAGTAATATGGAGATACGTCAAACAGATACAAGTAAAATGACCGTTTGATCCAGCAATCCCATTACTGGGTATCTACCCAAAAGAAAAAAAAAGACATTCTTTAAAAAAGACATCTGCACTAGAATGTTTATAGCAGCACAGTTCACAATTGCAAAAATGTGGAAACAACCCAAGTGCCATACATGAGTGGATTAATAAAACGTGGTATATTTATACCATGGCGTTCTAGTCAGCCACAAAAAACAATGGTGATCTAGCACCTCTTGTATTATCCTGGATAGGGCTGGAACCCATTCTACTAAGTGAAGTATCCCAAGAATGGAAAAGCAAGCACTACATGTACTCACCATCAAATTGGTTTTAACTGATCAACACTTAAGTGCACATATAGTAACAACATTCATCAGGTGTCGGGCTCAAGCAATCCTCCTGCCTCAGCCTCACGAGTAGCTGGGACTACAGGTGCACACCACCACATCCAGCTAATACAGTGGTTCTCAAAGTGTGGTCCAGGGTCTATGACATCAACATCATTTGGGAACCTATTAAAAATTCAAATTATTGGACCACATTCTTAAGATACTGAATCAGAAACTCTAGAAATGGGGCCTAGCAATCTGTTTTATCAAGTATTCCAGATACTTCTAGTGCATACCAAAGTTTGAGAAACACTGTTCTACACTTGGGAGAATGGAAATACAGGACACACATAGTCCCCACGACAGAAAGCCAAACCTGCTCTCTGTGCCTGAGGAGTAACCCACTCCTGGGACTTGGCCCAGAGAATATCTGGTTCTCACTGATCAGATGAGCTCCCTTCTTTTGATGAAGGAAGAGTGGAAAAAATTCACTTGTCCATAAGCCAAAGTGAAAAGCTTAAGTGGAGATTAAAAGTGCTCTTATTGGGAAGATATTGGCTGTTTATCAGGAACCTAAGTTATATCCAGGCACCTGACTCTCATTAAAATGTGAATGACCAAAGGGAGCTCAGCTCCATTATAATGTAGACTTGGCTTTCCCTTCTGGTCTCTTTGACCAGGATTCTGAAAGATGCATGATCTGTTCTTGGTCTGCAACACAATAGTTAGGTTTAAAAAACCAAACCAAACCAAACCAAACCAAACAAACAAACAAACAAAAACAGAGCTATCTCTTGTAGTCTCTTCTAGGAGCTTGCTTCAAATATCTCAAAAATATTTGAAGATTGCAAAGTCTTTAAACTTTAGTATGAAGGCATTTCTTTTGCCAGTGAGTGTCAAAAAAAAAAAAAAATGTACTCATTCTGAGTACATAGAAATCAGGAGGAAGAAAGAACAGACATTAGCTTGGATAAACAAACATATGCATACATTTTTAAAGACTAGTATTTTAAAGCAATACTTGCACATCATATCTCCATCAAATATTTAACTCTCAGTTTCCTCATTTAAAAAGTCATTCTGTGGTAACAGATTAGTTACTAAAGAACAGTTAAGAAAAGAAATGGAAGATAAGCAAAAATAATGGACTTAAAATCAAATTACCCCAAAGTTTTTTTTAACAGAATGTTTGTGTTCCATTAAATGACAGCAGGAATACTATTCATTCTCTCTCTTTCACACTCTTTATATACATGTATGTATATATATGTGTGTGTATATACATAATGTTCAAATAAGTTTGAAAAATGCTAAGTTAAACAGCTTTCTTTTCTGCAGAAGAATTCTTCAGAGGTATTGGGACTGCTTTGAGGGATTTAAGTTGAATTTTATGGAGCCAATGAAAAACACTCCTGTAAAAACTGGCCTGATACCTTAAATACACAGTTCACATGAGTGCCTTACAAGTGGGTAAGAAGTATCACTTCCTGGAAGGCTCAGGTACTTCAAGATATTTTGGGGACGTCAAGCAGAGAGGTATTCACTTGTGATTAGATTCCAGCTCATTGTTTTTGATTTTATTCTTTACCTACACTTTGAATGAGATCTGAATTTCTTATGGTTTCCTCTAATACTTGACTATGTGTCTCCAAACTAATGTTTTCAATATTTTTTTCTCCCATCCTTCTGAGGAGGAATCATTGAAATTTAAAACTGTCTTTTTCCTGAGGCTGAAGTTAGACAACTTGTCTTTGAAGAAAAATCATCGCAACAGCTTATGTTTGGACAAACGTTGTACATGCAAACTGAAAATCAGAAAAATCTGTCAGAATGCCACTAATCTTCTCAATTGACTGTCCTCCAGATGCTTAAAGAAGCCAGCTTATAGGCCACTCCATACATTAATCTTTGTTATTTATTTATTTTTTTTTTTAGGAGACAGAGTCTCACTCTGTTGCCCAGACTAGAGTGCCATGGTGTCAGCCTAGCTCACAGGAACCTCAAACTTCTGGGCTCAAGCGATCCTCCTGCCTCAGTCTACCAAGTAGCTGAGACTACAGGCGCACACCACCACACCCAGCTAATTTTTTTTTTGTATTTTTAGTAGAAATGGGGTCTTGCTCTTGCTCAGGCTGGTCTTGAACACCTGAGCTTAATCAATCCTCCCTCCTCAGCCTCTCAGTAGTCTTCTGTTTCTATAGAGATGTCTCTTGTTAAAGATCTGTTCAACTGTAGCATACATAGATGGCTAGCTTTGAGAGCCCACCTGCAATTTAGCTTTTAAAAAGTGAGACTCAACTGTTTAATTGGACTGATTCCTGGGATGAGAGACTGCTTTAATAGGATACTTTGCCACTCAGCTACTAATTCGATTTTTCTCTTCACAGCCTTCGACTCAGCTTTTAGTGTGTAAAACTTTAAGTTTCAGACAGGGGAATGTTGGTGCTCAGAAAATGATACCCCCAAATATGGTGCTTTGACGTGCTGAACTGAAGCAGCAACTTCAAGGTCTCTCTGATGCCCTTCCCCTCAAAGTCTGTCAATCCTCTTTCCCAAACCACAGGATGAAGCCGATCTCTAAATCTCCCTTATCAACTTGGAAACCAGACCCCCCACAGAGAACCACAATTGCCTTTGATCACTTTCCTGAAATTTTATTAACCAGAGAAGATTAAAACTCATATCCAGAGGAAGAGACTAAAAATTAAATGTCACACCAAGAACCCAGACAAAATTTGTCCCAAACTTTTGTTTGTTCTCAGGCCTCATTTTTAATTCCCCCCAAAATCATTTACAAACCACTGTCTGAATATTGGCTCCATTCATTCCTCCTAAAAATTATTTATTCCTTATACACTTCATCTCCCCTTCCCACATGGAGAAGGGCATGTAAGCATCTGGACTTCACTGGGCTACTGGATGATCCTTCTCCTGTTATTTCCTTGTGCTGTGCATTTTCAAATAAATTTGTGTGCCTTTTTTCGCCTTTTAATCTGCCTTTTGTCACTTTATTTCCAGCAAACCAAACCTTCTGAGGGTAAAGGGAGAAGCTTTTCCTCTTTGCCCCACAGAGGTTTTAGATATGTTAATATGCACTTGAAATCTCCAAAGTATAATATGCAGCATTTCTTAAGTTTTTTTCACTATCGGAATCCTTATTTCCCTATTCATGTACTAACTTAACAGAATCAATTTAGGAAATGAAAACCCATTTTTGCTAAGTCTTAGTAGACAGATGTTTATGTCTTTTCAGACTAGTGTATGTTGATATGGAAAGTGCACCATTCCCTTGATCATTTAAATTCCTGATTAAATAATATAGTTACCCACTGAATAACTGAGAGTTAGTATAAATTTTATATAACTTATCCATCTGTTATCACATCTGGATTTTTCAGCCTTATTTACATCTTCCCCTCTTTGCTTTTTGAGTATATAAAATTGACTTTACATTCCAGTTCAAAAAATATTTATTAAATACTTAATAGGTCCTGAAGTTCAAATGAGGGTGAGCATAGGTAAATGAGATACAATTTTTTAAAATATGGCCAGACACGGTGGCTTACACCTATAATCCCAGCACTTTAGGAGGCCAAGGCAGGAGGATCACTTGAGGCCAGGAGTTTAAGACTAGACTGGGCAACATAGAAAGACCCTATCTCTACAAAAAACACATAAAAAATAATTTAAAAATACATTCCTTAGGAGTTACAACACGGGTAAACCATATCTAGATACAAAACTAGTACTGAAAAACACTTTACCAGTCAAAATCATGAAGAAAAAATATATGTGAAAGCTTTACCATCTACTTTGGAGGAGGATAGCATTTTTGAAATACGAATTTTTTTTTTTTGTGCTTCTCTTTTTCACTTCTACTTCTTCAAGTAAATAGTGAGCTCATTGCCTTAGGAAATAAAAAGCAACATGTCAGAAAGTAGAAAAAAGTGGTGTCTTCAGGGTTTCCAAAAGTGTCAATCCGTTAAGGAGATTTTGCTTGATGCCTTTGAAGCATGCAAAAGAGTGTATTTTTCTGCCCTGGGTAGAGAAGAGATGAAGCAGAGGTATTGAGAGGTAAAAAAACATCAGAGGAGCCTGGAGGCAGGAACTCTGTATGTACGTCTCAGCTCAGCAGAGTAGGGGGCCAGTGCTAGGATCTCAGAAATGGCCGAGTGGTGTGGTATGTCTAGGTAAAGGGCTATGTGGACAGCTTCTCAGGTATTTTCATGATTTAACAAACCTGGAAGGCAGCAGGATTACTTCAATGATTTTAAGAAGCATTTTCCGGTACAGGTGGTCTGCAGACCTGAGGGGCTTGAGAATTCTTCTGACCAAATGTTTGGTACCATGTAAAAGGCCCAAAACTTAGGAGTCTGAGGATGGTAGAAACCTCAAAATAAATAAGTCAAAGTTTCTGCCATACCAGCAAGAAAGGAGTACATATATCAGACTGTCATCAGAAAAAAAAAAAAAAATGTTACTGTCTGAATTTGTTGACTGAAATTCATAACTGCTATAGATAAGAAATGCCTTTTTGGTAGTAGAGAAATTTAATTTTATTCAATAGGCAAGATTAGATGACTGGAATAATGTGTGACTTTTCCTCCTAGAATCCATAAAAGTTTTAGAAAATTAAATTTTGAGAAAGTAAGGGAATAAACTTTTTACTGTTGTTTTGTGTTTCAAGAGGAATAGATAATTTTCACCACTGCTTTTAGGATGTTTAGGGTGAGAAAAAGCCCATTTTCAGAAGTCACGGAGAGGTATATTCCTTCAACACAGAAAGCCCATGTGTGGAAGAGCAGGCCAGACAGGCCCCAGCCTGGGGCTAGACCATAGTTTTTAGTCTCTTAAACTGCTTCTTTAATCTTTTCTCTTCAACACAAACAAGAGTAGTATGGGCTTGATGGAAAAAAAAATGAGTTAAGAGAGTAAATTAAAATCAGATCACCATGCTTTCCAAGTAATGGTGGTCCTGCTTCAAATGTAAGGTAATTAACACAAAAGAGAAGGTAAAAGCGGAAATATCATGGGCTTGTCATTACAGGTCATCTTGCCTCATAATTTCCTTAGTTAAATTCTTTACAGGATTGATTTAAGTTCATGACATTTCTTTAAAGAGCTTTTAACAGGCTCCACCTCCATCCCCAACTTTATTGGTTTTGCTGCCCAGAAGATTTCTCTACAGAGAGAAAGAGGCAAAGGTAGGGAGAGAAACTCAAACTCTTCTAGACATTAATATTGCCAAAAGGATAACAGCCAAACAATCCTCATACTTTTGAACCGTGGTTCTCAAACATGGCTGCATATATGAATCACTGGGGGAGTTAAAAAAAATACTACTTTTTATATTACTTGCAACTAGATGTGGTTATATGCCTACAACAACTGAATAAGTTTATGGCAGAGATTGCTAGTTAGCTCCCAATATACATCTTTCCCTCCTCACGTACATAATGATGGTCTGCAAGGAGCCAGACACTGTTCTAGATACCAAGGATATGCAAGAGAACAAAGCAAATAAAAATCTCTGCCCTCTTGGAACATACATTTTTTAATAAGGCCAGCAAAGTAGATAAACAAATTAGCAAAATATAAACTATGTCAGACAGTAATAAGAGCTATGGAGAAAAATAAAGTAGAGAAGAAGGGTAGAAAATCCTGGGGGTGGAGACGTTGCTTTTTCAAGGAAAGTCGTCAGGGAAGGCATCTCTGGAAAGCTGACATTTGAGCAGGATTTGAAAGTGCTGAGGAAGCGAGTTGTGAGGATGGCCGTGTGCCGGGCAAATCCAAGGAAAGGAGGTTGCTGTGGCTTGAACAGAGGGGGAGGGGGCAAGTGTAGATGATGAGACCTGAGAAGTGGGGTAGGTAGGTTTCAGACCGTGAAGGTAATTGGGAATTACGCTGAGAGAATAGGAAGTCGTTAGAGAGCATTTGGCTGACAAGATTCATGGTCTGACTTAACTTTCAAAAGGAGCACTCTGACTACTTTTAGAAATTGACTGTAAATGAGTAAGGTATAAGCAAGGGACTCAGACAGGACGCTTCTGAATAATTTAGGCAAGAAATGATGTGCTTGCGCAAGGGTAGTATCTGCAAAGGTACTTAGAAGTGGTAGTTCAGAGAAGTTGGACAATGTCCCCACCTGGAAAACTGTATTCTAAACTTGAAGCTAGGTGTGGCCATGTGTCCGCATACAGACCAATGAAATGGTGTGAAAATACTGTGTGGGATTCCTCAAAAGCTCTTACACTATAAGATTGAGCATTTCTTCCTCTCTCTCTTCTTCCTGAGACCTAAAATGTGAATGTAGTAGCTGGAACTCAGTCATCTTGAGATTACAGGAAATCCCAGGAGACAGTAAAAGCCAGGAGGAGCCCGGATCCCTGATGACTTAGAGGAGGCACCATTATGACTGTGAGCTACCAAACTTCAGATGCTTTTAATATGAGGGGGGAAGATTGCTTATGTGTTTAATTCACTGTGCCCAGGTTTCTGTTACTTATTGTTGAATATTAGTTCTAACCAACAACCAGGTGTATTAATTTCCTATTGCTGCAGTAACAAGTTACAGGTGATCCCTGGGTTACGGACGAGATACGTTCCTGAGAATGTCTTTAGGTCAGATTTGTATGTAACTCGGATCCCTGATGAACAGTGCATATATGCTAATAATAATAACAATAACAATACTATTGTAATATAATGGTTCCTATGTGGTAATAATAATGCAATGTGATACTGTAATGATAATACCCCTGTACTGTAATAAGTTATAGAAACTATTGTGCTCATTCTTTTAATTCCTAGGCTAATAGGAATGTTTGAATTATATTGATCTCCTAACCAAATCAATAATAACTTTTCCATTTCAATAATTAATCCACTATGCTGCTTAGTGATAATTGATACTTTTATGGGAGCACTGCCTTTTACATATTACATTATTCTCACTTTATTCTTTATAATTGTTCTGATAGTCAAGTGAGTGACACCTAATGCTTTCCCAATGAATGATGGAGTCTGACCTTTCTCCCAAAGCTTACTTATTTCTACTTTCCTTTCCATTGTAATCACCTGTCTCTTCGCCGCAGGCTCACCTGCACTTGCAGTGAACTTTCGCTTTGGAAGAATGGTCATAAGGGTAAACCAGACTCACAAAAACAAATTAAAAAGTCAAGACAAAATTTATTCTGTGTGTGAGCAACCACATAAACAATGAGACCAGCCACTGGCTTAAAGATGCTGCACTCACGAACCTCTTACACCATGCGGGTTTGTTCATATGCACAAAAGAAACTAGTTTTCAATGTATTCATTTAATTATGTAATTATAAATCATCCTTATTGGGAGCCCATTCATAAGTAAAGAACACCATAAGGCAGGCTGTCCGTAACCTGGGGACTGCCTGTACCACAAATTTAGTCACTTAAAAAAAAACAAAAAAAAACACAAAAAACACAACAGAGAGGTGATTTCCTCTCTCTTCTGGAGTTAGGATACACTCTTCTCCTGCCTTTGAACATCAGAACTCCAAGCTGTCCAGATTTAGGACTCCAAGACTTACACCAGAGGCCCCCTAGATTCTAAGAGCCCAGACTGAGATTATACCATTGGCTTACCTGGTTTTGAGGGCTTCAGACTTGAACCACGCCAGACCACCAGCATCCCAGGGTCTCTAGCTTGCAGACAGCCTGTTGTGGAACTTAGCCTCCATATCTGCATGAGGCAATTTTCCTCATAAACCCCCTCTTATCTGTCTATCTATGTGTCCCTCCTGTTGTTTCTGTTTCTCTGGATAAACCCTGACTAACACAGTAGGCTAAAATCTAGGTGTCACCTTGGCTACATTCATTTTGGAGGCTCTGTTGGAGATTTTGTTTCCTTGACTTTTCTAGTTTCTAGATATCACCTGTATTCCTTAGCTCATGGCCACTTTCTCCATGTTCAAGCCGGCAGCGTAGGAGCTTTAAAACTCTGTCTTACTCTGACCCTCGCGTCAGCCATAGTATCTCCTTCTCAGACTCTCCTGCCCCCTTCTTTCTCTTATAACAATGCTTGTGATTATATTGGGCCCACCTGAATAATCCAGGAGCGTCAATAATCATCCCATCTGAAAATCCTTAATTTGTCACACATGCAAAGTCTTTTTGCCATGCAAAGTGACGTACCTACAGGTTCCACGGATTAAGCCATTCACATCTTTGGGGAGCTATTATTCTGACCACCACATCAGGTAAGCCTGTGCTATTAATAAAATATCACTTAAGGAAACATACATACTTGTCAAACCTGAATATTGGTACTTTGAAAACAAGGAATTTTTTACTTTCTAGGAAGCACTTACTTTTGTAGCCTTGTAGATTTTAGGTGTGCTGATAATACGAAAGAAACTCAGCTAAGGCAGACAGATTTAGTGAGTAACCACATTCAATCACTGCATATCAACATAAGGCTCTGCTATTAAAGTTTTTTGGATGATTCCCTTTAAAACTAAGTCAACTGGGTAAAGCAGTTGAATTTTTGGAAAGGGAGGGAGTTGCTTAAAATGCAGCCCCTTAAGATGGTGATATTTGCAGGAAAGTGTGACAAAACTGCTCCCAATTCTGGGCCTACATTCAAGCTTAGTTTCTCAAGAGGAAGCGTTCTGATTTTACAGTGTTTATGGATTGAAAAAAAAAATCATTAGTTTTTCAAGTAGAAGCATGACTTTGGCCCCAAGTTGGGTCAGGTCCTAGGCATTATGTGAGGGCAATGGACCGAGAAGTGGTATTAAGCTAAGCACCCTAAACTGCTGATAAGGTGAACCCCAAGGAGAACGAATGGCCTGTGTCCAAGTGGAAGGGGAAAGTTCAGGGCTTATCAGCACAGGTTTAATTATCCAGGGGAATGGAGGTTCAGTGTCAATGTCTCTAAATAGTGGCCATTCTTGAATATATGTTGATCCAGGGAGACCTATTTAGGTTGCAGCTCAACCCTGAAGGAAAGAGAGATCAGAGCCCCAGACCAAGGGGGCTGGGGCTCTGATCAGGACTTTATGATGTCAGCTGCCTCCAATCCTGTGCAAGAATCCACGTATCTGGCAAGAGTTAAGTATACAGATTCAGTTGACTTAAAGGTACCTTTATTTGTCACATTTCTTAAACATCTGAGGTCCTGAGCTAGGTACAAAATTGCAATACAAAGATGAAATATTCAATCTTTGCTTTCAAGTAGCACATGCTTTATGGGAAAGACAATCACATCACCAATTACAAATTTCTGTGATAAATGCAGGGGCAGTGAGAAACCTAAAGTTTTAAGGGTATACCGATAATAGCATGAGAGTATCAACAGATTAAATGTGGTACCGTTGTGCTGATTCTTACAGAATAAAGAGTTCCTCAGGAAGGCGCCAGTGCTTCAAGCAGAGGATGTGACAGTTGCAAAACAAAGACAGCTTAAAACATTTGGAGAACAGTAAGGAGTTTGGTATTACTGCAGTGTGAAGTCTGAAATGCAGCAGCCACCCTAGAGGAGAGAAGCATGTTGGGTGTGAACAGATCATAAACAGCTTTAAAAATCTCCTTCAGGAGTTAAGGATTTACCCTTAGGTGAAAGTCTCACTCAGAATGTTAAGGAGAAAACTGATGATTGGATTAACATTCTAGAAAGGTAATTCCAGATCCCAAGTAGATCCTATAGTAGGAGAACATAGTGAGGGCAGTGAAGTTGGTTTGGAGGCACTTTCGTGGAGAGAAGCGCATTGAGGGTAGATTGGGGGCAGGTGATTAAAGAGGGGTTTTGAAGTTGAATTGACTCAGCTGTAGTAAACGAGGGTTTTTAGCAAAGAAAGTTATTTAAGTTGTCTTTTATGTTTGTGGCTGTAACAGAAAGAACAGAGTGAGAGAGAGAGTCTGAGAAAGAAAGAGAGAGAGAGAGATGAAGGATGAAAGAGATGGAGGGATAGGAGGGGAAGAAAGGAGAGGAGAGGGGAGAGTGGAGGGATACGAGAGAAGGAGTATTTGGAAGCCGGAGTGGAGTGCTGGGCTGTGAGTGGGCTCAGCCTTGTACACATTTAAGAAGCAGAAAAGGAGGAAGGTGAAGCCAGTTTAATCACACTGAACTGTGCGCTGCACTACTGTTCAAAGCTTGTTGAACATGGCGCTCCTCGTGGGGCCCTACTATGGATGCTAGTGCATCCCTCCCCTGTTGAACCTGGCCATGACCTTGTGACCTGCCTTGGTCAGTTAGTTTGAATCCAATTTTTCAATTGTGTAATAAATAATAAAAATGAGTGTTGTCCATGCCTTTATGCACATCTGAAAATATTTCTCTAGGTTAGAATCTTAGAGGTAGAATTATTGGGTCAAGGAATAAGCACATTTTAAATTTTCAAAAACACTGCCTGATTGACCTCCAGAAAGTCTATTCTGGTTTATGCTCTCAATAGTGATGAGAGCCAGATCTTTCTCTTTGCTTTTTTTTTTTTTTTTTTTTTTACTTTACTATATTCTGTCTATATTCCCTTTGCCCAGAGGTTTAGAATGTTGCTTTCCAGTTATCTTGAATCATAGGTTTAGGTGTTTTGTTGAGGGGAAGGAGGGTGTTGGGGGGAAATTTTAAACAATCCACATTTTCTTGCCTTGCACTATTTGTAAGGATGTTTCTCATTATCTTTGTTAACAAGTATAATTTATTCACTAATGCCTCAGTATAAAATTCTTTGCTATTAGTGAGGGTTATCATGTCCCTTAGTTAAATACACTCATATTTTGTATCTTTTCAAGAGCATTATGGGGTGCGTGACTACTCACATACTGCTAAATAGAGTATTCCTTTTCCATGTCACAAGGTCAAATCTTTCAGAACATATATAGAGCTCCAGTCAAGCTGAATCTATGGTGCCTAATAGATAGAGGACAGATTGTGCTCATAGTCAGTAGGAATCTCTACCTACACGCAGAAAGCCTACAATAGGTTCTATCTGGTTCCAAACATGAGCATTGAATGGAATTTTACTAAACTGACTTTTAATTGCAGAATATTCATTGTTCCAGCATATTAGCCACAGACTTCTGGGCTTCTAAACTAGGTTGTCTTCTTCCCTAAAGAGTCCCTGAAAACCAATGTTTCTCACACCACTTCATTCCTCCCAGCCAGACGGCCTAAGGACTGTTTCTTAAGACTAGATCCAATGGAGAACAACAGTGAATTAACCTGAGTTTCAGTTTTGTTCGGCTTTCTTTATGCTGTGCAATTGAGATTTGACTTGAGCTAAAAAAGAGACATCCTCCTATGTGAACTGTAATTATTTAGCCAAGTCATTTTATGCTCGATTGAAAAACCAAGAGAAACCTTACCATCCCAGTGTTTAAAAGCGAGCTCAGTTAAGACTAGCTGCTCTTCCTGTGCCATGCATATCCCACTTTACCTTTCGCTTTGCTGTTTGTCCCTCATGGATTTTTCAGAGCTTGACACTACAGATGGTTTGAAGATTATGTCTAACCACCAACTGATCTATTCATGCGGTTCCTACTTTTTAAATGTTAACCAAGTCCAGTGTGAGCAACTCATTTATCAGTCTTTTCTCGATGAAGGGTCATTTTTCCTCTATGTTCAAAATAGTCTCTATTCATCCAGTTGTCAAATAGTCCTCCCTGGCTATGGGCAAATAGGTTATTTATTGCCAAGCTAACTTTCTCTTTGCACAGGAAATCGCTGAAAAGCTAGATTGGAAGCCGAGCTGCATCATCCTTGGGATCATAAGAGGCAGTGTCATATTTTGTGGCTGTCAGCTTTTAGGCTTCTATCAGGGTGGAGAGGCCATCCTTTGGGGAGAACATCCTGATCCCAGAATGTTGGCTGACAGGGTCTTGATCTGTGCTTTTATTATGTTCTATTTATCAGTCCCTTTTGAAAGAATTGACCGTGGGACTCTTTTAAAACATTTGAAATCTTTGGATAAAAGCTCAGAGACAGGTTCTTCCTACCTCTATTAATTTCATAATCAATGATGTCAATTTGTCACTATTAATAATGTTGCCAGAGCCACTCTCCCCAGGCTTTCCTGAACTTAAAAGCTCCTAGATAAACTCCTACTCCTCCTCCTTCTCCTTCTTCTATTTTTTTATTTTTATTTTTATTTTTTTCTGATCTCAGTTTTTCTCATTCTGCTGACTGTACTTAAATTTACTTCACTTTTTCCCCGGTCATCAAAACTTTTTTCTGTGTTCTTGTAAGACATCATGGTATAGTTTACAATACCCAGTCCAAAATGAAATTTTTGATAGCTGACAACCTGAATTATGAATGTCTGTTTTTCACTTTTTACATTTTACCCATGTGGTTCAGTTTTAGCTTTTTGAATTTTCTCATAACAATAAAATGTAAGCTTATTTTTCAATTTATTGAGAATTCTTTTATGCTATTTCAAGTCTGTCTAATCCTATTTGTATGATCTCTCTTGTACCTATTAAAGCAAAGGACAACATAAGCTTTTTATGTATTTTATATTTTAATGAAATTATTGTTATTTATTAAAACTTTTGAATCTTAAAGATGGCTAAATATGGATTAGGACGTGGTAATGGTTAATTGCAGTCTGGCATCAGCATGCCTGGGTTAGAATACTGGCTCTGCTTTGTAATTTGGGGCAAATTATTTCACCACTTTGGGCTTTGGGTTCCTTATGCATAAATAGTACTAACAATACTAATCTCCTAGAGTTATTTTAAGAATTAAGTGACAGAATGCTTGCAGATTATTAAGCACAATAAATGCTATCTATAATAATGTTAGGTAATACCAATATAATAATAATGAGATAGAAAATATTATAATTATAATGCTACTACTCTAAAAAGATTCTATCCAGTAGCATATATTCTAAGTAAGTTCCTTTGGGAAATCTGCCTCTAGGACATAGAAAAGAGCCGGCTTATAGATCACGGAGAGCCAGGAAGCCATACTCGGTTGCAAACAGCCTCATTAGGACAAAGAGTAGACAGGAGCTGAGTATGTTATTTTAGGAGCAGGGAACAGGAATACTTAGGAGTTAGGTGAAGAGAGGAGAGGAGCTTAACTATCTGGGAGTATGAGAGGGATAGGGGAGAAACTGAGGCAGATTGGTACCAGCAATCAAGAATTCAGAAAAAGAAACAAGGCAAAAAGAGTCCAATTTCTAAGCAAAGACTGGCAAACAGAGAAAGGTTTTCTGTGGCAGGTGAAAATTCGAACTCCGCAGATGTGGGCTGGACCCAGGAGCAGACTCTAGGCTGTTCTTGCCCATGCAAGACTTGCATGGAGCAGGACTTAACATTTAATCCCCTCAAACAAAAAAAATGAAAACAAAAAATTGATTCCAAAAGGCACTAGAGTTGAATATTTGACTGAGGAATTTGTAGAAAGACCAAAGAAGATTTACACCACCTATCATATAGCATTTCATTCCTAAACTCTCCTTCACGGTCTGTTCCTCTCCCCAAATCAAGATTCAGAATTGGTCTCTTATGACCCCTTCCTCCCCTTTATACTGTATCTTATTCATCTCTGTATTTCTGTCACCTATATGGTGACACATGGAATAACAGATCCATTTGCTAAAGTAGAAAAAGAGATCTGCATTATTTTGGGAATTATAACACAGAGAATATTTTAAAAAGTTACATATGAGTTTAAAAATGTATGGATTTAGCCTTTTGCAAAAAGGGGGATGGAACTGGAGACCATTATCCTAAGTGAAGTATCTAAAGGATGGAAAAACACACACTACATGTACTCACTATTAAATTGGAACTAACCAATGAGCAAACATGTGCACAGAGGGAAGTAAAACTCAGCAGAAATCAAGCAGGGGGGAGAGGAGAAGGGAGGAGGGGCAAAAACCTACCAATTGGATACAATGAACACTATCTGAGTGATAGGCACTCTTATAACCCTGACTCAAACATAACAAAATCAAAACATGTAACCACAAATATTTGTGCCCCCATAATATTTTGAAATACAAAAAAAGCCAAACAAAAAAAGTGTGGATTTAAAACATACCTTGAATGAGTCAGTAATCTTGTGTATTAGCAAGAATTACTTAGAAATAATGAAATAGCACTAAAAGTTTGAATTTAAAAGCAGTAAGATCAATTTATGATGTAGTTTTAAAACCAATTACATTTGAACTCGATAAGACATTAGACACAAAAATTAATTTCATTGTATTTTAATTGCCCTTGAGATTTTTTGTTCACTTGAGCAGGTTGTATCTACAAGTTTACAGCTGAGACTGCTTTTGTAAATTGGCAAACTCAAAGTCATTAGAAAATGTGAATTATTTGATAAATGTTTCAACACTTAGAGAAAATTTATACTTATGTCATCATTTTCCCCATAGTTATATATTTGTACTTAAATAGTTTTGTATTTAATAGAAAACAAGCTTGATTATGTATGTTCAATTTTTCTTACATGAGTTTCTAGTCATTGCTAGTATAAATTTCACATAGGGGAAAATAAATCAGTGAGAAATTGTATCTACCATTCTGCTTGTCACTTTCTAAAGGCAACTTTTAAAAGATAAGGAATCTATTCTTTCTTGAAGAGAAGTTATATCAGATTGAACAATTCCTGGCAAGTTAGAGAGTTCAAATGACTTATCCAAAGTCAAATAAGTAGTTAGAAGCAAAAACAAGGCTACACTCAGCTGTCTAAACTCCTGGTTAATGGTTTTGCTCACTATCCTATTCTGCTTACTGAAGTGCTAGGGGATGTTGTTCAACAGGAGTATCTCTCCTCTGGGAGATAAGCATGTCATTATGTGAAACCACCCATCACTAAGAAAGTAGTAATGCAGGAGGGAGAGAGGACTGTGGAAGGAGGAAAATTATGCATATGTTTGACCTAAATTCTGCAACAGTAAAATGCAATGTTCGTAAGTTGCTCGTTGTCATTAACATTCCAAGGATAACTTGGGGCTAGGGTAGGACATGAAGGTGGGAAAGTGAGGAAGGTTATTCTGTTTAGCCCAAGAAGTGTGAAGTGCCATGTTCTGTGTGCAGGTGATGTTGGGGATGGTGGAGGTAAGTGTAGTGCACTATCTAAATTTTGTATTATTATGATGATGTAAGAAAAAATATGTCCATTTCTCATGAGAATTTACAGAGAATTAATATAGGAGGTGGTGAAAATCAAAATACTATTGTTATATTTTTAAAGAACCAGAATAGCTTGGTTTTTACTCAGTTTACTCACTTAGGCTTTTGGAGTCAGTTTTACTATGGTTTCTTACTTGATCGATATCTTTGGGAATGTTGTTCAATCTCTTGCCTTAGCCTGGGTTCCCCTCAAAGCATACCTGAGACAAAAGCTTGTGTGTAGGGGGCTTATTTAGAATATGATCTCAGGAAGAGGAGTAAAGGATGAGAGGGAAAAAATGCGAAAGAATGAAAGCCAATTCTAATACATATGTGTTATCCAGTGGCCCACAGAGTAATACTTAATCCCATGGAGCCCTCACTAAAGTTTTATAGAATGTATGTCAGAAAGCTCTCTACCCCCAGTGATCAAGTGTGAGCACAGGAACATGAACTTTCCACGCATGTAGGCTGCCCCAGTGAGAGCTCCATGGATTACTGTGGGTCCCATTACAACACTGGAGAAGCTCAGAGGGTAGAAGCCTGAAGGGAGGTGCTGTGTCAAGATGGTGAAAGCCTTCCTGGAACTGGTCTCTGCAGGAGTAGATGGAGTAAAGTGGGGGCCACTTTAAAGTTTCAGAGTATGTGTGTGGGGGGTGGTTAGACAGGAGGGAGAATGGGGGGTTGAGGAGCATTTGGAACTGTGAAAAAAAGAGTTTCTGATATACTTCTGAATCTTGGTGTCCTAATATGGAACATAGCTACAAAACTTATACATTAGGCTTCTGTGAAGAGTAACTGAATAAGGTAAAATATTTAGCAGATAAGTATTCAGCATCGCTAGCTTTGTTTTATTGTTATGATGTTATGAAGAAGGTTAGTAATAAACATCATAATTTTTATTAGAATAAGTCATTATCTATACTTGAACCTGTAATTTCTCTTATCTTAATGAAGAACGTGGACTTCCCTCTAAATGCAGACACTTGTCAATTCATCATTAAAACCACAGTTGAAATTTAATCTCTAAAAGCAGAAGCTTTTATGTACATGCTAACATGTCTTCTGATTTCTGAGAAAGCTGCAGAGTTTGAGAATTATTATGAAGTATTATAATTATAAATTTTGTGGATTTGAAAATATGTTTTCTACTTCAAGCCATTTTAGGTTCTGTATTCCCAGCTTTAGAATGAGGAGTTCAGGTTTGTCAACTCAATCTGCTTGTTGTTTTGTAAAAGGGAAAAGCACCCAATTCAATTTTTCTTTATTTCTCTGATTAAGACCACTATTTGTACACTTGTTATAGAATCATAATTGAAAAAGTCTTTAAATAATCTCTAATTAGTCTGACTTACGTTCATATTACTGGATAAAATCATCTTAATTTGAAATGTATGCAAATAGATGTCTAAAGATCTAGGATTTGATTTTAAAACTGGCCCTTATACATGGTTGAACAACCCACATATGTGGTGAAGTTAATGTCTATATGATCACCCTTGACCACTGGGGGATGAGAGCTGCTGGGTAAATGCTTCCGCCTCCCATTCTCTAAGTGCCAGCATGATGTCATAAGGCCCCAGTGAGGGTACCATGGAATTAGGCACCAGTAGCCCACTTGATAACATATACTTGAGTTGGTTGTAGAGATAGTACACTTTTTTTTGACTAGAAATTATATTTGATAAACTTTTATTTCTTGGCTCTTTTTTTTGCCTGTTACATTTACAATTCTGGTAGCTACTCTTAGATGTCGTGTAATATAAAGTATTTTGTTTTCCTGACTTATAATGCTTATTTCTTAAGCAAAGGTATTTAAATAACATGGATCCGAGTATGTCAACATGACTTATATCATAAGTTATGTATATATGTACTTTTAATTATGGCTATTCCATATTTTAGTATCTGGGGGAAAATTAAATACTTGTATATGGAAATACATATTACATGGCAAAATATTGTATGTGTCTAAACAAATGCAACTAACTTTACTTTCTGTATTCATCTGTCCCTTAGATCTGGCATAAACTTCCACATTTTTATTTTCTTGATACCATTACATTGCAAAGATTCTTACCCTTCCTTCCTTATTTTTCTTAAAAAATTTAATAATTTTCATGCCTTTCAAAAGATAAATAGATTTCATTAATATTATTATTTTTATAAAATCAATCATCTATTACTCCCTTTGATCACAAATCTGAAATAATAAGGAGGCAAATTGAATTTTTATCAATTTAAGAAAGTACAATTCTGGGATGAATAGATTCAGCCCAATAGTTTTCATCCTCTGTAGCTATAAGTACTGGTTATTATGATGCCTTTGAGCAGGGTTGTCAGATAAAAGACAGTACAGATAGTTAAATTTGAATTTCCAACAAACGATGAACAATGTTTAAGTATAACTGATACATAGGTGTGATATATACTAAAAAATTACTTGCTGAGCTGGGTGCAGTGGCTTGTGCTTGTAGCTACTAGCTACTTGGGAGGATGAGGTGCAAGGAGCATTTGAGCCCAAGAGCTCGAGTCCAGTCTGCAGCCTGGGCAATATAGTGAGACCCTGTCTCTTAAAAAATTTTACTTAATAATAATAGACATTTAAATTTAAATTTAACTAGGAATTATGAATTTTTGCTTACTAACTCCTGAAATCCTACTTTTGTGTGATCAATAAAGTGATTACTTTTATTGAATATGTTTGTTTGTATGCTGGAATGGACCTAATGAATCATGAGATCAGAAATCTTCCACCTGAAATAGGTAAAATAAAGGCTTCAGAGTCACACATTTGTGGTAAATCAATACTGTGACTTCAACTATATTTATTGTCAACAGTGTAATTCTAAGCCAACTAATTAAAGCCCAAAATAAAGTTGTTGCAATTTGCAAATAAGACCTTTTCCTGGATTTGATGGGTTAGCATTCATTGGGCATTTCCCTGTTGACCAAAGTAGGATGATAGGTGAGAGAGGTGTTGGATTCATTAAAGTGGTTACACCTGTTAGCACTCAGATGTGAATTTGCTTTGTAATCAATTTTATCAAAGTTAGTGTTCTCAACATCATTATGAAGGTTGCAATGAAGGTTTAAATTAGCCTGTACTGCAATGCCAGACACTGTGTGGGTCCTTCTTATCATTAATTTCATTTAATTGAAAGAGGAATTTCAACATGTGGCTAGAACCGTTTTTGACTTTCAGTGTAGTAAAGGACTCTTCTCAAATATCTCAATCCTAGTCGTTTTATTTTATTATTTTTTTGACAGAAAATCATTTCCTTTTCAAATAGTAGAATTTAGTACTCTTCCTGAACTGAATCTAATGAAGGCCCCACTTCTCCACTTGTATTTCAATCTCTGGGAGTAATGGGAGTATTTGCAAATATTTAACACCTGCACCTCAATCTTTCATCTTCAAAAATCTTATTTTTACTTAAGAGTAGAGTTTATGACCAAGAACAACAGTTTACAGTGTTCACATGATTAAACAAAAACATTCATGGAATTCGAGTGGTTCCATCTGAGCTAGACAGTTTAGACTGATGCAGTGTGGAAAGGATGTGGAATCACAGAAGAATTAATGTGAAGTATATGATTTTGGCAGTGGGGAGGCCCAATGAATACCATCAATTTGAGATTTTTAAAAAATATCTAAATGTGTTTACACAGCTGGATACTCAGTTTCAGCTTGATCTCTTTTCTTCATGTTTCCAGGTTATTTACAAATGTGTTTCCCTCTACTTTTTCCTTTATGCATTTTATTTTCCAAGTTTGGATTTTAAAAACTCAGATAGCAACATAATATTTTAAAACACTCTTCTGAGAGTTTTGTGTGCTGCCATATTATCAGTATTAGGAGAAAAAAGTCATCCAGAACGTAAACCTTTTTAAAAATATAATCTTATAGCTTTATCTAATCAAAGAAACTAAGAATTAAATTTATAAAACATATTTCTATGTGGATGAGTAACTTTTTTGCAATCTTAGGTTAACGTTGATGACATCCAAATTTTAGCAATATTCTGAAATAGTAACTCTATTTAATATTTATATTTGACTCTTTGTATATCCTTGGTTTTTGTCAGAATTTTTTAAACTTAATCTAAAGTCAGTGCAATGTAAGGGATGGAGAATGTGACGTGAATTTTAAAGACCTCTGTCCTTGTCTCAGGCCCAGTTGCTGGCTGTTTGATTTAGAGAAGTTATTTAACCTCTGCATGCCCCAGATTTCTCTCTTGTGAAATGGAGAGTTATTTTTCAACTGCCTCCTTCATTTAGTATCAGGAGGCCTAATGAGATAACGTGCCAGAATTGTTATCCTGAATCATCTTTTTTGGGAAAATGTAAGCTCACAGGCACAAAGGCCAGTCACACGATCTGGACAGAGGCCTTTCTCCTCCATACAGTTATATGTAAGATGAGGGACCTTGCTGAGAATATTCTTGGCCACAAAATCCACAAAGGCATATATATTAACATATCCAGGATAGGGAAGGGCAAAAGCCTTGGGAAATCCCAGAAGGGAAAGTAGTAAAGAATAGGGAAAGAAAAATGATTAGAAATCCTCAAAGGCCTGAATTAAAATATCTTACTTATTAGCTATAGTAATTTGTGTTTTGTTCACTGAAGAATTTATTAGAACATTGCCTGGCACACAGCAGAAATTCAATAAGTATTTTTTGGATGAATGAATTAGTATGAGTTTCTCTCTCCTGACACATTAGAACTCTTCCTATAATAGACAATGTTAGCTATGTCACCTTTAAGGGCCTTTTTTTCTTTATGCTCGAGAGAACTCTTAGCAGGCAGTAGTATTTAGATGCAGTATTTATGTTACATACACCAGATTTTTTGGTACAATTGTCTTCCTATTGTTTTCCAGCGTTTGTCTTTTCCAATACATTTCGTATCTACCTATTGATTGAGATGGTTTCTCTATAACGTTGCCTTGCTGCATTCTTTAGGAGATTGTCCCACTCATATAGAGCATGAAATTCTGTCTTACCAAACAAATCTCTTATCAGGCAGGCAAATAGAATATCTTGCTGCCAGAGCGGGATCTATCTTTTCCTTTGGCTGAGAATAAATCTGCCTGAAAAGGTAACTGTGGATAGAGCTGGAGGGAATGTCTCTCTTTTGGCCCCAGGGAGAACATGTATTCCCTGGCACAAAGGGGAAAATCAAACTGCCTCATTTTTCCTCTATACGGGTGGTTACCAATCTGCTCTGGCTTGAAGCCCACCAGAATCTCCTCTTGGTGCAATGTACTTTTAATAGAATTCCCATGGCAGCTGCTGCTCTAACTTTTTAAAAAGTCCTCTCTCCTTCTAAAGAAAACTTTAGTTAATAAATGTGCAAACTTGCTTTTGCTTAAACCCATGTGTCTGGCCTGTGGTCACATCATCTTTTCCAGATGATAGCCATTTCGGTGACTTCACTGCCTTCTGTGTGCCCGTGCACCCCTACAGTCCATTTCCAGGCACTATCATGAAATGTAACTCCACTTCTCTCTGCCAGCTTTGCAAGTTCATTTTTCCTTAAGATTTGTATATGGCATGTCTGGCAGCCAATAAAGGACAGAATAACAAATCATGGGTCAAAGACTTCTGTTTCTGGCATTACAGGGGAGCAGATACTCAGAGAAACCCCTCTCAGTATCAAACGCCTGAAAAATTCCAGATTAAATATTAAATTTTATTAAAAACATGGCTGAACTAGCAGTAAAGGAAACACTCGGTGGCCAGAAAAGTTCAAATCCAGATGTGTAAGCAAGTGCTAGATCTGATACGTGCTTGAGGGCAACTCCAATCTCTGACAGTCTAGAGCCTGAGTTGTAACAATCCATATATATTAGCAGGACACAAAGCTGAGAATCAAATTCGAGAGAAAGAGAGGAGACCAATCTTGCATAAGATCTGGACACCAAAGAATGGTAGTATATATGTTTTAAGGAACAAGAAGTCCTCATACAGCAGAAAGCCTGCGAATGCTTATTTATCTCAACCTTGGCTGTTGGTGGAAATTGGGGGAAAGAAGGCCTTCTTTGAAGATTCTTAACAACAAATTTGCATTCATACAGATTTGCAGATGGAATTTACTTTGTTTATGTGACTTCCACCTACCTACCCCGTCAAAAAGCTGAAAATTTAGCTTTCAAGTCATCCTAGGTTGATATTAGACATTTAACAGCTAACACACACTGGATGTTGACAATCAGAACTGTCGAGCACAGCACTGGGTGTCCACCCCATTGTTCCGGGCCTTGAGGAAGGGCTGGAGGGTCTCAGGGGAGAGACCAGGGCAGTAGGTGGGGGTGAGACAAAGGCTTCTCAGGGCAGCATCTATTAATATTCACCTATTTGCATTGCTGTATTTCAGTTGTTTTATAATTTATACAGGGATTTTAGTCCTAGACTTGGTAAATTACTTAAATGTTCTAAGTCTGGGTTTCCTCTTATTTTGTGGCCTGTCTGCCTCACAAGGTTATAAAATAGTGTCTGTGGAAACACTTTGTGAAAAAACAAGTAGCAGTCAATGAAGGTCTGGTTTTCACAGTTGTGCTTCAGTGTACCAGGTAATGCTTTATGGTCTGAAATAACTTAGTTCCTCAAAGTGCCTAAAGTGGAGGTTTCACATGATTTTCTTGTCTGAATTTCTATTGGATGAATAGTGCTTGCTGTTAAAAGAAATGTGGTGAAAGATGGTCAGTGAAGTAGGCTTTGGGGAGAAATTTCACAAAAACATAACTCTCTTCTTGGAACAAAGCTCTCACAAGTACTTAAAAATGGGGCTGAATGCTGGAGGTGTTAATCAGGAAGGTGACAAGTATAATGGGGACAGTCTCAGGGCGGGGGAACATTGCTGGAGCGGTGCCAATACCTCAAGGAGCAGCTGTTGAGGACATCGGGAAAACTGCTGAAAAGGGATGGTGGATTGGGTGGGCAGAAGCAGGCTCCTCTTCTCCCCCCAAAAAGCAAAGAGATCAAAGGGAAAATGTTAGAGCCCATTAAAGAAAGAGAGATTAAGAAAAGGTTAAACATTAAACCAAGGGACAAAAGACCCCTAGACTTCCCCACTGCACGTGGCTGAACACCACCTCTGGTATTAAGAGTGTCAAAGAAACCCTCTTCTTTAAACGGGTAACCTTTTGTTTCCTTTTGTTGCTGGAAAGTGGAGTCTGGGTCACAAATGGAGGTCATTGAGGGTGAAGAATTAAGCAGCCAGTGACGAGTGGGTCAATCAAAGGAAGGCCTCCGCAGGCACAAAATACGAGGTCAGTGATGACAAAGGTCACCCAGTGAACCAGCTCTCACCCCTGGGGCAGGCTCGAGTGCTCCGGAATTTCCAAACAGGAGTGTCCTAGGGACAGTGTGTGGTGCAGGAGGGGAACAGTGTCGGAGAACTTTCCTTGGACGATGCTTCTGAGTAACAAAGACTAGGTTTCTACGTGAAAGGATACTGAAGAGCATTGGTAGGAATTACACAGGAGCTTCTGCTCTTCTATTGCCACCCCCTGCCACCCTTTTGTGCCACCACTGGTCAGAGAAGCTGGATAGGAATGAGGAGCTTACCTTTTGTATCCCTGCCTGAAGTAGGGTTATTTCTTTTCATCAGTCTATTTTCATATATTGGGCTTCTTTCCTTCTCTTTAGAGTTCCTTGTCTCAGAACTTCTACATCCTCACTTCCATCTGCAAAATTCTGAAAACTTACAACATGACCACTCCCCTACCAAAAAAATAAAAAAAATAATAGTGAGATTAAAAAACAGGGTTGTATCAGGGATTACCTGCCTTTCCCCTTAGTTGTATACTACAGGGTGGGGTCACACAGGGAGAATCCTTTTAAAGGTCTTAACACTTGGATTTGAGTCCTAGTTCTTCTATTCATGAACTATGCAATCCTGGGGCCCATCGTATGACCACATTGTGTCTTAATGTTTTTTAGCTAATAAATAAGGGTTTGGGGCTCTTAAAGTTGACCTACTCATCTCTTTTCTCCTAAACTTTCTGAGATTAAGTTGTCCATATGTGGATGAAAAGGGTTTTTTGTTTGTTTGTTTGTTTAACTCTTTAGGACAGGAAAGTAACATATATTTGTTATAGTTTCCTCTCAACTTATCTTGGGTGAACAAGCTGAGCTTCCCATTGGTATTCATCTTATTGTTTTTTCCTTACAATTGGAATCCAATGTAAGGCTAGATCATACTACCCTAAAGCTCCCCAAGTGCTCTGCATTGCTCCTTTAGAATTATTCATCACATTTTCAATTGCTTGTTCAGGGTCTGTCTTTCCTTCTAGAGTGTCAGCTTGGTGTGGGCAGGAACCAAGCATGTGTTATTTGTTTGCCATCATATTGCAGCACTCCGTGCCTGGTACATAGCAGTTACTCAATACATATTGGGTAAATGAATGAGTGAATTATTTTATAAATGAAAGAGATGAAAATCTAAAGTCTAAAAAGGGTTGCCTCTAAAATTAAAAAAAAAAACCACTTAACATTGATTGTTTTTATTATTTACAGGTCATTAGAAATAATTATCAAATTCATCTGGCAAAACTGAGACTCTGGATGCTTTGATGAAACTCTTAAGGAGATAAGGGAATATTTATCTCAGTACTTTTGACTTTCTGCCTGACTACTACTGATCTCTGTGGATCTCTAGCATCACTTTAATTTCAGAACACAGTCTACATCTGATTATCCTTTTGCTACCTAAGGTGGCATCTTTAGCATCCTGTTGCCCCAGGTACCATTTTATAGATGGTCCCTGTCCAATCACTAACAACCACAGTGATTCAAAGTTAATTTGCCTTCATGACTTATTTATGTCAACTGAAGTCATTAACTCTCCTTTGTGACAAGGTTTGGTTTGGTAATATGACATTCACCTGACATATGAACTCTCTAAGGAAGTATGTTAGCTAATTTTCCAAGCTGTATTAGTATTTTCAAGTTCCTATGTTGTTTTCAAGGAATTAATGTTCCTCCACTGTTCTAGTAAGGTAGAATCATAAAACAGGTCTCTGTTCTGGTGTGTTTATTTTCTTAATTATTTCAGAGAACAGCTTTTAAACACCTCGTATGTACAAGGCATTATAGGAACAATAGAAACCATGGTATAGTTCTTGCCCTCAGAATCCCTATCCCACTATCTAGTGGGGAGTGTGGTTGCACATAGTCAACTGGCCATTAGAATACAGTTGATGAACATTATGCCAGGGGTTAGCCTTGGAGCACATGGGAAAAATACATTATAAGATTTGGACTGGAGACCATTCTCCTAAATGAAATGTCTCAGGAATGGAAAAACAAACACCACATGTACTCACTATTAAATTGGAACTAATCAATGAGCACACACATACACAGAGGGAAGTAAAACTCAGTGGAAAGCAACTGGGGGAGGTTGAAGAGGGGAAGTGAATAAACCAACCAAATAGGTACTATGAACACTATTTGCATAATGGGCACACCTATAGCCAGGACTCAAGCATTACAAAAATAATCCATGTAACCTAAAACATTTGTATCCCGTTAATATTTTGAAATTAAAAAAAAAAAAAAGATGTGGAGAGAGGACACTAAAGGCTTCTCAAAGGAGTGAGTGTCTGAAGAGAAAGTAAGGTTTTGTCTCTTGTAATCTCTTTCAACTCAAGTTCTCAGAGTTTCATTTTCCACAGCCAAGCAGCTCATTGGGGTATTTTCTTAAATAAAAGTAATTTCTTTCATAAGAGGAGTTCTGGTATTAGTTGTTGAAACCATGTTTAATCGGCTACTAGGAAGACATCTCTATTATTTTCATATATTATAGACATGTTTGCATAGAGAAGGAAATATTTAAATTGAGCTTTAATGAAGAAATCCTGTGTGTATGTGTGCATGTGTGTGCACATGTGCATTCTAAGTATGTGAAAAATGATGGCAAAAGCATAGAGGAAGAAGCATGGATGACATTTTGTGAAAGAATGAGTAGACTAATATGTTTGGAGAAGAATATTTGTAGACATACTTGAAGATAAACTTTTAAAAGTTATTCTAGGTCACTTTCTTCAAAGCTTTTACTAGCAGACTTAGGAGTTTGGACTTTAAATGGAGTCATTTGGACTTATTTTTGAATAATGACATATTATGTTTCCTATCCTGCCCATGATACAACTCAAGATCCTTTTTATATGCATAGGAGTTTCTTCAAGATTTTTCCAGTTTTATTTCACTGAACTGCTTGTAGTGTCACCAACACACCATTTGGTTTCACAATTACAATGTGGTTACATATGGTTATCATTTTGTATATTAATGGATTATATTTCAAATTTGTTTTGAGACATCCTTTTGAATATTTCACTCTCCTATTTTTCCTCCTCATCTCCGAAAATATAATCATTTTATCTTCTTTAATTATGACCTTTATATAATATATATGATTATATTTGTTTATTTGCATATATAATCCTCAATAGACTGTAAGCTAGGGACCCTCCCTTCCTCCTAATTTTCCTTTTTCTTCTCTTTCCCCTTCTCTTTCTTCACCTTCCTCTCTTTTTGATGCCTAGGATCTAGTTCAGTGCCTGAATTATAGGAGGTTCTCTCTTTGTATTTTTCCTGCATTAATCTAAAGTTCTATGAGACTTTGGGAAATTCACGAAAACTCTTTGAATCTCATTTTCCTCATTTGTAAAATGGAGATAGAATACACTCCATCTAATTCTCTTGGATATTAAATGAGTTTGAACACATAGAGTGTTTAGGATAGTACCTTGCGCATAAGATACTATCAAGACTATTTATCTATACCTTATTATTGGGATGTTAATTTATAGATGTGAGCCCCTAATTGGTACAATCTTGGAATAGTGTTGCAATAAAGAAAACCTAGTTCTATAGCTCAAAATAACAAAGATCCCCAAAGGGGACCCAGGTATAATCCTCCATAACACTTTGTAACATCTTTTCTTCCCTTCCTGATTTTGTGAAGACTCCCAGATACTTTATAGATGTTCTCTTTGTAATCCAGTCAAATGACAGAAAAATAAAAGGGGGAGTATTAAACTATCTTAAGTAGGGCATGCCGCTTTATGTGTGCTTGTATGTGTATCCAAGTGTATTTGTATTTTCACAAGTTTTTAATCTGTATGTGATTATATGATAAAGTGCCAGGAGAACTCAAAAGCAGAAAAAACACTGTTAACTGAAGTGATTGGGAAAGGCTTGATGGGATAAATGAGATTTAACTCAGTAGAGTTTCACTAGTCACACAGGCAAGTGGAAGATATTGCAGGAGAAACAGAATGGGCTATGCTAGGGCACAGAACAAAAAATGATCAGACATAGGAGCGACAATGTGTAGAGTGGCTAGGGGTTTGGAAAATCAGATAGGTAAATTAATTTGACATTGCTCTTTAAACTGAAGTGTCTCCAATAGCACTCAGAGGGTGTATTACAATGAATTGTCATAACAGAGAGAAGACCATGAGATTAGATCTACCAGATTTTACTGGTTAGCCAATGTTTTTAGTTTAAAACAGGTACTTGGTTCCTCACATTTCATGAACCATGAGAACACTGTCTAGGTCCAAACTTTCAAAATTAATCACAAACACCTTATGCTGGGACCTGAGTGGAATGGGCCTTCAATCTATAAGTGACTCCAAGTATCTATGTAGCATAATGTTTCTATTTTATCTGATTATTTTTCTTTAAAGACTCAATGCTTTATTCTCTCAGCTGTCATACACTTAGAGTTGCCATATAAAATCTAGTCTGTAGAAAACAATTTTTAAAATATAACTATGTTCTGAATGTTTCATTGTATATACTTACACTAAAAATTGTCTATTGTTTATCTGAAATTAAAATTTAACTGGACTTTGCTAAATCTGACAAACTTACATACACTCTATGTATATTTCACAGACAAAGATAACAATTTATAGTACTTAATAAAGCAAGTCTTATGCCCTGTAATTTTTTTTTGTAATGAATTTTGAATAATCTTTTTCAACCCCTGTCATATATATACCTACTGATTGAGGGAGAAAAAGTACACAGTGTATTCCATGGTGTTTTAGTGAAAATAATTAGCTTCTCTTCTTTAATGTCTTTGCTTGTTTAGTGGTAGTGAATTAAATTATCCTTTAAAATATCTTCACTTTGTATAATATTTTGACAACAGCAATAAAAAGAGCTGGCATAAAAATCTAGTTTTAAATATTCTATTTTTCCAGAAATATTTGCCTATTAGTCAAAGCTACTATCTTCAACAGGAATTGGATCACATGCAAAAAATAAACTACATTAAAAGTATTCTGTGATTGAAAGGAGTGTTTAAAAGTGTGCTTTGTTTTAAGGATAGTTTTGATGTATTATTCAGATAGTTGACTTAGGCAACTAAAAAATATTAACATGGGATTCTTCAGATTGACACATTTCTTAGGAAAACATTCCATACTGGAACTTTAGATTTGAGTAGGGAGTAATTCAATGTCCTCCTGTAATTTCTTATTGTT
Source organism: Eulemur rufifrons (assembly GCF_041146395.1). NCBI lineage: Eukaryota > Metazoa > Chordata > Mammalia > Primates > Lemuridae > Eulemur > Eulemur rufifrons. Next base: position 47,462,289 of record NC_090985.1, read on the forward strand.
GGAGGGCTAAACAATTTCACCAGGAAACAGTTCAGAGTAAATGCAATTTCTTTCTATGTCCTACACTGAGGCTCACCAAATTAGTTTCAAAAATGGCAGTGCAACATTTTGAAACAGAGCATGAGGAGAATTTCAACTATCTATCCTTGGCTGAGAAGAAGATACCTTTGCTTTGCTAAGCTCATACAGTTATCATTCTTTGGGAATATAAAATAATTATAAGAATTATGAAAATGGAATTTGCTTTTTTTGGTTTGATAAATTTCCGTATATGCAGAAAGGAATTCAATTATTTGTTTTTAAAAAAGGGACTTGGTAAGCTGTGAATAATAAATGAGGAAGTCTGTTATTTGCATGACAGAATCACAAGGCAAAAAGGATGCCTATTTCATTTCCTATCGCTGGGCAAGAGGGGAGAAAAGCGTTAGAGAATGGGAGTCTCAACATTTTCTTTTTTAAAAAATAAAATATGAGACTATTCTTTGTAAAACCTTGTTAATTGTATATTTTTATGATTGTCTTTCACTGTTATGAGGACATTCTTATGACTTTGAGAGAGAGTGATGGCAAGACATATAACTAGATTAGTAGCTATGAATTAAGCTAGGCTGGCATATAGTAGGTATTCAAGACATATTTATAAAATGAATGAAAGAATGATTATTCTGATGCTTCTACTACATATAAAAATACGGGAAAAATGCCCATTGTTTAGAATACATTATTTTAAGAGGGCTGAATAATTCGATAAACTGCTTGGAACAGAGGGACAAGACACAATGGGGAGTGATTGAAGGAAAATAGATGTGACTGCTGAGCTTTTGTTTTTCTGAATGATGTAGACAAGTTGAGGGTAAGAAAATAAATTGTTCAGGACTATAGAGGAGATTTTTTTTAAAAATTAGGGAAAAAGAAAGAGGAAGAGTGAGAAAATGGCAGTGCAGAGGAATAGAGATACCTAATGTGAAATTTTTGTCACATTTCTATTATGTGGTGCAAATTATTTTCTCTACTTCCTTAGGAAATTTTTAGCAAGATACTTTCATTTCTGTTTAATATGTTGTAGAGTTGATTCTACCCTGGGAATTGATTATAGCGGTAAAATAGTTACAAAGTGGGCGTTGGGCAAGGAGTGATACCCAATGTCCATGGAGATTTTATACATCTGGATAGTAGCTAAATCTCTTTATTCATTTCCTTGCTCAGAATTCTTCAATGGCTGTCCATAATCCATAGCAATGATTTTCTAAACCAGGTGGAAAAGAGGAGATGCTGTATCAATCATTTCAGACATTTTTCAAAACACATATGGTAACCATGTGTATTTGGAAAAGGGTTCTCATATAATTCTCCTATTTTCTCCCCAGAGTCTTTGTCCATTTGTGAATGACTGGCCTGTAGGATAAAACTCAAACTAGCATAGTACAGAAGGCTGTCAAAATGTGTTTCATACTTTTCTTTCCAACTTTACCTGGTTATTCCTGCTTCAAGCTTTATACTCCGAAAATAGTAAACATATTATATGGTTTGTGTTCAGCTCAGCCCTTTTCTTTGCATTTGTAAATGCTATTCTCTGTGTTTAGAATATCACTTTCTCTACTACCTCTCCTGACTAATACCAATTTATCCTGCAAATATCAGCTCCTTGCTTCCATAATACTTTGTATATAACTAGTTATACATGCTATTTGCATGTCTGCTTTTATCTAGGCTCTAAGATCTTTCAGGGTTGGAACTGTATCTTTCTACCTGTGTGTTCTCAGGTGACATTGTAAGATCAAACACGTAGTAGGTTCTTAATACATATTTGTTAATATTGAACAAAGAAAACAAAAAAAAAAATAGAGCTTGGGGTTGGTGGAGGGGTCGGAAAGGCAGATATGCTATATCTCTGCTACCCCATTTTATTTCCAAGAAAATATCAGAGATAAATCCTGTAAGCATATTTATGAACTTCAACTATTTTTTAAACATTTCATAGTTTCCTATGGGATATGTTATCAGGTGCAATTTTGTTGTTGTTGTTGTTTATATAGCACAGAACCAAAAAGGTTGGATGATAAGTTTTTTCTTTTTTTAAAAGGAAAGCAATACTGCTATTAAAAATGGCAACCACTTATAACTCAAGAGTGATATAGACATGGAGCCACCAAAGAGAAGACTTTGCCTGGGGGTGTCCCAAATCTATAACTCTTTTTGCCATAAAGGAGGATCAATGAATTCATATGTAAATGGAGGGGAAAGTAGGGTCAAGAGAAGAAAAAAATTAATTGAAATATTGTATTTGCACATTGTTGCAAATAATCCAATAGGAAAGGCAAGAAAAGAAAGTGATGTGGGAGGGAGAAGCATGGGAATATTCTTGAGTAGGCTAGTGGGAAGAAAAAGGAATGAATAAGTGGAGATGTGGGGAGGCTGATGAGGGAAGGCCCTGGACTGATGGCCCATGTTTAACCCTATATCCTAACTTATTGGGAGAAATTGGTACCTCCAGGCATGTCATGAGCTTGAAGACTTTGCCTATTCCCAAAATGCTGACCTTGTGGACAGATCTTGAGGTAAACTGAAAGGGCCCTAATACTGGCAGTTTAGGTCTACAAGTTGGTGGAACAACCCAAGTTATATTTACCTTTGGGGCAAGAGGGTCTGCTGTCTGCATCCTGAAAACCTGCACACTAAGAAAATGCTATTATAGAGTGTGACCATGTTGTGTTCCTTAGTCAGCTAATAATTGTTTTTTTGTTCTGTTTTGTTTTTAAGTTGAAAGGGACTTTACTGGGCTTTTAAGTTTTGGTGCTGAATTATGCTCAGATGACATTAAATCTTCCCACAGAGAACAGAGTCTGCAATAGATTGCTGTAGCGATTTTGGTGTAATATGCCCAGACTTTGCAGCAGTAGGCAAGAATGTCTGCGCTACAGCATCTCCCGTTTTCAACAGCGACGCCATGTGGCAGCCACATTAACAACAGCAGGAACAAAGGGAACTGTTGGGCTGACTTTCTGGTTTTCTCTCTACATGCTGACAATGACCAGGCCTCAGTAAGCATCTCCAGGTAACTGCAATATACATCACAGGAATGATAACAATAAAAAGAATCAAAAGGTATCTAGGGTGGTGTCTTAACTCTTTTAATTATAATATTATGTGAAATGAGACCAAAATTAAGAAAGTAGAACATACAGGTTGTAGTCATAAATATTTGACTACTATTCTCTGTGAAGTTTACCCCCCTACACACATACAACAACAAATTGTAAAGTTAAAATCTTGCCTATTTGTTCTATTAATAGAAGATATAGCACATTCTCATTCCATCTGAATATCTTATGAATATAGTAAATGAAATATATAGATTCTCTGGTGCTTAAGCCAAAAACATGAAAGTTTATCATGTTTATAAATGTAATGTAGCTTATAGTCACTTAAGCCATTATACTTTGCTTGCAGCTGTGTATATTTATAATCTCAGTAGCCATGATGTCTTGAATAGTCTGAAAATAAAGAATGGTTATACATGAATTAGAATTAAAAGTTTATAAACTTATATTTCTTATTTATGACATCTCTGATGTCATCAAAATGGGGAAATAACAAGCTTTTTTGTAGTGCTACTTCTAATTATCAAGTTTTGTTCTCCATTATGTTGAAGAAGCTATATATCTTTATGAGACTGGATAGAGCTAGTATGTTGCAAAAATGGTATCCCTTTTCTTACTATATTCATCAGCTGGAGAAAAGATTATTGGATGTGGAGTCCAAGACTTGAGCTCTGGTCCTGGTCCAGTTTATAAGTATTTGTACAAATGTTGGCAAGCCATTCTTCTAAGCTTCAGTTTCCTCTTATGTAAAATGAATGGGTGGAACCCAAGAATCTCTAAAGTTTTTTCCAATGCTAATGGTCTGAGTATGTGATTCTATCCATTTTCCCTGTGGCATATGTTACTGCTAACTGGCTAACGTCCAAAGAGGGTCAGCACTTTGCTAGACTCAAAAAATATTATTTTGATATATTACATTTGCCAGGAAGAACAATAGGCTTCCATTAAATAAACAAATCATTAAGTGGAGACCAGTTCATTGAACAGAGGCATAATCTACACATTTGCTGAACATTCTCAGATGTTAGCAGGTTATAGAAAAACTAGCTAGTGCAGCAAATATTTTTTATGTGTATCCAAGATTTAATTCATTTACTTTAGGTACTGCCAACTTTGAAAATTCCAGGGTTGTGGAAATCAATTTATAAATAATGGATAAAGATATTCTATTGGTAGAAGACAAAACACTTTATGGGTGAATTCTATAGGCTGCCTTTCAGACATTTGAATAGGGAATATCTGATTAGACAAGAATAAGAAGTAAAATTGTGCCTTAACGTACCTCGAAATGACTCATTTTTATCATTTCATCCCCTTTTCTTCCTAACCAAGTTAATATCTTTAACTTAGAATTGATCTTATTTTTTAAAAGTAAGTTTATTATACCATCAAACAATTTGAAATATTTTCATTATCTGTTCAGGACTATCATGCTAAAAATCTCCATTTGATATTTTTCTGGCATCATGTATTACCATTAAAGAAACTTAATCATTTAAAAAAAAAAAAAAAAACTATTATTAACTGTATTCAAGAAGCCCAGGGGCATTTAGGAACAAAACAAAAGTAATCTTGGACTTTAGTCAAATTATACAAAGAAGTTAAACTTGGGGATAAATGTCTTTATTGTGTTTGTTTATTTTTGTTCTTTTTTAAAACAGTGAATTGTGTCTTTCATTATAAAGGAATGCATACTATTGTGGCTTCATATATAATGTTAATTAGTTATTCATATATGTGAGTATATACCCACACCAAATGTTATTTGAAGTACCGAATAGATCTGTTTGGAACTTTCAGATGAAAAGCTTAGGACCACCCAACTTGAACTAGTAATTACTTTAGCAAATAGCTATATGCTTTTGTTTAGGAAATGTGTATTTGAGGATATGCATTTAAGTACTTTTGAAAAACAATTCCTTAATGTCTTCTCCTTACAAAAACAAATGCAAACTTTGGTGTGAAGCTGTGAATTTAACTGTCAAGCAAACATTTCATATAATAAAAGGGATAGCCTGCACCTTACAAAGGTGGTTCAAGTTATATCTCCAATTTCATGCTTTATAGACAATCTAGCCTTCTACTCAATTAAGGTAATCAATATGAATTGCTCTACAATTTGAGCTATCTCCACCTCTTCAGGGATGGTAGTGTGTTAATCTCTCTACTTTGTTCAGTCATTTCTTCACTTTCTGATCATCCAGCTCAGATTTTATACTCTGTCATTTCAATAACCCTTTGTCATTACAAAGCTCATTTTTTCTTTACTTTATACGTCCTAGTAAAACCAATTTCTCCTAACACCCGATTATTAGTGCTGGTACCATTGAGAATAGCTGAGTACTACTGGAAAAGATCACACCAGAGGCCACCTTGGTTCCACGATTAATTTGGAATCACTGCATTCAAATGGGTTTTTAATGTCGCTTGGTTGTTCCCCTACATTCTCTGGTAAAATATCTGCCCAACTCTCTTACGTGGCCATTTTTGTATCTTTTCCACCCCTCTGAACGCCCTAAGCACTGTCTTCGCCCTGTTACTTTCAGCAGATAACACAGCCTCCTATAGAACATCCTTCCACTCACCAAGTTAGAGACTTGCCCACATTTGCATTAATTGTTTCCTTCTCTTGGCAAGCAAAAACAGAGAGCTTTTACTTTTCCTTTCTAACTATAGTTCGTCCTCCTGAGCTTTGTATCCATCGCCTTCCTACCTTTTCAGGGGCCTTGCCTTTTATTGTTCCCTTTTCTTTTCTATATGTTCACCCCCCTGCCTCACCGCCCGCCCCCTGTTTCTCAAGGGAATTTTCATTTTTAAACATGCTTCAGTATCTTCCCTTTTAAAATTAATAGCCACAAATCAATCGTACAGGACCTCATACCTACTGCCCATTATACCTCACCTCCCCTGTTCAGCCAGTCTTCTCAAAAGAATGATTTTTACTTGTGTTCACCATTTCCTCAGTTTTCACCTGCAATCCACTATGATTTGGGTTCTTCTTCCTCATTTCACCAGAACAGCTTTTGCTAAACTCATCAAATAATTCAATAACAGTAGTAGTAGCACAGCAGTAATATAACAAAAGAAATAGAAATAGTGATAGTAGGAGAAAGACAAGTTATAAAGTGATGACAAGGAAATCTTGGGCAGAGAGGAGAACAACATTTTGAAAACTTGTCTGATTGATGTTGTCCCTGTAGTGGGTGCTAGGACAGTGGCTAGGAGTAATTTTAGTTGAGTATCAAAAAAGATAAGGATGTGTGTTGTTGTTGGTGGCATATTTTGTCAAAAGCTACCAAATTAAAAAAAAAAAGTGTTTATACAAGAAAGAAACTGGGAGCTAGAAATGAAGAAAACAAGTGCTTGACTCCAAGCAGTGAGCACATGTCATCAAAAAAGTTTATAAACATAGTAGATTTGAATACTATTAAGATCAGAAGGGAAGTTAGAAATATCAAAAATGTATTTTGCTCAATTTTTAAATGCATTTCTTATTTATTCATTTGTTTAAATAATTGCTCCAACCCTTATTTTATACATAGTTTCATCATAATTTTTGGGTGAATGTCATTTGTATGTTTGTTTAATTTATTTTGGATGTGGGTTTAGGTGGAAGGGGAAAGAGAGAGGAAAGGCATTGTGTGAACTGCCATGCTCCATTACACGTTATACTACATGTGAAGTTTCAGTACAGAAATTCAAGACGGGGTTACAAAATGTGGAGAAAATAATTGTCTTTTACACTCACTAAAAATCCTGCTAAAAACAAACAACAAAAAGGTTAAAAATGGATAAGATGATATTTTTGATGATACAGGAAGGTAACTCAAATTCCAAAATAAAAACGTAGAGTGCACAATTGCATAAAACTGTACTATTAAATTTGAATGCAAGGGATGGAAGATTCTCAGAGTTGACATATTCTTTCTCAAGGCTAAAGCAGGAAATATATTTTCCTAAAATATATTTGTTGGGAAAAAATCTGTGTAAGTATCTACTTATTTGAATAATGTAATCAAGGGATATGGGTGACCCACGAGATAAACAAAACCTTTTCTTGTCAAACCCATTTGGAGCCTGTGGAATGGAAAGAATGATGGAGCTGGATGAGACGTGGACCCATCATGTCATTTCTACTGTCTCTGACTAGTTAAGGCAACTAACATTGGAAAACCCACAACTATCAGTGACAATTTTTTTGCTTGTATAAAGTTTGATATAGCTCAGACAACTATTTTCCTCTGTTATCTTTGCCATCAGATGGGTCCTCCAGGGCAAGTGACATATATAACTTCTGTTTGCAATTCAATCACCATAAAGAGCCACATGGCTTCTACCCTATCTGCAAGGAAGATTGGAGATTGGAGAAGTATGTGAATATTTGGTGAACACTAGTTTTCTCTGCCACAATGACAGCCTTTTTGCAAGGGAAGGAAGTTATGACTAAATTTCAATAAAACATCCTTGTACTTAAGTGGTTCTAGTTGAGATACACTAATTTCATTGGAGGAAAAAAATCAGAAGGGAGACATAAGAGAAAAAGAAACAGTAGCTTTGGTGCAAAAGGAAAAATCCTAAATTTCTGCATCAGAGCCACAATGTGAACCTACTCATACTCTCTTGCTTCATCCCACACTATGCTCATCAAACATACGCATTAATCAGAAGGGAACAAGCACTAGAATTATGTATGAATACTGCATATGCCAACTTTTATGTTTTGGATCTCAGCCATACTTTGCCCTTTTATACTCTTTCCTGTATTTCCAGGGACTAGAACCCCATAAACTACATTTCACAGACTCCCTTATCAGTTGGGTTCTAGTTAAGATCTTCCAATAGGAGATATTGACAGCAGATAAAAAGCCAAGAGGAAAAAAAGTTGTCATTTTGTTCTGATATTTCTGTTCTGGCAAGTGATATTTCACAGGTAACTGGGTCCTCCTGCAATGAAGGTGTTTGCAAAAATGCTATGGTGGGCAACTTCAATGACTGCATTGGAAGCAGCAGTGGGACCTCCAATCATAGCAGTGGCAGAAGTGTTGCACTAGCAGCCTCAGTGGTGGGCACACTTACGGGCTCTAGGTAACACTATGATCTCCTGTTGGCTTCTCCAGTCCTCCAGGTGTGAGTGGCTTCCTCTAGTTAGTGATCTCTGTGTAGCACTGCCATCACCAACCCATTTGCTCCTCCTGCCCTTCCAACAGTCTTGTATTGGAATCTGCTATATGAAATACCAACAGTGGTCCTTACTGGGTACTACCCAATACACTGCAAAGCACCACAATTGAAAGAAAGAAAAGAACATAGGGGAAAAGGCAGAAAAGACACATAAGGAATACACATATATATTATAAAAGGATTTATCCAAGGAATTAGAAGAAACACTCTAGCAAAAAATATTCAATATTTTTTTTTTATTATTTTATATCATCTTATTGTTATGGGGGATACAGAATTGCAAGTTACATACGTTGCCCATGTACCGCCTTTCCCCCCAAGTCAGAGCTCCAGGCGTGTCTGTTCCCCAGGTAGTGCGCGTTGCACCCATCATGTAGGTATATATCCCTCCCTTCCCCACCCCCCCTTCCCGAGTCAGCACCTTCAAGCATTACCATTCCCCAAACGGTGCACAATGCACTCATTGTGTAGGCATACACCCATCCCCTCCCCCACCCTCCACCTCAGTCTGATATCCGATTGGTGTCCTTCCCAGATGTGTATTTAGGTGATGTTCAGGGAAACCAATTTTCTGGTGAGTACATGTGATGCTTGTTTTTTCATTCTTGGGATATTTCACTTAATATAATGGGTTCCAACTCTCTCCAGGAGAACCATAGAGATGTCGTATCTTCATCATTCCTTATAGCTGAGTAATATTCCATGGTATACATATACCACAGCTTATTAATCCAATCATGCATCGATGGGCATTTGGGTTGTTTCCACATCTTTGCTATTGTGAATTGTGCTGCTATAAACATTCAGGTACATGTGTCTTTGTTACAGAATGACCTTTTTTCCTTTGGGTATATGCCCAGTAATGGGATTGCTGGGTCAAATGGCAGGTCTACTTGAATCTGTTTAAGATACCTCCATAATGCTTTCCACAGGGGTTGCACTAGTTTGCAGTCCCACCAGCAGTGTATGAGTGTTCCTGTCTCTCCACATCCACGCCAACATGTGTTGTTTTGGGTTTTTTTGATAAAGGCCATTCTCATTGGGGTTAAGTGATATCTCATTGTGGTTTTGATTCAATATTCTTAAATAAATTGTAGGCAGTGTGATTTATGGTGTGATATACCTTGAATTAATAGCTCAAAGAAGAGAAACAAGAGGTCAAATGTGAAGGTCACATAATAAAATATCTCTATACCTATTTCTCTCTATATATATACATATATCTTAAAAAAGAAAAAAGAGAAGATAAGGGAAAAAATGGTGTCAACTCTGAGGAAAGAAATGGATAAGAAAAATACACTAATGCAGGAAGAAAACTATATTTGATGCAAAAAAATAAACACAACTGAAGATCAGCAAGATAAATCACATAAAACAAAACTTAAAAGAAGAAAGATTTACAAACAATAAAAGAGATATTTAGATATGGAAGATAAACTGATAACTATAATTGGTAAAGAAGAAGACAGCAGAGCAAATAAAAAAGACAATAATGAAAATTTTCCTTTAGGAAATGTTTTTGAAATGAAGGAATCCTTGATTCTGCAGATCAAAAGGAAGCCAGGAAAGTTACTCATCTTTAATAATAAAGAAAGAATTATATGGTAAAGACAAAACAAAGCAAAATAAAATAAGTTAATAGGAAAAATGTAGACTTACCAAAACTTCACAGCAGTACTCAATACCAGAAGATATCAGAGTAACCTACATAAGTTTTTCAGGGTAGAAAAATGTTTCACTCAGGAATTTTCCATTTGTTGCACCTCAGGCATAAAGGGTAAGAAGCAAATGATTTCAAGTTGGGAAGGATTAGAAAGCATCCATGTATCTCTTTTGAAAAGCACTATTTGACAACAAAATCCTTCAACCAAGAGATGAATCAAACAAAGAATCCAGAAAAGGAGAAGCCATAGAAATTGAACTAGTGAAGTTTATTGAATCCATGTAATTATTAACTAGAACAGCATTATGAAAATTGTGCTGACTGAAGTGAAGGAAAGTTATAAGCCTTGGCTTATATAATATATTAAATGTAGTTTAATTTATTAATTATATGTATATCAATTTATTAATAAAATTATATTAATGTATGTTAATTTATTAATATAATTAATAAAATCAGGACCTATTAGAAGGAAAAGTAAGAGTAAATATGGGGGATTAATGTAATTATTTTACAGCATAAAGTCAATAGATACTTATGGATTGAAATGTAGTTTAAAAATGAACACATTTCATAGTTTTTGGTAATATCTTTTCCATCTATAAGGCTATGTTTTAAACAACTTAATACATCTTATAATTAAGACATAGTTATCTAAATCCAAATAATGAGGATTTTTCAACTCCTCAGGAATAAAGGAATTTTTCTAAAATATAAAAAAGATGGGACAAAAGTTCAAGACCTGTAAATAACTTTGTTTTAATTACAAATCAAGCCCATGGGGGAGAAGTTTCAAAAGAAAATAAAACAACAGTCATTCAAATACAAAGCTTATTTGTAAAGTCTTTTCCCTTTGTTATATAGAAAAACCATAAGATTAAACCAGAGATTTGGGCACATAAATGTAACTACTACAGCATATAGAGAGAGTACTCAAATGAGCTGGAACAAAAATGCCAGCGATAATAATCCATTTCATGTTCCAGGGTTCCTGCTGAGATGACATTCTTTGCATTTTGTTAATTTGTGCTATGTTGTACAATGTTCTGCTAATGAGAATAAATGTATCTACATGGTAAAAACTAAACCAAGAATTTTACAATCTTTAATTATTTAGAGCAGTACATGAACGTCTAGGCAACATTTCCATTAAAATCCACAATACTGACGAGTTTAATACCAAACTCTAAATATTTCTTTCAGGGTGACTCTAGAAAATCAGAGCAAGTGCGTGTTTTACATGCTTACAGGATTTACATTTGTTCTGTTTCTCTCTCTCTCCACCCCCCTCAGAAGAAAGTTCAATGCTTTAAGTTGCATTTGTTAACCTTTACTTACAACTATCAGAATGAAAATTAAGGATTGTGGAAAACATTTAGTCTATAATTTGACCTATTTTTTATCATGAATGGAAAAGATTTTAATTAAATGGGTATTCTTGTAAGCCAGAAAATTCCTCAACTTTTAGAAGCATAAGAATCTACTATGCTAATAGTTCCAATGCTAAAAGGTTTTTATATGAAAAAATATATATATACATAAGGGATCTGAAGGAATTAATACAATTTACCTTGTCAAAAATTTATTCATTGAATTGTGTAAGAATAAAACATAATGACTTCTTTACAGATATAATAGCTAACAGCCAAACCATAATAGGTTCATTGAAATATGCAGTTACTTATTACACTAATAATCAAGTACTTCACATTCATTTTAACATTTTTACTTTATTGATTTTAAATATTGATGAAGGGGTTACTCTGAGAAAAAAGAATGAAGAATATGAAATCATTTTACTAAGATAAAAATCATTGCAAGTCATGAGGAATAAGAAGAATTTAGATGTTACTTATCGAGTGAAGTCACTCTTAGAGTATATAGTTCCCTTGGAGAGAAATTATGCTTTCTCAAATATTTTTCTTTTAACCATTTTACTATAGACAGTTGTGTCTGTGTGTGAATGACTTGTATAAATGTGAATATGTACAGATGTATTCTTATGTGTTAAAGTGTCAATGTATATCACATAGACTAGGTCTGAAGAGATCCCAACACTGAATTGATCTCCAAATTTAATTTTGGCAAATTACATGTTAAAAAAACCTATGTGTAGAGAAAAAAGTTTCTTTCTTTGCAGGACACAGATTAGTTTTAAAGCTGTGTGGAATGGTGTTTAATTAAATGAAAGGAACTTAATGCTTGACATTTCTAGCCATATCCTCACTTATATAACACCACTGAGTTTTAGGGGAAAAAAACCCCTGTCAGACTGAGAACGTTCCTTTGCTGGTTTAGTCAAATACGCTTGTTTTTATATCTCTATCTAACCATACTTAAAGACTGACATACTGTAATTTTCTATAATTGAATAATTGAAATATAAAACCATGTTGCCCAAACCTTATCAAAATATTTATATTTAGCCCATGGAAAAGGAGAAATATTTGAATATTTCAAAACAAGGGTGTAGAAATATGTTCACACTTTATTTAATTTAAACACAAATAATATTTAGAAAAATATTAGGTTGGTGCAAAAGTAATTGCAGTTTTGGACTTTATAACTAGGCTCAAACACATCTTTATTAATCAAAATAGGAACGATTATAAGGAACACATTTTTGCCAACAAGAAATAAGTTTGTTTATTCCTGTAGCATAAAAATCCATGCTTCGGGATTCAACGAACTCTTAGAAAGCATTTTCTGCATCCTGCTGGTTGTGGAAGCATTTTCCCTGCAAAAAGTTGTCGAGATGCTTGAAGAAGTGGTAGTTGTTGGCGAAAGGTCAGCTGAATATGGCAGATGAGGCAAAACTTCGTGGCCCAATTCATTCAACTTTTGAAGCGTTGGTTGTGCGAAATGCAGTTGGGCGTTGTAGTGGAGAAGAATTGGGCCCTTTGTGTTAAATAATGCTGGCTGCAGGCATTGCAGTTTTCCACGCATCTCATCGATTTGCTGAGCATACTTCTCAGATGTAATGGTTTCTCCAGGATTCAGAAAGCTGTAGTGGATCAAACCAGCAGCAGACCACCAAATACTGACCATGACCTTTTTTGGTGCAAGTTTGGCTTTGAGAAGTGCTTTGGAGCTTCTTCTCAGTCCCACTACTGAGCTGTTCATGGCCGGTTGTCGTATAAAGTCTGCTTTTGGTAGCATGTCACAATCCAGTTGAGAAATGGTCATTGTGTTGTTGCCTACAATAAGAGAAGACAACACTTCAAAATGACAATTATTTTGATTTTCAGTCAGCTCATGAGGCACCCACTTATCGAGCTTTTTCACCTTTCCAATTTGCTTCAAATGCCAAACTGTAGAATGGTCAACCTAGAGTTCTTCGCCAACTTCTCGTTTAGTCATGTAGTTGTAAGAGGATCAGCTTTGATGATTGCTCTCAATTGGCTCTCAACTTCCAATGGCTGGCCACTGAGCTCCTCATCTTCAAGGCTCTGATCTCCTTTGCAAAACTTCTTGAACAACCACTGCACTGTATGTTCATTGGCAGTTCCTGGGCCACATGCGTTGTTGATGTTGTGAGTTTCCTTTGCTGCTTTAGGACTCATTTTGAACTCAAATAAGAAAATTGCTTGAATTCTCTTTTTGTCTAACATCATTTCCATAGTGTAAAGTAAATATAAAATAAACAGAAAATAATAAGTTATTAGCATAAAAACATAAAGTGAGAGTGCACATTAAAATGATGTATAACATAACCACATTTATTTAAGAATGTATTCCAATATCACAGGGAAAATTTCAACAATGCTAAAACCGTAATTACTTTTGCACTACCCTAGTACATGTAAAATGAAAACCACAAAGAACCTCAACGCTTCTTTGAAGTATCGGTTTAAATTCCATGATATAAAACATCAGGGTAATCAATCCAAATACTTGATTTGATGGTCACCTCCATGTATTTCCATCACCCCATTGTGAGATTGTATCAGTCAGGATTGGCTAGACCAGGGATTGGCCAACTAGAGCCACAGACAAAACCTGATTCAGCAACATCAAATGTTTTTGTAAATAAAGGTTTATTGGAACATAGTCATGTCTAATCCTCCCATGGCTGCTTTCACATTACAGTGGCAGAGTTGAGTAGCTGTAATAGAAGCTTTATGGCCTTGCAAAGCCTAAAATACTTATCTGGCCCTTTACAGAAAAAGTTTGCCACCTCCTGGTCTAGACTATGCTGTAGTAATAAACAATGTCCAAATTGCTGTGTCTGAGCACAAGAACATTTATTTCTCACTCATGCTGCATGACTCACATTGATGCGCATTGTTGCTAAGTTCATGGTACCAGGTTGAAAGAAGTTACATCTCAACACATGCTTCCAAGGTTACAGAACACTAAAACTTCCACTTGGAAATCATATATGGATTCCACTCATGTTTTTTTGGACAAACCAAGTCAGAAGCCCATGCTTATCCTCAAAGAGTGCATGAAAATGAAATTCTGCCATGTAATTAAAAGGAAAACTTGAAGATTTGTGAATAGTCCTAACAAATACCACAGAGAAAATTTCTGCAAAATCCAAAGGGTAGGGTGGGCACAGTGGCTCACACCTGTAATCCTAGCACCCGAGGTGGGAGGATCACTTGAGGCCAGGAATTTACAACCAGCCTGAGGAAGAGCAAGACCCATCTCTCCTAAAAATAGAAAAAATTAGCTGGGCACAGTGGTACGTGCCGGTAGTCCCAGCTACTTGGGAGGCTGAGGCAGGAGGATTGCTTGAGCCCACGAGTTTGAAGTTGCAGTGAGCTAAAATTATGCCACTGCACTCTAGCCGGAGTGACAGAGTGAGACTCTGTCTCAAAAAACAAAACAAAACAAAACAAAAAATCCAAAGGGTAGTTATCACAATTTTAAATCATCAAGATGGCAATAATCTGGCCTGGAGAGCTAAGTGTGAAACACAAGTTTACAATAAAACTATAGTGTGTGTATCAGTCATAAAAGAAACTCTAAAAATTCACCTTGCAAGCAAAGGATTTAAATGCATCTATAACATATATTTATAGGAAGATAATATTACATATTAATTATTAATGGACATTTATAATGACTTTACAATCTATACTGTAAATTATAAAGAGGTGATTAAAGATGTTGCATAAAATATTTAAACCGTGTGGTGGGTATTGCTATTTCATAATTGTTTAAAACTTTAATGAAGGCTGGAATATTTTTCTAGATCTATATAGTATGCCATGGATAATAAACTAGACAAAAGTTAGACAGTCAAGTATATTTTAATGCCTTGCAAATTTTCAGTGTCATTAATGGAGTAAATATAGTAGTATATTATATTTTATAACACAAGAAAAATAATCAATTTAGTTAATTTTTATACATCATTTTAAAGCACAAAGGAAAAGCTGGTTGCTATTTAAAATTCCATGCAGGACCTTTATTCATCAATAAATTGTTAAAATGAACGTTGTTAATAGGATTATTTATACTCAGTCTACCATTCATTCTTAAGTAACCATTATGTTGAAAGAATACATCTCTATAGAGTGGAACACCATACAAACTCTGTAGAAAATAACCTCTCTCCCCTACCCTATTACAACTGTTCAAATCTACTCTTTGGGGCTTCTTCTTTCTTATACCTTGAATAAAATTTTGAGATGGACCTATGATTTTCCTAGTCACTGTCACATAATGAAAAAATCCTCTCGACATTCTGTAACTATTGTTTTCATTCCAATGTAAAATTAGAAATCCAAACTTAATAGGAAATTAATGTTTCCTTAGCTAGGATCTGCTTCAGGCTGGAATCTGCAGTGTTTTGTAAAGAGAAGTTTCCCATTTTAACTTTTCCTATTCTCTCTTCTGCCCTCTCACCACTAGACTACCTATCTCTTCCAGGATCAGAGGTTGAGGAAGGGTAGGAAGGAAATGCCAGAGATAGGAAAAATCCCATTGGAATTATTCTCTTGTAAACACTCTAATTACTTCCCCAGACATCCCACTCTGGAACATTCACCCAAACTTCTTGTGATATGGATCATTCATCTCCTCTTGTTGGGCACCAGGCCCTATGTATTAAGGGTCTACCCTTTTTGTTAGGATCACATCATCATTTGAGGAAGTCCTCTTGCAAAGAATGCAAAAATGATTTCAACATGGATCTCGACTTGTTGTCTTCCCTCTGTCCTACAAGAAACAGTCATTTGTCCTCACTCCCAGCACAGCCTAGTCTGATGGCCACAGACTTTTTTAAAAAATAATGATAAGCATTTATTCAGAACTTAGTGTGATCCAGACACAATACCAAGACCTTTACATATGTTATCTTTTTTTTTTATTTCAGAATATTATGGGGGTACAAATATTTAGGTTATATATATTGCCTTTGTACCACCCGAGTCAGAGCAATGAGTGTGCCCATCCCCCTGACAGTGCACACCATACCCATTAGGTGTGAATTTAGCCATCCCCTTCTGCCCGCTCTCACCTGTCTGACACCCCATGAATGTTACTTCCACATGTGCGCGTAACTGTTAATCAATTAGTACCAACTTAATAGTGAGTACATGTAGTGTTTGTTTTTCCATTCTTGTGATACTTCAATTAGAAATGGGCTCCAGCTCCATCCAGGATAATACAAGAGGTGCTAGTTCACCATTGATTTTTGTGGCTGAGTAGTACTTCATGGTATACATAAACCACATTTTCTTAATCCATTCAGGTATTTATGGGCACTTGGGTTGTTTCCACATCTTTGCAATTGTGAATTGTGCTGCTGTAAACATTTGAGTACAGATGTCTGTATTATAGAATGTCTTTTTTTTTTTCTTTGGGTAAATATCCAGGAGTGGGATTGCTGGATCAAATGGTAGTTCTACTTTTAGTTTCTTTAAAGTATCTCCATATTACTTTCCATAGAGGTTGTACTAATTTGCAGACCCACCAGCAGTGTACGAGTGTTCTTATCTCTCCACATTCATGCCAACATTTGTTGTTCTGGGACTTTTTGATAAAGCCATTCTCACTGGAACAGGATCTACACCTCTCACATCTCACAAAAAAATCAGCTCATGATGGATAACAGACTTAAACCTAAGGCATGAAACCATAAGAAATTTAGAAGAAAATGTTGGAAAAACTTTTATAGGCATCAGCCTAGCCAAAGGATTTATGAGGAAGACCCCAAAAGCAATCATAGCAACAACAAAAATAAATAAACGGGACTTGATCAAATTAAAATACTTCTGCAGAGCCAGAGAAACTCACTAAAGTGAACAATCTACAGAATGGAAAAAAATATTTGCATGCTACACATCCGATAAAGGGCTGACAACTAGAATCTGTATAGAACTCAGGAAAATTAACAAGAAAAAATCAAACAACTCCATTAAAAAGTGGACAAAGGACTTGAACAGAAACTTTTCAAAAAAAGACAGCCAACAAACATCTGAAAAATTGCTCAGCATCTCTAATCATTAGGGGAATGCAAATCAAAACCACAGTGAGATACCACTTAGCCACAGCCTTTTGTTATTTGATTTCTCTGATGTGTTTCAGACAACAGTCTTGTGTGCCCCAAACTCTAGGGAACACGTATCAGTCATTACAGTGGTGTTCTTGAAGCTCTTTAATAGGTTTAAGCTGAGAGGGAAGAACTCTTTCATACATCTTATTCTCTTGCAATATCCTGTTTAGACTTTTCGTATGGCTGTTGGGCAAGAGTCACAAATTTCTCTTTGGCCACTACCTTTGCAAGTTGTTTTGGTTGTCTAGAAACCTGTTATTTTGTTCTAGGCATTACAATATCTCAAATAAAATAGAGACAGAAAGAGTCTCATGTTCACATATGTTCACATAGTGCATATACGTGAGTACCTATTATATTCCATTATATTAGATATGAGGGAAGTATTGAACAAGGTTCCTCCCTTCATATAAATGATGGAGTACAGGGTGAAAATCAGAAACATATGATAAAATACTTTTTAAATTGCAGCTGCAATGAGTGTTATAGAAAAAAGTATAAGGAAGAAAGAGAGTCTATAATGGTGGACCTAGATTAAGAAGTCAAAAAATGCTCCCTTGTAGACACAAGTATGTTCATTTAATGATGAGGGTAAGTTAAGAAAGAACTAATGAGGGATATGGGGTGTTAAAATGTACAGAATATTCCAGGCATACAGACCCAGAAAAGAACTCAGTGGCTGAGGAACAGGGAAAAGGCCAATATGGCTGGAGTGGGATGAAAGAAAAAGAGTAATGAGAGATAAAATAATAATTATTTAATAATATCTCAATTGTGCTGGGAAATTTACCAGATGCTTTACTTAGATTCTATTTTAATCCTAGCAAGATGTATATTAAGTATATTCTAAGATCAAACTTATTTATATCAATGAGGGAATTAAAGCACACAGAAGATTAGTAACTTGTAAAGTAATGAAAGAATCCAAAGATTTTTAAGAAGATTTTTCATGCTCCTTTAGCAAATATATCTAACCAAATGTTTAACCATACTGTTTCACAGAAAAATAGAGAATAATAAGAAAAACAGATGAAAAAGACACACATCGTTATCTAACTCTCAAGAGAGTTGAGAAGTTTCAGGAAGGGTCTATAGTTTGTTTCCTTCCAGATGTGATAAGGGGCCTTTTCCCTGTTGGTTTGGGAATGGTCTATTTGTAGTTTTTGTCTCTCCATTCGTATGAATGCACTATCTATATTTCACAACTGTTCTCCATGATCCCAGAAGTATAGGAATCCATGTGTCTTTATTTGGGTTTCCAGGAAGCAGAACCTGAGACAAGGCCTTTGTTTGTACAGGTTGGTTGTTTGTGGAGTAATACAGGAAGCAAGAGTGAATGAGTGGGAAGAGTGAAGAAGGGAAGGAGGGAGAAAAAGTCAACATAAGAATGAGATATTAAAGTCACTGCTGTGGGAAACAGGATTTGTTTTGGCCATCATCTCCTGACAAGTATACGAATGCCTTCCTGAATAGCTGTCCGGAAAGCAAAGCTTCTCAGAGTTGTAGTCTGCGGACCAGTGTCTCTTACCAGTTCACAACAAGATCAAGTTCAAAAAGTCAATCAGTTTTTAAAATCTCTTATAACAATTTAACACCGCTGCATCATTTAAGTGTGTGATTTTACGAAAGTGAAAGTATGGGTGAAACTTGAAGGAAGGAAGAAAGATGGGGAGAAAGGAAGCTGGTTCTCCCTCACAGATAGTTTGAGAAGCCCCGGGCTGGAACATTCACCTGCTGGCATCTTTTTCCACTCAGTAGAGGACTGCCCCAAGGGTGACTAGCTCCCTGCACGTAAGGCTGCACTTGTTGGCTCCCGTGGCTTTGGAAAGGTCCTGAGGCAAGAAGTGGGACAGCTCTACTTGAGGTGGGAAGCGTTCGGCTCCAGGTGAGGCTGAGATCACACGGAATTACCCACAACAGATGCAGCTGACATACAGGCTGAGGGGATGTGACGCAGGTCATCAGTAAACTTTGCTACCCACAGCCTGAGTTGCTTCAATGACACGGATTAAAGTGGTCAAAACTTTTCCCTTAAAAATGTATTGAACATTGGATCTCCAGACTTGGTCAGCCTACATATCTGTTACTTTGTATCCTTTGAACATCTTCCCATTCCTCCCCCGCCCCACTGTTTTATTTTCTTTCTCTGTATATTGCCCTCCCCCCCTTTTTAAGATTGTATGTATAAGTGAGATCAAGCACTATTTTTCTGTGTCTAACTTATTTCACTTAAGTATAATGTCCTCCAGGTCCACCCATGTTGTGTCAAATGGCAGAACCGCCTTTTTAAAGGCCGAATAATATTCCACTGTATACATACATTGTATGTTCTTTATCCATTTGTGTTTCAATGGATAGTTAGGTTGTTTCCATGTCTTGGAAATAATGTCTTGTGAATAACGCTGTAATGCAACAAAGGACTATAGTTAATAAAATTGTATTGTATTGTATTAGGGATTTTCATTAAACAGGTGAATTTTGGCTGTTCTTGTTACATATACACAAAAAGTAACTATGTGATGATGAGTGCAATGCGCACTGTCTGGGGAATGGACATGCTTGAAGCTCTGACTCGGGCGGATGGGCGGTACATGGGCAATATATATAACCTGAACTTTTGTACCCCCATAATAACCTGAAATTAAAAAAAAAGAAGAAAAATAAAAAAAAGTAACTATGTGAGATGATATATATGTTAATTTGCTTCACTCTAGTAAATGTTTAATTATCTATATATATCCCATAACATCATTGTAAACCTCAAATATACACAATAAATTTTATCTTACAAAAACACATTGACCTAATCACAAAAATTATTGAACACTTAGAAGAATGTTAACCCTCAACCCTCATCCCAAACACAACATTCAGACTGTTTTACTGATTTCTAATTTTACTTTCTAGTTCTATGTGCATTTACTTTAAATCTAGTCCCTCTCATTCTGTTAGTGTGGTAGCTGTCAGGGCTGGAACTAGGTGGAAGTAAATGAGGGACCTAGACTACAAAATTTAAGGAGGGGCCCCATCAGGGGGGACTTGTACATAATCCTGAGAGTGAGTGCTGCCTTAAATTTTTATCTCACTGGAGTCCCATCCCCAGGGGACATGGTGAACTGGCACTCTATATCCGATTCAGCTTCTTTTTCTGTCTGTACTTTACTTACATGCTAAGGGTCATCCATCCGCTAGTGACTGTGTTAGGGGTGACTTTATTCTGGAGCTGGCCGCAGTGGCCGCAGCTTTCTGACTGTGGGGGCTTATTGACCATGGCCGTGGCGGTGAGGTTCTGAGTCTGCTGGCTTCCTAATCGTGGAAGACACAGAGACTCTCTAAGTGGCTCACATGTGTGAGGTAGTTCCAAAGTCATTTCTGAAAGTTCAAACTCAATTTTATTTCTTCAGCCTTCCCAGAAATTCTATAAGCCATTTAATATGCTGTAACACAGCTCTTTCTACTTAAGCAAAAGTAGATTATGTTTTCTGTAAGCGTATCATGACCTATAACATGAAGTTTCTCAATTTCAGAGAAAACAAGTCATTTCCAGGTGATTTTTCTTGACTCTTGTACTCTTTAATTATATTGTATATCATGCAGGCTTTTGAGAGACTAAAATGTATTTGCCATTTGTCTCCCATTCACCGAAGTTTCTCTGAACTGGTATCTTTTTTGCAGGGAGAAGGGCACATACAGCCCAAGTAACTTTTTTGTGTGCCTGTCTTTTCCTCACAAGGGTGTCTAATTTTTATTAAATTTAATAGGAACCATCCAGTCTTATTGTGTGGAGTCCATCTTTACAATCATCACTTTCTGGTGACAAGGTATCTGCTATGCCTTGCACTTCCTTTTAGGCAGGGGGAACAGTAAGGTAACAAGCCAGAGGAACACCTCAGTGCAGGAGCTCCTCCCTGCTTACCCAGAACCTCCTACTGACCTTCCTAGCTGCAAGGAAGACTGCAAAATTTAGAGGTTTTTTTTTTTTTTTTTTTTTTTTTATGAAATGAAATTATTGACATAAACAGAATCAAGTAAGAAAGATTAGAAAAGATATTCAATGACAATAAACAATATCTGCCACTCTATCGAATCATCTATTCTAGTTATCAAAAAGAGGTTCTAGTTCTTTTTACATCTGTCTTTCTGATTTCTCTATCAATTTCTTTTCTACTCTTTGCCCTTTCATTTTTAAAAATATCTAAGCTACCTTTCCTGAAGTTGTTTTGTCCATAGAAAAATTAACATAATCAAAACCTATATTTATATTCCTGATTATTTATTAGCTAATGGTGTATTCACAAGCATAAAAAAATTTAACAGATGGTGGGGGAGAAGAGAGCATATGAGGAAGTAGATTATCACACATAACATATTAATAACTGAAGTCTGTGTTTGTACCTCTATCAATCCATTAACTATTCTCTCTGTCTCTGCTACCTGACATCTATGCCATTTATTGTATTTATATAATTTTACACGATAGTATTGCTTGGATCACTTGAATACAGATTTGAGAGATAATTTACATGGACTTAACTATACGAGTTTCATCTAGTTTCTCCAAAAAAACAAACAAAAAACTCCAAAAAAACAAACAAAAAACTCCCAAAACTATACATCATGGCTTCATATATACTATATATAACACAATTTATATAGATATGTTATTTCATATTGTCCCATTTTGTTAAAATTAGAGAATATAGTTGACATGACTTAATTTTAATTGTATTGAGTAAAAATGAAAGGCTAAAACTGTTAATTTAGTAAACATATATCTATTACTTCTAAGTCTTTCAGAGAGTTCTCTCAGTTGATAATTTGTTTATTAAAATGGTATCTGCATGGATATTAGGATTCAAATTTATTTTTATCTGAAATGTTTTGTTCCATATTACTTTAAAAAATGTTGAACACATTACCACAACTAATGACATGTTTACTTGGCTAATGCTATACCTGTGAATATCCTTGGGGGCAAAATACTGTTTCTTTGATATTTATGACATAAACAAAGCTCAGTATAAATGAAAGCATCAATAAAACCATTTCTCTAAGCTAAATTTTTGACTTCAAAAGTCATAATCAGGCAAGTCCATTCCTCTGATTTTCTTTAACCAAATAATATTCTTTCATTTGCATATATTTTCCTGGCATGTGGACCAACATAGATGAATTAGGCAGTTGGTTGTATTACAATCCACAGATTATAGTCTGCCAAAACTCATACTGTGCCATATCATCCCTAATTAGCTGTTTGCAACATAGAGCTGAGTAAATGGAGATATCAACTGTGAAGCTGGGTGTTTTATTAAGTAGTTGAGTTGAACTGTAAATGAATTCACATTTACCCAACTATAATGCACATATATCAGTCAGTCAAGAAATATGTACTAGATGCCTACTACAAGTTCAGAACTGTGCTAGAAATTATGGCAGATTTTTAAAAAAGTGATAAATGGACCCTATTATGAAGAAAATTGTAATATAGTTGGGGAACCAGTAGTAAGATTTCTGAAAGTATTGAAATTGAAATGCCTATATGTAATACTAACACTGGTAATACTATTTCTACCACTGCCACTACAGTACAGTAATAGTAGTAGCAGTAATACTAATATTGATATCCTGTATTTGCCGGAATCTTTACTATATTCCAGGAACTGTGCTGAACATTTTACCTCTATCATCTCACTTATTTCTCACAACAAACCTGTGAATTATTTGTCAAGCTCATTGTACAGGTTAGTAAAGAAAGTCTTAGAAGTGTTAAAAATAACTTGCCCAAAGTCACATACTTAAGGATGGGTATATTTAGTATTTGAACTCAACCACTCTGACTGCATTTGAAATCGGGCAGCATGCCTACAGGACATTAATTTTTTAGCACATTGGTACAATACATCCACCACTTTTCAATAAATGTGTCGTGCCCATAAATGGATTTTCTGGAGAGGAAACAGAATACCTTAAGCAAGTGCCAAAGCTTATACAAAATGACTGCTACTTTTGACTGGAGCATTTCTAAGATGATTTATTTTATTTCTTACATACTAATCTGAAAATAGTTTTATCTTCTGTTGGTAATTTAAAACATAATGATGGCCTTCTGTTATATATTATAGTTTTTCTTTTTCTTTCCACACCGTTAGTATTCACTTTTGCGGCAATGTGACTCCCTGTAGCCAACCTTCTCTTTTCCATTGGTAACTTCACCCTCACTGTGCCTTGACATATCAGATACAATGTTAAAAGTGTATAAAAATGATTCCACACCCCTCTGTCTGGACTTAAGTCATCCCTTGAGAAAAGATGACTATCCAAAAATCTGCATTTCTCCCTACCTCTTTTCCCAAAGTTAAGGGCATTTAAATAGGCTTTAAGAAGTTTGGTGTGTTTGTTGAAGAGGAGAAGAATTGATGAAATATGCAGGAAAAAAAAAAAAACCTTGGTAAAAATAACTTAATTAAAAGTCCATGGGTTTTATTAAACCCCATCAATTTATCTGTCATTTGCTGAGCCCCTACTATGTATCAGGTGCATAGTATCTATTAGGGGCTTGGCATATATCATTGCCCATTTTTCTGACAATCTTGTAAACTAGGTGATTATTGATGGCCTGAGATTTGGAGAGGGTTAGTAACTTGCTAAATTATTTATTATTTAAGTTATTTATATAACTCATAAATACCCAAACTAGAATCAAACCCAGGCTGCCTGATTCTCTAGCTCTTTTAATGCTAAATTAGCTACTTCAGGCAATTTTTAAATTTTTTTGAGGTTCTCAGCTTTGTTCTAAATAATGCTGCTGCTGCAAGTTTGATTCTAATGTCCATAAAAAATCAGTGTAACCCAATATTTTGCAAATTGTGTCCCACGGAACCCCAAAGCTCAGTAAAGGAAACTTAGAGCAGGTCTGAGGGGTAAAGAGGAGGACAGATGAATGAGGGTCTGGACTCCCAATTCATGCTTCAGTCAGAACCTCTCTTTTTATAGGTGTTTCATTTTCTTTTCTTTTTGGGTGCCATATTTCCTGTGGGATCTCTCTTATAAGGATGAGGAGTAACAGGAAAAACAATGTACTTTGGTTTATATAAGGATGCTCTGAATTAAGAAAACACAGAGTGAGGCAGTGAGAGTGATGATTTTTTTATTGATTGAAAGCTCTGCCTGTTCCATTCCTTGATTATTGTCAACATTGCTCCTGAATGAGAATATAATAAACACAACACAAAGAAAGCTTTGGTAGGAAATACTCAATGCCATGTGACTCATTTCATCCAGATGACAAAACTCTGGCAGGCTTTCTGAGTTACCTATCTGTTTTAGAATTAGATGTCAGAAGTGGATTATTGTCATGGGAATGTATATGCTTGTCTGAATAGAAATATCAAGTTAGACATTTTCCAGCAGACAGTAAATCATATCGGCTAATGAATCTGACAATGATGATTGGCCTTTCCAATTAGGTTATATGGCAGACATTTAAGTAAATTAAATAAACTAAATCTTTCACTTATAGGGTTTAAAAAATTTATTTAAAATTTGTGAAAACTTAAAATTATTTTATTTAAAATGTTGTAGTGTCAATATTATTGACATTAACAATAATATTATTTTCTCAGTCCTTGCTATTAAATAAAATACCTCTAAGCAAAAGAATAACTGGTATTACTAATAGTCTTTTGATGACATTTTATAACATTTTTACATGATTCTATAAAATTGAAAAGTAACTGATAAGTAAGCAGGTAACAAATCATTTTGTGAATTCGATGATGTCCAGTTATTTGCTTTAAACAAAGTACAAGGATGAGTTAATTTGGTTATCATCTGATGGAAAATTAAAATTAATTTTTATGATAGTCATTATAGGATTTTTGACATAAAACTTGGAAAGAGACATACAATTAAATTTGTGTGAAATGACCACACACAACTTCTTCCCTTCCCATCTACTTGTTGTATTGTGTAGAAATTTCTCAGCAAATAAACTATATCATAAAAAATAAAGTTGGGATAGAATTATTTCTTCTATATCCTAGTGATAAGTAGTATTTATTCACATGGGGAAAAACTCTGCTTCATTTATATCATTAAGGGATGCATTTGCATTGAAATGTAATTTTATGGTCATTAATGAATTAATACATTGAAATTAAGTGGAATTTCAATTTATAATTTTTGTTGTAGTGAAGTCTGAGAGGTTGATTAATAAACTACTCTCAAGCATAATATTGCATTACATCAGATTCAATTGTATAGTGAAATAAAATGAAAAGCCAAGTTCAAAGAAAAGAAGGATGCTCTCTATTCTAAAATTTCTGACTGATAAAGAAGAGCTTGCTAGTTCATGTATTTTTTTTTTTTTCGAGGTTGTGTTATGGCACATTTCAAATTTGGGTGGTATTTCTATTTCATTGGATACACTTAGGAGTGATATTACAGGTTTATTTTAAAATTCAATATTTATAACACATGAGAAATGACATATTTACAACTATGTAGGACCAGGATGGAAAATTATGAATGCCAATTTAAAAATGAGTACGAATATAAGTAGCTTTTAAAAATTCTGTTAGGGGATGATATACAAATAAATTATTCAGAAGACCAGATCTCTGGTTCCTTCCTGGCTGTCAACAGCCTCTGCCTGAGGTGAGCTTATTCTGCTTGGTCTTTGAGAACCTCTGTTTTAGCTACCTCTGCTGTGAAGTATCTATGGCTGGTGTCTTTCCACTTCTGTGCTTTTGTCATGGTTAAAGCCTGGTGTTTGCCACAGCAATACCCCTTCTTCTATTTTAGCCTTCAGTGATACTGTGAAAACTACATCCCTTATGTGGGCCACAGATTGTGGTTTCGTATTCATACATCCTCTCTCTATCCTATTATTTGAAGTCAATTCTCTGCTACCAGTCTCTACTTTTCGCAAAATTCTATTTAAAAATGGAACAAAAGTCTTTTCTATCCTTATATCCTGAAACTACGTAGGTGATTTTTGTTGCCATTTCCTTTCACAATTTCCACTCACTTCAAAGGTTTTTCTCAGTAGATTTCCATCTCAGGAACACACCCATATAGATAAATCCCTCTTTTCCTCTTCTTCTCCCTTCAGGTTTCTCAAAAAGAAAAAACAAAATAGAATTCTGGGAAAGAATTTTATCTTCCTGTGTGGCAAAGAAAACCACCTCCAAGTTACATTCTAATCCTTTCTACTATAGCTTATTTTAGAACTATTTCTGTCTTCTAAATCAAATTTTCTTGGAATAAAAAATTCTACTCTCTGTATCCATTGAGATGATCATATGATCTTTTATTAAAAAGTCCAAAAACAATAGATGCTGATGTGGATTCAGAGAGAAAGGAATGCTTATACACTGTTGGTGGGACTGTAAATTAGTACAACCTCTATGGAAAACAGTGTGCAGATTCCTCAAGAACTAAAAGTAGACCAACCATTCCATCCAGCAATCCCACTACTGAGTATTTACCCAAAGGAAAAGAAGTCATTTTTTTTTTTTTTTTTTTGAGATGGAGTCTCACTCTGTTGCCCAGGCTAGAGTGCTGTGGCATCAGCCTAGCTCACAGCAACCTCAAACACCTGGGCTCAAGCGATCCTCCTGCCTTAGCCTCTCAAGTAGCTGGGATTACAGGCATGTGCCACCATGCCTGGCTAATTTAGAAGAAGTCATTTTATCAAAAGACACCTGAACTGAAATGTTTATTATAGCACAGTTTGAAATTGCAAAGATGTGGAATCAACCCAAATGCCCATCAATTCATGAATAGATTAATAAAATGTGGTTTATGTATACCATGGAATACTACTCAGTCATGAAGAAGGATGACTTAATGCCTTGTGCAGCAATATGGATGAAACTGAAGACCATTATCCTAAGTGAAGTATCTAAAGGATGGAAAAACAAACACCTCATGTACTCACTATTAAGTTGGAACTAACAGATGAGCACACATGTGCATAGAGGAAAGTGTAACTCAGTGGAAATCAACTGGGGGAAAGAAGGGAGGAGAAAATGGGCAAAAAGCTACCTAATATGTACAATGAACATTATGTGGGTGACAGGCATACTTATAACCTCGACTCTACATTATAAAAGTGATCCTTGTAACAAAAAACATTTGTACCCCTGTAATAAAAAAAGAGAAAGCAAAAAAAATCCATTGTCTGTCTCTCTCTCTCTAAGGTGTCTGGTGCTTATAAATCAAAGTGTTTTATATTAGACTGTTATAATGACAATGGGTTTATAGAGCCTATTTGTAAGCCTCATGTATAAACATAATTTAATTAGAAAAACTTAGTCGGCTTCTACTCTTAGCCTAAAGAAATGGAAACCCCAATCTTATTGGAAAGACAAAACAAAAAAAGGTCAGCAAACAATACTAGAAATAAAAATCACATCAGAGGATACTTGAAAAGCTTAACTGCCATGTAGAAAGGAGCTGTCTTCTGTAACGTTATCTTTGCTCTTTGCTAGAAGTTAAATAGACAACAATTAAATTAAATGACCAAAAGAAAAGGCAGTTCTTGCCCTGCCAGAAAACTGGGAGGACATTGCAGGCTTGAGTCTTTGCTACTGGCTACATCTCTGTGATATTATAATGAAAAGGGAAATAGAAGAATGAGTTAGTAGATAGATTTAAGTGACTAAATTCTCTTAGTCCTCCAAGCCTTTTCATCACCTTCCCAACAACAACAACAACAACCAACTCTCACAGGCTGTACTGGAATATAGGAATAATATCCATTGATTAATTGGAATAGTCTAACTATGAGCACCATGCATTTACATCTCCTCCTCAAATTAAAATCTGATGTTTCACAGTCTACAGTTTTTTACATTGGCTAAAAATAAAGTGGCAGACATTTGCGTCTATGCATTCTGTCTTCCTACACTTGCATAAAGCTTTATTAAGCAATTTATGTAACCAAAACGTTTGTACCCCCATAATATTCTGAAATTAAAAATATATATAAATAAATAATTAAATATGGAAAAAAATAAAATTGGTGTTTCCACTGTAAAAAAATAAAACAAAATAGTAAAAAAAAAATAAGATGAAGTCTTGTGGTTATAAGTTAAAAAAAGGAAAGGATCTTGCTCAATTGTGACCTTTTGAAGGACAAATTGAAAGCAGGAATCTTCTGCTGACCATCTCTTGTTTCTTAATCAAAGAGATGTCTTAGAGTAGGTGGCAAATTTTGAATGATTTTTTTTGGTCAGGGTTTGATTGATGCAAGTTGGGTGGTCAACCTAGGCGGAGATATGGTCTGAAAAAAAACCGAGAAAGTTTATGAGAGAAATTTTTTTTTTTTTCAATTTGTATTTCTTTTTTTTTTTTTATTTTTATTTTTTGTTTGTTTTTCAGCTCATTAAGGGGGTACAAAAGATCAGGCTATATACATTGCCCATGCCTCCCCATCCCCCCGAGTCTGAGCTTTAGTTGTGTCCATTCCCTAGACAGTGCACATCACTCTCATCATATAAGTGTGCACTCCTCCCCTCCCCCCACCCCATCCCCCCCTAGAGAGAACTTCAAACGTGTCCATTCCCCAGGCAGTGCGCATCGCACTCATCAAGTAGGTATACACCCATCCCTTCCACCCAGCCCCGACCTCTGTCCAATACCCAATTGGTGTGAATCCCAAATGTGCACTCAGGGAAACCAGTTTGCTGGTGAGTACATGTGGTGCTTGTTTTTCCATTCTTGGGATACTTCACTTAATAGAATGGGTTCCAGCTCACTCCAGGAGAACCAAAGAGATGCCATATCGCCATCATTTCTAATAGCTGAGTAATATTCCATGGTATACATATACCACATTTTGCTAATCCATTCATGAATCGATGGGCATTTGGGTTGTTTCCACATCTTTGCGATTGTGAATTGTGCTGCTATAAACATTCGGGTGCAGGTGTCTTTTTTATAGAATGACTTTTGTTCTTCTGGGTAGATGCCCAGTAATGGGATTGCTGGATCGAATGGTAGGTCTACTTGAATCTGTTTAAGGTATCTATGAGAGAAATTTAATGAAGATAATATAACAGAGAAGATCAGACAGATTGGGCATTAAAGACAGAGGTATAAGGTAAAAAACAGGGGCAATTTTGTTGAAAGTCCTGAAAGCAGTGAAACCACGGAAGAGCCCCAGGGTTTGAGGAACACAATGGCTCAAGTAGGAACAGGTTTTGTGGCTTAGGCTCCTACTTGGGATGTGATTGCATTTTCCCATATAATTAGACGCCTAATTGTGCTCCTACACTTAGTGGATACATTTACAGCACCATGTAATTGTGATTTATTTCAAAGCTCTTTATAATGTGGGCCTACCACCTCTTACATATCAATGTGCCATGTTTAATTGTTGAAATGCTTTGTGATATTCTCTGACTTGCTCCAACTAGACTTTGAGTAATTAAAAAGGAAATTTAATGTTGTTCATTCTAGAGAGCATCTAAATACTAAAAATTTTAATCTACCTCTAATTAGACCACAAAGATATTGAAAAATCACCAGTATATGTTACCAATGCTGAAAAGGAGGGCATTGGTAAAAGAATCTAATACTTTTAATAATCAAGCTATTTATTAAAAAAAATTAAAAATCCTAGCCTGTTGGAATCAATAATATTGTTTCTAGGAATTTATCCTAAAGAAATAATTAAGAATATATACAAGGATTTAGATGCAAGGATATGCAAAAGCACATTGCTAAAAGAGTAAAAATGCAGACAAAACATTAATATTCAACATAATATGGAATACTAGAGAACCATTAAAATGATATTGTAGAAATGCATTAATTGGTGTGGGAAAATTTACTATTAAATATTGTTGGTGGGGGATCAGGTTTATGGTTTTAATTTTCTGATACATAAATAAACATCTATATCTAATTACATGAAAGGAAAAAATGTGGCTGAACATATACAAAAATATTAATAATGATTTTTCTTTTCCAAGTGGAAGTTTGCTTTTCTCCCTACAATGAATATGTATTACTTTTAAAATTTAAATTGTTGCAATTAGAGATTTATTTGAGTGAACCCAAAAATATCCATAATGGTTCATTTACACCATAATGGGGAGACATGAAAACACAGGATTTAATGAGTAACACAATGATCAAAATATGACTATATAAAATAAATATTTATTGTTAGGTGGTATAGCAAAATAAAATTAAAAAAAGAAAAAGAAAAAGCCCTAAAATAGAGAGACAGAGGTTTGCTTTATATAGTGCAGTCCTGCAGAGAATAGCCAAGACAACAGGTTTACATACCTGGAGGTATGCTATGGATTGGAGAAAACAAGAATTTAAATCAGACTAAGTGATCAGATAAGCATTGCTAGTGGAGATGATGTTCAACTGAGTTATTTTTGAAAGTTAATATTTCTGTTTCCCTAATTAT
Source organism: Eulemur rufifrons (assembly GCF_041146395.1). NCBI lineage: Eukaryota > Metazoa > Chordata > Mammalia > Primates > Lemuridae > Eulemur > Eulemur rufifrons. The sequence continues at coordinate 47,493,170 of NC_090985.1, forward strand.
AAAGGTTGCATGCTAATTCTAGAAAGTTAAGTAAAAGAAAGAGAGAAATATTAGAGAAATAATAATCATATACCACATGTTTTTTTCTCCCTCTCCATAAACAAAGACATAGAAATAAATATATAAGTATATATTTATGACATGATAAGGTCAAACTATATATATATCAGCTTACTTGATTGTTATCTGCACCCACTGCAGATATACTTCTTAGTTTATTGTCTATGGACTTTTATTATGATATCACAGAGCTTTCATCTGTTCATCCATCCACTCAAAATTTATTTATTTTGTGCTCCTTCATTGCGGCAGATCCAGAGTTCTAGGGGGATCAGTCTATAAAATACACAAGATCCTTGATCTAAAGGGGCTTACGTTTTATTGGGAAGAGCAGGAACGTAGATAAAAACAATTAATACAAGAGATAAGTACATTATAGTGTATGTAGAAGGTTGTAAGTTCCAGGGAAAACAGAAAATTGAAAAAGAAAAAAGAAAGAAGAGAGCAGGGAGCAGGGGCCTGGAAGGGGATTGCTATTTTAAGCAGGGTGATAGGTCTCCCTGAGAAAGTAGAATCAAACAATTATTTAAAGAACTGGAGAGAGCAAGCCACGTGGACCACAGAGGAAGACCACTGCAGGCAGGAGAGACCACAGGGCGAAGGCTGCTTGCTGTGCTGGAGGAACAGTGAGGAGACTAGCACGGTTAGTGAACCAAGGTGCAGAGAGAACCAAGGCTGAGAGTCCGAGATGAGGTTATGATGGGAGTGGGGCCAGGGAGGGGCGGGGAGCGCTCAAAGGGCTTTGGATTTTTGGTGAGAGAAATGGGAAGCCATCGCAAGGTTTTCAGCAGAGAAATGATGGAAGGTGAGTTGTGTCTCATCCAGGTGCTGGATGAGAAGGAGCCCTAATGGAGTAAGGGGAGATGCGGGAGATGCCTGCAAGTGGCTATGGCAGCAGTGCAAACCTCAAGGGATGATGGTTTCCACCAAGGGGAAAGCAGTGGAAATGGTCAGAAGCCAGACGTTGCATCTGTTCCAAAGGTGGAGGAAATAGCACTTCCTGACTGAATATGGATGTGAAGGAATAGTCAAGGATGACTCCAAGGCTTTTGCCCAGAGCAAATAAAAAAATGAGGTGGCTATCAATTGAGATGGGGAAAGATGGAGAGGGAGCAGGCTTGGGGGAAGTAAGATATCAGGAGTTCAGTGTTTGATATGTACTGTATTCAAATGTGTCATATTCTTTAAAGTCAAAATATGCCTATACACATAATTTAGCAACATCCAGGTTTTATCTTAAGATGGTCTCTCCAAGACTTACCTTGTTGTTAGTAGAAAACTTTGGTTTTAAAACTTTGAAAAATTTTTCTCCAATCCATTTGAAATTAATTTTTTTATATATTGTGAGATAAAGTTTTAACTTTTTTTCTTCCAGATATTTATTTAGGCAGTTATAACAGTAGCACATATTAGATTAAATAAAGCATTGAATTAAAATTTGCCTTTCACATATATTACATTATCATGTGTAGAACCATTTTAAAGTTTTCTATTATTTTTCACTGATTTATTTGCCTATTTCTTTCAAATACCATATTGGATTTATTTTTAGTGTTTTTATAGTAATATCTTATCATTTCTGGTGATCCTCCTGATATATTTTTTTCCTCATGACATTTTGGCATTTTTAGTCATTCATTTTTCCATATTAATTTGAATATCATTTCACCCAATTTTAAAATTTTAAATAATATAAACATTCAAATTAGAATTGCACTGAATATATGTTAATTTTAAGAAAACTGAATTTATTTTCTCATGTTTCTCATTTTTCAAGTGTTCTCATCTAAGAACACGGTATGTCTTTCCCTGGGTTCAGCTTTTGCTATTATGTCCTCTATAAAGGATATTTTAAGTTAATAATTTAGCTTAAGAATCTTATAAAAAAAATTATAGTTTTTTTTCATATAGGTCTCATATTTCTCAATAAGTGTAATCCCAAATATTGTATGATTTTTAGTGTGGTTAATAAATATCTTTCTTAATTTTAATTCTTATTTTTATTTCTATGTTTTTTGTTCATATAGCAAAAAACTATCGACAATTTTTGTATGGTTTATGATAGCCTGCTATACAGCTGCCTTCCCGTATTCTCTTGTTAACTCTCAGAGGACTTGTTTGTTTTGTGTTTTAACTGGAGTCTTGAAGGTTTTACATATGACAAACACGCTATCATCAGAAACATAACTTTATTTCTTCTTTTGCAATATGTGTGATGATCTTTTTCTTAGTGTATTTGCTAGAACATTCAAAATAACTACTGATGAGAGAGAAAACAAAAAATGCCTTTAATATTTCACTATTCAGAGTACTATTCTTGGTTTTTAGTAGTTCTCATTATATTTAATTTCCTATATATTATTATTGGGTTGTACTTTAATTTTTGATGTAACAAATTATATCACTTCATTTTATAATATTGAAATATCTTTGCATTAGTATAATAAAATTTACTTGGTCATGATGCAGTAGTTTGAATTATTATACAAATGTGTTAGATATTATTTGATAATTTATTAGACAGGATCAATATTAGATTTGAAAAGATAGAATAAAGATTCAGTGAATTTATTCAATAGGAATTTTACAATTTGAAAAACTAATCTGAGAGCGTTTGCTTTTTATTGAAAATTTTAAGCATTTATTGTCAAATATAATTTAGCTAGAATTTTCTTTTTATCCAATCTTTTTATGTATGACGAGGCAGCGGAATTACAATGTCAATTAGTCATAATCTTGACCTTTTTGAGATTGACATCAAGTGGAGAAATACAGACTGGAAGAAAATATTTTCAACACATTCTATGAAGTGCTGTAATAAAAGTTAGAATAGGTTATGAGAACACATAGGAAAGATACCTAACCCGGCTTAGAAGGTGAAGGAAGGATTCACAAAGGAAGTCAAATCTAAACTAAGATTTAAAGTATTATTAGTTAGTATTGGGCAAGTGAAAAAGAGTGCATGGGAGAAGAGAGCAACAGAGACAGCAGAAAATACATGTACTCAGAGGCAAACGAAATTATGGTATAAGATAAATTTAAGTATTTTGATGGTTAGAAATTAGAGTTTAAGGAAGATAATTGTGAGAGATGAAGGTGGAGAGATGAATGGGGTGAAGGGCATTCCTAAACCTCTGAAAATCAGGTTAAAGATGTTTTACATCCCATGGGAAATGGGAAGACAAGAAACCTTTTTTAAATTCTTTTCTCTGCTTTTCTTTTCTTTGAAAACCAGGGAAGAGACATGATAAGATTTTCATTTTAGAAATATCACCCTGATTATATAAATATCACTCTGATTGAGGATGGACAACACAGGGGGCAGAGAGACCACATAGGAACCTTTGCAGCAATCTGGGAGAGAGGAGATGGTGGTAGCCTGAGTGAGGTTAACAGCAGTTATCTGTTAGTTAGGAAGAAGAGAAGTGGAAAGATTTAAGGTTTATTTTAAAGGATAGACACACCAGAATGTAGACATATATTGGATGTAAGAAAAGAGAGATACAGAGTATATCATCTAAGATAATGCATCTTGTGTTCTTTGGAGTTAGAGAATCAGGGAAAGTGAGAGATTTAAAAGGAGAGTGAATTTCATTATGCCAAATAAAAAATACGGAGTTAAGGCCTGTAGTTGTCATCATGGGAAGGTTTTACATTACTAATTCAGTTACTTTAATACTTATAAGACTATACAAGTTTTTTTTAAGTTAATTTTTAAAAAATTCTTTTTTTTTCAAATCTTTAATTTTTTGGCTGAAAGCAGTTCATGATATCCCCTTATTATACTTAGTTCTAATGTGTTGATTTCATCTGTGGAATTGTCTTTGTTGGTTCTTTTCGCTGTAAGACTGTTTTCTATTTCAGTAATTTCACTCATTTTTAATTCTTTCTATTGTCTTTAGGTTTTCTCTGATGTTCTTTTCTTCCCTGTTTGAGATGATTCTTAGCAATTTTAAACTTCTCCTCTGATATATGCATTTTAGACAATATATAGTCTTATAAATACTGCTTTGCCTATATCCCACAAGTTTTGATATATGATATTTTTATTATTTTTTGGTTTAAATTTTTTTTATTTTACATCATCATTTCCTCTCTACCCACTGGCTTATTTAAAAGTTTACTTCTTAATTTCTAAATTTATTAGGATTTTCTGCTACTTTTTTAATTTAAACAATACTTAATTTATTGTTTTTAGTCGATATGTAGCTTAATTGAACTATGGCCAGAGAATATAGTCTATATGATTTTCAATTCTTTGATATTTGTTGATACTTGTTTTATGACTCAGTACATGGTCAATTTCTAGCAATGTTTCTAATGTTTCTGCTAGCAAACTGTGGCTACTACAAGTGCTAATCTAATCCATTTTCAAGGTTTGAAAGTTCCCTGGACAGCAGAGGAGATTAAAATCTGAATGTAAATCCACATAGAATATACTATTTCTGTTTCACCATCACCTTAAGAGAACAGTCTATTTGACTGAGTTTCCTGTTCGGCTTCCCACCTTGTACATGTCAAGGTTTGATTTCTATCCTTCCTTACTTGTGAAGCTGACAAAACAAATGTTATAATTTCCCTGAATCAATGAATCCTCTTGGGACAAAAACAGATTCCATATCCGATTGCTTCCCCTAGTCCTCAATTTATCTTCCCTTTAAAGGGGCCTAGTAATTCTTTATTGTCTTGTTTCCTTTTTTGATGCTTTTAAGTCTATGTACATATGTTTTATCTAGTTCTTTAAGCACTAGAAATCAGGTATGCATGTGTAGGCAAAAACATAAAGAATAGAGAACTGAAATTTTGGGGTTTCTAGAAATTTCTTTGACACTATGAACCTGTGTCAAGGCTGACATTCAACTGGATTGCATGAGTTGTTAATAGATAGGACCCCTTCTCATTGGTTGCTGTTGTAATTTGGCATTGTTCTGATTAAGCATTACCCATACCGAAGGGGTTTTTAAATATGTTTAATGTTACCCCTTTTCTCTACTATTAAAAAAAAATCCTGTGGCTCCCATACTATAAAGTTATCAAGGTAAAGATGTTAGGTAAGAAAGAAAGGAAACATTAAAATCTCTGCTATACCTAATTCCTACCTATGCCTTAGGTTACATAAAGGAGAGGTTAACTGCACTATTACCACAAACAATGCAATAATTGTTATGTTTAAGTCTCTTTCTCAGAAAACACTGTGGGGATTTTCACATAGCCTCTGGGATTCTACTGATTTCTATACAAATTAGAAGTTAGCTTTTTAAAAGGAACAATTTGGACTTTTCAAACAGCAACTTATTTCAACATACACATTTTAAGTTTTTCTTGATCTTGTTGCCGCTACTTATTCATTAACACTAGAAGAATAGAACAAATCCTGCTGGGACTTCATGAGTTCTAGGAAAATAATTCTCAACTTTATGTGTTTATGTAAGTATCTAAAGTTTAATTACTGTTTGGCACTGTTCTCTTTTAGAGAACACACGCAAACATTTTTAAAAAAGGAAAACGTGAGAAAAACATGAATGTGTAATTAAGTACATTAAAAATTCCCACCTAAAAAAAAAATGTAGAAAGAGAATAATTGTAAAGCTATTGACCTGAATAACAGGTAACATTTTACTTGAATTTTGTTGTTGCATTTGTAGGAATTTCTTTGCAGTAGAAATTTGTGAGGTGTCATATAGCAGAAAACCTGTTTTAATTCAGACAATGATGGGGGCCATAATATTATCAGCACATGTTTAGTATGAAATTTCAGAACAAATCCAATAGTAATTGCAAGTGCATACAAATGTGATTCTTTTATTAGAAAAAAGTACAGAACAATTGAAAAAATACTTCAAGTGAAACAATGGGAATATACATAATTTAAATGAAAATAAAATGCCATGGATGGATAAAGACTTTTGATAGTTATATTTGTCATGTATTACTCTCAATAATATACTCTTAGCAATAATAATTTATCTATTTGGTGATTGGTCTAATGTTTTAGGTATATAAGCTATATTATGGAATGAAACATTTTACAAGATTTACCAGTTGACTAAATCAGAACTTAGTTTTCTTGCAAGTTACATGTTCTCACAGTCTCACAAATACTCTAAGTGAAGACTAACTTGGTTTATGTTTTTCAGATTGCTAGAACATAATTTCTTTGGATAATTTCTGTAATTAACAATGCAATCTATATTAATATTTTTCCTTTTTTCAAATAAGGTAACTAAGATGTAAGCACATTAAGCTACATGTTAAGGGTTTCACAGAAAATTGCTGGCAAAGCTTGGATCAGAACAACCAGAATTGAAGAATTTCTAGAGGGGAAAAAGTAAATAAGCACTGCCAAACATACTACCTAACAAATCCAAGCATACATGTACACACACACATCTCTCCAACAAAGGCCTATTCTGAGCACTTCATGTACAATTTGGAGACTATAGTGGTTCACTGGGTAGAAAATAAATGTATTTAAAACAGAAAATAGACAGGTTAGCGTTATGACATAGAACAGCTAAATTTTTAAGTTCTCTTCCAAAAATTAGTCTCAGATGATTGGCTTTTAAGGCTCTAAAGCAAATGTTAATAAATAATCTTCTGATTATTTTATTTTTTTTATTTATTTTTTTTTTTTTGAGACAGAGTCTCACTCTGTTGCCCAGGCTAGAGTGAGTGCCGTGGCGTCAGCCTAGCTCACAGCAACCTCAAACTCCTGAGCTCAAGCGATCCTCCTGTCTCAGCCTCCCGAGTAGCTGGGACTACAGGCATGCGCCACCATGCCCGGCTAATTTTTTCTATATATATTTTTATCTGTCCATATAATTTCTTTCTATTTTTAGTAGAGGTGGGGTCTCGCTCTTGCTCAGGCTGGTCTCGAACTCCTGAGCTCAAACGATCCGCCCACCTCGGCCTCCCAGAGTGCTAGGATTACAGGCGTGAGCCACCGCGCCCGGCCTGATTATTTTAAATTACTAGATTTACAAGTAATTGCAATATAACAATATATTATTTACCTCTAGCTCTTATGTTTCCATGAAGTTCTTTTAGCTTAGCTTTCCCAGTATCCATTGTGGAGTTGTATTGTACCTGTTAGTCATGGATGGGACATTCAGATCCCATAGTAATCAACTTTTACCAAACTAATACTTCAAAAGAGTCTTTGTATACCTAGCTTTTTTTTCTCTTTTACGTGCTGAGATTTCTCTGTTGGAAATATAAATAAATATTCATAAAACATAGTATGCCTATGATAATATAAAAAAAAAAAACTAACCCATTATTTTAATAGTAAGCATTTTAGGTTAGCATGAAAGTAATCCCCAAAATAGCTCCAAGACATAAAAACAGAGCTGACTTGAATTGTTCAATCTAATGTAAGTAGAAAGCTTCAACTCCTTTCAAATCCTTTCCCAGGGGAAGTTAGGGGAAAATGATGGCTATTAAAAACAAAATCAATGGTAGTATTTGTTTTTAGATCCTAGCTATCTGAAGATGAACCCTTGTCCAAACTGAATCCATGACTGCTTTAATTTCAGACAAAATCTCTTTGTGTCTTAGAATAAGTGAGTGAGGAGGAGGAATAATCCTACTTACACAAATTTTGAGACTTTTTTGGAGGTCAGGCATACATGACACCAACTATTGAAAGTTTAAAGAAAAATCCAGAAGGAACGGTTAGTATAGGCATAAATAGCAATCAGAAACAAGTTTTACCTTAAAAAGGTCAGAGATAGGATGAATCATCTCTCAACTTATGCAGTGTATTTCCTCGCCATGCTGTGACAGTAACAGGATGGTTTTGTACCCTCATAGTAAGCACTTTATGGTACTTACTTTTCCACTCTTTGGTGGAAAGAATAACTTAAGATTGAATTAAATTTGAAAAGCACTTCCTACAGTGCATAAATCAAGGGCATCCTGACGGTCCATATGTAGCACCATTAAACAGCCTCTGTAGCTATAATACCTAAGTATTTTTCTTTGTGCATAAAAGTGGGCTCCACTTTAGAAGTTGCTTTGGTCAGAAAAAAAAAATCACTGCTTCCTACACTTTCTGAACACTGATGAAGCCAAAACACCAGTAATAGATGACTCTAGAGCAAAGTGTACCTTTAAATTTTATTTTTGTTTGTATATTTCCAATGAATCTCACAGTCAGAAAACTTAGAAATATTTTTGTGTTGGGCACATGCAGAGCAGAAAGTTGCACAATTCCAGAGATAGCATTCGTGAAGATTAAAGTGTGAGTGGCTCACCTTGGAACATAACATTAGAATCTCTGTGGCTGCTTTGGCCAACTCACATGAATGCTTTATTAACATCAATTGCACAGAGAGGGTAAGAGTAAGGACTCTGGAGCCAGACTGGCTTTATTCAAATTCTTACTCTGCCATTTGCTACCTTATCATTTCAATGCCTCAGTTTCTTATCTGTGCAATAATTATGGTAATTGTTCATGGGGTTGCTGTGTGAATTAAATTATATAAATACCTGTGTTCTCAATTTCCTATGCCCAATAGAGTGACCACCAAAATTAGTGGCTTAAAACAACAGCAATTTATTATTTCTTACAATCCTGTGTCTGAGTTGGGTTCAGATGAGCAGTTCTTTTGCTATGAATGGATTGCCCAAGATGGCTTTGTCACTCACATGTCTGGAGTCTCAGCAGGGATTGCTAGGGGCTTGCTAAGCTGAGCGTCTCTCTCTCTCTCTCTCTCTCTCTCTCTGTTTCTCTCCATGTGGTCTCTTTACATGGCTAGCTTGTACTTCCTCGCAGCCTGGTGGTCTCATGGTAGTTGGACTTCCTACATATGGCATCTGGCTTTCAAGAGAGGAAATTTGCCATCCAGGCTAGACCCAGAACTAATGTAGCTTCACTTCTGTTGTATTGTATTCTATTAACCAAAGCAAGTAACTATGCCAGCCTAAATTTAAGGGGAGGTGAAAAAATATCCACCTCTTAATTTGAGAAATGGCACATGCATGCAAAATAGGAAGGTATTGATGAAGGTCCTCTTTGGAAACTATCTGCTACAATATGTAAATTAATGCCTGGCTCGTGATAAACACTCTATATGTTATTATTTTAACTTTTCCAATGATGATGATGATGATGATGCTTATGATGCCTGGCTCATAGTAAGAACTGTATATGTTATTATTTAAACCTTTCCTATTACTACTGTTACTATTATAGTTGTTCCTCGTATCCATAGAAGGTCAATTCCAGGACTCCCAGTAGATACCTGGAAGCACTGGTAGAGTGTTAGGGCCAGTTTATACTGGTTAATATGAGCAGATTGTTAAATATTCAGTAATTTTTCAAGTGGGTTGTAAATTCTTGGTGGAATTTACATGGGTTGTAAATTCTTGGTGGAATCAACCATGTTTAAAGTATTTACACCATGGAAACTGGCAAACACTACAAATTGGGGATTTTTTTTTTTTTTTTTTTTGAGAGAGAGACTGACTGCACTATTGAGCACACCTCTGAACCAGAGTATTATCCCCCTTCTCTGTCTCTCTGTGCTTCAGGTACTGTCTCCAGCAGTTATGCTTCTCCTCTGTGGCTCCAGCTCTGGGTAGGGATTTCACCCAGCTCCCAGTGAGATCCCATTTCCCACCAGTTTTTGCCTGAATTGTTTCCAGCTTCTAGCAGGAGCCTTCAACACCCTTATTCTCTCCCCTTGGTGTCTCCTTCCAAGTGGTTGAAGCTTCCTGCTGTTACTAACCCAACCAGGTATCCTCACAGTTTCCCATTTAGCTGTTTTGCTCTTCAATGATCAATATATTCTGTCCCCTCTATTAATTTCTCCCTTCTTTAGATACCTAAAGTGGCTTCAGTTTTTTTAGTTGGACTATTATTACCATTTCACATATCTTCTACCATTCAATCCCCACATATGCATAGAGTGACAGTACATTTTATTGAGTTATAGGCTACATTCTGAATGCCTGAGCTCTAATGAAAATTCTCCTAATAATTGTAGTATTGTTTTCAAGTCACTGTAAAGGGCATTTTTAAGCTGGGTTAGCCGATAATACTCCATCTAGTTCAATTAAACTTGTACTTTGTAATACGGATTTTATGACCTCCACTTATTCAGTTAATAAGATTTTATTTGTACTATGTATCAGGAAAAATATCAGTTATATCCCAGAGAGATGAATAAAACAAGATCCATTTCATCTTTCTGATTTTTTTTTTCTTTTTATTGGTTTTGGTGATCTCCTTCTATTCTTGTATTTGATAGAATATACTGTAATTGCAGTCTTTTCTGTTACTCTATTATTAGATGATTTGCCACATGAGGGAAGCAATCTTATCTTTTTTGTTCAGTGTATTATTTACATGTCCCAAGGTACAATGAGTACACAATGTGGAGTTGAATTAACTCTTTATCATTCTTTAAATTTCAGAAGAAAGCACATCTCCTCTATAAACTCTATAAAGAGTTCCTGACTCCAACTTAAGACAAATTAAAGAATAACAGAAAAATTTTCACTGTTCTTTGGTATTTCACTTACTATCATGATTAAAATTATTTGAAGATCTCACACTCTACTTAACTGAGCATTCTTGGAGAACATGTGGAACATACAAATGGAATTCAACATATTAACAGATGAATGGATGAATGAATAAAGAACTTAAAATCTGGTCTGACTATAGAGGCAGGAACTTCTATGATTTCTCATAAAGTTTGAGATTTGTCATTAGCAAACAGAGTTACAAATAGTGGTGCACCAACCTGTCTAAATGCAGATTGACAAGCAAGTTATGACAGTGTTGAGTTTTGTTGAAACTGGAGGGCTTGGAGCAAAGTACATTGGCAAAATGCCTGATCTGCCACAGATGGGTCTAGTTTCAAATTTTTGCCTCTTTTAATTTTACCATGCCAATTAACCAAACTATTTTAGGAATGCCTCCAGAGATGAATATGTGTTTAATCATCCTAACCATTCATTTGCCAAATATTAAGTGCCTAGGGTATTAAATACCTTTTCAATACTTGGAACAAATAGATAGATAAATCCCAGCTCACACCTTCAAGGAGCTCAGAATCTGTTATAAGAACCAAGCAGAAGACATTTCTGCACAATTTGGTGATATGCCATAAAACCTTTGCTTGGCTTGGGAAAAAAATTCTTTTTCTTTTTTTTTTTTTGAGACAGAGTCTCACTCTGTTGCCCGGGCTAGAGTGAGTGCCGTGGCGTCAGTCTAGCTCACAGCAACCTCAAACTCCTGGGCTTAAGTGATCCTACTGCCTCAGCCTCCCGAGTAGCTAGGACTACAGGCATGCGCCACCATGCCCGGCTAATTTTTTGTATATATATATTTTAGTTGTCCATATAATTTCTTTCTATTTTTAGTAGAGACGGGGTTTCACTCTTGCTCAGGCTGGTCTTGAACTCCTGACCTCGAGCGATCCACCAGCCTCGGCCTCCCAGAGTGCTAGGATTACAGGCGTGAGCCACCGCGCCAGGCCCGGAAAAAAATTCTTAAGGAGATTTATGATCAATATAAATTATGAAAAGAATTATGGTATCCTATTCTTGTAGTAATAGCTAGAAACAGCTGAAAGGAAAACATGCATGTTTATCTCAGTTAATTTGTGCTGCTATATCAAAATACCAGAGACTCAGTAATTTATATATAAAGAACAGAAATTTATTTGTCAGAGTTTTAGAGGCTAGGAAGTCTAAGATCCTTTGATCTACCAACATCTGGTGAGGGTCTTCTTGCTGTGTCCTCACATGGCAGGAGGTGGAAAGGCCAAAAGGGGCAAACGCTGTGTCTCATGTGGCAGAAGAATAGAAGAGAGTGACCCCACTCCCTCAGGTCCTTTTTAGAGTAGCACTAATCCATTCATTAGCATGGAGCCCTCATGGCCTAGACACCTCTCAGGAGGTCCCTTCTCCCAACACTGTTCACTGGGAATTAATTTTCCAATGCGTTGGTTTTGGTGGACACATTCAAATCTCACCAATGTCCTACTTCATGTTCATGGTTTTGTAAGATGCATGCCTGTGTTTTTTTTTTTTTTTTTTTAGCAGAAACATGGATATTTTGAAGTTTAAAGAAAAGATAGTATGACACTGAATAATAAAGAAGAAAAAGGAGATTATAATGCATATTATGTATAAATTTACCAAAAAGTTAGAAGCCAGGAATAATTGGGGCAGAGTAAATGCCAAATTTCTACTTTTCCTGATTTAGAGCCAAAAGGTCATTTTCATCTTCCAGAAGATTTAGTGCACAGACAATATGTGGAATGACTAAGCTAGCTTTCTCTGTCAGTTAGATAAGCTGCATAACAAACACTCACAATAATTGGTGGCATTCAACAACAAACATTTATTTAGCCAAAGCAAGTCACATGTGCAGGCACTGAGTTAGAAATTGGGATATTACAATTTTGTGTGACAAAAGACAGAGACACAGAGAGGGACAAATTTTGGGGGCCTTTAATGCAGTAAGTCTAGCTCACTCCTCCCATAGCTTTCCATTTGAGGAATCTATTGACAATGTCCTGTAGTAAAACTTTTGGTGAAAACAAAACTAGTGGTAAGAGCCAGTGGCTTCCCCAAAGATATAGTCAAAGCCTATTCTTTGACTATTGAATAGAAATTCATTCTATTTTGGCAGAGCATTTAATTAATAACATATTATGGACCAGCTACTGAACTACGGAGTTGACATACAATGATGAGTAAGATATGTTTTTATGCCTAATGTGAACTTACTGGCAAATTTCCACATTTTCACATTTACACATAATTATTTATGTACTCAATGTAGTCTTGAAGAGTGAATGATGAGTTCAGAAACCTTGTCAAAAAGCTCCTAAGAAAATATGCTTTTGTATCTTGAATGGTTGTTGATGAGCTACAGTTGGAATGAAGACTTATCTTGCACTCAGCATTTACGAGGAGTATGGTAAATATGGCAGTGTCCTAAGGCTCTGTGGGACAATTCTTGTGGTTTCATTCTTCTGTGAATAATCAATAGCGTCTGACTCTAGGTGATGTAAATTATTATGATAATGTCTGGACTTCATTTGAGGACATTTTGAGGAGTTCCATTACATCACACTCTTCAATACCCCCTAAAGAGTCATTTCAAGCCCAGCATGTGCCCCGGGTCCAGGCAGAGGCTGTGTTTAATACTTTATCAGTACTGCTGAGAATGGATTTATACTGCTTGCTTTCACCTAGATTTTTGGCAGAGTCCCATCCTCATCACCAGAAGATATGTTGGGTGGCAGAAAACAATAATGGATAAACAGGCTTTCGACTAAACCCTTCAATGATGCCTAGACTGCTTTGGGCTAATCCTACCTTAAATCAATATTTCATGGTTCTGTAAGAACTCAAAAAATCAAAAAGGAATAAAAATACCATGCTGATTTACATTGACTTCCTTCTGTTCCACTCATGACAGTGGCAATGTTCCAGAATATTGCTTGCAACCTTGGTAACTCTTGAGTTAAGGAGAACAGAGCATTATGGGGCTGCTTTAGAGAATAATATTTTATATTCCTTTGGAGAAAAATACATAGACTCTTTATAAAGCCTATTTTAGCATGTGTTAATGGCTGCACATCTGGGAATGTCAGTACCAGCTTTAGTAGGATTTCTTTCTATTCCTGTTCTGCCACATGGAAATGTGAGAGCTGAAATATTATTTCATTAGCCTGCATGCTTTTTTAGTTCTGTGTTCTCAATAAGCATTTGCTTAGTCTGTAAGAATAAGCATGTCTTTTCCACGGGGGGAAAGTCATTAGGAATTTAGTATGCTGGAAATAAGCAGTGAAGTATCCATTCACAGGACAATTTGGTAATCCTAGAGATGGGAAATCCTTCAAGGGGTACGTGGACTTTGCACTTTTAGTATTGAGAGTTTACATAGCAGAAATGGAGTGACTTTCACACTAGGTAGAGACAACAATTTTATCGCCTTGGCAGCCCAATTTCGTTTAATATTCCAAACCAAGTTTCAATTATGAGAGTTAATGAAGGAGAAAGATAATGAATATAGGAAGAACACAAAGAAGATCTTAAATTTCACATATGTCAAAAAACTTTACATCAGACAGTGGTTTAAATATCTTTACCTATCCAGTGTTGGCAAAATTGATTCATTGATTTGATAAATATATTTGTTCTTTTCCCCTTCTATACCAATTCCATGATTATTTCAAACAAGAGTGAATGTTTACTGTTTTTTAAAATTTTTGTACTCTCAGACATATTTATAAATGTTTTATATATAGTCACTCATTAATTCCTCAAAAAAACCCCATATGAATTAGGTACTTGTATTTATCCCTTCTACAGTGAGGAAATTAGGCATAAATTTGTTAAGAGAGAGGTTTATGGTTACTGCAGGGTAGGTGCAGCATTCAAAGCCAGACATTTCGGATTAGAATGCATTTAGCGACATTTAGCCATGCATTTAACCACTTCACAGTACTTTCTCTTTAGAACAGGGTTTTCCAATGGGTCATTCTCATCAGAATCACCAGAGGCTCTGAACAGAAAACATTTGATAACCTGAGGCATCATGGATCTATCAAATTTGAGTCTCTGGATGGAAGGGTGTGAGAATTAGCTCCACATTTTTGAGAGGCCCCTCTGAACCTCCGTTAGTCATACTCTTCTCTATAGGGTGACGATTCCTGGAGTCAAGGGTGCATGCCTATCCATAGTTGATGCCTGCCCTCCCAGACCATATTTGAGTACTCAGGGCTTGCATAGGCTTCTGCCCAGGCCTGCCCTCTTGATGGCATCTTGTCACCACTGTGCATACCTCTATGTGTAATGGGTACAATGAAAGGGTGATCGTTTGCAGAGAGTGTAGATAGAGCTTGGATGTACAATATGGGGTGTCCACATATATCTTAGTCTGCTTGGGCTGCCATGACAAAATATATAAGCCACTGAGTGTATTAAAAAAGAGAAATTTATTTTCTCATAATTCTGGAGGCTGGAAGTCCAAGATCAAAGTCTGGATGATTGGATTTCTGCTGAGACCACTTTTCCTGGCTTGCAGACAACTGCTGGCCTTTACTTGATGCTTGCTCAGAGATGGGGAGAGAATAAGCTCTCTTGTATCTCTTCTTATAAGGACACTACTCCTATTGGATCAGGATCCCATGCTTATGACCTCATTTAACATTAATTACTTCCTTGCTCCAAGTACAACCTCACTATGTGGTAAGACTTTAACATATAGATTTTGGGGAGGACACAAATATTCAGTCTATAACAGCATATATATTCATGAGTCCCTTTGCAGTTAGGGATGAAGTTAGGGTGGTGAGAAGAAAAGAGAAAGCTGGGGGCTGGGGTAGGAATTGGTTCAACCAGCACCTTCACGCTTGGATGTGAAACTCCTTGGAATCCAATCATTCTAAGTTTGAGTCACTTCTGTGAGTTGGTGAGAAGTTAAGAACAAAAGCCCACATTTTATTTATCAGCTTGTGTAGCTTGATTTGTAACTTTGAATATTGAGGCCTAAGGCATGTGGGCCTCCACACAAGCATCAGGGGTGGACCTGCTACCTCCCTACCCCTGTCACTGAGCACTCTCAGCACGATTTCTTGCCTCCCCTACCCCTTGTCATTTGAGTGATTAGGAGAATTGGTCTGTCTAATCAGCAGTATTTAGTATAGTTATTGAAATTTGGATAAAAAGACTTTTTAAAAAATCACAAAAAATTGTCTGTAGTGAGAATTTATATAAGAAATCTTACCAGCATAAAGCTTCCTTGTAGTGAATTTGAACATGTTTGAAAAAATAGAACAACAATAAAAAAAAAAATCCAACAAAAATCTAACTGCATCCCCACTGCCCCCCCCCCCGCCCCCCCCGGAATCCCAGTCTTCATAGACAATCCAAGACTGGGCCATTCATTACTAGAATCTTAGAAAACTGTGGTACATTTCTGTTCAGTTTGCTAGTAAATTCCATCCAGTCAAATGGAAAGATGGACCCTCATCAAATTCTCTGAAGTTTGTCTTATTTCTCTCTACCTTTCATTATTTTGGACTATTGCCCCTTTGGTAGGCATTCTTCCAATAGAATGTTCATATGTCCTTCTTCATTTCTTCCTTTCCTGCCCACCATGTTTAAATCCATCAAAATAGGAAAAGAACAGACTTCAGCATGTTGGAATTTGCCTGCTATTTATATCTTTAGGGTCAATGAAGTTCAACCACAGTGTATTATCATTAATCATTTTCAGTTTAATTTTTTTTTGCTTTTTAATATGCATAACTATTACTTTAGTAAGATTTTTTTTGCTTTGACTGTCAAAAAATTTAACCTTAACTCCACACACGGATTAACCCATGTAGCTGCCACATTTAAGGTATAATTATTCTTGATTTTCTATTTTCAAGTTATTAACTTATAATTTTATATTTTTCTGTAAGCTTCTGTGTATCATAATTGTAGACAGCGGTGAAGTATGAATCAATTCAATGAATACAGTGTTAATTTTTTAAAAACTTTACAGAATAAAATGTTTTCCCCTTCTATTATGATTATTTCAGGTATCAACAGGCAAGGGAAGGGATTCTGTTTGGAATGAGGGTCAACCACTCTCGTTATGTAAGACTTGAAGGTATATCTTAGAGTGCACAAAAATACATCAGAGGAAAGGTGTATCTCAGTCTGGCTCCTACAAAACTCTCAAACTTGCAATTGAGGCTTTGAAAAAGGAACTATTTACAGAAGTGTGGGCAGGTTTATGGGAAGGGATAGTGCAGGGACTTCTGGGCTAGCAACAGTGGGGGCCATTATTAGGCCTGGGTCTGAAGGGGTTAAGGGAGAACAATTACTGGAACCTGGAGAAGGTACTTATGGGTTGTCTTCCAGGAGCTATGAATTTTGATGGAGGGATGCTGTCAACTCACATGTGATCTAGCAGGATAAATACTCTGACCTCTCTGACTTCCCCAACCTCCAATATCCTGCTGTTGGTCAAACCTAGTTGGATTCCAGAGGGCAAAGAGTCTATTGATGCAATCTCCTGTGACAAAGATCAGGGCAGAGAAAGGCAGAAGTGGATTATGTGGGGTAAATTAAAGATGTCCAATAAAGGTGGGAGGGCTGTTCTTTCTCCAAGTCACTGTGGTCTTTTGATTTGAATTTTGAGATTAAGTATAAGCCAAGAACTGTGGCTATTAGAAGCTAGTCTTGATGAAATGTCTTTGGCCTGGACCACATCCTTCTTGCAGTGGCTATGTGTTTTCTTTGGCTATTTAGCATCCGTTTTTCCATCCCATCAGAACCTTGATTTCCTTTATTTGAATTATTTTTTCCCTGTTGAGTACATTATAATGAGGTTCTTCTTGTGGTTCATGCTAATGGGGTTCTAATGTTAGAGTTTCTTGGTCATGGAAGAGATATCTGCCATGAGCTAGAGTAAAGGGATACTTTCTTTTTAAAATATGAAATTTTAACAGAATGAAAACGATATTGAAAAGAGAGGTCTATCCTTTTGAAATACTAACATACAAAGCAGCCTTATCCTGATTTGGTGCTACTCCCACCTCATAACCTCCTAAGCCACCATTGCTCCTGTCTATTTCCAAGCCTGGCTCTTTAGCCTTTCCCAGTTACTTTCCAAAAAACTTAAACTTGCTAATGTTAGTCAAAGCCAATTTCTGTTGCTTGCAAACCAAAGACCCTAAGTTGTATTAACATTCTCAAATAAATTCTTTGATAATATTTCCTTTATTGACTGTCTTCCTTTATCTTCAATGTTTAAATCCCTCTCTCTTTTTGCCCTTTTCAGAAAGCTTCTGTGAACCCCAGAAGCATATTGTATAGTTTTTGGGATACTTAGTGTTAGCTTAGGTCTCAATCAACCACATGTAGCTATATGATTCTTTTTTCAGATATGTTGAACAGCCCTGCCATTATTTATAAAGTCAATCTATCAGTTATAGATAGAGTGAAATAATTGAGAACTCTGTATGTATGTGTTGTGTATTGTTTATTTAATAAAAGTACTGCCTCACCCTCTTTTTAATAGAAGATAATTTACATAATCAAACTGTTAAACATGGAAAATTGGTTCCATGGAATAATGAACCATATTTACTCAAAAATTGGCATTCTTTATAATCACAGCAAATATTTATTGAACCATATAACACTATATGCTAGACATTCTATTAAACACTTCACATACACTATTTGATTAATCCTTTGAAAGCTCTAGGAGGTAAGTACCATTATCACCCCATATTATAAATATGAAAGTAGGGCTTTGAAAACTTAAGCAACTTTACCAAGAACATATAACGAATCACAGGCTGAACAATAATTCACTTAATATTCACTTAATATTCTTTTTTACATACACTCACATTATTTATGTACATATATGTATTTTGAAATCAAGCTTTTTATCATTATGTAGGGGCCAAGGGTAAACTCCCCCTTCACCCTCTGAAAGTTCACTGAAAATTACATGTGTGCATAGGAGTCATACAAATATGAATACTCAAGTAAAAGGCCAGAGGGTTGTGTTACTGCCCAACCCGGTTCATTGTCTCCTTCTTGAGAGGAAGCCAATCCTGAGATAGTAGGGTTGCAGCAGGGAAAGAGTTTAATATCTCAGGGCATGGAGCGAGAAGACAGGAGAAATTTCTCAAATCCACCTCCCTGAGAATTTTGGGGCTAGGGTTTTTAAAGATAGTTTGGTGTACAAAGGGCTTGGGAATTGGGTGTGATGATTGGCTGGGGATGAACTCACAAGGTTGGAAAGCAGGAATTGTCTTTCTGTGCTGAGTCAGTTTCCAGTTAGAGGGTCACAAGACCTGTTGAGTTAGTTCCTAAGTATGGTCTCTGGTCTGATTGGTGTCAGTTGGTCCACCAGAATGTAGAGTCTGGAAAATATCTTAAAGATCAGTCTTAGGTTTCACAATCATGATTTTATCTATGGGAGCAATTAAGAAAGCTACAAATCTTATTACTGTACAGCAAGCTAAGGAGCAATGGCTGGCTATATATAGTTATTTTATTAATAACTATGCCTATACCTTTGCAGAGTTCAGGCTCCCACCACAGTTTCCACTTTGTAGCTCTTTATTAATTTTATAAAGGGTAGTTTCAGTTGACCCTTTTATACTATCTTGAGGTTATATAAAGAATAGGGGCTTGGAGCATGGCAAGACAGGTTATGGGAGGGAAAGAGAAAGAAAGTATGGGGCAAAGGTAGTCTTGTTATGTAGATGAAACCTGATGGGTAACAGCTCTCAGAAAAAATAAATGGCAGCTTGTGGTTGAGTTAATCTTTCCTAGATCTGGTTAAGGGGGAGGGCCTCAGAGAAAGCCTGGTTGTTTATTTCACTGATGTAGATTTTTCTCTACACATGAAAATCTCCACAAAAGGCAGCTTTTCAGGGCTATTCCTGTCTTTATATCCTCTGAAAAGGCATCTCAAAATATGTCAAAAGAAGTTTATTTGAGGGTAAAATATTTTCATTTTCTTTAAGTATCTTAATTGGAAAAACCATATATTGTTATAAATAAAGGCAGCCATATGAATGAGTATTATAATAAGCAAGATACAGAATCAACCTAAGTGTCCATCAGTGGATGAATGGATAAAGAAAATGTGGTATATATACACAATGGAATACTATTTTGCTATAAAAAGGAAGGAAATCCTGTCATTTGCAGCCACGTGGGTGGAACTAAAGGTCATATGTTAAGTGAAACAAGCCAGGCACGGAAAGACAAATATCACATCTTTCAGTCACATGCAGAAACTAAAAAAGTTGATCTCATGGAGGCAGAGAGCAGAATGGTGGTTACCAGAGGCTAGGAAAAGTGGGGTCGGGGGTGATGAAGATAGGTTGGTTAATAGGTTCAAACATATAGTTAGAAGGAATACATTATTAGTGTTTGATGGCACATAGGGTGACTATAATTAATAATAGTTTATTGAATATTACAAAATAGCTAGAAGAGAAGAGTTGAATTGTTCCCAACACAAAGAAATGGTAAATGTTTGAGGTGATGGATATCCTAAATCCCTGATTTGATTATTACACATTGTATGTATATTTTGATATATCACATGTACCCCATAAATACGTACAATTATTAAGTATCAATAAAAATAGTAAAAGAGAATGAATATTGTGAAAAAAAACATGTTATAAAATTTTAGGTAGAGAGGTTTACTGTAAGTAATCTAGACTTTTGTCTTGCTCCTCGTTAAAAGAGAGATTAGTAAGTGTTGGAAAGCTGTTAAAATGGCAGAGGTCTTAGCACCCATTGATACTTGCTCCTTATATTAGTCAGAAACTAAAAAAAAAAAAAAAAAAAAAAAAAAACCTGGAAAGGGATAATTCTCTCCATAAGCAGATCAATGATATTCGATGTCATGTCTAGAGACCTCCTGCAATCACTTGGGTGCCATGGCATCCTAACCATTCTTTTCCTGATTTGATGCTATTCCCACTTCATGGTACTGTACCCTGTTGGCATATAGGCGTTATACTGTTGGCATTGAACTATGCCAAATTTCTTCAGAAAAGAGAGAAATCTCTATTTTAATTAGTTTCCTCCTTTAGAACTTAGGCAAAATTACTTGTATCCCAGGTATTGGGGTAAAGTGAGCTAAGATCCTAATGAAGGGGATGATAATATTAATAATGATCAACTCCAGTTGTTGAGCATCTACTATATGCCAAGGTAGTGCTAAATTCTTTACAAACATTCTTGTCTAAACATCAAAACAACCTCAGGAGATCAATATTATTCTCATTTTACAGTGAGAGTGAAACTTAGTCTCAGGGCATGAAGTAAACTGTTTAAGGTTATGTCCCTCTGGTCCATACTGCTTTTGAACTACACCTGCATCCTAGAGTGAGCTCAAGGTGAGAATTTATAACCCACGTAAGAGACTTAGAATGCCTTTTTACAGATAAAGATTCTTCCATAGATGTTTTAAGAGTCTCAGTGTATAGATTTAAATTTCGCTAAAAGTTTCATTTTTCTTCCAAACTTTCTGTTGGTAAATGATTTGGCTCTTTTCTACTTTACTTCTTTATACCTTTTCTCCATTTTGTCAGTCTTATTTTCTAAATGTTCAGATAAAGCAGTTCACATTTATTTTCCAGATTTACTGCCAGCTGATTTTAAAAAGTGTCTTGTTTCATAGGGAGCTGATTCCTTTTGCATAATGAGAATCTACCAGATGCACAGTTCATCTATCTGCAGTTTGTCACATACAAAAGATTCGTTATTATTTATTTTTATTTTTCAGCATTTCCTTCAACTTTTTCTTCCTGTGACCATTAGAATGCTCAATTAATTGCTAGGTTAGGCCTGTTGTTTGGTAGTTACCAGGTCGGGTCAGAGGCAACTTTATTAAACTTCCTGCTGAGCTCTATTCAAATGCATCTGTTTCCTCCCACTGTCAGGATTTAGCTGTCTTTGCTCAACATTTCTCTCTCTCAGTGTAATATTCTTTTGTAATATTTCCCTAGGAATATAAGATTCCACTTGCTGAAGTGTGGCGCAGGAAACGGCATCTGTCATCTACCTTTTCCTTTGTGGGACAGACCACTTTTATTGTTTGCAATCTATTCTATGGCTGAAAATTATTTTCATTTGCAAAACACACTCTAGCAGCCTGTTTTGTTCTTTCTTTTGAAGACTTTGGAATTCCTGTTCCTCTCCATCCCCTCAAATTTTGCAGGAAGCTTTTGATCTTGAAGAGTTCTAAATGTATCTTGTGGGGTTTTGGATATTTCTAGGAACATTACTATATAGAAATCTCTGTCTACATAGCATCAGTCAGGAACAGAAGTCCAAAACACACCTTTTCAAAGGAAAGAAGAAAATGGCAACTGTCCCACATCCAGTCAGGTAAGTGGCTCTTTATACACCCAGTTGTGATAAAAACAAACAAAAAAGTCACAGTGCTATTGATATATGAGCCTATCTGTGATAGCTTGCTCTGGCTTTTTTGACTGGCAGGTACTTTGTACACTTTTAATAGCATTTCAACACTTGTCTGTTATTTAAACAACATCATCTTTCTGGCTGGAATATAAATACATGCTGAAAATTTTCACATATTTTACACAGTGGGCCTCTCAGTATAGTATTTCATGATAACAGAAAGTTGGTTGGTGAATAGGAAGTTATCTAAATTGTTCAAGTAGCTCTCCTGTTTGAGATAAACCCTTGTTCAGCAACTTGCTTTCGATTTGTAAAAACAAGCTAGATAAGCCTCTCTTGCAGAGGTTATCTCAGCTTTTTCAGAGGACTCCAGACTAATCGTGCACCAAGGCACAGTCTGCAGCTGAGTCTTATTTAATAACAATTTTTTTGCCTTGCAAATGATGCATGACAATTTAGGCAAATACAACTTGAAACCTCCAGATTAAAATACAAAAAGATAAGAAAATTAGTTTGTTGAACTAGATGAGATATGAGAATGAAACCTCAAGGGATCATGTTTCAGAAGATTGATGAAGAAGGTTCTCAAGGGTAATGAGCCAAAAATTCAAGAGCGTCTTTGAGAGACACAGGAAGAGTTTTGTTTTGTTGCTTCCTTAAACAAGCAATTTTGCCTAGACTTGAGAAGTATTATACCTTTGGAATAATCCTACCATAAAAAAAGGCAGTTGATCTTACACTCTTACTCATTGCACCCTTTTGCTTCCTGGAACACTTATCTGTACACCACTTTGATATGTAATCAACTGATTACATGTTCTGATGCCTTATTCTTACATTTCCTATGATTCTTGCCTTTCCGAGGACAATGAACATTTATGGAGCAACTCTTTTGTGGTGAATATTGTTCTCATCATTCTTGCACAGTTTATCTCACTTGGTACTTACAACAAATTAGCAAAAAATGTTTTATGATCTCCATTTTTTAGACTTGGAAAGAAAACAGAGAGATTAAGTAATTTAGGTGAAGAAGCCTGAACATGAATTCCTATTTATCTGACTCCAAGGTCTCTCTCCCACACTCTGCTTTCCTAATGATAACTGTAAATTCTTTGGAAGCACAGAGGGATCCCGATTGAATTGAAATTATTGTTCTTGGAAAGCTATTTCACTAAATCGACTCTTTCTGGCCTTAGAGAACTAAAGCAAATGAGCAGGTCACCAATATTTATAATACATTCTTTATATACATTATCTCATTTGATCTTCAATATAGTCTCATGAGTAAGAGTTATTTTTGCTAGCATTTAAAGATAAAATTATGAAGGCTTAGTGAAGTTAAGATTGACCAAGTGCACACAGCTAATCAGACCAAATAAAAATTCAAACTCTTGTCCATTTGATACTAGTTTTTGAAGTTTTATCCACTTTACTTATATGGCTACTAGTGAATCAGTGAGCTTTCAACCACCCAATCAAATGTCCCCCATTGACATTATAGACCTTCCTGCAAAAACACCTCCTTCCTCACATTCTGTGCTGCTCCATGATCATGGTTGTCCTCACGCATCTCTCACCACTCTTTAAAAACTTTTTATTATAACATGTTTCATACATATCAAAAAGCACAGGAAATATTTATAAACACTTATGGCAAAGGCAACATTTTGATTTTTTTATTTCCTTTGTATTGTTTTAAATTTTAATAGATTTAAGAGGTACAAGTATTTTTGTTGTTGTTGTTACATGAATGAATTGTCTAGTTATTCATCACCTGAATAGTGTACATTGTACCCAAGAGGTAATTTTTGCTTTGAATTTTTTTAAGAAATAAAACATTACAAATACTATTTAAAACTCCCTTTCTTATTCTTCTCCTATTTCATTCCCCTTCCTCACCTAAGGCAATAGTTATCTTGAAGTTGCTCTTTCAATTCAGTATAGAGTAGTCTCTCAGTATACATGAGGGATTGGTTCCAGGACCCCCTGCAGATACCAAAATCCACAGATGCTCAAGTCCCTGATATAAAATGGTATATTTGCATGTAAGCTGCATACATCCTCCTGTATAATGTAAATCAACTCTAGATTTTTTATAATACGTAATACAATGTAAATGCTATGTCAATAGCTGTTATGTTGTATTTTTTAGTGAATAATGACAAGAAAAAAATGTCTGAATGTGTTCAGTCCAGACACAACCATCCATCTTTTTTTCCTGAATATTTTTGATCTGTGATTGGTTGAATTGTAGATGCAAAACCCATGAATGTGGAAGTGGAACTGTACTGTAGTTCTCATTCACATTTACATATTTGTATTACATAGGTATTCATAAATGATATATAGTATGAATTTATTTGATTATAAACTTTAATAAATTATATTATTCTGAATACTTTATTATGAAATTTTCCAAAATTATATTTTTGTTATGTATCCATGTTAATACATATAACAATAGTTTATTGTTTAAACTGCTGAACTGTATTCCATTATATAATAGTATAATTTCCTCATGCTTTTATTAATAATAATTTTTCAGATTTTTGTAAAATTTTGTAATTACTGTTACTGCTGTTGAATAGAAATGCTGCTGAGTTTTTTAAAAGGTTGCTCGTATCCAGAAACCCTTCTGAAGCTCCTTACTAGTTCTAAAATTTTCTTTTTAGATTCTCTAGTATTTTCTATGACCACAATTATATAGTCTACACATAATACAAGTCTTTGTATTTTCTTTTCGAATTATTGTTCCTTAATTTTTCTTGCTAGTACATTCAGCACAATGTTAAATACTGATAGCAATAATGTCACCATTAAATTGTACTCTATTGTAAAGGATATACTTCTAAAGTTTCGTCTTCAGACAAAATATTTTCTGCAGGTTTTTGGTAGAGTATTTAATCAGGTTAGAGAAAGTTTCTTTTCATTCTTTGCTTACTAGTTGGTTTCTTTTCATATATGATTAAGTGTTGAGTTTTATCTAAAGCATTTTCAGAATCTCTGATTACTCCTTAATTTCTGTTATCAATTCCTTCTGGAGACTTCAATACGTAAGTGACCCACAAGTCCTTGGTATAGACTTCCTCTCTGTATATATTGGTGATTTGCAACCCACACTCTCTGTGTGCATCAGTGGGGGAATTTAAAAAACACAGATGCCCAGATTCCATCTTAAGAAACAGAATCAATTATTCTAGGTGGGGTCTAGCCTTTGCTCTTTTTGAAAGCTTTTTAGCTGTTTTTATGCAGAGTTGAAAAGTCATAAAGTGACTTTAAAAATGATTGTGGTGGAGAGAGAGAGATCAAGGGAGAAGGGTGTTTTCCTAGAAGTAGATATATTTTTTTATTTTTGTTTTAAATACATTATTTACTCTCATAAGGTCTCTCTATCTCCAGTGACAACTTCCTTTCATGACTGTATCTTATAGAATGTAGGATGGGACCTTCAAATTAACAAACTGTGGATGACAAGGGGCTTTTATATTGCTTTAACATGGAAACTTAATTTTCTTGATTTGATTCCAAGCATTTGCTACAGATAAAATTAACATTTTATCTTCTGGGAGAGTTTGAATATTATCCCTTCCTTTCGCTCCGACAAGTGAAAGTAATTTCGCCAAGAGCCAGACTCTGAGACAAAAGGGTTATCAGGGTTTATGGAGACAAAATGATCAAAGAGGGTTGGGTGGAGGTGTGTAGGGATAAGGTAACAAAGAATACTAAAACAAAGTTAACGCTGTGGACCACAATAACGGGGAGTTAAAAGAAGTTTAAAGGTTACTTTGCTGCTTTAAATACAGTTCAGACCAGCAGCCATCAGAATCACCTGGAGGTTGTTTGAAATGCAGACTCTCAGAGCCTTAACTCAGACCTACTGGATCAGTATTTGCAGTTTAACAAGATTCCTGGCGATTCATAAGCACGCTAAAGTTTGAGAAACACTGGTCAAATTGAAGCAGCAGTTCCTCACCTTGGATGCACAACACAACCTGGAGGAATTTTAAAAATGAAATTCTTGGGCCTTCTCCGGAGACTCTGACTCAGTTGGCCTGGGGTCAGGTATACTGGAATCATCTGGAGAAGAATTAGTTCCAGCTGATGGAGAGGCAAGTGGGAGTTATTGATAGTTCACCCCTAGTGACCATAGGTGGAGTGGCGATATCCAAGAAGTTAGTGAGGAAATTGGAAGAAACTCTAGGAATGTTAAAGAATGGGAGGAAACTATGATTGCTGATAATCCTTCCTGCTGTTTCACTCCTGAGATTCCTGCCAAAAGGTACCTCTTGTTGCACAAAAGATACACCTTTAGAATAAATGAAAGGAAGTAGTAATTTAAACAGGAAAATTTTCTGTAAGAGATGACTCAGACCAAAATTGTAAACAAAGTAGTTAGAGGAAAGTTATATAAATGCATGGATAACTGAGAAAAATCACCATTATGCTTAATATTTTAGATTGAATAAGACATGGATCTGACTCCTGTTTCCATGCATTATGTACTTATTGAGCACCATCTGAATGCCAGTCTCTCTTCTTTCTACTGAGTTGTTAACAAAAACACAAAAAATCTCGTCCTCTTACAGCTTCTGTTTTAACAAGAAGGTTGTTTTCAATGGCTAAGTTCCTTACTCTTCATGGTATAATAATAACAGCACACCGTGAAGGGAAATTTTAACTGGGGCTTATAGATACTTGTTCCAGATCACCAAACTTAAGCCTTAATCCCAGCTATGAACACTGTATCAGATGTTTCTTATATATTAGGTGAATAGTATTATACTTCTCTGTTCTACATAAGCTGTCCCTAAGAAAAGTATTTTGAATCCATTTAATTATAGCATCATCATTTTTTTCCCATAAATAATTCTAAAATGTTTAAAAAAAGTGTTCTCAGATATAATTACCCTTTTTTCTGAACCTAAGGTTTATTAGAAAGAAAATCATACTTCCATGTATTTGATTTAGACTTTTGATCACTGTATTTTAATTCATGCAATCTTAGTAGCTAGTCTAGAATTTCAAATTCATAAGTATTTTAAAATACATTAATCGATTATATATGAAAGATGGCAATATGTATAAGTCTCTGAAAGAAAGAAATATCTAGACTTGCAATTCTAAATAGGTACTAAATAGTCTCATATATGCTATGCAGGCTTTTTGTCATATTTAGCACTCAAATCTTATATAATTATAATTTTATTTTTTCAAATTAAGTCATTCTAAATATATGCATATACACACATATATTTATATAAAATCCTCTGGTTTAGTTATTTCCTCTTCAATCATATGTTTCATAGTGGCAAAATTTAACATATTTAGCTACTAGCTCATTTGGTCATTAAAATGCACATCTTCTCTCCTATAATCTCTTTTAATTGTTATTTTGAAGCCCAACATGCATTTAAAATGTCTTTTAAAAAATTTATTAAATAATTTCAGATCTTTTACAGTTTCTTTCCAGGTTGACAAATAGAATTATCTTTTATTCAGTAGAATATCATGATATAATCTTACTTGGGTGATTATATAAGAGAAATAATCTTTCTCATTCCTTTTTTTGGATTATTTTGTCAATCTCTCCACACTAAAATATAAGTATGCAATTATGCTCTCTGCTGACTTAAATCTTCTCATTTTTCTGTTATATGTCATTTCAAATACTGCTTCTGCCAGCTATCCAGGTTTTTGTTTGTTTCTTTCTAATGCATTTCATTATAATGCTATGCTTCCTCTTTTGCAGGCATTCCTTCCACTCAGAATGACATTATCAGCCTCCTGATCCTGCTTCATAATTATGTGAAACTTTTGATAATCATTTTAAATCATTTCAATCATTACTGAACTTTTTTCCCCTTTATCTACTTTCATTATCTTTTCTGACAAATTCTGCCTCTAGAACCACACTACCTCATTCCTTCCTGACTTACTGTATTCCCATTATAGTACTAAGGAGATAGAACTAATTAACTGATTTATGTGATTTTACTCTTTGCATAAATTCGCATTCTCTTCTTTTATGGAATTTCTGGCTCTTCGGGGCTAGGCACTATGACTCATGTTTTTCCTGTGCTCTAATTCTGAGTATATGGTTTCATTCAAAAATATATTGATCACTGAAATAAAATTGAAAGAAAACTACCCATATTTACTGTATTAAAAAAAAATTGAAAGCCTTTACATTTTGAGTTTAAAGTGATGTTGAAGAGCTTGGGTAGATAATTTCACACTTTTTCATGTACCTCTAGGGTTGTGTGTAAATCTGTAAATAATATGTACCTCCCCTGAAAGAGGTATTGAAAATTCCTAATGTGCTTGTCGTGAGTATCTTTCCTAGTTAGGCAGCAGCAGGTATAACCTCACTGATAAAACTTCCACATAGATTTCTCCCTCCTGTTAGCAAGGGAAGGCTGATATTCTATGATTAAAATGTTTCTTCTTACTAGGGATACATAACCTACATAAGTCCATCAACTTAATGCTTGTTTACTTAAATAGGATGTTCTCAGAACCCACTTCTACCCTGACATAATGTGATCCTTAAGAAGCCATTTTCAAAGTTCCTATAAATCAGGTTAAACCCGCCTTTTGGAGACTGTATTGGGTGAGGAGAACAGGGCAGAGAGGCAGTGAAAGGAAGTGAAGGGGGGGAGGTGGAAAGAATAGCATCAAAAGTTACCAATCATATTTCTCTTCCTGCTCTATAGATCCATTAGTTCTCTATTTGCCTGAAATAATTTTAAGGACCTAATGGGGTGTATCATGTGTGCTCAGTGGTTAGTCATTTTGAATGGCTTCCAGCTGCTGCCATTTCCTTCTCCCCAGTTCCAGATGGTTATAGTGATGACTCCTAATATTGACAGTGTCCAGAGCTGACTCCCGTAACCCTGAAGGTACTACCCCAACTTCTGGGACTCCACAAAGGCAACACCTGTACATTTGGGACTGGCCAAATGCTACTACTGAAAGGGGTTCCCTCTGCACCTGGGCTGAGTGTCCTAGTGCTCCAAGCCATCTCCTCAGAGAGGCATTCCTGATCACTTTATATAAGAATGGCTGTTCTTTTCTTTCCTACATCACAATTTTTAAGTATTTACTTTGTTCATTACATAATGCCAGACACAGTGTATTATTTGAAATAAATGAATGAAGATCACCTAGGTATTTTATTAACTATGTCTATTATTAGGCTTGCTCCTCAGAGATTATGAATCATTATCTGGAGTTGAATCTAGGAGATATTTTTAAAAAGCACTCTCATATGATTCTGCAGGTGATCTATCTAGGGAACTTGGGTTAAGAAACACTACTTTAGGAAGAATAAATATAGGACTTAGCCAAATTCTATACATGAATTGGGTCTTTCCTTTGGGAAGAAAAAAATAATAATTCAAAGGAACTCCAGAAGGTAAATGATACTTGGATTTACTTAGCAGTTTATTTACATGTATCTATAACTAATTATATCATTTATTATATAGATGCCAATTTTGGATCACTGATCTATTTTCATGAAGAATTAACAGTCCAGTAATCAGAAGGAAGGTTCCGATCCTGGACTACCCCCTCCCACCACTGGTTTTTTAATCCAGTTGTCATTTCTGAGTTGCTTTTCTTTTTGGTAGTAACGGTGCCTTGTGTAGTTTTGTGGCTACAGTGGAGATTGTATTTTTCCTTAAAATAATTTTGCCCGAGTTAATGCCACCTTTGTGACTATACTTCTCTGTTTATCTCATTGCACATCAATCTCTCACATTTTGCATCTAAGCTTTTGTTAAATTGCACTATAGTGCCAAATGTCACGGAGCTGTGTCTAGTTAGGAAGATGTTTTTATACCACGTTTAGCAGATGTTATATTAGTTTTTCCTGAGCTGGGTTTCCCTGTGGGTTACACTAACCTGAGCTTTCTGCTTGTGGTTCTCTTTGCCTGTTTCTGGACGGGACACATGTGTTTTAAAGTATTCCTGCCTCCCTAATCCTCCATGGCAGTGTTTCTCAAACTATGTGCCTGATTTAGAGGGTGTGTGGTGGGGCCTGAGATTCAGCATCTATAACAAGTTCCCAGATGCTATTAGTCTGCAGACCACACTTTGAGTAGCCAGGCTCCAAGGAACCCAACAATTGGTTTTACAGTCACAAAGACATTGAAAGTCATTGAATGCACTGATCATAATCCCATTTTGGGAAAAACCTTCTCTTTGGATTCATAAAAAGCTCAGTAATCTCTTTGAAAAAAAAAAAAAAGTCTTTGGGTTTTTTCATCATCTTGGCTATATAACATGAATCAGTAACATATAATCACACTGACAAATTTTGCTTATGAAGTATTAACTCTTTTTAATTAAAATGGTTTATCTCTCAAGGTTTTACCCAGATTTTAACCTTTTCCCAATTCTCTCTACTACTAAATTTAGATCTTCATTATTTCTCAATTTATTTAATTATTGCAAAATCTCCTAAATGGTTTTTTGTTCTCCAATTTCTTCTTCTTTGTAATTCATTTTTCATTTCTCTCTTGTCTACTCTTTCTTCTTTTCCTTTCTCCCATATGAAATACTTGGTCCTGTGCTTACTGTAGGCACAGATGGCACCTAAACCAGGAAGAAGGTGGCATGTTGAGTGAGTTTCATTCCACCTCAAACTATAATATTTGGTAGACCAGTACCCAAATCTCTGAGGCTGCAGTGCTACCGTCATCCCTCTGATTGAGTGCAAAACAAAAGCTGGGCACACTCCACCTCTCACCCTCTGGATCCAACATTGTGTAATTAGACATCTCTTCATAGGCCAGGGAGAGAAGGCACAGCCCTATGGACTGTGGGGCATTAAGATCACGTATGCTCTGTATGTTTGGCAACCCTAGCAATGAAAGGTTTATCCTTTCCCCAGTAGCAATGTAGGCTGTGCTTGAGTTAAACAAGGCAAGCGTATGTATGTGTGTGGGTGGGGGAGTTAATAGGAACAGCATTTCCTGAAGGTTATCGAGGTTGCCAGCTTTGTGATTTGAAGCCTTCAGCACTGTATGTGAATTTCCACCACACTGACAGAAAGCTAGAGGTGACCAGATATAGTAGATAAACATGTGAGACCATTCCAAGAAATTTTCAGAATTATTTAAGATGACCTTCCAGAAAAAGAGTGGGCTCCTGTTAATCAAGCTGGTGGGTCCAAAAATGTTGAGATTTATGGGGTATTAAGTAAATGTGACCCAATTTTATATAAAAAAACTTGTGAACTCTGGCTCTATAAGCTATCTGTATATCCCCAGGATTCGTCTGTGCCTGGTGGATCATTGATGCTATTAAATATTTCTTGAATAAATTTAAACAGTTAAATCAAATTTTTAATGTATTGTATTCTTTAGTTTTCCTGGGTCAGCTATATATCAGGTGATTGGCAATCAAGAATGATGTCTTTACTTAAAAATTATGGTGAATATTTTCTTGACTTGATTTCATTTATATGAAAACATTTACTAATCTTTATTTCAAATCTAAACAAATGTTTTTGAAAGATTCATAGAAATGGCAATATGTATTCCTTTTAAAACTGTGTTCTGCAAAGCCCTGGAGTTCAACAAACATGTAGCAGCCTTTATGGGGACATGGGCTCCAAGGAGGGTAAGCAGAGCTCTGTCCTCTCCATCCCATTTCATTTAGCTCAGTTCCACTTTTTCCTCTTTTACACATTGGCTTTCCAAATAGAATTTTATTTGAAAATAAAATACATATTTTATTTATTTATCTGCCAGTAAAACAAACAAATAAATGAAAGAATAAAAAAATGTGAAAGTTGAAATTCAACCATTGACAGGATTCTGGGGTGCATGTGGGATGTATTAGTTTTCCTGGGGCTGTTCTACAATGTTCCCTACATTTGTTTACAACCCGCAGGACATTACAGGATCTTCAGAACAGCAACTCCCCTGTGTTGACAGAGCTCCAATAGCTTTCCCAGGAAGCTGGGGCCTGTAAAGTGTGTATGCGAGGAAGGTGTGGGCCCTCAGATCTCAGTATAGCCACTGAATTAATTTGGTTACTTCTGAAGAGAGGTGACTCCGTGAAATATTAACTAGACCTTAGCTTCAGGGACAGAGGCTTAATTCCTGCTGTGTCATCAGCACTTTGGAGCACAAAACTTTTCAAGTGCTGGAAAGATTCCTTCTTTACTTCATTTCTGTGAATGTCAGTATTATTCTTCCCGGCTTTTTTCTTTCTTTTTTCTTCTTTCCTTTTTTTTTTTTTTTTTTTTTAGCACATCTAAGTGACTTTGCAATAAAAATCACTACACAGAGGTCAAGCTCATCATAGAATTTTTTTTTTTTTTTTTTTTAAGAGAGCATATTACCCTCTATGATGTTAACTTCAAATGGTTAGGGGAAATTTTGTATTTTTTATCAATTTCATCTCAGTTTATTATTTGTTAATGTGTTGAAATACTCTTTGGCTTTATTTATATTTTTTACCTTAACTACATTTTCTGATAACTACTTCCTGAATGTGATTCAATCATTTATAAGCTATGGTTTTCTTTGTCTTACTTTTATTGTTTCAAAATTTTAGAGGTATCTTTTCTTTGCAGAGTTCCAAAATGTTAGCAGTAAACCTATACTCATCTCACTAATGCCTATCATGATTTTTAAATCTTTTTTTTATTATTGTGGCAAAACCATATAACATGAGAGCTACCCTCTTAGCAAAATTGTAAATTAATAGCAAATTGAAAAAAAAGACAATGTACTTTTTAACACTTCTGATATCAGACTCTTCAGTGGACACAGCTGGGTGTCCTAAAATTCAATTTTTACACTATCTACCTGGAAATAATGTCAGATCCCACAGGTTAAGAACTCAGTCCCACAAGACTGCCCTCTCCTACAACCACTTCAGATTTTAATCTTCCAGTTGCAAGTCCCAGATTGTTATCTGTACTTCTGACTGGCTATAAATCAGGGATCACAGATCCCCCTCCCTGGGAAGATTAATTTAGTAGAATGGCTCCTAGAACTCAGAGAAACACTTGTTCACTGATTTATTATAAAGGATGTTATTTATACAAAGGATACAGATGAACAGCCAGATGGAAGAGATACATAAGGCAAGGTATGAAAGAAGGGACAAGCAGCTCCATGCCCTCCCTGGACACATCACCCTCCAGGCACATTCACGTGTTCAGCTATCTGGAAGCTCTCAAACCCTGTCCTTTTAGATTTATACAGAATCTTGATTACATTGGCATCATTGATTAAATCATTGGCCATTAGTGATCAACTCAACCTTCAGCCCCTCTCCCTTCCAGGGAAGTCAGGGGATGAGGCTGAAAAATTCCAACACTCTAATCACATGATTGGTTCCCCTAGGAACCAGTCCCAATCCTGAACCTATCTAGGAGTTTCCAGCCAAGTCAGTCATCTCTTAACATGTGAAAAGATATTTATCACTTAAGAGATAACAAAGGATTTAGAAGTTGTGTGCCAGGAACCAGGGGAGAGACCAAATATATATTTCTTATTATATCACAATATCACAAAGTATATAGTACAGTGTTGTTGACTATAAGCACAATGTTGTATAGCAGATCTTTAGAATTTTTTATCTTGCATGACTGAAACTTTATACTCATTGTATACTCATTGCAAATCCCCATTTCTCCCTCTTCTCAGCCCCTACAGCCACCATTCTACATTATGCATTCATGACTTTGACTACTCTATATACCTCACATAAATGGAATCCTGAAGTATTTGTCTTTTTGTGTCTATTTCACTTAGCATAATGTTTTTAAGGTCCATCCATGTTGTAGCATATGATGGAATTTCCTTCTTTTTATGGCTGAATAATATTCCACTGTATGTATAGACCACATTTTTATTATTCATTCATCTATTGATGGACATTTAGGTCGTTTCCACCTAACCTTTATGGCTATTGTGAGTAATGATGCAATAAACATGGGAGTGCAAACATCTCTTTGAGATCCTGATTTTAATACTTTTGGTCAATACTCCGAACTGGGATTGCTGGATCATGTGGTAGTTCTATTTTTGATTTTTTAAGAAACCACACTTTTTTTTGATAGCAGCTTCTCTATTTTGCATTTCCACCAACAGTGCAAAAGAATTCCAATTTTTCCACAGCCTTTCAAACACTTTTCTTTTAGTATTGAAAATGACCATTGTAAAAGATGTGAAGTGATATCTTATTGTGGTTTCTATTTGTATTTTCCTGGTAGTTAGTGATATTGAACATCTTTTTGTATACCTGTTGACCATTTGTATGTCTTTTGGGAGAAATGTCAATTCAAGTCTTTTGCCCATTGTTAATTGGATTTTTATTTATTTATTTATTTTTTGTTGTTGAGTTGTTAGGAATTTCTTATACATTTTGGGTATTAACTTGTTATCAGATACAGAGATTGAAAGAGATTCTCTATCTTCGAATTGTTTTATGTCTTATAATATTGATTGTAAAGCAATTGAAAGAAAGCTTATTTTGTAATTTTAACATAGGGGCATATGCTAAAGACTTTTTTTCATTTTCTTGTTTTTAATGGTGATATTTTTATATTACTTTAAAATTTTGTCATGTTAAAATCATTGCATTTTCTCATGATGTAGAATTTCAAGGATGAGATAGTCCATTGTATTTGAGTGGGTTGACATTAGCTGTCTGGGGAAATTTGGCCTTGTCCATGAATATTTCTTTGGCTAAAAGTTGTACAAAATTGGGTGGTTTTTTTATTTATACATCGAGATTCAATCTACCTGTGCTTGGCTGATGGGTGCAGCATGTTGTTATTCTCCTGGGTACCTGTTAGAAAGTACTATATCCTAAAACTCACAGCCAGCCAATATTTTCTAAAATTAATTTGAAATAAATTGTAATCCTGACAGATTTTATTTTATTTATCTATAGCTCTAAATCAGTCCTTGAATTAAGCAAGATCATCCGAGAAGTGTGTACCTAGGGTACATTTTATTGACCTTTTGTAGAATTATATTTTACTTAAGCTATCATTTTATGTTGAAAGGCTTGATAAGAGAAGGTATAATAATTTTATTGTATTCACCTTATAGATCATTTTGAAGATGTTTGCTGCATCAAAATGTTGTTGGATCTATATGCAAAGTTTCTTGTAGATATCAATATCTGGATAGCTGTGCTGTTCCTGAGCCTACTCATTCATTCATTGTTCAATTTAGTAAATTATCATTCATTGCCTAACATATATCAGGAACTATAATAGATATTAGATGCAGCCATTACCAAATAACTTGTCTGTGTTCTTAAAATTTATATTTAATTTGTGGGAGATAGGAAATTGACAAATAAAAAACATCTAATGTGTCAGATTCTGATAAATTCTATAAAGGAAAATAAAAAAGAGTAAGTAGGATGAGGTGTGCCTAAAGCACAGTTTGCCCTTTTAGGTAAAGTGATCAGGGAAAGTCTCCTCTGTTGATATTTCAGTAAGCAGAGACTATGAGAGAGAGAGAGAAAGAGAGAGCAAGAGAGGGAAAGAGAGAGAGGGAGGGAAGGAGAGTGTGCACACAGTGCAGATATTTGGAGGAAGAACTTTATGAGAAAAGGTAACAGCAAGTGCCAAAGCTCTGAGGTGGGAGTATATTTGGCACATTCAGAAGCCAGAGGGGCTATAGTGTGTAACAGGGGACATTAAC
Organism: Eulemur rufifrons; assembly: GCF_041146395.1. Lineage (NCBI taxonomy): Eukaryota > Metazoa > Chordata > Mammalia > Primates > Lemuridae > Eulemur > Eulemur rufifrons. Next base: position 47,528,851 of record NC_090985.1, read on the forward strand.
TCTGCTGGTGCTTGTGGGCTTCTCTAGTGTTTCCAGTTTTTCTTCTAGTGAAAGGGAAAGCCCGTAAAAGGCTTTGGAGCAAGAGAGTTATGCTATAATTTAATTCTGCAAAGATTATCTCTGGTTGCTCAGTGGAAAATCACCTGTGGGTAGCAAAGGAAGAAGCAAAGAACACCATTCAGGAGGTTATGGTCAAATTTTGAATATATTTTGGATTTTGCACTAGCAGGATTTATAAATATAATACCTTTGAGGTATATCGAGAGAGAGTCATAGGAGTTAATAAATATTACCAACATTTTTTTTTCACCTAAGAAACAGGATATATGGAATTTTTTACTTTAGTGAGTAATAATTCAGGCAGCATAGTATTTTTCAGGGCCTATGGGAATAGAAGGTGCTTGATTTTTTACATGTTGAGTTTGAGATGTCAAATAGATTACTAAGCGAATATGTTGAACAAACCAGTGATTATGTAAGTAAATAATTTAAGTGATTTAAGAATATAGGTCAAGCCTGGAAAAATAGATTTGGGAGTCATCAGCACATATATAAAGTTGAAGACAAAATGGGAAGATAACTTGGAGGCAGGGATTATAAGACCATTCATTTGAGGAGTTTGGCAGTGTAGGGGAGCAAGGACGTGGGGCAGCAGCAGAGCTGTAGAGGGATGTGTGCCTAAGGAAGAGCTGTCTGTAAGATGGCGTATGTGACAGGATGCTTGCAGGCTGACTGTATTACTTAATAGAAAGGAACTAGTTGATGAGGCAGGAGAGAGTGAAAATATTGCTAGAATGATACCATTGAATGAAGAGAGGGGGTAGGCTCCTGTGTACAAGTGGAGTGATGGGTCTTAAGTAAAACACTGACATTTTATTTATTCTACAGGGTGTCCCAAAAGTCTCCATACAAAGGAAAAATTTTGTAATAAATATTTTGAAAATAAAGGTACATTTAGCTGCAATTTGCTGTTTTCCCTATGCATGGTGACTTTTGGGACACCTGTAGATGGATGAAAGATAAAATAATGCAGGTTTGGATGTAGGCAGATTAGTATAACTGCAAATGAAGCTTCTCTCCTGATTGTTTTTGTTTTCTCAGCAGAGAGTGGAAAGTGGGCAGTATGTGTTCAAGGTTCAGGGAAGCAGGAGAAACTATAAACTAGTTATCTAGGAGAGTAGGAAATTGAATGGATTAGGGAAAAATAAGTTAATTTCCATGTAATCCTAAAGGCCCATTTGAGCTGAATGGATATGTACTTTTTATCTCACTACATTCAGCTACTCAGGGATAGCACAGAATGTATAAAGAATAGTATTTCCTTCTGATTAAATATTACATTTTTTTTTTGAAAAAGGTAATGTATTTCCTCTGGTTTAAGACACAAACAAATAAAAACAAATGAACAAACAAAAGAATTGTATTCCTACAGGGCTTTGGATCTTGCAAGGCCAGTGAGATGGTGGGAGAGAAACATTAAGAAATTTAGAGCATATACAAGGAAGTGGTTATAATGTTTAATATATTCAAAGCTGGATAAAGGGAAAAGTGAGTTGGGGAATGAGGAGCATGAAATGTTGTTAGGATCAGTAGAGAGTCCTGGTATACATAAAGGATTTTTTAGAATTGATGTACTAGAGAGAGTGAATGGGTAATAAAGGAGATGATGATCAGAAAGTGGGATTTTAAAATTGAGATATGAAGGATATGTGATTTTTGGTAATGTAAGGCTGAGATATGGCTGAAAAAAGATAATTAGAAGAGAGAAATTTAACACTGAGGTGTTGGGAAGATCTTGTATGTGAATGGTGAGACCACCATGAAATAAGAAAGAAGTTGTAACAAATTATGGTCAAATAGTAAAACCAATGAGAAATAAAGGGGAAAGACTCAGGAGTGAATAGATAGCAAAAATGAGGAGTGGTAGAAGATACAGATAATGACATGATGTGAGACTCATGGTGGAATTGATGGTTGATTTTATAGAGAAAGGGAGAAAAAAATGCTTTGGAAGCAGCAATGAGGAGAAAATAACACTGATGCTACCTCCAGTTCTTACCTCTATTTAGAGAGGACAGAAAAGTTCCCACAACTAAGAGTTTTGTTTCTAATTTTATGCATACTAAATTATAGGAAAGTGAACGTATTTGCTTTGCTTTGACTGCATCAGAGGAGAGCTGATGACCTAGATCAGTCAGCAATGCTAGAAATGAGGAAGAGGGTGCCTACTGAAGAAATGTTAAGGAGGTTGATCGGCAGGTCTTAGAAGATAGGTATGTGGAAACTGAGAAGACTGAAATGGAGGAGTAAAAGAAGTCAAGGATGGATTTCAGATTTCAGCTTGGGTAAGATAATGAGGTCGCTTAAGATAGAAAATACTGGAATGGAACTAATTAAGAGGGAACGATGAGCTTAAATTTTCACCTATTAAATATAAAATGCCATTAGAAGTTTAGGTAGACAGGTCCAGGAGGCAATCTGAATTTCTTAGGGGAGGGATCTGGTTGAAGATTAGAATTAGAAATCATCTCATATATAGTTATTGAATTCATGATGGCAAATGAGATTTCCATGGAAAAGTTTCCTTAGACAAGAGGAGTAGGATAAGGTTTATTTCATTTTTATTCTTCTTCAGTAGCTCTGCATTAATCTTCATTGATCCTACTTTACTAGTTTAATATTTCCATTCACCCTTCTATTTAGCCTTAAGGAATATTATAGCCAAAGCTTTTTGTTGGAGCAAGAAGTAAAAACCCAGAGTTTCCCAGGTTAGAAGAGAGTGGAGTTAGTGTGAAGATGTAGAGGAACAGTTATGGAAGTACAGTCACATTTCATGTGAGATGGAATTAAGTGTAGTAAAGTCAAGAACTAAGACTCACCTTTCAGGAGTCTCAAGGACTTACTCACCTCTCCTTTTCTAAGTGAGTCTGTTTTCTTGTTCTCTGTTTATCAATCTCCTTTCTATATTTTCCATGAGTTTGTGTATAACCAGTATGAAAATGGCACTGAGTAGAGTATGTGACCCCTTGTTTAACAAATTCAGTATTACGAAATAAGAATGGATTGGCCAAATTGATCTTTTCTCATCACATCATAGGTCTCAGGCTAGTAATGGATAGGATCCACTGGAAAATGACTAGGCTAATTACCTGTGGGTCAAATGTGCAATTGACCCTGTGGGCCTCATGTGGACACTGTGGGTCTCCGACAGAACTGCAGACAAGCCCAGGAATGCAAAAATAAGTAAGACATCTCATAAACCTGTTGGTCCTAATTGTTCAATATTTTTAATGATAGTAAATAAAGCTCAACTTATAATTTTGAACCTCTTCTTATTAAAAAGACAAATGGCTATTTGTTATAGCTATGAACCTTGGTTCTAATAATTTAATCCAGTGGAGATTGATTCTGCTACTGTGGTATAATGCCAATGTAGACATGACCAGGAGATTTATGGTGCATTATTATGCTGGTGTGTTCATGTTTTGACCCACAAAATAATTTTATTTGTGCTAATTTGCTTTATTTGACTGTTATAATTATTTTATAAAATCTACTGTTGTTTATTTTGCTCCATTACTTAATCACATTTATTGACTGGGCTCTTACTGTATGCAGAACATATTTCTGTAATAGCCACTTTGAGAAACGATGACAGGAAAGCAAGATCCTTTCTTCAAGAATCATTTAGTTTGCTGAGAGAGGATTAAAAACATATTTGGAAAACTAACTGGAAAAATTTCCTAGATTATATGAGATCAGTATAGATTAAATAATATATTTAACTGCTGTGGGATATGGCATTGATGCAGTCATATTGAGCAGTTTTCCCTCAAGGCTCAAAACGAGCTTAAAATGTGGACAACAAGCAATGTACATAGCTTTCAGAGAAGTGGAAACTAAATCCTATTATTATTACTGACTAACAGAGCCAGGCCAAGGTGTTAGTTATGTCTCTGTGAGACACTGGAATTAGGGAGAATTATATTAACTAAATATTTTGGCAAAATTTGGAAAACTGAACAAATATTAAACCTGCTATGATAATTTGACTTCTGTTCTTTGAGCTCCTACAAAGAATTGAGTCATCTCCCTGAAGCTTATGCATCAGTTTTCCTTCTAAGCTTTTTAGAAACATTACAATGTTGAATGACAGAGGAAATTTATTTTTATCATTATTTTAATATGTATACGGTGTTTTGCTATGTATATTCAAATACTGTGTTAAAATAGTGATATTGGACAAAAAGATATTAATTATGTATTGCCGAGTAACACATTATCCCATATTTAGCAGCTATAAGAAGTAACTTTTATTAGCTCAGAGTTTCTGTGGGTCAGTCATTCAGGAGTAGCTAAGCCAGATGGCCTGGCTCAGGGTCTTTCCTGAGGGTGTAGTCAAGATGTTGGCCAGATCCACAGTCATCAGAAGACCTGACCAAGGCTGGGGGATTGGCTTCCAAGATGGCTCACTCACAGAGCTGTTGGCAGGAAGTGTCATCTGCTGCCTAGCTGTTGCCAGGAGGCCTCAGTTCCTTGCTGAATGTTCCAGGAAGTCTTAGTTCCTCACTGTAAGGCTCCTTGAGTATATTCACGGCATGGCAACTGGCTTTTTCAGAGAAAATGATCCAAGAGAGCAAAGTAGAAATCACAATGTCCTTTAGAACCTTTTGGAGGTTGTCCACTGTAATTTATTCAATACTGTATGGGTTTTACAGGTTAGCCCGATTTGAAGTAGAAGGAAACTACACAAACACACATGAATCTTAGGAGGTGGGGTCATTTCAGAGACTGTCTATCATAAAAGCTCTTGCAGAAATACAGCCAGAAAACTCCTCACCCAGACATAAAATACTCCGTTACATGGAAGCCCCTTACTGAAGTGGGCCTTTTTTCTATGAGTACTCCACTAGAATACTCATAAAACAAGCCTCTTCTTTTGTAGAAGGCAAGAAGGGATAGAGCAGGGAGAGTTTTTGCTCATTTTCCCAAGCACAATTTCTGACATAGCAGTGTTAGTTAGTAGTAGAGATAAATTCTTTCATTCCTTAATTTTATGCCTCCATACTAAAAATGTTTAAGTATATATTGCTTATAAATGTATATTTATTTATATACAGTATACCCATGCCAATGTCAAATCTACATACTAAATATTATTGACATATTCTTCTTAGACAAAATTAATATAAATAGAAGTTTCACTATTTTCTCCCCATGCCTTAATGAGTGATTTTGCACCCCACACTCCAACATGTAGACCACTTGTCTACATGAAAAGATAACGATGATTATTTTACATGAAGAGAAGATTAAGAGGAACCCAAATAACAGTAGTCAAAATATCAGTCACATAGATGAAGATATGCAAAGTGTGACTTATTTAAACAGATTTTCCTCTCTACCTTCCAATGGCAAACCTCTCCCTCACCCATTTCAAGTTTGTACTCCATGGTGTTAGAACCTGGCCGGAGCATTTGACAGCCCAATATCATCTCTAGAGACTATAATGACAATATTAACTCTTCAGCTAGTCTTCTCCAGGTACAAAAGGAAAAATTTCATATGTAAATTGCGTGTGGTACTAACCATATTAAAGATTGTAGGCCAATAATTGTCAAGGCCTTAAAGTCATTAGGACCATAGTTATTTGGAGTAATAACATCCCACTTCTATCCCAGTGTGTATCTATTTCATGATGTGTAGGCACCAAAGGAAGAAAAGAAAAATTCTTTAGCAATATCTGTTCTCTGGTCAACCCCAGATAAAAACAGAAAAGGAAGTACAAGAGAATTTTCTGACTGCGGACTTTGCTCCTATGAATAACTTAGTGGGGTTCAAATTACTAAATAACCTCTAAGTAATTTTTCTATTCTATCCATTTAAGTTTGCTTTTTGTAGACATGGCCCCTTGTGGTGAAACTGCTTCTGCATTTTAGAAATCAGACAACAGCATTAGTGTTTATGTGGATGTTACCATATATCCATATGTGATGCACAAAAATGATATTTCTTCATCAAACAAATATAGTCACAGTAAATGCGTTTCAGATATTTGCATGTGTTTATAAAAAGCTGTGAATGAATGGACCTATATTCAACCACAATTACTTGGTATGTGATTTTACTAAAAAAAACTCAGAATTAAGAAATATAATTTAACCAGAATAGCAAAATTTCTTGGCAAAATAAAAAGTTAAGGAGGGCCTTTGCCTTCTTTTTATACTCTTTTTTTCTCTAAATGCAAAAATCCTGAAAGAATTCTAGCTTGTTTTTTTGTTCAGCTTAAGGCATCTTTCTTTCCTACTAACTGTCTAAAGAGAGTTATTGATTTTAATATGTAACTTTCTCATTGTACTTTTTCAAACTGTAAAAATATATTGTCTTGGAAATGGTGGCATCTTTAAAATGAAATCTCCTATATTTATTTTAAAATGCTACAAAGATGCAAGAAAAATTGGTGTATTCTATTGGGGAGGGCAGGTAGATGTAGATTCCACGTTTCATTTTGAATAAATAAATACTATTTTTCTGGAATTTAACTGCATGAGACAAAATTCACTTGCATTTAAATTATTTCAGAAATTTAGAAAGAAAATATACTGAAACATTCACAATGAATCTTCATTAAAAAGTGGATGATGTATGTGTGTTACTGTGCTTTCTTAATTCTTCATAATTATCTGCTACTGATTTTATAATCAGGAAGAAATATAGAATTGAAAACAACTAGGAATAAGGTAGTTCATGATGTTTCCTATAATAACAAAAAAGATCTCATATTTTAAAATTAAGATAACTAGGGAACCATATGGGTTTTGGAAGCCTTTAATGAACATTTGAAAGCCCCAGTACAGAATTTGGAAACTAAATAAGGCAAGTATTAGTTTGGGCTTCAGGAGTGAATACTTTTAGTCTTTGACAATTGTAGGCAAATTTCAGGATAGATGTTCATGCAGAGCCAGACTATAAATGGATTGTAGTCATTCCCCTGAGTAGTTTCATTTTCAGATAAATTTAGAAAAATCCTGAATCTCTTCCTGAGTGAACATCGGTAAAGCTGGGAATCTTTCCAAGGAGGCATGGAGGGATTTATCCAGAGTCTGAATTTCTGTTGACTAGGAATGTCAGATAAGTACTTGGACTAAGAACATCACTACCATTCAGTGGGTTTGCCTGACTCTAGTAAATTCTGCATTTATAGGCTGTAGGTGAAAACTTTATGACCTTAGGTCAGAGAACAGAGCTGGAGTCATCTCCTGCATATAAGAAAATGACATTAAAATAACTGGCTTTGCTAATCCTTCTACAGTTGAGAGGACCTAAATGTGACCATCTTCATAGACAAACAGGAAAGGAAAAATAACTGACCAACAAAATGACAAGTGTCTAATTAAATATGAATGGCCAAGACCGAAAAGAAATAGGAAGGGTATAGCTTATGTTAGCTGCAGAGTAAGGAATGAATTAAATTAGTAAGACGTTAAATAGCAGGAATGGTAGGAAGGACAGCAGGAAAGAAAGCAGAAAAACTGAAAAAAATCAACATTAAATCTTCAAGCTTACAATTTGATTCAAATTTGACTAAAATTCAAATTTAAAGACACACATGTTTATATAGTATTATTCAGTATTAATGAAACCTATGTTCACACTGTATGACTACATTTATTTTAATCTAGAAGAATTATTACTACAAGGGTCTGGCTATAATAATGAATCTTAATTTTAGGCTTGATAGATGGAGAAAACAATGATCTTCAGTCTTAAAAATTTAGCATTGTTAATGCAAAACAAAACTGAATAATAATAATGATGACCACCACAACAAAAAAGCTGAAATTCCTGGGACTGTAGTTTGAGAGATCTTTGCAAAGGGTATTTTGAATATGTATACTGGTGCTTCCACTATGATGCCCATTTGCCTCACAGTGTTCAACATCTACTGTGGGAATACAAAGGATTCCCATTCTCGTCCTATTTTGTTACCAAGGACATAGTTCAGAGAAGAAAATGTGCAATAAATAACATATATGGTTGGACTCTTGTTGGGATTATGCCAACCTTATAATAAGGATGGTTAACATTTCTGTAACATTTCCTGCATGCCTGGTACCACCATCAACTTTTAAGTGTGTTAACTCTTTCATCCTTATGATAAGAATGGAGGTAATGTGCTATCCTATAGATGAGGAAACTGAAATTGCTCAAGGTCTTATAACTTGGAAATGGTGACGGATGAACATTGGAGTCTGAATCTTCTTACTGAAAAGTGAGTATGCTTTTCCACTTCATTCGTTGTGTTCCAACTTCAGTAGTTTTTTAAATTTTACTCCCAATTCCTCGAATGAATCATGCTATTCCCTCTTCAGCGAGTCTAGTCTTATTAACTTCCCTTCTCTTCCTCCTTCACCCAAGCCAGGCCTGCTCACTCTTCACATGTGAATTTAAGTGATATTTCTTTAGAGAAGCATTCTTAGCACTCTGTACTTTAGCTTCATGCCACTTGGAATGATTGTAATGAAAATATTTTGACTTTGGTTATGTAATTTTTCTATGCCTTCCTCAAATGTTAGTTCTCCAGGAAAGGATAGATGTCAGTTTCATTTACTTTGATATTTCTAGTTCAATGTGTGTGCTTCGTAAGTATTTGTTAAATGAATGAATGAAATGAAACAACACTGAATTTCTATCCTTAAATGAGAACATAAAGTCCAGGATATAATACTTAAAAAAAAAAAAAAAAGAAAAGAAAAGAAAAGAAAGCATATGTTTGCATTCAATTTCAAGGAAATAGAAGCTAACACATTTTAAAGAGTAATTAAGTATTTTTATATGCCATTTGTGCTTCTCTGTGGTAAACTTAAAAGCTTACAAATACCTTCCATCTTCATTCTCCTATGATTAAAAAATTAAAAAAAATTCAAAACATAAACCAATTTTATTAACAAGCTTTACATTTAGTCTGAATCAAACTGGTTGGAAACAGTAATTTTCCATTCATTGGTTAAATTCTCTGTGAATATTTCCTTTCATAATGCAAGAATTTCAACTTAATGAAGTGTTAGTTACTGGAACAAAAATTATAGCCTCAAACAAATTAATAGTCCCACCAAATAGTGTCTGCTCTCACCACAGTGAGAGCAGAAGGACTAGGGAAGCCTTAAACAGACCAAACAAGGGTGAGGGGTGTGGTGGGAGGGGGCTTACCATTCCCATGCATCTCAGAGCTGTGGAAACAAAAAGTAAAGATAGATTTTAAAATTCAAACAAAGCAAAAAAATAGTCAAAAATAATTTTCGTTTCACAAGACCCTAAGGCCTAGTATTTGTATAATACCAAAACATCCTGGCCAATTTATTACCATTAAAACCTATTATGAAATGACTTATGTTTGCTTTTCAGCATCATAGAGATTCAGATGAAAATATCTGCATTCACACCTGTGGTAAGTATACATGGCTTTAAAAACACCCAATTCCACAGCTCTATATTTTTTCTGTTACAGTTAGTTTGTGATTATTTTTTTTTTCTGGTGAAGGAGTAATGACTTCACTTATTGATATTGACATGATATGGAAAATGGAACATATTTAGTTTCCTTATATTAGTGAAAAAAATAAGAAACACTGATCTTATCTGTGTGGGAAAAAATCTATAATTTTATGTAGAAAACTTTGAAATCAGTGTTTGCTGAAAAATATTTACAGTGTGAAATAAAGGGCATTTTAACTTTGCTTAGTTCTAACAATTAAGTTAGGAGATATATAGGGAACCTAGGCAGATTTATAAATGTTCTTTTCATAAATTTGAATTTATTTATTATAGAATGAAATATTTGCTTATAGTTTACTAAATGCAGGTGAGATTATGTACACAGGGTCAGAGTCTTGAAAGTAGAAATAACTTGTAAGAGTGCCATTTTAAATATTTGATTTTTGTTTCAATGATAATAACATAAATAGCATAGTTTTATTTTATAAGCTTTTCTACATAGAGCAGATATTGTGAGTATTTCATTAGATTAAAAAATATTACTTTATTGTTAATGATCCAAATATATTTTAATATTAATTTGGATGCTCTCTTGATGGATTTATTATATTTATAGCATTAAAAGAAATTATGATCTTCTTTCTATTCTGGAATTCTATGGTTCTTACAACCTTTATATAGTCTTGTCTTTTATAGAAGAGAGGAACAGTGTTGTTGTTTGTAAACAGGGAATAGACCTTAATAATATTCTTAAGACAAATTCTGATCTATTTTCGTGTAACAGTCATTGAATAAGTGCTTTAGGTTATAAATATTTATGAGAAGCATTTTTCCCCCTTTATGTGTTCATGACTCTTATAGTTAATAGGAAAAATTCCTCAAGCCTATTGATAAATTATGTTTGTGCTCACATATAAACTTAACCAGATATGCCACAGTTAATGTGACATGAGTCCCTCTGGCTAGTGTTCATGCCATAAAAGTTTTGATCATTGCTAATGATAACTATCATATAGATAACAATACCCTTGGATGATCAACTCATACTTTTATTTTTCATTGAATAATATTAACTTGGAATAGAATTTTTTAAAACTTATCACCATTTTATAGCTCAATTTTGTTTTGAATTGAATGAGAAATCAAGACAGTTCTTTTATTCCAGTTGTTCACTTGTTTTTTCTATTCTAGGATATTGCTAATATGTTCTCTTGATATAGTGGTAGTGCTTCTGTCTGTGTTTTGGTGCTTTTTATAGAAACATAGTCCATTTGTAATTTATCTTTATTTTCTTCTTTCTATATTGTTTATAGCATCGGGGATCTGTCAACATTTTTATTAAGAAATAAGTTTGGAATTATGGACTCTATTTATATCTAAATGTATGAAGTTTATCTGTAATTATTTAAGGATGATCATATGTCTCAATTTGTTTGGGGGCTGTCCCAATTTACACCTGTCATTTCACCATAATTATTAATAATGCTCTTTTTCACCCTTAAAATTACCACAGCTTAGACATTAAATATAATCACCTGAATGTTACCTTCTTAAACAAAATGTCCAGAATTTTCCAAATCATTTCACATGGTAAACTTGTCAAATAATCTTTTTATTTTACCTGAAAAATTTTATGTGTAACAATTATAGATGCTTCAATTTTACTTTGCACAATTTATTTGCCTTTTTTTAGAAAGAAAAATATTTTTCTAGCAGGAGTAATTTCGTATCTTTGATCTCTACTCTTTGAAATGTCATTTGAGTATTTAACCAGTTTTCACTGGTTTTGAACTGTTCCAACCTTTATGCCTTTGGATCATGTAAAGGGGTTGAATAGGTTGAAAACGTTGAAGAGGTTAAAGTAAGGTTTTGGGAACTAACACCTCTCCACCTTTAATATTGATAACTTAGGAATGCTTACCCTTTACAAAATTTTCTCAATCCTTGAGACTCTGCCTTAGAGAGCTATTGTTTTACCTCTCTATTATTTGGAAAGAGTAGAAATATTAGCAAATATAGGCAATTTACTAAAAACAATTATTTTTTTTTGTAGGGGGCAAAATAAATTGAGTATGTTGCATAGATCAATCATACTATGTAATACATATCCACTTAGATATTTATTAAACAGATCACCAGTTACAGATTTTAGAATGAGAGTTGAGAAATGAGTAATGAAGAATTACTCATTTGGAATAGGATAGTAAATTATTATTATGGAAGGCCCAAATAAGAATATATAGAACAAAGAAAATAAAGATTAGGATAGAAAAATGGGTCCTAAATTTGGCCAGAAGAAATGCATTGTGACTTCACACCAGGCTAATAAGTGAAACAATATAGATAGAAAAGTCAATGATTTGTTTATTTTGTTTTATTTTTCTTTATGCATCCAGAATTTAATTAGTGCTTTGATAAAATACAAAAGAAATAAAATTAGAAATAATATATATTTTGAAAATGGATAAACAAGGTAATCACAAATGAAATTAGAAGGAAAAGAATGAATGAAAATATAGTGATGAGGATTCTGCACATAAATTCTGAGAGAAGAAATGGAAAAGTAGGAAGATCATTGAAGGAAGGTTGGGAATATGAGTGGTAGGGTCTTTTGGCTATTTCTGAAGGTGTAAACCACATGAAATCCCTTACTAAATTCCATTGTACCGAAATCTCGTGGGGCATCCATTTTCTATCCTTTTGGACGTTGCAGGCTAAACCTCGAAGAAACACTTGGAAAATATAACTTTCATGTGCAAACATTAAAAAAACCCCAAAAAGACCTCAAAAACAGAGGTCCTTCTTTCAAAGTATTTTTCATCCCCTTGATGTTCCTCTGCCAAGAAAAAGTTCTAGCCTTGGGAGATTTCACCCTATGTAAAGCTTTGGCAAGGATAACTGTCAAAGGGATTGAGTGGGTGTTCACTTGGAATTGAAATTACAACTGTGTGTTAGACTCGGAGGTCAGATTTCTATTAAAAATGTTCTAAGATTCTAAATACCAAGAAACATGTAGTAGACAAGGATAAAAACTAAGTGGATGGGTGTGGAGAAAGCTTGAGGAATTCAAAGAATACCATTCCTTATCCCCAAGGCACTGTAAGACGTGATAGGAAGTCATAAATACTCTTCAGGAAGGTAAAAATATTAGGATCTAACATTAAATGCAAATCATAGTTGCCCTTTCCTATCATTTTAGTGTACTTATCTGTAAATCACATTCTTCTCTAAGAAAAATTTTCCTTCCATACGTATCAGGCCATTTTTTTTTTTCAGTTTCCTTCTTATGCAATAATATTGAAGAAGAGCTTCAATCTTCTGCTTTCAGTACCACTTGATTTTAAAACATAATTGTCAAGTAATGAAGATAGGCTTGTCAATAATATTTATTAATCTCCAGATGAGAAAATGCCTGTGATTAATCACAGTGAAAAAATATATATAACAGGTAAAAACAGTGCTATATTTGTTAAAGCGGAATTGAGGGGTCAGAATTTCTAATAAATAACCACTTTTTTGTTCCAGAGGCAGCCTAGGGGACATCTTGACTGAATTTTAAGGCTCATCAGAGCATAGTTTTTTTTGTAAAAAAAAAAAAAAGCTGTTCTAGACTAATCATTCTACGCTTATTGCTATCTAAAAATGCTTTTACCAGGGCCATTTAAAAATACAAAGTATTTTTGTGTTGTTACGCATAGACTGCTAGTTTTTAGCAGTATCAAGTTTCTCCGTCCTTTCAGTGATGGACAGACTTTGCTCTGGTTTTAGCAGTGTTCATGGATACCCAGGAAGTGCCTGCATTTCCTAGCCTCCATAGTGGTTGTATGTGGTCATGTCACTAAATTTTCCTTACATGATTGAGTTTTCTGTAATTTATAACCCAATGTTCTAAATAATGCAGAAGTCAAGAAGATTTTGAGCATAAAGTAAAGCTAGAAAAGAAATATTTAAGAAATATAACTCTAGCAGCAAAAAGAAGATGATCTAATGTCATGAAAGTTACCTGAGAATGGTTGAAAATGATGGGCAGACTATTGAGATTAGGAAGGTCAATATGTATTGGCTATTAAAGAAACCAGGAAGCATTAAATAAGGAAAAAAACTCAAGGTAAACTTTGACTAGTCTTGGTGGTAACCAACCATGTGGAAGGAAAGAAGAGTCTGACTCAAAAATGACTGAAATTTCAAGCTTATGGGACCCATGAATGCTGGTATGAAAGGAAAAAGAAAGTTTGAGTTTTTGTAGTTTTCTAACTGAGGTATAACTAAATCCTAAATGATTTCTAAAAAGTCTATATATTTTTGATTTTCTGAGGAAAGGTTAAATGATGTCTCAGTATGCAAGCTGAAAATAATCCTAATGGGTAAAAATAATGGCTATCATTTTTAATTAATATAATTATGACTTTCTTACTGCTATTTTAAAACTGGCTATACTTCTAAATTGATATATATTTCAAAAAGATTCTATTTCTGGGTTTTATTGAGGTGCATACCTGCTCAGGGCATATCCATTTAGTTTTGATCTAAGGATGAGAATTTATCATCTGTTTCTTGGATATAGACACCTCCCTAAGTGCTGGCATTGAAAGTTACTCAGGAACTCAGAGGACCTAGCTTTCTCTCTTTGTTTTTGTTTGTTTGTTTGTTTTTTAATCCGAATACCAAAGTTTATAGTGGTTGCAATAACATTTCCAGGTTTTATTCATGATGTAAACTTTAATCAATTTATTCATTTATTTTTATAAATCCTCATTATCTTAAAGTATAATTACCTCTATGTGTCATATCTGCCTTAAGGAGATAAACTTAGCTGTGTAATTTATTGACTATTTTAAGATTTTGCCATTTATCAATGAGACATTAAAACAAAAAAACTTGGCAAGTTAATCAAAATTAATAACAAAAAAATTTGAAACCCACTCTTAAAATTTGGTGCCAAAAGAAACTAGTGCAATTCTCAATGCGATTTTCTAAAACCTGTTGTCTTTAAATCCTACATCCCCTGGCTATAACCATAATATGTTTGCTCAGTTACTTAGGCACAAAAATGTAAACATTATAAATAAAGTTTGAAGAAGGACTATCTGTGTACAAAAATAAAAAAGGAAAAGACCTGGAACTTGGTTGGGTAGACTGAATCAGTTAGCATAATGCCATCGTGGAAATAAATATTCCTGGTTCAATGCAGGGAAAAGAATATAACAGACAGGCTATGAAGTAATTTTCTAATTTAATTTTATTTTCCATATTTTATCTATTTATTTATTTTTTTGAGACAGAGTCTCTCTCTGTTGCCCCGGCTAGAGTGTTGTGGCATCAGCCTAGCTCACAGCAACCTTAAACTCCTGGGCTCAAGCAATCCTTCTGCCTCAGCCTCCCCAGTAGCTGGGACTACAGGCATGTGCCACCATGCTCGACTAATTTTTTTTTTCTATATATTTTTAGCTGTCCAGATCATTTCTTTCTATTTTTAGTAGAGATAGGGTCTCACTCTTGCTCAGGCTGGTCTCGAACTCCTGACCTCGAGTGATCCTCTCGCCTCGGCCTCCCAGAGTGCTAGTATTTTTTATATTTTAAAAAGTCATGCAGAAATGGAAAATCACAAGATACTTAAAAGAATAAAAATGGATTGTATTAGGAATGACTAGTGGGACTGGGTTTTGAGTTTAGGGAAGTCCAAGGGGTGTTTTGATTATGATCTTCAATTGTACAAATATATTAAATTGAGGAGTTTGCTGAACAGTTATTCTTTATGATTGTGGATAACAAAAATATAATATATTTCAGTAAAAATAAAGGGAGAAAGATTAAAATTAAGCCCAAGGAAGAAATTTTTTAAATATGAAGGTGATGGAATTTAGTATCAAGGGATATTGCAGATGTTGAGATTATATTTGTTAGGCACTCAAGAAATCTCTCCTTTCTCTCCCATCGCTTCCCTCTTTAAGGTCTTCAGGAAGCTAGATATTTGTTCTGGATGATTCAGACATTTGCCAGTCTGAAGGATGGAAACAGATCATTTTTTCAAATTCTGTCTTCTCTTCTCTGTCTCTCCACAATCTGTGTTTCCCCACAATGTAGTCATCTCTTTGGGTGAAAACAACTAAAGTTGGAACGAGTGTCCTGGAAGGAAGGGGCTCTGAGAAAGACTGGCAGCTTTTTCTCTTTAAGATTTTCTTTTAAACCTCCAGTAGCACTCTGGCAAACCATTTGAATAATGGGTACCCATGCTGGGGTAAAGTGGATTGCAATGGTCAATTTAGCAGCTACACAACCTCCAAACTAAGTACGTTGCAATTATCTGGTCTTGTTGCAGCAAAATGTTTGTCTATAGTGAGCCTCATTTCTGAGTCATTTCAGAGAAACAGAATCCTTAGTGAAGACTTCCATTACATTTGTTTCACCTACTTTAAGGCATGCATAGTAATCTTTAAAAATATCCAAAGTCTTTTCTTGAGGAAGTGCTGGACAGGAATGAGCATCTAAACAAGGTAGGCACCTCCCAGACACCCTTCCCTATCCAAAGATAGTCCTGGAGTTATTCTATTTGCAGACACAGTGATAATATCAATATGCTATTTCCTGTCCATTGACTAACGAAAATGTTTTCTAAATGGGCATTTGTGACCAACAGAGAGACTTTAGGGCTTTTGACAATTTTGAGAAACAATCTAAATTCAAAGCAGGCAATGTTGAAATCTCGAGATTCAGGATTACATCATGGAATGTTTTTTCTGTCTTAGTGAAAGATCTGGTAGCTTCAAGTAAACTGTATTTTTGATGATGTGAATTCATTAATCTTTTGAGAATGTTGGTTTTATTTCCTACTAGAAGGCAAGCACAGAGGAAGATATAACCAGCAGATATTGGAGTTTCAAAGTACTGATTTGTGTTTCCTTCTAACAGGCACATTTTGGGGGAAAAAAGAAAAAGAAAAGAAAAAAAAAAGAAACACATAAATGAAATAAAAACACAGACACAATTAAAATGTGCTACAGTCTTCAGTTCAAATCTTTTTATGGGCATATTTCTCACATCAAGAGATGTGTTTGACCATGGCAATGTTTGAGGCATAAGGCAAAATAAGATCTGTGAAGTCATCAGGGAAAATAAAATTTCCTATTTGGTGGTTTTCATAACACTCCGTGCCCCTGTTATGTGTTGCTTTAAAAGGAAAGATAAATATCTATTTTCAAAATTCTCAGGCAATAGCAGAATTTGAGTTATTGATTCTCAGTTTATTTTCTCCTTGGCTATATGCTTTGTGCTAAATAGACTGACTCTTAACAATCTTGTTCTATTGTGGTTTTATAAGTTTTTGGGCTCTGCTTCATTTAGTTTCTATTACCTTTCATGTCCCCCAACGCTTTCTTTTTCTTTACTGATTCCTGCCAGGACTTGGGCATGAAATAAATTATGGTATTTAAAAGATGTGACACTGAAGTTTCTTTTTGGCTTTAACTTAGAGTGCTGTAATGAACACTTAAAATGAAAGTTTGTAGATCTTGAATCACCACTATTCTTGGAGTCCCCTGAAGCCTAAAGGGTAAATTGTTAAATTTCTGTCCTGTGATTTAGGCTCTCTTACTATTCTGTCTTCACTCAAGACCATTAGGACACTGAATAAAAGAGAAGGTTCTTTCTGGGAGTGACATTTCTCTGAACTGCTACCCTTATAGAAATGTTTTCTCTGTACCAGTTTACATCTTAGTATATAATATTTCTTTTTAATTAACAGAGAATATAGATACAAAATTGCAATGACTTTTTTTTATCCTGGAAAATAAGGTTTAAGATTAAATGGCTTTTATTTTTGGCCCACAAATTCCTTCCTCCCTCCCTCCCTCCCTCTCTCTCTTTCTCTCTTTTTCCTCCCTCCCTCCCTCCCTCCCTTCCTTCCTTCCTTCCTTCCTTCCTTCCTTCCTTTCTTCCTTCCTTCCTTCCTTCTCAAGTACTGGTATGAAGAATCTACTGATACCTCTCCCTTTTCACTCCAGAATTATGAATTCCTTTATGCCTTGACTCTACTCAGATTGTATCATAATATACAAGCCATTTCTGGGCCCGTTGGTCTCTGACCTGTGTTGTGTCTTTCCCCTGGTCTGCTCTGTGTTGTAGGGAGCTTTGCTGCTATGAGCAAGCTTTCTAAAGCTCTCATGTCAGCGGGCTTCTGGTTGGATTTGGTCAATTTGCTAATGGGATACACTAGCTAAAGATTCAAAAGCAAAGATTGAGAAAGAGAAAGCCAAGGAAGGTATTTCTTCCTTTTTCTCAACTGCAGACCACTTGTCCTAAAGGAGCTCTGTCACCTCCATGGCTCCAGCTCTCACTTAGCTGGTCTGCTATGATTTCAGTTTCTGGTGGACAATTTTGGCCCCTTTGTCTTTTCAGTGTGGAGAGACTTCTTGCTGTTGTTAATCTTTGGCTTACCTAATCTTTGTTTGGCTCTCACCTCTCCTATCATCCATCTAATAATTCCTTGCATTAAATTCCTCCTGTTGTACTTAATGTGACTTTTAGTTTCCTGGTTAGATACTGACTGAATCAGTGTGCCTAATATGTTGTGCTCGATTGTATACTTTTCACATTCTACTAGGCTGTAAGCTTCTTGAGAAAATAGACTCTATTTAGCTTGGTATCTCTCGTATCTGACTCAGTAGTTTCTGGCACATATTAGGTAGTCACTATTTGTTGATACAGTTCAATATATTAGTTGCTTGGATGAACAACCTACAAATTATGAAAGTATAATGACTTACAGTTGTGTCATGTTTTATTATTATTAATTTTCTAGCTCTTTATGATCTAGATCTTGATGTATAAATTTTACTAATGGTCATAAATACATAAAAAGCTGATGTTTAGCAGAGAAGAGAAAGTAAAAAGAAAAGAAAAAAAGGTAAGCTTTTTAGACATAGGAAAACTTGAGAAACCTGCAATTATTAGGATAGTCTAAAGAGTGAACTAGAGCTTATAGAATTCCTAAGAAAAAGTAAACACTGAAAACAATAGGGAAAGTCATAGATTTTTCTTTTCTATAATTATTTGTAGCTTCTCAGAAATTCTTACAATGTACTTAGCAAAAAGAGGCACTTGAAAAATATTTGCATTTTGATTGATTTGTCTGCTAAAGACCTCCCTCAGGCAAAATAAAGAATTGGAATACATATTGAAATATTTTAATACTTCATCCACATTACTCTTATATTTGGCCTAAGAAAGGTAAGAGAACACACAAGAAAGCTTTGTGGATAGGGACCATATGACAGAGCCAAAAGATTATTTGACTAAAGATCTGTTTTCTGAAGACTAAAAGATTGAAAAGGAAGAAAATATTTAGACAAGCATGGGAAGAGATGAATAGAAAATACCGAGGTAAAAGTAAAATGTACCCTCATGGATTTTTCTATTTGTGCAGAGGAAATCCATTTCATAAAATGAATTAAGCATTATCTTACTTTCATTTCATGTTTTCTCCACTTAAAACTGACTACACTACTGTTTAAGTATCAATACGTAGGAGCACAAAACCGACCAGTGTTTTTTTATGCTTAATTACATAGTAAATTAAATGTTTAGGAATAAAGTGGGAATGAGAGAACAAGTCGAGAGTTCAGATCTGCCATTTTGAAAGAGAGATTACTTCTGAGACTTATGTCTTAGTATTCTACCAAATATGTTTTCAAACAAGCAGAAAATGTAAAGAGGAAATTAAATTGATCTGAGTTTCATGCAATAATGTATTAACAATACATGTTGGTTTTCACTTACATTTTCCTAATTTCCAGGGTGATCTAACACTTTTGTTTTTTAATACATTTCTTATTAGTTTGTCATTTGTGTTCAGGTCTTAATGATAGTCTTAGGAAGAACCATTCCCCCTATTTTGTATACATCTAAGAAAACTGGGGTTCAGAGAGGCTAAGTAACTTGCCAAAATCTTACATTTAATACACAAAAGAACTAAAATTTTAATCTAGATACAATGGACTTGGATCTTTATTTTGTGCCTATGTGGTTTCCCACTTTTGTTCTTATACTTCTGGGTTTCTCTCTTGGTTAGGATTTTTTTTAATCAGCTACAAGTAACTAAAAAAAAAAAAAATCACATTAATGCTGCCTTACAAACTAAAGGAAACAAATGTTGGCAAGGATGTGAAGTAATATGAACTCTCATTTGTTGCTAGTAGAAATGAAAAATGGTACAGCCACTTTGGAAAACAGTTTGGCAAGATTTTTTACAATTTTAAATATAGACTTACTATATGATCCAGCAGTTGTGCTCGTAGGTATTTACCTGAATGAGTTAAAAACTTATTCTACAAAAAAAAAAAAAAAAAACCTGCACATAAGTGTTTAGCAGCTTTATTTATAATGCCAAGATTTGGAAGCAACCAAGTTGTCCTTCAGTAGGTGAATGGGTAAACAAACTACGGTAAATCCAAACAATGAAATATTATTCAGTGATGAAATGTGCTATAAGGCCAGGAAAAAACATGAAAGAAACTTAAATATATAATATATTGCTGAGTGAAAGAAGCTAGTCTGAAAAAGGTATGTGTTAGCTGATCTAACTTTATGACATTCTGGAAGAGGCAAAACTATGGAGACAGTAAAAAGATCAGTGGTTGCCAGGGGCTTGCAGGGAGAGGGATGAACAATAGGTGGAACACAGAGGATTTTTAGGGCAATGAATGATACTGTAATGGTGGATACCATGACATTATGTGTTTGTCAAAACTAGAACTATACAACATGAAGAACAAGCCCTAGTGTAAATTATGGACTTTAGTTAATGATAACGTATCAATATTAGTTCATTAATTGTAACTAATCTACCACACTAATGAAAGATGTTAATAATAAGGGAAACTGGGGTGGGGGGAGGAGGGAGTATATGGGAACTTGCTGTACTTTCTTTGTAAAACTAAAACGTCCATAAAAAATAAAAATATTATCAAAAAATAAAGGAAATATTTGGCATATAATAAACCTCCTAGAAACAGCTTGATCCAAGGCTCATGTATTTTATCAGGATCTCTATGTTTTGTTCTACACTTGATCTTAGCCAAAAGGCTGAGAAGCCATTATGTTTGGCTCTAATTTCTCAGTGGGGACTGGATTCCAAAGCGGGTTGTTTTCTCAGTGCCACAGAGTGATTGCCTTTACTTCCTCGGGTGATGTCTTTCCTTACTTATATCTACATATCTACAAAGAAATGAAAATTCACTTCTCTGGTAACTCACACTGGATCCCAGAATGAGTTTTATTGGCTTTGAGTGGCTTGATGTGCACCATGTGATTACATTCGAACCAACCACTGTGGCTGGGGATGAGATTTTCTTTAAAGAGGAAGGAAAACAAAGCTTGCTTTATTAGATAGACATAAATTAATTCAATTCAAACTGCACAGCTGGGGAACTCAGAGAATTATTAATAGAGAAAGAAGGAAGTAAAATATATTTTGGAAAGATACTCAGCAAATGTTTACTGTAGTATCTATGTAAGGAATACAGATTGTTTATACACTAGACTTATGATTATGCAGCTGGATACATATTAAATCTTCACGTGTAAAACTTCCATTTCCAAAAATGTTTCCTCTATTGGTTTAGTGATGTTTAAAATTGAATAATCGTAGCTATGTTATTTCAGATTATTCAACTAACACACATGTACAGAGTACCTACAATGCTCAGCTGTAGAGGATACAAAGAAAAATGAGACACAGATTAATACATCGTCCCTGCCCCCAAGGGACTTACAGTCTAGTATGAAAAACAGACCAATAAACACAGGTACTTATAAAGGTTGTCAAGGAAGGAATAGTTGTTCTGAAACAAGTGCGAGGCTTCAGACAGGAGCTCATATAGGAGCTAAGTTTTGAAGATGAATAGGATTTCGCAAGATAGATCAGTGATGGAACTTATTTCAGTAAGACAAAACAAAATAAAAATAAAACAAACAAAAACCTGAATAAAACATAGCAGCATGTAACATTGTAAAGTGTTTGAAAATTGCTAGTGATTTAGTAAGGATGTAACATAAGATGTAAGAGTGGTATACTAACAGATAAGGTCAAAAAGTAGATAAAGGTTATTGCATAGGTTTTATCAAGCATGGAATGAGGAGCCTTTTGAGACAGAGGGAGTAGCAGGATAAAAATTACCTTTTAAAAGATTACACTGGTGTAGTCTGTCTTAGACTGAAGGGGCACCAGGCTGGAGAAAGGGTGATTGTTTTAGAGGCTGCTGTAGGAGTCCAAAGGAGAACTTGTTAGGGTTCGAGCTGAGACAGTAGTAGTAGTCATGGAAGAGGGGACTGATTTAAGGTTTTATGCCCAGTTAAATACAAATTGCACCCATAGCTATAATACATGCATGGCATTCATTTATACATCAGTGTGAATTTATATTAGACCCTGTGAACAGTGTAGGTTTCCTTAGGGAAGATAAAGAGGGGCATGAGAACTTTAGTTGCCTATTGATGACAAAAATGGATACATAAAATTCAGGTACATTTTCTAAAATGATGATATATGAATGAAAAGGGACAATTTCCATGCCACAGTTTTTCTTGGAATGGCTTTATATAATAGGATGTCAAAAATTTAATAAATCTAGGTGTGAAGATAACTAGAACAGAGTTTGATTTGTGTGGCGTAAGACTAAGCGGTAAGCACAGATCATGGAATCCCTATGATTGAGGTGATGCACAGTGTATATTTCCCTAAATGTGTCCCTGAATGGATTTTAAAGATCAGTTCTGATTCACATCAGCAAAAGTACTCCATAAACCAGATTGGAAATATGTATACTAATATTTTTGACTGGTATGTTCCATTATGATGTTCATTAAAACAAGTTACCACCAGAGATATTTGAGAGGAAATAAAAATATGCCTTTGTTAATAAATTATGGCTGTAAATAATGCCTGTTGGATAGTCTTCTCTATTGGAGGCATTCTAATTATAGGCAAAATATTGCCACAAATTCCAAAAGAATGTCATTCCTGAGCTTCCTAAATCACCACTTATGGTTTAGACTAGCAATTCTAAGTTCGGAATGATAAATAATTATTGTTCAGAATTTTCAGCTGGGAAGACACTGAGGCTCTATACCATATAGCTGGAATATTATGGCAGACTGGGGAACACAAATGTTTATTTCTTTTACTAATCATGAATTGGAAAAGAATGGGAACAGTTGGAGAACAGCCCATCTCCAGCCACCATCTGCTTGTTATAACATAGCTGCATGTTGTCATTTTTTTCCTCCTTTTTATTACTGTTATTAACACACTATAAAAAATACATTTAAATAGCATTAAGCTTATAATACGAACCAACAAAATGGAGTCACTCAATCTTTAACTTGTTCTCTGGAAATTGCTTTATTTCTCCTTTTAAACATTCTTTGGAGTCATGTAGTGTCCTGCTGTTCAGTTACAGTAAAAACAGGTGCCTGGAAGAAGTAATTACCAATCGTACATTTGGTGCTTTATTTTCTTTTGATTCCAAGTCTTTTGTTCATTTATTGTGTAATACCAATTGGTATCAGATTAATGGATGCAAGGATGTCTTAGGGTAGAACTCTTCATAATTATAAGAGTTTATGCTTTAATAGAAAAAATGACAATGTGACAAATAATGTAATGAAACTGACTTTAAAAAAAACAAAAATAATTTAATAAACATTTACTAAGTCTCTATTATTACAAAAGCACATTATGGTCACATCATTTTAAATAGTATCTGATATTTTACTTCCTATTAATTTCATCACATAGTGTATCTGATTAATATTTCGAAATAATGAATATAAAATATTTTGTAATATATTTCATGAACCTTAAAATATTGAAACATTTTATTTCAAAATAAAAATAGCTTTATGGGATGATCAAAATGATAGATTTTTATATAAAAAAGAGTAAAATTGTTAATGTTCTCTATGATGAGATAATTTTTGTTAGTGTGATGATATACATGGACATGTTTGTATGCATGTGTATACATGTACAGTTTCACATAATAAGAATTATACTATGATATGCTTCTCTGAGAATGCTCCTTAAAGTATGTGTGTGTCTAATATACATACAAACATGACCAGAGAGTTGCAGATTCTTGTATGGAAGGGTGTTTTTGAGTTTCCACACTCCTAGCAAACCAGTAGAAGATTGAGGAGGACTGATTAATAGACAAGTGCATAAGCCAAGGTCCAGTCAGAAAAGTATAGAGCACTTAATAGTGTTTCAAACAGTGGGAATTTAATATAGGGTATTGATTATACAAGTGTTGAAAGGACTGAGGAGATGAACAGGCAGAGTGAGGTAATCCAGAGACAAATAATGGCAGGGAATAGCAACTAGAGCTACAGGAACCAAAAAGACATATAGCATACCAAGGCCCAGGGCAAACAGCCCACTTTGAGATGGTGAAGGAGGGGGCACTGTGGCTAAGGTTAGGTTTTCTAAGGAATTTCTGTAATTTCCCGAGCTCTTGCTAAAAGCAGTAAGACAGAATAAAAACAAAAACAAACAAACAGGAAACAGGAGATACAGAGAGAAATATGCCTTTGCAGTTTCTCTTGCTTATAATCACCCACCAGGCCCTCTTATTAGGACAGGCTGCAAGGCAGCTGGCCAGCTGCCAGGGGAGCTTGAGAAAGGTAGTTTACAAAATCCTAGCTCCCACATTGCAGAACAGAGGAGAAAAGGATGGGCATAGGTAGGGCTGGGAGCAATACTAAGTAACCAACTCCACAAGTGAAAACAAACCTGAGAATATTTGGGATGACAACACGGGGAGATGACCAGGCTCCTAGATAATTTGATAGGTAGGCATTCAAAGCAACTAATGGAAGAAAAAAGGACTTTATTTTGCATTCACAGACAGATGAGATTTGAACATCTGGGCTTTGCATGTGTGCATGAGTGTGCATGTGTGCATTTGTGTGTGTGTATGTGTCTGTGTGTACATATGAAAGAGAGAGAGACAGAGAGAGAGAAAGAGAGAGAGATATTAGTGTTTGGCTCATAATAATGTCCCAAAGTGGTAGCCATTATTATTTTAAAGTATTTTTTAAATTGTTTAAATTTTTTTCATGTTTTTTTAAATAAAAAAATCATCTCCTTTTTCCATTTCCTATTTTTCCTTCCAAAGAAAAGTAATTTAATACAGGCATGCATTGAAGATATTGCAGGTTTGGTTCCAGATCACCACAATAAAACTAATACTGCAATAAAAAGAGTCACGCCAATTTTTTTGTTTCCCAGTGCATATAAAAGGTATGTTTATATTATACTTTAGTCTCTAAAGTGTCCAATAGCATTTTCTCTAAAAAGTTTATGTATGTTAATTAAAAAATAGTTCATTGCTAAAAAATGTTAACAATCATTTGATCCTTTAGTATGTCGTAATCTTTTTGCTGACGGAGTGTCTTGCCTCGATGTTAATGGCTGCTGACTGATCAGGACAGTGGTTTGCTAAAGCTTGGGGTGGCTGTGGCAATTTTAAAAAATAAGACAATAAAGTTTGCCATATCTAGAAACAATTCCTTTAATGAAGGTTTCTCTGTAGCATGTGATGATGTTGGTAGTGTTTTACCCACAGTAGAAGTTCTTTTAAATTCTAGGCAATCCTCTCAAACCCTGCTGATGTTTTATCAACTAAGTTGATATAAATTCTAAATCATTTGTTGTCATTTTATCAATGTTCACAGCCTCTTCACCAAGGGTAGATTCCATCTTGAGAAATGACTTTCTATGCTCATCCATAAGAAGCAACTCTTCATTTGTTAAAGTTTTATCATGAGATTGCAGCAATTCAGTCACATCTTCAGGGTTTGAATCAATGTTTTCTAAACTCCTGTTAATGCTAATGTTTTGACCTCCTCACATGAATCACCAATATTCCTAATGGCATCTAGAAGGGTGAATCTTTTCCAGGTTTTCAACTGACTTTGCACAGATCCATCAGAGGGATTGCCACCCATGGCAGCTATTGCCTTATGAAATGTATTTCTTAAATAATAACACTAAAATCAAAATTACTCCCTCATCCATGGGTTGCAAAATGGATGTTGTGTTATCAGACATGAAAACAACATTAATTTCCTTACAAATCGCCATGAGAGCTCTTGGGTGACCAGGTGCATTGTCAATGAGCAATAATATTTTGAAGAATCATTTTTGCTGAGCCACTCAACAGTGGGCTTCAAATATTCAGTAAACCACCCCGTAAACAGATGTGCTGTCATCCAGGCCTTGTTGTTCCATTTATAGAGCACAGACAGAGCAGATTTAGCATAATTCTTAAGGGCCCTAGAATTTTCAGAATGGCAAATGAGCACTGGCTTCAACTTAGAGTCATCAGCTGCATTAGCCGCTAATAAGAGAGTCAGCCTGTCCTTTGAAGATTGGAGCCAGGCATTGACTTCTCCCCTCTAGCTATGAAAGTCCTAGATGGCATCTTCTCCAATAGAAAGCTGTTTTGTTTCTGTTGAAAATCTGTTGTTTAATATAGCCACCTTCATCAATTATCTTAGCTAGACTTTTTGGATAACTTGCTGTATCTTCTCCATCAATACTTGCTTTACCTTGCACTTTTATGTTATGGAGGCGGCATTTTTCCTTAAACCACATGAACCAACCTCAGCTAGCCTCAAACTTTTCTTATGCAGTTTCCTCACCTCTCTCAACCTCCACAGTCTGGGTGGGGAACCTGCAGATCCCTTAGGATTTGTTCTGTAAAGTTCGGATTCAGTCAAAAGGCTGCAGTCAAGGATCCAGAAGGCCACATATGGCCCCAAGGCCACAGGTTCCCCGGGGTATGGTGCTGTTAATGGTTTGATCTTCTATCAAACTAAAACTTTCTCCTTATCAGCAATAAGGCATTTTGTATTCTTATTCGTGTGTTCACTGGAGTAGCACTTTTAATTTCCTTCAAGAACTTTTCCTTTGCATTCACAACCTCTGGCACAAAGGGCCTAGTTTTCTACCTATCTGGGCTTTTGACATTCCTTCCTCATCAAGCTTAATCATTTCTAGTTTTTGATTTAAAGTGAGAGATGTGTGATTCTTTCTTTCACTTGAACACTTGGAGGCCATTGTAGGGTTATTAATTGGCTTAACTGCAGTATTTTTTAATCTCATCAAATAGGGAGGCCCAAGGAGAGGGAGAGAGATAGGCGAATGACTGGTGATTGGAACAGTCAAAACACACAACAGTTATTAAGTTTGCCTTCTTATATGGACAAAGTCTGTGCTACCCTCCCCCCTACAAATTACAATAGTGACATCAAAGATTACTCACAGATCATCATAACATATTAATAAATAATAATGAAAATGTTTGAAATGTTGTAAGAATTACTAAAATGCGATAGAGAGACATGATGTGAGCACATGCTGTGAAAATTGGCACTCATAGACATGCTCGACACAGGGTTGCTACAAATCTTCTATTTGTAAAAAATGCAATATTTGCAAAGCATAACAAAGTAAAATGCAATACAATGAGGTATGCCTGTATGTTCTGTATGTTGGATTTCTCCTTTACTTAATAGCAATCACCTTTTCTTAATGCAGAACCAAAAGGAGAGTGTTAACTCTTGAAGATATCTACCTGGTTTTGTGGACTTCAATGTGTTGACTGATATTAGCATTCACAAATACTTACAGGTGTCCTGTAATGCCATGTATAGGGCCTCAAGACACAAGACATAAGTTGTACTACTGGCACAGAAAGAGCTTACAGTCCATTTGAGGGGGGCAGAACTTTGATGTAAAGGGTATGACAAATAGGGAGAAAACAAGGAGCAAAATGTTAAGTTCTCCTATTTTTCCTCATATTTCTTTTCTTCCTTCTTTCACACTCTTAATCTTGTGAAATTGACCATCATAATCGAGGCAATCTAATTGCTCCTTTGACTATTTAGGTACACAAATTAAAAATGATCACAAAACATGCAAGAACATAATTCCCACTGCTCTTCTGTTTTTATATTTTATCTTATGTGCATAAGGGGATAGTCGATTTTATTTTTAAAGATGAGAAGCAATAGAAAGGGAGAGGTTGGAGCATAAAGCAGAGTGGTCTGAGAAGAAGCCAAACTAGTCTCACATCTGGAACAGAAGAATTGTGGGAAGAATCTTGTTTGAAGCCTTGGCATGGGCCTGGCAATCTGTGTTCTCAGCAACAGATATGCCCAAGGGACAACAGGGTCAAAGTCCTCTAGAGCTCTGGTCACCTCATGAGCTGGAGAACTGAAGAAAATAACAGACACCATGTGCATGCCACTTGCAATACACCCTCTTACAGAAACTTCAAAGCATCATGGCCTTGAGCTTCTAATGTCTTAGAGATTTTTATAAAAGAGATTTTTATAAACCCTTCTTCCATGGTTGTTTTCTCTCTTTAGGATTTATTTGTGAGTCCACAAGGCTGATCCAGAGGAGGGAATTGCGGAGAACATTGGCTTCTATACTAAACAACATCCAGACTCGATTTCCACTTAGCTATTATCCAAATAGCCTTATGCTAAGTGTGTGCACAGAAATCCCTTGTCTCCCAAAAGATTCTTAGGATTCTCATTCAAACAGATTTCAAGTCATTCCTTTCTATCAGCCTGCAGATATGACCAGATAGTTCATAAACCTAGAGTAGATATATAACCTGTGCTCAGGTTTGGAAACTGTAACATTTATGCCTAATAAATAATTGTTTTATTAGTAAACAGGAAAATGCAGATGAAACTCACAAAGATAATTTTATACCCTTCAGATTGGAAACAATTAAAATGTCTGATGATGATGTCTTGGTGCAGATGTGGAGCCATGTGAACTTTTAACTGTAGGTAATAATATAAATTAGAATAGCCACATGGAGAATCATTGGCAGTATTCAGAGATGTAGAAGGTAAACATGCCCTATAAGTCAGCACCTCCACTCTGGTATTAGTTTAGGAAAACTCATGTACATGTGCTCAGGGAAACTTACACAAGAATCTTCATGATGGCACTATTTGAATAAAGTATAAAGGAATGCTTGTGAAGATAATCAACATTTTTAAGATAATAGTTACCTCTATGGCAGTGCTGGGATTGTGGGGAGCTGGGATTGGGATCAGGAAGGAGCACACAGGTAAGGATATTCAACTGTTTGTCTGAAAGGTTTCATTGTTTTGGTAAAGGGCTCAATTATATTGGTAAGATCTTATTTCTTTGCCTGGGATCTGGATATGTGGGTCCTATATTACGTTTGATATTTACATAAAATATCTTCCAGGTCACATATTAGGTTAGATCATACAAAATAACATGTTTTTGACCTATAAAAATGGCAATTTGATGTAGCTAAGCCTAATATTTCTTTGCGTATTTTTAATTATTTAGAATTTTTTAAATATTGCATTATGCAAAATAATAAAAACACACCTAGCAATATATAAAAAGTACTTTTTGAATAAGATATTCTTCAATTCCAGTGGTGATCAGTCAATAATGGCTGTACTACATTTGGGTTATTGTGGGTTTGCTTTTTCAAAATATTGACAGCAGCTGGGCACAGTGACTCATGCCTGTAGTCCCAGCAACTTAGGGAGTTGTAGTGGAAGGATCACTTGAGGCCAGGAGTTTGAGACCAGTCTGGGAACCATAGCAAGATCTCCACCTCTAAAACAAAAATTTAAAAAATATTGACAGCAATTTGTATCCAAAGATGGAGAAACCTTGATGAGGTCAAAAAGGCAGCACTAATGACTCTCTTTCTAGACACAGTTGATTGGTGTGAAGATCCATTTGGCCATTAGGTAAGACTTCATGACCTGCAATAGGAGTGGATTGCCTGTCCGTAGAAACAGAGCTCTGTCAAGGTTTTTATTATTCTTTTCAAAAAACATATGCTATGCTTGTTTCCTGTAGGAGTCAAGGATGATCCAGGCGACATAAGTAGGATAACAGGGGTCACAGAGACCTGTGTTTTGAGGCCATCCATTACTCATTTTATTTTGACAAATGTATATAGGGTGCTGTCAGTGAAATAGTAAGAAAGAAATTAATTATATAGATTGTAATGATATTAAATGATTTATTTTATTGACATGAAATACTCAAGTCCTGGTTATTTTTACTATAAAGTATTTTAAATATCATATTTAAAATAGTTAAGTTTCTCTTGCACACTATTGCCTCTTAACTACGTGGAAAGACTCTGATCCTTGCACAGGCTTCCTTCCCTCTGGAGAAATGAATCAATTGATGCAGAACACACCAGTCATTGCCTCCCAGAAACTTTTTTTTTGCCACTACATACTCAACCTTAAAAACAAGGACACAGGCCGGGTGCGGTAGCTCACGCCTGTAATCCTAGCACTCTGGGAGGCCGCAGTTGGCAGATCATTTGAGCTCAGGGGTTCGAGACCAGCCTGAGCAAGAGCGAGACCCCGTCTCTACAAAAAATAGAAAGAAATTAGCTGGACAAGTAAAAATACATATAGAAAAAATTAGCCGGTCATGGTGGCGCATGCCTGTAGTCCCACCTACTTGGGAGGCTGAGGCAGAAGAATTGCTTAAGCCCAGGAGTTTGAGGTTACTGTGAGCGAGGCTGATGCCACAGCACTCTAGCCCGGGCAACAGAGTGAGACTCTGTCTCAAAAAAAAAAAAAAAAAAAAACCAACCAAACAAACAAAAAAAAACAAGGCCACAAACACATACCTACCACATGTTTTTGAATGAATCTACTTATCACAAGGCTTACTCTTCATTTGATATATAATCTCTAATAAAATCTTCTTTTTGAAGCCTCTTCTGAGGGGCTCATGCTGATGTGATTTATCTTTTGATATATCATATCTCTGCTCCTAGAAGGTATGTTTCTTGAGGGCAGTCTTTTTTGGGCATACTTTATAGAATCTAGTATAATGCATTTAGTTTGGTAACACTCAACTGTATTTGGGCCTTTATTGTATCCTATGCCTCTTTTTGGTTCTTGTTTGTTTCATGTTTTTCTACTTGGCTTCTTTCTGAGGATGACTGTACAGGTAGTTTGTGTCTAAATTTATGGGTAAGAGAACAGAAGATTTGGGCAGGCGAGGGAACTATTATTTTCACTTTGGAGCCAAACTCTTCTAGATGTCTAGAATGCGTTGCATGTAATATGATAAATCCTCCATCAAAAGTCCATTAAAGCATGATTGCAGTTCTTTTACTTTCATTATATCTAAAGATATTACCCAGATTGTGATTATAAGAATTGACCACAAATTGCCTTTTTAATTATGCCTCATTTATTAATACATATGCTGAGGTACATACCAGGTGTTTGAGGAGTGATTAACACATCATACTCATATTTAAATAATCAACTGGCAGAGATCATAGCGTTAATTTGTTGATTAGAAAATTTAAACTATGGGATCATTTTACAGTAGTAACATTTTTAGGGAAAAAGACTGTCATCAAAATAGATGCCCCTGTTAAGGGATTCCCATCAGCCCAGCACTGTGCTAGGGACATTACCTCCATTGATTCATCCTCCCAGCAAAGCTCAGAGGGAGACACGTTGCATCATTGTTACAGGGTTGGAAACTGAACTTTACAGTCTTAAAATAACTTGCCCAAAGTCACACTCATGGGAAATTGTGGAAGTGGGACTTAAACTCAAATTCGACTCCAAAATCCAGGCTATTTTAGATTTTATGTTATGTCATGGGACCTAAAGCATTATAGGAAGGATGATAGTGAACTTTGTTCATTAAAAGTTCATTTTTGACAATGTTTAACGACTTAACTTTCTAACTTAAAAAACGTTCGTTTTATCCCAGATTTTCATTCTTGAGCTATTCCTTTTCTCAGTCTTACATTTTCTAGACATTCTCATTCATTCATATGATTTTAATTATAACCAATATGCTGAGAACTCCCCCTCCCCCCACATTTATCCCCCCACAAACAATAGGCATTTCACCTGGTTTCTCTTCCTCTGTTCTCCAGTTTCATGTGTGGTCTCACAATCTTCCAGTCACTCCACTGCAAATGAAGGTGTCATCCTTCTTGTCCTCCCTCACCACACTGACACATGCCCCAGACTTGATTAATCACCAAGTATACTGTATACATTTTTTGTTTTCTGTATATCACGATGTTTTGGCATTTTAAAAACCCTTTCTTGCTGGAGAGAAACTGCTTCTCCTGGGGATAATGTCCAAGCTAAACAAACAAAGCCAGACACTAGTTAAAGTGGCAAGAATGAATTTTAATCAGTAATACACTTTTGCAATAGGGAAAAGAGGCCTATTGAGAGAAGTTGAATGAACTGAACTCAACTTCAATTTGTGCAGAAGTGACTCGGTGTTTTAAAGGGAGAATGAGGGATCGGGAAGGGGCGCGTGGGGGCTCCGTACAGTCAGGCAAGTGAAAAATTACAAAAACAGAAAGGGGGCGTTGGTCCCTGTGACACCCATCTAGGTTTGCTAACTGGCACTTATTGAAGTTAACACAGAAACTGGGAGGCTGAGGGGCCATATCTTCAGGTTGTGTTGGCTGGAGCAAACAGTAAATTCTTTTAGCAGCCTTGAGTTTTCTCAGGCAGGCACTTTAAGAGGGTTGAGAGTCATCCCAGGGATGTGGCCTTAAGCTGTTAGAAACTACGTTAGTGTGTGGTTCAAGTCTTTATAGACCAACCATGAGGCTTAGTCAAGAAACGACTCAGAGGAGACTGGGTAGAGTTTGGTCAAAGAGAGAATCTTTGTTACTAGCTAGTTTTTAGAGATAGCAAAAGACTCAGTTGAAAGAATGTCTTTGATATGCAAACCAACCAACTGGAGGTGTGGTACCTATCTCCTCTATCTGGCCTGTACACCTCAGGGGACAATATTCCTCTGCCCTGATCATTTTCATTTTCAGACCAGCTACTAGACAACAAGGGACCACCCCTGTAGCTTAGAGTCGGCTGAAATTATTTAAACTAACGAATCCTACACTGTTCACTTTGCCCTATCTTGCCTTTCCTGAGGAAACTCCAATAAGGGCCATGGCCCAAGCTCTTGCTGTGCTCCTGTCATCTGCCTCCTGAGGGACACTGGTGCTTTCCCCTGTGGCCCTGCGTGGCAAGTGGTTATCTCTCTGGGACCTTTGAGTATAATAAACTTCTTCCTTCGAAGCGTGATTCTCATTTCTTCCTGTAGTTGCACCAGGTTTGCCATAACATATCCATCCCACATTTCCATCGTTAGAGCACCAGGGCCCCGTATTTTATGTCCTTTTCAGGAGTCTGCCCTAGCTACTGTGTTCAAACGATTACTGCCCTAGCTGAAGTTGTTTTTCCTTAGCTCTTGCCTGAGTTGCAGCAAATTCATCTTGACTACTTCTTCAGATAGGTCCTCCTCAATGCTGCTGAAAGAGTAATTTAAAATGAAAACCTGTCTCTGTCACTTCACTGCTTTAAACCTATCAATAGCTTCCCATTGGTATTGAACTCCCACATAAGGCCTTCAACAATGGCCACCTCATCTCTCTCTGCCCTTTACGCTGCCTGCCATGCACGTTAGGTTCCAGCAATTCTAAACTGCTTGGATTAATCCCCCCAACCCCAAATATCATCCTGCTTCTCAATTTTACTCCGTACTTGAGCTCACGCTGCTCCTTCTAACTGTATTAATAATGTCTTTCATCCATCACATAGAGCTCCATTAAATCCTATGACCTCTTTAGAATTTATCTCAGGAGTCACTCCTCCCGGAAGTGTTCTCAGACACTATACCACGCTTGGGTTATTGATAAAGAAACCTAATTATTTATCATATACCTGGATCCCCTAAAACACTGTGAACTCTTTGAAAACAGAGATAATGTTTTATCTTTGTATCCTCAGGAGGCTTAAAACAGTGCTAGTACGTAGTAGGTATTTAATAGATGTTGAATAACACCTCAACAGCCTGCAAATAAGTTTCTTTTCAAATTTAGTGTCACTTCTTGTCTGCTTAGTGGAAAAAATTAACATTGGAAAAGAGACAAAAAGATGATAAAGTGAATGGAGTAATTCTGTTTCTCTTAATAAAAATTAATCTCATACTTGCTTTCTTTGGTGATACATCATGTTTTTAGTCTTCCTCTAATATTGACTGGAATGTGCTCAGGGAAATCAAAATGCTTCTAAGAGAAACTTAAAAAATATAACAAAGTAACTAAGGTTCAAAAGAACCAGCTGGTGCAAGGTGTATTATATTCATAAAGACTATTAGTTATAATCTTTTAAAAATATTTTAGGCCTTTATTCTCAATAATAAGGAGGGTTTTTTTGTTTTTTTGGTGTGGTTTTTGGTGGCTAGTTTTCTTTATGCCAGAAAAGAACCAGTGGTGCTAAGCATTTTCCATGTAATTTCTCATTTAATCCTCATAATTCTATGAAACAGCAATTAAAATAATGTTCTAAATGTGCATATGAGGAAACTGAAGTTTAGCAAGGTGAGATCAATTTGCTGAGGGACACACAACTAGTAGCAGACAGGGCTGGAATTTCAACATAAGTCTGCAATTGTAACTGCTGCCTGATCCTGCCAGAAATCTGCTTTATTAGGAAACTGCACTCTCGAAGATTAAATAAAAATCATGAAGAAATAAACTCCTCTATGATATTTCCCTTTAATTCTTTCCTCCAAATTTTATTCTTAGGAAGTTTAGTATTGAGTTTACCAAAGCACGGATTCTTTTTGGAAGCTTTTATTTCTCAATAAAGTACTCCTAGTCCTAGATCTAGGCCTACAGAGATAAAAATTAATGAAAAAAATTGTTTTAGGAGACAATGGAAACTCCTGTGGCAAAGATGATTCATCCCAAGGGGAACATAGGGAGGGAGGCCATAAAATATAGAAAACACTTCCATCTGTGCCAAGTTCAGCTCAGCAGGACAATAGCTAGAAGGCTAGCCAGAGAGCACCTCCTCCGCTATAAACCACAAAAGTTCTGGTTCGAATCTCTGTACTTAGAATGTAAAGGAAGCATAAACAAGAAGTTCAGCTACCAGATGGGGACCCTCCTAATTAGTTAAGTCTGCTCTAATTTTTGGCCACCAGTTGGCAGATGCAGCAGATGCCAAGGGAGTAAACAGAATATGTTGGCAGTTTTGAATTTTAAACCAGTATATCACAAATAGATTCAATTTAGAAATATTTTCCCCTTTGGTTATACTCTGTAACTTAATTTTGTCAAATGCCAGGAAGTTAGAGACATATTATTAAGCATTTTTAAAGATATTTTGTATTTTTCCCTATAAATTGATGCCAATGAATAATGTATTTAGGTATACTATCTCAGAATTTGTAGGGTACAACCTCAGTGTTCGTGTCAGAGTGATATTTTGTCATAAATATGGACTGATGTGGTATTTGTGATTAGAAAACTCGATAAAATGTAAGAGCTGTTTTTGGGAAAACACATCTTGAGATGAAGAGAAACATTAAGAAATTAAGAGATTTGATGACGATAATCTCAAACTTTAGTCTCTATACATTACTGGTGGTTCATGTCTTATAAGCAATTGGAGGCAAAATGCCGTAACTACATCACTGATGGAAGGACAGTGACACTTTGACTTTTTTTTATTATTATTATTTTTTTTTCACAGAGTATTTTTTTTTTTTTTTTTTTTTTTGAGACAGAGTCTCACTCTGTAGCCCAGGCTAGAGTGCCATGGCGTCAACCTAACTCACAGCAACCTCAAACTCCTGGGCTCGAGCAATCCTCCTGCCTCAGCCTCCCGAGTAGCTGGGACTACAGGCATGTGCCACCATGTCCAGCTAATTTTTTTCTATATATATTTTTAGTTGTCCAGATAATTTCTTTTTGTTTTTAGTAGAGATGGTCTCTCGCTCTTACTCAGTCTGGTCTCAAACTCCTGACCTTCAGCGATCCACTCGCCTCGGCCTCCCAGAGTGCTAGGATTATAGGCTTGAGCCACTGCGCCCAGCCCATGACTGCTTGTCTTTGAAATAATACATCAATAATAAAGTTCTAATTTTTCCATTCTCAGGAATAATCAGCAAATTTTCTTAAATTATTTTCCCACTCAGAGCTACTAGCGGGGTAGAGAGGATGATTGTTAGGTTATATTTTGTTTATTGTAAAAAATAGTGTCTTTGATTTTATCTAGATGAACTCAGTCCATCTTTGTGAGTGCTTACTATATGCAAGGGACTGCGATTGCCCTCAGCTCACTGAGATAAACAAGACATGGTCCCTAATAATTGCTTACAGATATAGACAAGAAGCCTAACTATTGCAATATATTATGACAGTTAGGCATTGGATGTGGGTCATTTATGTTACAGGCATCACAGGAAAGGACATAGAGAAGAATAAATAATTCTACCTGATTTGGGGTGAGTGATATGAGAATCTTTCTAAATGTAGTAATATTAAATCAGAATTCTTTTTAGAGAGTAGAAATCACTAATAAAATTGGTTAGAAATAGAATTTTAGGCAGAGGGAATAGTTTAAAGAAAGATATATTTGAGTATCTGGTTTTAGGGAATGGATGAAGAGTTCTATTTTATAAATATTTAATTAGTATAATTAATATCAATATCATTAATATGAATATTGTGTTAATAATGCTAATAATGATGGTGATGACAATGTAATATTTATTTGTTATAGCTTCACGCCAGATATCGTGCCAAGTATTTTACATATACAAACAGTTTAGTCCTCTTCACAACCTAATGAGATATATACAGTTATTATGAGGAATCAGAGATACTCTAGGTCATGGAGTTGAGATTCAAGCCCAGTAGGTTAAGGCCCTACTCTTAAATAGTTTACACAATTTGGACCCACCTACCGTGAGATTCTAGTTGGAACGTCTAAAAAGCAGCTGGTATGTAACATAGTATGTTTTTGGACTTTAGGAGTGAGGTTAGAGTCATAGATCTAGTAGTTATCTGCCTTTAGGTTGTGGTTAAAACTATAAATGTAAGGCCTTTTGTTTTACACCTATCCAGAATGGTGGTCCTAAACATGGGAAGATCATGGGTGGACTTTAGCAATCACCCTGAAATTGTAGCTAACTGCCACCACGTATAGTGTGCGTTTCTCTGGGCGAGTGGGTTCATAGTATTTAAAACATCCTGAAGAGGACACATGATTCCACCATTCCTTCAACATTTTAAGAACCTTTGTTATGGAGTGAGAAGAGATCAATCTTTACAATAATTTCTGGAATTCTTGATCCTGAAACTCTGGGGTTGATGATGCTGTATTGGATTTGCAAAGAAAGTGATGAGTAGGAAAATCCATCAGGATAAAAACTGGTGGAAGGGCGAAATCTGGTACATAGAATCCTAGAATTGAATATCTTGAACTATTTCATTCGCACTTACCTGAAGTTTTCTTCTTTGTAACGTGGCTTCACTAGGGTGGTAGGTATCTCTCCTTCTTGGTCTTGGTCTATTTCTGTCCTAAATTTGCCCTTTGCTCCAGGTATAATCTGGAAATTTGTCAATTCTTGTCCTTGGTATAGGTAAAACTTTGGTCTTAGAACTGAAACTTTTATGTCTTTATATTCCAGTCCTCATACTCTTACCTCTGGAAAATGGCCTTGTGTTTTGTGACCTAATATGGATGAATGTAGGGGGAAGAGACAGAGAGAAGAGAATAAACAAATGAGCTAGTTATACTCTTAAATTATTTTCACTCTCTTGATTTCAACTTGGTTGCTCCATTTTATCTCTTGAATGAATTCAGATTATTTGGCAGAATTAAGCACAGAAGCGTCCTCTTCCTCCCTTATTTGTCATGTACTCAATTGATACTTTGAAGTTGATATTTGGTGATAAGTTACATTTTTATATATTCTTTTTCTCTTATTTTAAGGCATTTTAAGAATCTATTTTAACAACTTTTGGAATTTCCCAGATAAAGTAATATGTAATGTATCTAGTTATTCTTGCTGGAAAAACAAAAACAGAAGCAAAAATAAGAACAAAGAGTAATTTGTTTTGATGCCTTGAAAATGACCCCCAGATAAGCCTGTATGTTTGACTGAGTGCATAAGGATGAGAATTATGAATGCTTGAGGACAGAAGGAAAGTATGCCATGTTTTGTTTCATGGTAGATGGATATCAAGATTCCCATGCTTTAAGCTTAAATCAGCATTTAAATCTCCTTTGCCATAGTTATGTCATTCTCTGGAAAAGTACTAATGGAAAAATTATAGTCTTTCTTCTTGTCAAAATGGTCCCTTTGCCTTCACTAATGCTGAGTAAAGCAGCACAAAGTGTAGGAACTTGTGGAGGGAAACTTCTGAAGTCACTCGAGCTTGTTCTAACATGTTTGTTGTGTACCAAACCCATGTGGCCTAACAATGGGTGATACTTCAAAGACATCTCTATTGTGGTAATACTTAATAAGAGCAGCATCTGATATTACAAGGCATGCTTTCAAGATGTTTTGATCTGCTTTATTCTTTTTTGAGTTTACAGTCAACTTAACTCTTCTTTCCTCCAAAGAAGATATAATGACCTCAATCTCTCTTTAAATCATGATTTTGGCATCTGCCACAACACATCTTTGAAATTAAGGTGTTTCCTCTTTGGCTGACTATTTAAAAAACGGTTACTAGCTGTTTTAACTTGGGTAGTGGTAAATCTATAAATTATTAAGGCTTTGTAAAAATTTATACAACAGAGATATGGAAAATTCTTTGTGGGTTGTTTGCTTCCCAATAAAAAGAGCTTGAATAAAATATTCTTGAAGTTTTTTGATGATTCAGTTTATATAATTTATAAATAAGAATGTTAGCAACATTAACTTATTTTATATAGAACCATTCCTGAATTAATAGCATCTCATGGCACTTAGGCAGTGTTGTTGGGGTTAAGTGTGTGGATTCTTGAGCTAAACTAATAATTTGAATACCAGCTTCACCACATATTTGCTGTGTGACTTTGGGGATGTCACTTAACCTCTTGTATACCTTAGTTTTCTCTGTAGCTAAATGACTAAGACAATAGTAGGTACCGCATAGAAGTTATTGTGAGCTTTAAGTGAGTTAATACATACACATCTCTTAGAAATATGCCTGGTGCAACTTAATGGCTAATACCTATTGATTATTTAATATTTCCTTATGCTATAGCTCATAATGAAATAAAACTTTCTAAAACTGTTTGTTGAACATTAAAGTGTCAGAAACTTTTAACTAAATCTTATTTTTTATTTTAATTCCCTACATATTATGACTTCATGAAAAAATAAGAAAAAGAAAAAATAAAAAGATAAATATACTTTCATTGTCTCCATTTCCACTGACCATTTCTAAACCACTGATAGAAGTCTGATATATATTTTTCCAGACTGTTTCTATTCATGCACACATGATTATATTAATACTATGTAAATACTTTTAAATACTAGATCTTGGTTTTATATTATTTTTGAAATTGGTTTAGAAAATAACAAGTTTACTTAGCACATTCTTTTCAGTTTATACATACAGATCTGCTTTGTACTTTTAATTGTGACATTCTAGTCCATAGAAGGTATTTATCATAAAGTCTGTCTCATGACTGCCACTTAGTTTGTCTCTAAATGTTTGCTATTTCAAACAATGCAGCCAATAACATTCTTATACATTCTTCAGAGATAAAAACTGACCCCTGAAAGCCAGATCAAAAATGCAGGTTCATCTGGTTTGGGTTCTACATTGTTTAAAAAAATTTAAACAAAAAATTTGAGTCAACACTTATAAATCAAAATAATTTAGAGGAATATCTAGTGTTTTAACCTCTGTAAAAAAAAAACAAAAAAAAACCCTAAAGATTAATAACCACTGGGTCTAGTTTTTGCATTGCAATAACTATCTTTGGCAGAGTATAGCCTGATGAATTATAAATTCATGCTTATTCCACCCACCACCATCCTTGCTCTCCCTATCACACTGCACTTGACTTCCTTTCCTCATTTATAGCACCTGTCTGGTTTTCATGGTCCTTGAAGTTTGTGATTCCTGAGAAGTATCATTAATTACTTAGGCCAGTATTACTAAATGATAGTGTCTAAGTAGTGGATCTTCTGGGTCAAAGGGTAGAATTGTGCTAAATTTTTCTTAAGTACTGTGAAATTATTTTTCAAGTTACATTGAATGTTTTTTCCTCTAGGCTCTCAGCTAGACCTAAATGCAACATAAATCAAACAAGAAAAAAAGTAAAAACTTTTGAGTTTCTCTGAATAACAGAAATTTAATCCAAGGATTTATAGAGTGATATTTGGAGGTTGGATCAGCATGGGTCCTGGCAGGAAATAAAATACATGCTCAGCTGGGATCTTAAAGAAAATTAGTAGAGGGGCTATTTATAAAAGTGTGGGTGGGATTAAGAGAACCAATGAGAGACATTGAGGTCTCTAAGGGAGCCATTAGTAACCTAAATCTGATAGGACAGAGAGAGGATCTGGTTTTTCTGGATCCCTGTGGGCGCTAACCTCTTGGAACCAAACTGCCTCACAGGAGATACAGTGGTTAAGGGACACAGCCATTGCTAGAACTTTGCTGCTTAGGTAGGATAGGGGTGGGGATCAAAATTCTCTGGCCACTGTCTCCTTTCATCCTTCAATCATCTGATGGTGCCTCCTATTGGCCAAACTCCTCTGGCTTCAAGAGTCAGACTGATTGATTGAAGTAGTTCTTAGGAGTCAGAATAGAAGATGTGGAGAATAGGTAGGGCAGTATGCAAGACAGTATACAATAATAGGAGTATGCAAAGGCAGAACAGCCAGCACAAGATTGGTCTCAATTGTCCTAGAACATTTTCTCTATGATTTCTTTTGCTATCATTACATTTTTTACCTAAAAATAATTAAGTCACACAACCACAAAAATCTGTAGTTTATAAACACTTATTTCATAGAAGATTTTAAATGAATAAAGTTCATGTGGGAAAACCCATGCAAGGTAGTAATAAGATACATATAAAAGTCTTTATCAATATGAACATTCTTTATATTTTTTGAAGTCCACATGGAATTGGTGCAACCTTTTTGGCCTTGCCAACGATAAGATAAAA
The DNA here is from genome assembly GCF_041146395.1 of Eulemur rufifrons. Taxonomy (NCBI): domain Eukaryota; kingdom Metazoa; phylum Chordata; class Mammalia; order Primates; family Lemuridae; genus Eulemur; species Eulemur rufifrons. Next base: position 47,569,414 of record NC_090985.1, read on the forward strand.
ATGTAACAAAAGCTTCCATATGCTGGACACACACACATACACACACAAACATACCAGAAATGGATTTTTCAAGGGGGAAAAATCATGTACCTAAGTAATTATATATTTGTGTAGTCAGTGATGAGAGTTTCCGATAAAGAGCTTTGGAAATTGAAAAAAGAAGAAATTTTATTGGTAAATTCCTTAGTAGAATTACATGTCAGAGGTTCGCCTGGTTTACCAATGCCCTCTATTCCCTCTGCAAAGCAGACTGACTGATGTCCACAGCAAGCTGGCCATTCTGCTCCCTCCATTGGTGTTAATTCCTATTAAGAGTCAGTTGTAATTGTTTCTGAACCTGACCAACTCAATTTCACCAATTAATATGACTACTCAAAGCACTAAATATTGAGGAAACTAATAAATATAAGTGTAAAATAAAATTTAGTTAAATGATAAAATCTAAGCTGAATGAATTTTTCAAAAAAATTGATGTATGAGTTGTTAAGAAAATATTTTTATTAAATTAACAATAGAAATTGTGAAGACTGGAAGATTCATAAAATTATAAGCTTTATAAAAATTTGCTATGATGGAGGTTGCATTTGGGGTATCTTGAATATCTTAAACATTTTGGTCCATCTTGCATAAAGATGGGTATCGTATATTATGAATTATGGGTGTGGTTTATGAAAAGGAACAGGAGGTAGAACGCTGATCAATGGATGTGTATTCAAAGACAAGGCTTTGTCTCTAACCAAAAATTTGTAACAGAAGAATTTATCTAAGTTTTAAAATAAATTAACACTCAATGTTTATGTACCATGCAAAAAGCATTTGTGGCTATTTTGGGGGGTTAATTAACAACTGGAAGTCCTGAATGAACTGGATAAGAGGGCTTCCTCTTATTTCAGCTGTGAAGGCAAGGTATACTTCACAAAGAAAGAATATTTTCAGCTGGGCCCTTGCTATGCTGTATATTCCATTACTAGTCTTATTTACTTAAGGAAGCAAAAGCTTCCTAAGTGGATAAATCAATTACATTAAGTGAACATTTATTGAATATCCATTGCCTTCAGGATAAAAGATGTTACTGATCATGACATAAAAGTGTATTCATGATCTTATTTCTACCTACTTCGGTGTCACCTCCTCACCTGACTTACCTTTATGGAGTAGTAAGATAATGTATTTGTGCATCTTAAACCCAGTAGTATGCACCACTATTGTGTACCTTTGTATGTTCTGTTGCAGGGTCCTAACATTCCTATCCTGCCATCAAGCCAGTGTTGAATTCTGATTATTCAAGAAAAACTCTATTCATTTTTTTTTTTCAAAAATTGCCAATTCTATACCAAATTCTCATTTTAAAAGAAGAGAAAGATTTGTGAAGACAACTGTTTTATAATTATTGTATTTAGAATACCAAAAACCATAAAATAACCCCACCATTAGAAGATGGTCTAGTGTATTTAATATGATGATTCCATAAAAATCATGTTTGTAAAAGGATTTAAATTTTACCAAAAATATTTCAAGTTCACTAAATTATTTAAAATCCTCATTATGTGTGCTGTCAAAAAACACAGCATAAGATACAGTGTTAGCTCAATGACATGAAGAAAAAGTAGATAGAAAAATAATGGGAAAAAGTCTAAAATTTTTATCATGTGTAACTCTAGGTGGTGGTATTAGATTGCAGGTATTATTTTATTCTGTACTCTCCAATGTTTCAACAATTAAAATGTGTTTGAGAATAAATAAATAAAACTTTTAAACAAATATCAATATTTTGTTCAAGGGTCATCACTTTTCTTATGAAATTTTCTTGAACTATTCATCTTTAGCATTTATTACTCTATCTCCTCTGTATTATTTGTTTATTGCTCATAGAAATAAGTACATGAACATTATTTCTTTACTTGTGTGTCTCCCCAACAGATAGAAAACTCTTTGAAGAAATGGGCTGCTTCAGATTTTCTCTGTATAATTAACACACGTTACAGTGCCACGTAGTATGTGTTTGGAGTTCAACCAACATAGTAGGAACAGCATTACCTTTAACAAATATTAGCAATATTCTCTAAATTTCTGGCAAAAAGTAAGAGAGTGATGTTTCCTGGATGATTTCTTATAGTAGGTAGGCCCAATATCACTTGTATAAGACTTTATGTTCTCATCCTAGCTCAAGACAACACTGTTATTGCTAAGATCATTAGTCTATTAACATTACACATGAAAAGACAGCATTTCCCCTGAACTTTTTCAGGAATTGCTTCAAATACTTCACATTATGTGTTTTGGGGAAAAATCTAAGGGAGTTGTCATATTTTTTATCAGAATTTTATTTTTCACATTAGCTAGTATTAATATTTAATTATTACTTTCCCCTCATTTTTTAGCAGAGAATAATATATCTTTTTTTTTTTCTTCAGAAGATATATGACATTGCATTTGGCCCACTGATATTCTCTTATTGATATTTAAGGAAATTTCTTAATAGCTCTACCAATTTCATGAGGAAAAAAAGACCTTTATTTTTAGTTTTCCAGTGTTGCAATTTTAATTAATTAAATTTGTAAACTGAATAAAGCATTTCTGCCCCCAGTGTGCATGGGCACCATCCATTCTGAGTAGAACAATAAAGGCAGAGGAAGGTTGAATTAGCTCTGCCTGACTGTGCAGCTGGGGCACCTGTCTTCCGTCCTGACTGAAATCCACGCAGTCAATGCTCCAGCTCTCAGGCCTTCCAATTACACCACCAGCTTTCCTGGGTCTTGGGACCTCTCAGCTTCTATGATTGCATGAATTATATTAAGGTTATGTATATCATGTTATATAAAGTCTAACTAACTTATGATAAATCTCTTCCTAGGGGTATATATCTAGTATATGTCCTATATATATCCTATTTCATTATATATCATATATATGTGTGTGTGTGGATATATATATCCTACCTATACCTCCTACGTATCTATCCATCCATCCTATTGGCTCTAAAGAACACTGACTAATACACAAAGGAGCCAGGGTGAGCAAATTCACTGAGACATTAATTTTCAAGACATTTGTAAAGCATCGTTAGTTGAAATTCTGTGTGTGTGCACGTGTGTGTGTGCACATGCATATGTATTTAGGGCCACATCCTCTATTTTGGGTATAGGTAGTCTTTGCACTGCTGAAAAGGGATTATCTGCAAAGAAACGTTCAAATGGCCTGAGCAGATTTGTGAAGGCAGCTGTTCATGATACCCTCTCACAACACTAATGATGTCTAACACTCTGCATTTTCCCAAGATTTTATCAGCTCATTTAATTCTTAAAACAATCCTATAAGTTTGTTGCTATTATTACCACCATTTTAAAATAAAGAAACTGAGACAAAGGTGAATTAAGAAACTTGTTTACAAGCATATGATTAGTAACTAGTGGACTACTCATTAAATTACACCTTCGTGGGCATTTTTTAACCTCTTTAAATGACCACAATCCTCACTCCCAAGTTTTCTTGATCTATTCTTTAATTTTGGTACACTTCTGGGTTTTTTTCCTAAATTCTTTTCTTTCTCCTTTGCTTAATTTTTATTAATATATTTCTCCTATAGAATTTTATTCCCTTAGATTATTAACTTAAATTCTTAAATTATTATTTGAATTTTAAAGATTTCCAAATCTATTTAGCTCTTTTTTTCTCTCTTTCCTTTCTTCCTTCCTACTTTCCTCCCTCCTTCCTTTTCTTACCACACATCTATCCAATCATCCACTCAATAAGTTGTTTAGTGGGGAAGACAGATATTGAACAAATTTTATTAAGATGAATGTCAAACATGAGCTGAAAATGATGATTCAGATTTATATATAACAGAGTTATAAAGAGGGGAGAGCTATGGGACCATATAGTATAGACGACACAGATGAATTAAGAAACTTGTTTACAATCATACAATTAGTAACTAGTGGACCACTCATCAAAACACACCTTAATGATCTAAGGGAAAGGAGCTAATTATATCTCTGGATCTAAGAAAGGCTGTTCTAAGGAAAGGATGTTTTACCTGAGAAATGAGGCATTGATATGCATTAATTAGGGATTGGATGGAGGAGTGAGTAAGAGGGAAGAGCCAAGGACTATTCTCCAAGTCTGGCTTGGGGACTTTTGTCAATGCAGATGCTATGACCATTGCATCTTGAAAAACTGATTTTGAGGTGTCTGTAAGACATCTCAAGAAGAGAAGTGGACCACATATTTGGGTACATGGGTCTGAAGTTCAGACAAGGTCAACCCAGAATAGGTAGATAAATTGTAGAAATGGAAATATGAGAGATCATTTGGGGAGATGTGTGGGGAAAGAGAAGCATGGAGTATTAGGGGTAATGCTGATAAATTTCAACTTTTAGGAAATGGGTAGACAAAGAGTAGCCAACAAAGAGGCCTTGGCAAGACAGCTAAAGAAGTAGATGGAAAATCAGGGTGTAGTGTCTCATCGCTGAGTGAAAAGTGTGTTTTTAAAGGAGGAAGTGGTTAACAAGGTCAAATGCCATTGCCAGGTCAAGCGAGACAAAACTGAGAAGGAGTCAGTTGTACTTAGAGATGTGGATGAAGATTATTGGTTATCTCAGCAAGAATCACTTCAGTGGAACAGAAACCTGCTTTGAATGAGTTAAAGAGAAAAAAGGAAGTGAAGAAATGGAGATGTCAATTGTAGATAACCACTTTGAGAATTGCAGTTTTCAAGAAGTTGAAAAAAATAGAGTTGAAGTTAGAGGAGTGTGTGGATGGTGAATTTTTTTTTCTTCTCTTGCTTACATTTTATAATGTGAGATTCTTTATTAAGTTTGTAAACTGAAGTGGAGGAACCAGTGGAAAGGGACATTGTAGCTAGGAGGAGGAAGGACGGAGGTAACTAAAGATGAGAGAACCATAGCAGGTGAGACTGAATGGAATTTATTAAAGAATTAGCCTTAGTGAAGAAGAGGGACAGCTCTTCCATTTCTGTTAAGAAATATACAAAAATAAAGGAAAAAAGAGGACATGGTGAAGGTAAATTTATAGATTTGGTGACAGGAAGCCAATGGAGTACGTCTTTCCCAGAAACCCTGGGCTTTCAGTGAGGAAGTCCACTAAGGACTGTAGTAGGATGGCTAGAAGTTTGAGAAGAGGGTAAAGGATGTGGAGTTGCTATGGTCTGAATGTTTGTGTACCTCCAAATTCAAATGTTGAAATCTATTCCCCAATGTGGTGTTATTAAGAAATGGGGACCTTGGGAGGTCATTAGATCATGAGAGCAGAGCCCTCATGAGTGGGATTAGACGGGAGGAAGTTGTTTTGCCCCTTCTGCCATATGATGACACAGCCAGAAGGCGACATCTGTGAAGAAGAGAGCCCTCACCAAACACCAAATCTGTTCCCACCTTGATCTTGGACTTCTCAGCCACCAGAACTGTGAAAAATAAATGTTTGTTGTTTTTAAGCTACACAGTTGATGGTATTTCTGTCATATCACCCCCGAATGGACTGAGACAAGAGTCATTACTATGAAATGTTGGATTAGGAAACCTACCATAATAGCATTTTCAAAGTGTCTTTAATTTAGAGTTCATTAAACCTGATTTTGCCTCTCACCCATGAAAATCTTCAACAGAGAGAACATTCAATGAATGAATAAAAATATTTTTTCAATGAATGAATAAAAATATTTTTTCATTGAATTTGCCTCCTGTTTCATTTCTAACAAGTTCTGAAAACTGCTTTAATTTTTGTGCAACTATCATTGTTCTTGCTCCTGGTTTCCTTGGTGGTTTGTTCTCTGCGATACAGCAATTGCTATTAATATAGAAAGAATTAATATCATAGTCACTGATGTGGACTTCTAAGGGGATGGAGTCCTTGCAACAGCAGACAAATCTGTCTGCATTGAATACCCAATTTTCATGAAACTTCCTTGGCTGTAAGAAATGAGAAAGAAAAACTAAAATTAAGGGGACCATGAATCTGCAGGAGACCTTGGGGAATCATTTGTTATGTGTTATGACTTTTGGGGGGCATGGATTTTCTTTTACCTTCTTTGATCTTTGTTTCCTCTATGACTGGCACACAGTAATAATAATAATGTTACTATGTGCCACAGATTGTTCTAAGTGGTTTACAGAAGATAACTCATTTAACCCTTACAAAAACTCCAGTGATGTAGTCCCTATTACTGTCCTTGTTTTAGGGATAAGAAAACCGAGACACAGGGAGGTTAAGTATCTTACCCAAGATCACAGAGTTAAAGTTAGGGCTCCAATTAAGTCCCAAGCAATGTGGCTATAAAGCATGTGCTCTTACAAGTACTCAGTGCTTGGTGAGTTGATTAACGCATGCCTTGTTGCCTTTGTTCACCTAGCATAATCTAGCATTCTAATTTTACAGCTGAGGTCCAAAATCTTGTTCAAGATTGACCAAGGTCATACCATAAGTGACAGAGCTAGTATTTAACTGCAGCTATTTTGACTCCTTGTCTTGTACTTTTTCCACTATGCCATAATTGCCTCTGTGTTTTAATTCATGTCTGGTGATTCCCTTTTGCCCTGAGTTTTGTTTGCACCTCCAGTTTGTGTACCTCCTGCTCAGTAATGATCTAATACTTACTGTGTGGGCTTCAGAGTTTATTTGATTTGGAGCAACTTAAACGGCCTGTTGGCAAGGTCTAAATATAAGATTGTGAATACAGGGACAAGGACGCATATTTCTGCCCTGAGGAGATCTTGCAGGCTATGGTAAAACACTGCAAATTATTGGCAACAGTTGGCGTAGCTAAAATGGATTCTTCAATTCTAAATGTTTGTGGTATGTCACCTAAATTCATTTAAAGGGAGGAACTGCAGAATTATGGCAATAAAGTTTAATATTTGTAACGCTTTATGCCAGTATAGGAAAGTGAGATTTTTAGTTTGAAAAATGAATTAATTTTGCAAGAGTCCTGCTTTGGCAATCATACATGAGGGTCATTATTCTGCACAAAGCATGCACCTTGCAGTGTTTGGAATAGGCTGCATTTGTTGCTACCTCCCTTGTTTCCTCGCAACATCCTGTGTTGTGACTGGGCAATACATTTTGCTACACTGATTTGACTGAGGGAGAAACCACAGCATGGTGTGGTTTAAATGACTCATTCAGTCTTGTAAAAGTGGTCTGTGTTAGAGCCAAAGTTAAGATTTGGATCTTCCATCTTGAATGCCATGCTTTGTGTTAAACCGCATGGTGTTCCAATATATCATTTGGCCCATTTAATTCGCATGGATAATTCATTTTTCAACACCCTGGTGATACATCATCTTAGCTGTCATTTCCATTAGCTGCTTACACACCTGCATGTAGCTCACACCAGGCTCCCTTTCTGTCTGTTCTGACATCACAAGTGGTGCTCATTAAGCATTAGAAAAACAATTTAAACAACAACAACAACAACAAGAACCCTTCTTTGTTCTGTCCTGTATTTTACTTCTGGATTCTGCTCTCATGGAATTTAGTGCTACTCAATTATATAATGCCTGTCTAGGGGGACTTTTTTTTTTCTTGCAAACTTTCAGGGCCTTTTCCTATAGGAGAATAAGGCTTGTGCATTTATCTTCAATGGAGCTTTGGAGATAATAGGAAACTTTTTACAACTATCTTGGTGAAGTAGCACAAAAGGAGCCTGTGGTGAGACCCAGAGTATAACACCCCCTCCCCATGACAGATTGTCTATTTTCAACTTATCTTTGCCACCAACACATTTTTAGGCGGAGCAGAAATAAGAAACTGTGTTCTCAGAGCCCCTTCCCCATATGGTTCCTGTTTAGGTGTCTGCCAATGAGAGGCATTCGCATGAGAGTTGAAAGACAGAAGAGAAGAAAAAATTGAACAGAGGAGAGACTGATCCTGGGTTCATAATTCCGTGCATTCGACAAATATTTATCAAAATCCTACGTGTGGCAGGCCTCGTTCTACATTCCGGGGATACAGCTTTATTCTCACAGAGTTTACATTCTATGAGTGGGTTAGAAGAAAAAAAAAACCCAAGAGGCAAATAAAATATAAATATCTATTTCAGATCATGATCAGTGTTATGAAAACAAAAATATGATTGATAGTATATTTTAGAAAGGGTATTAAGAATAAAAGAAATTTTGTTCAGAGATATGCTTAAAGTTCCAAAGGCTGTTCTGAAATTGATTTCTTCAGGGAAATTTCAACTTTCTGAACTTTTCTGGAATATTTTTCTTGTTGATTGTTCAAGTTTCAATTTAAATTGGCTATTGCCTGTGCATGCAGTTATCAGTGGTTTCTTTAAATACTGTTTGTTGGCATGCCCGGTGTGGTTGCTGAACACTGGCTGTCTTAGTCCATTTTCTGTAGCTTATAACAGACTCTGAAACTAGGCAATTTACAAGAAAAATGAGTTTATTTCTTACAGTTATGGAGGCTGGGAAGTCTAAGGCCGAGGAGCCGCATCTGGTGAGAGCCTTCTTGCTGGTGGAGAGACTGAAGATTCCTGAGGCAGCATAGGGTGTAGCGTGGTGGCATGGAGGTTGAGCGTGCTAACATCCTAGCTCAGGTCTCTCTGCCTCTTCTTGTAAAGCCACCCATTCCCTTCCCATGATAATCTATTAACATACTGATCCATTAATTTATGAATGAATTATTCCATCCATGAGGGAAGCCCTTGTGCTCTAATCACCTCTTAAAGGCCCACCTCTCAATACTGCCACATTGAGGAATAAGTTTCAGCATGAGTTTTGGAGGGGACAAGCAAACCACAGCATGGGTTATTGTGATCAGAGTGATGTCTTGATCTCTCTTTTGAGGTGCTGTTTCTTTGGCTTCTAACAGTCGGTCATACTCTCCCTTTCCATAAAATCTGCTGGTTCAGGAAAGAAATGGAATTTCAAGGGAGCCATCATAAGTTACCAGAGGGAACTATGATTATGTTTCACAGATTGTTTTCATAAGTTTTATATGGATTTATTAGCATGCTTTCCCCAGGTCAGCTTTGTCCTTTACGTTATTAGATTCCACAGGCATGGAGCATAATAAGCATATATCTGAATGTATCTGGAGAACATTCTGGATTGACTCAAATGTGAAAGATTTAACCCATGAGCTCTCTGTCCCTCTCCTTAGGAAGTGATGAGCAAGCATGAGGCCTTACTTCTACAGGCAGAATCGAACAGTATCCTTTGGAGATTGACTTTGATTTATGATTAAGTGCATAGAGTGTGTCCTAGGGCATCAAGCTGTAATTGCTTTCCTTCAAAGTAGACTGTTGTGCCCTTATCCTTCAAATAAAGAGGAGATGCATAACATTCTGTGTTTGTTTAACTTAGGATTTATTTCTTTTGAAAGGATTACGTCCTTTGTTAAAACATTCTTTTCACTGGGGATGGAGATTTGAAGAATAAAGAAACCTTGGTCTTAGGAAGCTACATTTTTTGCTAAGTCTACTTACCTGTGGAATTCTTTCATTAAAAAAAAAAAATTCCACGTCTTTTATGGCATTTGTTCACTTTGAGACCAATAATAAAAATTATTTTTCTTCATTCTCCTTCTCTCACCTTGATTACCTGGCACCATAGCTTCCTTGTCTTTCACATCATATCAAGTTTACTTGCTTAAATCTGCTGGGAAAAATATGACTTCAGCTTTTACAAATAGGAGTAAAGAGGGTTGGGTTTTAGTCTAGGCTTGGTACTTGATGCTTTGGTAACCTGAGGCCAGGCACTTCTCTCATATATTGGGGTCTGAGTCGCACTGCCTTGTCTGTGGGAGGAGATCTTAGTAAAACATTAGTTCTTAAACACTGTCTTCTCAGGACCCCTTTACACTCCAAATGTACTTAGGGTCCTGTAGAGATCAAACTGAATTACATCAACAGCTTCCCTGGTTTTCCAGATTGCAAATGACATATTATGGGACTTCTCAGCTTCCATAATTACATGAGCCAGTCTCCACAAGAAATCCACTCTTATCCATCTAAATATATCTTATTGGTTCTGTTTCTCTGAAGAACACTGTACAAATATTAAATAAATATTCCTCAACTACATGGAATGAGTTATTTGCAATGTAACGTTTGGTAGAAGCTATGTATCTTTTCTTAAAAAAAAAAACTCTAAAAACCATGTTTGAACAAATTAGTCTGGAATTAAGTTTCAAGGCAAAATTAACAGGAAAAATAAAGTAAAAAGAAGGTAAAGAAGAAGGGAAATCAGTTCCCTTGATCCCTTCTTTTGCTAAATCTCCTTGATCCCCTTCCCCCTTTTTTTCCCCAATTATTCATATTTAGATTCTGGAAAAATGGATCCTCTTAAGTAGTGTTCTCCAAAGTGCAGTTGATGAAGAGGATCTATTGTAGAAATGGATAGAAAGCATGTTAGAATTCTTGTTTCTGTTTTTCTCTTTCTCAAAGAATAATCTACATTGTGCGATCAGGGCTAGAGTGGCAGTTTAGTGATGGTGAAGACTTGGGTTTATTATGTCTCGTTATTCTGCCATCTTCAAGGTGTTTCTCTCATTTGGACAGTCAGAGATAGTTGAGTGTCCTACTCACCTTCCAGCCACCAAAGAAAGAGGATCTGAGGAAAAGGATAGTATAATCAGGAAGTATCTTGTTTCACTTAACACATTAACTGCCTTGTGAGTTGTATTTAACTCATGCTAATTTTGAGCCCTGGGGCTCATTAAGCATATGTAACTCACACATCTATTCACCTTGGGAGCTGCGAGAGTTATTTTTTAAGTTTCATGTAACTCATGCACAGAAAACAATAAAAAAATAAATTTTTCATTAAATTAAAAGGGATCATTCTGTTTTCAAAGTTTTTATTCTATTTTCCTAATAAAACACCAAGGCCCCAAGGAAAAAAAATTTCTAGTGTGACAGTCAACGTGTTAAACTCACTTCTCATTTGCCAGAATTTATTTCCATGGCCACGTAGGGGCAAAGAGAATTTTTCTTCACCTCCTTCTGAAGGTTTGGTAATTTATGTCTATAAAAACAAACAAACAATAGGTCAACAGGAGAAAAGGCATACAGGCAGATATGTGCATGAAAGCCACACAAAATATGAGACTCAAAGAATGACCATGTAAATGAAGTTTTACTATCATACAGAAAGAGATATGGGATTGGGGATCCTGAGGGTGAGTGGGTGGAGAAGGTTATGGAAAGGAGGTTATAGAAAGAAAGGAGGACACATGCTGAGCAAGGCTGTCTTGTTATGAAATCTCTTAAGGTAACACTCATCAGAAGAATAGGTTACTGCTGGTGATAATCCTTCTTTCGGATAGGCGTCAGAGCCTTTTCTGTCTTTAGGCAGATAAGGGGGCCTCAGAGAAAACTCTCTGCTTGCATCCACTTTACCTTACTAAGGTAGAGGACAGCTTTTCAGAGCTATTCCTGTCTGCAGTTCTCTAAGTTACCAATTCAAAATATGCCAAAGAAGTATATTCTGGGGTGGCATATTCCAGTCTTCCACAGTACCCCTTTTGAAACTTTATTTCCAGAAAACTTCACATGTTAAAATCCCATATCAGTCTCTTAGTCCTGATAATAAACAAGTTCAGTCCTGAGGTCAGGTCAGTTCAGTTAAACAGTTGTGTCTCATTTCAGGAGGTGGCCTTGCAGGAGGGTTCCAGAAGTTAGGCCAATAGATGGTGCAAACATATGGGTATTTAATAAGATGAAATTGTAAAGAAATGAAAGAAAAACAAAGTTTCATGTTTGGAGCAGCCTAAAAACTAATTTTTGAGTCTGGAGGGCAGCCAGCTGAGAAGATTTCTAGAGGTTGGCTCAAAGCATCTTCAGTTCAAGTGGAAGCAGGCAGTGGCAAACTGACAGATTTTCCTGATTTTCAGTTTGAATCCAAACTGGTGTGCTAATTTCTCTGGAGTCTATTTATCAGGTTGACCAGTTTTAGCTTTCAGGGCTTCACAGAAAAAGGCAGTTTTAATTTTAACGATTACAAGTCAGAAAAATGGGAGAAAAATTGGAAAAATTAGTTTGGAGACTTGGAGCCAGGAGAGAATTCAGGATCCAGTCCAAATTGCAGGTAGAGAAAACAATAAACTATCTCTCCTGGCTAGTAAGGTTTAACAACAACAGCAACAATAAAACCAATAAACAGGGTTAGAATCTAATAAGGATTGTACTAGAGTTTTCTTCTGAAACTTAATTTTTCTCTCTTCTGTTACCCTCATTTTTAGAAAAGATAATCACAGTAAGACCACTTCATTTGCAAAATGAGTTTAGTTTTCTTAAATTTGGTCTGATTATTTATATAAACTGTGGTAAAAATAGTGACTGACCATACAGTCAGTCTCTTTTTAAATTTGTTTTGTTGAAACTTATTATAAGGAATCTCAGATTAGATTTTTCAAAGACATTCAAGGCTAGGAAGCCAAGCCAAGGACTTGCCATCAGGTTTTACCTGTAGTAAGTACCTGGGTGAATTCCTCTCTTTGTGAGGTTCCTAAAATATTCTGAGGTGCCTGGATCTGTCAAAAAAGTGACATTCTTTACTTATCACAAAGGTAGAAACCTTATAAAGGAAGAATGTATTCAAGGTTCCAGGCCAGTTTTCCAGGGGCTTCTATTGGCTTCATGAAGTCAACCTCAGTTCCCCAAAGCTGTCTGGTCATATCTGAAGATATAACCTTACAGTCAAAGCCTTGGTAATATAACCAGTGTTTCCAATATTCTGTTACAAAGAGAACAGATTCTTAATGAACTTATGCAAATAACTATTTTGTCATAAAGTGAGAATACTCATGAATAGTTTTCATATTTTGGAGGGATTGGGCAGGGAGAAAAAAGTAAACATTTTAATTCTGTTTATCAAATTGTTATAACCTATGGAAAATTTAAAGTTTCCTTAAATCTGGATAACAAAGCATAAAAAATTCAACCATGTTTCAAACAAAACTAAAAAAATCATAATCCTTCATCAGTTACAGATTATATAACTGTTTATTTTCTCCTTGTTAGAGAATTAATGAGTTCTCTAATAAAATCTGTACTCATAAAATTTGAGATTGGGTGAGCACTTTCATTTTGTATTGATGCTGGGTTAACAGTTTTATGAATCCATATTTTTTTTTCATTGGAGTTCTGGAAATCTTACCCAGTGCAATGATATGATCTTAAAGTCATCAGAAAGTATTTCAGAGCCCTTTCCATTAATTTTTCAAAGAAGCAATTTTATTCTGTAGCTGATTGCAAAATGTTTTAAGAGAAGAATCAAAACTATTGTCTGTGGATGACAAAGAATTAGAATGGCTATGGCTAAAAATCAGATGAAAGTTCATTATAAATAGCCATGGACAAGGAAATTTTGTTATTTTTGTGGCCTACAATATTTTAAAATAATAAAGATAACTATGACTGATAACATAGCAGATTTCTGGGAATTTCATACAATTTTTAGAATAGCAGTAACATACCCACATACATATAACTCAGAGAATGTTAAATATCATTTCTAATTTGACAATGCTTCCCATATAATTTAACATTATCAAATGGACCTAACTGGTTTAATATCTCACTTTTGGACATTCTTCTGGAATGTCCAAAAGTTAGTTTGATATCAAAAAGACTTAATTTTGACTTGGGGAAATTTTTCAGAAATAAAGGTTCAAAATAATTCATTAAAATAAGATCATAAATTACTGTAAAATAACATTTATTCATGTAGTCAGAGTGATAATTAAAATATTTTAAAGGTAAATAAAGGAAGTTAGATAGTTATAGAAAAAACCTTTAGTCATTAGGAGAATCAGTTTCTCCAAGGATCAAAAGACAGCAAGAGGCACATAGATTCTCTCTCTCTCTCCCCTCCTTTTTGTTTGCAGTTCACTCAAAAAGATAAATAAAAATATTTTAATATCTCTTACCAATGCTACACAAAAATGTTGTTTAAAAGACAAGGACAAATTCTAGTTTTGTATCAATGTCCTTTTAATATTAAACCTCATTTTTAGAAAATCTTACAAATAATTTCTTTCTAATCTTAGTCAACTTGATTATATATAAAATTCCTTTTACAAGATTCATCTTTCATGAACCATTTACAACCTTCCTATTGATTCAGTTTCATCTATATTAATTACTTCTTCCTTTACGCATTCTGAAATAACCTTTAAATACTCTCTAAAATGGACAAAATTACTTTTTTCCTCAACAAAAACAAACATCCTCATACCTTCTTAATAACTTTATTAATCAAAAACACATCTTATTTTCTTTCTAGTTTTTGAATCAGAATCGTTTCCCTTATTTTTAGTAATTTTAATTATACATATTAATTAGAATTTTAACTCTTAATAACTTTAATTTCTAATGAAACCTGAAAAGTAAGCAAATTTGAACCTGTAACATACTGACAATTATGACTACACATGTCATAATTTCTCAGAATATATGTTTGCTTGCAGTATAATTTTAAAATGTGAAATAGGACATGTTTACTTGCAAACACAAATATATTTTGTCTTTTGTAAAATTAAAGAAGTTAAAGCAAATAAACTTAAACTTATGTTCAGCAATTAATGTTTCAATATTTTATCTATTTAGAAATGGTCTAGATATTCAATGAATATCCATCATTTAATTTGAGAAATTGTTTTAAAGCTAACATATTACAAAACATAATTATTGTTAAAAAGTACATTCATAAACATTTATCCCACTTGTATCTATTTAAATTAATTGTTCTTATGAAAATGAAACAAGACATGAAATGAAACTAGTTATTATATAACCTTGTTAATCATTTTTATAGCTCATGTAAGAACCTTAAAGTTAAATACATTCGGAATATATAGTTGTCTTTTTTAACCAACAATATTAACTTAATCTTATTTACTGAAGTTTTACCCAAGTCACATGAAGTTGAAAAGCATTTATGTTAGTTTCTATATTTTTAGTAGTTTTAGGTTTTTAGTTTTATTAGGGCTCATTTATCTTTTAAGTCAATTTAAAATTCCTTCAAGGGATTTTTATACCATGTAGACAAAACATATACCATATAGGTACACATGTATAAACATACACAAATGTAGAGAAATTTAGTCAATTGACAAGATCCCCTGGGAGAAACAGGACCCAAAAGAGACAACAGAGGCCTCAAATAAATATATATATATAAAATATATATATGTGGTCAAAATATCAACCTTTAATTAAGCCAATTTCTGAATACAAAGCTCTTTTTAAAAAATTATGTAAAATATCTTATTATCAGGTTTTAGCCAGGGCAAATATTAAGTTCAATTTTTTTTCCTTTCAGGAATCATTTCCTTAAAATTTGCATTTTAAAAGGGTGGTTTCTCAGGTAAGACTGATTAGAAAAGTTATAACTCAAAAGCAAAGAGGAAGAATGCATGTTTTTCCATGAAGAAATTTTTGGGGACATATTTGCCTAGTTAAGGTCTAGGGTAATCACTATTTAGATTCTTTTCCTCTTTTTTCTTAAGGCTAGAATAGTCCCATTTCTAATGCCCTGATTTTTTTTTTTTTAATGATATCTGCAGGCATCCTGAGATAAATAACTGTGGTTTGGAGGTTCAAAACAACATGTAGGTGAGGCTTTAAATTGCTTTCAGAGGCACATTCCTGTTACTGTAAAGACATAATTTGTCAGACAAAGACAGTGCTTTTAATTTCCCTAGGAACTGTGTGGCAGCCTGAATGATGTCTAGGGGTTGACCTGCCCATCTAACTGTATCATCTTTAATTTCCTCTTTTGTATCAGGGATTATATTTCCAGCTAAGATGAAAATCAAGAGATTTCTCTGTTCTGAATTTAAAACTGTTTGCCTTTTAAATGTTTTGATAAGTTGTTACCTTTTTTCCCAGAGAATATGTTTCCATTTAGCTTAAGATAGAAGGCTAACCAAATAAATCAACAAAAAACTTCCTATCTAAGTCTAAATACAAGCCAAAATTTTAAATCAACAGTATACCTTCAAGGGATCTGAGACCAAAAGAAATAAACATGCACAAGATGAAAACAAATATGACTTTATGACTTAATCAAAGTCTTCAAGGAGGAGGCAAAAGAGATTCCAGCCCTTTCAAAATTCAGATCACTCCCATAGGCAGAGAGAAAGAAAAGCTTAGACAACAGTTGGTACTCTAGCTGCAAATGCCATGCAACTTGCATTCCTGTCTGGCCATATTCTTGGGGTTCCCAGCCTTTTCGTTGACTGCCTGCACATGAAGGCGAATAATCCATGCACCCCTGATAGATGAAAACTAAAAATGAGACAAAGATGAAAACAAAAGTTGTTCATGGGAGGGAAAAGGATTACTAACAAATAGGCACCTCAAAAGCCACAATTCATACAAATTCCAAACAAATATTTCAAACTAATTCTTATAAAGTAAATGTTTCTCTCCCAAGCTAAAGTAATTTACTGAGGAAAGGAATTTATGGTGGGTTCAAAGGATTTTTATTCTGCTTTAAATCCTCTTTCTATTTAATTGGGTATGGAGACTGTCTAGTTAACTCCCTGAATGTTTATATTTCAAAGAGATGTCAAAATTTACATCTTCAAGAGACTGAGAAAGGCCTGTAGATTCAGGCTGATGTATCTTGTTTAAATTAGATTTTTCCATAGGTACCAATAGGACAAACATTTAAAATGAGAGCTCTCTAATTTTTTTTTATATGTAGACAGTTTATTTATTCCAAAAGTGATTCAAACTGATACGAAAACTAGATTACATACATGTTTTCTACTGCTAATCTAAATTTGGAAAGAAAAAAGAGACAAAAAGAAACTCTTACCACCTTACTCACCTTGCTGGACTGAGTATTACAAGCAGGAGGGACCTGAGAGTTGACCTTGATAAAAGTTTTTACCTTTCTTTGCCAATTTTTGTCAGTTGTCCCAGCAGCGTCTCTTTTGTAGGCTCTGAAATAAACAGAGTGATTTGTTCTCCTGCTTGGCTCACCAAAACCGTAGGGGTGAAGGGAATTTTCCTTACCCCCCTTCTGAAGGCTTGATAATTTGAGTCTATAAAACAAACTGACAGATTAAATGAGAAAAAGCATACAAATTTATTATGTGCATATGAGTGTATGGGAACCACACAAAATATGAGACTCAAAGAATATCCAGAAAAATGAAGTTTTTAGGCCATACAAAAGGGATGGGGCTTGGGGCTCCTGGGGAGGTGGTGGTGATATAATAGAAAGGTGAGGGCAGGAAATGCGTGGTGAGCAAAGGTTGTCTGGGTATGAAATCACTTAGGTAACAGCCATCAGGAGAATAGGTGACTGCCTGTGGTAATCTCTGTTTTGGGGAGGTGTCAGATCTTTGTCTTGAGAGAAACTTTTGCTTGCATCCATTGTTTATCTTACTAAGCTAGATAGATATAAATTTTGTGCTATTTTTGTCTACAATTCTCTGAATTATCAACTTGAAAGATGTCAAAGAAATATATTCTATGGTGGCGTATTCTGGCCTCTCACACCATACCCAGCTGCAAGGAAACTGACAAATGTTAATATTAACTATATGTCCCATGTGTCCTGCTACAGTTTGGTGACTCACTGAAGAGGGGGAGAATAATGAATATTGGTGATATGTATTTGCTATGCCATAATATTTAAAAGGAGTCATAGTTTTAAAATTCAGTTATGCATTTTTCTTTTACAAAATGGGAGAGCCCCAAAGTAATAAGCTTACTATGATTACTAACAGCTTTTGACATTGTGCAACACAAGAAGTTATGAAAATCTATACATATTTAATATTCCCCTTTAAGGTGTTGATGTGAAAGGAATTAAAAAAAAACACATATGTTATGGAAAGGGTATTTTGGAATACTGTCCCTGGAATTATGTATGTTTTGTTGCTAAACAGCATCTAAGTGAGTCTCCTGTTAAGGAATTTCTCATATTTGCATGCTTAAAAACTTATAAATAGAATTTTTCAAATATTTAAAAAATATTCCAAAGTAGTTTTAATAATTTTTAAATTTATTAAAAATAGAAAATAAAGCACATGTTTAATTTGGATAAATTAATTTTTCATTAATATGTAAGAAAATGAAATTTTATCAGCTGAATTAAAATCTAAAACATTTGAATATCCATAGGTAGGGGGGAAATACGGCCAAAAATGCACTTCTTCCATTGGTATGTACATGACCTTACAAGGTTTCTTTTTAAGTTAAGATAGACTTTAAAACTAGATATCAACAGCAATTAAATTATTATATTTATTAAAGCACTGTTTCCCATTAATTTTGTGTTAATTTTGTATCATCATACCATGATTAACGTATCAATAATATACTAAAATCAAAATATTCACAAATTTCATTCATTTGATACTTCATTTTTATTTGATGTATGTTTTTGTGTATTTATAATTTATGTAACTTAATGGTATGATTGCATATGTCTATTCAGCATAAACCAACCAACCAACATATGATGAGTGCACTTAAATGATTTTTAGTGATACAGTGGATAATCAAAAAGGTCTGGAGAGTGGTAATTTCCAAAATGCTGTATTTGCATCGCATAGGGATGTAGTTTATATTTTTAAATGTAGAAATAAGAGAAATATGGTATACTAATATTTAATGTGTGGATTGATACTCGAAAACTCGTATTTTGTGTTTGTGAGAAGGTCCCAAGGTATCTACTCTAGTTTCTGGACTAGAAACAAGAATTTAGATGCTTTATGAGCAGTTTTTACACTGTGTCATGACCATCCTGAGGGACTAGTGGAACTAGTTTCTTGGACCTGTGGTCTCAGCCTCCAGCAAACTCTTGCATATCAATGTCCAGTGTTACAGTGAGCGAGTTGCTAGCCGGGGAAATACACCTCACTCCATTTTGCATATATTCCTACTTATCTTCTTATCAGTTTGCCTGTTAAGAATCAAAATTTTGAGTTCCTGATAGTAAAGTTAGCAAGGTCATTGAAGACAGGATTATGCTTAATTTTATTCACTCAACAGGAACAAAAGTAAATATTTTGCTAATGCATTAAGTGTATGGGTCAAGAATTTTCAGTCTTTGGAAGGGAAAATTGGGCAACAAAAGTACTCCATTGTAGCCCAGAGAGGGCGTGTGTGTGTGTGTGTGTGTGTGTGTGTGTTTGTGTTCATTTGTTTTTGTCAAAAATTAATGCAGTGGTACTTTGCTATGTCTGTAAAGTTATCATTTTCTTGGCCTTATAATGGATTGCTTTTCAAACTCTTATAACTTGTTCTTTATGCCACCTGGAGATATCATTTCCCATTATTTTTCCACATTAACTTCTGGTTTACATTTTCCTGGACTACTTTTTTCCCATAATGGTTCTTTATTTTTCCACCTTAGTTGATTGTAACTGAAAATCACACACAGGAAACTTGGAACCTTTCTCATCTATGCCTGCCATTTTTTTTCACTTTGTGACAAGCAGCACTGCTTAGCTTTGGGTTGCTTAACATCCAGGTAAAGCTCAAACTGTTTGATGTTTGACTTATAAATACAAAGTAACGTAATCTTGTTAAAAATTTCAACTAGAAACCCCACCAAATCCCATCAGGGCATTTAAAATTTGTTTTGGAAGGAGATAATCCCACAAATACAGTAATTATGATAAGCTTTGGTAAGTATTTTTCCAGTAATATGGGCAAAGTTAACTTGAAAGCAAGTGATTTACTTTAGGAGATAAAGTTTGGGTGGACAGGTTTCTAGTAGGTATCAAGGACAAGAGTGCTGGGATTAGAAGTATGCAGGGAGCTTCCCTTAATTTTTAGTTAATTAATTGATACTTATGGAAAACTTATTGCATGCTAGAATTATGTTAGCTCAGAAAATACAGAGATGGAAGAGACAGAAAGGCATTTAGAAAAGACACAAAATGTTTCATGCAATTTTGTGAAGTGCTGCAAAAGAGATATATAAGAGTGTTACGTGAATGGGTAATACAGACATCTTACTTAGCCTAGAGCTTCAGGAAAGACATCCCTGGAGAATAATGAATAAAAGGCCTGGGTGACTGGGAGTTGAAAAAGTAGAGATGGGGTGGCAAGAGTAGATGTGGGAACAATGGCGTTAAGAGAAATAAAATAATTGTCAACTGTAGAGTACTTTTGAAATGTGAAAATTTAGGGAAGTCCTTAGTGGTTTCTATGGACTGAATTGTGTCCCCACAAAAAGCCTGTTTTCTCCTTAAGTCCTCAATGTGACTGTATTTGGAGATGGGGCTTTTAGGAGGTAATTAAGGTTAAATTATGTCATAGTGGTGGGGCTTTAATATGTTAGGATTGGTGGCCTTATAAGAAGAAGAGATTTTTCCCAGTACCCACCACAATCTCCAAGGAAAGAACACATGAGGACACAGCAAAAAGGCTGCCATCTGCAAGCCAGGAAGAGAGCCCTTACCAGAAGCTAACTATGCAACTATGCTAGCACTCCAATCTTGGACTTCCAGCCACCAGAACTGGGAAAAAATAAATTTCTGTTTTTAAGTTGCCAAGGCTATGGTATTTTGTTATGGCAGCTCAAGGTGACTAAAATAGTGGTCATCTACTTCATCCTTTGAACTGATTATCATGATGACAATAATATCATAAAGAGACTAGCAGCTTCCATTGATTGAGCATTTACTATATATCAGGTACTGTGTTGAGTGATTTATACTCACTCTAATTCTCAAAACAACCAAAAAGTAGCTATAATCCTTGTCTACAGATGAACCAGTCAAGTCTCAGAGTGATGAAGTGATTTGCTCAAGATCACACACAAGTACAATGCAGACCAGAATAAAATCCAGACTGAATCCAAGGGTCTAAGGTCTTCTCTAATCTCCTGGACAGTCATCTAGCTCTTCCAGTGATTATACTTCCTTCTAAGGTAGCTTGTTCCAGTGTTAAATGTGGTGCAGGCTTAAGTTCTAGGTGGGATCAAGACGTTCTTGTAGGCCCCTTCCTTCTCCAGCATTATCTCTTCCTTCTCTCATACACTTGTACCTGCCCAAGTTTCTACATTCTCATTTACAAAAAAACAAAGCCCCTGTTCTTAGGAATGGAGACAACTTAATGTTGGATTTGGGTGAAAGTATGTGGAGGATGGGCTTGGCAGTCAAGGCTAAGGGGTAGCTCTTGGCTACACTGGCAGAAATTAGTTTAAAATGCTCTTTTGTCATCATTAAAGAGAGTTTTCAGCTTATTTGCCAACTCAGTAGCTTCTTTTTATGTGCTTCTGTTTGTTAGCACTCTTCTCAAAATGGAATGCTTATTATTGAACCTAATATTCCAGATGTGACCTGATTAGGTCAATGTGCAATAAATAGTAAATGTCATTCTTTAAAATCAAATCTAATCAGAGTCACTTCCTGCTTACAGACCTCATCTGATTTCCTTTCCTAGTCTTTACCAATTGTGCTAAATTTATACAGGTGGCCTCACTGCCCGTCTCCCATGCCCCCACCATCCCAATTTCCTTCCATACAACTGATGCACAAACCTCCCAGGATCCCTCACCATTTCCCAGTCTTTTCTCTGCATACACAATTATCTTTTCCTAGAATTTTCCTCTCCTCTTCTCCACCTCAGAAGATGTTTCTAATTCTCCACTTTTATTTGAGTTAGATGATTCGTCCTCTTCAGTCCCCTCTCAGGCTCACTTATCACCTTTTATCGAAATGGTCTTTTAAGTACATGTCACCCCAACTGTAAGCATTTTCTAAATGTCGAGGGCAGAAATCACATATTATTCATTTTTGTTTCACCAGTTTTGATTGTCTGCTTAGCACATTTGGACGTTCAAAAATTTTTACTGAGTTACTAAATTGTTATGGGATTAATTTCCATTAAGTATTTAATTACAGCAACTGCTTTATTTCTATTCTATAAAATACTAGATGACTTGTTAGATATATTTTTAAAAAGCTTTTTGGCTAAATTAATTAACAAAATACCTATGTTAATGTTGCTCCAACAGCCATCCATTCTGACAGAAATGGCAGGTGGTTTGTATTTTCCTAGTTTTTTTGGGGGGGGGGGCAGTGCAGGTCTCATCATCTGCCACTTACGCCTTAGAATTGTAGAATTATAGCTTTGAAATACAACTGAGGTAATCGTCACCATGATAATTTTAAAGATAAGAAAATTGTGGCTCAAAAAATATAAGGAATTACTAAAGTTATCACAGCTAGTTAGCAGTGGAGCTGGCATCAAAAGCTGGGTCATCTGTATCCTTGCTGCTGCTTTTTTTTTTTTTTTTTTAAATGTGCATCACTCCACTTGCTACTATTATTCGTGATTCATCTTTCATAAACATGCCTTTAGCCTTTTTTTTACTATATCTTACCTTAGCTGCAGGTTGGTTAGTGTTAACAGCGCAGGACTGGGTTGCATTTTCCTAGTTTGGTAACCTTGGGAAGTAGTTCACGCATTTGGCTCTCAGTTTCCTTATCTACAAAATGGGTTTACTAGTAGTTTCTGCCTTGTGTATTATTGTGAAGATTAAGATATTTAATATAGATAAGGCACTTTGATCACTACATATGCAAGCACTACATGTGTTTGCTGTAATTATGATAATTGTCTACTATTCTATGCTCTTTTACCTGCCAGTAAACTGTTGGCTGCCTAATGTAGCTGCTGTCATTGTATCTCAATCAATTGGCCAGTATCTTGGATTCTGTCCTTGAAATTTTAAATAAAGTTTTAAATTTTGGAATAATTTTAGACTTACAGAAAAGTTGTAAAGATAGTAGAAAGAATTACTGTGTACCAGTGGTCCCCAAGGGACCTGTTTCATACAAGACAATTTTTCCATGGACTGCAGAGAGAGGATGGTTTCAGGATGACTCAAACGCATTACATTTATTGTGCATTTTATTTCTATTGTTATTACATTGTAATATATAATGAAATAATTATACAACTCACCATAATGCAGAATCTAATGCCGCCCCTGAGGTGACAGGACATGGAGCTCAGGTGGTGATATGAGGGGTGGGAAGCAGCTGTAAATACAGATGAGGCTTCGCTGGCTGCAGCTCACCTCCTGCTGTGCAGCCCAGTTCTTAACAGGCCACAGAACTGTGCCACGGCCCGGCCCAGGAGTTGGGGACCACAGCTGTGTACCCTTCACCTTACATAACCATTGTCCACTCATCAAAACTAAGAAATTAATATTGACACAGTATTACTGACAAAATTATAGACTTTATTGGGATTTCACCAGATTTTCCGCTGAGGTCCCTTTTCTATTCGGGAATCCAGTCCAGGATACAGCATTGCACTTAGTACTCTATTTTTTAACACTCCTTTTAAAACGGACACCCATGATTGGACATGAGAGTGCTAATATGGGCTATTTTGTCCAGAGGATAGAGGTACCATTACCTCTTTCATGACCAGGATGCTATACTTCAAGGACACCTAATCACCCCAATCTCCTGGCAAAGACCAAAGTGAGCAGAGGAGATAATCGGTTTCCCTACTTAAAAGCTGCACTTTGAGCATTTAGGGAGCACATGAGAATAAATAGAGGGTAAGGAGTGGAGCTGCTGATCAGAAAGTCTTGTCAGGCTTGTGGGATTTGGCCCAGGTAGATGGCTCACAAGAAAAGAGAGTAAAATGTGGAAATCTTCCAATATCCCATGAAGTGAGAGGAATTTTATACAGAAAGACTTTTGTTTATTTATTCAAATATTTATTGAGTATTTACTATTGTCAGAAATTATTCCTGGTGCTAGATATTGTTTAGAATCTATATAAACAGTTTGTCCTTTTTTCAAATTAACTCCTTTCAGCAATGTTAATAAGAAATAAATTTTAATTTTTTAAAAATCATAGCATTATTTGATTGTAAATGCGTTTAGTACAATGAATATAACTTATTCTTTTTTGCATCATTTGATGCATATTTTTGTATTTTGTTTTCACATATTGTTTTAATAATAATAATAAAACCATAAAATTGAATATCATTCTTTAAACCTTTACTATGTGCCAGGCACTGTGTTAAATCCATTCATGTTATCAAATTAAATATTCATTAAAATCTCCCAGAATGGGCATTTGTTTTCCACTTTCAGAGGTGAGGAAACTGAGACTCAGAGAATTTGAGTGAACGTCATGATCTCACAACATGATGAAGAAGGCAGTGTTGTCATCTAATACCACCCTCTCTCAAAACTTGCATCTCAAGGCTGGGTTGCTTCATTCTGTGAAATCAGAGTCTGGGGTAACTTTGCCAATGTGATGGAGGCAGAGGAGAGACTTACCATTAGGGTCTAAGTTTGAATCTGGTCATTTATAAGTGCAGCATGAAAAATGAAATGCAGTTTTGTTTATGTGGTTTAGAGTGAGAAGTTATTAAAGGATTAAGAGAATCTGAGGAGAGTGTTATAAAAGGAAAGTTTAGAGAAGATAGTGAATTTTCTAAAGAAAAAAATAAATTGATTAGGAGAAAAGTCAGTAAAGCTTTTAAGGCTTTTCCATGGCAATAAATAATGAAAAAAAAATCACAACATGAAAATAAAGCCAAGACATAGAATAGGCCAGGTTTAAGGTCAGTGTGTCAGGACCTTCTCCCTCTGCTGAGTCCTGGCTTTGTTCTCCTCTCCCAGGGACTGTGTCTACCTACCTCGCCTCAGATCCGGCAGTGCCCTGCAGACGTCATGGGTGGACTTGGGCAAGCAGTCAGAGGACAAATAGCTCAAGCCTTACTCTCCTGCTGCACAGGCCCAAATTTTTATTTTTTCCATTTGGGAATAAAACTGCACTGATTACAACACATAACCTTACTAGACTGTGCTATTACTTGACATCCCATCAGGCCTTCTGGGGTACACCCCGGCATGTTCTCTCAGAACAGAGTCATGGTAGGAGTAATCCATAGATCAATGTCACACTTGCTTCTGATGAAGGAGGGAGAATCACCTCCTCTACTGTGTGTTTCTCAAGGCAGTCTAAATCTTCTCACTCTTCACCTGTCTACCTCTGTAACTTTATTATATAGACAATAGCTGCTTTGTAAGAAATTCAGGGAATAATTTTGATAACAATCAATGTGAGTACCCTTTTCTATTTTTTTAAAGGGGAGGCAGGCTCTCAATTTTGAAGGACTCCTCAAAATGAAATTAGAGTTTGGTATTTATTAATATAATCCACCTCAAGAGTGGAATTCCCATAGTGGAATAACTTTAGATATCATCTGATTGGTTTGCTCTTCATTTTAGAGACAAAAAGGTTAAATGCTTTACATAAGGCACAAAGTTGTCTATGGGCACAGCTATGACTCAAACTTAGATCATCTCATTTCCAAATCAGTGTCCTTTCTACCATGACATTGAAGGAGAAGACGTAAAAAACTAAAAATAAAAATCCACTTACAATGAACTTTAAATCTTTCTCCCCCTAATTTGGTTGGATCCAAAATAAATATTAATAATTTGTTAAATCTTTAGAAGAATTTTTAGAGGCAAGCACTACAAAAGCATTTTTAGAGGTTTACCTGGTAGAAATGGTTGGCAATTTTAAGAACAAGGAGAAATTTCTAAAGTAAGTCATATTTCTGTGACTGAGTCAAGCATTCCTATTGAGAAATCTATTATATACTAGTTATTATTTTCACTTAATGACTATAGAAATTTAATTCCATAAAATAAAGAAGCTTTAGCCTCATAGGATAAAAAGGTGCTAGGACAGAAATATCTGTTTCAAGTTCCTACTTTAGAGCCATGTAGTAACATCAGACAAATATTGGCACAGCGAACAGCAGACTCCCACCACTAATGCATTCAGTGCAAGGCTGTAATGAGAGAAAATTAAGGCAGAAACTCATCTTCTCACTCATTTTGTGCCCCAGGCATTTAACCCTGTCAGAAATATATCTGCCATTATGATTTTGTTATAAGCTCTGGTAGTTTTCCCTGTTAGTGAGAGAAACCATGGGATGGGATTGTGTTCTCATTTGCCATTTAGCTTATTATGGCTTGTTCTTACATAAGGCCTATGAGTGTATGTAAATTAAAGAACTGTGCTACCTACAGTTGAATTCTTTTATTCTTAATCATGTTTGGGAAAAAAGCAAAGTTTTCTTTTTTTTTTTGGTGAGAGAAGATAAAGCATAGATATATTTAGACTGGTAAGATTAATTTTCTAAGTACTTTGACTCTGTAAAACGAGGACACTGGACTAAATTATCTTGAAGATATTTTCCAGTACACAGCCACAAGATTTACAACTAATGTATATCGCTATTTCCTCTCCTCCTGGTGATGAAATGGATAGATCTTGAAAATTTATGAGAAAAGGGAGGAACTACATATACACACACATTTTTTCTCTGTTTCTTTGTCCCTTTCTCTCTCTTCTCTCTCTCTCTCTCTCTCTCACACACACACACACACACACAGACGCACACACTGTACCACCACCACCACCACCAACAACAACAACTCTTTGTTGGGACTCAGACTTTATGGCTTCTATAATATAAATTATTTCATTTCATCCCCTCGCAGCAATTCTAGGCAGCATATACTTTTATTTTTTTTTTATAGATGAGGAAGTTGAGGCTTGGAGAGTATAAATAATTTGCCCAAATTCTTATAGCCATTGGCAGAGGTGAGAATAAATTATGTGATTCCAAAATCTATGGCCTTATCCTATAGTGTAAGATCCATAGAAAGGTACGGAAATTAAATAGAAATGATAAGAGCCCGAGTCACGTTGCTTTCATGCTCCACTCTACATATTATCAATCTTTCTTGGCAAGTTCTCCTTCTGCCCCTCTCTCTCTTTATCATTTCTTTATTTTCAAAGGCATTTTAGAGATTTTCATAGTCCATCTATGTGATTCCAAAAGAAGATAAACACAAAAGATGAATGTGATTTGTATTTCCTATCTTCTTCCTTTGTTCTCTTAAAAGTAGAGTTTTGAAAAGTAACAAAATAAAATGTAAAGGACACATGTTTTGGTTTATTAGTTTTCTGGTTTGTAATTTGAGATTGATAAGATATCTCCTAGGATTATTACAAAGATTCAGTTGTGTGTCCCAGTTGCAGCATTTAGTGCAGAAAAATTCGTGTATACTTCATCAAAAAAGGTAAGTGTTTTTCTTCCCTCAGTGCTGATGAAATGTGGAATGGAGAATCTTAGGGAGAGGAGCTGATGTGATTGTCTAGCCTATATAATAATAGATGAAATGTCAATTTTCCTTTTCAAGAGGTCTTGGTCTTAGTGGAGAAAAGGTACTCTGAAGGAAGATAGGGGCATCCACCCTGTGGGGAGTCCTGGTAGAAGCCATCAGAGCTTTCCTGGTAGCTAATACAGCTGTGACTGAAGGGCTCCTTGTTATGCCCATGCAATCCCAAGTGGCATCACCTACTCGTTTTCACACATCACCAATATCTCTCCATTAATAATGAATTTTGGATACTACCAAATCCTAACCTTTATTAAAAGCTTCAGGGAAATTTTGAAGCTTAAAAAGTAGTGTTACTAGAGATCTAAAGGCTACCAGATATATGCATTCCTTAGTTTCTTCTTACATTGATCTAATCCTTCCTTTATCCATTCAATATTTATTAAGCATGACTGTGAACCAGGCACAATGGTAGAAATAAAACAATACACAGCAATAACAGCAATGACAACTGATATTCCTTGGGTGTTTTCCATGCCAGGCATTTTATATTTTAAGCAATTTACATTAGTTAATTATTTAGTCCTCATAACAAGCCTATGGAGTAGATATGGTTATCACTATCACATTTTAAAAGTGAGGGTGTAGTTTATAAGTGATGTGGTGGGAGCTGAGAATGAAGAAAGACATTAACTCTACCCCCATAAAGAGTACACATACACTAGCAAGTAAGATAAACTAGCAAATAAATATTAGGTTGGTGCAAAAGCGATTGCAGTTTCAGACCAATTTTAGATCATTATAACTAGGCTCAAACATATATTTATTAATCAAAACAGAAACCATTACAATCAACACATTTTTGCCAACGAGAAATAAATTTGTTTATTCCCGTAGTGTAAAAATCTGTACCTCAGGATTCCACGAACTCTTTGGAAAGCACTTTCTGCATCCTGCTGGTTGTGGAAGGGTTTTTCCTGCAAAAAGTTGTCGAGATGCTTGAAGAAGTGGTGGTCAGTTGGCGAGAAGTCAGGTGAATATGGTGGAACAGGCAAAACTTCATAGCTCAATTCGTTCAACTTAGGAAGAGTAAGTTGTCCGACATGACGTTGGGCATTGTTGTGGAGAAGAATTGGGCCCTTCCTGGTGACCAATGCCGGCTGCAGGCGTTGCAGTTTTTGGTGCATCTCCTTGATTTGCTGAGCATACTTCTCAGATGTAATGGTTTCGCCAGGATTCAGAAAGCTGTAGTGGATCAGACCGGCAGCAGACCACCAAACAGTGACCATGACCGTTTTTTGGTGCAAGTTTGGCTTTGGGAAGTGCATTGGAGCTTCTTCTCAGTCTAATCATTGAACTGGTTGTTGCCAGTTGTCATATAAAATCCACATTTTGTCACATGTCACAATCCGATGGAGAAATGGTTCATTATTGTTACATACAAGAGGAGAAGATGACACTTCGAAACAACAGTTTTTTTCATTTTCAGTCAGCTCATGAGGCACCCACTTATTGAACTTTTTTACCTTTCCAATTTGCTTCAAATGCCGAATGATACAATAGTTGACATTGAGTTCTTCGGCAACTTCTTGTATAGTTGTAAGAGGATCAGCTTTGGTGATTGCTCTCATTTAGTCATTGTCAACTTCCGATGGCTGGCCACTATTCTCCTCAACTTCACGATTCTCATCTTCTCTGAAAAACTTCTTGAACCACTACTGCTCTGTACGTTCGTTAGCAGTTCCTGGGCCAAATGCATTATTGATGTTGTGAGTTGTTTCTGCTGCTTTAGGACCCCTTTTGAACTCGAATAAGAAAATAGCTCGAATTTGCTTTTTGTTTAACATCATTCCCATAGTCTAAAATAAATATAAAATAAACAGTAAGTAATAAGTCATTAGCAAAAAAAAAAAAAAAAGGGCTAGAAATGCGCATTAAAATGATGTATCACATAACCACATTAATTTGAGAATGTAATCCAGTATCAAATGCTAAATTTTCACAATGCTAAAACTGCAATTACTTTTGCACCAACCTAATAATTGGAAAATAAAAGTATACAGTGGTGTTTATTATTGGCCTATACCATGACCCCTTTCACAGGAGTGATTAACTTTGACTAGATGCATTAAAATAAGGTACCCAATCTGAGTTGCATCTTGAAGGATGAATGTGTGTGTGTGTATGTGTATATCAGCTATATCAGTGGCAGATATAGGAAAACATGAATAATTCAGAATAATTGTGAGAAAAAGTTGGAGCTAGAGAAGTCTGAAGGGTGCCAATCATTAATAGTCTTGCATATCATAGAAGTTTAGATTTTTATTCTCCAGAAAAGAATAAGACCTTTTGGAGGTTTCTACCCAGAGAAGTGGCATGTTGCAATTTACATTTTAAATAGGTTAGAGAGAAAGAAGCTGAGGACAGAGGAACCTCTTAGGAAGACCTGCACTATTCTAGATTAAGAGATAATTGGGAACAGATTAGTGGTTGTCGAATTAAAAATAGAAAGGAGAGGACACATTTAATAATATTTAAAAGTTAAAATCTCTCAAACTTGGTCAGTAGGAAGAAAGATGGCAGCTGAAGTGCAGAGAGAAGCAGAGTTAAGATACTAAGAGGAAAAAGTCCTGGTCATGTTTGATTTTGTATTCTAATTGTTGAGGCTCAGCTGCAGCCTGCCTTTGTGACTTGGTTACATAAATTCCCCTTTTATTCTGGGCGAGTTCAAATTGAGTTTCTGGCATTTGCAGCAAAAAGATTTTTGACTAATATACTCAGGAATCACAAACATTTAAGTTTTAGGAAGTAAAAGAGACAATCCAATCCAAGATCTGATCTCTCTGATGTGGATGATTGAAGTTGAATATTCAGCTGCACAGATCATTCAACTTTCCAGGCTTCAAAACATTATACCCTTATGCATCTCCGATATTATAGAGGACTGGAGATGTAGATCCTTAATCAAAGCTTGTTCCATTGTACAGAAGAGATATGAAGAACAGACAGATTCTAGAATAGTTTTACTTCAATTCTCCACTATAAATTGAAGCGCCGTGATTGATGCTGTAATGAACTGTATTAAAAGGTGAACAAAATTTGTGAACTATTGAAGGAATGGAAATCATCTGGCATGAGGAAAGAAAGGCTAGAGCACAAAATTGCTGTCTTGAATTATTTGAAATGTTCTGAAGTGGAGCGCCATGACAAATGTTTCTTTCTTTCCACAGAGGACAGAGCAAGAGGAAATGGATTCAAGTTGAAGCCGGATCTATTTAGGTGAATTATACTGGAGAGCTTCCTGACCTTGAAGGTTATTTGGCATAGGAATGGATTGCTAAGCCAGGTCAAGGAATCCCTTTCTCCAGAGAGAGAATCAGAAGGATGAAGGGGATTTTGGAAGTCATTTAGGCAGATGAAAATTGATCTGGCTTTTAAAGACCAAGCCCCCTGAGGAAGAAATGCCATGACTTCATACCAGCGTCTAACATCCTTCACTCTTTATTCGTGTCTAGCTTGATGTTACTGCTTCAAACCATTTCCTCATTTTCTCTTCCCCGTTGAGGTAGAGAATAGTTAGCCAGGATCTTTAAAACTTCTGGTTACTCTAAGGGTCAATATTAAATCACGATTCACATCCTCTTTTGCAGGCTAAATAATCCTCTTTCTGTAGCCCATTCTCATAAACATTACTTCATAATCCTTTAATTGTCATTGCGGTTCTCCTGTGAAAAGTCTCTAAGATTTAATATCTGTCTATAGTTTGGAGCCCCAAACTGGACACAATAATATAGTAAGAGTTTTAAGTTCTAAATACAGTGTTCAAATCCCTTCTGAGTTCTCAAACAATTTTGCTCCTGTTCATATGATTTGACGTAGCACTCTTTTTCATTTTTAAAAAACAGTGATATCTTGCACTGTGTATACTTACATTTGTTTTGCTTTCTTCTTTCATCTGGTTTTCCCTTGAGTCTCTAATGTAATTCCAGGCATATAGTAAAATATCTAAAGTGTGTGAAGCATTGTGAAGCATGAATGAATAAATCAATATTCTAACGAATACATTTCATATAGGTGTTTATAGGGAAGGTTGTAGGGAAGATACGACTAGATAATTTATGTTATAGTTCTTTATAACTTGAACGCACTCTTCTCTTTCATTGAAAAAACTTGTATACATGTAATTTAAATATTCAAATAATCTATTATCAAGTAGTCAGATATTGAACATTTAATATTTAACCTGTAGTTCATATTATTTTTGAAATTCTTTGTTTTTTTACAGTATATACATCCAAGAGCCACATTTTCTAGCTTGCTTATTTTTGGTTATTAAAAGTTATAAATGCTTTTGGCAGAAAAGAAAAATGAAATTATATAAAATAAAAGTAAATGTCTCCTATCCCTCTCCCCTGATTCTTAGTACCAGTCATTGCCCAGATGTAACTATTGTTAATAGTTTTCTATTTTCTCCTCTGTTATACAAATGGTATTATATTGTGTATACTATTTATTACCTTCTATTTCCCCTTTCCCCCGTTGTGTGTGGCACCTTAAAACATATACAGAATCTGAACACTTCTAATACTCCTGTGCCATCATCCTATTCCAAACCACCATTGTCTCTTATGAATTACTGCAATTGCCCTCTAATTTGTTTCTCTGTTTCCACTTTTGCCTCATTGTTTATTGTCCCCTAATTTATTTTCTCCTCAGCAGACAGAGTGATCTTTTAGAACATAAGACAGATGCTGTCATTCTCTTGCTTTTAGCTCCTCCTGCTCAGCGTTAAGGCCAAAGCCTTACGGTAAGCAGCCCAGGAGGCTCTTTGGTACTTGCCCTTCTCCTACTTCGATGGCATTAGCCTAATATCTTTACCATTAGCCCCACGTTCACTCAGTCAACCCAGCCTCCTCGCTCTCCTGAAATAGGCCAGGCGTAATTCCTTCAAATCTATGCCCTGCTGTTTTCTCTGCCAAGAGTGCTCTCCTCTCAGATGTCCGCAGAGCTAATTCTCTCATTGCCTTCACATCCCTGATCAGAGTGCAGATGTCACCTTTCCAGGGACTTGATTACAGCAACCTAAGCCCCTGTATATATTAGTCTGCCTCATCCATGTTTTGGATCTTCCTCTCTGTTCGTGCATGGAGTTGGGGGCAGAGGATTTGCATTTCCATTCTATCTAGGAGTTAGGCGAGGCCACCTCATTTGCTTTCGTCAATAAAATGTAAACAGAAGTGACAATTGGAAGCATTTAAGAGTCTGTGTGTGATTCTCCATTCTCTCTCTATCCTTGCCTTGACACCTGCTGGAGACACCGTCACATGGATCCCTGAGTGTTCACTACACAGAGCTGCGTCTCTCCACGTGAAAATCATTGCACTATGGTGTGGATGAGAGGTACTCACTTCTGTTTTAAATCACAAAGATTTGGGAGTTTGCTACCACAGTATAACCTAGTTTACCCTGGCTTACTTATACCTGGCCACTTTTATCCCCATTTTCCTTAAACTCTTTGTGGTTCTCCAAAGTACTCAGCCACCACCTGACATGTTTGTTTATGGTCTGTGTTCACCTCTTAGAGGACAGGAACTTTGTTTTGTTCATTCCTATATCTCAGTACTTAGAAAAGTATCTAGAATATAGTAGGTGCTCAATAATTCTTTAACGACTGAACAAATGAACTCTGTAACAATATAGTATAATTATTCTACATCAGTAGCTATAAGCTCCACCTTATTTGGTTCTCAATTGTATGGATGTGTCATAGATGTTATGGATATATACAGATTATTATGGTATTAAGTTATTTATATATTTTGTTTTTCCAGTCAAATATACTGCAAAAGAAATTTTAATATATTTTTTCCACTAGTGTGCAAAATTATATCTTTAACATACATACTAAAAGCGTTCAGAGTCAAGGTATAAGCCAATTTTTATTTGAAATTTTATACTTTTTTTATATATTGCCAAATTGCCGTGTAAAGAGATTGAAGCAAACTGGAGAACATGAGTGTACGAGAATACAAATAGAAGGTGTGAGAGAGAATGAGTAGCCCAAAGGAAGAAACATCTCGGATGCTTAGTTTGTCAGGGAGACTTGATATCAAAAGCTGGGACTAAACTGGAATATCTGAGGAAAATGTATGCGTGCGTGTGTGTGTGTGTGTGTGTGTGTGTGTGTGTGTCAACGTGTTGATCCTGCTCATGCATATGAATGTGCCTGACAACGTGACCGTTCTCTACCTCATTAAAAATACATGCAGAATCTTGTTTGGTTTGTGGTTATGATCAGTATTTGTCAAATGTTGCTCTTTTTGAACATGATTTGCATGGATGCCAATGAGGCCATGCAAAAAGGTCATGCTGAGAAAGGCCGAGCATTTTAGTCATTCAGAAAGTAGGTTATTGCCCTTGTTGCATAAAAGTTGTGATGTATTTTCTGCATATCCATTCCAATTTAGAAGATTTAACTGTTTTACTCATTCTAAGAAATAAGAACACCACAATAAGTAATGCAGCAAATAGTAGGTGATTTGCCTAAACCCACACAGGAAGTCACCAGTATACAGGAATAGAATAAAAAGTTCCTGATTCCTTTTCCTTTACTGATACTACTAAATTATCTGTCAAAATACTTCAAAGGTTTTCTTTCAAAGTCAACTGAAAACTTTTCATAAAAATCTGAGCTTCTAAAATTTGCCTTCTAAAGAAAGACTATTTAAAAGTGTTGCTAGTGGACTGGGTGTAGTGGCTCATACCTGTCATCCCAGCACTTTGGGAGGCCGAGGCAGGAGGATGGCTTGAGCCCAGGAGTTCCAGACCAGCCTGGTCAACACAATGAGATGCTGTCTCTATAAAAAATATAAAAACATTAGCCAGGCAGGCATGATGGTGTGCATCTGCAGTTCCAGCTACTCAGTAGACTGAGGCAGGAGGATCACTTGAGCTCAGGAATTCGAGGCTGCAGTGATCTATGATTGTGCCACTATACTACAGCCCTGTCTCAAAAAAAAAAAAAAAAAAATGTGTTGCTGGAAAGCAAACATTGCAATTTTATGTTGCCAGTGATGCACTTTGACATGCCAACTTCTTCCTATCTCTGTGTTTCTCCACATTCTGCTTCCTGCCTGACCCTTGGGGCAAGGCAGGGAAGGAGTCAGTTAAAGGGAGGGAGCTGGCGTGTTGGTCTTGGGCACCTCTGCATCTGCTTATCCGTCCCAGTAACAGGACATAGGAAACACTTAAAAATTAATCATTTAATAAATGAGTGAATGAAAAAAAAAAAAAGGCACATTTAAAAATCATGCTGTGGGCCGGGCGTGGTGGCTCACACTTGTAATCCTAGCACTCTGGGAGGCCGAGGTGGGCGGATCATTTGAGCTCAGGAGTTCGAGACCAGCTGAGCAAGAGCGAGACCCTGTCTCTACTAAAAAAATAGAAAGAAATTATCTGGACAACTAAAAATATGTAGAGGAAATTATCTGGGCATGGTGACGCATGCCTGTAGTCCCAACTACTTGGGAGGCTGAGGCAGAAGGATTGCTCGAGCCCGGGAGTTTGAGGTTGCTGTGAGTTAGGCTGACCCCATGGCACTTTAGCCCGGGCAACAGAGTGAGACTCTGTCTCAAAAAAAAAAAAAAAAAAAAATCATGCTGGGAGGGAAGGAGAATGGGGAGTAACTACTTAATAGGTACGGGATTTTCCTTTGGGGAGATAAAAACGTTCCAGAACTAGATATTGGTGAAGTTTGCTTAACATTATGAATGTACTAAATGCCACTGAATTGTATCTTTTAAAATAATTACAATGGTAAATTTTATGTTAGGTGTATGTTACTGCAATATAAAATGTTAAACAAAATTTTTAATAAAGAAATGACTTGCTTATTCCCTCTGTTGAGAAATATAATGTTCTCTGCTATTAGGCATCCTTTTTGAGTATTAGCTATTACTTGAGGTAAATTTGTAAATGAAGACATTTAAAAATCAGTCAAAATGCACATCTCATTCTCACTCGGTGGCTTTACGAATACATAACCATTGATTAGTTTAGCCTGTTCTAGAACTTCATATGAATGGATTCATTCAGCATGTGTTCTTTTGTGTAAGGCTTCTTTCACTCAGCATAATGCTTTTGAGATTCAGTTTATTCAGTCATATTTTTTTCAAGACTAAAATGAAACTAATAACAGCAAGTCTTTAATGAATTCCTCCCAGTGCTTAAAAAAAAAAAAATGGCATTACTTAAATCTGTTTCCTCAGAAAAAAATACCAGCAATAAAATCCAGGCCTCATCTGGGGGTAGATAAAATTTTTCTTTAAGAGGCCAAGCACTCGGAGAACATGTATTTGGGACTATTACATAAATCACACTGACGCTGAAAAGTACAAAAACCCATTTCTGTTTTGCCCTGAGCCCTGTGGAATTGCATACAGGAGTTTGTTCTGGAGTCAAAGGTGTAGTGTTCCCTCTGAAGTCAGTGAAAGCTCCTGCTTAGATCAGGCTTGTGAGGGATGGAGCAAAACCAGATACAGGCAGATCCTCATCCTTTGCCTCATTTAAAAACCGTGCATCTGGTTCCAATGATATGGGTACCGAATCATCTGTCTGGATATTTTATCTTTTCTTACCTAAAGTGTGAAGCATCACATACTTTAAAAGCAACAGGTAATGTTTAACAAAATACTGCAATCCCTGTTTTCTAGGTGAAATTGCAACCACGAGGAGAGCCGATGATACTGAATGCTATCGCTAGGCAGTATTATTTCAAGCTTCAATTCAAGTACTTCAAGTTTATTTTAAATGACCTGATGCAAACATATGATTTAGATCTTTAAGTAAGAACTACAGAAGCTCTGCCAGGCTCCATTATTTAGTCTTGAAAGTTCCATTATTTCCAGACATCCCAAAGGAAGAAGCTGCCAAGAAATGGAAGGAACAGAAGGCCCTATCAAAAGGTGTCCTGCCAGGGAGATGACAAGACAGATATAATTTCAACACCATCCTAATTTGCTTTGCTGACCAGAAGGGGAAGATTCCGGCTTTCTCCATCAAAAAAAATCCTTCACAACTGAGAACTCTATTTTAAATCCTGTCAGCTAAGTTCCCCTCCGCTCTCCACGCACGTCTGCATTTTCCAGGTGGGAAACGCTAGTTAAATTTTGAAAATGTTTTGTATGAGTTGGAGGTGACTGTAACAAGAAGGGTATTTCAGGAATAAAGCTTATTTCATTTTACCTTTATGGAACTCATTTATAAATTTATTTTTGAGATTAAATTAATGCCATTAGAGAATTTGGAAAGAGTTCTAAAGTAATCTTGGGCTCTAGGCTGGATATCAAAGTGATTTCTTAAAGAATGTGAGACATCTTTGTTCCTGGACATACTTAAAACTAGACTGATTTTTATCTATCTGGATGGAGGACAATACAGTTTATGGCAGAATGTGGGATTAGATGGCTTATTAAAATTTATTACATTTAGTAAATATTTTTATAAATTCATTAAAGTGAAATTTTCCATTCACCAATAAATTGCAAAAATAATTTATAACATTTTCTGCAACAATATAATGAATTTATCAAATTGTAGATTATGCCAATTTTTAAAAGTATTTCTTTATTTTCACTTCTTTTCAGTTGTAGTAGTAAACAACACGTAGGTTGACTTATTGACCTCTGTTAAATTTAGAGGAAGGTTAAGTTTTAATTAAATCAATATTGGAATTTTATCTTTTTACTAAAAAATGGCTACTTATTTTGCATTTTACTTTTTTATTGATACTTTTTACCTCATGAATTTTAAAGTAATTTTCTTAATAGCACACTAGACTCTGAACGCTAAGTTTTGTGCATTCTATCTTTTCTGTCTCCATGTATTCACTTACTCAATGAACATTTACTGAACATCTACTATGTATCAAGATTTGGGGATAGAACAAATACTGGCCTATGAGAAATTTCATTCTGGAAGGAACTTTATTATTATTATTTGAAGATATACAGTGACTGGTAGTACCTTAGTCAAGCAATATTTGAAAATGCTCCAAGATTCTAAATTCTTTGAAAACAGCCAACAAAATTGTCCTATACTCAATTGAACCAAAGACAGGACAGATTATGAGCCCCTTTCAGGTGAGAAAATGAGAATTTTAGCACTTCGTAGGCCCCCATCCTTTAGGTTTTCATAAGTTGGCAGAATATTGATCAAACATTATACACTAGTGGTTTACTAGGAAACCACTTTCTCCTTGGTTTCTCCTTTGTTATGCTGCTCTAGTCTCACCTATTAAATCAAAATTCCCCTGCCTATTTCTTCAACCCATTCTACTCCTTCTGAATTTTTGGATACACATTTGTACTAGTTGTTTGACAAGAAGTTTCATTTTCTGATACTTTTAATTACTATTTTATATGTTGTTTGTTTCATCAAATAGGCTTTAAACGGCATCTGAGAAGAAACTCAGACTTAACGTTTGTTTCTTTCCCCAACACTTACTAGAAATTCAATAAATACTTAAGTGCAATTAAAAGGTACTTAAAAATGGCTATTTCCATTGCATCATTGCAAATAAAATTTGAAAAATACAGCAAAGTTATAAGGAAGTGAAAAAATTCACCCATAGTTAAATTCCCCTTTCCTTCTAATATATTCCTTGCATAAGCTTTACTTTTACATGAATGTAATCTCAGTATATACTAAATTTTAAAGGTTTTTTCCTCTAAGCAGAATGTTAACATTTAAAAAAATTTACATACCTGTAAAAGTCACTTTAGTGGTTGCTTATTATTCTACTGAGCAAATATTTCAAAATGTTCACTTCTTAGCTTACTATGGGTTCATAATTTTTGTGTCTTTCAGATGGAAGATTCCTCTGTCCCATAGTGGTCTTCTTTATTCCTAATAATTTCTTTTGCATTTAAGTCTATTTTGTTTGATATGTGTATGTAAATATATATGAACTGTCTTTTAGTTAATAATTGCCAAGCATTTGCTTTCATTTCTTTACTTCCAACTTTCCTATGACAATATATTTTAGGTTCACCTCTTTGCAGATAGCCTAAAACTGGATTTTATAAATTCTGCCTGAAAATATCTTTAACAAATTTATTATATGAGTTTTGATAAATGCACAATACATAATACATACTTATATATTGTTTATTATTTATATATTAAGATATAGATTTATATTATTATTGTTAAATTTATCCATTAATTTCACAGCTTTTTATTTTGAAACAGTTTTGGTTTTATATGAGTTGCAAAACCAGTACTCAGATTTCCCATATATCTTCATTTCACTTCTCCAAATATTATTATACCATCTTACGTAACTACAGCATAATTACTGAAGTCAGGAAGTTAACATTAATATAACATTATTAAGTAATTACACACCTTGTTTAAATTTCACTCATTAACCCACTAATATCCTTTTGTCTTGTCCAGGGTCCAATCCAGGATTCCACATTGCATTTATGTGATAATTTTATCCTCCTCCAATATAAGGTAGTTCTTTAATGTCATTTATGACCTTAACACTTTCGAAGAGTCTGGTCAGTTATTTTTCACATTGTCTTTCTGCTGGGTTTGTCTGATGCTTTCTCATAATTAGATTAAAGTTGTGCATTTGTAGTAAGAATATCATGGAAGTGATGTTTTGCATTTTCAATCATCATGAGGTACATGGTATAAATTTGTCTCGTTACTGGAGATTTTTAACTTTAATCATTTGGATAAGGTGATGTCTCTCAGGCTTATCCACACTAAAATTACCTTTTGCTGTTTATAATTAATAATCATCTTGTAAGGAGATACTTTGAGACTATGCACATATGCTATCTCAAACATATTTTCATTTGCTAATTTCAACCTCTATTAATAATTTTTGCCTGCAACATTTATTAATGTGTTTGTAAAATGCTGGGTTTTTTTATTTCGCTATTCCTCTTACATTTATAAATTGGACTTCTACTGTAAGGAAAATTTGTTCTTCATTTATTTATTTTTTCAATTTTCTATTTCAGTATGGACTCATTTATGGATTATAATCTACTGCTATTATTATCTGTTTTGTTGCTAAAATTGCCCAAGATTTAGCCTTTGGGAACTCCTCCAAGTTGGTTCATATAATCTTTTAACAAGTCCTGGTTATATTTTGAGCTCTTCCTTTTTTTCTGGCACTTTTCTCTGCTCTAGCCCTGGTATCAGTTAGTTTTCCACAGAGGCCTAGTTCCTTTTACTGGTGAATGGCATTTATTTTTATTTATTTATTTATTTATTTATTTATTTATTGAGACAGAGTCTCTCTCTGTTGCCCAGGCTAGAGTGAGTGCCGTGGCGTCAGCCTAGCTCACAGCAACCTCAAACTCCTGAGCTCAAGCGATCCTCCTGTCTCAGCCTCCCGAGTAGCTGGGACTACAGGCATGCACCACCATGCCCGGCTAGTGAATGGC
Source organism: Eulemur rufifrons (assembly GCF_041146395.1). Taxonomy (NCBI): domain Eukaryota; kingdom Metazoa; phylum Chordata; class Mammalia; order Primates; family Lemuridae; genus Eulemur; species Eulemur rufifrons. The sequence continues at coordinate 47,609,001 of NC_090985.1, forward strand.
ATTTAAAAAGCAAGATCTGGATGCAAGATATGCTCATTGTTATTGGGATGTCGTTATTTCCAGTTTCTCTCAAAAGAAAAGACTGCTAAATACACACACATGCACACACCTTCTGTGCCTATTTCTCTCTGTACATGTATTTTAAAAAAACATGAGTTCATATCTCTGATGCCTTTTTCCTTATTTGTAATTTCTTTTTCCAACATTGAGAATAGAGAAACCTGGTTTTCATTAGCCACAATATATCTAATTATTTGCTAAGTCCTAATATATGCCATGTTCTTGGGTATTGGGTGTATGGTCTTCTCAGTCCTCCTGTTCCCCTCACCTGGAATTGTGGGCTCAGTGTGTTTTTGTCTTTCTCTCAAGAGTAGAATATTTTTTTCCTGTTCCGCCTCCCTAGCTGTAGTGGGTATTCACCTGTGCCCTGAAAATATGCCCTCAGAGTAGCAGTATTTGATACCCTTAAGACTTTTGTTCTATAGGCGAGATAGAGGAGACGAAGCCAGGGGAAATATCATGCTTCTGCATGGTTGCTGCTCCATGTGCCCAGATATACACCATAATGGACTCTTTCTTAGAATTCTTTCTGATAATTTTGGGGCGGGGAATCATAGAAAAAGAATCCATAAGAATTTGTAAACGTTCCAAATTAATGAGCCCTGAAGCACCTGATTACCTCCCAACAGCAAATTCTCAGCTTTCACTAATTCATCAGTTATTCTAGCTGGACTCTTCTTGTGATGTCTAGTTGCATGGAGTATGGATAATTGAATGCCTGCGTGGCTCCTCTCTTTGCAAGTACCCACCTGTCATAAGATTGGTTGGCTGATTTGTGATCTTAGTTCTCCAGTGTGTTCAAAACTATTTTTGAATTTGAAGTTAACTCAGTTCTTTTCAGTTGTAAGGTTGAGAATGATGCTACTTCCAAGTCTCCATGTCCCTTAATGAAAGGAGGAGGTACTTCAGGAAGTGTGGTTTGTGTGTAGTTTTATTTGTTCTTTTTTATTGTTCAGCACTATTTTTGAAAGAAATACTGTGAGACTGGGTCAGAGGTAGTGGCCATTGTCTTCAGCAAATCAAAAGTCCTATTAATTCTTTTATAGTTAATTTATTGTCTTATCTATAAACTTTTCTCAACACAAAATCTTTAATATATTCTCATAGAGCTTAAATCTTTAATCTTTAATATCATATAAATATTTAATTCACTGAGAATGGATTTTTGTATTTGGTGTGAGTTAAGAATTTAATTTCATTTTTCATATATTATTGAATAATTTTTTCCATTCTTCAGTGATCTACAATGCTACTTTTACAGTCAAGTTTATAGCTGGCTTTGTTTCTGGGTTCTTTATTCTGTTTCCTTGTTTTATTTTTCATCCTTGAACTAAGGTCAAATTATCTTAATAACTGTAGCTTAAACCAAATCTTAATTTTTGGTAGGCAAATGTCACCCCGCTATTCTGCAGATATATCTTGTCTGTTTTGGGCAATTTTCTCTTCTTTATAAATTTCTAAATAATTAAAATCATACAATCAGATTATTTGAAAAATAATCTATTAGCATTTTCATTGGAATTAGTTTGTAAACTATAGTTAAATTTTTAAAGAATTTATATTTTTATAAAACTTCTTCTACATAAACTCTAATAGTTTAAATCTCTTCATTTTTTGGGTCTAAAGTTTTCTGGGACAATTCCAGTCACTTTAAATTATCTTTTTTATAGTTCATTGAATTCACCTTACTTTTTGTTTAGATTTGTTGCAATGATATTCATGAAGGATATCAGTCTAGAATTCTTCTTTCTCATAATATCTATATCTGGTTTTGCTATCAGGTTATATTGATCTTAGGCCAGGTGTGCCTGTAATCCTAACACTCTGGGAGGCTGAGGCAGGAGGATTCCTTAAGCTTAGGAGTTCAAGACCAGCCCAAGCAAGAGTGAGACCTCGTCTCTACTAAAAAAAAAAAAAAAAAAAAAAAGGTTATATTGATCTCTTAAGTGATTGAGAAAATATTAATTTCCTAGTCTCTTGAGTATATGTACAATATTTAAATGATCTAGTACATGAATATTTGGTATACTTCACATAAATATACATGGGTTTGGAGTTAACTTTCAGGAAAAATTCCTACTAATGATTCAATTAATTATTAAAGAATTATTTTAGTTTCTATCTCTTCTTGAGTAAATTTTAAAATATAAGCTATGTCAGTAGCTTCTCATTTTATATTTTCAAACTTACCGGTATTAGATCTTCCTAAATAATCTTATTTTTAAATCTTTGCTATTTCTGTAGTTCTGTTCATATATTGACTACCATGGGTCTGTGCTTTTTGTTCTTTAATCAGTTTGTCAGAGGATTTTTCTACTTTACTGGTTTTTCCAGACAAATACTTTTTACTTAGTTAATACTAAATGAAATTTGTATTAACTGATCAACATTTAAGTGCACATATAGTAGTAACATTCATCGGGTGTCAGCAGGTCTGAGGGGGGAGGAGGGGATGGGTATATACACACCTAATGGTGTTGGTGCCCACCGTCTCAGGGATGGACATGCTTGAAACTCTGACCCAGGTGGGGCAAGGGCAATGTATGTAACCGGAATGTTTGTAACCCCGTAATATGCTGAAATAAAAAAAAAACCTACTAAATGTTTACTAATCATCTTTTTCAACTTTAAGGAAATAATCTAATGTTTTTCTAATATACTAAACTGAATACATTGCTCATTAATTTTGAGCCTTAATTATTTTTTTATTTTTGTTTTCTTTTGAAAATTGATACCTAATAGCTATACATATTATTGCAGTACATGTGATAATTTGATACATTAATGTAATCAAACCAGGGTAATTGGGATATCCATCACCTTAAATGTTTCTCTTTTCTTTATGCTAGGAACATTTGAATTATTCTCTTTTAGCTATTTTGAAATATATAATCGCTGTTAACTATAGTTACCCTACTGATCTATCAAATATAAGCACTGAAGCTATAATTTTTTTTCTGAGTATTTCGTTTTTAAAAATAATCTTTTGTGGTTAGCTCTTTTTGGGGATTTAATTTTAATTTTTTTATGAAGTTAGTTTGTATTTATTGTTAGCCTGTCAATTTCTAACAAAATCTATCTTGAATTTTTTTTAAGACAGGGTCTAGTTCCTTTGCCCAGGCTAGAGTACAGTGGCATCATCATAGCTTACTGCAACCTCAAACTCATGGGTTCAAGTGATCCTCCTGCCTTAGCTTCCTGAATAGCTGGGACTACAGCCTCAGGCCATCATGCCTGGCTAATGTTTTAAATTTTTTGTAGAGATTAGGTCTTGCTATGTTGTTCAGACTTGTCTTGAATTCCAGGCCTCAAGGTATCCTCCTGCCTTGGCCTTCCAAAGTGGTAGGATTACAGGCATGAGCCACTGAGCCTGGCCCAAATTTTGATTAGTATTATATATAGCTCTATAGAATAATTAGGGAATAGTTGCTATTAAACAATATTGAATGTTCAAATTCATGACCATAATATACTTCCTAATGTATTAAATTCTTCTTTAATCATCTTTGCAAAAATTTGTCTATTTTATTGTGCAAGTCTTGTACATATTTTGTTAAAAATTTTTTTGATGCTATTCTTAGTGGAATTTAAAAATTTAATTTACAATTTTTCATTGCTAATAGGTAAAAATACAATGAGTTTTTATATATTTTTTTCTTATGGTCTCACTAAATTTCTTCATTTTGTTTTAGTAGCTATTTTATAGATACCTTAGAAATTTTAACATACATGATAATGCTGTTTGCTAATATCTGTAATTTACTTTTTCTTTCCAATGTATATGACTTTTATTTCTTTTTCTTATTTTATTGCTATGGCTTAGATTTCCATTACAGGGTTCACTAGAGGTGGTAAAAACAAATATCCTTACCTCATTCCTAATCTTTGGATTGAAAGCATTTAATCTTTCACCATTTAAATATGATGCTCAAAGTAGATCTCTCATAGTTACCTTTATCTTGATGAGGAAGTTCCTATTTCTAGTTTGCTGATTTCAAATTATGAATAGGTTTTTAATTTTGCTAAGTGCTTTAATTGCTACTATTTAGATTGTTATTTATTTCTTCAAGTGTATTACAACATTGATTTTTGTATATTAAATCAACCTTTCAATTCTACAGTATTCCTTATTTAGTCAAAATATTTTTTTAATATATATTGCATGATTCAAGTTTTAGTATATACTCTCTGATACACTAATTTTTGTTAAGGATTTTGGTCTATACTTTCTTGTAGTTCTTCTCCTTCTTGCAATGGCTTTTGTCCAGGTTTGGTATCAGTACAATGCTGGCCTAAAATAAGTTGGGAAATGTCCTTTCTCTATATTTTGAGAGATTTTTGGTTAAAATTTGCATTATTTCTTCTGTATGTGTTTGAAAGAATTCATCAGTGAAGCCATCCTGGTGTGGAGTTTTCTTTGTGGGAAGATTTTTAATTACAAATTTAATTTTAAACACAGTGTAAATGTATTTGGATGTTCTACTTATAAATCAGTTTTGGTAGCTTGCATCTTTTAGGAAGTTGTCCATTTGATGTATGTTTTCAAATTAATTAGAATAAAATTATTAATAAAATTTCTTATTATCCTTAATTTCTATAGGCTCTCTAGCAATATGTCTTTTTTCATTCATGATATTGGTAAATTGAATCTTCTTTTTGTGTTTCCTAACCAATCTAGCTGGGTTTTATCAATTTTATTGATCATTATAAATATATATCTATTAATTTTTTAAATTTTCTCTATTGCTTATTTCATTTGTTCTTATTTATTTTTACTGTTGACTCTCATCTATTTACTTCAGTAAAGCTTTAGCTGAATCCCACAAATATTGATAGGATCTGCTGTTACTGTCATTTAGTTAAACATATTTTCTGATTTCCCTTATGATTGTTCTATCAGCCCATGGATTTTTAAAAATGCTATTATTTAATTTTCAAATATTTTGGGCATTTTCCAGATAACTTTCTGATAGTGATTTTTAATGTAATGGCACGTCATCGAAGAACACACTGTGTGATATCATCTTTTAGTTTATTATTTTTTTAATAATACAGCCTATAGTGTCTCTAATTAAATGGTCTAAGGGCACTTGATATAAATATGTTTTCTTTCATTGTATGATGTGCTGTCCTATAAATATCACTGCTAGTTTGGGTGGTAGTGTTGTTTAAATCTTCCATATCCTTACTGATTTTCAGTTTTCTTCTATTAATAATCAGAGAGGATTGTTAAAATTTAAAATTAAAATTGTGGTTTTATCTATTTCTGTTACTTTTGCTTGATTTATTTTGAAACTCTATAAGTATGTGCATACACAATTATATTTGTTATAAATTGATTCTTCTATTGTTAAGAATGCCCTTTTTATGTCATAATAGTTCTTGCTCTGAAGTCTACTCTTTCAAATATTATTATCACCACTCCTTCTTTCTTGTGATTAGTATTTGCATGATGTATCTTTTTTTTTCCATTTCTGTACTTTTAATGTATCTATCTACGATGGACTAAATTGTACCCTCCCTCCCAATTCATACGTCCAAGTTCTAACCCCCAATGTGACTGTATTTGGAGATAAGACCTTTAAGAAGATAATTAAGGTACAATAAGATTATAAGGATGAGACCCTAATCTTATAAGACTGGTGTCCTTGTAGGAGATGGAAGAGACACCAAAGACTTCTTTCTCTCTCTCTCTCCTTGTTCACTAAGAGGAAAGCCACATGAGGATATAGCCAGAAGGCTTCCTGTAAGCCACTAATGTAGACTTCACAAGAAAGTAACATTGGCACCTGAATCTTGGACTTCCAGCCTCCAGTACAGTGAGAAAATAAATTTTTGTTGTTAAAACTACTCATTCTGTGGTATTCTGTTATGGCAGCCCAAGCAGACTATTACAGTCTATCTAAATATTTAGTGTTTTTCCTATAGATAAAATATGGTTGCATCTTGCTTTTTTGAAAAAATATAATCTTACAATCTCTATTTATGATTGGAATGCTTATTTATATTTAATATTATTGACATTGTTGTATTTACCTAGCATTAGATTGTTTTTTACTTGCCAACATGTCACCTTTGTTTTTCCTTTTTCTTCCTCTTTTAAGTGTTATTTTTAGTATGTTTTAGTATTCTATCTGATCTCTCCTTGACTTATTCACCTTTTCTTTTTTTGTCTTATTTATTTTTTAGTGGTGGCTCTGGAGTATATACATTTTTTTTTCTTATCACAGTGTATCTTCAATTTCAATTATACCAATTCATTTATAATTTAATTACCACAGTATACTATACTTTCCTTTCCCCTTAACACCATTGATACTACTTTTGTTGTACATTTTCCTTGTACATATATCATAAATCCCACAATATATTGTTAATTTTTATTTTTTAAAGAAATATAAGAATTAAAAAGAAGAAAGTCTTTTATATTTACTAATATAGCTATCATTTCCAGTTCTTTCTGTTCATTTGTATAGATCCAAGTTTCCATCTGGTGTTGATTTCCTTTAGCTGGAAAAACTTCCTGTAACTTTTTTTTGGTTACAAATCCTCTTAGCTTTTGTTTGTCACAAGTGTTTTCATGTTGCTCTCATTTGAGAAAGATGTTTTCATTGGATATATATTCTAGTTTTACTATTTTTTCTTTCAATCCTGTAAAGATACCATTTTTTATATGTTCTCACTTGGATTTTTTCCGAGAAGAAATCAGTGACCAATCATGCAGTGATCCACTTTATGTAATGAATTTTTTTTCTCTGACTGATTCATTGTTTTATGGCAATTTGATTATGATGTGCTCTTGTGCATTTTCTTGTTTTGTTTTGTTTTCCTTTGATTTATCCTGCTTTTCCTTCACTGAACTTTTTGAATCTCTTGCTTTGCAGATTTTATCAATTGTGGGTGTTGAATTTTGTCAACTGTTTTTATTGCCATCAATTAATTGGAACATATAACTTTTCTTCTTTTGCTCAATAATATAAAGTTTTGTATGGATTGATTTTTAAATGTTGAACCAGTCTTGTATACTTGGAATAAATCCCAGTTGGTTATGGTGTATAACATTTTTTATGCATTGTTGGATTTGACTGCTAATATTTTATTGAGGATTTTTGCATCTACATTCATGAAAGATACGAGTTGTGTTTTTCATTTCTTGTAATGTCTTTATTTTTTATAAGGTATTAGGGTAATACTGATTTTATAAAATGTCTTAGGAAGTATTCACTCCTTTGATTTTCTATTTTTTTCCTTCCTTCCTTCCTTCCTCCCTCCCTCCCTCCCTCTCTTCTTTCCTTCTTTCCTCCTTCCCTTTCTCCCTTCCTTCTTACCATCCTTCCCTCCGTCCCTTGCTTCCTTCATTTAATTCTTTCTTTCTTTTTGAGATAGAGTCTTGTTCTATCACCTAATCTGGAGTGCAATGGTGTGACCACTGCAGCCTCAAACTCCTAGCCTCAAGTGATCCTTCTGCCTCAGCCTCACAAGTAGCTGGGATTACAGGCTTGAGCCACCTCACCCCGGTAGTTTCTGTTTTTTCTGTTTCTGTGTGGAGAATTGGTATTCTTTCTTCCTGAAATATTCAGTTGAGTTCACAAGTAAAACAATCTGGGCTTGGAACTTTCGTTTTTTGTATGTTATTAATTACTGATTTATTTTCTTTAGTGGACATAGATAAAATTTAGGTTATCTAGTTCTCATGTGAGTTTTAGTAGTTTGTGTCTTTTAAGAAATTGGTTTATTTTATCCACTCACAAAATTTCTTAGCATAGTGTTGTTCATAGTATTTTTTTTTTAACATTTTAATGTTCAGGATGTCAGTATGAGGATACCTCTTTCATTTCTGAGATTAGTATTTTGAGTATTTCTTCTTTTTTTTGTTGGTTAACCCAGCTAGAGGTGTTCCATGGTACATATACACAATGGAATATTATATAGCCACAAAAATGAATGAAATCCTGACATTTGCAGCAACATGGATGGAACTGGAGAACATTGTATTAAGTGAAATAAGCCAAGCACAGAAAGACAAATCTTGCATGTTTTCACTCATGTATGGGACCTAAATGTTAAAAACAACTATTGATCTTTTAAGGACTAAGCTTTTGATTCAATTGTTTTTTTTCCCTATTGATTTCCTTTTTTCAATATCATTGATTTTTTTCCTCTAATTTTTATTATGTTTTCTTTCGCTTATTTACGCTTAAGTTGCTTTTCTTCCTCTAGTTTCTTACGGTGAAAATTTAGGGTATTGGTTTCACATCTTTCTTCTTTTCCAGTACAGTCATGCATTGCTTAACAATAGGGATACATTCTGAGAAATATATTGCTAGGTGATTTCATCATTGTGTGAACATCATAGAGTGAACTTACACAGGCCTAGATGGTAAGCCTACTACACACCTAGGCTATATGGTATAGCCTATTGCTCCTAGGCTACAAACCTGTACAGCATGTTACTACTGGATACCATAGGCAATTGTAACATAATGGTATTCGTGCATCTAAACATATATAAACATAGAAAAGGTACAGTAAAAATACAGTATTATAATCTTATGGGACCACCATTGTATATGTGGTGCATTGTTGACTGAAACATGATGTGGTGCATGACTGCATATGCATGTACAGTATTGCTGTACTATAAAATTCCCCTTAAGGACTATTTACATTACATTCCACAATTCTTGGTAATTGGTATGTCATTTTCATTTAGTTCAAAATATTTTAAAATTTCCGTTGAGTCCTCTTTGACATACAGATTATTTACAACTGTATTGTTCAATTTCCAATTGTTTTGGAATTTTCCAGCTATCTTTTGTTATTGATTTCCAGTTTACTCATATTTTCATCTGCGAACATACTTTTTATGATTTCTATTCTTTTATATTCAATGTTTTTTCCCCTCTTTTTAATGGCTTAGAATATACTTTATGCTACATTGAATATTTATTCTATAAATGTCAATTAGCTGAAGCTGATTGCTAATGCTCCTTAGGTGTTATCATTACTGATTGCCTGCCTGCTTGATCCATCAAACCTGTTAGAGAAGTTTGAGGTCTCCAACTAAACTAATAGACTTTCCCATTTCTTTTTTCTGTCCTATCAGTTTTGGCCTCACATATTTTGATGTTCTGATTTTTAAAATTTTGGTATCTTCCTGAAGTATTGACTCCTGTACAATTTTGCAATATCTCTTTATTCCTGATGGTTTTTATTATCTGGTCTGATTTTTCTGAAATTAATATAGCTATTCTAGCTTGTATTTGGGTAGTATAAGCATTCTATATCTTTCTACATCTCTTTAAGTCTTTATGTCTTTACATTTAAAATAGATTTCTGATAAACAACCTATAACTGTTCTTACTTTTTTAATCTACATTGACAATCTCATTTTTAGTTGCATCTTAATGGTATATTAATTATATATTCAAATGTATAATGTTTATTGATATAGCTGAATCAATACCTATCATTTTTGTAACTGGTTTTGTATGTTGCATTTGTTCTGTAGGGATCATCCCTGGGCAAGAATTGGCTTGAGCTCAGAGTCAGCAAAGCTGGACATGCTTCTTGGGTCCAAAGGTCAATGGGTCCAGAACACTCCTTGAGTCCAGAAGTCAATGGGTCCGGACACGGCCCATTGACTGCTGAATGCTTCTTGGAGCTAAAGGTCAATGGCCTATTGAAATAGACAAACTGTTTCCTATGGCAAATAGCCAAGGTGTGTCTCATTGTCCTGCACACGGGTAATGAGGTCCAAAGGTTAAGATGCAAACGTTTGCCTTCCCTTGAGCAATTTCCATAAGAAATGGAACATGTGAGTCAGGACCCTAAAGATAGTCACATACCAGGAAGTAGCTGCTGGACAATAGGAGTATAAAAATAAAGGGACTGGAGTTTTCCAGACTGCAGTCTTTACCATCTATGTGTGTCTTTGTGTTTTTTCTGTGTGTCTGTGTGTATGTTTATGTGTTCATCCCCTGTTCTGTAATTGGGCCACAACATGTTCTTTGTTTCTCCCCTCCCCATTTTTTTTTTTTTTTGTTATTGTTGTTGTTGTTGTTGTTGCCTTCTCTGGTTTTAATTAAGTATTTTATATAATTCCATTTTTTTCATCTCATAGAACATCCATTACACATAAAAAAGTACGTATTTTTCAGTGGCTTCCCTAGAGTATACAAATTTTTAACTTATCTAAGTTCAGTTTCAAGTTATATTATGACATTTTTCAGATGTAGTATCATTAGTTCATAAGAGAGTATTAACACTTTCTCCCTCCCCTTTCTTGTGACACTGCTGCAATTTAGCTCACTTATATAATCATCCGATGCATCATTACTATTAAGTTTTAAAAATACAGCTATGATTAATATCAACTAATAATAAGATAAATAACAAATTTTATTTTACCTTTTTTCCTATCCTCATGTTCATATGTTATATAGATCTAAGTTTCTGACATATCATTCTCTTTCTACCTGAAGAACTTTTTTTAACATTTTTACATGAGAGGTCTGCTCTAGATAAATTCCTTTTTTTTTTAATCTAAGAAAGCTTCATTTCTCCTTCATTATTGAAGGATAATTTTGCTATGTATAGAATTCTCAGATAGTAGTTTTGTTTTTTCCTTTCAACACTTCAAATATTTTACTCCACTGTCTTCTAACTTCCATGGTTTCTGATGAGAAGTCCACTGTAATTCTTTCCTGGCCATGCTATGTCTACTGATGAGCCCACTTAAGGCATTCTTCCTTTCTGTTGCATAGTTTTGATTTTTTTTTTAATTTCTACCATTTCCTTTTGATTTTTTTTAGAGCTTTTTATTTCTCTGCTTATAATGCTCATCTATTCTTTCCAGATTCATCGTAATTATTTGAAATTTCCTGTCTGATAATTCCAACATCTCTGTCATAGCAGCCTGGTTCTAATGATTGCTTTGCCTTTTGTCATTCCTTACAATTTTTTTGTTGAAAGTCATACACATTACATTGAGTGATAGAAACTAAGGTAAATAGGCCTTTAGTGTGAGGATTTATATTAATCTGGCTATGGGTGCTATTTTATTTAATGTTTTAAATACATGTTATGTGTGCCATTGGCTTCATAGTTCTCTAAAATGTGCTTGTTTTCTATTGTTTCTTGTGTTAGGTTTTCCTACATACTTCTCATAGACTTTCATCTTTCATCTCTTTCAGATGTAATCCACTATTATTATCCCGGATTCCTGTTGGTGTGGTGGTTAAGTGTAAGGAAGGAGAAGCACACTATATAATCTTCCAAATAAATCTACATTTTTTAAGTTGATTTCTGTTTTAAGACTGTCAACTTCACCAATATTTGTCCAGTAGTATAGATTATTTCCCCCCTTGTTCCCTACTCCTTTTCCTGGCAGCAGGTTTCCAATTCTTGAAGCCCTGAACACTATTGACTATATTCCTTCTAGGTACCAAGGTAGAACACAAAGCATTAGGTGGCTGTATTGAGAGGACTGCCCTGCCCCTAGCTAGGGATAAGGTTCCAGTAGTCTTTTCTTCTGGCATGCAGGCCTATGTTATGACAAAGACATTGGGTATAGTTCATAATGTTCACTCTTGCCTTTCCCCTCCCAGGTAGATGAGGAAGGACATCTTCCTCAGAGCTTCACCATGAGAACCTGCTGAGATTACTAGAGGGAAAGCCCCTGAAAGTGTGGGGAAACCCTAAGACTGAGAGTCCCCAGGAATTTCTTACTCTCAATTTAATCTACACTAACGCAACTTTTCACAATTATCATGTAAGCATTCCTATCAGTTTATGGCTTCAGCACCTTCTGTTCCAGGAAAGCAGATGGGGCCTGTTATATCTCTCTGCATGTGCCTATTTTTCCAGCTTACAGGGTGGTGTTTTGCCTAGCAGCCTCAGTTCTCTCATAAATCTAAGAAAAGTCATTGATTTTTAGCTTTCCTTGCTTTTTTCACTTGTAAGGACAAGAGTGATGACTTTTAAGATTTTGGATATCATAGCTGATAAGGAGATCTGTAAGCAACAATTTGATTTACTTAGAGTGTGTGTGTGTGTGTGTGTGTGTGTCTATGTGTATGTGTTATTTATTTTTGTAGTTAGTTTTCTTCCACTGCTGGAAACCTACAATGATAGAAAATTCTCGGTATCTTTCAAGAATAAAGTCATGGTCAGTTTAAATTTCCACAAGGCAAATCACATTTTTGCTTTTCTATAGAAAGGAATAATTATCCTGCTCTAACAAAAAATTATCTTCAGACTTTGAGCCTTACAAAGTCACAGATGCTATTAAGAAGGTCAGCCCATGCAGTGAAAATTTCAGCTTCCCTCAACGGCCATTTAAAAAACCACTACCTCATTATAAGTCAAAAATTGTAGAGCCATCTGGGATATAGAACAACTAATTTATTAAACATTTTATAGAAAATTCGTATATTTTGTATTAGAGGGTTGTGGGTTGATTCATCTTGAGTTCAAGTGATTATAATATTTTCTAGACTTTGCCAGTGGTGATTTGTGGTTTAAGAAGAGACATGTTCATAATTTCTGCTCTGAAGAAACACAAGAAAAGCCCTTTTTCAAGATGTGCACACATTTTTCTACGACAGCATGCTTCAAAAAGCATTTACACAATGAGCATTATACAATGGTCTTTTCAGTATGAATAAGACAGTTTGTTAAGAAATAAAAAAAGTCAAAATCTACAACAACGAAGTAGACAGAAGGAGATTCAGTGTAAATCCAGTAGAACACAGATTTTTCAATTGATTAATGTTTATAACTTGCCAGTATAAGGATTCTGTTGGAATAGCATGGAAAGACCTTTGTTCTGGTGTAACCTCCTATACACTGTGACTTACTGAAACATACCACTTTCTGAAGACTTCCTGAATGTCTAGTGATTTCCCATGATTCTTTTTGGTCTGAGGCTGTATTTCATTTTCATACAGAACCACAATAAATCTTCTCCAAAATTCATGAGTTTCACACTGAGTCATTTTGCTTTCTTTTGTCATGGTGAGGGATGTTACCAAGTAGAAATGTGATCCAAAAGTTGTAATGAATCACAAAAGTTTGCACAAATCTGGATATATAAACCCCTTTATTTCATATAAACCATGAAAATAAAGCAAAACTTCCAAAAAAAAAACCCCAAAATGAATCAATCATATACCTATGATCAAATTTTAGGAAAATTAAATATACATAATTTGCATAAGCATAAATAGCAGCAAAACAGGGATATTAACATATTTTATTTTATTAAAATTAAAGGACAATCTCCAAATCTAGAAAACTTGTTGATATTTGAGATATAGCAAGCTAAACACAAGACTTTCTTCTTTTGTCTTTCTTCATTTCTTCTATATATTCCTTTATTTAGCTGTGATATAATTCAGCTTCAATGCCTGCCTTGTCTGTGTATGTAATGAAACACACAGATTTAAAATTTAAAGAACAATTTGTATATATTACCAAGGAAGGAATTGTTCCCTTTCTTTACCTAATTATGTTAAATTAAAAGTTATATTTTCTTTGAAGTACAATAAACCAACTTAATTTTTTTTTCAAGGGCCTGGGTTTTGTCTTCATATTACTGACTCTAGTACAGCAGAGGTATTGGCCGTGCAGGATCATTTGAAGTTTTCTACATCAATTGAGTTAACTACCCCTTAAATTAGAAGAATCATATTAGTGCCCTTCCTGTTTTTAGATGTAGCCTAACACATCAGCTTTATATTAATAAGTAACGTCTTTTTTCCCCTTGTACTTATAGACCCTACCTATTATGACTTGTGAAGTCCAAAAATACTTTATTTTTAATTTAAATTTAGAAGTATTCATTAATTTTCTGCCTCTATTAGAGATAGAATATTGTTTTGGCAACATCTTAGAAAAGTTGTTTCAATTTTATCACAACGTAGTTGGACTTATGTTTTCTTCCCAGTATGAGTTAGAGTTTATTTTGGCTAGTCCTAACATAAATGCCCAAATAAAAAGGGCTTAAATAATGTAGAAGTTTGTTTTTATCTCATGTATAAGATGTCCAGAGTGGAGCAGTCCACGGCTGCTCTGGAAGTTCAGTGATATCAGGAATTCTGACTCTTTCTTTCATGTTAGTATATACACTTTAGCAGATAACTTAATTGCCCAATAGGCAACTTGAACTCTGGCTATCACAGCAAAATTCCAGTCAACAGGAAAGTCAAAAAGCATCAGAAAAGTTTACTCTCTCTCTTTAAGGTGACATTCCAGAAATCCCACATAGCACTTCCACTGGCATCAGTATCATTTAGAAGCTAATTACAGGACCACACATAGGTGCAAGGGGGGGTTAGGGAATGTAGTCTTTTACCTCGATAGCAATCTGTCCAGTTAATAAAAATATTAATGAATTAGGGAACTATCTCAGCAACTGTGATGGCTTTTTGAGGTTTGAACTTGGGTAGGTTGAAATACAGTCCCAAGTCATTCAACCGAGCACTGATCTAGGTGCAGCTTGAAGGGATTTTGCACATATGATTATGGTCGCTAATCAGTTGACTTTAAACTAAAGAAAAAGAAAGATTATCCTGGGTGGGCCTGCTCTAATCAGGTGAGTCTTTTGAAAGAGGACTTAGGCCTCCTCTGAGTTGAGAGACTACAAATGGCCTGTGTTCATGGGGTTCCAGACTGCTCATGGTCTTCTCTTTCTGACTTTTCCTACAGACTTTCAACTTGCTAAGCCAGTCTCTGCAATTATGTAAGCCATTTTGTTTGGTAATAAATCTCTCACCTCCCCACACACACTGCGCTCCTGTTGATTGAACTCCAATGGCTACAGTAATATTTTGCAATATCCATTCCCAGTGCTTCAATAACTCCCTCAGTTTTCTTCCAACCATCTATCCTACCTGGAGGTGACCATGTGCTTTGAGACTATTATTTTGGCTTCAGAGATTGAGGCATGTCATCATTTGGCCAGTTATTGGTTGTAGAAAAACCACAGGACCTAATTTCAGCCACTGCCACATGAAAGAGAATTGTTTTACGTTTCTCTGAAGGATGGCTCCCAGAAACTCCGAGATAATTTTTGGGGAAACAACTTTCTCTCTTGGCTTCAATGTGAGTGTGGGAGAATGGAGCCCCAAGAGATGATTGGCATTGGACATAAAGTAGAAGACAGCATAAGGATGAAGCTGACACACAGAAAACAGAGTGGAGAGTCAGATGGTTTTATTTTCTAAAGCTGCAGAATTTAAACAGCCTTAACACTCTATATCTCTCAGCACTTTAAGTGAACCAATAGATTTGGCTTATAACAATAACACAGTTTGAGTTGGTTTTTTGTCACCTGCAATAAAATATACCCTAACTGACACAACTAGCAAATAATTTCTTTTATGAATGATTAAAATAAATAGATATCTAATTTTGGCATTGACTTAAAGAATATCTGAGAATTTCTGTAGTGCATTAGACAGTAGTAGACTGCTGTTTTATTTGGCAAGCAGACAAATTTCAACTTAGAGTTAAGTACCAAAACATAGTAATTTGTTGATAATTTTGAATATTATGTATGATAAATCAGTTAATTAGAAAATTACATAGAGCTCTTATACTTTGCCGTAAGGATCAATATGAATTATATCCATTCCTCTTTATTTTTTTCCTACTCCTACCAAGAGATTTTTGTCAAAGAAGATAATGACCGTGGTATGTGTTGTGAGTTAACTTGTGTTCTTCCACAGAATATGTTAAAGTCCTAATCCCTGGCACTTGTGAATGTGACTTTTTGGGAAATAGGGTCTTTGCAGACTTAATCAAGTTAAGATGAGGTAACGAGGGTGACCCTATTCCAATATGACTGATGTCCTTATCAGAAGAGAAAATTGTCCTGTGAAGACAGAGACACACAGGGCAAATGCCATGTGATATCAGAGGCAGAGATTGTAGTGAAGTGATGCAGCTGAAGGCCAAGGAATGCCCAGGATTAACAACACCACTGGAAGCTGGGGAGGCCAAGAATTATTCTACACAAACAGTCTCTGAGGAGCATGACACCTGTTGACACTTTTCAGATTTCTAGCCTCTGGAACTCTGAGAGAATAAATCTCTTCCATTTTAATCTGCCCAGTCTGTGGAAATTTGTTACAGCAGCCTTATGAAACTAATACAGTATGGACATTTCTTTTGAAGAAATGTAGAAGAAATGAGGAAGAAAAGAGACAAAAAAGTGAGGAGAAGGGAAACTGAGTTAATGTTCCAGTGGAGATTATCTATCTATCCACCTACCTACCTGCCTAGATATAGCATGGGAGATATTTATCAGATATAGATTTTTTTCATGAAAAATAAAATGTTGTAGGGTAGATAGAAGGTGAGGAGGTTATCAACATGCACAGAATTCTTATAGTGGGCCTGGCATGGTGTGAAATGCTTTATTTACATGGGTTACTTGATCCAATCCTCACAATATCTTTGTGCTGCAGGTATAATGCCCTTTATTTTATTGATGAGGAAGAGGTGGCTTAGTGAGATTAAGTAACTTGCCCATCATTATACAGATATGAAGTGGCAGACCTGAATTATTCCAGATCTCTGTAACTTAAAAGTCCAAGTCATTTCCTCCACACCAGGTATTAGCAAATTATGGCCCATCACAAAGGTCAAATCTGGCCTGACCCCTGATTTTGAAAATAAAATTTTATTGGAAGGAAGTATGCCCATGGCTCTTTTGCATTACAAAGGCAGAGTTCAACTGTTACCACAAAGACCTATGGCCCACAATGCCGAAAATGGTTACTAAGTTGCCCTTTACAGAAAAAGTTTTCTAAACCCTGCTCTAAACTTGTATGAGAAAATCTGTATTTGAGTCTTGACTCTCCTGCCTTCTAAATGATCAAATCTTAAGCAAATTATTTAATGTCTGAGGCTGTTTCCCTATCTCTAATGTGTGGATAATACCTCATAGTACTGTTCTGAGGATCACTTGATATAGTAAATGTCAATATACTTTGTAAACTCTATAGAAATATACAAACCTAGGTAGTTAATACTTAAAAGCAATGCAAACTACATTACTTAGTTGTTCAGTTCAATACTGAAATAAGTGCAAACACTATTTCACAACTTCAGATTTTTTGTCAATTTATGTCATTGGGTTTGTCTCCTGGGGATCTGTTTGTTCTGTAATCAAAGCAGTAACATTTTTTTTCTTTCAAAAGGGCAGAATTTAATCTTTTGTTGTGAACCACCATGGGAACATTCTTCAGATTCCAAAAGAGAGTTTTTCAAATTTAAAGGCTTTGCAATCCCCTGATTAAGTCCAACAAACCTAATCTATTTCTTTAACTCCGATCTTTAGGTTGGGGTCCTAAAAATCTAAGGTTCTAAAAATCTGCATCATTTCCTTCAGTGTCTTCTGTTCAGATCCTAAATTTAATTCTTTTCATCTATTTTGACAGGACATTCCTTTAAGGTTCACCTTAAAGGCTACTGGCTCATAAAAAATGTAAACTTGTTTTATTAGAAGTCTCTTGATTATTCCTTGTACGTGGGGTCATAGTTTTAGGCTCAAAGTCATCATTCAGTATCTATACTTATTCCTGGACTTAAACCTCTTTCCTCCTCTAATCCTCTTCCCTCGTCGTGTTCCTGATTGATATCCCTTCAATCCCAGACTTAGTGAGGCTACCTGTTTTCTTTTAATGAGACAAATTGTCAATGTGGAATACAGCATGGGACAAACCAGTTAACTGGAAACATTATAAAAAGCCTTTCTGTTTGAATCCAGAAATCAACGTGAATACCATCTATTTCCATGTATTAATTTTTGTGCTTTTTAAATTTCAGACTCCAACAATAACTCTCTCCAATATGTTTGTCAGGTTTCAGTCTGAAATGTCAGTTCTTGATGTGCTCGTGGCTGAAGAATGACCAGACGCACCAAAGTAAAGCAACCACGAAAATGAGGTTTATTGAGGAGAGAAAGATAAGATTATGGAGCAAGAGCAAGATATAGGTTTGCAGAGCAAGATACATATGCCACAGATGATGACCGGACCCATTGTCACAGCAAAGGGTGAGCGAAAAGGGGCCAATAGGGCCTAGTTATGGTCTGCATCTTGTTTTATAGTGCCTGGATAGGGACCTCCTTTGTGGTTCAGAGGTCACTATGGAACCACTTCAAATGGACAGTTGGGAGCTGCATGACCTGAGTCTTACTGTGCATGTGCGTTCTAGGTCACTTTCTTGACTCTATGGTACCTGTGCTGCTTGGCCATTGGCTAGAGACTCCTCTGCATTCTTTTGCAGCTGGCACACCAAGTTCTGATTGGCAGATTCATAGGGTATTCCCTCCTCCTCCAGGCATGGCAGTCGCTCAGGAGAGTATAAGGGAGGGGCAGCACCAAGATGGGAGCGTGGGGCCCACCATTGTCCTTCTTCCCAGGTAGGGCAACTGCACCAAGGCAACAGCACCCACTTTCATCCCTAGAAAACCTGGACTCCCTCGCTATCTACCTAACATGTTGACTACTTACTTTACCTTGCTTAGTTACATAATAAAATAAAAAAATACATGCTAAAAAATGTCCTTTAGGTAGGAATGTATGTGTGAAGCAGTGGTGTGCTAGAACTGGCTATACTGGCTCCTGAGAGCCAACTGCTAAATTATCAGAAATTTTGTGAGCTCATTGTTAAAAATATCCATGAATAAAATGAAAATATATAAATGTATAGTAAAATTATAATATAACAAAAGTTATAACTACTCAAAAGTCATCACTTCCTAATTATTTTATAATACTATGATCTTTTGAGAGTATTTTCATATACTATATCTCTATCATGGAAGTACTGTAAACAGTATGCTACTGTGCATCTCTTTCCAACTCCACGTTCAGTCATGTCACATTGGTTGCATGAAATGAGCCAATGATGGGAGCATTTACACCCTGGAATAGGCAAGTGCTACACATCAGAGCTTATTTGTTTTTCCTTGAAGAGTAGACTTTTTTTTTTTTTACAACTGCATTCTCTGTATTTGAACAGAGCCTGATATGAAGAAATTGTTCCATAATATGTGTTGAATGCATGGCTACATAATAATATAATAAATAACAATATTATCAACAAATACTTATAAAACATTTGCTATATACCAGAGACCACATATATCAACTCCATTAAACTTTATAGGAATTCTAAAATGTGGATATAATAATTTCAATATACAGATGAGAACACTGAGACACAGAGAAACTAAGTATTTTTCCCAAGATCACACATGAATATGCAATTATCAGAGAGAAATTTACTTCCATAATATTGTAATGAGTAATAGCTGTCTTGTAAAATATCCATAGCATATCTTCATGATTTTGTATAATTAAATAATTATCCTAATTCTTTTCAGTGTAGGTTTTGTTCAAATTACTTAAAAACTTTCAGGATTTTTCCCCTTTTAAGATTGCCAATGTAAAAACTATTTTTCTTACTATACTGAAATGCTATTAATTTATATATTTTGATACTTTTAGAAGTCTTTTAAAATTATATTTCTTGTGATCTGAAACCTTTGATTCTTCTGTCTGATTTCCATTTTATTCTAATGGTCAGTGGCATTTTTTGCATTCTGGTAACTGTGTTCCCCCGGCCAATCAGTTCTGAGACTTAATCTCTTGTTAGGCATTATCACTGGATTAAAATGTTTCAGTCATCAACATCTTTAAGCGAACGGCAAAAGACTCAAAGAGTTATATGCAAAGGGCTACATGTAAAAAGATTAGGGATTAGGGATTTTTTTTTTTTTTAGTGGAAAGTATTCTAAATTGGAAAATTTGCTCTTGGCAACTTTGTGATTTTTAGATTATTCCAAGGTTCATTAGGAGGAATATAGCCTGTAAAGAAGACCTAGGCTTTGAGAAAATTGGCCAATCAATTCCAAGTAGTTAGATCTACCCAGTTTCTGTATGAATATTGCAGCTACCCTTTCAGTGAGTTGAAGACTGTAACTCAACATTCTCTTCACAAAGGTTAAAAATTAAGTAAAAAATTTTTTGATATGTTAAAAGCTTAATGAAGTGAACTGGATTCAGTGCAAATGTCTTTAAAAGTTTTCAGCAAATGAGCATTTCATAGACACTGTCTCATTTGACAGGTACATCCCCATGAAATGAGATTTTCACAGTATGAGTTAGGTGGATATGACAGTTTAAGTAAAATGGCATTAAAATTTCTGAATTTTTTTTTTCTTTCCACAAAGACAGAAGTTTGTGGAATATGGTGGAACAAAAAATGGGAGCTTTGTATGTAGTTAAAAATATTTCTGCTTCTGAAAGATCACATGAAATGATTTACAGGGAGTAAAAGAAAAAGACTAAGGATAGAAGATAGAGAAACTTTCCACTTATGTTACACGTGTGTGAGAAAAAGAGAAGTAGCAATTACTCTATATTTGCATTTAAATATTTTTAAAATTATTTTTAATACCAACAAACACACAGAACAACCAAAAAACCACTAAATGCAAAGCAGTGAAAACTGATCTCCCACCTAAGTATTTTGATGCCCTTGGTAGTCACTCATGATTTGGTTCTTCCTCAGACAATACATTTTCAGAGTGAATTGAGCCTGTCTAAACATAGTTTTCATAAAAAAGACAACTTTCTCTGGGAACTAAGCAAGAAAATATAAAAGTGATTTTGTGCTTATATTTATTCCTGAAAAAATTATATGTAATTTTTCACTTACTTTAGATGGTAAGCTTTTTATAAATTAATTACTATAATCTGTACATATTGAAACCGTTTACTCTAGTGCATATTTATTCATTTGTATTGATATGTCTTTTCCTGAAGGATACTGATGGAGTGTCATCACTTGCTGGTCTAGAATTTCTCTGAAGATATTAACATGCAAACCTTATAATTCCCCTTTTCATATATCATTCTTAAATGCCTCCTTTGGCTGCTTTTATGCAACAGTGCTTGGAAAAATTGTGCCCCTGTGGTGGAGAATAGATATAGTGAGAGCCTTCATTTCACCTGACGTGCCTTGGCAGGCCCAGCTTCTGGCACACCTCATCATGTCTCTTTTTCTGGCCACATTTTTCTGCAGTCTGATTTCATGTGGTCACCTCACAGATTCAGAAGTGAAAAGGCCTCCACTGTACTCCCATTTGCATGTTAGTATCAAAACAGCATGCTCTAGTGGGTTGCTTGATAAAAGGTTGTAGAAAGATGTGGTTCTTAGGCAATTTTCTGTCTCAAAGGAAGGAGTGCAAGGCAATCCTGCTAAGTCATTATGAAGAGGTTTATCAGAGTTGGGCTAAGAGAGCTCGTATGAGCTATTAGGGCTTATGTTTCCAGCTGAGATTCAGAACGTTGAGATTAGTAACTCAACAGAAGCAGAAGTTGTCTGAAACTCAAGAGACTGGAATCAAATTGTGCTAGACAAAAATAAAGAGCAAAAGATACCAAATGAAATTGTAAAGTCAGGGTGATGAAGACTCTATGTAGGTTACAGGTGATACTAACCATGTTCCAAACAAGTAATGTAGAATATTTTAGGTCAAGAGAGTTTTCTGGGGGGCAGACAGTGGGTGGTGAGAGAGAGAGGGAGAGGGAGAAAGAGAGAGAGAGAGAGAGAGAGAGAGAGGGAACTCAAGGTGTCTAATAGCTGAGATCTGGTTAAAAAATACAAGTTTACAGATAAATTCACATGAATTTTATCTCATTTCTCCTAGTTAGAACATTCTATTGCATATTCAGATGTATATCTCTGAATTAAATCTGATATTCTATTTAATGTCTAAGCAGAGAGATGATCAGAAATTAAAATATCACATTTTATCAGTGATGATGGACGAATATCAGGGAAATTCATTGGTACTGATAAGCAGCTCCGATTCACACTTCTAGGCAGTATACAATTGGTTGGTCTCTGCTATTCTGACCAGTTTTCTGGACCAACATAATAGTCTGTTCTAGTGTACATTACTCTTTTCTCCTGGAAAACTGTAAAGACCTTCTGGGGTATATCAATTCTAACTCTATTTTTTCATTTCTTTGTTTCAAGCAATGCCTATTGAGTCTGATGAATTTATTTAATAATATAAAACAGTTTGTTGTAAAAATGTTAGGTAAATTACAGAAAATGAAGAAATGCTGAAAACCCAGACCCTGGGAAGAAACAAAATCTGTAGCAGCTCTAGTGACTCAGTAGCAAAAATGCCTGGGCTCAGGGCTCATGCTTTCACTCTAGTCCATTTTCAACCATCTTCTGTCTCTGTATCCTTTTTACTGAAGAATAAAATTCCAGGGAGAGAGACTGAGATTGAGAGAGAGAGAGACAGAGAGAGAGACTACCCTGGTTTGAGTGATGCTCTGTGGTTTGGGGTCCACTTGATCATCCTCTGAGATCACTTGTAGTAAAAGGAGAAGACTCACTCCAAAGAACTGCAGAATGCAGAAGGAGAGTTGGGAACATTACCTGACAAATTAAAATTCTACATGTAATTCCTTATTCATATAATCTGTATGCTTAAAATTAGGTCAATCAAAAGTGTTAAGCTGAAAAGGGGCAGAGATAGTAGAGGGAAATTTAATGATTCTTTAGGGTTCTCTTGCCTTTATCAAAGTACATGTATTAAATGCCTGATTGTCAGGAAATACACAGAAGTTAATGCATAGAGTTTTGGGGCCCCCTAGTTAAGTGACAGGGTAGGTAAATTCACAAATGAAGTGCCATGCCCATTTCTAACCCCCATAATTTTAGAAGCCTATAATCAAGCAGCAGCAGAGAGTAGAGATTAAGTGCAGTGACTTTGGAACCAGAGAGAGGTTGGTGTAAATCCTGGCTCTGTTACTTTCTAGTAAGACTGAGCAAATCTCTCAACCCCTGTATGCTTCCATTTCTTCATTTGTAAAACACAGATACATAATTTCTTCTTTGACATGATCTTTTAAGTATTAAAAGGGATAATAATATTTGTAAAGTGGTCATGCTGAATGAAGGATATTGTCATTAGTACTTTTAATGGTGTGGATCAAAATCATGAGAAGACCAGTGTATTAATTTTCCAGGGTTGTTATAACAAAGTGCCACAGACTGAGTGGCTTAAACGACAGACTCATTGAACAGGATTATTTCTGTAATGACACTATGTCCAAATAAGGACACATTCTGGAATAGTGGGGGTTAGTACTTCAATATATTAATTTTGTGAGTATATAATTCAATCCATAGCAACCAGGTTACATTTGGAATGGTTGGAATACCTATGGATATTTAGTCTTGAAGAGAAAATGCTGGAGCATAGAGAAGAAGAAATTTGATAAATGTCTTCAAATGAAATACTGTACAGTATCTAAGGAGGTTAATATAATACGATGTTTAACATATTGCAAACATTCAATAATTATTCTCTCTCTCTCTCTCTCTCTGACAAGCATTTATAGAGTACCTACAATGTATCAGCTAGTGGTCAGGGCAATGACTATATAGTGTTAAAGACAGAAACCATGGATGCTGGATTAGACTTGTTTTATGTAGCCCAGGATTAAAATTCCAGTTCATATGTGGCTTTTATGTATATATGTATTTTTGTCTCATAAGAAGAAACTCTAAAAGGCAAAGCTTAATAGAGGATGGCTGCCTTTGAGGTAGCAGATCTATTTTATATACTAAAGCACATTTCAGAAGATGAAGTGTATGGCATGTGGTTATGGCCATTAAAAAGCCAAAGGAGAAGTAAGGTAACACAGTGAATTTTAGAACCTTTTCCTACTCTAAATTTCACAGGGCTGAGGCAAAGGTAGCAAGAAAGTTTAAAAGAGCAAGTGTATAATATTTGCTTTAAAGCAAAGTGCTCTGAAATCTCTTCTTATTTAAATAGGAAATCTTTCTGTAATTCCAGGAACTATTTAAATGATAGAAGAGAATCAACTCAGCCAGTATAGTCTCTAGTTTCCAACTCTGAGTTTCAAGATGATAGCATTGCTGAATGACTAGGAAGTATTCTAATTGACACAACCTTGGTTTAGTTACTTAACAAGACTTGGAAAGGTTGCATAAGGCCCTGGCTCCGGAAATAGCAAATGTCTTCCAAGTGGGGAATATGCTTCTGTGACTTCTAAATGAAGACAAATGTTAAACTTCTTTTTCTCTGAGCCAGTATTAAGGAGTATTATACCACATAAACTCACATGTCAAAATGAAAACAACCCAAAGACTTAAAATTTCAAATTTGAGAATAGAGTTCAGGGACACAGATGACATTATACATGAAGCTTCAAGACTTCAAGAAAAAAGTCAATGCAAATCAATATAAAAGAACCCTCACGCATAAATATAGCCTTCAAAGTTTCTCATATTGAAGTTGTAAAGTAAGACCACAGGAGGAAACTGTTATGTTTCAAGGTTGTCTTGATTAAAGTTAGCTGGTATGGAAGCTGATGCAGAGTTAGGATTTGACTTTTAATAAATGATCAGACAACACAAATATGCAAATGTAAATTGTCTACAGTAGACTTACATTTATGGGTCCCCAAAGGTCGTGCCTTCTGGTTTCTAAGAGTTTGTGTAGTTCTTTTGTTTATTGGCTTAGGGCTTTGCCAGGTGACTCACTTTGGCCAATGGGACATTAACAAGTATGACGTAAGCAGATGCTCGATAAAGTACTTGAATATCATTGGGGCTTGTTTCCTGGAATCAGATGATATGCTGTACAGAAGCTTGGGCTAGTCTATTGCATGGCAAGAGGACTATGTGGAGAGACACCACGGAGAATGAAGGCATGTTGTATGCTCTGGCCACAGCTGAGTTCCTAGTTAAATGCAGTCCCGAGTATGACTTTAGTTAGAAAAGAATCACCCAGTTAAATCCAGTCAACTCACAGAATTATGGGAAATAATAAATTTTTGTTGTTTGAAGCCACAAAGTTTTATTAAATAGATTGATTTGTTATTCAATAATAGATAACAGAAACACTACCCTTTAGGTTATTTATTTATAACATTTGTTTTCAGTTAGGTCTTTTTGATGGCTTTAGAAGAAAAATCCATTTGACGAGGCAATGGTTAAATTAAATATCCATTGTTGTGTTATGAGGCCTTCCAAAATCCAAATGGGTAGTTTTTAGCCAAGTTATATGAGCTTAGTCTCAATAGCTCCCTAAGAAGAAAGGATTTTATGAAGAACTATAACATTTTAAAAGCTTCTAGGAGAGCTTTTAGTAGCTTGCAGCAATTTATTAAATGATGTCTTTAGTCATATGTTTTAAACTTCTGTAGGAGCTAATTATATTTGTGCTTATTCTCTATCATGAACCAAGTCATTAACAATTTTTTGTCCGTGTAGACCAGAATTTCTTTGAGGAAAAGAAATTAAAGAAACTTTTTTCACTAAACTGAAATTGTGACTCATTTGTTGACAGATTATTCCCTTTTTAAAATAATTTTTCTCAAGTTTCTTGAAAATTATGATTCATTTATATGAACTACTGTTGAATTAAAAAAGAATACATTAAACTTAATAGATGTCTTCTATTACATTATCCATTGTAAAAACCAAGATACATCTGTATTGATCTGAAAAAAGTATACTACTGTGTATGTTTTAGATATGAACAAATGGATGTTATATACAATGGCAGTATAATTATAATTTCAAAAGATAAAAGCAGAAAAGAAGGTTCTTTAGACTATAGTTATTTATAAATTAAGTAAATAGTTGCTTCTCCTAAAACATGAGCGTTAATAGTAAATTCAGTCATGTGGCAATATGTATATAAAGTTTAAACTGTCTATGCCTATGTTTTAAGGATTTCAGTAATATATATTCATTTCAATTATGCAAAGCTTAACAATTTACACAGTTCTTTCTCAGACTTCTTTATTGATCCGTCACTAAGTGCCAAGCACTGGGAAAATTCTGAGGTATCTAACCTAAACTCAACAGATATATTGGCATGGATCTCAGAATATAATGGTATATTATATCACTGTAACTGACTGAGAATGTTTCAAGATGCCTGCATTTGTTCCAACTTTTGGGGTCACGAAAGTTTCCCTGAGGAGAGAGTCAAATGTGAAAGCCTAGAGATGGGGCAATATGGTACATGTAAGACAAGGAGGAGGGCATAATTCGAAATTATTGTTGTGTATCTTATGGGGGGAGAATGACAAGGGATAAGAGTAGACAGATTAGTATAGTCTAGATGAACATTGGTTTTTAAAACCAAACTTAATAAATTTAGACACTTTCCCAAGGAGATAGGGAATAATGAGCCACAGAAAGGTGTTTTTTTTTTTTTTTTTTTTTTTTTTTAAGAGACAGGGTCTCACTATGGTTGCTTGGATAGCCTCCAACTCCTGAGCTCAAGTGATCCTCCCACTTCAGCCTCCCAAGTAGGTGGGACTACAGGCATGTGCCACTGCTCCCAGCCTGAAAGATCTCAAAAGGAAGAAGACATCAGATTGTATTTAGAACCATTACTTTGGGCAAGGATGCTTTCAAAGAGCCCAGTTAGGAGGCTGTTGGGGGAATCCAGACAATAAATGATTGAGGAAGTAACTTGGTGTAAATAACAGAAGTGCACAGAAGTAGAATCAACAGCACCTAGTACTGTATTAATTGTAGTGGGTTGGACAAGGGGAAGGGTCAAGATTATTTCCCAAGGTTTATGGTTTAAGCAGGAGGATGCATACTGTTTCCTGTTGTTCAAGTCATAAACCTGAAAAATAAGGATATAACAAAAAAAGTGAATGTTAGAGTAATATTAATAAATGTCTGTTGACGGAGATTGATTTGTTGGTATTTGTGGAACAGATAAGTAAGACTTCCACTAAAGAGTCATATGGAAAGTGAGGATTGAGAGGAGAGAAAGAGAGAGAGGGAGACAGGAAAAGAGCGCAAGTGTGTGCACATGTAGACATCTCTTTTAAAATATTGGCTCTAAAAGAGAGGAAATAAACAAAAGATGGAGGAGGATTTGTGGCCAAGGGAGAGATTAAGGTTAAAGTAATGTGAGCAGAAAAGAGGAAAAAGTTGACGACAACAGAGAGGAAATAATTGGGGAAATGAAGTGTCTGAGGACACAGGAGGAAACACTGATTAGAGCATATATTATCTCACTTATATCTCTCTTTCTCTAACACACAATAGTAACTGTGGTGCTATTAATTTATGGATAATATAACTAAGACTCAAGATTATATCACTAACAAAATGTTCCTTAACTGGTACATCTTAGAGCCAAAATACAACTGCCAGTCTCCTGACAGCTGAACTCAGAGCGCACTCTACTACAGACAGTGGGGACAATGATTGTTTAATTCATATGTAGCATGTATCACTGAGCTTTAGCTGACAAGTTAGCTAATCTGTTAAAATAATCAGTCACAAATAATCCTGCAGCTCAACAGTCAGAATTGCATTTTCCTTTTGAATCTAAATTTTTAATAAAATAATCTTCATATGATCTATACTGTATGGAGGTTGCTTGATTTATTTGAAGTCAAAAAACATTGGTGATATGTATAGTAATCATATTTGCATTTTTTTATTCCAGGGGTGTATACTTTCTGCTACCTCTGCTGTTTTACATTGGTCTGGAATGACTCATTCATTAACTAGTTTTGCTCTATGGTTTTAAATTAGGATTTACTTATTTGAACAGTTATGGAAATGGATGGCAGGAAAAAATAGAGATATGGAGAAAATTATTTGATCTTATTTTTTTTTTCTATATAGAAGTAACCAAGTAAGTTCTTTTATTTAAAGGGTTATATCATCAAGGGTAGAAGTTTTATTCTGTATTTAATGTGGATTATTGGATGTTTAGCATGTTTTCTTATTTTGGACTCAAGTTGCATAGGGTGTGCATTATTCATGAAGAGAAAATGTGGTAGTATGCACACTTGCATAAATATCATATGTAGGATATTTTTTTTTTTTTTTTTTTTTTTTTTTTGTTGAGACAGAGTCTCACTTTGTTGCCCAGGCTAGAGTGAGTGCCGTGGCGTCAGCTTAGCTCACAGCAACCTCAGACTCCTCGGCTTAAGCGATCCTACTGCCTCAGCCTCCCGAGTAGCTGGGACTACAGGCATGCGCCACCATGCCCGGCTAATTTTTTCTATATAGATTTTTAGTTGTCCATATAATGTCTTTCTATTTTTAGTAGAGACGGGGTCTCACTCAGGCTGGTCTCGAACTCCTGACCTTGAGCGATCCACCCGCCTCGGCCTCCCAGAGTGCTAGGATTACAGGCGTGAGCCACCGCGCCCGGCCAATATGTAGGATATTTTAAATTTAGAAATAGTATTTGGCCTTATGCTTCAGGAAACATCCTCCTAAATCATACAAGGACTAAAGTGTTTGATAGACATTTATCAATCTACAATTGGATGCCTGCTGTGACAAGCTGTTTTTAGGAACTGTGGATTTATGAAGATTAAGTTATACTGGTTTTGCTCTATAAAAGGAAAGTCAAATGTAAATGTGCTTATATTGCAAACTACTAGTGTAGGTCTTGGACTTGCTGGAATAGTTTAAAGTTTAAATGCTCTAACTCCTAACAGATGATGTATGAAACCATATATATGGATTATTTTGTTATAAAAATATAGTCACCATGTTATGTCTATACATGCTTTTGGCAGCATTTTTGCCTTCAAATCTCTCCTGAATTTATTCCAGTCCAAATTTCTTTCTCACCTCCGAACTGAAACTGCCTTAGACCAATTACTAGTGACTAGATAATGTCATATTTAATTATCATTTCTCAGTCTTCATGGTAATGATCCTATCAGATGCATTTGACGTAGTTTATCATAGCTTATCTTGTTCTTCTTCGAACACTTTCTTTACCTGGCTTCCAGGGCTCTACTTTCTTGGGACTTCTGTACCTCACCTAATTTTCTTTTTCAGTCTTATGTTTTTTAAATATTGGATCCCTGTGACTCAGTCCTTGGACCTCTTCCACTCTCTATCTATATTCACTTTTTAGGTGATCTTGTTCACACCTGTGGCCTTTAACTATCTTATAGCTAATGGCTCCAAATGTTACATCTGTAGTAAGGACTGCTCACCTGCAATCCACACTTGTATCTTCCTCACTACTTGACTATCTAATAAACATCACAAATTTATAAGCCCAAAACCAAACTCTAAATTTCTCTTTATTGCCCACCTGCTACTCCCCTAATCTGTCCCACCTCAGAATAGAAGAAATGCATTCTTCGGTTACTCGTGTGAAAACCTCAGTCACCCTAGATTCCTTTCTGTCACATCTCACATCCAATCTGTTATGATAACGTATCATTTTTGCTTTCAGATACATCCACTATCAGAGTACATCTCACCTTCCACCACTGCTTCTCTCATCTAAGTCCCTATCATTCCTTGGTGGGATTATTGCAATGATCCCACCGCCTAACTCTGCTCCTTGTTTCCCACCTTTGCTGCTCTATAGATTGTGACATAGTTTCCAGGGTGATTCTTTTAAAGGATAAATCAGAGGATATTTTTCCTTTATCCAAAATTCGCCAATGGCTTCCCAAATCACTCTGATGAAAATTTAAAGGATTTCCTATGCTCTTCATGGCTCTGCAAGATTTGTACCTCTTCTTCCTCACCGCAGTCCCCAATACCTAATCTCCCATCAGTCTCCCCTCTTCTACCACTTCCTTCAACCTCACCTAGCTCCATCCCATCCACATCAAACTTCTATATGTTTTATGAATGTATCAAGCCTACATTCATGTCAGGGCTTTGACACTTGCCATTTCTTCTTTCTTCCTGGGACTTTTCCCCTATATTGGCATGTCTCACTCTCTGTCTTCTTTCAGGTGCCTATTTAAATGTCACTTTATCTGAGAGACCATCCCTTCCCTTTCCATGGTAAATGGTACCCATATTGCCATATATCTACCTTTTTTTTACTTATCAGCATTTGACACAATATTTGCTAGTTTATTTGTTTGCCAACACGGACTTTATCTGCTCTATATGCCACAATGATGCTGTTTACATAATAGATTCTCAGTAAATACTTGATAAATGTGAATGATTATATACATATTATTGATTCCTGAATTGAGCACATATTTTTCAAAGAAGAACAATCAGCTAAAACAAAACTCTCTAATACCTTCCAACTATTGTTTCCTCTGTAGATCAGTTTTTTAGCTATCTGGCCTTGATTTCTGTGTCCAATTCTTGGCTGGAGAAGATGGAGAAGACAGTACTAGCAGACACTGTGCAGGTTGTGATTCATAGGAATATTAGTATTGAACTATAAACAAAAACAGACTTAACCTCTTGACACTTGGGTTATGAGTCATGATATCTGTACAAATCACAGTAAAAGGCTCTGGTCTGCTGGCAATTTATGAATTATAACAATGATTTGAATTTTATTATTTATAGTATTTATTTCCAGGAGTGAAATGTGCCTTGTAGTAATTTGTTTAATATGATAAAAATATAACCAGTGAGAATTGAGAACCACAGATTCTCCAAGATTTATACTTCTTGCCCTACAAGTTGAAGAATTTAGCATTGATGATTAACCAAAAAAAAAAAAAAAAAAAAAAAAACCACGCTGGCTGGCAGTCATGCAGTACTGCAGAGTGACTTGAGCCCTGCCTGGTCACTTCAAATCTCAGCTCTTCCAGGTGCTAGTTGTGTCAGTTTGGCCTAGTTAACCTTTCTCAAGTTTAGTTTCCTTGGCTATAAAATGGAAAGAATAGTAGCATCCACCCCAGAGGGTTGCTTGGGGGATTAAGTGAGGCAATGCATGAAAAGCGCTTAGTAAAATCCCAGAGAAAGCTCTATAGCTTCTTTTTATAACATTATTCTTAGCATTATATTTACTGATTTCAATGTCCCTGTGTTAAATATACTTCCTTGGTTGGTCTTAGTTTTCCAGTAGATGGAGGGACAGTTACAAATGTGGCTGTTATCCTAAGAACAGAGTATGAATTATCAGAAAACTGGTGTTATCATCTGTGTTTGAGAATTATATGTTTTTCAAGTTCTTTTTAAATTCCAAGGGAAAGTTAAATTTTTGTGCTACATTGCCTCAAGAGTGTTTTTTTCCTTCTATGAAAGGAAAAAATAATTAAAAAAATAATTAAAACTAAAAAGTTAATTTAAAATGTTTTAAAAACTGAGGCTCATATGTCTTTATATTACAACAAATTTTGCACCTGCAAACTAATGCTACAGAAGTTTCCATCATGTGTTAGTGAGTATTTCTGTAGGAAGGTGTTAATGCTTCCTAAGTAGCATATGGGCCATTAGATCTGATATGTGTAGAATGACTTGTACAGCAATCTTCTGAAAATTAATCAAGGGTTTGTTACAAGAGAAACAGAATTTCTAGAGACACCAGAATCAAAACACCAGCTTGAATATTATAATGGCACTTTGTAGCTGTATATCACCTTTCTCAAAATGCTTCACACCTATTTTCATATCTAAATAACATTTCTGTAAATTAGAAAACTGGCAGGTATTGGGCTTCTCTTCAATATGAAAGGAAATACATTTTCTGAGAATAAGTACTGTATTTGTCTTTGTACCATCTGAGTCCTTCCTGATTGACCTGTACATTTTTAATATTTTAAATATATGCATTACTTTACTGGAACTAAGAAGATTACCAATGATAATCTTCAAATAAAGGAAATAGCAGATATTAACAATAACCTGGTTAATTAGGTCCTGTTGTATATGCTAAAGATAAGGAGCAACTAGTACCAAAAAATATTGCTCTATTTAGAAAAATAACTACCTTAACCATAAGTAAGAATATTGATAGATATAGAAATCAAATAAAATAAGTATTTATTTATTTATTTATTTATCAAGTATTTACTATACACCCACTAAGTGTGAGATATTGTCAGGAATGGAAGATACAGGTTGGATTAGACTCGATGTCTGCTGACAATAACATTCTGAGTTTTTTTTTTTTCCCAAAATGAATGACTCTGCAGTAATGATTTTACTGGCTTCATTGAGTTTTAATGTAAAATAAAATTATGCCATAACAATAGATGTAAATGGGAGGCAAATACATTAGTTGGGTAATTTGTGTTCCTTGATGTTAGTTCTGGCAACTGTTAAACTTTTGCTGTATTAACATGTGTCTGTGCAGAGCTAGGAAAAAAATCTCTGCCATGACTGACATATCAGTGTGACCTTAGACCTAGAAGTCACACGAAGAATTGTGACCTTCCTTCTTGAATTGTAAATAATGACGGCAATTACCATGAGGGGGTGCCCAATGTGAATGCTAACTTGTCAGTGTTTCCTTCCATTCTGCATATACATCCAATCATGCATTGTAAAATATTGTAAAATATTTTGCTATTCTTGGTAGCTGAATGCAATGTTTTTAGAGTTTATGGTATAGGAAGTAAAAATAAAACCATTAAACTGTATTCAAATGATCTTTTATCATGCAAGCCTACAGAAATCTGTAGGTAGTAGAAGGAAATTTTCCACATTCTGATATTAAATTTATCTATTTATTTATTTAATTTCAGAGTTTTATGGGGATATACAAGTTTTGGTTACATGAATTGCTTTTGTACAGTTTGAGTCAAAGTTATAAGTGTGGCCTTCACCCATTCAGTGTGTATTGTGCCCGTTAGATGTGAATTTACCCATTCCCTTCTCCCCCCTCCCACCTACTTGATTTCCCTTGAGTTTTATCTTTATATGTGCACATAAGTGTTGATCGATTAGTTCCAATTTAGTATTAGGTACATGTGGTGTTGTGGTGTTTGTTTTTCTATTCTTGTGATACTTCACTAAGAAGAATGGCCTTCAGTTCCATCCAGGTTGTTATAAAAAATACTAGATCACCATTTTTTTATGGCCGAGTAGTGCTCCATGGTATACATATACCACATTTTTTAAATCCACTCATGTATTGTTGGGCACTTGGGTTTTTTCCACATCTTTGCCATTGTGAATTGTGCTGCTATAAACATTTGAGTGCAAGTGTCTTTTTTATAAAATATCTTTTGTTCTTTTGGTATAGATGAGAATAATCTTTCTACTAATACACTCCTATATTTGGCCACTAAAAGGGTCTTGGGAGCAATGTTGAAAGCCCTGGTTTGGCTTTTATTGACCACGCTTGTGCAGTGAAAGAATCTTCCCCAGAACTCTTTCCTTCAAAAGGCCCCTCCTCATAACACATGATCTGACATATGTATTTTTTAGGGTTAGTGGTTATTCAAGGGTAGCATTTTTATAGAACATTCCTGGGGATTTCTTAAAAGTTTCTTTTTGTTTTTGTTCTTTTTTGTTTTTTAACTGGGAACATTTAACAGTATTTCCCTTGGTTTGTTGCATATGATTCTTTCTTAATCATGTGGGTGACTGGCAGCCTACTTCCTCTCACTGTGATTATAATGAGTGTAAAATAAGCTTTTCAAATGACCCTGTTCCTTACAACAAGAAACTCTCATATGCTCTTGCCCTTTTTGACTTTGTCATAAAAGTGTGGCTATCAACAAATGCATCTCAATCTCTTCCTGTTCAAATATTATAGTCTTATAGTTAGAATCTTGAAATTTTATATTTCTTAGTTATAAATCCAAGATGAGTCCCTTTTGTCCCCTCAATTCTAGGAAAATAACAAAGCTCTCTAAATGTGTTTTGTTGCCTCCTAGAATTGCATTTGGAAAAGAAAAATGGATAGTTTTTTTTTTTTTTTACTTGTTGGCAGGGGAGGGGGAGAGGAAAGATGTACAATTATAAAATTATTTACAGTAGTAAATGTAAATACTTTAACAAAACAATACTCCCTATTTTTAACCCTAATCCCACTTTAGAAATCAAGTCAGAAATCACAGTGACAATTTCTTTCTCCAAAACTACCATATGGAGCCTACTGTAGTATTTTTCACCTCAAGATGTTGGACAAGTGGTAGCAATTGGAAACCACTGTCTGAGTTTTAGCAATGGGAGAGTAGAGGAATTGTCATATGTAAGCAGCTGATGAACTGGCAATTAAAATTGAAAAACTAAGAGAATCAGAAGTTCAAAATTAAAACTATTTGATGAGCTGAAGATGTGTGAATTTGAGGTGAGAGCTAACACACCTGAGGAAAAGTTAACTAGAATGATTATGAATGTGCAGGAAGTGTGGCTCAAGCCTATTGCATTCCATTGATTTATTGTCCTAGCAAGTTTGGCAACTGTTCCATTCTTTTCTCCAACTTTCATGTATTTACCTCCTAAAGTTGCACATTAGGTCAAAGTGAACTTTATCAAATAAAAGATGCTAATGATAGCTAGAATCTCCAAACTAGCTCCCTGGTTGATGCTTTGAAATACAGACAGAAGTTTGGTTCAGTTCAAAGAATGATCTTTGTTCACACACTCTGTGCCAGCCAGTGTACTAGACAATGATGATAAAGATAAAGACATAACCTCTTCTGCTAAGGACATTGATCTATGTGTGAGACAGAAAAGTCAATTGTGGTAATTCTCCCTAATAGATTTGCAGAAAAAAACATTACAGGAAATAGTGGTGTGTTTAGAACCCTGTCGAGGCTATTCTTGATGAATGGTACCAACTGGAGTTACATAACACAGTGGCCTTTGGGAATAGTTGATTTTCAACAATTGCTGTAACACAGGTTTCTAAATATTTGAGGCAAAATTCTCTCTACCACCTCCACCATCTCTTTGGTTATAAAGACTTATTCTGGTAACAACGAGGATGAGGGATAATGACACTGGTAAAATGGATTGACTTGTAGTTATTTTGATTTCAGTTAAAATTAATGGACTTATAAAAAGCACAGCTACAAAATCTTATAGAGATAGTTGATTAATTCCATTAAGAGGAAATTGATGGAAGAATATGCTTCCTTGACAGAAAAAAAAGTGTATTGTCAACAGAATTGGATTTGATAGAATTTTGTCTTAGATTGTTATGTTTTGGTCTTTGCAAATCAAAAGGAAGTATTTCCTATATGAATTGGCTTAAACATATATTTAGTAAACTGTAACTTCTAAATAATTGGTTGCTATATTGAATTCGACTGATATTTGGGGTATACAAGATTGGAGATTTCAAGTATTTGTGGGAGTAGTTTTCATTTCTCTTGTTTAATAACCATACACAAGTAAATTGGTTAATTTTGTTATTTATTTTTATTCTATTGAAAATTTCTCAAGGAGTTGCACTATGTATACCTCTATTATTTTGTTTTGTTTTGTTCATATATTTTCTTATTTATTTTACTTCTGTCAAATTTCTGGCTCAGAACTTAATAGTTATGTGCTTTAAGAAAGTGATATCAGATGATTTCTGTGATGTCATTTAAATTATTATAGAAGAAATAACAGTAGGGCATTGGAATTTACATTTAGTTAGTTAGTATACTTTAGATAAGAAAAAACTATTTCATATAAGAGAAAAATAAAGGGACCAATATAGGTATATTGGTTAGAGATTAGTCTGGCTGCAAAGGATAGAAAACCCTACTGTGGGACTGAAAAACATAGTTTATTTTTATGACATTAACAGCAACCTGAAGGTAAATTGTTTCGGTAAAAATGGGAACTTTAGTTAACCAATTAATGAAAAATTTAAATAATTTGCCCCCATTCACTAATTAGGGATATAACAATTGCTATATAACATTTATTATTATTATTTACATAATCAAGGCTTAATTATCTTTTTTAAAAGGAAATCAATTTTTTTCCTTGAAGCCTTCTGCTCCTCTGTATTATCGAAGGTCTCTCGGGTCTCACTCTATCCACATGAAACAGTCTTCCTTCTGGAAGCTCTGCTCAGTTCAAGCATTTGTGGTTATCACCTAGAATCATAGCTGGAGACAGACTTTACATGGTCTCATGGAAAGTGCTTGCTCCTACAACATGGAATGAGGTCTACCTGGTCTCGGTCCTGGCCTGGCCTCGGTGACCTCTGACTTCAAGTTTCAGTCTATTTGTTTCATATTTATATTCTCAACAATTTTTCAAAAGCCTGAACAAAAATCAATTAAGAGACAGTTGAAGAAAACCAGCAATGAGATGATGGTATGAGTGAGAATGGAAGAGGACAGAATCAAATGCTATTTAGTTGGTAGAATCAAGATGATCTGGCCTTTTTGGGGAGGGTTGAGAAAGAAGTAAAAAGTGATTCCAAGATATTTGTCTTGAGCAAGTGAGTATCATTTACTAATATGGGAAACACTAGTAGAAGAGTAGGTGTGGGAAAAGGATGGGATTACTTTTAAATGTACTGGATTTTAATCGCTTCTGAATAATCTAAGCATATAGAGAGATGTTAGTTGGTGTCTGGATATATATTAATAGTTATGAAGTTTAGGTGAGAAGCCTAGAATAAAATGAAGGCTTTGGAGCCATAAATGTATATACTTATTCACTCAATAATATAGCTTCTAAAAATCTAGAAATTCATTTTACAGGAAAGAGCTTACTTTTAAAATATTAATTTTCTATAACTGAAAGCATTCAAACAGAATTGGAATAATCTTTGGTTACCAATATAGTAAAAGGGTCATTGGAAGATTTCAAATTCTTCAGTTTTCTTCCCAAATTTCTAGATTATGTAAAAAATGTAAAGTTTCAAATGTTGGTAGATATAAACTTTTTTTCCCACAAAAATCAATACTTATGTAATTCATTAAAGAAATGCAAAGATGTGTTCAAAAACCATGAAGGGACCTTTTATCCAACCCCTAAAGATAAATTCAGATCATGTGCAATGTTTAATGGCTTATAGAAATGACAGATGAGAGAAACAAAGTCAGTAAAGTAGAAGAGGAGTTGAGAAATGAAAACATCATGGGAGATTACAGTCAGACTGACTTTTGTTCAAATTTGGTTATGCCACTTATCTGCTACTCAATCTTGGATGACTTATTTAACCTTTAAATTTTCTCATATGTTAAATGAGTAAAATGATATCTATTAGTTGTGAGGATAAAATGTAATATGTGTAATGCTTTGCATAGTGCCTTTGATATACATGGGAATAATAATATAAACTATAACTACTATTAGCAGTTTGCATTTTATGATTTAGAATACACAAATGTGAACAATTTATAAAAAATAAGCATTTTGGAGAAAGATCTTATTTAAAAGTAGAGAAGGTGAATTTTAAATATATATGTGTATATGTGTGTATATATATGCACACATGTACTGTCTTATTTGGAAATAAAATATTAACATATGGAAATAATAAAGATATTTTTACTCAAGTTGTATGGTTATCTGATACTGAAGCATTTGCAAAAAAATACATTTATTTCTTTTTTTTCTTGCTATGATTTGTATAAGTGATAAGAAATTCAATTTTAGTCACCAATTGAGAATAGAAGTAACTGGATTTAGTTTATTGTTAAACACAAAACATTTATTTATAATCCCTGAGCTGGAACTAATACTGAGTACAGTGCTCAACTTTAAGCTAAAGACCTAAGCCATTCACAATGTTAATTTTTCTGTTATTAAGAGTACTCTGATATCAAATCATGGAAAGTCAGGAAAAAGTAGAATTCAATGCCTTTTAGAACAATTTTTTTCAATGGACAGATGAAGAAGTAAAGCTCTGCGAGGACACATCTGATGATAATAGAATAGGCTCCCAGACAAAAGTCTCCTGACTTCAATCTCATTCTCCCTTTCACAAAATCTACTCCTTTTATAAACTGCCAAACAATCTGCTTATACAACAGCAAAAACTGTCATCAACCTACACAACAGCAGATAGCCACTTTGGA
Source organism: Eulemur rufifrons (assembly GCF_041146395.1). Lineage (NCBI taxonomy): Eukaryota > Metazoa > Chordata > Mammalia > Primates > Lemuridae > Eulemur > Eulemur rufifrons. The sequence continues at coordinate 47,646,839 of NC_090985.1, forward strand.
TTTCTCAGCTTGAGCAAGCATGTTGAGAAATCATGTTGAATAAAACTGTTGCTTTCTTTTTGATCTAGACTAATTATTCAATGAGTCCATTATGATGAGTCTGTATGTCAATCCACACTGATCCGTACAGTTTTCTAGAGCTGTAGTTACAAGGCTGTGGCTTGGCTTGTCATGGTTAGATCTGTTCAGTTATTTTGAATTTTCCCAGGTCTGAAGCTTGTTCTTGTTATAAGTCTTCAGTGGTAAGTGATACTACCTCTGCACCTGAAATCCATTTAAATTCTCAGCTGCCCATGGGGGTACAACTCAGTCTCTGCATTGTTTTCCAATGACCAGCTCCAACTCCCAGGACATAGGGCCATCGATATAGCTGGTGAGTAGTAGCCGATTATCTTACAGATGTTCCAGCCAGACACTTCCCAGCTTCAGGGCAGGAAATGGTATTTAAAAATGGAGATCTTACTTCCAGATACAGATACCCCAGCAGATACTATGTCTTAGATATTCAAGACAGAACATGATCTAAAAAATATTTTTGTGGGAACCATTCATGCAAACAATTAAGTATTCCAGCTAGCAAATACTCATTCCAAGTTTTTGAAATACTTGTTAAAAATCTATGAAAAAGTGCCATTTATTTTTAAATTACATTTTAGAGGTTAGTCTACTTCTATTTAATTACTCTTTTCTCATGTAAATGTGAATCTTGTCCAAGGTTGTGTATTAAATAAGTTCTTTTCTTGATGTAACCAGGTTTTTATTTTTTTTTTAGCTTATGTGGATCCTAGTACAATAATTTTAGACTTTTTTTTCCCTTGGGGGGGTATCATTACCTCCTTTTAGAATATGGTAAAAGCTATAGCAGCTATCCCTATGAAAATGTACACAATTGCACACACACCCATAGCCACGATATTTTACATATAATTTTAGGGGTCCATGGACTTCCTGGGAGTTGGAACTCAAAGACTGATAAAACAGTTGAGGAGCTTTTGCAATAGTTTAGGGGAGAAGTAACAAAGTGGCAAGGGCAATTATAACAGTTTGCCAATAGTTTTGGAAATGTTTTCTGCAGCATTTCTTAGACTTTATTATCCACACTTTATTAAAATTCTCTTCGAGTTTTACATATCTCAATCTTTGTTTACTCTATTTAATTACCAAGCCCTATTGTTATACTTACGTATCTTTGAAAATTCCTTCCTTTCTGTTTTATTCAGACCCTATTTTTTCTCACCTAAGCAATTACAGTGGACTTCATAAGTGGTCATTCTGTCTCTAAATCATAAATGTTAAATCTATTATCCATATTGATGGAAATTTTCTGTATAAAACAGAAATCTGAAAATGCTTCTACTTTGAATAAAAGATCTTTTCATTATCCAAAGCAATGTTGTCTAATAGAAATAATGACAACTTATCTATGTAATTTTAAACATTCTAGTAAACACATTAAAAAAGTAAAAAGAATCAGGTGAAATTAATTTTAGTGATATATTTTATTTAACCCAAGATAAAAAAAATTATTATTGTACCAACACATAATTTTAAAAATTATTAATACCTTACATTTTTTGGACAAAACTTTTAAAATCCAATGTATATTTTACACTCCACATCTCATCCAGGATGATAAATTTTCATTTAAAATAAAATGGAATCCTGCCCCTAAATAAAGTTGTGTTTAATAAAAATTTACATTGCTTCAGCTTTAAAATTTAAGGTAATTGAAATGAAATAAAATTTCAAATCTAATTTGTCGGTCACACTAGACACATTCCAAGGGCTCAGTAATCACATGTGGTTGATGCTGTATTGAAGTGCATAAGCATATGAGATAAAACTGAAACTCTGCCATGTGGATTATAGAAAAGGCTTTTGGATTAATGCTCTTCCTCTTGTTGCCACTCCTGACAACACACTATCTGGCCATAGCAAACACTTTGCCATTCCCTCTACGTACTTCTCATGCCTCTATGCTTCAGTGTCCTTGATTCATAATTTTTGTAACTCTATTTACCCTCAAATACTTGGCTCTTTTATAAAGAGTCCCATGATAACCTTTTTAGAAATAATTCTATTGCTATCCAAGCTCAAATCTGAAGAAAGTAAATCTTTTCCTATTCTCCCATGAAAATATACTGTTACTGAGTACTTACGGTGAGTGTTAGCCTCTTCCAGTTGTGTTTTCTCATATTATCCTGCCAACAGAAGGGGAAACTGAAGCTCAGAGAAGTATGTTGTCCGTACTATAGGAAGAAACAGAAGCCCTTAGTCAGGAATTACCAGCGTGTTCTCACCACCAGATGCACGAATCTATCCACATTGGCACCCATCTTCTCTCTCTTACCTCTGTTACATTGGAGGAAATAAATGGCCAACGTAAAAGGAGGTTTTTAATATTATGTTGTAAAATAGTAATGTTTACATTACTTTCATAAGTGCTCGAGATAACATCACTTTTCACATTATCAAGGATTTTACTTGTTACTACAGTTTGGTACAATTTGAGAAATAGAAGAAACTTTAGAAATTATCTATCACTATGACTCACACCCTCGCTCTCCTTTCTCTTTTTCATATTATTAGTTTCAGAAAATTTTGTTCAAATATAATGTTATTAGAAAGCAAAATACATAAAAAGTTAAAAAGATATAAAAAATAAAAATAAAAATAAGCAGTGTATATTATCCAAGATTATTGATCATGCCAATAGCAGAACAAGGGCAAAAACATAGGCTTTCTAATTCTGAGTCTGGTGCTTTTTTCATTTGATTATAGCTTTCTTTCCCAAGGTCCTTACTTTAGAAAAAGCAAACTTTCCCTTGTACTTCAATAGGTAGAAATATCTGTCTGTGGAATTTCATTTAAAAAGCCGAGTCAAAGTCCAAGAGTTATAAAACTCAAGTATTTGGTGCTAGGTACTAACATTTCCAAAATGCAGGTAATTTAAATGCCTTGACCATTAGAATGCAATTATAGCATCGAGCAGTGATGAAGGGGGTGATATTTCTTTTATTGCTATAGTCCATTGCATCCAGAGTTTTCTTATAATTTTTTCAATAGTTAATACTTAAGTTTTATTTCTTTTTGATGCCTACAGGGTATTTCTCTTTATGTCTCTATAATTTTTGTAATACAAGAAAATGAAAGTTATTAAACATAGTGAATAAAGTACTTTCCCGTTATCCTACTTGTTAAAGCATCTACTGACTTAATACTTAAAGTACAGCTTTCTAAACAAAGATAAATTCAACAGCATCAAGAGGCCAAAATAAATAGTCAGATATTCTAACCACATTTTTTAAAACCAGAGTGGATATTCTTGTTAAAGTCAATGAATGAAAGAGTTATATTGTGTCAGATTATAAATAAAAATGTTTTCAGAATTTTCTACATCAGAAAGACTGTGGTCCTGCATATGGATTAATAGTAAGCAAAAGGGCTTCAAAACATATTTAAGAGGTCATCTGGGTTATTAATCTGCAAACCATATTTACTATTTTATTTAGGATATCGGGGTTGGCAAATAGACAGGGCTATGTTGGCTACATGTGTTACCCAGATATCATGTGAGGATTTCCTGTCCTTGGTGATCAGATAAACCTAGCTTAACCCTCAATTTCTCAAATTTGGCAAGTGCCTTTTCTCCCACGATTCTTATGAAATTACAACCTATAGGACACCTTCTTTTACTTTTGTCCTCTGCTATGTCTTGGATGCAAAACACTGTCCCTTGATGGCCATTAAAAAATTAAATCACAGAAGGCACAACATTATTTTAGTCATTTCACTGAAAATATGTGGGTGTTGTGAGCAGCAAGTACAATTGAAACACAAGCTACTGTTTCTCTATGTGGCTTCATCCCTGTTTTCTCTTTTTGAAAACCAATATATATCCCACCCACAGTGCGAAACCACCAGGAAAGGGACTAGAACAAGCTCCAGCAGATATTTTCATGGGGACCTGCCTTATTTAAGCTTTGACATCTCTCCTAGCCAGGAACCACCCCTAACTCCTCACACCTGCTTCTGCCCTAGAATTCTGATGAAAAAGGTTATCTTCCTCCTATGCAAATCCTGTGATCAGCTACTTGTAACCACCCTTCCTGGCCCTCATTTTCACTTTTTTCCCCCTGGAAAGATTACTCTTAAGAGATATTTATCATCTCTCTCTCTCTCTCTCTCACACACACACACACACACACACACACACAGTTACCTTCCGTAATTTCTATGTTTCAGTGAACATTCAAAGACTACAAGGTTGGCTGGGCGCGGTGGCTTACGCCTGTAATCTTAGCACTCTGGGAGGCTGAGGCGGGTGGATCGCTCAAGGTCAGGAGTTTGAGACCAGCCTGAGCAAGAGCGAGACCCCGTCTCTACTAAAAATAGAAAGAAATTATCTGGCCAACTAAAATATATATAGAAAAAATTAGCCGGGCATGGTGGCACATGCCTGTAGTCCCAGCTACCCGGGAGGCTGAGGCGGTAGGATCGCTTAAGCCCAGGAGTTTGAGGTTGCTGTGAGCTAGACTGATGCCACGGCACTCACTCTACTGGGCAATAGAGCGAGACTGTGTTTCCAAAAAAAAAAAAAAAAAGACTACAAGGCTATGAGAAATGGGTATTACAATACGATACAATATAATTTAATATAACAAAGCAACACAACCAACTCTCTACTGACTGTTCACTGCCCTACACTAAGAATCCTAGACTAATACGATGTTCATTATTCCTTTCCACACACATTTATTTGGGGCCGTCTATGTGCTATGTCTTGCAGTGCACTATGTTGGATGTGAGGAATAGTACAATGGGGAAGATCTACCTGCTTACCTTAAAAGAGTTCATGACTTGATGAAAAATCAGAGTTAATCTTTCCATTACTTGACTATTAACAAGCTGTTAGGCACAATATGTATCTCTCTCACCTTTACAACACCTTGTGGAGGAAGCACTTTTATCCCAATTTTGTTTATGATCACATTACCCTTCAGTGAGGTACTTTTATAACTAGGTGCTATTGCTCCCTGAAGTTCTGGGTTCACGCTCCTCTCAAAGCTGCTGATATCAATAGCCACTGATGTTTGGGGTCACTGTGCAGGTTGCCAATCTCGTGCTTGATTTCTCCCCTCCCTGAAATGCAATAGAAGCTCCTAGAAATGCCTCATTTCAAAGGGCACCCACGCTTGGATCTGAACTAGTCTGTGTCTTGCCCTCTTTTTGCCATCTTCACATGCATGTCATGTCTCTGTGACTGTGTACAGACTGTTTAATTTAGCCTCCAACAGAAGGTGGGTTCAAAAAGACAAGCTGACATTTTAATTGACTCATAAAGCACTCCAGAAAGGATCTTATTTAAAAAAAAAAAACACATCTCTGCCCTAGCAGCAATTGAATTCATGAAATAAAGGGAGGCCTGAGTTTTTTTAGCAGTTTCCTCTGAGCTATCCCTGCATCATCAGGGAAATGACAGAGTGGATAAAATAATGTGACCAGAGAGAGAAATACAAGACAGGGAGCAGTGTGGAAGGACTATATATATATATATACATATTTTCTTTTCAGTGGAAAATATCTGGGGTGAGGAGTGAGAAAAAGGACAGGATGTAATCTCTTGCTGACTCCTCAGAATCATTTTCAAAATACCTTCTCTGATGTGGACTCTAAGGCGGTCCGTTAATTCTAACCTCTGGAGCCAGAGCCTCTGTGAGCACATTATGGGCAGACTGTGCCCTAAATAGTAAAATCAAGGGTTTCTTGTATGCTTTATAAGGAATCCATGAGCTATCTCCCTACACCAAATTGAAAGGGCTTTAAAGCTGAGGGATGCTGACATAACCTGAAGGCAGTCCCCATGAGTCAACTGAAGATTCCCTTACAGGGAAGGATGGCCAGCAGTCACCAGATATTCAAAGATAGATGTGATATAGTTTCACATCTGCCATTGAAACACTTGCTGGGCTTGTACACTTCTCTTAGCTCTCAGCATTTTCAGTATTTCACATATTTTATCTTTAAAGAAAAAAAAAAAAAAAAAACTATTCTAGTACCTGAAGTGCTTAAGGAAGGAAAGTCTTGTAAAGCATTTTGAACCCAGAACAGGAGGAAGGTATAAATATTACATCTACATAAGAGCAAAAATATCATACTGTTAAAAAAGGATACCTAGCATTTGTTGATCAAGGATTATCTTTATCACTGTTATATGAACCGAGTCTACCATCTTTTTAATTTTACTGCCTAGGTGAGGATCCCAGCTAGTTATTCGTGTTTGTTATAAATCAATGAGAGAAACTTTCGCTTCATTTGTCACTAGTGAGAGTCTAGGAGAGTTAAGCTGGTAGCAAGAGACTGTCTTCCAAGAGCCTCAAGTGTCCCTACATGTCTTTCCTGGGTCTGCCAAACTTTTCTCAAGGTCAAACTTTTCTCCTACCTTGAGCCACTTTTGTAGCAAGTCATATAAGCAAGTTAGTAAATCAAGGTGATCCCAGCATGACTAATATATGCCTACTGCTTGTTGCCTCTGTGTCTGCTGAGTACAAAAAGTGCTGAGCCCTTGGCCTTGGGCTTCTCCCCTGAGTTACAACCTACACATGCAGCTGCTCTATGGGCACATTGAATCTCCCCATGGGACTTGGGGGCAGGTAAACTGGTGCTACCACGCTGATGCTCCTGTTGTTTTGCTGTGCTGTAATAAACTGTTTTGTTCTGATCTAATGGATCTCATCTATTTTCAGCTCCTGTGCAGTTGAGGTAGGTACACCTCTACTTGCTAAGTCATATTCTTTGGAGTTGATACTCCTTCCCATTCTCATTAAGTCTGAGCTTGTCCCTGACCAGCTGCTTACTTCTACATTGTCCTTTGTGTGTATGCTCTACGACACCTGCTTACCTAGATTGCTTCTTAATTGTCTGGATTTTCCTTCTCAGTTTCCTTTGCCTTCTCCACTTTCTCCTCCCAATTGCTAACATTTAGGAAGAATTCAAAGTTTAGTCTTGGTTTATTCTTTGTCCTTCCTTACACACTTTCTTAGGCTATCTTATTCATCCTTATAGCTTTAAGAAGGATCAATATGCTGATTTGCTCAAAATCTCTCCAGACTTTTTTTTGTCTATGCTTCAGGTGTATTGTTCTTTTTGGTTTCCATAGAAGCAGAACCTGAGACAAAGTTTTCCATGTACATAATATATAATGGAAGTGTTTGCAAGAGAAACTTATAAGAGTAAATGAAGAAGAGTAAGGAACAGGGAAAGCTCATTTAATCCTCGTAACAACTCTTTGGGTGTAGGTAATTTTCCCTTCATTTCATAGTTGAGAACATTGGATCTTAAGACAGAAAAGAGCCTGGACCAACGTCATACTACATTATGTGTACAAACCAAAATTTAAATCAAGGCTCTACAACCCAAATATAGTACAGCACCTTCCAGTGGAGATATTAACCTGAGAGTCAGAATGTAAGTGCCACAAATGGGGTCCTGAGTCAAACTACCTGGCTTCAAATCCTAGATCCATCAATTATGGGCATGTGACCTTGGGTATCCTCACTTAACCTTCATAAACTGATTGCCTCATCTGAAAAATAAGAGTAATTGTGGCACCTAAATTCAGTATCATGGTACAATACCTGGGACCATTTAATATATGTTATTTACTATTAGGTTGTTAAATATGAAATATCCGATTTTGAAACAAAAGTTTAGTTTCTTATATCTCAAACAAGAAGCAGTGAAATTAATCAAAGTATGTGCCTAAACTGTCAACACAGTTTTGCCATCTCAACGGTAGCTTGTTTATGCCAGCAGCGAAGAAGCCTGGAGAGCGAGTGTTGACGAAATTGTGAAAGACATTTACCTCAGCTTGTTGAGAATTGAATATTTTTTCTTGCAAGAAGTGGTCCAAAGCCTGGAAGAAGTGGTAGTCAGTTGGTGCAAGGTCTGGTGAATACAGTGGATGATAGAGAGTTTCCAAGTCCAGCTGCTGTAGTTTGAGCAGAGTTGCTTTTTGCGACATATGGTCTTGCAAGAGGATTGGCCTGTCTCTATTGACCAATTTCAGCTGCTTAATCATAAGCATCCTCATCATTTTGTCCAACTGGTTGCACTAGACATCAACTGTAATTGATTGACCAGGTTTCATGAAGCTGTAGTGGATAATACCAGCATTGGACCACCAAATAGACACCATTAGCTTTTTTTTGATGAATATTCAGTTTTGGATTGTGTTTCAGCACTTCATATTTATCCAACCATTGTGTCAGAAAGAATCCATTTTTCATCACACATAACAATACAGTGTAGAAGTGGTTTGCCCTTATGTTGTGACAGCAAAGAAAGGCAAGCTTCTAGACAATGTCTCTTCTGATGCTTGTTTAATTCATACAGTATCCATCTGTCCAGCATCTTTACCTTGTCCATCTGTTTCAAATGGTCCAATATTGTTGGAATAGTAATGTAATAGTGATGTCAAACCTTACTGCTAATAGTAATGTCAAACCTTACCGATAATACATGCTTAGGTTGAGATGGGTTTGCTTCCACTACAGCTTTCAGCTCATCATTATCTACCTTGGTCTTAGATCACGCACATGGCTCATTTTCAAGATTAAAATTACCAGAATAGAACTTCTCAAACTATCAATATACTGTGCATTCACTAGCTACATCCTTCCCAAACACTTCGTTGATATTTTGAGCTATCTGCACTACATTGGTTCCACAATGGAGCCCATACTCAAAAATAACATGAGTTTTGACTTATCCATGATTTCACAAAAATTTCTCTTAAAAAAAATTGAAAGATAATCACAAGCCAAAACATGCATTTGAAATAAAAACAAAACAAGACAAAACCAACAAAACAAAAAAAATCCAAGAATGTCAAAGTGAAATGTTAGCGATATTAACTGTCAAACTTAGTACTTAAAGAAATTGGAAATTCCATACTTAACAACCTAATATTTATTTATTTCAAAATATTAAGGGGGCACAAATGTTTTAGTTTACATGGATCATTTTTGTAATGCTTGAGTCCTGGCTATAGGTGTGCCCATCACGAAAATAGTGTTCATGATACCCATTAGGTTGGTTTATTCCCCTCCCCTACCCCCTCCTCCCTGGTTGCTTTCCACTGAGTTTTACTTGCCTCTGTGCACATGTGTGCTCATTGGTTAGTTCCAATTTAATAGTGAATACATGTAGTGTTTGTTTTTCCATTCTTGAGATATTTCACTTAGGAGAATTTGCTTCCAGTTCCATCCAGGGTGCTGCAAGAGGTTTTAATTCATCTTTTTTATGGCTGAGTAGTACTCCACGGTGTACATACACTCCATTTTATTCATCCACTCATGAATTGATGGGCACTTGGGTTGATTCCACATCTTTGCAATTGTGAATTGTGCTGCAATAAACATTTGAATGCAGGTGTCTTTTTGATAAAATGACTTCTTTTCTTTTGGGTAAATACCCAAGAGTGGGATTGCTGGATCAAATTGTAGGTCTACTTTTACTTCTTTGAGGAATCTCCATACTGTTTTCCAGAGAGGTTGTATTAATTTGCAGTCCCATGAACAGTGTATAAGTGTTCCTTTCTCTCTGCATCATGCCAGCATCTATATTTAATGCATGTTATCTATTGTTGTTTCTGTTATTACTATACTAAAGTTAACATAGTAAACTGTTTACATTGCATACAGAATATGATCCTTCCCCAGGCTTCCTCATCTTAGTCAATATCACTACTTCTACCCATTGCCTCATGCAGGAGATGATCAGGACTGATCCTTGCTGTTTTTCTCACTCTCACTCTTCTATATCTAATCCATTACCAAGCCCATGTCATCAGTTCTGTCTAAGCTCATGTCTTTCTGTCTTCACTGTTGCTACCCAAATCCATGCCCATCTTTTCACTCTTCTTACTACTCTAACAGCCTTCTCCATCCAATCAATTCCCCATGTAGCATCCAAAGTGATCTTTTAAATATGTAAATCTTATCACATCAGTTTTCTTCTTAAACCTTTCACGTATGTCCCAAGGCTCTCGAAGTTAGAGTTCCAGACTTTGAGTGGTCTAGTCCTTGCCCTATGAACCTCTTTGAACCGTTTTCCAGCCCCACTTTGAAGCCCTTTCTCTCTTGCTCATTCCACTTCAGTGACACTGGAGAATAGAGTCTCCTTTGAGTCTGTTACATGTACCAAGCAATTTGAGGCTCATAATATTCACACATGCTCTTCCTCATATCTTCAGGGTATTAACACGTATTCATGCTTCAAATCTCAGCTCACTGTCTAATCCACTCTAAACACCCCTTGTTATCTAATCTCTCTCATGGCAGAATGAGTGTATGAATGTATTGGAAAATACTTCAACACTTATTCTACCTTTCCTCTATGCATGTCACCTGCAGTATCCCTATCAACAAACTCATATATAATGTATACCAATCATTTTAGGCCTGAGACTTTGAATCAATTTTCATTTTTTGGCTCCTTTCTGTTTACAAAGTGTGTTCACATATTGTGCCATTTGATTTCATTAATACCCTATGAAGAAGCACTAGTTTTATTGCTGTTTTATAGGTAGAGAAAGCTCCAGGAAATTATCACATCAACTATCTGGTAAATAGAATCCTGTGTTCTGATGATAATAATGCTGGTGTCTGCTGATCAACAGGAGAAATCTTATGTAGTAGCAGCGAGAGGCTGTTATGGGACCCAGAAATATACAAGAGGAATGCAAAAGAATGGGAAAGTATGGGAACATCTAGTTTGGGCTCTCAAAGAAGCTATTGGCATATTTAAATGTTGCCTTTTTCATCTTTGAAATTAGTTCATCAGTAAAATTGTTGCTAACATGGAATCAAACTCCTGGCATTTTTTTTTAAATGGAGATGAAAGTGATTTGGGGTTTAAATAATCTGAATAATTGCTTCAGCTATTTGCTTTCCTCAAATAGACAATGCTAGTTTGATTTTCAAAATAGATCCTTTTCTAAGATACACATGAGAAGATGCCAACCATTAGACTCCAAAGAAAATTAAAGACAAATATCAGAAAACCCTCCATTAAAGCACAAAAACACATAATGACAATAATAAAAAAGATGTCTCCTCCTCCACCTCCCTTGGACCCATCCCTACACTTCACATACTCAAACAAGCTATTAAATAAGACAGAAAATGTGTTCCAAATATTTTACTCTAATTTTGATTTCTCAGTGTGATTATAGCAGTAAGGAAATCACTTAGAGAAGCTGTGTTGAAATTTCAGATGCTTATCAGCTTGGCATTTCTGGAAAAAAAATCTCTGAAATCTAATCATTCTAGGCCATGATGTTACGTTTAGCCCTAAGACACAGCACAGTGGGGCCTCAAGGATTGCAACACCCATTAAAACTGAATGTTATCTCCCTATAAGATGCAAAAACACAGGAATTCAAGGAAATCTTACTATTATTTTCTTATACATATAATTTCCTCATTGCTACCAGTATAAAAGTTAATATAATATAGTATTAAGTGATAATAAATAGTAAATATATATTTTAATATGTAAGTTTTTATTTTTGTCATTTTTTTTGAGCAGGTAATGACTGAAATGTCCAAGTAGAAGCATATGTTGAGTAATATCTACACAGTGTTGGGAATTTTCAAAAATATTTGGCTGTAAACCTAGGTAATTTCCTTTAGTTTCAGAAGAAGTAAGTTTCAAGCAAGATGGAAACTGCAGATTGAAAAAATGAAAGCCAATTTCTGCTCAGCTGTGAAAGTACAAAATAAATCAGTGGACTTTGTGTAATAATCCAACAACTTGCTGTTCACTTGAGCAAGCAGGCCAGACTATCTCTTGGTCTAGAGTAAAACTATTGCATACATTTTTAAGTTTTAAAATAGTTATTGTCATAACCTAATATAACCTGAAAACTAGTTTTAGTTTAGTTTTTCTTGAAGACTTGAAAAGATGTATAGCAAATTCTACAGAAAATGTTAGTGAGAAAAGCTTATTATATACATATGAGTACAGGAAGAAAATACCTTCAATATTTATTATTATTTTTACATGGCTGTGGCAGTTTCAAACAATTCTGATTGGACTTCCAATTACTTTAGCAGATAGAACAGGATGGAAGTGACTCTATGTGACTTATGAGACTGAGTCATCAAGGCAATGCAATTTTTACCCTTTTCACTTAAATACTTATGAATGGAGACCCGAGCTACAATATAAACAAACATTCCAATTACTGTGAAGCCGCCATGCCTGGAGGAACCCAAATCACATGAAGAAGCCTTATGTCGGTGTTCTTGGGAGCAGCCCAAGTATCCCAGCCCATGAGCCACACATGTGACTGGAAAAGTCTTCAGATGATTCCAGCTTCTAGCCTTCAGGTCATCCCTAACCTCTGAGTTTTCCCAGATAATTTTTAGATGTTGCAAATTAGGAACAAGTCATTTCTGTTGTTTTCTGTCTAAATTCTTGTCTTACAGATTCTGTGAGAATAATAAAATGATTTTGATTCACTCAGTTTTGGGTCAATTTTGTGATGCAGCAATATCTGGAACAATTAGTGACTGATTTTTTTTTTCTTTTTACTGGTGACCACAGCCTTCAAAACATAAACTCAAAAAGGAAATATGACTTCCTAACTCTCTGGCAGGCTTCTTCTTGGATGATGTTAGCAAGGATCACCAGCTGAGTCTGAAGAAGAGGACGTGATAATCCTGCCTTCTCTGTGGTTGCACTGACGACTTCCAAGTGAAATGGAGACTAGAGGAAGCAATTCATACAACTGAAGAAATATTTTAAATAGTATTGACTCAATCTACTTAATTTTGTATATATTCCCTGATCATAATATGAGATATCTGAGCAAATGTCTATATTTGCAAAGAACAAATGGAAAAGTTCACATTAGTTAATCAATAATTCTAGTCAGCTCACACAAAAGGTTTGGCACAAGGACTAGGGAAATGTATGAAAGCATTTGGTCACCCAGAGACTAACTCTATAGTCAAACCCCTTCCAGACTCTGTGACCAATGCCCAGATTTAGACAAGCTTCGTAGTGCTTAAGTAGAAATGAAATCATCTGATTTATGTCATTGGGAAGAATCTCCTCTCTCCCATTTTAATACTCTACAGAGAGCAGAAGTATCCCCTGTGTTCATATTCAGCTTCCTCCTTCACTTGTTTAGATCTGGAAATTGGCATCAGCATATTTTTCTATAATACCCTCAATACAGGTCATATTAATTGAAGAATTGGAGCAATGTTTTGGCTGAAGCAGGGGAAATATTCAGAAGTGAGTTGATTCATAAATTTACATTCAATTAACTTCTCTCCAAAAGAGGACAGAATAATCACTGTGGCCAAAAGAAACTTAGTTAAGAATGCATATACATTATTTAAAACAATTATTTTCCACACAGAAGTATAATATTTATTTGATATCCCAACAGAATAAGTCTTATTTTCATTCCAACCCTAAATCCTTAGAAAAAGAAAGTAAGAGAGAATAACATTTGATTTTATTATTGGACTTAATAATGTCTGATTCTATAATGACAAAATTTGTGTTAAGCTATGCATATACCTCCCCCCCCACACACACACATACACATATAAACACATAAAGGCAAAAGAGAGGTAGAGAATTGGTAATTTTTGTCCATTTCAAGCTTTGTAGACAGCTGACTTCAACATCACTGGGAAATACATTAAACCCAGATGCATTGTAACGAAGTTTGGGGGTAAGCAAATTTCCAACTTTGCTTTGAAAAAGTAGGCCCTCTGAGCTCTACTAAGTCTCATTACATGTACTAGGCTCAGCCAGCACATAAGTGGTGTATGAATGTAGCAGAACATGCAGTGGCCAGTCCACAGGGGTAGCCATCAATCTGAGACTATATTGCTATGGCACTATGGGAGAGAGAGTACATCATAAGGTAAAAACTGGGTTCAGACTTCTGTGTTAGGTAGGTGCAATGCACACTTTTATACAGGAAACCTGTATAAATTCACACTGTTTATGGATTAATTGTATGTTATAGGTCTTTTGTAATATAGGACTTTTTTTTCCAATTAAAGAAAAGGGGGAGGGATATATAGCTACATGATGGGTGCAATGCGCACGACCTGGGGAACAGACACGCCTGGAGCTCTGACTTGGGGGGAAAGGCGGTACAGGAGCAACGTATGTAACCTGCAATTCTGTATCCCCCATAACAAGATGAAATAAAAAAAAAAATGAAAAAAAAAAAAAAGAAATCAAAAAAAAAAAAAAAAAAAAGAAAAGGGGTAGCTGCCCGACTCACTCATTTCTTTGTGGAATCTCTATAGGTAGGTTTTATAAACAACTTACTTTTCAGCTTGTGATGTATGTGTTCGTATGTGTGCATGCAATGTGTACATAATATATATACGCAGATATAAAACGAACCAACAAAACCAACTTTTGCATTTTTCTATAGATTTAAGAATGTTTCTTAAGGTGAGAATAAAGAATTCTTTATTGCTCATGAATAAAAATCATTTTATAATAAGCCCATGAGTTTCATAAGGGTCATTATTGACTTCCATACCTTTGTGTTTTAGAGGATGTAGTGTCAGTCATAAATCTTTTTCCTCAACATGAGCTTAACTCAGTTGGTTTCACACCAACTTGGCATTGGCTTCGCAACCCTACTTTTCTTCTAACATTGTTCATTCAACTTACAGACCCAATCTACTCCTTTTCTTTCACTCAACCTGTGTGTGTGTATGTTGGGACAAAAAGACTTTTTCTCAACTTCCCCTCCTGAATATACCCTGTTAAGAATTAATCGAATTAAGAACTGATATCTATAGGACAACATTCTTTGTTCATATAAATCTACCATAAAAATAAATTCATAGAAAAATAAAAAAGTCTTTTACTACAAGTAATTATATATATTAAAGATATAGACTTTGATTATTAGCAAAATGGATGAATAATCTGTGGCATACTCACACAATAAAATACAGTACAACATTGATAATGTACAAACTTTATCTCCTTGCAACAATATGGATGATATCACAAACCTAACACTGGGAAAAATAAGTCAGAATTCAAAAGCATACACACTGTATATAATTCCATTTGTATGTAGTTCAAAAACTAACCTATCATGTTTAAAGGCAAATTATGTTTACCCTGGGGAAGTAGTTCATGCAAGAGGGCTTAATATTGGCTTGTAGAGTGCCGATAATGTTCTTGGCTTTACTCTGGGTTCTAGTTACACAAATGTGTTCATTTTACAAAAATTCTCCAAGCTGTGCACTTAACTTGTACTTTGCCAAAACCATAAAACTTAAAAGAAAACAAAAAAATGTTTAAGCCTATTTCTGTATCATTTCAGTGCTAATGTAAAATAATATTCACATTCTCATGTTATATTTTTGATATGAGTTTTTTAAAGTTTCTTTTTACAAGGCCTGCAGCATATGTATCTCCACAAATGGTTTTCAGCTTATGTTTGCTATTCATGTGGATAAATGGTGGCTTTATAGTTTCCTGGGTCCAATCCACAGTAAATTTTCCTAGGATTGTTCGGTTTATCCATATCACTCCTGGCAGTAATTAAAGCAGATGAAGTTAGTTTGCCATAGCTTTTTCCTTCCCTTCCTCTGCCTTTTCTGTTCCTTCTTTTCCTTTTTGCTCATATTTCTTTCCCTTCTTCTCTTCGCCATTTTTCTTTGCTTATTTTTCATTGCTTTTCTTGATCAAAGGTAAATCTTAAGGTTATTTGACTCCTTAAGATATCAGGATCCACACACCTTCCCTTGATGAAAACCTACGTTGCTAATGGTGGGTGGATGCATGTCATTACACACTTGCCTAAAGCCATTGAATATACAACACCCAAAGTGAACCCTAATGTTAACAATGGGCTTTGAGTGATTTTGATGTGTCAATGTAAGTCCATTAATTGTAACAAATTTATGTTGGGTTAGGATACCAGTAATGGGGGAGGCTATGCATGTGTGGGGGTATGGGGTATATGGAAAATCTATGCATTTCTGCTTAGTTTTGCTGTGAGCCTAAAATGGCTCTGAAAAATAGAGTTTATTAAAAAAAATGCTTTGCCAAAAGATTTCTAACAACTTCATATATCAATTAATTGATTTATACTCACCCTCTGTTTTAAAAGGGATAAAAATCAAAGAAATACATGAGGACTGAGTGCATGATATGGGATGGAAAGAAAGGCAATCAAGCCATTTTGAGATCAGCTTAGGTAAATCATGTTGAGGAACAGATTTGTAACTAACTCCACCCCACCCCGCCATGTCCATACACACAAACTCACATACACCAGTTTGGAAGTCAATAGGGCAGAGAAGATATTTTGTCTATCTTTGATTCCCAGCATTGATCTCTCTGACTGGCATATGATAAAAACTAAATAAATGTTTGAAGAAAGAATGAAAGATGGTATAACCTGCTTCATTTACCTAAATACAAACTGGCTGAAACTCTCTTATTTTTCCAATCACTGTTCCAATCACTATTTTTCTAAGCATCACACATCTCAGGAGAAATATATTTAGTACCATCATTAGGGGACTTTTCCTTATAGCTCTCAGTCTTCTCTCAAAATAGCAGGAGACTTAATCCAAAGGTGTTAGCCTGGCTTGCAGACACTAATTAGTAAGGACTAGACAATAGTTAACCTAGGTGCTACCTCTTGTGGGCATTAGCAAAAGTGTTCCTTCCTCAACTGAAAAGAAAAATTGTTTTAAGTAATATATAATTGCAAAATCTGAACAGTATGGCCTAGGAGAGCTTTTTGGAGCCAAGGAGGCTGTATACGCATATATACTGTCTCAAGTAAGGCAACCAGTCATGTTTAAAGTTGGATGGAAGTGGGTGGGTGGAATTGGATGTTTAGGATCTGAGAGTGGGTAAGAAAAGCAACCTCAGGAGGGGACTGAAGCAAGGTACCATAGTCATTTTCTATTGCTATAACTGAATACCATAGACTGAGTAATTTATAAAGAAGAGAGGTTTATTTAGCCCACAGTTCTGGAGGCTGGGAAGTCCAAGATCATGGCTCCAGCACCAGGAGAGGGCCTCTTTGTTGCATCATAATATGAAGAAAGGCATTACATGTTGAGAGATCAACAGTGTACCAACTCAAGTCTCTCTTCTTCTTCTCATAAAGCCACCAGTACCATCGTGGGAGCTCCCCCTTGATGGCCTTGCCTAATCCCAAAGCAAAGCACAAGGAAAGAGACAAGACAACTGTTCCAGGGAGTAGGAGTGAGTGTGGTCCTCCAATTGTGGATGCATTACCATAGATCATATGGACTATGTTGGAGATATTTCTCTCCTGCTGTTCCAGCACTGAGCCAGCAGGCTAGCAATTTACTTTCTCACTGAATAGATAAAAGGTACATTCTTAGATGTTGGTGCCTTGTGAAGCACATAACCAAGTCTTAACAGACCATAGATCCTTTCTCATCTTACCCTATGGGGACACTATTTAGTAACTGTCCTGCACAATCCAATGGTTCCACTCCTGCTGGGTAGTTTTGTCCCATGTCACGTTGCAGCATGTTATTTTACACTCCCATGCTCAATCAATCCCCATGTCATGGTATCCAGGTGTGCATGAGCTTTAAGTAATATTCATAAACTATACCAAACTAAATCAACCATCTTCAACCAAATATATCCCTTTGTTTGAGCTTAGGTTACCAGTACAACCTCTCACTTCTTCAAGGTAGTTTTATTGCAGAGAACTTTTTGTCTTTTCCCCACGGTGGGGATGGTCACTCTAGTAACCCTTGAATATTGGTTTCTTTGCTTGCAAAATCCCCTCAGTTCTTTAAGGTCCACTTCCATGCTAGACACTCACTTTGAAAAATCAGAGATCTCCGGAAGTAGTAGTTTTGATAAAGTAAGAAATTATTCTGATAATCATCCCCCTCCCACCACCAATGTTTGTTAGTAGGTGCTTTCTTTACTAAAAGTAATTAAGAAAGCCTATGCCAGTGCTTGGTTCCAGACCAACATTTACTTAAAAGTGATCACTATCTCCTTCGGCACTAATTACATAGGAGAGGAAAAAATAAAATAAAAAAAAAAACAACAAAAAAAAACCAGTTTGTCTTAGAAACAAAATAAAACAAACCCCTGTCTTTTCTTTTGAGGGAATTCTCTTTAAAATGATTTCCCAAATGAATTTATGGACTAAAAAGCTATATGTAAGAGCCTTTTTAAAGATTTATATCTTGTTAGTTTCCTTCAAACCAGAGGTAGCCATTTATTTCATATTGTGAGAGCAGCTGAAATAGTTAATCTTAATAAAATAGTTGCAGTAGAAAGGGTGAATATATTTTTACTGACAGCCATCATTTGGGATTCAGTTGATTTTAGTCTACAGTTTATATTACTTCTTTTTCACAAATTTAGTTTAATATGCTCTAAATGACTTGCTATGAATAAATAATAAAGCTATAATTTCTGCTGGCAATTACATTTTTAAGTGCAAAATGTAAGAAATTAATTGAGCATTTCTCTCCTCTTTTATCCTTATACTTGTATATCTGGTTTTATTTTTAGAAACCAAATATCAGATTAGTTGAACATATTTTGATAGGTTTAAATGTCTTCAGTGCAAAGGAAATGTCTGAGGCTTTTTAATTTGAGTAAATTTTAAAGAAAAGCTGGCTGGCATTAGGCAATCTGATAAATTCTTTTCCTGTGGAGAACTGTAAGAAGGTCAGAGAAACAAAGCACTTAACAAAAATCTTTCCCTGGAGAGAGGAGGTGGGGGTGGGGAGCAGAGAGCAGAGAAAGGTACTTGCTTAAGATGTTTCCATCCACTGGGTGTCACTGCTGATATGAGTCCGACCCAACTGAAAATTATTCCTCCGGCAGCAGGAATTTCTGACACAGGATGTGAAAACCCAGAGGTTTAGGTGCTATAACTTTGAGCAGCTACACAACTGAAAATACATTGCACTAATTATGTCAGAGTGGTGAGTATTCTGAGTAGGATAATGGTACGATAAAAAAGAAAGGAAGATTAGAATTATTTCTTGTGGCTGAGTAAGCTCTGGTAATAAGGTTCAATATGCTTTAATGATATGTGTCTACTTTTCTCAGTTTAGCAAAAAAGAAAAAAGTAATAATTGAACGGCGTTCCACTGAGGACTTTGCCTTTGAAACATACCTGTAGTTTACCCTTGGATTTTCCAACTTGCATGTAGTGGACTTAAAAAGACTTTGAGTTGCCCAAGAAGACAGAAATTATTTTAACACGGGGGCTTTCTTCTCATTTGGTTAAACAGTACCCATTGAAAATGGATCTATGTATGAGTTAGGCTTCCTTTGGAATTTTTTTTTTTTTTTTTTAATTTCTGGTTTGCTTTTTAAACCCATTAACTTTCTAGAAACAGAGAATGGAAAGTATATAGAAACTGAAACAATTTTCTTTTAATATGTTATTCTATGTTTTGTTTGTGAAATAAGACTAAAATACTGATATAAAATAATGAGGTACAAGTTTGATAACAGGAATGAATAGAGGGTACATTAGAAGATGCAAGGGGACAGGAAATGTCTTTCAAATCAGGAAATGAATATGGATAAAGGGAAAAAATAGAAGCAATTGCAGGGCAGAATAAGGGGAAAGAGTGAAAGAGATAGGGAGATGAGGAGGAGAGGGAGAAAAAAATAGAAGGCAAGAGGAAAGAGAAGAGGGAGAAGAAATATTCTTTCCCTGTCTTCCTATTTAACAGCTTTGAAGGGTGTTATTTTTATTGTTATGTGCTCTTTCGGGGTTGACATGTTGGGTCATAGCAAATGGTGCCACCTGTGACTTCAGGTAATTTGGAAACCTAAGATAGAAGTTGGTTATTAAACAGAGTAACCAGAGATGCAGATTCAGGGCCAGCAGAGAGGAGAAAAAACAGTTTGAGGAAGACATGATAGGAGATTTTCCATGACTATTTTCAAGGCACAGTGTCTATGAAGGCCTAAAGGCTGAACTTGGGAATTGAGAACACCACAAACTCTTTCCTGCTAGCTTCTTGCATTCGTATTAGCAGCATGTCCACAGCAGATTGTGGTGACTATTATTCCACATGAATGCCATCAAGTGAAACGTGAATCCTATTTAGAGTTCCATAGTCAGCTTTCTGGCATTTTGAAACCAATTAAAATTGTAGGTGGCAGCTCTACATGGGGTATAAGCTTCACACGATAGGTACCTAGTCTGTTTGTTGACTGCTGTGGTCTTGGCACCCAGCACAGACTAGGCATTTAGTCCATTGTTATCAAATTACTGAATTGACAAATCTCCCAGAAGCATGAGTTCAGCACATACGATTCCCAAACATCCACTTACTTGTTCACATTTCCCAGTATATTCCTCTGTCCCCAAAATGGACATCCTTGTACATACTTCAACTGTATAATAAGCACAGAGACCCCTCTATCCACTGCTTAGATCACTCAGCAGAGGCAACCTTGGAGCTCCCTCTATTAATTAGGTTTCAACAACACTGGGACAATTAAAGGGGAAGTAGAACTTGGTCTCCCATCCCCAAAGATGACACTATGTGCATCCTGGTTAAAGGGATTATGTTGGTGAATAGGAAAAACCATAGACATAGTACTTATTTCAGAGTTAGCTCTCTTATTTTTGGAACACTTCTTAATATGCTGGTTATGCCTGGCAGAATATTTTTTTTCTTTCCAAACAAATTAACACATTCTTGTGCATAAAAATTAGAATAAACTTGATACGGCCAATGGAAACTATGGAGTCCAATTGCTTTTTAATGTAATTTTGGTTTAAGTAAATGCAGTTATACAGAGGTTACAGGGAACAGAATTGTTTTTATTCTACTTCTTGAAGTCATGGTGCAATATGTATTAAAAAAAATTTTTTTTCTGCCTTACCAAATGTGCACTTCTTGTACAATTATTGGCATTAGAAGCAGAGATGATAGAATGCCCCTACCTATTTTGCTCTCAGTTTTCCACATGTGAGGTTATGATTATCTTAACTCTATTTTAACATCTTAAATGGAAAAATTCTTGAGAGAAAAAAATGGATTTCCCTGAAAATTATCAACCATGAATAATGCTGTAAACTTAGTTGATGTTAAAACTAATTCTGGTTGGCAACTAAGTAAAACTGACTTTGGTTTGAGTCTTTTTTCTATAGAGTGTGTGTGTGTGTGTGTGTGTGTGTGTTTTGACCAACATTATCTAATATATGAATATGTCTTTATATATATTTTTCTTTATTTGGCTAAATAGCCTACAAGGAATGGTAAGAAAACTAGTTACAAATATTAATATAAGAAAGCTGTAAAAATCAACAGGGAAAGCATAATTACCCAGTGCCAGGAAAAATAGACTAAGGTAATAGTGAAAACCTTTTTGTGCTACTAGTGATTGAATTATGAGACAATCTCCTGGGGGCAGAAGTATAGGTTACATAACTAAAGACATTTACAAACTGGATTACTGAGAATATTGGTGGCTGTATTATTAGAATATCTCTATATTGATACTGGGCACATATTAAGTGCCTTCTTAGTTTTCTAGGTTTACATAGTCTGTGTTACTTTCATATTCAATTTTATTTTTCTCCACTTTTTTTCCTATAATTGCTTGAAAATATTATCAGAGGCTAGTCTTTCATTTTTTGTGTGTGTGCTTATGCGATTTTCCTTAAGTGCATACACATCATTATTATGGTGATTAAATGTGTATGATTAAATCAACAAGATTAAAATTTAATAAGGAAAAATTTCTAAGATCTTGTTTAATAATTTATGCCTTGATTAGATATTCTTGGCATTTTTCATATAATTTGTGGGACAAAATGTTTGAGTGTGCATGTGTACGCATGTATGTTTTCACTGGCAAATATGCCTACAGTTGTGAAATGAATCTGTAACTAAGCAATTCAAGGAAAATGAAGGCAACAAACTTCAGGGTAATAGTAAAGGGAAAAGAAAAAACTCTTTTTTTCCCCCAGAAACGTCATTATTCTCAATATTGAGGTGTCCTGCACAGAGGGTGCTGACAGTGTCTATAAATGGACTAATACTTTCTGTGAAGCACTATTTGGAACTGGTTAATAGGCATTCCCATATAGATGAGAAGAATGAAGAGTTACCCTAATGTACCTTAATGAGACTTCCTGTGCAAAAAAATTGAGCCAGCATTGCTGGGGTAAAATCAACATATTTTAGGCTGGAATGTAAATGCACAAGAGGCTTCATTGATATTTCATGGCAATTTAATGCACACATAACTTGCAATCTGTTGTATAGTGCTGCCCAACACATAATTTTCATTGACTTAGTAACATTTAAACTAGACACAGTTTAAATCTTTTTAAGCAGGTCAGCATACGGGAGCAGACTTACGGCTTTTGAGTAGTTTAGTGGAGGGAATAAACTTTAATTGCCTCTCTGTCGGCGATTAATTAGTAGTTTTGTGTATTATGTGCAAAGAAAACTATAACCACCAGTAACATACATAGTTACCTGTTAAAAAGAGTTACAGTAGTTTTATTCTTTTTGGTTTGGCTATATTAGATTATTAAATGTGATGGGCTCTCAAGTTTATTAGATAGAGGCCTAGGAGGAAATAAGTCTTAAAGATAATATTGCTAGTCAAGATATATCCTCCACTCTTTTCCTCATTTGGACTTTCCCAGTCCATAAAAGGGATCATAAGCCACAATATCAGTTTGAATTTTTCTTTTGCATCATGCAGTAAGAGGACAATATTAATGCAGCAAGTATATTATGATTTCTCCTGCCTACTTCATTTTGTTGAGCAAAGTGTTGTCTCTTGGATTGTAAAGAACACAATATTAAAAATATATTTCATAAATATTTTAACCATATCTTCAAAAAATTAAACAAAATAACACCAAAAATTAGAAATTAAGGTAAAATATATCTTATTTCCACAAAGTAAATAACAACGTAATGTCTCCTGAATTCATTCATTTCATTTACTCTTATGTTATTCTCAGGTAGGCACCGATTCATTCTCTAAACTTGTCTACACCATCTCAGCAAACAAATTATTATGGAATTCTTTAGCCCAGTGGTGTCATCTCCCTTCCCAGGAGCATGTAGAAATATTTGAGAATATTTTTGATGATCACATGCCTGGGGATTGCTACTGCCATATACTGGATGTTGGCCAGGAGCTGCTAAATGTCTCACAATACACAGGAAAGCCCAACACAACGAAGACTAGTCTCATCCAATATGCTAATAGTGCTTTGCAGAGAAACAGATTTATTTTAAACATGAGAGAAACCTCAGGGTTTCCCTGATTCACAGCCAGATCATATTAGGTGTTCCTGGTTAGTGTTTCCATGATAGTTTTCAGGTACATTTATCACTCTATTCCACATTTAAAAAAAATATTGTCACTCAGTGACTATCTCCCATAGATAATTTTGAGCCATAGGGGTATATGGCTGTTCCTTGTTCATTTTATATGTGGGCACTCAGTTCAAAGCTTTGAATGGAATAAACTAGTGGAGCATTCCAAGAGATTTTTAAGCAATATGATTTAAAAGGGACAATAAAAGTAAAATGTATTAAAAACAGAAGTAGGATTTAAAATTTAATAAACTTTTATTATTTAGATAAAAAGAACATTACTATTATTTTTCTTGCCTTGAATCATGAAGCAACATATTTTGATAAAAATACAGTTTGTTTGCAACTTCAAGGAAGTAGTTTTGTCAGGTTTTAGTCTGAAACTGTGGGTTCTTGGTACGACTATGGCCGAAGAATGACCAGACAAGCCAAAGTCAGGCAAGCACGAAAATGAGGTTTATTGAGGAGAGAAAGATAGGATTATAGGGCAAGAGCAAGATATGGGTTTACAAAGCATGGTACATACGCCACAGATGATGACTGGACCCACTGTTGCAGCAGAGTGAGAGCCAAAGGAAGGGTGCGAAGAGAGAGAGGTTAGGGTCTGCATCTTATTTTATGTTGTCCAGATAGGGACCTCCAGGTGGATCAAAAGTCACCATGGAATCACTTTGATCAGACAGTTGGGAGTCACATGACCTGAGCCTTAACTATGCATGTGGGTTCTAGGTCACTTTCTGGACTTTATGGTATCCATGCTGCTTGGCCTGTGGGCCAGAGAGTCCTCTGCATTCTTTTGCACCAAGTTCTGATTGGCAGATTCGCAGGGTATTCCCTCCTCCCCCAGGTATGGAGAATTAGGGTGCAGCAGGACCAAGATGGGGGAAACAGCACCCACTTTCATCCCTAGGAGACCTGAAATCCCTCACTATCTACCTAACATTTTGCCTCAAGATGCTAGAATAATGATATTAATATTAGATATTGGTAGTCACCTCACAACCTAATTTCAAAGATGACAATCCAAAGTCAGAGTTATTAACTAATGCTTTTAGGGCCACATGGCTTCTTATTCACATAATTACTTTATGACAGGGTCAGAGCTAGAGCCTAGTAGATGTTTATCCACATAAAAAGGCACTGTGCATGTCAGCATCTAACATGGGGCCCGCCATTTGGTGAGAGCTCGACAGCATTGCTGAAATGAATGATGCTTCCTGACTTCTAGTCCACAGTTCATTCAATTACAGCACATTGACTCTCTGAGATGAAGTTGTTAGGAAATTATTTGAGGATACAACAGATACCCATTGGTCCAGAAAAAACCCTGATATAAATGCTTTGTTAATGAATATCAAAAGATAATAAATCAAGCACCTTATTAATAGCAAATAGCAAATAAAACCATATTATTAATTGAATTCCTTTGCATGATGATCAAAATAATGAAATTACTTAAAAAAGTATGATACTGAACTAGCTTTTGGTATTCACCTATACATGGTTGATGGATTTATTAATGTGCATTGAATGAGACACACACTAATATTCTAGCAGCAATCTGGCTCCTTGCTGTGATTTATATTCTAATATACAAAACAAGACTATACATTACCACCTTTCTCTGCACATTTCCTCCTCAACAACAAAGATAGTTGACAAAAGCAGTGTCTGAAAATCTTTAACAGCAAATGATAAAGAACACTTCTTTTTCTTTATCCATTATTTATGAATGTACAAAGACCAACGATATGAATAAAAATACAAACGTGTTTACATATTGTTAAGCATATTAACCTTCTCCAGCATACCATTTAGAGTTGTCTTTCAACCATTCTCATTTATAGTCTAAGCTTTGTTACCTGCTGTGCTGCTCTTATGTCTTCCCCTCTCTTAGGGCTCAGAGCTCAATGGGAAGTAATTTGATGAGTGATGTTGTGTACACAAAGCTGCATCAATTCTCTGGTATGAAATTCAGCTTTTCCCAGGTTTCTGTTGATCAAATTCTATGGGCAGAAAGGGACAGAATTGGGTGGATATTTCTGGCACATTTGACTAGTAAATCTAAATTTGTGTGACTTTGAAAGTAAATGACAGAAATCATAACAAATAGCAAAATTAGACTAATATTTACTCATGTTTATATTTTGTCTCTATGATTATTAACATAAAGCTTGTTTAAACATTAATGTTTCTGCTATCTGTTTTTGTATAAAGGGCCACCCCAAAATGTAGCAGCTTAGAAAACCATCTCTTAGTATCTCCCGTAGCTCTGTGGGTTAACGGTGGGTTAACGGTGGCTGAGACAAGTTATTAAAAGGCTAAGCTGAGCTGAACGTCTAAGACATATGGTTCACTCACATAGCTGGTGACTCGGCTGAGCCAGCTGGAACACCTGGAGGCTGCCTGGGCATCATACTCTCTCCCCAGGACCTCTCTACTGACCAGTGAGCTTCCTCACAGAATTGCAATCTCAAGAGAGCAGGACTATTTATATGGTTGTTGTTTTCCCCCAGAGTGTATATTTCAAGAAACCAAGACAGAAGCTTCCGGGCTACTTGTGACCTAGCTTCAAAAACCAAGCAGTGTCTTCTATGTATTCTATTTTTTACACAGGATCAGACCAAATTCACAGTAGGAACCGACTAAAAAAGGCCCTAAATAGAGGGAGGTATGGATCACTGGGGGAACTTCTTCAGGGATTTGCTGTGTCATTTTCTTCAAATACCATAATCTGCTTTCATTGCCTTAATCCCTTTTAGAGCACTCCTTGAAGTGTATACCGTGACTGTAGATCACTAAGTGGAAAAATGCATAAAGCTGTAAATTTTCTATTAATGAATAACTTTTCATTTTTACATATTCCATGTGAATTATTATTTCAATAGTTCTTCAATTATTTTTATGTGTTCTGAGGCATCATGTCCAGAGGATTTTTTTCTCTCCTTGACCACTCTTAGTATATAAATGTACCGGTTATTAATTTCCAGAGGCAATGAATTGGCAACCAGCCAATAAATACTTTAAAAATTTTGTCAAGATGTGAAAAGAAAATTCTACAACAAATATGAAAATAAAGATATATGTGAGTTTTAAAGCTGCAGAGAACGCTGCTGCTTATCGTGTCTGATACTTCATTTATTGATTTAGTGAACATTCATTAGACAGCTATCAAATTTTGAGAAATCTAAATGCCAAGCTGAATATAGCATGGTTTATGCCATAAAATTAATGCTTTTGTAAAGCATTCTTCTGTATCAGTGGTTCTCAAACCACTGATGCAGCGTGCATCAAAATCACCTGGAAGGCTTGTAAAAGCACAGATGGCTGGGCTTCACCCCAAGAGTTTTGGATTCATTAGGTCTCAGATGGAGCTTGATGATTTGCATGTCTAACATTTTAATGGGGAATGTTTTTGCTGCTGGCCTGGGGACCATACTTTGAGAACCACTTTGCTCAACAACATTCTCATCATTGTCTGCTTCTCACTTGATTCAGGACTAGATGAAGGCTAAGCAAATTGTACCAGTTTAAAACTTTCATTTTATCTGCAAAAAGATGCCTGGGGGCTAAGAATCATCTCTGGGGTCAGGTTTTTTTTTTTTTTTTTTTTCATGAGTAAACCTAGACCAACCCCAAGGGATTCACCCTACTTATTGAATCAGAATCAGAAATGACTGAAAAAGTCAATTGGTCAAATTCAATTTTCAATATTGGAAAACTCATCAACTCTTTCATCGTAATTGATTTACACAGACAAGGCCTTAGAGACAACCTAATTTCCAGAAAAGCAATAATATGATGGAAAGACCATGGAATTTCAAATCAGAAACAAGGATGAGAGCTTTGATTGTACCACTTACTGGCTATGGTACCTTGGGAGTGTTTTCTTCCTCTTTGGAAAGATTTCTTCCTTTACCTATAAAATAAGAAACATATAATAAAATCCACATTCTAAAAGTTTTATAAAATCAAATGAAGTAGTGTATAGGAAAACAGTTTTAAGTTATTGTGCAGATCTTCTAGATATTTGAGGTCATTATTGACTAGTAATTGAGTCAGCGGTGTCTTGTTTTGCTGCTAACTGGAATCCACGCACCTCTTTGTTCACATACTCCCTAATCAAGCAACAATCCCAGAGGATTGATTGATACATCCTTTAACATATCTTTTGTCTCTCCTGCCCTGTCCTTTTCTATAATTGCATCCTTGTCCTCAACTTCGTAATTTCAAATCTGGCTAAGTGCAGTTTTCTGCCTGGAGGGCAGTATCACCCTAGGATGCAACATGCAACCCACCCTCAACCCACAAACACACCCAAATGTGAACTTTATTCATACAATAAATGCAAATACTCATCTCAAGAAAAAGAGGAGGAATGATAATGAAGATAATGATAAAGTCATTATTTACTTTTATTTTTAGAGACAGGGTCTCACTCTGTGGCCCAGGCTAGAATGCAGTGGCATCATGATAGCTCACTGCAGCCTCAAACTCCCGGGCTCAAGTGATTCTCCTGCCTCAGTCTCCTGAAATTATTAACTAAATACTATGCTCCAGTCATTGTAGTAAGAAGCTATACAAGCACTGCTTTTTTTTTCAACTTTTGCAACAAGACTTTGAGGTAGTCTCTGTTACTAGTCTCTATTATTTTCCTGATTTTTATGATTGAGGAAGCAGTGGTCTAAACAAATTTCTCAGGTCAAGCAGTAGTAAGGGCTGGAGGCAAAATGCAAATACAGGTTTGCCTCAGCCCAGAGGCTTTGCTTTTAACTACTCTGTAGTTGACCTTAAGTCTTTCCTGGCTTCACAGAGCCTAAATTATGAAGAAGAACCCAGAACAAAGCAATCTAGGCTCTGGAAGCATCTTTCTAAGTACAGTTCTCACTTCCTCTACTCAGTCTCAGCTTGTCTCCTTATTATTTCTTTAATATCATTAATTTACAAATTCTTAAATTGTTATATTCATTCAACTAACCTATATTGTATACCAATAATGATAGTGATAATAATAATAGTTCTTCTTTATTGCATACTTGTGATGTGCCAGGAATTACTGGTACAAATAATTTAATTTGCATAACAACATTCAGAGGTAACAACTATTATTTTACTCATTGGTGATTAAACTGAGAAACAGAGAGATCTATTAATAGTAATCTGTCTTAGGTCACATTAGAGCAGGTAGAGAAGCTTGTGTTCCAGCCACTTTGTTTGACTGCAGAGACTGAGTCCATATTTCACATACTACCTACTTCCTTTCTCTTTTCCTCATCTATATCCTCTATTTAAAATTACCATCCTCCTTTCTCTCTACTCATCAAAATCAAACATATTTTTAAGATCAAGCTAAAATTCCCCTTTACAACGTTTCCTAGGACAGAACACATCAGCCCGCATTGTCTGGATTGAGTAGATATCAAAAATACATGCATTAAGTCTGAAAGTCCTGTTACAGACAGGGCTATACTGAAGGTGCTTAACATTTTTAAGATCCTATGTCCTAGAATTGAATAGGAGAGTTGATGATTTTCAAAGTCATTATCAGTGGAAATATTATCTTCCACATTAAATGAAGGTTTCCTTTGTTGAGGCCCAGAAAACGATAACTCAACGTTTTGGCACTACTGCATGCTGAGCACTTTGAACTGGAGGAATTGAAAAGGACTTAGAAGCAGCCTCAGAACCAAGGACTTCGTGACCTTCTCCTGTTTCACCCCCAAGTGCAGGGTGGAACGAACTCTCTGAAGTTCCCTTATCTGAAGCTCCTCCAGAAGGAACACAATTGCCTTCAGTCCCCTCCCTGAAATTTCATTAACTAGAAAGGATTAAATTTATATTGTAAGAAGAAAAACTGAGAAATATCACCATACCTAGACAGACTTTGTCATAAGCTATTCAAGCTATTATCTGTTCTTCGGTCCATTCAAATTTCGGAGAAAGTCCTTAATAAATTATTGTCTGTTCTTTGGGCCCCTTCAATTTCCCCGAACATCATTTATTACCCCTCAAAATTGCCTACATTCTCCCTTTCCCTCTCCCCTGTGAAGAGGGTATTTAAGGCGCAACCATCTGGTGCTTCTTTGAGTCTCATATTTTCTATGGCTCCTGTGCACACTTG
Source organism: Eulemur rufifrons (assembly GCF_041146395.1). Taxonomy (NCBI): domain Eukaryota; kingdom Metazoa; phylum Chordata; class Mammalia; order Primates; family Lemuridae; genus Eulemur; species Eulemur rufifrons. The sequence continues at coordinate 47,676,365 of NC_090985.1, forward strand.
CACGTTAATAAATTTGTATGCCTTTTCTACTGTTAATCTATTGTCAGTTAATTTCAGCAGACTTGAACCATCAGAGGGGAAGCGAAGAATTCCCTTTGCCCCTCTGCCTTCATTTTGTCTGTGTCATACTAGAGCTACTACTGGCTTTTCAGCTCTTTCTTGTTGTGCTTCTCTGAAAATACATATTGCGGAAGAAAAGTCTGAGAGCTAATGTGCCCGTATTCACACCAAGAACACGGACAGATGGATATTCCAATCCAATGCTACTAACAATTAAAAAAAACTAATATTGATAAAAACAAGATGTCTGTATAGCAAATGTCCATCTTTCTCCAGCAACTCTGATCAACAGCTGTTCAGATGAGGTTTTCATGAAGCATAAAGTCTGAGAACTGCTGTTCTATGTCCTGCATTTTCTTATGTTTTTAGAGAAATTTAAAAAAATAGGCTCCAGGAAAAGAGGGAGGCAAACTATTGGAATAGTATTGAATTAATTTCGTGCTTTTTCTCTATTCATATATGTGCAAAGTTTCTGAGACAGGACTTATGAGAAAAAAATTGAATGGATACCAAATATTTCCTTTTCATGTATGAAATATGCAGAACCACTTCCCTTGCTTGATGGTAATTCAATTTTATAGGGTTAGCAAATATTTTTCCCTCCAAACTTTAATATCAAGAGGACTTTTCAATTTAGAAATGAACATCTTGCATCTACCAAGGGCTTTACCTTGATTAACCTTCCTAACTAACAGGGGAGGTTGCTTGCTATGAATGTGTTTGCATGTGAACTTCAAGCTGGTTTTATTGACATAAGAGGTCAGTCTAACAAGGTCCTAGCATCAAGGGAGGGGAGCAGAGAAGCTATACTAATTGTGGCCATGAAGAGCATGTAAGTGTTTTCATTAAAAGTCAATACTCATGCAGATATTTTAATTCACCATCTGGCCCTCTTTGCACTGATATTTGAAGTGCAAAAAGCTGATTTAGTTACCAGATTTCTTCATCAATTTGTCATACATTTATAGGCTACTGTTTTATCATGTCTAGGTAATAGATGTGAAAGAAAAGTAACCTATTTTCTATATTTTATTCTATAATTCTTTGGATATGTGAATCAAAATTGTAAAATATTACTAAAATATACTTTTAGTTTACTATTTAAAGGGAATAAACTTGACCATCCTCTTTAAGAAATATGTACTAATCTCAGGCCTTGAGGAACCATTTAGAAATTAATGCTTAATACAGAACTAAATTTATTTACAAAACTCTTGATATATATGTAGGGAAGTATGAATTGGGGATGTGGGGGGACAATTCTTAGTTCTAAGACATCTCTATGGAGATTACAATGAGTTTAGCTGGCAATCACCCTCGAGTAGCACATGTAATCACAAACACTTATTTCATAGCTGATTTTGTTGGATTTTTTTTTCTGTTTATTATCACGTGGCTCAATATATACATCTCATATAGGATGACACTATTAACTAACAATTTTTGAATTTGCATTTATTTTATGAGTAGAGGAGTTTAGAGGAGAACCATCTTTGCTCTTTTACTTGCTAAACAAAATGAGTCTTAATGAATAAAAATCTAAGAAAGTTGTGGGGAATTTTTAGAAGAAAATAATATCAATGAATAAAAACTTATTGGGGACTTAATATATGCCAGATACTGTTCTGAGTCCTGGGAATTCATCAGAGTGATATAATAAGAGCAGCTGATAAATAATGTGTGCCTAAGTCCTTTACATGCATTATCTTGTATGATAATCCCAATAAACTCACAAGTCAACTTTTTCCTCTCACTTTAAAAATAAGAAAACCGATGCTTAGAGAAAAATAATTATCTAAGCTCTCACAGCAAAGAAGTAGTGGACCTAAGATTTACAACCAAGCCTGGCTTCACTGTCTATTTTCTTCCCATGCTAACACACAGAGAAATGTTAGTGGAATTGACATTTAATATTCTGCTTTTTAGTAATATTCAGCCAAATGCCATATTCATAAATTCAATCCCAATAGTGATCATCATTTGTTCCACTTATCCCATCTCATTGTTGCATGATCATACTTTTCTATTTGTACCTCTGTACTTATGTTCACATAATTTATTTTAGTTGGAATGCTCACTACTTCTCCCTTTGATCCTTAGGTAAATCTCACACTCTGTACCCCTTCTGGGTTCAGTTAAGACTTTCTTATTCCTTCCCTAAATCTTCTCCATCTGCTTGAAATTTCATTGATTTTCCTTTTCTCTAAACTCCTGTAGCATTCACAGTTGTTCTACCAAATTGGGTGCTAAACTATATATTGTGTGGTCTTGTATTATTTGCTATATTTTCAACTAAATTTTAACATTTTAAAATAAATAATTATATCTTAATATTTCTACCAATCAGACAGACAGACAATAAATCGTGTTGTTAATGCATAGTAAAGAACAAATTAACAGAGACCGAGTAGCTTAGTTTGCCAAAAATATTAACTATTCTTAACAGATAGAGTGAATAATGTAGTAAACTGCTGCTTTTTACTGCTGTCAGTAGAATAGGGAATAGATATATAAACTTGTAGAAAATAACAAGTCTCAGAGCAAGAAAAGACTGACAAAAGATCAGGAAGTCAATAGGATATTCATGTCAGGTACTGGGCATCTCTGTGATCACAGCTGATCTGATTAAATCATCACCTGCAAGAAAACTTCTCAGAAGTCAACCATCCTTCAGCAGGAACTGGAAATATTTTATTGATAAGATTAAGATCTTTCACAGATATGATCAGAGGCCTGTTTTCCTTAAGTGAAATCAATTTAAAATAATTTCAAAATGTGAAAATTGTAACACATAATGAAAGTGTGTTGTAAGAATTAAGTTTGTTGCTTCAGTAACTCGGGCAAATGTTGTGGGTGGTTATCATAAAGTTTAGGAAAAATGAAAGTTGGTAAGACTGTTCCTATGCCTCCATCCTGGCTTTGATGACAGTGTGCCCTGATCATGGACACAGTATTCTGGCCTATAATGGAGGATGACTCATTAGGTTACCATGACATTACAAAAATATTGTGTAACCCACACTTTATTGGGTATAAAGTGATTAAACAGCAATGCTCCCAGCTACCGTTGCCTTGGGAAGTTTTAATGATGCTATGCAGTAAGTGTCATGGTTGTTGCCCAAATGGAGGATCTGTGCCTAGTTCAGTCTCCAAGCAGGAACAGACTCTTCCCACGAGAGGGTCTTTAAAACCTCTTCCGTACTTAGGTGGAGAGAGCACATCATCGGAGCGGAAAATAACATTTTTCCTTGCAGAGAGACCAGGAGAGAGATAATAGACACAAAATGCTCGGTTTAAAGCAATACAATAATGTGTTACATAAGATATTTGAGACGTTAACAACTAAAGGTTTGGTTTTCAAAACTCTACCTTGAGTGTTTACATAAGAAAAGAACAAGGCTTGTTACTAGGGATCCTGAAACAAGAAGTAAAAGTCTCAAACCAGAGAAGAAAAATGGGAAACACAAAAGCAGGATAAGACTTTATCACAACAGGGAATATTCTGTAAATAATGCTGGTTGCCACTCACTATTAGCTCTTATTATTAATTAGACAAATAGTTACATGCCAGACATATACTAGATACTAAAAAATCAAGGAAGAATAAACAGATGTGATTCCTGAATTTAATGAAGTTTATGGATTAATTGAAAGGACAGTGATTAAAATAAGAATCATCCAAACAAAAGCATTATCACAAAATATTTAAACATTAAGAAGAAAAATTATAGGGAGGGGGAATGGTTGAACTGCTTAACAAGTTAATAAAACCTGTGAGACGAAAGAGTGGAGAATTTTCCTAAGAAAGGATCATTTAAGCTGAGATCTAAAGGATGAGTGGGCCTTAAATGGGCAAATTGGATCATTGGCAGGGAAACAGGTAGTGAGAGTGAAGAGAGGACAGGCAATCATGTGTCAAACCTCCGTGTTATGTGCTTCAGGAAGCCAGTCAGAGTGGTACTAGAGAGCAAAGGGAAGGTGAAGTTTGGAGGCAGACCCTCCAAGACCTTTTGGTCCTGCTTGTTATTTTGGTCTTGATTTTAATGGAAAGTCATCAAAGATTTTAAAATAAGATATTGACATTATTTGTATTTTTTTTATTTCAACATATTATGGGGGTACAAATGTTTAGGTTACATATATTGCCCTTCCCCCCCCGCCCCCAGAGTCAGAGCTTCAAGCGTGTCCATCCCCCAGACGGTGTGCATCGCACTCATTATATATGTATACACCCATCCCTTCCTCCCCCCTCCTATCTGCCCGATGCCTGATGAATGTTATCCCCATATGTGCACTTAGGTGTTGATCAGTTAAAACCAAGTTGAGTAAAGTATCCCAAGAATGGAAAAATAAGCACCACATGTGTTTTGAAATACATATGTCCATAATGTAGAGACAATAGAAAAAATGTTAGACTCATTTAACAGAATGAGTTAGAAAGCAATCAATCAATAACCAAACAAATAAAACTTAGGCTTCTCACTCTAGTCTGGGTCAGAGGAAGGAGGAACCAGTATTATGTTTTTAAGGGATCTACAGGTAAGATTATGTGGTATTCTCCCAGGTAAAAGAAAGAGGAAGGAATTATGAACTTGGTAGGAGGTGAATAGAGTCATACCAAAGAAAGGTTTGGAGAACTTTTCCTGATCGTAGGGAGGGGATAGGGGTTTGCCAGTCCTGAGATTGTCATGGGTCCTGGCACAGAACCTCTGAGAGATGACTGGATCTCCATGGTAGGAATTCATGAATACTGTCTACATGGGTCATTTCTGGGCAAGGAGGCACTGGCCTTGGGAACACCAGGTCATTATGGCAGCAAAGAGAAGGCATGCCTTTCTTAAAAGATTCTATGAGAATACGAAAGAAGCATGTCAGTAGACTAGTGTTGAGAAAGACGAGCCCTTTCCCAATTTTGCACAGCACAAATTGGACAGAAGGATCTCCAAAACTTGCAGACTGAATTTCTATTACTTAGTTGGGTAGATGCTGGAGCAGGGCTGAAAGAATTATGACTTTGTGTTTTAAGCCAGTAAGTCTGTTATGCAGCAATACATGGCTCGAACATCTGAAATTGTCTCTTCCTTACTCACTTGTTAGCACAATCATCTTTCACAGTGCATGACAAATTGGGACTTTCTCAACTCTCCTCTTCTCACTTGTCAGCTTTCTTCAAGCTTTAAGTCTCCACTCCACTTTGGTGAATAATATGCCATTATAAAAAATGGCTTTTCTTTTTACTGAAAATTTTGCTGCATTTTTTCAATGAATTTATTCATTGCTATGAATTCATCATGCTATATCATAAATGTTATGCTTCTGCCTATGTTTCTTAAAAACCATATTATTTGATTAGATACTAGTAAGTAATCTTTTAATATTTTATATAATAACATTTGTTACTTATATATAGTTGGGTGTTTTGTATATGTATGTGTTACCAAAGAAGGCAGTTGGGGGTTTAATGTTCAAGTATAATGAGTTATAATTTTTCCATTTAAAATAATGAAAAACAAGCTCCTGGCTAGAGCTTATTTCTTGCCCAGAATATCATATTTTCAGAAATGAATTGCTGATATTTAATGGGTGAGGCCTATCTTCAGATTTTTCTATTTTTATAGTGGACAAATCAAGAGAGAAAGGGTTGCTCCGTTGAGTTACCACAGAATAGTTTTTGCAAGTGGGTGGAAGATATTGGGTTTGTTTTGGATGTGTTAATTGTCTGGTGCTTTTCACACATAGGTAGAGAAGCCAAGTAGGCAATTGCTTAGTAAGAAAACAAAGCAAAACAAAACAAAGCAAAACAAAACTGGAAAATGACCAGAAGCCACGGGAAGTCCTTTATTGTGAATCAATCTTACCTGTGTCAAGAGATAAATCATGTGAGGAAACTACACACATATAGTGTCCCAGGAATCCAGTGTAAACATGCAGATGAACCCATTTAATTTACACAGATACAGCCTAATATTCATTCCTTTGAAGCCAGAAATTGAGAACAGATTGCTTCTGGTCATAGCAGTGATTTACAAAATCTTCCATTTTAACTCATATAATATGAAATGCTCAGGGATATTTCATGTGGCCAGAACAATCAGCTAAGGCTCTTAAAGTGTTTAAGTGTCACTATGTATACGTGAGAAATATAGCCATGCATTTCTGTAAAAATTCCACATATGTACAAATGAAATCCAAAGAACATATGTTCAGTCATAAATATGTTCATGTAAAGCAGTCTAAGTCCTCCTGTGAGTAATCACATGCCAAGATATTTGAGGAAATGCAAATAAAGTGCTTAGAAGTGTTCTTGGCGCCTTGTAAGTGCTCAATAAATGTTAACTATAATAAAAATATTATTGTTATTCTTTTCCTTCTGTTTCTACTCCTCTTTCTCCACCTCTGGTCTCTCTTTTTCCTCCTCTTCATTGCTTCTCTGATAGTGCCATTACTGGTTCTCAGCCTCCCACTTTCAAAACCGGAGAGTCATGATTAATTCTCCCTTCTTCCCTTCTGCTTTTCCAATCAATTCCCTTTCTAAGGTCAATTTCACTCCCACTCCCTTTAGTTCTCTACTCTGTTCCATGCTCACTGCTACTGCTGCATTTAATATCCCTGTTGCTTTTTATCTAGAAAGCACTGGCCCCAAATCTAGGCTGGATTACCCAAAAGGCAGCCAAGCATGTCCTTGGGGTACTTCAAAGCAGGTAAATCATAAAGATGAGGCTAGTTCAGCTATAATGAATCTTTCCAGGATTTTTCCATCAGAGAACCTTGAAAAATATATTGAAGTTTCACTACACATGTTTCATTATTCATGGTTAAGTATTGATTTTATTTTGGTCTACAGTTAGAGGTGATAATATCATAACATTTTCAAAGTTTAGGGCTTCTAATAGTTTTTATTCTCACCCAGCTCCTGACTTATCTTCCTGTTTCTAGCAGCTTCTTTCTTGTGTGTGCTCCCTTCAGGATAGTGAATGCCTCTGTAATGAAATTTCACTGCTTAAAAGTCTACAGTGACCTTATATTGATTAAAAACAACCAGCAGCCACAAAGAAGTGGGTTAGGGAGAGTTCCACGATGTTGGAGAGTATGGGTTAGAGAATAAGCTTTAAAAGGGAAGCATATAGTAAGGTTGAGCAAGAGAAGCAGTGGTTTCCTGATGTCTCAGTATCCCCCTGAGAGATTCTTTGAGGACAGGACACTTCTGTATATACCATGGGTTTAGTATAAATGTACATGCCAGCTCTTTAGAGAGTTTTCTAAAAATGCCAGCTGCCTTGGGAAGGGAGTGCACTCAGGCCCACAGGAAACTGAATTCAAGTGTTGTCCCTCCTACTGGGGGATGTGGGAGAGCTTTGTCTCAGCCCTTTGCAAAGCAATCTGAGCCTCAAGATTTATTCACTGGACAATCTTCCTAGTTTTTCCTCCACATTTTAAGTACCAATAAGGTTTGACTTAAACCTACATTTCTGATCTTAGCTTCTGTGCTCCTCCATCCCCCATGCATCCTACACATTTTTTTGTTGTTGGAATATTTCTTGTGCTATGTTTCCTTGAAAGTTTTGCTTGTATTGTCAATCTGACACCTGGAATATCCTGCCACTGCTCTTGTGCCAGCCTTCCATCTTCACGTTTGTGCTTGACTCCTAGGCCATCTTCCTGATTTTCCTACCAAACTTTCACAAACCAGATTAAAAGTTGCCTCCTTCACAGAGACTTCCTTTTTCCTATGTCACAAGCAATGGTGAAGGGGACCCTCCATGGGCATCAGTCCCATGTCCTTCTCATGAAATGGAAATTTCATAGGGGTGTGTGGTTCTAGTAACCTAGGACATACAGTTCTCTTGCAACATGGTACCTAAATACACCACAGCTACCTCAACTATGTTATACCAAAGAAACACTAATTTTCACTAAAGCTGGTACAAAACTAGCTGGGCAAACTTACTTAGAGTCAGTCTCTTATGGTGCCTCATTACGAAATTCTTAAGGGGTTTATTACTCATGATTTTTCACAGTACACTCTGATTTTAGAACCAAATGCCACCTAAGCTATGAATTCAATGTATTTTCTCTGTGTGGTTGCATTATCAGCAGTGACTTTTGGAGCTTTCACTTTTTGTGTTAATCATTTAAATGGACACACTGAAGAGTATTAGATTGCTAGTAATTCAGGCAATAGTCATAGTTGAATAAATATTTGAGTTTTGAAAAGAATGAGTTTGTTTAAATCATTTCCAAAAAATTTTAAGAGATCTACCACTAGGAATGTATATACTTGTTCAATTAATTTTTAGATAGCCTTTGAAATATATGTCAATAGAAACTATTTCAGATTTGTGGAAAAAGATATGTTTCTAAGAAAAAAGTTCAGATCAGAGAGTGTTTACCATGTAATCCCAATGTTGTTTTGAATGAGAATAACTTATTTTTATTTTATTCTTCCTATTTTTTTCTAAAATTATTTTCTAATTTTTTTCTAAAATTCTATAATTAAACATGGCTTATAGATACTTTTTTTTTTCCCTCTGCAATTTCTGGCATAAGAAATGATAACTTCTGCACTTTCCTAAATAAAATGTAATGTGTACTCAGGTTCCACTTGGTGGGAAACTCAGTCCTACTTATACTCTCATACTCATTCTCCCCAAGAATTTCCTCTTCCCTGGTCCAGAAGAGTCTGAAATTGGCCAACTGGTTTTCTGTCGACTTTGATCATCACTGATTTAGTATCATGGCCAAGGCCATAACTAGGAAAGAGGCTGTTTTTATGGAATCTTGCAAACTTAATTTTTAGTTCTCTCTCACATTAGAATCAGAGTCAAGAAAAGACGAAAGACTTCTTTAGAATTTCTTGGGATTAGGAATTTTTAGACAGCCCCAAGGGGATTGGACTTTTGTCTGTTTTTTCACTGCTATATCTCTACTAATTAGACTGATCACTGGTAAAGATTCAGTAAGTATTTTTTGAATGAAGAAATGAATTAATTATTCAGGTAAGAAGAGTAAACACGTATATGGGTGCTGCATACAATTTAATGTCTGTATACATTGTTTTACCACACGTGTTATTTCTTTTATATAAATAAACCCTAATAAATACTTTTTTAAAAAAGCAAGTAAGCCTGTGTTTCTTTAATCATGGACATGATTACAAGTTTCAAAGAACTTAAATTCTCATTTGGCTAGCACAGAATACTTAAAACATTTTTTATAGTCTTTGACCCTAGTATTAGAGTAATACTTTTCTTTTTTTATTTCAAAGTATTATTGGAATACAAATGTTTTTGGTTACATGGATTGCTTTTGTAATGCTTCAGTCAGGGTTAAAAGTGTGCCCGTCACACCATTCTATCACTAGAATGATAGTATTTATTCTAGCCATTAGGTAGGTTTTTGCCCATCCCCTCCTGCCCCGTTTGATTTCCATTGAGATTTACTTCTATTCACATGCGTGCTCATCAGTAGGTTCTGGTTTAATAGTGAACAGTGTTTATTTTTCCATTCTTTAGATACTTCACTTAGGATAATGGTCTCAAGTTCCATACAAATTGTTGCAAAAAGCATTTAGTCATCCTTCTTCATGGCTGAGTAGCATTCCATGATTCTCTGGTGGGTGACTATTGTGCTGATCCATTTATAATGCAGTTTTGAGTATTTTTTGCAGGGCAGATCTGCTCTTGATAAATTCTCTCAGTGATTGCTTTCCTGGAAAAGTCTTTATTTCTCCTTTATATATGAAACTTAGTTTTTGCAGGATACAAAATTCTAGGCTGGCAGTTATTCTGCTTAAGAATATTGAAGGTGGGACCTCAACCCCTTCTGGCTTGTAAGGTCTCAGTAGAGAAGTCTGCAGTTAGCCTGATGGGTTTACCTTTGTAAGCTACTTGATGTTTTTGCCTTATGGCTTGCAGGAGTCCCTCCTTCATGTTGATTTTGGCCTATCTGCTGATTATGTGTCTTGGAGATTACTTCTTTGCAATGAATCTCCCAGGTATTACTTGATATTCTTATACCTAAATTTTAGATTTACAAATGTCTAAATCTCTAGTAAGACCAGGGAAATTTTCCTCAGCTATTCCCTCAAATAGGTTTTCCAGCCCTTGTGCATTTTCTTTGTCACTCTCAGGGTTGCCTATGCTTCTTATATTTGTTTGTTTTACATAATCCCATATTTCTTGTAGGCATCATTCATTCCTCTTAATTCTCTGTTTTTCGTTTGTGACTGACTGAGTTAATTTGAAAGAGTTGTCTTCAAGTTCTAACATTCTTTCTTTTCCCTGATCTAGTATATTATTAAAACTTTCCACTGTGTCTTGCATTTCCTTAAATGAATTATTCATTTCTAGAAGTTCTATTTGGATTTTCTTTTAATATGCCAATCTCTTTAGTAAAATTTTTATTCATTTTCTGAATTGTTTTTCTGGTTTCTTTGAGTTGGTGTTCCATTTTCTCTTGGATTTCATTAAGCTTCCTTACAATCCATATTTGGAATTTTTTATCTGTCATTTAAGTATTTTCATTTTGGGTGGTATCCATTTGTTCCTTTTTAGGTGTGTCCTTTTATTCAGATTTTTTTTTTATTTCAGCTTATTATGGGGGTACAAAAGTTCAGGTTATATATATTGCCCATGTCCCGCCCTTCCCCCCGAGTCAGAGCTTCAAGCGTGTCCATTCTCCAGACAGTACGCATCGCACTCATCATGTAGTTATAGTTTTCCACGATTTTGTCTCTCATGGAGCAGTTATTGCTTCTTATTTTTTATTTTCTTTTGTTTAAATAGGGCTTTTTCCCCCTCCTGTCACTCATACAGGTGTGTTTGTAGCATATGTTGGGAAAGAATTTTGGCTTTGCTTGTAGGTGCTTTGATGGTGATCTATGTTCTGGATGGATGCCTTGGTTATAGTTATCCTTAGTGTTGTGGTTTTTTTCAGTTGCTAGTTGTTTGTAGGCTGTCACAGTAGTAAGCTATGTGAGTGGGAAGATTCTCTGTCTCTCTTTGATGAGGAAGGATGGAGGTCTTTGAGATCCTTTCTCTTTCCCCAGGCCTGTGGTTTTCTTAGCATTGTAAATTATAATGGCATGCACAGTTTAATCTCTGAGACAGTGGGTGGTACTTGTGGGTGACAATCAGCCAACCACACCCTGTATGACTGAATTAGTTAATATTGTAAAGGATGTGCAAATTTTCCTTCCTGTCAGTAGGTGGTGTTTGATGGAAGAAACAAGTTGCAATGATTTTTAGTATCCTATGACTGGCTCTAGTCCCTCAGGAGAAGCATTAGAATGCCCCAGGTGGTGGGTGGAGCCCTGGAACATCCAGGTGAATCATTATTCTCTCCCAAAGCAGAGGCAGGTAGGGGAGTGAAGCTGGGCAGGACTGGGTTGAGTGGGCTTGCCCTTAGGTTCCACAAAAGCTGGCAAGGTAGCTGTTTTGGCACAGGTCAAAGGTCTGCTCCCAGCTTCTGAGTGAAGTCACCAGGAAGGGACTGAAGTGGCCCCGCCAATCCAGAAAATATGCTTCTGGATGTAAGGCCATCTGAGCTTCACAGTCTGATAGTCTAGAGCAGGCCTTACTTCTCTCCCTCCTCTCCTGCTACATTTTCTCCCTGTGGTGTCTGCTGGCAGGCTGGAGCTCAAGCTAGCTGAGCTCCTCCATGACTGCATTGTGGAACCCAGCCTGTGCTGAGAGCATGGCTCTCCTGTGAGGGGTGGGGTGCCCTGTGAGCATGTTGCAGCTAGGGCCCACAGTGCACTCTCCCCTCAGATCTACTCAATGGGCTTCCTCATCTCATGAGACTAGTTCACAAATCTCCCCTCCATGCCCCCAAACAACATGTTCGATATTTGGGGGCATGGTATCTGGCCTGGGAAACCATCCCTGCGTACCCATAGATCAATCCCTGACCATACCAGGGAGAAGTGCACTGCTGCGGAGTGACCCACAGGGTGCCCGAGCAGGTTTGATGCCCCTATTTCTCAGGGTGTGCCCTGCTCTGATGGAGCTGCTGGGCAAGCAGCACCAGGGAGGGCTGCCAAGCTGGGATCTCACAGACTGAACACCCCCAGTCCACTGGAGAACCCCAGGAGGAAAGGTTTAAACTCCACTCTCTGCAGAAGCCTCAGTGTGGTGGCTGAGCTGTCTCTCTCGGCAGCTATGGGTAGGGGCATGGAAGGGGAGGTAAAGAGTCTCTATGGAGGACAGCTAGCACTCTGGTCATCTCTGTCACTCTCTGGGAGGCAGCCTGCCCAGAATGTCCAGGCTCCGGAGTCACGCAGATCACCCAGGATCCACTGGATCCCTGTGGCTCCTTCAGTTTGGCCCAGAGTTGGGAAATGTCTGTGTGGGAAAGAGCAAGACAAAACCTGAGGAGTTGAAGCCCCCAGGGGAGGACAAAGGTGCATGGTGGGTAGAGAGGAAATAAGGCACCTGCCATCCTGGCTCGGGTCTGTGATGACGGGAAGTGCCCCAGAGAGTCCGGGAGCCTTGCGCTTTGTTCATAAGAATCTCCCAGTTCACTGGTGGCAGCAGCCTCTGGGCTAATATGTGCAGAAAGTCTCTCCAGCAGCTCAGGAATCTGCCAACTGTCAGAGATGTGAGGGAGGGAGAAACAAACCACTCTAGCTACGCTTCTGGCTGGACTCCGTGCCTCCCAGGGTTTGATTTCTTCTGATACTTTGTCCTTCCTGTTCTGCTCTGCACCTTCTCCCTGTGGAGTCTCCTGTAAATTCTGGAACTCTTTCTTCAGACTTACACCTGATTTATGTTTGTTTGTTTTTTCATTTTTTTCTCTTTCATCTAAAACTTCTCCTTTTTACTGAGATACTCTGGCAGGTGATGTCTCTAGTCTTCCATCTTTCCCTTCTGACTCAGAGTAATATGTTTTTAATGTTAATGACTGTGTTCAACATTATATATCCAAATGCTTGTCCATCCATTCACTTAACATAGTCTAGAATCTGATAGATAAATGTAATATTTAAAAAAATGAAAGATGGATTTCAGATTTCTGGACTGGCATGCAAGAAGCTTGCAAGTTATCACTCCATCCTAACAAGTAAAAAGCTGAACAAACTGAAAAAAAAAAAAAAAAAAAACCCAACTCTTCTTAGATTTGTAAAAGAAGTGAGGTCACAGAGCAAACCCCTGCCCCTCAAATTGAAGAAACCAACAGGTGAATGCCGGGAATTGCAATTTACCAGAGCAGAAACCCACCAGTAGCAACCTCTATAGGAAGAACTGCTGGGGTAGGGAAACCTGAACCATAATTGATGAATTGCTGGAGGCTCAATGTGGACAACTCTGAGAATTAAAAACTCCAAGGTTACCCACATTTTTGTGTGTTTACCTACAGGAGTTCTATCAGGTCCTCACAGTGAATATCAGAGAAAAATTTCCTCATACTTCCAAAATACACAGGGAAAAAGGAACCATTTAGAAATATATCAGAGCACTTTGTTCTTCTTAATAAGGTCTGCCCTCAGGAAAAACTATTTAATCAGAACCTAGCCTGCTGGGATTTTATCAGAGCTTAACCGACTTAGAGGAAGACAGATAACCAACTCCTATTCTAGACTTTCACATGGAGGAATGAAAATGCTGAATTCCAGCCCGCTCTAGCCATCCTTTTGCATGGTAGAAAGGATTGAGAAGCATGTTTCAAGTTCACAATCAAGAAGTACAGGCTTGCTAAGAGACTTAGACCTAATCATAGGAGTATAGAACACTTCCCCGTTCCCTATACCTTAACACTGCATTACTAAATGCTTATTTACAGGAATTCCTTTTTCCCAGCATGTCATATCTGGCTATCATGAAAAAATTACAAGTCATACTAAGAAGCTAAATAAATAAATAAATAAAAATAAAAAAAGCACAGTTTGAACAGATAGAGCAAGCATCAAAACCAGAATCAGATATGGTTGGTGTGTTGAAATTATCAGACTTGGAATTTAAAATAACTATGATTAATATGTTAAAGATTCTAATGGGTAAAGTAGACAGCAAATAAGAACAACTAGACAATGTAAGAACAGAAATGAAAAATCTAAGAAAGAATCAAAAAGAAATGCTAGATACCAAACACAGTGACAGAAATGAAGCCTTTGATGGGCTTACAAGTAGCCTGGATATGACTGAGCAAAGAATCTCTTAACTTGAGGATATTTCAATAAAAACCTCCAAAACTGAAAATCAAAGAGAACAAATACCAGGGAAAAAAAGAGCAAAATGTCCAAGAACTGTGGGACAACTACAAAAGGTGTAACATAGGCATAATGGCAATACTAGATGGAGAGAAAAAGGAAAAACAAAGAAAAGAAATATCTGACCCAGTAATGACTAAAGATTTTCCTAATTGAATGTCAAGACACCAAATTAGAGATCCAAGAACTTATGGAACAACAAGCAGGATAAATACCAGAAAAACAAACACCTAGCCATATCATTTTAAAACTATAGAAAATTAAAGATAAAGACAAAAATACTGAAAGAAGACAGAGGGGAAAAATCCTTACCCACGTAGGAGCATAGATAAGATAAGAATTACATTCAACTTATCTTCAGAAACTATGCAAAGAAAAATAGTGGAATAAAATACCTAAAGTGTTTAGAAAAAAAAAAAATTCTTCTAGAATTCTGTGCCCTATAAAATTACCTTTCAAAAGGGAAAGGAAAAAAGAGACTTACTTTGACAAAGAATAATTGAGGGAATTTGTTTCCAGTAGACACACCTTGCAAGAAATTTTAAAAGTAGTTCTTTAGAGAAACGAAATAGTATAGTTAAAAACTCAGATCTACATAAAGCATCAAAGAGCATCAGAGAAGGAATAAATGAAAGTAAATTAAAAACTTTCACTTTTATTATTTTAATTGATCTAGCAGATAATATTTTGTTCAAAATAACAAAAGTGACAATTGTATTATATATGCTTATGTGTGTATATAAGTGTGCATGTATATAGTTATACATGCCTGATGAATTATGGCAATAATCAAGGGATGGGATGGAGGAAACAGAATTATCTTGTTATTATAAGGTACTCTCACTACCTATGACGTGGTATAGTCTTATCTGTAAGTAAATTTAGATTAGTTATAAATGTATATTGCAAACTCTAGGGCAATCACTAAAAAGGTTTTTTTAAAAAAGATATATAATTGGTGTGCTAAGAAAGTAGAATCATATACAATGCTCAATTAAAGTAAAAAATAGAAAAATAGCAGAAGACAAAAGTAGGAACAAAGAATAAGGGCATGAAATAGAAAATAACAACAAATCTGATAGATATCAATCCACCTATATAAATAATCACTTTGAATATCAATACTTTAAATGCACCAATTAAAGATATCATCAGAGTGCATCAAAAAACAAGATCCAACTATATTTCATCATCAAGAAACCTATTTTAAATCTAAAGACGGGCCAGCCATGGTGGTACATGCTTGTAATTCCAACACTTTGGGAGTCCAGGCAAGAAGATTGTTTGAGGCCAGAAATTCAAGACCAGCCAGGGAAAATAACAAGACCTCATCTCTTCAAAAAGAAAAAAAAAATTAGCCCAGCATAGTGGTGGATGCTTGTAGTCCTATCTCCTCGAGAGGCTGAGGCAGGAGAATCCCTTGTGCCCAGGAGTTGGAGCCTGTAGTGAGCTAGTCTGGGTGACAGAGTGAGACCCTGTCACTAAGACTAAATCTAAAGACAAATATAGATTAAAAATAAATGGTTAGAGAAATATATTCCATGCTAACACTAATCAATAGAAAGTGGAGTAGCTGTATTAATTTCATATAGAGCAGACTTCACAGCAAGGAAAGTTATCAGGGATAAAGAAGAGCATTACATAATAATAAAGGGGTCAACTCTCAAAGGAAATATAACATTTATTAACATGTATATGCCAAACAGCAGAGTATCAGAATATATCAGGCACAAATTGATATAACAGCAAGGAGAAATAAATAAGTCCCCTATTATATTCAGAGACTTCAACAGCCCTCTATCAGAGTTAGATCCAGCAGGTAGAAAATCAGTAAGGACATAGCTGAATTCAACAACACTATCAATTGACAGGATATAATGTACATCTATACACTATTTCATCCAACTACAGCAGAATACACATTCTTCTCAAACTCATGTGGAATGTTTACCAGGAGAGACCACATTCTAGGCCATAAAACACACCTTAGAAAATCTGAAAGAATAGAAATCATCGAATGTCTTTCCTCAGATCACTATGGAATAGACTAGAAATCAATAACAGAAAGATAAGTGGGAAATTAAAAAATACATGGAGATTAAATAACACACTTCTAAATAACACATGGATCAAAGAAGAATCTCAAGAGAAATTTAAAAAAAATATTTTAGACTAAATGAAAATTAAAAAATATCACAATTTGTAGGATAAAGCCAAAGCAGTGCTTAGAGAGAAATGTATAGTATGGAATGCATAAATTAGGGAAGATCTAAATTCATAGATCTTAGAAATCAATCATAGAAATCAATATTGAAGGATAAGAACAAAGTTGGGAGATTGACATTATCTGAGTTTAAGACTTACCATAAAGCTCTAGTAATCATGTCAGTGTGGTGTTCACAAAGGACTAATCAAATAGATCAATGTAACTGATCAGACAGTCCAATAATAGACCCACATAAACACAGTCATCTGATCTTTGACAAAGTAGCAAAGGCAATACAATGGAGCAAATATAGTATTTCAACAAATGACACTAGAACAACTGGTCACCCAAATGCAAAAAATAATAAATAAAGACACATTCACAAAAATAAACTCAAAATGGAACACAGACAAAAATATGAAATGAAAACCTATAAAACTACTAGAAGTTATTAATAACATAGGAGAAATACAGATGATCTTGCATACAGTGTTGACTTTTCAGATATAAAACCAAAGGCATGACCCATGAGAGAAATAATTGTTAAACTTGACATCACAGAAATTAAAAACTTCTGCCAAAGGCAATGTCAAGAGAAGGAGAGGGCAGGTCACAAACTAGGAGAAAATATTTGTAAAAGACATATCTGATAAAAGACTGTTATCCAATACATACATATATATATATATACATATAAACAGATTCAAAAATGGACCAAAAACCTTAAGTGATACCTCACCAAAGAAAATATAACAATGGTAAATAAGCATATGAAAAGATTCTCTTCATCACATACCATTAGGGGAATGCAAATTAAAACAACAATGTGATACCACTACTCCAGAACACTAGAACTCCAAATATTGGCAAGTATGTGGAGCAAGAGAAGCTAATTCATTGCTTCTGGGAATGAAAAGTGGTACAAGGAAGTTTGGCAGTTTTTTATAAAACTACACATACTCCTATCATATGATCCAACAATCACACTCCTTAGTATTTATTCAAACAATTTGAGAATTTAAGTCCTCACAAAAGCCTACACACGGATGTTTGTAGCAGCTTTATTCATAATTGTTAAAACTTAGAAGCAGTCAAGATATCCTTTAGTAGGTGAATGAATAAATGAACTTGTTCATACTGATAATGGAATATTATTCAGCACTAGAAACAAATGAGCTATCAAGCCATGAAAAGACATGGAGGAAACTTAAATGCATGTTACTGACAGAAGCCAGTCTGAATAGGCTACTTTCCGTATTATTCAAGCTATATGAGATTCTAAAAAAGGCAAAACTTTGGAGACAGTAAAAAGTTCAGTAGTGTCCAGGGATTAAGGGCAAGGGAGGGGTGAATAGGCAGGATTTGGGGAGTAGTGAAAATACTCTGAATGATACTATAATGGTGGCTACATGCCACCATACCTTTGTTCAAACCCATAGAATATCAAAACACAGACACACAAATACACACACACAAATAAATAATATAAAAAGTCAACCTTAATGTAAACAGTGGAATGTGAGTGATTGTGATATGTCAATGTAGGTTCATCAGTTGTAACAAATGTATCAATCTGGTATGGGTCTGGATACAGGGGCAGAAGATACATGGGAAATCTTTGTACCTTCTGTTCAATTTTGCTTGAACCTAAAACTTCTCTAAAAAATAAAGTCTATTAAAAAACAAAAGGTATAGAAAAGGAAGTATTATAATACTGTTAATAACTTTTAAAATCCTGTGCATTTTAATTCTTTTTAGCCAAACTAAGAAATACAATAATTTCATTATTCAAAAATTTCATTGAATTAATATAAAAATGCAAGACATTAAAACTGACTTAGAAATGTCATGATATTTTGTAGAAACTAAAGTTTTATTGAATTATATCGCTAGGCTAACCCATGATATCAGTGTCAAACTTCTGGTAAAAGTTACTACAGAGATCTCAGCCACACTTCCCAGAAAGATTTGTCAGTCAGGTAAAAAAAAAAAAAAAAAAAAATGAGCTTCTTTAAGAAGTGCAAAAATTCACAAGCTTGAGAATATATCATATGCTTAAAAGCAATGCTTTTTGATGTAAAATGCTAGTTTGAAGCAGGATCTGAAAAGACTTTGAAGAAGTAGGACCATACTACAGATATATATCAAACTTTGAGAAAGCATCAAGGAGAATTAAGGTAAAAACCTATGTGGACTTCAATTATGCCAAAGTCTTTGGCATGGGATATGTTTCAGAATGCTGAAAGATTGCTTCTTATCCAGACATATGTATTAAATAAGTAAACATGTAGAGGTTACAAAATAATAAACCATATTTTGAGGGGAAGTAATAATTAAATGTTCAGTGCAATAGAATTTATTACATGTGATTTGTTTTCTTGAGTCATTACTATTATAAAATGTTTCCTAAGTACTTATAATGTATGAATAACTATCCAAAATGCAGCGACAGATGTGGCCTCCACCCAGTGGTTCAGCAGTCTAAATAAAACTGGTACCAAGGCAGACATAAAAGCACTGGAAAATGAATGACTTACATGGACATGATACAGCTTGCATATTGTTTCATTTTTCTGGTTTCCTCTTTGGACCTCCTACCATTGCTTCATGATTTTAAAGGGATGCCCTGTGTGAGGTCACAAAATTCATTTTGGTCCCCTTTCCTGCCTTCACAGAGTGGTTAGTATGCTAATGTTAAGTCAGTATGTTACAAATCACTGCATTCAAAGGCCCTAGTTAATAATCTAAAAAAGAATATGATTTTTTCTTACTCTATCTTTATTTTTGTATTGCAAAACTGTATTTGCTAGGAATCTGTTATGTGATATCAGCACTTTAATAGAAATAGTGGTTTTGATGATGGTCATCAGGATACTTTTGTAAAGAGTTTTTGTGGTCATTTCTTTTAAAACTTTCACCTACCCTGTAAACAAACAGTAGTATTTTTCCTGCAAAATAGCAAGATAACAAGAGAAATAAATGGCTGGGAAGCAGGCAGACTTTAGAAAATGCTGATGAAGCATTATTTCTTGGAGGAGCAGAGTCACTGAGGAATATGTTATCTCCCCAGCATGGAAACCTTAGGGATGCTAATTGAACGCTTGACCTAGGAAGGTCCTTGTTGTACTAGCAATAGCTTTTTGGAGGTACTTTTTTACCAAAAGGATAGGCTACACACACAGAGAGAGAGAGAGAGAGAGAGAGAAATACAAAATGGGCAGCTCAGGTCCAAGGAGGTGTTCGGTGAATATTTATTTAATTATTTATTAATAAAATACATACGTATGATATTAACTAACTCTGTGCCATTCTAAGAAGTGTAGAATTTTAAGTAGAGGGTTGATGACATTCGCTTTGCATCTCATAAGGATGTGTTTGTTACCACTTTGGATAGGAGTGATAGGCAAAGAGACTAGAGGTTATTTGTAACGCATATAATAAATGTTGAAGATGAGAAAGTTACAGAAACTATACTGGATTAAATAAATAAATAAAAAACAAAAAGTGAATCATGATTACCAGCTGCCCCACCCTCTGAAAATGTTTGAGTAACCATTGCCTTGTGATCATACTGTTTTAAACATATAAGATTTTGTAGATGAACTTGGCTCTGCTCTGATTTTAGATGAGAAAACCTGAGGTTGCTGCTGATCATGATCATCATCATCACAATGTCTGTCACTTACTGAGCAGTTACTATATGCCAGACACAATAGTCAGTGCTTTACATGCATTATATCTTATTGAATATTCAAAAATAACTCAATGGCGTAATTACTGTTATTTTATCCAACTTAGATAAGAAAATTGATTTGGAGAAATTAATCTGCCCAATATCTCTTGTCTAGTAAGTAGTAAAGTCAAGATGTAACTTCAGAGAAACAGTCTCTGTCATCGTATTTAGTGGTATTAGTCTCCTATCGCTGCTGTAACAATCACAAATTTAGTAGCTTAAAGCACAGAAATTAGTTATCTTATGGTTATGGACAAGAGACGCTCAAAGTGAATGTTACAGGCTAAAATTAAGATGTCATTAGGGCTGACTTCCACTGGAGACTGCGAGAAGAGAATCTCTTTTGATGGGCCTTTTCAGCTCCTAGATGCCACCTACATTCCTTGATTTGCAGCCCCTTCCTCCATCTTCAAAATCATCAGCATAGCAGCTCCCAATCTCTGTCTTCTCTCTTTTTGACCTCTGTTTCCATAATCACATCTCCTTTCCTGGTGCTGACTGTGATGCTCCTGCCTTCCTGTTAAAGAGATCAGTGTAATTAGGTTGGGTCCACCTTTATAATCCCAGATAATTGAGATCTAGATAATCCTAGATTTTGAGATCTCTATATCTTTAGATAAATCACATCCATAAATTCCCTATTGCCATGTAAGGTTACATATTCACAAGTTTCAGAGATTAGGATGTTGACATTTTTTGTGGGCTATTATTCTATCTACCAAAAACCTCTGTGTTGAATAAAGTAAATTTCTTAGCACCTAAATCTGAATTTCTCTTTTATTTTTTATCTTATGTAATTTTTACATTGATTTACTGAATCTACTATGATGCACAAGCCATTGTTTTATAGTAGCACTATGTCAGGTGTTAGCTAACTTTTTTGGTAAATGGCCAGATAAAAAGTATTTTCAGCTCTGTGGGCCATGTGGTCTCAGGGACAACTATTCCACTTGGTCATTGTAGTGTGCAAACAGCCAGAGAGAATACCTATACAAATAAATGTGGTTGTGTGCCAGTAAAACTTTATTCACAAAAGCAGGCAGTGGCTCAGATATGACTCAGGGGCCTCTGCTATAAATTTGTCTCTGGACCCCTCCTATAAATTATTAAATGTCCTCATAAAATTTAATGGCATAGGAACTTTTTTATATTTGTTCACTGTCAAATCCCCACACCTAGAACAGGGTTTGGTACATACCAGGTGCTTAATAAACACTTGTTGAGTGACCTAAGAAATGAAAACACACTGAAGCTTAAAAGAGAAAATCAGTAATGGCTGATTTATGAGATTACATGTGTTTGTTCAAGAATGTGAGACTTTTTCTTTAAAAGGGAAATTTCAAGAAATTCTTTTTAGGCTTTAAAAATAGCTTTTCATAATATAAGTATAATTTGAAAGACAGTAAGATTGAGAATCTTTATAATTCTTAACTATAGAATGTGACTACCATTGAGAAGAAGTTGTTAGTTTGGTAGGTGCCTCAAAAAGTTTGGACAAATAGCTTCCTCCCTGGGAGATGCAAATAGTATCACATTTGAGCCAACATGGAATTGGCTACTCCCTGGTGTTAACACAAGTTTTCTATTAAGTTCTGCCAGTTTGTGGATCTCTTTTAAATTATTCCCCTTGTACAGTGTGATAGCTAATTTTATGTGTCAACTTGACTGAGCCATGGAACGACTAGATATTTTGTCAAACATTATTCTGGGTGTTTCTGTGAGGATGTTTGTGAATGACATTAACATTTTATTTGGGAGATTGGGTGAAACAGATTGCCCTTCATAAAGTGGGTGGGCCTCATACAAACAGTTGAAGGCCTGAATAGAACAAAATGTTGACCTTGAGAAAGAGAGAATTCTTCTGCCTGACGGTCTCTGAACTGGGACATCAGCTCTTCCTGGTCCCACAGCAGCCTGCCAGTTTTTGGACTCAAACTGGGACACCAGCTCTGCAGATTTCGGACTTGCCAGCTTCCATAATGATGTGAGCCAATTCCTTAAAATAAATTTATCCTATTGGTTCTGTTTCTCTGCGGAACCTTGACTGATACAGTCAATCTGTTTCTTTAAATGAACAATGATGAGAAAATTTGGCCCCAGAAAAGCTTTCCTATCTTTAAATTTTGTTTTCTGCTCATCCCCAACCAAAAGTAAACTATTTTAAAATCTGAGGCCTAAATACATGTTTCAATGAAAGCATAGTAAGTTACGTTGATGAATTACAGTATTTCACTAACTGGTCATTTTAGGAGACTCAAACACAGACATACCTACATGTATATACACACACACAAAATAGCCCAAAACACAATACTGTTCCCCTCGACATTCATCCTAAAGGGGAAAAAATCCTTTCCTCACAGCAAAGCACATTGAATAAACAGGGACACGAAACAAAATTTTCACTGGCCTGAAAATTTTTAAGTATATTTCATTACTAGTTTAAGTGAATTACAACATAATTTATATTTATAACCATCTCAGATTTTGCCCTTTTATCTCTAGGTCACAGATACTGGAAAAAAATTGAGTCTTAGATTATTCTATTATTTATTGTAGAATAGTTTAACAGTATTATTGTGTAATATGTAGTGTTACGCACTATTAGAGTAACTGCATTATTAAAACCCTGTCAAATCAAGGTTATATTTCAGAATGCTGGATTTACCAGCTGGCCTATAATAGTAGTTTAGAAATGGACTAATTAAATTATAACATTCAAGTAACACTAACGAAATAGATATTTACACTGTGTTTGTCCAACAGGGTCTGTCATGATCAGTTTCCAGAGAAAAGAAAGATCTAATCAAATATGTATATTTTTCAAAGTATACATGTTAATTTGAAAGCTGAGCAAGTTGCAGAAGTATTTCAGGATCAATGATTAAAAAGAGAGGACAAAAAGCATGGTCCTTGGCAAAATAGAGTTGGGAATAATTAATCATTTTAAAGTAAATGTTTCTCTACCTGAATCTCTGCCAAGAGCCTTGACAGAGTACAGACTCCCAGAAGATCCAAACCTGCTCATGACAACAATGTTTGTTATACAGTGTGCAATATTACAAAAGATCCTTTCAATGCTTGAGATCTTGAAAAGATGCCTGTATCTAGGATTTCTGATAAAGCTTACAACGGCTATGAATGATATTTGGATTTTAATATATGAGGCTTCATGCTGTTACATGCACCAGTTCCATTCTTCATGCTGCATTGGAAGGCTTGGTTAAGTCAACTGGGGCCAATTCTGGAAGTCTTCTTGCCAAGGATGACATGGCTTCCTTTCCAGAACCTCTAGTGTATTTTCATATAGGCTGACTTATAGGACAAGCCAAAAATTATTGGAGGCTCAGATAATTTTTGAACCACACCTTGCTTTTTTAATCAGTAGAACTTGATAGAAGTAAATGCTGTGAACTACTTCATGCTCATATTGCCTCATTCATAATGTGGCTGTCATATAAAATTATCCACCCACACTTTACCAAGAAGAATCTTTGTCTGCTTCTTCATCCATCAGGAGAAAGCCACTCTAAGTAGAAATTTCTTGGCTTCTTTACAGGTCACTACCTATTTTGATCCGGAAAGTGGATGACAAAGCCTTTCAAGTAATGAAGGTTTCCATAAAAAGCCATTTTAACTTGAAATGTTATGATTAAGCTTTTTAATATGCAGTCTTTTAGAGGTCAAACTTTTAGATAGCAGAATTGTTGTTTTTTTTTTAAATTGAGAATGAGCAGAAAGAAATGTGTTCATTATATAATTACAGAGATTCTCAAGTACTGATATTTCTGCCATAGAATCAATTTCCTTTGCTCCTGCCCAGAGCACAAAAGAAAACAAGCAAATAAACAAACACCATATATTATTTTCCTTTATAGATCTGTATCTTACTTTTTGTAAGTATCTAGCCAGAAATAAACCTGGCTTGCTAGCATTCTGGAAAAAGTGAAGCTCTTTTGATTCAGATATCTATCTGTAATACTATATGGATACATTCTTTAGCTTAGGATGTTATATAGAGTCCAAAATAGTAAAGTTAATTTACTTTAAATTAACTGAAGTAGAATTATATAAAAATATTAAACTCATGAATGGTATAGAGTGAAGTTGCAATGTTGAAGACAAAGTCTACTATCATGAAATTAATAAAAACCTTTAGAGTTGAGACTTAAGATTTCTAGGACTATTATCTCCAATATCTCCAATTTCTCTGATTATTAGCAATGTTTTGATATTATACTGTTTGGGCTATTTCATTCTTATGCCATTGTAGTTTAGGTTGAGTTGTTTCTTTGAATAAGATCCTTTATTATTAGTAATATTTGAGCAGCACCCTTGGTTCTCCATCTACAATTGCTACAATTTCTCTTCAAGTACAGAGTTAAAAAATTCAGCTGTACTTTATTTTCCTAAAAAGCACACTGAAAAGTTCTTGCCAGTACATACTTATTATAGTATCACTGTTTCTGAGACCCTGGGTAAGTTCATGAATTTAATTTCTGGCCAGGTTTGTTTTCTCAAACTGTCCTCTTCCACTTTGCATCAGACTTAGATTCAAACTCAACTTAAGCAATTTGTTTAGAAAATGTTGCATGTCTTGTTTTGTTTCCAGGAATACAGCAGGTTGGATTATTCAGACCAATCCTCCCATTAAAACCAACAAAAGATGCTAGATAAAATGTTTTTTAAGTACCTTTCAAAAATTATCAAAGAGATGACAAATTAGTAAGGAATTTCCACGCCAAAATCTAAGGAAAACCTGGAACCAGTGGTAAGGGAGTACTAGTGCTATTTTTGCTCCAAAGGCAATTATCAATCAAGGCCAATCTGGTCTTCAGTTTTGATGGCTTAAACATAAGGGGAATAGAAGTTAAAACCCAGGGCCTACGAACTACTAAAGGTAAGAAATATGAGATTCTTCCTACATTAAGTTAGGACTTCAGAAAGCAACACCATAAGCGTAATGTTAAAGCAGAAATAGATCTGCCTCTTTTCACTCTGTCCTCTGAACATCAGGGAAAGTTGCCTCATAATTGTATAGAACAGAGCGAAAATCCCAGAGAAATCATAGTCACAGCCAGGTTTGAATAGCAGATTTGTAGCCTAAATTAATATTACCTGGTAGTTATAAAAAGAAAACAACCTAGGTTGTGAGTAAATTTCAAAGTGATCACAGATTGGTAGTGCTCCTAGGTGCCTTCAAGAAGCCAATGCAAAGCTGTAGAAAAAGATTCTGTTATTTTAATTTTCCAAATATACATATAGATAATTTTTGAAGACCATGAATAGCACACAGTTAAAAATAACCAAGCACATGAGGATTCAAGGCACTATAAACCAGAATGAGCCAAAATAATAGATAGTGAAAACATATGCACAGAGATTATAGATATTGAACATTTCAGACATGGAATATAAAATATATTTACTGTACTTAAAGAAATAAGATAATAGACTTGAAAATATCTTCAGGTTGTATATAGAAAAGTACAAAAATGTCTAAAATTTTTCAAAAATGTATAAAACTTCTAGAAATAAAAAATGCAATAAATAAAATTATAACCTTGATGGAAAATTTTAAAAGAAAATAAGACACAGCTGAAAAAAAGAGAAATTGAATGATTAGTTAGAAGAAAATATCTAGAAGTCTGCATAGAGAAATTCAAAGATGGAAAATATATGTAGAATAGGTTAACAGACAAGAAAGATTAAGTGATAAATTCCAAAGTATGTTTAACTGATGTTTCAGAAGAGGAAGGTGAACAGATTAGGTAAGAGGCAATACATGAAAAGACAATGAATAAAATATTTATGGAACTGTCTGAACTGATGAAAGAAACATATTTAAGATTCCCAATGGATCTCAAAGAACATTAGGAACAATAGTACTCCAACCTGAGACACAGTCAAATGAAATTCTGTAATAGCAAAGACAAAATGACAAATCTTAAAAAAGCAACCAGAGCAAAAAATACAGATTACCTTCAGAGTGTTGTGTGGGTTAATATTTGACTTTGTAACAGAATATATAGAAGTCAGAGTCAGTAGAATGATATATATTCAATGTGATAAAATAAATAAAATAATTGCCAACTCAGTGAAAATACCTTTCAATAATGTGAGCACAGTAAAGATCTTTTTTTTAAATACAAACAGAAAGTGAGAAAGTACAATGCTTGAAACATTGTAGATGCTTAGTAAATATTTTTCCATCTTTTGAGTGACTGTGTTCTAGAAAACAATTTTATGGTTATCCTTGCCTCTGATGCCAATGGCTTTGGACAATATCATATCAGTCTCTGGAAAAAAGGAAGCATAGTTTAATTTGCTTCCTCTGTCAGATAAGCAATATTTAGCATTATTGATTACCACTTCTATCATTACCACACCCCAACGCCAACCCTGTGAATGCCAACTCCTTCGATTATAATCAGGTATTTGGTAAATAGCCAGTACAAAATAACCAAAAGAATAACTAGTACACTTTAACAATTTGAGCAGAGAACAAGTATCTTTAAATATTTTATTCAGGAGCATATGTTTGATGTGTATTATCATCTATGTAGAAACATTCCCAAATATTACTATGATTTGGCCTGTATATTTAATTAAGACACAGGGAAGGACATTTAAATAGTTCTTTATACAATATAAAGTAGCTTTATTGTTGACTTATTTCATCTTTGCCAAAAATTTTTAAGATTTTCAGGGAGATTATTGAAAGTTCTGCTTTTTAGATAACCAGATATTCAGAGAGATTATGTGACTTACCCAGGATCATACTCCCATAAAATGTGCTCATAATAATGTTGATGGACAAGGACTGATTCTAAGGACAGTGAAGGAAAAAAAACAATTGTGGTCAGTAGATCACATGCAATGTTTTGGACCCTCTACATGCCAAGCCTTGTAGTAACTGGAGATACAGGGGTGAACAAAGGTGGATACCTTCTTTAAGATGTTCTTAGCCTCACAGGGCCTTGAGGCCAGTCAGCAATGGAGAGATCATGGTGAAGCTTGGGTGTCATTAGAAGAGAGAGTGCAAATAAATTTCTACACACCCACTGGAATTGCTAAAACCAAAGACTTGATAATATCAAATGCTGACTAGTGTATGGAGCAACAGGAACTCTCATTCATTGCCAGTAATACAGCCACTTTGGAAGATAGTTTGGAAGTTTCTTTCATAGCTAAACAGTCTTACATATTATCTAGTAATCATGCTTCCAGGTATTTGCCCAAATGAATGAAAACTTATGCCCACACAAAAACCTGCACAAGAATGTTTATAGCAGCTTTATTAATAACTGCCAAAAATTGGAAGCAACCCAGTGACCTCCAAAATGTGGATAGATAAGCAAATCGTGGCACATGCATGCAATGTAATATTTATTCAACAATAAAAAGAAATAAGCTATCAAGTAACAAAAAGATGGTAGAACTTTATATACACATGGTTAAGTAAAAAAAGTCAGTCTGAATTTTACATATTTATAATTCCAATTATATGACATTCTGGAAAAAGCAAAACTATAGTAAAAAGACAGTAAAAAGAGATAGCAAAATGATCAGTGATTACTGGTTGGGGTGTTAATGGTGAAGAATGACTAAGCAGAGCATGAGAGAATTTTAGGTCAGTGAAACCATTCTATATGACACTATAATGGTAGATATATGGCAATATGCACTTTACTTATCAAAATCCATAAAACTGTATAACACAGAGAGGGACCCTAATGTAAAGTGGACTTTAGTTAATAATACTGTATCAACTTTGGTTCATCAATTGCAATAAACATATATGGGAACTTTTTGATCAAATTTTATGTAAATCTAAAACTGTGCTAAAAGATAAAGTTTATTAAATTAAAAGAAAATAGGAAGATCAAAGGCAAATTGAAGAAGCAAACAGGAAAGAGTGGTGAGGGTCAGACCTGAGAGGGGAGTTCTATATTATGGGTAATAGCCATATTATGAATATTATAGACATTATGGCATGCTTCCTTTGCCACACCAGATTTTTTGATGAAAACCACATAAGTAAGAGTACCTGCTTTAGACACTTTAAGAACACTGGCGAATCTCTGATATTAAGACATACAGATCAGAAGTGAATTTTTATCATCTGACTTCAGATCCAGGACCTATTCCTCTACTGCTAGTTACTGATATAATTACCATAAATTACAAGGTTAATGTAGAAATGGTGAAATGTTCTGGAAAAAGAAAATAGTAAACAGCACAAACTATCATGGAGGAGAAGCTCGAAAAGTGGATATGGTGCTCGGAATGAACTTCGCTTTATTTGCTTTGTCCGTTGCTCCTTTATTCTATAAAAACATATTTTTCAAACAAATTCAAATGGCTGATAATCAGACTCTTTGCTCCTTGAGGATTTTATCTCCGTGGGGAAATAATAGGCAAATGGAAGTTACTCCAGAATGCAATTTTTCTAGCTGAAATGTTAGCCTGATCAGTGTTTTGAGTAAGCTCCAGTAGATGGAGCAAGAGAGTAGGAAGCAGCATCTTTGCATGATGCAGTTTGAAATAAAACAGCCGTATTTTCAACAGCTCTGAGTCTGTGTGATTTCTGGCAAGACATTTAGCAGAGGAGGAGAGCAGACAGTTTTATAGCCTCTGTCACTCTTCTTGGCAGAGCCAGAAGACCCTCTGGTCTATTGGACTCGAGGATTCCTATTCTCCAGAAGTATTTGATGGCAGCCAAGTGATTGCATATTCCAAGACCCTTGAAAAGGACTCTCCTGTGTCACTCAGAGGGTCTTGTGTGCTCGAGGACCTTTCCAGCTCTGTGACTGATGGCAGGCAGCTAGAGTGAAATCTGTAGAGCTCTGCTGTTTTTGCCAGAGGAAGCTACTAGAGCATTTTGATTTTTTAAAGGCTACCAAAATAAACAAACAAGAACTATGATTCACATCTAGACAGTGAAACAGTATTTTTATTCATAACTATAAGTGCAACATTTACAAATAGCACATCCTAGAGTTTATTTTTCTCTTTTCAATTAACCACATACTGGAATTAGAACATAATGGAGAATTACATAATTAGATTTTTTAAAAATGTCCAAGTAAATCTATTATAAATTCAGGCTGGTTACCTAAATAGTGATGGGATTGGAAGGCACTGGAAGGCTGTGCCTTCCCCAATCCCACCAAATTATTGAGAAAAACTCAGCAGCCTCCCTGAATTTTCTGACTACCTACCACTTTCTCTGGAAGCCAAGAACCATGGAACTACAAAACAGTTGTTCATATACAGTATACATACACAGGTACACATATATGTATACATCATATACGTATTCAGTTTTCTACATATGGTATTACTTTCTTAATTATGGAGCTAGGATAATCTCATCTGATTTTATGGAGTTTCAAGAAGGATTATTACACCTTCACATTGAGTAAGTTATTTACATGTTTCACTATCTGCCAAGCCATTCTTCTCGTTTAAGGCAACTTCTTGCTCTGCCCTTTGTTTTACTATATTTCTCTTTTTATATCGTCAACTTTTCATGTGAATTTTTGGTTTCCACCTACAAGCTGTGAATGAAGTTATCACCCCAACATCACCTGGTTAACCGATAGTACGAGGAAAATAAGTGTATGAATGGATAGAGTAGTAAGTTTTTAGTACTTATTATATAGCTGGCATGGAGGGCTATAAAAATGAAAAAAAACAAGGTCCCTTTTCTCTACAGGCCCATGATCTATATTAAGACAAACCATGATCTATACTGTAACCAAACCAGAAAAAACACTTATCTATGCTTGAGGATCTCAGGATTTCATAGGAGGTGATATTGGAGCAGAGTATTAAATAATTAGCATGAATTCATCAGGTAGGCAAGGGAATGAATAATATTAATGGCTAGGAAAATGGCACAGACAAAATTTCCCTAATAGCTGATTTGTGGAAAATATGTGATTTAGAATGGTTGGAACATCGGATAAATGTGACGGAAAGAGGGAAGTTGATTGTAAACATATAGAAAAGGTAACTTATGAAAGACTTTAATATAAATACTTGAGAATCTAGACCTAATTCAGCATTGTTCAATAGAACTTTCTGTATTGATGGAAATGTTCTATAATCTGCACTGTGTAATATGGCAGACAGTAATCACATATGGTTATTGAGCAGTTGAAATATGGCTAGTAATTCTGAGGAAATTTTTTTTGCTTAATTTAAATTTAGATTTAAGTGGCCACATGTGACTCATAGCTACTGCATTGGACAGCACTGTTTGTATGATGGGAATTGTGGAAAGATTATCAATAATGGAATTGAATGATTAAGTTTAAAATCAATGCAAAAATAACACAGGTTGTAATGATTTCATTGGAATATATAGTGCATTTAAAGTTTAAAATTTTTAAATATCACCACATATTAACTTGGAGTTGTGCTCAGTGGTGTAAACAGAGCAATTGCAACTGGACAAGAGCTAAGATAAGAATGATTTTCTATTCTCAGAATGAGCAGGTATAGAATAATCAAGTGCATTTAGCTTAAGTCTCCAGTTTACACATAAAGAAGTTAGACACCCACATCTGGAGTTGAAAAAAATATTAGGGAGAAATAATTCCTACCAAGTTAGGAGAAACTTTCCACTAAGTGTATAGATCTTCCCAAATCATTTTGAGACCACTGGCTTATTGAATTTATACAAGTTGTGTTTGAGTGATGAAAAGAGACAAAGACTGATTAGAGGGTAGACTCTGAAATCTGAGAGAAGTAAGCCTGTGGCAACATTCAAGGCTGGCTTGCTCTTCTCTTCCCTCAGTAGATTTCATTGCAGTTAAGACTTGCTTTCTTCTCTCTGACACGACTGACTGTCTATTTCACTAGCAGGCATATCTAGCAGAAATTTCTTTTTGTTTTTTTATTTTTTTTTTATTTTGTTTTTTAGCTCATTATGGGGGTACAAAAGTTCAGGTTATATATATTGCCCATGCCTCCCCATCCCCCCAAGTCTGAGCTTCAAGTGTGTCCATTCCCTAGACAGTGCACATCGCACTCAGAAATTTCTTTTGAGAAGACAAAAAGTCCTAAAAATAAGCACTATGAGAGCTTGGATCAAAAGACAATACTCTTAGAAAAGGTTTCTGAACAGTTTGGAAAATCATCTTAAAATGAAGCATCGGTGAATCCATTTTGAACTATTTACTTTCCCCTGTGCAAGGTGTATTAGTTTTCTATTGCTGCAAAACAAATTATTAAAAATTTAGCTTCTTAAACACCATTATTATCTTATAGTTTCTGTAATTTGGAAGTTCAGGCCCATGTAACTGAATTCTCTGTTCAGTGTCTTACAAGGTCAAAATCAAGGTGTCAGACAAACTGCATTCTCATTTGGAGCTCAGATCCTCTTCTGAGGTCATTTAGATTGTTGGCAGAATTCAATTCCTTGTGATTGTAGGACTGAGGCTTTCAGCTCCTAGAGGAACCGACAATTTCCTGCCATGAGGCCCATTCCATAACATGGTACTTTGCTTCTTCAAAGCCAGCATAACAGGAGAATGTCTGCTTCTGCATGAGTATTTCTCTTTTAAAAGGGAGTCTGATTAACTCAGGACCACATAGGATAATCACTGTTTTGGTTAATTAAGAGTCAGCTGACTTGGGAATTTAATTATATCTTCAGCCTTACAATGCAACATAGTTATGGTAATGATATCCCATCATATTGACAAATCTGGCCAAGACTAAACAGGAGGGGGTTATATAGGGGATGTGCAACACAGGATGGGAATCTTGGGAGTCACTTTGTAATTCTGTCTGCTATACATGGACGTGGCACTCTATTCACACCTCTTTTCTAACCCTGTATTTTCCCTCGTATAACTACACATGCTCACATATCTGCCTCTCCCATTAAAAACAGTGGAGATATTACAATCATCTTACCTTTCATACTGATTCTACAAAAGAGCTGTACAAAAGGAAGTCTCTCTTTCTCTGCTCATTAAGTGGTAGTTGGTTTTATCTTGTTTTTGCTTATGTAAAATTATATTTATATGTGTGTGCATATATTTGTATAGACATACTGATGGTATATACATATGCATATACATACTGATGGTACATATATCTATATACACACACACACCAATGAAATCAAAGAGATAGGAAAGATGAATTTTGTTGTGGAAACTTAACAGGAAGAAATAAATTTTGAAGTGAACT
This sequence comes from Eulemur rufifrons, assembly GCF_041146395.1. Classification (NCBI taxonomy): domain Eukaryota; kingdom Metazoa; phylum Chordata; class Mammalia; order Primates; family Lemuridae; genus Eulemur; species Eulemur rufifrons. Next base: position 47,708,780 of record NC_090985.1, read on the forward strand.
TGAAGTTTCTGTTGTATAAAGGATACAATGTGTTGTGATGAGTTTGGTGGTTTTGGAGGTAGAAAGAAGAAATGAACCATGATATGAGTAAAGAAAAAGGAGAATGCAAATGTATATAAAATAGAAATGAATCACCTGGAAGATTTTGCATCTCATAGCTGGCTTTGGACTCTTTTACAAAATAGTAAGTTCCACAAATTCCATCTGAGACTTTTGTTTTTCCTCTTTGCTAATTTGTAAGAATATATGAAAACTTGCTTTATTAAAAAATGTAGAAAATATATATTATTCAGTGATTTTTTTAAAGTATCCCATGCCTCTCAGAGTAAAAGAATGTGTTAACCAGAAATATGTAGAAGACACTAAATCATAGAATGAAGTATGAGTGTGTGTGTGCGTGTATTTGATAAGGCTAACAAATTTTGAAAAATGATGTAAAATATTCACTTAGAAGGAGGTTAGTCTTCCTTAGTCTAAAGCACCAGCATTGGCCTGCCCTGTGGTAGTCGCCTTGTGAAACAGTGCCAGTTTTTCTCAGGATCTGCATGTACTGCACTTCTGCTTCTAAACCTATGATTAGACTCAAGTTCCAGCAGGCCCTAAACGGTAAGGTACACAGCGTAACTTGTCAGGAAATGCACTGCACTATGCACAAAAAGAACAGCATTAAAAATATAGAGAGATAGATAGAAATCTGGGGAAAATGTGTGGGAATGGATATTAAGGGTGTAGTTTTTAAGGTGTGGGGGACCTGCAGCCTTGGGGCCACATGTGGCCTTCTGGATCCTTAGTGTGGCTTTTTGACTGAATCCAAATTTTACAGAACAAATCCTTTTAGTAAAGGATATATAGGGAGAGAGAGATTGAATGACTGATTATAAGGTATTGGCTCACATATCTATAGGGTCTGAGAAGTCCCAAGATCTGCAGTTGGCAAGCTGGATACCTGGAACATGAAGAGTATGAGTTCTAGTCCAAGCCCAAAGGCCTCAGAACCAGAAGGGTTGATGATATAAGTCACAAAACCAGAGCAGAAGAAGACCAATGTCCCAGCTCAAACAGTCAGGCAGAAAGAGCTCCTTCTAACTCAGCCTTTTTGTTCTACTCAGGTTTTCAATTAATTGGAAGAGGCCCATGCACATTAGAGAAGGCAATCCACTTTACTTAGTCTATTCAAATGTTAATGTCATCTAGAAACACCATCACAGACACACCCAAAATGATGTTTGACCAAATGTCTGGGCACCCTGTGGCTAAGTCAAGTTGACTGATAAAATTAACCATCACAAGTTCACTTCTAGTTAACTTGGCATCCACATGCATTTCTTTAAACTATATTTAATCTCAAAATAAAGATAATAACATCCATCCTGTATACAATCAAAAACACACTAACCCCTTCCCCAGAAGTCCTTGAGTGATGTTTACTCTTCTCCTTGATATCCCATAGCTTAAATACTATGACATAAAATTAATAATACATATTATGATATAAAATCAACACATCTTATACTATGTGATAAGGGAATTAGAAATATTTGCTTAACACACACACAGATACACATACACACTCACAAATGTATTCATAAAAATGAGGAAATATTCATGACAATTACAGCATTTGTTTCTGTAACTGGTCACATGGTGGTAGCTGGTATTGATAACTACCTTCTTCCCCACCCTTTCTGTATTCCCTTTACTTTCAGCAAGCACCTCAACTGGTCATGGCTCTTTGAGTCACCAAATAGGATGACTCAAACCTAGAGTCCCAACTGGTCTGGGCCATTAAAAGTCCTCTCTGGATTGGGTGGTTGTAATTTTCAACTAACCTTAATCACAGGGCATGGTAATACTAAGATATTCCTTAAGGGATCTTCTGTATTCCAGACATACTCTTCCTTACCTCCATTGTGGAGCAGTTGTCCAATTTTCCCTTGGTAGTCAGGATAATCATCCCAGCTAGCACAGTAAGTCCCTTATTTGCCTGATGATTCAGAGGCCTGAGGAGCCCAAATTGGCTGGGTGGCAGTCTAAACTTTCAGTTCAATGGATCATTGTTGTGTCTCCTGGTAAAACCGTTCCTCCCTTTGGAACCAAAACCTCTAGGCCAGCACAGCATAAGGTCATGGGAACAGGATGCAAAAATTTGCTAGTGGGTCACCAGGGGTAATAGTGTATAATACTACTCCCATTTCCACCCCTTGATTCCTGGACGTGTGAATCCTGGCTTTGGAGAAACAACACTATACATTGGATGCTAATTCAGAGTACATACAGCCTTCTGAACAACCTTGCTCCAGCTCTGCAAGGTATTGCCACCTAACCGGGGCTATAACTGAGTCTTCAAATAGCCATGCCACTATTCTATCACACCAGCTACTTCAGGATATGGGGAGCATGTAAGATCAGTGAATTACATGAGCATGGACTTATTGTCATACTTCATTTGCTGTGAAATGAGTTCCTTGATCAGAAGCAATACTGTTTGAAACACCATGACAATAAATAAGGCATTCTGTAAATTTACAGATGGTAGTTTTGGAAGAAGCATTGGTGCAGCAATGACAAATCTGTATGCAAAGCAAATGTCTGTTCCCCTAAAAGCTAAGTGTTGTCCTTTCTGTAATATGTCAAGTTGAAAGAGGCTCTCTTAGCAGCTGCCCTTTGCTGCCATTTTGAGGACAAGTAGGATACATTTGGTTTCAGCCAACATGACTACTTGCTTTCATTGAATTTTCTCAGTCCTTTCTCATCTAAGCTTGTCTTGTGGCACTATTTCACTTTGCTTCTTTCTATTACTGTTTGTAAAAATACCCCCCCAGCTTAAGTGTCATCTTCTCCAGGAGATTTTAACATATCACTTCAAATGGATGTGCTTTCTTCTTTTTCTGAATCCCTAGAATAATGGTGGAAATTATGTTACAAACATCACTAATCATCATGGAATACTTTTCCCAACCTGGGCTGTGGCTTCAGAATCTTTAATAATATATCACCCCATGCATATAATTTCATGAGTTAGCACTGGATATGAAGATTAATTTTGATCCTATCATATTTCTCAGGTGTGGATTATATTATAATTGATATATATGTACACCTTATTCTTTCAACTAAACTATAAGCTTCTTGAAGACAGGCCACAAATTACTTTATTTTTGTATTTCTCAAAACAAACAGCACAATGGTTTGCACATAGTTAAGTATCAAATGTAATATAACTATCTGTCATCTATTGAAAATAATCTGCTCCTTGGTATCATGATATAAATTAAAATGCTGTCAAGAATCTATTTTCCATGATTTTAAATAGGAAAAAATATAGTGAATACATGTCAACCTCATGCTCCCAATTTCCTAAAACACAGTGAAATGTTTATATATATAAATATCTGTTAAATATTAAAACATTTCCTCCAGATCACCAAATATAATCTATGTGATTGTTAAAAAATATAATTTGTTTGCAGTAACATTGCCTTTCTCAGTGCCAGCAACATCTAAGATAAAGTACCCCCTTTGTTGAGAATTGGCCAACTTCTCAAAATGTCCTTGTGGTTCTGACATTGTATCAATTCTATTTGAAATATAACTTTTCCCCACACAATTTTGTTTAAAAATATTATATTATTGAGTTTTAGAGACATATTTTTTCTATATAAATATTGACTAAAAAATACTAAGAAACTCATGTATTTTATAAAGTTGGAGTATTAAAAAACAAACAGCCTTCTACCAGAAACATAATAACTATGTAGGTCTTACATGTGGTATTGCTGCATTTGTGTACTTACTTCATTGTTTATTTATTCATTCAATATATATTTATTGATTATCTACCATAGGCATTATGCAGGCATATATGAAAATCAAGTCCTGAAAATTAACTTGTAGTCCAATGAAGGGTCCAAACATATAGAGACATAATTACAATACAGGTTAACATGATCTCTAGTAGCTTTGGGAGATAATAGTGAATTGAGATATTATTAGTTTTGCCATTGTGATTGTTGAGGCTTCACAGAGGAGGTGGCATATGATTTACCTTGAAGAAACAATACGAGTGTGCCAGGGAGACTGGTAAGATCAATTGTACAGAGTTATGCTTGAGAAACTTCAATAAGTTTTTAATGTCTGCAATACAAAATGTACATAGGTGAATGGAAAGAGATGTGACTCCAAAGTTAGCTGCAGTTAGATTCTGAGTAGTACACAGACACTCTGTAAGTTTGGACTTTACCTTTTGGTGGCGAGGACCAAATTATGTAAGTGCTTTTGGGAGAGAATTGGTTAGGGCTTATTTTAAGAAGAGAGTTGACAAAATTGCTGATTAGGGATCATAGGAAGATACTAAAAGTGATGAAGGCCCAAAAAGGTTTTCAAATTTTCTAAGCTATGGTAAAAGCTAGTGCATCAATAGATTTTTATGAATATCAATATCTGATGATTCTAAGAAATTTACAGAAATATATTTCCATGAAAGAAAATGTCACTGTAAGAATGGCCATAAATCACAAGTACTGAGGATGAGAATATTAATATTTTGTGAGTCACTGAAGCTGATTATGCCATATATCTCATGAAACTTTTTTTCAAGTTCTGCTCAGATAAGGATCCTTGGAGCGGGGCATCTGGAGCACATTGAAGATGCACCCCAGGTTCTCTTATCTATCCCTTTTCCCAAGGATCATAAAAGTTCCCTCTTCTACTGAGAGTCTCATTCAGATTCCTCAGTGGAACCGACCTTTGGGAACTCCTTTACCCTAGTAGTGGTCAAAGAGAGGTCTAACTGCCACTCCTGCCAGATCTTTGCATTCAGTGTCACTGAAGTCTGGGTGAAGAGGCTCAGACATACAGCCTTGTCCATATTTTTGTTGAATCTTTTAGTGAGAAAAATTTCAGTTACGCTGTTCTTTACGGGAGCACTTTTGACTTCCAGGGAGTCTTTGCATAACTCTGATGTCTCTTGCTTCAAAGTGTCTAGTTAAAACAATTGGGGCTGTGTTAGAGCAAAAAGAAACTCAGAATGTATATTCATAAAAAGAAAATTAAGGAGCAAATGAACATGAATATGGGCAGGGAAAGTTTTTCTCAACCATCTTAAAATTCTCAAGAAGTTCTTTTCTTCCTGCTTTACAATTTAATCCCAAATCCTATTGATAAATAGAAAAATGTTAACATCCCAAAGGCATTGGGAATATTTCACAGCTGCAGTTATTTTGAATATAAAAACTTCATATCAAACTATAATATATCAAAAATATATTTCTCAACGTAATCCTTTTAAATTAATTAATTTTAAAAGGTAAAGTATGATTTTCTTTAAAGAGAAATATTGTTGAACAAGTAACTCTAAAATATTGTAGTTTGGGAATTTTTCTTGGAAGTGCTTAAGTACTAAAGTGGAGAGCAATATCTTTGCGCAGAAGTCTACAAATTTATTCAAAGAAATCACTAACAAGAAACTAACATTTGTATAAATAAAAGATTTGCTAAAGATTTTACTTTTAATTTCTCACAGTGTACTTTATTGAAAGGAACTAAAACCCTGAGCTTTCTTATTTTAGAAGGAAAAAAAATAAAATATTGAGAAAACAAGTAATTTAGGAAAAATAGATTAAATATTTGATGCCTGATGAATAATCTTAAATTGATTACTAGCATTCTCTGTCTCTAAAATATACATGAGGAATTGCATACTTTCAACTAATTGCACTATTGGTATTCATACTGAAGTAATTTTATTTTATGTTCAATAATACAGAAATTTGGAAAGAACTGTTAGTTTTAAACAATTTGGCTTTGTGAAAAATGATGTCATTTTACCTGTTCAAAGAAAATTCAAATTTGGAGATTGTATTTGGTTTTATTAAAAGAAAACATGTAAACCTTCCATTCTAGCTCATTTTTGTATTTTTTCTTTTATTTAAAAAAAAAATTTCTGACGTAGGAAAATAAGTCTTTGATTTGGTCACTTTCAAAATGGCAACAAATAAGTTCTAAACCCTTTAGTATGGGGAAACAGATACTTTGATACCTTAAACAAGAGCGTGAATTGATATAATTGGAATTAAAAGCAGCTTTATCTATTTAATCATAAATGTAAATGCATGTCCTGTGTCCCAGTAATTCATTTCTAAAAATTTATCTTTTAGATATACTTTCAAATACACAGAAGAATGTATGTATAAGAATACTCATTGCAGCAATAAATATGTATATTGATTGGGCTTGTTTAAATACATTATTGTAAATCCACCCAATGGAATGTCAGGCAGATATTAAAAAAATAAAGACGTTTTAAATGCACTAAAATTGAATAACCTTTTTATATTAAGTGAAAAAATTGAGATATGGAAAAGATTCTATATAATACTGATATTTACTTGTTAAAGAAGAAATTTTCATATACATAACTTATATGTGCCTAGGATATCTGTGGAGGGATATCCAAAGAGCTAGTGACAGTGGTGGCCTTTGGGGAGAAAAGCTGGGTAGAAATGGAAAAGAAAATTACTTTTATTGTATATACTTTAATATTGTTGGAACTCTGTTCCCTGTATATGCACTATAAATTCAGAAAAATAAATTAATTCTACTAAATATAAATAAAACTTATGGTAGCTGTTCTTTTTTTTTCTTGTTTACTTTATATTACTCTTTTAAATAATTGTTTATGTTTTAAGAGGAGACAGTAAAGTAAAAGGTTAATATTATCAACACTATGGAGCAATATTTACAAGAGTTTTTATCTTCCTTATATAGTCCTAATTCAGGCTGCTGTTCTTCATGTGAACAGAAATGTCATTAGCTCATTTATTTTAGTTACTTTGGGAGACCACCGTTGTGAGCATGGTTATTGGATTTTAGTATGAAGACATTAAAATGTATAGGATAAATGTGCTGTGATATGATCGTGCTGTGATATGATCCTAGTACTCAGAGTGTTCATGGTTTTTGCTTGTGGAGAAGCATAGTATAGTTTCACACCTAATGTCTGGCCATTCTGTTTCCTTATATATAATTCTGTAACTTTGAAAACTTTATTTCAAAATAAACGAACACTATTAACAAGAAAACGATCTACACAACTACAAATAAGTAGTTCTTCAAATTATACTCTATTTTGATCAAACCATTTTCAGATAAATGAGGTTTTACTGAACATAGAAATTGGAAGTGTTCTTCAAAATACTCAAGAAATTCTATATTTTTACAAGACTTGGCAGTTGAAACATATGTTGGAAGAATATTTAAAACATATTTCTAGGGAACTGAAAATTCTTCACATGCAATTATGATCCGTTAGCTATTGGCACTGTGTTCTTAACAGTCGTTTTATTTAGTTTACATTTCTTATCAAAGTATATTTAGTTCAATACAACAGTTTCTCAAACAATTGAAACATAGAAATAGATATCCCTTTTCCATCGTCCAGTCCTGACAGTTCTACACTTGATACATGAGCAAGAGATATAATTTTCTTTCTGATTCTTGACTGTTATTCACGCAGTAAGAGAGAAGGCTGAATAATTCTTCAGGGTACCTATAGTAAGTCTTCATGGGTTCAAGAATTTGTGAAGTTAATCAAATAAACTTTTCCCTATTTGTGATTGAGACATACAATGACACATGTATATAAAATTTTAATCAGCACTAATGTATAAGAGTGAATCTCTTAAATGTATTTAGTGTCTTAACATAGATAATTTTGAATTAATGGACTGTGCTAGAGAAAGAATGTTTCCGATTCAATTTTCTTTGTAACCTCTTCTTTTAAATACATTCCTTAGTTTTAGGTCATTGAAGACTTGAAGACTTGTAAATAATCTGGCTATGTCTTGCTATTCACTCATATTCCATGTAGTAAGTTGCTATATTTCTTTTGTAATTTTGTTCCCCTCCAGCATCTTGGGCTATAGCACATCACATGTTTTTAATGTTTAAATTAGGGGATAAAGTTATATATCACTGTTGTATAAAATGTTTTGTTTTCTCTCATGGAGGCCATCAGACTCTCTTAAATTTTCCCTGTGGAGAAAGAAAAAAAAAAAAAGAAATTGGAAGAGTTTATTGATGTGTCCCTTTTTCTGTTTTAGTCACACATAGTCAAGCACAGATGGTTCCACACATTCTGCTGCCATCCTGATCCACTGCCTCACTGACGGGCACACTACTCCAGAGCGATTTGTGGTTTCTGATGCTAGAAGTAGCAGCAGCTGGTAACTTCTAAACGATCCATTTTCTCATTAAGAATAATAATAATTACAATAATAAAAATACCATCTTCTAGATATCCTGTTGCACATTTGCAAGCGATTAGATGCTTTTGCAGTCACAATTCAATTGGGTATCTATGGGAATCCATTTTATCTTCATTTTTAAATAAGTAAACTTGGCTGTGGAACTCCCATTTTCATAATGGTATAACATGCTTAATCTAGAAACTTTGAGATAACTGTATTACTTCTGATGTACAAATATAATCTTCCTTCTGAGGGCATCTGACGTTAGTGCTATCATCTGGCTTCCCTCTGCTGTAGTCTTCCTTGCTGCGACTGATCTTTACCTCTGTAGACTGGCATCCATACCTTCCATCCCTAGTCCCTTGTGGTCTCTGGTCCAAACTCCTGGCCAAAGTCCATTCAATATAAGAACTCCATCCATTCAGTCTCTGCGTGTTGTGTTGGCCCTCCTCTTGGGAGTTGTGTACCCTCTTCTGTGTTCTCTGCCACTCTGAGTCCTGCTGGACTTTGCAAGGCTTGTCTGCAAGCTCATCCATGGAAAAACCTCTTCAGACATTTGTAATTTCCATCACATGTGTGTCTTGACATCTTAGTACTTCTCTGAATAAAGACTTTTGAATAACTTGGAATTTTACTTGGATGTTTCCTTGAAGTAAAATATAAATTCTCTCCTCTGGGATTTTGCCAATTCCTTCTGGGTATTTATATCCCCCCCCCTTTTTTTTTTTTTTTACCCCAAGTCAAGCCTTAAAAGTGTGGGATTGCAGTTCTCTTCTTAGGGAACCAGAGAACATCTAAACCTTAAACCATTGACTTAATATTCTTCAAACTCTGTCTTCCTTGTCCAGAAGTGTGCATGAGCCTGTGTGTGTGTGTGTGTGTGTGTGTGTGTTTAATATTTCTTCCCTGTTGTAGCAGGGAAGCTGCTCTTAGCTAATCACCCTCAATCCTTCACTGTGTGCTTGTTTCATAGAATTTATTTAGTCCGCTAGACTCTGTCTCCCTTTCTTCCAAGACAAGATTTTTTGTCATTCAAAACCACAAACTGAAAACAGTCCCCATAATAAATTCCTGGGATCTTAAATATGAAAAACTCTTTGGCTTTTAGAAAATTGTGTTTGTTATGAATTTCAAAATCCATTTACATGGCTTCTCAATTGAGTTCTTTGTTCTAAGCTGTACTTGAATGCCCTACTTGGGACCCCGGAGCTGATATTCCTACCACTTTAGTAGTACAGGGAAGGATAAGCATAATAGGAATTGCCAGCAATGAGGAGAGTTTAGAGTCAAATGGTTATCCCCTGCACATTCATGCACCCCATTTGTTTATAGAGTCACACAATAAACATTTGTGAGGGATGTGCAAATCATATAGTCACCACACTCATAGATGAAAGAGTAGAGTCCATGACATTATTTTTTTCTTAAGATCACACATATGGCAAAAACAAGACTAGAACCTAGGTCCTTTCATTTCTTATAACATGCCACAGTACTCCTCTGCTATTCTTCACTCTGTTCTCTCTGTCATTTTGGTTGTAGCTACACTGAACCTCCAAAAATAGATTTTTATAAGTTTTTTTCATGAAAGTTCTGCTTTTGTCATTGCAAAGGTAAGGCACAGACCTCATTCTCATTGTTGGTGAAATACAGCATGTCAGATTTATGTGCAATATATCTAATATAACTTTCCATGTTTTTTTTTCTTTTCTACTATGATAGTTTTTCTTTCCTACTAGGCTACCTGAAACCCACACCCACAGTATAATTTTGTAGATTTATATATGTGTATATAGTTTGTATATAGTTAAAGAATCAGAAGCTTAACAAACTGACAAATCATATTACTTCAACATCTCACTGTTACACTCCCGTCACCGTGGGTTGTGTGTATATATATATGTACAGAGGTTCTGCATACATATTGTATAGATTAGGGTAGAAATTGGATTTTACTTTCAGTGCAGTGAGAAGCTGCTGAAAATTTTAAGCTAGGGAATGAAGTGATCTGATTACCATTTCTTGAAAGATAAGTCAAACTGCTGAGAGGAGATCAAATTGAAAAAACTGTAATGGTGGAGGGAAGGTGAAGAGGGACAGAAGAGAGGAAACAGCATAGAAGAGGCTGTTATAACTGCCGAAGCAAGAGATGCTTCAGGCTGAACTAAGGCAATGGGAAAGGACATGGAGAGAGTGACAATTTGGGTAACTGTGTTGGAAGTAGAGTGAATGGGAATTTCTGTGCTCCTTTCCTGGGAGCAAACTTCAAAAAGAAAGTATTAACAGCTCACTGTGATTCTCTCATTTGGCTAAATGCATTTAATATAGCTTCTCTACTCATCTAAAATGAAACCAGGAAGAATTATAGAGCTCAAAGCACAATAAATAGAGAACAGTTAATACTACATATTCTAATATTCTTGGTTATTCAGTCTCATTTCAATCAGGCACAATGTTTTAAAGAATAATCTCTCAAATGTTGGCACACCAAAATAGACAGTTAATTTATTATTATTAATACTAGAATTGTTTTAAGGCCAATGGAATTGGACTTTCCTTTTGTTCCTAGTCCAAGAAGCATTTATATTTGTTGATCTTCTTGGCCTGGTGTAAAATCTATCTTTTGAGATTGGCATTCCCCAGTGACTAAGTGGTGAATTATGCTGTCTGGAAAGTTATCGTGAGTTCCACTGTGGTTTTGGTTCAGTAGGTTTTTATGTATTTTTACAAATTTTGTACATACACCCAGAGACTTTTTGGCCCTAGCTACATTTTGAAATTCAAGAGAGTAAATATGAACCATTTAACGGTCTCCAATTCTAGATTCAGCATTTTAAACATATTAAAATATATATATGAGGAATTTTCTGAAATTTAAAATGGAGACTAATTTGGCAAATATTTTATTAATATTAAGAAAAGGAGCTTTTTCAGCAGCTCATTTGATTACATGTCTTTTAGGTCATAAGAGGCATAGTTTGAATCCGAGCTCTGGAACTTAGAAGTATATTTAATATTCTTGATATTTATTTTGAATATCTAGTAGGTGGATAAGATCAATGCTAAAAGATTTAACCTATTCCTGGGAAAACTCTTAAGCTTATAGTCAACTTGAATTTAACAACGTATGGAGAAATGCAAAAAGGTTTGTTTGGGAATGAAGAAAAATACGTTTTTGGATAAAGCTCTTTCAACAACAAAAAAAATATATTTGGTAATATTTTTATTTCTCTCCCATGTGGCAAATGTAAATAATCCATTTGGAAAATAAGGCCACATGGCATATTTTACTGAAATTCCAATTGATAGTAAAATAAGACCCTATAATTCTCATATGCATAATAATCTCCCCAAATTAACTGTTAATCACACAAGTTAATTAATATCACCCAAAGGTACCTTATGATTTTTAAAGGTAAATAAAATCATGAGATACTCAGAATTATGTAACATACATCTTGGAAATTGCCTTTGACCTTGAAAATTGCCTTTGACTTTGAAAATATGAGCCTCATTCAGGAAGTTATTATGCACACTGACACATAGGTAATGATAGTATTTTAATAAAGGGATATTATTTTGCGCATAATCACAATTGGACTGTGTTATGCCAGAGGTATACAAAAGTTTCAGAGGTAGAAGCAGTAGTTTGGGGCATAGGATTGTTGCTTCTATTGTTATTTTCCATCTCACAGTACACTCATTTTGGCCACTGCTTTTTCATCTGCCAAGGGATGTCAGGACTCTTGTCTGCTACTACCTCAAAATGTGGTCAGAGCTTTCGTATTTTGCTTGGTAATCCCTTGAGATCTTTGGATGAAAAGAGCCATAAAAGTCCAAAATGTTTTTCTAGGTGGGGGTTTCCAAAATTGGTGCCTTTGAGGGAGCCACCCACTTGGAGATTGAATGCCCTCCCTGTGTAATGTGGAAAAAGTGGTTGGTGAAATTTGTTCTTCTAGCATCACCAAAGGGAAAAAAAAAAACAGACGTCTTTATTGTTTAGAAAGTGAAACACACCCAATGGGGATCACTTCATCATTTTTTTAAGTGAATGAAAACATCACAAGTTGAACTGATGAAATGCAGGATAAGTGCAAACAGACTACACCCTTCCTCTTTCAGTCACAAGGAACAGTGGTCTGCCAGTTCTCCCCATTGCACCCACCCTGTCTGGTGAAGGGCCCTAGTTGGCTTGCGAACCGTGTCCATATCTGAGTTACAACTAATCATGCCACCGTTGAGTCACCAGCAGAAAATCCCAGACTGGTTGCTTTCCTCTTTGTGGTGTAGCGCAATAATTTAAAAGAGAATCTATTCCCTGTCATTTTTTTCTTTTTTTCATCTGAGTCATTTTTTCCCCTTTTCTTACTCACTTTCATTTCTTCCAGTTTTTAATTATCATCCTTCTCATAAGCCATCCTTTTCTAATCTCAAGGGCTATTTTAAAAGGATGCTTGCTCACCAAATGCAACTCTCCAAGGGCTCATTTGGAAAAAATAACAATCTCTTTCTGTCCCTTCAGCTGCCAAAAGTCATCATGAGTCATGTTTTTTACTCAATTGACAGAAATACTTAGTATAAATAGTTGGCCTTTCCCAGAGTTGCTTCTTAGCTGCCATTCCATCTTGTTGATTTCCACTGACTGATAAGATGCAGCATTTGACCTGAGTAGGCTACCTGGTCATTTTGTCCTTTGTATCTTTCCTGTCTCTGTTACACCTGACTAAAGCAATCAGATCAAGTGGGTAAAAAGTGAAATAAGTGGCTGTCAGTTAGCATTTTAGCTGTAGAGTTTGGAACTCTTGCAAAGTTACTCCCCCTCTCAATCGAACTGGGTTCCACATTCTAAATCAGAAAGTGAGCAACCTAGTTCCTAAATAATAATAATATTAATACAATAATAATTTAATATCAATCCTTAATCATGTCACTATTATAATACAACTTGATATTAATGACTTGGGAACCATGGAAAGAAACTTTTTTCAAATAGACATGATACTGGTTGAGTTTCTTGCTATTTTAAGAAATAAGAATAGTAGAGTACAAACTATTGCTGGTCTTCACTATTTACCTGGTCAAAATAAAGTTTTTAAAAGTTTAAAAAAGTTTACGGTTTATGTACAGACATAAATAAACATGTCAAAGGTTTATTTAACTCATTAATGAGGCTTACCAGTCAAGGGTTCAAGTAGGTAAACAAAATCAGTAAGATACATGACTACTGTACACTACCTGTACATTTATTTATTTGTTTGTTCATTTATTTCAAGGCATTGGCGTACAAATTGTGGGGGCTGGCCAAGCAAATCTGAAGTTCTGCAGGTCATAAAGTCCACAAGGGAAGATTACAAGCATGCTAGATCCCCATGAGCATGGGCCAAAATTTGTTGTTTACAGATTGTCAGGAAAGAATGATTAGGATCAGGATAGAACTTAAAATGGCCCAAGCTGTGTCCTCAGGGAAGATGTAAACTCTTTTTAAGCTCTTCCTACTGAATAAATTAGGCCCACACAGAGTAATTTCCGTAATTTAAACTTAATTGATTAGGAACTTTATTTACATCTGCAAAATCCCTTCACAGCAGCATCTAGATTAGGGTTTGATTAGATAACTGAGAAAACACGTGTACCTGCTACAACAGGGCTGCCACTTCCCTTCCATCCTGCAACTCTCATGAAGAATATCTCTCATAGCCCACGTTATCAGGAAACATGCTAGAAAGGCAATTCTGGGGAATGTAGTTTATCCTCTCCAAGTTGACACAACCACAAAGCCACTCAAGTGTATTTATAGACTAAAAAAAAAAAAAGGTTGCATCAATATTGCTTAATTAGATAAAAAACTGATTGATGTTCACTAAGGCAATGAAATGATAAGCTTTTGAGATATCTTTTTTATCAGAAAGAAAAAATGTATATCTCCACCAGACACAAATGTACAAGGTAACATGTAATCATAGACTCTGAGACTTAATTAATCATAATTAATCATAAAGTCAAAGGCCTAAACAAATAATCATCCTTGCATAGGTCTATTAGTTAATGCTCCAGTATGACTGAAAGAATATGCAGACCTTCTTTTGCTTTATTTCCAAATTTTAGATAATTTTTCTTAACAACTGTTTAAATATTTTACCTTCATTTACTATTAAAATGATTATCTTTCTTTGAAAATTTAGATTTCCTAAAACATTATATTTTGCTTGCTGGATCGGAAATTAGTGTTGATTTTGCAATTAAATCCTAATTTTTTTTGGTCTTTAACATAGCTATATAATATATCTAGCCCTTAGTGGCTACAACAATTGTAGGAGTAGCTATAGTTGTATGAGAGATAACTCTCATGCATGTAGGCATATGGGTCCCTTGAATTAACAAGCCCCAAGCAATCAGAAAGGAGGAAGGAACAAAATGGACAATATGTTCATCATTTTATTTACAGGTCTAGAATAAGGAGGATGATAACAGTAAGAAGGAAGACAGAATAAAAGGAGGAAAAGAGAATCATTATTTTTTAATTTTTAAATTTTTATCGTAAAAATAACATGAGATCCAACCTCTTAACAGATTTTAAAGTACAAAGTACATTGTTATCTATCAGAGCAGTGTTGCAATATTGTACAGTAGATCTCTACTTTTTCATCTTGCATAACTGAAATTTTGTCCCTACTGATTAGCAACTCCTTGTTTGCTGTCATTCCAAGTGCTTGGAAAACGCAATTCTATTCTTTGCTTCCATGAGTTTTACTACTTTGGATACCTCATCTAAGTGTAATTGTGCAGTATTTGTCCTTCTCTGACTAGCTCATTTCACTTAGCATTATGCCCTCAATTTCATGCATGTTGCCAAATATTGTAGGATTTCTTTCATTTTCAAGGCTGAATAATATTGCATTATATATATTAATATTGATATATACCACATTTAAAAAAATCCATTCATCTATTGATGAAGATCTAGGTTGTTTCCATATCTTGGCTATTGTGAATAATGCTTCAGTGAACATTGGAGTGCAAATATCTCTTTGAGATCCTGATTTCAATTCTTTTAGATAAACACCTGGAAGTGGGATTGCTGGATCATGTGGTAGTTCTATTTGTAATTTTTTGAGGAATGTCCATGCTGTTTTCTAGACTGAATGTACCATTTTATATTCCCATCAAAAACATATGAGAGTTCCAACTGTTTTGCAACCTCACCAGCACTTCTTGTCTGGGTTCTCTGTTCTGTCCCATTGATCTATATTTCTCTGTTTTAGTATCTGTAGCTTTGCAATATATTTGGAAATCAGGAAGTATAATATTTCAATTTTTATTCTTATTTTTCAAGATTGTTTTGACTATTTGGGGCCTTTCCTTGTTCCATATGCGTAGTAGGATTTTTTTTTTTCTATTTGTAAAAAATGTCTTTGGGATTTTGTTAGGAATTACATTGAATCTGTGGATTTCTTTGCATAATATGGACATTTTAGCAATGTTAATTCTTGAACACAAGATACCTTTTCATTTCTTTGTGTCTTTAATTTCTTTCATCAGTATTTTAGTTTTTAATATGCAAGGTTTTCACTTCCTTAGTTAAGTTTATTTTTAAATATTTTATTCTGTTTGGTGCTGTTACAAATGGAATTTGTTTTCCTAATTTCCTTCTCAGGTAGCTTTATATTAGTGTATACAAATATGACTGATTTTTGTATGTTTATTTTGTATCCCGCAACTTTACTAAATTTGTTTATTGCTATCTATTTCTCCCTTCAGTTTTGTCAATGTTTGATTTAAATATTCATATTTATATATTTAGTTACTATTATTTGGTTGCATACATATTTGTAATTGTTATGTCTTCCTGGTGGATTGACACTTTTATTATTATTTAATGTTCTTCTTTGTCTCCTGAGATAATTTTTAACTTAAAGTTGATTTTGTCACATATAAGTATGTCTACCTCTGTTCTCTTTTGAGGTTTTCATTTGCTCAGACTATCTTTTTCTATCCCTTCACATTCAGCCTATGTTTGTCCTTAAATCTAAAGTGAATTTCTTAAAGACAGCATATAGTTGGATCTTGTTTTTATTTGTTTTTAATTTATTCAATCACTCTATGTTTTTGATTGGGGAGTTTAATCCATTCACATTCAAAGTAATTATTGATAGAGAAGAATTTTTAATTGCCATTTTGTTAATTGTCTTCTGCTTGGCTTGTATATATTTTGCCTTGCTCTTCTCTTTTGCTATCTTATTTGTGTTTTGTTGTTTTTTTATATTCATATACTTCAATTTCTTTTTTTTAATTTTGTGTAACTTCTGTAAGTATTTTCTTTGTGGTTACCAAGGGGCTTACATAGATTATCTTATAATTATAGTAGTCTATTTTAAGCTGATAACAACTTAGCTTTAATGGCATATAAAAACTTTATGCTTTTATTATCCCCATACTCTGTTATTGATATCATAAGTTATATCTATTTATACTATATATCAACTTTCATATTTTTTGGTTACATTTATTTTTAATACTTTTTCTTTTAACTTTTATACTAGTATATGTTTTGAATGTATGTGTCCCTTCCAAATTCATATGTTAGAACCTAATACCCAATGTAATAGTGTTAAGAGGTTGGGACTTTGGGGAAGTGATTAAATCATTAGTTCTCCCCACTCATGAACGGGATTAGTAGTTTTGTAAAAGAGGTTGAAGGGAGTACTCTAGTCCCTTTTGCCCTTTATCTCTTTTACTATATGGGGACACAGAGTTTGACCCTTTTTTGCCCCTTTAGCCATGTCAGGATGCAGCAAAAGGTATAAACCTGAAGCAGAGAGCAAGCCTTTATCAGACATCAATCTGCTGGTACCTTGATCTTGGACTTCTCAGCCTCCAGACTATGAGAAATAAATTTCTATTGTTTATAAATTACTCCATTTGAGGTATTTTGTTATAGCAGCAAAACAGACTAAGATGACTATAATAAAAGTAATTTACCCACCAGTGTTACTATAATACAATATTCTGTATTTGTCAACATATTTAGTTTTACCAATTAATTTTATACTTTCATATGGTATCATGTTACTCTTTGGTGTCCTTCCTTTCATTTTAAATTGAAGAACTCCCTTTAATTCTTTTAAGGCAGGTCTAGTGGTGATGTGCTACCTCAGTTTTTGTCTGGGAAAATCTTTAGTTTTCCTTCTTTTTGAATAACAGTTTTGCTAGGTACAATAATCTTGGTTGACAGATTTGTTTTTTCTTTCAGTACTTTGAACATATCACACCATTCTCTCTGGTGTGGAATATTTCTGCTGAAAAATCTACTGATGGTCTTGAAAAGAGTCTCTTGTATGTGACAAGTCACTTTTCTTTGCCACTCAAAAATTCTCTTTGTCTTTGACAAGTTTATTAATAATATAATGTGTTCTAGTTCATATTTCTTATTTGGGATATTTTGAGTTTTCTGAATCTGAATGTGCATTTTCTTTCCCAGATTTGGGAAATTTTCAGCCATTATTTTTTTTTAAATAAGTTTTCTGGTCCTTTTGCTCTATCTAGCTCTTCTTGTATATTGATGATGCATATTGTTCCACTTGCTGGTATCCCACAAATACTTTAAGCTATCTTCATTTTTGTTCATTCTTTTTTCTTCTGAGTGGATAATTTCCAATGACCTATCTCAGAGTTCTCTGATTCTATTTTTTGCTTGCTCCAGTCTGCTATTGAGACCTTTTATTGAATTTTACAGTTCAGTTACTATATACTTTAGTTTCAAGATTTATTCTTGGCTTTTCTTTATTATTTTTTATCTCTTTCTTGAAATTTTTTCCTTTGTTAATGTAATGCTTTCCTGAGCTCACTGAGCATTTTTATGACTGATATTTTGAATTATCTGTCACATAATTCACATATCTCCATTTTATTAAAGTTGGTTTCTTGAGTTTTAACTTTCTTCTATATTTTCCTTGGTTCTTTGTATTGGTATCTATGCATTAGGAAAAGACTATCAGTTCTCCCACTCTACACACATTGGCTTTGTACAGAAGAACTCCACCAATCAACCTGTTCTGAGATTCCATAGGTCTCTCCAATCTTTATATTAGTCCAAACCACTCTCTTTCTTTTCAGGGCCTTCAGGCATCTAGAGGATGTCAGGCCCTTTGAGTACTCCAAGATAGGCAAGCTAGAAGTTAATACTTTCAGTGGCATCTAGAGAAGTTGGGACTATGATTGCATAGTTCAACTCTTTTCCTCCCTAGAAAGAATCTGGGAGGTGGAGTTTATCACCCATTTGCTCTGTACTGAATGAGAAGAGATGTGTTGAGTGCCTACATGCTAGTTCAAACCACTGTTCTGTTCTCTGTAGCTCCCAGAGGACTAGCTTACGGTTGACCCTGTCAGCTCTCTCAGATAGTGAAATAGAAGCTAGACCCTTGGGTAGCATCCAGTTAGGATGCTATTTGTGTAATCCAACTCCTTTGCACCTCAAGAAGAAGCTGGGAGCTGGGGCTTCCCTCCTGATTGTGTGACATTGTGCTAGAGATGTGAATTTAGGCAAGAGGATGTCTTTGCTTTTTCTACTTGTTCCAATGTTGCTAGTTTTACACTAACCTGAAGTGCAGCAGTCTCTTAACTCGTTTCTAGATTTCTCACAAATGGGATTGATTCATGTGTTGCTATTAAATCAGTGTGTCCGTGGGGAGAAGAAGAGTCCAGGGTTTTCTCTTCTGTCATTTTGCTATATCACACTAGGATCATTATTTTTTTACTTATGCAATTTTTTTCTATAATGACATAAGATATATACTCAAAATTGAAAACAATCACCTTGAAAATAATCAATTTATTTAGTAATAACAAAGAAAACAGTTTGTCTTAAAAATTTCATGCTATTATAGGCATTTATTACTGTTTTGAACCCAACTGATTTATTTTCTTCTATCCTAAACTAATGACCACGTAGGTCATATTTATAGACCAATTATTCAGTATGTATTTGTAAGTATGCATTTCAAATTCAGCTTGAAATAACATATTTTGTGCAAAAATGGGAATTCATCTATGCATTTTGCTTCATTTGTTTGAAAACAAATCAAACTGTGTAAGTGACTCACTACATGCTTTATTGAGATTTCCTACACAATTGCTTAAAAGAATTTTCACCTTTTGAGACAATGAAGATATCATTGAAATGTTGTAGATGATAGGAAACTGATGTCTTAAACTACTGTTAGTACAATGGACAAATTCATATTGATGTGTGTCCAACTACTGCTTCATTTTAGATATTTGGATATTTAGTTATTGCAATGACTATATAAAGAACCTCTAACACATTTCCAGTTATCTTCCAATTAGCTGGCCAACATAATTATTACAAAATGCAAGGATCTTTATTTTAATTTCTGGTGTGATAAAATGCATCCATAATGCATATTGCCTACCGGATCAATGTCACTCACCTAAGCATGATAGTTAAGAGCCTTTCAGATCTGGGTCTCATTATCGCTTCAACTTTATTTCTGGCTATGCATAGTCAGCTTCTATGTGCATTATTTCTCCATCAAAATGAAAAACTTGTTATTTTCCAAATTTTCAAATGAGCCTTGTTGTGTAGTTTTCTGTGTAAAATTTCTTCGGCAAGAAATACCCTTTATCCACTTGTCCCTTTGGAGAACTTCTATTCATCCTTTAAAACTTAGCTTAGAGTCTCTTCCTCTGAGAAACTCCCCACTATTTCTGCCTTTTCTTTTCGAGTAGCTAAGTGATGATTTTTTAAGTTTTATTGGCACTCTGTGGCGGTAACTCTGTTGTAGCCCTTAGCTTATTACTGACTCAAAAGGCTTTTGTGCTGGTTATTTGCTTCCCCAGTGTACATGTTTTGCCTTCTATTTCTTTTTCTCAGAATCCAGCTCAGAGTTTAATTAGATAATAGCTGCTTATTCAAAATAAACATTTGTCGAATACTAAATATAATCAGTTTTTCTGATCTGATGCTTGGGAAATTAAAGCAGGTAAGGAGAGGAGGCATTCACCTGAGGTCATGATCATTTGATTATTTTTATTTACTAGTGGGGTCTCAAACTTTAGTTCCCATCTGAATCACCTCTTTAAAACACAGATTGCTTGGCTTCCTCCCAGATTTCCAGATTTAGTAGGTTTGGGCTACAGCCATAGAATTTGCATTTCTAACCATTATGCAGTTGTTGATGCTCTTGTTGTTCAAGGACTACACTTTATCTACACAAAGATCATGGAGCTAAAAGAAAATATGTATATTTAATAAATGACTATCCAACCGATAGTGTTTTAGTTGTAAAGACAACCTGAGTATAATTTGTTCTGTTCTCTTCTAAATCAAGAGAAATGAAAACATATGGATACATTTTATTTCATTTTATTCAGTGAAGAATATTAATATTCTGAATGTTTCATCATAGTCATACATCCCCCTCATTAATTTGCAATATGCTTAACAAGGTACATTTTTTAAAATTCTGACAATGTTAGTTTTCCTTAAATAAGGGGAACTTAACTTTTTGTGGGGAGAGGGAAAGAGGTTTTCATAATCATCTATTTTCCCACAAAAACAATTGAGCTTCTCAAAAAATTTTACATATGTATTAAGTTTGTCATGTTATTTTAGGTGGCCCCTGGACTATCTTGAACTTTATATATGACCCTCTATTAATCATCTTTACTTTTAAACTTGTCCTAGTGGGGAGGAAAGGATTGTAGAGGTAAAAAGAGAGAAGGATTTAAAAAGGTCAACCCCAAGAATGCTACTACAGCTAAAGAAAAACAAATTCAGCAAAGTTACAGGATACAAAATCAACAAAAAAATTTATTGCATTTCTATACACCAGCAATGAATGATCCAAAAAGAAATTTAAAAAGCATGTCCATTTATAATAGAATCTAAACACTTAAAATACCTGGGAATAAATTTAACCAGGTATTTTTTAACAGGAGGCATAACACTGTATACTGAACACTACAAACTATTGCTGAAAGAAATGAAATAAGACAAATAAATGGAAAGACATTTCACATCCTTGGTTGGGAATATTTAATATTGTTAAAATGTCACTACTACCCAAAGTGACTTACAGATTAAATGCAACTCCTGCTAAAATTCCAATCATCTTTTTTGAAGAAAGGGAAAAATCAATTCTCAAATTCATATGAAATTGCAGAGGGTTCCAAATAGCAAAAGCAATCTTGAAAAAGAACAAAGATGGAGGACTCATACTTCCCACTTTCAAAATTTATCATAAATCTATACTAATCAAAACAGTATGGTTCAGACAGATGGACAGACACATAGATCAATGGAACAGAATTAAAAGTCCTGAAATAAATGCATACTTGCATAACCAATAGAGTTTTAACAAAGATGTCAAGTTCACTAAATGGGAAAGGAACAGTTTCTTTAACAAAACGTTCTGGGACCATAGGATATCCACATGCAAAATAATTTATTTGCTCCAGTACCTCATGCCATATGCAAAAATGGATCAACAATGTAAATATAAATTCTAAAACAATAAAGCTCTTAGAAGAATACATGAGGATGTATCTTTATGACCTTGAAAATTACCAATGGATTCTTAGATATGACACCAAAAGCAGGACCAACAAAAGAAAAAAATAAATTGAACTTCATCAAAATTAAAAATGTTATGTTAAATGTTAAAAATTTTAATGAACATTATCAAGGATATTTAAAGACAACCTAGAAAATGGGAGAAAATATTTGCAAATTATATATCTAATAATTGTTTCACATCCAAAATATATAAAAATTTTTAAAACTAAATAACAGAATGATAGACAATTTAAATAAACATTTCTCCTAAGAAGATGTGCAAATGGCTTATAAGTGCATGAAAAGATGATCAATATCTGTTTTAGTCTATTTGTTCTACTATAGTAAAATAACTGAGACTGGGTAATTTACAAACTACAGAAATTTATTTCTCACAGTTCTGTAAGCTTGTAAGTTCAAGATCGAGGCACCAGCAGATTCAATGTCTGGTGAAGCCTCACTGTCTGCTCCAAAGATGCACCTCAATGCTGTGTCCTCACATGGTAGAAAGGATGAAGGCTGTGTCCTCACCTGGTAAAGAGATGCAAGGGCCAGGTAGCTCCCTGAAGACTCCTTTAGAAGGGCATTAATCCCATTCAGGAGTGTGAAGTCCTCATGTCATAATCACTTCCCAAAGTCCCCACCTTTTAATACCATCACCAACCTCCTGTTGGTGAGGATGTGCAGAAATTGGAACACTTGCCCATTGCCAGTGGGGAGACAAAATGGTGGGAAAATAAACTGAGAAAACTCTTTGGCTGCTCCTCAAAAAGCTAAATACGGAATCTCCATATGACCAAGCATTTTACTCTTTGCTTTCTACCCCACAGAATTAAAATCAGGACCCAAACATATTTATATGCCAATGTTTATTGCAGCATTATTCACAGTAGCTGAAATGTGGATACAACCCAAATATTCATCATGAAATGAATAGATAAACAAAATAATTCCAACTTAAATAGGTAAAAGATTCCAATACCTGCTACAACATCAATGAACCTTAAAAACATTGTGTTAAGCAAAATAAATTAGACACAAAAGAACAAATATTGTATGATTCTACTTGTATGAAATATTTAGAATAGGGAAGTTAATAAAAAAAGAAATTAGATTAAAGGTTATCAGGGAATGAGAGAAGGGAATATGCAGAGTTATTATTTAATATTTACAGTTCTGTTTGGGATAATGAAAAAGTTTTGAATTAGATAGTGGTAATGATTACAAAACCTTGTGAATGTAATGCATGCCATTAAACTAAATACTTAAAAATGGTAAGAATGGCAAAAAAAAAAAAATCCAATATAAGCAGGTACAGAGAAATAAATAAAGGTATGTTAAGCCCCAAAGGAAATAAGCACTAGCAATTATTTGGTGTTTACAATATTCTAGGTTCTTCTAGGTGTTTTTATATATGGTAACTCACTGAATATTTACAACAGCCCTGTAATATCAGTATTACTATTTTTCTTAGCTCATGGGTGAGAAAATGAGGAGCAGAAAGTTTAAATGACTTGTTAAGCATCACGTAACTAGTAGATAGAAAAGCCAAGACTTGAACCCAGGCAACTTGTCTCTGAAACCCATGCTTTTAGCCATGCCTGTAACTGCATTACTGACTCTGGCATTCAGCTAAATGCTGAATGATATGAAGGAACCTTGTACTATGGGAAGCTAGAGGTTAGGAAAAGTTAGTCCATTTTTAGTCACTCTGGCTTCATAAAGACAATAAAATTTACAGATCCAACGCCCAGTTATCAAAGTATATACATTTTTTCATTTGTGCACTACCTTCCTAAGTAAATTTGAGTGAGTAGAATCTAATGACTTTTATTTTATGATAGAATCATTGAACAACTGCTTCAAACTTTTTTTAGCAAATGATAATTTATTAAAATAGATGATTCTTAAAGAGACATTATGAGAGTTACAATAAAAATTGCAGAGAAATATGGCTTTTTTTTAACAAATGGATTCATATAACACTGAGAATATAATAATAAAGCTAATATACATTCTTTTCAATATTTCTTTTTTGCTAATTATAACTCCAGCACATTATTTTTTATAGAAGCAATAATGCATATATCAATATGTAAGACATTTATTGAACACCTATTTTATGCACAAGTAAATGCGAGCTCTTCCCACATCAGTGACAAACTACAGAGAAATCCTGGTGGTAGATGCTTGCCTGATTATTGTTTTTGTTCAGCATTGCTTCCCTTCTAGCCACTTAGAAAATCTGGGTTTTATTTGGGAGATGAGTTATAAAGAAAAACAACAAAAATATTATCTTTGGATCATGGTATTTTTACACACATCAAAATGGTTTTCAGAAAAGTATTTATGATACTTTTTTAAATGTAAGTACTCTCTGTCAAGTTTTACTAACTCTTGTACGAGATTTAAAACATTTTAGGTACAACCCAGAGGAACTTTATGTGCTGTAAGGCAATGATGTCAGAAGAACAACTGTGGCCTTTATTAGCAATTTTGATTTGTAGCAATCTTCATTGACAGTTTTCACAACTCTCTTTCCTTTTTTTCCTCTTTTCCCCACTGCTCCCTGCAATCAAGTCTGAAACTAGAGCTCTTTACTCCTGGGATCAATCTCTACTAGAAAACATGAAGCAAAACTTCCGTCTGGTTCTGTACTTTAGCTCTTCCTGGCTGGAATTCAGTTATATACAAGACACATGGCTGTTTTAAATTCAATAGGATTAAAAAAAAAAAAAAAAAAGACTTGCTTCTGATGAAACACTTGTTGATTACTAATAAATATTATTTAAGACTTGAAAGATCTGGAATTTAGAATAGCCTCTTGATAAATTTCTATTTCACATGTAATCAGGTTATCAAGAAATATCAATGATAGATATGAAATATAAACATGATATTAATTTTTTATCAACCATTGTCTTCAATCCCACTTTTGGATTTTCCTTCTCTCAATCTGGAGTACATCTAAATAGACATGGCAGCTTTCTGGCCACTTTCATGTGTTGATTAATACAAATCAAATAAACTCATTCTCACATTCAATTGAAACAGTCTGTCTCACCATTTTTCCTATCCCCCAGATTGACCTGAACTGTACTGTGGATTGTATAACCTGTTCTTTCACTCTTGCTACGTTCTCTCCTTGTATTGCTCCTGCAAGGGTAAAAAAGGCATAACATAAAGAGGGGTAGAAGTTTAGAGTTAGTGCTGTCGCAAGTGCTCAAATGCTGACTGTCATTTAGCATGTATTTGTGAGCTTTGGAGACTGTCTACTGGGATCTCTGAACTGTTTACAGATATGGGAAATACACTCCTTCTAATCACTAGAAATTCTTCTTCAGCTTTCTCCATTTCCCCTTCCCTACACTACAGCCTATTGTTGCTGAATCCCCTCATAGTGAGAGGATGCCTCTTATACAAGGTTCTTTAAAGGAACCTTGGGTCAAGATAATTTCCAGAGTTTTCACTGGTACATGGAAATTCAGTGTACTAGAGATTGACTAGTTGTGTACCAAACCCATTTCCTTTTAATTCTGGACACACAGCTAAGCTGTATTTCCCAGCTTCCCTTGAATTTAATATGGACATGCAACTGAGTCTAGCCAATGAAATATGAGTGTAAATGCCATTTCCAAGCCTAAAGCCTCCATATACAATCCTTCACATTCTTTTCACATCTGCCTCTTTGACCCAAAGAAGTCTTGGAGGGCACAGTTGAAAATGAGAGAAACACAAGAAAAAATAAACCTAGATCCAATTTAAGTAGAGCTGCTTGCTTCTTTGTAATTTTAATAAGCAAGAAATAAATTTTGATCACACTTGAACCATTATAGAAAGGTTATTAAGTATAAAATGTCTGATTTCCTTACGTGCTAAGTTTGACAGTTGATAACTCTGACATTTCACTTTGACACTTCTTGTTTAATTTTTATTGTGAAGGTACATCCTCATTCTTTCAAACACATTGTTTGGCTTATGATTGTCTTTCAAAGTATTTTTTAGAGCAATTTTTGTGAAACCATGGATAAGTCAAAAATTCATGTTATTTTCAAGTATGAGTTCCGTCATGGAACCAATGCTGTGCAGACAGCTCGAAATATCAATGACGTGTTTGGGAAAGATGTGGCTAATGAACGAACACACAGTACATCAATGGTTTGAGAAGTTCCACTGTGGTGATTTTAGTCTTGAAAATAAGCCATGTGGGTGGGTGACCTGAGACCAAGGTGGATAATGACAACTTGAAAACTGTAGTGAAAGTGAATCCATCTCAACCTATGTATGTATTAACAGCAAGGTTTGACATTACAGTCAACAATATTGGACTACTTGAAACAAATCAGAAAAGTAAATAAGCTGGGAAAATGGGTCCTGTATGAATTAAATGAGCATTTTAGAGGAGAAATTGTCTCGAAGCTTGCCTTTCTTTGCTGTCACAACATAAAGGTGAACCATTTCCACACCATAATGTTACATGTGATGAAAAATGGATTATTTTTGACAATTGCAAGTATTCAGCACAATGGTTGGATAAAGATGAAGTGCTGAAACACAGTCCAAAACCAAATATTCATCAAAAAAAACCTAATGGTGTCTGTTTGGTGGTCCAGTCCTAGTTTATCCACTGCAGCTTCATGAAACCTGGTCAACTGATAACAGCAGATGTCTGTTGCAACCAATTGGATGAAATGATGAGGATGTTTATGATTAAGCAGCTGAGATTCATCAATAGAGACAGGTCAATCCTCTTGCAAGACAACACTCAACCACATGTCATACAAACAACGCTGCTCAAACTACAGAGGCTGGACATGGAAACTCTCTATCATTCACCATATTCACTAGACATTGCACCAACTGCCTCCCACTTCTTCCAGGCTTTGACATCTTCTTGCAAGGAAAAATATTCAATTCTCAACAAGCTGTTGGAAATGCCTTTGGCGATTTCATCACCATTCGCTCTCCAGGCTTCTTTGCTGCCGGCATAAACAAGCTACCATTAAGATGGCAAAACTGTGCTGATAGTTTAGGAGCATACTTTGATTAATTGTACTGCTTCTTATTTGAGATATTAATAAACTAAACTTCTGATTTGAAATCGGACATTTCATATTTAATGACCTAATATATTTTGGAGTGGGTTTGTCATGGCAGATAGCAGTACCTTAACTAATTCATGCATGCAGTTTTACTAGAGTTGTGAGGCTTAGCAAATAAAAATGAAGGCCATCCACTTAAATTTGAATTTCAGATAAACAAGACATCATATTTAAAATAAGTATGTCCCATACAATACTTAGAACATGCTAACATTAAAAATTATTCATTTTCTACCTGAAATTCAAATTTAACTGGGCATTCTATATTTTATCTGTCAACCCTAATTTTTACTACACTAAAAATTGGACATACATGACACTCTCAATGATTCCTTCTCTTGTCATTCCACTATCTGTGGCTTCTCCACTTGGAATCTAATTTTCGGATATCTGTAGAAGAGAATCAGCTGCTAGCCTCTACTTTCACATATGCCTTGAAACTCCAAGGAAATATATGCCAGTCTCTTCCCAAACTCTCCCACCCGAGTCTACTTCAGTATCCTGGTACTATTTTCTCTAGTTCAGCAATCATCCATCTGGGGAATTTTATATGAGCTTTGCCTTCCGTAGGCTCTTTGATCTCTGGGCATGATTCTCTTAGAGCCTAATTAGCTTTGTTTGGGGCATAGAGTGCCACCACATTTCTTAATAATCATACAATTCAACACTCAGATGAACTATTTTCTTTCAGGAATGTAAACATTTTTCTTAATCATGCTGGAATGAGTAATGGGAGTGAAGGAAGAAGAGGGTCTGGTCAAATCTTAATAAATCCTATGACAATGTGTCTAGAAACTCCTTCAGAATGTGGAGAAGCTTATTACCTATTTTTCTTTTTGAGTCTTCACCATCAGTTATGAGACAACAGGAAAAGTTCCTTTGAATATTCAATTACATACCTTTAGATTATCCAAAAAATTGGGAAAATGTGGCACTTATTTGTATACCTTTCATTTTACTATAACAAGAAAGCATTAGACAATTGAATACAAAATAGTGTCTCTTTTGTCCAACATAACTCTGTATCTTTGAATTTACATCCCCAATAAATAAGGTTATCAATTGGTTATAGAGCTTGCCAAACTCTGTAAAAACCCACATTCTATGTGGTCTGTGCTTTAGTTTTGTACTTTATATTTACTTCTGTCATTATAATATATTTGGAAAAATGTAATACTAAATATTCAGTTGGAGTTTTGTTTTGTTTCTCCACTTATTTTAAATAATTTAACCTGTATTTTCCCCAAATCTTGATTTATTTTTAAGAAAGATAGTACATTTCTTTAGATAAGGGCAGTACAGTTTAATGCACTGAAACCTGATATTTAATATAATAATTCTTTAAAAGTTCAAAGGAAATAATGCTCCTGAAAAATGAGAGCAACATATATCTTCAAATCAATTTGAACAGAGTATTATTTTGTAAAAATAATATATTTTGTGAGAGATAAGAAATTGAAGCTGTAGCAAAATTGATTCCAAAGTGGATAAGAAGCTTAGGTCAGAAACAAATATTTACAGTGTTATTTTTAACTTTTCAGTATCAGCTCTTAGATCTATGGCAGGAAAACTGAAAATAGAAAAACAAAGGAACTCAAATCATATAATTACATTACATGTTATTTATATTATATGGTATTCTCTTTCTCAATCTAATTTTCCATGGTTAGTATCAGAAATATTTAGTTTAACACAACAATAAAACATATTACAAGACAGATACATAAAGCAAAACCAGCATGTACCACTTATACATATCCAGTGAAAAAATAAGGAAGCCATTCAATGGAAATCTAATTTGATATTTTACATTATGAGTTGTACTCAATATTTAGAAAATATTGAAAACATCTGCAAATAAAAGGTAAGCAAAACAGAATATATGGAACCTTATTAATTCAGGATAGGAAATATTAGCACAGACCAGGAGTTGGCAGACCTTCTGTAAAGGTTCAGTGAGTAAATATTTTAGGATTTGTGGGCCATGCAGTTTCTGTAGCATCCATGCATAAATGAGCATGCTTATGTTTCAATAAAGCTTTATATACAACTACAGGCTATAGACTGTGTTTGGTCCAAGGGCCAGAGTTTGTCTACCCTTGTGCAATGTAAGTACACTTTACATCTCTCTTCTCAACAACAAAGACTGATTAACTACTCATTTTACAAATACATTCCAGTGCTGTTTCATACCAAAGAATTTCCCACCAAGCCCTTTCTTCTCTTTTGAAACTCATGATTGGTGTATTGAAAAGCCTGTTTATTTTTTCAAAGAGATTTTAAAGAGAATAGACTCAAAATAGATCTAATCATTCACTAAGCTGTTTGTGATTTTAAAGGGATGAAAATGTTGAGACAATGAAGACCATTATTCAAAAGTGAAACAATGCTTTCTGGAGATGATGGTACTTAATCCATTTGATTTTTTAAAAAAATTGGTTTAGGGAGAATATAAGTATAGCACCTAAGTGATTTTGCTGTGAACATTTGAGATTTCTCCTCAAATATTTACAATTCACTTACAAGCATTCAGAGGTATTTTGATTAATTATCACACCTTTGGCTGGTGCTCTCATTGCATAACAGATCACTTCCTTGAAATTATCCTTCTGATGAACTGCTTCATGGGATAAATAGTACTGTAATTATAAAAATAGCTTCTTGGTGGCCATATGTATCTGTCCCTACTCCTTGAATCTCAGTCGTGCAAAATTCATTTTTCATTAATTCATAAATTCCACAGACATTTGTAGAGAACATAGTGCCTACAACTGCACTTAACATTAGGCATTGAATGAGTTTTGGCTACACAAATTGATAGGTAAATTGCTATTTGTGAAATCAGTAATCAAAGAACTACTCCAATAAAAATAAATTTATTCTTAAGCATAAGAAGGTATTTCTAGCTTCAGTGTCTTAAACCATGCAGAATAAGATAATGGTAAATCCTATGGGAGCAGAATGCCCTTTTGAAGATTTCTCATGAAATTTGTTGGAACGGAAAACTTTGGATTTACAGATTTAGATGCCTCAGCTTCTTTCTCTTCCTTTGGTGCCTCTGGGGACAAATCTTTATTTCATTTTATTCTGTGTCTCTGAGCCACTTTTGGTTTGGTTTCTTTTGACTACAATAATAAAAAAAAAAAAAAAGACTAGAATTGGGTAGTCCTAAGTATAATATCATCATATGTAAGTTCGTCAGATGCTTACCAAACTTCTCTTTCCCTATTTCCCACCAAATATACACAATTCTCATTTTTTTTATGGTAGGTATGTTCTATAGTCACTGCAAACACTGAAATAGAAAAGAAAAACCATTGTTCCTAGGGGAAATACGAGGTTAGGTTTCTAAGAGCCTCTGGTCACTTTTTTGTCAACCAATCAATACATAACCTTGTTTTATGTGTGTTTCTGTTTAAAAATGCCTTATGTAATATATACTGTAGATTCATTAATCTTGAACTCATGGTTAACAACATTATAACTCATGCCTGAGTAAAATTTATCTAACACACATATTTTCTCCATGAGGCACATCACAGGAAAACTACAGAGCATTTCAGTACTACACTTTAGGGACTATTTTAAACATTGACATCTTCAACAAAAACGACTAAAATACAAAAAAAGAAAGTGTCGCTAAAAAGACTACAAAAAAGACACTTGTTTATAGTATGAGTGCTGAAATAAGAAGGCAGAGCATTGCCTTGTTTGATCTTGTTTGATCTCAGTTGGGAACCTGCTTTATAGGTGATTTAAATGTTTTTGCCACCCTGTGCATGTCTTTGAAGGACCATGAAAGCACTGTGAGTACTGATTTTCGGGTTAAAAATAAATATTAGCCAGTAGGTGAATTTGTAAAAATGAAGATCAATTGTACTTTTATCCAATTTTCTTCCCTTAAGTCATTTTTCTACTTAGTTCTTTTCAAATTTACCTTATAACAAGATGGAAAGGAAATGGATCTTTTTTATTACATATGTGTATTTTTTTACTTAATTATTTTTATATTTAAATGTTAATATTTCTTGATATTTGTTTATATTATGACTTACTTTTGCTGTTGTTAAAGAATAGAGAGAAAAGTTGAAAAACTCTAATAGATTTAGCAGGCCATCATACATAATTAGTCTGAAGGTGCAACTCTCATAAGGTGGTATTCAGAAATGGAATAAAATATATTTCTGAATTGCCTTACAAAATGTTCAGCTTCTGCATAAACAATGGAAATCTATTTGCAAAATAAATTTTAGTATATAATTTCAGACTATTTTAGGTAATATATTTTCAAAGTTCAAATTCTATGTTGCATAAAAGAATAATTATTTTGTCAGATGGTTAAGTCCTCTTTGCATACTGAAAGAAAAACAATTGCAAAATTTGAGTTTATAAATGTAAAATAACATGGTACCATATCATCTTTTTCCTTAAGGGAATCATAATATTTTCACAGTAATTTCCAAAACAAAATAATTCTCTGACATATTTTTGAGTCAGTTCCCAATACCTGGTAGACCCTCATCTCCATGGAGTAAGAGATTCTGACTTTCTTGATCAAGGTTATTTGACTAGTATAAAATATAATGCAAGACACATAGTAGGTGCTTTACAAATGTTGACCAAATGAGTAAATGACTTAGTTTACAAATACAAAAATGTGAAAATTATGAAAGATTTCTTCTTCAAAATACACCTTCCCAGAGATTCAGAGCCCTTTTAAAAAAACGTCTTTTACTTCTATTTTTTCCTATTATGCTGATTTCACTATATTTTAATGAGTAATCTTATGAAATACTCAATAATAATATTTCATTATAAATCAATATAAGTAAAAAACAACAGTTTTTTGGCTTCCTAGGTAATCCAAATTTCATCAAGAGCTTACTGACAACTAGCCATGTATTTGGTTTATGTACCTTTCTTTCTCATTAACTTTATATTCTTCTTCCAGTTTAAGATAAAAATTGAAATGCAATACAAGTAAGCTAGAAATCAATAAAATAAGATTATCATAAAATTTCAGAATATTTGGAAAGTTAGACATATACTTCAAAAATGATGTATGGGCCAAAGAAGAAATTACAATGAAAATTACAAAATATTTTTAATGGACTGACAATAAAACACCAGATATCAAAAACTGAAGTGCAGCTCAATTTATGATTAGAAAAATTATATAGCTTTAGATAAGGAAAAGTAAATGGCTGAAAATTAATGAGCTAAGCATTGATCTAAATAACTTGAAAAAATTGCAGTCAATAACATAAAGAAAATAGAAGGAAATAAATTGTAAATACAAGAACAAAGAATCATTAAAACAGAAAACAAACATATTACAAAGACCTAACAAAACTAAAAGCTGATTCTTTACAGTGGTCCCTAACCCTTTTGGCACCAGGGATCCGTTTCATGGAAGACAATTTTTCCACAGACAGGGTGGGAGCTTGGGGGAGAGGCGGAGCTCAGGTGGTGATGCGGCAGATGGGTAGCAGCTGTAAATACATAGAAGCTTCCGTTGCTAGCCCACCGCTCACCTCCTCCTGCTATGTGGGCCCCTCTGCTTCCTAAGCTTGGACTGGGGTTGCAGGGGCGGTGCAGCGGAGCTCTGTGGCCCAGACCCTAACAGGCCATGGACCAGGACCAGTCCCCGTGGGGCCAGCCCGGGGATTGTGGACTGCAGGACTAAAATACTGGTAAGCATCTGGATAAACTAAATAATAAAAGACAAAGGAAACGGAACAGCCAATAATAGGATTAAAAAAAGAAACATCACTAACCATCTTAGACATTAAAAAGATATCAGTTACAATAAATTGAAAAATATTAAAAAAGTAAAACAAGAATAAATTTCATGAAAATGTGTAAACCTCTACAAATAAATAAATGATAATTAATGGAAGATGTAAAAAACCTTAATAATAGAGAAAACTTTTCATGGATTGGAATATTTAATATTCGTGACGTCAGTATTCCTCAAATTGATGTGTAGTCAGTATACTCTCAACCAAAACCCCAACAGTTTTTTCTTTCCCAGAACTCTAAAACGTTATTCTAAAATTTATATAGAATTACAGATTCATCACTAGGCAGGACATTCTGAAATAGAAAAAACTGGGAGCATTTGCTGTATTAGATATTAAGACTTTTATAAAACCAGTGTGAAGTCAGTTGTTGATATCAGGGTAGATGAATAGAGAAATAGAGCAGAATTAGAGTCCAATAACAGACATACACAGCCACAATATACAACAAAAGTGAATTTTCAGAGCAGTGAAAAATTGATAGACTATTTTATAAATAATATTGGTTATTAGATATGTAAATGAAAAAAATTGACCTCTACTTCATACCAAAATCAATAAAAGGTAGACTGAAACTATAAATGTCAAAAGAAAGCAATAAAGACACTATAAAAATGTAGAAAGTACCTTCCTATGGGGGGTTAAGAAAATATTTCTTTAACAGGACACAATAGTGAACTATAAAGAAAAATATTGATAACTAGAGTATATCAAAATTAAGAAATTTGTTTATTCAAAGAAACAAATAAAATAGTGAAATGGCAAGCCACGGAGAGTAATATTTGCAATGCATATGATAAAAAACTTCTTGTTTTTGAAACAGTGAAGAATTTCTATAAATCAGTAAGAAAAAATAGTCCAAAAGAAAATGTCCATATGAAATGAACAGACACTTTAAAAGAGAATTATTTCAAATGCCCAATAAATATTCATATGTTGCTTAATCTCATTGGCAACCTAATAATAATGAGAAAAATATAAGTTACTATAAGAAAGAGATATGAACATACAACCACCAGAATAGTTAAATATAAAAATGCAATAATGCCATGTGTTGACAAACTTGTGGAGCACTGGAACTCTGTATACTGTTGATATGTTTATAAATTATAGCTACTTTTGAAAACTGCATGGTATCATTTACTGAAATTGAACACACACAGTCTATGACCCATTAATTCACTATATAGGCACATATCCAATGAAAATGCTTACACCTGTGCATCTAGATATAGGGCTAGAAGGCACCATGGACCAGTATGATGTTTTATGGGGTATCAAATTGATTAAGTTCTCACGGACTACATGATAATTGAAAGGAGAGTCAACATTGCCTTAAGGCAGTAAAGTTATAGAGTTGCTGTTGCCACATGAAATCAAACTGCAACTGATTTTCATTTCTGACAGATATTGCAGAGTGAGGAGTATTTTCTGAATCAAAAGCTTCACACCGCATGACAAGGGGCTGTGCTGCTTTTTTTCAATTAAAATATCAATGCAAAAAATACTGCAGTTTAGCACTCTGTCTCTGGAAGGCAGTGAGTGTCTAGTTATTTCTCCAGAACATCTGGGTGTTTGTTTTCCTTTGCCCAGTGCACAGTCTCTTTAGTAAATACCGTGTATATATTTTGGGGGAAAGCTTGGAGGAATATTCAGAATATCGGCAAGTTGGTATGGTCTGAGCTCAAAGAGACCTGTATGTCCTCTCAAAGGAACTCTGGGGAGGAAGATTGATAAGAGGCTATGAATTCCCATTATGGTGACTCAAGTTACATTTCTTTTGACCGTACCTAGAATATTTTTAGTTATATATGTTAAGTAACATCTTCATTGGTTTCTCTTATATTTTATTTCTAGGGTCACTGTGACCAATTTGGCATTGCCAAAGACCCTTCAAGGCCAAAGCACTGATCAACATTCTACTCCTCTGCCATACTATAGTGATTCCACACTACCATCCTACCATCCTGGAGGTCCATTATTCCCACTGAGATGGGAACCCAATCCCTTGGATCATCTCCCATTATCATATCCTGCCTACAGAGGACAGCCCTCAAGCCCTTGCAGAGCTTTTCAAGGATCCTGAGTTCCACCACACCAACAAATTCTTAATACTTTGGTGAAGGAAGAGTCCAAGCTGTTGGTTAACGAGTGGCTGAGGAATATGCACATTACAGAATCATTTTAACATACTTATTTCTCTAGCCTTCAGACTCATTCCTGAATGCTGTATAAAAGTTCCAGCATTTAAACCTCATTTACTGTGGGCTTCAATCAGCCAACCCAGAAAATTGATAATGCCACTTCTAGATGCTCATGCAAACACATTAAGTCCTGAATCTCACATGTGTAAACTCATGTCAATTAATTTGATTTAATCAAAGCTTATATTTTGTCATTCTTGGGCTAATATCCCTAGTATTTGGTCCTGCCCTTGTTGTCTGTATCTCTGCTAATTTTAATTAATGAGATTTTATGTCTCTTTTGGTGTACAGGATATTTGTTTCCAAAATAGGAATTCTTCATTAGAATCATGTTGGGATCTATTTCATTCTGGACTTGTAGATAGTGAGCAGTTGTAGCATGGGCCTGGATTTTACAGGTGTCAGCTTGTTGGGTAACTGTCTCAGCTACAGTCATTGGAATTGCATTGACAAGGGAGTTCCAGAGAGATTTTGGAGTTCAAGTGTTCAACTTCTGTGTACCCAAATGCACTCATCTCACGTCTTCGAGTCCACTGCTTTTCCACTAGTAGTGCTATTATCATAAGAGACTTTGTTGACTTGAACGTTTACTTGCTTCTGTGACTCTGCAACTGTCATAAGTAGATTCTGGTCTTGTTTCTCAGAGACATTTATTCTCTGTAACTGTAGTAGATTAGAGGCTCATTCAAGGCTACCAGTCAGACTTTCTGATTGTCAACTTAATGTTTCCAGGTGGACATTCAGGAGCCAAGTTGTCATTTTCTCTGTTGATGCTCTATAGGCTCAGAAGATTAAGTCTTCTGACACCACTAAGTTTTTAATGCCTACTCTATTGGCTAAGTGTCATAATCAGCAGGTGTCTTACTGCCATTTTCCTACCTGTAATATATCCTATAAGTCCATTATTGATAGCTAGAGTAAACGTGATGCCATTCCCTGCCAGGGATTATCTGCAACCCATTTTCCCTGGCAAGGACACTATTTGTGTATTCCACAGCTATGTGAGCAAACTGTTCCCAGAATCCCATTTTGTGAGACAGTTACTTCACATCAATTATTATATCAAGTTCCCAGAAAAAGCAGATAACACAGTCATGTGGATATATTTGAGGAATAGTTTAATAAAGAGATCCATAAGAAAAGTGAAAACAGAATATAAGAAAACCACAGGAATAGAGCAATACCCAGGGCCTTGAAGGGGTATTCTTAGGCCCGAAAAGGCAAAGAAATGGAGTAATTACTGAAATATGAAAGAGAGAAAACTCAGAGAGAAGGAGATCAGCCAGTTAGAAGGAGTAGGGGCCAACTGACAGGTGACCTTGACTGGGACACAGCCAGTGCACAGTGACCTTGCAGGGAGACCTGGGTGAGTACGTACAGTAAGATTACTCTCCCTCTTCCTGATTATCTGCAGTCCAGTAGCTGAGCCCACAGAGAAGCTAGAGGGTGAGGGAGCCTGGGTGATGATTTCATTCAAGCCAGTCTCTTAGGGTACAGAATAGGGTGAAAAATGGTGGAGAGTAGATATGGAATATTGATCCAATATGTCCTTGCAAATCAACAATAAAGTGCTTTACATGACCTAAGAAAGGAAATTCTCCATAAGTAGATGAAGCTGTGGTATGTTTGTTACCGTAAAAGGAGTTCCATACCCAGACAAGAATTGGAAATGCAAGGAGAAATTTCCCAGCCTCATTCAGAAGATGAACATTTCTAAGGAATGAATGGCTGGTGTTAAAGATTCATGCATCTATCGGAAAGGCATCAAGTATCAATTTGACAGAAAATTCCTGCTGACTTTCAACAGAAGCTGCACAGCCTTCAGCAACATGTGATCCAATTGATGTAAAAATGAAACTGTAAGTTTGGACAAATATGAAACACTTAAAAAACTTTCCTGTTCTCTGACATACCATAAAATTATTTTATCGATGTTCAAGGTGATTTGGTAATATGCTATCTGTGCCTTAAGAATTCTAAAATAGTACCTTAAATAAGTCTAATAAATATTTTCAGTGTCAATAAAGAATCTCTTAAATAAAATTTGACACATAGTTTTTTTTCTCTTTTAGTATGGCACAAATTAATGCTGCATATTACAATCGTTGGCATTTTAGATTTAATGATGTTCTATGTGATATTGGCTCCCCATACTAATTCTCATACACACTCATAGAACAAAGAAAAATACAAAAAGGCATATGACTAATTATTAAAAGTAGCAATTTTTAAGAATATCATACTTTTTTAAGTTACCAGATCCTTCTGTGTTTCTATAGCCTTAAAAAGTTTTAACAATGGGCTTGCACTGAGGAGTCTCAAATCTGACCAGTCCTAAGCAGTAGGGAAGGAGGCTTGCTTGTTAAGGAATCTGTGACTTCTGAAGTGTCTAGAACCACTACTCCAAACAAATTTATTCAAAAATGACCAGAGCTTCAAGGTTTAGGGGTCTTATCTCAGAATTTTGGATTCTACATCTCAAATAAATTTTTTTTTTCCTATTACAATGGCAAAAAAGCAATTAATTTTACTATAATAGTTGAAGAGTTATATTATTCCTTATTACAGTAAACATACATCTTAAGTAGTGATCCATAAAGTATATGTTAAAATAGGCCCACTAGACCACACAACATAAAATACAAACATCTGTTGATAATTCGAGCAAATAATAAATTATTAAGAAAGAAGGCTTTAGAATGTTAATTCCTCACATTCCACATAGAACTTCCAATGCTGATCCATTATTTGGCATGGGAGAAATTCTTGATTGCTGATTAATAGTATTTCATTTATTTTGTAGATACTGTGGGATGGTTTGCATTGATTCTCTGGAAGTTCCTATTTAAAGAAGTATCAACAAATTAAAAACTGCCTTTTAAAATGTAAGATTTAAATTTAGTTATTACAAATCATAGAATCCAGTAAAGTCTATGTGAGAGCATGCATAACAGGTTTTCTGACCAAGACCTTCTTCATGCATTCCATTTACTGTACCTGAGACAAAGCTATAAACCAGCACTGGCTGATCTTGGGAGAGAGAGACCTATTTTCAGCAAGAAAAGGAAGTTTCTGAAGGTAGTTGTCTAAGCTCCTCTGTCCTCAATTTCCAATAAATTGAGAATAAAACAGTTATGAGGATGAAATGAGATTCTGCATGTGAAACACTTAGCATACTGTCTGGCATATAACAAATAAATATTAGCTATTATTATTATTGTTATCGATTACTAAAGAGAGTCTTAGGTTAGAAGACAATGGTCAATTTTCTAGTCCTGACTCTGCCATAATCTTTGTGTGTGATCTCAAGCAACTTATATGGCTTCTCCAGACTCCCATCTCTCTAAGAGGTGAGAAGGTTGAAGATCAAGAAGGTTCCTTTTGGCTTTCAGATAAAATTTTAAATGTGGTTTTAAAGAGTTCCACAGGTGATTTTGATGCAAAATTAGGTTGACAAATTCTATTTTATAGCACAGTAAAAGAATTTTCATGACATGAAATATATTCACTTCAAATTAAGAGATGATTACTCATTATAACCACTATTTATTAAATATCTCAGGGATATTACTAGACACTAGATTACTTTAATTCACAGACATCATGAAGTAGATATTAAAATTTATTTTATAGATATGTACTCTTACTCTAGATTTATCTCTATGTTTATGTATAACAATTTGTAAGCAGTTAGAGAGCATACAGTGCTA
This sequence comes from Eulemur rufifrons, assembly GCF_041146395.1. Taxonomy (NCBI): domain Eukaryota; kingdom Metazoa; phylum Chordata; class Mammalia; order Primates; family Lemuridae; genus Eulemur; species Eulemur rufifrons. Next base: position 47,747,416 of record NC_090985.1, read on the forward strand.
TTTTACTAATGAACTCTATTTTGTACACAAAAGTCAATAGCTCATATACCTTATTCCTGCTTTCTTCTGGTTTTCTGTACTTGGGGAAAGTCTGACTTTGCTAAACATAAACAAAACAGTAACATAAAATTTGATAGCATTTGGTATTGTCAATTCTCTGTGAACTTTGTCTTGTAGCCTTAAATTATTAAATAATGGGAAACATCATGAAAGCTGCTCAGATGAGTTTGGACATAGGTCGGGAAGGACATTATTCTCTCTCTGATATGCAACAGTAAAGCATAAAATATTGAATGAAAACTTAAATTTGAAAAATCATTCTCTAATGATTCTTTCTCTACCCCAAGGGTCTTTTTTTGACACCAATTTCTAATTATTCCATGTTTTCTATGGCAATGATACATAGAAAATATGGATAATGTTTTCAAGCACAAAACAAAGAACTATGGAATACGCTCTATGCTTGTTTTGAGCAGATTATGATTAGAGTAGAAGATACCTTATTGTGAAATAGCAGTATTTTTATGAAGACAAACTTTAAGAAGAGTGTTTTCCAACAAGATAAAATGCACAAAGAGAAACAAATAAGGATGAACGATATTTTGCTATTGTTATTTAGTAGCTTTGCTTGTAACTATACCACTTTAATTACATAAAAAATTTACTATTTGGTTTGCATTTACAAGATTACTGAGAAATGATAGAAAGTTCAAAGAGCTTTTCTCATGCTTTTATTTAGTGACATGAAAGTGTAATAAATTTCTAGGTGTTCTATGTAACTACATTTGGCCAATGAGGAATGACTATAACAACATCTCACATTAGGAAACGTCAATAAAACCTTATTAATTTGCATGCTAACAAATACGTGATTATTTAATTTAGGAGGAGCTGGACAGAAATATTTTCTTTTTACTGTCTGTACAGACAAGCTTTGATTATAAAATTAATAAAGCCAATAAAATTCAAAGGTCCATTTCAACCTATTCTGGATATCAAACTATTTTAAAAAGTAAGTCAATCATAGTGTATGAATAGAAGCTACTAATTACAAATTAATCTTACATATTTATTTCAAAAGGACCAGCAGGACCTCTAATTGGAAACAGTTGTTAGCAGTTAAATATAATCAAATAGTTGTTTTCCTGTACTCTATGGATCACTTTTTTGGTCTTTGACTGATTGTTTTCTTTCACTTTCATTGTGTATAACAGAAAAATGAAGGTACTTGGAATAAGTTCACATGGAAAACTTACATCCTTGTCTATTGAAATAATGATAAGAATTTTATATTTTAAGAAGCTTATCATTCCATTTATTCCTAAGAACAACTGTGTGAGATGAATGTGGTATTAAAACCTCTATAGAATAAGGAACCAGAGTTAGAGAGGATAAGTGACTGTAGCAGAGATAATGTCATATGTTCAACATATTGTTTCATTTTTTTCCACCGGCTCAAAGGAACACTTAATTTTTCAGTTTCTTACATGAATTTAGGTTGGGCCTTCTATCTAGTTTTGCTTAATGCAGAGATGGCAGACTTTCAAGTCAAACTCCCTAAAATAATTACATTTTGTCCTTCTCATCAGACCATGGGAATCATCTGTTGAAGATGGAGGTATCATGCATGCACAGACCCTGGAGAACTGAGACCCTACTCTGAGTGAATCACTCGATCATGGTGGACTTTTTTGCCTAAAAAATTTTATTGTGTCAAGCACTTAAAATGTGGATTTCCTTATTGTGGCAACTAATACCAATTATCGTGACTAATAGAATGGCTTGTTCTATCACTCAGAGCAGGTAAGTATAATAACAGAGTTAAAAGACTAGATGGGTCTTCTGATTTCTGATTTCGTATTCTATGTTCTACTTTCACCTGCCATATTCCTGTAGTAATACGAATCCACCCTGAGGCTGTGTATAATCTATCCAGTGTAACTCTGATAGCTATTTTTGTACCCCTCATTTGTCAAACATTTTCTTTTTCTTGTCTGTATGTCAAATATTCAATACTAAAGATAAACTAGTTTCAATTCACATGCCGATCTTTATCAATGCATAATGATATTTTAAAGATCTATGTTGACAAGGATTCTGAGGTTGCTTCTGGAAAAGGGAGCAGTAGCATAGATATGTTTGCTATGTCATTTAGCTTCACTTAATGTACATGGCACAAAAATTATGTAAAGTTACTAGGTGACAGATGTCATATTTTAAATTACATTGAAACTAATTCTGTGATTTGACATATATATTCCAACGTCAAATATTCTAAAACACTTTTTAAAAATTTTCTGAAAAATCCACAGAAAGCTTTTCCATTTCCACCATGGAATAACACTGACAGAGCAAGATTCTATAGCCATTTGACTTTTACACTAAATTTTAATTCTCTTTCAAAAATTGTGTATTTTCTTTTTCTTTTCTTTTCTTTATTTTTTATTGTGATAAAAACATGTAACATGAAAGCTACCCTCTTTGATTTTTAAGTATATAATGGATTATTGTTATCTATAGTCACAGGGTTATACAGCAGATCTCTAGAATATATTCATACTACGTAAGTTTTTCCCTCTTCCCCAGCCCCAGAAACCACCATTTTATTCTTTGTTCCTATGAATTTGACTATTTAGATGCCTCACATAAGTAGAATCATGCAGTGTTTATTTTTCTGTGTCTAACTAATTTTACTCTGCATTATTTCCTCATGATTCAAGCATGGCAGATATTTCAGAGATTTTTTCCCTAAGGCTGAATAATATTCTATTATGTGTATATACCACATTATTTTTAATCCATTCATCCCTTAATGGAGATTTGGGCTGTTTTCACATCCTAGCTATTGTGAATAGTCCTGAAATGAACATAGGAGGGCTAATATATCTTTGAGACCCTGATTTTGTTTCTTTTAAATAAATATCCTGAAGTCGAATTGCGGGATCATATGGTAGTTCTAATTTTGATTTTTTGAGAAACCTCCATACTGCTTTCCGTGGTGGCTGCATAATTTTACATTCCCATCAACAGTGTACAAGTGTGTCTGTCAGTTGCTTCACTTCCTCACCAACACTTATCTTTTGTTTTTTTGGTAATAGTCATGCTAACATGTGTGAGATGATCTCATTGTGGTTTTGATTTACATTTACCAGGTAATGAGTGATGCTGAGCACCCTTTTATTTACCCATTGGCCACTTGCATGTACTCTTTAGAGAAATACTTATTCAAGCTCTTAGCCCATGTTAAATCAGGTTATTTGTTTTATTATTGTTGAGTTGTATGAATTCCTTATATGTTTGGGATGTTAACGCCTTATCAGATATATAGTTTTCAAATATTTTCTCCCATTCAGTGTGTTGCCTTTTCATTCTGTTGATAGTTTCCTTTGCTGTGAAGTAGCTCTTTAGTTTTATATAGTCCCATTTGTCTATTTTTACTTTTGTGGCCTGTGCATTTAGTATCATATCCATGAGATGGATATGGGTAACTATGGAAATGATGGATATGTTAATTGATTCACCTTAATAAACTTTTTCTATCTATATGTATCTCATATCATCATGTCGTAAATCTTAAACGTACACAATAAAATCTATTCAAAAAAATCTTGAGAAGGAAGAACAAATGTGGAGACATCGCACTTCCTGATTTCAAAATATATTACAAAACTACAGCAATTAAACCAATATGGGACTGGCATAAAGACAGACATATAGACAAATGGAACAAAAATCGAGATCTCAGAAACAAATCCAGGCATATGTGGTCAACTGATTTGCAACAAAGTTGCCAAGAATGCCCAGTGGGAAAAGGGTAGTCAGTCCATTCAGGCTGCTATAAAAAAATACCTTAGACTGAGTAACTTAAAACAATAGAGGTTTATTCTTTTCAGTTCTTGAGGATGGCAAGTCCAGGATCACAGCACTAGCAGATTCAGCATTTGAGGAAGGCCTGTTTCATAGATGACATTTTCTTCCTTACTCACATGGCAGAGGAAGAAGAGGGGGAAAAAAGGCACTAAGGTGCTCCCTTCAACCTTTTTTATAAGAGCACTAATCCTTTGATGAGAACTTTGCCAAAATGTCCCACCTTTTAATACCATCATGTTGGAGTTTAAGTCCCAACATAAGAATTTTTGAGGAACACATTCATTCAACCTACAGCTGATAGCCTCCTCTTCAGTGAATATTGTTTGGAGACTGGATATACACATGCAAATGAATAAAATTGGATCCTAATCCCATAGACAAAAAATGACTTGATATGGATTAAAGACTTAAATGAAAATTATATATTTTCAAATATCTTATAAAATAAATGTATCCTAGTAATAACAATTAATTAGTATTATTAATTTCATTTATTCATTGTTTTAATATAGAGTAAATAAGAAAAGTCAATTATTCTGGTGGATTTAATTTGATGATTTTAATCTTCACCTATAATACAGACACAGCTTGCTAACAAACCACAGAAAGCACAAAATTCATGTGACATAGGAAGACAAAGACCCATATAGATTGGAGAAAAACATACATTTTCATGTATTAGTCCAGTATATGTGAAATGTTACAGGAAGGTACCTTACCCAATAGTGGGAGCTGGTTAAACAATCTCAGTAAGCCTTTTTCCTTCACGCTTGATCTTAGAGCTTAGATAGGGTAAAGAGTTGAAAATTTCTCTTTGTGCACACCCTAACTGGAAATACATATGAAGGGGAATTATGGGAAAAAAAGATATTAGAGTTCAGCCTAGAGAAGTTGATGCAATAGCATGATACCACAATGTGGATTCTTCTTTTGTTTATGATGAGCATAAATGTTGCTATATGTATGTGAGGATAAATACTAAGACATTATAGTCAATTCAATGAAATGTTTGATTATATAGGTAGAAAAATATCTTAATATCTTTTATTCCCTCTTTTACTGTACCTTTTCTATGGTTAGATCTATTTAGATACAATTGCCTACAGTATTCAACAGTAATGTGCTGTACAGGTTGTAATCTAGGAGCAAAAAGTTATACCATACAGCTTAGGAATATAGTAGGCTATACCACCTAAGTTTCTGTGAGTACATTCTATGATGTTTACACAACAACAAAATCGCCTGATGATTCATTTCTGCAAATGTAGTCCTGCCATTAAGCATGATTTTATATATATAAACGTATAGGTGTATACACACATATATGTATTTGTATGTATACATATTTTATATGTGTGTGGGTATATACATAGAAAGAGAGAGAGAGAAAGAGAGAACAATCAGAACATAGAAGGGGCAAGACTGCAAAATAAAAATTATTTTTATTCCCACTTTACTATCCTATATCTGATTTCAGAAGTTCCTACCAAACTCCAAATATTTCATTTTTGATGGCATCCTTGCACTTAGTAAGAATATAATACAAGATCCTAAACTCTAGAATGGGTTTACAGAGCCTTTTTTAAAGGGGCTTCACCAACACAAATAACTTGAATTGTCCACTTGTTTGGCACTCCAGAAGTTTCTAGGCCCCAGGACAATTCGCCATAAAAGGATTTAGGTTGGTTGTGAGTTTTCCCTGAATTTGTCAAATAGGAGAAAGGTTACTGTGATAAAGGACGTGGTAAAGGAGATGCTGCATGATTCCTTGACTGGAATACACTCTTAGGCAGGTTGTTTTCAGAAAACAACACATCTTTGAGGTTCTGGAAATTGGCTTTCTTAAATCACCCATGTCATGTCTTTGGAAATTCTTTTTGTACATTGAAGAATTCATGTTTAAAGTGCACTGATTTACAGAGGTTAAGTGATTTGCAAAATACCACACTGATGAACTTATATTTAAGTTCAAACATCCTGACTCCAGAAACAAAATTCTTAATCACTACACTGCAGTCCTTTCATTTATACTAGTACTTTTCTTAAAAAGAGAAGTTCTGCTTAGGAAAAAAAATGCCCATTACTTGTTAGTATTTGCAAGTATCACTGTCTCATTCATAGCTTTTATTGTACTATGATGATATTTTAATTGCCTTGATCTGTAGCTCTGCATTTTTATAATGGAATGGAGAATATATTTTTCTTTCCTATAGTTCTAATTCCTGGAAATTGAATTTAAGCCTCAGTAAACTGTATATCAATTGAAAGTCTTAAACTTTCTACATTTCAATTTAGGAAATTTTATAGTAGTGAGGTAATGATGTTTAAAAGTGACTTTTGGTGTTCAGACTTATGGTTTGGCTGCTCTGTGCTTCTCCAGTTTTCTTATTCCACTTTATATTAGTGTAATACCACAACATTATTATAAGATAAACATTTCAGCTTCATTCATTAGGAAAACCTCACAATTTTGTTTTAAAAACATTAATCATAGTAATTACAGCCCTAAATTAATACTGTATATTTAAAATAGTCTGTTTGCTTCTGCCAGCTGGAAATCTATTTCTCACTAGGGAATAGCACACAACTGCTATAGACTGATCAGGATAATTGTAGCTGTTTTGCATAGCTGATATGGAGGTTATAAAATTTCCCTTGTATTTTCTCACTGTGTTATGATTTATCATTAATAAATTGTTTTTGGCATGGAAATGTTGTACTAACCATTGAAATCCAAAAAAGGAGGGGTAGAGTGAGGAAGGTAGAAGGAAGAAGGAGAGGAAAGGAAGAAGAAAGAGAGTGAAAGGAAGAAAGAGGGAGGAAAGAAGTGAGGACAGATAGAAAGAAGGAAGGAAGGGAGGGAGAAAGGAAGGAAGGAAAGACGAGAGGGAAACAAACAATACAAACAGGTAGATAAGAAAGATATTTAGAGTTGGAAGGGAGCTTATATATCAACCTGATTAATTATTTCATTTTCTAGACTGGCATATCATCATCCAGTGCAAATTTGGAACTGAAATCTCTACATTGTGTTGAATGTTAGAGAAACAACAAATCAATTTTCCCAAAGGATGCCTTCCCTGTAGTGAAATAGTCTCTCCTTTACAATGAAGTTTTGATGTCTATGTGGTTTCCCTATGTAGTATCTTCAATTTGTCCCCCACAAAGTTATTACTAATAATTCTACAACAGTTGTGAACAAACAATTAAAATCGATGAACTGCTTGGGCCAATGGAAATTTTGGATGTTTAATGGTGTTACACAGGAAGGACTATGTTGTCTTGATTTCTGCCCATGAAGGTGACCCATTTTAGCTCAGAGCCTAATCTGGAAATCATTTTCTTTATCCCAAAGAGAGTAATATAAAAATTGCCCACCTTCCAAGGCAGAATTCGGAACATAGATGCAGGAGGCGAAATACAAAGAGACAGCTGCAGTACCAGGTAATTATAAAAAGAAGTCTTTCCTATTAATAAATAGCTCATAGTAAGTATTTTGTAGAGTTTATTAGAGACAGAGAATCCTTCTTAGCAATAACGTGACTAGGATTGAATGCTACAATGAACAACCAGAGGCAGAACTTTTTTGTGCATATAAAGTCCAGTCTAATGTTTGCTCACAGAGTGTATCTTCTCTAAGTCCTCTAGCATTTTTGAGTCATTCTGTGTCTTTTTTAAAAAAACATGACTTCATCTACAATTTCATACTCTTAGGCTGTCCTTAGGGAGAATTCTCCAAATAATCAGGAAAAGGTATATATTTTCCAGAGTCAGAAAATATTTCATTCTTCTTCCTACAGTGGCAGACCTCCTTCCAGACGTTCATCCCTGCTAAACACTGCTCCATTTGTTCTGTCTTCCAAAGAACTACTTAAAAAACCAATTTTAGGTAGCAAACATTATTGCAGATTTTCTTGGGAGGTAGTCCACTCCAGGATGGCACATAAACCGTTTCCAATCAAATAGAACACATTTTTGTTCAGGTTTTATCACCACTGGAAATTTCTCACTAGTTTACTTTCTCCTCAGTGTCAAAGAAAAATTGCACCAGGTGGGGTTACACAGACAAGATTATTTCCATACGGGATTTAACTCAACTACACTGAAACAGAAGGCAGGAGAATTTTGTTTTATTTTTAACAACTTTATTGAGGTATAATTGATATACTAAAAAAAACCCTGCACATATGTAATGTATACAATTTGATGAGTTTGAACATATGCATACACCATCACCACAATCAAAGTAATAAATATATTCATCACTTCCCAAAGTTTCCTTGTGTTCCTTTGTATGTGTATCCTTTTTTTAAGCTAACAACAATTAACATATTTAATATCTTAACAAAATTTTGAGTGTAGAATACCACATTGGTAACTATAGGCAATATATTTTACAGCAAACCTCTAGATCTTACTGATCTTGCATAACTGAAACTTTGTACCCATTGGGCTACAATTCCCCATTTCCCCCTCCTTCAACATCCAGGATAGTCAAATCAGTCTTGAGAAAGAAGAAACCTGAAGGTTTCCTAATTCCTGATTTCTAAATATATTTCAAATCTACAGTAATTAAAATAATCTGGTATTAGCATAAATATAGACATACAGATCAATGAATAAAAATACAGAGCCCAGAGATAAACCCATACAAATATGGTCAATTGTCATTCAACAAGCATGCCAAGAATACATAACAGGGAAAAGACAGTCTCTTAGCTGATGGTGTTGGGAAAACTGCATATGCACATGCAAAAGAATGAAGTTAAATCTGCATTTTAGACCACACACAAAAATCAACTCAAAATGGATTGAAGACTTAAATATAAGATTTAAAAGTGTAAAACTCCTAAAGAAAACACAGGGCAAAATCTTCTTGACATTGGTCTTGGCAATGATTTCATGGATATGAAGCCAAAAGCATAGGTAACAGAAGCAAAAATATACAAGTAGGACTATATCAAACTAAAAAGCTTTTACATTGCAAAGGAAACAATCAATAAAGTGAAAAGGCTAACTACAGCATGGGAGAAAAAATTCTCAATGGTAAAAAAATTCACCCAATGAAAAATTGGACAAAGAACTTTAATAGACATTTCTCTAAAAAATGCATACAAATGGCCAACAGGTGTATACAAAGGTGTTCGACATCACTAATCATCAGGATAATACAAATCAAAACCATAATGAGATATCACCTCATACTTGTTAGGATGGCTATTTAAAACAAAACAAATGATAACAAGTGTTAGTGAGGATGTGGAGAAATTAGAAATGGAAACACTTGTAAACTATTGGTGGGAATGTAAAGTGGTGCAGCCATTGTGGAAAACAGTATGGTGGTTCCTCAAGAAATTAAAATTATATGATCCAGCAATCATATTTATTTATCAAAAAAATTGAAATCAAGATCTTGAAGAGAGACATGCACTCCCTTTTTCATTACAACATTGTTTATAATAGCTAACATATGAAAACAACCCAAGCATTTATAGATGAATGAACGGGCAAATAAGGCATACACATACAATGGAATATTAGAAGTCAATGTGATTAGGCTATCTGTGTTTAATATTAATAATTGGCTAATTTGTGCTTAGAGAAGTTAGGCTTCTACCTTCCCAAACAGACTGGGAAATAGAGGCACTATCATTCTTCTATTTTATTTTATTTTATTTTATTTTTATTTATTTCAGCATATTATGGGGGTACAAAAGTTTAGGTTACACATATTGCCCTTGTGATTACATTTCAAAGGGATGGCTCCCAGGTCCTTGAGAAAGACATTCCCAGTTGTAAAACTGGCAATAGGCTGGGAGAAGATTTATACCTCAAAGAGACAGAAAACAAATTTCCAACTGCAAGTTTTCTAAAGTAAATGCCCTAAGAAAAGCGAGCTCAGGGGTCTATAATCAGGAAGAAACCTGTCTAATGTTTAATCAAGTGAAGGGAACTTCAAAGCCACCTTGGTAAGCAGTACCCTAGACTCATGCTTATTGATAGACCATTCTCCACACAACTTTCATACATCCTCTTTTTTTCTTTGTACACATTATTCTTGAGTATGCTTAGAAACTCAAAGTTCCACTTCATTTGGTATGAAGAAAAAAATTATTAGCTGGTTTTTTCCTTGTCTTTCAGAAAACATCATATTGGGGATGAGGGCAGTGAGGAAACCTTCACCTTTCACACGTAAGGGACCCTTTTCCTAAGCAGGGTGTTATCCATACCAATGTGGATTGAGCCACTTTGTATAAGATACCTGCTACAATAAATTCTTTATTTAAATAGTATATTTTCTTTCATCACAGGAAAATAATGGTCAAGCTTCTAATGCAACTAACATGAGATCAAAAAAACTCCACAGTTCCCATGTGTCCCTAAACATGCCCACAGGGAAAGGGACCTTGGGTGACCTGTATCTGTGCCTTCAATGAATGCAGAGGAGCCATGGGACAGGTAAATAACTCACATCTCTTTGCTTCTTGGGAAGTTTCTCAGTGTTCATGTAACATGGATTTTACACTAATCTCTCTGGGATATACGAGTTTGTGTTCAGCCCCTTTACTTACTAAGCATTCATTAAGCTGATTACCAAATGGATACATTTTAGCATTTAAAGTCTGAGACTTTTTAGTCCTTTTCCAACTCTGTGTTACTATTTATATGAAGCCACAAAAACACAACCCTCTCAAAGGAGAGTTAATGGAGTAGTTTTGCCTGTTTTCTAGTTCAGAAGGGTATTTCCCATGAGGAAAATTACAGTTTCACTAACCATTGCTGGAGCATTTTCCTGCTTTAAAATGCTGCCTTGGGGCTTTTAGTGGGTGTCTGTGAAGAAAGGTGACAGATTTGATACAATAGGACCAACCTTCACTTCATGGACAAAGCTGTTGCTCATTACAGAAAATCTTTGTGCACTAAGTTGAGGAATTTCCTCTCTTCCCTGAGGGCTCTCAAGTAGGGGTAATAAAGGGTCTTGATTCTTTACCTCTTTTATTAAACCATCAGATTGATATGTGGAAGGAGACTTGGATGATCTAAGGAATGATGTGTTATAATTATGCCGAAATCACTGGTCCCATGTTTCCTTTTCATCAATCACCCTGTTACCATAGAAAGTCATGAAGGTAGAGATGCAGATGATATGGAACAGACTGGCTCCAAGTCTCTATTAGGTAGTAATTATACCAGCAGCTGGAATAATGCATTCGTAATGGCATTTTTTTTTTCCATTAGAGGGAAGATTCACATATCTTTGTATGAAAGACACACATTGAGTTCTCAATACTATCTTCTCCTTAGATTGATATTTTAAGTCTTTTGTTGTGTTTCCTTTCTCTGTCAAGCTTCTATTTATGTTTATATATTTAGGATTAACTCTTCTTAGTCAAGCAACAACTTGGTAAATACAAAATTTTGAAAAAAAATTAATTTTTACTGATTTGAGATTAAGCATTTTAACTTTTTCAAGAGCCAAATCACTTACCTATGGATTGCTGAACTGGTAGTATTCTTATGCAAGCATAAGATGGTTGAAATGAATCAATGTACTTTTAATATATTTACCTATTCATGTATTTATTATATCAATAAATATTCATAATTTGTGCTTGGCATGGCCAGTGACAATAATTATTGGAAGGCTGACTGTTGTGTACATATATTTTAAATTTACATAGAAGTTTAATGAAATCTTACAAAATCCCTTAAGTGTTTTTATGAACTTCTGATGATTATTCCAAATTAGTACATCAAAATGAAATTATTGAGAAAGTAACAGCAGTAATTTTGAAGAAAGAATAATTACGAAAGAGGCATGGGAGTCCAGATACTAAATGATTACCATAAAATACAATAATTAGTTCACTATATTAACCAGGACAAAGATAAATGGATCATTGTGAAAAATAAATACAGAAACAAACCCTATATATAGTGATTTAGAGTATAATATCCACAGTTAAGGAGTAAATGAGGTTATTGGTAAACTATGTGTTAAAATGAATCAAGCTACAATATACCTTATATTTTTCAGTTAAATAAATGACAGATAAAAGGAAAATTAAATTCATTAAGTAAAACTATAAATGAAAAACTAGAAAATTATTAGAATATTTGTTGACACAGAGGAGGAATTTGTAAGAATAAATATCGTGAAAGGATTAACAAAGAATGTGTGATATATTTGATAATATCTATAAAATACAATCCCAACAAATATTAAAATATCTTTAATATATAAAGAATGATATTATATTTTCTATACTTATAATAAAGGCTTAACATGTGAAATATATAAAGCACTTATACAATAGATTTAAATAAAACTCAAATTCACTTATCAAAGTATGAGTGATAACTATGGAAGATAATTTGGAGAAAAAATAACAAATGGCTAATGCATGTGCACAAAATTCAACTACATTAGTAATCAAAGAAAAAAAGTTTATCTGATAAATGAGATGTTAAAAAATGACACAATTTGGAAAATATTTTAAAATTACATAAATATTCTGTTTGGCCAGGTTGCAGCATAATGGTTCTCAACCCTGTTATTCTAAATAATTATTTTTATAATACATACTTATAGTGACCATTTTGTTACTGCCCAACTAGGTTTCATTGACTACTGCACAAAAGGAAGCCAATACATTGAGACAGCAGAGGATGCACTGGAGAAAAAATTTATTATTGCAGGGTGCTGAGAGATGAGACAGGAGGAATTTCTCAAATCTGTCTCCTCAAGAATTTGGAGACTAGGGTTTTTAAGGATGGTTTGGTGGGAAGGGGGCTAGGGAATTGGTATTGCTGATTGGTTGGGTTGGGGGTGAAATCATAGGGGTGTAGAATTTGTCTCCTTGCACTCAGTTTCTGGGTAGGGGTCACAAGACCAGCTGAGTCAGTTCCTTGGAATGGGCACTGGTCTGGTGGAGTCACTTAGTCCACTAGAGTGCAGAGTCTGGAAAATATCTCAAAGAGCAGCCTTAGGTTTCACAATGGTGATATTACGTATGGGAGCAATTAAGGAATCTACAAATCTTATGACCACCAGTTACATGACTCTTGAGCAGTAAGCTATTACAGGAAAGCAGGCTAGAGAACAATGGCTGGTAATCTTTTAACTATGCCTGTCCCTTTGCAGAGTTCAGACCCCTACTACAGTACCCACCTTGGAGACTTTCATTAATTTTATAAATGGCAGTTTCACCTTGAAAATCCTGAGATGAAATTCATAAATGTAATGAACTACTAAATTAATTAATTTGGAGACAAACGTGAAATATAATGTCTTAACTGGAATATAGTGAATAAAAAGCACAACTCAAATTTACTAATAATGCTGATGACAAAATAACTGATTTATGTGATCTGTTACTAAGATTCTTGATGTCTAAGTATTTTTTATGAAGAACAATATGAATTGGTAAAACACCTGGTACTCCTGAACCATTGCTGTAAACTCACTTTACTGAACAAGTATTCCTGTTCGTGTTACAGTGATGTTATTAGAAAAGAATTCCTTTAAACAAAAAAATTTTTAGGCTTTCAAATACAGACAAACATTTTGTATTCATTTTCAGTAATTTTATGCAAACAGGAATGCATTATTATTACTCAAGATGTTTCTCCTATTTGAATTTAAAATTTGCTTGACTATAGTTCATTGTTACACAGCTAATTTTCAAGTATCCTTCTTATCAACTTTCCTTAAAGCAATATCATTGCTGAATGAAATAGAAGTAATTATTTCATTTGTATTTCTCTTCATCAATAGAAAGCTGCTATGATTAATTATTTTGTAAGATTGCATGGACTTCCATGCTTTGTGATATCGGTACTATTCTGTAAGAAATGAAACTTCTATTCTACCATTTTTAAGGTTTTTTCAAAACACTGTTATGACAGTATTATGTTTTTTAAATGTCTCTTCAAATATTGTATGCTATGTCTTTGCCAGTTTTATGAGCTTATTGCTTTGTGAGATAGTCAATTAATTGCTGTGATTCTATTGCTTATCATAGGGAAACGTGTAGGTAGAATAGGCATACTGATAAGTCATTTGTAAGTAAATTGATGAACTCAATATATAATATTCAACTTGAATATTGTAGGCCCTTATTATTTATATTTGGCATTTAATGTATATAATTCTTTCATTTTTTAATTTATTGAGGCATAATTGATAAGATTTGTAAATATGTATTAAAATTATAGCAAATACATTTTTCATATTTATTATTTTAATTGTAAACTAATTTGCTATGAATAAGACTACAATAAATATAGATTAATATGCATAAGATGTATTATAACTAAACCATTATGAGCAATATCACCTCAATAATATGATTTTCTGATATAGTGAATGAATTTTATAAGTTCTGAACAAACAAAGATAAATAGCAATAATAATGACTTACAGAGTGCTTAATATGCCAGGAACTATTCTAAGGCATTTATATATTTTTATTCATTTGATCTCTGACAGCTACCCTAGGAGGTAAATGCTGTTGCAGTCACCATTTTACAGATGAAGAAACTGAGTCAGGAGAGGTAGGTAATTTGCACAAGGTCAGAGATATTTGGTGGAGAAAATAGAATAGGATAACTAGTTCCTGAGTCCATGTTCATAAGCCCTAAGTATTGGAGCCTCCATATACATGATGAATTTAATGTAGAGTACACGGTAAATTAAATTCATATTGAAACATTTTTTAGTATTTTGTTGAGGATTTTTATATTTATGTTCATGAAAGATGTTTTCATTAGATTTTTTTCTCTGGTACAATCTATGTCCAGGCTTGGCATCTGGTTAGTTTGAAAGCATATCCTCTTCATCTACGTTGGAAAGAGACTGTGCAGGGTTGATGTTATTTCTTCTTTTGGTATTTGGTACAATTAATCAATAAATCCATTTATTCCTGGCAATTTCTTTTTTATAATATTTCTAACTACAAATTAAATTTTGTTAAAAGTTAAAGGACAATTTATTTCTTCTTAAGTGAATTTTGGTAGTTTGTTACTTTGGAAGAGTTATTCTATTTCATGGAAGTTGTCAAATTTATGTGCTTAGAGCTATCTGTAATGTTCAATGGTTACCCTTTTAATATCTGTAATAACTATAATGATAATCTCTCCTTCAATTCTCATATTGGTAATTAGCTTCTTCTCTATCTTTTATTTGCCTATCTGGCTAGCAGTTTATCAATTTTATTAATCCTTTCAAAAGAACCAACTTTGGTTGTGTTGTTTTTTTTTTTAATGTTTTTCTGTTTTCAGTTTAATTGATTTCTATACTTTATTTACTTCTTCCTACTTTATTTTATATTTCTTCCTAGTTTTTTAAGGTAGAAACTTAAATTGCTAATTTAAGACTTTTCTAACAGAAGTATTTATATACTTAATGGTACAATTTTCTCACTAAACACTGCTTTAACTATATCCCACAAATTTTGATTTTATATTTTTCTTTTACTTTATTCAAAATATTTTTTCATTTCCTGTGAGACTTTCTCATTGATTTGGGGATTATTTGAAAGTATGATTAATTGCCAACTTCCAATTATCTTTCTGTTATTGATTTTTTTCTTTAATTCCCTGTGGTCAGAGAACATACTTTATATTTTTCATTTCTTTTAAGTTTATTAAAATTTGCTTTATGATCCAAGATATGGTCTATCTTGCTGTATGTCATATGTGTGCTGGAGAAAAATGTATATTTCCTCTGTTATTTGTTGGAGTGTTTATAAATTTCATTTGATCCAATCATTTGGCTGGGTTGTTCAGTTCTCCTATATTTTTGCTGATTTCTGGCTATTTGTTCTGTTGATTAGTAAAACAGGAGTATTGAAGTCTCCAGCTTTAACTGTGAGTGAGTTTTTCGATTTCTCTTTTCAGTCTTACCAATTTTGCTTCATATATTTTGAAGCTGTGTTATTAGATGTATAAATATTTAGATTTCTATATATTCTAGCTGACATTACTATTTTATTATTATATAATATCTCCCTTTACCTATGGCCATTTTCCTTGCTCTGATGTCTCCATGTCTATGTTGTCTGACAGTAATGGATCTATTCCAACATCCTTTATTGTTTTTCCCCTGGGGTCAAGCAATCCTTCTGCCTCAGCCTTCTGAGTAGCTAGGACTTAAGGCACATGCCACTATGCTCAGCTAAAATTTTAAATTTTTTAGAGATGGGGTTTTGCTATATTGCCCAGCCTGGTCTCAAACTACTGGTTTCCAGTTATCCTCTCACCTCTGCCTCCTCAGTAGTTGAGATTACAGGTATCAGCCACCATGCCCATCTCTCCAGCATTATTTTAATTAGTGTTTGCAGACATATTGCCTTCCATATTTTTATTATAAACATATCTATATAATTCTATTTGCAGCAAATTTTTATAGACAGTATATAATTGAAGTTTCTTCTTAAGCCAATTAGACTCTATCTTTCAATTAGTATATTTAGACCATTTATAGTTATTGTAATTTTTGATGTGTTTCACAGACTCCCAACATTTTAGTATTTGTTTTTTGGTTTGATACATTTTGCTTCTTTTTTTTTTTTTCTTTTCCAATCTTTTTAATGTTATTTATTTATTTATTTATTTATTTGGTATGCTCTGCTGTTCATTTTATGTTTTTAAGTTTACTGTAGTGCAAAGATAGAAAAAGAAAAAAGCAACAGGAATTTTCCTCATGCTCTTTTAACCATAGTTCCTCTAGTCCAAGAGAAGAGTCCACTCCCCCTTAGAGTTTTAGGTAATTACTTGCTGTCATTGCTATCGTGGTGCTGCCTACGTGTTAAGGTAGAAGACAAAGGGAAGAAAAACATAACATGAGATTTTCTTTACTTCCTCTGACTCATAGAGAAACTCCTTCCTGCTGCTTTGACCAGAAATAGAGAGATTCTTTTCCAACTCTGTTCCTCTTCAGCCAGTATTAATTTTCAGATTTTCAGCTGCCATGGCAGATAGGGAGGGAGTAAACTCACTTTTGTTTCAAGGGAACTTAAAATTCTGATCTCCGGCTCCCTTCCTGTTGCCTCCAATTACTTTACAGAGTTTTCAAATTCCTGCTTCATGCAGGCTATCTAGGATTTATAGTTGCATTCAATAAGAAAAACAAGATAGTGTAAGTGTATTCTACTTATTCAGAACCAGAATATTTGAAAGTATTTTTTGCTTGTTCTTTTAACAAGGTGTTTTTTTGATATAAAGAACTGCAATAATGCCACAGTTCCTAAGGAAAAAAAAAGAAAAATTTGGTGTGAAGGTGTTATAATGCTTCTATAAATTATACATTAATTTCCTGAGATTGAAAGTTGTCCAGAATTTTTTTCTTTGAAGGTGCAGATTAATGTAATAGCTAAGATCATGGTCTAATGATCATGAATAGCTGACACTCTCTGATTCTGTACTAAACCGCTCTGTGCCTTAATTTCTACATATGTTAAATTGGATAATTATAACACCTACAGCATAACATGGTTACTGTGTAAGGAATACTTTAGAATATACATGTGAAAGAACATACAGCAATACTTAGAGAGTAGCAAGCCTTTATGAGGGATAGCAATTATTAGTGTACAGTTTGTACAGTGCATATTGCAATCCTGAAACTAAGTGGAGAATATACTCAAATAAAGAGAAAACAATAATCTAAATTCAAAATTGCAGCTGTGATTATATTATAGAGTTAGCAATTCCCCATGGTCACAAACAAGACAAGAGTATATTATAAAACTTAATATCCAAAATGGAACAAAGAAGATTACTCAAGCAAATTAGCAAGGAAAAAACAGCCCCATTATAGAGTGGGCCAAAGACATGAACAGAAGCTTTTCAAAACAAGATAGACAAATGACCAACAAACATGAAAAAATGTTCAATGTCACTATTATCAGTGACATGCAAATTAAAACCACAATGAGATATCAGTTTGAACCCAGTTAGAATGGCTTATTAAAAAGCCCCAAAACAATACATACTGGCATGGATGCAGAGAGAAAGGAGCTCTTATATACTGTTGGTGGGACTGCAAATTCGTACAACCTCTATGGAAAACAGTACGGAGATTCCTCAAAGAAATGAAAGTAGACTTACCATTTAATCCAGCAATCCCACTACTGGGTTCTACCCAAAGGAAAAGAAGTCATTTCATCAAAAAGACACCCACACTCAAATGTTCCTTGCAGCACAATTCACAATTGCAAAGATGTGGAATCAACCCAAGTGTCCATCAATTCAGGAGTGGATTAACAAAATGTGGTATATGTATACCATGGAATACTACTCCGCCACAAAGATGGATGAATTTAGGCCTTTTGCAACATTTTGGAAGGAAATGGAGACCATTGTCCTAAGTGAAGTATCTAAAGAAGGGAAACATAAACAACACATGTTCTTGCTATTGAACTGGAACAAACCAATGAGCACACATATGCACAGAGAAAAGTAAAAGTCAGTGGAAATCAAGCAGTGGGGAGGTGGAAGAGGGGAGGGGCAAAAACCTACATAACAGGTACAATGACCACTATCTGGGTGATGGGCACACTTAGAACCCTGACTCAAACATCATAAAATCAATACATGTAACCAAAAACATTTGTACCCCTGTGATATTTTGAAATAATAAAAAAAGAACTAAGATATTTCAGTGGAAATTCCATTGTTTGTCCTAGTATAAAACTATTTCTGTTACTCTAATAAAAAGTTCTTACATTTGGAAGAAATCTAATATAGTTTTAAGCAAATTATGATAAATTGTGTAATTTAAAATTATATTTTATGTTTATGAAATCTTTTTCCTATTGCTTAAATTTAATTAAGTGATAAAAATATCATCTGCTTGAAATAGTTTTTTCCATAAAAAATAATTACCATGAATTTCAATCACAATCAATACCATCACATACAGTCATTACACCTATGAATATTGTTGAAATATTCTTCTTTCTTTTCCTACATTAAAAAGATGAATATGTATTGAGAATCTACTCTATGCTAAGTTTTATGCTAAGCCCTCATTGAACAATTAAATTATTAAATTTAAGTTGATAAAGCTGCCTTTCACTTTTCTATCAAAATATTACATGCACTGACTTTGTGTACCACTTTTCTTGCTGAATTGTTTTCTTCTTAGTAGTTATTTCTATTTAATCTGTCTAGCATACTGTGTATTTTACAAATTGATTTTTTTGTCTGTCTCTTTCACCAGGATTTAAGCTGCATGCATGAGTAAAAGGATTCCTGTTTTATTCACTATGCTAACAGCAGCACCTTGATATGTGCCTGTCACATGTTAGGAGTTCAATGAATGTTTGGAATAAATGTTTTAATGCATAGACATGATTTTGCTTCTCAATATGTATGATGAAAAATCAAGTGTATAGGTATTAATCTAATAATAGTGAGAATTGTTGCATTCAGAATATAAAGAACAATACTTATGGGGAGGCAGTATGATCTAGTATTTAGCAAGAGCTAGTATGAGTTCACATCTTTGCTTTACTACCCATTGGTTGTAAGAACCTTAGGAGCTGGGCACGGTGGCTCACGCCTGTAATCCTACCACTCTGGGAGGCTGAGGCGGGAGGATTGCTTGAGGTCACGTGTTTGAAACCAGCTTGAGCAAGACCAAGACCCCATCTCTACTAAAAATAGAAAAATTAGCCAGCCATCGTGGCACCTGCATGTAGTCCCAGCTAGTCAGGAGGCTGAGGCAGGAGAACCACTTGAGGAATTTGAGGTTGCAATGAGCTATCATGATGCTACTGCACTCTACCTGGGGTAACAGAATAAGAGTCTGTCTCAAAAAAACAAAAACAAAAGCAAAACCTTAGGAAAATTATTTCATCTGTTTCCTAACATGAATAAAAAGTATTGTTAAAAATGATCCTTATTTTAATCATTAAATTTGCTAATGCCTTCATAGTTCTTTAAATGTCCTGGCACACAGGAGACTCGGCAATGGTCCACTATTATACACTGTATCTTTAGTTACTCAAAATTCTCCGCATAGAAAACAGAATAGGCACTATTTTGAGGTCTTTTTTCCCCCTCACAGGAAGAAAAAGATTCAAACAACAGAGTTTATAATTGAAAAAACTGGAACTTCCCATCTAAATTTGTTCTCTAAGTTTACAAACATGTTAATTCTGCTAAATTGCACCATTTCCAAATATTTACCGCGTTTCAGGACAAGGCATAATGATGTGCTAGGTACTCTGGGGAGTATAAAATAAGACCCTGGTACGTTGGTTCATCATGGATGGGTATATACATACATAATGAGTGTGATGTGCACTGTCTAGGGGATGGACACACTTGAAGCTCTGATTCGGGGGGGTGGGGGGAGGTGGGGCAAGGGCAATAGATATAACCTAAACTTTTGTACCCCATAATATGCTGAAATTAAAAAAATAAATAAATTTAAAAAATAATTAATGGCCAACAACAACCACTCAAGTATCTAATAAAAATATTATTGGTTAAATAAATCATGAGAATTAATAGACTAAAGCACATGCATTCTTATGAGAATTAGATGCATATAAAATATTAGTAATTGAACATGGGAATCTATTGATAAAGAATATTTCTAGGAAGTAGGATTGAAGTGCTGGTGTGTATGGTAGGTACAGTAACGCACTATCCAGATTCCTTTAGTTTATTACATTAAAAAGGTGAATATTTATTGACAATCTATTCTATGATAAATTCTATGCTAAGCCATGATTACATAATTAATTTTTGTTTGAAAACGTTATTCAAAATTCAACTCACTCCTTGGAGGAAGGTCTCTCCCCATGGTTTATGGGAACGCAGTCAGTCTACAGCTCTCAGCTGTCAGCCCTTCAGGGTTGCAGAGAACTGCAGGGAGCTTCCTGGCCCTTGGTCATACTCATCCCAGGGAAGCTCACAACCAGTGACTGAGGTGGAAAATCGGATGCAGGCCAGATCTGATGAGCCATTTTCAATCCTGATCTCCCTGTGGCCTTTCCACTGAAGCCCAGCTTCTCTCTGTCCAATCCTCTTTTCTTCTCTTCACTTCCACTGGTGTTGATCCCAGGGAAACTTCTGAGTAAACACCCAGCGTTAGCTGCATGCAATCTCCTCTCAGAATCTGAATCCCGAGAACCCAACCCATGATAGAGCATGTGGAAGGAGACTTTGCCGACAGCTTAGCACTTCACTCCTGGGCAGAAAACTGCAAGACTTTCCCTAGATAAATTGAACCAGGTGTTTGGTAAGAAGTAGTTCTCTTAGAAGTTGAATAATGTTTTCTGTATAGTCCCTTCCATCCTGGAATTTGGAGGCCCAGTCTTCTATTTTTAGGAAAGAGCTAAAAGAATATAAACTTTAAATAATTTATGTGCCTCATGAAAAAAAATCAGTTACTAGGACAAACTAGGTTATCACAGTATTAGCACAACATTTAGATAAGCAAATGCCTAGCTACTAGAGTAGATATCCCAGGCAAAACCATATGTTCAGTTTCTAGACTTCGTGGGAAATACCATAGCAAAAACTCTGCTGTGTGAGGGACGGAGGGTATTTGGAAGAAAAGTTCAGCATGTCATCACTAAGATGCCAGTCAGTATGGGCCAGTGTATCAGATTTCATGATCTTGACCTTATACTGTGATGTATCTCTAGATGGGAGGTTAACATTGACCCTGGAGATTTCCTGTATCTGTAGATAAAATCTCCAGATATAGAATGTGTGAGATACCTTTTTATTGGAGGCAATTGAGACTTTGTTGCCTTCTTACAAAGCTCATAAATTTGCAATGGTGAAAACCACAGGATTTTCTTTTCTTCCTTTTTCTTTCCTAGAGGTTTGTCAAAACCTCTAACTTCCCATTTACCCTATAAACCTCAATTTATCTCACACTGCAGTGCTGTATTTGCTGGGGGAACCAATAACAATTTCATGTGAGCAAATGTTTTCAGTGCACAGTGTTGCTTCCACTGTTTTTTGCTATGTAATTTTTTAGGTCAATACACTCTGCCTTCTAGGGAAGACTGTCCCTTCACATTTTTTTCCCCTAATCAGGAGAATTGCTCTTAACAAAATCTTCACCTGAAGCTATATTTATTGCTGTTGAAGGCCTAGTGAAGATGAAAACTTCTGCCAAAAACCTGTTATCTCACCATCTATTCTTCATAAGCATATTATTGCAGTAATTTTAGATTTACAAAAAAGTTGCAAAGATAGTGCTGAGAGTTCCCATGCACTCCTCACCTAGTTTACCTTGTTGTTATAATTTGGCATTATTATGGTACATTTGTCAAAACTGAGACACCCACACTGGTGCATTACTATTAAATAAACTTCAGATTTTATTTGAATTTTACCACATTTTCCACTACACTCAGCTTTTTCTTTCAGGATCCCATTGCATTTGGGAACCACATTGCATTTAGTTGTCATGTTTCCTCCCCATTCTCCTGTGGTCTGTGACAGTTTCTCTGTCTGTCCTTTTTTTTTTAACATGATTTTGGCAGTTTTGAGAAGTTCTGGTCTGGTGCTCTGTAGAAAGTCCTTCTATTTGGGGTTGTAATATGATTGTCCCCATCATTACCCTGGTGATGTTAACTGTTGTCCCTTGGTCAGGGAAGTCCTTATCAGTTCACTCCATGAAAAAGTCACTCTTTCTTCTTTTGTTTTTGGAATGAAGTCCCTGTGCACAACCCACACTTAAGAAGTAAGGAAAACACACTTCATCCATGGGAGTGGGGAATACCTATGTATATGTTACTTGGAATTCTTCTGTAAAGAAAATTTTCCTCCTCCTTCCCTCATTTCAAATATATTCAATCATTTATTTATGTCATTATGAAGGTATGTATATTTATTTTGTATTTTATGATATAATCCAATATTATATTATTGATTGTGTTACATAAATTTTTCTAGCTTTGGCCAATGGGAACTCTTTCAGGTTAGCTACTGTACCTTTTTGAAATGCCCCTATCTTTTTTTTTTTTTTTTTTTTTTTTGGAGCATGTGCTTATTTACCGATAATACAAAATATTCTAATATTCTGGGGTCAGCTTGTGTTATCCATGCTGCATTTTTTCCATGAATTAGCTATTGTTTCCCAAGGAGCCCTGGCTCTTTTTATTGAAGGTTGGTATCTAGAAACCAAGGTCTGAATGATCACTGTGTTTGTTGCTACTGGAGTGTCATTGCTTCTAGTCCTCTCAGCTGACACAGCTAGGTAATATATACATGTATATTAGCCCATGTATATACAAAAATCTATAACTGTTTCTATATCTATCCACTGATATAGATATACTAAGCTAATAATGCATTCATACTAATGCTCTGACTCTAGTTCAATACCACAGGGTAAACTCTAGCCTTCTTTCTTGTTTATCTTTGACTTCCCTCTCTGACTGTGAGAAAACTAGTTCCCACAGTCCAATATCTATTTACTTATTTGTTCTACCCTAGTATACATATAGTTTCAGAATTCTTAACCTGCATCCCTATGATAAACAAAATTATGAAGTACAGTACTGATGTACATTTCCTTTTGTCTCTAGTCTTACAGTTTCCAGCGAAAACATTGCTTTCCAAAGTTACATAGGTTGGCTCCTTTTTTAATCCTCGATCCCTTCAGCACGGTTATATATTATACTCACAATATAATTAAATTCATTTGCCATAGCCTACATTCCATCCTGAAATCTCCAACATTCTGGTTGATTTTTTAAAAACATTTACATACATTAAAGTTGACGTTTTGCAACGTACAGTTCTATGGGTTTTGACAAATGGACTGAATCATGATTCCACTACCACAGTTCTGTATGGAGCAGTTCCTTCACCTTAGAAGTTCCTCTGAGTTTCCCCTCTGCCCTTTTCCACTCCTTTCCTCCCCCACCTACTGGCAACTACCAATTTCCTCAACATCTTTTAAATGTTTAAGACCATCAGTATCTTTCTATGCATAATGGATGTGACAGTTTCATTTTCTGAAACATAACCTCACAATTACTACATTTACAGAGCCATCTTAATACTGCATGCACATGTGCGTGCATATGTGCACATGTGTATGTGAGAACATGTGTGAATGTGTGTAGCGCAGCTCTAAAGATCCTGTGAACAAGTCATGTGAATTTAAAGCTAATCCATCCACCCTTCTCTTTCTTGGCCTGAAGTTCCATGAGGGCAATTTAAACAGCATATAAGAGGAACAGTATTTGGGAAGCTGATTGAATATTACCAGTCTATGTCTGGCACAGATTATTATTTCAGGCTAGAATCTCACAAGTGCTGTGCATTGTGTATGAAATAAAATCTTGGTCTGCGTACTAAGTTTCCCATCACTTCTATAAGCTGAATTTGCTAAGGCTGAAGCCTTCAGGCTTCTGTGTTTAAAAACTTCTACCTACCTGATGTCCAAACCTCTGTAAATTACAGGGACTCACCAAGGTAGACATACTAGATGGCTTTTTGGCCAAACTTGAAGTCTAAAACTATCTTCTCAGATGGTCACACTTAAAAACCAACCACACAACTACAAAAACCAGCAACAGATCACGCCCTAACCCCCTGGGAATTATCTAGAACAAAACCCCACATGGTTTTCACTAGTGTCAGACAAAACATCAATACAAGTGTGTTGTTTTGCTCCCTTGAATCTGCCTAGTGTCTATTTATTAAGCCTACCGCAAAGTGTAGCAGAAGTTTGTTCATTAGAAGAAATTTTACCAGCTGAAAGGATGACCTGCATTCTCTTTTTTCCTGTTGATCATGATACAGTGTTTGAGGTGCATCAATAAATTATACAAATTTTAGAATCATTTAAGAAATAGTATTCAGAGTCAAACAAATGGAATCAAAGTATTATTGTATATTGATAAAGATAATATTTGAGAATATGATGTAGGTCTGCTATGCAAAAAGGTTTGCTATTGCTGTACATCAAAAGTAGTTACAGGCAATGCCAGACACCCACCAACCTCCTCTACTGTTTTACTCTGCTAAACTTAGCACGGATGTATGCCTTGGAGGATAGCTGACACTCAAAGAGGAAAAAAAAAAAATGAATAAGAGTAACTGTGCTTACCCTATTTGTTTTTCTTCTCGGACTTGCCTATTAAATGTCATTCATCCTTTGGTGAGAGGTTAGGAAGCGGATAGAGAGAGGTCAATGTTTTAGTGAAAGTCTCTCCAAATATAACAGTAGTGGGATAAATATAATTACAGAAGAAAATATAAATGTTATTTATAGATTATGGTAATTTAAAAGTGCAGAAGCACCAAAAAATATTACATTTAGAATTAGATAAATGATATATGTCAAAGGAGAGAGGAACTATTATCTTCATAAGTGAATGTAGAGACCAGTCAAACAAAAAATTAGGCCAAGTTGATGGAGCAAGAACTGAAAGTAAAAATACCAACTTAAGGAAGGGAAAGAGGATTGTGTGAGTTAAATTCTTTTAAAAAAAAAAATTTAAAATGGTAAAATAGTAAAAATATAAGTTATTATTAAAGTTAAAGAGCTAACTACCAAAAGAAACCCAAAACAGAGACAGTTGAAAGTAGTTTCTACAGGAAAGTTGGTCTTATTTCTGAGAGGAATGAGGCAGAATATAAACTCTCCCATACAATTTTATTTGTGCCATATTCATTTATTACTTGGGTAAAAAAATAGAAATGGAAAAAGCTATTGGCTCAAATTTTATATAAAATATAATTCCAATATTGTAAAAATTTCCTATCTCTAATTTTATGACTGTACAATGAAAGGAAATTTTTAATAAAAATATTATAAAATAATAGAGTAGGACTCTAACATTTAATAATTATAAATTATTGACATCATTTGTAAAAAGTATTTATTAAGTAGTAAGGAATTGTTTTTGTTACTAGGGATCTCAAAAGTTTCTTAGGAAATTTCCCTGATTTTTGAATAGAACCTTTCCTTGACTTTTATTGTAACAAATGCATTTATTTATTGTATTTTAGAATTCAATATTAAAAAGTATTTTTGTTTAAATCTTACATCTTGTGTTATTTTTCTTTTTATAAGTAATTACAACATTTTTTCTGAAGTAATTTAGAGAGGTTTAAGGAACAAATATATTCAGCTTTGGCCTTACTATGGATAAGAGCTTCAAATTAGAGTTTTATTAGAAAAGGTCTCATCTTTCTTGGAAGTCCTCTTCACTTTGATATTTCACCGATTCAGAAAAGCAAAAAGTACTTTGATTACTTCTTATTTTATTAGCCTAGTCGTTAGGATAAACTGAGTGACTGGAACTAATTTCTCTTTTGGAAAACAGTACACTTGACAAATTGATAGTATTCTCAGTAGAAAGCAAACTGTTATTATTCCCTAATTTAAGAGGTGTGATTGCTCTCTCTAGCAGCTCTGACTCTTCCAAGTCAAATGGTAACATCACTAAAACCATCTCAACATCAGCTATTGCAAGCTGGGTACCGAGACATAACTACTGCTCCTGTTTTTGTTGTTGATTTGTTTTAAAGCAGATGTTTTGACTAATCTAATAGCTGCTCAAAACCTAACTATCTTCAAATTTTTTGAATTAAGACAGTAGAGAAGTCAAGAGAAATTTTTCCTAATATAATGCTGTTAATCAGAGGCTTAAGGGGAATTGTTTAGAAAAATAATTGGACTTAATTCTGATAATTGTGTTTATCAGTGGATTTCACTTAAACTGAAATTTTGTACTATTGAAATCATTATTTCTATTTACTTATTTGGTTACTAAAAAAGTTTTATTGAAACATCTCTATGGCTGCAGTGGGCAATTAGTAACACCTGCTTTGAGGATCGCACAAGCCATTAATTACTATCCTGGCCATACGATCTGCAACTTTTAAGATATAGGCAACGTTGTTTCCATTTAGATATCTAATCTGCTGTGGAGTATTTTAAAATATTAATTAGATTTTCCTTTTAGGCTAGATACATCCCCTAAAAGCTCACCACTTAGCCAGAATTATTAGTCTATTTAAAACACACATAATGAAGAACATGTAAATGCAATGTCTAAAATGGAGTGAGTACCTGTTGTTCTGCATCCTCACCAGCATTGGTACTGTTTTTGTTTTATTTTTTTTAATTTTTTTTTAATTTTTAACCATTCTACAAGTATGTAGTGGTATTATACTATTTTTAAATTTGTACACCTCTAGTGACAAAGAATGTTAAGCATCAATCTTTTATGTTTAATTGACATCTGTATATCTTCTTTAGTGAGTTGTGCACTCAGATCTTTGGACTCTATTAATTGGGGTTATTGTTTCATTGATGTCAGGTTTTAAATTTTCTTATATTTTGGATACAAGTTATTTTTTTTTCAAGTATATCTTTTAAAATTTTTTCCCAGGCTGTGGCTTGACTTTTTATTCTCTTACAACTGTCTTTCAGAAAGAAAACATTTTTAAATTTAATAAAGTCCTACTAATCATTTTTTCTTTAATAGATCACACATACTTTCTCTTATGTTTTCTTCTAGAAGTTTTATAATTTTGTGTTTTACATCTATAATCTATTTTGTATTAATTTTTATGTAAAATATAAGGTCTGTTTCTAGGTTTGTTTTTTTTTTTTTGCACATGGATATCCCATTGACTTGAGATGTTACAGTGAGTTTTACAATCTATGGAAGTGGAGCCCTTCAAATTTTGAGTTGTATGTATGTATTTCCGTCTACCTGTCATCCTCTCTCAACCACCTCCCAGGTATATTTCCTTTAGTCATTCATTTGTTCACACATTCATTTGTTTAAAAGGAAAATACAAAAGACTTACTGTGTTTGGAGATTTGCTAGATTATATGGCTCTAATTTCTCATCTCTGATGGTTCATTCACATTTATCCCTCCAAGTCATTACTCGTGATGTCTCCTCTCACCTCTTCCTCAGAGAATCTTTACTTTTACTTCAAGTCATAGCTCAGATGTTGCCATCACTGGGGACTCTTCCAAATCTACTTCCCTGCTTCAGCAAAATTATTTTTCCTATTGTTACTCCATAACATCTAACAGAGTGTTGGGTCCATTTCAATCACTCATTTCCTGATTGATAAACCAGGATATTTAAAAATAAATACACAGATAATTAAAGCTATTTCAACAATAACATCATTTCATAAATACTTTTGCTATTCTTTAATTCACATGAAACAGCCTACATATTATCAATAGAATTAATTATGCAATTTTTCATTACAAGTAGATGTCATTAATTTTTTTTCTTGTGTATATTTAAGGAATGCTTAAGAGTCAGAAAACATAATTCATATGATAGAAGAACTAGGGAAAGGAAACATGCCAATGAATGTACATACACACACACACATACACACACACCCAAATTCCTCATAATTCACTTTCTTACACATTCTTTTCACACTTGATGTCACAAGCAGAATTGGAAACTCTGTTCTATTCTTCATATTCTCTGTTGGTGACATCTGGCTTGCCACGCAGCTTCAAGTCAAGCCCCATCTTATTCCAGGTAAAGTTTTGAGGATTTTCTTTTATTTCCTCCTACTTTTGAACCTGCATTTGAACTTTGGTTGTATACATTGTCATTGAGGAAGCACATTATTTATTGCCTATAGTGTTAACAACAGTTTTTCAGGAAGATACTTAGCAACAAATAATTGGGGGTTTAGAAAGAAGTCCTTGAAATATGTAATAGAGGAATTCAGCAGGGATATTCATGAAGGAGGGCATTCTGAGGAGCAGAAAGTGGAGTTCTAGCTTAAGAGAGGAAGAGAAATCAGTAGTCAGGTTAACTGAGGTAAAATGAGCACTCCTCACTGATACGTGAAACTTCGAAGTCAATGTTTTCTGAAAATATGTCCCATCCAATGCTAATTCTACCAGTTAGTCTGAGGAAGCCTATTGTAAACTCAAATAATTGGGGAAACACTTCATCCATACACACTCATCGTGAAAGATAATACCTGTCTGCATATACAAAAGTTATCAGAAGTTTCCTACACTGAGGCAATTTGTAATATTTGTTTTTGCCAGAATTTTCAAACTTTTTTTTTGGCCCATGGCATACTTCTAGACTATGTAATGAGCCTCGGAAAATGTATTTCCTTACTATGTCTCATTCCGATCATTTGTCTTTTCCGTTTGCCAGCAGACTTTTGGACTGGAATGTCCTTAAATTTGCTTTTCTGTTAACATTATCCCAAAAGGCACACAGAATTTATCTTTCTTTTTTCCTTCTCTCCTGGAGAGTAGTGTTACATCATGTATTGTACTAATACTTAATCACAATAGTGCCAAAAACTGTGCTAAACACGTGCAAAGAAACTGCCCAT
This sequence comes from Eulemur rufifrons, assembly GCF_041146395.1. Lineage (NCBI taxonomy): Eukaryota > Metazoa > Chordata > Mammalia > Primates > Lemuridae > Eulemur > Eulemur rufifrons. Next base: position 47,776,630 of record NC_090985.1, read on the forward strand.
GTTATTCTTAGGAATGTGCCAAATTTGAGTGAATTTCATGTACTTTATTCTGGCTCACGATTCCTGATATATGTGAAACCCCCAATATTGTTTTTTAACATTAAATTTCCAATAATTATTTCTTATTATAAGAATAATATGCAGTCATACAAAAATTCAGGCAATTTACCATTGTACATTTTCTTGCTTATACTTTGAATTGTATTAACGGGAAAATCTAAATGGTATAATTATTTTTCTTTGAGTTACATGTTGTTTCTACATAGAGACACTTTACATTCATTCAGTTGTCTCTCTCAAGTGTAGCCTCAGGTGTTTATTGTTGTTGTTGTTATTTATTTATTTATTTTAGCAATCTTAATTTCTTTGTTTCACCCCCACTTAGAATGTGAAATGGATATCAATACTGACTTTTAACATGTTAGAAAAGCTTTCCTTATTAATTTTAGTCTTTTTTTCTAATGCCACTTAGATAATGTTGTGTAAGCTGATGGTCGCCCCCAATATGTGTTATCCTCTCTTCCATTAACAGAATTTTAGCTGGAAATATAACCATAATAGAATGACAACTTCATTTTCTAGCTTTTCTTGCATCTAGATGTGGTCATATGACTAAATTTCAGGAAAAAGAGACAGTAGAGGAAGCTTCTTATATATTAACAGCCAGAAGGCTTCCTTTGCTTTCTTTTTTCTCCCTTTCTCTAAACTAATGCCTACAGCTTACAACCATTTTGAATTATGAAGAATGCCATCCCTGGGGGCCATGGAAGTTGCCTAGATCCTTGACAGGACTCATATGGAGTATAACAGTGCAATGCACCACTTTTTCAGACTGTGACATGCAAAATAGAGGAAAATACACTTCCATGGTGCATAAGCCACTTATTTATTTATTGGGTTTACTAGCAGCCAAACCTAATAATGTACATATGGATGGGAATTTATTAGGAAAGTGGAGAAGAGGATAGCCTCATTGGGCTTATAGCTATACTACAGGAGAAAGCAAATTTCTTAGGAGAGTTCAATTGTGCATGCTGTATCATGTCATTGCTTTGCCGATTAATGGTTTAGGATTATTATATAAATATCAATAATTTTCAAAAAATAAATAAGATTCAAGCAAATGTCATAGAAAAACTATGGGCTACAATGTTTAACAGCATAGACTATGAGATTTAAAATTTAGTTTTGCTGCTTACTATTGGGTTGTTATAGCTTCTCTGAACTTCAGCTCCTTTTACATACAATGAAACTAAAAGAGGAACTTGGAGGAGTAAATAAAATGATGTGTTTAAAGCATATAAAAAGTGCCTGCACATGATATGCCCTTAATACTTGTTAGTTATCTTTCCACTCTCTCTAATGCATAACAGATTTTGTGGTAAATACTGAAATTTGAATCAAAACAAAAACAACACAACATGAAATTATAGTTTTAGCTTTCAATAAATCCATAATGCATTCAGGAGGAGAAAGACTGTAATTTGTCAGCACCTTTTACAAAAATCATCCAATACTCTTAGCCCAGTCTTCCATCATCCCAAGCTTCTTTTGCCTTGTGGAGCTTGCTCCCTAATCACCACCATGATAACTGACAGAGTTGCCCTAAGTGTAGAAACATATTTCCCTTAATCGTAGGTCAAATCAGGTTGTTCTTTCTAAACAATCTGTTACTGAAGGCTAAAGGATAACCTACTAGAGATAAACGGTAAGTTGCAATTTTAGTTGTAGCATTCCATATGGCTGCTCTCTGCAGCTCATTGTCCATCCTTACTTGTGGTTCTCACATCACATCAAAATCACCTATGGCACATGTTGCAAAGTGAGATGCCAATCTTATCGAATCTGTATCTCCTGGTGGTAACGCATTTCTATTATAATACGATGTCAGAAGATTTTCTTATCTAGCCAAGTTAGGGAACCAGTGTGTTGCTTAGTGACTGGGTTTTGTTCTGCCTCAGTGAGGCACACAAAGAGCACTTTTCCTGACATCTTGATGTTCTGCCAATTAGGACCCGTATTCTTAGGTACCTTTTCCTTTGTATGACCTACCCTGGGTAGTCTCTTTTCCTATTTCAGAAATGGTACCTTACTATGATATTTAACTCTGCAAGATCCCCTCTTGAAGGTAAGACCTTTTTCCTACTGCACAGATATAATCTACCAATTTAATCATGACCAGAATATTAATCTAAGAATATAGTAACATCATAAATGTACATTAATGTACATATATGTATATTATATAGGTAGGAAAGAATAATTTTCTATATTTTATAATGCAGTAATTCTTATACTTTATCATACATCAGAATCACTTGGATGGTTTATTAATACTCAGTTTGCTGCCCCCCCCCCCGCCCACCGCCAAGTTTCTAATTTAGGGGGTTGGGGTGGAATCTAAAAATTTGCATTTCCAACAAGTACTGAGATGATGATGATGCTGTGTGTTCAAGTGCTACACTTTAAGAATCACTGACAGATAAAATTGATAAACACATGATGGTATGTTATAAATGCATGTAAGTTGTGCAAACATGGAGAGATTATAGTTCCGCTGGTGATCAAGGGGCATTTCCCAGATAAAGGGAACTTGCAGGGAACTTTTTGATTGGCTTTGAGGAGAGACAAGCGGTGGAGACATTCCAAGTAGAGTGAACAGTATGAGTGGAAGTCATGTGTATTTAAGGTATGTATCAGGGGATTCTGGGTGAAGTATTATGTTTACAAAAGGAAAATATACGATACAGAGTATTAATATAAACAGAGAACACAAAAAACTTGATGGACTTTCAAGTCATATTAATAAAAATCCCAGTTATGTCCATTTATAGCTGTCTGATGTTGTGCAAATTGCTTAGTTTTTATGAATCTCAATATCTTCCTTAGTAAAATGGATCTGTTTCTGATGGCTGTTGGGAAGATTAAATGAAAAAATGCATATATAGCACATGACACAATGCCTAGCCAATGTATTTAATAAATGATAGCTATATTTATTGCTATTTTTTACTACCCTGATAACATAGTTTCTCACCCCTGGCGTCTACTTGTGTGGTCCAGGTCCAATTGTAAACCAGACAGTCTGGTATTTAATGTTTCTTATTATTGTTGTCTACTAGCCAGCCTGTATGTCACTATGAGTTAATGCTTATTTTCCTTTTAAAAATGCTCAATTCACAAGCGTTTTTCATTGTCTGGATTTCATGATCAAATATTTAAAAAATATTTTAAGGTAAGAATATATAATAGTTTAATGCAAAGGAAGGTCTCCCCAAATAGATCACTTAATGTATTAATTTGGTTAATATACACCCTTTGATAAAGAAAAAAAAGATAATTACTTTAGTTGTGGCAGTTACTTAGCAAATGAAGAACATCTATTACTTTCATTATCTTTGAAGTACCAAGTGTACCCATAGAAGTCATCAAGTATCTGAAGAAGGGCTTTCCTTTAAAGGAAAAAATTCTTTGTATTATGATTTGAATGTATTGAGCTTGGCTAATTTTGTATATTTCTTGAAGTAATTCAAATTATTGAAATGAATGTGATTTTTCTGATTCTCTTTTAGCCTGCTTAGTGCAGGATGTTCATTTCTTTGGGTGAAAATAAGCTCAATATATGAAAAACTTCCCTTTAGAAAATTATTAATCTAATTTTCCTAGAGACTTAATTAGAATTTGCATTTTAGACAATGTAGCAGAACATTTAACATGACTACTACAAAACCGCTGTTGTTCTGGACATAAACAGTGTTGTGCCAGCTCATACTTGACTTAAGATTGTTAAATTTGTAGATGTTTTGAGAGCAAGCTGTGAAAACAGTCATTATATAAAAGATTTTAAATTATATTAATTTATACTTAAGTAAATTACAATAGAAACAGGTAAAAATACTTAAAACTCATCAATTCCTAATTATTTTACTATATTTTTACTATTACATTTGTGTTTGAAATTATTCATGTCTATTGTAAATGTATGGTGGACTCTGCAACTTTTCTCAACTCAGCATTCAGTGATGTTGTGTTTGACTGGTCAGATTACCCACAGAAGACTGCATCAATCCTTTTCTTAGGGGATATAACTGTCAGTGTTTCAAAAGATTAATGGGGGAAGAAAGAAGCCTCCATATTCAGTAGAAAAACTTAATCCTGTTGTTTTCAGTTTAATTTTCCAACTTCTGAAGCCTGGAGAAATTTTGTTTTACGATTTCTAAAGACTGAAACTGCTGGTTTTGCATCATGCTAGAAGACTAGCAGTCAATAGCTATGCAGAGTTGGTGAGGAAATACTGGTCTAATTACTTTATAAACAGACTTTTAACCACCCCACCTGTTTTTTTGGTTCCCCCTTCACCATCACTTCCAAGGGACTTGGTTCCACCAATTTCTGAGCCTTTAGGAGACTTGACATAAATTGCCTCTTGGCTTTCATCACTGCTAGATAGGGAATCACCTTCCTCTGATTTGATTAATGAGTTATTATTTATCCACCCACTTTCTAGCTGGAATTAGTTAAATTTTATTGTTCCTTTCTCCTTTTCTCTATCTTTTGTTGGTTTATGCCTTTAAAAATCAATTTATTACCACTTTAGTTAGAATTTTCTGAATCACGGGGCTTAATACGTATTTTCAAACTGAAAACATAAAGTAGATAATCAAAGACAAATTGGAAAAACTTTGAAGTCTCTAGAATCTGTAGCCCTAAAGAAACTTTGAGGAAGGTTTCTGTGGAAAGATTTTTAAATGCATCTTTGGTTTTAGCTTTGCGCTACATTGCCAAGACCCAGGGAAAGTGAAAGCCTGAGGCAAACTGCCTTTTTCACTGTGAGCAAAGTGCCATATTTGGAGAAAGAAGTAATCAGCTGATCGCTGGCACGGAGTAGAAACCCACATAGAAACAGAAAATGACAATAATGATCATTACCATTGTTTGAGCTATTTATTTGTCCCAGTAACTTCTCTGAGGATTTTACACACATTATCTCAGACAATTCTTATATCCGTGAGATAGCCACATTTATCTTCATTCTATTGATGAGAAAATTGTGAGTGGAAAGAAGTGAGTTAATTGACTTGGAACTTCCTAAGTGCCCTTTGGAAAGCAAAGAGTTTAATATTCTAGTCAGTTGATTCCAAATATGTGTTTTTAACCATTGATTTATAGAGAATGGTAAAACATTAATCAAAATTTTTTAGTTTTCACCACTTCTCAGACTAATATAAGCTCTAAAGAAAAATGTATTGTTCAAAAACTCATTCTTCTATTAAAGGAATGGCTTAAAAATTGTGCTCAATTCATTATGATCTGAAACATTATGTGTGTATTTGAATTGCCATCATTATTATCATTCTTGATAATTTCTATCTTGGAAAATTATTAGACATAGGCAAAGATAGAGAAAACAAGTCTTATTTCTACTTAACTAGGAGAAAGTATCATCTGTATGAGGGCATGCACAAATTGTTATAATTTAGGTTATTGAACATAGTATATGTTGGGCTCCCTATCGGCTCAGTTTTTTTTTTTTTCTTATCAGAAAATAAAGCTGGGATTTGATGGCTGTCAGAGTATACCAGAGTCAGAACTGGTATTTCTCTTTTCCATATGGAAATGTAGGAATGACAGCATTTGATTTAATATTGGTCTTAAAACTAAAGCTGACTGTCAATACTAGTTGAACATATTCTGCTAAAACCTTTACCTTAATGATCATTGGGTAAATATTAGATTATATTTTACCAGATGATTTGTACTGCAATTCTACATTGGTTAGCAATGTCAATTTTTCACAACACTTTAGACTCACCAGGCTACCACAGATAATGCAAATTCTGGTGTTTAACATTGGTGGTTAACCATTACTATCCATAGGCCTGAAGGGGCAAGAAGAAATGGTTACCAAACCCCAGAAACAATAGCTATATGAGGACAGGAGCAATGTCCTTTAGCAGAAAGGAAGAGAGAAGAAAAAATACCTGGCCTCACTCTCCTCTTGCCATCCAGTCTCATTTTGCACAAAAATGAGAATTGATTATATTATATGCTGGAACTCATCATTGACCATTTTGACTATCAGAGTTTAATTTTGGCAGAAACAATATAACTGATTCAAGCAGAAAATTGCTTTGCATTATAGATCCATATCTATCTCACCTTAGAAGAATCCAAGGTGTCCTCAACCTTGGATTAACCCTGGTCAGTTGATAACCAGGAAATGTTTATAGAAGGCAGCGTGCATGAGAAGATACCAATAGACCAGTGATGGGCCCGATGATCAACAGCACAGTTTCTCAATTTCAGTATTATTGACATTTCTGGCTGAAAAGTTCTTTGCTGTGAAGAGCTATATAGTGCACATTTTAAGATGCTTAGCAAAATTTTTGGCTTCTACCCAGTAGCCATTAGCAACCTTCTTCTCCCAAGGCATGACAAACAAAAATATCTCTAGATATTACCAAATGTCCCATGAGTGGCAAAATTGCCCGAGTTGAGAACCACTGTTCTTATCTTTGGCTAGTGTATGTGGTTTTCCTGCTATAACATTACGTTTTTTTGCTTTTTTAAAATTTTTTTTGGCAAGGTAATAAATTTACTGTGGTTTAAGAAACAAGTGGCTGAAATTGTTATTTTTTTTTTCTGTAACACACTCACAGGGAGAACATGTTATCTTATGTTGGCTGGGAAGAAAAAAAATGTAGCACGCTTTAATTCAATGTCTACATGACAGCCAGAATGTTATTTTAAAAATATATATTGTACATTATTAGTATCAAAGACTTTTCCTAGTGTTTGAAATTTTTAAAATGTCATTCATTAACATGGTTACATAACTGTGTAATTTGGCTCCTGCTTCCCTATTCATATTCGGTTCACTCTACTCCCCTATTTGTTCAACTGTAAGAATGTACTTTCAGTTTCTCTGATGCCCTAACCTCTTTCACCTATTGGAAAATTTGCGTGAGCCTTTCCCTCCAGGATGAATGAATCCTCCTCAACTCTTGTATCTCCCCTTCAGCCAATAATTATCACTAGCTAATTGTTACTGAACTAAGAATCTTTAAGATAATCAAGGTCTTTAAGATATCAACGTAATTACTATGTCCTCAGAGAAATTTCAACATAAAGTAGGTATTATAATTGTTACTATCATTATTTGGATAGGATCATTTTTCCTTCCTTTGGCATTTAAATAATTTTTAACAATATTCTTTGATATATTTAAACTTTATATGCCCATCTCCCCCACTAGTTAGACATTATATGAGTAGAGACTATGTTTATTTGGAGAACTAGTGAATTTTCACTGCCTAGCCCTGTGTTAAATGTATTAGAGAAATACATGGAAGCCGATAATTTGTCCTCACAGTCTCTTCTTCTCCCCTCATATTTTGTATCACCAAATTTATGACTCTTCTCCTTGTAGTTCAAGAGATATGTGAAAACATTTTGGCATGTCTGAATTGTTGAATGTGAAGAAAAAACTAGAATGTTATTTGTATAAGTCAGAGTCTACATACGTAATAATTTCTCTGTAAAAGTTCTAAGGTCATGATACATGCTGGCAATAGATAAAATATTAAGAAAATTTCGGTGTGAAATAGTGCCTAGTGAATAGTAATTGGCTATCCTAACCTAAAACCATCTGTTATTTTAGGAAGTTCAGAGTACACAGAGGAGGATTAGAATGACTCCTACTAAGATAGAAATGTCAAGGCCACCATTGTATAGAGTAGGTCTAGAGCTCATGCTGATAATCTAGATTTGAGTCTACCTTTTCCCATGTCATGACTATACAAACGTTGGTATGTAAAATATTTTGGCAAGCATTTCAAAATATAGCATCATCATGGGCACTCATGTCTCATAATTTGTCTCTTTTGCCTAGAAAGAGACAGAGAGCTCAGAATGGTACTGGTACTTCTTTTTCTATGGGTGGGGTGGGAGGTTTTGTTTGTTTGTTTGTTTTTTTAACATTAAGTAATCTGGCAGAGATTTTTCCATCTTTATTCTGTCCTAAGTGTCCATCAACATGGGTAGAGAGACACAAAGCCTAATTATTTGCTATAGATTGGGTTCCCACAAGATTCACATGTTAAAATTCTAATTGCCAATGGATAGTATTAGGAGGTGAGGCATTTGAAAAGTAAGTGGGGTCATGAGGATGAAGCCCTCATAATGGGATTTGTGCCTTATAAAAAGACCCTGGAGAACTTCTTTTTAGCCATGTGATGACATAGCAAAAAGAAGACCATCTATGAAGCACGAAGCAGGCCCTTACCAGACACCAAATCTGCTGGCACCTTGATCGTGGACTTCCCAGCCTCCAGAATTGGGAGGAATAATGTTTATAAGCTACCCAGTCTACAGTATTTTTGTTAGAGAATCCTGAATGGACTAAGACATCATTGTTCTTGGTTTGCTCCTAAATTCCCTTGGATGAAACTGTTAGCTGCAGAAGAATATAAAGGTATATTTGACATCTTATATTCAAATGTAAGACACTGACACATAGGCAAACAGGAAATATTTGTTGAATGAAAAAAAAAGGAAAAAGGAAGGAAGAAAGGCAAAAAAGAAAAGTGAATCAGGCGAGAGAAATAATGACTAAATATGTTTTTTTGAATATAGGCAAGACAACCTCTTAATGAATAGTTTTTGGTTGGTCATGCACTGAGACTTCTCATGTTCTAGTTTATTTATTTATTTATTTATACTATGAAACCTTCATATCAGACTAAGGCTTTGCATGTTCTAAAAGAGTGTTAGACTTGGTATAAATGCATGAGATAGATATGAAATCTGGAAAATAAAAAAAAGATGTATATACATTTGGTTTTCATGGATTGAAAATAAAAGTTACTATTCCTTTAAATTTGTATGATATCATTAAATTAAGGTAATTTCAATGGGAGATGAATATCAACAACTCATCCACATCCTTCCCACTGTGAAATGTTGAGTTATTAAAGCCAGACCTATTTGTTTGGACTTCAGAGAGGAGAGAAAAATGGAGATCCTTATTGGGTTTTCAGTTGACTGCTTATACCTTTATTCATTTTAGCCTTAATTTCTCTTGCTCCTGTTTCTCTCTGTTGCTTTCTTGCAGAAACATTAAGATCTAGCTGCATAATTTTAGCTCCAGTAGTCTTCCCTCCCAGTTCTTTCCCCAAATGTGAGGATCTGAAATATTGCCTCAATTTTGCTTCCCTAAGGGTTATTCTCTCCTTTTATATTTTCATATAAATTCCCTTATACATTCGTGAGTGATTTTAATTGGAGGTTTAGAAGAGAGCTTCTTTTCTTGTTGTGGTTGCAGAGAATGGAAAGAGTGGTTGCTTGCTTTGTAGCACTGTGAGAAGGGAGTAAGAACACAAAGAGCACATTATCTCAACTTTGCTTACAGGAATGGTTTTAGAATGCGCTGCGTGAAGAGAAAGCATTTGTTTTCCAAAATTATTTATTATAGGAATCAATCAGCTCACCAGTGCACTGTTACTATGGGCCATCTGCTGGAGACAGAAACAGTTTTGTCACACATAACCCTTATTTATATCTCATCCCTATCAGGGAATTTTAACTGCAGTTGTCTCTCAACAGGGGATTCTTAGGTCATTAGTAGGTTAGTTGTTGTCTAGAGAATACAAGAGGGAGGAAGAACATTCAAATAAAATTGTTACCCCAAATATAGCCTCTTTTTCCTAAGCTAAATGGATTCGATTTAACTACAGATGCGACTTAACCAGTTAAATTCTTATATTTTAGCTATCAGGAGTCACTAAGGTACCAGAGCTTAGAATTCACAGAGCCTGAAGTTTCCAGCTCATTGCTTAACCTGCTGAGTCAAGTCGTTTCTTTATTATTCTATACGCGAGAACAATGGTACACAATGATGCTGTACTAATGCATACTCTGTGTCTGCAAGTAGGCATTAGAAGTTGGTATAACAAAAATTATTATAGAAATCTGGCAAGCCAGAGTTTAAGATAACAATAATTCTTTTTCTTCTTAAAAAAATAGCCATCACTGATGCACTTTGTTTATTCAATTAATTTCAAGAAAGTACTAAGGACTTTTCCTGAAACATTAACTCAGATATAGAATAAAGTATCTTTGTTTCTGGAGTAGCATAGTGAAAAGAGGCCAGTATTTTTTTTCTTTTTTCTTTTTTAACTCAAAACAAACAAATCAAATTAATTCTTTTTTTTCTATTAAAGCTGATTTTTTTTTTATTGTGGTAAAACAAATATAACATAAAATTCATATGGTGAGTTCTTTTTTTTAATATGGCAACTTCTTTTTTTCTTTTTTATTTCAGAATGTTATGGGGATACAAATATTTTGGTTACATGTTATGACTTTGAGAGGGCAGTATTGGCAAAATATCTGATTTAATTCTTTTGTTACTCTTGTGTGACATTGAAGAATTCACTTAATCTTTTGGTGTTACATTTCCTCATCTCTGAAATAAGTACAGAGATACTTGCACAATCTATACAATAAATGCATTATAATGCTAGTGTATGTTATAAATACTTTATCAAATGAAACACTGTTGTATTATAATAAGTAGAAATACCTGTATGTTTGAAGTACTTTTGTTTGATGGCTATGATCTAAATTTTTCCTAATTTATGAAAATTTCTGGATGTACTGAGCAGAAAGTTAGATATAATAATAATATTCATCATTAACTGTGTTTCTCATCAGAAACATTGAGAAATATTGAATTATGTGCTAGTAAAAGAGCTTAAAAGATAGAGTATGTAATACATATGGTCTAAAAGAGGATAATATTTGTCCCACAAATAACCACAAAGTAACAATTTGAATTCTTGGTTTTGAACATATTTTCTAATATATATGTAGCATATTAAAATATTTTTACAACATAGTTTTATGCCAAGGAAATCAAAGGTCTTGTTTGTTTTTATATCACTTGGCAATGTTCAGCAGATTGTTCAACTCCATTGTGGAGAATTTGAAAATGACTTTATGCTGTGAAATTTTGAAGATGTTATTGTTGGCATATGGAATAGATTTTAGTGGTTGAACAAACAGTTGAAATTTCAAATGTAGTCAAAGGGATTCCCTTTATGACCAAAATGCATGAACATAAACAGTTTTCTTTTAAATTTCTGTATAATTATTCTAAAATTTGGTAAGTGGAGCAGGATGAGGAAAACAAATTATAATTTATAATAATCTAATGAGATTTAAAATACCTTTACAGAACCAACTGTAAAATGTACCATTATCTATTTCAGTTGTAATTGTAAAATGTTCCAGTATTTTTGTCGTCTATTTCCTCATTAAAAGGCATTTGTCTCACAATTGAATTATATTAACATCTTTTGTTTGTGAATGAAAAACATTTTTATGTCACCAAATGACCATGTTGCATATGCAATAACTATGAGATTGAGCAAAAATCACAAAATGTAGTGTGGTGTATCACATGGAGCAACATTATTCTGAGCCACATTCCAATACATTTGTAATTGTTTGGGTGTGGTATCATAATGCCATAACTGGAAGGGTAAGTAGGAGGCCTGAAGATCCATTTATCCATTTCAGAGATTTCTCTGCGAGCTCGCCTGTGCCTAACTTCCATGAAGGCAGATATAACGTCAGGCAACCAAGTTATATTCTCTCTACCCACCTTAAGGTAGCCAGGCTTTTGACCACCATTCTAATTAATTGAGTATATGCCATTCCTAAAATTAAAAAAATATGTTTTTATATGAGTACTAATCTCTTTATGGCTCAGCATATCCCCTCTCAAACATTTGGAATAATTAGGGTAAGGATTACACATAGAATTCTGTATATGGTGAAACTTTTAAAATGTCTATTTTGTACCCTAACATTCTTTCCTGCAGATGCAGAATTTGTGATTGTACTTTGTGTTCAAATTTCTGAAATTCTGTTCCTACTTTTTTATTCTATCACACTGGGAAATATTATTGTGCTCTTCCTATGTGTACTTTACACAGTCTAATATATTGGCTGAATCCCGAAGGAATCAACAATGTAAACGGGAAAGAAGGCAAACTAACAGAAGTGTTGGGGAGTACAGGTACAGCCATCATTACAGCAACTTTCTTTAATGATTATAAAAAGCTTTTGTAGTATTACTGATTAAAAAATCTTTTACTTTGTCATCTACATATTCACAGGTCTTTCTTTTAACTTCCCCTTAAAAAGAACCCTAGCAGTTCTATGGCTGACTAGTAGTTTCTTGACTTTCTTTGAAATCTCTTCATGCCTACAATAAGATCTAACTCTTGGTTTGCTACATCTCTTTCTCTCTCTCTCTCTCTCTCTCTCTCAGATTTCTCATATGTATGTTGGTATGTGATAATTCTTCCACCCTTATCAGCAGCCCCAAGTTTGTCTTATATTTTCCTGATGAAAACATAGATAATGAATTTAAATGTCTAAATAAAATACATATTTTCACTCCTTTTGACTGAAGCTGTACCCCTATTTTTCCTTTTCCCATCATTTCTTCCCTCATCCTCATGTCAAATGTATAAGCCTGCACTTGCTGTCTCCTATTTACTCTTCTCATATAATTCCCAACACTACAGCACCAAAACTGCTCTCAGTATAACCAATAGAAACATTTCCTGGTACACAGTAGGTATTAAACATTGTCTATTGTATGATTGAGAATTTGACTTATTTACATAATAAAACACCACAGACCAAGTACTTTGTTGTGCTGTCAAATATTGTTCATTTTAACTATCTAACTATATTTTTGCATCCATTAACTATCCCCACTTTATCCTACCCCCCCAACCCTTCCCAGACTCTGGTTACTGTCATTCTCTGTCTCCATGAAATCAATTTTTTTTTTAATATTTAGCTCCCACATATTTCATCATAGTTTCTATCTGCATTTTTCTAATAATTAGCGATGCTGTGCACATTTTCACATACCCGTTGGGCATTTGTAGGTTCCCCCAGTGTTCTCCACTTTTCTTCTGTATCCTGAGCCAAAATCACAAAGTGCCTTGCCTGCTCTGTGACCTGGCAGCTGCAGGTTATTCCCAGCAGGCTTGAACCCAAACCAGGGTGTTGAACATTCCCAAGAATTGATAAAAGCTAGGTTGTTGCTGGAAACACTGAAAGAAACTGGCTCCATCCCTGAGACAAATTCCTTAAAAGCTCAAATAAACTCCATACACTGACGCCCTGGCTGCGGGCATACCTAGGTAGAACACCCCTTTGCTCTCTCTGTTCACTGCAAGGATATGCTGCAGCACTTTGTAAGTAAGTTCCCCTAACAAATACTTTGGGTAGTGGTGTTTAGTGCTTCTTTCTTTGCAATCCCAACTGGCCCCAGCTCATGTCAGTTTGGGGCCCTCCCCTGTGGGAACTCCCCTGTGCTGCTTTTGCAGTGACTCATACCATGGGTTTGGTGGGAAGAAACACCATTTGTGTCTTCGGTGGAGAAAGTACTTCTTAAATATAAGCCACTTATTTGGATTTTGTGATGTCAGTTTCTTTTTTTTTTTTTTTTTTTTATTATTCTATATACTTCTCTCTTTATTATTCTTCTGTATTCTGTATTTTGCTCATGGATTTTACTCCTCCTGCCCTTAAAGAAAATGTTCCTTCAGATTCTCCTGTGGGCCTTCTGTTCTCCACTCACATCTCAGAGAGCTTACTCACACGCATGGCATTAGCTAAGATTGTCTCAGAAGATTTACATATTGACCATAAATATTTGAATTTTTTGTGGCCTTAAATCTTATCTAGCCTCCTGATAGACATGTCTGCTTGAAAAGTTATTCAAATTCTGGGGTTAGACTGCTTTTGTTTAAATCCTTCATCTGCCACCTATGAGTTCTTGAACCTTAAAATATCTATATTAGTTTACTCAGGCTGCCATAACAAAATACCACAGACTGAGTGGCCCAAACTACAGAAATGTATTTTCTTACAGTTCTAGAGACTAGATGTCCAAGATTAAGGTGTTGGCAGGGTTGGTTTCATTCTGAGGCCTTTCTCCTTGGCTTGCAAATGGCTGCTTTCCTGCTGTGTCCTCAGGTAGGTCACCCAGGGCCTGTATGTTGTCTGTGTCCCAATCTCTTTTTCTTATAAGGACAATAGTCATATTGAATTAGGGCCTACTGATATGACCTCACTTTACCTTACTTACCTCTTTAAAGACCCCGACCTCTAAATATAGTCACATTCTGACGTACAGGGTATAGGACTTCAACATATGAATTTTAGGAGGACACAATTTAGCTCATAACAATGTCCTTGGTTCTTTTATCTGTAAAGTAGAGATAATAGGATGATACCCAAAATAGTTGCTCTAAGGTTGAGATAATACATATAGAGCCTGAAAAGTGATTAGTAAATATTAGATATTATTACTACAGGGTTAATTCCTACCCTCATAATATTTTACCTCGACTAAAACAATTGATTACTAACTCCTAGTCACTATTCCTTTTACCTTCGTATTTATCCTCTACACTGCATATGTGATTATTTCATTCATCTAGAAGTTTTCAATGTCCTTTTCATTTATAAGAATATCCAGATGCCTTAGCAAGTTGCTCAAAGCTCTCTCTAAACCAGGGACTATACTTTTACAATTTAATCTTCCACCAGTACCTGATTAACATTTTATTTTGTACTATACATTTACTGTTTATAGTTACTTGTAAAATATGGTATTTAATGCCTCTGCATTTTTGTGATAAATAATCCCTCTGTTTGAAGCATTAGGACCACCTTCCTTCACTTGTTTAGCTATTACTCATCCCTCAAGTACCAATTTGGTAAACAAGTCCTTCTGGAAATCTTTTCTAAACTCTTAAATTGGGCTATATGTCTGAAGTTCCATTCTATCTGTGCCACACCAATACAATATCATTTGCCAGATTTTACTATAATTGTCTATATATGTGCCAAATATTTCTGTTAGAATGAAAACTCCTTTCCATAACAGAACTATGTCTAATTTGTTGAATGGTAATCATATTGGTTTCCAAATGCTATTGTATAGACTGGCATATCTGCACAATAGAGTTCATCAATTCATGCAAAGTAAGTACTGTATACTGCAAAGTAAGTACTGTATGATTCCATACTACATAATATTCTGGAAAGGGCAAAACAATGGAGACAATAAAAAGATCAGTGGTTGCCATGGATTAAGGGGGAGGGAGGGATGAATCAGTGAAGCCTAGAGAATTTTTAGGGCCCTGAAACTATTCTGTATGCAACTATTATGATGGGTACATGCCATGAAGCATTTGTTAAAACTCATAGAATGTAAACACCAATAGTGAACTCTAGTGTGTACTATGGATTTCGGTAACGTGTCATCATAGGTTCATCAATTGCAATAAGTGCTGCTAGTTGGAGAGGCCATGAGTGTGGGGGTCAGGGTTTGTGTGGGAATTTTCTGTACTTTCTATCCTAAAAAATGAAGTCTATTTTAAAGGAAAAAAATGTATCATCTAAACTACCTATTTTTTATAACATCATTGATCATTAAAATAATTTTTAAATTTTTCTAATCTGAGGTGATTGAACAATCTCATTTTACTTTATATTTTATTTAATTATTATAAAGATTAATAAGTAGACTTATCTTTTGTATTTCTTCACTTGTTAATTGCCTACGTGTTTCTTTTGCCCTTTTTTTGTCTAATGACCTATAAAGACTCTACAGGTAATGATAGATCCCTTTGTTATATGCAATATTTGTCCTATTTTTTATCTTTTCTATGTGCTCATGGTATCTTTTGCCACAAGAAGTTTTAATATGTAGTCTAGTCTATTTTTTTGTTTCACACCAAGATTATATAAAGAATCTCTTGTGTCTTCTTTAAATGTCTTTGTGGTTTGAATCTGGAATTTTATGTATATTTTTATCAGTTATGTACTTCATTTTATGTTTTTTATAAAGGAATATGTCATTTATTTATTGAATCAAATTTCACATTACTTTTTTTTTTTTTTTTTATTTTATCTTGTTATGGGGGATACAGAATTGCAGATTACATATGTTGCTCCTGTACCGCCTTTCCCCCCAAGTCAGAGCTCCAGGCATGTCTGTTCCCCAGGTCGTGGGCATTGCACCCATCATGAGGTATATATCCCTCCCTTCCCCACCCCCCCTTCCCGAGTCAGCACCTTCAAGTGTTACCACTCCCCAAACGGTGCGCAATGCACTCATTGTGTAGGCATACCCCCATCCCCTCCCCCACCCCCCACCTCAGTCTGATATCCAATAGGTGTCGTTCCCAGATTTGTATTTAGGTGATGATCAGGGAAACCAATTTGCTGGTGAGTACATGTGATGCTTGTTTTTTCATTCTTGGGATACTTCACTTAATATAATGGGTTCCAACTCTCTCCAAGAGAACCATAGAGATGTCGTATCTTCATCATTCCTTATAGCTGAGTAATATTCCATGGTATACATATACCACAGCTTACTAATCCAATCATGTATTGATGGGCATTTGGGTTGTTTCCACATCTTTGCTATTGTGAATTGTGCTGCTATAATCATTCGGGTACATGTGTCTTTGTTAAAGAATGACCTTTTTTCCTTTGGGTATATGCCCAGTAATGGGATTGCTGGGTCAAATGGCAGGTCTACTTGAATCTGTTTAAGATACCTCCATAATGCTTTCCACAGGGGTTGCACTAGTTTGCAGTCCCACCAGCAGTGTATGAGTGTTCCTGTCTCTCCACACCCACGCCAACATGTGTTGTTTTGGGTTTTTTTGATAAAGGCCATTCTCATTGGAGTTAAGTGATATCTCATTGTGGTTTTGATTTGCATTTCTCTGATGATTAGGGATGTTGAGCATTTTTTCATATGTTTGTTAGCCATTCTTATATCTTCTTTCGAGAAGCTTCTATTCATGTCATTTGCCCACTTTTTGATAGGGTTGCTTGATTTTTTCTTGCTGACTTTCCTGAGTTCTAAATAGATTGTTGTTATCAGTCCTTTATCTGATGTGTAGTATGCAAAAATTTTTTCCCATTCTGTAGGTGGTCTGTTTATTCTCTTGACTGTTTCTTTGGCTGTGCAGAAGCTTTTTAATTTAATCATGTCCCATTCATTTATTTTTGTTGCTGCTGTGATTGCCTTGGGGGTCTTCTTCATAAATTCTTTGCCTAGGCCAATGTCTGTAAGAGTCTTTCCTACATTTTCTTCAACACCCTTTTATGATAAAAACGCTTAACAAAATAGGCATTGATGGAACCTACCTAAAAATGATACAAGCCATATATGACAAACCCACAGCCAACATCATACTGAATGGGGAAAAACTGAAAGCACTCCCACTTAGAACTGGAACCAGACAGGGCTGCCCATTGTCTCCATTACTTTTCAACATAGTATTGGAAGTCCTTGCGAGAGCTATCAGGCAAGAGAGCAGAATCAAGGGAGTCCAAATAGGGAAGGAAGAGATCAAACTCTCACTTTTTACTGATGATATGATGTTATATCTGGAAAACCCCCAGGATTCAACCATGAGACTCCTGGAATTGATTAACGAATATAGCAAAGTCTCAGGCTACAAAATTAATATACACAAATCAGAGGCATTTATATATGCCAATAACAGTCAATCGGAAAACCAAATTAAAGACTCAATACCCTTCAAAATAGCAACAAAGAAAATAAAATATCTAGGTATATATCTAACTAAAGAGGTAAAGGACCTCTATAAGGAAAACTATGAAACACTGAGAAAAGAAATAGCAGAACTTGCAAATAGATGGAAAAATATACCATGCTCGTGGATCGTAAGAATCAACATTGTTAAAATGTCTATACTACCCAAAGTGATCTACAGATTCAATGCAATCCCTATTAAATTACCAACATCATTCTTTACAGACATAGAGAAAATAATTATACACTTTGTATGGAATCAAAGAAGACCCCGTATAGCAAAAGCAATTTTAAGCAACAAAAACAAAATGGGAGGTATTAATTTGCCAGACCTCAAACTATACTACAAGGCCGTGGTTCTTAAAACAGCCTGGTATTGGCACAAGTGCAGGGACACAGACCAGTGGAACACAACAGAAAATCCAAATATAGAACCATCCTCATATAGGCACCTAATTTTTGACAAAGAGGGAAAGAATATACTCTGGGGACAAGAATCCCTATTCAACAAATGGTGCTGGGAGAATTGGTTAGCCACTTGTAGAAGACTGAAACAGGACCCACAGCTTTCACCTCTCACAAAAATCAAATCACGGTGGATAACAGACTTAAACCTTAGGCGTGATACAAATTTCACATTACTTTAAAACACCTTGTCAAATTGTGTATAAAGTGACCTTTTTGGATTCTCAAAAAAAAAGGAGACATATTAAATATTTCTCATACCTAAAGTATACTTCTAATTGAGTTTCCATTACATGGTGATTTTATATTTGTTTTTGTTTTACTGCCAGAATGCTTGCAAGATACTTCAACATTAAAAATTTTAATATAAAATAGACAAATGTTTACTATTTTTAAATGTTTTTAATTGACAAAAATGATATATATTTATGATGTATAACATATATAACATATGTATACATTGTGGAATGGCTAAATAAAGCTAATGAACATATGTATTACTTCACATACTTATTTAATATTTTCTACAAGCTTGCAATTTAAATATTGTCACTGTCACAATAATTATGAACACAAACATGTATTAAACACTTTTAATATGTCAAAAACTTGGCTAAGTCATTTATAAACATCATATAATTCCATCTAAGTACAATCTGATGCTTATATGTGAGAAAACAGAAACTCTGAAGATTTACTTGCCTAAAGCCACACCTGCAATAAAGACAAGTTAGGACTTGACATAAGTCTCTTTAGCTCAAAATCCCATTTTTTTAGCCATTATAATATTAAGCTAATTGATCTGCGATTCAGGGTTTTTTTTTAAGTCAATGATTTAAT
Organism: Eulemur rufifrons; assembly: GCF_041146395.1. Lineage (NCBI taxonomy): Eukaryota > Metazoa > Chordata > Mammalia > Primates > Lemuridae > Eulemur > Eulemur rufifrons. The sequence goes on from NC_090985.1 coordinate 47,795,609, forward strand.
TTTCATTATTTCTTTTTATTTTTCAAAAAATTTTATTTTTAATTTTTATAGATATATAATAGTTATACATATTTATTGGGTACAGGTGATATTTTGATACAGGTATACAGTGTGTAATGATCAAATCAGGGTAGTTGGAATATTCATCATTCTCAAGCATTTATCATTTCTTTGTGTTAGAAACATGCCAATTCCACTCAGTTATTTTAAAATATACAATGAATTGTTGTTAACTATAGTCACCCTACTGTGTGACCGACTGCTAGATCTAGTAGTCATTATGTCTTTTAACATGCTCTTTGGTTTAATTTATTCCCTTGTTTAGAAGCATCCCTCATTTACATACTGGATTTCATTTTGTTCTTTCCTCTCTCTTTGACTTTTACTTCTTTCTTTTGCTTCCCTTCATATTATGGAATTTTTTTTAACTTGTATTTTTTCTTGATGTAATGAATTTGTTTTTTAGGCTGGACTGCTCAGAAATGAAATCCGAACTACTTACATGATATTAATTTATAATATGACATCTATTTGAAAAATTGTTAATATTTAGACATTATACTATTATTGATTTTTCAGTCACAGATTACAAATCAGTTGATACATTACAGCTGTAACATAGATTAATGCAGGAGGAAATGATATTCACAGATGGGTTACATGCATTTAATAACTGTACAATTAAAAAAATCTAATATATCTAGAAAAGGAAAAGGACAGAATTCAATAGCAGAGAAATGACTTTTTTAAAAAACATTTAAGTGATGAATTAAAAATTACATATCTTTAATTTTGAAAATCACAGAACTAAAATTGAAAGGACATTGCATTTGGGCCAGATTTTAAATCCAAATCCTGATTGTGTGACTTGATAGAGTATCTTAACATTTCTGAATGTTTTTTCTGATCTATAAAATGGGAAAATTAATATCTTACCCATTATAATGTTTTAAAAATGAAATAATAATGCTTATGAGAAATTTTAAGCTATAAATATATAAACATATACCACAATATACTATAGCTACTATTATTTTGATATGCAAAATTATCATCTTTGGTTGTCAGTGTTTAGAACTATAATTCTTTGCCTAGCTATTTCAATTTGCCATTGTTGCAAGAGACCAAGAATATGCTATGTCATATCTCTACAGTAGGAGCTATGACCAGTATTTTGCCTTTGAAACATGTACAAGCCAATAATAGATGTCTCTCTGAAAGCTTAGGATTAATGAATGTCATTCCAGATATGCAGATGCTCAAGGGCATGTTTCTGAATAGATACTGTATTGCCTTAAAGATAAATAAGAAGAAATGTGAATGTGGGAGCTGGGATTTTATCCAGTGAGGTCTGCCATTTCAGCAGCATGGGGTGTACAGTGAGCTCAATGTGGTGGCAGTTAGCAGTAGCAACTCATGAATGTAGACAGATTTATGCAGGGTGACCTTCATGACTCAATGTGCTTGGGAGCTTTGTGATTTCCACAGGGGTTACTAACGGGACATTCCATTGACAACCACAATGAGTGTTCTACCTCCCTGGCATTTTTAGAGCACATCTTTATGCATCAGAAAACCCTAGACTTGCACAGGGCTGTTTTCTGAAAAGACACACTACTAGATGGATTTTGCAGAGGATAAAGTTCATTTGCATACTGGTCAATTGGCTAGCCACTATCTCAGAGTCTTTTTTCAGCATTTTTGGTACTTCACTGTCATGATGTATACCCAAACTCACATTTCTGTGTTAAAAATGATTAAATCCATGCTAGGCTCAAAGTGGATATGGTCTCATGTGTGATACCTGCTTGTAGTGGATTTTAAAATAAAATTTGAGCTCAGGCTCAAAAGGCATTGAGTTGCTGCAAATAATGGCAAAGCATATCCAAATAATGCCATTTTCCTTATGGAAAGTGTTCTATTCAAGATCACTGAAGTGCATAGGCATGCTGCATCTAGACTTCAACAAGGCATTTATTAAACCCAGTGTTAATTCTATTTTGGAAAATTTGGAATAATTCCAGTGTCTAAAAGCAAGCTAATAATTGAACGGATTTCACTTGCAAAGCAGGTTTCCAAAGATGTGCACCAGGATTCACCCTGTTTTATCCTCTCTCCTATTGGCTTATTTTATGATACACTGCCTTGAGTAAATGCTCTGATTAAATGCTTGCAGCATTTAAAATATTCACAAGATTTTTTGAAGGTGTGTCTTTAAATCTTAAGAGTGCCTTTAATCCTTTAAATTATCTTTAAAGACATGGAATGTGTTTGCCTCTATTGATCTTTCATATTTATAATTCTTTTGAACAGTTTTTAAAATTTTTAAAAATGTATTTATTTTTCTTTGATCTGAACTCTTTTTACTTGGTATAACATTCTCATCGCTCTTAACGTATGATAAAATATGCTTTTGCAAGCTTTTTACATAAATCACTTCATTGATCTGATATATTAATTCATCTTCATCTAAAATTAACTTCTATTCTGATATTGCTGTTTTAAGCCTTAAGAGAAACTTAGCTAATTTTTTTACCCTCCAAAATAAGGAATATGTTTGACTCAATGTTTTTAATAATTTCCATAGATATTTATGTATATTGAAAAATACTTTCTATAAACTTATAACAATTAAAGGCATTTATTTTCTTATGTAATGGATTTGAGATAGCCATGTAGTAGCAAAATCTAGGATGGATCTCAAGATTTACTTCCTCCTGGTGAACATGCCATATATAATCTCCAAGATTTTTGAATATGATGAATTTCACTCCCCTGATTAGGATATGTTACAGATTAAAAGGGATTTTTGCAGATATAATTAAGGCCCCAAATTAGTTGACCTTATTATAAAGCAGTTATTTAGGTGGGCCTGTGCTAATCACACAAGTTATTTAAAAGAAGAGTTTTCTACAGGCTAGTAGCAGGAGGTAATCAGTGATGTGCTGCAGGTGGCTTGGGAGAAAACAATCATTCATGTTGTGAATTGCCTATGATGGCCACATGGTAAAGAACTGGAGGCAGCATTAGGAGCTGGGAGCTGATTCCAGCCAACAGCTAGAAGGATAATGGGGACCTCATTCCTGGAGTGGCAAAGAAAGAAATTTTACCAACAACATGTGAACTTGGAAGAGAGTCCTGAGCCAAGATGAGAACTGCAACTCTAGCCAACATCTTGATTTCGGTCCACTGAGACCCCAAACAAAGAATCCAGCCATTTTGAACCCTAGTTTATGACCTAGAGAGCTTTTGAGGTAATAAATTTCTGTTGATTTATCCATTCCGTTTGTGTTGCTTTGTCACACAGTAATAGAAAACTTATATGATCACTCAGCAAATTTGTCATTTGAAGTTTGAGACCAGAATTGAGAGTCAAAGAAAAGCCTTCCAAAGGTTCTCCTGAAGGAAATATCAAGGAATGTACAAGTTTCAGGTTCAGTGGAGATCATTCAATATAACCTAGCTTATGAAGCTGATGGGTAGAGTAAATGCTTTTCCCTAAATCGTTTGTAGGCATAACCAGGACTAGAACCAAGGTCCCATGAATCCAAACCAATGCTCTTTCCACAGTAAAGAGCCAATGTATTTAATCATGATTGGAAAAGAAAAAGTGATGCTAGTGGAAATTTTGGTTATATTATTTTTAATAGTTAATATATCTCTAAAACATCTTGTAGCTGCCTTTGTTCCTTCCTTCCTTTCTTCTTTTGTGTTATCCAAGATCTAATCAAGGTTCACACATTGTATTTGACTGTAATATCTCTGTATTATTTTTTAATTCAGAACAGGACTTTTGCTTTTTTTTTTTCTTTTTATTTCATTGACATTATGAAGACTTTAGGCCAGTTGTCTTATATCTCACATTCTGGATGTGATTGTTCATATTTCCTTTAAGTTTTCCTCTGTTGTCTGAAGTTTTTATAAATATAAGAAAGCTAGGTCTATAGGTTTTATTAGATTCAGATATGCATTTGTCAAAAACACTTTATGTGGCTGTGTGAACTCCACAGAGCATCACCTCAAGAGAGATACACTGTGAAGACATTCTCATATTGAAGATGTGAAGTTTGAACTCTTGATTAAGGTGGTAAATGCCACTCTTCCAACCCCCCCATTGTAAAGGTATATTCTTTTGTTTATAATTAGTGAGTAATATTCAGATTGATACTCTGGTGCCATATGACTATCCTATTACCTGACTTGGGGGGAATGGGGGGGCATGGGCAATATATATAACCTGAACTTTTGTACCCCCATAATAAGCTGAAATAAAAAAAAATGGTAGACTGAAGAACTATCATATCAATAAAATAATTACTTTCCATATAAATCATAAGACAGATATTGACAAGGTAGATTAAAAAACACACAAACACGACCCAATCATATGCTGTTTGTGAAAAGCTCACTTTAAATTCAATAAATTTGGTAGGATAGAAGTAAAAAATGTAAAAAGATAAACCAAGCAAATATTAAATAATTAAAAAAAAACATAGGACAGGCTGTATTTTTATATGGTAAAGTAGACTTTGGAACAGAGAAAATTACTGGAACAAAGACGAATATTATAAAATGATGAAACACTCTAACAGGAAGACATAAGGATCTTAAAAGGTTATTGAATAACAGAGTCTTTAAATACATGAAGCAAAACTATGTAGAATGGAAAGGAAAAATAGGAAAATCCATAAATGTAGTTAATTTCAACACTCAGCAACTGATAGAGCTACTAGTAAGAAAGTCAGCAAGGATATAGAAAACTGGACAACAGCATGATCACCTGGATGATATATATAATTACCCCACAACAACAGAATACAGGAAAATCACTGAACATGTGGGAATTAAATGATACATTTAAAAATATTCCATGTACCAAAGAGCAAGTATCAGAGAAAATTAAAAATTATATATACTTTTAAATAGCAAAGAAGAAATCACAAGTTAAATTCAAATGTATATTTTTTTTCCTGAAAGAGAATAAAAACACAGTCTATTAAGATTTGTGGGATGTAGCTGAAATAAGATGTAGAAGAAAAATTTTTACTTTAGTTGCTTATACTAAAAAAAGAAACATCTCAAATCAATGACCTAAGCAGCCATTTTAAGAAATTTGAAAAGAAGAGCAAATTAAATTCAAAGTAAGTAGAAGAAAAGGTATAGTAATGTATACAAATCAATAACATAAAAAATATTCAAAATATTTGCATTTCCCTAATGATTAGAGATGTTGAACATTTTTTCATATGTTTGTTAGCCATTTTTATATCTTCTTTTGAAAAATTTCTATTCATGTCCTTTGCCCACTTTTTGATAGGGTTGTTCGATTTTTTCTTACTGATTTTCCTGAGTTCTAAATAGATTCTTGTTGTCAGTCCTTTATCTGATGTGTAGTATGCGAAAATTTTTTCCCATTCTGTAGGTTGTCTGTTTACTCTCATGACTGTTTCTTTGGCTGTGCAGAAGCTTTTTAATTTAATCAGGTCTCATTTATTTATTTTTGTTGTTGCTGTGATTGCCTTGAGATATCACTTAACTCCAGTGAGAATGGCCTTTATCAAAAAGTCCCAAAACAATACATGTTGGCGTGGATGCAGAGAGACAGGAACACTCATACACTGCTGGTCGGACTGTAAACTAGTGCAACCCCTATGGAAAACAATATGGAGATACCTTAAACAGATTCAAGTAGACCTACCATTCGATCCAGCAACCCCATTATTGGGCATCTACCCAGAAGGACAAAAGTCATTCTATAAAAAAGACACCTGCACCCGAATTTTATAGCAGCACAATGCACAATTGCAAAGATGTGGAAACAACCTAAATGCCCATCAATTCAGGAATGGATTAGCAAAATGTGGTATATGTATACCATGGAATATTACTCAGCTATAAGGAATAACGGTGATATGACATCTCTTTGGTTCTCCTGGAGAAAGTTGGAACCCATTCTATTAAGTGAAGTATCCCAAGAATGGAAAAATAAGCACCACATGTACTCACCAACAAACTGGTTTCCCTGATCATCACCTAAGTGCACATTTGGGAATAACACCAATTGAGTATCAGACAGAGGTGGGGGCTGGGGGGAAGGGATGGGTGTATACCTACTTGATGAGTGTGATGTGCACTGTCTAGGGAATGGACACGCTTGAAGCTCAGACTCGGGGGGATGGGGGGACATGGGCAATATATATAACCTGAACTTTTGTACCCCCATAATGAGCTGAAATAAAAAAAAAAGAAAAAAAATATTCAAAATAATAAAAATGTGTGAAACAAAAATGTTTTCTTAAGACAAAATTAATAAATGTCTAGCTGATCAAAACAAATAATAGATAAAATAAAACAAGCAGTATCACAAATGAAATTAGAGATCACACTGGAGAATCAACCTGCATTAAAGGGATAATAAGGGAATATTATAAAAATGTTACACCAACTGAGATGAAATGGACAAGTTGCTTAAAACTGTGTCCCCAAATTCCAGGATGTGGAGCAGTACCAGTACCTGGCTTGTTAGAGACCAGACCACAGAGCTCTGCCACCCCTACCCTCACCTCTGTGGAAAAATTGTCTTCCATGAAACTTAGGAAGGGGTGGGGGGTGGGATGGGGAACACAGCAGGAGGTGAGGGGCAGTGGGCTGGAGCTTGATCTGTATTTACAGCCTCTCCCCATTCCTGGCATCACCACCTGAGCTTCACCTCCCCCTCACCCAGTCCTGGGAAAAACTATCTTCCCTCAAACAGGTCTCTGGTCTGAAAAAGGGTGGGGACCACTGGCTTAAAAGACATCAATTGCCAAAACCAATGCAATAATTAACATAAACATGAATAGTGATATATTTGCAAGACATTTAATTAAAATTAAAAACTTCCCGGAAATTAAATGCCAGATATAATTTTACTAGTAAACTCCAACACTTAAAAAGAAATAATAGTATTATACAAACCCTTTAAAAAAATAGAGGAGTAAGGAACACACCCAAACTTTTTTATGATATCCAAACCAGAAAAACATATAAATGGCAACTATGACAACAGTAACTACAGGCCAATCTTCCTTATAAAGAAAGATGCAAATGCTTTTAATGAAAATTTGAAAAACGAAATTCATTCACATATTAAAGGATAGTGCCAGGGTCAAGTGGTGTTATCTCAGTGATACAATGTTGGTTTAAACATTTAAATTCAAATGTAATGACAAATGGAAAGATAAATATTAATACTATATGATCATCTCAATAAATAAAGACATGCACATTGGTATAAAAGAAATGCATATAAAAATTTAGAATAAAAGTGAACATCTCGATCTGATAAATGGCATCTATGAAAAATCTATCTCTAACATCATAGATAAGGTATAAACAATAAGATAGTCTCCCTAAAATCTAGAAAAAAACCAAAGAAGTCTTGTCTGATCACTTTCATTTGGCATCTTATTGGGGGTCCTAGCTAGAGCAATTTTAAAAAATGCAAAAGAAATAAAAGCCTTAATAAGAAAGTAATAAGGATACGTGTCTTTATTTGCAGACAACATAATAATCTACAGAGAAAATCCTCAGGAATCTACAATTATATTATTAGAACTAAGAATTTCATTCAAGATACAAAAAATACAAATTATAAAAAGTAAACTGTACTTTCATATATAATAGCAGTAGCATTTACATTAGCATTCAAAACTTGAAACACTTATACTTTTTAAACAAATTGTACAATACCTATAAACTAAAAGCTACAAAATAATGCAGGAGGAAATGAAAGAAAATATAAATAAATGGAGAGATATGTCATATTTAAGAGATGGGAGAATCAATATTTTAAAATATCAATTTTTATAAAATTGATGTATGAATTCAATATAATTCTAACTGTAATCAAACCCAAGTACTTGATTTTCCTGTAGAAATTGAAATGTTGGGTCGAAAATTTAAAAAGAAAATGCAACGGATCTAAAATAACCAAAACAATTTTGAAAAAGTAAATGTAAGTTAGAGAATTCATACCATCTGATTTCAAGAATTACTATAAAGCTACAGTAATCAACTATTTTCAAACATTTTGGTCTAAGGACTCCTTTGCACTTTTAAAAAGTATTGAGAACCCCAGCGAGCTTACTTTTTGCAGAATATATATTGATACTTACCAAATTATAAATTAAAACTCAAAAATTTAAAAATTGTATTTGTCTATTATTTTAAAATAAAAGTAACAGATCCACTACAGGCTAAAAATTTTGTTTTTAAAAAACTGTATTTTACCAAACAAAATATAATGAAAAAAGTAGCATTGCTTTACATATTTGAAAAACTCTTTAATGTCTGGCTTAATAGAAAAACCATATCTGTTCTGTCTTCAATCTATTGAAATATGTTGTTTTGACTGAATTATATGAAAAACATCAAGCCTCACACAGCTATTTAGTTGGCAGAAAAGGTAGTATTTTAAGGTATTTTAAGCCTTTTCATATGATGAAAGATATTATTTGTGATATTTCATCAAATCTAGACAGGTGTACGTTTCTGAAGGATTAGTTACAATGTATAATTTAAAGCCATATCAAAGGACTTTTTATACTCTGTTAAAATCTAAACATAAATTCAGATTTTTATTTTGAATTGATCTTTCATCCCTGCATATTTTGTAGCATCATGCTGTAATATCATAGCATTTTTTTTTTTTTTTAACATTGCCTTGGCCCAGTTTTGCTTGAGGCCCTGATTTAGCGGTGGGCCAAGTCCCCTTGCTCAGCTGTTTAAGTTCACACCTCAACCATATTCCTTACTGGGCTCTCACACTGTAAGTCACTATGCACTTGCCCAATTGATCTGGGGGCTAGATACCAGACAACTAGAAAGAGCTCCTGTGCCATAAAGTCTAAGAAATTATTCAAAGTAGCCAAACCAACGAACGCCTGAGAAACCTAGCTAATCCCAAAGCATTTACCATACATAAATTGCCCCCTACAACTCCAGTTTGCTGTTACCCTTTCTCTGGGTCCTGTGTGGTCTTGCCTGGCAGCCTTCTTGCATTTGGAGCTGTAAGTAACAAAGAGTTTTACATTTTGTCTATCCAAGTGTCTTTGTGTTGTGTTCTGTCATCAAAAGAATCTTTAAATCTTGTAAAATACATGCACTGTTCATTTGGTAAATATAGTTAGCTGAGTTATGTAAATTTTCCAAATGTTAACCAATTTCATTTTACATTAAAAATTATATTTATTGATATCATTATTTCATCAGAGAGTTTTCTTATGGAGACACTGTCAAACTCATGATGGTAGCAACAAGTTTTTTAAAATTCTAATTTTCATTTGAAAGCTTGAAATTTATTGTTGCCCACAAATATTGTCAGTTGTTTTGTTGAAGTAACAGGCTTATTCACTCATTTTGGAGAAAATGCTACCAAATACCCAGATCTAAATAATCATAGTTTGTCTGTAGGTTATCTGTTAGCTTTGCAAGTAAAAATAGTGTCCCATGAAAAAAGTGACAAGGTCAGCTATCAACTTCAGCCATCACATGAGTTCTTTTCTTTGAGACAATTGTCATATCTTTGTACGAAGCAGAACTGATTTATGTGTAATTTCCATTTCATCACATAGAATATATTTTATGTATGTATGTGTGTGTGTATATATGTTTATTATAGGGTTGAGCTTTTTTTTTTCTGGGAGTATATGATGGTGACGATGCAATAAATATTAATAGAGTTTCATGCTATTCCCTCAATTTGAGCTGAGCTAAGGCATAACTAGTTATAGTCACCAGTGCTTCTTCATCATCAACATTCCATGTCAACATGGTAAAAGGCAAATATTAAATTATTATAAAGACATAATGGGCTTCACAGATTTTCTAGGGGATCCCTAAAAAAGCCCCTATACTTTTAAAATCACGGATGTTTTAAAAAATATTTATGTAGACAAACATCGCAGTGGAGCAGAACACAGAATCCAGATATGGACCACACATACACTTTCAATCTATTTTTAACAAAGGTGCCAAAGTGATTTAATTAAAAAAGTGAAATTCTTCCCGACACATGACAGTTGATTAACTAGACATCTGTATTTCTTCAAAAAATACTTTCTCCTTATCTCACACAATTCACAAAATAGAACTTAAAATGGATTATAAACCTAAAAGTAAGAACACATAGAAGAAAATCTTTGCAAATTTAGGGTAGGCAAAACTTTCCTTATCAGGATACCAAAGTTCAAGCCCCAAAATAAAAATAATAATAAATTGGATTTTATTAAAATTTAAAATTTCTGCACTTCAAGAAACAGCATTAGGAACACAAATAAATAGACATGCTATGGAGGGAGAAAATATCCCCCATAGATACGTATAACAAAAGCTTGTATTCAGAATTTATAAAGAAATATTACAACTCAATAATAAGACAAATCATCCAGTTAAAATGGGTGAAAGACTTAGACACTTCAAAAAAGAAGATTAAGATGATCAAAAACCACATAAAAAGATGCACAAAACCATTAGTCAACGTGGGAAGTACAAATTAAAATCCAATGCCTCATCGTGCGAACCCATAAGAATAGGTTAACATGAAAAGACTAGCAATATTCATTTTTTTCACTCCATATCATGTTGGTATGTTTCATTCATGTTTGGTTTAAATGCACTAGGCTTGTTCTTTTTAATTGTAATAAGCATTCCACTCTGTGGGACATACAGTTATTTCTAACAGATTACAAAATTAAAAATCAAAATATTCAACAAGCATATTTTAGTATGTGATATAATGAGTGAAAAAATTAATACACAAACTATAAATTTATAAGAAGTTTGAGAACAGACAAAACTAATCTTTGATAATGCAAATAAAAAAAGTTAGTCAGCGTGGGAAGTACAAATTAAAATCCAATGCCTCATGGTGTGAACCTGAGGATGGGTTACTGACTGGTGAAGGAAATTAGGGAGCCTTTGGCATGACGAGAAGGTTTCAACATCTTAATGGCTGGTGGTTACATGAGGATGCATATATACAAAAAGTCATCAAGCTGTATGCTTATGATTTGGGAATTTTTATGTACGTCTTATACTTCATTACAGAAGTAAAAACAATAATAGCAGCAATATAACTAAAAAAATATGATATTAGCTTTCCTCACCTCAGTTATTTTTCATGATTTTTTTTTTATTTTTAAAATTTGCTTAGGACCAATTTTTAGGGTAAGTGTTATCATTATGTTTATAGTTCCCTACACATTTTTTTTGTTTTGCTTGTTTATTTTTTTAAGTTGCTTCTAGTTTAAACTTCCACCAGTAATGCCTAAGTGTCAGTTTTATATACCCTTGCCAACACTAGGCACAAATATTAAATGGTTTTCTTCTAATCCAAAGGTCATATATTCTATTTTTTTAATAAATGGACTCAATTTGCAGTTCAGAATTTATGTTCATTGTCATACATATTTTTCCAGTCATGGTGAAATTTCTACAAAGAAATATTTCTTTGGTGATGTTGGGAACAATCTTCAATTCACCCATATTCTGATATCCTTTAAAGCTGGTAAAGGTGACATCTATATAAATACTCCTTTTCACTGTTAGGAGAGAGGCTAAGTGCCTTTGTGCAGCTTTCTCTTTTAGAAGAGAAAGAGCAATTGAGTGACTTTGATAGAGTTCTTGGGAGATGTGCTGATTGCCTTGTGCTTTGAGCATCAAACACGACTATTGCTCATGAAAAAGGCATTTTTTTTTTTTTTTTTGCCAACAAAGCTAAGTGATTGTGGATCCTACTGAATCCTTTGAGTTTTGAGTAGGTCACCCAAACTTTGACATTAAGGTTAGTAACAAAGAAAGCAATTTATAAATAATTTTGTGCTAATAGTGTGCAGTAACAGTCCATGTTGGAATAAGGAAAGCATTTGCATCCTCTAACCACATATTAAGGCATACTTATTATTCCTAGTTTCATGTTATGGATCTAAAGACCTACAATCCATGAATGACAACTGAAAAAACTTTGGGAAATGGTGCTAAAGCCATGTATGTAACTGTCACTCTCTCTGAAGACTAGGATTTGTGGTTCTTCAGTAGAGAATGGTTGCTATTATAAATTGTTTACTTTTATAAGCTTTATTAGTTATTATGAAAGCCACTTTTCTCTATTCTTCACTGCATATGTTTGCCATGGCATGTAAAAAAGATTGTAGTAAAAAAAAAATCAATAGAATTCATTATTGAGTTTTAATTAGCTTGTATTTATTTCCTAAGGGAAATAATAAAAAATTATTGACAAAAATTTAGTTATTAGATGCCATGAAGAAAACATCGGAGACTATTTGGAAATGATTATCATGCATCAGTAAAGATTTACCAACACATAAAGAGGTCAAAGAAATCTGTCTGCTCTATACACACAGGTTAAATATATACCTTAGAGAAATTTGAGGAGAGGTTCATTTTCTTTTTCTTCTTCTTTCTCCTTTTCCTCTCTTTTTTCTTCTTTAATGATTAGAGGCTGATAAGAAAATAATCTCAGTGTTACTATCACTAAACGGATATAAGTATGCGTTAATAAGAAAGTTAACTGTAAATACATTGTAAATTAAAGTTTTTTAATTTACAGTGTATTTTGATTCTTTGAAATGTAATTTAAAAAAATAGAAAGAGAGAACAGTACTTTTTTCTCTCTGCTCTCAAGCATTTAGACATACTGTTCTCTCTGCCTGAGCCATTCTTTGCTCAAATTTCCCCTGGTTACCTCTCGACCAGTCACAGGCTCTCATGATATCATGTGTTTGTGCATCTTTCTTCTTAGAACTACTTCCTGTCTTTCTCTTGCTTTATTGTGTATTTCAAGGGTCTCACTCATGAAATTATATTTTTCTCTTTTCTTTTTCCAAAATCTTCCAGCTGGGTTTGGTCAGTAGGGACTCTAATGGAAATTTGGGGGATGGGAAAAGGGGATTTATTCTGTTTCTGCCAGTGAACACTTCTTCTATAAGACTACCATTCCCACCAGGTGGCCCTACCCATGGGCTTTTAAAATTCCTGTCAGTCCATTAGTCCCTCCAACTCTAGGGGTAATAGCAATTTCCTGCTGTGGTTCATCTTTGGTTGACTCACAGTCCCATTTTTGCCTTTTCTGTGGTTTTCTACTATGTTTGTGAACAATTCCCCGTATTAAATTTCCTCAATTGCATTAGTTGGCATGGACCTTGTTTTGCTGACAGAAATTTGACTGATACTTATGTTGCACTTTCTTTATCTGTAACACTAGTCTCACTGTTACATACTTTTAAAAATCTGTCCTCCCAGTTAGACTAATTGCAGAAAAATAGAATTGTGCTGGTCTTTTTCCTTTTTAAATTTCTAGTCCCTAGCATGGATCTTGACTCATAGAAATCTGTTAATATTTTTTGAAGAAAGAAAGGACTAAAGAAATAATGAAAAAAAAAAAAAGGATAAAGGAAGAAAGGAATTGCTAAATATTTTTATATTTATAAAATATAAGAGAATTTAAGTCTGTGTAATTAAGGACAAAATGCTTTCCCCTTAAACAATCACATAACTGAGATTAGATTTATCTTCAGAGTGACAGAGGGAAAGAATAATATTTCTTGTGTTTGATAAGCCAGAGGTTAGAAATGAAGAAGCAAAGTGGAAAATGTAAGTGTCTCTCTGTATTAATCAAGTAATAGCAAATTTTTTTTCTTGGACTGTGTAAAACATAATTAACCTGTTTTCAAAATTTTATCTTTATTTAGAAAAGAAGGTGTACAGGTTGTACAATTGGCAATTTGTATTTTTGCTGTCCAAGGAAGCTTAAAGCAAGGATGTCTTGGATTGCTCAGGGTCTGCTACAATCTGCTACTTGGGTGCCTTTCCTGTACTGCAGAGGTTGAAACAATGTTGGCTACATCTACATTTCCCAGATTTCCTTAATGAAGGTTTCAAAGGCCTTGTGCAAAATCCTAACTGGAAACTGAATTCGAGGGGAAGAGAGGTGGCAGACCTAGTACATCTTGCAGGCACAGAGCGCCTGCAACCCAAGGTAGCTGGGTGACATCTGATCATCAGATCATGGTTAATTGGTCTGATTAGTTGGTGTAACTCTGGAACCAGTACCTGGATAAACAGTGATCTGACTGTGGCAGAAATAACAGTTCCCTATCTCCATCTGCTCTTGGATAAGAACTGTTAAAACAAAACAAAACAAAACAAAACAAAACCAAACCAACAACAAAACTTCAGACAAATTAAATAGAACAGAGTTTACTTAAGCCACGAACAATGATTCATAATTTGGGCAGTACTCAGAACCAGAAAAGGTTCAGAGAGGTCCACTCAGCTGCAGGAATAGTAAACTGTCAAGGCGGAATATGAAAGCAAAGTAGAGAAGTCAACTGATTGGCTACAGCTAGACCTTTGCCTTATTTGGGCATGGTCTGATTAGTTGGCTGCCTGTGATTGGCTGAAATCCAGCTATTTGTTATAAAACCTATACTCCTAGTTAGGTTTTGGTTTGTTTACATACCAACTTAGGTAGCAGTTTGTTACCTGGAAGCTCAAAGTTCGGAGCTAGCCTCAGGCCAATGGCCTCCTGCTTATTTAATTTAACAGATCTAAAGGCTGACACTGGAACCTGCTGTTTTCCAATCCTATCAACAATTTTTAAACATTAGATTGCCTGAGCTACATCCATTTCTACTCAAAATAGCTACAGAGTTTTCTGTTATCCAGAGTTGAATCCTCTCTGTACAAGATCATTTTGCATTATTATCTCAATATCATAACAAAAGTAAATTAAAGTTTATGCATACATTTAATAGAAAGAGAATGAAGGCATATTTGAAAGGAAATCTAAACATATGATTCAAGTTGTAGGGTTTTTTGTTATTTTTTTGTTGTTGCTAATTTTTAGTCAAATCTGAGAGGTACTGGTGGAGAAGACATTAGATACAGATTTGAGAACTGGAGACTCACTGGGTTACACATTAAGGCAACAATGGTAACAATAAACAGAATGGTCCCTGTTCTTGTCATATTATTTAAAGAGGAATATATGTACATAAACACATACACATTTACGTATTCTTTAAGACTTAACATATATATGTGTATCATTTATGTATATATGTTCAATCCTAGAGCATGTTAGATTTTTGGAATCTTTGAGAATCACACAAGTGGCATAAAATTGAAATGGGAAAGTTATAGTTTGCTGTAAGAATGTTTAATAAGATGATTTGACTGCTTGAGGGTCAAAAAATATTACCTTCAGAAAAAGAAGTTAACGGGAATATGCGAGGCAAGGGACAGAGGGAAAACAAGTCAGAGGTGACATGTGCAAAGTCTCTAAGTCAACAAGTACATGGTGTGATTCAGGAGGTGAACTTGAACCATCACTGTCAGAGCACACAAAACAAGGGCATCTGGGTGAAGCTGAGGGTAGAAAGATGAAGCTAAGAAAAGTTCAAAAGAAGCAAGGCCATGTTGGCCTTGTTAATAATTCTGGGTCTTCTACTAAGAGCAGTGGGGGACAGAAAAATTAAGAAAGGCATTTTCTTATTTCTGTGTTTCATAATAAGAAAGGGGGATAATAGCAATTTTAAGACCTGGTTCATATATGATAAAGAATTATTGGAAAGATATTACAGGGAGCATTTTTATTCTAAGCACACTTGGGACTAAATGAGAAACAGATTCTTCTTTCACTTTTTGTCTTTATTTGTTCTGCCTCTGCCTTAACCACCTTTTTCTTTAAGTTTTTCTGTTGTTTTGTTTTAGCATACTTTCACTCATTGGCGTTTCCTGTTTCTAGATTAACCTCATTATTATTAATTATTGAATACTTACTTTTGAATCAAACATTTATGTAATATTTACAAGCCAGCTGATCTATACTTTTCATTGTTTAAATTTCCTATATTTTAGTTTTGTCCTTGATTATATTTCTAATTTGTCTTATTACTGTGTTAGCCATAATTTAAAAATGTGGATGTTTTTATGGTTTGAAGATCATCTGATGGGGAAGGTTTTTAGAAATTAAAAAATAGATCTGGAATTTAATGAATGCTTAGATATTTTGGAACATAAATTATCATTGAGAGTAGACACAATAATAATTTAATGTTTTAGATATTTTTAACTTGTGACTGTGATTTTTATGTCAGATTCTCTGGTGTTTGTTATATACTCCTTGAAACCTTTTTAACAAACTTTAGATATATGTTAATCATTTTTTAGTCATGGGCAATGCAAAAAGATATCAGTGATATCAAAAATCAGAATTAACTTCAATGAATTATAAATGAGGCTTTCTGTATTATTACTTCAAAAAACAATGTAGTCATTTCCATAGTGAGCTTGGTATATATTGTTTAATTTATTTCACAAAGCAAACTAATAAAGTAACTTTGAGGTTACATTTTTTTTCTTGCTCCTATTTGAACATCTGCAACATCTAATGTTCAGGAGGTTATCAAAAATTTACCCATTTCAAATGAGAGTTCTGTTATTTCTTGAAACAATTCAGAATCAACTACAGTCATAGGTTGAAGAAAAATATGGCGAGAAAATGTTAATTTTACACAATAGACGCTAGTTAAAAAAAAATAAATATCCTATAGAATGGCTTACTGTTAAAAGAAATAATAAGAAATGATAGAAATATAAAAAGTCTGAGAGAAATAGAAAGTGTAAAATAACTGATGCTGTCAAAAGGGTAAACTTTAGAAAATCAGCCTTTCGGGTAACCTGACAGCTGCCTGGTGCAAACATCCAAATCTACCTTTCTACACAAAAGACTCTGATTTACAACTTTCCCTGAAGCTAAAGCTTGTTACCATAGAAATATCTCTAGTTTCTTCATAGGCTTAAGATTCCCTTAAGGACTTCAAACCTATTGTGTTCCTAGCTTAAGAAAAAATACAAGTAACCTTTTCATGCAATAATTGAGTATCATTTTTGACTTTTAAACAAAGTAATGAAAATATCACATATAAACACACTATGCCTCCTATTATGGGACTTTTCATAAATTTTAATATTCAATTTAGATTTATTTTTAAATGCTTATAATTTTTGAAAACAAAGAATTTATAATGAAATTTAGGCCTCAATTTCAGAATAAATAAAATGAGAACAAGTAGAATTTCCTCATACTCTGTTTTCTGTTATGAGAAAGGTATGAAGAATATTTGTTTAAGAAAGATGATGTACATAATGGTATAGCAATAATATTTACTAATATTTAAATAATCACTTATCTATTAATATAAATGTATCAATAACAATCTTAATACTTTGCTATTATAAATATAAATTTGTAATATACATAGTATATTTAGAATAAGGTAAAACAAAAACTTGTGCACTAAAACCGATTGCAAGCATAGATATGTTTTAAATATTATTTCTCAACAATATGAATTCTGGAAGCATAAGGTAATTATTTCTTAGTGCTCACATGAGTGAACAGAAATCATATCTGCTTGATAAAGTTATGCCAGGGGAATTATTATTTATTTTCTTGTCTTGTCCAGCTCATGTTGATATAAAAAAGTAATTTTGAAATTATCATTTTGTTTTACAACAACTTTTGTCAGTTAGGTTGATATTTGAAAACCAAAGATGCAGTGCTTTTTAGGTGTTAGTTTGCTGGTAGACATATAATCTAGTTATTTGTGACTTTTCTATATGTTTATTGATTTACAAATGACAATATAATTAGTGATTCTAATTTTTCACAGTTGCTAGCCTTTTGCATTACCTAATTTTTTCAGCATTTTATTTTGGAACATTTTGACACTTCAAAATACTGTAAAAATGGTACAATAAACCACATATACTCTTCACTTATATCTATCATTTTAAAATAACTTTCATCTCATTGTGTGTGGGTGTATAAGTGTCTGAACCATTTGAGAGTTAGTTGTAGGCATCAGGATTTCTTGCCCTCAGATAGTTTGGCATGTATTTCCTAAAAAGAAAACACAATTAGAATATTTGCATTATATTCTGGAAATTTAGCATTTATACCATCCTATTATCTACTATAGACTCTATATTCAAATTTCCACATTTGTCTCAATAATGTCCTTTATATCTGTGATATTGTGTGTATCTGTGATACAATAATCATGCCTTTTATTAGTGTGTTTCATTTGTTCCTTTGATCTAAAATATTTCCCCAGGCTTTTTTATTCTGTTCTACATATTTCATCAAACTGTCATTTTTGAAGAGGCCAGGATATTTGTTTTGCTAAATGTCCCTCAATTTGGATTTGTCTGATTATTTCTTTAATTGAAATCAAGTTGAACATTTTGGCAGGAATGTATCATAAATGATGTCGTGTCTTCATCCATCATATCTGGGGACTTCTGCTATAATTTTGTCCCATTATTGATGAGGTCAGGTTTGGTCCTACAGTTAAGGAAGTGTCTCCCCCTATCTTTGCTCTTCTCGTTTTTTTCTAACAAAGTTGTCATTTCAAGTTTAATCTGGAATCTTGATTGGTTACTCAAGCCCCAGTGTCTAACCAGTCAGTTGCCCTCCCTTCTAGCTCCAAATTTTGAGACCCTGGTATATTCTAAATTCTAGTCTTTCACTTTTATAATCCTCCCAACTTGTTCAATTAAGGTACCCAACTAACAAGTATATACTGAAGAATGTGAGGAATATGGTTTTTTTGATGATATAATTTCCCATCCAAACTAAAATATTTTTAAGAGTGAATGAAGGCACCATTAATCACTAGAGCAGATTCTAAAACAAATTATTCTGTCTGTTAGAGCAGCAGCCCCCAGCCTTTTTGGCACCAGGGACCGGTTTCATGGAACACAATTTTTCCATGGATGGGGCGTGGGGGGTTTTATTTCAGAATGATTCAAGTGCATTACATTTATTGTGCAGTCAAACCTCTCTGCTAATGATAATCTGTATTTGCAGCCACTCCCCAGCACTAGCATCACTGCCTCAGCTCCACCTCAGATCATCAGGCACTAGATTCTCATAAGGAGCGCACAACCTAGCTCCCTCCCATGCGCAGTTTACAGTAGGGTTTGTGCTCCTATGAGAATTTAATGCCGCCGCTGATCTGACAGGAGGTGGGGCTTATGGGGTGATGTGAGCATTGGGGAGTGGCTGTAAAAACAGATGAAGCTTTGCTCACTGCTAGCCCCCTCACCTCCTGCTGTGCAGCCTAGTTACTAACAGACCACAGACCAGTACCAGTCCATGGCCCAGGGGTTGGGGATGGCAGTGTTAGAGAATTTGAATCCATTTTAGCCAAGATAAAAAAGAAGGGTTTTTTTTTTTTTTTTTTTTTTCCCTAACAAATGGTTTAGTCTTGTAGAACCACTGAGTGGGCTAGAGAAGCGGCGCCTAGGTTTAGCTTCATTTTACAGTGATACAGAGAGACTCAGAATTCCATGGCCCCATGAGTGAGCTGCTGCTTCTTCAGGACTGGGAAGCTGTCCCTGCATCTCTGAAGTCGCATTGCTCTATCGACAGTCCACACTAGCCTAGAGGAAGGCATGTGCCCTGCTTCTGGAGCTACTAAGTGATGGACTTGGATTTTGCTAACACTGCTAAAAAATTAAAAAGCCATGCAAACTTGCTTGTCAACAGAAAAAAACAGAAAGAAAATAAAAGCAGCAGCATAAACAGCAGACACATTATGCTTCCACCATCACAAATTCTGAAATAAAATGTACCCTCTAGCATTCCCCTATGGGTTCATCATAAAGCTACTCTTAGGAACTTTGCTAGCATTGCACCTTGCATGGATGCTGCTTCTCTTTCCTCCTTTCCAACTCCCAACAGCTTTCTGCTGGGAACACTTTCTTAATTAGACACTTGCACTTCAGGGCTGCTTTGGAAAACCTTGTCTAAAACATACTCTTGCTAAACAGCATTATTTCCACAAACCCCCACATGCCATCTACCCACTTACTTGAAATGATGCCCATATGTTCAGCTATTATTATTATCATTGCATCCATATACTCCTACTGTTATTATGATTAATTATTTGTTATCTAAAGCCAAATCCTTAAATCCTATCTTTTTTTTTGCATACTAAAGACATCATTTCAGCTTTTTCCTCTAGCTCCCCCATTCTCTCTCCCCTGTCATTATTAGATCATTCCCATCAGTATACAAATATGATGTTTCTTTTCCCAACCAAACAAAAGAAACATTTCAATTGACCCCATGTAGCCTTCTAGCTATTGCTGGAGCTCTTCACTCCTTCATTGTAAATCTCCTTAACAGAGTTACTTACTAACTAATCCTTCACCTCTATACACTGGAGCGTCCCAGAGCTCAGATCTTAGATGTTTTCTATGTACATTCCCAACTGGGCGATTTCATCAGCTTTTTAACTTTAATTATAATCTGTATGCTGAGGACCCCAATTTGATTTTTTGGTTCAGACTACTTTCCTGTTCTCTCTCTCTCTCATATATATATATATATATGAATATAAATATAAATATATTTATATATACATACACACACCATAATATATTGATATAGGAATATATTTTACAATATAATATGTTATAGTAATATTACATTAATATTATGTGATTTTGTATATAGATATATAAAATTTCCTACATTAATCTTCCTACTTGATATTTTCACATGAAATCTACTAGAAATCTAAAGTTAACATGACCCAAAATGAGCTCCTTTCCTTGTTTTACCTATCTTTCCCAAACATGTTCCTCTTACAGTTTTCTGCATCTTAGCAAAGACATGTCCATCTTTCTATTTGTTTAATCAAAGATCTTGGAACAATTCTCACTTCCAGTATATCATTGTATGACTTTGAGTAATAGAGTGACAAATTATATTAGATCTACCTTTGAAATACATCCAAAATTTGTTCATAGCTTATCTCCTCTGTTATTTCTCATTTAAGTCACCATCTCTTGCCTGGATGAATGAGAAAGCCTTCCAGATGGTTTAAATGATTGCATCTTTAATACTCTAGAACTTATTCTCAACAAGCATACTTATTAATCCTTTTATAATAAATTGAAACCATGTCACTTCTTTGCTCAGAATATACCAATAGGTTTCCATCTTATTTAGAATAAAAGTTGAAAACTTGACAGTGAACTGTAGGGTGGTATAAGTTCTCTGCTCATGGCTTGTTACCTCATCTGCTTTAAGTCTTTTGCTCTAATATTATCTTCTCAGTGAGGCCTTACCTGACTACCTTATTTAACATGGCAACTACTTTTCCATCCATGACTAATACAACCAGGAAAACTCCACCTTTTTCCATCTTCCTCTCTTGTTTGACTCAGATTTGTAATGTAAGCCCCATGAATGTAATGGTTTTGGTTTATTTGGTTCACTGCTATATATACTGTGTCAATAACTATATGACATGTAGTCATAGTCAACAAATATTTGTTTTACAAATGTATTATTAAATTAATTTTTAGATCACATCCTCCTTCTCTGCCAACAAAAAATTAATTATCTCAAAAAAGAGCACCTGTTACACTGCCCTCTGATCTATTATACTTTTAACTCCTTCTCATATTAATTTTTCTGCATCTATCCATCCTCTTCTGTTTTTACTTTATTCTCTGTTGAGCCTTAGCTCTATAACTCATCAGTCTATTCTAAATTTTCCTAGGGCTCGGGATCAGATGGACTGTGAGTTAATTAAAAGGAAGATTATCCTAGATGGGCCTGGCTGAACAAGGTGAGTTCTTTCAAAGAGACTCCAGGTATTCCATGAAAGAAGAGATTCAAGCATGAGAGAGTCTATCATTTCATGGTAGGAAAAAGATCAAAATGTTGGCACAATTAAGCATGTTCAAACTTTATATCATTTTATAAATTCTTTTACTTTTTTGGAGGCATGCCGGTACACTCTATTTTTAGGTGTATGCAAAAATGTGTGATATTATAAAGCCTTTAGAAATGCATTTGGTCCTCTATCCCCCCCGCACTTCTATAAACCAAAGGTATACAGAGGGTATAGTCAGCCTCATTCATTACAAGCACAATGATTCAGGATTCTTAAATATTCTTTCTTTAGCATATACATGAATAAAAACATTATGCTACTCCCAGGATAAACAGAAAACTTTTTGTATTAAACATTTTGGAAATTAGTTCCTGTTGATATGGTGATATACTAATTAGTTTTCCTGTGATAAACGTTGACAGTGGGAATTTAACTGTGAAAGGAGCTGGGACAAACCAGTTCTATAGATAGAACAAAATGTGAAAAAAAAAAAACAAAAAAAAAAACCATAAATTCAAAGTGGACAATCCTTGAAATTAATTACTTTCATTTTTAAAGCTATGATCTCATCTTATGTTTTACTAATTTCACACTTTAATTGCTCTTTAGATTTTCCAGTAAAATTATATGAATCAATGAAATCATGATTATTGTTTTTTTCTTCTAATTTTCGTATAAAGAAAGCAATTCACATTAATTCAAAGTAGTAATTAGTTTAGCTTTGCAGTAGAATTGGCCAAAGATAAAAGGGTAGATTTTTATGCCATTTTGAGGCAAGAACTAGAGAATGTTTAAATGTTTTATAGTCAAATGTATTTACTTATATATATATAAATATATATCTATATATATCAGAGACAATGCTATGTGTTAAATGCATTATTTTATTTTCCTCCTGTGCCCACATGAAAACCACATTTACCAGACATCTTCCACCAATTGAGTTATGTAAATAGTTCTAGTCAATATAATATGGTTAATAGTGATTTATATATTTTTTAATTCTATCTCTAAAACCTCCACACAATTTTCTATGCTTCTTCTTTGCCCATGGGCTGGCCAGTTGCAAAGGATCCAGCTCAGGAGTTTGATACCTAGTGGATGGTGGCAGGAAAAGATGAAAAAGCACAAACCCCTGAAATTACATTTTGAAGGAGAGCCATCCAGGAGAGTCATTCAATCACAAACATCATATTGGACTTTGTATTCATTAAGAAATATTGTGTGTGTGTATATATAAACTTTATAAGTGTCTATGCGTACATCTATGTATACATATATGTGTACATATACCTGTATTTATATCTTCTCACACATATATGTACGTACTTTGTTTATGACAAGCCATTGGGATTTTAAGGTGGCATTAATTTTGATGACAAATATAGAAATTATTACTTTAAAATAGTGTGTTATCTCACAACAGCAAGAATATTGATACCAGATTCTGGGAAAATTGCAATCCATTTAATAGCAGGAAAAAAATGGCCCAGCTGTTGCTTGCAGTAATTTGGGAGATAGATTATAAGGATACTGATCTGTTAACGCTAGATAAGGAAAAATAACAGAATCTTAAGAGTGTATGTTGGTTGTTACCAGCTACATTTGGCAAGAGCTTAGCTTGGGAAAGAATTAGCCAGTTTATAAACAGATATGAAAGGTATCAGACATTTGAGTTCGATAGGGTTGGAGAAACAAACATTTTCTAGACCCTAAATATTAAAAATGTAATTTTAGGAGGCCTTGTGAAACAATGCAAAGTAAACCATGTCAGCTGAATAAAGTACTAAGAGGAATCAGAAAAAAGATCAAGTTCAGGGTGTGTTCTTCTCAATTATTGTTCCAAAATGCTCAAGGCAGTTGCTATTAACCTCAAAGAGAAGGAATAAAAAGAGATCAGTACTGGGAGACTGAGAAGGTCTAAGAAATAACCGTGGGTGTATGTACTAGAACATGACAGACACTAAAAGTAAATAGACCAGAAGCTAACAAAATTTGTCTGAATCATATTGGACAAAAAACTGTGTACCTAGATTAGGAAAATCTTTAAATGTTCAAGTTAAAAAATCCTTTAGGGCTGCAACTTTCCAAGAGCAGTTGCAGGCTTTGCAGATTCCATGGCCCTGAAGTGAGAATGCCCCCCAATACACACACACATACACACACACACACACACACACACACACATCCCTTAGGCCTCTACACCCCAGCACTCTATCTCTTTTGTCTTGCTCTTTAAAATTGATTAAAAAGTAGTATAGACCTTTTTTCTGCCCTCTCATCCATCTCTCAATTTGACACTCTCTGATATTCTTCCTTACCCTTTTATTAAAAGTACTCACCAAGTTCTGTTACCAGGTACTGGTGATGCTGTTCTATAAGAAATGGATGTTGCGATCTAATCATCTGCTATTCAGACATTAGAGAAACTTCAAAATTTCCTTTGGGACAATTTTTTGGGTATGTAATTCTGTAATCTTTAAGTCTATCTCAAGGTATAGATAGGATAGCTTTTTTTTTTCCTCCAGCCATCTCAATTGTGAAAACAAAATTTTAACCATATTTAATAACATCCAAAGAATATGGATCCTCCCAAAGTCAGGAACCTGGAGCCTCAAAAACACAGGCTTCTGAAAAATATTCTACCTTGACTTGCTATCATTCTTTTCTCCTATAGATGTGGCTGGTAAAAGCTGTATTTAAAAAAGATAATTAAATAGAAGATGTTTTCCATTTCCATTTACGCAAAGCTATATATCTATCTGCCTCAGCTTGGATTACCAAAATGCTTCATAATGATGTTATCTAGCGCTGATGAGTTTTTATAATTGGAATCTAAATAAGAAATAGCCATATTAAAAATCTTCTTGAATTTGTAAAAAACAAAATGAAGAAAATAAATTAAGAGATAACCCTGTAGAAAGCATTTAGAACATTGTATAGCAAAGGAACTAAATGAAGCAACAATAAGCTGACTGATTATCTCCATACAATGAAAGTATAAGAAATTTTATTTTTTAATTTATATTGTTATTTTTTAAAAAATATTTTAAAATTGGTTTAAAAAGGAGTGCATTTGAACACAGTCCTCAAGTGTTCATTTTGGGTTTTATTGTAAACTTATTTTGACTTTTTAGCATGGGAATTATTGAAAGTAAATTATATGAAACATGTTTTAGTCTTTCAAGCATTAGATGTAATTTAATGTAGTGTAAATTTTAATCAAAATCAGAAGTAAAAAATAAAAATCAGATTGATGCATGAAGAAAGTGGGCATACAAATGGTAAAATCTTCATTGCAGGAACCAGAAAAGAGAATATGACATATAATCAAAGATGAGGAATGATCTAAGAAACCTAAACTTACTACTGATTCAATGTTCACTGTTTAGTTGTGAAAGTGACAAAGAAATTTGAATTGATTGGTACCTTGGTTGTGTGTGTTTATTCTTTTCTTTAAGATTATTATTCAAATTTGATAAATCTAATAAGATTGTCTAACAGTTTGTTTAACCAAAGAACAGAAAATTAAAAAAAATAAATAAAATTTAAGCACAGAGTACAAAATGTAGGTTAAAGAAATTCAGAAAATAATTTTCAGGCAGTTTCTTTATAAATGACTATATTCTGCAATATTGGAGTAAAAAAGAACAAAACATATTACTCATTTTATTTTTCTCACTGAAATTAGGCAAGGCTATCCTGAATTTGAAAGTCAATTGAAAGAGAAATAGACATGTTATATTATATGTTTCAGTGTAGAAACTGAAGGATATTTTCATGTATGATGTGCCTAGTGCAGACAGTAAGTTATTGCTGGCTCTACCTTTCAGGTTTTCAGCAGATTTATAATTCTTAATACTCAAATATACAAAGATGTAATTGTATTTATTTCTCTGTTAGAATTACTCACTTAGCTCTTGAACTTCAACTTCTACTCCGTAGCAAAATAAAATTAAACTTGCCTATTAAAAGTAATTTGGTTATTTCCAAGTTAACTCAGTCTGTATGGGATAAATAATATTTTTTGTTTTCTTTCCCTAATTCTTCTGTTTTCCCTTGGTGGAATCTGTTCAGTGAAGCTCAAGTAACATCATTATTTATAACTGGACAATGTCATCTGGTTCCATGTATTCTCATTTGGTCATTTTATGGCCAGTGTTATGGGGACACTGCTTACCTAGTTTTGTCTTTGTTCCCACTTCATTTACTACTGTGGTGACTCACTATTATACTTCTCAGCAAGGCAATAGGTAGTCCCTATCTCTGGGAAAATGGCCATTTCTGCCTGTATCTCTGTCACCTGATGAGGCAGACCTCTATCCTGACAGTCCTTAGGGTGTGGGTTGTACTGATTGTCTGCACCTTTGAGTTCAGCGGCCTTCAGTGAGGGTCCTGTACTCAGCGTCTGTACCTATGAGGCAGCGGCCATCAGTGAGTCTCCTGTACTCAGTGTCTGCACTTGTGAGGCCAGTGGCCTTCATGGTGTGGACTGTACTGACTGTCTACACTGGTGATGGGAGAGGCCTTCAGTAAGAGTCCTGTACTCAGTGTCTGCACCTGTGAGGGCAGGGGCCTTCAGTGAATGTCCTCAACGCAGTGTCTGCCCCTGGCAGTACCTGATGCTTCGTACCAACTAGGCAAACCCAGTTCTTGGAGGGGCAGAGTAATGAGAGCAGCCACTTCCTGGGCTGAGATGCCTGGTGGCCCCAGGAAGTGCCCATCCCCTAGTCCAGTGGCTTATCTTCCCCTCTGGCAGGGCAGATCCTGCCCTTGGAGGAGGGGAGAAAGGAGAGAAGACATTTTCCTGGCTGGTATTTGTGGCAGTCTCAGCCAACACCCCTCCCCCAGCCCAACAGGACAGATTCAGCCCTTGAAAGCAGGGAGAAAGGAGAAAACGTGGCTTTCCCTGTGTGACTGGCTTTAATCTGTGGGACCTTGGAACTAAGCAAAAGGGGACAGATTATTGACTTGGTACAAAATGAGTTAGTTTTGATCATCTGATAAGATCATAACACAAGGCCTTGCCCTTGGCACCCAGGCTGTTGCCAGCTTTGAGGCTTGTGGTCTGGGAAGGAAAATCTTGACCAGAGTCCTTAGCAATTGCACCAATTGATGCCCCCCATCAGGAGCTGCTTCACAAGTGTGGCGAAAGAGCCCTGAATAACATATTAGCAGCTCTCCCCTAGCTGCAGATCAAGCCAACTCTGAAGTATACACTCCTAGGCTTGCAGGTACCTGTTGCTCTTCTCACCCCACCTAAAGTGGCAACAAGGCTCAAGTAACCCTTGGGAGTGGCATGACATTCCCCAAAGACTGAGGCACTTGTATATCCCATTTGGGGGTTTAGAGCTCAATACAAAGGTATTGGAATACCTTGATAACCAACTCCTCCATGCAAACTACAAGCAACAAAAGAAAGGGTAACCTCATAGCCCAACACAGTGTCTTCCATCTCAAACTAGTGGATGGCAGTGGAGTCACGCACACACAAGAGTGATCCAACTCCTGGGAGTGTAAGCAAGGGAGCCAAACTCACCAATCTCCTATAGCAGGAGGTGAAGACAACAGGTCAGAGATAACACAACAGGCTAAAACACCTCTAAGACAATAGAGGACCAGAACGCATCTCCCCAGCATTGTCAATGAACATCCCTTCGGGGACTCAGAATTAAGTCCATAAACTGCGGGGAGTTAGCTACGCTCCTCGCAAAGAGGTTTTTTTCCGGTCAGGTCTCTCAGGCAGGGGTCGTCGCAAAGGATGAAAAAATAGTAGGAAACAGAAATAAAAAAATAATAATACATAGAGCCAAAGATATAGTTTATAAGGTAAAGGTTTATGAAGACAGACAAGGAGGGTATCCAGATGATTATATCCCTCCTGCGGAGATATAACAAAGACTGAACTTTTTACATGGGTACTTATAGGGCAGATACATGCTCCTGTGCCAAGGGCAATGGGATATACATAATAACACGCAGTTTGGTTTAGGGTCAAAGTCTTCTAAAAGGCTACTACAGATCCTTTAACTAACTCTATCCAGGTGAAAAATGAGTTACGAAATCTTCTTAGGGCAAACTTCTAAGTTTTATGATAAGGCTATTAATTTAGCAAAAAACAGAGACATCTTGGTGCCAGTAATTGTGTTTTTGGAGACAGAGATGAACTCAGAAGTCAACATGAGCTGTGCCTTGTGCTAATTACTTTAACCGCATGGTTCTGTCTGGGCCCAGCTTGGGCATTAGCATATCTATTTGATCAGCTCTCATCTCCGGTGGCCTTTGTTGATCACCTCTGGCAACCTATGGCTCTGGGTGAGGCCTGCCTTGTCTTTCAAAACAGGTGAGAACCATAGGCCCAGCTTACAGCTGTCACTTTGAAATGCAGCTGTTACTGACCAATGGATGCCCTCCTGAGGTGAGGCAGCTTTTTGATATGCGAACTAACATGCTTATTTTTTTCTTTAAGGCAAAGCCTTATTTGACTTCTGAAATCAAATCTTGTCTCCAAAAATACAGAGGACATTTCTATAACTCAGTATCCTTAGACTCAACAATAAACCAGTCCCAGCACACCCAGTCCTTGATAAAATAGCCTTATGAGAAAGAATCAGCAAAAGAACACAGGAAACATGAAAGATCAAGGGAAGAGTCACCTCCGAAAGAAAATATTTGATTTCCACCAATAGATACCAACTTACACGATATGATTACACTGACAGAGGAAGAATTCCTAACATGGATTGTAAGAAAACTCAATGGAATTGAAGAGAAAATAGAATCCCAACATATAGAAAACAAAAGAACAATACAGGAAATGAATGAAAAATTCTCTAAAGAAATTGAAATACTATGGAAAAACCAAACAGAAATCTTGGCAATGAAGGAGGCATTCAAGGAACTTCAAAACACTGTGGAAAGCCTCAAGAATAGAATGGATCATGCAGAGGACAGAATCTCAGAGCTTGAAGATAATGCCTATGTGCTAAACAAATTGGATGAAGAAAAAGAACACAGAAACAAGAGACAAGACTAATATATACAAGAAATGTGGATTATGTAAAGAAGCCAAATATAAGAATCATTGGCATTCCAGAGGGAGAAGAAAAAAATACACAAGGGCTGGAAAACTTATTTCATGGAATACTGGAGGAAAATATGCCTGACCTGGCCAGAAATCTTTTTTTTTGAGACAGAGTCTCACTCTGTTGCCCAGGCTAGAGTGAGTGCCGTGGCATCAGCCTAGCTCACAGCAACCTCAAACTCCTGAGCTCAAGCGATCCTCCTGTCTCAGCCTCCCGAATAGCTGGGACTACAGGCATGCACCACCATGCCCGGCTAATTTTTTTTTTTTCTATATATATTTTTAGCTGTGCATATAATTTCTTTCTATTTTTAGTAGAGATGGGGTCTCGCTCTTGCTCAGGCTGGTCTGGAACTCCTGAGCTCAAACGATCCGCCCACCTCGGCCTCCTAGAGTGCTAGGATTACAGGCGTGAGCCACCGAGCCCGGCCGAGAAATCTTGATATCCAGATACAAGAAGCACATAAAACTCCTAGGAGACTCAATGTGAAAAGGCAATCACCATGTCACATAGTTATTAGGCTGACCAAAATAAACATGAAACAAGCAATTCTTCTAGCAGTGAGGCCAATGCAACAAATAAACTACAAAGGAAAACTTATCAGACTAACTGCAGATTTCTCAACTGAAACTTTACAAGCCAGAAGGGACTGGGTGTGTATCCTTAAGCTTCTAAAAGAGAATAATTCCCAACCTAGAATTCTTTATCAGGCAAAATTAAGTTTCATCTATGAGGGAGAAATAAAGTCCTTCCTAGACAAGCAATCATTGATGGAATTTACGAAGGCCAGACCAGCCCTACAGGAAGTACTCAGACCTGCATTACACAGTGAACAGTGCAATAGACACTGTCCAAAGTAAAATCATCCAAGAGTTAAAGGCTGGAATCTGGACTCCATAATGGCTCAAGGAGTAAAATAAAACAACAGGATTTCCCCCAACAATATGAATGGAAACCTACCTCAAATTTCAATCCTCTCAATAAATGTGAATGGCTTAAACTGTCCTCTGAAGAGGCATAGACTGGCAGAGTGGATAAAAATCCACAAGCCTAGTACCTGCTGTCTACAGGAAATGCATCTAACCCACAGAGATGCCTTCAGGCTCAAGGTCAAGGGATGGAAAACAATCATCCAGGCACATGGAAGTCAAAAGAAACCGGGGGTAGCTATACTTATTTCAGACAACATAAGCTTTAAAATAGCAAAAGTAAAAAAGGACAAAGATGGCCACTATATAATGGCAAAAGGGAAGATCCAACAAGAATAATTAACAATTCTTAATATTTATTCACCCAACTCAGGAGCACCCAGTTACATAAAGCAAACCTTGTCTGACCTAAATAGCATGATAAACAATAACACCAAGTAGAAGGAGACTTCAACACCCCACTGAATGAACTGGGTAGATCTTCCAAACAGAAAATAAACAAAGAAATAATGGACTTAAAACAGAGCTCTAGAACAAAAAGGTCTGACAGACCTCTACAGAACTTTCCACCCAAATAAAGCTGAATATACATTCTTCTCACCAGCCCATGGAACTTTCTCCAGAACTGATCATTTACTAGGCCACAAATAAGACCTCAACAAATTTAAAAAAATGGAAATTATACCGTGTATCTTATCTGATCATAGTGGTATAAAATTAGGGTTCAATTCCAACAGAAATATTCACCACCTCACAAAGTCATGGAAACTAAACAATCTATTGTTGAAGAACTTGGGTCAAGGAGGAAATACAGAGAGAAATCAGAGTTTCTTTGAACTAAATGATAATGGAGACACAAGTTATCAGAACCTGTGGGATACAGTAAAAGCATACCTGAGAGGAAAACTAATAGCATTAAATGCTCACATGCAAAAAACAGAAAGTTCAAAAATCGACAATCTAATAAACAGCCTCAAGGAATTGGAAAAGGAAGAGAAATTCAATTCCAAACCTAGTAGAAGAAAAAAAAAATCACTAACATCAGATCAGAATTAAATGAAATTGAGAATAAGAGAACTATAACGAAGATCATCAGAACCAAAAACTGGTTTTTTGGAAAGATAAACAAAATCGACAGCCCACTTGCTAGATTGACAAGAATTCGAAGGGAAAGGACTCTAATACACTCAATTAGAAATGAAAAAGGAAAGGTGGCAATAGGCACTACGGAAATACAAAACATTATTTTCGATTAGTATAAAAACCTATATGCCAAAAACATACATAAAAGGAAGAAATGCACAAATTCCTGGAAACATATAACCTCCCTAAGTTCACCCAGGAAGAAACAGAATTTCTGAATAGACCAATCTCAAACACAAAAATGGGAGCCACAGTTAAAAATCTTCCAAAACGGAAAGGTCCCAGACCAGATGAGTACACTTCAAGTTTTACCAAACATACAAAGAAGAACTCATACTTATACTACAGAAATTATTCCATAACATTGAGAAAGATGGTGTCCTTCGTAATTCATTCTATGAAGCCAATATCGCCTTGATACCAAAGCCAGGAAAGGACACAACAAAAAAAGAAAACTACAGAACAATATCTCTCATGAATATCGATGCAAAAATCCTCAATAAAATTTTAGTAAATCGAATTCAGCAGCATATCAAAAAATAATTCACCATGACCAGGTGGACTTTATTCCAGGGATGCAAGGTTGGTTCAACATATGTAAATCTATAAATGCAATTCTCCACATACATAAAAGCAAGAACAAAGACCATATTATTCTTTCAATAGATGTAGAAAAAGCATTTGACAAAGTCCAGCACACCTTTATGAAAAAAACTCTTAACAAAATAGGCTTAGGCCAGGCGCGGTGGCTCACGCCTGTAATCCTAGCACTCTGGGAGGCCGAGGTGGGCGGATCATTTGAGCTCAGGAGTTCGAGACCAGCCTGAGCAAGAGTGAGACCCCATCTCTACTAAAAATAGAAAGAAATTATATGGACAGCTAAAAATATATAGAGAAAAAATTAGCCGGGCATGGTGGCGCATGCCTGTAGTCCCAGCTACTCGGGAGGCTGAGACAGGAGGATCGCTCGAGCTCAGGAGTTTGAGGTTGCTGTGAGCTAGGCTGATGCCACGGCACTCACTCTAGCCTGGGCAACAGAGTGAGACTCTGTCTCAAAAAAAAAAAACAAAAACAAAAACAAAATAGGCTTAGATGGTCATACCTTAAAATTATCAAGTCTATTTATGATAAACCCACATCCAATATCATACCGAATGGGGAAAAATTAAAACCATTCCCACTTACAACCAGAACCAGACAAGGTTGCCCACTATCTGCACTTCCATTCAACATAGTGCTGGAAGTCCTTGCTAGAGCAATTAGACAAGAGAGGGGAATTAAGAGTGTCCAAATGGGGGCAGATGAGATCAAACTGTCTCTCTTTGTTGATGATATGATATTATATCTAGAAAATCTCAATGATTCAATCAAGAGACTCCTAGAATTGATAAATGAATTCAGTAAAGTCTCAGGATACAAAATTAATACAAACAAATCAGAGGCATTCGTATACGCCAATAATAGTCAAGCCAAAATTCAAATCAAAAATGTAATACCTTTTACAATAGCCTCAAAGAAAATTAAATATCTAGGAATATATTTAACGAAAGATGTGAGAGACATATACAGGGATAACTATGAAACACTAAGAAAAGAAATTGTAGAAGGTGTAAACAGATGGAAAAATCTACCTTGCTCATGAATTGATAGAATCAATATCATTATAATGTCCATACTACCTAAAGTGATCTACAGAATTAATGCAATACCTATCAAAGTACCATCATCATTCTTTACAGATCTAGGAAAAAATAATTCTATGCTTTGTATGGAACCAGAGAAGACCTCATATAGACAAAGCAATCTTAAGTAAAAAGAACAAACTGGGAGGTATCAGTCTACCAGACTTCAAGTTGTACTACAAGGCTGTAGTAACTAAAACAGCAAGGTACTGGCACAAGAACAGAGATATATACCTTTGGAACCAGAGATGAAACCATCTACATATGGTAATCTAATCTTTGACAAAGCAGACAGAAATATACACTGGGGAAAAGAATCTCTTTTCAATAAATGGTGCTGGGAAAACTGTATAGCTACATGCAGAAGATTGAAACTGGATCCCCATCTCTCACCTCTCACAAAAATCAATTCAAGATGGATAACAGACTTAAACTTAAGGCATGAAACCTTAAGAATTCTAGAAGAAGATGTTGGGAAGACCATTTCAGACATCGGCCTAGGCAGAGAATTTTTGAAGAAGACCCCCAAAGCAATCACAGCAGCAAGAAAAATAAATAAATGGGTTCTGATCAAATTAAAAAGTTTCTGCACAACCAAGGAAACTATCATGAGAGCATATAGACAGTCTACAGAATAGGAAAATATATTTGCTCTCTACAGATCCGATAAAGGGCTGATAACAAGAATCTATCTAGAACTTTAAAAAATCAACAAGAAAAAAATCAAACAACCCCATCAATAAATGGGCAAAGGACATGAACAGAAACTTTTCAAAACAAGACAGAATAATGGCCAGGAAACATAAAAAATGCTAAACATCTCTAATCATTGGAGAAATGCAAATCAAAACCACAAGGAGATATCACCTAACCCCAGTGAGATTGGCCTCTATCAAAAAGTCCCAAAGCAATAAATGCTGGCAAGGATGTGGAGAGACAGGAACACTCTTACACTGCTGGTGGGACCACAAATTAGTGCAACTTCTGTGGAAAAGAATTTGGAGATACCTCAAAGAGCTAAAAATAGAAATACCATTCAATAGCAATACCACTATTAGGCATCTATCCAAAAGAGCAAAAGACATTCTATTATAAAGACATCTGCACTTGAATGTTTATGGCAGTACAATTCACTATTGCAAGGATGTGGAAACAACCCAAGTGCTCATTGATTCATGCGTGGATTATTAAAATTTGGTGTACATATACAAAATAAAATTACTCAATTATAAGAAATGACAGTGATCTAGCACCTCTTATATTTTCCTGGATAGAGCTTGAGCCCATCCTCCAAAGTGAGGTATCACGAGAACGGAATAGGCTCCACATGTACTTGCCATGAAATTGGTACTAACTGATCAACACTATGGTGCTCACACTGTAGTAATATTTTCCAGGGATTACGGGGTTGGGGGGGTAAACTCACAACTAATGGACTCAGTGATCATTGTAGAGGGGAAGTGCATGGCTCTAATCCTTGCTTGGGTGAGGCAAAATCATAAAATGTAACCAAAATGTTTGTCCTCTCATAATATCCTGAAATAAAAAAAGAAGCTGAAAAACTGATCCCATACTCTATCTTATGTTCTTCTCTGTTTGTGAATAACCTCATCATCAGGAAATCGAGGTTCAGGCTCATGAGCTGCCTGGAGTCAAGCCAAGCCAAGCCCTTTTGGAAATTCAAAGCAAACTTTTCTTTCTTTAAGTGCCTAGTTATTACAAATCAAAAGTTCTGTGCCTTCAGACTATTGTGTCTGATATGAGCTAAAAATCTCTTTAACAACTCAATGGATGTCTTTGTTCTACTCTGTAGCCAGCTTCTTCTTGACACAGTGAATATTTGTGATGAAATGGATTGAGAATGTTGGGTTAAGCAAGAACTATGACTTTGGGAATCAGTAATTTTATCTACTCACAGGTATATTATTTAGAATCACCACCACCAATAACAACAACAACAACGAAGTTACTATTTGAATGGGAGCTTTTCCTTGTACCTAAACATTAATTAAATTGAGAGTATGCTGTATCTACTGGTATTTTCATCATTTATTTTGGGTTTAGCATCAGTGATTTACACAAATGAATAAAGTAAAATTTCTTCTATCAGTGAATTTATGCAGTAATAAAAATTACATTACAGTATCAGAGAGAGATGTTTCTCTTTGTCTCTATTTTCTAGACCCAATATATCTACAAAAAAAAAAAACTGTTAATGTTTTTATACCCTTAAAGAAGTATTGGGGCATGAATCTTTAAACTCTCTCTTTGCTGGCTGGATAGCTCACTTGATGAGAATCGGATACATACATTTTTAAGAAGTTGGAGTTTATGATACATAATATATATTCTCATATCTTCTTCAGGAAAAGAAAAAAAGAATCAAGGCTGTCCTTAGATTCTTATCTCCCTTAGGTGGGTGTGCTTATGGCAGGGCTCAATGTCTGTCTTGTAGTAATAGTCTGAAAGAGTCTGTATCTAAGCTTGGAGAGGCAGAAAGAAATTAAGAGCAATAGAAAAGTTAAATATCTGGGTAAATATAAATTAGTATTAACTAGTAATGCAATAACAATGCATTATGGATATTAAAATGGAAATAGAATTAAGAATAGAATTACATACCATAATAAAAATGGTATATAAGTGAGAAAGGGGTAAAATTGGAATTTAAGTATTCTAAAACAAGCAAGAAGATATATACGCACATACTGACCTATGTGTATACCCATATCCATAAACATTTCCACATGAAATCATCTTTACCTATGTTAAGCTAAACATGGCTTCTTACTGATGCATCAGACTCCAAGTCATTACCTTAAGGATCATTCTAGATTCTTCCCCTTGCTTATATGTAACCTTCTACTGCAACAGTGAGAAACCTGTTTCTCGCCATCAGTTGCTCATTTACTTAATTTTTCAATATAAGTATACACTTATTGTGTTTTCAGAATTATTTAATACTCCTTGATAAAATATCTTATGAACTACAGTAAAATGTTTATGTACAATTCCTTTTGCTTTATTCTTATAGACCCCACTCATTTCTAAAACGTTACTTAGGTCAGCACACATAGATTGTATATATAAATGTGAAAGATAACCACATCCTTCAATGAGATTGTTTCACACATTTGTAATACATCTAGATTCTTGGGTCTTACTCTTTTTTTTTTTTTTTTTTTTTTTAACAAGGTCTTGCTCCATTGCAGGGGCTAGAGTGCAGTAGCATCACCATAGCTCACTGCAACCTCAAACTCCGAGGCTCAAGCATCCTCCCACCTCAGCCTCCCAAGTAGCTGGTAGTACAGTGATGCACCACCACATCTGGCTATTTTTTTCTTTTTTTTTTTTTGGTAGAGACAGGATCTCACTATTATTTCCCAGGCTAATCTTGAACTCCTGGCCTCAAGTGTTCCTCAGCCTCCCAACCTGCTAGGATTATAGGCATGTGCCCCTGCTCCTGGCCTCTTTTGTCTTATTCTGAATTTCATCTTGTGATCCCCTGATGTTCTCTCTCTCTCTCTCTCTGTATATATGTGTATGTATTTTTTAATTTTAGTACATTAAGGTTCACTCTTTGTGCTTTAAAGTTCTATGGCTCTAGCAATGCTTAATTTCTCATATTTATAATTACAGTATCCTACAGAATAATTTCACTGCCCTAAAATATCTTCTTTTCTTCACCTATGCACCTCATTCCCTGGAACCTCTAGCAACCACTAATCTTTTTACTATTTTGATAAATTTTCCTTTTCAAGATAGTCTTATAATTGGAATTATACATTATGTACCTTATTCAGGCTGGATTCTTTTACTTATCAGAATGCGTTTAAAATTCACCAAGTCTTTTGGTTGCTTAACAGCTATTTGAGAACTTACCTTACGATAAAGGCGGCACTGCAGAGCAGCGGTAATACAACAATTTTTTTCAGTGAATGATGCCGAGTCAAGGTATCACACATAGATTATGTATATAAATGTGAAAGACAAAAACTTAAAGCTGCTAAAGATGATATAAAAATATCCTGACAACTTCTTTGGATCAGGAAAAAACATTTTAAGCAGCTCACAAAAAACATAAGGAGGAAAAGCTGATAAAGTAAAATAAATTGTAAAACTTTTATTAATCAAAACATACTATTAGGAGAGTGAAAATACAAGCCACAGAGTGACCAATTAATTTACAACTCATATATCTGATGTAGAACTTATATCCAAAATGAAAAAAGGACTCCTGTGTTTTAATAAAAGAAAGACTTCCAGCATACTGGTTTGATGTCCCTAATATTTAAAGAGTTAATGCAAAAAGCAGTATAGATTAGAATTTCAGAGCTCTGATTTAAGAGGAGACAAGTTTGAATTGCAGATTCACTGCAAGTTAGCCATTTAACCATGGACAAGTTACTTGATCTCTTGAAATATTAATGGCTCACATATAATGTAGGAATAATAACATTAATAGTATCAACTTCTTAGGTTTGTTAGAAAGATCAAATAAGGTAATGCAGTGCCTGGCACATTTTAAACATTCAGGTATTATTGATAATATCACCATTGCTATTATTATTTTATAAATCAATATAAATATTCATTATGTTAATAAAGGCATGAATATAATATGTCATGTTCCTTGTCAATGTAGTTTAGACATAGAAATAAAAAGTTTAAGAAAGAAAAAAAGAAAATATGTGAGGTAATAGATATGTTACTATAGCTTTACTGTGGTGATCATTTCACAGCATATACACATACTAGAAGATCAAGTTATACACCTTAAACCTATATAATTCCTGTTTATCAATGGTATTTAAATAAAGATTAAAAAGTTAAAAAAATAAAAATAAAAAATATCCAGTTGTTGCTAAGAATATATTAATAAATTGTTACAAGTTTGCCATACACAGTTTAGTGGGTAACCTGAAAAGTGTTAATGTCCTTTCTCCCAGTGATGACTTCTAACGCATTTTTAAAATCTATTGCATTTTTAAAATCTAATCTGGTTCCTTCTTAGACGACCTATTATTCGATCTGACTGTCTTTTTTCCCCTCAATATCTGTCATTTCCTTTGTTGTTTTAAAATAGTTCTGTTTCCCTTTGTCTCTCTTTCTGGGGACATTTTTAAGTCTGGTTTTAGTTTTCCAAATCAATTTCTTTTATTTTAAAATTTTCAATATTTTAAAACTTCTCATTCTTGCTTTTAATATAGGTTATAAATTCTGTAATATTTTTTCTCAACACTTTTTATCTCATCTTTCATTTCATAGCATTCATTTTATGTGATTCACTTGGTTTATCAACTTGTGGTTATTTTATTTTTCCCTCCCTACCTTCCTTCTTTACTTTTTTTATTATATAATGCAGATATACTATAGAATGTTCTTTTTGGTTATAAATATTTATCCAACATTTTCTTTTGATTTGAAGTCATAGGATAATTTTTGTTTTTAAGTCATATCTTTATAATCATAGTGATGGCTTTTTCTCTGTATATTAATTCTTGAATGAACAGAAGTCTATCAAATTCTGATATTTATGCCTAAGGTAGTGTTGGTAGATTAATTTCCTCATTACCTCACAGTTTACTTGAATATAGATAGCATCATCCTCTCAGATCTCAACCTGGATGATGAATTTAAGCACACCACTGCACAAATTTTATGTGTCTACTATATATTTAGCTCTGTTACAAGGTCAAATCTACTTTTGCTTGGCCAATACAATGATTTTGAAATGGAATATGTGGTCTTTTGAAATATGATGCATTGTGACCATTGGAGTATATAAAACCTTTCCAAATATACTATTCCTAGAGCTCTTAGAATTAATCTTCATATTGCTCGTGAACAGTTTCTCTTGTCTTTATCTTAATAGTTCTTCATCAAAATATTCTCTTCCAGGGTTACTTAGGTTAGCTCCTCTCCAGTCCACGATTTCAGTGAAGTTGTGTCATACAATTTAACACAGTCAGATTCAATTGTCACATTCTACATGGAATCCTGTGAGTATGTGTGTGTGTGTGCACGTGTGTGTTAGTTTGCATATATTAAAATCAATTTTCGTGATGTACATTTCCTTGGGTTTTGATAAACATATTCACTTAGGTATTTACCACCTCAGTACCATATAGAACAGTGCCATCACTCTAAAAATTCCTATGAGTTTTTCCATTTGTACTTAACCAGTCAGCCTCCCCAGCTCCACTCAATTCTGGCAACCACTGATCTGTTTCCATCCTACAGCTTTGCATTTTATAGGCTGTCGCTTAAAATGAATCATGCAAACATATAACCTTTGGGGTATGATTTCTTTCACTTAACAAGACACATTTAAGATAAATTCATGTTGTTCAGTGAATCAACAGCTTGTTCTTTTTTATAGTTGAATGGTATTGAATTCTGTGGATGTGCAATTGGTTTATTTATTCCTCTGTTGAAAGACATCTTGGTTGCTTCCACTTCTAGTGACTACGAATAAAGGTGCTATAAACTTTCATTTATAGGTTTTTCTGAGAACATACCTTTTCAATTTATTTAGAGAAATATGTAGGTGTATGATTATTGTGTGCTGTACAGTAAGTCTATACATTAGGGGAAAAAAAAAGCACACCTGCCTGTCTTCCAAAGTGACATACAATTTTGTATTCCAGCATTCCTAGCACCGTGGAATGGGAGTTTCCTTTGCTCTACATTCTTATCTAAGTTTGATATTGTCAGATATTTTGGAGAATTTTAGCGTTTCTAATAGGTGTGTAATTGTATCTCATTATGGTTTTAAATTTTTATTTTACAAATTTTGTTGAGCATCTTTTCATGTGTTTATTTGCCATAGTATATTCTTTGGTGACTTATCTCCTCTCAGATGACATTTTGCCCTCTTTTCATTGGGATGTTTGTTTTTCTGAATTTCTTTTGACCTTTCAATCTTCCAATATACCCAAAGCACCCAAGGAAATTGAGATTCTTTTAGAAATTTTAACAGGATCATGTCACTCCCATTCTTAAAACTCATTCACAATGCTCTCCTTCCACTAAGCCTAAAATGCAACATTTTGGACATGGCCTGCATGATTTAACTCCTACATTAGTCTTCAACATCTCATACCATATTTCTACTTCACTAATCTCCAAACACACTTGCTTTTTATTTTTCAAATGTCCAGGGTTTTTCTCAATGCAAAGATTTGGAACATGCTTGTCTCTCTGAAACATCCATTATTCCTTAATATTTTATATTTCTGTTTAAATATCGCCACTTCTGGGAAGCTGACCAAAATCACACAAAGTAGAAGCAATTTCTATCTAATTATTTAATTATTCACCTAATATTCCCTATACACTTCTTCCTTCCTTTTTTTTTTTTTTTTTTTTTTTTTTGAGAGTCAGGTCTTGCTCTGTTGCCTGAGCTAGAGAACAATGGCATCATCATAGCTCACTGCAACCTCAAACTCCTGGGCTCAAGTGATCCTCCTGCCTCTCAGTCTCTCTACTAGCTGGGACTACAAGGTGCATGCCACCACACCTGGCTAATTTATTTTTTTGGTAGAGATGGGTCTTGAATGGCAGTCTCAAGCAATCCTTCCGAAATTGCCTCCCAAAGTTCTAGGATTACAGGCATGATCCACCATGCCTGGCCCTTATACATTTCTTTACTCTCACTTACCACACTTTGTCATTATGTATTTATTTAAAAAGTGTTATCATGTTTGTCTAATCAACTAGACTCAATGAATGAGGTCGGGGGAATTAGGGACTTACTCCTGTACACTCAGCAAAAGACCAGGGAAACAATCAGCATTCAATAAATACTTCTTAAATAAGTAAATTAACTCAATGTAAATAGTATCATGAAAGTTATACAAATGTTGAAAAGTATTCATGTTGATAGGGATTTGAGTTTGATCTTGATACGTAGCAGCTGTATAAATATGCATATCTCTCCCATAATATTAATAGTTTGTGTCTCCTTGAAGTCTAAATCATTCTTCTTTAATAGGCAAAAGACATTGAGGGAATCAGACGGTTATCTGCAATGTGTGCCTTCTGCTTCTAGAAGATCTCTGTAAGAATGCTTTATCTCAAGTATTCTGATCTGGTTAGACACCCTAATAGCCCAAATCATTTTCTTCATGTGATTCAGTTTCTATTTTAAGTAAAGACGTTGTAGAAGGACTCATTATATTGATTTTCAAGGACTGATTTGTGCTAATTAGCTAAGGCCCTCAAGTTCCATTGTGCATGAGTTCCCATTCTGACTAGTGAAAGCCTGAGGTGGAGTTGAGGTCTCAGCCTTACTGTACTCATATTTAGAATGATTAACACATATTGAGATCTAATCACCATCTTTGTGTATTTAAGATTCCATGGCCAAAAATATACAGCTGTAAAAATATTTAATTTGTTCTCTGTAGGTTTTAGCAATCATGCAGACTGTTTGTATAATCAGCAACTTCTAGAAAACATTCTGTCATTTTACTTTAACCTGTCACCAACGCCATATCTCAGCAAACCTCCATTCCCCTCACCTATGAATAGACTTTACTAATGCTTAAATCAATTAAAATGACCATTCTTTTGGGTAGTTGTTTTTTATACATAGCAAAAGCATGATTCTATAATATGTGCTAAAGGACTGAAATCAATGTTTAAATATGAATGGCAGATTTGACATTTGAGTTAACAGAGCGATCTCAAATAACACAAAATCAGTGACAATAATCAGTGAACATGGTCGTGCTGTATGATGCTTTAATTGATGTTTAACTACCTTGCAAATAAAAATTATAAGTTTTATCTGATCACATTAGGGCTAAATTCAAAAGCAGAATCATAATGTGAGAGTAAAATCATTCAATAAAGAAAAAAAAGAACAAAATATAGAAATATCCTTTAGTTTTATGTAAATGACATATATTAAAACAGAAGGAACTATTTTACTGGCCTAGCACTTTCCAAACCAAACATATGAACTCTATTCCTACATCTCCCTTTCTATTAATAGCTGATATGTCCTACGAAGAAGATTAGCTTCCACATATTTTTTTCCTACTACTTTAACACTGCTTAATATTAGTCGCCTGTGTTCCTGCAATACTCTTTTACACATTCTTTGACTATATTTTGGCATTATTTCACAGTGTGTACTCTACCGACTGCTTGAGATATGTGGCCAATAAACCAATTCAATTGTTAAAAAGTATGTAAAATGCTGCATACATTCTCTATTTCTTTGAAATAAGTAATCCATAAAATCTCAGAGATTTGTGATTTAAATCTCTGAAAAGTCTTTGGCAAGCCCGCAAGTCTCTTGTTTTTATTTTGGTTTCCTCCAGAAGCAATTAATAAGCAAGAAAAGGCCAAATAGGAGAGGGTTGTAGGGAAGAAATAGATTTCTCTTGATTTCTCTAGTTGGCACATACAGGTCAGTGGTCTTGGCAGCTCACATGGATTTAAAGTATTTGCCATGTTAGAGGAGCCAGAAGAGCAAACTAACTGGCTGCTATATCCTCTAGTCTTGTAAGTACCTAGAAACAACTCATACCTTATAAGGCGATGCTACTGCTTTTCAGCAAGCCACACATCAATGCCTTTGCAACTTGGTTCCATGCCTTGAAATTATTGTTAGGTCAGTACAAGGGACATCTCCTCTTATCTACTTCTTTAAAATAGGACCAGAAAGTTTCCATTTATATTCTCTTAAGTACTTTTATTACATATTGCCTACTAGAGCTGTATAGCAGTGGCCAGCAACCTTTTTTGCACCAGAGACTATTTTCATGGAAGACAATTTTTCCATGGACCAGGGAAGTGGGGGTATGGTATTGGGATGATTCAAGTGCATTACATATATTGTGAACTTTATTTCTATTATTATTACATTGTAATATAAAAATGAAATAATTATACAACTCACCATAGGTTGGGGACCCCTGCTCTACAGTAAAGCAATCTGCTTAATTTTGCTTAACCCAATGTTTCCAAACAGATCTGACCAAAGAACACTTTTTCCAACTTCCAGTTAGTATTTGGTACAAATACACTGTAGGGAATACTGACCTACAATGATCTCTTCCCATATTTGTATGCCTATATGAATCCTACTAGAATAATGGATTAAAAGAGCTGAAATGCCATTTCTTTGATCTCAGTGAGCTAAAACTGCAAAGTTGC
The DNA here is from genome assembly GCF_041146395.1 of Eulemur rufifrons. Lineage (NCBI taxonomy): Eukaryota > Metazoa > Chordata > Mammalia > Primates > Lemuridae > Eulemur > Eulemur rufifrons. The sequence continues at coordinate 47,838,382 of NC_090985.1, forward strand.
AACTTAATATATTTTATAAAACATATTTTCAATGAGAATGCACTACATATATGCATAACATGCATACTAATGTTCAACTAAATATGTAGGGTAGAGTGTTGTTTATGGTATCAGCCTGCTATTCTCTTCTCTAAGGAACTTGTAACAACCTTTAACTGGTTAACCAGTACGTCTAAGGAGAGAGTTCTGAAATATTTCCAGGTCTTCCTTTATAAGCTTCATTCAGTTTCTGTTGGGATATCCCTTTCTTGCTACAGATCAACTTTTACTGAATTTTTATTTTTAACATTTTACTTACATTTATTCAGTTGTTTTTGAAAGTGCTAAGACTGCCTTCTCTCACACCACTTACTTTCCTTATTTTCCCTCTCATTACTTCATGGATTGATTTCAGTAAGTTGGCATTTATTTTCCCATAACTTTCAATATACTTAGGTAATCATCTCTTTATTTATAACTATATGTGCTTTGTATTTGTTTTTAAAAAATGGATTATATATTATCTATGGCCTGAATATTTCTTACTTATATCATCAAAATTCAATACATATAATTGGGCATGGTTTGCATGCAGAAGTATTATGGATGTAATAATGTGATGATGTAATGATAGAATAGCTTGTATATTGCAGAGGAAATGGGAATCAATACAGCCTTTTTTTTCAGAGAAATCTCTTATTTATTAAAATGATAAGTGCACAAATGCTTTGATATATCAGGATTAAATCAGTACAATATGCCATTATATTACAGTATAATTTATGGTGATACAAAAACTATAAATACATTAAATGTATATCAGTGTGGTTATGCTTTAAAAAAATATTGGTTCATCAATCCATGAGTGGATTAGTAAAATATGGTATATGTATACCATGGAGTATTCCTTAGCTATAAGAAATAACGGTGATATAGAATCTCTTTTGTTCTCCTGGAGAGAGTTGAAATCCATTCTATTAAGTGAAGTATCCCAAGAATGGAAAAATAAGCACCATGTGTATTCACCAGCAAATTGGTTTCCCTGATCATCACCTAAGTGCACATTTGGGAATAACACCAATTGGGTATTGGACAGATGTGGGGGGTGGAGGGAGGGAATGGGTGTATACTTACATAATGAGTGAGATGAGCACTGCCTGGGGAATGGACACGCTTGAAGCTCTGACTCGGGGGTATGGGGGGGCATGGGCAATATACATAACCTGAACTTTTGTACCCCCGTAATAAGCTGAAATAAAAAAAAAAGTGAAAAAAAATATTGGTTCAATAGTGTTTTACCTTGATATTTTCCTGTTGTTGCCCAATTTCTTTCTAATTAATCCTCAACCTTACTAAAAAAAGTTTTCTGACATAAGATGGTGTTAAAGAAACGTATATTTCCTCTCCAACTTTCCATTAAAATTGGGGGAAAGACACTGTGTCAAGAGGTAGTTGGATATGTAAGTCCAGAAGTCAGAAGTGAGTCTAGGGTTGAATATTCAAAGTCAGAAGGACATTCCTCTGGTCCTGGTAACATTCTGTTTCTTCACTTGAGTGCTAGTTACCTAAATGTGTTCATTTTGAAACTTTTTTCAGTTGCATAGTTATGGTATGTACTTTTCTCTATGCATGTAAATGTCAATAAAATTTAAATTAACAAAAAAATATACCTTCTTATAAAGTTTGACTTTCCACAGTATGCTGGGTTTTAATTCTATTCTATCTGAATAGGATGTGCAATATTGTTCCCTTCTTATGTTTTTTTATAAACATGCTCTTAGTTATCAACCATTTTAGAAGGGAAATGGAGAAATTTAAGATCTGGTTTTTATAACTTTGACACTCTTAGTATTTTTTTGCTGGATAATTTTTTGTTGTGTAAGGGTTGTTTTGTCCATTGTAGGGTATTTATTTTTTTTTTTCTTTTTTTTTTCTTTTTTTTTCCATTTAATTTTACAGAATCAAAGAGTCTAACAGTATATCTTGTTAGATACAGTATGTCCTCATAATGTATACATTATTTCTTGTACAATGATATGAAATAATATGGGAAATATTCATGATAAATTATTAAGTGAACAGTGCAAGTTAAAAACAATAGTTTCATATTTTTTCCCCACCCCCCTTTCCCGAGTCAGCACCTTCAAGTGTAACCACTCCCAAAACGGTGCGCAATGCACTCATTGTGTAGGCATACCCCCATCCCCTCCCCCACCCCCCACCTCAGTCTGATGTCCAATTAGTGTCATTCCCAGATTTGTATTTAGGTGATGATCAGGGAAACCAATTTTCTGGTGAGTACATGTGATGCTTGTTTTTCCATTCTTGGGATACTTCACTTAATATAATGGGTTCCAACTCTCTCTAGGAGAACCATAGAGATGTCGTATCTTCATCATTCCTTATAGCTGAGTAATATTCCATGGTATACATATACCACAGTTTACTAATCCAATCATGTATTGATGGGCATTTGGGTTGTTTCCACATCTTTGCTATCGTGAATTGTGCTGTATTTAAAAGCATCTGTGGCCTCCGTGTGCTGGATGCCAGTAACACTCTTCCAGGGTAGCAACTAAAATTATATCCAGACATTGCCAAATGCCCCTTGGAGAGGAAAATTGCCCTTAATTGAGAATAACTGGTCTAGATAAACTAGATAGGACAATGAATAAAGCTTGAGCAGAGTCTAGAAAAATGAAACTGATTCATTACCCAGATTAAAAGCCCATGGAAAACATACTGAAAACTAGTCGATGAAGGGAATCAGATCAAATTTTATGATAAATAAGCAAAATTCTAGGAGTAGAATCTATACCAGAGGGATTGTAATAAGAAGACTAAGTATTAGTGTCCTCAGTCACAAAATCAACTTTTGAAATTCAAGAGAAAAGTAATTTGTTATGCTATATTTCTTTAACAAAAGAAAGATTCCTAAATTTACCACTATAATCACTGATTGCATATATTTCTGATGTCCAATAACACACACTCTTTAATCTCAATCTATCAATGCTATTTGTTTATCTAAGTTAATTTATATTTGATCAGTTTTAGTCCTCTTTGCTATTGTGAAGTGTACCAATGATTTTAAGGAACAAAGTTTTTCTGTGTGTGTGTGCTCCAAAGTTATATTTTTTTATGATTTTTTTTATTTCAGCATATTATGGAGGTACAAATGTTTAGGTTATGTACATTGCCTTTGCCCCACCCGAACCAGAGCTTCAAGCGTGTCCATCCCCCAGACGGTGCGCACCACACCCATTAGGTGTGAGCACGTCTTGTATTATCCTGGATAGAGCTGGAACACATTCTACTAAGTGAAGTATCACAAGAATGGAAAAACAAGCATTACATGTACTCACCGTGAAATTGGTTTTAACTGATCAACACTTAAGTGCTCATATAGGAACAAAGTGTTTGCCCCCCAAAAATATATACTGAAAGAATACATTTAATTAGGTGAGTTCTTAGAGGTGAACAGTTCTCAGTCAGCTTGTACTAATATTTCATACCAGCTGTTACGGTGAATGAGATAGCACATAATTACTTCTTATTTCCTATAACATTTTTAATGGAAAGTGCCATCCAACAGCTACTGTTGGATGTTTTGAACTAAGTGCTTATGTTAACCCACGTGAACCTGGAAAGTAAGGCAATGAATACATCAGTGCGGGCATAAGTGCTGACAGTTTGTGAAGATTTTTTAGCTTTTACAGTTAAAATTCCCCATATTATTTTGTGCTGTTGTACTTTAAAGGATAAAATATTTTTATGGGAGGTGCCTTCTGTTTGTGTGGAATGCCTTCGGGGAACACCTATGCATAATGCAAAACCCTATGAATGAGGTGTTCACTATTACAGATGAGCAGCAGATTACCTCCTAGATTTACAGAACAACTGCAGAGCAACACACGCACAGATGCAGACAGGATTAAATTTACCCTGTTCCTTCAGAGACGAGGAATATATTTAATACATTTTATATGTAATATGTTTTGAATTAACATATGCATTTTATTAGTCTACCTGAGAGAACATCTAATCCCTATAATGTTTGGGCACAAAGACTGTTTAAACAAATGCACTGGCAAAACAATACTATAATGTATTTACCAGATATTATTGTTTTATCTCAATTATAACTTTTATCTTATGGGTATTAAAAAAACTTGCAGAGTTATTTTTCAAACTGTACAAGGAATCATCATATTGAAAACATGATTTTTGAAAACAAATGATGCTTAGGCTTAGCAGATGTTCCTCATTCTCTATTTTCTTTTGCATTACCCAATAGTAATTCTACACCTACATTGCAGATGTTTTGCTCAGATATTAACATTCTTGAGTTTTCTGAATCTGTATTGCTATATAAGAGGTGAGAAAGATTGTATAGGAAAATCCCAGCTGATAAAACATTTCACTCAGCCCGGTGTGGATTTACTACTCTGCATAAGAGGACTTTCTCTATTCCAACTCTCTGGACTTATCATGTATACACACATAGGGTTTAAAGAATTCCAAGGGATTCTGAAAGATCTGGCACATTGTGTGATTTTGGATGAGCATCCATGTGTGAAATGCCTTACATGATCAGAACACGGGGGAAATATCTCTGCCTCTCATTCAGGTGCCAAGAGCAGTTCCAGGTCTTGAATAAATTTTTCCTATGTAAACAGACTGTGCAAGGCAAATTCAACCCCATCTCCGTGGTTTGTAATCTCCTTGGCTACAAGTGGAGATAGGGCATTTTAGGGTTATGTGTATTTTAAGGGGACAGTGTATTGATATTTTAAATGTTTTTATAACAGTTGCTGGTCTTTTGTGATCACAGATACTTTGCTGTGGGCATGAGAACAGCATCTAAGCCAAAGTTAGCCCTCAGGTCTTTGGGTTTCTGAAATGCAATACTAAATTGTGTTTATTTTTTGAAGACTTACGTGCAGCTGACTCTGCTCCCTGCCTGGAACAAGTATGTGTATGATAATGAGAACTGAGGCTGGGATTTGGAATTAATCAGTAGTAGTTTTAGGCTAGGAGCTTTGATAAGGGATAGGGTTGTTTTAGAGAGAAATAGAGAAGTGATACTGATAGAAGGTTTTGTAACACATGTCCCTAATGTTTACAGGCAGCTAACATTTGGTGGCATTTGATGATGCTATTTTTACTATAAAGACCTGTTTTGCAATTCTGGATCTTTCCTAATTCTGATATTTTGCCCTTTGGTATTTTTCTTAAGCACTTCAGTACTCACTTCTCTTATTTCCTATGATGGGAAATAGTAACTCTCGACATGATTATTTTGATGAAGAATGTAAGTACTAAGTAACTTTAAGGCAACTAAGTGGTAAAGAAATTTTATTTGAGTTTTGAGATCATTTTCGTCTGTCTATGACACAGAGGACAATGGATCTACAAGAAATAGATGTAATTTATTAGACTGTGAGATTCTGAGGACATGAACTATGCCTAAGTTCATTTTGCATAACAACATTCAACATAGTATGTAGTATAGAGTAAATTGTTCTGATGTGTGTTGAATTAATTGCTTGATGAGGGAGTAAATTCATTTCTGGAGAAGAAAGGAAAATCTGACACTATACTGTTACACCTAGTTATGCGCTATGGAATGGAGCATATGAGACTAGAATTACTGGTTCCAGAATTATTAATATCTCATCATAATAGATGCAAAATATTAACTTACTGACCAAAGTTCTTAATTTCATGTATAGGAATTATTTTCTTGCCTTTTTTAAATTCTATAAACATAATTAATATACAATATTACATAATTTTTAGGAATTAAAATCTCATAAATAGGTGCTACATAATTTATTATCATGATATTACCCTAATATTATGGAAATCCTGCCACACATATAATTTAGTACCTATAGAACATCTTTTAAACACTAAAAGGTTCTATTAATAGATGCTTATAATACTTTATACGCTTATGAAAGAAAATCCTCTAGTCTCCCTACAAACATGGAATATTATATTAAACTTTGAGTTAACATATGAAAAATACTTTCAAAAAGTAACATTATAATGAGTAATTCATAACATTTGTTTCTATTTATTTGTATGGCCTGCTTATATACATATTTGTTGTTTAAAATTGGGCTTCAAGGTGGTTTTTATATTATCACCTTCAAATATTTTTGATGTATTAAGAAAGTACTATAATATTGACATATTATTAATAAAGTAATTTATTTCCTAGGGAAAATAACCACTTTAGTTATATCTTGGGTGTAATTAATAAGAACTGAATGTGGTTTCTACACTTGGGATTTCAACATCATAAAAGTTAGGTCTTCTAAAAAATTTTAAAATCCCTCTACTCTGGATTTTAAGAATAACACAGTATAAATCAAATACTGATTTATTTCTATATAAGATGCTTAGCTCTATAGTTGATATTCAAAATGCAAACCCAATTTATTTGAATTACCTAAGCCAAAATGAAAAAAAAATAGATATAGATATGGAGATAGATAGATTTAATTTGTATTAGAATGGTCTAGATTTCCCTTTGGGGGCCACTCATCTCAGATACTATACTAACTCCTGGTTTCTTTGAGATCTCTTCAAGCTTGGAAGGCTAGGAAGGGCTTCTGTTACAAAACAAAAACAAAAATAAAACTTTAGAAAGGAATATAATATTTATCATAGAGAATATTATTGGTGAATTAAACATATAAGGAAGGCGAGGAAAAGATTCCCTATTTCTTAAAAATAAATTCCTAAAGATTGAGAAGTAAGAATCCTTTGAAAATGGTCAGAGAGAGGCAAAGAAACTGAGAGAACACACTCCATATAAGAGAAGAAAAGGAAGGATATTCAGGGGAAAACATTCATGTATGATACCCTCAGTATTTTAGAGATTTGTTATCCATAAAGATAAGAATTTATCTGAGGCGTATGGCTAAGGAAAAAACATCATGACAAATGGAGGGCTCTAAACTAAAAAATCTGTTGAGATAATTTCTATGACATCTTTAAAAGTAGTTTATAAGTGGGAAAAATCTCTTATCAGTGTGATTCTATTGTGTCAGATTGCATGAATGCAACCTTGACTCATCTACTTCCAGTGATTTCCCAGAGATTGGGACATATCTTGGGACCTCTTCACCAGATTTTGGCTCTTTCAACACCCAGCAAATAATTTTAAATTTTACTTTCCAGAGAAAATTAAAGTTATCATTCTTTACTTACCACTACAAAACTATAATATTGGTGGGTCAATGGACAAATTCCTAGAAGCACACAAACTCCCAAGACTCAATCAGGAAGAAATAGAACTCCTAACAGACCAATAACAAGCAATGAGATTGAAGCAGTAATTAAAAAAATTCTTCTAACAACAACAACAACAAAAAGCCCTGAATCAAATGGTTTTACAGTCAGATTTTACTAGATCAACAAAAAAGAACTGGTATCCATACTACAGAAATTATTACATAACATCAAGAAGGAGGGAATCCTCCCTAACATGTTCTATGAAGCCAATATCACTTTGATAGCAAAGCCAGGAAAAAACACAACAAAAAAGAAAACTACAGACCAATATACCTTTTGAATATACATGCAAATATAGCAAACCCATTTCAACAGACATCAAAAAAAATAATAAATAATCCACCATAACCAAATGGGCTTCATCCCAGAGATACAAAGATGGTTCAACATATGTAGATCAATAAATGTGATTAACTACATAAACAGAAGCAAAAGGAAAGACCATATGATCATCTCAATAGAGGCAGAAAAACATTCAACAAAATTCAGCACCTTTTCAAGATAAAAACCCTTAACTAGAAATAGAAGAAACATATCTCAAGATAATAAAAGTTATATAAGACAAACCCACAGGCAATGGCTTGGGGGTAGGGGGAAAGTTGGGGAATGGGGAAAAATTGAAGGCATTCCCACTAAGAACTGGAACAAGACAAGGGTGCCCACTGTCACCATTTCTGTTCAACATAGTGCTGTGAATCCTAGCCAAAGAAATCAGGCAAGAGAAAGAATTAAAGGGTATGCAAATCAGAAAAGATAAGTCAAACTATCACTTTTTGCTGAGGGTATGATCTTATATCTAAAAATCCCAAAGACTCCACCAAGATATTCCTGGAATTAATAAATAAATTCAGCAAAGTCTCAGGTTAAAAATAAATGTGCAAAATCAGTAGCATTCCTTACACCAATAAGAGTCAGGCTGAATGAGAGTCAAATCAAAGACTCAATACCATTCACAATAGCTACAAAGAAAATAAAATACCTAGAAATATACTTAATCAAGGAGGTGAAAGATCTCTACAAAGAGAACTACAAAACACCAAGGAAAGAAATTGTGGACAACACAAACAAATGGAAAAACATATTATGCTCATCATCTGGCAGAATAAACCTTGTTAAAATGTCCATACTATCCAAAATGACTTACAGATTCAGTGCAATCGCCATCAAAATACCAATGTCATAGTTCACAGATCTAGCAAAATTAATTCCTTGCTTTGTTTGGAACCAGAGAAGAACCCAAATAGCCAAAGCAATCTTAAGAAAATGAACAAATCTGGAGGCATCATATTACCAGACTTCAAATTATTCTACAAAGCTATAGTAACCAAAACAGCATGGTATTGACACAAAAGTAGAGACATAAATCAATGGAACAGAACAGAGAACTCAGATATAGAATCACCACTTACAGCAAACTGATCTTTAAGCAGACAACAATATACACTGGGGTAAACAAATCCTATTCAATAAATGGTGCAGGGAAAATTGGATAGCCACATGCAGAAGAATGAAGCAGGATCCATATCTCTCACCAATCACAAAAATTAATTCAAGATGGATGAATGACTTAAATGCAAGGCATGAAAACTTAGAATGCCAGAATAAAATGTTGGAAGAACTCTTTTAGATATTGGCCTAGGCAAAGAATTTATGAAGACCCCAATGGCAATCACAGCCACAACAAAAATAAATAAATGGGACTTGATTAAATTAAAAAGCTTCTGGCAACTAAGGACACAATCAACAGAGCAAATAGACAACCTACAGAATGGGAGAAAATATTCACAAGCTATGCAACCCATAAAGGCCTAATAACCAGAATCTACAAAGAACTCAAGCAAATCAGCAAGAAAAAAAAAACAAACAACCCCATTAAAAAGTAGGAAAAACATGAACAGAAGCTTTTCAAAAGAAGATACACAAATGCCCAATAAACATATAAAAAATGCTCAATATCACTAATTATGAAGGAAATGCAAATTGAAACTTCAGTAAGATAATACATTGCCCCATTTAGAATGGCCTTTATTAGAAAGTCCAAAAATAGTAGACATTGGTGTCAATGGAGAAAGGAACACTTATGCACTGTTGGTGAGACTGCAAATTAGTATAACCTCTATGGAAAACAGTATGGAGAGTCCTAAAAGTAGACCTACCATTCAATTCAGCAATCCCACTACTGGGTATTTACCCAAAGGAAAGGAAGTTGTTTTATCAAAAAGACACTTGCACTCAAATGTATATTGCAGTACAATTCACAATTGCAAAGATGTGGAATCAACCCAAGTGCCCACCAATTCATGAGTGGATTACCAAAATATGATATACACACGTGCGCTCACACACACACACACACACAAAGTATGAATTAAGGCCTTTTACACAATTTCGATGGAACTGGAGACCATTATCCTAAGTGAATCATCTAAAGAATGGAAAAACAAACACCACATGTACTCACTATTAAATTGGAACTAACTGATGAGCACACTGTGCACAGAGGGAAGTAAAACTCAGTGGAAATCCAGCACAGGAGAGTGGGGAGCAGGGAATGGCCAAAACCTAACACCTAACAGGTACAATGAACACTATGTGGGTTATGGGCATACTTACAACCCTGATTTAAGCACAACAAAATCTATACATGTAACCAAAACACTTGTACCCTGTAATATTTTGAAATAAAAGTAAAAATAAAAATGCCTTGCACATAGTTTAAAAAAGACTATGATGGTATGAAAATCTTACCTATAATTACTTTTTTCACTGTTACATAACATAGTAAATTTTCTTTATCCTGTCTAAATATAATTTCTCTACTGTGCTTTAGACATAACTCCTCCAGATTCTTGGGGAAATTTTTATTCTATATGTTCTCATTTGAATCCTTTTCATGAATATGGAAACATGTTCAAATTTCTCCAAGCTCTCAAAATCCTCCTTGATTCCATATCATTTTCTTACTCATACATAATGACTGATTTTCCCATTAACAGTCAAACTTTTAAAAAACTCTTCACATTGTTTTCCTTATTTCATATGCTTTTCAATCTATTGAAGGTTGGTTCTTCTACCACTCCTTCATGAAATAGCTTTCTCTAGCATTAGTACTCCTTTCTGTGTTGCTAAATCCAAAGAATGTTTTTTTTTAAGAATTTGTCTAGCTTAATTCCTAATAGTATTTAATAATCCAGTCTTCCATGGGCTTCCATTATATTATATTTTTCTAATAGCTTTATTTCTATTTGTTTGGCTATTCCTTGTCAGTCACACTTGGTAGTTCATTTTTCTCTAATTGTAATGAAGCATTAAAAACAAACATATCTCAAAGCTCATCATAGTTCATATTATTTCCCAAGTCAAATTTACACAAATCCATCATTTCAATCATGATCTATATTTTAAGGACTCCTAGTTTTTTATATCCAGTTCAGGCCTCTGCTCTGAGCTCTGAGAGGTTTTTTTTTTTTAATTTCACATTTTTACTTGATGCCCCCTTACCTCCTCACTCCTCATTTACAAGTGATAATTGTAGTGCATTATTTGTCTTAAATATCCTTAAAATATTACTTCAAATCATCATTACCATCATCATGCAACTACAGGCTAACACCATCTTCTATTTGAAATGATGTAATAGAATCCTAGTTGATTTCACTGCCTACATATTCTCGTCTTCTATTCTGTCTTCCAGGCTGTCACAAGAATGATCTCTATAAAACTGAGGATTAATTTTGACCCTTTGTTACATAGTTACAACCTTCCAGAGACTGCCATTGAGTTTTGCATGAAGAATAAACATCTTAAGTGAGCCTGTGTCTTGGCATATTCACCATGCATCGCCTGGACTATGTGTATCTCTCTATCCTCATATCACATCAACCTACATTGTTTCTAAAGTGGAGACAGACTGGTCTCCTTTCAGTTACTCAGATCCTTGCCCAGGGATTTTGCATGAGTTGGTAGACTCTGCCCAGAAAATTCTTTTCTCAACCTTCTCCCTTAATCTATTTTAGCTTGAGTCTCACTTCCTTATATAACCTTTCCCTAACTTACAGGTTTGGTTGGGTTTCCTTTTTATATTCTTTCTTAAAACCATGGTCTTTTTTTCCTACTTATCTCAGTTTGTAAGGATACTTTTTTTCATGTATGGGATAATTTTCATGTCTGTACCCACCACAAACCCACTAGCTTTTAAGCTCCATGAAGAGGGACATTTATCTGTTCATGCTCACCACTGGTAACTTGGGGTCTGACACTGTACATGTCACATAGTACATATTCAATATGATTTGTCAAATCAATAACTAAATGAGTTTCAGTGGCTCATAAAGACAGTATTTTAGTTTCAGCCTGGAACTTTGATTTCCTGTGATTTCTTGTCATTTTCTTTAACTTACCCTAAAACTTTCATTTGGTAATTATTTCTTGACACTCATTGAGTACAGGTCTATGTGTTGTGGACAGAGGAAGCTACAGAAATTGCCTTGTCCAATGCCTGTCTCTACAGACAGGCATAAATAAATAAATATAAAATATAGGAAAGAAGAATGGTAGTTCCTTAGTCTGACTTGTGATTTTTGAATTTCTAGAAGGTCTTCAATAAACTACCCTATTTTATTAGGATTTTTTTATTAGAGATATTGCCCAATTCCTTGTACACCCTCCATTATTACCCTTATTATATTTTATAAAACCAATAATAGTAAGATTCTCCAGCTATGGGATATGAAAAAATTAAATGGTCTTCATTTTTTGTTTTCCAATGTTTTTTTAAATTCTTTGGAGGTCCATAGAATACTCAATAAATAAATGATGGACTGAATTTAATTTTCTAGCATAGTTTAGCATATAGTTGTCTAACATATAGATGACTATTAAAGGGTAAACAAGCCAAAGGTATGACCTCTTTCTTCAGTTGGAGAAATGAAATTGAAATTTGAAGAAGAGAATGTCACCATAAATGGTTAATAAATGAAAATCTCTACCTGAATTCAGAAATATGAAATACAATTTTACCATGTGTATTCAATATTATATTGGAAGTACAAGCCAGAGTAACTTGGCAAGAAAAGTAAACTGAAAGAGTTCAAATTCAAAAGAAAGAAGTAAAACTATCTCTATTTGCAAATGACATGATCTTATGACTTCAAGAATACACACATGCACACACACACACACACACACACACACACATACAAATGAGGTATTACAGCCCAATAAATTCAGCATAGTTTCAGGATACAAGATCAGCAAACAAAATTAATTGTATTTCTATATACTAGCAATGGGCACTTGAAAGGAAATTCAGAAAATGGTTCCTTTTTCATAGTATCAGAAATAACAAAATGCCTAGGAATAAGTCTATCCCAGGATGGGCAAGACTTGTACACTGAAAACTATGAAACATTACTGAATGAAATTAAAGACCTAAATAAACAGAAAGATATCACAAGCTCACAGAATAGAATACTTATATTTTTAGGATGAAAATACTTTCCAAAGTGATCTACAGATTCAGTGCATTTATTATCAATATATCAATGGCTTTTTTGCATAGATGGGGAGAAATGGAAAAGCTGATTCTAATCTTCTGGTGGAATTTCATGAAGCCCCTAACAGCCCAATAATCTTGAAAAGGAAGAACAAATTTGGAGGACATGTGCTTCCTGATTTTGAAACTTTTTACAAGTCTTCAGTAATCAAAAGAGTATGATATAAGCATATAAGTAGACATATAGCTCTATGGAATAGAAATAAAAATCCAGAAATAAATCAATATATCTATTGTCAATTGATTTTTGACAAGGGTACCAAGATCAGTCAATAGGATAAAGAAGTCTCTTAAACAAATAGTGCTGGGACAGTTGGACAGTACATGCAAAGGATGAAGTCGGACACTTATCTTACACCATGCACAAAATTAATTCTGAATGAATAAACACAAATTTAATAGATTAGAAAAAGAAACCTAGGAGAAACTATAGAGGTAAATCTTCATGACTTTGAGTTTTCCAGTGGATTCTTATATGACACAAAAAGCATGACTAAGATAAGAAAAAATGGAGAAATTTCACTTTAACAAAATTAAAAACTTTTGTGCATCAGAGGACACTATTAAGAGAGAGACTGGTTCTGGTGAAAGAGCATTTTAAAAAAAGAAAAGGAAATTTTAAAAAAGAGAGAAAAGGCAACATAGAGGATAGGAGAATACATTTGCATATCATAAATATGATAAGGGACTCATTTCTATATTATGTAAAGAACTCTTGGCCGGGCGTGGTGGCTCACGCCTGTAATCCTAGCACTCTGGGAGGCCGAGGCGGGTGGATCACTCGAGGTCAGGAGTTCGAGACCAGCCTGAGCAAGAGCGAGACCCCATCTCTACTAAAAATAGAAAGAAATTATATGGACAACTAAAAATATATATAGAAAAAATTAGCCGGGCATGGTGGCGCATGCCTGTAGTCCCAGCTACTCGGGAGGCTGAGGCAGTAGGATCGCTTAAGCCCAGGAGTCTGAGGTTGCTGTGAGCTAAGCTGACGCCACGGCACTCACTCTAGCCTGGGCAACAAAGTGAGACTCTGTCTCCACAAAAAAAAAAAAAAAAAAAAAAAAAAAAGAACTCTTACACTTAAAAAAAAGATACCCAACTCAAAAATGGGAAAATTCTCCAAATAAGATATACAAATGTCCAACAAACATGTAAAAATGCCAAATTTTATTAGTCATTAGGGAAATGCAAACCAAATCCACAATGAGATACCACTTTATAGCCATTAGGATAGCTATGATAAAAAAATAGAGAATAAATGTTGGGGGGAGGAGAGAAATTGAAAACCTTGTACTTTACTGATGGGAATAAAAATTATACAGCCACTGTTGAAAACAGTTTTGTGGTCCCTCAATATATTAAACATAGAATTACCATATGACCCAGAAATTCTGCTCCTAGGTAGAATTGAACAGTGTTGAAACAGAACTGAATTCTTTTTCAGTTCTGAATTCCAACAGAATTGAAAACAGCGTTCAAACAAAACTTTCACAGTAATGTCTGTCACTATAGTATTACAATGACTTAAAGGTAGAATCAAGCTAAATGTCCATCAGCTAATGAGTGGTTGGTTATATTAAATGTGGTATATCCTTGCAATGAATTATTATTTAACTCTTTTTTTTTTTTGAGACAGAGTCTCGCTCTGTTGCCCGGGCTAGAGTGAGTGCCATGGCGTCAGCCTAGCTCACAGCAACCTCAAACTCTTGGGCTTAAGCGATCTTTCTGCCTCAGCCTCCCGAGTAGCTGGGACTACAGGCATGCGCCACCATGCCCGACTCAGGAGCTCGAGACCAGCCTGAGCAAGAGTGAGACCCCCATCTCTACTAAAAATAGAAAGAAATTAGCTGGCCAACTAAAAATATATAGAAAAAAAAATTAGTCGGGCATGGTGGCACATGCCTGTAATCCCAGCTACTCGGGAGGCTGAGGCAGAAGGATCGCTTAAGCCCAAGAGTTTGAGGTTGCTGTGAGCTAGGCTGTCACCACGGCACTCACTCTAGCCCGGGAAACAAAGCGAGACTCTGTCTCAAAAAAAAAAAAAAAAAAAGATTAGGTAAAATAGGGAACAAACCAATATTGATCCTTCATCCTCTGGAGCTTACAGTTTAGTAGAGGAAATAGATATGAGTCAAGTTTCTACAGAAATAAAAATATAATAATAACTTATTTAATATTTGTCACTGTTATTTTGATTAGACATATGTAATACCCAGAGAAATAATCAATACAAAGTTTCTGTTATTATTATTAAGCTTTTAACATTCACACTGAAACCTATTATACTCCAGAGTGAATATCTAATTGCAATCATCTTGAAAATATGTACAGTGTGTCACAAGGAGTTGACACACTGATATTTATGGCTAACTCAGTAGATGCCATTAGCACCTTTGAGATTTTAAGTACATACTCAAGCAGGTATGAAAGCACATTCACACATGTACACTACACATACATACACATACACATGGTATTACTGAAAACACACAGAACTCCTTTCTGTCATGTCAGAAAATAGCTTAGCTTTCAGCTAGTGCATATTTCTAATAAACTCATAACTCTACTTTTCCTGTGTTTGTTTTCTGTACTCAGCATAAGGGAGTCCAGTGAAGCCATAATGAACTTCTTTATGAACTTTAAAGCAATCTGAAATCTATATATTCTTTTCAAACAGTATCAAACCACATGTCTTGGTATATGCTAAGAAACCACAATTCCATGTACAATATTTAGATTAAATCTCTTGGTGATATCTGGCTACTTCAGATTCTAACCATATACAATCCCTTGGTGAAAAGCTTTTGATTGTGGAACCACAAATTGAGTCAAATTCAACCAATCTTATACTTAAACATGCTGTTATATATTCAAGAACACTATTATGTAACAGACACTACATAATAGCAATAAATATTTGAATTCTAAAGCTAGAATGAAATATTTTTGGCAAATGGCAGAGCTTCATGAGCACAAATATTATTCTTAGTATTGCACCTTATTTTGGTTAGTACAAATATACTTGCACTGCTGTAAAAACAAGAGCTCCTGAATCATTCTTATCAGCTAACTATAAATTTTGACAACTGAAGAATCATCAATTCCCGTCTTCCTTTGTGCTATGCTGACATATTGAAGTATTTGAACAGACATTTTTCAAGTAATCTTCCTCCTTAGGTTCAAGCTTTCCAAGACTCTGTGGTAATAGATTATAATGTACTCACTTGAGTAACATTCTCATTTGCACAATTATTTATTATTTAGTATTTTCATTTTGTTCCCATATAAAGATGCTCATAAAGTTAAATTTTTGCAACAATTTCTCTTATTATCAATATAACAAACTGACCCTTTTTTGCTTTTAAGCTTTAAAAACTTGAAAATAGCACAATACAGTATGTGATTCATGTTAGACTATGGTCATATGAGACCTCAGGACATCAATGTTGACCTATTACATATATATATATATATATATATATATATCACATCTAGTATTTTTCTCATAATAATAGTCAATGCGTTTTCATTATCATGTATTTTTTCCTATTTGGGGGCATTGAAACCCTCTTAATTTGGGGAACTACTCCTCTCTCACTCCAAATGTAGCTCTAGTAGGGCTGAAAAAATCATGCTGTCCTGAGTACAGATGATTAATAGAGTTTCTAAATGTTTTATGCTTTTAACTCATTTATCCCCATGACAATCATATTGGATAGGCACTATTATTATCCCCACTTTACTACTATGATTATAAGGCCCAAAAGAATTAAGTAACTTTCCCAAGTCACATGGTTAATAAATGTCAGAGTTGGAATTTGCACAAAAGTGCCTGTTTCCTGTATTCAGTTTTTTACTCTTCTTCAAGTCAGGCTAGTTAAAGGTCTTCCTTGAATTTTTCATATTAGTGCTACACTTGGAAAGATCTCAGTCTAGGAACTGCCAGAAGGTTATGTTTTCTATCTAGTAGAGAAAAGCAGTCTGAGAAAATGGAGCCAAAATGGACAAAGGAAGAGTGTTGAAAAAAAGACTACCAATAGCACTGAAGATATGCTCTGGTCATTTCTAAAGCCACTGTGGTTTGGCTGGTCAATAAGTTTTCAAAATAAAAAATACGTTTTATTTTATTTTTTTCTGCATACAATGTTTTTAATTTTGATAAAATATAAATAACATAAAATTTAGCACATTGACCATTTTTAAGTATGCAGTTTAGTAGTATTAAGGATATTCACATCATTGTGCATCTAATGTCCAGAAATTTTCTTCTTGCAAAACTGAAACTATCCCCATTAAACAACAACTCTCCATTCCTCCCTGTCCCTATGAATTTGACTACTCTAGGTACCTCATCTAAGTAGAATCATAGAGTAGCTCATCTAAATAGAATCATAGAGTATTTTGTCTTAGCATAATGTCTTTAAGGTTCATCATTTTGTAGCATGTGTCAGGATTTCCTTTCAAAATATGTTTTCTAATACACTTATCTGAAACAATGTTTGAAAAATAGCAAGTAGACTTGGCCCACTATAAAGGGGTAAGGGTGTTTAGGGGTAAGGTTAGGGAGATAATAGGAGCAGGGGACAGAAGTTGCAGGGCCTTGTAGATCATTGTACAGACTTTGGCTTAGACTCAGAGTAAATTTGGGAACCATGACAGGATTTTGAGAAGAGGAGTGGCATGATCTGACTTATATTTTTAAAGAATTACTTAGAATGTTGAGTATCAGAATTAAAGGAATGAAGAAACCAGATTGGATGCCCTTGCAAAAAACCAGGTGAGAGGTGTCGTATGGACCAGAGTAGTTAAAGAGGAAGTAGTGAAATTTGAAGGTGAAACTAATGGAATTTCTTAAAGGCTTACAAGTACCGTGCAAGAGAAAAAACTATCTGAAATGATCCCAAGGATTTCAGTCTGAACATCTGAAAATGTGGGGATCAAATAAAATGGGGATTATATGAACACTTTTAGGTGGGATATCAGGATATCAAGAACAAATGAGCAGAAGGAATGGTCAATAGTATCAAATATTACATAGTTATCCTGTGTAATAACAGCTGAAAAAGTATCAGATTTGGTTACTAACGGTGAATTTGTGAGAGCTGCTTCAGTGCATTAGAAGGAAAGACATGAGACTGCAAAGTCAGAAACAAGGAATGATAGTAATACCAGAAATAGTAATGAATGCCATCTTTTTCAAGAGTCTAGCTCTGAAGAAATGAAGATAACACTGTAGTTAAAAGAATACATAGGATTCTGGTGAATATTTAAAACTTATTTTATGGAAATGTAAAAGATTTATTGCATTTGTGGAATATATTTCATTACATCATATTTACATTTCTTGGATGTGTGCAATGCATATGGCTATAATTTAATGCAGAGAAATGTAAAATATTTTCCTGCATCTCAGAATATTTATCTTAGAATGAGTTAAATCAGGAGCAATTTTCAGAGAATGTGACTTTTTCACCTTATCAAATTATAAAGGAAACATATTTTCTTGGGTACCACCCACTATGATTAAGATAATGAAATGTAATATTTGTGAGAACATTTACTTTCTTCTACCTATGAGTTTGTGTTTCCTGAAACTTTGGCACTATTCAAAAGTGTTTGCAGTCAGCTGATGACAGTATGTTTTTATAAAAAAAATTAATAACAATTCATTAATGACACATTGCTTTGTCTTGGTTACATAGTGTCTCATCTCACTTTCACTTTGGTGATTTTTTCCTAAGTAATATAAGAATAATTTATCCTAACTCTTCCCTAAAATTCTTTAGGGTGAATGTGATATTTTAAAGCTCACTGTTATTAGTTTTAAAGCTAGTACATAAAAATTATTAACAGTTTTTTCTTGTGTGATAGAGATCAATGGTTAAACTCAATAGCTGTTCCCTCCTTCTTACAGAGTAAAATAATTCTCAGTTTTTAGATGGGCATATGATGGATCAAAGTATATCTTTTACTTTCCAAACTTCTTTGTTCCAAGTGATTAACATGTGATAAATTTGGGGCCAATGCCATGAATAGAAATAGTCTGGTGACAGTTTCCTGAGATTTTCCTTAAATGGCCATTGCTTCATGAACTTTTTCCTTTCTCTTCATTTTTTCCCCTCAGTTCTACTGCTGAAAATAGGGCACTATTATTATTATAGTCTCTTGGGCATTATCACATACAATGAGGAAAAGGCCCATACCCTAGAAACTGGAAGTAATCACCTGGAATAAGCTGCATCCCTGAGTACTTTGGAAAGCAAAGCTAACGTGCCACCTTGAACTTCTTTTATAATAATATATATATATTAAGGGTGTGCAACATGATGTTTTATACCCCTGAACTTCCTACTTCTAAGTTACTGCATAAGATGGAAATACATTTTTTTATTTAAGTCACTATCCATGGTCTTTGAAATTTATGACTGACCCTTAAATGACACATCATGATTCTCATTGTGAAATTTTAGAACAATGACATTTAGAACAATGAAGTATGTTCAATATTCAATGAAGTATATTTAGGATACATTTTAAATAAAATATCTGACAATTACTGTTCTGTTTCTACCATCCTTTTCACAGCCATATTGTCATACTTTTTAAAAATTTTTCTTTGGAGTATTATGTACACAGAGAGAAAGGTAGAGATCATAAAGGGAATACAGCTGTGTAACTGTGTTCAGATACAGAAATAGAACAACACACCAGAAGATCTCCTCCTGGCCTTTTGCCATCTGAAGATAAACAGTATGCTTTGACTTCCAACACTAATGATTGATCATGTCTGTTTTTGAAATGCATATATTTGGAATCCTTTAATTTTTAGTCTTTATTGGATGGAGTGAGTAACTTTTTCACTAGATATTATGCTTATGATATTCATGTGGCATCATAGCAGTTATTTGTTCGTTCTTACTCTGGTATAGCTTCCCACTGAGTGAAAAATGTGTAGTTAATATGGAGAGGTGTCACCTAGATCTCCCCTCTAGGAAGGATTTTTGTCCACTGCAGGGAATATGGGAGCAGATGGCTTCCAATTCTAAGGATCTCAAGATCTGCCTCAGTTGTAGAGAATCACTTTTAAAAAAATATTAATGAATTTGTTTTTTAAAGTGGTTTTAGGGTCACAGCAAAATTGAGAGGAAGTGCAGAGATATTCAATATATCTCCTGCCCCTACATGTGCACAGCCTCTCTCATTACCAATACCCCCCATCACAGTAGTACGTTTGTTACAATTTGTGAACCTACAATGACACATCATCATCACTCAAAGTCCATGGTTCATATCAGAGTTCATTTGTGGTGGCATACATTCCAACAAATACATAATGGCATGTATCTATCATTATAGCATCATAGAGGATATTCTCACTATCTAAAAATCCTTTCTCCTTTGCCTATTCATCCCTCCTTCTCCATGATCCTTGGGAACCACTGGTCATTTTATTGTCTCCATAGCTTTACCTTTTCTAGAATGTCATACAGTTGGAATTATCATCCTATAATGGGCAGTACTGGTCTACTCAGACTACTTTTTTTGCACTTAGTAAGATGCATTCAAGTTCCTCCATGTCTTTTCATGGCTTTATAGCTGATTTCTTTATAGCACTGAATAATATGCTATTGTCTGGATGTACCACCATATATTTACCCATGCACCTACTGAAGGACATCTTAGTTGCCTCCAAGTTTTAGCAATTATGAATAAAGGTGTTATAAATATCCATGTGCAGGTTTTTGTGTGAACATTAGTTTGTAACTTATTGGGCTAAATACCAAGGAGCATGATTACTGGATCATATGGTAAGAGTATGTTTAGTTTCATAAGAAACTGTCAAACTGCCTTCCAAAGTAGCTGGATCATTTTACATCCCCATCAGCAATGTTTTGGAGTTCCTGTTGCTCCACATTCTCACCAGCATTTGGTGTAGCAACTATTCTGGATTTTGGTCATTCTAACAAGTGTGCAGTAGTATCTCATTACTGTTTTAATTTGTACTTTTCTGATGATATATGCTGTGTAACATGTTTTCATACGTTTATTTGCCATCTGTATATATTTTTTGATGAGATATCTGTTAAGGTCTTTGGCCCATTTTTGTTCATATGATATTTTATTTAATATTAAAAAACTTATCTTTTATGTAAGATTGACAATTTTACACCCACTATTAATATTTATTTTTATTTTTAATTGTAAATTGACAAATTATGGTTGTATATATTTATGGGGTACAAAGTGATGTTATGATTTATGAATACAATGTGGAATATTTAAATCAACCTAATTAATATATCCATCACTTCAAATACTAATTTCTTGTAGTGAGAAATTTTGAAATCTACTCTCTTGGGGATTCTGAAACGTACAACACATCATTTACTATATTCACTACATTGTGCAATATATCTCAAAGAAAAGCCTATTCTTTGTGTCTAATTGAGGCTCTTTGTACTCTTTAACTATCATCTCCCATTCCCAGACAACCCTCTCAGCCTCTGGTAAACACCATTCTATACTCTGCTTCTTTAAATTTGATTGTTTTAGATTTGGCCCATTTCTTAATCATGTTTTTTCCCTTATTGTTTGGTTTGAATAGTTCTTTGTATATTTTGGATAAAAGTCCTTTATCAGATATGGCTTTGCAAATATTTTCCCCCATTTTTTCAAAGTGAAATTTGAATTTTTAAAAGTCAAATTCCACTTTTTTACTGCTGGTATATAGAAAAGTGATTGACTTTTTTATATTAACCTTGTATTCTGCACCCTTCCTACAATTGCTTATTAGTTCTGGGAAGTTTTTTGTTAAGTTCTTTTGGATTTTCCTACAAATATTATCTTGTCATCTGAAAACAAAGTTTTTTTTTTCTTCCTAATCCATATACCTTTCATTTTCTTGTCTTATTGCATTATCTAGGATTTCTAATATTATGGTGAAAAAGATTGATGAGAGGAGATATTCTTGCCTTGTTCCTGACCTTACTGGGAAAGCTTCTAGTTTCTCATCATTAAGTATTACTATAATGTTAGCTACAGGCTTTTTGTAGAAATTCTTTACCAATATGAGGAAGTTGCCCCTCATTTCTAGCTTACTGACAGTTTATATCATGAATGGCTGTTGAATTTTGTCAAATGTTTTTTTCTGCATCTGCACTATACAGTTATGTGTTTTTCCTTCTTTAGCCTGCTGATGTTATTGATTACATTAATTGATTTTTGAATGTTGATCTATCCTTGCATATCTGATTATAAATCCCACTTGATCATAGAATATAATATTTCTTATATATTATTGGACTAAATTTGCTAATATTTTGTTGAGGATTTTACATCCATGTTTATGAGAGATATTGGTCTATAAGTATTTTTTCTTGTAATGTTTGTCTGATTTTAGTATTAGGGTGATGCTGGTCTCATAGAATGAGTTAGAAAGTATTCCCTCTGCTCTATTTTCTGAAAGAAATTATAGAGACTTCGTATGATTTTTTTCTTAAATGATTGGTAGAATTTACCAGTGAGCCCATCTGGGCCTGATGTTTTATCTTTTGGAACATTACTATTGATTCACTTCCTTTAATAAATACTGCATATTCAGATTGTCTGTTTCTTCTGGTGTTATTTGGCATGCTGTGTCTTTCAAGGAACCGGTCCATTTCATCTAGGTTACCAAGATTGTCGGCATTGATTTATTCATATTATTTTTGATTATTCTTTTGATGTCCATGGAATCTGTAATTGCATCTTCTCTTTCATTTCAGATATTAGTAATTTGTGTCCTCTCTTCTTTTTCTTAGTTATCTTAGCTAGAGGCCTATCAATTTTACTGACCTTTTCAACAAACTAGCTTTTGAATTCATTTATTTTTTCTCTGCTTCTCTTGTTTTCAATTTCACTGATTTCTGCTTTAATTTTTCTATTTCTTTTTTTCTTCTTATTTTGGATTTAATTTGCTCCTCTTTTTCTAGTTTCCTAAGGTGGAAAGTTAGATGATTTTATTTATTTATTTATTTATTTTTATTATTATTATTTTTTTAATTCAGGATATCATGGGCGTACACACATTTTGGTTATACAAAATGTGTTTGCCTTGCTCAAGCCAGGGCCACAAGCATGTCCTTCCCCCATACAGTGAGACCCATCTCCATTAGCTGTGGGTTAACTCACCCCATCTGCTCTAGCCCCCACCCCCAACCCTCCTACCTGACTGGCACCCAGTGAGTATTACTACCATGTGAGCACATTAGTGTTGATCAATTAGTACCAGTTTAATGAGGATTACATGTGGTGCATGTTTTTCCATCCTTGTGATACCCCACTTTGAAGGATGGGCTCAATCTCTATCTAGGATAATTAAGAGGTACTAGATCACCATTATTTTTTGTAGTTGAGTAGTATTCCATGGTATACATATACCACATTTTATTAATCCACTCATTGATTGATGGGCATTTGGGTTGTTTCCACATCTTTGCAATTGTAAATTGTGCTGCTATAAACATTCAAGTGCAGGTGTCTTTATTATAGAATGTCTTTTTTTTCCTTTGAATAGATGCTTAGTAGTGGGATTGCTGGATCGAATGGTGTTTCCATTTTTACCTCTTTGAGGTATTTTCAAATTACTTTCCACAGGGGTTGTACTAATTTGAAGTCCCACCAGTGGTGTAAGAGTGTTCCAATCTCTCCACATCCACACCAGTATTTGGTATTTTGGGACTTTTTGATAGAGGCCATTCTCACTGCAGTTAGGTGATATTTCATTGTAGTTTTGATTTGCATTTCTCTAATGATTAGAGATGTTGAGCACTTTTTTATACATTTGTTGGTCATTTTTCTGTCTTCTTTTGAAAAGTTTCTGTTCATGTCCTTTGCCCATTTATTGATGGGGTTGTTTGATTTTTTTCTTGTTGATTTTTCTAATTTCTATGTAGATTCTTATTATCAGCCCTTTATTGGATGTGTAGAAATAAATATTTTCTCCCATTCTGTAGGTTGTCTATTCACTCTAAGAACAGTTTCCTTGGCTGTGCAGAAGCTTTTTAACTTGTTCAGATCCCATTTGCTTATTTTTGTTGCTGCTGTGATTGCTTTGGAGGTCTTCTTCATAAATTCTTTACCTAGGCTGATGTCTAAAAGAGTATTCCCCACATTTTCTTCCATATTTCTTAAAGTTTCATGCCTTAGGTTTAAGTCTGTTATCCAATGTGAGTTGATTTTTTTGAGAGCTGAGAGGTGGGGATCCAGTTTCAATCTTCTGCATGTGTGGCTATCCAGTTTTCCCAGCACCATTTATTGAATAGAGATTCTTTTCCCCGATGTATACTTTTGTCTGCTTTGTTGAAGATTAGATGACAGTATGAGGATGGGTTTAGATCTGGGATCTTCGTCCTATTCCAAAGGTCTATATCTCTGTTCTTGTGCCAGTAATATGTTGTTTTGGTTACTATAGCCCTACAGGAAAGATTGAAGTCTGGCAGATTGATGCCTCCCAATTTTTTCTTTTTGCTTAAGATTGATTTGGCTACATGAGGTCTTTTCTGGTTCCAGATGAAGCATAGAATTATTTTTCTAAATCTATAAAGAATGATGGTGGAATTTTGATAAGGATGCTTTAATTCTGTAGATAACTTCAGGTAGAATGGACATTTTAACAATATTCATTCTACCAATCCATGAACATGGTAGGGATTTCCATCTGTGCACATTGTCTACAGTTTCTTTTCTCAGTGACTTGTAGTTCTCCCTATAAATATCTCTCACCTCCTTGTTAAATATATTCTTAAATATTTAAATTTCTTTGATGCTATTGTGAAATGTGCTGCATCATTGATTTGATGTTTGGCTTGATTGTTACTGGCATATGTGAATGCCACTGATTTGTGTGCATTAATTTTGTATCCTGAGACATTACTGAATTTGTTTATCAATTCCAGGAGTCTCTTGGCTGAATACTTGGGATTTTCTAGATATTAGCATATCATCAGGAAAGAGTGAGAGTTTGACCTCTTCTGCCCCCAGTTGGACAGAATTCCGACTTAATTCCCTTTTCTTGTCTGACTGCTCTGGCAAAGACTTCCAGCATTATGTTGAATAGAAGTGAGGATAGTGGGCAGCCTTGTCTGGTTCCAGTTCTAAGAGGGAATGCTTTCAATTTTTCCCCATTTAATATGATATTGGCTGTGGGTTTTTCATATATTGCCTTAAGAATTTTAATAAATTTTCCATCTATGCCTATTTTGTTGAGGGTTTTAATCATAAAAGTGTGCTGAATTTTATCAAATGCTTTCTCTGCATCAATTAAGAGAATCATATGGTCTTTGTTCTTGCTTTTATTTATGTGGTGAATTACATTTATAGATTTGCCTATGTAGAACCAGCCTTGCATCTCTGGGATAAAGCCCACCTCGTCGTGGTGAACTATTTTTTTGATGTGCTGTTGGATTCCATTTGCTAAAATTTTGTTGAGGATTTTGCATCTATATTCATGAGGGATATTTGTCTGTGGTTTTCTTTTTTTGCTACATCGTTTCCTGGCTTTGGAATCAAGGTGATATCGGCTTCGTAGAATGAGTTGGGGAATATACTATCCTTCTCAATGTTTTAGAATAATTTCTGCAATATAGGTATAAGTTCTTCTTTGTATGTTTCATAAAATTCAGGAGTGAACTCATCTGGTTGGGGACTTTTTTTTTTTTTTTTTTGGAAGATTTCATTGACTGCTTCTGTAACCAAAAAGAATATATTGATCCAGGAACAAAGGGATAAATGGAAGAACTGATCCCCTTATCATAACTCCAAACTGGTATTTTGAGCTTCCCTACATCACAACTGTGGGCTCTGCAAGAGAGTCATCAACATCTTGGTGAATAATGGACCCTGATCATAGCATACAGAGTGGGAAAAATAAATCTGGATCCCAGGTGATCCACTTGGGTGACTTTTGCTACTTCCTTGCTGAACTGTGAATTTATATGAAGAGATACAGCAATAAGGATATGGTGGTGGCCAGGGTATGGTGTCAGATCCCTTGTGGATTATACTACCGGATAAATCACTGATGATGACTTAGATTATAACTTAGGGTGAAATAAACATAGACTTTAGAATGGAAGATGTTAATGATGAGTGTTAATTGCTTTCTGAAGACCAACTGCAGCCTATAACTCCCAACAACACATATTCACACATTCCAGATATGCTTATGACAAGGAAAAAAATTACATAGTGTGAGGAAATGGAACAACATTGAGGAATTCATAATATTTAAGAATAAGTTATATGCCTAATCTAGAAATAATAATCTAAAAGTATTTATAAATATTATATTTAAGATGTTAAAAATTCATGAAGGAACAGAAAAAATGAGAAAAAAAACAGAATTGAATGCACAACATATGGTCAGTAATGTGACAAAAATGAAAGTCCTGGGAATAAAAAGTATAATTATTGCAAGTACTCAATGGGTAAGTTAAAGAATAGATTAGATAAAGGAAGAGATTTTGTTGATTACAAAATATACATGAAGAAGCTATCCAGAAAAAAAGTACAAAAAATAAACAGATAGAAAATATAAAGGAGAATTTATAGGTTATAGAAATAAATAAGAGAATGGATGAAGGAAGACAATATTTCAAGTGATGATGGTTGAACATTTTTTCAAAAATATGTGTCCAAATTTTGAAGGATCCTGAATAAGATAAATTTTTAAAAACCTGTATGTGGATACTTTGGAAGCTATACTACAGAACAAAAAATGCAGAAAAATCTTAAAAGTGCCATAGAATAAAAAGACTGATTATTTAATGACAATAGATTAACAGCTGACTTCTCATTAGCAACTACACAGAAGACAGTGGGATAGTATCTCAGTGCTCAGAGATAGTAATTGTCAATCTAAACAAGTTTTCTGCAGTGATAATCTGTAAATTCTTCAAGAGTCAGGTCAAAATAATGGCATTATTAATTATACAAAACCAAAAAATAACATTATTCACAAAAAGAACTGCAAACTGAATCAAGTATATAAAAAAAAACAAAACCTGATAGAAATTACAAAAATTATATCAGTACTCAGAATAAAAAACTATTTTAAAAACAATAAATTAAGAAGAAAAGGATAAAAATAAGGTAATTTCAGAATATCTATGAAGACCGATAGCATTTATCTAAAGACTTTACAGCTACAAAGTAGTACTAAATGTTATTAATGGTTCATACATATGAAATAGATCTATAAAAACATAGGTTAAAGAGTATGTATGTGCAGCACTAATTTAATAAATTTTATTTTATTTTATTTTAAATTTAATAAATTTTTAAAAAATTATTCCTCTGGAGAGGGAGGAAGGAATAGGAAGGTGTTTGGAAAAGAGAACAAATGAGATTGAATTATATGTGTATTGGTTTATTAAAAAACAATGTGAAGAGAAGCAAAGGTACTAAAAATAAAAGGAAGCCAAAACCCACAGTCCACATTGTGTATTAAAGAGCTCACAACTTAAAATCAAACTAACAAATGAGAATAAAATATTTTTTTAAATAGAATGCAATTAATGTGTTTAAAATTTTTAAATGGTTTTATTTTGTCTCCACAAGAGGCAAACTAAACTATGGAGTTTAGTTTAAAATCGGTTTTATAAACTAGTGTCTGTTTATTTCTCCAGCCAGTCTTTGCTAACCTTTGCCAACTGTCTTTTTTGAAACATATGTGGAAATTCTTTCAGGTTCATAAGAAACTATTTGATTTGCAGAATCTCATGTCTAGACTCTAACATATACTGGGCTTTGTTTGCTTCACAATTTCAGCTTGCTAATTCTTTAATATTCTTCAGATTTCAGCAGTTTCTTCCTCTCAAAATCCTTCCTTGACCACTCAATCCCTTTTCAGGTTACCTGAATCTTCCAGATGTTGTAGTTTTATGTTTTGTTCTGGTACTAATTTATTGCTCTCTGACC
This sequence comes from Eulemur rufifrons, assembly GCF_041146395.1. NCBI lineage: Eukaryota > Metazoa > Chordata > Mammalia > Primates > Lemuridae > Eulemur > Eulemur rufifrons. Next base: position 47,866,181 of record NC_090985.1, read on the forward strand.
AATTCTAGAAGGAAGAACTTGTGCTTCTCATAGTCAGTATTCATTCAAATGCCTCACACAGTAAATAAAATATAATAGATACTCAAGTTTGGGGGGATTAAATGAACACAGATAAATACATCATATAATCAGAATTAAAAAGTTAACTGCAAAGGTCTTTTAGCATTAAAATTCATAATTTTATAAAATACAGATATTAATTTCTGATTAACTTATGAAAACATACAAGTCTTAAAGTATTACTGAAGATTTCTTTTAATTCTGAAGTCAATTATTTTAAAAAAGGAAATTCATAGATTTTGAAATTAGTCTAGAAACTGGAAGATCCAATTTATTTCTTCACATTAAATTTCTTTCTTTCTTTCTTTCTTTTTTTTTTTTTTTGAGACAGAGTCTCGCTTTGTTGCCCGGGCTAGAGTGCCATGGCTCCAGCCTAGCTCACAGCAACCTCAAACTCCTGGGCTCAAGCAATCCTTCTACCTTAGCCTCCCCAGTAGCTGGAACTACAGGCACGTGCCACCATGACTGGCTAATTTTTTCTGTATATATTTTTAGTTGTCCAAATAATTTCTTTCTACTTTTTAGTAGAGACGGTGTCTCACTCTTGCTCAGGCTGGTCTCGAACTCCTGACCTCAAGTGATCCTCCCGCCTCGGCCTCCCAAAGTGCTAGGATTACAGGTGTGATCCACTGCGCCCAGCCCACATTAAATTTCTTGATTTTTACTTTTTATTTTAGTTTTTGTGAGAAAGAATCTTGCTCTATCGCCCAGGCTGGAGTGCAGTGGTATGATTACAGCTCACTGTAATCTCAAACTTCTGGGCTCGAGTGATCCTCCCACCTCAACCTCCTGAGTAGCTAAGAAAACAGGTGCTTCCAATCATACCTAGCTCATTAAAAAAAAAAATGTGGAAATGGGGTCTCACTATGTTGCTTAGGCTGCTCTCAAATTCCTGGCCTTAAGTGATCCTCCTGCCTTGACCTCCCAAAGTGCTAGGATTATAGGCATGAACCACACAGCACCCAGCCTCTTCACATTAAATTTCAATAAAAATATATAAAGTCCATCTTTCCTGCCTGATCTTCTCTCAGTTAACCAAGTAAAAGATAAAAAAGTGTCACAGATGATGATTGATAAGTGACACTGTCCATGACTCTCTAAGAGAAAATCTTTGGACTTAATATGTCTACTTTCACACAATTTGTCTTATTGTGCCTTATATCCCACAATAGAAGTAAGATGAAGTAGCTACAGAAATAGTAGTAACTACAGCCAAATTCCCAGTAAAGTTAATGCATAATGATGACCACAGACACTCATCTACCATTCTGGGAGGCTAAAAATCTCGTATAGTATGGCCAAGCCATGAGTTCCTATTAAATAGCACATAGACAAGTTAATACTAATCATTTATTTCTGCAAGAATTATTGACTGTTTTAATTATTTTGTGAAAACCAGTGTGTTTTTTCAAAGATGTTTATTCCCAGACTTGTTAAGGAAGTTCTGGAAGAGAGTTGACATCATTATAATGACGATAATTATAATCCCCAAAGTTTTTGCTTTGGGGCACAAGGCGAAGCCAGCAATCTAGGGATGGAGGTTAGTTTGTGTCAATGAGGAGAAGTAGCTTCATACATGTTTCATGAAGGAGTGGACAGAAAAAAACTTTAGAAGTACTGAATATAGTTAACCCAGAATTGTGGAGTGTGAAGTAATTCTGAGGTTTCAGTCAGCGGACTCATCACATCCTTATGCTCCTTAAAGTGGTTGAGGAGGTTGAGAGGGTTCAGAAAGCAGTGGGGAAATTTTTATTCCATTTCCATATCAAGTTCTGCACAGCAGCTGTTTCAAAACATTCTACTGTCTTAAAAGTGCCTGACACCTTCTGTTTTGGAATATGACCTCAAAGATATTTCACTGTTAAGTATAATTCCTTCTCACTTGAACTCATTCCATCTTTTTCTTCCTCTTTACAAGTTCCCTCAGGCTCACAATTCATTCCTGATTCTTCTACTTCTTTCATACCTCACATCAAAACTTTCAGCAAATACTGTGAGTTTTAGAATGAAAATATATTCAGAATCTTACCACTCTGACCATTCCCATGGCTACCATTTGGGTCTAAACCACAGTCTCTCACTTGCATTATTGTAACAGCTACTGAACTGGCATCCCAGCTTGTTCTTGCTCTCTTGCAATCTCTTCTCAACACACCAGATCAAATAATTGTTTTCATGTAACTAATCTGTTCAGATCTCTTTAACAGCTACCCATTTCACCCAAGGTGAATGCCAGAAATCTGAAAATGGCCGACAATACCCTCCATGAACTCAACGCTCATTACCATCCTGCTCTCATCCTCTACCACTCTCTTCCTTGCTAGGCTCTCAGGCTGCCTTTGTTGTAATACCTTGGCTACCATCCCACCTTAGAACCTTTGCACTGACCATTTCCTCTGTGTGGAATTCTTTTCTAGCAGATATTCAAATAGCTAACCTTTGTCTTCATTCAGGTCTTGATTCAAATTTCTTGTCATTAAAGACTGTCCTGACTACTTTATTTAATATTGGATCCCCATTTCCTTTATTACTCTATAATATTTGTTACTTTGTCCTCTCTCCCTTTTCTTCCTCCCTCCCTCCTTCCCTCCCTCCCTCCTTCCCTCCCTCTTTTCTTTTCTTCTTTCCTACTCCCTTCCCCCTTCTCTCCCCCCTTGCCCTTCCTCTGTCTCTGCCTCCTTCTTCTTCCCTCTCTTATTCTGTCTCTTTCTCTTTTCTTTATCATCCAATTGACTGAATGATTACTTTGAATAACTAAATGATTACTTTTGCCAGCTAGAACAGAAGCCCCAAGGGCAAGGAGTTTTGTCTGTGATCAGTACTATCCTCCAAAAGCCTAGAAAGAGCTATGACTATAGGCAAACACTAAATAAATTCTGATTAAATAAATGAATTATTTCTATCCTTCTTTCACTACTGAATGGTAAGAAATGCCTCTCCAAAGCTAACCCTTTTATCTGTACTTAGATCCTTTATAATATATGCCGATTAATTACTCCTGTGCCTGTTTCCTTTAATTTTTACCATCACTCCTTTCATGAACATATTCAGATTTCCCCTAGCCCTGGGAAAGTCTTCAGTGCTTCACTTGCTTAGCACACTTATATATTTTCTGGTACAGTAATTTACATTCAGCACTTTTGGTGCTTTCCATTTACACTTCACTCTTTGCAATCTTGTTTCTGTTTCTTAACACTCTCGAAATTGCCTTAATGACTCTCATTATTTGCCTATTGTCATCAGCCCATAGGTTTGTTTTCAGTCCTTAGATTGCTTGCTCTCTCCATAACATTTTGAGGCAAGGATCATTCTGTTCTTTGGGAAATTTCTCTTATGATTAGTAAAGTAGATAAGAATTAGATGAATTATATGTAATCAGATTCACTCTTACTTCCAATTGTTTGATTTCAAAACAGAAAGAGTTCTTGGGGATTTTCCTGATTATAAAATATACCTGCAGCTTGCAAGAGAAAAGAAACCCAGGCTTTTACCAACCTTAGTTTAAAGCAAATGTCAGTATGTTCATTACAAAATTGTCTAGTTAAAAATATGTATCGAATATATAGCATGAATATGGAAAGAAACTTGCTTAGTTCAAGAAAAGGAAAGTAAACTTTCTATTATTAAATTAGTGTCTCATCTATTATAGTCATTTTCTAAAATATCAAAGATAAGGTAGAAGTGGAAATAATATGTAAATACATGACACAAGTGTGGAAATAACAGGAAATAGATTTTATAGAATCTATAAAAAGTTTGTTGCAGGAAAACTAAAAAGGTCCACGATAGGTTGAAAATTGAGTGATGACAAAATAATGCTTATAGGAAATTTATAGTTCATAAAGAGTTTTGATATTATTTGAATTTTAAAACAAGCCTTTTATGTATTATATTACAACCATTCTAAGGAAGCTGAGCCTCAGAAAGTTTATGGGATTCACATAAAAAATATTCAGCTTATGAATCTTTTTTCTTTTAGTCTAGAACACAGCCTTTTCTACAATACTTTCCTATGTGTTTATGGAAGTTTGGACTTCCCTAGCCTCCAGTTTCTATGTGGGGGGATTTCTACTAATATATTGGCTCTCCAAGTTCAGTCCAGAAACGTCTGGAGATACTTGAACCCATTTCACAAGATCTATAATATCATATTATATAATAATTATTATATTATAGAATATCATATATATATAATATATTGTATAATAATTATTTTTGAAATATTAAGTTGTTATTTTCCTTTTTCTAAACTCCCATTCTCTTAAAAAAATAGAGATTTCCAGACACTAGCTGACATATGGTATTGCAACAGATTGAATGCTGTAGCAGATATAAGGATCTAGCTGCCTTCTATTAAATAAAACATTAAAGAGATTTGGGAAAATATAAAACAATATTTTGTTTTACTCTTAATATGTTTTTGTTTTGGAAAATACAGATATTTTTGTAAAAGTATATTTTTATTTTAACATGTTATATGTTTATTATTATTTTAATGAATGGATAAATATTTTAAATGTTTCTCAGATTTAAATTTCCTATATGGTTTCAATGAATTTCATCTGCATAAATAAAAGCTATTTAGGTAACTGATAATTTTATGCATCTAAAGGAGTTGTAAGACCAAATGTTTGAGAAGCAGTGTCCTAGAGTAACAGTGTGAGTAATACTTTCCTCTCCCTTATCCTCACTTCCCCATGGAAGAAGGGTCCGCCATTGGATCGGTGGGTTACATTCATTGTACCATATTTTGACTGGTGCTTGTCATCACTTGTGTCTGCTTTCTTAATTGGTTGAAATGAGAAAAAGGGGAGAAAAAGATTATTTATTGTCCTTTCATGAAATACATGTGATTAGGAGACCAGAAGAATCTGATTCATTTCTTTCTAGCTTGTGAATATTAGAAGAAATACTCTTTTTAGGGCATCATTTTCTTTATTTGTAAAATGAAAATGTGGTGGCAATTTAGGTCTCTCTGTTTATGAATGCTACCATCCTTTATTTTAACTAAAATCTATTTGTATGACAATTATATTAGAGCAAAACATGATACTTCCTGTTCTCCATCATAGGTTCTATTTCTCATGAGTATACTTAGAAGATAACCATTAACTTATCCCTAGCAACTGCACCTCTAGATATAAACTCTGAAATACCAAGAATTTTCAGTTTGAAAGATAGTTTTTCAGGTATTAATAGAAGTTAATAGTAGCTTTATTTCTAGATTAGTGATTTATTTGAGAAAATTATTTGCTTAATGAAGGGCAAAATCACATTGATTTGATTACCTTTGAGATTTAAGGAAAATCACTAGTAAATTAAATTAGCATAAGAATCCTTTATGTGATGCAACTTTGATATGCTATGGAAAATTTTTTGATAGTTATGGGAAAATAATTTCAGATTCTTAAACATATTTTCCTAGGTTTCCCTAAGATTTTCAAAAATATTTATCCTGGGGAAGTTTAAAGAAAAACTCTGAAACTTCTCTGCCCTAATTGGAATATTAGAAAATCAATTTAAAGAAAAAAATACATGAATCTATATAATATATATAATATATAAGCATATATTATACATATTAAATATAAAATATATATTATATGTGCATATATGATAACCTGAGGATTAAATTACAGATGTATTATGTGATACATTATTTGTATACTATTAGGAATAAGGGTAAGCTGTTCTGGACTTAATCTCAAGTAAATATTTTTGAACTAGTGAAATGTTACATTAACTGTTTTTTGAGTAGAAAGCCATGTTAGTGTTCTAAATACTTGGCCAACATTTGTGATATGAAAGTTTTAAGATGATTATGTTTTGTTATAATACAACTTTTATTGAGTTCATGTATGTACTGGGTTGTATGGTAGGTAACTAGAAATCCAAAAAGTATAAAAATAGTATTTTGAAATTTTTTATAGAGATAAAAGTTAGTAGGCATCTTCTAGGTAACTTTAGCAGCATAGATAAGTGCTATTAATTTTTTTGATTAAATAGAAAGGCTTATGGATAACATAATAAGAGAATGCACATGAGAAAGTAAATAATTTATCTCAGAGGAACCAGAGAGGGGGGATAGAAAAGGTTGTATTTAAGCCAGTCTTTTTAGAAAATGAGTCCTCCAATTAGGCAAAGAAATGAAGGGATTTAATGAAGACTGTACAGTTTCAGAAAGGACATGAAATATTAAAATGTTTAGCATATCTGACAAATCAGATAATATAATAGAATTAAATATGTCCAAATAGAAGCAGCATTAAGAAAAGATAAGTAGACTACCATGGTGTAGCAGACACTTGTTGCCTGCCATATCTCCTTGGGTTGTATCTTTTAGTGCATTCTGACCTTATTTCAACTGTCTGAGGGCTCTCTCTGGTGGCTGAAGCCTGCCCTGGACATAAAATACTAAAGAATAAATGCCCACTAAGAGCTACCTTCTGCTACTGAATGAAGGTAGTTAGTGTATTAATATAATACTCCAGCTCCCTCACCCTTTGGCTGGATAACTCTAAGGTACATGTTCTGCACTGATTCCTTCAATTCTCCAGCAGAGTAAGGCTCCAGTTGCAACATGATAATGGATTTAACAAGCCATACTTTATTGGCTGCCTTCTTTTCCCTGTCTCACTTTCCACTTCCCTGTTGTTGTAGCCTGGGATTAAACCCAAATAAATTAAACACACTCAACTGACTGTGAGAGACTCTGCTGCCAGTGGAATGTAACTAAGGCACATGAATTTAACTGATATGTAATATTGTTTAAGAACCATTGAATCCTTTCATATCCTGTATGATGATTCTGTACCAGTATATAGCTTTCTTTCTTTTTCAAGCTCATCAGAAAAGTGTACAAGTAATATTAATGTATAATTTAGTGTAATGTGGAAACTGAACATTTTAAAACTATAGTCTAAGAAATTTGACCTTCATTATAATGCCTGCTATTTCTTCTTTAGTTAAAAGAGGCCATAGAGCTGGATGCTTAATAGCAAAGAACTGGGAGTCAGATCAGTTTGAAAGTTTGTGTCCTATTTCTGCCATTTTCTAGCCATGTGACCTTTAACAATTATTAACATGTCTATTTTTAATATGAAAACATAAGAAAATTATAAAAGTAAGATGAAATATTCAAACCCTTAATGGAATTTCTAATATGTACAAGAATACTCATTAATTATGACTTGTTATTGTGGTTATTGTTTTGTTGATTGAGTTGTTAGGCTAGTGTTAAGGTACTCATTTTGCAGCAAAATGTATTATAAGTAGAGATTTTAGCTTTAAAATAAAAGAATATATTCACTTTCTAGGTTATTTTATCCCATTGTCTATTTAGGAAAAGGCTAATATCTATAATTTAGTAAGCTTTACTATGCAGGCTCTTTTGAATGATGTTCAAATACTTTCTCATTTATGACTTAACTTCATAAAAATCTTTGAGGATATTCTGCTTTGCCAGTGGTGAAATTAAGGCAACCAACAATTCATCCTGTCTTGCCTGATACTAAAGAGCTTCCTGTGACATGAGATGTTCAGTGCTAAAACCAGAAAAATCCCAGGCAAACCAGGGTAATTGCTCACCCTAGAACAGGATATCAATGAAAACTATTAACTTGTTCAATATCATAGATTTTGTAAGTGGAAGTTCTGGGTTTGAACCTCACTTGTATTATTTAAGAAAACCATATATTTCCTTGCCTCTTTATAATAGATTCATCTACATTGTCACTATTCTTTTAGGAAAAGTCTCCATGTTATATTGCCATAAACCTAAGGAGAAAGGTAAATAAAGATACTTTAGAGCTGTTATGGTCATGCTAACTTTCTTGTAGAGAATAGTTTTGAAATATGCAAGAAGCATTCTTGTTGCTACAATTGTTGCATGAGCACCATTGGAATTATTTGCATGGTCTGACAAAATGAAAATGTCTCTTAATTTTAACACAACTTTTGAGTGTCTTATTAGTTTATTCATGTAATTGCCCATTGCATCCCATTTAAATATAAACCACAACTTTAATAAGTTTGAACAAATTATTATTAAATAAGTAAGGGACATAAGAAATGTAAATGGTAAAAAATGTAAATGGTAAAAAAAACTTTTTTAATACCTGATATATTTGAAAATTGCAACAATGATTAAAAAGATATGGTGTGAATATTACATATTGAAATATGTATTTATTTGAGGGTACCTTTTTGTTTCAGTTCTCTGGTAATGTATCCAGAGGATTTCACTTTCTATAGCTTCTTACCTTCTTCTACTTTCCAATTCATCTCATGTTACTCTTCACTAATTAAAATATAATATCTTTTGGATTTTACTTTTAATTTCTGGACTTTGAAAGTACATCTTGTCAGGTAAGTCTTGTAAAAGTATATCTAAGTATATCTTGTCTTGTAAGTCAAGATGGGAGATTTGTTTTCTGTAGCATTTTCATGCTGTGCCATAACATACAGAATTATGTAGACACTATCCTTATCAATAAGGACATTATAATTTTTTATTTTCTCCTCTTTGAAAATCCTCAACTTGCTTTAACATTTTATTTCTACTTCATTTAAAACTATTTTTTTTTCTCTTTATCTTACCACACACAAGAAAGTCTGGTCTATTATTAACTTATTGAAATAACACTTCTTATTCTAATATCAACATTTTTAACTGAAATTGCTTCTAATATTCCTTCCCATAACGCATAGATATGTACCAACATGTGGCCCCTTTATTTTATCAATCAATGGGGTGTCTGAATATTTATATATTAAAGTTCATATAACTTAATTATAACTTATGTGCCATTTTTCTCAATTATATTACAGTGGACATTATTACTGTTTTAAAAATTATGTGTATGAGCAGGCTATATTACATATTAATTTTAGAAGAGTAGAGTTAGAATTACAGTATATTTGCTTTTTAAAAGGAGGTATCCTATTCAAGCAGGATTGATAACACTGACATAGACATTCCATGAGTCTGTCTTCAGCAAAGAAAACTAATTTGTTTCCTTACAAACATTAATAATGATAGTTCTAAAGAAGCAGATTCATATAGTATAAACACCTTTGTTTCTCCGATAATGACTGAGTTTTTAAATTTTAGGAATTTCATTTAGATATTAAAATATATTCTTGAGAAGGAATTATTAAAACAAGATATATTGCACAAAGAATTTATGAGACACAGCAAAGCCTGGTGTCTGAATGCCATAACAAAATGTTTTTGGAGCCAATTGGCAAGGATTGTGTGAAAGGAAATATGATAAGCTATAGCTACAAAGGTTCACAGAATCTTATTAAAAGAGAAAAGAACAAGAGAAATCAGAGAACATAGAACTGTGATCCTGGGGATGAAGTCTTTGAGAAATAGTAGAAATAATGAGGCATTTATGTTTGTAAAATAATACAATGGAAAAGATTAAGAAGCAAGAAAAGACAAAAACTTGGAATTCACATTTTGAAGAAACTGAGTTGTGATTAATTGAGTGTTCACTGAAACAGTTTTTGTTTGGTGATGGGGAAAGTTGCAATCTGGGAATATAATGAGGACCATTTGCCCAATAACATTCTTGTGAAATATTGGTTTTTGGGATTCCTCCAGTAGAGAACATTTTAGCCTCCCACTATGATTTAGCTATGTTCCAGGAAATATGAATAAGAACTAAGAAATCTTTCAAGGTCTTTTCTAGCATGAAAAATAAATATTACCTAATGAGTACTTATTTTGTGCTAGACATACTGGCCAGGGATTTTACATGTGACGTTCTTATTCCTTTCAATGACCTCATGTTAAATATTTTACCCACTTTACAGATGACAAAGCTGAGTTTAACCAAGTAATTTAACCAATGTCAGAGAGATTATTTGTGATGGAGGTAAAATTCAAAAAACTGACATAGCCTTATTTATTTGAGTATTCATCTACTTTGTAAGTTCTACATATTTATGTTCAAAATAGTCTGTATCAAAAAATAGATAGATTTTGATGATCTTAAGCAAAATCCAGCACGTTCTTTATAAATTAGGTCCGATGGTTATGAAACTTGACCAAGAGTACCTCAAAAAAATCTCAATTTTGTTTCTCCACTGTCTTTTCTTCTTTTCCCCTTTTTTCGTGCAATATAGATTAATACATACCCTTCTACTCGATCTGCTATCATCAATGACATGACCATCTGCCAAATAGACTTATATTGCTGGTCGCTCTCTTTCCATTTTTACTTTTATATTTTTAACGTTTATGTATACATTATAGCTGTACATATTTATGGGGGTACAATACATGTGATATATCGATACAAACGTATAATGCGTATTGATCAAATTTGTGTAATTGGGATCTCTAGCACATCAAACATTTCTCATTTCGTTGTGTTGGAAACATTCCAAATATATTCTTATAGTTATTTTGAAATATACAGTAAATTTTTGTTAACTATAATTTCCCTATTGTGCTGCCCAACATTAGATCTTACTCCTAACAGTAGTTTTGTACATTTTGCCTTTTAATCAGCTAGTTTATTCAATAATTATTTATAAATTGCATCATATCTTCCAGTTTTTTGGCATCATATGCTATTTGAATCTCTCTTAAATTCTCCTGAATATGACTGATTTCATCCATTGACTTATGACACATTTTTTATAACATCATATAATGCTCTAACTGGCCTATCACCTACAGATATTCTTCTATCTCCACCAGTACACCTGCACCTCTGCTATAAGCATGAAGAATCTCTATCACAAGTCTAGTTATGCATCTTCATTGTTTTAAAAATTGTTTGTGTTTTTTAGTGCTTATAAGGTTAAAATCTTACCATATGACATACAATTTTCAAACATGCTGATTCATGTCTAACTCATCTCCATAGACTACCTTGGACAAATCTTGTATTGGAAGTACTTAAATATTTATTTTTCCTAAATGTGCCATGTTTTTTCATATATTCCTGTTTTACTTCACTTACCCTCCTGCCAATCTTCTGCCCCACCCTCCCACACAAACACTTGCTCAAATCCCTCCTGGTTAAATTGGTCAATATCCTCTTCTGTGTTTCCTTGGTCATTTTATATTGTTGCCTTTGATACATTGATTCATAGTTTTCTTGTATATATATATTTTTTTCCCTGTGTGAGTGCCTCATTGACTCTTTCTCATATTTTTTTACCTACTGTGAGGCACAGGATCAGGCAGGAAATGGAATTTAATAAAATGGATAGATGGAGACAATAAGTTTTCATCAGTTTTGCTGTGGAATGGATTTAGACCTTTCTCTTCTCAGTAATTTCAGGAGTATACACCTTTATATTTGAAGATGCATTGTGGTAGCAATAAAAGGAAAACTATTATATTATCAAGAAAATTATCTTCATTTCACCTACAAGTTTATCTAAGAACATTTCTAAGTGTATTCTCTCAGTTTTCCGAGAAGCTAAGCCGAGGTCAGGGATGGGATGAGATGCAGTGTGATCAACCATCTTGGTTGTCCCAGAACTTTCAGAGTTAAAAATGGTAAAAACCCAAACAACTCAGGATGGTAGGTCATTTGAGGAGGTGTATACCATTTAGTAAGTGAGCACTCTCAAAAGAAAGGGTCTGGGGGAAGTAAGTCAAGGCAGGGAGAGGAGCTATGCTAAGCAAATATGGTCAACTGTCTCATCAGTAAAGGATAATTTTCTGAATAAGAGGACAGCTATGAGACATTTGCAGCCAACATTCAAAGGAGGTTAAGGATAGATGCTTTCCTCCATCACTTCCATCAGCAGAAACACACTAAATTGCAATTTTAGTTAAGAGTTTTCATGGGGAGACTAATACTGTCCATTCTAAGCAATTCCTTAAATCCAGCACTTTATTATTTTAATTTAGGTTGTGACGTCAATGCAGTAGACCTATCTTTTTAAAATTTGTCATCTAGAAAGATTAATATTGAAACCAGTATGTGTTCTTTGGCAAAATTAATCTTTAATTTCTAGAAATATCTATGTCTCTTCAATATGTCAGTATTAAACCTTTCTGTTTGTGGGGGAATCAAACCCTTTTCGTCCCATGTGATGAAATAGCCAACACACACTGCAGGGATGAAGATCTGATAGAATAAAAGACCAATTTATTCATTATGTTTTTACTTTTAGCTCATGAATTTGAATCCTCTCCAAACTTTTGGAATACATGGTTAGTTAAATTGGTTTTTAAAGGAAATTAACTATCTCTTCTAACAACAGTATACACATTATAGTTCTCACAGTTGTAAGTGTAAAGAGGGATATTCACATGTTACGGATTTAAGGAAATGATAATTCAGCCTTGGAAAGACTATAAAATATCTTTATCTATTTTATAAGATAAATACTGTTTACAGAATAATTTAAAAATCCCTTGGATTCTTTGTTATCTGTGCAGTGTTAAAGATAGGGATAATTTTGTTGAATTTAGAGAGAGGTAGTGGAGAGAGAGCTGAAAATCCGGTCAGTCCAGAGTAGAAAGTTGAGAGATTTCAAAGCCTAATGGTATGATAAATATGAAACTGATAGGCAAGATAAAAATAGAGTAATCAGGGGTAAAGCAGTAGTGAGTGAGAAAAATATGATTTGGCAATCTAAGAGAAAAAAACCTAGACCAAAAAAACCACAAGTATCATCTTGGAGCATTAAAATTCAGGAGTAACTGTCATAGAGAGTTATTTCCTATAAAGGGATTGTCTATTCAATTATTCTCACACATTTGAAAGACAGTTTTCTGTATTTCTTAATGGTCAATATTTCACAATCAACCCTTTTAATTTAACTTCCAATCTATCTTACCAACTCAAATTATCTCATGTACCCTATGGTCTAATCACCTTGGATCAATCAATATTTCCTAAATGTACCAAGCACTTTACTCCTCTTTGCCTCCACTCATGCTGTTTTCATGGCCTGGAAAATGTTTCTTCCCTATTTTTACCTACAAAATATTTAACTCTTTTTCAAATTTAAGTTCAAAAGTCATTACTGTTATAAGAACTATCAAATCTCTCTACTCAGAATTAAGCCCTGTCTCTTCTGCATGTCCATAGCATCTTATTAATATCTATTATCACACATCTCACTGCATTATTTTATCTCAGTTACTTCTTTAGGGAAAGTATTTTGATTCAGCATAGTTCCACAGGTGAGACCTGAATGTAATGTAATGAGGGAATTAAATGATATCAAGTTATTATCCACCAATAATTGCACAGTTTGAAGTTCCCTCCAAGGCTTTGAGGGAGAAACGGGAAGCTAAATATTTTATCAAAAGTAACTAATATTAAAAATCCTATACTGCATCTTGAAATAGCAAATTCCAAGGCATATATTTGTAGCTGGTACTGGGTAGGATCACTCAGATCATGTTTTTTTCTAGGGTCTACCTAGAGAGGTTCTAATATTTTTTAGGAACACCCTTCTTCCCTGCTTTAAGAGCCACATTGATCTAGAAGAGAGTGGCCATTCCTCGTGGAACCACAGGAAACATGAGTACCAGAAATGGCCAAGGAAGCAGTTACAATGACAAATAGCCATGAATGCAAATGTAGCCCAAAGCAACAGTATTAGTGGTGAAAATTCTTTCTTTTCGTTCATTCATTAAATATTTATTGGGTATTTACTCTATGACAGTACTTATAATAGTGTTCAAGGAAATAAAATTACTGCAGTGAACAAAAATAAAAATCAAAAGATATTAAAGTTATATTCTATTGGAGATGGGGGCAAATATTAGGCAAATAAACATGTAAAGATGTAGATGTCAAGAAGTGATATGGGTTATGAGCCTCAAACAAAACAAAACAATAAATTAGAGAACTGAGGGAAGAAAGTGCTTGGACAGGAACTGAAGTATTGGGATGTGCTACATTATATAGAGTGACCAAAAATAGCATCACTGATTAGGTGGTTTTTGAGCAAAGATTTGGAGGAAACAAAGGAGCAAATCATTGGAAATCTGCATCTGGGCAGAGAGTGGAGCAAGCACTAGCACCTTAAAGGAAGAGAATGCTTGACATATTTACTTGACTGAATGAAGGTCAGTGAAGCATGGGGGATACTAGTAATAGATGAAGTTAGAAAAGTATTTGGGGGTCAGAAAACATAGATCCTTGTAATTCGTTTAAGGACTTTGCTTATTTCCTTTGAATGAAAGAGATGGGGAACCATTGAAAGATGGTAAACAGAAGACTGCTATGATCTTATTTATGTCTTTAAAAGTTTATGTTTGCTTTGTTGTCAAGAGACTGGTTGAAGTGCACTGAGGCCACTTCAAAAGCTCATTGCAGAAGGGAGATAATATCTTGAACTAAGGTGGTTGGTACGGTAGTAGTGTAGTGAGAAGAAGTGGTTTTGGATATATTTTGAAGGTAGAATTAATAGGATACTTTGATATTGAATGTCGATGTGAAAGGAGAGGAATTAAGAATGAATCTGAGGTTGTTAGCTTGAACAACTTGAAGGTGGGTGTCAATATTTCCTAAAATTGAGAGGAATGGTTTTAGGAGAGACAAGTATGAGTTTGTTTAGGACATATTCCATTTGAAATGCTTACAAGATATCTAAAGAGTGATATTAAATAGGCAACTGATCATAAACACTAGATGCTCATGTGAGCTGTATGAGCTAGAAATGTAAATTTGTGAATCATAATTTTGGATATTTTTTAATTCCATTAGAGTTAATGAGATCATCCAGGGAGAAAACACATCTGAAGTGCCCCACACATAGAGAGTGTGGAGATGAGAAGGATGTAGCAAAAAAAAAAAAAAATACAAAATTACCAAAGAATAACCAAGAGAGAATAGTGTCCTGTAAGTCACATGAGAGCAATGTCAAAAGTTGCTGATGGCTTAGACAAGATGATAGTTCAAAATTTACCAGGGGTATAACAACATGGTATAGTCTCTTGGCAACCTTGACAAAGATCTTTCAATAGGTTGAAACAACTGAATGTCTGATTTGAGAGAGAATGGGAGAAGTAAAACTGATGATACCAGATATAGGCAATTGTTTGCTATAAAGTGATCAAGGATGACAACAAGAGCAGCATAAAACCAATTGATAGTAACCACCTTAACTTTTAATTTCATTTTAGGGTCCTGTATCATCAGGCAGCACTGAATGGGTATTCAGAGCCCCAAAATATTATATTTATCATTGATATCATGAAAATTCTGAAAGACAGTATTTCAAGGGAAAATAATTGTAATATTTGCATTCTTTGTTACCTATCATGGTGACTTATCTAGAGTAAGTACTTCATTAATGTACATTGACTGTGGATAACGGATGTATGCATATAGTTTTATGAAGGTAATTTCCAGCTGCCACACAAAACTGTGAGATGTACCTAAGAATTAGACAAATTGTGTATCTTAAACACACAAAATATTGGGCTTTGGGGAAAAGAGAAAACACTTTTGCAGGACAGTTCTCTGTGTGGCCCTAGGCTAACTTAGTTCTCTCTTCTTTCTTTCTTGTAGTTCTCGAAGTTAACTGTGAATGTACTGGGAATGCAATATCCTGAGAGAGGGAAGGACTGCCTGAAACAGCCCGGACCTTACGCCTGTCTCTCCTAGAGAATGTAACATCTCAAGTTAGGGAGGAACTGCCCTAGACACCCAGGCTTTGTTCTCTCCCCTGGAAGCAGGATGTCCTTCAAAGCTTTGGTCTAATAAGTCACATTGCCCCTGAGCTATGTAACTTAGGGCAGGCTGCCTTTGGGGGTCCCTCAGCTGTGGCTCAGTTGGAACACACACAGTCAAGACTCCCTTTGCCCAGGGCAGCTTTCTTGAGCCCTGGGTGACTGGCTCACAACGGATCCCAGCTTTCTTTTGTCCCTTGCTGCCTATATGTAAGGAATAAACCTGGTTCGTATAATTAGTTGTGTGTGTGTTCTGTCTCACTGAACTCAGACATTGGTAACACTGAAGCCCAGTGGAGTGAGCAGAAATGTCTGGACTCCTATTCCTGGTGGTTGGCATAGTGAGGATCTCTTGCTGTCCTCTACGCAGTAGGGGGATTTGTTGTTTGTAAATCTGCTTCATAATTTTTTCTTTAAAAAGCTAAAAAGAAATCTGCACTATGTAAAAATCTGATTACTGTAGGGATTCCCAGGATCTTGAAAAATTGTAAATTTTGAAAAATTCTTATCAGAACCCTCCATCTTGGCACTCTCATTTTATTCTTAGCCATAATGCTGCAGTCAGGAAAAATTCTCTCTCTGGTTTCTCACTAACTAAAGAGTACGTGCTCCTCTTTTCTGTGTCCCATTCATATGGGGATTTGTTTGATTTTTGGTAATACTTGAAGATAATAAGTCATGTTCTTGCTGTGACCGCCCATCAATACTTGGAGCACATCCTCACTTTGCTTGGCAACAAAAAGTTGCTGTGGGATTTTTGCCACCACTCAACATGAATACCCCACTCAACCTGCTCCGGCACATGCTTGCTTAGTGTTGCCCACTCCCGTGGAGACCCTCCTCATCCTGCTTGAGTTTTGGAAACTCCTGCTGAGTTACTGGTCCCTCTCCCAGCCTCAGCCTAGAGACATAGCTTCATACGATATGTGGCTTAACCTAAAAACTGTTATGAATGATTTGGGAAGAAAGGCAAAATGGCAAGAAAAATTGAGAACAGAGAGAAAAGCAAGAAAGAAGTCAGGAAGAATGACAAAATGAGACTAAAGCTCCTGTGGTGTTCCCATACTTATGGGAATTGCTTGCATGGAGTATATTTCTCCATTCTTTTACTTTCAACAGTTCTGTGTTTTTATATATAGAGTTTGGGCCAGGCATGGTAGCTGATGCCTATAATCCTAGAGCTTTGGGAGGCTGAAGCGGGAGGATTATTGAGGCGAAGAGTTCGAGACCAGCCTGGGCAACAGAGAGAGACACTGTCTCTACAAAAATAAAACATATACTGTATCTAACAAGATATACTGTTAGACTCTTTGATTCTGTAAAATTAAATTGAAAAAAAAAAATTATGAAGAAGGAAAAAAAAAATAAAAAAAAAATAAAAAAAGTACGAAAAAATTAAAAAAAAAATTATCTTTTAGAAAGCATTGAGTCTAACTTTCATATCCAATCTTCCAAACTTTGTTTTTGCATTGCTATATTAATGGATGCTATTATGATAACAATATGTATCTTTAATTTTTCACATTTTGTTTAGAGTTAAAACTAGATGAATTTATATAAAATGTTACAACTTTACAATAGTGTTCTATTTTCATCCATCTTTTGTGCTGTTATCCCATATATCTACATTCATAATAAATTTCATGTTATTGTACTATAAATTGTTCTTTCAACAAAATTTTGAAGAACATTAAGAAAGAATATATACAATATTTTACATCTAACATCTTTGATATTCTTCCTTCTTTTCTGTATATCTAAATTTCCTTCTGAGGTCATTTCCCTTTATCCAGAACAACTTTCGTTTGCATTTTTTGAAGTTCAAGTTTATTGACAATAAATTCTTTCATTTTTAATCTTAAATTTGTTGCTTTTACTTTTGAAATACATTAATATTTTCAGTAATGTAGAATTTTGAGTTGACAGTGATTTTAAAAAATCAAAAATTTATTGCTATTCCATTATCTTCTGGTATCCATTATTTTTAATGAAAAGTTAGCTATATGCATATTATTGTTGTCCTTTATGTAATGTGCCATTTTCTCTGGAGCTTTCAAAATTTTTATTTTAGCTTTGGTTATGAGCAATATAACTGTTGTATTTAGATGTCATTTTCTTTGTATTATCTGTATTCTTATGTCTGTAATTTTACAATTTTTATCAAATATGGGAAATATTTGTAACTGCTTATTAAGGAAGGCCTCCTGCCCCACTTTAGGTCTCCTTTCCCTCTGACACTCCAGTCACAAAAGTTAGATTGCTTTATATTATCTTCTGAATTACAGGTGCTGTTTACTATGGTCATTATTATTCTCTGTGTTCTTCAGATTGGGACATCTGGTTGGATGGTGGGGACTAAAATCTCTGTTGCGACTCTTTCAGGCCTCCAGCTTTTGCTTATTGGTGGGTTCCTTGGAATTTTGCTTGCAAATACTAAATCAAGAGGCAAACAAAGATTTGATTGGAGTTTATATGTATATTTCAGGGCTCATCCTCTATGCCTGGATTACCTTTCTCAGTTTCCAGTCACTCATGTAAACTCCAACTTCATACTATAATATTTAAGCCAAAAAGACTGCAAATTTCTGTCTAAATTCTAGCTACCTTATACTGAATAGACTGGAGAGTGCCCTTATTAAATATCTAATGATAGGGTACAATATATACTATTCCGGTGACTGGTACACTCAAAGCCCTGACTTCAGAATGATACAATTTATCCATGTAACAAAAAACAAAACAAAACAAAACAACACTAGCATCTTATAATTGTTTTTGGAAAAAAAAACTGGGAAAAAAAAAAGGAAATACATAGAGCTATTTCCTATCATTCTCTTCTTTCAAGGGTCAAATACACTTCAGTTTCTGTCCTCTTCTGTTTTCTTTTAAGTGCCAGTTTTTATTATATATTATCAGGTCCAGAGTTAATATTTCTTATTTATAAGAGGTTTTGTTGAATAAAAGCTACTATGTCATCATTGGAAGCAGGACCTGTTTTGTTACATTTAAACTTTAAATATGTGCTATAGGCCAGGCATGGGGGCTCATGCCTGTAATCCCAGCACTCTGGAAGTCTGACCTGGGAGGATTGCTTGAGGGCACGAGTTCAAGACCAGCCTGAGCAAGAGTAAGACCCCTAAGACCCCATCTCTACCAAAAATAGAAAAATTAGCCTGGCATGGTGGTGGGCACCTGTAGTCCCAGCTACTCTGGATGCTAAGGCACTAGGATGGCTTGAGCCCAGGAGTGTGATGTTGCTGTGAGCTATGGTGACAGCACTGCACTCTAACTGGGGCACAAGAGTGAGACTCTGTTTCAAAAAAAAAAAAAAAAAGTAAAGAAAATATATGTGCTATATACATTTGTATGTATGCTGTATTTCCCAATAACATTAAAAATTCCAGCAATGTAATTAAACATATTCATTGATCAAACAAGAAATTTTATTGTATCTCAAAAGAAGAAAAAAAATCTGAAAATATTCATTATCTATTTGTTATTAAAAATGAGAATTAAGAATAACAAGTAAACTCCTCAATGTGATGAACTAGCTATCAAAACTTTACATCAAACATTAAACTTAATAAAGAAAGTTCAGCCATGTTCTTTTTAATTTGGATGAAAAAAAATTTAAAAAACTGCCTCTTTAGTGTTATTAAACAACATGATTGTGAATATTATTGTCAAAATAATATTTTTAAAAAGGCCTAAGGATTAGAGGGGAAGAAATAAAACTGTTTAATTATAGTTGACATAATTAAAATACAGAATATCAAACAGAATCAACATATAATCTAGTTAAACTAACATTGTATTAAGGCAATTTTACTGAAAAGATCAACTTGCAAACCCTAATAATTTTTTTTAAATATCATAAATTCACAGCTAAAAAATAAAATATAAAATAAGATACCATTTCCAAAAGCAGTAAAATAGTAACTTTTACTATGATCTATATGAAATAACTTGAAAGAAGATATGATAAAATTGTAATAAATATATAATTTGTAAATGTCAGATGAGGGCAACAATTTTTAATGTAATTTTAGTGCAATCCTAATCCAAATTCCTGCAATATATTTTATAAAATGAAATAAATATGTCCTAAATTTTTGTGGAAATGAAGGAAAACTGATAACTAAGACTAGGTCTATGAATTAAGAGTTAAGGGGGAAAATTATCCAATGAGATATTAAAGTATAGTAGTTTTGAAAACAACATTAAAATAGATTTGCAGGAAATGGAACACAGATCAATAAAACAGAATGTAGAGGTTAGTAACACATTTTATTATAAATAGTAAGTGTAAAACAATTTTTCAATGGGAAGGAATGTTCAATATATAGTACAGTTAAAATGGCTCATTACCTATATATCTGTACAAACAGCTCATTTAAAAATATAAAGCTGTATTTCTACTTGGCACCCTAAAGGTGAATTGGATGTAAATTAGATAGGTGAAATTATAAAACTAATAGAAAAGGAAAGTTTAAGAGGAGAACATATCTATAACCTAAAATTTACAACTTAATACCTAAAAAATACTTCAAAGCATATAAAAGATGATGAAATATTACATCGATTCCCTTGAAATTAAGAAGTTTTGTTGAATGATAAAACAAAAGAAAACTGATTTTTTAGAAGCATTATTAGTTTATAGATATCCAAGATAGAAAAAAATATATTAAATAAATTATGGTACTGCATTTTTATCCTTTAGAATTTTTAATATACAAAGATTAAAAACACCCCTTTAATATTATTTTGATATAAAAGCAATTTCTATATGAACAGCTATGGCCAAGTTCATGCACACAAAATACATTTTAACTTCAGAAATGTCTTAACATGTAAGTAATATTTACCTTATATATGTGGTGATATCTAGAATATACTAGAATTCCTGTAAATCAACAAGAAATATACTGATATCTAATTGGAAATTAGGAAAGAAATTTGGATAGTCAACTCACAGAAAGAAAAGCCTAATTGGCTATTACAATACAGAGAGATGGTTAACATATTAGTATCAGATAATTGCAAATTTAAGAAATTCAGACACATTTTTAGAACCATCATATTGGGAACAAATAGAAAATTGTATAATGCAATAATATGCTAGTATAATACCTATAAAACTAAATATTCATATATACCATAATCTTTATATTCTACTTCTAGATATGTATACCAACTCATGTAAATCCAGAAGCTGGTATGGGAATATTATTTACCACATATACTACAAATGAGCTGAAAGCAACCTTTGTGTTCATCATCAGGGAAATGAACAAATGGAATGTGGTAAATACACACTATTAATACTGTTCAACCAACAGAAACAAAGAACTATTAATAGTTGGTGTAGAGCAACATAGAAATTAATAAAATGTGTTGTAAAATGAGAGTTAAAGAGTTAATAACAAATACATTTATCTAAATCAAAAAGCATATACACATGAAATACAACTATTTATTTTACAAGGGTATATACATATCCAAGGATATATAACAAATAAAGTATTAATAATGGGGTGCAAGTAAATTGACAAATAAAAACAAAACACATAGTTAAGTGTGTTATGGTCAAAGGATGGAAATATCACATGAGATAAGGAGCATAGTTATCCTAGTCTATACTTTTATCATTCCTAAGCACAGAATTGTTTTTCTCCTTAATGACCCTTCAGTCTCCTATTATCTCTGCCACTATTTTTTTTTTTTCCTTGAGGAAAAACTACAATGATTCACAGGATAGGGTTCACTGGTTTGGAAATGTTACGGCTTGTTACATATGCATCTTGCTTAATCAAAATAATCTACTTTCTAACTAGTTAAATTTTCACTTGCTTCATTTTGTATAGGTACCATTAGAAAAAAGAAGTGTGATTTGCTTTCTCACAGTCAATTACACAATTAAAACCTAATTGGCATTTTTATTATTCTCAGAGAGTTAAACTGTTCATAGACAATAATATGGTTCATTCCCTAAAGGGGTTATCATAAGGAATGTGGCATTATAGGTGTGAAAGTTTTTTGAGCTTTTAGAATATAAAGCACTTCGCGAAACTATGATATTATTTTTAGCATTAGGTAGTTGTATTTGACATAATTAAATTGTCAAGAGAATTAACAAATAAAAGTAGAACAAATCATGCTGATGAATTTTAAATAGGAAAACTCATTTCAGATTCTATTTAGATGAAGTGCATGCCATGTAAGACAAGGAGAAAGAGTAGACAGAATTCACAGTAAAACTATATTTATATGTTTTAGGAATGCACTGGGTACATAATTTGAAAATTACATGAGAGTACATAGCAACATTTAAATCTTCCTAAACATTTCTTCAAGCTCGAAGTTCTCTTCCTCTGAAGGAATCACTCCTATTAGAGTTCTGTTTTGTTTTTTTGAGAAATGTTTCATGGCTATACTCACATGATTGTGTATATATGTATTTTAGCATACTATACAGATTTTTAAATATGCTGATAACTTGATATCTTAGTCATCAAAAATAATTACCTATAAAATAAGACAAGATTTTAAAATTTGAATGACCATGGAAATACTTTACCAACTACTAAAAACAGTTACTATGAGACCACCAGGTATTGGTAACATGGTTTAGTGTCTAGTTGCAAAGAAAGTCATAACCCACTCAATCTCCCAAACCACTTTGTGTATTTAGGTCACCCATACAGAAGCCCATTAGGCACAGAGCTGTTAAAGCTTCACACTAAGGGTTATAAAGCCCTACTGTTTATTTGAAAAGCTATGCCCTGGTTGGAACAAAAACTCCTGAAACTTAAATAATCTATTTAGGGCCCAATTTCCTTTCAAGCCCCCAAAAGCACAGCTCTAGCCCCTGTGCAGTACAGAGTTTCTCATGCATACTAAAGTTCTTTAGTATTGAAACTTCCTATAAAGCTGAAATTAAATATTTCTACTCTGTGACTAGATATTTCTTTCCAAATTCATTCTTACATTTTCTCTATACTACAAAAAAAGAATAGAAATGTATTCCTTATATTAAAATTTGACTGTAAAATATAGATATCTGAAACTAATATTCTGTTCAATATGTTTTTATTTATGTGTTTATTACATATATGATACATATTTGCATATATGATAAAAACTGTCTTTTGCATAATGACAGTATCAGAATTTACAGAAGACATGAAATACTATAGAGGAAAATAATAATTCTTACTCTGGTATAGTATTATACAAAAACTGTTTACTGTATGCACAATGTATTTTCAAAGTTTTTAAAATATCTATTTCATTTAACATTATTGATATACTACATCTCTACCAAGATGGACATTGTCTCTTAATTGCTTTTAGTGATACCAAAATGTTTTAATTATCACCTGTGCCCTTATGAATGTTAAAATGAAAAAAAAAAAAAAAGAAAAGAAATCTGGGAAATTAGCCATAAATTTATAATCCAGGAGGACAATGCCCCTAAAAAGACATAAACTGTGAATATTCTAGAAGCTACAGAAATAAAAAATGTAAATTTCTAATTAGTTTTATTGGGGAAGAATCTATCTTTCCTTTGGAAAATTAACTATACTCATTACCAGAAAAGTGTTTCACCCTAATCAAATTTGATTACATGATAGAGAACATTTCTTTTGACATTTAAGCTTCTGGTAAAATGAAAAATGTGGAAAAATAAGTGATTCCAACCCAGCCCTTGAAAGCTCACTGCATCATTTGCTAAATGCATGCATCCAGAGAAGAGACGCAAATGTGAAGCAGCTCATGAATTCTCAATCATATGCAAGCCTCTTCAAAAGTCCTTGAAGCAGTCATATAGGATCTGCCATATGCTGATAACTGCATTCAGGAAACTCACTCATCATAAGAAAGGATGATGAATAGTCATCCTGAGTCAGTGGTTACAAGTTGGCAATAAACTTGAAAATTGAGGTCATTTGTTAGACTGCATAATACAAAACTCTGCCTTGAGATTCAAAAATTTTTGTTGATAAAGTAGAATTGAATTGTAAGTGGTTATAGAAAACTGCTCCTGGGGCTGCATCCTGCCAAGTGATACACAGAGAGCAAAGAGATGAAAAAAGGGTAAACCCACTGCTTTATGGCTAAGTAGTACATATTGTGTCAACAATGGGATCTCCAGTTTCAGAAATGAACCAAATAGCCGTAATACAAACTTCCCTTCTTTTCTGGAGTGTATTCAGGGAAGTGGATGCCACAATTTTGAATCTCTAAATTATTTTATTGATACTGCCATGCACTAAATCACTGATTAAATTTAGCAACTATATATTGAACAACCACATGCAGAAAGTCTATACTAGATATTACAGAGTAAGGAAGGTGATTTTTGCTCTTAACAAAGAAATATGCTGACTATCTCACTTAGCTCTCTCTAGGTACTGATACAAAATATTGTTGATATTCAATTCCATATTCCTTATCCCTCACTTGATTATAATATAATCTAGTTCAAAAATTCATTAGTATTCATCCCTATATTCACAGATCATAAAAAAGAACCTGATACAAAATAAATATACTTTACTATTAAGGTGATTGATCCAAAATAACAATTTGCTATTGCTTTGGGGATTACATTTTCTGGTGTGAACACTTTGGGGTAAGTTGGAAGTGTTATAATTCTGTATAACACATGTTCATCACTTCACTAAGCTCCAGCTATGTAGTTACGTTTCTTGTTAAGGGAGTAATGACCTGCCTGTGACTTCTCGTCCACTCCTTCCAATCTTTTTTGCTGTTGTTGCTGTTCTCTTTTTCTTTCCACTCCAGGCATTGCTTTACTTCATATTTTCTCTTCTTCCTCTTTTTAAGCTTTTCACACAGAAGTAACTTCCTCAGACAATCTCACTGGCTTCAAATATTCAACAGCTACTTCTATGTAAGTGATTTTTGTAATGCAAAATTGTAATTATTGTTATGATCCTCAGTTTCATTTCAAAAATTTATTGTTACCAATGGACATCTATGTTTGGACATCAAAATTATATCAATTATTTAATATGTTCTTAACTAAATTTATAATTTCCTCTTTCTGCCTATATTCACCCAAATAAAACTATTAAAAACTGTTTCTTTGTTTTTGCTATTGACATTATCATTTAATAAGTTTAAAAATGTAACAAGTTTTTGAACTACAAAGCACATTACCAACATAATATTATCCAATTCCATATTTCACTGTCTTTTGCAAATTCCCATTCTTTCCACCATATTGTGTGGTGTCATGATTGTATTTAAGGGTACATGCTTTGTGATCAGACAGACATGGATTCCTATAACAATCCTTCCTTTTGTCATACCAAAAGGCAAACCTACTACACCTTATAAGTCTATTTCTATACCCTCCTAATATTTCTTCTGTATTTCATTTTCCAGACTTTTCCTACTTATCATTAACATCAATCCAAGATGAAACAAACAAATGTCCGTAAATCAGTCCTCTGTCAAAAAGCTCTTTAGCCAGCACAAATCCTTAATGATTTCTTTGTTCACAGAAAAAATAGTCCCAAATCTCACAATCTTAGGTTGGTATTCAGAGTTCTCCAGTATCCAATGTTATATCATTTTTTAAAAACAGTTTACACTATTTTTTTAATTTAACATGTAGATACCATGTTAAAGAAAAGTTCTACAATTTTTTTTTTTAAATATGTAACACTCCTATCACTGAGACATTATCTACACATTTGGCTTTTAAATTTAGTCTCCTAGATTATTTGGGCTTGAATTCCAGTTTTGACATTTATTAGCTATTTGATCTTCAGCAGCAACCATTTTTTGTTTAATTTCCTTTTTGGATAGTATATTATTAATATATAGAAATGTTATTGATTTTTGTATATGTCAATTTTATATCCTGCAGATTTACTGATTCTATTTCTCAATTCTAAGAGCGTTTAGGTTGGAGTTATTTGGGTTTCTTATATGTATAAGATCATGTCATAGCAAATAGAGAAAATTTAACTTCTTCCTTTCCAATTTAGATGCCCTTTTTTCCTTCTTTTTGTTTAATTGCTTGGGCTAGGACTTCCAGTACTATGTTAAAAAGAGAAGGGCACCCTTGTCTTGTCCTTGATCTTAGAGGAAAAGCTTTCAACTTTTCACTGTTCAATATGATGCTAGTTATGGGTTTGTCATATATGGCCTTTATTGTGTTGAAATATACTTCATACTTGATCTGTTGAAAGTATTTATCATGAAAGGATGTTAGTTTTTTCATATGCTTTTTTTGCATCTATTAAGATTATCATATGGTTTTATCCTTCATTACATTAATGTGGTGCATCACACTTACTGATTTGTGTATGTTGAATCATCCTTGCATCCTGTTGATAAATCCCACTTGATCATGATGAATGATTCTTTAATTGTGTTACTGAATTTGATTTGCTGGTATTTTGGTGAAAGCAATCACATCTATGTTCATCAGGGACATTGGCCTATAATTTATTTTTCTTGTAGTATTATTTTCTGGCTTTGATAATAGGGTAGTGTGGTATTCATAAAATGAGTTTAGAAGTATACTCTCCACTTGGATCTTTTTCAAGACTTTGAGAAACTTTGGAATTACTTCTTCTTTAAATGTTTGGTAGAAGTCAGCCGTAAGCCATCAGGTCCTGGACTTTTTTGATGGGAATATTATTATTACTGATTTAATTTCCTTACTCATTGCTCTATTCAGATTTTCTATTTCTTCATGATTCAGCTTTGGTAGGTTGTATGTGTCTAGGAATTTATCCATTTCTTCTTGATTATTCAATTTGTTAACATATGATTATTCATAGTAGCTTTTGTGACCCTTTGTATTTCTGTGGTATCAGTTGTAATGCATCTCTTCCTATTCTAATTTTATTTATTTATACATTTTCCCCTTTTTCCAAGTTAGTCTAGCCAAGGATTTGCCAATGTTGTTTATCTTTTTAATAAGCCAACTCTTAATTTAATTAATTTTTTCTGTTACTTTTCCAGTCTCTATTTTATTTATTTCTTCTTTGATATTTGTTATTTCCTGCAATCTCTCCACTTATGGCTTAGTATGTTCTTCTTTTTCTAGTTCTTGAGGTATAACATTACATTGCTTATTTGAGGCCTTTTTCTTTTGGATCTAAGTACTGTTATGATTTTCCCTCCTAGGACTGCTTTTGCTGCATCCTGTAAGTTTGGTATTTCTGTTTCCTTTTTTTTTTTTTTTTTTTTTGGTCTCAAGATATTCTCTGATTTTCTTTTTAATTTATTTTATGACCCATTGCTTGTTTAGGAGGTTGTTGTTCAATTTCCAAATATTTGTGCATTTTCCAACAATGCTGCTGTTATTGATTTATAGTGTAAGCTATCTGAAAAAAAATGATATAATTTTAGTCCTCTTAACTTTGTTAAGGTTCTGCACAGAGAATAAAAAAATTAAGGTAAAGCAGCAACCCACAGAATGGAAGAAAATATGTGCAAACCATGCATCTGGTATGTGGTTAATATAAAAGATATATAAGAAAGTCAAACAACCCAGTAGCAAGAAAACAAAAAACCTGTTAAAAAATTGCCAAAGAACTTGAACAGACATTTCTCAAATAGAACATACAAATGGTCAACAAGTAATTAAAAAATATACTCAGCATCACTAATTAGGAAAATGCAAATTAAAACCGCAATGAGATATTACCACATACCTATTATAATGGCTTTATCAAAAAAATGAAAAATAACAAGTCCTGGTGAGGATGTGGAGAAATGGAACTCTTGTACATTATTGATAGGAATGTAAATTAGTACAGCCATTATAGAAAATAATATGAATATTTTTCAAGAAACTAAAATTAGAACTACCATATGATCTAGCAATCCTACTTCTCAGTACACATCAAAAGGAATTGAAATCAATATGTTGAAAGAATATTTACATTTCCATGTCCATTGCAGCATAATTGACAAGAGTCAAGATATGGAATCAACCTAAGCATCCATCAGTGGATGAACGGATACAGAAAATATGATATACACACAATGGAATACTATTTAGTCTTTCACAAGTAGGAAATTCTGTCATTTGTGACAACATAGATAAACCCGAAAGACATTATGCCAAGTGGAATAAGGCAGGCACAGAAAGGCAAATACAACAACATGATCTTACGTATATGTGGAATCTAAAAAAGTTGAATTCATAGAAGTAAAGAAAAGAGGCTGGGCAGGAATTGGGGAGAGAGGGAATGGGAAGCTAGTCAAAGAGTATAAAGCTTCAGACAGACAGGAAGAATACGTTTTGAGATCTATTGCACATCAGGGTGACAATATTCAATAATAATGTATATTTCAAAATGACTAAGAGTAAATTTCAAATGTCTTACTATAGAAATAACAAGGAAACAAAATGATAGATAGTTAATTAGCTTGATTTAATCATTTGACATTGTACACTACATCAAAAGATCACATTGTATCCCATAAGTGTGCACAATAATGATTTGCAAATTAAAACAAAATTAATTTTTTAAAAAGAAAAAAATCTTCTATTATAATAGTCCTCACTCCATGGACTAGTGAGCCAATTTGAGGAATCTATCAGTTGCTGAGTATGTTTGTTCCAAAAAGGACTTCCTGAATTGATAAAAATAACTATATAGTACATTCATGAATTCACTAAATTCTCTATGTTTCTAAGCTAAATTCCACTATGGCAAATATTCAGATATCCCTGAAAATTTTGGTAATTTTCCCTTCCCCAGTGAACATTCACCCTGGTACATGCCCACAGGTCTCTTTGGGGACAATTAGGAAAATGAATTAGGGTATAACGCTTAACAGTGCCCCAGGATCTATCTTTGAGGGGATCTCACCTTCTCTTTATTCAAGGAACTCTGGATATTTGTTTTGATTTTTTTTCTTTTGGTTATATATATTTCTTTATTTCAAAGTATTAAGGGGGTACAGATGTTTTTTGTTACATGGATACATTGTATAATGCTGAAGTCAGGGCTTTTATTATGCCCATCACCAGAATTGTGTTCATTATCCCTGATAGGTAAGTTTTTAACCCTCATCTCCTCTTCCTGGTTTCCAAAGTCCTTTACATCTCTTTTTGTCTGTGTTTACCCATGGTTTAGCTCCTACTTGTTACTGAGAACATGTGGTGTTTGTTTTCCCACTTAGGATAAAGGTCTCCAGTTACATTCAAGTTGTTGCAAAAGACATTATTTTGTCCCTTTTTAAGGCTGAGCAGTACTCCTTGGTGTGTGGTGTGTGTGTGTGTGTGTGTGTGTGTGTGATCACATTTTATTTATCCACTCATCAACTGATGGGCACTTAGATTAATTACCATCTTTGCAATTGTGAATTATGCTGAGATAAGAATTCACTCTAGCACTCCAGTATTCCTAAGCCTTTGAATATGTTCCTCTACGGCACACCAAGGAAATTATGGCATTTTACTCGATACACTATAGGCTACTTTGGAGCCTAGGTTTCAATCATCCAAATGAATGATGCTTTAGAGTTACTCATAGCTGCTTGAGCTGGTAAATTGAACCTAGCATATTTGATTAACCTGTTCATATAAGGTAATGAACAGCTGTGACAGAATCCAACATTATATTCATCTCCTTATCAACCTGAATAGGATACATTCCCATACACATCACCCTGGTTTCAGTCAACATAAATTAATAAACTTTTGCAATCTTGAAATGCTTTTGGTGCATAAACTAACAGTTTTCCAGAGTCTTCATACCAATTCCACTTTTGATACCACTAGGGAGCAAATTACTGTGAATTTATTATAGAAATTAAATTATACACAATTATGTGAGAATCTATGAAAGTAAATGTTTGAAAATAAGAATTAAGGCATACAAGGTAGAACATTCATAAGCCCTGGTAGGGAGGAGTGAATTTGACCTGACATGGAAATTTGGAAACTATGCTCATGTGGTTTCTGGAGCAAGACTGAGATACAGGGTTGGAGCAAAGTCTACAGAAAGTTGTTGGCTTTTCTGGTTTTACCTCTGTAAATGTTCAGTGAAATGAAGGTCCGAGTTTGCTGTGTCTAGCCTGGCAGTTGGAAAGGAAATGTAGACACTGAGCTGGGAAGAGCAAGAATAAAATGGCACCAATTTATCTGTCCTCACCCCTTCTAATCCATAAAATCTTTATAAATTTATAGCTGCTTTTTCACTTTCACCTTCCAAATATTATATGACTTTATTGTTGATCAATTCTAGCTTGAAATAATTTAAAGAAAAGGGTTCAGGAGAAGCAAGTTTATGATACATCAATCCAACTTTACATGTGAATCCAAAACAAAAACTTCAACAGAAAATAAGATTGTTGCCATATTTTTTTCCATAAGGATTACCAGACCAGAATGAAAACCTTCCCATCACATGCTAGACAAAAAAAAAAAAAAAAAAAAATAGGCATTAATGAAAATAGAACTGAAAGACAGAAGGATTCCTTGATCACATCCTTTAGTAACTGGATCATCCTGGACTTTGTTTATATGAGAAAATAAAGCTGTATATGGTTATCATGTGCAATTTGGCTTTCTGGTACATACAGCCAAATATAATTATAATGGATAAAAAATTTGGTACTTGAAGTGGAACACGAAAAGGGGTGACAATTTCACCTGCAATTTAGACCCTAGCTCCACGATCACGGTGTCTCAACATATAACCAAAGGATATCAAAGTATATGTGAGGCTAATGCTTCCTGATCCATGCAAGCATCAGAGTGATAGATACTGGAAGAAGCTAGATAGAACAAGACTCTATAACATATATGGAAACAATAATTAGGAATAGAAATTAGGGTAGATGAGATGAATTTCTTTTTTCATTGTAAGCAACATAAAGGCTAATAAACCTAATTGTCAAATCTGTATTCCAAGATCCTGGATGATGGTAAAGCTGAAGATTATACTTAATAATATAGGAATACATGATGCAAGGGCTGACAATTTGCCTGTGGAGACATAATATCAAAAGAAGAGTAGGAATGTGAAGTATACAAATCTACTTAATGAAGGAGCCTCAGACACTTCATCAGTCTCAAGGATGCAAATTGAAGTGTTGATTTGAGAAAGTGTGGGTGTCAAAGATTACTGGGATAGTGGAGTCGGCAGTCCCAAACATGCCTCCTCAGGTACTGGCCCTAGGTTAAGGATTGGAGATCAAAATAATCAAGCTAGCTCAATTATAGCTGTGTTGTGTCAGTGTAGAATAATGGGTTTGAATTAAAGCATTGTTTCCAACTTTAGAAATTGTATAACTCTTGATGAATCAGAGGGAGGGTTGATGAATTGAAATAAGATGGAAGATAATGTTAATGTACTGGAATGATATTTAATTCATAAATTATAAAAATAAAACTATATTTAAGCAAGCAGGATAGAAATGTACATATTAAGCTTTCTATGCCTATTCAAATCAACATCAATGAAATGATTTATTATTTTAGTTTATCATGAAATCCATTTCTTAAGGATTTATTACTCCAGGAGATACTAGATCAGTTATACACACTTCTGAAAGGCAGGATGATGTCGTGATAGATGCCTAGACAGGAATTTGATCCTTAGCTCTACCACACATTGGCTATACAATCTTGGGGAAGTTTTTAATCTTTTTCAAGTTTCAGTTTCCTAGATCATAAAAACAAATGGCAATATATATTTGCAAGATTTTAGTTTTAGGACTTCATGAATAAATGTATATATAATAGGCTGCTTCTAAAAGTAGTTATATTCTTCAATGATGGGTTGTCATGAAATTTTTTTTAAGTAGTTATAGGGGGCTTGTGTCCACACTTTTTTTCTTGGGAATTTCAATGATTTAGGAAACTTCCTGGTGAAGAGACCAACCAGGGGACCGGAGAAAAGTCACAGGAATATAGCTGCAGCTATCTCTGCTTTGATCTGTTTTTAATCTTGAGGTTTCATGTAAGATTTTGTTTAAAATTGTGGCAAGTAATAGAACTATAATATATGTTTGGATTTGATCTTAAAGTTAAGAGTATTCAATCTCCATGTTTCATTGTTAGATCTCATAACTGTTTGAAAGAGGTGTTTTTATCTCTGTGTTATAGAAAAATAAAATGAAGCTTTTAGTTTTAAGAGTTATAACTAAAACCTGGATCTCTGAACCCTAAGACAAGGGCCTTTGATCCTTTAAATCTCTCAGTAGCCTTATAAGATAGAAAAGACAGTCCCAGTATATGATAAGAAACCTCAGAGGATGTGTGAAGTGAGTATATGAGGATTAGAACACAGAACTTTCACTCCTGCACCAGTGATATGCTGTCTTTTTTTTTTTTTCCTAGCATTCTGGGAGCCAAATTAATTTATATCATGTTTTTTAGTAATCATTGGATAGTTAGGATATTAACCAACTTCCTAATCCAGACAGTTTCCTTCTAATATTATCTGAACATCAACATTTTAGGTGATAGCTGAGGTTTGTTATGTTTCTGATTTTAAAATACATAAACTTCCCACCTCTGCAATTATCGAGCTTTCAGTACTATTGAATTTCACTCTACTTGGTTTTTAAAGTTTGAGAAGTGATTTATGAAATACTTCCCAATTTGTTTTTCCTTTGGAGAATTTTGAGTGCTTTTCTTTGAATCAGTCATATTTTTGACAGAAAAAAATAGTTCAAACATAATCAAAGCACTCTAATATTTTTATATTATTGAGTTTTCCTTTGAATAGTTGACATATGCATATTAAAGAAAATATGTCAATTTTTAAATAAAATTGTTAATTTTATAGTGAGAAAATGAAATGAATTTCTATATATCAAGTTTGTGTGTATTATCTTAAATGCATATATGTTATGTTATTACATCTGTATATATGTCTGTGTATATGCTATATCATACCTGAGTATCTGCAGGTATCTGCATCTTGTTATATATTATCTTATTATGTATGTGTGTCTGTGTGTGCACTTTATTATTAAGTTTTAATAATATATTCAGTATGAAATAATTATTTCTACATTATTTTCAGCCAAATATTTTGTTAATCTTCCTGTATTCAAATGCAAAGCTAAGAATAAGACTTATCTGAAAATCTTTCACATCAACTAGAGTATAGATTAAACAAATTAGTTAGAAAAATGTACATTTCTACTCTTTTCCAACACACAGAATATAAACATTTGTAATTTTTTTCTACATAAAACTTTGTTCTATATCTAATTTTACCACCTCAGTTTTTTCTTTCTTGAGTAGCAGTGCCTGGGCTCCTAAATTTTCATGATATTTGAAGTTTTGCCCTTTGCACGCATAGCGTTGCTATCATACCTATAATATTAATAAATTTTCATTATTTGCAAATGCATGTTCTAGAAAAAGCAGTTCTTAGAAGTTAATATCTCAAATATTAACTATTTTATAAAAAATATTTCATGGAATAATAGAACAATGGAACATGGAACAATTACATTAAATTTGTTTACTTAGATCTTACAGAGTCTTACTATTTTTCATGGAGTATCTCAAGCTAATAATGTTTCAGGGAACAAAGTTTAAGAAATTCTGAGTTACTTTATGATGTCTTTTCTTTTTATCTATACATGGAAGGACATGCTCTATGAACAGGGAAACTAGAAGGAACAATACAGATTTTGATATTTCATTTATGATCTTACATCATACTGTGAGGAAAATAGCTTTGCCTTTCTCTCTTTCTTTTTTTTTTTTTTTCCTGAGGCAGGGTCTCACTGTTGCCCTAGGAAGAGTACAGTGGCATCATCATTGCTCACTGCAGCCTCAGACTCCTCGGCTCAAGTGATCCTCCTGCTTCAGCCTCCTGAGTAGCTGAGATTATAGGCGTGCCCCACAATCCCCAGATAATTTTTCTATCTTTAGTAGAGACAGGTCTCACTCTTGCTCAGGCTGGTCTTAAACTCCTGACCTCAAGCAATCCTCCTGCCTCAGCCTCCCAGAGTGCTAGGATTACAGGCATGAGCCACCGCACCCAGCTGAAAATCGCATTTCTTCATAAGGCATAGTTACTTCATCAGAATTCTTATAAAGGATAATTCAGAGAAGGGGGACACTATTTTTCCTTATTAAAACACACTCATCCAAAACAAATTATAATGCATTTTAGTTCTTACGTAACAATTTAATTGAAGGCAAAAAAAAGGATATTTAAATAATACCTATTATAGATCTTTGGGTAGGTCCCCCTCCCCTCAGTTGCCTTCATTTCCTTGGTGTTCCTTTTACTTTACACATCTGACTTCTCAGAATGTTCTTTAGTTCAGTTAGCACACAAAACCATATTCTTCTTGCACGGGCATTACCTGTCACTCAGAATGCAGCAGAATTTCTTCCAGGGCTTTATACTTTTATAGCTGTTTTCATCCAGGGATTTCATAAAACATGGCAAACATGATCTCATTATTCCTCAGGATATTCCTGTGAAGTTGGTGGGTGGCCTGTATTATTATTCCAGTTTTGTATAGTGTTTTATCCAGTTTGCTTAAAGTATTGCTCTCCATTATGCAGTTTTTATGAGTGAGGAATGTGACCAAAGACACAGAGAATACAGTGCAGACCTATATGAAGAACTTGTGCTAACAAGAAAGGCCCAGCACCTCAGCCCTTTAGATGTTGCTTCTCTTCTGTGTTGTAACAAGTTATTGCTCAATTTTGATACATCATTTTACCATTTAAAAAAATTGCTACAGTTCTTATGAAGATTATGTTATTCTGCAGTTATTTTTCCTCTTGGTCCTAAAGATAAATAGTCTTCATAATACAAAAAATACATAAAATGCAGTGTAGTATATTAGTTGCAACTTAAACCTCATTATAAGCCTACAAAAATAACTTCATCATTAAACATCCTCATTTATATGAAGTACATACCAGGAACCACTAAGTTCATTAATTAGTGATAAAATTTGAAATACTATATCATTAAGAAATAAATATTCCTTAAATTCTCATTGTTTATTTTATAATTCAATTATTTGACAAAAATTTGACAAAATTTGAGTGCTGAAATAGTTTTATATACTTGCTACATATTGTACTGAAGATATATGCAAGGTATACATTATGCTCTCAAAGATTTTAGTGTACAGTTGAGGAAAAATAATAAATAAAATACTATTAGACTTTGTTAATAAATTATATAAAAGCTATATGTGTATCTTGATATGAAACACTAAGAAGAGTTACTTAAACTTGGGAAAGTGTTTTTATGGTAAGTTAACTTGAACTAGATCTTGAAGGCAAGAAGGAGATAGGAGTTTTTCAGATAGATGAGAAAATAAAAGCATTTAAATGGTGAAGTATATATTATTAGTTATATTCAAGTAAAACACCTGGGGATGAGGCTAGGGACCATTGATAACAACAATTAAACACAAAACCCAAGACAAAATCAGTTCTAGGGCTGCTTTTATTTTATGCCCATATTTATAACAAAAAATTGGTTGCCTACATTTTTTTGGTACAAAAGACACAGACCTGGATAAATAAAGATTAGGATTTGGATGTGAAAGTCTTAGGAGAGAAAATAAATCTTATGCAAGACTCATGTATTCATGTCAAAT
Organism: Eulemur rufifrons; assembly: GCF_041146395.1. Classification (NCBI taxonomy): domain Eukaryota; kingdom Metazoa; phylum Chordata; class Mammalia; order Primates; family Lemuridae; genus Eulemur; species Eulemur rufifrons. The sequence goes on from NC_090985.1 coordinate 47,901,507, forward strand.
GGGAAAGGATGCTTTTTTCTGTCTGCCCATGGAAAGGGATCCAGATGCTGTGTGGAAACTGGGTAATTTACATTGGCATTAAAGAATATCCAATATTTATAGGTCAATGATCTTATGGTTTGTAAAACATAGGTAACATATTTTAAGATTTTTAAGGATAGATGAGTAGCTGCCAAGCAAAAAGATTGTTAGATGTGGACAAATCCACAGGTAGTGTTACATATAAAATACATAGCAAGTAGAATATGTTCATTTTAAACATAAACACGAAGACATGTAAGGAACAAAGGACCAAGAGATACTTAAAATCCATGGGGCACCAGGTACTAGATATTAATAATGTGCTAAATATATGTGAGACTAAATGTACAATGGGCACTAAATATTCAGAATATACTAAATACACAGAAGCACTTCATGAGATCTTAATCTGGTTGCACATTGGCAAAATCCATTCTGATCCCATTTCTTCTCTGCACCAAACACACACACACACACACACACACACACACACACAAAACACTAAACAAAACAAGACAAAAAACCAAACCAAAACAAACAACCCCCCCCCCACAGCTGTTCATCAGACTAATTGGCAAGTATTGCTGCTGTGGTCAGGTGTGCATGTTCCTGCATCTCTCTGATAGAGCAGGTATGCATCATTGGCCGAAGGCACATTCCGTCTGTGAACCCCTTGCTGCAACCTCACTTCTCATCCTCATAACCTCACCATTAATGAAAAGGCTGATGTAGCAGAGAGAGAGAGAGAGAGAGATGGGACTTTTATGAACAATGCAGGATTCTTGTATTCCTATTGCACACATGTTAAATTATCCATTTTTTCCTTTTGCCTATTAATGTTTTTTAATTGATCTTAATAATGATGTGATTCAAGCATTTCAATTTGACTTTGAGCCTCTAATTGCATGGAGGAACATTTTCACATAGCGATGTGCTTTGCTCAATCTCTTCCCTCACTTAAATTTGTGAGTATAGACAGTAATCTACAACTAAATGATACATACTAAAATACATTGTTGTGATTGTTTAGGTTGGAGGAGCAAGAGGACAAAGGACATAGAAAAGGCACAAGACAACTATGAGGATATCAAGTACCCATCATGGTCAGTTGCGGGTAGAAAATGATACTTGGGCTCAAATACGAACAGTGATAAAGGGTTGCTCAGATGATATGTGCTTCAGAGTCTTCTAAGAAAAGAAAATACGTTTTGTGAAAGCTTGAGGTAAAGCAAAAATGGCTTGTCCCAAAGGGGAGACTAAGTCTGACCAGAGTATGTTGAGATGGAGAGCCTGGAAATGATACATATACTGAGCTAAAGAGTGGAACAAACCTCTAAGAACAAGAAGAAACATTAAAGGGTTTGCTATTTCAAAAGTTCACTCTAGCTGCAATAATGGGATGTATCAGAAAGAGAGACATGCTACTGAATAGAGACAGATTACTTAGGAGACAATAATTCAGACAAGGATTGATGATGAGTAAAGGTGGAACAGAAAAAAAAATTGGATGATACTTAGGACAGGAAATTATAATAATACTGATTGATTAATTATACAGAGATTAAAGAGAGGGGATATGATATGATTCCCAGACATCTGGCTTCAAAAATTGGGCCATGACTTTAATTTCTGGCAGTGCAGTAGAGAAAATACCCTGAAAAGTTGTCTAATACAAAAGATTCATACATTCTCAATAAAATATATTAAGTATCCTTTTAAATGCATAGCTGAGTGTGCAAGAAAATAGGCCGATCTCCAGTGGACAGCAATAAAGAGGGAAGGTGAAAATCAACTTTGCAAGCTTAGCAGCAGCACTATGATAAGCTGGAAGCATTTCAGATATCTATGTGATAATCAAGATTTAACTAACAAATAATGAATAGAAACGAACACACCATGCTTTTGGAAATGAGAAGTCCCTGATCACAAACATTACAGTCTAAGGCTTACCAATTACAGAATGGTAGGCTATAAATCATCTGCCTTACTGTGCCAACAAATTAATAGAAGTCACTTTTTAATAGTTCTTCGGGTTGTTTAGAAAATGAAAAAGCAAATAATTATTGAAAGGAAAAGCCTTGCTCTAAGACTTCTCAAAATTCTCCCTAAAAACCTCACCAACCCTGAGCTCAGAAATTTGAAATTTGACATTACTACCCATGCAGAAAGCAAGCCACCATGAGAAAGAATGGGAAAAAATAACCAATACCATCATTAGGCCCTGGAAAAATTCAGATAATAAAATATACTGCCATATAACCAGGGAACAGAAAACTCTTTTGCTAAGGGACAAACAGTAAATATCTTTGGCTTTGTAGTCCACAGGGTCTCTGTCCTAACTCTTCAAATCTGCCACTATAATACAGAACCACCCCAAAATAATACACAAACAATAGACATAGAGGTGTTCCAATAAAACTTCATTTTATATAAATGGATGTGAGGGTGAGTTTGATTCACAAGTTACAGTTTTCTAACCTCTGTTATAAACCGTAAATTCAGTATGTTTAGAATCTTTAAGAAAATATTAAATGATAAACTTAAGACATATATAGTATGTTAAAATAATTTAAGGAAGATTTGAAAAAGAATCAGATAGAAATTCTAAAATATTTGGATCATAATGGAGACCACATTCTCAATAAAATAAATGACACACTTTTATAGTGTAAGAAAAGGAAGAAATTCACTAAAAAATAGAAGCAAAATATGAATAGATAATTAACAAAGGCAGAAATCCAAAGGGTCATTAATTATATGCAAGATGTTTGAGATCATTATCAATAAGAGATGTACAAAATAAAATTTTAATGAGATAATATTTCATATATATTGGACTTGATAGGTTAAAATATCAAGCAATATCAAATGGTGGCATTGAAAGAGAACAATCTGAGCACTCTTCCACAGTTGATAAAAGTAAAGATTGTTACACATAAGTCTGAGATGAACTTAGCAAGGCCCAATACAGTTGATAATGGAATATTTCAGGGAACAACATTTCACTTTTAGATTTATGGTCCAGGTAAAGTTCCACAATGTATAGAAATAAACATATATGAAAATTTCATAGCAGCTGAATTTATAATAAAAAGTAAGCTGGAATACACCTAAATGTCCAGCAACAGAAGGATAGATTTATATTTTTCAAATATGAGTTATATAATTTTCAACAAATGTAAACTAGAGTTAAATGTATCACCAGGTATAAATCTAAAATCTTTAGTATTGAATGAAAATAGAAATTTATAGAAGGATACATGTGATGTAAACACTTCATAGAATTTTAAATTAATAATATATTATGTAGTTTAGGAATATATATTCATTTAGTAAAATATTAAGACATTTATGACAAGCATAAATATCAATTTTAGGGTAATGGTTAGTTCTGGCTTTAGGAAGGGTAATACAAAACAGGAAGGAGTATACAGAGGACTTTAGTCCATTTATAATATTTATTCCTTAAATTGAATCTTTTTTCCCCTAAAATGTGGATTTTAATAACTCTATTGAATCTATAACTTAACTTGGAGAGAAATGGAATCTAATTGCTGTTGATAAAAGCTGCCCAATTCACAAACATGATATACATCTTTATTTTTTGGGATTTTTAAAAGTCCTTCAATAAAGTTTTATAATTCTCTCTATAGAAGTCTCACACATTTTTTACTTTAGTTTTCCCTAAATATAAAGAAATAGAAAGCCTGATGAGGATTAGTAAACTGAGTCATATTACATTTTATGTTATTAATTATAAATTTATATATATATAATGTTTCATGATAATTAGGAAGATCTCTGATATTAACAAGGATCAAGATAGATTGTGTAGAAAAAGAATCAGATTTGGTGATGGAGTGCTTGAATGGTTGAAATAATTTTTGGATGTATTATGTTGAAACGTCTGTTATACCCAGGAGGTTCTAAATAGCATGTGGAGATCTGAAGCCCAGAAGAGGCACCTGAGGTGGAAGTTTCAAATTCAAAGTCATTGACATATCAATTCATTGAGGTTAAGGGAATGGATACGATTCTTCTGAGAGCTCCTCTTGCAGATGAGTGAGAGAAGGAAAGTACCTAAGATTTTATGGTGAGAAAAAACAACTTTAATGAGAGCACTAGAGGAAAAGGTGACAAGCAAAGAAAATGATATAATAGGTTTTCAGTTAAGAGGGCAACAATGTGCCCCAGGTCCTGCCACTGTCCTTCTTTTGGGGTATAATGGTTCTCTGTGGCTTTAAGTGGATATTGTTGGTAGATGTTCTTAAGCCATTCTTTACAGAAGTTTAGTTGTGAGGGCAAGAGAGAGAGAGAGAGGAGAAATAGGGTGATGGCTGGAGAAAATGTGGATGTGTTTCTTTTTTTGAAACAGACTGGAGAAACATGAATGTGTACAACTAGCTAGTCATAAAAATAATCAAAAAACTGATGACATAAGAATGCAATAGCTTGTCTGCTACTTTGTCATGCAGCAATAGATAATGGAATAAAATAAAAATTCCTTAGAAATAAAAGGATAAAATCATATAGAAGAGGTTAAGTTTCATAATTAATAATATAATAATAATTGTAGCTAATACTTTCATGACTACTATATACCAGGCACTGTTCTAATGAAGCTACAGGTTTAAAGTAATTTCCATCCCACAATTCTATGAGATAGTACTATTATTGTCCTCCCAATTAACATAGAAGAAAGTAAGATAAAAAAAAGATTAACTTAGATAAGATTTGGATCTAGGATATCTGCTTTCCAATTTTCGACTGTTAGTTATTATACTATGCTGGTATTCTAGAGCTAAGTCTTTGAGACCTAACAAAGAGACCAGGAAGACATACAAGGAATCATCAGTTCAGTGAGAGTTGAAATTTGAAGACCAAAGTCACAATAAAATGTATGCTCCTTGAGAAGTGGTGAAGATAAGGAGCAAAAGTAAGTTTATTGATCTAGGTATGCCACTCATGGTATTCTGGGGTCTTCCTCTTGGAAATATTTTCTAGAATTGCTGAAATATAGAGTAAATATTCTTTCAATGAAATTATAAGAAAATTGGTTCACCTAGGTAAGCAGACACATACACATAGTAATAACCTAAGAAGTAATCCAACAAACCAGATACCTAGATTTTTGTATTCCAGTGCTTTTTAGCATATTTCAGAAATGCACCATGTTTAAATAATTTTCATAAATGATGGCCGAAAATTAGGTAATATTTACAAGAGTTGAAATGTCTTTTCACTTGTCTATAACATTCACCATTGGGTTTTAACAGACATATGAGTTTATAGACAAGGACATATTTGAATCAGAATAAAAGAGGAAAAATAGGTACTTTTAGCCAAAATGATGCCAAATGCTTTTTCTGATCTTAATATAGAGAATGAATGAGAGCTGTAGGTACAGATGGGGGGGGTGATAAATGACCCAGGAGATGCCCTGGAAAAACAGACATATGTGGCTATGACAGAAATTTGCAGTTCGAACTGAAAGGATGAAACCAAACTAATTTTTGATTCCAAGAACTGAAGAACATTTTTGGTTCCTATGACTTTGCCAAGATAAAAAGTGTATTATACTCACAGAAAAAGGAAACTATAATCTGTGTCTTTCCCTGCATATTATCTGCAATACGGAAGCAATGTTGAGATTAAGGTATTTTTCGGTTCTATTTTTTTCCTAAATATAACTTTAAAAAATCAAATAACAGTGAAGCATAACTTATTTCTAAAAGTTACATTAAAATGCTTTTAAAAACATTTTATAAACATACTTGAAATAGTTTGGTTTTTGAATGCATTGTCTTTTCAAATTCATCTTTCTAGTTGAAATCCCATCTTGCACTTCCTACTCAGTACATATCTATGCCATTTAATTTTACTTTCTAGATTGTTGTTCCCTTAACTAACATTAGTTACAAATTAGCTTAAACATATTTAAACTGGCATTTTAACATTATTACTTATTAAATTAATGTATAAAATCGTGGAAACATTTATAAAAATAAACTTATCTATATTTTATAATCACTCCATTCAGAGATAAGCATTATTTTAATAGTTTTTAAATCGTTAATATTTTTGTATATTGCTTTTCAATTTTTTCTACATAATGCATTGTTTTATAGTAATTATACTGTACATATTTTATTTATTTATTTATTTTTCTTTTATTTTACAGAATCAAAGAGTCTAACAGTATATCTTGTTAGATACAGTATGTCCTCATAATGTATACATTATTTCTTGTACAATGATATGAAATAATATGGGAAATATTCATGATAAATTATTAAGTGAACAGTGCAAGTTAAAAACAATAGTTTCATATTTTTTTCCCCACCCCCCCTTTCCCGAGTCAGCACCTTCAAGTGTTACCACTCCCCAAACGGTGCGCAATGCACTCATTGTGTAGGCATACCCCCATCCCCTCCCCCACCCCCCACCTCAGTCTGATGTCCAATTGGTGTCGTTTCCAGATTTTATACTGTACATACTTTAAAAACACTTGTTTCAAAAATTTTGAAATCTTTTCAAGCTTACACAAAGTGTTTAAAAATAAAAATAGTACAGAAAGCAACCCTATGCCCTTTACTCAGATTTAAATACTGTTAACATTTTGTACCATTTACTTAAGTATATATTACTTTAACTCTGTCTTTTATCATTTAATATGTGCCACTTACTTATGTACATATTACTTTGTCTTTTATAATTTAATATGTTATCATTTACTATGTTCCAGAAAGTGTATCAGCAAATAGTATTCCATAACTTTATTAATGAATGAAATATTTAATTGGATGTGTTTATTCGTATCTAGTGCATGATTCTATTTCATGAATATTTTACAGGTGAAGAAACTGAAGGTGAAATAATTGCTAAGTAATATGCCTAAGTACATCCAGCTAGTAAGAGAAACAATTAGGATTTAAAGTCAAGTATATATTTTTTTATGGCTGTATAATAAATACTGTAAAAGTAGTGACTGGAAAGTACAAACATTTATTCTGTCTCAGCTTTGTGGCTCAGGAATCTGGTGGTGGCTTTGGTGAGTGGTTCTGGCTCAGGATATCTGAAAAAACAGCAATCAAAGTATCAGCAGGACTGCCATAACCTCAAGGCTCACCTGGGTGAGAATCTACTTCTGTGCTCACCCACATGGTGTTTGTCAGGCTTCAGAAGGTCTGTTCCCAAGCTTACTGATGTGGCAGCTGGCTTCCCTTGGAGGGAGTGATTCGGAAGAAGTGAAAGAGAGCCCACAAGACAGAAGCCACTGTCTTTTAACAACCCAAGCTTGGAAGTGACATCTTGTCACTTCTGCCATATTCTATTCATGGAAACCAAGACAAGTTGTCTCCGCCCATATTCACAGGGAGGGGATTACACAATCTCTTGAATATCAGAGTGTAGGGGTCATTGTTAGCCATCTTGGAGGCTGCTTACAACATTGGGTTTTTCTGACTTTAGAATCTATGCTTCTAATAATTATTCACATGCTTTCATAGTGTACAAAATATTACTCCCTTGTGAGCATCCACCATATTTTGTGAACCAATTCCCAAGTGCTGTTCCCCACCTAGCTGCTGCCCAGCTGAGGAAGGACAGGGGAGCCCAAGCTCTTTGGTGCACACCTAGGACTATTCCCATTGCCCTGCTATGGGCTGCTGTGACACCAAGAGGCAAGTGGATGGCACTCTCCCCAGCATCCTGCTCATACTGTTTGCCTGGATGGGTCCCTCTTCTCTGATTACAGGTACAAGGTGTCATTTTGGGAGTTTCAAGTTGGGCAGTGCCCCATCCTTGGGCTGAATTCCAGCTGATGAACTTGCAACCCCCACCCAGATGAGTAGGGACAGGGCAGCCCAAGCTCTCCTACACACACTTAGGACAATTCCTACCATTCTGCTATAGGCTCCTGTGAGACTGAGATGCTAGCAGACTGCACTCCCCACTGTTTACTGCCCAAGGTACTTGCCTAAAGCAGCCCCACTGTCTTTGATTGCAAGCCCACAGTCAGCACAATTTTGAGAGATTAATGCTGGGCCACACTCTGTCCTCTGACCAAGTTCAAGGCAACATGGCTGCAGCTGCCACCTGGACAGGAAGTGACAGGGGAGACTGTGCTCTTCTAAGCACACTTAGAACAGTACCCATCACCCTATTACGGGCAGCTTTGGGACTTGGGACTAGCCTGCACAATCCATTGCTGCTACCAGTATCACCAACACTTGTGTCCTAGTGGGTGGCTTCACAACTGCTACTGCCATCTCCCACATCAGGTCAGCTGCTCAGAGGCCTGAGAACACAGCCATGCATCTGGCTCTCTGTTCCAAGCTATTAGCTTTCGAGCAAGCCACCTGAAGGCCCAATAATTGGCCCAACAAGACACACTAACACTGCTGCCAGCATAAGGGGCTCTGGGGCATAAAATCAGGCACACTCGGTCCACTAATGCCACCACTGGGGCCTGAAGACTGGCTCAGCTGGCATTCAAGTCCCCAGAAAAACTTCATCATAGTTTCAACTAATAACTCTACTCTAAGCCACCAAGGAAATCACAAATATCATTGACCCTGTGTAGTACCTAAGAAATAACATAAAGATCACACTACCACAAGCACCCAAAATCAAAGTCAAAGTGTCCTACTGAACCAACAACATATATACATCTTCAGAAAAAAATTCTTCAACTAGTACCCCCAACTATGTTTAAGAAAAGTTTAAAGAAATACACTATAGCATTTTGATTGGTATTTCAAGAGTCAGAAATGCCTTTCTACATTTAGGTTTACTATGCATACTTCTTTCAGAGATTTTCTGAAATTATCATGTGTTAAAAAGGTTTTCTTGATTTAATAGATTTTAAGCTCACAAAGCCACCCCTTTCTGGCCCCAGTAGTTGATCTATGCAAGGCAAGGGTGTTTAGATTGTTATTAATTTATTTCAACATGTTAATTCTAAAATTTGTTCATTGCAATAGCCATTTGTTAAGTCTATGTCCAAATATTTTCTTTTGAGAGAGACATTTGTTTGAAAAAGCTATTTTATCACACAAGGCAATGTTAGAATCCCAAATGTATGACATGTTTGTGATACAGTCATTTTCTATAATTTAAACCAATTATTTTGCTAAAAAATATTGACTTTAAAATATTCTTTCCAATACAACAAATATTTATTGAATTCCAACCACGTGCCAGGCACTGTCCTCGGGACTAAGACTGCAATAGCAAACACAGCAAAGGCCATGCTCTTCTGAAGCAATATTCTAATCTAAAAATTGTATATGTGGGGATACAACACATGAGTTTCTCATTCAAAAAGCCTTCAATCATATAAATTATTAGATTTATAAATATAGAGTCAAATTCGTTTTTTTCACACTGTTTAGAAAAATTTATTGTTAATGTCTCAGAGCTGATGATGGCATTAACCTACATGAACAAAGTTCTTAATTTAGGACCTGAAGAGAACTATAAACATGATCATAGCATCAGGGTGTTGTTGCTACTGGGGCAGAGAGAAATCTTTCAGTGCAATGATGGCTTACTTTAAAAAGTCAACCCCATGCCTCTTCACTTGAAGCATCCATTTTGAACCATCAGCACATACTCCTTATGGAGCTTTTCCTGTGCTTCTTCAGCTTCTTGGCTTGTCCTTTTCTCAGTCCTTTGCCTTCTGTGTCATGTGTTTGATATTCCATCAAACTTGGAATATTTGTCACTTTCTGACAAGAATATCTCACTGGATGGAATCTTCATCTTAGCTATCTTTGTGGCTTTCTGTTTTCTCCTGGCTGTCTTGTCTTTCTTTTTCCTATTCAAACTTTTTTTCCTTCTGTATATTTTAATAAGATATCTCCGTCCACCAGTTTGACCATATTTGGCAATCCTTTGTTGGTCCTTGGCTGGTCAGTCCAACCTCTACATGGTGGCCTCAAAGAGACCCAATCTGGCTCTGCTGCAGAACATCATTCTGTTCCTCACTCACACGCTGAAAATCATTCGGACCATAGAACAAAGCATTTCCTTAGTTTTCTAATATAGTTTGAATACTTGTCCCCTCCAAATCTCATGTTGAAATTCCATCCCAAGTGTTGGAGGAGGGGCTAAGTGGGAGGTGTTTGTGTCACAGGGGCTGATCCCTTCATGGATGGCTTGGTGCCCTCCCATGATAATGAGTGAGTTCTTGCATTACTAGTTCACTGGAAAGCTGATTGATTTAAAAGAGTCTGGCTCCACCTCCTTTTCTCTTGCTTCTTCTCTTCCCACATGACATACTTGCTCCCCCTTTGCCTTCTGCCTTCATTGTAAGCTCCCTGAAGCCCAGAAAATGCTGGTGCCATGCCTGTACAGTCTGCAGAACTGTGAGCTGAAGAAACTTTCTTTTATTTATAAATAACCCAGCCTCAGGTATTTCTTTATAGTAATGCAAAGTGGACTAACACAGTTTCTTGGTCAGAAAACCTGGAACCAGTCTACATCTGGAGTCCATAGTCATGCCCGACCTTCAAGTGCTGGAATTTAGTGGAGTGCAGAAGATAAAATGTCCATGAGATTCCACCACTGCAGTTCAGTGATGCCCAGTGGGATATCATTTTGCCTGAGTTCAGGGTATGGTTTAAAGATCAAAATCACTTTATAACAGACTTGCCCCTCAAAAGAGTAATTCTTAGACATTCTAATTATATAACACTGACAAATAACAGAGAGACAGAACAAGAGACGTGGAGTTTTCATATTAGCTCAAAAACCATAAGGTCTTGGGTCCATCAATTCAAATGATTGAGCATTCTGTGTTTAATTACTAAACTGTTTGAAATAGTATTCTACTTTATATATTCAACTTACTGATGGTTCAAATACTTGCTCAGATTAAAATAATGGTTGGACCATTTTTTTTTCTTTTTTTAGAATTTACCCACTGACCTAGAAATGACTCAAGGGTAATTTCCTCCCTCTTTTCCATAAAGGTCAGATGTAAGGATTTCATATCTAACTGAAGGAAATTTTAATTGACAAAAATATCAAATTAATTGTATTTTTACTATTATTACATGCAATATAGAAAAAAACAGTAAGTACATCTATTGAACTCCCTTGGACAATTGCATGATGAACAAATTTTTTTTCCTTTTCCTTTTCCTTTTCTTTTCTTTAAGACAGAGTCTCGCTCTCTTGCCCTGGGTAGAGTGCAGTTGTGTCATCATAGCTCACTGCAACCTGAAACTCCTAGGCTCAAGCATTATTCTTGGCTCAGCCTCCAAGTAGCTGAGACTACAGGCATGTGCCATGACTCCCAGCTAATGTTTCTATTTTTAGTAGAGACAGGGTCTCACTCTTGCTCAGGCTGGTCTTGAACTCCTGAGCTCAAGCAATCCTCTTGCCTCAGCCTCCCAGAGTGTTAGGATTACAGGTGTGAGTCACTGCACCCGGCCGTGAACAATGTTTTGACCAGAAACGTACCCTACTGAATGCTTAATTTTTGAAACGTACAACATTTCCTACATGACTTTATTGCTTGTTAAAGCATTTGTTTGCCATTATGGAGGCACAAGTGATGTGTTCTTTGATTGGCCATGATAAAAACTAATAATTTCATGGTAAAATGTAAGCATTTTGACACTTTCATCTTTATTTTGTATTTTTGTTCAACTTTTTATTAGAGGCATACTGCTACTTATAAACTGTAAATTTGGCAAACAGGACATCTAGCATCTTGTCTGGCAGTAAAAGCAAATCATTATTTTATTTCAATTCATTTTTCAGCTGCTAAGGAAAAGAAGCCACACGCTGACAATAAATTATACATAAAAGCACAAACCCTAAGGCTAGTAAGTGCCAAGAGATGACACTTTTCAATGTTATATTTGGAATGAATAAGTAAAAATTATAGTCAGGCAGGCATGCTAGTTTGAACTTCAGACAAATTAAATGTTTTTTTTTTCAAGTAAGCAAATCATTACAATGCCTATTTTACACAGTTATGGTAGGTATTTTATATTTCTTAATATTATATTCACTGGTTAAAATCCAATAAAATTTTATTTCTTATGGACCTTAAAGTTACTTACATTTTTTTCAATAAACCTTAATAAAAATAAATTTCTGTTTATGTTTGCATATGTATAGAATTTAAGAGGGATGCTGACCCATCTGGTGAAGTCAGAAAAAGTCTAGTAACCAACGTGAACTAGGTGGAAGTCACCATTAATGAGGTTAAAATTTGTATCTTAAATGTTAGTATTTACTCAAAAAAATCATCTGTTCAATTAGATGTCTACACTCCGAGAGCCTTAGCATAGTGGAAAGTGAAATAGATTTATGTTTAAAAGGCCCAAATTAAGTCTATCTCTGTTATTGCTGGGATTTAGCCAAGTCACTGGCGAGTTTTAATTTTCTTCTTAATAAAATGTAATATTATGACAATTTAATAAAGCAATTTATGGGAAAACATTTTGAAAATGTAAATATGTATAATTGTAAATGTCTAAAGTATGTAAGAACTTATTTAGTCATTTTACACTATTAATAAATCATAAACTTTATATTGACTTGGATTTTCCATAAAGAATACATTTCTACAGTTCCTGGGTCTGGAGGATAATGGAAGTAACCAGAATCTTTATCCATGTATCTTCTGGGATCAAGAGATACAGAGATAAATGCAAAGAAAGATAAAGAGAGGTAGAGGTTGAGATACAGATAAAGAAAGAGATATATGTAGACAGAAAATGATTAAGAGGAAAACACACATGATCTCATTTTTAAAAATACCTCAAGGCAGACAGTACTACAGACTTAGTGTTGAACTTAGTGTTGAACAGTCACAGACATAGGTCTAGAAATTGATCCTTCACAACTCTCTTCATAAGGTAGGAGACTGAGAATATGTGAGAAAAAGGTGAGAATCTCAAGGAAGCATTGCCACCGAGAAAAGTCAGTTAAATAGGGAAGTGGTAGTAACCCATGCATACGTGACAGTGAAGGGAAATAACAAAATAACAAGGAAAAATGAAAAATCTTACAGAAGTAAAAGAAACAAGATAGCCCACATCACTCAGTGATCGATCAAATTATTATACTTCACTATGTACTTCACTATACTGACAGAAGAGGGTGCACTTGAACTAGAACCAGTGTCAACAAACTTCTAGAAATAGAAAAAGAACAATCAAATCATTCAAATATACTGAATCAAAAGTCCTTAAAATTCAAATCAAAATATTTCAACTGATGAGACCTCCCTCACACACACAAAAACCAAGAATCGAAACAAAATTGAATGTCATAAAATAATGGAAACTGAATTAAATATCCCAAAACAAACATTTAGAAATATAAAAATAGGATAAAGCATTTAAAAATATAGGGTAAATAGACCAAACAAAAACACTTCAGAGAGAATTGTGATCAATCAGAAGAAATTAAAAATACCAAAACATCTCAGAAATAAAAAATAGACTATAACATGTCCCAGAATAGAAGAATAGACAAATGAAAATTTAGTAAGAAAACTTAAAAAAATTATAAGAAAACAACAAAGAAAATAGAACTGAAATAAAGATAAAAGTAAAATAAAAAAAAAAACAAAGTGATTGGAAAGGAAGACAGAAAAAGAAGTCCCACCTATGATAATTGGAGTTTCTGGAGAAGAAAAGTAAAACAATGGCACAACTAACGATTACATTTTACTCTCAGAAAATATGCCAAAAATAAGAGATGTGTGTGTGTGTGTGTGTGTGTGTGTGTGTCATGCATGTGTGTGTGTGTTGTATCTCCTTGGAACATTGGCCTAAAAGATCAACTCCAAGACATACCATGATAAATAGCTTGACAAAAACATCATAAAATTATCTATATAAGTGAAAAAAATTAGGCTGGCCTGAGATTTTCAAAAGTAACATACAAAGGAAGACAAAAGTAGAACAGCATTTTCAGGAAACTTGAGTGAAAATGCATGGGACAGATTGTACTTCCAACCAAGATGTTCTTGAAGTGTCATACCTATAGAAAAACAGTTTTTTATTTATTTACTCATTCATTATTTTAATAGAGTTAGAGGGTACCGATGGTTTTTGTTACATGGAAAAATTGTATAGTGGCGAAGTTAGGGCTTTTATAGTCTCCATCACCCAAATAGTATACATTGTACCGCATGGGTAATTTCTGATCCCTCACTCCCTTCCTACCCTCCCTCTTTTGAGTCTCCAAAGTCCATCATACCACTCTGTATGACCATGTATACCCATTGCTTGGCTCCCACTTAAAAGTGACTCCATGGGCTGGTCAGGAAAGGTGGCTCACGCCTGTAATCCTAGCACTCTGGGAGGCCGAGGCGGGTGGATCGCTCAAGGTCAGGAGTTTGAGACCAGCCTGAGCAAGAGCGAGACCCCATCTCTACTAAAAATAGAAAGAAATTATCTGGCCAACTAAAATATATCTAGAAAAAATTAGCCAGGAGTGGTGGTGCATGCCTGTAGTCCCAGCTACTTGGGAGGCTGAGGCAGGAGGATTGCTTAAGCCCAGGAGTTTGAGGTTGCTGTGAGCTAGGCTGACGCCATGGCACTCACTCTAGCCCAGGCACCAAAGCGAGACTCTGTCTCAAAAATAAATAAATAAATAAATAAATACCATGGGTATTTATTTTTTCATTCCTCAGATACTTTACTTAGGATAATGTCTTTCAGTTCCATCCAAGTTGATGTGAAAGACATTATTTCATTCTTTGTTTAATGGCTGAGTAATACACTATGGTATACATATAGCACATTTTTATAATCTACTCATAGGCACTTAGGTTGATTTTGTATCTTTGCACTTGTGCATTGTGCTGCTATGAACATTCAGGTGTATGTGTCTTTTTGACATACTGACTTCTTCTTTCTGTAGATACCTAGTAGTAAGATTGCTGGATTGAATGGTAGGTGTACTTTTAGTTTTTAAAGGAATGTCCATACTGTTTTCCATGGAGGTTATCCTAATATACATACCCACCAACAGTGTATATTTTACCTTTTCACAGCATCTATGCCAACATCTATTGTTTTTTGACTTTTTAATTATGGCCTTTCTGACAGGGGTAAGGTGCTATCTCATTGTGGTTTTAATTTGCATTTCCCTGATGGTTACTGATGTTGAGCATTTTTTCATATTTATTGGCTATTTGTATATCTTCTTTTAAAAAATGTCTGTTCATGCCCTTTGCTCACTTTTTAATGGGGTTATTTGAAGAAACAGTTTTTAATATATAAAATTTTAGAGAAAACTATAACATGAACTCCTGAGGAATCTAAAAGAGGTTCAGCTTGACACAAACAGCAGACACCTCAGAAATTTCAGCAAAAGGACTTATGGTAAGTATTTATTATATTTAATTGTATAAGTAAGGTTAAAACAAGGATCAACACATGAATGGATGAGTAATTGGAAATGCTGTATGTTCTGATGAAGAAGAATAGATGTAACAAAAAATAGAGAAGGGAGAACATATGGAGAATATGAAATGAACTAATTAACTATCGTACAGGTAACAGGTAGGGTCAAAGTTACCATTTAAAACTGACAGACCAGAGAGTAAATATTTAAATAAGTACCATGCCATAAAGAGTATAAATAAAAAGGTAACACTAGAGCAAAAAATACAAATCTTTCTAAATTCCAAAAAAAAAAAACTTAACAAAAATCAAAACACACCAACAAGAGAAAGAAACATACTAAACACAACATAGCACACATAGTAGTTATAAAATAGTATGAAAATGTTGAGACCAAACCTCTTCATCATATCAATATACATGCATGGTATTAATTTCACAATTAGAATGTTAAAAATCTATTGATTAAAGCAATACACAACTCTATGCTGCATATAAGGAGAAAATAAAGCAAAAATTTAGATGGCTAAAAAAATACATGGTTGTGCAAAGTTGTACTAGGCAAATAGAAAATAATAATAAAACAGGGTTGTGATGCTGATAATAGTTCAGGCAGAGTTTTAGCCAAAAAACTCAAATTATACAAAGAAAACTTGATAATGCTTATAGTCACAATTCAAAATATAATAGTTGTGAATAACAGAGCATGCACGAGTTAAATATATAAAGCATATATATACACACACTCATACATGACATATATAATGACAGAATATGCAAGAAGAAATAAACACATTTAAAAATAGTAGATATTAACAAACCAATGCAATACAGTACAAGTGCACAGTCTATCAGTGCAAGACAGATCAAGTATACAAAAACACAAGGCAATACATAAGATTGAAACAGCATATAGAATAATGTAATTCTTACACATTTTATTGAATACTACATCCGAATAATAGAGAATATAATTTTTATCAATCACAAGTGGAGTATTAATTAAAATTTGTGATATATGGGTACATAAAGAAAATACCATTAAGTTCCATAAAGTAAAATATTTACCAAAAATATCATCTGACTGCAAAAAAGAAATCATATACGAAATATTTTTAAAAAACATAATTTTAATTTGGAAATTGAATAAAAAACAAGAATTGTATTATACATCACTAGGCTAAAAGAAAGTATGCCTACAACAATTGAAGACTTCCTGAAAAATTATAATAATGTAAGCACTGTATATAATAATCTATGAGATGCATTTAACAAAGTGAACAGAGAAGAATCCACAACTTTAAACACCTATATGACTTGAGCAATAAGAATATAAATAAAATAAATTTCCAACTCAAAAACTCATAAAATTATCAACAAACTAAATAAGAGCAAACAAGAAAATAATAAAGACAAAAGCATTAAGTAATGATAAAAAGATCAGAAAATTAATAGAAAAAGTCACTAAATCCACACTATGGTTCTTAAAAAATTTAAGAATTTGGACATACTTTAGTTAATAGAATAAAAAATAAGAAGAAAACACAAATATGCAAATACAAAATAAATTAAAAAGGGAAAATAACTACTGACAGATTTTTTTAAAAATCAGACTAATTGAACATATCTATGCAAATAAATTAGAGAAAGTAGATGAGATAGTTAAGTTCCTGAGTCTATACTGACTGATAATGATAACACCAGTCTTATGATTAGTGTTTGCATGGCATATATATCTTTTTTTCCCATTCTTTTACTTTTAACCTATTAGTTACTTATGTGTATATATATATACATATATTTGCAGACAACATATATTTGCATTTTGCCATTTTATCTTATTGGAAAAATCTGTAGTTTAATTGAAGAGTTTATACCATTGCATGTAACAATGCCATTGTTTAGGTTTAAGCCTACCAATTTGTTTGGTTTTTATGTCTCACTTTTTCATTATTCCTCTTTTCTTCTCACTTGCCTTCTTTTGAATAAATTATGAGTATTATTTTTATCATATATGCTTTATTTATTGATTTATGCATTTATTTTTTAGTGACTGGCCTAAGAAAAATAAATTTTATCTTTCACTTATTGCATCCTATGTTCAAATACTATCATATCACTTCACAAACAGTATAAGAACTTTGCACCCATATACTGCCCCTGCCTAGATTTGTGCTACTGTTTCCATATATTATACCTTTATATATGCTTTGAATTCCATAAAACATTGTTAATATTTGGGCTTCAGATAATCAAATATCTTTGAAGTAAATTGTTTCCTTCCAGAATTCTTCATTTCTTATGTATCTCTAAGTTTCCATCTGGTATTATCTACCTTCTTGAAGAATTTCCTATAACATTTTTTGTGGTACTGGTCTGCTAATGAAGAATATTTGGGGAGGGGACAGGCAAAAGTTTAAGGATTTTTAATTTTTTTTTATTTCAGCCTATTATGGAGGTTCAAATGTTTAGGTTACATATATTGCTTTTACCCCATCCAAGTCAGAGCATCAAGTGTGTCCATCCCCCAGATGGTGCGCACTGCACCCATTACGTGTGAATATACCCATCCCCTCCTTCCTCCTCCCACCTGCCTGACACCCGATGAATGATTCTACTATATGTGCACATAAGTGTTGACCATGAAGAATTTTTTGAGATTTTTATTTTGAAAGAAAGTACTTTTATTTGGCATCGTTTAAGAAAAGTTTTAGTTTTGGTATAGAATTGTAAGTCAGCATTAAGTTTTTCAGCATATTAAAGTTGCCATGTGACTGTCTTCTACCTCTCATAGTTTCTAATGAAAAATCTTTAAATGACTATGCTTTTTTTGTATTTGATGAGTCATTTTTTCCAGCTATTTTAAAGATCTTTTCTTTATTTCTGTCTCATAGGATTTGAACTACAATGTTCATTGTTTCATTTTCTTTGTGATTACTCTAATGGGAATTTCTAACACCGAATCTGTGAGTTTATAATTTTCATTAAATTTAGACATTTTCAATTATTTTTTCAAATATTTTTTCTGTGTTGTCCCCACCACCACCCTACACTGCTTTCTGGACTACAATTACACTTATGTTAACTGCTAGCTAGCTGCTCTTTGTAAGTCACTGAGACTCTTTTTTTTTTTTTTCCCCTAGTGATTTCCTCTCTGTGTTTCACTTCATTTAGTTTTTCCCAATGTGTTCAAGTTTATTGATCTTTTATTCTATAGTGATTAAACTCCTATAATGCTATCCAGTTAATTCTACCCGTTATTTATTGTACTTTTCACCACTAAAAGTTATTCTGGTTTACATTTTATATTTTCATTTGTCTGCAAATTATGTTCCTGCTTTGTTTTAAAAAGTGACACATTGTTATAAGATCTGTTTTTGTATCTCTAGATGTTATTTCTGGGTCTCTTTCTCCTGATTGATTTTTCTTCTTGGTATTTATCACATTTTACTGTTTCTTGAAACTTGGATATTTTAACTTTTATGTTGTTTGTCTGGGTTTTTTTATCTGCCTTTAAAGAAAACCGAGGTTTGTTCTGGCAAGTAATAAGTTTACTTTGGTCCAGTTTTATCCTTGGAGGCTTGTTTTTCAAGTTCTGTTAAGGTGTGTGTAGAATATCCTTTACTGTAAGTACAGTTGAGCCCAAATATTAAGGTGCAGCCTTTCTGGGGGTCTCTAATGAATGTCCACATGATCATTGAAGACTGTCCACCATAGACAATTGAAATTCAAACAGTTCTCAGCCCTGTGGTTACTCTGGGAATCATTTAGCTCCCAGATCACTGATGACTCCAGCTCAGATTTGTGGAGTATCACCCTATGCACCTACTTCTTAGTATTCAACAAAGACTTCAGAGGATACACTAGAGTTCTTTTATTGCATACTGCCTCTCCTCTAATGCACTGACACATAATTTCCATCTGCCTCAGCCTACTTGATTCATCAATAGTACTATTGTTTTTTCAGTTTCCTCCTGTCTTCTTATACATTCCAGAAATTGAATCCAGGAGGAAAGCTAGAGTAATTGTGTGGCTCATTTTATTTGTTTCCCTTTTCTCAGGAATCACAATCCTGTGATATCTCTTATTCATTGTTGGAAAACTGTTGGTTCATCTGTCTTCACAGTTTTCTAGTTTTTTATGGTGAGAGGGAAAATCTAGTCCTTGATATTTCATCATGTCCAGTATCAGAATTCTATCTTCCTACCTATTTATTTACCTGTCTACCTATCAATTTTGTTTTTATACACAATTATTTCACTTACATGGACATTAGCATTCATTAAATGTTCTTTTTTTCCCCCTTTTAGTTAGGTAAACTGAAGAAATATGATGTGGGACCTTTACTTCTCTGGGCTCTTTTTCTCATTTGTTACTTAATTTAAGGCATTTATTGTGAAGAAATTTTCCAGCTCTGTTTTTGTGATTTAAAAAAAAATGATTTCTTTCTCTTTATAATTTCCCTCTCATTTACAGATTTAGTACTCTACAAGCAGACTTTATGTTAATATGGTATTATATAATATAATTGGTTTTTAAGGTTTCTACTAGGAAACTTTTTGTAAGGGATTAAGGATATAAATGAGTCTGTGGTTCACATCAACAATCACTAAGTGTAGTCAAGCTTGAAAGATTTTGACATTTAACATTATTTTGATAAAGAAAGTCATTTTTCTGATGCTTATGCAGGTGAAATAAAGATTACCATTTTCTTATAGTTTGCCTATCAATGCATGATTGTTAAATTACATTAAGAAAAGATAAAAATAAATTAAGGTGATTTTTTTTTCTTCAGTAAAACATATGATTTGCATGGCTTGATTGATAAAGTGAGAATAAATTGCTTTCTCTTGTACTATTCAGAAATTGGTAATCATTAGATGGTTAGCTGACAACTTTACACTTGAAATGTGCTGATTAGCTTGTTTTACCTTAATAACCCTATGATAGTGACCACCTTATCTTGCCCTTTAATTTTAAAATTAATGAACTAATCATTTATTGTGTGGTCTCTTTCACTGTTCTGCCCAATTACTTCAGTGTTGAATGGTACTTTGCATTTTTGCTGGTCCACTAGTCCCATATTATGTTCTTTCTCAACTTTTCTATTCAGCTACAGGATAATTAAATGCCATATTTTAGCATCTTGTAACCTTGACACATAAATTCTTTTCTCAATGGTTCAAATTAATAGACAAATAATGACCCACTAGAAGTTGTAGTGAGACATTATTATATATAAAATGTTAATGTAAATTAAATGCTAAATAAGAATCAGTAATACATGACTATTGCTTCATATTAGTGAGTTATATAGAGTGTTGAGTGAATATTAAACTTTTAAACTATTGCTTAGTTGTGTGCATATATATGTGTATGTGTTTATGTGCACTTAAACTAAGTGCTTTGGAAATTAAAATTTTACTTTGTTAATTTTCATACTTTGCTTCCAAATCCCTGACTCAATGAATTCATAATGTATATATGTGTAACTGGTATGACAAAACTAGTACAAGGAGTGAAGGGGTACAAAGCCATATTATAGCAAGGTCTTTGTATACTATTTAAATTAACTTAGTATTAATACAAAATCTATGGTTTTACATTATATACAATTATAAGCCCCAAGGCAATCACTAATAAAATATAGCAAATTGTACAATGGAATAAATAATAAGAGAATTAAAGTGTTGTACTATTAAATATCTACTTAACATAAACAAAATCAAATAATGGAAGAATCAAAAAAGACATACGATACAAAGAAAAAAAGGCAAAGAGAGAGAGATTGATTTATATTAAAATACTAATGAATGATAGCTATATTAAGAAAAAATAGAAATAAATTAAGGAACTATATTTTAGGGAAACATTTGATTTCATTATTGGATTGGTGAAGTGAGAGTAGATTGCTTTCTCTTATGCCATTTAAATGTGTGTGTGTGTGTGTGTGTGTGTGTGTGTATCTCAATCATATGCTCTGTAGGTCACATGAGAATGAGAACCTTATTAATGTTGGAGGAGTGGGTCAGATCAAATGTTTCTGAAGAAGTGAAATATGAATAATGATTTTAATCATAAGTAGAAGTTAGTCAAGGAAAAATATTCAAGGAAGAAAAAAAGGAACATTTATGGAGATACTGAGGTGAGAGATATCTAAGTGTATTTTATTTTATTTTATTTTATTTTATTTTTTTTTTTTTTTTGAGACAGAGTCTCACTCTGTTGCCCAGGCTAGAGTGAGTGCCGTGGCGTCAGCCTAGCTCACAGCAATCTCAAACTCCTGAGCTCAAGCGATCCTCCTGTCTCAGCCTCCCGAGTAGCTGGGACTACAGGCATGCGCCACCATGCCCGGCTAATTTTTTTCTATATATATTTTTAGCTGTCCATATAATTCTTTCTATTTTTAGTAGAGATGGGGTCTCGCTCTTGCTCAGGCTGGTCTCGAACTCCTGAGCTCAAACGATCCGCCCACCTCGGCCTCCCAGAGAGCTAGGATTACAGGCGTGAGCCACCGCGCCCGGCCCTAAGTGTATTTTAGATTATGAAAGAAGGCAAATGTAGCTTGAGTAGGGACCATGCAAGATGATGTTGGAGAACGCTGTTCAAGGGACTTCATAAATATAAAATGACAAAAATAAAGGGGATGTGAATTTTTCATGTATTTATTTAATCATTCATTTAACATCTGTAATGTTGTTATCCTGTTCTGTATTTGGGGATTAAAGAATAAATAAGGCATGGCCCATTACTTTAAAGAAGTCATGAGCCTAGTTAGACAAAAGACACAAACAAATACTTAAAATGCATTAAGTGTGACATGATAGAGGACATCATTCTACAAGTGATGTGGATACGTATCCCTTGGGATATACAAAGATTCTCCAGAGATATTATTTTTATACTTACGCTTTCTTATTAATATTGACCCATATAAAATTTCACATATTTAAGTATCTTGGATCTAAAAATGGCAATTATATATGGTTCAATTTGATAAAAATTTATTATGAAGATTATGCCTATAGTTGACATATCATGCAGTTCTTCTTTCCAAACTTCTTTATTAAAATCACCCTTATCTCTTTTCAAAGAAAGACATACTTGATACTCTTCTAGAATCTTGTTATGGCACTTGCCTCAGGTGCCATAAAGAAATATAAGGGAATAAAATAAAAGCATAATTAGAACACCTTTTACATCAAAATTCACAAGACTTTTAAAAATTCTGATCAGGTAATAGCGTTAGAAACAATATATCTTGACCACAAATATGATATCCTGAATCCATATATAACTATAATTGATTTGTTGACACTTTTTTAAAATTGATTTATTGATAAAGCTTGTCATCGCTAGTAACAATTTTTGTGAAAGTGCATTTTGTCTGAAACTAATATAGCCATTCCGGCTCTCTTTTGGATGCTCTTTTCATGGTATAACTTTTCCAACATGTTACTTTAAACCCATTTATCATTTTGTATTCGAAGTATTTTTATCCATTTTGCCAATATCTGTCTATTTGTCTGTTTAAAACACTTACAATGATGTTTTTACTGATAACATAAGATTTATGTCCGCAATTTTGCCTTTTTTTCTCTGTATCTTATGTCTTTTTTGATCCCCTCTTCTTCCACTATTTGATTTTGTTTGTGTTAAGTAGATATTTAATAGTACAACACTTTAATTCTCTTATTATTTATTTCATTGTACAATTTGCTATATTTTATTAGTGATTGCCTTGGGCTTATAATTATATATAATGTAAAACCATAGATTTTGTATTAATACTAAGTTAATTTAAATAGTATACAAAGACCTTGCTATAATATGGCTTTGTACCCCTCACTCCTTGTACTAGTTTTGTCATACCAGTTACACACATATACATTATGAGTTCATTGAGTCGGTTTTATAAATATTGCTCTATGCAGCTGCCTTTTAAATCAAATAAAAGAAGGAAAGTGTTACAAATAAAAATACATTTATTCTTTCTTTTGTATTTATCAATATATTTACATTTACCAGTGATCTTTGTTTCTTCATGTGTATCCAAACTACACTCTAAGTATTCCTTCTTTTCAATCTGATGGACTCATTTTAGTATTTCTTCTAAGGTAGGTCTGCTAGCAATAAATCTCTCAGTTTTGGTTTATCTCAGAGCATCTCAATTTTTCTTTGTTTTTAAAGAATAGTTTCGCTGAAGATAGAATTCTTGGCTCACATTCTTTTCCTTTCACCACTGTGAATATGCCATCCCACTGCCTTCTGAACTACGTTGTTTCTGAAGAGAAGGAAGCTTTTAAACATACTGAGGATCGTTGGTATTTGGTGAGTTGCTTCTCTGTTATTTTAATCATTTTTTTAAACTGACAGATAAAAATATATGTATCATGTACAACATAATATTTTGAATTACATATTCATTGTGGAATGACTAAATGTACCTAATTAACATATACATTACCACACATAATAACATCTTTGTTGTGAGAACATTTAACATTCATTCTTTTGGCATTTTTTAAGAATACAATATATTCTTATTTGCTATAGTTACCATGTTGTACAATAGATCTTTCAAACTTATTTCTCCTAATTAACTGAAATTTTGTATTCTTTGACCAATATCACCCTCCATCCACCAACTACCCTAGCTCCAGGTGTCCACAATTCAACTCTATAGCTCTTTGAGATCAACTGTTTTAGAGTCTACATGTGGATAAGATCATGTAACATCTCACACCTGTTAGGATGGCTATTATCACAAAGACAAAAGATAACAAGTGTTAATGATGATGTGGAGAAAAAAGAACGCTTGGACACTGTTGGTGGGAATGTGAGTTAGTACAGCCATGAGGAAAAACAGTATGGAGGTTCCTCAAAGAATTAAAAATTGAACTATAATATGATCTAGCATTACCACTTCTCAGTATATATCCAAAGGAAATGAAATCAGAGAGACATCTGCATTCTCATGTTTATCACAGCATTATCCTAAGTGTTCCTGAAAAGATGAATGAATAAAGAAAATATGATATGTATGTGTATGTGTATATACACATATATATGTATACACACACATACATACACAATGGAATACTATTCAGCCTTAAAATAAAAGGAAATCCTGCCACTTGTGACATTTATGAACCTAGAGGACATTATGTTAAGCCTTTTCTCTATTTTTGATTGCAAGATTTTTCTTTTTTCTTTTTCCTTTGGCTTTGGATAATCTGATAATAATGTGTCCCTAGGTATGAATCTCTTTGAATTTTCTGCCTGGAGTTTTTTAAGCTTGCTTCATGGTTGTGCAAGTTAATGCATTTAATAAAATATGGGAAATTTTTGGACTTTATTTCTTCTTCCAGGACACCCTATATGCATATGTTGTTATGCTTGGTGTTGTTATACCTATAGGGCTTTGTTTATATTTATTTTTTATTTTTATTTTCCTTTTGGGTCCTCAGGCTAGATAATCTTAATTGACCTGTGTTCAAGTTTGCTGATTCTTTCTTCTGCCATTTCAAATGTGTCATTGGACTCCTCTAGCAAACTTTTCATTTCAGTTATTGGACATTAACTCCAGCATTTCTAGTGGGATCTTTTTAAGAAATCATTTATATTTTTCTTTATTAATATTTTCGTTTGGTGAAATATTGGTCTCATATTTTTCTTTGATTATCTAGACATTGTTTCCTATTTATAATGCCTAATTTACAGTCTATCTAATAACACAAATATTTAGGCTTCCTCCGCTATGGGCTCTATTGCCTGCTTTATTTCTTGTGTATGGGCCATACTCTCCTGTGTCTTGCATGTCTCTTAATGTTTTGTTGAAAACTGTACATTTTAAATAATATAAATTGGTAATTGTGGAAACCAGAGTCCTTTCCCACCCACCAGGGTTTATTGTCATTGCTATTTGTTGTTATTGCTGCTGTTTATTATTATTATTATTATTGACTTTCCTAGAATAATTCTGTAAAGTCGGAATTCTCTGTCATACATGGCCATGGGATTCTCTCCTTGGTTAGCTGAACTTTCATCCAATAATTGGAGATTTCCTTAAATTGTTTAAATTTTACTTTTCCCAGCCTTGGCTGAGGGGCTTTAAGTGGATGTGTTAGTTTAAACCTCTAACACTCTGGCTGGCAGTCTATGCTTGCCTTTGGCATCATTTCTTGCTTGCAAAGAACCTCAAGATCAGGCACAGGTGAGAACTTTGGGCCTTTTCAGATCTTTCCTGCATATATGCATGTTCTTCTAGGATTCTAGATATATGTTGGAGCTTTTCAAAGCCCTTGTGGGCATCATATTCCTCAATATTTTTCTGTTAAGTTTTTTATTCAACCTTTTGCTAACCCCAACTGGTACTGTGAGCTAAACTGTGATCTTAAGCAATTGTTGCTGATTATTTTTGACAAATGCCCCATGGATAGGTCTGTTCACACAGAGTGAGCTTTGAATTAGGTCAAATAGTGACAAACTCTGAGAATGGAGATTTTCAGCAAGCTACCAGACAGGTCAAATAGCGCAGGTTCTCTGGGGATGGGACTTTTGGATAACTTGAAATCCATCAGTTTAGCCTCTCCCAATGGCTATGAGGCTTCTAGTTAGACTTTTGGCTTTTAAGGCTACCATGGAGTTCGGAAAGAAAGTCGTGAGCAGCACAAGGTTACACAATGCAAGAATTGCTTTTCGTGAAGAGATTTGGCTATTTTCTTGAATAAACAATTCCTGAATTTCTGCAAGCCTTTAGTTAATTTTCAGAGTTCAGAAAAAGTTGAATTTGACAGTATGTGCAAGTGTTTTCCTTACTTCTCTAGAGAAGTAAATTTTTGAAGGTCCTTGTTCCACAATTTTGGAAGTTGCATCTCTGGATACTTTATACTTTAATTTGTACTATGAGAAAGATGCCAAGAACCTTCACTGGGGGTAAGAACTGTCTCATCAATAAATAGAGCTGGGAAAAGTAGATATGCATACGCAGAAGAATGAAACTACACACTCATCTCTCACCCTATACAAAAATGAAGTTAAAATGAATCAATGACCAATATATAAGACCCTAAACTCTAAAACTACTAGAAGAAAACATAGGGGGAACACTTCAGAACATTAGCCTGGGAAAAGATTTTATAAATAAGAATCCGAAAGCAGAGGCAACAAATGCAAAAGTAAACAAATGAGGTTATATCAAGCTAAAAAAGCTTCTGTACAGCAAAGGAAACAATCAACAGAGTGAACAGATAACCTAAAGTATGGGAGAAAATATTTGCAAACTATTCATCTGAGTATTAAAATCTAGAATATAAAAGAAACTCAAACATCTCAACAGCAAAAAACCAAGCAATCCAATTTAAAAATATAGGCCAATGATCTGAACAGACATTTCTCAAAAGAAGACATATAAATAAATGACCAACGGATATAATAAAATAAATGCTCAGCATCATTAATCATTAGGGAAATGAAAATCAAAAACAAAACTGGATACCATTTCATCCAAGTTAGGATGGCTATCCTCAAACAGACAAAAACCAACAAATGCTGGTGAGGATGCAGAGAAAAGGGAATTCTTGTACATTGTTCATGGGATTGGAAACTAGTATAGTAATTCTGGAAAACAGTTTGATGTTTACTCAAAAAACTAAAAGTAAAATTATAGAGTTCCCATATGATCCAGCAATCAGATGCCACTACTGGGCATTTATCCAAAGGAAAGCAAATCAGTATATTGAAGAGACATCACCCCTATATATATGATAGCACTATTCATAATAGCCAAGATATGGAATCAAACTAGATGTCCAACAACAGTTGAATGGATAAAGAAAATGTGGTATATACATATAATATAATGCTGCGGTTGTTATAGGAATGCATATTACACTTATTTGAAGATTTTTCTGGCTTATTTTTTTATCATAACAAAACAGTCTAATACAGCCTATTGGCTTTTCAATAAGGATGGACCTTATACTAGTCAGGGTTCTCCAGAGAGACAGAACCAATTGGATAGATAGATAGATAGATGAGAAGGGATTTATTAGGAGTGTTGGCTCACATGATTATGAAGGCTGAGAAGTCCCATGACAGGTTGCCTGCAAGCTGGAGGCCCTGGATGCCAGCAGCATGGCTCTATCCAAGTGCAGAAACTTCCAGAATGAGGGAAACCTAAAGTGTAACTCTCAGTCCAAATCCTAAGACCTGAGAACCTGGGGAACTGCTGGTATAAGGCCCAAAGTTGAAAGGTCACGGAGCCTGAAGTTCTGATGTTCGAGGGCATGAGAAGAAAGGTGTCCCAGGTCCAGGAGAGACAGAGAGAAAAATTCACCTTTTCTCAATTTTCCGTTTTAGTTGGGGCCCCAGCCCATTGGATGGTTCCTGCCCACATTGCAGGCAGATCTTTCTCACTCAGTCCACTGACTCAACTGTTAATCTCCTCTGCAAACACCCTCAAGAATAGACCCAGAAATAATGTTTTACCAGCCCTCTAGGTATTCCTTAATCCAGTAAAGTTGACACCTAAAATTAACCATAACAGGCCTTTTCAATTATTTGTGTGGTCAATATTTTTCTTACATTGAGTTAAATTCAAAGCTCTGAACTTTTACATTATACTTTAAGCATATAATTTTTAACCTCAAATATTGTATGGAAAAATTGTTTAACCTATAATAATTTGAAACTCACAGGAAACTGAAAAGTAAAACCCTCATTTTATATATGAAGAATTGATTCTCAGAAATATTAAGCCAGTCACCTAAAGTTGTATAATGAGTTGGCATCAGAATTGAGATTATAATGTAAGTCTTTTGTCAAATGCTGAGACCTTTAAAAAGCTGTAGCACAATTCCATTAGTTGTGTTAAATGTTATACTACATAGACCAATATGAATTTACCAGTAAATAGGCAAAGTACCTTTGGGCACCTACTTTTCAGAAGGTGGGTATTTATGCATCGCAAAGGGAGGTCCGAGGTTAAGTCAACAGTTTAAGTTATTGATTGTTCAAATATCGACGACAAAAAAATAGTTTTCGGAGTCGAAGATGTAGCCCTGACTATTCTGTCTCCAAGCATGCATAGGGAAGCAGGGGAACTATTACAGAAAGCCCACAAAACAATTTTTCAGATAAACAGGTTCTAAGAAATAAGTGCAAAGAAGGGACCAACTCTAAAGCAAAAGGGGATGAGGACTTCTGCATATGTGTATGGTGGAAAGCAGGTAAAATAGCTCTTCTAAGGTACATAGTCATAGGTAGGAGGCAGTGCATACTGGCGTTCTCAAAATACTAGGTCATTTAAAACTCACAACTACAGGGCTGCTGCAGATCCAGTGGATGTCTAATGAGCATGGAGCAAGAACTCCCTATTGGTAGGGGAGTAGGATAGAGGCCTGGATAGAGAAGAGCTGTTGTCTATCAGTACCTCTAGTGGATCTCTTCTCAGTTAAGAACATCACTGGGGGACAACTGCATGTTATGAGAAAGAGGGAACCTTAAAAGCGTGGGAGAGATTTGGTTGGCTTTTCTGGTAATCACTGTATCAAAGTGGAGAGTGTATATTTGAGATGATCAACTGATTTTATTCAAGTCTGAATACACGAGTTTGCAGTTGTTTTTATTCCATAATATTCTAGCATGATAACTACATTTTATAAGAAAACTGTGCATACAATTTAAGAAGAAAATGGTACTTTTTCAAGATGTGAGACAGACCTGCATTTCTTATTGACATAGAAAATTATCCTATCATCTAAGTCAGATGTGAGAATAGTTATTCCTAGGTGATCTACATTATATAAAGCATTTAAATATCATTTTTTGGAAACTTTCACAGACAAATGTAAAAAACTGTTCTTGGTTGTCATGGATATTAGCTACACATTTAATTAATATTTCCTTTGTTTTTTCTATATTTTGTAAAATATAATAGACTTTTACTAACCAGAGTTAGTAGACGTGATTAATTTATATGGCTGTAAGAACCTGTTGATTTCGTTTAGGCTAATGAAGCCCAAGATCTCCTGATGCCTTTAAATAAATACACATACACACACACGCACACACACACACACATTTACATATAAATATATATATATATATAGAGAGAGAAATGTACAGTATGCTGAAGAAAGTAGGAAAATTTGCAAAAGTGGTACAGGTTCTATGAATTCAGATAAGCATTTTAATATATTACCATAAAGGAAACTATTGAAAAGCTATCCAATTTTCCCTAAAGTCACACATCTGTGACCAAACCAAGAATAAAAGGGTAAATTGCAAGTGCTTGTACTACTCTCTTACCACTACAACATTCTGCTCCTTCTCAAGGTGGAACACCCCCCCCTTTTTTTTGCTAGGATAAAGGAACTTCCCAGGGTATGTTAGAAAAACCACATTACACAATGTGGTATTTTGGTCTTTTGTCTGAATTCTAGATCAAGGCAGGGCTGTTAAAGGCTTTAATTAATCCTGAATCAGAAGGAATCAATTTTAACACTTCTTCACATTAGGGGGGCACTAAAATATCCACAGTGTCTTTCTCTTAGGACTTTCTAAAAGGCAGAAATCATAGTGAAACTGACAGTTGCAATTTTGGAACTAGACTAAATCCCAAGTCCATTATTTTTTTTTCAAAATAAAAATCCACATTCTTAATTTTTAAAAGCAAATGTGTTACAACTCAAATAAATTTTGCTTATGCATACTGTCATAAAATTACTTTTTGGAAAACAATAAAACAAAAATAGCTTTTATAAATATTTAACCTTAAATACTTTATAAATATTTAACTTTGGCCACATGTTCAGAAAATATTTTACAGTGAATCAATTTATGCCAGTTTTTTTGATAACAGAGAGACTTTACTTACTTACTATATCTGATAAAAAATTTTTTTTACAACTTTTGACAAGGCTGGGTAATTAGATTTTGCAGCAAGTGACGTGACTAATGATACCAAATATTGCCTCGAGAGTAAAATCAGTCCCTGGAGGAAAATGCTTCACAGGCAATCTAAGGATCACTTTCCTTGACCTATGGCTTCAGGCTTTTACTTAAGAGTGCCATGTAGTCAGAGTGCTATTTTAGTCCTTAACATCCATGTGTGTGTCCAATAGAGATGGACAACTCCCTCGTGGTGTGCCTAATTCCTCCAGGCATCTGCTTTCCCACTAGTGATTCTGATGTGTCCACATATCAGAAACAAATCCACAGGTCAAAATCTTCTCTCCAACAAGTAGAATTAGAAAGGAACATTTTGCAAAATTGTTTCCTAGAGGATACATATTTGCATAAAGAAAATGCCATCCAGAATTGAACGTAAGGGATATTGTGGAATGATTAAAAGTGCTAAACTCATTTTTCAAGGTAATGATTCTTCAAAAGAAGGCTAAAGGAAATAATATCTTTAGTTTGTGAAACGAAAGACTAACTAAAGTTATGCTTACTGTTGTGATCAGCTGAAAATAAACACGTTAAATAAAGAAGGACGTGTGAAGACGCTGTTTAAAAATGATTTCCTCTAGATTTATTTCCTCTAAGACATGCTGCATACATTACATTTCAGAGAGCCAAAAAGAAAACATGGCTAAAGAACTTTAGTTAATTTTGGAGATTTAAGCATTTAAGCTCATATTTATGTGTTTTTGGTTTTTACTTTTATTTTGTATTATATTACACTACCTATGAAATTTTGACATTCAATGACATCACAGTTAAGACACTTTGAATGATCCACACTTGGTAATAGTGTGAATATTATTAACCTTGCAATATTTATTGTTATTAGTGTTTTAAGTAATTAATAGTGATAATTTTTTAATTCAATATATATACCAGCTCCTTCACCTAGATTGTTCATCAATTTTCAAGTTATTTTATTTTTTGAAGATGCTTTTTAAGCAAATTTTCTCTGTGGTTTGAGAATGTTAGTTATGTGAATGAGCTTTGAAATCAGATTGGAATTTGTGTTCTGGCCCAACCATCTGCTAGCTTTATGTTTTGACAAAATTAATAATTTTTCTGGGCCTCTGTTTCATCATCTTTCAAATGAAGGTGAGGAGGAGGAAGATCAAGAAGAAAGAAGGTGAAAAACCACACAGTGTTGACACGGACATTTTTAAAAAATACAAATAAAGACTATACTTTCAGGGATCATTTCTATAGTTCATGAAAAACACAAATGATTTTTTATTTCTAAGGTAATGAAAGCTAGAATGGTTAACTTTAGGTAGATTTTATTACATTGAATTCTAACAAACTGTAACTAATCCCTCTTACTGTTACTTATCTTAATAGTAACCACAGATAATATTTATTGAACAATTGCATATGTTAAGTGTTATGTGGATTTCATACTTGTATCAGTCCTGAAATCATATTGATTGGATTTAAATTCCTGCTTTGCCATGTTTCACTTATGTGACCTTGGGGACATTGTTTAACCTCTTTTAGCTTAGTTTCTTTAGGTGTAAAATATGGGAATATTAATAGTGACTACACCATTCTGAAGTTGTAAGGATTAAAGGAATATTTGAGAGAGAGACCCTGACACAATAAATTTTCTACAAATTTGGCCATAACTATTAGCATTAGTATTATTATGTCATGTGATTTTACAATTTTATTTAGGCTAATTTGACAGTGACTTTTTCATTTTGCAATGATAATGCAAGCAAAGATAGATCATGGTTTAATAAACCAGTTGGTGACTTCCTCATGAGTTCAGTGAGTATATTTCATTGGCTATAGAATTTTTACTGGACTGTATACACTCTTTATTTTTAGATATATTTACTCAGAAGCTATTAGGAATAGTGCTAGAATGTTATGATTACAAACTCAAATGCTATATGGTTCCACTTCCCCTAAGTTTGCAGGATTCTGTACATAGTTGAAATATAGGCCAGGGGTGCCTCTTGATTTTTCTAACATGGTTCCCCTAAAATAATTGCAATGCAAATGTAATTACCAGAAATTTAAGATAGTAGAAGAAATATCAGAGCTGACTATTTTCTTGGACAACACATTTCAATCTATGGGTGACTTTCACCAATGATAGCTGAAGGGGAGAAAAGACAGTGTAATCTACACACTGCCATTTCTAGCAGGCACATTGATGTGCTGAGGGGCTCTCAACACTTACTTTATCACCATCTTATTTTTTCTTATTTTCACCATCTCCTAAACCCTCCAGAATCCAAATGAAAGCCACATCGATCATTTTAAATTTTTTAATTTCCACATAAAAAAGCAAGAGGAAATAGGTACATTTAAGTTTAATAATATATTTTAATCCAATATAGCCAAAACATCATTTCAATATCTAATCAATATAAAAATATGAATGATGTATTTTGCTTTTCTTTTTCAGGTTTCAAAATTTGGTGTGGATTATACCACATCTCAGTTCAGATTTGTCACATTGCAGGTGCTCAGTAGACATATGAGGCTAGTGGCTATGCTATTGATCATAACAGATCTGTAACATATCTTCGCCCACGTAGTTGTCTCAATTAGATGATTTGAAATCCGGTGGTCACACTTCATAGATTTTAGGGATAGTATAGAGAAAAAGTAACAATTCATGCATGTGCATGCCAGTATTATTACTAAACGTTCAGCACTTGTCCCTGAGGACACATCAGAATAATGTGTCCTCTCAAACAAGTGGTTTGAGAAGAAGGAAAGAGAAGTTTATTAATTTGCTGGCAAATGAGGAGGCTGGCAGACTCCTGTCTCAAAGTACCAGCATCTTCCTTCTGAGCAAAAGTACAGAGCTTTTAAAGGTTCTCAATATCCCATCTTTGGCTAAGACAATCTCATGACCTCCACCCAGAATTATCCCATTTTGGCAATTTCCTGATCTCTACCCAGATAACTTCCTTGAGCCATTTCCTGTGGCACAAAGAACAAAATACACCCCCCTGCCCCTCCTGACCACTAGCCTGAGGCAGGGATGCAGGTCTTAGTTCTTCAAAAGGAGTGGGGGATGTTTTAAAGAGACATAAAACATTTTT
Organism: Eulemur rufifrons; assembly: GCF_041146395.1. Lineage (NCBI taxonomy): Eukaryota > Metazoa > Chordata > Mammalia > Primates > Lemuridae > Eulemur > Eulemur rufifrons. Next base: position 47,934,937 of record NC_090985.1, read on the forward strand.
GCCATGTTTTCAAGCCATTTCTTCTGTTACAGTATTTTGTTTCCTTATACATCACTATGTTTTGCTCCCTTTCCTTCATTTTTTGAACAGAAAATCATGTCCATCCATCACAGGAATTTCTCTTCCAAATTTGTTTTTCACCTTTCTCTGTGATATTTTCTCTATTATCCCATGTGCCCTGCTAATGACAACTTGGCATGCTTATTTAAAGTCACATTATAAGTATAATTAAATTTTTTCCACATTATAATCCCCAAATGCTAAAGAGTTGAAATTAAGATTTACATTCCCAGGTGTTCCCAGAGGCAACTGTGCTTTGCAATTTGATGTGAAGTGCAGGCGTTGAGAATAAAAGTGCTCCTGAAAAACAGAACTATTGGATATTACTGTTGTCTTGTATTCTTCTAGTTTGAAATTTGATGCGCATTGACAGTAGCAAAAATGCTAGCAAAGACATAAACACAAAAGCATGAATTTGTAATCATTGCCAGAAAATATTTGGCAATTTCATTTTCTTTGATGAGAATTACAACTGTATTATAAAGTACGGCAATTCCTGGATGCCAATCCTTTAAATTCATTTAAATAACTTAGTTATATTAGTGTCATGTAATGCTTTTCTATTAATGTGGTATTTGTTGTCAATATTTCTCCCATGAAAATTGATCTGCATCTTCATATTGTAGTACAGTTGTAAAACCTAAAGCTGTTATTTCTTATGTAATCTAATGAAAACATGTGTTTGTTGATTAGCTCCCTAAAAGAGCCTTGCATTTTGCTTTATATGCAAATAGCTGTCTTTGAATTCTTATAAGAAGTTATATCAAAAACTTCATAAACTCTACATATTAGTTACCAGTGAGCTGCAGATCTTTTAAAATTTAAATTGTGTGTTTAAAGCCAAAAGACTGCAGTTACATAATGGAAATGTGATGTTAGGACTGTAAAGGAAAAATAAAAATCTCAGGACCCCCAAAATTCGTTATGCCAAAAGGGAAAAGTGAGCCTGTGAACTGAATCACACGAGCACTGTCATCCTCTCCCCATCGAGATACAGGGGTCCTTTTTTAAGAAATGAAGGGGTTTAGAAAATGACTAAACAGGGCTTTGGGGGTTTTCTTTTTTTCTTTTTTTTTCTTTTCTTTTTTTTTTTTTTGGTAGACAAGGTAAGGAAGGAGAAAGGAAACCTGGCTGGCAAGGTGGTCTTGTTTTGCAGATAAGCCTCACAATAACAGCTTTCAGGGAAAGGTTTTTATTCAGAACTTTAAGGGTATCAGACTCCAAATAAACCTGTTCCAGATCAGATAGGCAAGGCCTGGCTGTATTAACAGAGATTCTCTATAGATGTGAATTTCTCCCCTGCCTTCCAGACCTAGACAGCCTCCCAGCATTGTTCCTGTTTGCCTGACAACCATCTCAAAATATTAAAAAAAAATATATTTGGGGGTTAAAATATTTCTTATTTCCTTCAGCCCCAAAAGAAACCCCTTCAAGATATACAGCCCCTGTAAAATGAGTGCAGGTCAATTATAAATTTAGGACTATAGCCTAAGTAAACTCTTAACTGTCGATTACAAGTTTGTCTCCACAGATGCAAACCAAAGAAGAGATATGATCACTCTTCTACCCCACCCTGAGAAGGTTCACAACATTGACTATTTCCTCTACCTCTTTTTGAGTGTTCATCTTATGTAAATTTACTGAGCACCAAATTCAAAAGATTACCATCAATTGCCTCACTGCTCACCTCCTTCCCCCCTCCCTTTTTCCTGTACATCCCCTTTTTCCTTTAAATGTGATGTTCTCGACCTTTTCTGAGAGCCCAGTCCACAGCAGCTACTTTGTGGGCTGTGCTTTTCCTGGGCACACCCTTAAAATCTTGGCAGAATAAACCTCAATTGAGTGTTACTCTTGTATCCAGTCACTTAACAGAACAGATTATGTCTATTATCAATAATCAATAAGTATTGCATGAGAGGATAAATACATAATGTAAACATTATATCCCAAATTATAATACTAAATTATAAATTATAATACTAAAATTCTCAAAGTTAGGGTTAGAGAGAGATGAAAGAAATCTAGGCTAGTGATTATGATGGCTATTATACATGAAAATATAAAATATATAAGGACAATTAGGATATATGCATAACATATAATCAAGATAGCTTTAATGTTCCTGTCACCTTAACTAAATCTTAGGTTTCTTCCTGACTATAGGACCCTGACCTCCCTTTTCTTAGACCATTTACTTTAGAAAATTTGCAATTGTAAATTATACCTCTCTCTCTTTGAGGTGTAAATGTTCTCCCAACCTCTTGCCAGTTTTACAACCCAGGAATGTTTTTCTCAAGGACCTGAAAACCATGTCTTATATAATTATCAAAGGAGATATGGCCCCTGTATTCCAGTCTCTGTGAAAGGGTGGGAGTTTAACTTAAATCTAAGAGCCAATTATCAAACAGATGGCCTAATCTCATTGACCAATGTCTCCCATAATGTTCTTCAGTTCTTTCCTACTAGCTCACACCAGCACTTTCCAACTTTTGCTGCAACAGAGTTGAATTCAATTTCTCTCCCCTATCGTAATAGTCTTGAACCCCATTACAATAGTCTTAGACAATGTCTTCATTGACTGTTTAACTCTGTTTGGTGTTATTTTTCATTGAATATATATATTTAGTTATACATATTTGTGTATATATATATATTAAAAAAATTACATTCAGTAAGTCCTCACTTGCTGTTGTAGATAGGTTCTTGGAAACTGTGACTTTAAGTGTAACAATATAAAGTAGGCTTTCAAATAACATCCTTTTGTTCAAAGTCTTTTCATTATAACGTTGATGAGAAAAACAAAATTGGTTTCTGTTATATGTCGTTATATATCATTTCACTTAAAGTCTCAGTTTCTAAGAACCTATGATAACGTTAAGTGAAGGCTGTATATAATTATATGTATATGTATTATTAAATATATACATATAATTTTAGGTGTGTATACATATATTTAGGGATGCATTCAAAAACAATAATCAGATTTTTGAATGAAGATGTTCTAAACATAGCATTGTTTAGCACAACAAAACATTAAAAACAATTTAAAGTTTCAGTAATAAGGCACATAATATGGAATATGATACAAACATTCAATTCTTGCATTAAGCCATTTTTTAAAATATGGAAGTGCTCAGTTTGTATTTAAATTTTAAAGAGTTACAAAATAGTACATATCATTAACCCCTTTTAATTTGAATGTATTCGTATAAAATAAAATAAGGATATAATTTTGAATATATTCATATGGAATAAAATCCAAATTTTAGAATAGTAATTGCCAGGTTTGGTGGATATTGGGCAAATTTAATCCACTTTTTAAAAAACTTACCCTATTATGTAACTTCTTTGCAATGAACAAATATAGTATAATCAGGAAATTACATTATTTTTTAATTAAAAACATATTTAAATTTTCTTGTGTGAATTTAAGACTTTTTATAAACTCGGGCCAAAATTTCTTTAATGTATGGAGGTAGGGAAAGTTGACTTTTGCATGTTTCATTATTCACACAGCTGTCCTGATTACTAGTCAATTTGAAACTGAATTTTTTTCCTGCAATACACCCTTCAGCTTTTCTTAACTTCATGTTTTATGCCTTATGATCGATTGACATGAAAAGAAAGTTGTTTTAATTTAAAACAAAAGTTAATTGTTCAGCACATTCTGTCAATTAGTCTGATCTTAACTCTGTAAGTACTTTGCCTGAAGCAATACAATTGCAGTTACATACCATTTGGAGGATGTATGTGTTTTAAGACTCTTTTTGCACAGGCTGGCCACAGAGTTACCTTCTGTTGTCAGTGTATAATAATCACTTCACTCAGCTAAGTATTATATTTAGCAGAGTTAGTCTTTCATAGCCGGTAGCAGAGCATATTTAAAAAGAAAAAATGACTAAAACCCTTGCTTTCCTTTTTGTGAGATGTGTTACTATAAGACTGTATACTGTATAGACTACACCATCTGGAGAAGAGAAGAATTAGCAGGGTGGGGAGGAGCAGTGCCTCTGAGTGTGTGTGTGTGTGTGTGTGTGTGTGTGTGTTTGTGTGTGTGGTAGATATCTAATTTTTTAAGGGGAGTGGGAAAGAAGATACCTCTGTTGCTACCCAACCGGTTGAACTGTCCCCTGCACAGAGAAGAGCCGACACACTGAGGCAGTCAGGATTGCAATGGAGAAAGGGTTTAAATCCACAGAGTGCTAAGCAGGGAGACAGGAGGAATTTCTCTAATCCACCTCCCTGAAAATTTGGGAGGTGGGGTTTTTATAGATAGTTTGGTGGGCAAAGGATTAGGCAATTGGATTTGCTAATGGGTTAAGTTCAGGGCAAAATTATAGCGATATAGAAACCATCTTCTTGTGTTGTTGAGTCAGTTCCTTTTTGGGGGTTATAGTTCCAGTCGAGTCAGTTTCTTAGAATGGACCGCTGGGCTGGGTGGGTAAGTCAATCCACTGGAATGAGGGGCCTGGAAGATATCTCAGAAACTACCTTTAGGTTTCAAAAAGATGATGTTATCTACGGAGAAAATTAAGAATCTTTATGACCACCAGCTATGTGACCCCAAAGTAGCAATTATAGAGAAGCAAACAGTGGGACAGTGGTGGGATTATTATCATTATTTTTAGCTAGGTCTGTGCCTTCACAGAGCTTTAAGACCCTTACCACAGTTCTCACCTGGCACTCCTTTGTTGATTGGTAAAGGGTGGTTTCACCTATTCAATAGTCTGGTAGGCAAAATAATGGCTGTGCCATCCTTTCAGAATTGAGTATTAGGGTTTGGAGGACCAACTCAGAAAAAATAAAAATCAATTTTAGGTACCGTTTTTTTACTCAATTATCCAAGCCAAACTAAATTTCTTTTTACCTTTGATAGTCTAATTTTTATATTCTAATTTTTATATTCTTCAGACCTCATGTCTCTTTGCTATAAAATGATTTTTTTCTTACACTTTTTTGGGGTCCCACTCTTACTTTCATTGGGAAGCCCACAGTGCCCTATACATTTCCCTTCCCTTTTGTCACAGTCATACACGTGAGCCTGACTTCAAACTATCTGAGGGCTTTCTCTGGAGGAAAGACTTGTGATTTTAAGCAAGGCAGGACATTAGAGCCAGAAAAGTCATGACCCCAAGAACACTCAACCAATGACAGAAACAAGTTAGTGTATTAATACTTCAGTTCCCACAACCCTTGGATGAGATAACTTTGACTCTAGTGACAATTTTGACTTTAGTGTTACTGATTCCCAGAGACCACAGTGTGTGTTCTACATGTACATATCTGGACCTATTTATCCAGGTACATTTATCTTGATCTTGGACTCTTGATAAAAATGAAAATTTTTCAACTAGTTCAAGGCATATTTCACTGTTACATCATTAAAGTTTTTTTGTTTTAAAAATAAGTCCGGGTGGTGAAAAGTCCATTATAAACCAAGAGATACAATTTTATATAGCCAAAGAGTAAATACTTATTTCTTAAGGCAGAGTAGTGTAACAGAGGGAATGGCCTGAAAAAAAAAAAAAAAAATGGCAAAGAGATTTTCTATCTGCTTAAAACTTCCCCCACTCTTTTTGAGAACTCCATTCTGGCCTGCATTCCAGAGGCAGGTTAAGTCTTTTGTTAAAACTCCAGGTGGTGCTAGCCCCCCAGGTGGGTGTCTGGCAGAGTTCACAGACTTTGTCTTTGGCAGAGATGGGAGGATTAGAATAGTTAACCACAGTAATTACCTGAAGTTTCCCTTTAAAAATTCAATTTCTGCCTATGTTCAGGAAATTTGGATTTTGAGACAAGAAGGTCTGTCATTTTTCCTCCTTTGTCAGCAAAGTAAACTCTCTTTCCTTCCTCCCCAAATTGTTTGTCCTTGTTCTTCTGATTCAGCCTCATGTACAATGGCTGAGCTTTCAGTTAAGGTATCTACACTCCAACAAATAAATTTGTCAATGAATAAAAAATAATTCTGAGGTAAATTTATAGCAACTGGAAAAAACGTCTGCACAATTAAATTTGCTTTTCAGTCTTAAGCAGTTTGGCTTTTCTCTCTAAAGCATTTTATGTCCTTTGCACATGGGAAAGGTATTTCCTTTCCCTGTTCTTAATGTTAAATTCCATGTGGAGGGATCTTGACTTGCCTTGAACTTGTGATCCTTCTGTAAAGGAGGTGTGATTCATTTGATTGGTAAATGAGAAAGGAATAAACTGATCAATTCAGTTCAGTTCAGTTCTTCCTTCCTTCTTTTGGATGCTGATCTGTCTGCAGAAAGCCGATATCCTACTTTGCTCTTCAGCTGCATAAGCTAGAAAAGGAATCCTCTGCTATTGGTCAGCACTGCCTATTGGCAGCAGATGTGTATCAAATCCTTCATTATTAGCTTGTCTATCTTAATTTCCAGACTCTGGGGAAGAGAATCTGTGATATTTAAGTGAACTCCTTAAACTCCAAGAAATATTGTCAGTTCTGATATTAATCACATCCCCTACCTAAGAGAAGAACCCCCTCTATTCCAGAGTAATGCTATAAAAAAGGGGTGCAGAGTTTTTATTTATGTATTTTTAAATTCTGAAAAACTATGCAAGAATGAAATTGTCAATACTTTACACAGCCACAAGTGATATCCATTTTTAAAAATGTCACTATTAACCCTCTCAGATCTTGGATATATTTTAAAAAACAAACCTTCTAGGTAATTATATACCAATTCTGAAGATTTTTAAAAACTAAATGCAAATTTTAACTGTAACAGAGATTATGGCTATATTGGATTAATAATCATTTTTCTTATATCTTATTTCCTAAAAGCTATTCTTACAATGTCTCTTAATGCCCAGCCAATCTTTCTTAAAGATAATAAAAGTAAAGTGACAAATTATTAATATGCTTTTCCTTTTAGAGAAAGAACAAAAATTCATTTCAAATTTCATAAATATTAGAATATAATTATTTATGATGCCTATGTATCTTTCCTGGGGAATCTCTTTATTCAAATTGTTAAATATAATAAATGAGATTTTTCTGGTAATAAATGTTGCTTTAGATGGAAGTATTTTAATAATTGATGCTAATTATTGTCTTCAATTTGTTTCTCATTCCTATTCTGAACAGTCAGTGCTCTTGGGTTTTCTTATATGGATGGGAAGTGAACAAAGTTTTAATGACTTTTTCTAATACTCTTTTGTAACAAAATAGGCTGCCTAGTGAGAAATCTCAAATAAAATAGCACCATGACTCAGAATCATAAGTTCAGAGTAATTCTCAGGAAAGATTTCTTTCACATGTTCCTCTCAAACAAAATTTCTGCCTCGACTGTGGTGTAGAGTTCAGGAACCATGCCCAGGTCAGTTTCTACCTCCCCTTAAGGTTTACTGTAAGATACAACTTTGTTTTGGAAACCAAACATGTAGGTGTTAGAAGCCAAATCATATCAAGGAGTCAGGCTTTCTAAGACTCAAGTCACTACATTTCTTCTATGGTATAAGGAATTCAGTAAATGTGTGTTTTAATACAATCTATGTTAAAACTGTGTGATACTAGTTGGTTAACAGAAGACATTTTCTCCAGGAAGGATTAGACAATCAAATCAAATTTACTAAAACCATAATGTTTAATCATGTCTCCATATGTTTAGAAATATGCTGTGATGTTCTAGGCGAGAACTCTGGGCGATGATAATGCCATCTGAAGAAGTCAGTATGGTCTTTATGTTCATACAGCCATGGGCTGTTGGAAATTATAAACAATCAAATGGTAACACAGCAGGGTATGTTACTTATGCAGAAGAAGTTCTTGAACTAGATTTTGAGATACCAGGGAAAGCATCAAGGATGAAATGATGTACAGGCCTAGTGACCTTAATGATGAATGGAGCAGGTTGACCAGTGATGGGTCAGTAAACTGAAGAAGTTTAGTAAAAGTATGGTTGATGAGTGTTGGGGGAGAAAAACTGGAGAGATAAGTGGATCAGGAGTCCTCATGAACCATGTGAGGAAAGAGAACAGGAGCTAATGAGAGTATGTAGGTGGTGGGATAAGATTTAAATATTAGGATGACCAATTTGACAGGAACAGAACCAGAGCGAGGAAGAGATGACTACTGCAGGAAAATAGGTAAGCGATAAAAAAAAAAAAATATGATTAATGGACATGGCAGTGGAGGTAAGAGAAGTGGACAGCAGCTCTGAGAAATATTTAGGTGGCAGAATTAGTACAACTTGGTGAAGTTGGAGTGAGATAGAAGAACGAAACTAATGGTCAGGTTTTTGTCTTAAACAATTGGGTGATATATTTACTGCAAGAGAGATCAAGGGGAAGAGTAGCAACTCTGGGGAGAACGAACGGACCAGAAACAATGATGAGTTTACCTTTGGATAGCTTGAGTTTCAATGTCATTACAAAATGTATGTGAAGATGTCTACTTGAGAAGTGAATAAATTGGTCTGAATTTGAAGTTAAGGAAACATTTAGAAATTATAGAGTCCACAGCCAATTGATTTCTAAATAGCTATTTGATTCCTTATCTAGCCCCCATCCTGACAGCCCTAACTTGTGTGTGTGTGTGTGTGTGTGTGTGTGTGTATCAAATGAATCCTATTGGAGAAAAGAATATTGTTATTATATGTTTCTGTATTTCTGATTCAATGTAGCACTCATATTTCCCCTCTCACACCTTTTATCTCTGATCTAATTCTAGAAGAAGTTTCCCTAGGCATATATTTAGAGAGATTATCAATGATGGGATATACTGACATTGCAACAGATTACTGAAGGTTCTTTTAAAAATACTAACTATATCTTTCTAAAGGAATTCACACAATATTATCTGTGGTTTATCTTTTAGATGAAAAAGTTTGTTTACACACGCTTTCTTAAATCCCTCTTAGTAGGTATTAAAAGCAGCTTTATTTTTCCTATTTCAGAGGTTCTCAAAAGTTCTGTTAGTTTAAAGTATATCCCTTTACTATGAGGAAACAGTAGAAGCAACAGGAACATGGTAGGAAATATTAACAAGAAATGTACTATCTTAATTTAAACTAAATATGCATAGCTACTAAATAGAAAACTTAAGTTACTTGTCCTTGAATTAGGATGTGCTTCCATTACAGTTATACATAGGTCCTGGTAAAAATCTCTTTACGAACTGCCCTTGAAATTCAAAAGTGCTTCTAAAACATATATAATATAATTTATTGCAAAGATCTCTGAGATAGATTTTCTTATTCTTATTTTATAAGTGAGATAAATGAAACTTCATAAGATTACACACTTTGACCATTGTAACACAGGTCATTTGCAAGTTGAGCAGGAGCTAAACTAAATATTTTATTCAAGTCCAGTAATTATTTTCTCCACCACAAAGTTTTACTTTAAACAATAAACTCTATTTTCAAGCTGCTGGGCCCACTTTAGGAATATCACTTGTAGAAATAAAGCAATAGGTCCTCAAATGTATTGAACTCAAAAATTTGGCAGGGTAGTTATATTAAATCAAATGTATATAACCATTGATATTTCATTTATTAATTTAACTTACTTTCGATAATAATGTTGAATTTTTATAAATATATATACACATATATATTACACACACATGTACATATATTTATTTATATCACCCAATGTTCGTTAATAATAAAGTTCTCATTTATACAGAATTTATAGAGATTTAATAGCTAGTATAAGATTACTAATGGTTAAATGACAGAGCTAGGATTCAAATCTGTATAAATCATTTTACTAAACCATAAATAATGCCTGTATAATATTGAGAGAAAAGAGCAAATGAATAATCCTATTCAAATTTTGAGAAATTGCTTAAAGTTTTAATACAATTTTAGATATTTTATTTAGGCATACAATGCTCCAATTCAAATGAAAGAGACTAGGAGTTGATAGTCTAAGAACTGAACAATTCCTTTTGCTGTCTTTTAGAGGTTATAAAATTAAAAAGAAAACATTAAATTCATTTTTACTTTATAAATATTAAAATTTCAGAATAAATTCAACCATTTGTATGCAAGTCCACTGGATCAACTAACATATGGCCATTGTATTTCTTTAGATATTGCACTGGAAGATTGATCACCAACTGTCATCCAAATGAACTCATCCAAATGAACTCATGTGATGACAAAGATGGTCATATATTAAAGCTTGGTTGGTTTCAACATTTGGAAAACTAAAGTATTCTAGCAACCAGTCAATGGGATAGATTTTCATAGATTATACAGATAAATATTAATTCCAGTAAGCTATCCCTTTTTATTCTAAGGACAAATACATCTTATTTCTTTATCCTGTGGCATGATATTTGTACTATGTATCTCTGTATCTATTTACCTATGTATCTATCTATCTATCCATCTACCTACCAATTATCTAACTTCCTACCTATTCATTCATATATCATTTAAAATACTGGTCAGAGCAAGTAGCAGAAGACTCTAATTAAACTCAATTAAACAATAAAGCGATTTTATTGGCTTACAGGCTGAAAAGTCTAGAGCTAGAGAGTACTTTATTTGACCCAGAGGTTGTTGATTTCTTTAAGGCTGTATATTCATTTGTTAGTGATTCTTTGACTTCTATCTTCCTCTCTGTGTTGGCTTCATCTTTATCCTGTCTGTTCTCTTGGTGGCTGGATGATTATTGTTCACAGTTCTTTGGATGAATGGAAGACATATAGACACACACACACACACACACACACACACACATACACACAAAGAGAAGAACACTGTATCAAGCCTGCAAGCCTAAAAGAAGTTTTGGGCTTCCCTCCAATTGAAATAACTTCTTTTCCCTGAATCAATCACTGAGGCTAGGGGAATACCATCTGTTAGTTTTATTTCATTGCCAACCTTGGAACAATCACCTTGACAAACATCAAGAACAACAGCAACAACAAAATTACTAAAATGGCTTAAGCTAATCAGGGCTTTCCCTTGGAACTTGGCATGATTCTAAATCCAAATAGCTGTCTAAAACAGAGAGTCTGTGACTTGGTTCTCCAAAGTAAAATCACAATACTGTCATAGAGAAAAGTGTATGGGATATGGGTATGCAGCAACAAATGTCCACTATTCATTGCATATCTATCCATTTATTTATTCATCCATCAATCCAATTCTATTCATCTATCAATAATCTCTATGTATTAATCTGTCTCTCCTACTGTCTTTCTATATGTGCAGCATGTTTTGTATGTAACTGGTACATATATAGAAAAAAAGAAATTTAGAAAATTACTAAAGACTCAGAATTATTCAACCTATTGAGTACTACATTTGTACTACTTCCCAATTCTAATGAAAAATTGAAATTTGAAATAGGCAATACTTAAATATATCAAAATGTATATTTATTATATTTACAAATTTATTTTTGCTTGATATATGAGAAATAAATGTAGGAATATCTCATTATGTTTACTAGGTTACACTGGAATAACAGAATGTGAATAATATTTAAATGATAAATGCCCTATAGCATTTTATCAGTACATGAAACATCATAGAAGTATAGGAATAAGATTATGAGCATATACTGAGATAACAGTATGATCATTATATATCCTTAAGGGACAAGAAAAGCTGTTAACACAGAGTTACTACTGAACCATAAGTCACTAAGTCATTTTTCCAACTCTTATAAATAATTTTTTAAAGGTTTTCCAAAATTTTTAAAAATGATAATTTTTACAATTATTAGCATTGTATGAAGTTTTATATGAGGAGGATAAGAAATTTAGCACTCCACTCTAGAGTTTAAAGAGGCTTGAAATTGAAATAAAGCCATATAATTATAAAAGTTTGATTATTTGCTTATTGTTATAGAGAACTAGAAAAAAAAAAATTACCTAGTTGATGAGGGAGGACCAAATCCATAAGCGGGTATATTGAATATGGAGAAGGTACACATATATTGTGCTTTCACAGTATATATGATAAGAGAAAGGCTTAATTGTATGGGATGCAAAGTTTGAGAGAGTTTGGTATGTTTGTTATTTAAATGAAAAAGTGTGTGTATGTATGTCGAACGAAGAACAGAAGCTATAAAAATTAAAGGTAGAGAATAGCTGGTTGAATTTGAAAGTTCAGGAGTAAAAATTGTTGCTTCAATTGACTAAGTGGAGTCATCTTTTCAAATCAAAGCAACATGTCTTTGAAACAGAAAGGATCAAAGAGAAAGCTAGGACACAAGAAACAATTTTAGGTGCAGAGAAGAGGAAAAAAAAAAAAAAAACTGAGGAAATTCAATGAAATAGCCACACCATTTAAGAAAATAGTATGCAGAATTTTCTGCCAATTGTCTTAATGTTAAAGAGAGATTAGGGGTTACAAATAAGGGAGAAGTATTGAAAAGGCTGTTTTGGATAATATGATAAGGGATCTATTAACGATAAAACTGACAACCACCACGTCCAAGTTAAATGAAGAAGTCAATATGCCTGGACATTGCTGATAAACTAGGGATGTTAAAATGATTCAAGGAGCTAATGAAGGCATTCACAGAAACAATTTGTTGTAAAATAAGAGCCATGTGACTCCAAAGTGTCAATGCTTTTAAATACTATGTTATACTACACATTGCCAATAGCAGGAGCTGGGGGCCAGAGAAGGGTGGAAGAGAAAGCAAAGGAAAAGACTATTAGTTCTCAAAGAGATTTGAGCCTCTTAATAAACTACTACTATTTAAGCAAAACATATGTTTTCAGATAATTATATATCTGACCACCAAATAACCAATAACTAAACTATTGACTTGTGCAAGCTTGTCTTCATCTTTAGATTCAATTCGACAAGCGTATTATAACTCTTTCTGTTCCCTCCCTTCCTTCTTTTTCCCCTCCTCTTTCCATGCACAAATATTTTGAATGCTAAATATATGCCAATTATTGGAATAGGCAATGTTAATTTGGATTCATCTTTAGGCTAGTAGGAAAGAAACAGACACAGATGTTTCTGTCACAGAGTCATATGTTATCATAGAGGCAATCATACAGTGTTAAGGCATTAAATCTTAAAGGATTATATGATAGATTGCAATATTCTTCACAAGTATCCATGTTGCAAATATTTCCCCTACTGGCTCTTTCTTGAGACCCCTCCTTAACCCAATAACCCTGGCTATGTGACTTGATTTTGCAATGAAATGTGGATGAAAATGGCAAGTAGAAGTTATACAAACCACCATGTAATTTCATCTTTTCTGTGATGGCACACACAATGTCCTAGAGAAAAGCCATTTCTTGAGCCTAGATCTCAACATCTAGAGGACATGGAGAATGATCACAGCCTACTCACAATAGACATGTACATGAGCCACAAATAAACATTGGCAAACTACTCAGATGCAGTTGTTAAGAAAGGCATGGCATATTTCAGAGTTGAAAGTAGTTTAAAAAGGTTTAACACAAAAGCATGTACATAGTAAGAAGTGGAAGGGGAGGTAAAGATAGAGGTGTGTGTGTGTGTGTGTGTGTGTGCGCGCGCGCGCGCGCGTGTGTGGTGGGGGAAACTGGTAGTGTTTTTTGGTGAATAGATTTAAAGGGAAATGAGACTGGAAACTGAGAAACCAAGAGGCTAATTAATCATTTTTGTGTGTGTAAGAATTTTCCAGATACAGTCTCTCTGATCACTCCTTCTACGGGCAGCTATCAGCAGTACAGAAATTCAGTTTGTGTTGTTGATATCATTTTGGTTGTACCCTGCTCAAAAGAAGAAAACATGTACCTTTATTCTTTGGAGGAACTTGGCATATTAAGGCATTTTCTTATAACAAAAGAGCAAGTAGAGGGAAAGAAATGGGAATTGTTCTTATCTATATTGGCTCAAATTTCAAAGATCTTTCAGAACAGCATTTCCTAAGCTGTTTATGGTAAAAGACCAAATTTATTTCCACAATCATCAATCCATCATGGATCAATACTTTTGTAAAATGCAAAAAAATCAATTGCTAAACAAATTTTAAAAGACTTATAAAAGTTCAGATTTCTTTTAGATTCAACAGATTATTCTATCAAATTTCTATAATAGTTTCTAATTATTTAATTTCTGTTTCTGTACTAATATTGTTATGAAATAAAAAAACAAAACAAAACAAAGAAAAACATAATGTGCGGACGAGAACTGCTTTAGACCAGCTTTTGAATAGCACTGTTATAAAAGAATCAGATTATTTGATACATTTTATAATATAGAAAACTCAGATAAAATGTAAAATAAAGCAGTAAATTATAAGACCCACTATCTACAGGGAGTGGTCCTGTAGCCTTACTAATTTTTTCCTATTGAAATAAAACTCTCCGCACTGACGCCTCTACTTCCACATGGACATGTAATTTACAATGAATCATTGGTCATATTTTATCAAAACAATGTTTTAAAAATAATACTTGAAATTAATTCTGTTCAATTCCTGAAAGAAGCATCATAGTCATTCTTATATATTTTGTTAATATAGCATAAATATAACAAAGTGAAGAAACACTGAAATACTTAAAATGAAAAATTCTGGTCTATGAAATAGAATCAGGAAACCAATCTCTCTTTCTCTTTCTTTCTCTCTCTCCCTTTCCTCCTCTCCTTCTCTCTATTAGTTTTTTATGCAAGTACTAGAATTCCTAAAAGCAAAGAGCTAATAACTAACTGGGCTTAATTAGACAAATCAGTTAAGTTTGTCAACATTTAAGCTCCTGCCAAAATCCTAATAATTGAGTCTGCTTGGATTGGCCATTGTGCTTGAAGTATGCTCTTGAATTTTAGCAAAAGGTGTATCATTTGTTGCTCCTGTTTATCTCTAAAGACAATACAAAAGTCATGGTAACTAGCAGCATTTCAATTGCTAGCATATAAAAATGGATTTTGACCTTTGCCAATATTAAAACCTTAATAACAATAACTAAGATGTTATATTTATATTACTCTGATATGCTGGCAACATTGTTAACAGCTGCAGTTCAAGTACTGTAGGAAATATAATTAAATTTCTCCATTGAGAAACCTCAAATATATCCCAAACATTCCACAAGAATGATAATAATGTATTTCAACATGTTATTTATCTTACTTTATAATTCTCATAAAGTGTAATGATGGCTAAGTTTATAAATAACATCTGGTAAATATGTTTTCAAGATACAAATAGAGTTATGAAGCTGATGGCTGCAAAAAGCCTTGAGGATGTTAATATACACTTCAACATTTCTGTTTAAGAAGAATATACTTTGTATGGTCATAGAATAAGAGTGGGATAAGTAGTGGCCTGCCGTGTTGTGCTAGGAAGATAATCTACAAACTTTTATCTAGTAATAAACAATGCCATAGTGGGAGAGCGTTTGATATTTAGGAGTACAGAAAGCTTTTCACTTCACTACAAGAGCTACTACTGAGCACAGGGACCGTCAATCCTCTCCATTTTATCATAAGAAAATAAATTAAAAATAGATTTTAAAAAAAGAAATGCCAGAGACATGAATAAGAGAAAACCCGTGGAGTGAAAATTTGTTAACTCCCTAGGAGGACTTCTATAACAGGCAAGTGAGTCTTTTTGGAAAAAGGCTGATACATACTGGGCCTCCAGGGGCTGTTTGTTCATGTGCCAGAGCACCTGTTATTAATTTCTTACATCCCATTTCAGGAAGAACAATTCCTCTTTATGTCTTCCTCACCTCTTACATAATGCTCTTTTAGGAACATCTAAAAATAAACCGAGACAGATAGCTAAGGAACATGGATTTTTGAAAACTTCTGCATTAGTAACCTCCAATTTTTTTTATTGAAAAGCATCAAAAAATAATTTAATCAAATAACATCAACCCCCTAATCCATATTTATTCTTTCTTTATTTGGAAAAAAAAAACCATTAAAATATCTGCAGGCTGCCCTGTCAAATATGATAGCCACAGCCCCATGTATAACAATCTTTTGTATCTATAATATTTGTTTTTATATTGTTCTAAGCCTATATCAGTTTATCTTTTAATATTATTTTTCTAGTTTATTCTCTTGAATTACTTATTTTTATAATTGAGTAACATATGTCTGTAACCCCTGGCTAGAAAATTTAGTCTTCTTTCATTCATTCCTCTCATTTACTTTCCCTCCTCACATCTAATAATTTTCTTAAAAACTAAAATCTAATCACGTGCTGTCCCTCCTAAGTACATCTCCATACTTCCCTATTACCTACTAGGGAACTTACAGCACTCATGGTCTTATATTCAAAGTCTTTTGTCATCTCTTTCTAGCTGACCTTCTACACAGTCATATATTACACTATTTTTCTAAATTGGTCAATTATTCATTTTAAAGCATGCTAGTTACTTTATTTGTAAATGAATTCACATTATTTCTTTTCCCAGGAAACACACACACCAATCTCTGACTGTAGTCTGTTGAGTGGTGGCCACCAATAATATATATTCACATCCCAATCCATTGAGCCTGTGAATGTGAGCATATTTGGAAAAAGAGGACTTTGCAGATGAAATTTTTTTATTTCAAAATATTACAGGAGATATTCCTTCCAGGCTTCCTGGAAACAAAAGCAAACTGGTTGTAGAACAGTTTGGTTGTAACTCATCATCTTGAATATTCACATACAATGTCAGTCATAGGCAGCACCCACTGCTACATGTGGCTAAGACCTGTGGTTTCAATTTCTCATGGGCAGATTATTTGCTTTCAAGTCATTGTCTTGTAAGGTTGTCAAGCTTTCCCTCTGTTACTCAGGCTGGTGGAGAGAATTTGCTAGTTCTCTTTCCAAAGATGATACAACCTCTCAAGAATCCCCTTAGGAAGACCAGCTCCAGCTCTCTACACAAACGCAGACTGCTACTTCACCTTGCCTTGATTGACTATCAGAACCCCAGACCTCCAAGCTCCAGCCTGTGCTGGTTGCTCTGCTGCTCTGTTACGAATTTGCTGTCTTTGGATCTTCATTTTTGATTCTTTCAGTTATTTCTCATGGATCCTCTGTTGCCTGGCCTTCTGTCTTGGTTTACTCTTACTTTAACAAAATACATTCTGTACTATTTCCTTAAGAAAGGAAGAAAAAAGGAATTAAAAAATGTGTTTTTAACACTTAGTATATCAAGCAATGTCCTTATTCAATCTCTAAACTTAGAGTAGTTGTCTAGGAATAAAATAGTAGATTGGAGATGTCCATATAAAATTTGTAAGTCTTTTCTCAATTTTCTTATACTTTAGATGTGACTGTAGAAAATTCTATCATTCTTATTTATGAAATTTGATTGTAATTTTCTCTCCTCTATAAGCTTTAAGATTGTTTCTTTATCCATAATGTTTTGAAATACTTTGTATCTAAGTATGATGGGTTTTATTTTTATGTGTTAGACTGAGTATTTATTGGGTTTCATCCTCTGAGTCTGGAAAAATCACAATTTGTATTATTTATTTCATTAAGTATTTTAAGCAACTATTTTTTTGTTAGTGTGTTTTGGATACTTGAAATACATAAGAAAATAAAATGGACAAAATCTCTGCCTTCCTGTAGTTTATATTCTAATGGAAGCAGACAGATTATTTTAAGTACATTTCAAAGATTGTTAGAAGGTAATGAATGATATAGAAAAAAAAATAAAACACGGTAAGGGATATTGGAACACTGGGAGTTGGGGAGGCATATTGCAGTTTTCAATAGGGTGGTTCGGATATGCTTCCTTGGGAAAGGGAAATTTGAAAAAGAAAAATGAGGGAAAAAGATTATTTCATTACCTAGGTTAAGAGATTTTTAAGAAGAGGGGAGAATCACCACAGAGATGTCAGGTGAGAACATGCTACATTGTTCAAGGGGGCAAGTGTGTCACTAACAATGATCCAGGGGAATCAAAGGCAAGTGTGCAAATGGAAGGATAGTAGGAGGTGAAGTCAGGGGCATAATAAAGGAAAGAAGGGTAGATTTTATAGGGCTTTAAGGGAAGGGTAACTCTCTAGTTAATTTTATAAACTAGGACCCCTTTGAGAATGAAAGAGGGCAATAATAATAATTATGTAAGGAAAATAGGCAACCTGAAATTGTCCAGGGAAAACTAACAAAAATGTTCATTTTAGTTGTATATAATTTTAATATATTTCGTATTACTTTGAGTGAATTAAAGAGATATTAATATTTTTAAAAGAAGATGAGTGATATGATCAGAATTATTTTTAAAGGGATGGCCATTGTTACTGTGTTGAAGCCACATGATAGAGAAGCAAGTGTGGGGACAGGGAAACACGTTAGAAGTCCACTGTCATAATGTAGGTGAGAAAAGGCAGTGGCTTTGACCAGGGTAATGGCAGTGGAGGGGCTGCAAAGTAATTGGATTCTAAATATTTTTTAAAGGTGTAAGTGCAAGTTATCTTGATATAGATGAAGGCAATGAATAGGTAGTTAAGTGAGACCCTGCTTTTTTCGTGTGAGCAGAGAAGGGGCAAAGAGTTAAAGGTGTATTCAAGGAAATATTATAAGGATTGCATTTTAGTTTTAGTAAGGAGGTAAAAAAGACATCAAAGATGTGAGGAGCATTGAAGAATAAAAGCATATAATGAAATAAGATCCTGAAGGGTCCTACAGATTGCTGGAGTTGTGCTAATAATCAGAGGGAGTGACCCAGAAAATGAGTTCATTTCTACAGAATGAGAAAGAGAAATTGAGGACTTGTTATTATTGGTAATGACAAGGTCTAGGAGGGTATGACATTGGAGTTAATGGCTGAGAGAGAATCATGAGAGAATTTAAGGAACTGAGAGGCTAGGATTATAGCAAAATCATTTCTGTCTATATTGAAATAACTCACAATAAGACAGGAATAATGTTGGAGAAAATGACAAAGAGCTAGGGACTAAACTATATTTTGGAAATCAAAAAGAATAGTTGGAAAGCCAGTGAGTGAATATGGAAGTGAGGTATCAGTAAGTAACATATTTGATCACATGATTCAATGCTGGAGATTTCTAGGGAGAAGGGAATACAAATGGATTAGAATCAACCCTGAGGCCAGGTTTTCTGAGAAGTGTCAGAGAAAAACCAGCCAACACTAGATAGGGCATTAAGAGATGTGCTTTCACAGAAGAGATGGGTTTCTGTACAGTGGACATATAAAGGAGGCATTCATAAAAGAGAGTGCAGGCAGAAAGGATCTTGCTAGTAGTGGACTCTGCATTATAGACAATACTGTGGGATGGTTTCAAGAGTTAGAGAGGAGTTAGAGAAATGGAGAGAATACACATATATAGAACCTTAGAATTAGAGCTCAGGAAATGAGAGGTGATCCAAAAGCCTCTGGCTTCTCGTGGTGACTAATGTAAGGCTTAACGACTGAAAGAAAATTATCTTGGTGGATGAGGATCATAGTGGTGACCACACTGTGAGTCTTGGGGGAAGAATGGAGTAGGCTCTGGGATTCTCTTGTGACCCTCTCCTGACAGAGACAATAAGTAAGGTCTGGGGATAGCTCTATTTAGTCCCAGTGAGTAATGATACTCTTTGTTCCTGTTGGAGTAGGAAAACATTACTTCAAGTGTACAAGGGCTTCCCTTTCCGTTGTCCACTACCATGAACAGTGTCACAAATGTTTAGGGAAGCTGTATATTACTTCCAGTATGGAATGCTCTTTAATCCATGCCAATGGAAGTTAAAAGGACTTGGAGTGACATGTTATTACTTTCAGTCCCCTCAATCTTGGCCCCTTTTATGGGAGGAATGATCTTTGTGCCAGTGCATAGGCTCCCCTTGGTCCCTGGAGGTCAGTATCAAATTATTCAGTCTGCTTCAACAGGAGAGGAAGTTTAAAATGGAAAAAAGCAGCTCATGATGATAGAGAAACTGTCCCGATGCAAATAAACCTCAGCATTGTTATGAGCTGGACTGGATCTAGGTAAGCTTGGTTTTACCCTACTAAACATAATCTGGAAAAATACCAATATTTAAAAGGCCACTCTGAGACCATGAAGAAGTGAAATAAAAAGTGAAACCACTCCACAAACTTGTCTAAGCACAAAGAAAACAAACCACAAAAACACTAACTATTCCTCTATCCTGGCCTGTAAAAGTGACTTAGGCTGTAAATGTTTTCTTTATCCATTTCACCTTTGGCCTTTCTCTATTCTAGATAATATTTATGAGGATACCCAATCACAGGTTCACCCCTGCCTCCTGACAGCATCCAGACAAGGGCAAAACCCATTTTCTGAACCTTCTGCCCAAATCGTCTCTCACAGGACCAAATCTGTAAGTCCTTTTTAATAACCTCTTACCGAGATGTCCATAGCTCACCATGGTGTGTGGCAAGTTTTGCAACAAGCAATAGGCCTATCTTGCTAAATGATAAGTGCATTCATGCTTGTCTTTGGCTAGAGAACATTGACAAAGTAAAAAAAAAAAAAAAAAAAGTGAAAAAACTGCTCCAAGAAAAACAATAATTGTTCAGAAAATAATAATTTTTCATTATACCAACTCATTCTCTACTTAGTTGTTAGCATTAAGAAAACAACAGTAGGGTATTGTAATTCTAAAGCACTTGTATTTTTCATATATTTTTAAATCATAAAAACTTATTTTGTATTGCTATCAAAGAGTTTCATATGCTTATATTCTGTGAAGATACTTGTTTGCATAGTTGAATCAATATTTTCATTTAACTCCAAATGTACAATAAAGAATATAGCATCCCCCCTTTCAAATGTCAAGTTATATCACCTTTTCCTTGTTAGGATGAACCTCACCCCTGCATTACTAAATGGGAAACATCTAGAACACACCAAGTACTGTTCACATGCCATCCCTTTCAAAGATATTTCAGATCTACTAGAAACAACCGAGAACAGATGTGGAAATTTAGAACTGGGTATTCATAGGATGGCATCTGCCAAAAGACCTAGTAGCTGTTTTGTGTCATTTAAAATGCAGAGTGAATACTTGAAAAATCCTAATGAGATATTTAGCACTTATGCCCTTACTTTCAGAGGAACAGAAACTAAATAATTCAGACAGGATCAATAAAATTGACCTATGACTGTCAATATGGAGAAAAACTATTTTATGAAACAATTAATGACATAGAAAGAAGTATAGTCTTATGGTAGGATTATGTGAATGACATGGAAACATAATGATGAACCATAATGATGAAACAAGGGATAACAGAATGGAATGCTTTAACGGTATTAAGATGTCTTTTATTAAGACTATGTGGCAATATCGTTATATGCATACAATCTTCTTACTTCATGAAACAATGTTATAGAATAATATTCACAGAGAATAACACAATAAAATAATGTTGTAAGAAAATGTTACCTTTACTCTAATTAAAACTATTTAAAATATGTGTGCATAGTAATACAGTATGAGAATGAACACTGGGGAATGACAAAATTCACTATTTTGAGATTGTGGTGAAATATTCTAAATGGCATATTTAACAAATAAAACAGCTTAAAAATGAAACTAAATCAAATAATCATTTAAAATACATGAATTCAAGTTTTATTTGCCCACTAGAAATATACAAGTCCAGATATACAAAGTAAATGGTGCACAGTTATTGAACTAATATCTTCTGGATAAGATTTATCCTTAATCTGGTTATCCATCACTACTTCTTCTATTCATTTCACAAATAATTTATAAAAATTTGTCCTGATTTAATGTAAAGCAAGTCAGAGTTACCCTTAAGAAAATAAAAGTAAGACAATTAAAATTGGTTTTGCATGTTTTCAACTTACCAACTAGTAAAGTATATGTAGATAGGTAGATATAGGTATATTTTCTATTTTATACATGGGCCTTTTAATGTCCAAAACATAAATGTTCAATTATAATAAGAATGAACATTTTGAGTATACAAGTGTACATTTCTGCTTCCTCAGAAAAGGCTCAATTCTGATCAGATCCTAGAAAAAAATAACCATCACTCAGTACAGTTAATCCAAATGCAAACTAAAGAAGGCCTACAGTATATATATATCTGTCTTCAAATACTTCAAGCACCCTTTAAAATAAAGTATCTATAGCTATCATAATCTAACATTGATTGTAAGTTCACTATAAACCATGTATTATGTTAATGAATACATATAAAGTATCTGCTATGGTCTGAATGTTTGTTTTCTCTCAAAATTCATTTTAAATCTATTGAAATCTAATCCCTTATGCAATATTATTAAGAGGTGGGGCCCTTAGGAGGCTCCATCCTCATGAATAAGATTAGTGCCCTCATAAAAGAGGCCAAAGGGACATTATTCACCCCTTCCACCATGTGAGTATACAACAAGTTGCCATCGAGGAGGCAGAGAGGGAGACATTACCAGACACCAAATCTGCTGGTACCTTGGCCTTGGACTTCTCAACCTCCAGATCTGTGAGCGGCAAAGTTCTATTGCTTACAAATTTCCCAGTCTGTTATTTTTCCCAGTCTGTTACAGCAGCCCAAACAGACTAAGATAGTATCTACAGCAGTCACAAGGTACCCTTCATAGAAGAGAAAATCTAGCTCAGATGCACAAAGTAGCAGAGCTGGTAATCAAATTCAGGTTGTTTGACACTAAATTTTGTATTCTTTCCAACATTCTATACTATCTCTAATCAATGAAATCTTCTTTATGCGTTTTAAGTTTCTGCTATGGTCATATCTGATTAGCTTGTACAACTACTGCACTATTATGCAAATTTCTGCCACCTGTCAGAATTTTAAACCTGTTGTTTGGATATAATAAAAGTGTAACAATTTATTTTTCTTTTCACAACTATATAAATTCTTAAGTTTAAGAAAAATAGCTCCTTTTTTGAATACGTACTTTGAGATGGTTTTCTACAAAAGAATATATAATGTATATATTATTCATGGTAGCCCTATTATCTCATTTTTTTAAAGATAAAAAGACTAAGATTTAGTCCAAGTGCTTTGCCCATGTTCAACTTCAAGGGACACGTCTTTTCAATTTACATGAGCTTTTCCTGATACTTACTTCAAACTAGAGTAATTGTCTAAATTTTATTAGATTAATAGTTGTCCATTAGTTAGTAATGCTTATATAGAAGTTTCAAAAGAATAAGCCTTAAATGATGATAATAATAAAACACTTAGCAAATCAGACAATTCTATGAGGTAGGGAAAATGTCATATCCATTCTTTTTAATGTACAGATTAATTAGAATAAGCTTAATACATTTATACTACCTTCCTCAAATCTTAGAAACATAATTTCTTCAATAAACTGATAAAATGTCATTGGGTATAGAGAAAATATGTTTAGAATAATGCAGATTTGAGGCTTTATGAATAAATTTCGCCAAAAATGTGGAGTCTTGGTATAAGAGTATGACTTGAAATGTTAATTTATAACTGCATGGATAGTGATTGAACTTCAAAGAGATTTACCTAATCTAAAGGTATATGTTCACATTTCAAAGGGAAATGAGGCCTAGAATATTGGACGCATCTCTATGCTCTAGAGATCAGAAATACTTGGGCTTCTCTGGCCTTAGACAACATGTACTTACTTTCCGATAAGTTATTAGTATGAGAACCCAGGATCCTTCCATTTTCTCTCCAGGATGAAAAGATTTTCCCTGTTCTTTCAGGAGTGGAACAGATGTAGCTACCTCTTTCATATATATATATATATAGAGAGAGAGAGAGAGAGAGAGAGAGAGAATCCATTTTTCTCCTGTCCTTCTAGTATGAAGTGTCTAGACATTCATACAGGATAATTTTCCCATCTGACTTTCATCATATTGCTCAAATGGTAAGGACTGGAGAAAAGGGAAGCAGATGTGGTTATTATTATCCAAATGTCCATATGTAAGTATACATAAATTATATCTAAATATAGATAAATTATTAGGTAAATAATAACTAAACTATTTCTGATCTAGGATACCTTATGTGCTTACTCAGGATAAACTTAATAAAGATGACTATTAAAAACCACAAAAATATTTTTATTATCATAAATTTGGAGTGGTAATGACAGTAAATTGTCCATGTAACATAACACTGTTTAAAGGAATAACTTGGACTTCCAGTTAAGATGGCACATTAAGCATACATAAATACCAGTTCCACAGATTCGATAATGAACTTTCCCTTCTGAAGACACAATGAACCAAGAACTTGGACTTACACTCTTGTTGCAAAAAAATATATAAAATATTATTAATATTTTTTATATTATCCTTTGAACTGATTTGGAAGTAAGAAATTTTTAGGCCAAAATCTAAATGAAGCATGAGAAGCAACTGGAAAATTGAGCTGAACAATGAAGCAATGAAGTCAGCTTTTATCCTGAGGGTGCATTTACCAAATTCCATGTTAAGTACCACTGTTCA
Source organism: Eulemur rufifrons (assembly GCF_041146395.1). Lineage (NCBI taxonomy): Eukaryota > Metazoa > Chordata > Mammalia > Primates > Lemuridae > Eulemur > Eulemur rufifrons. The sequence goes on from NC_090985.1 coordinate 47,959,330, forward strand.
TGGCCATGTGGAGTTTGGGAAACCCAAAGTAAAACAAGAACAGACTCATGGAGGGGAATTTAATGGGTGAATCTGTGTAAGGCTGAGCTTGATAGTATCATACAGAAATAAAGGCCAGCTAGAAATAAACCTATATACCCATTACCACCCCATATGCATCCCTACTCCATTTCCCCTTCACTACTGCTGAGCACAAGGGGGAAAAACAGATGTCTCTCCTGAGAATTAATAAAGGTCTTAAACAGATTTACAGACAAAGTTCATAACACTTTCATGGCCTTAAAAAATCCAGACTAAAATTTTTGTTTATGGAATCTCCTGTTTGGTAGCAAAGCCAGACGCTTCACCAAAGCAAAACCAAAATTCTCCCTGAAGGATTCATTTTTATTCCAATTTTCAGTTTTCTACAGTACAAAAATTCCACATAAAATTGGCAACTGAAGAGCCAAATTCATTGAATCCACAAGAAAACAAATTGCCATGGTTGAAAGCCAAAGAATGACAACAAAATCAGATCTCAAAACCTTCAAATATTGGAGTCATCAAAGAAAGAAAATAAAGTAACAATGATTATTGCATTTCAAGGAATAATAGAGGTATTTGAATGTTTGAATGAAGACCATATAAATTAAAAGAAAAAAAATCAATGATGTGATAAAGTTAGATTTTGCAGCTGAAAAGAGAATGGGTTATCTGAAAGAGAGAATGGAAGTAGAGAAGAGGGAATAAGAGACACAGAAAAATAACCAGCAAATCAACTTCAAGTCTCCTTTAATGCTTTCTATTTTGTTTTCAGTATGTGACTTTATTCTAGAATTTCTTCAATAATTTTTTTCCTAAAATTGAATCTTCTATTACACATAGATTATTTGTCCCATTTATTTGATAGTACCCTATAAGAACAGCAACAAATAAGAACTGAGTGGATTTCTTACCAAATATGAGATGTAAGCCGTGTAACATACTACAGATGCTCCTTGGCTTACAATGGGGATACATCCCAATAAACCCATTGTAAGGTGAAAATACTACCTAGAAAATTCATTTAATGCATCTAATCAGCTGAACACAGCTGAGTCCAGCCTACCTTAGATATGCTCTGGACACTTACATTAACCTACAGTTGGGCAAAATCATCTGGTAACACAGTCCACTGTAGAGTGTGGTATTGGTTGTTTACCCTTGTGATCATGTCTGCAGCACATTGCCACTGCCCAACATCACAAAAGAGTGTCTTGCCCAGGAAAAGATCAAAATTCAAAATTTAAAGTATAGTTTCTACTGAATGCTTATCAATTTCACACCATTGTAAAGTCAAAAATTGTTAAGTGGAACCACCTTAAGTCAGGGACCATCTGTATATTCAAACTTCAGTACCTTAGGTTGGAAAATATTAACTTACCTTCCAATAGAAGCTATTGTATAAAATAGATATTTTCAGGCTGTTATTTCTACATAGTGTTATAAGGCTTGTCATGAAGTGTGAATGATGAACTGAGTAGAATCATGCTTTCTAAACAGTAAAGTTTTTAGAGCATTAGAAATTACCTAGCCTAATACATTATTCTATTGATGAGAAAAATCAACGTGCAGAAAAGAAAAGCATGGTTATATAAGTTTGAATTGCCAATAACTTAGTTCTGGATATTGGTGTTTAGGCTCAATATTCTTAGTCTCAAGAAAAAGCAGACTTTTGAATTCAAATTATATCAATTCCACTTTCAACATAATTGTTTACTATCGTTGAGACAATATAGAAGTTAATTACCATCTCTCAGCATCATTTTCTTCATGTGACAAATGAGGATGCTACAAGCTAATATAAGTTTTTAATTAGGAAAAATAAGGTAATATGTGTGAAAGCTTTATTATAAGCCATTAAATATTATTCTTACCATTAGTATTATCAATAACAAGTAAAATTAAAATAAAATATTATTACTTTAAAAGCATTCCATAAAATGAGTTTTCTTGAAACATTGAATCACTGTGCGAATTGGGAAATGAATGTCAGCATTTTCTTTTTTTATTTCGTTCTGTAAAGTCTATCTTTGAACCATACAGCTTTGAACTCCAGGAATTAATTTTCCAAAGTCAGCATAGACACAAGTAAGTACACATGATATAATTGAAAAGGAAAGCACCATGCTGCTACATCAGAAGCAGAATATGAAAAAAAGAAGTGGGAATATCATTGCATAATGGGAAGCAGGAGGAAGCAACTGAAAAAAATGAAGAAAACATATAAAGATGTGTTAAATAGCTTACATTGTAGCCTACTCAGCCTACAATATCAGAGTTTTAAAAACAGTTATGGTATTGATGAACCAGCAGAAAGAAAGAAAGAGTCATCACAAAGTATTGCAGGCTTTGGTTACAGTGTTTTCCGCAGTTCATGTTTGAAAAACATACATTTTCTAATTTCTAGAATTTAAACTTATTTATGAAATAATTAATAGAAAAAGAAATAACCAGAGTTCTTTTTAAGGCACTTACCTAAGATTTTTACCACTACATTTTTAAGCTAGGGGATCGCTAGTAAATACCCAAACAAATCTAATTTATATTGCTTTATGTGCTGATGTAGATAAATACCTAGATGCATTCATTCGCTTTTGCTGCTTAACAAATTATCTCAAAATGTAGTGGCTAAAAATAGCAATCTGTTAACTCTTGGTTTCTGTTGCTCAGGAAGCTGGCCACTGTAACGTTTTAAGACCAGAGTCCACAGGAGGGGTGGCGCAGCTGAAAGTCAAAGTACCCTCCCGGGTTTCGGCACCAAATGTAAGGTTTTTTGGATTGGCCGGAGCCATAGAAAGAAAGACAAGCAGAGTTGAAAGCGATAAGTAAAGAGGCTTTATTGGGGCACTCCTGGGTGAGGATATAGAGTCCCAAGAGAGGGACCCGGGTGAGATTTTCAGGTCCTGGGAGAGAGAGAGAGAGAGAGAGAGAGACCCGAAAAGTCGCATCGCCTAGAAGTCTGAGTGGGTTTATACATATTTTTAGGGCTGGGGGTAGGGGTTTCTTTGGCAGGAAGATTTATGGTGGGGAGAACAAGGAATTGTCCCTTGCAGTTTTAGGGCGGGTATTGAGAAATAGGGGGGGCCGGTGGTATGTGTGGACTCCAGGAACCGAGACTTTTATCAGGGTAACCATCCAGGTGTGGTCATCCTTTAACTCAGCTGGGCCTTGCAGGCATTGTCCTTGGCAGGTCTCCTGGGCTTCTTCTTTTTCCATTAAGGAGGGGAGGGGTGTCTGCCACCAGCCTTACAGCCACATCTTGGCTAGGTCCTCTGGTTTAGGGTCTCTTACAAAACTGTAATCAAAGTAGTGGCCAAGGTTGCATTTTTCTTTGAAGGTTCAGCAAGCTTGGAAGGCTTGGAAGTAGGGACAAAATTGCTTCCAAGCTCACCCATGTGGTTCTTGGCAGGATTAATATCCTCAGGGGTTGTTGAACTGTTTCACATTGGGCATTAGTCAAAGGCTTCCTCAGTTCCTTGCTTCATGGGCCTTTCTATATGGCAGGTCACAGTATGGAATCTGGCTTCCATCCAAGCGAGCACTTAAGTGAGAGTGTAAACAAGGTGAGCGAGAGAGAAGCCAAAGTCTTTTTGTTGCCTAATCTTTGAGGTGACAAATCATTACTTTTATCATATTCAATTCATTAGAAGTAAGGCACTAGGTCCAGTGCACATTAAGGAGCATGGATTATAAATAATACTAGAATTCTAGAATGTGGGTGTTGTTGGAAGCCATCTTAGAAACTGACCACCATAATAGACCATAGATAGATACATAAATATGCATATAAATACACAGATGTGAGAATATATAAATAGAAATATATGCTTATGGTAAATATTTAGTAAACCATACATTTTTAAAATTTAGTTTTATTTCTTTTAAATTATTTTTTGGTTTTGTTGATGATGGTCAGAGTACAGATAACTTCAAACATTACGAAAAGAGTGTTCTTAAAAATTTGTAATTCCAAATTCCACTTTTAATCAAAAATACCATACCTAGAATTTGTAGGGCAAGTGAAAAACGGCACCTATTTCAAGAATGGTGGCTAGTTAAAATGCAATTCAATTTTGATTGGCTACAGATGATTTCATCTTTGATATATTTATTGTAGTTATTTGTGTTTCTCTGAAAAGATTACTTTCATTTTTTTCAGATATTTTTGACAACCAAACTAAACTATTTTAAAATATCAATTTCTCCATATATTTCCCCAAACATTTCCAAGTTATGAAGCTCTAGTGGTACCCTAAATAACAACAAATTAATGATAACTAATTAATTCCTAAATAAATACCTATAGGATTCCATGTTGCATATAAACATGAAAATCTAAAAAGAGAAATAGGTTAAAATTTAATTATTATAAAAGGCAGTAGTGAGAGAAAATATCAACAAAATGAGTATATTGGCTATCTTATCAAAAAAGAATGCTAAGATAAACATTAATGTGATTAACACAATTTGAAGAAATCATATACTTACATCTTAATACAAAAAATACCTAGCTGCCAGAAAAAAAGTGCTGAGTGAATTCACTTCTACTGAGTGAATTCACATTTTCTGGCTCATAGTTAATACTACCTATATTAATAGCAATTTTCAAATGAATATCAAGATAGCTAAAACAGAGGTACTTTAGAAGAACAATCTAGGGAGAGTAATGTTTGTTTTTATGAAATTCTCTTTTGGGTTCTGATTGGTCAACTATTAAAAAAAGTACTTATTCAAAAGCTGAAGTGAAATTCAAAACATTGTATTTAATAAGCAACGCTGCTGCACTGTCAGTCATCAATGGGAGTAGAGCCGACTCTTAAGATTAACCAAAAGATACTATTTGAATTGCATCCTGGGATCATAGAGCAGACTATAGCACAGTGGTAAGTTCTGTGTGAATTATCTTTCAAAGACTGTATGGGCATACTAATTTCCATATTCTACTTCATATGGGAACATAATGGAGACAAAGGAGTTTTATAAAATTAAAATACAATTTAAAGGAGATAAAACTTGATAAATGTGAAAAATGTTAGCCCAATTTTGTACTTTTTATGATAGACACAGCAGATACTCAGGTAGTTTTAAAAATTAAAAACACTCAGGATATAGAATTTCAGAAACACAAAATACAGTTCTTTAACAGTGATAGTTTAGTCTCTCCTTATTTCTGAATAAGAGCTCTATAGTCCTTTCTGTTTATGTTACAAAATTTCTAGAACTGGAAGTCATCATCACAACTAAATCTAGAGTCCGAACAACTCTATTCTTTTAGCCCCTGACTTACCATCTAGGATCAGATTCTCAAACATTATCCTGGTACATTTCAAAGACCTGAGAGAAACAGTATCTGATTCAAAAAGTGTGTAAAATACAGCAATATAAATTTATGCATATAATAATTTTGTAATGAAAAACTCTGTTTAGTTTCTGTCATTTGCAATCCTTAGAGCCCCAACTATAATACAGGGTAAAAAACTTTGAACTTAGGTCTACAATTAATAGTTCCACCATTGTAAATCTCATCTCACCTAATCATTCTATCATGTATCCACATCCTGTCTTTTTAATATATTTTCCTACTTCTCTCATTATATTAGATCCTTACCTTTAACTCAATTCTCTCCTATTTAAAACAAATACACTAACTAACTAATCAATCTTGGCCTTCCATAACGACTCCCTCTATATTACCTATTTTTCATAGGCAAGATTTTTGACATAAAAGCCTATGCACATTATATTCACTGTTCCCTCACTCCCCATTTTTTTTTGTTTTACCTAATGAAATTTGATGTCAATTCTTCCTGCCCCTTCACTGAGAATTCTCCCTAAGCTTCTCAAATGGAATTGCTACTCAAGGGGATTACATATTTCACAAAGCAGTGTTCTCCTATCTATTCCTCTTTCCCTCTGCATATGTCACGTAATTAAAACTCTAGTTGCTTAACCACTATACTGAGAAAGATGGTGATGAGTGTTAGGAGAGTGGATGAACAAAGCAAATTTAGCCAAGAAACTGCTCTCGTGCAATTGGAATGCAATGGTGGTGGTAGCTACTCAGAGTTCTGATTAGAAGGGCTTTATACATCTAACCTAGAAGCAGAGAAAGGTGATATATTTCTTTCTAACTTACTCACTGGTATGGATTGAATTGTGTACCTAAAAAAGATAGTGAAGTCTTAACCCTCTGTACCTGGGAGTGTGACCTTATATGGAAATAGGACCTTTGCAGACAATCAAGTTCAGATGAAATAATTAGGAGAACTACAGAACTCTGAGAAAAGAAATTTCAGAGGATACGAACAAATGGAAAATTATATCATGATATGGATAGGTAGAATCAACATTGTTAAAATGTCCACACTACTCAAAGTGATTTACAAATTCAATGCAATCCAAATAAAGTTATCAAAGTCACACTTCACAGATCTAGAAAACAATAATTCAATGCTTCATTTGGAACCAGAAAAGAATCCAGGTAGCCAAAGCAATCTTAAGCAAAAGAACAAATCTGGAGGCATTTTATTACCAGACTTCAAACTATACTACAAAGCTATAGTAACCAAAACAACATGGTAGTGGTACAAAAATAGAGACATTGAACAATGGAGAAGAACAGAAAACCCAGATATTAAACCATCTACCTACCAGCAACTGATCTTTGACAAGACAGCAATGTACACTGGAGAAAAGAAGACCTATTCAATAAATGGTGCTGGGAAAGTTGGATAGCCACATGCAGAAGAATGGAAAAGGACGCCCACCTTGCACCACTCACAAAAATTAATTCAAGAGGGATAAAGGATGTATATCTAAGGCATGAAACCATAAGCATTCTAGAAGAAAATGTTGGAAAAAAATCTTCTTGGTAGTGGTCTAGGCAAAGAATTTCTGAAAAAGAGCAAAACAGCAATCATAGCAACAACAAAAATTGATAAATAGGATTTGATTAACCCAAAAAGCTTCTGCACACCTCAGGAAACCATCAACAGAGCAAATAGGCAACCTATGGAATGAAAGAAAATATTCACAAGCTACATATTCAATAAAGGGCTAATAACCAGCATTTATAAAGAAAAGCAAATCAGCAAGAAAAGAACAAACAACCCTATTAAAAAGTGGGCAAAACACATGAACAGTTACTTCTCAAAAAAAAGACAAATGGCCAAGAAACATATGAAAAAATGCTCAATGTCACTAATCATCAGGGAAATGCAAATTAAAACCATAATGAGATATCACCTCACCCCCATTAGAATGTCTTTTATTAAAAACTCCAAAAACAATAGATGCTGACATGGATGCAGACAGAAAGGAACACTTGTACACTATTGGTTGGACTCCAAATTAGTACAATCTCTGTGGAAAACAGTATGGAGATTCCAAAAAGAAATAAAAGTAGACCTATGATTTGATCCTGCAATCCCACTACTGGATATTTAGCCAAAGGAAAATAAGTCATTTTGTCAAAAAGGCACCTGCACTCGAATGTTTATTGTAGCACAATTCACAGTTGCAAAGATGTGGAATCAACCCAAGTACCCATCAATTCATGACTGTATTTATAAAATGTGGTGTATGTATGCCCTGGAGTACTACCCAGCAATAAAAAAGATGAATTAATACCTTTTGCTGCAATTTGGATGCAACTGGAGACCATTCTCCTAAGTGAAGTATTGGAAGAATGGAAAACAAACACCGCATGTACTCACTATTAAATTGGAACTAACCAGTGAGCACACAAGTATACAGAGAGAAGTAAAACCCAGTGGAAATCAAGCAGGGGAGAAGGGGGAAGGGGATTAAATCAACCTAATGGATACTATGAACACTACTTGGGTGACGGGCACACCTATAGCCAGGACTCAAGCATTACAAATAGGATCCACGTAACCTAAAAGATTTTAACCCCCTCAATATTTTGGGGAAAAAAATTACCATCTTAAAAAAAATTTAAAAAGGATGAAGTCATTAGGCTGGGCCCTACTCCAGTATGAATGTGTTCTTGTAAAAAGTGAAAGGTTGGACACACACACACACACACACACACACGGAGAACACCACATGAAAATGAAGGCAGATCAGGGTGATGCAAACTTTTCTGGAAAATGCTAAAATTTGTCTGCAAAGAGACAGTCATGGAACAGGTTCTCTTTCACAGGCCTCAGAAGTAATCAACCCTGCTGACAGCTTGATCTCTCTTTTGTGGGGACATTTTTTAGCATAGCATACATAATTATGGCATTCAATGAATATTACCTGATTGCTAAATCAAGTTGACAAATTGAAACTAAGATGTTTACAATTCATTGAAATAAATTCCTTAAGTGTGCTGTATACGGCAAATTTTATAAATTTCTAAGTATGTGAAGGTCCACCAGATGGTATGTCTAAACATTACTCTGAAATCCTGTATACCCACTTCATAAATTATAGAGCTTAAATGTATCTCTAGAGGTCAGTATGTCTTTCCTTGCTTCTAGGCACAGCTACATTTAAACTAACACAAAAAAGGAGGTGTCTATCCTGTTCCTAAATATCTCTATCAAAAAAGATTATATAACCTCTCCCAGCAACACACTTTGGCATCTCAAGCAATGAATAATTAAAACCTAACTCTTACAATGCAGAGGCTTGGAAAATAGTAAAACCTTTATAACATACACACTTGCTGAGAAGTTCCAACAATTGATATCGTGGACTGTAAATAGGAAGCAAATAAGAAAAACTAGAACAATTTAGAGATTTCATTTTACATTACCACTGATAATATGAAACTCAAATACAGTCTGGCATAGAAATAAATTTTGATCTTGCTTTTTTCTACTCTTTGGAAAGGATAAAAAACAGGAGTCTTCTCTTTAAAAAACAAACAAACAAAAAAAAAACAACTTTAGCTTGCCGCGATGGAAAAATATGTGAAGAAAGGCTTTTGTGTTCTTTTTGTTCCCATAAACTTTTTTCTAGTACCAAGTCACATTGAGACAGGGAAGAGGGAAAAACTCTAGGGGAAAATAAAAATAAAAAGCAAATAATTTTCCTATGGAGGAAAATTAAGCAAAAAATTATCTGGTCATTCTAACTCAAATAATTCAGGATGTTGGACAATTTCATTTGTTAAAGTGTAAATCATAAGAGGACAGATGCGTTTAAAAATCTCTGTTATTTTACAAAAGAGATTTAATCCAGATGGAAGTAGCAAAGCATGCTTTGCTTGAAAAATACTGTGATTATCTCCTTTACATACTCAGGTACATTTTTACTGACATTATTTCCACTACTACACAGCTCAAGCAGCTTTCTATGTTTTAACAAGGCAAAGATATCTTTTGGTTCTTTGTTCTTGGAAATCAGTAATTTTACAACTACCTGCTTTGCTATAGCATTCTAGAGATTATGTAGGCTATGGTTTGAGTATTCCACTCTCAGAGTATCATAGAAAAGGAACGGAACTAGGTGGGTTGGGGCCATCACATAAGTGTGGGAAGATGAGAAAATAGCCTTTCTACATTTTCATACTCAGGAGATTCCAATATATAGTCTAAATAAGATAGTACATTCTATTTATGTGTAAAGCAGGAGCCTAATTTCTCTGAGATTTTCTTTAGGGAAAGAATTGCTTTAATCACAATGGTTCTTGACTATTTGTATAAATTGTCTAGTGTTTCTTATACACATCCTTCTTGCATTCACTGTGTCTACTGCCACACAATTCAGCAACTTTGATTTTTTTTTAAATGATAGTTTGTCAACGTGCCTGTTTTTTGGTGGTACTGCTTTATCACTGTACTTAAAAAAAAATGGTTAAAGGTGACATGCATAATATTCCCCAGAAATTGTTTAACATCTGATAAGTTTAAGATTTAGTCAAATGTAAGTACAAAGTTTTTGAGATAATAAATTACCACTTGGAAAAATTGTGTCAAACCAAAGGGCTGCTGCAGTCTAGCAGCTGCAAGAAAAGACTAATTTGCAGGGAAGGAATCAGAAATGGAGAGATCATCTTAAAATGTGGGCGTTCTGGTAAAGGTCATACTGTATTTTAATCTCTTTGAAAATATTTCAAGATGCAGAATAATATCTTGGGAGGATTGAATGGTATGTGACTTTCACCAATTTCTTCCCTGAAACATAATTGTTAGATGATCACCTCATTTTTTCCCCATCAACTTTGAATTTATAAGAACAACTGACAATTCAGTCTTTATGAGAGGTTTTGTCTGTTCTGTTTATCTCTTTGGGGATTTCATGAGCTTGAGTTTGCCAGAGAAGAAAAATTTTCTTCAATCAGGTAATGGCAAATAACATCTTATAGATTAGTGTGATTGTGGAGGGATAGAGAATGGGAGGGTAAGAAACTGTAATCAGTGGAATAGCTTTTTTCATGACAATAATCCTAGGAAAATTGTATTTTCTACCTTCATGTTAGATAGAGATTAAAATGCTTGAATTTCAAAAATTGAGAAAAATACAGTCAATTATTTAGTTATGAAGTTTTCCTTTAAAAGTTCTTCTCTAAATTGCTAGTTTAAGATAAAATATAGCATTTAAAATCATGGCAAAATTTCCAGCAAAATATAAAAACTAATTTTAAGTAGGGAAAAATTGTTATTAGTTACTAAAACTTCTGATTACAGAACATTGTCCAGGACAAATCTCCATCCATGGTTCACTTTCTGAATATCCCTTTTCTTTTTTTTTTTTTTTTTTATCCTTAATCTTGAGAACCCAAAGGATTGGCCAACTTGTTTCTCTTTCATTGTCCTTATATGGCTGACCTGGGTTGTTTTCTTGAGTGGGGTGAGCAGCTAGAATTGGAATAGAAAACACAGTCAATGAGACTTAGAAACTCACACTGAGTGAGCAATACTTGAGGGAATGACCATAAGTGACTGTGAAGGTTTTCTTGTTCATCATCTTTCTTTCCTTTCACCACCAGCATTCTGCACACAACAACAAAACTTTGGGCCATTTTATTAATGTTGTGTTGCAAACAGTGATACGTTTATTCACAGATAAAAGGCAGAAGCTGGGAAGGGTGCAGAGGGAAGAGAGGTTGATTAATATGTACAAATGTAGAGTTAGATACTACAGGAAGTTTCAAATATGGCAGTTTCATAAAATGATAAAAATGGCTTTACTAGTGGTAGAAGTATTAGGAGGATATATTCGAGGGTCCAAACTAAGTCTTTTGTATTCTGTCTTGGATCCATGACTTAAATACACAAATTAGTGAAGACGCACTGCTCTCATCTGAACAACCCAAGTTTCTCTGTACAGCTTCTAGAATTGTTCTGCTTTGCAGTCATGGTAAACCACATGTTGAAATTATTTTCATTTGAATGTATTCTTTTATTAAGGGCTATTTTAGGAAAGGAGTGGGTGAAATGGCATACATGGCTATTAGTCCAATTCCATAATCCCCAGGTTAGAGGTTAGAATAAGACAAATTGCTTTTTTCTTACAGACTATAGAAAAGGAATTATAAAAAGTGTATAAATTACATTACTGAAAAGCTTAAGATTTCATTTTAGTGATGCTTCTACTTGGTCATTTCTGGATTAATAATGATCAGTGTTGGGAAACTGTAGGTTGGTAGAAAATGTCTTGTAAGTCAATGGAATTAAATTTACCCACGTAGGAAATATTTTAAATATACATGGCATGATTAAGAAAAAGCATAGTACATAAAATATTAGTCTATCCACCTAGGCGTTAGGAAGAAACTATTTGAATGGATCTTTCTTTACCTCTTTTGGTCACCAGAAATGAAGTATGAACTTGATCAAGGGAAAGAGGGCCTACTTTTTATCTAGGCTTTATGCCTTATGAATGAAAGAATTTTTTCCAGCTGATATGTGGCATAAATAAGTTCAACAGATCTAAGATTTCTATGTTAGAGATGGGGTTCAACAAATATACAATGTGATTTTGTGTAGCATCATCTCTATGATTTTTTCTTATTGACATGGATAGTAAATGCCTGAACAAGATCTTTTAATATCCTCAAAACTAAAAGATACACGAAAAAAAGAAAGGGCTTCTTTTCATGATTTAAAATGGGAATACCTCCAATAACAAGGTTGAAATAATGCCAAGTCATGAAACTCTGGACTGTTTTCCTACTTAGTTGATCTACTACAGTTGCTGAGGTAGTTTACATAACAGAGACAAAAAGAATAACAAGGCAAGCTATCAGACTGATCATGGTCAGTTGCACTAATTAAAATCAGTTCAAAATGTAAATGTGAATAGGAAATGTATTCAGTGTTCTGAAATATTTTATCTTCTCCAGGGAAAGCAATCAATTTATATCAGTAGACAGCGCCACTGAGGTGAGAAGGTTGCAAATTCTTTTTAAAATGCCTTAGAATCATTTCCATTAACATTTCTTCAAAAATATTAAAATTTTTCCAGATTTATGATTCTAAAGGTTTACCTTGAAGAAAATGTTTTGATATTTTATCAGTAGAACTTAAAGACAGATAATATCAATAAGAAAAATATGCTGTTTTTATCATTAAACACTTTGGAATCTTCTAGTCATGCCTAAAAAATCTTTTATCAAGATTTTTCTTTTTTTTTTTAAAGTAAACTAAGCAAGCAGACTAGGAATTCAGTAAGTTCCAAGTTGGCTGTAAAATTATATAGCACGGAATGCTAAAAGCCAAACCATTCAAATGGCCATACAAGTTTGCTATGGTTTCAATGTTTTTGCTCCTTTCAAAATTCATGTTGAAACTTGATCCCAATGTAACAGTATTAAGAGGCATAGCCTTTAGGAGATGATGGAGTGTTGAGGGCTCTACCTTCTTTTTTATGGCTGGGTAGTACTCCGTGGTGTACATATACCCCATTTTATTAATCCATTCATAAATTGATGGGCTTTCAGGTTGATTCCATATCTCTGAGATTATGAATTGTGCTGTAATAAGCATTCTAGTGCAATTGTCTTTTTGATAAAATGACTTTTTTTCCTTTGGGTAAATACCCAGTAGTGGGATTCCTGGATCAAATGATAGGTCTACTTTTAGTTCTTTGAGGAATCTCCTTACTGTTTTCAATAGAGGTTGCACTAATTTTCAGTCGCACCAATAGTGTATAAGTGTTCCTTTCTCTCTGCATCCTTACCAGCATCTATTGTAAAAATAAATCGTGAGAACTCTGAAATTCCTTTGCGTTTTTTTTCCCAAAAGTTTTTATATCTGGCTTATTAGAAGACAACTGGGTTCTCTCGTCTTCTTCTGCATTCAATATATCCTGATATATTGTGTTTGTTAAAGTATATGAAGAAATATGCAGTTGACAAAGGTTTTAATTTGTTGAAAAGAGATCGAGGGGTATTTTCACGTGGCTGAAAAAATGAGAGGTATTTTAGTAGGCTTTTCAGATAATTGTGAATATTTTAAATTTGATATCATGCCAACAAATGGTAATGGAATCTCAACTATATTAAGGAACTGTTATATTAAAATACATTGGTCCATCTTTCACTTGCAATAGATTATTTAGCTGTAAGATTTTGTAATGTCATTGCTGATTATTTCAGATTATTTCAAAAATGAGTGTCCACATCTGTGCAGTACTTCCAAATGTTGTCACATTTTAAGATGCAATATAGAAAATTTTCTTTTATTTATGTCACCACCAATTTAATCAGAAAATTATTTAAATATTGACAAGCTCAAAGAGGTAGGTACAAGTGTCTCAAACTAACTTTCACTTAAAAGATCAAATTTTATCATTGGCAATAAATTTTGTCAATGGTTTTCCTTAAATTGACAGGCTTACTTTATTCTTTTGTGAGAAAATATCTGCCAAATATAAATGAAGCAGCTATTTCAGCTTGCAACTCTATTGCACACATGATTCTCCTCAAGATGACTCTCATACTTCAATACAAGGTGGAAGTACTTTATGTGTTCTTCTGTATGTTTCATTGCTCAGAATTTTAAAAGACATAATCACAGGAATAGAGATTTAGTATAATTAATAAGTTTTACTGCTTCATTAGGACATTCTTAGATAAAATGGATTTTTTTTTTCATGTGAGCATGTGGAAGTGAAAAATAAAATGACTACTATTATAGTTTGGTACACTCTCAACTTTTTCACTTTCCATCATCAGATATCTTTATACCATCAGTAAACCCAGTGGAAAAAAGTACATAACATCTTAGTATCGTGAGGAAAATAGTTTTGACCTTGGGAAACCCAAAAACATCTCACAAGGATGCATTGACCACACTATGACAACCAGTGAAATATATTATAGACAAGATGAGAATATTAAACTCAGACAGAAAGAATAAAAGAAACACATGTTTTTTGCTCTTTATGCACAGAATCGAATAAAGAGTATAAATCTAGGTGAACACTAACGTCAAGCACATTAATAGAAAACCTAACTTTGTTAGTTACTTTTCAAGCCTAAGATTGCTGTCTAAAAGTAAAAATATAAGCTAATACCAATTTTAAAATGAAATAAAAATGGCAATGTTATTATACTCTGTTCCTTATTCTACCATCTTGCTATTATGACATTTAGTATTGCCAAATGTTTCCATGCTACTCTGACTTTTCTGTCCTTTTGAATGTGCTGAGAATTCCTTCATCTAAAAGTAGTATTGTGTACCATGCTTCACTGCCAAAGATACATAGAGAAGCTATTTGGACATCTTAGCCCCAGCTATCTCTCCATCTCTTAGGTATTACCTTCCCTTGAGCCCTTCCAATAAAATGTCAATTGTTGATCTATTCTCAGCTCTATTCCTTATATTGATCATAACATTAAAGTGCACTGAAATGTGTTCATAGAGTTCACAATAACCAATAACATTACATAGAGTCAAACTACGAAAAGAAACTTGGATGTGTATATGTGCATGTCCAGCACACACATGTGTGATTGTATACTGCGACTAGTATGAAAGGTTTTCTGTCCACATTATTTGTATTTTGCCATCATTAAGAAAAAGGAGAAAGAAACAAGATATCGTCATCATTTTTTCATACATCTACTTCTTTATGGCCAAGATATAAAATAATTTGATATGTAAGTAGTCATCTATATTAGCCAAGGTATTCCAGAGAAATAAAACCAATAGGATACATTTATACAGTTGACCCTTGAGCATCAACTACCTGCTGAGTCAAAAATCTGCATAAAACTTTTGACTCCACAAAAACTTAACTACTAACAACCTACTATTGACTGGAAGCCTTACCTATATGTCTCAGGGATGGCAGATATGAGAGAGATGGAGGAGATGGAAGGGGAGGAAGGGAAGGCAGAAGAGGCAAGAGAGGTAGGAGAGGCAAGACAGGCAGGAGAGGCAAACTCAGTGTAACATATATTTTTATGTAATAATGATTGACTAGTATCTACATATATGTTATGCATTTATAAGATACCTAACTTTTTCTTAATTTTTTTATATTTCTGGGCTATGCCATTCATCTGTGTGAGTTTTCTCAAATTGTCACAAATCTCTGACACATTTTTCAATATATTTATAGAAAAAAATACATGTTGGTCAACGTTCAACTGTATACACACACACATACATATACAGAGAGAGAGGGAGAGAGAGAGATTTTAAAGAACTTGCTAATGTGATTGTAGGGGCTGAAAAGTTGGAAATTTGTAGGGCTGGCCAGCAGTGGGGAAACTCAGGCAGTATTTGATGCTACAGAGGCAGAATTTCTTTTCTGGGAAATCTCAATTTTTGCTCTTAAGGCCTTTAATTGATTGGATGAGTCCTATCCACATTATTAATGGTAATCTCCTTCAATTGATTGTGGATGTTAACCACATCTACAAAATACTTTCATGACAGCACCTAGATTAATGTTTAATTAAATAACTAAGTACTAGAGCCTAGTCAAGTTGACACATAAAACTATCATATCACTTCATGAGTAGTGTACATGCTAGACAGGATCTTCTCTTCAGCTATATATCTGATTGTTATCTATACTTTCCAATTTCACTTTTTAATCAAGAACAAGTGTCGGGGTTCGGGGTCAGTAATCTCGTCTGTTCTTGGTTCTTGTTCTGCTCTTGGCCAAAGAATGACCATACACACCAATGTTTATTGAGGAAGGACAAGATGGGTTTACAGAGTAAGAGGAAGATAAGTTCACCACAGAATGAACATACCCCTCTGTTATAACAAAAAGATCTCTGATTATGGTCTCGGGTCCCTTTTTATAGTGTCTAGATTGGGCCTTCTTTATGGTTCAGATGTCACCACTGAACCACTTTGATGGATAGTTAATGACATGATAATCAGCCTTAGGTTACTCTAGGTCACTTTCCAAATCCTATTATATATAATCTGCCTGGCCTGTGGGCTGGGGATTCCCTGCATTCCTTTACAGATTATCAGGGGTTTCTCCTTCACCCAGCTGTGGTAGTTACTCGGGGCAGGATTAAGGTGGGGCAGCACCAAGACTGGGGGCTGTCCTTGTTCTTTTTCCCAGGTGGGCAATTTCTTGAGGCAACACCAAGGCAAGGCACCCACTTTTGTCCCTAGGACAGTCTTGGAGGTCCCTTGACATCTAACTAACACAAGGAGTATAGGTAGACTTTGAGATAATTGCACTTCAGTGGTATACAATAGGGCAAAGTTGGGGTCATGGATTGTTTGACTTTGTTTGGAATACTATTTGGCCATAAACAACAAAATTCTCTCATTTGCAGCAACATGGATGAACCTGGAGGACATTATGTTGAGTGAAATAAGCCAGGCATAGAAAGTCAAATATTGCATGATCGCATTAATTTGTAGAATTTTAAAAAGCTGATCTCATAAAAGTACAGAGTAGAATATTGATTACCAGAGGCTAGGAAGGTAGGGAAGAGATTGGTTAAGGGGTACAAAATTACAAATAGGTAGGAAGAATAATTACAGTGTTCTATTGCACAGTAGGGTGACTATAGTTAACCATATTTTTATCATAAATTACAAAATAATTATTAAATAGATGAGAGTATTTTGAATTTTTTCACCACAAATAAATGATAAAAGTTTGAAGTTATGGATAAGCTAAATATCCTGCATTGATCATTACACAATCTATATATGTATTCAAACATCACACTATACCCCATGAATATGTATAATTATGGTATGCCCATTAAAAATAAAATAAACCTTAAAAAATATTTACATTGAAAACAATTTAGTTATCATCAACAATTGGGAACAGAATTCTATACCTTTCCACAAAGTCAATGAGTTTAGATTAAAAGTTAATGAGGAGAGAAATGAAAAAAATAATACTCAGCAAAACAAATCTTGAAAACCTCTATCTCACATTAGACTATGGAGACCATTCTAAAGATTAAGTCCTAAATTTCTGTCCTCAAAATCCCTGTCCTGTTCAGATCATGTTATAATGAATCTCTCAGAGAGTCAGAATAATTTCATCAAAGAAATGTTTTCTTTTATCAAATACAGCAAAGTAGAGAGATTATTTGATGGAGAGAGTGAGGAGCCAAGTAAAATAGAACAGCAAAGAAATTTATGTTGTCTGTTAATAATTGTCCATTTATTCCCCTTTTTTCCCCCGCGCAGAAGTTCTCTGCCTAATTTTCTTTTATTCTTAATCCCAGAAACTGTCCTATTTCTGCCTGACACATTTTTCTTTCTCTGGAAAACAAAGCACCTCTTAAGGAATCTGCCTAGAAATCTCATGCTTGTTTTCCTTGCTAGCCTTGGCTTTGAATTTTCCACCAAACCCTCTTTACCAGTGCTTCAACCTTACAAAGATTATAGCCACTACATTTGGAGCTACAAAGGCTTTAAGGGTATTGTTTTCATTATTAGAAAGTGACTGATTTATAATTTGTAATATTAAAATATTGTTTTGGTTACCAACATAACAGAAAAAAAGGGCATTAATAGCCCACCACAAATTTCATATTAGTTGGACAAACCACTCAGAAGGCACAAATTAGTACTTTGAACATAATATATTACAGAGAAGAATGAGTGTATGTATAAAAAATAAATGAAATTATTTTTTCTAATTGTATAAATTATTAAGTTGAAGGAGCTGAGGGAATTTCATCCCAAAATATGACTTCTTGAAATAAAGAATATTTTAAATTAAAGGCCCTTGGAGACCAATAGAATTTGGAAGAGGCTTTCTATTTATTTGCATAAAACCAGAAAGACCCATCAAAAAGAACAATTTCCTTTCCTTTCTCTCCCTGTTATCTCATTATATTGCAGGAAAGAAGATCAAAAGTGCAACCAGACCTGGCCAAATCCATTTTAAACATAATACCTGACTCTCAGGTTAATTTAATTTCCAAAGAGAATCATTTAAAAATCAATCTGTTTCTCCTCATCCATTCATTCTCTCAAGTATCCATTCATTCTCCCTAGTAATGATTTATTGCTCCTAAACAGAATTACCTATATTGCTCATCTCTCCTTCCCCTCTAAAATGAGGGTATATAAACTTCGGGACCCCACTGGAATATTGGGTAATCATTCTAATTCCTCTTGTATGCATGACAAATAAATTTGTAATATCTTTTTCTCTTATTAATCTGCCTTATTGTGAGTTGATCTTTAAGCAAACCTTCTGGGGGTGAAGGGGAAGTTTTCCTTCTCCCCCACAAAGTCACGTATACAAAATTGATTGTACATATAAATGTACTGGATTTTAATGTAATGTTGATAAATTATGTTTTTCCGAAAGCAGTAACTGTGCTTCACGGCCCTACGGTGCAATAATTTAAACAAATAGCAGTCCAGCCAATGTAAAAAAAAAAAAAAAAAAAGTGAGAACATGTTAATCACTCAAAGTTTTCAATAACTTGGGTTTTGAATGTTTAGGTTGAAAACAATGTCATGATTTTATCCCTTCAAATTTCCAAACAAAGTTTTCTCAACTCACAGATGACTTTAAGGCTTCTCTCAAAGTCTACAAAAACAGTCTTAACTGAAGAATTAAATAGGCAATGCAGTTAGGTTTACATCAATAAAATGCATAAAAATCAGCTGTGGCACTTAAAAGAAAATGTATGCACCACAGCTTCACACAAGACCTAGTAAATCAGAATCTCTGATCACATGAATTTGTATTTTTACCCATGGATACACACTGAAAAAATGCTGTGCCTAGTTTTGAGAGCCATAATTATCTCCTAAAATTTGTTAATTGTCATTTAATCTGTGGCATCAAATGATGTTTACTGCTTGTCTGATTAGGTAGCCAGATGGTTAGGCTGTACAATTGAATAACAGTTTTCTTCATATTATACCATATAGTTTATATTTTATTGCATTGTACTCCCTATCATACAATCTAAATATTCCTCAAATTAGTATATGTATAAATTTGATTTAATGCAATATTTAAGAAAAATAAAACTAAGTAAAAATGAGTAGTTTGTGAATACCCTTTCACAGGTTCTTGACTAAACTTCATGTATTTTTTTTATTCTTGATCATAAGCTTACTATTGAAGCACATGAGTCAAAAAGGATATGTCTTGCTTTGGAATCTATAAATCTATATTAAAGAACCACAAAATTTATCATTTATTTTCCATTTACAAGTTTGAAGAGTCTTCAATTCCATGCTTAGCATTATTTAATTTAGGAGCAGATTTAGTTGTTTTAAAATATTAAAAATTACTTTTTTGCCCATATTTACTATTTTTTTTATATATAGCTTTTGTCCAAAGACTATGCTAAGTGCATTGCATAAAACATCTTATTTGTTACACTAAAATTATGAGGTCAAAATAACAATATTCTATAAGCTTAAAAATTCATTAAGTATAATAGTAGGAGCTTTTAAAGGGAGTTTAAATTCAGTTATATTTTATTGACTTAGTTTGAGTTTCCCAGAAGTAAATACTGAGATAAGGATTTGTATATGTGTGATTTATTAAAGAAGTACTTTCACTATAAATGAATGAATGGAGACAGATACAGGAGAGGGGAAAGCTGAACAAGGATGCAATTTCAGGCAAATTCTTAGCCTGAGACTAATCCCATGGGGGAGCTCAGGAGTGAAATATACTTCAACATTTGCCCCAGGTTATCAACTGGGAGCCTGGCTTTCATTTTCCTGTACTGGTAATTAACTAAGGCTCTATAATCTTTCTTTAAGCAAAATGCATTCAAAATTCATTCAAGTTGTTGCATGAATACATATATATTTGTATAAACATATATATATTTTTTATTGCTAGGTAATATGCCATTGCATGGGTGTACAATGTTGTTTATCCATTCCCCTATTTGAGATTAGCTTGACTGTGTTGGGTGGCAGTGCGAAATGTCAGTTCTTGGAGTACTTGTGGCCAAAGAATGACTTGACACACCAAAGTAAGGCAAGCATGAAAATGAGGTTTATTGAGGAAAGAAAGATAGGATTATAGAGCAAGATATAGATATAGAGCAAAATATATGTGCCACAGATGATGACCAGACCCACTGTCACAGCAAAGAGAGAGAGAGAGAGAGAGAGAGAGAGAGAGACACGTTGGTTATGGTCTGGGTCTTGTTTTATAGTTTCTGGTTTGGACCTCACCTTTGTTCAGACATCATCATGGAACCACTTTGATTGGACACTCAGGAATTATATGACCTGAGTCTTACTGTGCATGTGGATCTCTCATGAGCCTCTCTGAAAGTGCATATGAGGGGTGAATCACAGCAGCACCCACTTTCATCCCTAGGAGACCCAGAATTCCTCACAATCCACCTAACAGTTGTTTACAGTTTTTGCCTATTATGAATAGCAGCTATGACCATTTGCATACAGGCTTTTGTGTGAACATAAAATTTCAATTCATCTGAGAAAATATAAGGAATGAAATGGCTGGGTAATATGGCAACTATATGTATAATTTTAATCTTATGATGTTCCAAAATGGTTTTACTATTTTGCACTTCTTCCATCAAAGAATAAGGATTCTTATTGCTCTGCATCCTCATCAGCATATTAATATATTGTCATTATATTAGAATTTTGATGATTTTAATACATATTTACTAATCACTTTATGATCTTAAGATTTACATAATGACATCTACCTACCTAATGACAGTTACTTAATGTTAACCATCTTTTCATATTTTTTTATTTGCCATCTACATATACTTTTTAGTAAAGGTTCTTTCAGGTTTTTGGAATTTAATTTTAAAATGTAGGCTGGGCTTGATGGCTTGTGTCTGCAATCCTAGCACTCTGGGAGGCCAAGGCAGGAGGACTGCTTGAGCTCAGGAGTTTGAGAGCAGCCTGAGCAAGAGTGAGGCACCATCTCTACTAATAATAGAAAACATTAGCCAGGCTGTAGTGGCATGTGCCTGTAGTTCCAGCTACTTAGGAGGCTGAGGCAGTAGGATTGCTTGAGCCTAGAAGTTTGAGGTTGCTGTGAACTAGGCTGACACCATGGCATTCCAGCCTGGGCAACAGAGTAAGACTCTTGTCTCCAAAAAAAAAAAAAAAAAAAATGTCCTGTTTGTTTTCTTATTGTTGAGTTTTATGTGTTATTTTTATAGTCTGGATAAAACTCTTTTATAGAATATGAGAGTTGCAAAAGTTTTCTCTCGGTATATACATTGTCTTTTCATTGTCTTAACAGCACTTTTTTGAAGAGCAAATGTTTTTAATTTTTTGAGGTCTATTTTTATCATTTTTTGGTTTCTTTGGGTTCACATTTTTGACATCTTATCCAAAAACTCATTGCCAAATACAAGTTCAGGGAGATTATTTTCCCAGGTTTTATTCTAAAAGTCATAGAGTTTTACATTTTATATTTAGATTTATGATCCCTTATGAGTTTTTTAAATATCAGAGTTATATGTCAAAGTACTGCTCTTTCAAATGAATATCCAATTTTTCTAGCACCATTTTTGGTAAAGATAATTTTTCTACATTTAATCACCTTTACATCTTTGTAAAAAATATCAGTTGGCTATATTTGGGTAGGTTATTTGGTGGCTCTCTATTCTGTTTTTCTGATTGTTTTATTGATTTATGTGTCAATCCTTTCATCAATACCATACTGCCTTGATTACAGTGGCACTTGAGAACAATGTGTTCTCTGTTGTTGGGTGGAATATTCTATAAAATTATATTAGGTCAAGTTGGATAACAATGTTGTTAGGCTACTTATATCCTTAACTGATTTTCTGACTACTTTTTCTATTAGTGCGATAAGGTTGATGAGTATTGTAGATTTGTCTATTTTTCTTTTAGATCTACTTTCTCAGGTTTTTTTTTTTTCCTATATATTTGTAAACGCAGGTGTTATATACATACAGAATGAGGATTGTTATTTATACTTGGAGACCTGAGCTCTTTATAATAATATAATTTCACTCTATTTCTGATAAAATTCTTACATTTGAAATCTGCTTTATCTGGAATTAAATAAATCACCCCAACTTTATTTGATTAGTGTTTTCTTGTTGTATCTTTGTCCATTATTTTACTTTTAATTTCTCTGAATCTTTATCTTTAAAGTGAGTTACTTATAGACTACATATAGTTGTATCTTATAATTTTATCTGATTTAAAAATCTCAGTCTTCGCATGTACTCACCATCAAATTGGTTTCACTGTTCATCACCTAACAGCACATTTAGGAATAACATTGATCGGGTGTCAGGCAGACGTGGGTGGGGGAGGGGATGGTGTATACATACATAATGAGTGCGATGCACATTGTCTAGGGGATGGACGAGCTTGAAGCTCTGACTGGGGGTGGGGGACAAGGGCAATAAACATAACCCAAACTTTTGTACCTCCACAATATGCTGAAATAAGAATTAAAAAAATCTGTCTTTTAAATCATGTTTTAAATATTAATTTTGAGTATTAATATTGAATATTGAGGAATTATTGATGTGGCTAGACAAAACTTTAACATCTTATTGTTTTTTATTTCTTCCATTTATTCTGTTTCTTTTTTGTTAATTTCCTGTGTTCTTTAAGATTAATTAAAATTTTAATGCAATTTTATCTCCTACTGACTAATTTATTATAACTCTTTTAAAATGTGAATGATTACATTTGTGTTTATAATATACATTTTAAAATAATCTGAGATAACTTTTAAATAATATTATATGACTCCATATGTAATGTAAAAATTGTATAATAGTATATTCCCAATTCCTCCCTTTCACTTTGTGTCGTTGATGGGTATATATTTCCCTTTTACATGTGTTATAAACACACAATACATTTTTACAATTTTTAGTTAAAAGTCATTTATCTTTTAGAATAATTAAAAATTAAAAATATATTTACCTTTATTCATTTCATTCCCAAGAAACTTCATATTTTTATGTATATTCAATTTGTGATTATCTGACATTCCTTCCACCTGAGCAACATTAACATGTATTATAGAGTAAGTCTCCTGGTAATGAATCCTTCTATTTTTGTTTTCTGAAAGTGTCTTTGTTTTCTTTTCATATTTAAGATTCTGTTTACTGGATATAGAATTATTTCTTTGGGCAAGTTAAAGATGCCATTCCATTGTCATCTTGTTTGCATGAATTCTGATGAAAAATCTGTTGTAATTCTTATCCTAGCATCTCTGCAATGTCTTTTTTCTCTATTGCCTTCCAGGCTCTCTGTCTTGGTCTTTTCTTTTCAGCTGTTTGAATATGCCATGCCTGTGTGTTTGATATTTTTCCTGCTTGGAGTCTCTGTACTTTTTTGAATCTATTCTTTCATTTCTCTCACTAATTTTGGAAATTCTTGACCATTATTTCTTTTGCACTTTTCTCTCTTCTCCTTCTGGGTTTCTAAGTGTGCATATGTCATACCATTTTCTATTGTCCCAGAGATTTTGCATTTTAGTCCCCCCCTTGTTTTCTTTTCTTTGCATTTAATTAGTACTTTGAGTAATTTTGATTGACCTATCTTTACATTCTCTGCTTCTTTTCCAGTAGTGTAGAGCCTATTGACAATCCCATGAACAGAATTCTTCATCTCAGTGATTGTGTCTTTTCATATCTAGCATTTTTATTGATTCAGTTGTATAGTTGCCCTCTCTTTGCTGATATCCTGTGTCTGATCTTTCATGTTATCTATCTTTTCCATGGGAACCTATAAGATATTAATTAAGGCTATTTAAAATGTTCTACTGATATCGAAACATGTGTCATATCTGAGTTTGGTTCAAATAATTTCTTTGTTCTTTAGTCGGATTTTTACTGATTTTTTTTATTTCTTGTAATTTCTGGTTAGAAACCTGTTTTATAGAATAGTAGATACTGAGATATTTATTTATTTATTTATTTATTGTGCTTGAGGGTGAGAAGAACTTTCCTTCAGCTAGGCCATCAGTATGAGGCCTCATGTTAAACTAGTCAAGAAGCAGATTGGATTTGAACTTTAATCTCTGCTGAGCTTTGTGTTTCCATACTTGGCTTTTCTTTCCACTACTCACAAGAGTGAACATACCTCTTATAGCATCAACACTGTGTACCAATTTTGCTTTTAGTCAACTCTTTTTAGATTGGTAGTGGGGGCAGGAGGGGTAATATGATGTTCTGATTAAATCTCTGAGGCAGGCATTGTGACCTTCACAGATGTTTCTGTCCCTCCTTCCGTAATTATGTTGGGCCTAGCATACAGTCTTGGTCCTTTTTCAGGTGTTAAGCTTTTTTTTCTTGTTCTCTTCACAAGTTTTGTGCCTTCAGTTTTGTTGCATTCTCCCTACAGATTAAGGCCTTTGTCTCACAATGGAGACATTTCTGGGTGTATTTTTGCAGTGGCTTGAGTTTCCCTTCCCCAGATAGGAACTTTCTCAGGATTTGCCTCAATTTTTCCCTTGAGTACTTGACAGAGTTCTTGTTTGAAAGGCCTATAGAAGGTATGAATCTCTCCTCCTATGCCCAGGGCTTTCAAGCTCATGCTACCCCATGTTCATGTATTAGCCATTTGGCAAATATTTTTACTTCAATATTCTTATCAACTTACATAGTACTGGCCTCAAATCTGACCCAAATTAGCAAATGCTACAATCTTATTTCTACAATTTCTTCCAGTTACCTTTCTCTATCAAGATTTTAAATTCATTCTTTGCCCTATCAATGGAGTTCCCAGTTTTTTTCAAGAAAAAATAATTAATTTGAAATATTTCCAAAATTTTTTAAATTTTAATAGTAGTAGTGATGTTGTTTCCAGCTTCCTACATCTCCAATATAAAACTATAAATTGCTACATTGTTTTAAAAAATCTAATTGTAATTGTTATTATTTTAATAAATTATGAACTGAATTAAGATAAAGTAATATTTTAAAATTCTAATTTTATAATATATTTTTTCTTTTATATTAGTCAGGGCTCAGCCATAGAAAGAGAATCAGTAACAAATATATATGGCAATGTTTATTTCAAGGAATTGGCTTATGTGATAGTGAACACTAGAAAGATAAGATCAAAATCTGTAGAAGAGGTCATCAGGAAGGGAAGATTGGAACTCAGGTATGAGCCAAAGCTGCTACGCACAGGTGGAACATTTATCTTCATCAGAAAAGCTTCAGTTTACAATTAAGGACATTAAACTGATTGAATTAGGCTCACCTGTTTATCTAGGATGATCTTCCTTAGTCAACTGATTGTGGACCTTAATCATCTGTACAAAATATCTCACAGTGACATTTAGATTAGTATTTGATTAAATAAAGAAGACTATAGCCTAGCTAAGTTGATCATTGCCTATTTTACTCCCATTTTGCTTTATATTGTCCACTAATATGATGGAAATTTCTTTATAATTTATTTTTACATATTCTATTGCACTTATTAATAAATATTTAATTTTCAAATCAGTAATTTTTCTTTATACTTTCTGTTTGCTGTAGATATATAATAGTAAATTTATTTATGTTTTCCTAATTATTTTGCAATTTTTTTGTTGTTGTATAAGATGTTATATCTTCTAACTTTTCAAACAGTGGACATTATATTCTATGGCCAGTTCAAATGAATACAGAAAAATACAGAAATGAATATTTCTTAAAGTTTAAGCACTTTCAATGCTCATAAGTTGCTTAATTAATTTTTGTTAATTAGTTACCTATTAACTTAGGCAGACTGCAGAGCTTTTAAAGTGGCAGATGTTTTGTTGTTATTTTCCTTTTAGACAATTTAAAAGTTTATTGGTATGTCAGACACGTTTTAACTATACAAAATAGATATAATCACTATATTTAATTGTATCAGGCTAGGGATGGGGTAGCTTACTTTGGAAATCTGTAGACTAATTAATCAACATAGCAGACACAAAAATTTATAAACTATCGGAACACGGTGAGTAGTGCCTTGGTTTTATCTGAAAGTTACGGTATCTGATTGTGATGTTGAGAAATTGCCTGTTGTAATAAAACAAAA
Source organism: Eulemur rufifrons (assembly GCF_041146395.1). Taxonomy (NCBI): domain Eukaryota; kingdom Metazoa; phylum Chordata; class Mammalia; order Primates; family Lemuridae; genus Eulemur; species Eulemur rufifrons. The sequence goes on from NC_090985.1 coordinate 47,985,744, forward strand.
ATCACAATAGTGAATTTGTTTTGTTTAGTTCAACAAAGATAGATTGGTATAGGATCATGACCAAAAGTACGTGAAATGTTCCCCTTTTATATCCATGACAATAAAAAATTTACTCTTTATTTCTCTTTATTTTCTGTAGTCATTAATGACTGCTGGGCGGATGTTTAGAACACATACTGCCTATTTCAGAGTAAAAGCTGACCATAATTGAAAAGAACATAAATTTGTTCATTTCCTTTTTTTTCCAGCTTTATTAAAGTATAATTGATTTAAAAATTGTATATATTTAAGGTGTTCAACATGATGATTTGATATGTGTATGCATTGTGAAATGATTACCACAATCAAGTTAATTAATACATCCATCACCTCACACAGTTACCGTTGTGTGTGTGTGTGTGTGTGTGTGTGTATGGTGAAAATACTCAAGATTTACTCTCTTAGCAAATGTGAAGTATGTAATACAATTATTAACTCAGAGTCTCACCATTTATTTTCTACATTTTCTCATTCATTTTATCTCATGATTCTACACTAAGTAACTAATGGATGCATGATATTCTCAAGTCTTCCACTTTCTTTCTATTCATCCCTTCTCTTCTTGATTATATTCCTTGAGCTCTTTCTACAGATCAAAATTAATCTATACTGTAAATCCCCTTATGGCCTTGATATGTATGAGGCACGTTAGACTCATAAATTAATTTGTGCTGAGGTGTCAGTTGTTCATAATATCTCTGCTGTATTTATAAGAGCCATCAAAGGAATAATTAATATGTATATCCTGATAATTGTTCTTCCCTTGAGAGGGTTTCTTCACCCTCACATGAAAGAATCTGTTTTCAGTCTTCTCATCTTCCTATTCCCCTGCTATATATAATCAAATTAATTTACCAATTTAACATTATCTATACATAAGCAGTATTCTTTAAGAGGCTAGATGGTAAAATAATGGCAAATTAAATTTTCATTTATTTCAAGTTTAATTTCAGGTCAATAAAAATATTTGTAAGGATGTGAAAATGTACTTAATATATACTTATAAAAGAAATTACTGTGTTACTCTGATAATGAAGGACATGACAAAGCTTGACTGAGCCACTGAATATACAAAATATAATTTTTTTATCAAATATAAATGCATTTGTTTCTTTTAATTAATGTCAATAAAGAGTATATAAGGGAGGCAGTACTAAGGAGGATAAACCCATGGCCATTATTAGAAGGGTATCTTGCTAATATAGCCCTAAAGGTATTAAGAGAGTTAGTATAATTACTTTCGACATCTCCCCTATAGCATACTTCCTAGAAGCATAATAAATGAATACCTGAGTAACAGAGCATGTTTATTTCTTCTTCTTATTTTTTTCCAGTGTTTCTTTGTTGATTTTTTTACCTCAATGATCTGTCTACTTCTGTCAGTGGAATGTTAAAGTCCCCAATATTATTATGTTGCTTTTTATTTCATTTCTTAGGTCTAGTAGTATTTGTTTTATGAATCTGGGAGCTCCAATGTTAGGTGTGTATATATAGGGCTGCTATATTTTCTTGTTGAATTCATCCATTTATCACTATACAACTTCAATCTTTTGTCTGTTTTTTAATGTTGTTGATTTAAAGTCTGTTTTACCTGATATGAAAATAGCTGCCCCTGCTTGTTTTAGGTTTCCATTTACATGGACTGTTTTATTCTATCCCTTTATGTTGAGTCTATGTAGTTCTTTACATGTTCGATGGGTTTCTTGAAGACAACAGATTTTTTTAATCCATTCTGTCAATATATATATTTTAAATGGGGCTTATAGATCATTTACATTCATTGCTAATACATCATGTTGATTGTTACCTAGTTGTTCTGTATCTGCTCTTGTGTTACTGTTTTATAAGAGCTATTGAGTTTTTATTTTTGAGTGTTTTTACACTGTTTGGTATCAACCATTCTTTTTGGTGGTTGGAGCACTTTTGAGCATTTCTTATAATGGCAGGTCTAGTGGTGACAAATTACCTTAGTATTTGCTTATCTGGGAAAGACTTTATTTCTCCTTCATTTATGAACCTTAGGTTTGCAGGATACAGAATTCTTGGTTGACAGTTATTCTGTTTCAGAAGGCTGAAGATGGACCCCAATCCTTTCTGGCTTGTAAGTTTTCTGTTGAGAAATCCGCTGTTAGGATGATGGGTTTTCCTTTGTAAGTTACTTGACACTTTCATCACTCAGCTTTTAGAATTTTCTCCTTCCCTTTGACTTTGGCCAGTTGATGTCCTATTTACAATGAAACTTCCAGGAGTTTGTTCACCTTCTTGTAGCGAATGTCTAAATCTCTAGCGAGACCAGTAAAGTTTTCCTCCACTATTCTCTTGAATAGATTTTTCATTCTTTTTGTTTTGTCTTCTTCTCCTTTGGGAATACTTACGATTCTTATGTTTGGGCATTTTATATAATCTCATATTTCTCAGAGATTTTATTCATTTCTCTTGATCCTTTTTTATTTTTCACTGACTGGGTTATTTTGAAAGCTTTGCCTTTAAGCTCTGAAATTCTTTCTTCTGCTTAGTTTAGTCTGTTAAGACTTTCTTTCCACTGTATTTTGAAATTCTCTAAATGACTCATTTACATAATTTGTTATGTTTTTAATGTCTATCTCTTTAGTTAATTTTTCATTCATGTCCTGATTTTTTTTTTTGTTTGTTTTATTATGTTGGTTTTCAGCTTTCTCATTGATCTCATTGACCTTATTTGCAATCCATATTTTGAATTCCATATCTGACATTTCAAAAATTTCCTTTTGGCCTGAGTCCATTGCTGGAGAGTTAGTATGAGCCTTTGGAGGTGTCAAGAGATTCTGTTTCTTCATATTGTAGAGTTCTTATGATGGTTTCATCTCATCTGGAACCTCTTCCCTCAGCTCAAAACAGGTAACTTTGTGGTTAGCTTGTTCTCTTCTGCTGGAAACTTTGCTGCAAAGTGTAGAGAAGGAGAGGTACACTGCCTTTCAGCATGTGCAGGTTGGTACCCACTGTGCTGTTGCTGGCAATTTGGGTCAGCTGGATTTCAGAGCCCTAAGGGAGTGTTCAGCTGCCAGGAGTGGTGTGCTAGATTAAGTAACCCCCCACATCCCAGGACCCTGGATGCCATGCTTGAGTCCTGTGGGGACCAGAACAAGAGCAGGCTGGCAAACTTGCCCTCAACCCACCCTGATTTCAGGCACTAGTCATGACAGCAAGGAGTGGGATGATCTCCTGCTCCAGAAGAATACCCCAGCAAGAGAAAGGTGGATGCACTGTGAGCCTGTGTCAGACACAGTGACCCCTCCTTGATGAGATTAGCAAATGTAGGCAGCTGTGGGACTGTGGGGGCTGGGCCTAGAAGAAAGGATGGATGGATGGAAAGAATGCAAGCAGAGTGAATGGACAGGTGAAAATGCCTACCCGAAGATGCTTGTTTGTTGTGTGCAAAGGTCAGCTGAAAACAGCTGACCATGTACGGATGTTGTTAAAGAAGTTAGCAAGGGCCCAAACCTTTGTCCCCCAGCTAAGTCTTTGTTATAATTAGGAATTATTAGCTGATATCTACACATCTTGTTCCTTATCTGTAAAGAGCTATGCTTGCTTGAGTTTCCATGTTCTTTTGTACTCTCTGACCTTCTGCATGTATCCTCGGTAATAAATACGGGAAAGAACTTAGCTGAGGAGGCCATTTTCTCCTTCAGACTTTGGTCTCTCCACTTCTCTCTAAACACTAAGTATTTCAAGTAATTATTCCTTCACTGAAAAGCGGGCCGTTACATGGGACACCCATGCTGCCCACACCTCTCTCTCTTTACAGTGGCAGTAGTCTCTGTCCTTTTGGGGAACAAAAGCATCCAGATTCACAGCTCCCACCCTGACCCTGCTTCAACAGAGGTGGGGGGGGCAGCTCAACCTGCTGTGTGCAGAGTTACCAGGTTGGCTATGGGCTGTGGCCGAAATGCTCCAGCAGGGAATGTGTGATTGTGCCAGGGATTTGTCTCCAGGGTGGGTGGGCTCCTCCCAGAAGAGACTGGAAGCTCAAGGAAAGGACTGCTAACCCTGCCCTCCCTCAAGGTAGGTGGTAGCTTTAGTCCTTGGGGAACATAAAAGCACTTGCTGTGGCTTTTTAGAGGGATGAGAATGTGCCCCAAGCTCCATGTTATCCTGGGAATGATAGGTGCTCTGTCAGAGATGGGGCAGCGGCTCTCAAATGCTCTGCCTTAATCTTACTCTGTGGTACTTTCACCAGTCCCTAGCAGAAACAGCCACAGCTGCCTCATCAGCAGAAGGTTGGGGAAGGGAAGAGAAGGAGAAGGCCCCAAATGGTAGGGAGTTGGTGTCTTGCCCCCTTTGTCCTAAGGGGTCCACTTGCATATTTCACTCTTCTTTTAGCTGGAAGTGGCCCGCCCTGAATGCCCAAGCTCTGGGAGACCCACAGTTCTGGGATCCCCTGGTCCCCTAAGGCTTTATGGTCTGAGTGGGTGCTAAGGAGCATTAGCTATGGATCCAGCAATGTAGATATCTGAGGGCTGAGATTATGGATTGGAATAGCTGCAATAACACTACTTGTCCATGAAGGGAAGGAAATGACCTGCAGTATCCATGCAGAACCCAGACGTGGTGAGCAGAGTACTACTGAGCACATACCCTCTCTGCTAGCCTACGACTAGTTCACCTGCAGTTCACCCACACCAAAAGCTTGTGCTTGAGAGCAGAGGCGGCTATGTCTGTGGCATTGGGTGGTTGAAGGAGGAGAGGGTCCTATCTCATTGTCCCTTCTCAGGCTGCCCTGCTTTAAACTCTCAAAATGGCATCTTGGGCCTGTGGCCAGAAATGACAGAACCTCTTCAGGCAAACAGTGTGAGCAAGATGCTGGCTCGATGGCCATTTTCTTGAGTCTCAGTCACACTGTAGTTTATAGAAGGGTGGTGGGAATTGTCCTAGAAGAGCCTGGGCTCCCTGTCTCTGCTCAGCTGGGCAAGGTTACAACTGTGTCAGCCTGAACGCAGCCTTAGGGTGGAGCACTGCCCAGATTTAAATTCCTGAAATGGCACCCTGTGTATATGACAAGAGAGGGTGGGGCCCCATCCATGCAAACAGTGTCAGGAAGATGCTAGGTGGCGTGCTGTCCACTTGCCTCTTAGTCTCACAGAGCCCATAGCAGAAGGATGAGATTTGTCTTCAGTGTGTGTAGCAGAGCTTGGGCTTCCTTGTCCCTCTTTAGCTGAGAGGGGCTACAGCTGCATCAGCCCAAACTCAGCCTGAGGGTGGGGCTCTGCCCAGTGTCTGAAAAAATGGCACCTTGGACCTGCAACTGGGAAGGCTGGGGTTCCACCCACGCAGCCAGCATGGGCAAGAAACTGTGAAAATACATTCTATTCATGTCTGTCTCGAATGCAGCCCACAGCAGGGCAGTGAAGACATTTCCAGGGGTGAGGGGGAATGCCTGGGTCCTTCTATTTCTCCTCAGAGCTGCACAGTGGCTATAGGTAAACCCACAATTCCCCCGTGTCTAGGCTGTCAGAAGGGCACCTGGCCCAAGCTACTCTAGGCTTGGATGCCTGCAGTATTCCTCTGCATGAGCTCCCTTTTTGGAACAAAGTCTCTATGCAATACCCAAGCAGCTCCTTATATTAGCCCTAAGATCTGAGTGCATGGGGCTGGGGTTCTCTTGTAGTCAAGATTGTAAATGCTCATCTTAGAGAGTGGAGTCTTGGAAGCTTCTTTCTTACTGTTTCACCACATCGAGGAGCTTCTCCCAGCTGTTAGCCAGCCCTTGGCTGGGCAAGTTGCCCTAAACCTTCTCCCTACCCACTTTTGGTGCTTCCTGTCACTTCCCTGAAGAATCCTAGCATTCTCTTCTAGATGGTCTGTTTGAAATGTGAGAATCTGCTTACTATTCTGGTTCCTCTCTGTGGAGAAGGCACATGCTACCCAGTCAGCCATCTTCCTAATCTCTCCAGCCCATACTTTTGAAGGCACCTCAAGTGCTAGTTATTTTATTTACAGACTAATGGTTAGGTATCAATATTTATTAATTTTCAAGTTTAGTGGACTAATGTTAAATGAATTGGAAAGGTGTAGTTTATAAAAAGAATGTTCAGTAATTTTTTTTTAAAAAAATTGTTATAGTTCACCTACATTTTCATATTTTATTTCTAAGACAATTTCAAAAGGACTTTAACATAAAGAGTATTAAAATTAGTTATGATTACGAATAAATATAAAATGTAGTGTCTTTAGCATTTTTATTGTCTGTCAAATGTTCCTTAAAGACTGATTTTGTTCATTAAAGTAACTGAGTTGTGTGGGAAACTATTTCTAAGAACTGTTAATAGGTTCTACACACACACAAATTCCATGTGTGAGTAAACTTAATAACTATCAAGTTAAAATAGCAGAAATGCTATAATTAAATATAAATATCATTAAATATGCAACTTGCAAGATTTAATGATTTAAAGTAGGTAAATGAGAAAGTAAAACAACGAGCACATAAACAGGTACAAGTAAAAAGACATAAATATTACAAGTGATTCTATTTCCTGATGCTCTCTATTTCCTCCAGAATAAAATTGAGGTGGGAGATATAAATTTGCTTTTGGCTTAACCAGTATAAATTACCATACACTTCTTAAATTTGGCCATGCTGTATGTGAAACTAATGTTCAAAGACACATGGTTTTGAAACAATTTGGCTTCTAAATTCAAGTCAAATATTTCATATGGTCTTCTATCAATGAAACAGTAAGTTGGTCTAATGCTGAAGTCAGACTATATTATCCTCCACCATGATCTATAAATTTAGCTATGTATGTTGTGTCTTGTGGAAGATTTAGGAGAGTTTTAAGGGTAATATTGATTATTCATATTTTTGTTCTTTATCTAGCTCCTAAAGAAGATGCCTGTCCACATATCAGAAAATATAATTTAAGAAAGAAGGTAAAAGCTATTTTCCCAAAGTTATTTGACAATGAAACACTATTTTTCTCAAAATACATGTCAATAATATTTCTCAGAATTAGTATTATATAGAATATGGGTTGAGACATGCCCTGCTAAACCATAATTTCTTTGCCAATGAGATGTAATCTTGCCCATTACTGTATTCTTAGTGCCCAGTATAGTATCTTTAACATATCTCAATACATATTAACTTTCATAATGATTAAATAAATGCATGTATTTACCAGATAATTTTCAGCTCCAAACATAACAACAACAGCAATGACAACAACAAAAACATTGTATGTCAAATGAAAAATATTGGAAATTCCCTTTGTAGATAAAGGTTATTGTTACTTCTGGTATGATTTAAGTTTTGAATTTAATTGATTGCCATCTATCATTTGAATTTATTTAATTATAGGAAAATAACTTATGGGTTTTTTTGATTAAAGAAAGTTTATCTCTGCCTTTGTCTTAGCTTTAACATAGACACCTCTAATTTCATTTTCACTGTGCAAGTATGGCATTGTAAACTTTTTTGCACATGATTAGTCTTTTTTTTTCACTTTCTTTTCAATAGACATATTTAATTTTCCCCTCAAAAGAGTGGTTTAATTAAATCTGGGCTTCTAGTTGCAAATACTAGTAACAAATTTATAGATTTTATTGGTTGCCAACACCAGAAATTCAGTTCTTAGTTCTTTATTTCCCTTAAATGCCATTAGATTAAATTCATGTTTCTAGGTATAAAATGAAAAAAAAATGATTTCTTTTTACTTAATTATTCCCCTGCATTCACCTCTGTTACCTGATCTTACAGTGATGTTTTGAGTTGGCCAACAAATACAAGGATGATGTATCAAGGTGGTTAAAAGCTTTTAGTCTAAAATAGGACTGGTTGGGCTTAAATCCAGGTCTACCAGTTAAGCACTGGATGCTCTGGGGAGTTACTTTATTTTTTTTTTTTTACCTTAGTCCCCACACGTACTCCACCATCTTTAGAGTGGTGACCAAAGCAATACCTTCTCAATAGATTTGTGAAGGTTAATCTTTTTTGCACACATAAAATACTGAAGATGGCAAATAGCACACAGTTAACAAGTAAAGATAAGAATAATATTTCTTTCAAAATATTTCTACATGCTGATTATATAGTTAGAAAATTTCTATTCACCCTTACTATTTTATTCAACTGCAATATTTTTCTGTCAGCCTGGTCATCATCCCAGCACATGAATCTATTGTTGTCCCATAGAAGCCAGCAAATTTTATTTATTTTTTATTTTTAAACTAATTTTGTTGTTTTATGGATAGAAAATCTGTGACTATTTTAAAATACATATTTTACTTGTGTTGTGTGTTCAGTTTTGTGTATGTTTCTGTGGAGAAGATCCATCATGAATCAGAAACTTCTAAGACCATTGCTTTAGCGAACTTGTCTCGCTGTGCTAAATAGGGGCCATATCTGATTCCTGCCCTACCTTTCCACATCCCTGACTTAGCCACATCTCATTAACTTTAGCAAAATCATAACCACATCTACACTGAGATATGTTAGTGTGTACATGCATATTCATAAAAATCAAACACACTATCAGAAAATGTGAAAGGCAACCTTTACATCAACAAAAATTGCAGAACACAAATTAAATAATCAATTACATGCCTGTCACAGCACATTTAATAATGTTATATTCTTCCACATGGATTGCTCCTTTTTTGAGGTTATATTATTTAGAGCTGGCCGAATAAAAGTTTGAAAAATTAATTTTATTGCATGTACCTTAAGAGTTTTGCCATAATAGCTAAGAATAAGCTTATATTTTTGCCCATTTTAATTTGTATCAATTGAAACAACCTACAAAATTTGGTTTTGATGAAATAATGATTGACTTCATATATTATTAGTGAAATATTTAAAAATATATTTCTAAAATAGAAGTATACTAATTAGAGAACGTTTCTATGGATTGATAGATGATATATTTTTAGAGATGATTCTATTTTTAGGTCAGTTTACTATATGAAAATGGTAATTAATGTTACTCTACTATATGAAAAGTATAATTCCTCCAACACATATATGTCCCATAGATGCAGAATATAATCCTACTGGAAAGCACTTCTGAGACCTTCAAAATATAAAATGACCCTAACTAAATTTACCATAAAATATGACAAATAGTTTAGGGGAATTCAAACACAGTTATAAATTTTTAAATTTTTTTGAAACTAAGATAAAATTAAGTGATAAAAATACATTATTAAACACAGAAGAGAGTGTAGGAACAGATGACCACAGAGAGCCATGTTTACATAAAACCCCCAGGGCTTATGATGTCTAGTTCCCTTGCTTTACATGTAATGAACCTTGAACCTGAACCATGTCTAATTCAAGTAAAACACAGATCTCATCAGAAGTCTTTTGGCTTGAGAGGCTAAGAAACCTTCTACAATGTTCGGTAGATAAACTTGATGTAGCATTAATCATTGTAATGCATGGATAATTCTGAGCCAGATGGGTTTTGATCAGATTTGTTTCTTGGTCCAATATCCCATGAGCTCACATTTTCCCCTTAAGAGAATGGTGAACAAAAGGAAGGAAAAGAATCATAAACATTTTGTGTGAGGTTAAAATGATGGTTTCACTGATACTGCTATAGTTATTACAGAACAAGATACACTGCCTTAGAACGACTTTGAAAGAGAATCTTCAGAACAAATGGGTGCTGCAAGATCATAGTAGGATTATCAGTGGTGCACAAAATGAGATAAACTGGGAAGCGAGGATAACTGAATCAAGGCGTTTTCTGGTAGAAAATCATGAGAAGTGACAGGTAAAGGCAAAAGACAGAGGTACCTTGAAGAAATACAGTGACAGTGTTCTCAAGACAGTATATTTTTCAGTGGTGTGATGAGGGTGTATCAGTGACAGAACAATAGGGGACCCAGAAGTGGAGAAATTAACTATTCCTACTCAGACATTTTTATGAAGTCATGTGAGAATTCCTTGGAAGAGTCCTCAAAATGGGAACTTTGCTGGTGGTTGGGGTCCAGTAATAGCAAAGATATAAAATCCAAAGAAATACGGGTTACAAACACATAACATAACCAACCCAGTTTCAAACATTTTGCTAGAGCTCCTGAATCTTACATCAGGGCCCTTTCCAATGGTTACATATGTTCAAAATAATCTTCTGAGTTCTAGGAATGATGTTAAAATTCACAGGTAAGTTACTCTATTAGCTTGTCCATCAATTTGTTTAAAATTTTCAATCTTTTAAAATTAATGTAGGGCAATGGTGGCATACTACAATTACAATAGGAAGCTTGAAACTCTCCTCAAGCCCTCTCTCGATTTGTAAAAAAGAAACAGAAAGGAAGTACAAATATTCAAAATCAAAGCTGTGGATATTATCATATCATGATGCTGGAATGAGAGAAGGAGCAACCTGGCAACGCAGGGAGTTGGTTGAGAGCTAGTTTTCAGTCATGTAAGGGAAGTTAAAGATTTTTGTATGCATTTGTCAGAGTCTTGGGATTTCTAAAGAGGGCAATTTATTTTTTGTAGTCAGTTTTTTAGACTTGTCCTAAATCATGTTTTTTTCTTTAAGCAGATAAACTTCAAACTTCAGGGGACAAGCAAGAGGTGAACCCAGAGAAAAAAGATGCCAGAGGCATAGGCTCATAGTTTACTCAAAATGAGCAACTGCAGTCATACAGGTACTATCTTGGGTGGTCAGAAAAATTTAATCTAGAAGCTCTAATGCAGTTTTTGGCCTTGTCCATTTTGCATTGAAGAACAAGAATTGATAGTAGGAAAATGTGTGCTCTCTTTGATTCTAACTGATGCTATTCGCTTCTGTGACTATGCTTGCTTTTAGTTGTTTGATAAATATAGTTAATCAGAATGAAAAACAGGGATAAGAGCAAAGGTAACTCCATGATAGGCTAGGCTTCCTGGATGTGAGAAGCTAACAGCCTAGTTCTGCTTCTGTATATATGGCTTGCTGGCTTGGTGCTTAGCTTAAGTGGAGCCATGGCAGGCTTCACTAAAGTAAAGGAAAACAAAGCCCCGGGGAGGTAACCACAAGTTACTTCCTGATAAAGGGCTGGAGAGTCCAGGGGCCCTCCAACCAAGTAGATAAGAAGAGCAAGATATGATCAGCGCATGAATGGCTTGTGCAGGGCGTGTGTTCCCAGTATCGCTTGTAACCAAAAACTAGAAGGTATGCAACAACAGCCCCCCTCCCCCGTCAGAGACCCTCCTCTTCCCCTGGATGACGTTAACTACAACTGGTGCCAGCGCGAAAAGCCCGAAGCTTAGAGTCAACAAACCGGGAGCCAACACGATCAGCCACTTCTAAAAAAGAACAAATAAACTAAAAGGGGGATGAAGTGCAGACTACTATGTCGTGTGCAGACTAGTATGTCATGTGCAGACTAACGTGTCGTGTGCAGACTAACGTGTTGTGTGAAAACTAGCATATAGAAAAGTATAAAAGCTTAACCTTTACCCCAGGGTGGGGTCCTAGTTCGTGGAGAGGCCACTGCGTTGGTGCTCTGGAACTTGGACCCTAGCTCGAACTAGCCAATAAACTCCTTTGTCTTTTTGCAGCCTCAATGACTCTGCCTCTCTGTTCCTGGGGCCGAGGGGAACCAGATCTAACAGCATATATCTTTCTTGAGTTTTTAGAATAGGGAATATTGGCAATAATGGTTTTAGAGTTTTAGATTTTGGTTATACTTGCCATAATTAACAAGTGCTATAACCATTAGGTGACAACGTACCAACCACTGTCACATATATACAAAGGCTGACTCTGACTTACCCTTATAATGATCCACATGCAGAGTCACTGATTAGTTTTTTTTTTCCTCATGTGTTTGGCCAAGGATAATTGAAACAGATGCCTGAACATTTTTAAGAATAAACAAGCCACTCTGGAACACAATGAAATAAAAATATAAAGCATTAATTTAGTCAATCATTCTATGCAGCAAAATACAAATAACATACTATGGCCTATTAACTGTTATCTATTAGTAGTGACTATTTATTGTTTTAACCCTGGAGCTCTCTGTCCCGTTTTGAATGCTCTTTGCTTCCTGGTATTCTGATGTGAAATTTTCATTTTCTTTATGCTAAATTAAAATATATGGTTTATATCATATTCCTGTGAAGAGAAAGTATGACATATATTGGGGTTAATCCTATAAAATTATTCCCAAATTGGGTAGATTCACAAGGGTGCATTAGGCTTTCTATTTAATTCTATTCTCAAGTCTTTGTGATTAAAAACCTCTGAGATTTCAATTCTTTGACATTTTCTTAATATGCCCAATATAGCAAGTTAGGATTCTCAGAATTTTTAATTTTTCTCTACACCACTTTGTGTTTCCATAATTCCTATGTCAATTATTATAGAGTAATACCTCTAACAAACCCTTGTGTTAAAAACATTGTCATATCTTTTGCTTTAACCTCTACCTCTAAGAAATCCCAATAACTCATCAATTCCATTTCTGAAATGTCTCTCAATTCTCTTTCCTCTCTCTAACTTCTTGAACTCAGAATTTCATTATTTTTAACTCGTCTATTGCAGTAAAATAATTTGTTAACTATTATCCAAAACTTCAGAATTTTTGCATTCCTGCTTATTTATTGCACTACTACCACATAATCTTGCTAAAATTTACATCTGATCATGTTATCTACATACCAAAAACCAAAACCAAAAGAAAACATAAATCGAACACAGCAATGCCATTATATTGCCTATGAGACAAATCCAAATTTCTCGAATAGCATTTCAAGCTCTTAATCAGATTCTTATTGTCTTTTTCAGTCTTATCTCCCACATAACATCTAACACATAACCAATATAGTTAAACTTTAATTGGTTAATGACTCTTCCCCAAACACACAATTCCAGTTGTGCTCTGGCATTTGTGTTTGTGTGTGAGTGTGTGTGTTTATGTATGTGTATGTGTGTATGTGTGTGTGAGAGAAGAGGGGTGTGGAGAGAGTGAGTAAGAGAGACAGATAGAGAGAACTGAGAATCTAAATATAAAACTACCCTCATATAGCCATCTAATCTTTGACAAAGCAAACAAAACCATACACTGGGGAAAAGAATCCTTATTCAATAAACGGTGCTGAGAAAACTGGATATCCACATGTAGAAGACTGAAACAGGACCCATACCTTTCACCTCTCACAAAAATCAACTCATGGTGGATAACAGACTTAAACCTAAGGTGTGAAACTGTAAGAATTCTAGAAGAAAATGTTGGAAAAACTCTTACAGACATTAGCCTATGCAAAGAATTTATGAATAACACACCAAAGACAATCACAGCAACATCTGAAATAAATAAATGGGACTTGATCAAATTTAAAAGCTTCTGTACAGCCAAGGAAACTATCACAAGAGCACACAGACAATCTACAGAATTGGACAAAATAGTAACATATTACACATCCAATAAAGGGCTGATAACTAGAATCTATATAGAACTCAGGAAAATCAGCAAGAAAAAAATCAAACAACCCTGTCAGAAAGTGGGCAAAGGACATTAATAGAAACTTTCCAAAAGAAGATAGACTAATGGCTGACAAACATGAAAAAGTGCTCAACATCTCTAATCGTCAGGGAAATTTAAATCAAAACCACAATGAGATATCATTTATCTCAAGTGAGAATGGGCTTTATCAAAAAGTCCCAAAACAATAAATGTTGGTGTGGATGCAGAGAGATAGAAATACTCATACACTGCTGGTGGGACTGCAAACTAGTACAACCTCTGTGGAAAGCAATACGGAGATACCTCAAAGAGCTACAAGTAGAACTACCATTTGATCCAGCAATCCCATTACTAGGCATCTACCCAAAAGAACAAAAGACATTCTATAAGAAAAACATCTACACTAGCATGTTTATAGCAGCACAATTCAGTTTCAAAGATGTGGAAACAACCCAAGTGCCCATCAATACATGAGTAGATTAATAAAATGTGGCATATGTATACCATGGAGTACTACTCAGCCATAAGAAACAATGGTGATCTAGCACCTCTTGTATTATCATGGATAGAGCTGGAGCCCATTCTACTAAGTGAAGTATCCCAAGAATGGAACAACAAGCCCCACATGTACTCACCATCAAATTGGTATTAACTGATCACCATTTAAGTGCACATATAGTAATAACATTCATCAGGTGTTGGGCAGATGGGAGGGGGGCGGAAGGGGTGGGTATATACACAACTAATGGGTGCAGTGTGCACTGTCTGGGTGATAGACAGCTCCCACCTAGATTTCAAAGGATGTCATGGACAACCTGGAGGCCCAGGAGGAAACTTGCTACAGAGTTGGAGCTGCTGCAGAGAGTATCTACCCTGGAAATGCCTAGTGGAGCCACAAGAAGGAGGCCACCGCAGAAAGACCCCACTAGGGCAATGCCTAGTTGAGCCATGGAAGTAGGACTGCCACTGAGACACCAGAACTATAGAGCCAGCAGTGTGCAATGCCAGGCTGAGAAAGCTGCAGGCATAAGAACGCAATACAGGAGAGCTGAAGCATAAATTGAGCTCAGCAAAGCCACAGATAAGGGCGCCCTGAGGTCGTGGGTACCCACCCCCCACTGCAGTGTGTCCACGCAGTGGCACATGGAGTGAAAGATGATTCTGGCATCTTAAGAGCTAATGTTTATTCCTATTGGGTTCTGGACTTATTTGGGATCAGGTACCCCTTTCTGCTTGTCTGTTTCTCCTTTTTTGGAATGGGAATGTCCATATGATGCCTGTTACACCATCGTATTTTGGAAGCAGATAACTTGTTTAACTTTACAGGCTTACAGCTGGAGGGAATTTCCCTGAGGATGAATTGTGCCTTGAATCTCACCTACAAGTGATTTACATGAGATCTGAACTTTGGACTTATGAGTTGGTGCTAGAACAAGTTAAGACTTTGGGACTGTGGGGATGGAATAAATGTATTTTGCATTGTGAAATGGACATGAATTTTGGGAGCCAGGGGCAGAATATTATGATTTAAATGAGTCCCTCAAAGTTCCTGTGTTGAAAACCCAATCTCCAATGAAACAGTGTTGAGAGATGGGACCTTTAAGTGGTGATTAGGTCATGAGGGCAGAGATCAATGTCGTTATGGTAGGAATGAGTTAGTTACCATGGAGTCGGTTCCTGATAAAAGAATGTGTTCAGCTCCATTTCTCTTGCTCTTACCATTTATTGCCCTTCCACCTTACACCATGGTACCACGCAACACAAAGGCCCTCACAAGATGCTGGCACCTTGATGTTAGACTTCCGAGCCTCCAGAACTGTGAGAAATAAATTTCTTTTCTTTATAAATTAACCAGTCTGTGATATTCTATTATAGTAATGCCAAACAGACTAAGACAGTATATATGGAGGTACACAAAGAAAAAGAAATTTCATGAAAAGATAGTAACTACATGCATCTCTTCCCATTTCAGTAAATTGCAACTATGTACAAAGTAAATTTTAGTTCCACTTAAAAAAATTGAACATTTTGCAATCAAAGCTGTTCCTTGGATTTCAATAAACATTCTGGTTGTCCTTGGCTTCCTTCACTTTGTGAATGAAGAACTTTGTTCTTGTTGGTCTGGGAATAGTTTTTACTGGTGATGTTTTCCTTTGGCTGGGAAACAGATTAAGGGCTTCTTTTCCTGGCAGAGCCTTCTTTCTATTGGATGTAACTATTGAATTTACTTAAAAGAGCACTTTTATTTATTCTGGCTGTTCAAATTCATCTTGTAGATGTCCATAAATTTGAAAATTAGAGGAAATAAAAAAAACAAAGTTTTTAAATGTACACCTGCAAATGGGTTATCTTAAATATGCCCTGGAGGGAATAAGAACAAAAAACAATAATGATATTTTAACAGTGAGGCTGCACACAGCAGTAATTTATAACTACAAAAGCTCTATTTTATCAAAGAAATATGTATGCAAACTTATTTTTAGTCATCAGCTTTCCCAGTCTTTTCACTTTGGTTTGCTTTCATCCTCAAAAGAAACAAAGACATGTGGTTTACTATAACTGCTTGCTGATTTTCCTTGAATGTGTGGCATATCTTTAAACTACAGCTATTTGAAATAATTATGACAAAAAGTGAAGTATAGTTTCTTTTAAGCATAAAGTGTTTTACATTTGCCTGTCAAGGAGATCAGCTTTTCTGCTCCTGGAAAATAAGTTTTTGAACACTATAAACTCTTTTATTACAGTGGGTATTTCCTGTTGTCCTGCTGGCAGTGAGTGCTTTGGAGACTGTCATACTTAGTAATGCTGACAAGTTGCAAAAGTTTGCCAAAGAAAAATGCACTAGACCAAAGTGGAACATCTTTTCACAAGGATTTTCTGGGATTTTCTTAGACTCTGTAACTGAAAAGACAGGTAATCTCATGTGTAATCTATGAAAAGGAAAATGTGTCTTCCCCCACAAAAGTTATAAAGCAGGATAAAAATCTTTCAAAATATAATTCAAGTGCCATAGCAAAGGTTTGGAAGCTGTCTTTTCTGGCTTTATTTCCCGTCTGTGCATTGGTTTGGAAACATCAATGTTTATTTTGTCTCTACACCAAAAATGATTTATCAAATATGTATACAATTGATCACCACTAACTGTAGGCAAATTCGCAAGCACAATTTTAGAATGTTCATTCCATTTTCCAGAAGAATGATAACAACATTGTCTTAGGTTTTTAGTCTTTGACATCAGTGGAGGAAAGGCCAAAGAAAACCTTTGTCTCTTTTTTCCTTTATAAATGATGTAATGAAAAAATTATTGGTAACACAGTAGTTTCTTTTGGTCTTTAAAAGAACATAATTCATGAAAAAATTATTAGACCAATGTTTGTAGCTTTTATGTTTTTATTTATTTGATAAAAAGTTATTTTAAAAATTTCCCTTTTCTTTTCTTCTTTTTCCATTATAGGGTTGTCCAAAGTGATTTGATATGCCCTTTTGGAAGACTTTTTGTTGATGTTGTTGTCTAGTAACATAAAATTAATATTTGCCAATTAGGTACATCCAATATTATAATGCTCTATAACTTTATATTATAACAAGAAAAGTAAGCTGCTTTCCTTTATAACATTGGATTTCTGCTAAGGATGACTCACTTATCCTTGGAAGACTTTTTTGATGGCATCAATCATCCCCTCTTTTAAGTAGTCAAAAGTTAGTAGTAAAATGTCACACTTCAGAGGGAAAAAAAAGTCCTCATCTCTATATAAACCAAACCATGTCTTACTTCCTGAATTTGTGCACTTTCAATAGGAAATTGTTGGGGCAGGAACTCTGTCTTTTCTAATAGCTTAAATAAAGCCAAGTACCTGTCATCACTCCAGAAACAAATAAAAGATAATAATGGTGAAAAAATGAAATACTGAAACCAAACTTTTTCACTAATTCACTCTTCATTTCCTTAATATGTGGTATAATTTTAGTTAGGCTATTTATGACTAAAATAGCAAAGTCTTCATATGGGAGAAATTGCCTTTCTGTTTTGTTTGCCCATTTCCCCCATTCATCATGTCTTCAATTTAGTGCCAAAAATGACTTCCATAATTCTGGCTATAAACGGCTGAATGAGAATATCAAACCCTGCTCCACCCAATACGTTAGTTACTAAAGAAAGAACTGTATTTTTCAGTATCTTATTACAGTTTTAGTTTATGGGGAAATAAGACAGTTTTAAGCATTATTTGAACATGTTGGCAAGCAAACAGAAGAGTGAGAAAAGGCGATGGAGACAGAAGAATAAGGAGGCAGACATACTCTTAGGTTTTGGCATAATGACAATGCACATAGGAAAGCTTGTGACTCTTTAGTTCAGTACTCATTTGAGAGCCTGAGCTGTGTGTATTAGCTTTGTTGCATGTAAGACCAAGACACTTAATTCCATCTTTGTTGAGCATTTGCACCTTCTGCATGTATTGCCTTCTAGTGTTTGTGTTTCAAATATGATTCAGGTAGAATTCTCATTTTTAATATTTTTGGAGAATTAATCACACAGCTTTAATTCAATTGCTATCATAATAACTTTTCTGTTGAGAGTGATGTTGATTTCATTGAGCTATGTGGTATGTATTAGGGATCTGACCAACAGGGTGTGAAGAAATTCTAAAGAGTGATCAGCTTATCTCATGACTTAGGAGATAATGCATTTCTTATTCCAGTCTCCTCACAAATATCCACTCCCTAACCAACCTCCAAACCAACATGTCTTGAATAAATCTATATAATTGTAAGATGGAAAAATCTACTTTGTCAGTACATGGTGATTTATTGGGGAATTTATGGACAGAAGCGTGGTTGGGAGTGGCCATAAGACAGGTATGCCTCCACACTATTACTCCCCAGACCCAGGGCTTATATACTGTAAGAAAAGGGTGTACGTGGTCTATATAGATAATTAAAGGTGTCCCTCCAGAAAAGGCAAGGATACTATGTACATTATAACCTATAATTTATGCAATAACATCAAGGTTGCTTTTGTCTAAAGACAGAGTTTATAGTGAGTATATGTTCTCGCACTAAGGACAGTAAATAAAGTAGGAAATGGGAGGCATTCATGAAACTAGGGTTAATCTGAAATCAATGTGGTGGATTAGCATCTAAGATGGAGTCACTATTGTCTCCACAGTCTTCGTGGCCACTTTTCAATATTATATTTGCAAAAATCTCCCTCCACCTCCAACATTTTCTCTTTTCTTTAAAAGGAAATATACTTGTTATGTATGCCTGAGCTTCTGTTCTATAATTAATGTCAGTTTTCTGATGCACAGGCCTAGGACCTAAGTGCTCATATTTGTGCTTGGTGACCCAGCTTCTTCTCTATGTCTGCTTGATATAAAGGTGGTTATCTCTTGGGAAATAAGAATATTAGGCTGACAATTTTCAAGCTCCACTAAGCAGAGTGTCTGTTACTCTCTATGGTAAGGCTACGAGATATAAACTCTGCGGGTTGTCACATTTCCAAATATGCAGAAGAAGGTGATGTGAGAGAATCAAGCAGAAAGAAGAGATTAAAGTTAGAGAGAGCAAAGTTTTAGAAGCTCCAGTTAGCCATGACATGCAACTAAACAGTATAGCAGTCATGTGAATTCCCTAGTCCTACCAATACATTTTTCCTTTTGCCTGAACTAATATATCCTAGGTTTTCCTTTGTACTACAGAGTCTTAACTAAAGCAATTTCCCTGATATTAAGTGACAAAGACATATCTTTCAGTTATCTGAAAATATTAACATGTTATTCAGAAGTTTGTTCTCATTTTTTTCTAAAATATAGTTCCCTTTCAAAAGAAGAATACACCTTGATAGAATTTAGCTATGTATTTCATATCCTCTATATGGGAGAAATATACATGATCAATATTTTGCTTATGCATAATCAATATTTCATACCACGATAATTCCCCTTAGCTCTTGGTCAGCAGAAATGCATTACTACTTAAAAAGGGGCCTGCTTGCTTGCTCTCTACTACTTCATAAACACTAAAAAGAAATTTCTTAATATAATATATATTAAATTATGGAAAAAATATGTTTATATTGAAAATATTTAGAAATAGTGAGAAGAGAAAGAAATTCTCGGTCTGAAGGCCTGGCTGTGTAACTACCATGTTTATTCTTTGAGAAAGTCATTCAGTCTCTCTGGTACTTAACTGCCTTGTTTGTAAGATGAGACTGTGATGTCTCAGCATCACAGAGTTTCTGCAATAATTAAATGCAATGAGTAAATATGTGGATTTATGTATATAAATCCACATATTTATATATATATATATATAGCAGTTGTCCCTCAGTATTTATGGGGGGATTGGTTTCAGAAATTTCACAGATACCAAAATCCACAAATGCTCAAGTCCCTCATAGAAAATAATGTATTATTTGCATATAACCTACTCATAATTCCACATATATATAAGATATATAATCTATTCAACAACTTCAAAAGGTGATATTGTTATAATAATTTGACTTTTAAATAAACAGCACATTTAAACAAGATCTCATAGGTTATAAGTAAGGAACCAGTAACCAAATTTAAATCTGTTTGACATCAGGACTTGTGGAATCTGTGGCCTAACAGTACACAGGATTCCCCGACATTGCAGTTGAAACCGACTAAGTGCTACAAATTAGGCATAAAACTGAACCAGAAATAGAAGTACATTCACATATAGTCTGTCGAACTAAAAATCAATTTAATTATGGATTGGATTATGGTGAGCTGACTCAAGCTTAACTACCTGTCTGAAGCAAAATTATGTGAACTCTGACAGAAAATAATATGATTCAGATGTACAAATAATGTCTACAGGTTTTCATACACAATGTCAATTACTGAAATTAAAAAAAATACTAGGTACTAGGGGAGAAGATATTTTTAATTAAAAATAATAGAAAAATAGATCATTTAAATTGGTTGAAAGGAAATCTAAACAAACTTGGAACATCCAAATGGAAATTCTGGAATTTAAAAGTAAAATGAATGAAATAAAAAATTTATTACAGTGACTCAAAAGCAGATTTGAATTGGCAGAAGAAACAGTGCACTTGAAGTTAGACTAAGAGATTATCCAATTTGAAAAACAGGAAAAAAAAAAAAGAAGAAGAAATATTAACAAAGCCCCAGAGATCTATGGGAAACTCTTAAGCATACCAACATACATACAATGAGAGTACTCAGAAAAGAGGAAACAAATGAACATAAAATATACTTAAAAGAAGTAATTTCCAAAATCTTCCCACGTTTGATAAAAGAGCATTAATCTACAAGTCCAAGACACTCAACAAACTCCAAGTAGGATAAACATAATCTTGGCTAAACACATCATAGTAAAGCCATGAAAAACAAAAATGAATAGAAAATTTCAAAGAACTATATTACTCTTCTCTTTCCTATTCCCAGTGTGTATATGAAACACATGCTTCTGTTCACCTTATTAGCAAATGAATTCAGCGGGCAAAGGTGGTCGTAGTGTTCTCCTTACATCTGTAGATCCATACCTTCACATATTTTATATATGATAGTTTCTCATATTTCTACCATTCATAAATATTTTAAATGTAGATTATATGCATAATCAAGGAGTTTTATTTTTTTCAGCACAATGATTCATAAAGTCATGCAGATCCTCTAGTCTTACATCAATCTTGTGATAATCATTTTTTCCCCACTGGAAATAACATTTTCACCATAAAATTTTCTTTTTCTCAGTTTAGGAGCTTTCTTTCTAGATATATCCTTACCTCTGTTTTATATGTGCTTCCACATAAAACTTACAATTTAATAATTCATTTGGTCCTTCCTTCTTCTATAGTGTCTCTTGGGCAGTCCAAATATGTTTTGCATAGGCAATGGATATACTCCATAAATTTGTCTAACATATTTCATAGTAATAGATAGTTCTAGAACTCTGCCTATTTCTGGTGTACTATTTTTCTATATTATTCATCAATTTGAAAAATTTAAGTTTAATATTTTACTTACTGCTATTCTTTTGTTCCAGGAGTTTTCCTAGTTTCTTCCTATAACAAGTTCTTTGTACACATGGCTTCCTTTGCATGTAGTACTCTTCCAATATCTCGATGTTCGATAACCTCTAGCCATCCTACAACTTTTTGTGTGCATGTGGATGTGCGTCTGTGTCAGTGTTTGTGCTGCATGTCTAGAATATATTTAAATATCATATTTCTGTTAATATTTATTAAGCTGAAAAGTCCTTCCAAAAATGTTAATTTCCAAATTATACTTTTCATGTATTTTACTTGGTTTCTTACACTCACATGTGACATTTATAATACAGCTTCTACATTCAATTAGAATATTATTTCCCAATATATTTGATTCCACATATTTCAGGAGAAATTTTGATAGTGGAGAGCAGAAAACAATGTTTGTATTCCTGGAACATATTCTTGTAACTTATTTGATTCCTGCTTATGTTGACTAAATTACCTGACTAGAATTTTATCCTGAATATGTCTTGGGATTTTATTAAAGATGATTCAATGAAGAGAAAAGAAAATATGAGTAAAAAAGTAAAAATTACATCTGCTCACTGCTGAAAATATTTAAAGAAATATTTTTATATGAGATGGACTCAATATTTGCCTCCTTTCTTATAATGCATTGATCAATAAAATGTATTTAATTATTAATTAAAATGTCAGGTAGAGTAAATGACAAGAGTTTTGTCTATCCCTTTCTAACCAATAAATGCATCTTACATTTTAGATAATTTATTTCTTCATGTTCTCTCAATAACCCAATGGTTTAATTAATGCTAGCAAGTGTATTTTATAATCTTTTATATCTTCTACAGATATGTGATACTATTTTTATTTCTTCTGATATTGGAAATTTTTTAGAAAGCTTTTGGTTTTGCCTTTTTCTGACAAAAAGTAAAAACTCATTTTTAAATATGTATTTATGCTCTCAAAGACACACATCCATATGCACCCAAAAAGTTGTAGGATGGTGGGTTTACCTAACATCAAGATAGGGAAAGAGTACTTCATGTAAAGGAAGCCATAGGTACAAAGAACTTGTTATAGGAAGAAAGTTAGAAAATTCATGGAACAAAATAATAGTACTAAGTAAAACATTAAACTAAAAATTTTCAAATTGATGAATAATGTTCTTGTTTTTGAGCTGCAATTTACCCCATGTGAACTTACTTCTTTTTATAAAGTAAAAATAATTCATGCTATTTGAAATAGCATATTTGAAATTGCATGAATTATTTTTTCTCATTCCATAACTGAGATTGGCACTTACTTAAGGTCAGTAATACAGTGCCATCTTTCTAGAAGGTGTACTGAATCTCAGAAAGAATAGAAATGTACAAAGGCTGTGATTTAACCTAGACAGGGCTAAGCATTTTAAACCATCTTTATCACTTTCTTAAACTTGCAGTTGCAGCCAAGCCAAGGTTTTCAATGAATGTTATAGGTGAACTGGAATGCATTTTATTACCACATACAATAATGAGCTTCCTTATAACCATACATTTACTATGATCTGGCAGTATCAGGCAGGAATTTTTTGGTTGACTCAGGAAGGAAGAACACTATTCTGTTCCATAAGTTCTATTGGGTCATATTACAATATTGGAGCCTTAGCTATGAAAAAGCATTATATTTTTTTATAATTCTTAATGGTTTAGAACCACATTTCGGTCTTCCTATTGCCCAAGGGATGTCTTAAATTTTTATAAAAATGATTATATCTACCATAATTGTCATAGCTTTTTTAAGAGAAGTTATCATTAGACAATGTCAGCTAATTTACTTCACATAGAAAGTTCTGCCAACTTTTATCTGACATATGATTTGTGATTTTTTAATGAATGATTAATATTGGTTATTACATAAGAAAATAAAATATTTTACATTTTATTGATATGTTTACATTGGCAAAGATTATTTTTTTCAGTTAGACAATGTTAGGGTAGAGTTGAGAATCAAACTAAGTCCATTAGAACTAGTTCAAGTGAATACTAAATTATTGCTACAATGAAATGGCTAAATTAATAGTTTTGGGGAAAACTTTCTCATTGGACAAACATCTGTTTTTTCTGACAATTGTCTATATGACAAACATTTCTGTAATACCCTCAGTCAGAGACCGAGTGATTTTACCTTATTTTTGAAAACTAAGCAGCATTTGTAAAACAGTGCTGACCACTTGCAGGAAATTTGACATGGCCAGAGGCAGCTTCCTTGATGTTGAAAAGGAAAATATAGTGTGTTTTAATAACTAAATGTTCTTCAGCAATCTCTTCCTTCACTCTCTTCCCTCATCAGTTGCAATAATGAACATAATTGACTCTTTGTGGCACAAATTCTAGTAATTACAAGATGGATCCTTATCTTCATTGCATAAGCAAGGAAAATAGGCCTCAGTGAGGAATATAATTAGCCCAAGATGACATGGTAAAGATTTATGAATCCAATCAGTTTATATATAAGTTTATATATATATATATATATATATATATAAATAAGTTTACATATATTATACATAAATATATATATCTAAAATTTTTTTGTCCACCCTTCCCAGAAACATCAATAGTACATTAAAGTTGCATGAATTAAAGCCAGTAGCCTTAAAAAACCCATGAATTTTTGTCTACGATTATGAAAGATGCAGTGTATTTGCATATACAGTTTCCCTCTAAGGTGAATGTGTACTGTTTGTTGATAATGTGAAAGGTGCACTTTGTCTCTTTACCTTTAATAATGATAACATTACTTCTTGGCAGTGATACTGCACTATAGTGTTTAGAAAACAGTACAATTGTAATATGATTCTTGTGGTAATTTTGTCTTCCATAAGTCCTGTTGCCTCTGTTTCCATCACAGTTGGAACTAAATGCAGTCCTGTCTGATGTCTGAATCTTGAAATTTAAAAAATAATATGGCGGCCGGGCGCGGTGGCTCACGCCTGTAATCCTAGCACTCTGGGAGGCCGAGGTGGGCGGATCGTTTGAGCTCAGGAGTTCCAGACCAGCCTGAGCAAGAGCGAGACCCCATCTCTACTAAAAATAGAAAGAAATTATATGGACAGCTAAAAATATATATAGAAAAAATTAGCCGGGCATGGTGGTCCATGCCTGTAGTCCCAGCTACTTGGGAGGCTGAGACAGGAGGATTGCTTGAGCTCTGGAGTTTGAGGTTGCTGTGAGCTAGGCTGACGCCACGGCACTCACTCTAGCCTGGGCAACAGAGTGAGACTCTGTCTCAAAAAAAAAAAATAATAATAATAATAATATGGCAAATGAGGCTTCTGAGAAAAACAAATCTTACTGCTTAGGTAGTGGAATATGGAAAGGTTAAGTACAAGTAAGAAAAAATATAAATTCATCAGCTATGGGGAAATCAAACCAGAGAATATAGTTGTTTAAATGCTAAATATTATCTCCCTGACCACTGCAAAAACTGACATATTTGAGAAGTCATAATTTTTGAATCTTTGTAGAGGATTCAGGAAACACTATACAATCATTCTATGTGCATAAAAATCGTCAGAGGTAGAAAACATGTTTTAGAAGGTATATATGTACTGGAAAAGCTATCATTTAATAAACTATAACCTGATTTAATCTGAGTATATGAACCACCTTATAGAAAAAGCAATTATCTGCACTAACACTTCAGTACTATAACTTCTTTTCAGGAAAAAAAAGTTATAGCATGTCAAAAAGCATTAATTTTTCTTTTACTTTATTTAACAATATTTTTATCACATACATATTCTGTATGCACTGAAGTGATTTACATAAAATGACATATTGAATCTTCACATAAGCAATACTGTGAGAGAGTATGATGGCATCAACCTGATTGGATTAAGGGATACAGAGGCAGCTGGTAAAATATTATTTCTGGTGTGTCTGTGAGGGTGTTTCCAGTGGAGGTTGGCATGTGAGTCTGTGGGCTTAGTGAAGAAGATAGGTCCTCAATATGGACGGGCAACATCCAGTGGTGTGGGGACCCAACAGAACAAAAAAGGTAGTGGAAGAGTGAATTTTCTCTCTCTTCTAGAGCTGGGTTATCCTTTTTCTCCTGCCATTGGACACCAGAACTCCAGGTTCTCTGGCCTTTGGATTATGGGACTTACACCAGAGGCTCCCTGGGCTCTCAGGTCTTTGGCCTCAGACTAAGAGTTGTACCTTTGGCTTCCCTGGTTCTGAGTGTCCTGGACTTGGACTGAGCCACGCTATCGGCATGCCTGGGTCTCCAGCTTGCACACAGCCTATCATAGGACTTGGCTTCCTTAATTGTGGAGCTAATTCCCCTAAAAAATGACCCTTCATCCATTTCATCCATCTATCAATCTATCTATCTACCTATCTATCTATCCATCTATCCATCCATTCATCCATTGTATTGGTTCCATCTCTCTGGTACAGTTATCATGCTCATTTTACAGGTAAGGAAACTGGGGCACAGTGTGGTTAAGTAATTTGCCCATGGCAGGGCTGGGATTCAAATGCACATATTATGGCTCCAGACTCCCTGCTCTTACCTACAAGGCCCCATTATTTTCCAAAATAACAATAACAACACCACTTTGCAATGTTTAGAAATAATAAGCCTAGCAAAAAATGGACTTCTACTCAAAAAGGCAAAATAAAGAGAATTTAATGAAGAAGGTGATTACAGCAGTGTGGACAGGGTTAAAGAAACTACAAAGAGATGTTGAGGCAACTGGAAGCTAACCAAAATTAGGAAGCTATTGACTCTCTTATATCTGAAGGAAATTGTAACAAGGAAACTGGAGTCAGAGCCAGAGCCTTCTATCTTGAGGGACTCGGTACCTCCTGAAAATATGGTAACAGGACAGAAAGGGAGTAGGGATATACAAAGAACTCTCTCTTTTTCTGTTCACTAGTCTCCTGCCAAATTGTTCCCTACTCCAAACACAAGTGAAATCCCAAAGGCTCAGCCCATAGCACCTCTGAGAAGGGAGGAGAAAGCCACTGGATGTAGTGGCAAATAGAGAATTAGCAATACATGAAATAAAATCAGCATATTTTTGCTTCCAGTATTACTAGTGGGGCTCATAAATTAATCCTCATTCATTAGCTATTTATTAGATATTACTATGCTATAGACTGTTTCAGTATTTTTCATCCTGATGTCTTATGGTGTTGGATTACTGTCTTTAAAAATTATTGTAAAATTAATATAATCCTATTATTATAAGTGGCATGTAAGACACTGAAAATTAAAACTAGCTCATTAAACAAGGTTATTTGAACATAAATGGTCATGTTATTTTTTTAAAGTAATCTGTCATACTACAATAATCCAAATATTAATTTTTATGGAGCAAAAGCTATGTCAATTCAGAAAGCGTATGTGTAGGTTACATTTAGTTTTTCATTCATATCATCAGAAATTGATTTCCAACATTAAATTTTTTCTAATACCTTACTTACTGATTTCAAAGCCAAATGCAAAGCCACTAACTCTTATAGTACATATTTGTATAATATGGCTATCATATTTAACTGAGACAAGAATACAATGTGTTGCTTTTTGGGTCATGCAGTAGAGCTGATAAACAGTTTAGTCAGGTATCATTAAATAACTTTCAACCCCATGATAACTGATGATGCCCAGAACATGCCATGCTTCTGAAGAAAAGATGCACTAATCATTAATTGACTATCCTATCTAGGAAAATTAGCTCTAGAAAGTGAAGCAGATTATTTTACTTTTAATATATTTCTTAATACACAGTAGGGTTTCCCAAGGACTTCATTTTCACTGCTGAAAACATTTCCAGTTATTGCACATTATAAACTATACAAAAATGAAAAAAGAAAGAAAAATGTTTTTCTTATCTCATGCCGATACGTTTTATGTAAAACCATTAAGCAATATATGAGCCATAGCAGGGAAATTAGCTAACATTTTATTAATGATCACCATCATGTTAGATGATCTTTTTGCCTATTATAATATTTTTTGGCTATTCTGATAACCATTTTACCTGTATTGTTCATGTATTTGCATAATAACACTATGAGTTAGCTAGTAATTTTATCATAGTTTTTAAGTGATGGAACTTGATGTTCAGAGAAGTTGATTAACTAACTTAATTACCCAAGGTATCACATGTCTTGAGAATTAGAAGAGTGAATAATTTTAAACAGTGTGTGAACTCTAAATTTTGCACTTAGTATATACTAGAATACAAGCTCCCTAAGGGCAAGGACTCTCGTATATAGCTAGATCTCTAGTTCCTGGGACATAGTAGTCATTAAGCATTTATTAAAGAAATAAATTTGATCCTTTCTACTTGACTCTGGCCGTCACATTCTCAATGTCTACACTAGGCTGCATAGAGGTAAAATTGACTTTGAAAAGAAGTAACTAGAATGTGTGATGTATTTTAAATGTTTGCCTTGACAACCACACTTTTATTTAAGTAAATAAACATTATATGATAGTGCAGTTATCAGCAATTTACACTTATTAGGAAATCAGCAGGAACTTTTGATATGCATAAAATTTACTTATATTATTTATTTTAAAATTTTAGAAAAATCATGAACATAACATTAATGCTACGCATATTGAAAAATAAGGGAAATAGAATCTTAGGAAAGTATGAAAAGTAAAACCAATGTAAAGTAAGAATGAAAGCAAAGCAGCATAAAAAACAAACTTGGAAACTATGAAGTGGTCTCCAGTTCATACTATAGGGAAGATATCAAATAGGGCCCTACAGAGTAAATGAAAATGGGATTGTGATTTTAACGTGAAAACTCATATAGCATGTTTTTTAGAATAATAAATTAAAAAATCAAAGACATTTTCAGCATTCTTTAATACATTCAAATGAAATTTAACAAAAATTTAGTAAGTTGATATACCACTAAATCTTTACTAAAATAGACTGCATTATTTCATAGCAAACCCTCTTTAGAAGCTATTTTTCCATTTTAATGTATTATTTATTTATATAATGCTCAAAAGATTGAGAGGTAAAGCTAGAAATAAACAATTCAAGAAAACATTTCTTTTAAACCAGCTAGCTCAGTTGTATATATCATATATTTTAATACTAATCTTATTAAACAGAATTAATTCTTATAATACAAACATTATTCATATAACTTCTATAATAATATGCCTTATTCTTTCAAATATTTCATTTGCTTTCATGTTGCAATACCCTGGGGGAATAAAAAGCCTTTTATTGTGCACTTGTCTATGTGCTCATGGTTGCCTCCACCTGCATTTCATCAGCATAGACCCAAATTTTAACTTCCAAGTGTACAGAATGATTCGCTATTTCTGGATTTCATATTATTTAAAATAAAATTTTTAATTTTTACCCACATGAAACATCTTTTTCTATACCTTGGAAAATCTTTAAGAAATTAATGTTGGTACTGTCTTTCATAGTGTATCTGATTAAAAACATATATATATATGTACTTTTTTTGCAGAACATTGATTTGGAAAAATAAAGGCTACTGAAGAGAAAATGTGTTGTCTATAAAAAAGAAAAAGTCCACATAAGAAAAAGATTAAGCCATAACATGTAATGATGAATGATCAAAAGGAATCTTGAAATTTAACTTTATTTTCAGGAAAAAAGAGAAAAATAAAAGTAGGAATCAATTTCCCTTAATCACTATTAAATATTTGGGGCCACTAACCTAATCATCAATGGAAGATCCTTGGAGCTTTTGGGAAGTTATATACATAGCAATTGTCAAAAAAAAAAAAAAGAAAGAAAGAAAGAAAGAAAGAAAAACACACACACACATATACACAAGAAATGCAGGAGAGAGTGAAATAATTCAGTGACTATATGAAACAAAACCTTTAGTCTAATGCTGTGTTTTCAAAGGACACAATGACAGTGATCAGTGTAGACAGGTACAGCAGATTTGTTTAATTCATCCAGTTCATGCTGAGCAATTGCGTTGCTTCTTGCACCAAAAGTACAATAGGAACCACAGGAGGCGGAAATTGAAGTGACCCAGAGGAAAGATTAACTCTCTCTCTTAAGATTGCCCTAGTTATTGCTTATATCTATTTTTCTACAGTTTATTATTAGAATAGGTGAGAAGATGCCAGAATTAAATTTTATTTTGCATTTTATTTGTAAATTGAATACAAGCAGTTGCTTAATGAGCAAATTAAATACCTACAGGTACTCTGAATGTCCTTAGAGAAAGAAAAAAATACACAGTCCCTACCCCTAAGAAGCTATGGAAACACAAAAAAGTTAATTGAAAGTCTATAGCCCTTTTTGTGAATGTGATGATAGAGCATGCTTTGCAAGCACATAGGAGGTTTGCTGGATAATGGGACATGATGTCTGAGATAGAAGAGTTTAGAAATAAGAATCAGCTAGGATTTGAACAAAAAGTTCTAGTTCATGAGGGAAAAAGTTATTAAGTCTATGGGTAAATGTATAATTATT
Source organism: Eulemur rufifrons (assembly GCF_041146395.1). NCBI lineage: Eukaryota > Metazoa > Chordata > Mammalia > Primates > Lemuridae > Eulemur > Eulemur rufifrons. The sequence goes on from NC_090985.1 coordinate 48,015,719, forward strand.
TGTTTCGTTTTCTTGTAGTTTGTTAAGAAACTGACAGAGTTTTCCAGATCAGCTATATCATTTTGCATTCCTATCTGTCAATGTGGATGTATGATCCAGTTTCTTTGCATCCTCATCAGCACCTGCTATTGTCATTATTTTTAAAATTGACAAATAAAAATTATATATATTTACAGTGCACAATATGTTTGGGAATATGTATACATTGTGAAATGGCTAAATCAAGCCCATTAACATATACATTACTTTACATACTTATCTTTTTTGTGATAAAAACACTTAAAATCTACTCTCTTAGCAATTTTCAATTATATTAAGACAATATATTGTTATTAACTGTAGTCACCATGTTGTATAATCTCTTGAATTTATTTCTCTTATCTAACTAAAATTTTGTATTATTTGACCAGCTGGCATCTTCCCAATCCAACGCCACTCCCTGTAGTCCCTGGTAACCAGCAATCTCTGACTCTATGAATTCCACTTTTTTGAATTCCACATATAAGTGAGATTATGTGGTATTTGTTTTTTATGCCTGGTTTATTTCACTTAACATAATATTTTCCAGGTTCATATATATACTATATATATATTTATGTATATTACATGTATACGTATACACAGGTTCTAATATATATACAGTGATATCTGATAATGGTCTTAATTTGAATTTCCTTGATGGCTAATGATGTTAAATATTTTTAATGTGTTTACTTTCCATCTGTATATACACTTTGGAGCCTATTTCATGTCTCTAACTCATATTCTAACTGGATTGTCTCTTTTTTTACTATTGAATTTTGAGAGTTCTTTAAATATATAGATAAAAGTCTTTTGTAAGATATATGGTTTAAAATATTTTTCCATGCTGTAGCTTTGTCTTTTCATCCTCTCACCAAAATCTTTTATACAGAAAAACTTTTAATTTTAACAAAGTTCAGTTTAGCAAATTTTTTTTCTTATGGATCATACTTTTATTGTCATGTCTAAGAATTCTTCACCAAGCCCTAGATGGCAATTTTTTTTTTACTATCCTTTCTACGTATTCTTCTAAAAGTTTTATACTTTTATGTATAAAGAAATGCAAAAAGGGGGAACAAAGAACAGATGGGATATTTATAAAACAAATGACATGATGGTAGATTAAAACCAAACATATTGCTTATTATACTAAATACAATAAAGGCTAAATACATTAATCAAAAATCACCAACTGTCTGAATAGATTTTAAAAATGTCACAACTATGTTTCCATAAAAATAACCTTTAAAATAATGAAAAAAATATGAATACACCATACTAACTGTAATCAAACAAAAGCTGTATTTGCTATATCAATACCAGAAAAACAATATCAGACAAAATTAATTACAAAGCACTGTATAAACTGATCAGAGATCTATAATTACAGTTATTTTTTGGTAAATTTGTTGATATTATGTTAATTATATATTTTTGATGCATAAATGAAGTGATTTATCTTTCTTTTCTATCTTTAACCCACAAATTATACTATTGCTTTTGCAAACTGAAATAAAACATTTTAAACATTATGTAACTCCCATTGACCACTCAAATTTTAAAAATTAACATTTCTACTGAGATTTCTTTATTTTCATGGAAATATTATTCAAATTGGTTCAATTAAAGTATGTCCTTCCTTTTACAGGATGTAACTGGACAATAAACTATGTAACCATGGTCATGAGAGATATATATGAGAATGCTACTTATGTAATCAAGTATGATAAGCCCACCATTAAGGATCAAGTGCTATATTTTTTATATGGAGGCAATGTCTCCAAAGCCCTCACAGGAAATTGGCATGTTACCTGTTCTATGACTTATGGAGTAAGACTCATAGGTGGTAAGAAAGGTAATTTCCTTGTAGGCCAGTAATCCACAATCCTAGATTCCTTATAAAATCTCCAGATAGACATTAATTTTTGTTGCAGTTCCTCACCACCAAATGTCTCTACATTTGCTGACCAGTATAAGGAGATTTGACATGTTAATTAAACTTTGGTACACCTATATAAAGGACATCCTTTTTGGGGATATAATAAGTTTTTAGGATTATTTATAATTAAAAGGGTGAAAACGTAAGAAAAAAATTGAAAACTTGGAAATTTGCAAAATAGATCACAGAGTGTCTTTCCATTATATGCTGGGCATTGTCTAGCAAGAATTATCTGATGCTCTAGGGTTGTATATATGTATGTGTTCCACATTCTATTTACTATTGATTAAACTATTTTGCAACTCTGTAAGGGTAGAGGTTAACTTATAGAAAATCAAACGCAATAAAAATCTTGTCATATGACAATAAAAATGATTTCTGTTCAGTAGAATAGATAATGCCATAGGCTGTAATTTATCACTGTTTGTTACTTTAACTAATTTTTATATGCAATACTAGTAATGCTATTCTAATAATTTAAAAAATATCTTTCTTGTTGGAATATATAAATCTCTCTTTTTCAAATGTTCTTTGAACCATTACCATTTTACTACATCCCTCAATCCATTAAAATTGTTGATGCAAGTTCGTTTTATATATTTATGATAGTTCTACTTTTAACTTTTAGAAAAATATATTTTAAAGAAAGAATGTTTGTCTTTTCAGGTTCAGTATTTTTGAGTATTTTCTAAATATGTGCTTTTTCATGCTATTTGTTGTTATATTTCCAGATTTAAATGTAAATATATTTAAAAGATAAATATATTTCTTCTATTTAGTCCATTAACTTTTCTGACCAGTATATTGATAGGATTAAGACAGGTGTATCTTTTTAACTCTCAGATTAATTTTGAGTTCCTTCAGAAATGCTTTTCTTAGGGACAGGTTATGAGAGTAGAGAGATTCAGAGGCCAAAAGGGACACAATGACAGTTTACTTGATTTTCTGAGGCTCTTGATTCAGGATGAAGGGTTAGGGATTTCTTGGGAATTGAAAGGAAAAAAAAAATCTCTGACCAGACTTACAGATAATATTCTAAACTTCCTTATTCCATTTATGTTATCAGTTCCTATGGTAGCATCCTGGATGCCAGAAACTGTGATGACCATATTATTCCTTCCTAGAAAGTATTCTTCTGTGTTACTATAGGGTTGGAGGCAGCTTCTTTTGAACAGTACATTTCTAAGTTCAGAATTCAGCTGCAATTGTCTTTCCCAGAAGATCTAATTCAGTAGTTTTCAGCCTCAAATGCACATCAGAATACAAGACTTTAAAAAGCATGTCTAAGCTTTACCTCAGACCTACTAAATCAAAATCTTGGGATATCGCCTGTGGGAATTCTTTAAAAAGAAGTTTCTCAAGTTTATGCTGATTCTTGAAAAACAGAAACTTGTTGATTTATTCCAATTTTTCCTAAACTTTGACTGTACATAGCACCTGGGGTGCTGTTTTAAAAATACAAATTTATGTACGTCAAACTCAAACTTTTCAAATGGAATCAAACAGATAATCTTTTGGAAATACTGATCTAGTTTGTTCCTTTTGGGGAAAAAACAATTAAATAGTATATAGATCTCTCTATTACTTACAGAGCTGTTTCTATCAATCTTATCCATTCCCCAAACCACAAAAATGCAAATTTGTCAGAGGATAACATGAAACCAATGATTAAAGACAGAGGTTATCCATACTACCAGATGTGTTTTTTTTTTTTTTTTTTTAATGTGTGTACCATAATTTATTCAACTATTTTGATGATAGTCTCTTAGCCTGTTTCTGGTGTTTGGATACACATTCTTGTGATTTCTGGTCTAGTAGTACTCATATAGACACACAATGATTTCCTATAAATGTTACTGGTACACTGTCAAAACCCAATTTAACTTTGAAAAAGTACAGCGTGATTTCTTCCAGAATGCTATACCAGATCACCCTTCTACCAACAAGAATGCCCTTCTGCCACACTTCCCATTCCCCAGCAAGCGGTATTTTCAAGTTTTACAAATCTGTTTATGACAATTTCAGATCTCCAACCTGATGTTTTATTAGTATGTTTGGATATGATCCCAAATATTGATTTGCCAATGTTTCTGTCTTGCGTTTGTGTATTTTAATCCTCTTGGGTCATGTATTATTGTCTTATTTGTCTCTTCTTTTCTTGCAGAAACTATAGTTATGAATCATAACCTGTAAAGGAAATATTTATTCTATACTGTTGCAAATATTTTTGGTGCTTGAATTTATGCTCAAATTTCTGGCAGTATTTTATGACTTCAGAGTTAAAAGGAATACATAAACATGGTCTTCCTCACTCAAAAATAAATATATATTTAAAATCTTCTCTAATACCTTTACTGAATTTTTATGCTTAAACTTGTAACCTGGATTTAATATTTTGTATGACAATCATGGAAGATCAAAAATCAGAAGTAATATCCAAGTTATCTACACAAATTAAGTTTTTAAAGTGTTTAGTACAGTGAGAAAATTAAAATCAAAAGAAAAAACAGGCCCCTCCCCCCCCAAAAAAAAAGAAAGAAAGAAAGAAAAAAACAAGGCTGGTGGTGGTGGCTAACGCTGTAATCACAGCACTTTAGGAGGCCAAGGTGGAAGGATAAGGCCAGGAGTTCGAGACGAGCCAGAGCAAGAGCAAGACCCATCTCTACAAAAAATAGAAAAATTAGCTGGGCGTGGTGGCCCGAGCCTGTAGTCCCAGCTAGTTAGGAAGCAGGAGGACCGCTGGAGCCAAGGAGTGTGAGGCTATAGTGAGGAGCTGTGATGACGCCACTGTTCTCTAGCCCAGGCAACAGAGCAAGACAAAAAAGAGAGGAGAGGAGAGGAAGAGGAAGAGAAGAGTGAGAAAATTACATACCAATTTTGAAATATTTTACATTTAGTGGCTTAAGATATCCTAGTTGTCCAAAGAAAAAATGTCCCAAACGGTCTAATTAGGTTATGGGAAATGTTCACAAGTCAGAAGAAAACCAAGGGATCATTACTATCCTTTCCTGGTATCCCTGACAGTCTGGGAAGTTTAGTAACCAGCCCGGGTTAGATTGGTTCTGCACGATGGAACCTGGAATCTCATACCTGCAGTGTCTCGCTCAAAAGCCTGTGCTCGTTCCTCGACGTGGTGCTCCCAACGTGGGTGACTCAGCAATCACAAGAGAAGAAGAGGGGAGGCAGGAGGGCAGGAGGGGTCCGCCAGGCAGGGGCAGGGTCCGAGGTGGTGGTTATGTAAGGCTCAGGGTGGAGCAGGAATGTGTGCTAGGCTAGTGTGGCGGAGAGGGCCCTCAGTTCGGTGAGCTGGAGTGGGTGGCAGAAAAAGGGCAAACCAAACACCCTGGGTTCCTTGAAAATGTAGACTTCTCACAGAAGAAAGCGAAGCTCACAGGGTTACTCGAACTCTCCTCCCCTTGACGCCGCTTCAAGACAGAGCTCTGTGCCCCTCCCAGGTGAGTGCACAGCGGAAGTCCGGGCGGGCAGAGCGGTGATGGGCGGTCGCGGAGGTCCAGCCTGACACTGGAGACTACAGGCAGCGCGAGGCGCCAGAAGAGACCCATCCTACCAGATCTTTTGCATTCTTCTTCAAATTAGAAAAAGGCTAATGAACTTATGGATTAAATCAACTGTAAATTATTTGCTCCAACCCTTCCTAGTTTCTCTCCAAATAAATAGAGAAATAAAAGTATAGCTAAGTCATTTATTCTAGGCGACAACCAAGAGCATTTTGCACTTGAAGAGACTCCCAAATGAGTTGCTGTTAATATTGGGAGTTAATTATCTTATGATTAGTTCTCTTCACCTTTGCAGACAAAATCTCAGCACTGTCCACATTTCCTGGTGTTAGTGGGAGATTTTGCCTCTGTTGTGATCTTTTAGGTGAAGACAAATCTGAGACTGTTGGTCCCCAGAAAAGAAGGCTCCCATTAATCCCCAATAATAAGATTACTCTGATAAGAAGAGGAAAATAAGGATAAACATTTATTAAACAGTAAATGAACCATTCCCTCCCCCGCCCCCAGCAGATGGTGTTAATGAGGAACTGAGTAGTGATGAGGTACCACTGTCAGAATGTTAGGTAGTTAGCAAAGGATTCTGGGTCTCCTAGGGACAAAAGTGGGTGCTGTTGCCTTGGTGCAACTGCCCAACCTGGATAGAAGGAGAAGAGTGGGCCCCAGCCCCCATATTGGTCCTACCCCACCCTAATCTCTCTCAAGTGACTGCCATACCTGCGGGAGAAGGGAATACTCTACAAATCTGCCAATCATTATTTAGCCCACGGGCTACAAAAGAATGCAGAGTACTCTCTAGCCCTGGAACCAAGCTGCACACATGCCATAGGTTCCAGAAATTGACCTAGAACAACCCACATGCTTAGTAATGCAACTCTCAACTGTCCAAAGTGGTTCCATGGTGACATCTGAGCCACTAGGGAGGTCCCAATCTGGGCACTATAAAGTAAGATGCCGATCATAACCAGGACCCTTTTGCATCCTTCCTTTTGCTCTTTCTGCTATGACAATGGGTCCGGTCATCATCTGTGATGTATCACACTCTGTGAACCTATACCTAATAAATTTTACTTTTCTATAAATCTCTGAATCTGAGAATCTGAATGAGAAATCTTTCTCCACTCACACCATGAGCACCTACTAGCCTTTCCACCCCAACATTGGAAACTTCTTAGAGTTGGAATATGAGCAAAGTCTTGCTGGCTTTGTTTTATGTCAAGTACTTTTGGACTCTATCCTATATACTATAAAATATTAAAGTATAAAGACTCTGATTATAATTTTCCAAAGTGTGTTAATGTTTTTGTATTGGCAGAAGATTAACTTGGTTGAACTCTTGCTGCATTTTCTACCTTTTGGGTGGCATTCCAATCTCTCTTTTGTGCTTTAGTCCATAGCTGACATATTTTAAGTCCATCTACACTTGACTTGTTCAGATGTCAGTAAGAAGAGGCAGAATCTTTTGCTCCCTCTGTTTTCTCTCCTTTCTAGAATACCATCTCATTTTCTAACAGCTGTGATTGCTTCAATCTCTGTTCTATAATTCTTCATTCCAGAATGACTTAATATTTTCTATCAGAATTTTAGTTGCCTTATGTGGTATTCAGTTCACAGAGTTTGCCCTCTGGCTAAAACTTGTAAATTAAGAAACTAACCATGTGCCATTTCCGTTTTCCAAGCTGTAACTCCCCTCTAGAATCTGACTATTTCTGTTCACTCTCCGATGTCTTCATATCTTTTTCCCCCTACCCCATGCTTTATAGTTGTTGTCCTCAGGAGGGGCTTGGGTTTGGCAGGAACATATTCGGCCATACTAAATGCAGTGAGAAATAAAGCCACAGCAGCTATTTCAACTTAAACAAATCTACCTAGCTAAGCCCAGCCTAGACAAGGAAAATTTTGTCATCTAATCCACTTATTTTGGAAAAATGAGTGGTACTGTAATTCTAGTGTCCTTTTATTAAAATCATGTCTCAACATGAGTTGAAATAGCATTTTTAAAATAATACACAAAGAAATGATAAATGCCCGAGGTGATGGATACCCCAATTACCCTTATTTGATTAAATCACATTGTATGCCTGTGTCAAAACATCACATGTACCCTATAAATACATATGACTATTAAGTACCCATAATAATTAAAAATTAAACAAAAAAGATTATTGCTACCTCTTCCAGGTATTAAAGGTGGCAATGAAGATTTATTTATCTATCAGGGCTTCCTCCTCTGGCCTAGCCAGGATCCATTTTATTAATCATTGCCAGAATTATTATTACTAATTTAATAATAATACATCTATGAATGCCATGGAGGAAAATCCTGCAAAATATAAGGAATATTTCTACATTGCTTTATAATATTATGTATTTATAGCAATCAACATGGAGACTCTAAATCATATGGAGTGGTGAATAACATGATCCACTGTTGTTTTCTTTACTCCCAAAACCTGTATTCCAGTCACAATTACAATTCATACATTTCTAGATTAAATTTATTTTTGGCATATTTTCATCATCACAACCTTCCGAGATCCTGTGTATAAGTCAGTTCAGTTTCACAGGCATTTACTGAAACCTATTATATTTATCAATATAGTTAAAACCTTTGTACTTATGGATGAAACATTCCACTGAAGAAGCCAGACACATGTGATAGGATGGGCTAGTTTCTTAACACATTAGAGCAAGTAGACGTTTTCTACCAAATTAGTACATGGACTAAATGTCAGAGAAGGAAATGTTGTTGTAAGTGTTAAATTGATGTTTGGGAATAAATTTAGGAAATACAGAGAAACTTATTTAAAGTGTGTAAAGCATTATATATTGAGGAAAAAGATTTATTAATTGAAGCACAATGTAAGCAACACAAAATGTATCAGGATAACATATGAGAGACTTAAAGTTGCATGAGGAAGTATATGAAAGAATGATGGAAACTTCGATTTTTATATTTTATTTATAGCACATAAAATATTTCAATAAATCCTTTTTAATTTATTTGAAAAATAAATCCAAATCAAGTTTTTAAATATAATTTTCTTTATTGAATAGAGTTAAATGAAAATATTATTAAATACATTTTAAGGAATAACATATCACTTGTTAGAAAAATCAAGGAAAGCTGGCAGAAACATATATCAAAATCACTCTACAAATACAAACATTGGCATATAAAAATGGATGAGATCGACTGCAAATATTTTTATTATGGAAAGATATCTATGTAGTAAGCTAAAATAGAAGCTCTAGATTCATTCAACTACTAGGAGGTAGGGATTACACAAAAAAATGAATTGAAATATTTAAAATTTTAAACAATATTGAATTGGTAGATGCAGTATATTGTTATTGTCACTAGAGGGAAATCTGAGAGAGATTTAGGAGAAAGAAAGTTTATTGTTATGGCTGCAGGTTGAATAAAGGATCCTGTGTGAATAAATTTTCTTAACAGCATGCTTACTTCAGGGGAAAAATGAAGCATAGAATTTCTGGGAAAAAGCCATATTGTCAAGCTATACTGAAATAATTGTTTCTCAGCAAGGAAGAAGATCTGTCAGATGCCCATGTTTAGACTCAAATAATCTATCACCATATGTTTCAACAAAATACATGGTATTTTATCAAATAGGAAGAAAAAAACTATCAAAATAAGTGTTTTAAGGCAGACATCACATAATGAGTAGTGATTTTAAAACAAAACAAAACAAAACAAACAACAGCAAAAACAATTATTGGTTAAGTCTCAGCCCTCAGCCCCAGAGCCAGGGAATAATGTAGTTCTCAGGTTGCTTTAAAAGTAAATAGTGTTCCTCCCTTAACAATTAGGAGAAAATATATTAATATATTTTTATAAAAGTTATAAACATTATTCTTATGAATGGTGACTGCTCAATTTAGCAGAAAAGAGCATGCAAGAATGAAAGTAGAAAGCTTAGCTCTTCCTCCAATTATAGCATATATTCTTTTATCTTTACCAAATGCTAATAGTGATCTCATCCTGGTAAAATATCACTGTCTAGTTCCACTACCTGCACAAGTTTTATTTTTTTATTTTATTTTATTTTTTGCCTTTTTCTTAGTTTGAATCTGGATTTCAGCAAGTTTTAAAACATTTACTACTTATTTCTTTTAGAAATTTTGCAGTATTTATTCTTTGGTGTGCTTGTTTCTTCCTTTCACCTTACAGCAAACTATCAAAGAATTTATTGACCCACTAGATATTTTAGGGTAAATAAATAAATCATATAGCCCTGATTATGAAGACTTTTCAGACTGATTTTTAAAAAATGTATATATTTTTAAAAGAACAATAATAATTCAGAAGCGTGTGAGATTCTTGTGAGCTCATTATCTATCTTTCCCTCCTAATGTGATCCTTTCCCCAGTGTTCTTTGTCTCAATGAAGTACAGCAGAATTCCTTCAATTATACAACTTAGAAATCTGGGAATTAACCAAAACTATTCCATTTCCTTCACTCCGTTGGGCAACTTCTCATTAAGTCTAGTAAATTCTGTCTCACTGATACCCATCAAATCTGTTTGTTTATCTTTAAGTCTATAACACAAGCCTAGTCTAAGCCACCTGTATCTTTCACCTGGATTAATGCCATAGCCACTTACTAGACTACCTGCATTCACTCTTGCTAAATTACCATCTCTTCTCCTTGATGCAGCCATAGTGATATTTTAAAATTACAAACCTGTGTTTCTTCCTATTTGATAATCCTTCAATAGTTTTTCTTTGTTCTAAAATTAAGCCAATACTCACTAGGGACTACAAGAAGTCTCTATACATTGGATTTTCCCTATATCTCCAACCTCGTTTTGTACACAGCTCATCTGTTTTTCATTTCCTGTTTTTACTGGACTACTCTGAGTTTCTTATGCTCACCATTGTTCCTTTCCTAATGGTTTTCTTTCCCTCTTCTCTAGTTAATGCTTATCCTTCATTCATTCCTCAAATTCTACTTTAACTCCACAACAAAATATTCTCTGATCTCCTTTACAAAGCCAAATCAGGGTTTAATAGTTTTTATATGTTTCACATTTATTCTTTGTAACATTTAAGAGAGTTAAATTTTAGGTTTATATTTGTATCCCCACATGACTGTCTGTAACATGAGATATTTTGCTCACTTTATCTGTAACAAGTTAATAACTGTTGGGTAAATGATTAAAACCATGAATGGACAAATAAATGAATTATCACTTAAAAATGCAGTTTAAATCATCCAATGCAAGTTTTAGACTCAGTAGAGAGAGATATATAGCCAAAAACTGAAGAGACAATTAAGTGGAAATGAGGTAATTGGCAAGATGAAAGCATATATCAATCACTATTATCTAGCCTAGGTTAAAATAAGAATCACAAAATCTTAGCAGTTCAACATTAATATTTTCCGTCATTCAAGTTCTATATGGATTATGATATATATTGATTATATATCAAGCTATATATCATTGGCTATGATTCTCTTTCACATTATTTTCTCTTGGGACCCAGGCTGATGGTGCAGCCACTGTTGAATATTTCTTGCTCCTGTGGCAAACAAAATGAAATAATGTGGCAAATTAAGCACTGGCTTATAAAGTTTTCCATTCATAAGTGACATACACCACTTCCCTCACACTTCATGACCAAAGCAAGTCACATGGACAACAGGGAAGGTATGTAAAATTTTAATATGTGTCAAGAAGGAGCGGAAATTAGGGAAATATTTTGTGCATATAGGAAATGATTCCATGCAAGACAAAGTTTGTGTGAGACAAAATAATTTCAGAGTTCAAGGCTTAAGGAATGAAAAATTTTGGTCCATTATGTGACAATAAGAATAAATTATTTAGGTGGAATAAAAGTGAAATAACAAATAGAAAAATACTTTAATTACTTTATAATACCGAACTTACCCATTGTTATATTGATGCTATGCACACTAACAAGATGAAACCTGGAGCATTATAATAATTACCAAAGATAGTGATTGGAGAAGCTAGCAGTATCCATTCATTAACAAGTATTATTGAGAAGCTACTTGTTTTCTGGTGGGAGTGATAGGCAATAAATTATAAACAACATAAATAAATTATATAGTTAGTGATGTTGTGGAAAAAATAAACCACACTAAGCAAAAGTGAAAATGGCTATATCAGGGTAATGTCAATTTGCAGTACTAAATGGGGGTTAAGTTAGGCTCCGTTGGAAAGTTGACATGTGAGCAAAGGGTAAGGAGGTGAAAGAGTTAATCATGTGGATATTTGTTGAAAAAGTTTTCCAGGCAAAGAAGCCAGTGAAAATACCCTACAGTGCAAGCATGGTGCCATGTTTTGAATGTTTCTCTCCCTTCAAATTTTATGTTGAAACTTAATCCTCAATGCAATTATATTAAGAGATGCGGCCTTTGTAATCTATCCATGTAACAAATTTACACTTACACCCCATACATTTACATAAATGGGAAAAAAAGAGATGGGGACATTACGAAGTGACTAGTGCCCATATGAAGGGACTTGAGGGAGTCTGTTAGTTCCTTTTGTCCCTTCTGCCCTTCCTCCAGGTGAGGATGCAGCAACCAGGAGCCATCTATGGAGTGGTGAGTGAGCCTTCACCAGACACTGCAGCTGCTGATAACTTGATCTTGGATTTCTCAGCCTCCAGAACTGTGAGAAATAAATTTATATTATTTATAAATTACCCAATCTAAGGTATTTTGTTATGGCAGCAGGAATGGACTAAGACACATGCCTTGAGTGACAAAGGACAGCAAGGAGCCAAGTGTGACTAAAAGAGAGAGAAGAGATGTAATGAGAGCTGAGGGGGTTGGGGCAGGTATCAGAGATAGAGCTCTATAGACCATTGTGAAGACTTGGTCTTCACCCTAGTGATAATTCAATGGAAGTTTTAGAGCATATTAGTGAGATGAACTGACTCTGCCATAAAAGCATCGCTTTGTCTGTTATGTCAAAAGGTAGTAAAACAGAGGGCATTCCGATAGTCCAGAGGGGAAAACGGTAGCTCTGAATAAGGTGGTAATAGTAAGAGTGGTGAGAAGTAATCTGATTGCAGATGTACTGAATGTGGAGCCAACTTGATTTACTAATGGGTTAGATATTGAGTGAGAGGGAAAAATGGGATTAAAAAAATTACTCTAAAATTTTGGCCTGAGAAATAAGAAAGAAGGAGCTGCCATCAACTGAAATGAGGACACTAAGCATGCGGAAGAGGTTTGGGCAGAATCAGGAATTCAGTTTGAGATATATTGAATTTGAATAGTCAGGCTGAGAAAGCTTGCTTGAACTGTAGTTTAGTTCAGTTTTTCTTCTATGACTACAATCCTTGTCACTATAATAATAATAAAATCCATTATCACCATGGAAAGAGCTAGGGTAGATTTATTTTTATATTTTATTATTATTATTGAGACAGAGTCTCACTCTGTTGCCCAGGCTGGAGTGCTGTGGCATCAGCCTAGCTCACAGCAACCTCAAACTCCTGGGCTCAAGCAATCCTTCTGCCTCAGCCTTCCAAGTAGCTGGGACTACAGGCATGTGCCACCATGCCCGGCTAATTTTTTTTCTATATATTTTTAGTTGTCCGGTTACTTTCTTTCTATTTTTTAGTAGAGACGGGGTCTCGCTCTTGCTCAGGCTGGTCTCAAACTCCTGAGCTCGAGCTATCCTCCTGCCTTGGCCTCCCAGAGTGCTAGGATTACAGGAGTGAGCCATTGTGCCCGGCCAAGCTGGGGTAGATTTATTCTCACCTGACTCTCCTGTCAACAACAATGTCTCACTCCATTAGTAAGAAAAAAATACATGTTAATTTTTCTTTTAAAACTATTGCTGCTATCTTTGTTTTGTAACTTTTTTAATGGTTACTACACACCATCTGTCTATATACCATAAAGTTTTCTCTAAATCCTCATATTCACAACAGAGCTCATCATTTTTCTTCAAACCTACTGCTTTTGCAGTTTTTACTTCACTCATAGTTCCATTGTACTACTCAACTTCTTAGAATAATGGGATGCATTCACAGCTCCTTCTTTCACACATCTTGTTTTCATCTCCCATATTTTACTGTTATCCATTTCATCTCCCAAAGAGTTGTAAATTTCACCAAATCTAATCACCTCTACAAGCATGACTTCTTTCATATTTTTATTATCTTTTACTTAGGGGCCCACAAAACATTTATTACATTATCTTATTCAAGCCTCTCTCTGCCTTCTAGGATTTACATTCCATCTTATTGGTAGAGTGATTTTTTCTAAAGCCAGTATCATGCCACAATACTCATAGTTATTCTATGTGTAAACATATTCTGACTTCAATCCCCTTGTCTACAGAATAAAACACAACTTCAAAGTTGTGAATAAAAGTCATATTTCCATCTGACCTAGGCTAGTTTTTACAAACCTACCTCTACCCATTCTCTTAGGATAAACTTACATTTTAATGATACAGAGCTCCGCACGTATAAAATTCACTTTGGGGTCTTCGTACTTTAGCAAATGATATTATTTTTTTTATCCTGTAAAGTCCATTGAATATATTTCATTCAAGAACAAACTTCTAATCAAAATTTTTTTTTCAAGGAGAATTTATTACTCACATCTGTACCCTTTAAGAGCTTAAAACATTTTATTACTAATTAGTTTTTAATATACCTGAGCTCCTTGAAGGCAATATCTGTTTTTTTTATTTGCTATCTAATCCCTACTACATGTTACAGTGTTTGAGACATAGTAGGAGCTGAATAAAGCTATATATCATTTCTGATATTGGTTAGACAGGATACCAGTTTGATGTTACAAGAGTCTGATCAATGTATTTCCTGTTTTTAGAATTGCAAGATGATTATCTCACTATTATATTTGTGGACGAAACAGGAAGCCTGCAAGCTAGTGTTAGAATATGTGTCTGAAACTCTGTTGGACACAATTCAATTAACAGAGTAAAAACAAAATAGATCTTTGAATTGATCCCAATTCAGCACAGTTGATTTGGATCAGAAAGTCTAAAATTAAAATTAGAAAACAAACAAACCAACCTACTTTTTTTGTACTGGCAAAATGAAGAGCATTCAAAACTCTTGGCAGCTAAAATCCATCTACTTTGGCAGCAGTATATATAATACCTTTTTCATTTTTTCTTATTTTGTATTATAGACAGGTTATTTAGCCATATTTTTATAATTATTGTGTATATGAGGGCACTGAGATGGAGGTAGATTATACTGCCCCAACTTAAAAAAATCATTTCTTGTTTTTTTTTTAAACTGCTAAATTCCATATGAGCAGAATTCACATTAATAATTCAATGAAACTTATCACCACAAAATAAGAGGTTTATCATTACCAATTAAAGAGGCATCTGGTAGACCTCCTTAATCCAATCCAGTTTTTTAATTAAACAATTTTTATCTAGGGTATTTAAAAGGATATAAAATGAATGTCTAAATATAACAAAATATTGAGACATTTTATTTCTCATTATCAAGAATAGAAGTAGTTCCACTGAATAATTTCCACCCATAAATTTTTGAAAAATTACTAAATGAGAAGTGGATACCAGTGATTCACAGTAGTCATCCCCTAAAGAAACCAATGTTTTTGCACAGAGTAAGAGCTCTTTGAGTATTTACTTTCTTGAGAATGAGCAGTAAAAATAAAACTACCATCATATATGGGGTTGATTCTATAGAATTTCTTGGTATTTAAAGAGAATCTTTTATACCGTTACTTATAGTGCTCCTATTTCTCAAAACAACCCTGTAAGATGGCTATTGTTACATGCATTTTACGCACAGGAAAAGTAGGATTAAGAAGTTAATGTTGCAGTAGACATTGGGTGCCAAACTATACCGGGAAATACAAATTTTGTCTTTTATTTTCCTGCTCCTTTTTCAATTATCCATGAAATAATTAATCAGGACATTTCCTAAACATCAACTTCTGTTTCTAAACAGATCAATTTCTATCAACCACAAAACATTTTAATGTTTGTGGAAATTTTCAATTGGGTAATAGCGCTTTAGTAAAATCAATCTCAATAATATTAATTAAAAGTATAACTATTTTATTTTTAGATAAAGTGTGATAATTCTTAATATGAATGATTCTGTTGAAATTATAAGTAAAACACTTTCACAAAAATATGATGTTTTTATGTAAAAGACCTTCAAAAAACCATTTTCACCTAGCAATAGACTAAATTTTCTTAGTCATGCAACAGAAAAAAGCAAAAAAAAGAACTGCAAATAAAAAACAAGAAGAACTTATGATGCTGTAATTTACATAGGTATTAATTATAACTATTACACTACAGCTATATTAGCTCTGTAGTAAGGCATTTCAAAATTTGAAAAGGCATTTTTTTCAGAAGATACTGTATTAGCTTTCCCTTGATGCTTCAAAAAATTACTACACAATTTAGTGGCTTAAAACAACACACATTTATTATCTCATAGTTTTCACGCGTCAGAAATTTGGGCACAAAATGGCTCAACCGAGTCCTTTCATTAGGATATCATAAAACCTAAAATCAAGGTTTCAGCAGAACTGAGTTTCTTTTTTTTTTTTTTCATTTTTTTATTCTTATTTCAGCATATTGTGGGGGTACAAAAGTTTAGGTTATGTATATTGCCCCCCAGCCGCCCCCTTGAGAGAACTGAGTTTCTTGCTGGAGCTCTGGAAAGTTTCTGCTTCCAAGCTCCTCCAGTTGTTGACACAATGTATTACCATGCAGTATAGGACTGAGGTCTTTGCTTTTTTTGCTGCCTGCCAGTGGGGAACAATCTTTGGTCCTAGAGGTTACCTTCATTTCTTCTTATGCTTTTCCATTTGACCCTCTTCCTCTTCAGGTTTGCAACAGAGTAGCAAGGAGTCTTTGTCATGTTTTGAATCCGTCTGACTTCCTTTTCTGCCAACTCTTTTCCATTCCACCTTCTGATTTTCTCTTCTGTTTTTAAAGGCTCATTTGATTACATTAGGCCCACCTAGATAATCAAGAATAATTTATTTTAAGGTCAACTGATTAGGAAACTTAATTATATATGCAATGACAGTCTCTTTTGCTACATAAATTAACCTATTCATTGGCATGATATATCATCTATGGGGATTAAGGCATGGTGATAATTCTATCCACCACGGATACCTTTTGAGTTTGTACAAATCAAAGATAAGTCATTCAACTTTCTAAAAGCTGGTATCCTCCTATTAGTGCATTACAATATGGAACTTCTTGTGTACTTGGACAATGTTGGCCTGGTTATTCACACATATTCGTACACACAGACATATATAAAGTACAAGCAGGTTTGAAGAGCATGTGTCTTCTACATCTCTGCTACGTAAGTGAGATTTGGTGAAATGAAACAAGCTTTGAAGTTAGTTTTTGATTTACAGAGGTGGCTCTTTATTTTTCTAGGTCTGAGGATAAACTACTTAAACTTTGAGCCTCAGTGTCCTAACATATGAGATTGAGATGATTATACCAATTTGCATGTTTCTACAATATTAGTAATTCTCTCTCTCTCTAGTATATCCATCTGTCTGACTGTGTTTATGCGTGTTTTGTGTGCACGTGTTGATCAACAAAAGGTCATCAAACATATAATGCTATTATTTTAATCTGTATCTTTGACATGGTCTTATAAATAAGGATATCAACCATGCCACCTCCTTGCTAAAGAAGCCCATTGAAATGGGCAGCTGATAATGAGAGTAGTTTTATCTTTTGCAGGGGAAGGCTATAATGAGAAAGATTAAGGGAGATGTTTTATAAAAATGTCTTTGTTTGGTATTGACATATTAATATATAGTTAATATTTTATGAAAATTAAAAGATCTTTTAATCCTTGCTTTCTATTTAAATCCTTTTAATAATCTTCATTCCAGACACCCTAAAAATTTTATTTGTAAAACTCTTTTTACATATCATAAAGTTATAATTAGGAGTTTAAATCTTGGGCCTTTTATATGATAAGGATTGCTTTTTAATTAAAAAAGAAACAAATCGAAGACCCTTTATCCTGTCAGCAAGTGATGTGAGCTCCATTTTTAGTTTCTGGTGATTGAAAGAAATTCAAAATGACAAAAATATTCTCAATTTCAATATTTTTATAAATGTACACATTTATTATTACAGAATAGTAGTAGTACACACATGGATGACATTATAGATACCAATTATTACAGTTTTTAAGGTTTCACAAGTTCCTTAAAACATCTTTCATATGAACACACCTCTAATATTGAGACATTTTGAGAGAAAAATACTAATGTCTTTAAGAAATTAATCTGTGGGCATGCTTATTGATATAAGAATTATGTCATGTAAGACATATGCTCATTTACATGAAATTATTCTTTTGTTTTAACAAACATAGTTGATTAAAACTTTAAGACCTTACATTACTTTAAGGTATATATCTTGACAAATCTAAATAACTGAAATGTAATACTAAATTTAATTATGCATAATTCTTATTTTTAAAAATATGCCTAAGGCCAAAATGCTTATTTGGGACATACTTATTAAAATTGGCCACCTATATTGACCATGATTGAAGGACCATTGTTTCAGTAACTCATTGATAACAATTATTTGCTTATCTGCAGTACTGAAAGTAGAACCTATTGCATCTGTCAATGGCTATTTCATGTTGTTTACGTAAAGTATTATTATTTTTCTTAGGACCTGAATGGTGTATAATATTTTTACTGGAGCAAATTAAGTAAACTAAATTTTCAAACTGTTTTACCTGAGCTCTTATTTTTTGTTGTTGTTATCTAAAGTATAGAAGAAAATAAATGCTGATTTATCTTTAACAATATACATAATTTATGCAAAGACTGGGCTGTAGCTTTCCTTAAAATATATTTTGTATGTCATATGATATAGCTTTCTAAAATTGTTTTCTTCCATCTTCAGCAGACTCCATTAAATGCAAAATCAAATGAATTAAGCAAATTTAGATCAGAGGAATTTGATTCAAATTTTTATTGTTGTCAAAATAAGTTTACCTAACTCTACCCCAAAAGTTCCTCACCTCTCTTTCTTACTATCTAAAATGTCAGCCAAAATCTCCTCCCTTAAAGCTTTTGGAGATAAGATTTTGATTAATAAGTTTTCCAAGTTGGCATATGGACAGTTTTTCAGAGAAACAGAGAGCTTCTGGGGAATGATTTCCTTATGATCCATTATGCTTGAGAGCTGTCAGTTAAAGGATGCTTACCTAAGCCTAATCCGAAGCGGGAGCCAAAAGCTATTTGATTCAGTCTGTTCATATCAGCCTATTCTGACAAGAGACCTGCCACACTGGCCCACACTGCAGCAACTGAGACCCTTAAGAGTGTTAGCAGAGCAGAGAACCACTATTGCCACTGCTCATAGGTACACGAGATTATTCATTTGTGACTTTTTTATGTTATCAAGAAGACACAGGTTAAGTCTTACAAATTTGACATTTCACAATTTATTTGAACTTCCAACTGAAGTGCCACACTGCATTTAAAGGCAATCAAAATGAAACTCACAAAGCAAGTGTTTAGTAAGAGGAAAAAATATTATTTTAAAACCATAAATACAATGCATGTATCCGAAAGTCAATGAATGGCTCTGTAAATGAAATAAATTATTAAAATATGTCATACTGTAAATTCTTAAAAAAAAAACACCTTTTCTACAAAAAAAGACCTACTTTAAAAAGTTCTGGAAGATTGGAAGTAGACAGTAAAATATTTTGAGCTTATAATGAGATAGAGTAACAGCTTTCCTCAAGGCTAAACTTTCTATATTTTCTTAAGTTCTACCATTATTCTTCATGGCATAATTCATAAGTGATTTAGACATTTTTGTCCAAAAATTATCTGTGGGATAATCTCAAACTACCATGCTTTTACATTGTGTATTCTATTAACGTGCAATATAGATAAGTAATACAAAGAAGAAAGATCTTAACATGATTTTTGCAAATAAAGAACTCACTTGTTCACAGCATGTGTCTGACTTAGAGAAAGTTCAGATCACAGCATGAAGAAAGTTTAAAGTTAAAACCTTGTAAACTGGTAAAATACAAAAGTGGAAATGAGGCTGAAGTAGACATAAGCCACATGTAACAACACAGCCTAAAATGAAACTATGGGCTTATACAACCAAATAAGCAAACAAAATGAAAACAAAAAAATATCCGAACTATTTATTGGTCATCTCCTCTATATAAGAAAACTATTCTTTCATTCATTTATCCACTCTTTCAATTAACAGGGAGGCAGTATTGAGTGATACAAACAAGGTTTCTGCTTTAATGGGGCTTTATTTTAACAATCACCAAAGAATCAAAAAACTTACCTCCTCAGTTAGGATATCATCATGTTTATTGAGTTGACAGTATCTACAGGTTTCCTAGAATCCTCCATTGACCTTTTCAACTAAAACAAGAATGGAACTCTATTGAAATGAGGTCAAAGTTAGATCTTTCTGAGGTTTGCCTTTTAGCAAACTAATATAACCCTTGAAATTATTTACAACCAATACAAACAAAGAAGGAAATATGTTACCAGGGAATTTGTCTGCTATCAATGTATTACCAAATAAAATAAAACAGAAGCCCAGAAAAGCACTATTAAGAGAGCTTCTAAATATGTCTTTGGATTAATACCTTCAAACTTGCTCAAGAAATATAATGATCAAATCATATGTGAGTAGGACTCAGAGCAAAAGTGTTTGGATTACCTGCTGTATAAAATATTTCCATCAAAAGAACTGATTAACAACAGCAACAACAACAACAACAACAACAACAACAAAAACCCATAATGACTTCTGTTGATTCCCTAGAAGCATATTGGGCAAAGATAACAACTGCATATTAGAGGTATCCCACAATTTCAAATAATTTCTCTCTTTATTGGCCTAGTTAGGAAAATTAGAGTATGGCAACATTAGAGGAAATCTTTTGGCCAGATTAAAACCTATATGGCCTGACAATAGACCTTTCAGAAGGTGTCATCATCCAGACTGCTGTTGTTTTGAAACTTAATCCAAAGATACAGTTTTGCACGTGGAAATAAAACATATATGGTTTTTCTATTACTTTAGAAATTATTGGTGTCATGTTAAAACTATTAACCTGATAAAATTTTGAGATGTAGAGTTAGTTTCATTTGATGAAATTCTAAGAAGTTTGATTAAAACTTTCATATCTCCCCCAAATTTCATATCCATTATTTTATTGAGCTGAAATGTGGGTGTTCAAAGTCTGCATGGTAAACAAGATGTCTATATGTTTCTGAAAATACTTTGGAGATCAGTTATGTTGGGTTTCCTCAGAAGCCAGCTTTGGAACAAGGATTCATGCAGAAATAATTTTGGGGGGCAGCCATCCCAGAAACACTGGGAAGGGAGTGGAGGAGTGAGACCGGGAAGTGGAAGCATCCAGCAGAGGGTGTACTATCAAGCAAGTGACCTTTGTGAACCTCTGGGAAATGTCTCTGATTTTTCTGTTATGTTGAAAGTAAGCTTGGATATTTTTTCATCAACTCTAAGTTCAACACCAGTTAAAGTTTACTCGGGAGGCTTTAACTTGCTCAGGCCACATGTAGCAGAAAGTTGGCAGGGAGAGAGTCACAGGTGTTTCTAGTAAACAGTCTTTAGTTGGCAGAGATGAGTGCTGAGAGAATAAGGCCGACACACTCATGGCATCTACACCAGGGGATCCATTAAGATTTTCAAAACTAAATCATACTATCTCTGTATTAAAGTCAGAATAAATATTTTTTTCTTAAGTAAAGCATTGCACATTTTTTCTTTACTTCTATTGGCCTTGCATGAAATACAAATTCCCTTTGAAGTTGCAGACAATTTGGAGTATTAATATTTTCCCATAATGTTTATTTCAGAGTTTTGAAAATAGTAGAAACTGAGATGCAGCCATGAAACTTCTTGAAATAAAAAACAACTCCTGTAATCTGGGGAAAAACAAGTAGCAGATCTGAACAAAGATCACAGAGCTCCTGACATCTAGCTTTATGCTTTTACCAAAAACATTATTTTTAATTTAAAATCAAAATTTTATTAATCATAAAAATATTTGCTTTGAGTTTCCTTCAAAGATTCAAAGGTGGAAAGTATTCAATCTGGACAAGTTTGCCTCCCCTATTGGTTTCTCTTTTTGTTATAGTTTAGACATTTTGACTTCTACTAAAAATAATGTGGAAATGTAAACCATCTTTATCGGTGAACTCTTGAAAGATCTGAAATCTGAAATTAATCACATAGATACTTTTGTGATGCATTCAGAAATTTATTCTTGCTTATAGACATATGCATTTTTAATTGAAGATCAATGTGCCTATGATGGCTTACATCTGTGGTGTTTCTAATTAAAATTACTTACTTAAAAATAATAAAAAAAGAATTTAAGTAACTGTTTAATCAAATTGATTTTCTCATTGCAGTAGAAAGTAAAAGTCTCAGATCAACAAAATGTTCTTGCTAACTTCATGCTGATTAAAGGGTCCTTTATTTTTAAAAGCACAATAGAAATATGTATGTATGGTATTAATTTTTAAAAAACATATACTAGGAGATATCACATATAAATAATTTATATTTTATACATACACACACACTAATAAATACATTCACACATAATGCAAGATTTAAAAGAAAATACCAAAATGTTAGCTGCATTAGCAATCAAAATGATACAATCACAAGTGCTTTATATTTTATTTGATATACTTTTGTATGTCTCAAAATTCACAAATGAGTTTGCAACATTACTTAAGTAATTATAAAAAAAGAAAGAAATAGTATTTAAGTGGATTCAGCACAGTTTAATTGTAAATGCATTATAGCACATATTGTAAGTGGAAGTGAAAATTGACAGAACTTTTTTGGAAGACAATTTGGCAATATGCTTAAGTTTTACATTTTCCCCCATACCTGTATACCTAACAATTCCACTAATAAAATGACTTTTTAAAAAATTGAATAAAGGAATTAATCAGGGTGTGTCCAACAAATAGAAAGAGATCCCTCTCCCACTTTCTAGGCTTGGAATACTAAAAGCAATTAAAAAAGAGACAGAGAGAGAGAGAGAGAGAGAGAGACAAAAACAGAAACCAACAGAAAGAGAGAAGCATTTGTGCATTCAATATAAATAGAATATAGACCCAACTTTCTGGTACTAACAATAAAGTTATAAGATCTTAAAAAGACCTATGGCACATCTAGGCAGAATAAAACACAGGAAAATTCAGGGAGTTTTGTTTTATGCATTGAGAGTATTTACACTCAGATATTAAAGATATTGATTACTTCATTGAACGTATGGGAAGGGGTGGGCGGGAGGGATAAGATCCAAACACTTTTTGATGCTTGACATGTATAAAATTCTAGTACTGGGTCAGTATATTGGTAAACTGTAGAGGTTACAAAATGAAGAATTGAAGTTAAACTTTTTTTTCTTTTTTTTTCTGTATATTTGTTTAGCTTTTGTATCTGTGTATTTTGTTTTTTGGTCTCTGTCAGTTCAGCTTAAAGTAGGCTCAGACTCAGAGATTAAGTTAGGAACGAATAAAAAAGATAGCATTATCTTTGCTCCTCTAGGTTTAAGGTCTAATGTCAATATCCACTATACATTTGTAGTTTATAGTAGAACATATCTGAAAGGTGAGCAGTATTATTACCATTCACAACTAAGGAAAATGAAAACCAAGAAGTAATCTTGCCCAGTCATAAAGCTAGTCATACAAAACTGGTAGTTAAGTCCAAGTTTGATCTGGTCTAGGGCTAGTGCTTTACCAGTTTCTTCAGAGATGGAATATTATGTATCTACTAATAGTGGGTATCAATGGATGGTGTAACCCCATGTGTGTTGTTTGTTTTGCTATATTAATTCCCCTATTATCCAAAAATATAAGCGAATTTATTTGGTTTTAGTAAGCTAGAAAGGGAAAAAATACATAACATATTACAAAACTAAAATTTTAACTATAAATATGCGATTTTTTGCTGGATTTTATCCATGCTTACTCATCAAAAGACGTCATTAAGAAAATTAATGTGATCAGAATTAACATTTCTCATTTCTAACCAGAAGTTTTAAGAGACAAGACATGGCCCTGCAATTTTTCCTTTCCTCTGACATAAGTAAAGTATTCTCTCAAGATAGGGGCTGCTCCTTTAGTCTGGATACCAAAATGAAGAGAATACATGGAGCAGTGCCATAGCTAGCCAATGGTTGATATTAACAGGAAATATAAAACAGTTCTTGTAAACCAGTGAGGTTTTGGGTCATTTGTAACCACTCTATAGCCTAATGAAAATAAAGTTTGCAAGGTTGAATTGAAGTGGCTAAACAGCAAAAAAGACAATACAGCAAAGACAATATTTTAAGACAAAAAGTTTAGAACTTTTCAAAATTGGTGAAAGGTGTGAATATATTAATGAATGCCATTATAACAAGGTCAAAGGAGCTTAATTAAAAAAAAAAAAACACCTAGGCACATCATATTAAATCTGATAAAAAAAAAAAGAAGAGCAAAACTACAAAGTGAGCACAGTGGACACCAAAAAGGTTGTCCGTGAAGGAACAAAAAGTGGACTGAGATTGACAGCTGAAGTAGCTGAAGTAGTAGAAATACTGGAAGGTAGATAAATTGAAACAATGTCTTAGACGTGTTGAAAAATATTTTCCATTGTAGACTTCATACCATTAAAATTATCACTCAAGAATGAAGTCAAAACTGAGATAATTTACCACCAATAACCTCATACAAAATTAAATTTTAAAAATTATTCTTCTGGCATAGAAAAACATTGCCAGATGGACGGTAAGTGATACAGGAAGAGATGCAGAACAATGACAATTGAAACACTTCTCGCATCTAAAATTAGTGATTGATTTGTGTGCTGAGAAAACATTTTTTGATCTTAAAGCTTTTGGAAAGGCGAAAAATCAGCAGGGATGTGTGCAAAGTGGAAAATAAACAAATGCAACAACATAACTGAAGATAAACAGCACAGCACACAAATTCTCTAATGACACACACACATATATATATATATAGAGAGAGAGAGAGAGAGATTTGTTAAGAGGTTATAAATATAAATAGGAAAAATAAATTTTTCCTTTGACATATTTTTAGATTCATAAGCAGTTGTAAGAATTAATATAGGGAGATCCCATATTCCCTTTATTCAATTTTCCCCAATGGTAATATCTTGCATATCTACAGTGCAATATTGCAACCAGTTAATTGACATTGGTATATTCCATTAGTCTTGTTCAGAATTCTCTTCTTTTTCATGCATTCATTTGTGGGGGGGTGTGTGTGTATGTGTGTGTTTATTTATTTATTTATTTATTTTGAGACAGAGTCTCGCTCTGTTGCCCCGGGCTAGAGTGCCATGGCATCAGCCTAGCTCACAGCAACCTCAAACTCGTGGGCTCAAGCAATCCTTTTGCTTCAGCCTCCCAAGTTGCTGAGACTATAGGTATGCGCCACCATGTCTGGCTAATTTTTTCTGTATATTTTTAGTTGTCTGGCCAATTTCTTTCTATTTTTAGTAGAGACGAGGTCTTGCTCTTGCTCAGGCTGGTCTCAAACTCCTGACCTCAAGCTATCCTCCCGCTTCGGCCTCCTGGAGTGCTACAACTACAGGCATGAGCCACCGCACCTGGCTTTGTGTGTGTGTTTAGATCCATGCAGTTTTATTGCATTTCTAGATTTGTGTGACCACCACTGATCAAGATACAGAACAGTTTCATTATAAGAATTCCTTCTGCTGCCTTTTATATTTATACCTTTCTCCTACAATCCTGCAATGTCTGACAAATATTACTTTGTTAATCATGCCTATAACTTTATTATTGCAAAAATGCTGTACAAAGGAATCATATATTAGTAGTATGCAAACTTTTGAGATTGGCTTTTTTTCTCTCAGCATAATTGCCTTGGGATCCACCCAAATTGTTGCATGTGTCAAGATTTTATTCTTTTTCATTGCTGAATACTATTTCATGGTATGACTATACCATAGTTGTTTCATAATTTACCCATTGAAAGGCATTTGTGTTGCTTTGGTTTGGGGCTATAATTCACAAAGTTGCTATAAACATTTTTGTACAGGTTTTCTGTGTAAAGAATAAGTTGTTATTTCTATGGGTTAAATGCCCAAGAACTTTCTTGGTTCTGTGGTAAGTACATTGTTTAGTTTTTGCAAGAAACTTCGATACTCTTTTCCTGAGTGGCTGTATCATTTTACTTTTCTACCAACAATTTGTGAGTGATTTACTTTCTTCCTATCCTTGCCAGCATTTTGTGTTCAAAACAGAACTTTAAGAAAAACCATCATTAGCAACAACAAACCTGAGGGGCTGTCAAAAATGTGAGTGATGAGTTGAAAGCACTTGACATTCACAGACAGAAATCACCACTATTGTAAATTTAATTTTCAATCCATTGTATTCTATTCCCCACAGCCTTTCTATATTTTACAGAGTTCTTTGAGGAGGTCCTAATTGTCAAAATAAATGGCTTATTTATTAATTTTTTATTATTTGTTACTTTTTAAATTAATAG
Organism: Eulemur rufifrons; assembly: GCF_041146395.1. NCBI lineage: Eukaryota > Metazoa > Chordata > Mammalia > Primates > Lemuridae > Eulemur > Eulemur rufifrons. Next base: position 48,041,794 of record NC_090985.1, read on the forward strand.
ATTTTATTTTTTAGAAGTTTTGTTTCCAGAAAATTTGAGAAGAGTGGAAAGTTATTCTTTACTTCCTGTTTCCACACAACCACAACCATATGTATAGACATCTCTCATCACAGTGGAACTTTTGTTACAATGGATGAATCTACATTGACACATCATCACCCAAAGTGCATAGTTTACATTAGGGTTCACTCTTCGTGTTGTACATTCTATGGGTTTTGACAAATATACCATGACCATACATCCACCATCACAGGATCATACAAAATACTTTCACTGTCCTCAAAATCCTTTGTGTACACCTATTCATCCTTCCCCCATCCTCTACCCCTGGTAAACACTGATCCTTTCGCTGCCTCCATTGTTTTGTCATTTCCAGAATGATATATCATTGGAATCATACAATATGTAGACTTTTAAGACTATCTTCTTTCATTTGGCATGATGCACTGCAGTTTCCTCCATGTCTCTTCATGGATTGACAGCTCACTTTCTTCTAGCACTGAAAAATATGCCATTGTGTGAAGGTACCACCATCTATTTATCCACTCACCTATTGAGGGACAGATATCTTGGTTGCTTCCAAGTTTGGCAATTATGAATAAGCTACTATAAACATCGGTATGCAGAAATTTGTGGGGACATAATTTTCAGCTCTTTTGGGTAAATGCTAAGGAAGACCATTGATGGGTTTTGTTGTAAGAGTATTCCCAGTTTTGTAAGAGACTGTCAAATTGTCTTTCAAAGTGACTGTACCATTTTGTGTGTCTGTTGCTCCACATCCTTACCAGGATTTGATGTTTTCAGTATTTTGAATTTTTGTCTTTCTAATAGGTGTGTAGTGATAGCCCATTGTTGTTTTAATTTGCAATTACCTAAAGTCATATGATGTTAAACAGCTTTTCATATGCTTACTTGCCATCTGTATATCTTTCTCTGTGAGATGTATGTTCAGGTCTTTTTCCTATTTTTTAATTGGGTTGTTTGCTTTTTTGGTATATTTTGGCTAACAGTCCTTTATCAGACATACCTTTTGTAAGTATTTTCTCCTAAATGACATATTTTTATTTCTCATTTTATTATACTTTCCTTGTAAATTTTCCAAAGTTGTAAAGTTCATTTTATTGAAACTATCAAAATCAGTTGATGACAAGAAATTGCACTCTGATTGTTTCTATCTTGCATACTACTCTCTCTTAGTATTAAATTATCTTCTTCTGCCAATTTTCTAAATTTGATAATCGTTTGTTCTCTGAACATTAGCAGATATATGGATCCTTAATTTGTGTGAGGCATTATGGCTGTAGACATATCAAAATAAAAAAAATGCAGAATTATTAGCATATGGCTTCCCAAGAAATTTGTTCTCTTTTCTTTTAGGAATATATATTGTGCCAAGTTGGTCTCATTTACACTTTGAATTTTAAATATTGCATAAAACTGAGAACTTTTACCATCCTATCTTTGTCTCCACTTCTGTAATTCCTATCTATTGAAGGTCTTTGTTGGATTTTCTATCATCCATTTTATATTTCAGGTTGGAAAACTTTAATTTTATTTCATTCCTCTGACCTGTACCTTTCTGTGTGTGTATGCATGTATGTGTGCGTGTATGTATAATTTTGGAGAGAGAGTTTAGAACTCATTATATTCTCTTTGAGATGGTTTTAAGAGTGAGACATGAACAGCCTGCTTTGAACAGTATTTACCCTTCCTTATTAATTGCTTTGTTTTATTCTTCGGTTAGAGAATATTTCCCTTGTTCTGACACCTGTTATATATTCATGTATTAGCAGTGACACCCAACATTTGCTATGAAAAACATAAATCACCAAAGGAAGCATGCATCAACAAAGGGCTGCAGGCCATAACATTATCACTCTCCTCCTCTGTCTCCATTAAGAAAGAACACTTGTTTTTTCCCCTTTGCTTTGTGAATTTCCACAAATGACACACACAGCAGTATTGCCTTCTCAATTACAAAAATAATGTCCATAATTTTTCAAAATTACTTTTATTTGAACTATTTATTCCAACATTGATTGCATATACATGATACTTATGAAAATAATTTTCATTTCCTTGTATTTCTCTCCCTGACACTTTTTCCTCTTCTCTTTCATTATTTTCAGAGAATGTTGGGACAAAAAAAAGGAAGTCTTTTTTTTATGTTAAGGAAACGTATCTGAATGGTAATAAATATCAACTTGAGGTATTCCAGGTCATCTTTATTTAGAAATTACAAAGCCAGATAATATATCATATAGATAATCAAAAATAGAAAACTGTACATATTATATAAACAAGTAAATAAAGAAAAATTCAAATAGAATGGTGAAATGCTGCTGAATTTTCACTCAAGAGACTTGGATTCAAATCCCACCTAGACTGTAACTACAAAATTCATCATGGAAAAATCATGTCATATAAATTATTTGACCCACATAACTTTCCTGCAAAATGTGAGACATAGCTTAGGTAAAATTTTATCTTCCACTTTGGTAATCTGTAACTTTAAAATAATGTTGACAGTTTTTAAAATCTTGTTAGTATATAACAGACATTAAATATATACCATCTCCTTCTGTACTTAAAACAATTTTATTTTATTTCAATTTAAAATAAAGAAACTCAGGTTAAGAGGAGTAAATAATGTGCCCCAAATCACAATGTCAGAAAATACTATTCCATGACTCCAAGATAGTCTAGGCCTGCGGTCCCCAACCCCAGGACCACAAGCTGGTACTGGTCCATGGCCTGTTAGGAAACGGACTGCACAACAGGAGGTGAGCGGTGAGCTAGCAAGGGAAGCTTCATCTGTATTTACAGCCACTTCTCATTACCTGCATCATAGCATAAGCCCCACCTCCTGTCATATCAGCAGTGGCATTAGATTCTCATAGGAGCACGAACCCTACTGTAAACTGTACATGTGAGGGATCTAGTTGTGCGCTCCTTATGAGCTGTGGAGCAGCTGCAAATACAGATTATCATTAGCAGAGAGGTGTGACTGCAAAATAAATGTAATGCATTTTAATCATTCCAAAACCATTCCCTGTCCCAGTCCATGGAAAAATTGTCTTCCATGAAACCTGTTCATGGTGCCAAAAAGATTGGGGACTGCTGGTCTAGGCCATAAAAATGGCTTTATATATTAAAATATAGTAGATCAGAGCATTTTATAATCCCTTTCCTTACCTTTTTCACAATTAATAAAATCTCAAGTCAAATTAGCTAAAGTGCAAAGGAGACTTTATTGGCTCATGGAGCTGAACAGAGACAGGTTTAGTTTCCCATGTGGCTTGGTGCAGAGTTCAATCTCTAGCCCCAGAACCACATCCTCTCCATGTACATATCAGCTTCTCTTATTTTATAATTGATTCTGCTTTTACCTCTCATGGCTACATTCTTCTAAATTTGAATCCATCAGAAAAGAGTAAATTTCCCAGGACTTCCTGATATTTATTATGAGTAAAATGGCTTAGACAACAAGCCACACTCGAACCAGCCAATCAATGTGGACAAAAGAATGGTTGGTTTAGTATGGGTCACTCGTTCTCCATCTGTGCCTGGACTAGTAGTGGAGAACAAAATATCCCCAAATGAAAATTGGTGTTGTTATCAAAAGAAGACAGAATTGATTCTATAAATCAAACAAAATTCCCTTTAAGTAAACATTTTTATTATTGTCTGCCTGAATTCCATTCCCCTCTTTTTAAAATTTTTTCTTAACAGAACCCACAGTTTCAACAGGAGAAATTTTATTACTTATCATAGCCCATGCTCCTGGGTAGAGGAAAAAGAGATGATTCAATTCCTACACCCAGAAGTATAACCTATTCTGTCCTTGACAATCAAGGTTCCTATGCTCCAGAGGTCACTGATTGTATCGTAACTGAGTATGAAGTCTGAGCAAAACATATGAGACACAATTAAACTAATATGCCAAGAACTAGAAAGAATAAAAAAATTTTGAAACAGAATCTTGAAATAATATTTTAAAAGATTAAAATTAAATGTGTAGTGAGAACAACGATGAAAGGAAATCATCAAAAATATTGCATGAATTTGAAATTAAAACAAGTAATCAAAAGGTTGTTAATAAAATAAAAAGATGTTTGATGTTTAAACAAGTAATTAAATGCAGCTAAGAAGAGAACTGGTGAATAGAAAGATCACCAAAATGCATCATGGACAGATAAACATATACTTCATATTTTACGAAGTAGTTAAGAGGCTTGAGATATGGAATAAAAATGACTGACATACACCAAATACACATTCTACAAGGAGAGAATAAAAAAATGTAGGGAAGGTGATCATCAATATCTCAAATAGAAGACATGTTTTACGATTAAATAAACATATTTAAAAAATCTATTTCTAGATATAGTAAAATTTCATATATGAAAGACAAAAATATTAAAGACATAGATAAAGATGACATATATCAAAGTAATGGTAATTAGACTCACAATATGCTTCTTTTCAACAACAATAAATGTTAGAAGGTAATAGAATGACATATTCAATAATTAGCTAAAAATGTACTTAGCTAAATTAATACAAAAGAGAAAAAAATACAGAAACTTCAGAGAAAGTGTAACAGAATATATAATGCACAGTCTACCCCTGAAAGACATAATGAAGTATAGGGTCTCCAGATTCACCACTTTTTCTCTTGTCCTAAACAAGAAACACAGAGTGTTTTGACTGCTCTATGACTAGGCCAGCTGTCTTGTTCTCTACAAACTTGAAAGCAAGCTGAGCCCTTGAACATTCCTAGGCACTGATAAAGGTGTTTAGATTGTTGCCCAAACCTCTCAAAGAAACTAGCCTCAGTTTTCAGTCAAATTCCTTAAACCCTCAAATAAACTTCATACCCTGACATCCTCCTCACGATAGACATTCCTAGACAGAATATCCCCTTCTCTCGCTGTCCCCTGGGAAGATGAGCCGTAGCACTGTGTTAGTAAGTTCCCCTAAGTAAATGTTTTAGACTGTTCACCCTGGTGTTTAATGCTCCTTCCTTGTCCACAAACAAAATGAAAACATAGATTATTGCCTAGGGATAACAACTTCTGCAAGGAAAAGAGGGGAACGGGATTGAGACATTGAAACAAATGTGTGTATGTGTGTGCTTATATAGTTTTGTATGTATTAACAAATTTCCATCCAAAGAATGTAGCCTTTATATGAAACAAAGGTTCTCTATTTTACTTTTGCAGATTTTGTTTTGAGAAATGTGATTTGTCTGTAATATAGGTGGATATTAGATTATTTATGTTGTACAGTGTCTTTTATAAAACAACTCGTAATTAAACTAAGAACTACAGAAACTATGAAGAAAATCAAGCAGATTTAAAGAGATTTAAAGTATTTCATCATGATTTTATTGTTCTTTATGTCTGTAATATATAAATTTAAACTAAAATATCTGTCTATATCTACCATATCTCTGTTTTTCTATCAAATTTGATGTACTGGAGGGTGCTATAGAGGGAGTTTTCCATTTCTTTTTGAGAGTATAATAAACACTATAAATCAAATAATGGAAAATTTTCTGTCAAGTGCAGCTTAGATCAACTGAAAATATAAAAAAACATGCACTGCAGAACATATACAGGAGAGTAAAATTAAGTGAGAAATATAGCCCCTATCCAATTTTTAGTTGACTCAATTTTACAATTAAACAGCATATATTTTCTTTCAAATCTATTGTTAAATATACTGAAACAACTATTCACAATGATGATAATGCTTAATTCTCCTGTGTCATTTAGTTTCCTTTTTCTTTCAATTTTGCTTGTTTGCTGTATATAGAATCCAAGCTAAATACAGTAAAGTAACAATGTTTTTGTTCTGTGTGTAGATTAAATTCATATTTAAACAGTAAGTTTATTTTCTTAAACAATAAGCCAAGATTTCTGTGCTAATTTATCTAACTATTTATCATTGTCATTTGCCTGATGGAAATACATTTTTAAAAGGCAGCACAAGAACTAATTATGAACTAAATGTTTCAGTGTTATCTTTCACAATAACCATTAGAAAACATCAGTTTACTATAATGACTTTAAAATATAAAATGTCAATAGAAAGGTTAAAATTGAAAATAAGTTATCTTTTTAAATGTTAAAATTCAGTGAAAATATTTTAAACTATATTAAGTTTTACATTCAGATGATCCTTCCATTGATAGTATATTTTTCTGGTATATTTATGGATACATGTGTTAATACATACTTGCTTGGCATCCATGGATGCAATTGAGAGGTACTAATACAACAGGATGGGTTCCCCTTACATATGTGATTCATTATTGTCTGAAATTTTTCTAATACTAGTCTTTTTGTCTATATCTCCGCAATATTATTTTATGAGCTATATTTGATATTCTTTCTGTTTTGAACAAAAGAAGTGAAAAAGAGCAAACTATTTTCACTCAAAACAATTGAATACAGAGGCTATTTAAGTTTGTGTATATAGATATGATATAATTCTCCAACTATAGAGAAGAGAAGAGCTTTATCATCCTGTAGGGTACCTGTCTGAAGAAAAAAAGAAATATTCCTTATTGTAAATTCATATGTTCAAGTATTCTTTATGTAAATTCATAATAAAATTGTCTTTTTCTTTCTCTTTCTCCCACTCAAGATCAACCCACAGATTTCTTGAACCAAAATCTCTTTCAATTCTGATGGAATGTAAGGGAAGATCTAGATTATATCAGTCATTTGGGGGGTATTTCCTAATCTTTCATCATTTTTAAATTGTTCAATAGTTTCTCTGTCTGTTTCTGTTTCTCTCTCTCTCTCTCCCCACCTCATGGGTGAACACACACTTTATATTTATTTATTTATTTTATTTTTTGAGATAGGGTCTCACTCCGTAGCCCTGGTTTGAGAGCAGTGCCGCAAACATAGCTCGCTGCAACCTTGAACTCCTGGGCTTAAGCGATCCTCCTGTCTCAGCCTCCTGAGTAGCTGGGACTACAGGTGTGTGCCACAATCCCTGGTTAATGTTTTGTTTTGTTTTGTTTTGTTTGTTTTGTTTTTGTAAAGAGAAGGTCTCACTATGTTGCCCAGGCTGGTCTCAAACTTGTGGCCTTAAGTGCAGCCTCCCGAAGTGCTGGGATTATAGGTGTGAGCCAAGCTATTTGTCTTTCTCTTATCTGTCATATAGCCATATATCACTTTCCAGTACAGATCAAATACTGATTTTTTCATGATGCTTCTGCTACCTCAGGTAAAACTTTCTGTCTCTGTTCTCTGAATCCATGGAGCACTACATATTTAACTCTTCTGCGCACCCAAATGTGTATTATTATTTATGCACACATTTTATTTCATATTGCTGCTGGGTGAGGAGGTGAAATATTGAACTAACTTCTGATTTCTTCTATGATATCTAAGACAGGGCCTCACAGAGATCAAGAGCTTAGTAAATATGTTCTTGGTGAGGATATAAATAATTGAAAGAGAAATTTAAAATGATTTATGTTCAGTGGTAGCCTCTGTAAGATTGCTAGCTCTATCTTGAAACTACCCAATTCTGGATTTCATTAGAGTGAATAATTTTGAGAAGGAGTTTAGGCTTTTTTTCCTAATACACAATACCAAAATAATTTGCTACTTTCTGAGTAACAAGAAACTTCACTAACTCAGAAAGTCATTTTTCTCCACTGCTATTCTAAGCTAAAAATCCTGCTGAAAAATTTACTTTAAGACATGCTTGCATATACGAATATAAACCTAAAATGAAACTGCTTTAAAGGTTTCTCTACATTACTATACAATTGTATGGCCTTAGAGAAGTTTTAAAGAATTAAACACTTAAATTTTTAAAAGCAAATTAAAATCTCTTTGTAATATCATATAAAATCATGAAGAATAGAATTTCCGTTTTAAAAATTATGCTACTTTTTAATTTTATGGATGAGAGAGGGAACTTACTCTTTAAAAATGAAGGACTTCATCCTCTATTCTATCTTCCTGGACTTTTGGAGCTGTTGTGATGAGTTTTTAAAAAACATATATTTAGGTATAAATTTCTAGATTTGTATTTTTAAAGCTTAGTGTTCTTTAAGATAACTGAATGACATGAGGTGGATTCATGCTAGAGAGAGCTGTCTTTGGTTCAGGAAACTGGAGAAAACTCTTCTCAGAAAAACCTTACATCCTAGCACAACCCTACAATCTGTTCCAAATCCAGAATGCAGTGCCCACACCCTTCTTTGTTGATTCTTCCCCTTACCTCTCAATTTTAGGATCTGAGAATATCCCAGCTCTGAATCTTGTAGGAAATTTCTGTATGTGAAAATTTGCCCAGTACCTACAACTTAATTTCTGGAAACTGTTTCTCTCTGCCAGTTACCCAGCAACTGGAAAAATGTTTATACTGTGTCCCCATGAGAGCAGGAAAGTGGTGCATTTTTATCTGAATGCCTCTCTACAGCTACAGATCACGTTTCACACATCATTTCATGCAGAGAAAACCCCACAAATTGGCACTTCTGTCCTGACCCTGGAACCACTGAAGTCCACGCTATTTTTCTCCTTGTTCATTTTGGTTCTTTTTTTCAGATTTGAAGAACTTTTTCCGTCATACTCCCTAGACCTAATTATGTTGAGTTTTTACAGGTACCTTCCTCCTCCTCCTCCTCCACCTCCTCCTCCACCTCCTCCTTCACCTCCTCCTTCTCCTCCTTCCCCTGCTCCTTCCCTTTCTCCACCTCCGCCTTATTTTTGACAAGAAGGGAATTTTTTCCTTTTAAGTTGCTTTTTTAGCTGCTTTTGCTTTGCAACAGAAGACATTCAAATCTAAAATCACTTCATGTCTTGAAAAAACTGCCATTCAGGCTTTATAAGGCTTTTAGACACTATTTTTCATTTATTTGTTTCCAACATTTTTCCCTCAAAATGTTAGCATTTACACATTTTATTTAAAAATAAGTGGAGGAATTTGGGATTGGGTTTAAATTAGACCTCCTTTTTAATTATATAAATACTTACATTCATAGGAAAGATATTTTGTTAGACATTAATGTATATTTTGTGTTCACTACTATAGAAGAGTCAGAGATAATGGAATCCTTTGTTTCGTTTTTAGTGTTTATTCTTTCCTTATCCAAGGTGTGAGATACAGCACTGTGCTGTGCCACTTTGAGGACATTTGTATAGCTCAAATCAAAGGTTTTCTAAAGATACCATACATTGACCAGAGTTCATGATTGTGAAAAAGAGAGACCAATTATTAATATAATTAATTTTTGCTGAAAATAAATATAAGAAGGGATATTTAGTAACGCTTAGAATTTCCCGGTGACCAAAGTAAGAAGTTACCCAGTCAGGAGAATTGTCCAGTCTAGAGCACATGGCCCACGAAGACACCTGTACAAGCATCACTGGGCACAGATACCATTGTAAACTTAATCAAGTCTGCCTACCAGATACTTTTCCTGAAACTTCTGACATGACTACTTCGGACAACTGGAATTGACATCATAGGCATCACAGGAGATTCAGCTACATGTCTACTTCTTTGACTTCTTGCATTTCTTTTGAGCTTGGTATGAATGGTTCATATTTATAGTGTTTTGAGCAAGAGCCTGCAAGAAAGGAAGGGAAAGTACATTTCTGACTCCAGCATAGGGAGGCAAAGGGTAATAAAACCTAGAGATTTCTCAAACTTGCACAGAGTTTTTCAAGATCTATATACCCAAAAAGTATGAAAAATGTATATTATGTTCTACCATACTGGCTACCTAACATTAACATATGCCTTTATTCCATACTGAAATTTCTATGTCACAATAATCACAATAGCAACAGTAGTGTTTCTGCATAACATGACAATCTCTTCTGTAATTGAAAACTTTATTCTACCCCAAAATGTGGAGAAACCAGTCTTAGGAAATCCCTTATTGAACTCAAAGACTGTAATCTCTGTGTGACATCACTTCTTCCTAAAATTCTCTCTTAATTCTGCCTCAGTATTCTGTAATCTATAGACCATGTTGCAAAATTAACCACCATTCAAGCATACCAAAAAAAAAAAAAAATAGCAAGAGATTAGAAGTAAAAAATAATACATACATATACAAATACATGCATAGCGCAACATAGAATTAAATGAGTCAGTATTGCTTTTCTCACTACTGCAATTGATTTTGAGGTCTTATGTCTATTTATTACTCATTTTTTCCTCACTTTTCCATGTCCCCTTTACCTTTGGTTCCATCTCAACTACTTTGGTGCTTTTTACATTGTAAATTGATCCAACCTTTTGGAAGGGATCCAAGACTTTGGAGATTCTACCTCTGTGGGATTCTAGCTACACTAATTCTTTGCCTACTTATTCTTGCTGAAATTTAGAGTCATATGCCTGCCAACATTCTAGCTTTTCTATTTTTAATTTTTTTTTCTTGCTGTTCAATTAATGGCCTAATAAGCTTAATGTAGAAGGGGTGATCTCAATTTCTAATACAATGGTAACAATCTTGTCCCTTGCTGGATATATTCCTTTGCATACTGAGATCTCTAACTCAGCTGAGCTTAGAACTGTGAGGACAGAAGGACAATGTTTGCTGGTGGTTCATTAGATATGATAGTAAGAGAAGCCAACCTCATTTCAATCCCATGTTTGGTGAGAGGGGCTTTTCCCAATTCCAATCCTTATTTACCTGAGCATGGAGAATCAGCATCATAGTCACAGGTTTAGAGTACCCTGATAAATAGGACAAAGTTAAATAAACAAACGTTATGTAATAAACTACTTGAGTCATCAAGATGCTGCATGTAAAACACCTTATTTTTAATCATAACAAAGCTGAATTTATGACCTACTTGTTTAAATAAAGAACCTTGGTTTAATTACGTCTCAAGCAAAATCATAATTTTATTATGCTTTGATCTCCACCATAACTGAAAAGTTTCTCGGTTATGATTTCTTTCCATTTAATCTACAAAAATAAGAACTCATTTTTTTCTGTGAAATTATTTTTTACTCCTGGGATTGTTTTTACCCAACTTTATTATAAGCCTTCAAATGTGGATGGATTGTGGAGATATGCCTTAAATAATTATGGAAATTCATAAAACATGAATATGTAGCAACTAGCAATAATTTGGAAATTGTACTTATTGTTAATCTCTTTATGTGTACCTGAACTTACAATGAACTCCCTGAGTTTTCAGACCTAGAGCAATGTTTACTTTTCACATATGGTATAAAAATCTTAGTGTAATTTCTTTTTTTTGAAAAAGCAATATGCTTTGTCATCTCTTCTTTTTGATGTTTAATAAAAGTACTCCTGAGAGTTTAAAATTTTAAAACATTAGGAAGGTTTTTCTTCATTTCCTATCCCTTTCTACACATTTATATCTATTATAACATACCTTCATTGTTTTAAAAATGTTTCTTTATGTGCTTAGAATGTTGTTAAGGCTAAGCCTAAACAGGGATTAGGTTGGGAGAGGAGCATTCTCTCTTTTTCTCATGTGCATGCACCTCATTTTTAACTACACTTACGAAAGAGTTTTCCTTGGCTTCATCTGGGGCTAAAAGAGGGGAAAACATTTACTCAGAGGAACTTCTAGCATAGATGAAAGGAAAAATAGAAAAATGTATCTCCTTTTTCCATATGTATGGAAAGAATATATACACCCTAAAGCAAAATGTCCTTGTTTAATGAAGAATCTCATATATGCAATGCTGTATGGAGGTTAAGATGACAAGATTAACCACTGACTGGGAAAAGAAGTAATAACTTCATTTCTCTGTAGAACTCATTGGCAGCCCATGCTAAAGGTGCAAACTAGAAACAAAGCAATGGCTGTTGCCATGGAAGAAAGGCAGTATCTCTGGTGGCATTTACTGCAGAGACTGTATGGAATGTGTCACATAAGGAAGCTGGAACAGATGAATGTGTGAGGCACTCTGAGCAGCCAGGACCAGAAAAACTGGGAGACCCTCTGAGATTGGCCTGATAACCCGTGTCAGCATGGAAGGACTCACCTGCCAAAAGAATTTGGATATTATGATGAAGGAGACATTATCTGCACTCACAGGCTGACACGGCCTTAAGGCATTAAGGGAAACATAATTTTTTTCCTCCAGTAGTTGGTGAGATAAAACATAGCTGCTAAAATGTTGGGAATGCAGGCATTTAAACTTAAATTTTTTTTTTAATTACACAGCATATATGTTTAACTAAATACAACCTGTTAGCCAGTATTACCACGGATGCGAAAAGACTAAGCAGCATATTACCTCTATGCTGTTTCTACTGTATTGGCATGTTACAAATTTTGTATCATTATCATTCATCACTATTAAAAGCAGAAAAGAAAATCTATATGTTTAAAAACTTCCCATGAAAATCTTTTGATCCAATACCCTATTGAGCTTTTTGACATCTAGAACCAAGAGAAGTATAGAGTTGGGGATCAAATGTACTACTCAGTTGAAAGCCTTCGTCAAAGAGTCCTGATTTAAATAGAAGAAACAGATGTGATATGTTAAATTTTGCATCTTATTTTTGTTGTTCAAAATTTGTACGTCAGTGGTTACTATCTACAGTAGTTCTATAAGTAAATGATCTGCAGTCATTTATAAATCTTCCTGAAAATTTTTTTTTCTCAAAAGAAAATTCTCAACCAGAAAACATAGAATCATTTATTATAGTAAGAAAGTCCGTTTGTACATTAATCATGTCTCAGCTCAACGTTGTCCCCCTCTGGGAAGCTTTCTGTGAACCCCTCTGTCTGGTTAAGATGCCCTTCCTATGTGGTCTAGCATTTTTACCAAACTGCATCATCCACCACTCAGTATATTCTAAACATTGATTTATTTATTTGTTTTCCCAGAATATTGTAAAGTCAGAGCTGGGTCTTATGTATGTTGGTGTCCACAATACCTAGATCTGTGTATGTTATCAATTACAACCCATCCATAAGAATTTAACAAATGAATGAAGTGAATGCTTTCTGAATTCTCTAATTTGATTACTACGTCCTAATGTGTTTCTCCATCTAACTTCTGATTTTAAAAAATGATGCCTGAAGAATACCTTTGTATTTTTCTTTGAATTTTATATATATTTGGAAACAAAATTGAGTTGCCCTTCATTTCTCAGAGTATAAATAGCACCTTATGAAAAGTAATACTGAGAGTTAAGTAATCTAGGCACTATTTGTTATGTATCTGATATGCTATAAAGATGTCTAGAAGTATTACTGTAACACTATATCTCAATAGTAGCTTCTGGAATGAGTATCACATTGGGGTCAATGAGGTTGCATGTGTAATTGAGAGACTTGTCTCAATTCCTTCCTTTGTTTTCATAAACATGGCTGGTGAGTTTGCTGAATTTGCCAACCTGACATAAGTAAGAATAATTTAAAATGTTTTAAAAAGGATACATAGGAATTCCTGAGGAAACTGGGTTTTAAATTCAGTTTTGTGAATTTCTTAATTTAATTTATTATATTTAAAGCAGTAGATAGAAAATACAAATTTTCCAACTTCCATAATGAACAGTTTTATTATGATGCTTTGAAATTTTATAAATAGTTTGTATCTGCCTGCACTTAAAAATAGAATTAAATTGTATCCAATAAAAGTCAATTCCCTTTGCCTTTTGTAAAGAAGTCAAATAATTGTTTAATAAATCCATAATTTCTCATCACCTGACTCCAATTTCCACAGTAATATTTTCAGGGACCAATTTCCTCTATTACTCTCTATTTACTGTGATTTTATTAAAATGTATTATTACTAGAAAAATATCTGATAATCAATCTCATATTTTCTGATCTTCTAATTACCTTTGTTATCTGTATGCAAAGTATAACTCTTCTCATATTATTCTTTTATGGATGTTCAATACAATAATGATAATGCAGACAATATTTCAACAAGTTAATATTTATTCAGAGCCCATTATGTGTTAAGTACTGTGCTAAGTTTTGAATGTCAGCTGTGAGTCTATGTAAAAGTTAATGTTTTACAGCACAATTTTTGTACAGATACATTTATAGCAAATAGATCCATAATAAATATATGGGAGGGTTTCAACACATATCATGGATAGCTAGTCCTATTTTATCTAAATTTATAAGAAATTATTTAAGATACTCACTGTGGTGTAATTTTTCCATGCTTCTATTAAGAAGCAGGAGGACCTTTGTCTTCTTCCTTTGAATTTGGGCAGGCTAGTCACTGCCTAGTCTATAGAGTGCAGCAGAAGTAATACCAAGTGATTTCTGTCACTAGGTACAAGAAAGTTTAGCAGTTTTTGCCTGGATTCTTGGAGCACTTGCTTATGAAAGAAATTTGTAAGAAGTTTGAATACTCTGAAGCCAGACAGTATTATACTGTGAGAAAGCCAGGGAACAGGGAGAGGCTGTTTATAAATGCTCTTTTAAACAACCTCAGGTGAAGTTCCAGCGGACATCTAGCATCAACCACCAGATCCATGAATAAAGATACCTCCAGATTATATCAGCTCCTAGCTATAAAGTCATCTCCACGCATTGACTTTTCCAAGATAGGCCCCCAGACATCAGGAAAAGAGACAAGACAAGTAATTAGTTAAAATAATAAAATAGTTGTTCTATGCCATTGAGTTTTGGGGTAGTTTGATATCCAGCATTAATAACTAGAAACGACTTTGGTTCAGAGGAGGATCATACGAAGCAGATAGACAAGGTAACTTTTCTGTTGATGTCAGCCAGTCTCCTCCCACAGTCCTCCATGTCCTTCACAATGGACTCAGGAACAGTGTGACTATGGTGGCAGATATGGAGGATATTAACTAGGTATAAACTAAGCAGTGTGAACATTAAAACAAATGCAGTTCCTCTCTAAGCACAGGACCCTGTGCACTCTCACAGGTAGTATGTTCATGAAGTCAACCTTGGCACAAACTGGGACAGAGTCAACATATTGTACTAGGACTCTAGAGCTACATGCCTAAGCATTAATTCTATTTTACCAACATTCTAGATGTCTGACTTTTGGCAAGTTACATAATAGCTCTCTGCCTTATCTTCACAGAACAATGATAATCTTATTTGCACAAAGAAAATGATAACATTGTCTGATTTATGGGGTTATTTTGAGGAATGAATAAATTAATACATGTAAAAGCTCATAGAATGGTGTCTATTATAAGTAAGCCTTCAAAATTTTGGCTACATTATTTTTACATAAAGCAACTATTTTTGAAAAACACAATTGGTAAGTCAACTCCTGGTAAAAACATAATTTGGTAAGTCAAATAAAAAACAGTGTCTTATATTTGGCATTAAACTTTTTTGTTGTGTTTTTGAGAATTACTGACACAAGGGAAGATCAGAGAAGGCAGAAAATTAGATCCCAAGTTTATACTATTCTAGGTTTATGCTAGTTGGCATTTAACTTAGGAGGCACAATTAAGATCAATCAATTCTCCACTTGTAAAGTGTATGTAGCCAGTGGATACACAGTGAATATATCGAATGGAAATCCAATCTGGATTTCCTAAAGCTGTTCTGATTATTTAAATCTATTATTTTAAAGGACATAATTTTATGATATCTTTAATTTATTAATATATTTTACAATTCACCATCTGAAATAAATGTATATGCATCAGTTTGTACCCTAAGGAAATCCAGTTGACCTAATTAGGAATTCATTCTCCCAGGGTGGTCAGCTAGAGTTTAATCAGAAAGTTGACACTCCAGAGATGGTTACTCCAAGCACTTCCACAATTTGCATCTTGACTCAACGACAGGAGATTTGATAATTAGCATAATGGATGTTAGAAGTGGATCCCTGTTGGTAAAACTAGTAGTTTTCAAGCTATTTCATTTGTTTAAAATAGTTTCTAGAAACTCCGAACTCTTACATAGTAAAGGTATAAGAATCAATCCAGTGAGCCCTCATCTGTTATACAGGGGATAGCACCCTGGACTTGATCTCTAAAAATTTCTGAGCTCATTTACTGGTTGAGATAACTTTTAATCACCTGAATCTGCCTTGTTTTCTAGCCTAATCCCACCTCTAGAGTCTTCCATTATATACATCAGAATATTTCAAGGCGAGTGTTTTTGAAACATCATGAAGAATAAAAGCTAAGATTTCATTGTAAATTACAGAAATGCTATTTTTTTTGTCTTTTTGATAATAGCCATTCTAACTGGGGCGAGATGATATCACATTGCCAGTTTGAGTTGCATTTTCCTGATGATTAGTGAGATTGAGCACTTTTGCATGTATCTGTTGGTAATTTGTCTATCTTCCTTTGAGAAACATCTATTTAGGTATTTTCCTATTTTAATTGAATTATTATTATTATTTACTATTGAGTTGAGTTCTTTATATAATCTGGATATTAACTTCTTATCAGAGGCAAAATATTTTATCCCATTCTGCAGGTTTTCTTTTCACTCAGTTGATTGTTTCTTCTGCTATGCAGAAGCTTTTTAGTTTAATGTAAATTCATTTGTATTTTTTTGCTTTTGTTGCTTGTGCTATTTGGCCACAATTTATGCCTATCTGCATATGCATATCTATAATATGGCACACTAGGATCTGAGATGTCTTTCCTTCTAGACTGATAATGAGGTTAGTGGTAGAATTAGAATTGGTCACAATAGAAATTTGCAAGGAATTTGGAAGACTGGAGTAAATGACTCCTTTTTTTTTTTTTATTTTTTTTTCCTATGAATGTCAGTTTAAGGCCAGGTACTGTTGCAGCACACACATTGATGCTGATCTGATCTGCTCCCTCACCTTGTGTCTGGAGCAGCAGTGATCTGGGTCCCCAGATCTCCTTCAGCTTCTCCAAATGCTGGGCCAGGTGCCCCTGCAGCTCTTCGGTGAAGAATGACAACTTATTCTGAAAGTCTGTTGCATCATCAAGACTGGAGGTGATGAGAGAAGAGAGATGTAGTTACAGTTTATTCTTGGTTACCCGCATTTTATATCCAGCTTCCTGTCTCAACTTTTGTACCTCTTAACTTCAAGCTCATTCTTAGAGAGAGAGCCAAAATTGTTATATTAATACATAAACTATTTAACCAGCTCTCTTGATTATATAATGGCTAATGCCTATAAAAAGTTCTCTATTTTCTATCACTCATAGTAGTTCTACTTGTGTCACTGAACCCAAACTGATAAATTATGTATATTAATTTACAATAATTTCAATAAATTTTATATGCTTAATTATTTTATTCTTGCTTAATTATGTAGAGATTTGAAGAATAAAAAAACTATCTAATTGCACTGCATAATCTAATGGAAGAAAAAGTATATTTCAGGAGAATATATGGGAAAATATTTCTTTGGAGGAAAATAAATTCTGTTTTGAATATATAGGAAATTTTTAAATGTATAGTATTTATTTCAAAATATAATATAAAGCCTTAGTAGTTAAAACAAAATAGATCTGCTACACATATAGATATCAGTTCTTTAAGTCACATCATATCCAGTATAAAAATAATTTAATTTTTTAAGGAAAAATCATTATGTAATATACACGGATAACATATGTCTCTGTGTTTCTCTCTTTATGTGTGTTCAGCAAGTGCTTTACTTATACCCCAGAATTACATAAATAATGACATGTGCTGAAGAAAAACAAGCAAGGAAGGTGAGAATTCAAGTGGGAAGAAAAGAATGTAAAAAGAGTCAGAGAAAATTCCAGCTGGGACTTGGAGCAAGAATATTTTCTATACTAGAAGTCAATCCATTATCTGTCAATTGTTCAATTTAAACCAATGTACGGAGTTGCTAGTCTACTCTCTGACAAATTACATATGAAAAATTTGTCTGCAAATTCAGGATATATTGCCAGGATATATTTTTACCCCCAGACAGTAGGGGGAAGCCTTGCATAGTTTTCTAAGTGGTAGTGTGGTTGATAATTAGCCATTTGGAGGGATGATGATATCACCAAGAGAAAGCCTCACCACCTTGTGAAGTTGTGTCTCTACAGAAACCATAATAGTTGCCAAATGAAATAGAGATATATCAACCTTGTCTCTTTATCTTTTAAACCCTATGCACTTTGTATTTCAGCATTATTAGCCCTTTATTAAGTAGCTTGCTAACATGTATGAATTGAACACAAAACTGAATATAAAAAGAGAAACCGATAGGAAAATGGGATAGTCTCTCAGAAAGCAATGAATATAAGGAAGGAAATGTTAAATAACGAATTGAAAAGATGCTCCAAACCTCATATTCATGATGTGATGCAGACTAACATTTTTAAAAATAAGGTATATTTGATTAATTCAGATGTATAAATATTGATAGTGCCCAGTGTTTTTTGGCAAGTATATGTATGCAAATGTAATCTCTGTTGATATTTAACACATGCACATTCAACAGACTTTGTTCCTGGTAGTACTGGGGGCTATATAACCTAAATCACTTACTTGAAGAAATCAATTAAAAAGCTGGATCATATACACACATGATACATTTAAATGAATAACTAGGCTGTCATGAAATTAAGACATTAGAAGGGGGCAAAATTTAGTGAAACAGGAGACATGGAAGTAAGCTGGCTCCAAATTAGCTTTTATCCTGAGAGTATGAGTCTAATCACAGTAATTCACAGCTTTCATTTTTACTGCCGTATAGAATACAGGAGATGGGAAATAAATCTTCAGAATTAAGGATTCATGCATAAAGGTAGTGGCCCAGGGAACTATGCCTTCAGAGAAAGGGTAGATGAAAAATAAATCTAATGCACAAAGGGGTCAAGAGGAACGTTATGGAATCTATATCATGATGGGTTGTTAGTGGGTGGTCTTTTTAGAGAACTGAAGTAAGATGCCTGTCACTCTCACATGGATTTATTCTACCTGTGTGGTTCAAAACAGCTCAAGAAAATAACTTAATTAATGCAGTCATGGGATGAGGTGCTGATGTTGCTAGGCAACCAACAGAAACATATGCAAATCATCTAGAGAAATCCCTTCAAATAAAAACTTTGATGAATTCCCACAAAGACACAGATCCTTAAAAAAGTGAGAATTTCAGTAAATAAAAAAAAATAAAAATTTTAAGTGTAAGAGACAGGAAAAACCAACAGACAACAAAATCACATGCACCAAGATATCCTATATTGTAATCTTTGAGATTAAATATAAAATAACTATACTTACATAAATAAATAAAATCCAAATATAGTGAAGTAATAATAAAGGATGCCAAGATTATACATGGAATAAAAAACAAAGTTAAAACTTCGTAGTTTAAAAAATACAGATAACTAAAAGTTAGAGAAATTATGAATTGGAAGATAGACTCAAAAGAAGTATCTAAAATGCAGTCTAGATAGTGAAAAAGATGAGCAATCCAAAAGAGGATATAAGATAGGATCAAGAGATGATAGAATATGAAGATTTAGAATATATCTTAGTGGATTTTCAGAAGAATTTAACAGAAATAAAAATGAGATCAATATTAAAAGAGATACAGAATAAGGATTTTCCAAAAGTAAAAACTGTCAGAAGTGTAAAAAGAAATTAGCACATACTACATTGTAGTAAGAAATTGAAACATATGATTCTCAGTAATTGATAGTTCAATCTGACAAGCTATCATAGGACAAGAAGATTCAAATACAAAAACTGGCAGAGTTTATCAAGTTGAGGTTTAGAGACCTTTTACACTAACAGGGGGAAAATAACTTATTTCAATATACATAGACTTTTATTAAGGTTGATCTATGCCATAAATTATACCTGAGCAAAGTTTAAAAGACTGGTATCAAAGTGGGCACATTTTCTGATCATAATGAAATTACATTAAAAATAAATAATTAAAAGGTAATAAGAATAATACCATATGTTTGGAAATTTAAAAGCATATTTGTAGGTTAATAATAAATTTTGATAGAAATTAGAAAATACATATAACTCACAAATGAAAATGATACGCAACAATCTATGAGACATAGCTAAAGAGATACCTAGAGGGAAATTTATTGCCTACCTGGTCATTATTCAAAAAGTAGAGCTCAACAATTAAGGAAATTATAATTAATCAATAGAAATTGTAAAATAAAACAGGCATAATACATGCAAAATAAATGAAAAGATACAAGAATAATACAATAAAGAATCAAAAACAAATATGCAATTAAGGTATCGGTAATATTCTTTTAAAATTTAAAGAGTAGTTAGAAAACAGTCTTTTTACAAAATAAATAAAAACCTAGAGAATACAACAGACAATATTAGGAATAGAAAAAATATATAAGACTAAATGCTATAGTGTTATTCAGATAATAAGGATATATTATGGCATTTTTTTGTTAATAAACAAGAATTTAAGATGAAGTGGAAAAATTCACATGACATGCAATTATTAAAACTAAGTTGAGAATAAAAAGGAATCATGAAATATTCTACAATTATTAAAGGAAATAAATCACTATTTTAATAACTTCCCATAAAGAAAGCATCCAGCCCAAATGGATTTATACATTAGTTCCACCAAACATTTAGGTTTATGTAATTCTAAACTTATATTAATATTTTCCAGGAAGAGACAAATAAAAGACCACTTTCAAATTACTTTTATAAGGATACACAACTTTAATACTTAATCCATATAAGGACTCTGTGAGAGAAACTTTGCAGACCAATCTCTCTCATTAAGTTGATTACTAAAACCAAAAACAAATTATTAATAAATCAAATTCCCCCCAAATAAAATGATAATACACCATAACAAAGCTTAGTTTTTCTCAGAAATGCATTGTTGATATACTATTTGAGAATCAGTTAATAGAATTTTCAAAAATTAGGTATTAAAGGAGGTAATATAATTTCATACAATTTCAATAGATGCAGCAAAAATATTCAATAAATTGTACTATACACTCTTGGTAAAAGAAAAAGCAAATTGGGAGTGTAATTAAAACTCTCCCTCTATTGTGATAGTCATCTATTACAATCACCCAAAAATATAATAGGTAATAGTAGAGAAATTTTGAAGTCAATACTTTTTAGTTAGGAAGAAGGCATGACGTTAGCCAACTTCTATTTAACCTTGTATGAGATGTTCTAACTAGAAAAGAAAAGTACAAAGATGAGAAAGGAAGAAATCATGTTGTCATTATTTACAAATTATATGATCCTCTATGTAGACATCCTCAAAGAATCTACAAAGAATCTCGTTATTGGAGTTAACAAGAGAGCTCTTCAGATTGACTGGTTGTCACATCAATATGTAAAAACAAATTCAATTGTACTCAACAGCAACACTTAGAAAATGAATCCCTATAGATTCAATGCATTTCTTTCTACTTAGCACCTCTTCGGTGTTATTCTGGAAATTAGAATTTATGTAGAAGAGTAAAAGGCTATGAATTTTTTTAAAAAAGACTATTCATACTTTATCAGATACATAAGCTAATTGTAAAACTATTTCACAAGACATACATTTATTTTCACACTTAACTTGCCTGAAGTCAACTTAGTATCACTGTCATCTAGGCAGCAGTTTTCATGCAGTGTTAATGTCTGTATATAAAAAAATTTCAAATCTTGTAGCATCAAAACTTGTATATTGTGTCAGTGGTTTGAAAAAGAATAAAACCTAGAGACAAAATAACCTAAGAACAAATGGCTTCATGTGAAGGGATGAGGGTGGAGATGAATAAAAAGTATGTTGTATTTGAGACCAGCCTGGGCAGCATTGCAAGACCTCATCTCTACTTTTTTTTTTTTTTTTACTTTAGCCAGACAAGTTGGTTAGCACCTGTAGTCCCAGCTATTCACGAGAGGGTGAGTTGGGAGGATCACTTAAACACAGGCATTGGAGGCTGCACTGAGCTAAGATTGCACCACTGAACTCCAGCCTAGGTGACAGGGTGAGGCTCTTAAAAGAAAAGTATATTATAAACTCCCCAAGTAAGGGTCAAATTAAGCTAACTCCTTACAATTGCAAATTCTTCATTGCTGCATAATTGTAAGCAATGGCTTTTTGTTTTTTTCCAAATTCTTTTAAGAAAGTCTGCCTCAGCATCATTTTTTTTCTTATGTTTCTTTTCTTTTTTTTTTTTATGTCAGCATATTATAAGGGTATAAATGTTTAGGTTACGTATATTGCCTTTGCCCCACCCGAGTCAGAGCTTTAAATGTGTCCATCCCCCAGACAGTGCACACTGCACCCATTAGGTGTGTATATACCTATCCCTGCCTCCCCCCTCCCATCTGCCCAACATGCTAGATCACCATTGTTTTTTGTGGCTGAATAGAACTCCATGGTATACATATATCACATTTTATTAATCCACTCATGTATCGATGGGCACTTGGCTTGTTTCCACATCTTTGCAACTGTGAATTGTATTGCTATAAACATTCTAGTGCAGATGTCTTTTTTCTAGAATATCTTTTGTTCTTTTGAGTAGATACCTAGTAATGGGATTGCTGATCAAATGGTAGTTCTACTTGTAGCTCTTTGAGGTATCTCCATATTGTTTTCCATAGAAGTTGTACTAGTTTGCAATCCCACCAGCAGTGTATGAGTGTTTCTATCTCTCTGCATCCACACCAACATTTATTGTTTTGGGACTTTTTGATAAAGGCCATTCTTACTGGAGATAAGTGATATCTCATTGTGGTTTTGATTTGCATTTCCCTGATGATTAGAGATGTTGAGAACTTTTTCATGTTTATTAGCCATTATTCTATCTTCTTTTGGAAAGTTTCTGTTCATGTCCTTTGCTCACTTTCTGACAGGGTTGATTTTTTTCTTGCTGATTTTCCTGAGTTCTATATAGATTCTGGTTATCAGCTCTTTATCAGATGTGTAATATGTGAATATTTTGCCCAATTCTGTAGCTTGTCTGTTTGCTCTTGTGATAGTTTCCCTGGCTGTGCAGAAGCTTTGATTAGGTCCCATTTATTTATTTCTGTTGTTGCTGTGATTGTCTTTGGGGTATTTATTCTTAAATTCTTTGCCTAGGCCAATGTCTGTAAGAGTTTTTCTAATATTTTCTTCTAGAATTCTTACAGTTTCACACCCTAGGTCTAAGTCTGTTATTCACTGTGTATGTGTATATATATCATAAATTTAATATAGCCATCAAGGATGTGTCACTGTCCCCCCAGGAGAGATCAGCAGCATGTCAAAAATATTTCATCATATTTTCATGTATTGCCCATATATCCTTAGGTACTGGAATTTGATTAGTGTAGAACAGTATGTCTCCTTCTTGGGAAGGAAGCAGAGAGAATATGGTGTGGTTACATGTGTGAAAGAGAAGGGTGGCCAGGAGACTTAACAATTCTCTAAGTGCCAAATATATTGAAGGAAATGTAAATCTCTCTACACCCTTTGTTCATGTATCAAAATTCTGCTTATAAGCCAACATTCTGAATAAACCCTAATCATTTTCTCGGACCATATCTTGTCAAATAACCACTGTATCTTTGAAATCGGTATCAATAAAACAAAGGATACCTTATTCATAAGAGATGAACTAAGTACATTCTATTGTAGTAATTTATGTTTCATCTCCTTACTAATTTCCAGAAATATGGAAACTCTTCCTATGTATTTTTTGTTTCTATTAATTGCTTGCAACAGTAGACACTCAATATTTGCTTATCATGATAAAAAAGTAAAATACATGTACTTATGTTATCATCTTGCCTCTGTTAAGTAGTTGTAATATTTACCCATTATGCTCTGGTGCTTGCTTGCCAAAGTTAGAATGCTTTGTGATCTGGCTAGTAAAATAATTAATATGTATCTACAATATATTAACATATATCAAACAGGAAAATGAATTGGCAAATTTGAACACAATGTGCACATATTGTTTAGCAAACTGCAGAAAAACACAGAACATCTTTTCAAATTTGCCCATAATTTCCTGGTGGCATAAGGAGATAGAAGGTGCTAAGGTTCAGCAGAGAATAAAACAAAAAGCAAAATTATGTATTCATAATTTATAATAAATACATGCTTACTGTAATTGCTTCACAATTTGTTCTTATTTTCTCTGAAATCTGTAAGTGTTAGGTGTAACAGCTGGTACGCTAGTCTAATGCCTAAGGTGTTTGTATAAGTATTGCAGCAGGCATTGACTTTCCATCACTTGGGTAATATGAGGAAGCCCCGCCATTCCAAGTGTACAAGTAACTCTCAGATGTCAAACAAGAGTTTTTCTTTTCCTCCAGATAGGGCAATAAAGTTGCATGAAACATCAATGAATATCCTCACTCCAAGGAAACATATAGTAAACTATAAAATGTCAGCTTGATGATGGCATATTAATAGTTTCATTATAAGAAGGACGGTATGTAGCTAAGTTTTATGATCTACAGACTCTGAATTAACCATTAATTTGATTGAGTTCTTCTGTGTATAATATAAAATATGTAGTCTATTGATTAATGAAAGATTATGGTGATGCTTACTAATGGCAATTTGATGGCCCCAAAGGGACCTAAAAGTGTAGGGAAAAAAACCCCGGAAATACAGTTTAATCAAGCATCTATGATTTCCAGTTTTATGAGTTCTAAAGATTAGAAGAGATATAACACGTAGATGCTGTTCTTCAGGACCTCATAATCTTTCTCCCATGGTGAAAATTTATTCATGTATCTCTACGTATGGCCTTCCATTCGGTCCCCAGAATCTTCTAGACTAGTGTTTCTATTTTCTCAATGTCTGTGGTGGAATACTAGGTTTGAATGTCTTTTCTTTCTCCTTCCTTCCTTTTTAATTTCAAATTTATTGCAAAACAATAATATTTTAAAATAAAATAAAATAAATTACTAGAAAAATTAATAAAATGGTATATAATTATTTTTCTTTTATTTATTTTTATAATTGGCAAGTAAAATTATATGTATTTATGGTGTACATGATGTTTTGGTATGTGTATACATTGTGAAATGGCTAAATAAAGCTACTTAATGTAAGCATTTACCTCACATACCTATTTTTTTGTGGTGAGAATTCTTTAAATCTATTCTCATATAAATTTTCAAATATATAGTATATTGTTAAGTATAGTCACCATCGTGAACAATAGATCTCTTAAACTGACATTCTTTCTGTTTAACTGCCATTTTGTATTCTTTGACCAATGTCTCCTCAATCTCCTCCATTAGTCACCATTTTCCTCTGTTTCTATGAATTCAACATGTTCAGATTCCACATATAGGTGGGATCATGCAATATTTGTCTTTTCTGTGCCTGATTTATTTCATTTAACATAAGTTAACAAATTCATCCATGATGTCACAAATGACTGGATTTCTTTTTTGCTGTTGTTTAAGGCTAAATAGTATTCCACCAGTTAATTCTTTACTGCAGGAGCTTCTCTGTTCATTGTAGAATGTTTAGCAGCTTTCCTGACTTCTACCTACTAGATACCAGTAACAGTCCCTCAAGTTATAACAAACAAAAATGTCTCCAGACATTGCCAAATGTCATATGAGAGGCAAAATCACCCCTAGATGGAGCCAATATATATTTGTTAGATATATTTAAATTATTTTTATGAAGGAAATTTATTTTGGAAAACGAATTCTTCATTTTTAAACATTCTTTTGATGAAAATGACATCAAAATAGTCTATTAAATATGATGTGATCAAAAGCAGATTTTTAAAAACTATGCACTATTAGCTACCTATTTCATTGATTAATGATGTTAAATTACTGAACATATTATACAAAGCTATAGAAACTCTGTTCTTCTAAGATTCTCACTTTCCATTAATAACATCTACCAATTCTCAAACTTCCATGCATTTGTGTTGCGGTGGCAAACTAATTTTAAACACCACACGTTGTATGTGGTCCTGCTGTACTAGCATATAGATTTTACCACATTTTACTCACTACGGAAAATCAGCAGGCAACATTCCAATTTGTCTTTAGCCTGTTTAATATGAATAATCCATTTATTTCCTAAAATTCCTCATATTCAGCAACTGCTTTCTCTTTTCAACACCAGTCTAATAATACATGTCGTCACAAAAATGGCACCAATTAGAAATCATAATATCAAACATTAAATATTCTCACCACAATTACCTATGTTAATAATCACTTGCACAAAATATTTTGACTTCATTAAGAACTCTGATTAGGTACCTTTAATTTTTCACCATCAATCACAACCATTCCTTCTTTGTCATGCTTGTATTGAATAATCTAATATTATAATCAATGCCTCTCAAAAAGCCTCAGCTCCCTTTCTTTTCTCCAATGTATTCATCTAATAAATACTGAAACCTAGGTGAATTTAACCGTATGTTCCATAATTTATTGAGAAAGTGGAACCCATTAAAAATACTCTTTTATCTTAGCAATTCCACATCTATACAACATATCTGCTTCTTTTTCCTCCTCTTATTACAAATCTCCTTCCTCATATTTAAGAACCCTAATTCCAGTGTACTCTTGGTCCTCCCTTTTCTTGCTCTTCTAATTCTACCATGATCTATATCTATCCATCTATCTATCTACCTATCTCTCTCTCTATATATATATGTATATTTTGAGAAACCTCCATACTGTTTTCTATAATAGCTTTACTAATTTATATTCCCACCAACAAGTACAAGTATTCTCTTTTCTCCATAAGCTCACCAACACTTACCTTTAATCTTTTTGATAATTTCCATTCTAACAGCTATGAGGTGATATTTAATTTTGATTTATATTATAATTGCACTGAATTTCTAGCCTGCTAAACCATTTTAATTAATATTTAAACATGTGACAATATAGTCCATCTTTAAAAAATATTTTTGATCTCTGACTCTTTCTGCAACTATTGCTTTGTATCTCTACCTCCCTTTATAGAAAAGAAGATTCTTGACAAAGTTGTCTACAAATTACTTTTTTATTTTGTTGTCATTCATTCTTTCTTTAGCCCTCTCCAATCTGGATTTTGTTATTCAAAATGAGAATATTTATTTCAAAGTAAATGATGATGTTCATGTTGCTAAATTTGATGGTTAATGTTTACTCTTCATCTTAAAAGCAATTTATGCATTATTTGGAAGATGTATGCATAGTGTCCTTCATGATACACTCTTTTATTTTGGTATCCATGACAACAACATTTCTGTCTGCCTCTTCTGTATCTCCTTGCTGGTTGCTGTTTCTCTATCTAACGGCTAAAGATTGAAGTTTTGAGTCCACGAATCCTCAATCTAATACACTCTCTCACAAAAAAATACTTTTTTTTTTACTGTTTCATAATTTATAATTTTATACTTATCTTTTTATTGTCTTTCTTCCTACTAACTCATAACTCCAAAATGAAAGAGAAACACTTTTTCTATCATTTTGTATCTAGCATAGCATACAGTGCTTGAAATATAGTATATTTTTATTGATTGTTTCTTAATTAAACAATCTATCATTTTGAATGAATAATTAGATATAAAAGTATTACTAGTTAAAAGCCATAATAGAATATTAGTGTTATATAGGAAAATTAAGTAGATAAGGAAAAATGGCAGGAAGAAATTAAGAAATGCTTTTGTTTTTATTTTTTTCTGGGTGCTAGTTAGTCAATGCCCATATTTTGGATTTCACCTCTTTGGAAATTAAAACCCAATTGGGAGAAAACTTACATCTAAATGTTAACTGTCTTTACTATAAGCTCAAAAGGCACAATGATTAGCTAATGTGCCACCTCTTAGTGTTGAACATGCAAATAAAAAAGACAGTACAAATGTTCTTAAGTTCTTATATACCTGATTAAATTCTGGAAATAAATTCTAGCCATAAACAACTCATGAGACAATAGCAGTAATAAAGATGAATGAGAAATGACATCTTTATGTAGAATATTCTGTCCATGTAAAGTGTGTCTGAACACAGATTTTAAGAATTCTCCGAAGTCCTCTACCCATTTTCAGAATAAAGCTCCTATTCTGAAAAAGAATGTATTCCATCTGCTAAATCTTTCCATAATCTATGTATATTAACAGATTTGAAAGCCTTTGTCCTCAAGGAGTTTAGCTGTAGAATTTTTAGGTTTAAGAACACTTTTCTCTGGCTTCCGAACATAAATTTTTATTCTTGCAAATCCTAGTATAAGGCAAACCCCGGCATAAGGTACAAGGCATATTGATATCTACAGACTAAATAGCTTTCTCAGGACAGAATATTTGAAAGCTGTACAGTGAACATTATTCCCACAGCCTTAGGCGCTTTGCTATATACTCACTGAGGTGGCCCATATAGTGCTATATCTTAAGAATGGTCATCGTAGGTTTTGTCAAAACAGTGAAATTAAAGAAATGATGATTTTTTTCTGATCAATGATATACTTAACTTCTACTTTTGATCAGTTTTTCCTTGAGAACATGTAGGAATATATATATTTAAAGAGTAAAATAACATAAAAATGTTAACTGGATCTTGAACTTCAACTCACTCAGGGGGGTTACCTTAAATGGTCTTGCAAAATTAAGTGGATATAAGGGGCGGAAATCAAAGCACACATATGCACAAAGCTGTACTCTGTCTACTTTGATCCCTAAAAAGCACATAACTTATAGCAATTCAGTGAGAGGAGAGTCCCCCTCTTCTTTCTTGAAGGAGAAGAGATCTAAAAGGAGAAAAAATTTGTTCCAAATCCTGTATAAATAGATTCATGTATGAACTTCCGTGTATGTGTGTGTAAAACAAAGGACAAAGTTGCTCAGAGTCTTACAATTTGCCTGTTACACTTAACTACAGAGAAATCAAATAAAGATATCGCATTCACCGGCACTTACTGGTGAATCTCTTTGAAACCTATAAATTATGTTGGCCCAGGACTGTCCTTGAGTTTTAAAAACCCAGATCAGCACAGATCCACATAGCCTTTCTTGAGGCTAGCATCAAGGGCATTCCAGGGCCAAAAAGCTCTTTGTAGAACCTAATAATAGTCCTTCACAGGGAAGGTGAAGAATTTATCTCAGCAACTCATAACTGATGCTAGTGCTTCCATAAGCAAGTAAATAAGGATGAATAAAAACTAGAATGGGATATCTTCTTTACCAAACATCTGACAAATCTGAGATATGCATAGGCGTATCATTATGTCTTCCCATGTGTGATTAGTTCTAATCATAGAACACATTACTGTGTTCAGCATCATTTGTGATTTTTTGTAACGGAATGGCTCTGCCGTGTTGCGCTGTTGATGTTGCATGTCTCCACGTACACCATCTAAGCGAGGCTTAATCACAGCTGACATGAGTCTTGGCAGAACACCCAGTAATCCTCCCCAAATGTGAGAAGATGGGTGGTTAGTGAGGAGCTGTTGCAAGGCCATTTCTCACTCACCTCCCTCTCTTCCCAGGCAGCTGTCATGACACAGTTTCTTATCACCTCCCCAGTTCTGATGAGGTATGAGACTTACTGCCTTGCCCACTTTAGGATGCAGCTGCAGGCTATAAAACAGCTTAGCTGTAACAAAGAATTAATTCCTTAACAACACAAGTCCAACTGCTTGTGTTTCATTGCCATGTCATCTGGCCTGTTTTGTTTCTGTGTCATCCCATGAGACAAGTGATATGGCCGGGAATTATAACCTGTGCTTATCTTGCTTTTGCTGTCTATGCAAGCAATAAACTCAATCTAGTAAGAGAACATTGTTTCATTACTGGTCAAATCGGCCAACTTTGTTGTTGCTTACTAATGATTTAATGTTACTACTAGTAATATTTACTATATGTATTAGAAATAATAGGTGATCTAAATGTCCAAAATATTCTATAGAATATTTTAAATTTTATATCTTTTAGGCAAAACATGTTTCCATTCTTATAATTATAAAACAGGATCAATGGTTTCATAAATCACTCAAAATATTTAAGCTAATTATAAAAGACTTTGGATATCATGAAATTTAAAATCATATAGACTAAATACTGTTAGTATTAAACCTTGATCACAGCTAAAGGATAATATGAAATCTCCTGCAACAGCTTGATAAACCCATCTCCCTACTTTTATTATCTGTAGCCAGTTCAAACAGACTCTCTAGAAGTTTACTTTTATTTGCAAGCCTCATGAATACAAAAGTATATAAATAAAAGATACTCAAACAGTTTTTCTGAAATTCTATCAACCGATAAAGTAATAGTTTGATATATAAAATTATATGCAGGCATTATCACTAATATGATATTTAAAAACCTGCAATTAAACATGTCATGCAATATTATAGTATTAGATCTATTCCATCAAGTCTTGGGAAAAAACAGATGGTAATAACAGATACCAAAAGTTCTTTGAAATTCAACCTTCAATGGTTTTATTTGTAAAATCTGAGAAATAGAAAAATGCTTCCAATATCAATTTTTCTCTCAAGCAAACAAAGTGGAGAAGTTTTATTGTTAATCTCCAGACATTCATTATGCTGAAAATTAGGAATATCCTCTGCACCGTTCTGGTAAAAAAGGAGAAAATATGCTATGCATTTCAAAAAAAAAAAAAAAAAGGAGCTGGTTACATGAGTGTTTGAAGACTGAGAGAGAACAAATAGGAAGGAAATGTAATTCAAATATTACTAACTACAGGAGATTATTATGAACTTTAAGACTAGACGGAAAACAAAGAGGTGATGTTATTCTAGCATATATTTAATAATTGTACTTGTTGCTTATACTAATGATGACTGCTGCTATTGTTTAATCCATTCTTGTATTGCTGATATTTTTGGAGC
Organism: Eulemur rufifrons; assembly: GCF_041146395.1. Taxonomy (NCBI): domain Eukaryota; kingdom Metazoa; phylum Chordata; class Mammalia; order Primates; family Lemuridae; genus Eulemur; species Eulemur rufifrons. The sequence continues at coordinate 48,072,511 of NC_090985.1, forward strand.
CTATATCCCCCATCAGCCATTATCAATTACCACTTGATTTTTTTTGGAAAGAATCACTGACGGCTTCTGGAGACTTTGCCACCTGTTTTTTGTCAGAGAGTCTTTAAGAGGCAAAGAGAGGAAAAGCAATGTTTGGCTCTCATTCCCTGCCTACTAATCCCCCATTGATGACATCCATTAATCAGACTTAACTGGAAGCCAGCTGGCAACTGAGTCTTGTTCGCATGGCCCAGCCCTTGCAATACAGAACAGAACATAGAAAAGCAGGAATGGGCCTGAGAACCAACAACATACTCTCTAGTTTTTCTTTGAAATTATGTGCACCTTACTCATAGCCAGTGTGCTCTGAATGGGGTTCCAGGACATATCAGGGGACAAAAAGAATACTTTAAGCCAGTTTGTCTACTTTATTGTCCTGGCCTCAATGATTGACTTTGAGGTGACCATATGACCTAGGGTAGTTTAATTATAATTAATCTCAGGACATTTTCAAGAGGTACTGAAAAACATGCTTCATTTTTTCCTCTCTATTTGAACCTAAACGTATGTGAGATAAGAGGTGTTATAGCTAAATTTTTCCACATGCAGCCTGAGAAAGATGCCAAAATAGTCAGAAGGTCCAATAAAGAGATTGAGAAAAAGCAATTCATACTAAATCAATTTGACTTGCAAAAAAAAATACTTAAATCTGGATTGTCCAGATATGTGAAAAAAAGATTTTAAAAAATAGCTGTTGACATTTTTCTTAAGCTATATACTTTTTTTCATTTGTAGCCAAAAGAATTCTAGCTGACATGCCTGAAGTAGATGTTTTGAGAGACCCTATAACTTGAGGATAATGAACAAAAATGGTAAATGGTTGCAATTTTCATGTACTTAGTATGTTTAGAGAAGTGGTATTGAAAGGAATGGCAAAGAAAATGGAAAGGAAAAGAAATGGAAAAGAGAAGGGCAAGAAAAGAAAAAGGAGAAGAGAAAGGAAAAATACAGGGACAAGAAAAGGGATTTTGGATGCCAGAGATGAGTATGTGATGAACATACTGCAATGTTAAATAGGGAGATTAGGGTTCATTGAGGATATTAGAGTTGAACCAATATCTTAAAGAAACGAGGGAGTTAAAAATGCTGATATCTGGAGAAGGAGTGTTCAAGGCAGAGATAGTAGCTGATCCAAAGACCCTAAGGCAGACAAATTTCTGGTATTTGAGAACCAGTAATAGGGCTGATACAACTGTGGTGGAGTGAGTGAAAAGGAAAGATCTGAGAGTTTATGGGAGTGGAGCAGGTCCCATAGGGCATTGTAATCATTTTAACAGTTTTCAGATTTCAGGAAAAGTGAAATAGGGAGGGAATGTTGAGTTTTGAGTAGGGCAATAGCATGATGGGATTTACTTTTTGAAAGCTAACTTTGCCTTCTGAGTTGAAGATAGTCTGTGTTATATAAAGGAAAAAGCAGAGAGGTTATTTAGGAGATGATTATCAAGTTCCAGGTGAGAGATGAAGATGGTTTGAACCAGGATTATAGCAGGGTAGTGTATGTGAAAAAGAGTCAAATTCTGGCTCTATTTCCCTACAGAAAGTTTCCCTCAAACTGCCATCCTTTTTGTCAATATTTTTTTCTTTCTTCACCAGGAGCTTTGCAAATCCATGTGAGAATCTGTTCCCCCCAAAATGGTCAGTGAATTGTCTTGGGTATATGTCTGGCATATGATAGTAACCATTCTTTTTGTATCCCAGTCCTTTATGATGGGGGATAAATAACATCTGTTTGCCATTTAGTCCTGAAAGAATTTTACGTTGGTATTCTTCACCCATGGATGGGTTCATGATACCAGACTCATTCAAACTTTTGACATTTGCATTTTAATTTCCATGTGTCTGTCCTATAGGCTTTGGTCCCCACACTATAAAAATCATGCTAAGACAATTGTGATAATGCTGACATCATTGGTGTCAAGAATAATCAAAGACATGGGAAATGCATATTATGAAAATGTAGAATGATCTGGCACATTTAAATTTAGAAAAGGATTTATCTTCAGGTAAAATCACTAAAAAAGTTTTCATTAGAAGAGCCTTGAAGAGGCATTTTCGAAAAGTTATGACTAAGCTACAATAAACAAAACAAATTTAAATAAGAGGGATTAAAGTCAAAGATAATGCAGAGTGTTGTGAGTTTCAGGGATTTGAAGATTATAGAGGTATTGTCCCTGGAAATCATCAGCAGGGGAGCAGCCATCTGTTCTATTGCTTAGATACCCATCTTCTACCTACAAAGGTTCAGTTGTTCCCTTGAGGTTTTACAGCTCTGGTTCAGTGATCCATGCTTAGTCAATAATTCATTCCAAGGCTCTTGAACTCATATGTTTGGGTTTGTAGTCTACATGGCTTAAATCAGTGATTTTAAAAATGTGTTTACATGGAGAAGATTCAGGGGATTTACAGTACTTTGTTTAAATTTCATTTAAAATTTTATTTATTAAAAGTTATAATTAAAAACAATTGTGCACAATTATACTGTAGATACTAAGTTTTAAGACATGAATGACTTATAATATTTTTTCACTTATGCAGTTAGTTCAATGCATTAATAAAGTTGTTTATTGGAATAAACATTCTTCTGCCAACACTGGGCATATATTTAAGCCTCTCAGTTTTATAAAAGAGTAATTGACAATGAAGTTGGTAGCTCTATATTGACTTTTTAAAAAATTTAGACATGCAAAACATCCCATATAAAATGTACAATAAATACATTATAACACATATTATCATCTGCATATCTTCAAAGTGACTCCAGACTATTCAGATCTTTTGATTTTTCAAAGTCTTGAGTAATGATGCAAGATTCACGTATGCCATTTCAGATCATAATGCCATGAGTAAGCTTGTGAAACATTTCATTATGCTTAATAGGACAAGATATTATACTATATAGTTTTACTGCCTATTGTAAGTTTCATATGATATATATCAATAGGTATCTATAAAATGTGTGTATTGTTTAAATTATATCAGTATGGTTAGATATTTTTCATATTCTAACTTTAAAAATATACTCTGCCTCTGCTTTCTCTTTTAAGCTTTCAGATCAACTAAATTGAAGAGGATTGCGAAGTAGTAATGTGAATAAACAATAGTAAAAAGAAATAGTAAAGATTTACAACTTCTTAAGTATGTGAATCATTATTTTTTTTAAAATAAAAAATACAAAATTATAGTGAAATTGATAAAAGATTGAACATTTCATTAACAAGGCCTTGTATCAAATGTTTGCTCTCAAATAGACTTACTCTTATTGATTAGTAAATCAAGCACTTGCTTTCAATTTCTGTGTAAAAAATTACTGCAAACTTTGTGGCTTAATACAACACCCACATTTATTTGCTCATAGTTGTGTGGGTCAGAAGCCCAAGGCAGTATGACCTATTTTTCTGCTACGGGTATCACAGGGCTAAAATACATGTTTAAACCAAGCTGAGTTCTCATGTAGTCTCTGAGGAAAATCCACTTCCAAAGGCATTCTTGCTATTTGCAGAACTTAGTTCCTTTTGCAGTTCTATGTCTGATATTCCATATTCCTTGTTGGCTGTCAATGGGATCTTCCTTCAGCTTCTAGAAACTGTTAGCTTTCTCTCCCTCCCCATCTTCAGAGCCAGCAATAGATAACCTTCTCTTTTCAAATTCCTTTCATGATTTGAATCTCTCTCCAGGAATAGTCTAGTGCTTTTCAGGGATTACCCAATTAGTTAAAACCCAGTGAGGATGAATCGCCTTCATTTGAAGGTGACTAATTTGGGATATTAATTACATGAGTAAAATTCCTTCACACAGCACCTAGAGTAATGTTTGATTGAATAAGTGGGAAAGGTGTATGCATACCAGAGCATGGGGAATCTTACGGTCCATTGTAGAATTCTGCCTATTCTAATTTATTTTTTTAGTTAATAAAAATAAAATTATGCATGTTTACATATAGAAATAATATTTTTTCTTTTTGTATAATATTTAATTGAACAAATGTGCAACTGGTTTAAAAATATTTAAAAGTTACATGTTTAAGAGAATATTTTTGCTTGGAAAAAGAAAATACATCAAAATATTGATCAACTTAAAACAGGTAACTCGTTCTAATTGTTAGTGATTAGTCTAGTATTACATTAATGACCTTGAGCTCACATTTTCAATTCCCAATAATATTTTCCTGCTCTTTCAAGGCTTTCATCCTTTCTAAGTCTCTAGCCCGAGTCTACTAGTGTGAATCAATAGCAATCATTTTTATCAGAGTGATCATTCTTAAGGATTTTTAAGGCAGTCATATCATCAAAAAACATTATTTCACTTTAGCAAATGATTTATATAGAAATAATATCAGATTTACAGAAGAGTTGCAAAGACAGTAAAGAGATTTCTCACATATACCTCACCCAATATCAACTAATTTTGCCATTTTACGTAGCCATGCTTAATACACCAAAGCTAATAAATTGACATTGGTACAATTCCATTAACTAAATTATACACTATATTTTGGATTCCTCCAATTTTTCCACTAATAGTCTTCTTTTCTCCAGGGTACTATGCTAAATACCAAGTTGAATGTATTAGTTGTGTCCTCTAATCCTCTTTGATTTGTGACAATTTCTAGATCATTCCTTGTTTTTCATGACCTTGACACTATTGAAGAGTAAAGATCAAGTACATTAAAGAATGTCACTCAATTTTGAGTTTTCTAATATTTTCTCATGATTGGACTGGAGTTATGGATTTGGTGAGGAGAATACTATAGCGGTAAGTCCCTTCCTAATTATGTATTAGGAGAGTACATGATATCAACATGAGTTATAAATGGTGAATTTAACTTTGATCATATGCTTAACATGTGTCTGCAAGGGTTCTCCACTGTAAAGTTATGATGTTTCCTTTTCCATGAGCAATACTTTAGAAGGGAGTCACTAAATCCAGCACATATTCAAGTGGATGGTGTTAAGCTCTACCTCCTGAAGGGGGCAGTATCAAAGCGTTTGTAGACAAATGTTAAAATCACCACAGTAATTAATAAATATTTTGTGGAATATACATTCAAAATATGCAAATATCATACTTCTCCTTAGGGTTTCTCCAGTAAATTTTGCATTTTTTGACCCATCAGGCCTGTAGCAATTCTTACTGTGTGTTTAAATTGTGATTTTTCTATTTCCCCCATTTCTTCTAACTTAAATAAAGTTTTTCTGTAAGGAAGATTTGGTTCTTGTCTTCAATGTATTTAATTATTCATTCGTATTTGCTTGATTATTCTTCCTCTCATATTTAATTATTCATTTATTTATTTTAATTTTCACTTATAATCCAATACTATCATCATTTATCTTTTGCTTGCATTGTTCCAGCACAGGTTATTGGTTGTTCTTCTAAGGAATGTCCTCAGACCCCATCTCCACTTCCCTTTTAAGCGCTTCCTCACTTTCTCTCCTTCAAAGATGCTCCAAGCTCCTCTTGTGCTGCACTTTCCCTAGGAGCCTGGGAGCTTGCAGTGCACTAAAGGTATCCACAGCTGCAACAAAATTTAAATCCAGCCCAATTTCTAACTAGATTAACACAAGCCCTCACATTAAAAGGATGGGTTAATTTGCAAGAGCTTTGTTTTGTTTTGTTTTGTTTTTTGTTTTTGATTTTTTCTGCTGCTTGCTTGGCTTGGGGTCTCCCCTTTTCACTCTTCCACCAATAAAACCTGTTGCTTGCAACTCTCACACCCGCATTCCACTCTCATTTTTACTTGATGCAGTTAGCATGGTAGTGGGATCTGGGACCCAGAAAGGAGGGTGTTCTCTGAAGTTCAAATTAAACCACGGTTTTAGGCAGGCTGTGTGAGCTTCTTTCTCAGGCCTGTGATCTTTACAAGTGTTCCTGCCCTGCTTCTAGGTAGAGTGGTTGGCCTGACACATATTCCTGCCCCTGCCTGGTGATAGTTCTTTTTTCCTCCTGGTCTCTACTTCCAACTGCTGTGGATTTCACCAGTATTCTAAACTAGTGTTGTGTTTCTCCTCCTAGAAAGGAAAGGGTCACAGTGAAGATTCTGCCTCGGTTTTTGTTTCTTTCCCCCATCTAGTATAAGAGAAGCTTTTCCAGAATGCTCTGTGTAAGCTTCTGGTGGAATCCATGAAGGAAAAACCTGTAAGGGGGTGCAAACCTTCCTATGGCTGTGTTCCCAGAGGCTTCAAACTCTCCTAGCCCACACCTTTAGCAATTTGTTAAAATAAAAACTTGTTGCCAAATCCTTTTGCTAGTTTATTTGGCATTCAGTACACATCTGTTCCAAGTAAGCAAATGTTCAGGTCCCATTTCTCCCTTGAGCTACCTGTCTCTCATCAGTTTTCTGGTTAGTTTATCTTGTGACCTCAGTACTCTGAAGGATTTAAGAAAAGCCATTAACTTGCCATTTGTTCAACATTTTTCTTGTTGTAAGTATGGGAGAGAATCTCTAGCTTTGCCTCTTTGAGCTAAAACAGCTCCAAAATTTATTTTGAACAAGTAATCTGAAAGGAGAAATGATAGGATAACAGTATAAAAGTCATGCATAAAATAGAGAAGCTTGTAATATGTAATTGTCTTCCATGTTTTTGATATACTTGATTATAAGATTCATGACATTGTGTACCCTGAATACCAATACCTATAATTGCCCATGGTTAATTCTCTAGCATACTAAAATTATAGAATTTAGAAGATGTGGAGAAGGTATCATTTTAAATTTGAAATGATATATCGTTGCAACTTTTAATTGAAATATTTCATGAACACACTGATTCCAATACAAATTCTAGTACAATTATCCAATTATTAATTTACTCAAACAATTCTCATTGATTTACATATTAGAAGAACTATAGATTTTATCCCCTATCAAGGACACATAAAATAATGAAATAAACAATTCTGAAACTTTACTGACCTAATGTGTTTAATTAGGATCTAATTTTCTCAAGTAAGAGATGAAGGAAATATTCAGCTGAAACCAAAGAACTCAAAAGTATGACTTTAGCCCTAACCATTCAGAATTTGAGAGAATATAACACATGTAAATTTGTAACTTCATACTAACCAGATGCCAGGAATTAATGATTATTTAGTAACTATTATTTTATGGCTGAGCATTTTTATTAATGGGTGAAAAGACAGGAAATGAGCATGCTTCACTTTCACAAATATTATATAAGTTCATTGAGCATTTGCACAAAATCACCACCTGAAACTAGCTGCAACTGCTCTCAACTCTGGTAGAATTCTTTCTTTTATCTCTCCTTCAGCCGGTAAACACACCAGACCAAAGCTCTCAGAACTTTTGTATGTGTAGCAACCTCTGACAGGCTGGCAGACTATACACCGGGTCATCTAAGCAAGCAAGATAGGGACTACTGCATTTGAGCTAGAGTTCGAGAGAACTTGTCAGAATATTTTTTTAGTACTGTAGATACGTCTTTTTGCAAAAATAGAAAGCCACTGGACTGTAACCAGTCAAAAAAGTATTAGTTTTGAATTATGACACTGTTCATCCATGACAACCAAAAAGCACTGACATTTGAAGCAGGAAGGAATTTCATCATTTTGAAGCCAAAGTTAAAGAAAAATTGTAACCAGAAAATCACTGAAAAAAATCATATAAACAAATCAATAGGATATATGTTACACTGAATTTTATTTAAATCTTTTCTTTGTTTTTCTTTCTGAGAAGAGAGTAAATTGGAAAAAGAGTCCTTTTCCTATAATTGTTGCAAGCCAATTAATATACTCAGTATTTTTTCCTCAGAATGGAAAACAGTTATCATCATGTGATCAATGAACCAACAGTTTTGTTTTCAGAAAGACATAAACAATAAGAGAATGTAACTTCCATATATTTGTCTTATTTCATACCTTGCAATAATATAAATTGTTTCATTTCCAAGTTTTATTTTATAATGTTTGTATAAAATGAATGGCACATTGAAAAAATAACCCTGTAAATGCTGACTTATTTTTAAAAATTTAACCCAAGGTGTTTTGTTCATTATATTATATGTAAATATATATATAATATATGATTACATATGTCATGTAATTCCAAGGGGAAATTTTTATACATATCCAATTATTTCATGAGGCACACTTAGTATCACAAACAAAATTTTAATTTTGTGATATTTCTTTTGAATTGTTTAATATTGGAGTGGCAGAAGAGTCACTCCCAGGAAATTATCACAGCTCTAAAAGGAAAAAAAATGTCATTCAATCCTGGACATAATTACTCAAATAATAAGGCTTTCTTCCTACATCATTTTGTAAATCTTCAATTTCAAAATAAGTTACAAACTAAAATTAATTGTAAATTTTATTTTGGTTCCTAAACAACTGGGTTATAGGACTCTATGTTATAATTAAAATTTAATTATTTCATATGTCTTATCACATATAGCAACCTGTATTTGAAGAGGTCTACCTTAAGCATTTGTATTATAAATTACTGCTTGTTTTAAAATATGTGTGGTGTGTTAAGTGGAAGCTCATAGAACACCATGGCTCAAAGTATTATTATAACGTGCTGAGTTCTAAAGTTACACACACACGCACACACATGAGGGATCTTTAAAAAGTTCATGGAAAATGTGTATTATTAAAAAAAAAAAACTACACATGGTTTTCAATTTTTTGGCACCCAAATAAACTTGTACCAACTTTTTATAACATGTCTGAACAGGATCTAATTCAAGGCACTGATAAAGGTAAGACATCAGTTTGAAAAGAACTCCTATCAAAGCAACATAAATTCTGCTAAAATTGAAGCAAGAACAAACATCAAATTTATGGTGAAGCTTGAGGGGAAAAAGATGAAATAACTGATGATTTACAAAATGTTTATGAGGATAAGTCCCCAAAGGAATTAACAGTTATGAAATGGATCACTCATTTCAAGAAGATATATGATGATATGATGATATTGAAAATGAATCTCATAGTAGCACATCATCCACATCAATTTGCAAAAAAAAAAAAAAGTCATCTTTTTACTCTTGTAACTGAAGAGGACTAATTATCAATAGCAGAAAGAGTAGTCAAAACATATGCATATAAAATGGTTCAACTTACACAATTCTGACTGAAAAATTAATGTTGGGTGCCAAAACCATTGTGCCCAGATCAACTGCAGATAAAAGCAGAGCTTTCAATGGAAATTTTAAACAATTGGGATCAAGAACCTGAAGCATTTCTTTGAAGAAGTGTAACAAGAGTTGAAACATGGCTTTACCAGTATGATGCTGAAGACAAAGCACAAGCAAACCAATGGCTCCTAAGAGGTGGAAGTAGTCCAGTTATAGCAGAAGTGGACTAGTCAAGAGCAAAGTCATGGCAACAGTTTTTTGGGATACTCAAGGCATTTTGCTTGTTGACTTTCTGGAGGGCTAAAGAACAGTAACAAATGCTTGTTATGAGAGTGCTTTGTGAGAGTTAACCAACTCTTTAGCAGGAAAATGCCCAGGAAAGATTCACCAGAGAGTCCTTCTTCACCTCAACAGTGCTTCTGCTAATTTCTTTCATCAGACAAGAAAAATTTGGGGAGAATTTCAAAGGAAAATCATGAGGCATCCACCCTACAGTCCTGATTTGGTATCTTCTGACTTCTTGTTTCTTAATCTTAAAACCTTTGTAAAGGAATCCCATTTTTCTTCTTCAGTTAATAATCTAAAAAAGAGTGAAATGATATGGTTATATTCCCAGGAACCTCAGTCCTGCAGGGCTGAACTAAATGGCTGCTATCATCTCTTACAAAAGTGTCTTGAACTTGATGAAGATTACGTTGAGAAATAAGTTTATATTTTTTATTTTATCTTTTAATTCCATTTTCCATGAATTCTTTGAAGTCTCCTCCATATAGATACAGTATATTTTCTATTTATTTACAAATGAATAGGAAAGGTGCGATTTTTATACTAATAAAAGTAGCTTAATCATATATAATATAAAGCAAAGTATGTTAACCACCCTTATACTTTTACAGATAATATGTTTCGCAATACAGAGGAGAAAGTAATGGATTAATTTTTAGAGTCAAATAAAGTTTCAAGGGGAAAAAAGTGATACCTGAAATAAAAGTTAATAGAAAAGGAGAGAAAAAAGGCTTTAATACAGAGAAGGACATGGGGAATGCTAAGTTTTACAAGGGACAATTGAGGGAAAAGATATCACTATTTTCATTTTCCTAAGATTTTAATTTTAGTAATATTTCATTATTCTCCAGATTCTCATTTTCCACTTAGTTGAAAATTTTCAAATTGCTGAACATCTTTACATTATGGATCATGCCAAGTCAAATCGTGTCTCTTTATATGGCATTATGATTAATGGACTTAAAATATTCCAAATCTTTTAATTATTTATGGGAAAGAATTGTCCTGTTATTTTACCATTCCACAATATCCTAATGGCAAGACCACAATTCTAAAGCCAAAACTACTAGATTTAAAGTACAAAGAAACCAAATAGATCCCCCAGAGAAGTATATTGGCCCTTAAATATGGTCACTGAACATAGAATGTTCTTGTTTTTCATACTGCAGGATTGGAATATAATGACTAAAACAAAAGGGAAGACCAGATTTAGTAAAATTGTGTCCTGTTCACAGGGGGTGTTTACTTAACTACTGGGAGATAGCCACATAGGTAAGTTTTCCAAGGCAACTGCTAGCATTTAATTCTGTGAGGATTGAGAGCTTTACCACCAGAAGCAGAGAATTATAGTCCTAAATATTAGTAATTAATTCTGGTAGACTCTAAAATATATTTTATGCTATCTGTGACACATAGGTTTAGCATTTTATAATAAATTTAAGTAAAACAAGTTCACCTGCCAATATACCTGAGTCTCCTCATTTTCAAAAGAACATTGCAAATTATTGTAATTTGTTGTTCCATAATACACAATTATGACAAATTAATATTAACATTTTAAGAGCACAAGATTAAAATCTTTATAAGCAAAGTACCCGCCAACATAGTGCTTTATGAAGACACAATTTCAGTAGTTTTTATTTTTTTGGTTTCTTTTTACTTAAGTAAATTTATTGGATTTGTTTTATAAGGTAGAATGTATTATAATAAGAACCACCCAGAATCTCACATCATAGATTAGTTAGGTGGGTGGATTTCTTTAAAATAAAGCAATATGTTTATATTTTTAGAAAATTCAAAAATTAGAGAAAAATATTTTTTTAAAGTCTTTCCTATCTTTAGGACATCAATTAGAATTTAAAGGTCAAGCATTTTGACTCTCAGATATATATCTCAAATTAATTTCTGCTCTCAAAGTTTAGGAATGGTTATCTCAGAAATAATTGATGTACCTTAATGGCATTAACTGTGAAAAAATAAAACATGGTGCAATTAACAAATGATCCATTTAAAACAATCTCCTAACTGAAAAGTGAGTCAGTTGAGAGAATCCCAGGCTTCTTTAAATTGTCAAGGGGAGGTACGGTCCTTCCATGGCAGTGGGTGAAAAGGAATTTTGCCATCTTGTCACAGAAAATAGTGTAAAAGGAACTGAAATAGGAAAATAAAATCATTCTATTTTGGATTGCTAGATGACCAAAGACCTTAGTAAGTAAAGTGTAATTCTGCCTTACTAATCATCACTCAATAGTGATGGTTTCATTTAGAAGATTCAGATGAAAACGTACTAGCTTCTAACTTCCTAATAATTATTACTAAAGATTGACTTTGTGTGAACTCCAGTTCATTAAATTATATGGAAAATTTCATTCTTTCATGAAACCTGTGGCTGATATGGCAAAGGATGCCCCTTCACACAGATTATCTCACTCCAAGGATCTGGCCCACTAAATATATGGGAGTGAAGCAAGAGGACACAGAACTCATGTGATTCAGAGCAAGTGAGATATCCCTTTGATTAATCTGGACCATTAGAATCACCTGGGTACCCTTTTTTTTGACAACTTTATTAAGAACTAATTCATATTTTAAGTGTAAGATTCAGAGATATTTAGTATATTTGTAGATTTGTGTTACCATCATCATCTAATTTTAGAACTTATTCATAACCCAGCCCCAAAAGACCTGTAACCATTAGCTCACCTTCTATTCAGAGGTTTTCATGTTCAGCTGCAAGTGGTCACGTTGATGTAGGAACTATTTTATGGTGTCAGATTTCTATATGAAAGAAAATGTTCACTGTAGTAAAAATTTTAAAACTATCCAGTATGGGAAAAGTATTACATGAATTTTGTAGTTCGGAGGCAAGAGAGCTTCTGCTCTTTCTCCTTTTGTATATTTTTCTCCTCATAAAGGTGATCCCTACTTTTCTTTATATATTGACTTTCTTTCCAGGTTATATTCATCCTATTTAAGATCTGTGTATAAAACACAGTAAATCAGCATTGATATAAGCATTCTTTTATCCCTTTCACTCTTTTATCTAAGGTGGAGTACTACTTTGACTAAGGTAATACATAATTTGTATATGTTTAACTTCATGCTGAACACCTGGACCTTTCCCAAGCTCTGCACTTTTCGTTTATTCTGTCTTGATATTGTGTTCCCTGTCTTCTATGTTTTGTTTTTCCTACAGTCGATATGTGTTCCACAGAATGACCAATATTAGCCAAACTCAGTAGGTCACTGGCTTAGTTCCTATGGTTACCTCTTCTCCTGATGTTAAGTTGTATTGAATGAGCTTTGTGAATTTTTGTAGCTTAAGTATTGATTCCAAACATGGCAGAGCAAGCTGTTCATTTGTTACGGTTTTCTGGTCCTCTGGGAAGTTTCTGCTGAGACAAAAAAGAACTGACTTTACCTCTCTCCATAAACTCTGGTAATTCTTCTAAAAATCAGCATTGGTTTAATTATTTGTACTAGTGGTGTATGTGGGCCAGTCCCCTTCAGCAAGTAGAAATATTACAAAAGAGCAAAAGCAGAGAGATCCTTGACTGAGATATTCCAAATGGTCTCACCCTCCTCTTCCTACATCTACTGCAGGCTTTTTGCTTGCCAGTTGTATAGAGACAGCCTTGAGATTTATCAATATACAACAGGAAAAATCATGATTAATTATTAATAAGCTTAAAAACCATTTTGAGTCTTAGTTAAAACTAATTGTATTCATATTCAAATTTTAATTCATTTATTACCCTGAAGTAGTAATTTACAGAATTCTGCTCAGTGATTTAGAAAATATAATTTAAAAGCCTGTATTTTCGTTTTATACCCAAGGAATAACCTTTAGGGTTAGTGTTGTAATTTCTGGGTGGAATATTTAACATAATTACATTTGGATTCAATAGGGAATCTTTTAGAAAATCACTCCCTGGAATGCAATTCTATAAACGTTGTATCTTGAGCCAAATTAAACAAGTAAAATGCCAAGTTCTCAATCTAAGGAAAAACGTTCCCATCTGCTGTAATTATATAGAATGAGAAAGACCGTAAATGTACCCCCATTTATTGAACACAAAAAAGACACTTATTTTTAAACAAATTACTGGGCTTTGTTGGTTCTGTTAGTGGTATTTTTTCTCAAGCAGGTTAAAGTGTACATTTACTCAGTGTTATGTATTAGGTAGTTAGCTGAACTTACATTTTACTAAAACCTTGCAAATGTTCTTTGGCCAGAAAGTTCAATGGGACATTATTCTCTGTGTAATCAGTTACAAATATCCAAACTGACAGTGTTCTTGAGTGAGAGTTTACTTGGGATTTAAACATTTCTCCAGTGAGGTACAAAAGTAGTTTCACTCAATTCAAAATTTATACTTAAGGAATTTGCACTTAAATTAAAAAATAATGATACACTTTCCCCAGTTTTTGAATTCTGAAGTAATATATACAGCACATATTTTTGTAAACTATTCCTAAATCTCTTTGATAGACAATGTTTTCCTTTAAATATGGGAGAAATAAAATATTGATAAAATTCATATATTACTTATCCATAAATAAAAGAGTTATGTTTTGTTAGGTGAATGCAAATTATCCAGACTTTACTAAAAGTGAAAAAAAAAGTAAAAGAAAAGCAACACTCATCATCTCTGAAGCAGGCCTCTTATTTATACACTTTCTGTATCTAAATAAGAAATGGATCCAAGGGAATCCACTCTACTTTATTCTCAATGCCACCAAGCATTTCTCTTAGCAATCTTGACTACCTTCATTTAATAGTTATTTATACAACATGTATTTTTCTCTTTTATACTAAAAGATGCATTGTTTATATGTATGCCAATTATGTTATTGGAAAAAAGTAAGTTAATTTTTAAAGTTATTGATTTTACTTTGTCAAACGTATGTTCTTTTCTTTTTATGACTAATACAAAAAAAAAAAAACCACATGAAAGAAAAACAGAAGAAATCTATGTTTCTATTTTAACTATGTTACTTAAAAATTACATTCAGTTCACAGATATGCAGGAAATGAGGTAGGAAATCATGGAAATCAATGTTCTAGGCTCCTTCCTCCAAGCAGCTTTCCCTAACCACAACCACCCTGTTTCTCTCTGTCAAGTACCACATCTGCGTGCTTCAATCTTACATTGCAGTATGCTTACCTCATTTATCATAATTATTCTATTAGTGTGCACATTGTTTCCACTGTATTGTTTCTTAAGGTTATTGATTTGTATTATTTATATTAGAATATACTGTCCTGAGCATAAAAGAAAGAATATGTTGCTTATTGCATTTGGGGTGAAAGTTTGCATTAAGTAGTAATGGGTATATTTTAGTTTTCTTCCTTAGATTGATTCACACTGTTTTTCTGCATGAAGTTGGTTAGGTAGGAGTTTCTCTCCTTACTTCAGCATAGAAGGTTTTGGAAAGAACAGAGAGGATTATAGGGACAAAAGGTATGGAAAACAAATCATAGACAGGTCTAATCTAGGCTGAGAAATAAATCATAAAAGACTAATAGTAATAATAATAATAGAAGATCCTATTTATTGCATACTTACCTTGAAGCAAATACCTGTAACATTTGTTATAAATGATACTAATGACAACCTTCTTTAGTTGGATGATTTAGGTTGAGAGCACTTCCTCATCACTTCCTGGTTTCTTCACTATCCTGCAGAAGGAAGCAGTGACCTACTTGCTTCCTTGTCTTTGGGATCTGCTACATTTTCAGCCAGCAGAGAATGTGAGCTCCCAAATGCATGTGCAAGATCTTTAGTTCCAGGGCAGAAGGCAGTAAATTTAATTCAGGGGAGTTAGTATGTGATGTAGTGGGCTGAAGACTTTAAAAAACCACCAAGCAATCGATTTGGTAACAAAGAATGGAAACTTTTAGGGAGACCTGCATTGGGCGGGTTTAAGTTTTAGCAATTGTTTAACAAAAGTAGACAATGTAGGTTTTTTTACCTTTGTAGTTTGCAAGGCCAGTACTGTGCCACACTTCCTATTTTTAGAGTTGTGCTCTTGTCTTAACTGTTATAGACTTGGCCAGTGACTCTAACAAAGGAGACCTTGTCCACAGGTGAGAGGTTATTTTTACACAGGTGAATTGCTATTTTTATACAGGCATTGGATGTAATAGAAACATATGAGTGGTATCAAAAGCATGGATCTTAAGTTTGTTAACTTCTCTGCTTGACCTGGAACTGTTTAAGTGTAGTCATTAAAATATACATGTATGCACTGAGATTGGTTAGTAAATGGGAAAACCAGAGGAATGATTTAGAATACAAAAGAAAAAAAGAGAGATTTTCTATATTTAGAACTTTTAGACACTAGAGAATGCAACAGTTATTTGCTGCTTTGGTTTTTAAGCTCAAAATGCACGTTTATTATAGTAAATGGTTTGTGTGTCACAGAGCACTAGATTGTGAGGTTCTGGATTTCAGGCAGTGCTAGAACAGCTGAGTGAAATTCTTTTCAATACTTAGGACCAAAGAGGGGTGTTTTTAGGGGCTACTCTTAGATTTAGTAGTTTGTCTGGAAGTTCAAGAGACATCCCTCCTTCTTCTATATGGTCAAGTGGCCGTGGGTTGGTTTGTTAGAAAAATTAGGACCCTTGCCCATAGCTATAGAATTTGGAAACCTAAATTATACAATCTTTGAAAGCATAGGGGATAACTGGCTTTCACTGGGACCTAAGGGACCCAGAACAAAAGTATAACATTAAAAATGACTTTACTTTAGGAATCTGCTAAAGATTATTTCCAGCTGATACAGTCTCCAATGGATAAGGGAGAACCCTTATCTAAAAGCAGGTTTCACATTTCTAAGCAATTACATACCAAAAGGAGGGGTATATGAAAAAATCTGCTAAAAAGAAAGAATGAATGCCAAGTCAATAGACTGAGCTTATGGCCAATTCAATTCTAGAATTCCAGAAACATGGAGAAAAGAAGAGCAGTGAATATTAACATTAAGTGATTTCCATATGCCATGTACAAAAGATTGACACTTCAAATAAGACCTGGGTTTTGAAGTCTACTACCACTTCCACTTTGTAAAATTTTCCAGGAGGCAACCATTTGTCAACTGACACCATCATGATCCTTTATGTATGATAATTAAGTGGCAGTAAAAACTATTATTTTGATGGGAGATTGCATTAATTGTATTAAAGTGTACTAGTTATGGGCCCTAGATAACTGACATCAACTGACCAAAGGGCATCTATAGAGGAGGATGTTACTTCCTCTTTTCTTTTTGGATGAAAAGTGAGCACCAAAAGAAATACTCACATTTTTCTTTAGCATCTGCATAAAAGAAAGCAGCTTTTTTTTCCCCCCAAAGTCAGACATCTGTTTATCCATTGGCCTTGTGGTGCTTTCCCTGTATTACTGGACCAGGTAAGGGGGTGAGGGGCATTCTGGAGAGAAGATATGGTAGATTCCAAAACACAAAGACATTTCCTCATATTTCCTATCACTGTTTCAATAAATCTTGGAGGGACTTATACACACCAGTAGAGAGAAAGAACAAATGTGAAAGCCAACCCTAGAACTTCTTCTTCTCTTTAAGCTACCTGTACTATTGGTCTAAGAACATTGTGAGAAAGAGAAAAGAAGTTTAAGCCAGAAATTAAGTTAGAGTTTTGAAGTAAAATTTTCTGAAACTTAGAAGCATAATTAGACTGCTCTTACAACCAAAATAACTGCAAAGTATGATACAAGGCTAAAATATTTTTAAGAGATACAATATAGCAATCAATTTTGGTATGCCATAATTGTGGGTGGACTTTGGGGGAAAAAAAGCCATTGTGTTTATATCTAAATGAGTTCTGAGACCTCAAAAAGCAAAATATTGTGGAGGAAGTTTATAATGGATCCTACTATGCATAAAACTCAAGTAGTCTATTCTCTTCATGGAATTTAGAAAGGACTCAAAGAAGAGGAATTACTTACTTTGAACCTTAGAGAGAATGAGAGGTTTTTTTGGCAAAAAGAATAACAAAATTTATAAAGAATGGGAGAAAATAAAATTGTTGAGATGATTTGGAGGGTTGTGGTGAGATAAGGGGAAACAACATCATGAATGATCTTATGGACCACATTAAGAAAATTTCACTTTTTCTTGAAGACAATAGAGAGTCATAGAAGGGTTTAAGCCTGGTGAATTATATGGTATCACCATTGAATATCTCCGAGAGCAGTAAAAGATTTATGAGGATAAATTCTAGAAGTAGGACCCCAGAGGAAGAGTGGGTGAATTATTAGGTGGATGTAGACCACAAAATGGCAGTAGGAAAATGGACGAAGAGAAATACCTGAGGTTATAGGTGGGCAATACTAACAGAAATAATATCTCACACACTGAAGGAACTTAAAATATAGATTTGGTAGCGGCATACATAGAGCAGAAAGAAAATAAAATTGAGGCTATAGAATAACAGGATTTGACCATAAATTATTGTGAATTTACTATGTGCAAAATGTTACACTAGGGACTTTACATGAATTATAATCCCTAAATCTTCATATCAACCCCATAAAGTAGGTAGGCATGACAGAGATTTTTATCCTCCATACAGATAATAAACTGGGGCTCAGTTATTTTAAATGGCTCACGTAGGTCTCTTGGCTCACAAGTATATTGTAAAGCTTCAAAATGTCTGTATTCTCATCAGTGTAAAAAACTGTGGTCCTGAATTGGAAAAGCATTTTGGACAAATAGTTGCATAAGAAATAAGTATGATTAAATACAAATATGAGCAAAATCCTTTTGAAATAAATTATGTGATTATTTATAAGTGGATAGTGATAGGTAACAATTCTCAGGGAGTTCCTGATGCTCTACTGATAAGTATTTAATAAATTACAACCATTTATATTATTGTTTATAAAATATTCCTATTCAAGATTATAAATTTTATTTTTCTCTAGTAAAAAAATATTTTGGCATAATCTCATTTAAAAATAGCCTCAAACCAATAAAATACTTAGGAATAAATTTAAACAAAGAGGTGAAAGATCTGTAAATTGAAAGCTGTAAGATATTGATAAAAGAAATTGAAGAATATACAAATTAATGGAAAGATATATCATGTTCATGAATTGGAAGGCTTAATATTGTCAAATGTTCGTGCTACCCAAAGCCATTCCAGTCACTGAGTAAATTATCTATTAATAGCTATTAATTCACTTATTCATTCAAGAATATGCTAGGCACTGTGTACTACAAAATATATCTGATACTATTTCTACCTTCAGATATTTTTTTAAATGTAATTTAAGTTAACATTCATATGTAGACAAATATGATTGGCACATAACATAGGCTCTAAGGAAATTGTTAATAAACTAAAATTGTATTAGGTAATCTAACAGTAACAAGAGTCAGTTTTCCTTATTTGAGTAGAGGAAAAAATAAATAAAAGAGAAAAACATTCAACATTAGAAAGGAAAACACACATAAGGTCAACAAAAATGAAAGGAGAAGAACTATTTGGTGATGAAAGAAAATCAGAGGGGCAGACATAGAAGGAAATTTTTTAAAAGACCACTTCCTCCATTTTTATTGCATTTATCCAATTGTTTACCCCCTTAACGAAACTACATGGGGTAAATAACATGATGAAATGTAGAAAATTACTCATGGTGCTTTAATATGTCCACTGCAAAGCAAATACATGTCTAGAAATTCTTGCTTCATGGCTTTCTTAAGTTTTATGGGTTTTCACATGACAGCCTGAAAATGTATTCAGTTCCTATCCTTTTTAAAATAATTTTTTACCACATCATTGATTACGAAGTGAATTGTTCAAGCAAAAGGTTTGAGGGCAGCTAAAATATCCCCATCTGTTTCAAAGATCTCATTAAAATGAATCTATGTTATTTCACTGAGTAATTATTTTATAGCAAAATTATATACCAAAGCATATTTTACATTAGCTGAAGCACAATAGAGATTGGAAAGAGTGGCAGAGACAGTTGGAGATGTCTCATTTTTGTTTGCTTGTTTGTTTTAAGAAGTGGAAGAGCCCAGGGCACTGTATTTAATAGAGCCAAGATCAGAAAGGTAGACAAATCACTCAATGAAGGCTAGAATACAACATTTTTAATATGTCTAGATTTTTCCACCCTGAATTCTTCTACCTCTTGCAGGAGGGCTTTCTCCTTAGACTGGTATTCACTGAGGTGGTCATTTTTAGATTTTCACTGTACTTAGGGAAACGTGAATCAACTGTTCATTGTTAAGGAAGAAAAATAATATCTATTTTCACTTTTCTGAGGAGTTTGTGTGTTTAATGGTACAATCGTTTAGGCGTTTAGATTTTTCATTTTTGTTTTAAATAGAGAGTTGTATTTATGTTAGGTGTGAGGAAGTCAAGGCATCTGATTTTGATCTGACCTAGTGAGCATGCATTCTGGTGGTACTTGGTTAATTTCTGAATAAGTGGGCTTGAAAAAATAGTTTCCAAACAAGTTGGAAAGATTTTTGTCTTTTGAATTTAAGAATGACTAAAATACAGGTGTATAACTGAAAGGAGTAAACAATTGTAATCTGATGTACATTTTATAAAATTAGTATGAGAAAATATTTAGTCTGAATAAAACATACCAAAGTGTAAGATTTAAAATTATTTGGATATAATTGTCAATATACTACCAGTTTGTGTGTTTACGTGTGTAAGTGTATGTGTAATGTTTTACAATGTAGAAAGTATTTTCTCAATTAAAATTGCAATTTTTCTTTCAAATAATCATATGCAGTATTCTATTTGTAACATAATATCCAAAATTCAAATATATTGAAAGGTTTTTTCAACTACACGTCATGGATAAATGGCAATGGCAAGTTGGAACCTTCTTCAATTCTGAATGGCTTTGCTCTTCCGTTGTTACACAATTATCTCATCATGGGATTAAATGAGGAAGAGAACTCTTGGAACAACCAAGGGTAAAAGGAAGTTCAGCAAATCAACATACAGTGAATCATGACAGTGTTCAGATGTGATTGATGATAATAGCCTATACTTAACTTCATTTTTCATGATGATTCTTGGTATAGGTTACAGCATTAAATCAGTGAGTAAAAAATCTCAGAGAACTTCTTGGCATCAATCAACTTTATTTTTTGTTATAAGGCCGGCCTTGGTGAAATTTATAAAGTATAGAAATTCATCAGCATTAGCATCATCGTCATATCAACAGCAGCAGGAGGACCATTATACCCCCTTTGCTGTGCATTTATTCCACCTCTCTCCTTCCTGGTCCTGTGACTCTAGCTATATATTTTCCCATATCTAATTCCCTACTTAGGATTTGCCACCCAGTAATGTATTAATAGCTCGTATTCTAATTTTACCATCTCTAAATTCCTCTTTCTTAAAATTCTAGAGCTCAGGCTGGGTGCAGTTGTTCACGTCTGCAATCCTAGCACTTTGGGGGGCTGAGGTGGAAGGATCGCTTAAGGCCAGGAGTTTAAGACCAGCCTGTGCAACACAGGGAGACCTCATGTTTACAAAAAATAAAAAAAGAGCTGAGTGTGGTGGTGCATGAATGTAGTCCTAACTGCTTGGGAGACTGAGGCAGGATTATTGCTTGAACCCAGGATTTTGAGGTTTGATAATGCCACTGCACGCTAGCTTGGGCAACAGAGCAAGATCTTGTCTCAAAAAAAAAAAAGGGGGGAGCTCACTATGCATATATTTGTTTATAGAATGAAAATTCTTGAGAGTTTGCTTTCTATTATCCAATATAATAACTAGTGTTGAGGATTCTTTTCATCTCTTATCTCAATCCCCATTTTGGATGTTTTCTTATTTATCATCATCTAGAGCCAAGAGACCCAACTAAAAACAGAAAACATTTGTAATAATAAGGCTTGCAATTTCATAACTAAGGAAGGCTAGTGGAGTAATGTCTTTGAGCAGGTGACAGCTTACATGCTTTTCCCTTTTAATATGGGACATATAATGACCTCCAGAAAGAAACTACAAATCAATAAGAATGATTTGTCAGCAAATGTATTAGATAGTTATTATACCATATTCAGAAACTCATTCAATATATTCAGAAATGGATTCATCCATAAAATATGGAATGCTGCTATAGCTATGCACAGTGCTAGGCACATCGCCTATGATGGTGATCAAGCCAGACAGGGAGACAAAACACTTATTAAGCTTACCCAGAGCTACATTCAATTCTGGCTCTACTATTTCCATAGACTGCTCTCTTTGAGCAACTCGCTAACCCTCACTGAGATTGTTTCCTTATGCACAAAATAAGGATTATGGTAGTGTCTTCCTTGCAAGATTGCTTCAGAGATTATATTATGGAAGGCATTTGATTATTTAACTTGGTGCCACTTAAAAAATATTCAACCTCCGTTAGCTATCCTTATTTTGTTTGCTAATACTTGGGAATATATTAAGACGCCATTCAACCCTTTTGTCTCACACAGTATGTTTAATCTTGCTCATTTAGTCATATTTTATTGGGAAGGAGAGTGTAGGGGCTGATGAGAGGATGTATATTTATGCTAGAATTGGTTCATGGCTCTTAGAAAGCCCATAATGTCTAATACAATGTACAAGAGTCCCCCCCTTACCTGTGGGTAGTATCCAAGATCCCTAGTGGATTCCTGAAATTTCAGATAGTACTGAGCCCTATGTGAACTATGTTTTTTCCTATATGTACATATGTATGATAAAGTTTGAGGTGTGTCACCAAAACTAGCCTGAATTTCTTATTCCTTCTTCACAATTTTATGGATAGATTTGTTCTTACTGTAAATCTTAGCGATGTGAGCATATGGTCTTTTTCTTTCCTTATTGGAAACTTTCACCTTTTCACTTAAAAGAAGCACTTTAAGGCTACTCTTTGGCTTAATCAAATTGCCAGCATCACTGCTCTTGAACTTTGGGACCATTATTAAGTAAAATAAGGGTTACTTGAACAAAAGCATTGGGAGACCGTGTTAGTTGATTTGGTCACTGATCACTGAGCTGGCTACTAACAGGCAGGTAGTGGTAGATGGATGCACTGGAGAAAGGGATTATTCATGTTTCCAGGGGACAGAAGGGCATGGCGTGAGATTTCATCACGCTACTCAGAACAGTGCACGGTTTAAAACTTATGAACTATTTATTTTAGGAATTTTTCACTTAATATTTTCAGACCACAGCTGATGGAGGTTAACTGAAAGCATGGAAAGTGAAACCATGGGTGAGGGGAACTGCTGTGGTCAATGATTTTCTCTATGTGTATTATGTGTATAGAAAAAATAAATTATGAATATAAGCTTACAATAAATATTGATTTAAATATAATTTATAAAAACCCACATGCATAGCATAGTACAGATATTAAATAGGCGTATCCATTTTTAAAAGTAATTAATGATTTGATATGTAAAAGATTTTACATTTTATTGCCTCTGATCAAGCCAAGATACTTCTTATATCATAGTTATTGTACAACAAAACAGAAATTTATAATCACAAATATTTCATAATTGATATTGACATCCTCTCAGAAATTCATTTTTTCAGGAACATAAATACTCAATGATGATTAGACTTCTGAAAGCAATTGTCACTTGTCTGTTCTTTAATTCTAGTCAATATTTAAGAATTCATAAACTTTCCAAGGTGGCAAAATTTATTATTTTTATTAATCCAAATTCTCTCAAACAAACCCTAAATTTTATCTCATTTGTTAAACTTTTTATAATGGAAAATTTCAAACATATTGACAAAAGTATTTACCAGTTAGTGTATTAATATGAGTAATATATAATAGTATAACATAGCACATAGAATAATATATTGTATTCTTGGGTACCTATTACCCAAATTCAAAAATTATCAATTATCAAATCATGGTCCAATTTAATCACACTGATATCCCCACAATTTAATCTCAACACACTCACTGTCACAAGTTATTTTTAATCAAATCCCATACTAAAAATTCTGTTATTCATTAATACTCTAGTAAATAACCCTAAATGATAGACTTTTAAAAATTAAAAGAAAAAAGAGTGACAAAGCTATTACTAACAAAAGTAACAATTTCTTAATATCATCAAATATTCTGTCTTTGCTCAAATTTCTTTAGCAGCTTTTTGTACAGATTGTTTTAATCAAGATCCAGAGAAGGGCCATGCATTATAATTAGTTGATATCTCTCTTAAGTCACATTTGATTTGGAAGGTCCCTCCATCTTTTATTTTTTATCCAAATTTATTTGTGGACAATATTGAGAAATCTCATTTGTCTTGTTAGAGTTTCACCATTGTAGC
Source organism: Eulemur rufifrons (assembly GCF_041146395.1). Taxonomy (NCBI): domain Eukaryota; kingdom Metazoa; phylum Chordata; class Mammalia; order Primates; family Lemuridae; genus Eulemur; species Eulemur rufifrons. Next base: position 48,096,249 of record NC_090985.1, read on the forward strand.
AAATTAAATTTTCCAAAACTGGCCACACCCATATGTTTATACCATCCCAGATACTCATTTTAGTGTTTTGCAATCCCACTGTGAGGTGTGATTTATGGTTCCCTCATTTGATCTGGGCAAAAATGTGTGACTGTTCTGACCAATGCAGTGTGGAAGAAGTGATGCTATACATCTTCCATGGCTATTTAAAAAATGATGCGGTTTTGACCTGACTCTCTCACTCTTTTCCCCTGAATGTTGATGTTGGAACCCAGTCACTGTCACTATATTTTGTGGAAGCACAAGACACACGGGGATGCCAGCATGTAGGTATTCTGGTTGACAGCCCACCTAGGTCCTCAGTTAACAGCCAATATCAACCACTAGACCTGTGAATGAATAAGCTTTTGGATAATTTCAGCTTCAACCTTCAAATCTTCCTGCTGAGGTCCCAGATGTTTTGGAGCAGAAACAAAGAGTACATGTAGTGCTCTGTCTAATATCACAACTCATAAATTCATGAGTCCTAAATATTGTAATTTTAAGCCACTAAGTTTTGAGGGTATTTATTATGCAGCAATAAGTAATATATTTCTTTCCAGATTTTATTGAATACTTGGTGCTGTCTATTTCTATCAAGAAGCCCAGGATCTTTATTTATTTCACTTTTGCGGTCTGAGTATTCCTTTGCTAACTTAATCATTGTTTATATCATGGGTTTCACTAGGAGGTTGCAAAATGGTGAAATTCTAATCCCATCATTCTTTATTCATTTGATGGTTAGAATATTTATGTAATGATAAACTTCTCTGACATTAATTTTTAGCTTAAAATATCATTCAAATAGAATGCAGGATTAAATTCAAGAAAAGCAGGATTAAATACACAGTAGTACTTTACAAATAATCTTAATGGACTTGGTATTGATAGATAATTCTAAACTAGATCAATCCAAAATACAGCAGAATGTCTAATTCAGAAAGTTTGGTATGAATCCCAAGAATCTGTATTGATAGCAGGTTCTCAGGTGAGATGTATGCTACTGGTCCAGGCACCAGACTTTGAAAACCATTACTCTAGTTACTTTCATCTTTAAAAATAAATAAACAAAGAAATAACCTGCTATATGCCTACTTACTGTTTTATTTCTCTGTCTCCCTCTCTATCCTCTTTTATCAGATATCTTGTAAAACCTTCATTTATATTCATGTATCCTTTTCTTTACCACCCATTCATACATCACATACTCCAATCTAACTCTAGGTCTCTTCCTGTCTGGCAAGAGCAAGGGGGAGGTAGCAGTCACAGATCTGGTCCCTGGGCTAAAGTAGCATTTTGTGGTTGGAATGCTACAATGCCTCCATCTGCCACACCTAGGGCTCACAAGCCAGTTGCCCCTTGTCTCCAGAGCAGTGAGGCTGAACAGGCTCCAGTCAGGTCTCTGTGTCAGTCCAGAGGTCTGCTGTAGTGAAGGGGCCCCTCCCACGGTTGCAGTATCCTCTGGGGAAGTGTGGACCTGGGGATTTTCTCCTCTCTCCCTTTCACACGTGTGGGCCCCTTCCCTAATTCCCTCCTGCCCTGCTGAGCAGCTCATCCCCCTTCTATCTTCTTCACTTCACTCCCGCCTCCTCTCCACAGATTCCCAGTGCTCTCACCCAGAGGATCAATCCAAAGGTGGATATTTATTTGACACTTTTGATCCTCCCCATGAGAGTGATTTTTGCAGGCTGTTTCTACTCCACCATTTCGGCCGTCTGTCGAGAAAATCCAGTGTTCTTTATTAATTTTTTTTTAATTTGAGTTTATTCTCCCTTTGGCTCCCAGAAATGTATTTTTCACTTTTATATGTTTTTGAGTATTTTGTTCCATTTCTCTCCTGCATTTAATCAACCCACTTTTATTCCTTCTTTTTCATTTTCTGTCCATTCTGTTCATAGATTTTGTATTTTTGAATAAAGGTGGATATTCATATCTCAAGTGTTTATGTGAGATGATTATGTTTGGAGTATTTGGTTACAGTTGGCTTCTGCTTCACAGCTGTTTTGGAGAGGATATATTTTCCTCCATTGATATGCGTGCTATTTGATTTCCTGATGCTTTTTCCACTAGACTCTATAGACTTGTTGACATTATTCTTTTTCCTTTTTATGTTACTTGTGTGTTTTAAAGATTCCTGGTTTATTGTACTTTCCTCTGTCAGTAAAACAAATTCAGGTATTTTAGAATTGTTTGTTCTTCTCATTTGTTTTGCTGGTGCGGAAAGATAGTGAGAATGCTCTAACTTGTGGTTCACCTTTATCTTAAAAGAATCCAATTTTTTCCTTTTTTCTCTTTTTACTACTTATTTGCTAAAGAACATTTCACTCTTTCTGCTTCTTAACTTCTGCAAAAGGTCTGAATTTCAAAGACTGTCCTTTAAAATCATGCCTGATTATATGAATTTTTTTTTTATTTCAGCTTATCATCATGGGGGTACAAAAGTTCAGGCCACATACACAGCCCATGTCCCACCCATCCCCCCTGAGTCAGAACATTCAAGAGTGACCATTTCCCAGACTGTACGCAAGGTACTCATCATGTGGTTATGCACCCATCCCCTCTCCCCACCCCCACCTCAGTCTGATACCCAATTGGTGTTATTCCCAAATGTGCACTTAGGTGATGATCAGGGAAACCAATTTGCTGGTGAGTACATGTGGTGCTTGTTTTTCCATTCTTGGGATACTTCACTTAATAAAATGGGTTCCAACTCTCTCCAGGAGAACAAAAGGGACTCCATATCACTGTTATTTCTTATAGCTGAGTAATACTCCATGGTATACATATACCACAATTTACTAATCCACTCATGAATTGATGGGCATTTGGGTTGTTTCCACATCTTTGCAATTGTGAATTGTGCTGCTATAAACATTCGGGTACAGGTGTCTTTTTTATAGAATGACTTTTGTTCCTCTGGGTAGATGCCCAATAATGGGATTGCTGGATCGAATGGTAGGTCTACTTGAATCTGTTTAAGGTATCTCCATAATGCTTTCCATAGGGGTTGTACTAGTTTGCAGTCCCACCAGCAGCGTATGAGTGTTCCTGTCTCTCCACATCCACGGCAACATGTGTTGTTTTGGGACTTTTTGATAAAGGCCATTCTCACTGGGGTTAAGTGATATCTCATTGTGGTTTTGATTTGCATTTCCCTGATGATTAGGGATGTTGAGCATTTTTTCATATGTTTGTTAGCCATTCCTATATCTTCTTTTGAAAAATTTCTATTCATGTTGTTTGCCCACTTTTTGATAGGGTTGTTTGATTTTTTCTTACTGATTTTCGTGAGTTCTAAATAGATTCTTGTTATCAGTCCTTTATCTGATGTGTAGTATGTGAAGATTTTTTTTCCCATTCTGTAGGTTGTCTGCTTATTCTCGTGACTGTTTGTTTGGCTGTGCAGAAGCTTTTTAATTTAATCAGGTCCCATTCATTTATTTTTGTTGTTGCTGTGATTGCCTTGGGGGTCTTATTCATAAATTCTTTGCCTAGGCCAATGTCTGTAAGAGTCTTTCCTACATTCTCTTCTAGAATTCTAATCGTTTCACACCTAAGGTTTAAGTCTGTTATCCACTGTGAGTTAATTTTTGTGAGAGGTGAAAGCTGTGGGTCCTGTTTCAGTCTTCTGAATGTGGCTATCCAATTTTCCCAGCACCATTTATTGAATAAGGATTCTTGTCCCCAGAGTATGTTTTTGTCTGCTTTGTCAAAGATTAGATGGCTATATGAGGGTGGTTTTATATTTGGATTTTCTGTTCTGTTCCACTGGTCTGTGTCCCTGCACTTGTGCCAATACCAAACAGTTTGAATAACCACAGAATTTTACATGCTTTAAAATTTCTTTTTCTGTAGTCCATGCTTTTATTTGCCTAGATATGCTTTTAATATTTTAAAACTTAGGGTACACTTTTAAGGCAACAGCAGCAGGCTTATTTTCTAGTATCCTTCTCCTATCTTTTCAAGTTTTTCTTTATCTGCTTTTGTGCGTTATAAAATCCTCTTGTGCGTCTAATGTGCATTTGTTTTGTGGTTAGCCTGATGCTTGCGTAAAACATCTTATAAATCAATTTAAGCTGATAATACCTTTATTTTAATCTCACACACAAAGTCTCCACTTTGACCCCTTCCTCTCACATTTTATGTCTCTGATGTCATAATTTAAATGCTTTTTATAATACTTATTCCTCAGGAAATTATTGTGACTTTAGTTATTTTCAATAGTTTTGTCTTTGACCTTTATACTAGAGATATCACTGATTTACCTACCACCATTGCAGTATGAGATTTTTCTGGATTTGACAATGTACTTACTTTTGCCCGTTCATTTTATACTCTTACATGATTTTATGTTACCGATTACCATACTCTTCTTTCAGCCTAAATAACTTTCATTAGTGTGTTATGTAATGCAGGTCTAGTGGTGCTAAATTCTCTAAGCTATTGTTTGAGAATGTGTTTATCATCCCTTAATTTTTTTTAAAGAAAGAATTGCTGGGTATAATATTCTTGGTTGGCTGTCTTCTTCTTTCAGAATTTTGACTATACAATTTCACTTTCTTCTTGCTTGCAAGGTTTATGATGAGATTTCCACTAATAGTCTTATGGGGTTCCCCTATAAATGATTATTCACTTTTCCCTGGCTATTTTTAACACTCTCTCTTTGTCTTTACCTTTTGACAATTTGACTATGAGGTGTTGTGGTATGAGTCTTTTTGGATTCATCTTATTTTGTATATTATGTGCTTCCTGTATCCACTTTCTTATTCTTTTCCCATACTTAAGTACTTTTCTGGCATTTTTTGTTTTAATACATTTTCTGTCCCTTTCTCTCTTTACTCTCCTTCCAACATACCAGGAATTCATAAATCGTTCCACTTGATGGTATTTCTTATGTCTCTTAAGCTGTCTTCACTCTTTTTCCTTTTTCTTCTTCTTCTTCCCCTTCTCCTCCTCCTCCTTCCCCTCCTCCTTCCCCTTCCCCCTCCTCCTTCTCCTCCTCCTCCTTCTACTCCTTCTCCTTATTCTTCTTCTCCTTCTTCATCCCCTTCCTCCTCCACCTCCTCCTCTCCTCCTCCTCCTCCTCTTTTCCTCCTCCTCCTCTTCTCCTCCTCTTCCTCCTCCTCTCCTCCTCTCCTCCTTCTCCTCTCCTCCTCCTCCTCTCCTCCTCCTCCTTCTCCTTCTCCTTCTCCTTCTGCTGCTGCTGCTGCTTCTTCTTATTATTATTATTCTCCTTCTCCTTCTTCCCCTTCCTCCTCCACCTCCTCCTCTCCTCCTCCTCCTCCTCTCTTCCTCCTTCTCCTCTTCTCCTCCTCTTCCTCCTCCTCTCCTCCTCCTCTCCTCCTCCTCCTCCTCCTTCTCCTTCTCCTTCTGCTGCTGCTTCTTCTTATTATTATTCTCCTTCTCTTTCTTCTTCTGTGATCTGCCTTCCAGGTCAATGATTCTTCTGCATGATCTAATCTCTTGTTGAATTCATCTATTGTGTTTTTAAGTTCAGTTATAGCATTCTTCCAATTTATCATGTCCACTTGATACCTTTTTATAACTTCCATTTTTTGTTGAAGTTCTCAATTTGCTTTTGCATTACTGTTTTGAACTCTCTGAGCATCTTTATGGCCACTATTTTGAGTTTCCTATGGGGAGAATGCCACATTACATTTAATGGTCATGTCTCCTTGGGCTCCTCTTGGCACTGACAGCTTCTCTGACTCTTTTTTAAAACCTCAACCATTTTGAGGAGTACTAGTCAAGTATACTGCAGGATGTCTGTCTACTGGGGACATGGGATTTATTTTTCATGATTCCACTTGTGTTAGTGTTTGTCAAAGGAAGATCACTGAGGTAAATTGTATTTTCATCACATAATATCAAGGGTACATACTGTCAACATCACAACATCATGACTACTGATGTTAACTTAGTTCTCCTGGCTTATGTAGTATTTGTCAAGTTTTCCACTCTAAAATTACTTTTTCTACCCTCTTTTCATATTGTATTCTTAGGAAAAGAAGTCACTATGAACAGCTGATACTTAAGAAGCAGGAAGTTATGTATTCCCTTTTTGAAGCCAAAGCATCTAAATAAATTATTTGAAATTATTCTTCATGGGAGGTTTGTCTCCTCTCCTTCATTTACTCATGTATTCAAGCATGGACTCCTGAATATTTATTTTATATTTTGGGTTATAATCTAATATTGCATTTTTGTTGTTCCAATTATTCCAGCTTTGGCCACTGGGAGCTCTCCCACTTGACTCTTCTACCCTTTCACGTCCATTAATATTCATGCACATGTGTATGTGTGCATGTGTGTGCATGTGTTTGCTTTAATACTTTATTACTTTGGGGAACTATAAATGCTCCAAGTTCATATTGTATATTTCCTGCCTCAGTCCTAGAATCAACCATTTCTCTTTTGATTGGAGACTGGTATTAGAAATAAGATCTTAGTGCTACATGTGCTCATTTCTACTAAGGTATCTTTTCTTTCAGACTCACTAAACTAACAGATAAAAGAAACATATAAGTCTATACTAACCCATGTAAATAGACATATCTATATGTAATCATGTGTATTTATATTAAGGTATACATTAATCCTTACTGATGTCTCCAGCTCAAATCCATTAAGCATGTATCACTTGAAAACTCTCCCATTGCTTATATGTAATGTAGCAATGTGAGAAAACTGACTTTTAAAATCTGTCATTCATTTACTTAATTGTTCAAGTCCATAATACATGTATGACAGAATCATGATTGTTAACCTATAGCTCCCGTGGGGCACAAATTTATCAAGAATATAGTGTTAATGTGTAGTTCCCTTTCCCTTTGTCTCACAGATTCTATGCATTTCCAAAGTTACCACATAAGCAACTTTTCTTCCTTACTCATTTATTTGAGATTGTTTTGTACATTCATAATACAACTAGAGTGTCTTGTTACCATCACCTTTCTATCCTGGGATCCCCTACTTCCTAAAATATTTTATTATTTGATTATATTAAGGTTCATTCTTTGTGCTGTAAAGTTCTATAGGTTTTAACAAATGTATAATGTCATGTACCCAGGATTACAGTATTTTACAGAATATTTTCACCACTCTAAAAATTCTGTATGCTCTACATATTCATGGCTATCCCCATTCCTCACCCTGAACTCTGGCAACCACTGATCTTTTTATTCTCTCTAGATTTTACTCTTTCAGAATATCATATATTAGAATAATCCAGTTTGTAGCTATTTCAAACTGGCTTCTTTTATTTAACATTATCATTATGCATATAAGATTCCTCCCTGTCTATTCAGGGCTTCATAGCTTATTTATTTTTATGGCTAAATAATATTCCATTATATGTAGCAATATTTATTCACCTATTGAGGGCCATCCTGATTGCTTCCAGTTTGTGGAAATCATTAATAAGATTGCCATTAAAAATTCATGTTCAGATTTTTGTATAGGCATAAATATTCAAATAAATTGGAGCATGATTTGTAGAAGCATGATTACTGGATCATATGGTGACACAATGTTTATTTTTGTGAGAAAGAGCTAAGTTCCCAAAGCTGCTGTACCATTTCACATTCCACTAGCAATGAATGATAGTTTCTGTTGCTCCACACCTTCACCAGCATTTGGTGTTGTCAGGGTTTTGAATTTTAACCATTTGCAATAAATCTGTAGTGCTCTCTCATTTTTGCTTTAATTTTTAATTCCCTGGCATATGATTTGAATATCTTTTTATAGATTTTTGCCATATTTTGCATATTTGATTTGATATTTTTTCACATCTTTTGTCCATTTTTAATTGGTCTGAGTTTTATTGTATTTTTGAATTTTAAATTTTTTTATATATTTTGGATACCGACCATTTATTGAATATATGTTTTGTTCACTGTGATGGTTTGTCCTTGATCTTAGTTCCCCTATAAGTACATAAAAAGTCATTGATTTTCAAACGTTCAGCTGTTTTTTGTCATAAGGAAGGGAGTGATGACTTCTAAGCTTTATTTTTCTTAGCTGAAATGAGAAACCTTTTGGTCTTATTTTAATTGAGCATGCTAGGTAGGAAACTTGAGAATTTCTAAGACTACTCAAGTAGTTAATTTATAAAATATAGAGTACCTAGGTACATCAAAAAAATTTGTAATTAGTTAAGTATATATTTGATGCATGTGTATTCATACTTCCAGAATCAACTAGTCTAGTGTGGACCATGAGAAAGCAGATAGATAGTGGAAATTGAGTGTCGATTATGAGTAGTAATAAAATATTATCCCCATAACACAAGCCATGATCAATATGGAATTAACAATTCAATTCGTGCAACAAGCTAAGAGAAATCAATATTTAGATAATACTTTCTTCTCAATTTCTATTCTGGAAGACTGCCAACGCCACTGTGCATTCATATGGATTCCAATACATGTTTACTGTGCTCCAACAGGGATATTTGAATGTTCATTCTCATCACCACAGCCTGAACCAGTCTCTACTTTCAAATATAAAGTCTTTTCCAATATAGACCTGCATTTCTCACTCTCCTACGCCTTCATCATAGCTCTTTTATGATTGTTGTTGTTTATTTGTTTGTTGTTTTTGTTAAGCATTTTCCATTGTTATCTGTTTGAAGGTTAAGTCTAGTAGGACTATGTTCTGTCGTATGGGAAGCACATAGTCTCCCTTATATTTAGCATTTGTACAATTTTACTCATCTCTCTATCTTCTGTGTTTGATATTTTGTTTATTTGTTTCTTTGTTTACCTGATTATTTATAAGACAGAGGCCAGATGATTTTTTTTTACTATGCAAGAAACTCTCTTGAGATAGATTATTGCATTTATTAGGTTTACTTCCTATCATCTGTATTACTGTTACTACTTAACATGGTCCGACTTCCCTTCTGGTTCTAGTAGTATTTTACTCACTTTCTTTTGAACCCCCACCTACAGCTTACTTGAGACAGTAGGCATCAAGGACACTCTCCTTGGAGCTTCTGTTCTAAGTCCAATTGCCATGCCAATGTTGCATGATTTAGGTTTTCGTTATTAGGACATCCCACTTTTAAAAAACAAAATATATTGCTTAGTCAGATAGGAGCGAGATGGCTGACCAGAGACACCAGCTGCCAGAGCATCTCAGTAAAAAGGAAAAGTTTTAGATGAAAGAGGAAAACAAACAGACAACAGAGATTGGGTGTGGATCTGAGGGAAGGGTGCCAGAACTTTCAGGAGACTCCATGGGAAGAAGTGGAAGAGCAGAACAGGAAGGAGCAAGGTATTGGCAGAGATCAACTACTGAGAGGATTAGGATTGAGGTCCAGAGAGAAGGGTAGGTGGAGCAATTTATTTCTCCCTCCCTCCCATCTCTGACAGTTGGCAAGTTGCTGAGCTGCTGGAGAGAATTTCTACCCACATGAGCCCAAGAGCTACCACCACTGCCAGTGAGCTGAGAGCCTCTTCTAAATAGGGAACCAGGCTTCCAGTCCCCCTGGGGTACCTCCTATCCCTACAGATCCAAGCCAGGACATCAGGTATCATATTGCTTCTCTACACACCATGCACCTTTGTCCTCCCCAGGGGGCTTCAACTCCTCAGGTTTCATCTTGCTTACTCCCACACAAACATTTCTCAACTCTTGCCCAGAGTGCGGGAGCCACAGGAGTCCAGTGTGTCCTGGGTGATCTGTGTGACTCCAGTGCCTGCACATTCTGGGAAGGTGGCCTCCTGGAGTGAGGGACAGACATGACCAGAGTGGTAGCTTTCCTCCATGAAGACTGTTCTTCTCACCTTCCCCTTCCCCACCTGCAGCTGCTGAGAAAGACAATTGAGCCATCACACTGAAGCTTCCAAAGAAAGTGGAGCTCAGACCTTTCCTCTTGGGGTCTTGCAGTGGACTGAATGGTGCTTGGACTGTGAATTTCCTGCCCGCCAGCCCTCCCTGGTGCTCCTTGCCCAGTGACTCCATCAGAGGGGGGCATGCCCTGATGCAGAGGGACATCAAACCTGCATGTGCACTGTGTAGACAACTTGAGACCAGCACACCTCTCCCTGGCATGGTCAGGAATTGATCTTTGGGGACACAGGGATGGGCCTGCAGGCCAGATCCCACATCATCTGGTCTTGATCATGTTGCTCAGGGGCAAGGATGGGAGAATTCTGAATTAGTCTTGGCAGGCAAGGGAACCTGGAAGAGGAGATCAGGTGGGAGAGTGCAGTGTGGGTCCTAGCTGTGTGTGCTTATGAGACCATTTTTCTAAGTGAAGTATCTAAAAAATGGAAAAACAAACATCATATGTACTCACTATTGAATTGTAATTAACTGATCAGCACTCATGTGCACAGATGGAAGTAAAACTCAATGGAAATTACACAGGTGGGAGGGGGGACAAGGGAACGGGTGAAGTCATCCCTAATGGGTACAATATACATTGTGTGGGTGATGGGCACACTTGTAACTTTGATTCCAGCAGTACAAAAGCAATTCATGTAACCCAAACATTTTTGCCCCCATAATATTTTGAAATAAATTAAAAATATGTATATTGCTTAATAATAGATTTCCCCAACACTGAGTAGCTTAAAACAACAACAATGGTTTTATTACTGTCATGTTTCTTAGAATTTACTGCACTCTTCTAGATGATTTTCCCTCTTGTTTTTCTTTCCATGACTGCTGTCAAGGAGTAGCAGGAGTTGGAGTGATCTAGAATACTCCCTCACTTTCATGTCAAGTGATTGATCTAGGCAACTTATTTATACCTTGGCTGAGAATCTTGGATGACATATCTACACAGGTCCTCTCCAAGTGTATTTGCTTCCTAAACTATAATGGCTGTGTTACAAAAGTAAGTTTTTCAGACACAGAAAATAGAAGCTGCCAGTTTATAAAAGTCTAACCCTCAAAGTAGCCTCATCACTTCTGTATTTCATACATGGCAGCTAAAAATAACATTCAAAGGGGGGAGTAAATACAAACATAATCATTTCAATGGTGGAAATGTAAAAGTACTATCTGGAAATATTTTAAAACTGTTGTATATGAAAACTTGAATTCAAATTGCATTCCCATGACATCACCTAATTGTGTGACATTGGTTATGTTTGTATGTATGTTTTGTTTCATTTCATTTCTTTTCTTTTTTTCTTTCTTTTCTAATTTTTTAACTTTCAGTCTGTTCTAAAGAAGAAAAATTATGTTGTTCTAATTTTATTTTATTGTGTTAAGTGTAAAATCAAAAATTGTTTTTGAAGCTTACATATACTTTAGTACACACACACATATTGCTTGATATTCTTTTGATAAGTATTATCTCTTCCAGAAGTGATTATATTACTGCTTAACCCCACTTCTTGCCTAGTAATTTTAAAGATTTGTCTATATGTTGTCTCTGTTTCTTTTACCATTCCTTCCTGCCCCAATTCATCTTTATCTGTCATATTATACTATCTGCTTTCTATAATCTCCATGTGTTAAATCTAACACTTTTATGGTTACTTTTTTCATAGTTTTTCATCAGCTTCAGATATAGTTGATTTATGAACTGGTTTATAGCCTCTTGCTCATTTTTCATAAAGGCAGTATATTTCTTATTGCTCTGAGATAAATTATTGCTTCCTACCAAATTCATTCTTTATGTTTTTGTTTTACAATTTGTTATTGTTTTACTGTCATGTTAGAAGATTTCCTCAAATATCTAGTGATCTTTGGATTTCTACTCATACTCAAGATTGAATCACTAATGTGCAGACTGTAAGTTCTGTATTTATGAACTGGACTCACCATCTCATTGGCTTCATTTGTTATCAGGAACAGATGTGGCCATATTTTGAGAAACAAAGAAATGCCAATATATGTACAGATTTATTTTTGTGACTATTAGTTTTCCAATAGAAAAAATAATTTAATATCTAGTGTGAGTCTGGTGTCATTCCCAGCATTCAGAGTAAGAGAAATGGAAAGGAGTTGGAAATTTCCTCATTAGATTTGCCGATGTGATTCCATTTCCACTAAGGCAGCTCATTCCTAGTTTCAGGTGGTTTTCCATTTCAGACCCCATCTGGATTAACCTCCCCAGAGAGGTAACATCTTCTTAGCCTAGTGGAGGAGGAACAGTTGTTTTAAGTACTCCTTAAAAAGATTTTCAATTGATTATTTTGTTTTCTACAGCCTTCAGAGATAACTTGGTCTCTAATTCCTGAAACTTGCCCTGACATTATCACATGAATCAGCATGATGTTTCTGTTTCCCCAACAGCTGGCTTAGAATTTAGCTCCTCTAATCACCTACAGTAATTACCACTTATTCTTTTACTTTCCAGGTTTCAAATTACACAGCCCTCCCTTATTGGATGCCATTTCATTGTTCTTATATTTTTATGTTTTTTAAAATAATGTCTTCCTTTATATTCTTTATGCAATATTAACAGAGCTTCAGGAATATTAATAAATAGTGGTAAATATTTGTATACATTCTTTGGGTTTTCCTTAAGAATAATTAATCATTATGTCCATTTAAAAAAACCTGAAATACAAAAATCAAATTTTATTTACTTTAGTAATCTTAAGCTTACTGGGTAATATTAAATTCTAATTTATGAAAAAACCCAAGAACTTGTGGGCTACTTTTAGAACAAAGAGTTACCAAAATAGACTTTGGAATTTAAAATGTTTTATATGTGATGTTGTTGATATATTTTAAAATTGTTTTGGTTTTATTTTTAGAGGTAATATATGTTTTTAAATTTAATATCAGGTATGTTTTAGCCTAAATTATACTTGATTTGAAACATAGGAACTGCAGTTCATATTCATTTACAAAAGTTACTCAACAATGTTTGAATATATATTTTATTTTCACTTAGCCAATTAGTATTGCTTTATAGAAAAACTGGAAACACGGGCAATTTGACATGCAAAATCTCATAAAGAATTTTTTTTTGAGAATTTTAATATTACTATATTTCTCCAGGAAATGTACTTTATGTTTTCAATCATTCCAATTCTATAAATGTCATCTTGAAAATACTAGCAACTCAATCTTCCAAGAAAGTGTAGCTACTCTTCGGATTGTACTTGAAGAAATGTGCTTTTTTTCTGTCAATGTATTTGTGTTTGTGTATGTGTATTCCATAGTGAAAAAGAATGACATCCACAAGTATTTATTCACATACATAGATATGCAGATAAACTTAATGCTTTTTAACATGTAGTTTCTATTAATCTGTACTTGAGACTAGAAAATGTTACAATAATTTTTAAATTATAAAATAAAGATTTTTAAAGTACTATAAAGAATTTAGTTCAAAGCAAAATTATTAAGATTGTGGTAAAATGAATAAAATTAACAATAATATTTTGAAGATGCTTTGAGGTTTTTCAAATTACACTGGAAGTCTTTTTCTTTTTCACAGTTCTGCTAATTGGAAAACAATTTTTTTTACCTTGTAGAAGAATTGTTTATAATTGTAACCTTTACAACACAATTTTCAAAAAGTATTCTGTATGGAACTGCCACATTTTTATTTATTTATTTATTTTTTGGAACTCTTTTTTTTTTTTTTTAATTTCAGGATATTATGAGGATACAAACGTTTTGGTTACATTTTATGTCTTTGCCTCACCCAAATGAGGTTTAGAGGCTTGCCCTTCCCCTCTACAATGCACACCAGGACCATTAGTTGTGAGTTTGCACCCCCCACCCCCCCAATCCCTGGAGCATATTACTACCCTGTGAACACATTGAGCTTGAGCCCCTTATCTGCAGTGAGGTATCACAAGATGGGAGGAATAGCCTCCACATGTTCTCGCCAGCAAATTGGCACTGACATTTTTATTATATACAAGGCATATAATTTTAAAACTGTTTAAAACTCAGCATTTACTTAAAACACATAATTTAAAATTATATTTTATACAGGAGTATATGCTTTTAATAGCTGTTTTGCTGGTAGTATAAACTCATATTTTTTCCTCTGAAAAAATTTTCTTTATTTCATAAACTGTCAATTCTCATATTGAAGAAGGAATAGGTTTATGTTGTGTTGTTATCATTTTAAAATTCTGCTTTTGAAAGAAAGCAAATATACAAGATAAAGGAGGATTTGCAAAGTAACTTGATTCTGCTACCCTGTAGCATCTGTAACATCACCCGTTCCAAATAATCACTGGAACAAAGGCAATGACTGTTATATGACAAAGTGAGAATTCTAGGAGATTGAGACGATGGACATTGTGAACATCCTGCCCACCTCAAAGCCAGCTATGTCTGTATATATCTGTATATATATTTGTGTTGATGTAAAAGTTGGTAGTGAGGGGGATGAGAATTTTTTTAAATGCATAAAATAAGGGAAAACTAAATTTGAATTCAGGAGTGGAGGAAAAACTACCAGATTCTCAATATGAGGATATATTTAATAGCATGGACTCAATCCACCCTGCTTCTAAATATGTAAATAGGGAAAATTACAGCACTGTAATTTAGAAAAGCAACCTGGAATAGATTTCCATCACAGACTGACCTCAATATGTATACTAGTTCTACTCCTTGGATTTGACTAGATTTCTGAACTTTTTCTGAAACTAAGTTTTCTCATTTATATAGGAGGTTTGGGGAGAGGTTTTGTAAGGTAGAATATGTGCAAAATACTTAGAAAAAGTCCCATTTAAAGTATTAAATAAATGCCTATTCCCATTCCTATTCAAGGAAGACTGATATGAAAAAAATTATTAAGCTTAAAGTGTGTGCAGGAAAATCAGTACAAATCAGTGAAAATGAAAAGAAAGTATGTTTTTATGAGACTGCTCCTGCAATCTCCCTTAATGTTCTCCATATTATCCAACACTATTTCTCTTGAGCACTGATGCTCTTTTGTTTTTCCCCTGGGCATACAGTTGGGATGCTAATCTGTTGAGGCAGGGTAGAATATTTTGGTGAGGTAGGTGATGTTATTGACATGACAAAATGAAGTGATAAAAAGTAACATTGATTCATTACCATTATTTTATTACCTAGCAAATAGACATAGAAACTAAAGTACTAAAATTTGACTGTATAAAAAAGAAAGTAAAGATAAATGGTATCCTAGATCAGGAGAAACATTGATTAGATTTTCAAAAACATTTTCCCTTACGTCAGTAGTTTATTGACGATAGTACAGACAGACTTTAGCTATAGGCTTATATCAACTTTTAAAAGATAATGGATTTTCAATAAAAAAAAAAACAAAGAAAATACTGAAAAATTGTCACAGATTGGAGAAGGCTAAGAAGACAAAATGAGTAAATGGCAAAGAGGTATTCTGCACTGAATACAGAACTAGAACAAAAGAGACATTAAGGGCAAAACTGATGAATTTGAATAAAGTATGTATTTTTGTTAATAGCATTATGCCACATTAGTTTCTTAGTTTTGATAAATGTGCCGTAGTTATATAAGATGGCAACATTAGGAGAAGCTGGGTGAAAGGTCAGCAGAAACTCTTTGTACTGTCTTCACAACCCTTCTGTAAATATGAAATTATTATACATATAAAAAGGCTTTTAATAATAATTTTCAATATTTGAATTATCCATGATCTTGTGAAAGATTAAAGTTATTAGTAAATAAAGCACAGATGGAAAAAAGTGACCATGAGTTATAGAACCTGTGACACATTCGATACTTTTTTTTTTTTTTTTTTTTTTGAGACAGAGTCTCACTCTGTTGCCTGGGCTAGAGTGAGTGCCGTGGCGTCAGCCTAGCTCACAGCAACCTCAAACTCCTGGGCTTAAGCAATCCTTCTGCCTCAGCCTCCCGAGTAGCTGGGACTACAGGCATGCATCACTATGCCTGGCTAATTTTTTCTATATATATTTTTAGTTGGCCAGATAATTTCTTTCTATTTTTAGTAGAGATGGGGTCTCGCTCTTGCCAGGCTGGCCTCAATCTCCTGACCTCGTGTGATCCACCTGCCTCAGCCTCCCAGAGTGCTAGGATTACAGGAGTGAGCCACCATGCCCGGCCTAGATACTTTTTAATTACTCTTTTCCCACCCCCCACACACAGTACATAAGAGGAGTTTACATTATTGTTAAATTATTAAAAATTGATTCACACCAGCAGTCCTGACATAGAAAGTGCCTCGATTGTAAAAAGGCACAATTGCAAAAGCAAAAGAAAACCTGGAAGTGGTCATATAAGTAAAACAGATTGCAAAAGGAAAAGAGTAATGTAGATGTCTGTGAGACCCATTTATTCTAGAGCTCTTTTTAAGTCCATTATTTCTTTACTTATTTTTTGTTTGGAGGATCTGTCCATTTCAGACAGTGGGGTGTTGAATTCCCCCGCTACTATGGCATTACTGTTTATCATGCTATTTAGTTCATACAAGATTTGCTTTATATATCTGGGTGCTCCTCTGTTGGGTGCATAGATATTAAGAATTGTTAAGTCTTTTTGTTGGATTTTCCTTTCATCATTATATAGTGACCATCTTTGTCTTTCTTTACTTTTGCCATTTTAAAATTTATGCTGTCTGAAATCAGAATTGCTACCCCTGTTCTCTTTCGGTTTCCATTTGCCTAAAAGTTTGTTTTCCTATCCTTAACCTTGAATCTGAAAGTGTCTTTGTGGGTTAGATGTGTTTCCTGGATACAGCAGATACTTGGCTTATAATGTTTTATCCACTCAGCCAGTCTATGTCTCTTCAAAGTACAATTCAAGGCATTCCCATTTATTGAGAGGATTGATATTTGGGCTACATTTCTGTTCATATTGTTGAGTAAGTTCTATTGTTTTGTTTTATCTCTGGAGCCATTGTGGAATATGGGTTCTGGGCTTTAACTCTTAAGTGTTTTTAATTTGGTGAGTGTCTATTGTGCTGTTCAGTGTGTAATGCAGGTCTGAGTGCTGCCTGCAGAGCAGGTCTGGTCTTCGCAAATTCCATCAGTGAATGCTTGTCTGGGACAGTCTTTATTTCTCCCTCATAAATGAAGCTCAGTTTTTCCGGGTAAAGAATTCTAGGTTGGCCATTGTTCCGTTTAAGAAGATTGAGGATGGGTCCCCCCCCCCCCCCCCCGTCCCTTCTGGCTTGTAGGGTTTCATTTGAGAAGTCTGCATTTAGTCAGCTAGGTTTTCCTTTGTAGGTTATCTGTTATTTTCATCTTACTTCTCAAAGGATTGTCTCTTTTGTGTTTATTTTGACCAGTCTGATAGTTATGTGATGTGGTGTTTGCCACTTCACGTTGAGTCTCCCCGGAATTCTGTGTGTTTCTTGTATCTGGATATCTAGGTTTCTGGCCAGGCCAGACATATTTTCCTCCAGTATTCCAAGAAATATTTTTTCCGGCCCTTGTGTATTTTCTTCTTTTCTCTCCAGGATGCTTATAATTCTTATATTTGGTTTCTTTACATAATCCCACATTTGTTGTATGTTCTGCTCTTGTCTCTGGCTTCTGAGTTTTTTTTTCTTCATCTGATTTGTTTAGCACATAGGCATTATCTTCAAGCTCTGAGACTCTTTCCTCTGCATGATCCATTCCATTTGTGTTTTGAAGTTCCTTGAATGCTTCCTTCATTTCCAAGATTTCTGTTTGGTTTTTTCATAATATTTCAATTGTTTTAGAGAATTTTTCATTAATTTCCTGAATTGTTCTTGCGGTTTCTTTGTGTTGGGTTTCTATTTTCTCTTCAATTCCATTGAGTTTCCCTACAATCCATATTCAGAATTCTTCCTCCATCAATTTAATCATTTTTATTTAAATTAGTATCTGATTTTGAGGGTCTCATGATTTCTTTTGGAGGTGACTTTTCTCTCTGCTCTTTCATATTCCCTGTGTTCTTTCTCTGGTTCTTTTTCATCAGGGTAATTGATTGAGAACTGGGAGTGCTAGGACTGTTTGTGCCCTTAACTTCAAGCCCCCAAGGGACGTTCCTTAACAGTGGTGGGCGAAGGTCACTGGTCTTGTATTGCCTTAGTGGTATTTTGGCAAGTTGGGTTACCTCTGACCTGTTGCCTTCACCTCTTGCCAGTGGAGATTAGTGAGTTTGGTCCCCCAGTTTAAGCCCCCATGTGGTGAATCACACCTGTGTATATAACTCTACTGCCCTCTAATAGCTTGAGATGGAGGGCACTGTGTTGAGCTAAGGGGTTACCCTCTCTGTCATTGGTTGTAGTTTATGCAGAGGAGCCAGTTATCAAGGTAATCTGATGACTGTGTGTTGGTTTCTGGTCCCCAGCTGAGGAATACTAATGCCCCAATCTTTAGGAAGGATCTTGCCATTCCTGAGGGTTTCTTGGACCCTATTCCCGCTTAAAGAGGTGGTAGGAGCAAGGCAGATCATAGCTGTTGCCCACCAGCCTGGATGTTTGTGCTTCTAGGGTTGCTTGATCTGCCACTAGGGGGAGCCACTAATATGTTATTCACGGTTCTTCCACCACACTTGGGAGGCTGCTCCTGATGGGAAGGATTATTTAGAGCACCTGCTGTGGCCTCTGGCCAGGATTTTCCTTCCCTGATCGACAACCCCACTGTTGGCAGCTGCCTGGATGCAGAGATCGGGCCCCAAAGTTATGATCCTACTGGATGACCTAAGCCAGTCTGAGTGGTGAGTCACTAGGCTGTCAACTATTGATCTGTGCCAAGGCCCCACAGATTCACGCCAGTCTCACAGGGAAAGTGGTTTTCTTGCCTCTCCCTACCTCCAGGGGTAGAGCCTACTACTTTTGGAGCAAAAGTTGCAGCAATAGGGGGAGGGGTGATGCCTGAGTCCGACCAGCGCCCCAGCACCTGTGAATCCCGCAGGTGCCAGCCTCCCATAACTGGGGAAGCATTCCAAATTCACGCATCAAAACAGGCTGGGCTAGTTGACAACAGGTTGCACAAGGGCAGAGCCTGTTGCAAGAGTCCCTAGGCTGGAGGAAGGGTGCTGCCTGAAACCATAGCACACAATAGCGTCTGGGTTGTGGACTCCCCAAATGGCGGCCGCCTGCCCACAGAGCTCTAGCACTGGGGGCAACTATTCAGGAGTTGGCAGGTGCCAGATGGGTGAGGGGGTAGGCTGAGTCATCAGGATGCCCCCTTGTCTCTTTTATGTCACCCTCCCACAATCTCACACCTGTCCAGCACTTTCTGACCCGCCCTGAGCTGGCCTAATCGCTCACAGCAGTTTCCAGGGTAGAGTCCCCTATTCAGTATTCACCTCTGTTGCTCTGGTCCTGCTGACCGCCAGAAGTGAGGTGCCTGTGTCCTAACTCTCTTGAGTAGTAGCTCAGACCAGTCCCTCCCCTGCCCAGTGCAGTCCTAGCACAAAGCTCCAGGGAGTTCAAAATGCTTCCCGCTATTGTCTCCTCTCCACAGAGCCCAACGTCTCCTGCAGCGATTTTGCACCAACTTCAGGCAGGTTCCTGTCTGGGTGGGTGTGGAGGTCAGTGGGGAAGCAGGACGTTCTCCTGTGGGTTAGATCCCACTGAACTCGCTGGCTGGGCAGGCACAGCAGTTTGATGCTCTATTCTCTATTGTTTATCTCACACTCTCCAGACTTTGCCATCCTATCTCCCATTCACCTTTTTTTTTTTTTTTTTTTTTTTCCTGTGTTGTCTGTCCCATGCTGTTTCTCTGCAGTTTCACAATGCTATTCTTGTGGAGGAGTGATCTACTCATGAGTAGCAGACTGAGTTCTTCACCTCTTTCTCTGGGGGCAGGGAGCCAGGAAGTCACCTTTACTCCACCATTTCCTCCTTTCTTTTTTCCTGAATTAATTTTAAAAGGCATCCAGTTAATGTGAATAATGTTGATTTTTTTGATAATCATTATTTTTATTATAGAATTAATGCATGTTGATTGGAAAATATTGAGATAATAACAAGTGTAATGGTAGAAAATACCACAGAAAATTCCTTTCTTTAAAAAAAGCTATTGACAATATTTATTTTTTGCAAGTAATTTTTTTCTTTGAAACAAAGATTGTTAGTATTTATGTGTGTGCATATTAAAGACTGCATTTGTTTTCATTCATTTTTTTAAATTAAAGAATATTTCTGGATTTTTATTCTTTTATTGTATTTTGTAGAATTATTTTAACACAGCTCTGTGGGCAGTAACCTCTCTCATTCCGTCTTTCTCTCTTTTTCCATTTATCTGGCAATGTCTATTTTTCACCATTGTTTTTTCTTAAGTTCACACTGTTAATGTTGACCGTGATTTTCATTTAACATTTTGGAGATATCACTCCACTCTATCATCTATCTATCTATTTATAGTCTATCTATATTAAGTTTATGACTCTAAATGTTCTTATCTGATTGGCAGTCTTTTTAAGCTATTGTCTTTGCATTTGTTCCTTAGATATTTTAGCAAAATACATCCACATATGAATTTATTTGTCTTATTCTCCTTGTTACTCACTGAGATCCAGGATAAGTTCTGGAAAATCTGTAGTCATTATATCTTTGACTAGTCCATCTCATTCATCCTATCTCTTCCTGTGAACTTCCTATTAGATGAATACTTGACCTTCTCATTCTATCTTTATTGTTTTTCACATTTTTCAGCTCTTTTTGCACATAGGATTATTTTTTCAGTTATATTTTCCATCTCATGAATTGTCTTTCTGACTGCATCTAATCATCAGTTTAACAAATATACTGTGTTTTAACAGTAATATTTTTCATTTACAGACTTTTAAATTTTTTTTTTAATTTTTAGTTTTTAAGAGTACATAATAGTCGCATATATTTATAGGGTACATGTGATATTTTGATACAGCCATACAATGTATAATGATCATATCAGGGTAATTGGGATACCCATAATTTCAAGCATTTATCATTTCTTTGTTTAGGAACAATTTTTAATTTTAATTTTCACAAATCTCTTTTCTTTCTAGATAGGTTTTTACTATATATTTATCTTTCTTGTATTAAATTTTCTTTCTTTTTATATTTCATAGAAAAATTTACTGTATCTATTTCTGAAAACTCTAATATCTGAAGTTTTTTTGGGTGTCTACATTTGTTTTTAGTTAATTCTCCTAACTCTTACACTTACCGACTCTTATTCTTTTGTTATTTTTATCTTTAATTTTGATCTCTCTGCTTAATTTTAATCAGAAAAATTACTGGAATCTAATTTAGAAAGGGATTTTTTTTTTCTTTTTGAGAGCCTATTTATGCCACTTGAGATAACTACAGACCTCTTGAGGATCTTGGATAATAGGGCAAGTCACTTATTTTCTTATTTCCAGCTTTGATCAAAGGCTCTATATTCTGGGATCCTATTTTTTGTGTCTCCAGTAGAGTAAACCTGATTTTCTTCAGATTTGTCACTTTAGCAACTCAAAGGTCTTGATTTGGTTTTAGGTTAAGTTCACTGTTTGATTATCTTTAAAGGAGATTGTGAAATCTCCTTCTCCAGAACAGTGATGCCTCAGTAAGTGTGTCAAAATGGCTATTGTGTTTCAGGAAGATCATTTAGAACATGTCAAACATGATTCTGAAAACATAAAGCTCACAGCTTATTTTACAAAAAGAAAATGGGATCATATTACACACATTTGTCTATCTTTTATTTTTTAAGATTGTTAACTTTTTTGGTTAACTAAAATAGTTAAAATAACAATGATTACAACATAATCAACCAATCATTTTAACACCGAAGAAGTATTATAAATACATGTATTTCTATAAAAATTATTACATTTTGTCACAGATAGGTAATAAATTGTTAAGGGCATACTCTTTCTGCAAACTAGCATTAAGAAACTGTTATGCAAATCAAGCCCTTGGATGTTATTAGGTTTCTTTAAAATCCATGATTAAGGAAGGAATCTAATGGTCACCTGGCTTATATCTATCACTCCTGGATATAGACACATTCTCTATAGCAAGACCTCCTAAATATGAATGACCTTGGGATCTTGTTAAAATTCACACTCCATTTCAGTCGGTCTCGGGTAGAACTTGAGATTCTGCATTTCTCAGCTCACAAGGGATGCCAGTGCTGCTGGTACATGTATACTTTGAGTAACAAAGCTCAATATCATGTCTTATCTTTTATTTTTATAATTCTTTGTGGAAAATTTTAAGTGAAGCAATATACTAATTATGTTTCCCCTAAAACCCTATTAGTGGTACTGTTGTGTAAACTAGCCTTTCACCCAAGAGGCTCATATCAACAAGTTATATTGATAATATCTCCCAAATAATTTTAAAAACTTTCTAATTTCTAAATTCGTATCAATGTTGCATTTTCAGCCCCTTATTCTTTTATGTTTTCTTCATTGCAATTGCCTTAAAGTACCCCTATACTTTCAGTCTAATCCCTTCTAATTAGATTTGCAATCAGTATAATCTTCCAAAATTATAAATATGATTTTAACATAGCTTAAAATCATTCCATATCTTTCCACTATCTAGAATATCAACAACAATGACAAAATAATATATCTTGCTCTCCACCTTTTTTAGTTTAAGGTGAACAAATCACCTATATAAGTGACTATTGTCAATGAAAATTAATAAAATGAAGAAAATTTATTTTTACCTGAAGCTCCTCCTGCATGCCATATACAAATAAGTGTAAGTCTTCACGTGATAGTAACCAGGATAAGATGATTGGAAATCATTGTAGAAATAGAATGTAGGAAAAAAACCACAAATCATGAAAGATGGATTCACTTTTTTCTTTGCAAATATGAATGTGTTTATAGACTAAGTTACAAAATATCCTCCATGCTGCTGTTTATATGACTTATTATAGGTTTGTCGGATTAAAAAATCCAGTTAATTAAAAAATTACATAGATCATGGTTAAAGATCTATATAGTCATGGATGACTTTAATATATTTTTTACTGTATTTTTATTTGCATTATTTTTTATTGTTTTTATTTTTTTCTGAATATTTTCAATCCTCAGATGCAGAGGACCGACTGTAAATACAAGCAAGTTTATAAAACAGCTCTTATTCTCAGAACCATGCATTCTAATTAAAATTTATTTAACCCTGGAGAAGGAGTTCCTTTTCAAGTGGTCCTTGAATGGGAATGTTCTACACAGAGGTCATTGCATCATCTTTTGTCTGGAAATAATGTAAACACTAGTGCTGAATGGTTTGGGGGTCCAGCGGGAACCTAAGCACCTTGATTTAACTCTGAAATGTCTGCCTTCTTATCTATAATAAATTAACAAACTCACTGTCAGAGAAAGTGTATCGGACTATAGTCTCAAATGTTACATCTACTTTGTCTATCTTCATTAAACCAATTCATCTCAGAAAATTTTCCATCTTGAAATGTCCCATATTCTTATTACTGTGAATATAATTTTATATGTTGATCCAATCTAAAAGAGTACATAGAGTAAAACTCACTATATAACTGTTACTACTCTTTTCCTGAAGCAACTTCACAGTTTAATTATTTCTTATATGATTACATTTATTATATCGGGTGGCTACTTTACTAGAATGTTTATTCTGCCATTTATTGAATATATTTTGAATTTTACTAAAGGATGACCTCAGGTGATCTTCCTGTCAATGCCCATTATAATTAGCACACTAAACATAAATTTGAAGAGAGCCAAGAGACATAGAGATATAGTGCATAGATGGCATATAAGCTCATAAAAGTCAAAGAAACAATAAAAAACTAGAAAGTGATGTGTTGTACATCATGGACGATAAAGGAGAAGAAGAGATGATTGCATAATTTCCTTGGCAATAGACAGGTACAGGTACATGAGAAATAAAGAACAGGCGGCTGTCTTGCTATTTTAGAAAAAAAAATATTTTGGGCAGATGGTTGAGCAAAATATCTTTTACACTTCTTAAAATAAAAGGCCATGAAACATATCAATTATTATTCATTAGCTGTTTTTAAGCATTACTGGAGACTTTGTTTTTCTTGGAGGTCCCTTTCACTCAGTCCCCTGCAAGTAACTTTTTCTCTTTTCCACTGTCACCTTGCTAGATTAGTCCCTCCTAATTTCACACCTGGAATGTTGCTATAAGCATGTTAACTGTTCTTGCCCAGCCTGCACCCATGCTTTTCACTTTTGGCAACGTTATACTTCTCTAACAGAAATCTAATCATGCTGTTCCTATACCTGCAGACCTCTGGTGTGCTCTCTGTTACATAGAGAATAGTGTATAATCTCCTTAATCTGGTATTTAAAACTCTTTAATATTTGGCCTAATTTATATTCCCACCTTTATCTCTTGCCACTTCTGTACTCTGTCCTAATAGTGAAGAACTTCTCACATTTCTCGGATCATGGCATGCAAGTCCATGGCTTTGATTCAATCCTCTTATTTTCCTGCCTAAGATATTATACCTTCTTCCTTTCCTATATCCTTTATCATTTGAAATCCAGTTCAAAGAATGTCATTTCCTCTCCAATGTGTCCTGTTACTAACCAAGATAGCAAAAGAACACACGTGCTTACCTTTTATGGTTCCACAGCATTTTAGTTATCTGTTTCTCTCTCTCTTTAACCTTCTTGTTTTTACATTTTGAACTAAAAATCTAGATTATAAAGTTAGGTAAAATATTAAGTAATTTAAACTTTAAAAATATTGTGAAAGGTTACTTATGTTTTATTTAATTCTTAACACAGAAAATGGGAAAATGTGTATTATGCTCTTCAGTTTCAAACAATTCAATTAAAATTAATTAATCTTGTTACATTTCATGATTTGTATAGTTAGATTTCAATTTTGCAACATCACAGATTATTCATAGGATTTAGAAAGTTTATAGCATTTAGATATTTCTGGCATTTATGTTATTCATGAAATCTTCTATTTTCCCTTAATATATATTAATTTCTTGAGATAATATCTATTCCCTAGTCATGCCTACATCTATATATTAAAGTACATTAGACATTAAAGTACCTGCCACATAGTAGGTAGTCAGTAAACATACACTGAATTTACTCGAATTAATCTCTTCTACAGAACCAATGTCAATTTGCAAAGTTATGTGAATATTCTAGCAACATTCAATATTGATATAAATATTGAAAGTATTTCCTTTAAAAATCATGATATTAGAAGATTTGCTGCCATTTGAATGCAATGCATTTATATTTACCGATATGACTCTTTGGGCTTAGCTAAACCTATCTCTGATTCTATAATCAAACTCAAAGTTCAAAATAAAGTTATATTCACTTCCAAGAAAAATCATACTTTTTGAAAACATTGAAGAAGCCACTAATTCTTTAACACAGGGCTAATTTAGGCATCTTAAAATTTACTTCTGCCTTACACATTAATAGTTTTTGCCATCCTTGTATGAAAGTAGTAATGATAGTTTTGTAGCATAAGATATAGGAAAACATTCTATTGAGTCATTTCTTTCACAGCTCTTCCAAACTATCTTTATTGATTAGGTGTTAATTCACATAGATATTTCTGTATCTCTATATTTATCTTTTTTTTTCATTTTTTTTTTTTGACAGAGAAAGGGAAAAGAAACTGTTGTTTGTTGGGAAACTACTATATGAAAGACTCTATTCTTGGTGTTCAGTGAGTTCTCACAATAAATTTTTGCTTCAATGATTACAATCACTATTTCATAAATGAGAAAATTGAGAATCACAAAGTTCTTTCAGTACAAAAATTATGCATTTATATCAAGTATTTACCAACTTTGTTGTTCCTTTTTCCTTCCCTTCCCTTCTTTCCTTTTTATTTATTTCCTTTTCTTTCTTTTCCTTTCTTTTCTTTTCCTTTTTGCCATTTACAACTTCTGAATCAAACATAGCAAATCATTGTATATCAATTCATAAATTGCACTTACATGAACTTGGTGGTATGCTCTCTTTTTTCCCTATCTGGTAAAAACCTATATATCCTTGATAATTTATCTGAAATGCACTTTTTTAGGAAACTTTCCTTCATTTAACATGGTAGATTATTTCCTCCTTGTCACAAAAATTATACTCTTATTTCTAGTGAACACTCTAAATTTTTAAATATAATTTAGTGTTTGCAGTTTGTCTTCTCCACTAGATATTTCTTGAAGACAATGCCTTTATATTACTTTTCTTTTATTTACTGCAATCTGCAAATAAATACTCCAGGACTAGAGAGTCAAAGTAAGATTCTAAAATGAAGATACCATATTTTGTCTCTTAAATATCTTTTGATAAATGAGCAATCTTTCAATGAGTTTCAACTTGAATGTACACTGAAATCACTTGGAAGTTCTTTTAAGAATGAAGGTACATCCCCCCTCTCCTAAAACCATCACCATCTACTTGTATAGTGACCATACTGTGTAGAACTATTTCAATATGTTGTATGACATGCTGTTGGTCAGGTTAAGGATGTCCACATTGGGTCAAATGCTAACTCCTGGCCCAGTCTCCTGTGGTCATAATTCTTTTGTAGATCTATCCACCTACGTATACAAATACTTCATAAGGGGGTTTTCTTAGGTCAGGCTGCCATAAGGTGGTTTAAACAAAACACACTTATTTGTCATGATACTGAAAGCTAGGAAGTCCAAGATCAAGGTGCTAGTAGACCCTGTGTTTGGTGAGCACATTCTTTCTAGTTTGCAGACTTCTGTCTTCTCATTGCATTCTCCTTGGTGAAGACCAGAGAGAAGGAGCAAGCTCTGGTATCTCTTCTTATAAGGTCATTAATCGCATTCATGAGGGCTCTATCCCTATGATCTAATTATCTTGCAAAAGCCCCACCTCCTAGTACCATTACATTGGTGGTTAAAACTTCAACATATAAATTTTGGAGAGACACAAACATTCATTTCATAACAGGACTTTTGCATATGGCAAACCCCATAAGGCATCACAGAAGTTATGTACTAGGCAGGTACTGGGAATATTTTGTTTATCCAATATACTGTCATTTACTGATTATTTGAATTATGTATATATACACACACATACAGACACACACAGATATTGTTCTTTTAAATATCAGCAGTTGTTTTCTTGTAAAATATTTTTAAGTGAATTCTGAATTATCTTACCTAGTGAATAAAATTATATTTGGTGATACATTTATTATGTTTAACCTTGTTTTAAGGTAAACATAAATAATTGTGTGTTTTGTTTGTTTGTTTGTTTTTTTCCCCACAGCAGGTTTTCTACACTTACTTTTAGTTCATCCTAGAACTCTTTTTAAGCCTTGTGGGCTCAAGTGCTGACTTAACCTAATCTTTGAAACTTGTTTGCTGTTGCTGATAATGGCACTGGGATTTATATGTTTTTTGAATAGTGGATGGGATTCACAAATCACCTTTAGGTTCCTTCAGTAATAGGCAAACTTTTATTACATTTTCTCTCTTGACATCAACAATCGGCTGATGCCAATATTCTATTGCTTTCTTTTAAAGTAAACTCTGTATTTTGTGCTGCCATGTGGAACCACTTTAGCAAAAAAGAGAGTCTGTGTGAGATGTTTGGGACTGCCATTTGAAGAAAAAGTTGGAGGACAGTTTGAATATGGATGAAACAAATTATTTGCTTTGGTAAGGTTTCTTACCACATAAATATAGAACAACTTAAAAACAGGAAGAAAAATCTTGATAATACAACTTTCATTTTATATTATTTTCTCAGGTAAGAGAAATATTGGCAGCACAAGAAATATTTTAATGTGGTTTTAAAAGCTGCATTATGACATATTACCTTTCTAGAATTTAAGATTTCAAAGTACTGTAATGATTTAAAATTATAATCAGGTGTTCACAGTCAGTTTCTTTAGGATTTTAGCCCAATAAAAACAAATTCATTGGAACATGCTAGGAAAAAAATGTTTATTTATTTAAGGACGCTATTTTTTTTTTTTTTCTATTTTTCAAAGTGGTGTTTCTACTACTACTCACATAGTGGTGGAAGGATGATAGTTGATCTTCCTGGTTAGAAAAAAAGAAAAAGATACAATTTTTGAATATTATAGAATTTAACATTTTTGTGCACAGAAGTAGGAACAATTGAATCATTCTCATCTCCCTCAGTTGAGAATTGTGTTTAAAATTATCATTTTAAAATAAATATTTTTGTAAAAGATATGTAGCTTTATAAGTAGCCAGAATGAAAATCTCATTACACAGGAGCCCTATCTTAGGTAATGCCTGGACCCGGGCCTTGTTCACCTAAATGAATGGTTGGGCCCAGAACCCTAATCTCACCACAAATATAGGCCAGCACTATAGGAAGCTCAGTGTCATGAGAAAGTGGCAGATGAGATTTCAAGGCTCATTTGGTTCCTGGAGCTCTGCACAATGAGGGGAAAGAGATGAAATGACAGAGAAGGAAAAACAAAGCCTCAGAAACCAGTTAAGCAGAAAGCATCAGAGAACTCCAGTATAGAGAACAGGGCCCTGACCTGCACGCTCTTCATGGTATAAAGTGACTTTTGGGAAAACTGGCTACAGTAAGTTCAGATCCCACCCTAATAAATATGACAAGCACAAAAAGCAGTCTTTGGTAAACACAGAAGTACACCACTCAATTCCCAGTTCAAAGAAGTCCTTGGTAACCAGCTGTAGGAAGTGAGGTCACAGAGAGCCTCCCACAGGGCTGCTTCAGATCCAGAGAACTGCCTCTTCCAAGGCCAGGGTCTGGTAGCTTACATGCTTTGAGCAAGGAGGATACAAACTTCTGTCATTTTAGACTGAGATGGAACATTGTGAAGAGTTTTGTTATTAATGTTTTAATCTATAACTCACATGAGGTTGAGTGAGGCTTTAGGGGACCTGCACTTCTCCCCCTGTCCAATCCTGATCCGCTTTCCTTTTATAGGGTTTGGTGCGTAATAAATATCCAAAACCACAACCTTTGTTGCATAAGTGCTTTGGAAGCCTCCAACTTTTATCTATCTGAAAATTTGATTTTCAGAATTGTGATGTTTGTCACAAGGAATCAACATTAACATGTTTATTTGAATTAAAAAGAAAGCCAAAGGAAACTATGACGAGAGCAAACAGACAACTTACAGAATGGGAGAAAATATTCTCATGCTACACATCTGATAAAGGGCTGACACCTAGAATCTATATAGAACTCAGGAAAATCATCAACAAAAAAATCAACCTCATTAAAAAGTGGTCAAAGGGCATTAATAGAAACTTTGCAAAAGAACACAGACTAATGGCCAAAAAACATGAAAAAATGCTCAACGTCTCTAATCATCAGGGAAATGCAAATCAAAACCACAATGAGATATCACTTAACTCCAGTGAGAAAGGCTTTTATCAAAAAGGCCCAAAACAATAAATACCGGTGTGGATGGAGAGATAGGAACACTCATACTCTGCTGGTGGGACTGCAAATTAGTACAACCTCTATGGAAAGCAATATGGAGGTACCTCAAATAGCTACAAGCAGAACTATCATTTGATCCAGCAATCCCATTACTGGGCATCTACCCAAAGGAAAAAAAAAGACATCCTATAAAAAAAGACATCTGCACTGGAATGTTTATAGCAGCATAATTCACAATTGCAAAGATGTGGAAATAAGCCAAGTGCCCATTAATACATTAGTGCATTAATAAAATGTGGTATATGTATACCATAGAGTTGTACTCAGCCACAAAAAAAATAGTGGTGATCTAGCACCTCTTGTATTATCCGGGATAGAGCTGGAGCCCATTCTACCAAGTGAAGTATCCCAAGAGTGGAAAAAGAAGCACCACATGTACTCAACATCAAATTAGTATTAACTGAACAACACTTAAGTGCACATAGAGTAGTAACATTCATTGGGTGTAGGACAGATGGGAGAGGGGAGGAGGGAATGGGTACCTTCACACCTAATGGGTGTGATGGGCACCATCTGGGGGATGGACATCTTTG
The DNA here is from genome assembly GCF_041146395.1 of Eulemur rufifrons. Lineage (NCBI taxonomy): Eukaryota > Metazoa > Chordata > Mammalia > Primates > Lemuridae > Eulemur > Eulemur rufifrons. The sequence continues at coordinate 48,126,083 of NC_090985.1, forward strand.
AAGCTCTGACTAGGGTGGAGCAAAGGCAATATATGTAACCTAAACATTTGTAGCCCTGTAATATGCTGAAATAAAAAATAAATAAATAAATAAATAAAATGTAAATACGTTAAAAAAAAATAAAGCCAAGACTTTTCTAAATGAAAAGTAGCTCTGATTTAGGTGATAGATTTGATAATGAAGAAAACTAGCCCCATAAACTGAAGGAGTTGATTACATAACAAAAGTCTATCTATTTCTATTTATTATTTATGTGAACACATTTATCCAAAAATTATATTTATAAAATTAAAAATTAGATATGTAGTTTGTTGATAAAAGTTTTGTACTTCTATTAATAAATTATATTTATAAATAGAAATTTTAAATAATTTTTTTAAAAATCATCTCCATAGAAGATGCATTTCTTATAAAATTTTCTATTTTGTGTGTAGTAAATATTTGTAACCATTTCCAATATATTTACACTGTCTTGATCAAATATATACTACTATTACTTTTAATTGCAAATTAAATTTTAACAAAATAACACTTAACCTAAAATTAAAAATATAAATAAATTTTGATCCACATCAATAAAGAATAGACACAATAGGAAATAGTTTTTTCCCCCATTTGTGGTCACTATTTCACAGAAAGAGAAAAACCTATTTGAGTCCAAGGAGTAAAGATGGATTTAATTTAGATTTTTGATAAAGAGAAAAACATATTATGTACCTACTTTTTAAATGAGCATCCAGGTACATAAAAATCTACTCATTAAAAAGAGAAAATAAACAAAAGTGTTCATTAGGTTTCTACAGTAATCATACAAGTGTGGAGGGGGTCTGAAAAAACGAAACTATCAGACAAATATATATGTTTTCTAAAACTCTAAATATTAAACATAAGATTAATTTTATATTACTTCTCTTTTAAAACTTAAGACTTTATTTCTACTAACAAAAAAGTATCTACTCTGTTTTGAAGATATAATAATTTAAAATAGGTTCCTTTTTTAAAAAAAAATTGAGGAAAAAACAAAAACAAATCTAATTCCTATTCCAGAAAGTAAAAATCACTCATCTTATTTTTTTTTTTTTTTGTATTTTAGAGTATATTTAATTTTTTTTCACCTGTCTTATTTTGCAGAAAAAAAAATAGTGGAATTATCCTCATGATGTTCTCACTTTGTGTATTGTAATTAAAATTTTAGGCACAGTTTGTTTTGATAACTGAGGGTGTAAGTGGGGCGTCTCAGTGTGGAGGGATAAAACGTGGGTAAATCTAGAATTTGTGTGTAAATTCCATCTTCTTTCACTGAGGGGAGCTAAATATATGCCACATTACAACAAAAATATAATAAAAGCAATGTAAATAGTTGCTGAAGGGAACTGAATCAGAGGATAATGAGGGGCAATTGGGAACAATGGAACTGAATGAAATTATGTTGTGGTGCCAAAAGTGCCCATTGTGTCAGAGAGTTCACATAAATTACTTGAGCGGAGCTAAGTATGAATAAAATGTTGCAGTATGAAATACATTAGCAAACGCTAAGGGGAAACTTAATAAGAAGAAATATGATTTATAGTTGAGTTAATTAGGTGAAAATTCCAAGAGTAGATTAGACTTTACAACAGTTTTGCAGCAGGACAAAGGAAAACAGAGAAAAAAGCAAAGAGTTATGAAATAAAGTAAATAGTTTTTCTGGTCCCTTGAGGCAAAGGCAAAGAGGGTAAAGACACTTAGTACTGATATTAGCATAATAATGTCAAGCAATATTGAGACCAAATGTATTTTCCTTTCTCCACGTTAAACAATACTGGAAACAGGTGTAATTTCCTTTCCCCATACTAAAAAATGAACTGAGAATAGGCAAATATGGCTTAACTCCTTGCATTAGGAAATATTTATTCCTGTAAGATAAGATAATGAATCAACTAATCTAGTTTATTTACCAAAAGTAACAGATTGCTTGTCAAGATTTTTTCAAGACCACACCTGGCTATGCCCACTAATCCAAAATTATTATGCTCTAATCTATGTCCAATTTCAACCAGCTCTCTCTTCTTCAAATTTCACCATAAAATCATAGTCTTGGATGTAAAACCCTGAAACATTTTTGAGGTGGTGATCTTTATGACATCCATAGGTTTAAAAAATAGTTTTGTTTGTTCAACAGATTTTTCTTGTGGCCTTTTGGGAAGTAGACAGTTGACAATTCTGAGGCTTAGTAAATTATCTTGTTAATAAGTTTGTTGACAAACTTACTGTGTTATAAAAACAAAACCAAAACAGTAACAAAACAAACCTAATACTTTTCCACATAATCTTTTAGGTTACTTGATAGTTTATTAAGATGTAAAAATTTACTTGAGATTACAAATATTGCAAAAATTTTTCCATATATGTGTCATCTCCAGGGAATGAGGAAAAATAATACAGGTGGACAAGAATAAATGTGAAAAACAATGAAAGGAAAAACATAATCTCATACAGGTATGGCCCCCTGTTGGTTGAGATACTTCCAAGACTACGCCTATGTTTTTATACTAACAATATGTTAACACAAAAAGAGATACAATGTATTGTTTAAAGGGGATAGTACATTTGAAGTTTTACGTTTTAGTATGAATGACAAGGAAAGACACTTAGAAAATAACATTTAGTGTGATAAAATTAATCAATCACTGAGTGGCAATTAAGTACTACTTATTTGCTTATAGTTTCAGGAATTCTAATTAACCTAAGTCATTTATTGTCTTAAATATGAGGTAATAAACACCTCAATCAGAAGAACTAGTATTAGAACCTTAATGATATTTGCCCAAGTTGATTCACAACATAGATATTTCTTACATTTTTTATACTTCTAAATTTTCAAATTGCTGATTTTTATCTTATTCATATGTTTAATAAGGCCATTTGCTTTATATTTAATGCAGGAGAAACACTAGTAGCCAAACCAACTCGGACTTCCGAAAACTGCACTTTAGCACAAGGCAAGAAAACCAGTTAAGAAACTTGAACTCTCAGACAGGAATTTTTCCATTTTATTCCACTCTCATGAATAGAAGCTGGCTAAGTCCTACTTTACCACTCCAATATTAAAGGCACCCAGGTAATTCTCTCTGGATCTGCTTCTCACCATATGACTTTGCGATTCTGGTAATCTACTAACCGATTTGCTTCAATTTGAATTCCTGTGTTCAAACATCTGAGTTTTTTATGTAAGTATTATCTTATTTCTTGGGAAAGTTCGATAGAGGTCATAAACTACTAGTGAGCTTATAGATGGGTCAGTTGTTTACTTGTTCAATCTCTTGTATTCTGGATACTAAAAAATAGGTGTGATCCTAGGGATCAAAATATGAAAGTTTAAAGTAAATAACCACTTAAGTTGTTTCTTTCAGCAGGGGCTACAGGCATGAAAAGCACAGAGCACTTCAGTACACTGAAGAGGCTTTGATGAGAAAATCACTGTACAGAATTTTAAATGCTTTTTTTTTTCTTGAGGAAATACTCTAAATGCTAACTACTATTTTAAATCTTTGCATTTTTTTTTCTGAAACTTTGTTCTCACTCATTTACTTTCATTTTTTCCCACAATGCAGTACCTTAGTGTTTCATTCATTTATTTTCATACCCTATATATTCTTAGCTTATAAATTGTGCCAAACACATATTAGACAGATGAAATAAAAGTATGCACATCAAGTGCCTGGATTTATGTTTCTAGCTGTAAGACAGACTAGATGCCTAGAGAACACAGAGAAGACAGGGTGGAGGGAAGAAAGACTTTTAAAATGGATATCTAAGGTAGCTAGAAATAAGAAATACTCAGAGGAAAAAAAAAAAAAAGGAAAGAAATAAAAGAACAACATCCTGAATCCAAAGATAAAATCAGACTTTAATGTGGACTTTTCCCCTGAGAACAGTTACTTCAGTGTAGGAACATTCTGTTGTATAGCAACACAATTTGAAGATGAGGAGGTGACAAGAGATGAAAGCTAGGCCAACTGAAGTGACAGGGTCTACTAGGAGACATATCAGGATAGTACTACAAAGATCTACAATTTAATTATAAGGTAAGCTAGAAATAAACCCCATCCATAGAAGGGACAGCAAGAAAACTTATATATCCTGGCCTTAATGCTGAAGAGAAATGGAAAAATAAAAAACAAAAAATCTCTCCCCTGAGAATTCAATGTAAAATTCCACTCCATTGTTATGTGCTACCCATTTTGGAATATCTCTCTGCTTTGAAAAATCTTTTTGAGTAATTGTAGGTGATTTGTGTCCATAGAAAACCTGCAAATAATTAGTATAAATGACTTCTTGTAAAAACAGCTTTATTAGTGCTCAAATAATTTTCACAGATAACATCTTAATAGATTAAGATAAATAGACACTAAGTGAAAACTAGGAAAAGCAACATGCAGCCATGTGAGATCCATAAATATAATAATCACAGGGCATAGAGCTCATGAAGTATGGCATTAATTCTAAGAATAATAGTAAATCTTAAATAGTCCAATCTTCTCAGGGATTTGAAAACCTAGTTCAAATCTATTCAATCTCTGATTAGATTAAGGTGACCTATGTTTGCTACTGCCTATAGCCTCGTTACTGACATATGTGAATATAAATCCTTTCCCAACAAGAACGTCATCTGGATGTTATGCCTGCTTCATTTCTTGTGTACACAACCTATGTGGGTGAGGAGGACAAAAAAGCTCTTTACCTATATAGTTTTGGAGCCTCCTGATGAGATGAAGATTCTGTACCTGCCTTGTAACCATATGTAAATCTACATAAGTGTAGTATGGCATTGATAACTAATTGTGTCTGATGAGTCTGGTGGCAATCTTATACCCCAAAATAGAGGTGTACTGCTATAGTTTTTATAGCAGAATAGATACAGGTGAAGCTAAAGTTAGTGAAATTAGTGAACTGAAAGATAGAAGTGAAAAGAAATATGTAGAATACTGCACAGATAAAAGAAAGAAAATATCAAATAAAAGACATAAGACATGAAATATAGAAGAGTGTCTAGTATTTATCTAAATTAAATTCCAAAAGTAAATAAAGAGGAAGATACCATTATGGCTTTATTTTTTTTCAGCTGGAAGATAGGCATATGATGTTCATAATGTTCATCTTGTTCTTTTTTTTATTTCAGAATATTTCCGGGGTACAAATGTTTAAGTTAGATACATTGCCTTTGCCCCACCTGAGTCAGAGCTACAAGTGTCTCCATCCCACAGACAGTGTGCACCACACCTATTAGGTATAAATATACTCATCCTCCTCCCACCTGATGAATGTTACTACCTTTGTGCACATAAATGTTGATCAATTAGTATCAATTGGATGGTGAGTACATGTGGTGTTTGTTTTTCCATTTTTGTGTTACTTTACTTAGTAGAATGGGCTCCAGCTCCATCCAGGATAATACAAGAGATTTCTAGATCACCATTGTTTTTTGTGGTGGAGTAGAACTCCATGGTATACATGTAATACATTTTATTAATGCACTCATGTATTGATGGGCACTTGGGTTGTTTCCATATCTTTGGAATTGTGAATTGTGCTGTTATAAACATTCTAATGCAGATGTCTTTTTTATAGGAAGTCTTTTTTATTGAATGTCTTTTTTTCCTTTGGGTAGATGCCCAGTAATGGGATTGCTGGATCAAATGGTAGTTCTACTTGTTGCTCTTTGAGGTATCTCCATATTATATTCCATAGAGGTTGTACTAGTTTGCAGTACCACCAGCAGTGGATGAGTGCTCCTTTTTCTCTATGAATCCACACCATTTGTTTTGGGCCTTTTTGATAAAAGCTATTCTCACTGGAGTTAAGTGATATCTCAAAATGTAAATATCACTTATGCGTAGTTTGTGGCCATTCAATATCTAAACCTAATAATTAAAATTCAGGGTAAGTTCCTGCTGACAAGTCACACAATCTAGAGTAGAGGTTAATACGTAATCTTTATAATTGGTTTTACCATATTTTTAAAACATATATGTATCTTCTCTACAGAAAAAAAAATCATACTCCTGTACTCTTAACAGTTTGAATATAATTGAGGGGGGTTTCATCTTCAAAATACATTATGAAATAAGAGAAACAGTATATAAAAAAATGAAGCTATTGATTTTAACTAGGAATGTTGGAGAAGGCTGAAAATTGATGATCAAAATACATTGGCATTGCAGCCTCTTGATGAATTAGAGCTTGAAGAGTGGGTAGTATTTGCCTGTATATAATGAATGGCAAAATGTGTCTTTCAGTTGCTTGATATATACTATCAGTTTGTATCTCTTTATAAATTGCACTAAATAACTTAATGAAAATTCATCATATATATGCACACATAAAAGATAAGTACACATAAGTCTTCATGTTAATCACATTATTTTCAAAATCAAAAGAAATTATTTATAATTAATATAGTTCAAGCCTATTTACTTTGTTTGACAAAATTACAGTATTCCTAATAAACTATATTTAAAAAATTATTTATCATGTTTAATATTTTATTAGTTACAATCTAAAATGTAATTCTTCTGCATATTCTTGGTTTAGTACTTTAGAACATAATTACCCTAGAGCTACTAATCAAGTCTGTATTAAGGCACAAAGGGAAGCTACTTATGATTTCTACTTCACATGAGGACTCATTAAGTATTTTTGCAACAAGCTAGATAATTAACAGCCTCTAAAAATTATACAAAAGGTAAAAGCAGGTTTATCAGTCTGATCAGCAATAGTATATTCTTTATTTTTTAGTTATGCCAAGTGCCGTAAATGCATTAAATAAATGTAATCAAAGTTAGAATAACTTTTTGTAAGAAAAAAGCTAAATTAATTAGTTTAAAAATCCAGTCATTTGAAACATCAATAAAATTAAAGACTTCTTAACCCATGTAATTTTTCATCTCTTCAGTGATGAATTCAGTATTACATATCTTCTGGCAATATTTACTTAATGACAGAAATTGTATATGGGAAAGTAAAATTGAACAGAAGAAGGAAATTACATATACCTAGGTTCATAATCATGAAAATATATTTTCCTTTACAAACTTGCATATGAACATGAGTTTATTGAATTAACTGAAGAATAGAAATTTGTTGATTAGATTTTGGGAACAGTTAGCCAGATTTCCACTTTGTCCCAATGATAATTTCTCTAATAATAGACCTTTGCTATATTACTCTTCTGAAATTGTTTACATGTCTGTCTATCCTATTACCCTGGATTGGTTCATTTGCCATTTGTTCCTTACCACTTGTATATCATTCTTCATCTAGTGTCAGCCAAAGTTGTCAGAACAAAAACCTCCTATTTATTTATTTTTCATTGTTTCTGTGATTGCCTTTAGGGTCTTCTTCATAAATTCTTTGCCTAGGCCAATGTCTATAAGCGTTTTTTCAACATTTTCCTCTAGAATTCTTACAGTTTCATGTGTTAGGTTTAAGTCTGTTATCCATCGTGAGTTGATTTTTGTGAGAGGTAAAAGGTATGGATCCTGTTTCAGTCTTCTACATGTGGCTATCCAATTTTCCCAGCATCGTCTATTGAATAAGGATTCTTTCCCACAGTATATGTTTTTGTTTACTTTGGCAAATATTAGATGGCTATATGAGAATGGTTTTATATCTGGGTTCTCCGTTCTGTTCCATTGGTCTATGTCTCTGTTCTTGTGCCAGTACCATGCTATTTTAGTTACTATGGCCTTGTAGTATAGCTTGAAGTCTGGTAAATTGATGCCTTCCAACTTGTTCTTTGTGCTTAAAGTTGCTTTTGCTATACAGGGTCTTCTCTGGTTCCATACAAAATGTACAATTATTTTTTATAGATTTGCAAAAAATGATGTTGCTATTTTAATAGGGATTACATTCAATCTGTAGATCATTTTGGGCAGTATAGACATTTTAACAATGTTGATTCTGCAGACCCATGAGCATGGTATGGTTTTCCACCTGTTTATGTCCTCTGAAATTTCCTTCCTCAGTGTTTTATAGTTCTCCCTGTAGAGGTCTTTTACCTCTTTAGTTAAATATATTCCTAGGTATTTTATTTTCTTTATTGCTATTGTGAAGCATACTGAGTCTTTAATTTTGTTCTCAATTTGACTGTTGGTGGCATATAGGAATGCTACTGATTTTTGTACATTGATTTTGTAATCTGAGACTTTGTTGAATTTATTTATCAATTCCAGTAGTCTCATGGCAGAATCTTTGGAGTTTTCTAAATATAAGATCATACCATCAGCAAAGAGTAATAGTTTGACCTCTTCTGCCCCATTGGGATTCCTGTGATTTCCAGCTCTTGTCTGATTGCTCTGGCTAGGACTTCCAGCACTATGTTGAATAGAAACAGTAATGGAGGTCAACCTTGTCTGCTTCCAGTTCTAAATGGGAATGCTTTCAATTTTTTCCCCATTCAGTATGATGTTGGCTGTGGGTTTCTCATATATGGCTAATAATTAGACCTGATCAAACTAAAAAGCTTTCACACAAACAAGAAAACTATCACAAGAGCAAATAGACAATCTACAGAATGGGAAAAAATATTCACAAGCTACAAATCCGATAAAGGGCTGATAACTAGAATCTCTATAGAACTCAGAAAAATCAGCAAGAAAAAAATCAAACAACCCCATTAAAAAGTGGGCAAAGGACATGAACGGAAACTTTTCAAAAGATAGACTAATGGCCAACAAACATATGAAAAAATGTTCAACATTTATAATCATCAGGGAAATGAAAATCAAAACCACAGTGAGATATCACTTATCTCCAGCGAGAATGGCCTTTATCAAAAAGGCCGAAAACAATAAATGTTGACATCTCTATGAATCATCAGAATAAACTGATTTATTCTTCTCATATGCATTTCTTATAATCAAGCCCTCAGGTCCATGCTTTGCTGGATCACAAAAACTCACATAGGTTGTTTACCATATGTAGTCCTAAAATGCTGCAGGCTATTTTTAGATTATTGTTCAGTTTATCTAGGTTGCTTAAGATAAAAAATATACAAAATTTATAATTCTCAGCCTTACTAATTAGGTTGCCACTATGTCAGGTAACCAACAAAATATGATACACAGTCTGGTAGTAGCTCCAGTACAAAGATTAAAAATATATTGAGCTTAGCCAGAATCAAAAGAAGACAAAATTGATTAAAATAACTATATATTCTAAAAGAAATTTGTGCATACCATATTTTTAGTTTTTAATTATCATGGCAGGTACAGGGTGCTATTTAAAGCAGGTTAATTAAATTAATTAATAATACATTTTAAAGTTTTCAAAAACAGTTATTTGTCTTTTCTACAAAATAGGGATTCTCCAGATATCAGTGACCATTTTTTTTCCCATACGGTTCTCTAGAGGTAGAGATTCTCTGAATCCCAATACAGACGATTCAATGTGACTTTCTAAGCCTGCTGAGGAAATGTTATAGTCCTATTTCTTTTTATGTTGACTCAGACTAAATTAGAAATCAATTAGTAATTGTAAATTTATCATTCACCTGGGCAGTTCACAATACCATGACAAATTCTTTAATGGTTTGTAAATGTACATGGAGATTGCTAAACTTAAAGAGGATTCAATGTGTGTATAATAGCTGTGAAATCTCTAGAGATAACTAAAGAAGTCATTCTGTCAACATTATTGTACAAATTGTGCCAATATAGCTGGTGACATTGATTTAGGAAATTTGAGTTTCATTCATTTAACAATTATTTACTGAAATCTAATGTATCCCAAGAGTTTTTCTAGATGCCAAGAATTTAGAATTGATTAAGAAATAGGCACTGCTTTAATGGTTTCATTATTTAGTGAAAGAGACAAATGCAAACATATAATTGCAGCAGAGTGAGATAAGTGCTAAAATAAAGAATCATATAGGTGCAACAAAAGCACAGAAGAAGGAAACCCACACTGTGCCTGCTTTTTGAAGGAAACAAAACTGTAAATTTAGCTTAATAATGTTCATAAAGTTCACAAGGTAGGGAGAAATTAATCAATGAAGACAGAAGTATGACAAATGCTTTAAGACAATTACAGTCTAGGAACTTCAACAGATGTTATGCGATTTAAATGAAGATATGGATATGTAAAACAAAAAACATTACCTATGGGTCTGTAGGTGTAGATATAATTTATATATGTGATATTGCTTTTTCAATCAAAATTGATTTGAAGACAAAGGTAAGAGTAAAATTTTATGAATAATGATCTGCTTAACTGACAGAATGGCTGAAGTATCTGTACTTTTAGGGCATTTCTATAATAAAAATTCTTTCCTATGTTATCAAATTCTCATCCACATACAGTTATACCCAATTAAGTCTATAAATTTTCAGAATAAACTGATTTTGTTCTTTGCATATGCATTTTCTGTAATCAAGAAGTGGCAAAGTATTTGTTGTTTGTGTGCGTGCACACACACACACACTCAATGAGGAAAAAAAGTGATTGATATACACCAAAATATTAAAAGAAATTACTTCTGATTTGGATTATACATGATTTTTTATCATCGTGATTTTTTTCTTTTCATGTATTTTTTGTAATTAATGTAGTTTGCTTCTATAACGTGGAAAAATAGAAAAAAGTAAAAAATAAAAAGTGTTTATCATAAAACTTAAACTGGGATGACAAAGATGTCATTCTTTTGTGTATTGAGTACTAAATGGATATGACAAATAATTAAAACCAAGAGAATGATTAAATAATGACTATGTTTATATATATTCTGCCATCCTCAATTTTTAGTATTTCTGGCTTATCAGTCTTAGGGCATCCATCTTCTTACCACTTCCTCCCCCTAAGAAAGTTAGGTGAGTCAATTACTCTGTAAGACTCCAAAAAGGTTTTATTTCCAACATAAACCCTTCCTACCAAACTAATGAGACCACGCACCCAGACAAGCTTCATACATAAGAGATGTATTTTTATAAATAAGATTTTGAGTTATAAAATGACCTGTTATAATATTTTCTTTGGTCTCCCCTTATATCATTACCCTCTAATCATTTTGTCATTCCACTTTACAAAATTATAGGAAGGAAGATTTCAATTTATATTTCCAATATTCTAAGATTTATTGTTCCATCAAGAAATTCAACACTATGCTTTGAAGAAGAGCACTACCATCATTAAAAGCTAGTTTTATGCAGTGGATAGAAGTTTCAGGGTACTTAGCTGAGAATCACGGAAGAAATAAAGAGAGGCCACTGAAAATTCTGATCATTAGGACCTATGTCTCTCAAGGAGCCTTTGTAGTGAATGAGGAACAGTTCAGATTCAAACGTTTTGTACTGAGTAATTATATTTACTATCAAGCATTTATAATTAATGATAAAGAAATTTTTAAAAAGAAATAACAATGAGGTTTTTTTTTTTTTTGGTTCTTTCCATTTGCTTTTGTTTTTTAACCTTTAAAGCATTTATAGTTGCACACTTTTCTCATTTCAATTTTCATATAATTGATTCTGTGTATTTTTCAATGAATAGTCCATAAATGATTTTGTTTTTTCCTTCTCAAAACCAATGTATTTTTTGACTTGTTGATTCTATTTTCCTTTATTTTCTATCCATTAATGTGCATTCTTCTCTTAAATACTTAAGAGATACTTCTTTTCTGAATTAATCTTGCTATGCTTTGAGTCACTCCTAAATTGGATGCTTAGTTCATTATTTTCCAGCCATTTTTCTCTAATATTGTGTTTACAGCAGTAAATTAAAAGCATCGTTTTGTTGTCTTTCTCCAGTATTGCGTTATAGTGTTGTTTCCATCATACAGTTCTAAATGTTTCTAATTTATAGTATCTTCTTTGACCCAACAGTTATTTAGGAAATAATATATTAATTTTACAGGTTTATAAATTGTTTTGCTTTTTGTTTTTTATTTCTTACTTAAGTATGATAGAACATATGCTCCTTGATAATAATTTAAAATTTATTGACTGTCACTTAATGTCTTTTTTTTTTTTTTTTTTTTTTTTGAGACCGAGTCTCACTCTGTTGCCCAGGCTAGAGTGAGTGCCGTGGCGTCAGCCTAGCTCACAGCAACCTCAAACTCCTGAGCTCAAGCGATCCTCCTGTCTCAGCCTCCCGAGTAGCTGGGACTACAGGCATGCACCACCATGCCCAGCTAATTTTTTCTATATATATTTTTTAGCTGTCCATATAATTTCTTTCTATTTTTAGTAGAGATGGGGTCTCGCTCTTGCTCAGGCTGGTCTCGAACTCCTGAGCTCAAACGATCCGCCCACCTCGGCCTCCCAGAGTGCTAGGATTACAGGCGTGAGCCACCGCGCCCGGCCCTTAATGTCTTAACACATGGCCAATTTTCTAAACATTCTGTGAATGCTAAATATCAATGTGAATTTTCCAAATTTTGATGAATGTGTTTATGTAGCAATTAGGCCACATTTATTAATTGACTATCTAAATATTTCTATTTGCTTACTCAATTTTTGTTAGCTTGATCTACAAAGCTCAAAAACCCCAAATCTTTGTCAGCTTGAGCCACAAAAAACCCTGAAAATACACAGTTTTTAAAATCCCCATTGCAAATTTTTTTCTTGTAGTATTATCAATATTTGCTTTACGTATTTTGAAGCTATGTTATTATTTGTATAGTTATTAAATTATCAATATTTTCTAGTTAATTGAAGCTGTTTTATTGTGTAATGATTGTCATTCTCTTGAATCAAGTTTTTTGGTTCAGATCTATATTTTTGTGCTGCTTCTTTACTATTACTTCTTAATCCAATATTTTGAAGTTTCTTATTCATTTATTCATTAATATGAGCATTTATTATTTCTTCATATTTATTCATCTATTTAATATTTGTCTCTTATATACATCATAGGTTCAATTTTCTTATCTAGTGTGAATACATTTTCTTTATATTTTAGTCTATATATATTTATTGATTTTTCATATATTTATATTTATGGCCACCAATTATTTTGTACTTTTTATTTTCCTGTTCTGATATATTTCACCTTTTAATCCATTTACGTATTCTTTTAAATTGATAAAGATTTGTCTGCTTGCTTCTCTCTTCCTTCCCTTTTTTCTATTTTTAGTTTTGAAGTTATACATTCTATTTCACTTTTAGAAAAGTTACACTTGACATCTTTCATACATATTTAACAAAGACTATTTTCAAAGAATACATGAATCCTGGGAGGCTACTGTTGACTGGACTCCAAAATTATTTGTGATTGATGTTCACATTTGAGCTTGATTTTAATTAATTTAAATATGTTGATATTATTTTTATACTTTAATTCCTTAATTTGACATAGTCATTCTTCAATCAGAGTTTAACTGCTTATATTGATGTTTGAGTGCTAACACTTTTTAAGCCTCACCTCTCCTTCTTCCTCTATGCCCCACATTTCGGCAAGAGGATAAGAATTCTCAGGTGTTCTCTCTTTTGGCACTGAGCAAGAGATTGAAACCATACAAGCCCCTGACTGCATGCAGGAACTCTCACTGTTGCCCCTCACATAACATAAAATCTCATCAGTCTCCGTTCCTTTCTCTGTTAAGGAAATTTTGGATCAGCATAGAAAACCTGCTCTAAACTTTTTCATATGCTCTTGGAGTGTATGAGTTTGAGTGACTGTGTGTGTGTATGTGTCTGTATAGCATCATGAGTCTTGACATCTCAACCAAATTTCAGGTAGTGGTCCACCCCACTTCTGCAGGATGGCTATAGAAAACTATGAATCGTGGCCTTTCTTTACCATTCTTTATTGCTTTTCAGATTTTCATTCAAGGAATTTTTCCAGCATATTTTGGGATGTGGTTTTAACTTTCATTTTCCTGAAGACTAACAATATTGAATATCATTTCATGGGATTATTTGTCATTTGTTATCTTCCCTTTTGAAATGTCTGTTCAATTATTTTGCCCTTTTTATTACAGTATTTTTTATTTTATTTCCTTTTCCCCCAGTTTTATTGAGATATAATTGACAAATAAAAATTGTGTACATTTAAGATTTAAATGTGAAGTTTTGATATACATATGCCCTGTAAAATGATTACCACAAGCAAACTAATCAACATATAGATCATCTAATATTCATCAATCATATCACCCTGATTAATTTTTCAAAATATTTTTTCTTTTCTTAATAAAATCTTTCTTTATTATTTATTATTTTATTTCAATACAAATAGGTATATAAGTGGTTTTTTGTTACATAGGTAAATTGTATACTGGTGCAGTAAGGGCTTTTAGTATAACCATCACCTGAATAATGTCTGTTTTATCTGATAGGTAATATTTGATCTCCCACTCCTCCTCACCCCCCGCTTCTGAGTCTCCACAATTCCATGGTCCACTCTGTAGGACCATGTATGCCCATCGTTTAGCTTCCAGTTATAAGTGAGAACATGTGGTGGTTGTTTTTCTGCTTCTGACATACTTCACTTAGGATAATGGCTTTCAATTCCATCCAAGTTGATGCAAAAAAACATTATTTCATGCTTTTTTTATGGCTGACTAGTATACCACATTTTTGTTATCCACTCATCAGTTGATGAGCACTTACAGTGATTCCATATCTTTGCAATTGTGAATTGTGCTGCAATAAATATTTGAGTATAGGTGTTCTTTTGATATAATGACTTCTTTTCCTTCGGTTAGATACCCAGTAGTGGGATTGCTGGATCGAACGGTAGGTCTACTTACAGTTCTTTGAGGAATCTTCATACTATTTTCCATAGATGTTGTGCTAACTTATGTTCCTGTATAAGCCTTCCCTTTTGGCTGCATCTGTGCCAATAACTGTTGTTGTTTTTTTTTTTTTTTTTTTTGACTTTTTAACAGCAGCCATTCTGAAAGGGGTAAAGTGGTATCTTATTCTGGCTTTAATTTGCATTTCCATGATGATTAGTGATGTTGAACATTTTTTATATGTTCGTTGGATATTTGTATATTTTCCTTTGAAAAATGTCTACTTAGTTTTTTTTGTATACTTTTTATTGTTTTACTATGTACAGCAGCTGTGGCCTGTTCTCAAGATAAATGCCATAAAAATGTATTTCTGATATCCAATTCTCTGTTTCAAAGCATTGACAGTGCCTCCTCTTATTCACCATGCAATTCCCTCAGATTATTCTTTCTAAAAAATTGTTTAGAGTTTATAGTTATTATCAGCAGGAAGGCTAGTCTGTTAGGAGTTATGTAGCCATAACAAAAGCAGCACTGTATTTATTTGAAATATTAGAAACTGTTAATATTTCATCTAAGGTAATTTATTTTTCAGACTGGTATCATTAAATGATTTTGAAAGGTCAAGTCGTTCTACCTGATGCAGACTTATTTTCATATAAATCTTGTTGTTGAACACATTAACTATATCATTTTAGATCTCAGGGACCCCATTAGCAGAATTCGTTGATAATCTGGTATTATCTCAACGTAGTTCAAATAGTCTATGAAAGTCATTGCTTTCTGAGATACTCTTGGGCTACATTTCTGGATAAGTAAAGAATTGTAAATGAGAGTGCCACTGGGATAAGGAAAATTGATATATCTCTGCTAATATAATGAAAATAAATATGCATAGAAAAAATTCAGCTGTGTGTGTACAATTTTTTTCAGAATAAAATTACTTTACATTATCAGAATGATGTTAAGTAAAATTTTAATATAGGGAGTTATATATTTCCAGAAACTATCAAATCTTTAACTTTATTTAAAGAGGACTACTTCTTTATATATGATTTAAGAATAAAGCAAATAGCAATATCCCTCAGATGATCTGTGAATCACTTCAGAAACAATAAGAGATATTGCAAGAATTTGTTTAACTAAACTAGCATTGGATTATAAAGATAATAAAGAACTTAACCTATGAAAGAGATGCTAAATTTAGACACATCAATTCAAAAATAACAAGCAAATATTATGAAATTTATAATGATATATAACTTCTTGATAAAGAGACAGTTTCTACCAAAATGCAACATAAAATGTAATATCCTGACTATGGTGTTAAATCCTTGAAAAGAAAGGAAATATCTTGATCATAATGTTAACATTATATAATTTTTGAAAAGAAAAAACATCACAGTAATTAGGTGGCATTTTGAGTTAATGTATTTTGTGTGCAATAATTTTGTATTTTATATATTTCCATATTTTTATCTTTTATATACAAGACTAAATCCAAATGATTATTTTAACATCTAAAAACTTCTTAAAGTAATATTTTACTATTTTTCCACACTCAAACATATATCAGCATTGTTCTATATAAAACATATCTAAACATATTTAAATGAGGAAATTATGCTATATCAATGGAAAATATTGATAAAAGTAAGATTGTTTTTGTGATCATGTTTATGAAAGCTATTTATATCACAAGGAGGCAGCTGACAAATTCTAGTATTTACTTAATCATTCAAAGAAAACAAAGTATGAACCAAGTAAAATGTTCAGAATATAAAGGAGTCATCTTTAAAAATTTTTCAAGCTACACAAGCAGTTTTATTCTTTTATATAATACTTACATATCTCTTTTTTTAGAATTCAAAGTTTATTTAAGATCCGTCTATTTTATACTTAGCATGTTCAGTGAATGGCTTCAAGATCTTTTACAAATAATAACTCATACAAATTTCCTAACAGTGAAGTGAATTAAATATTATTCCTACCCTAATTTTGGAGATCAGAAATTTGGGACTCAGAGATGTTAAGTAATTGCCCACGATATCATAGCTAGTAAGTAGGAGATTTAAACACAGTCTGTGTCTGAAATCAATTCTTAACCACAGTGCAGCATTGCAGATTGTTTTTTCTGTCAATCATGCATATATTATCAGTCCATGGAAATGTTGTCAACAACCATTGTGTAAGTTCTTGTATTTGTTGTCACTGTCCACCTACCTTCTCTCTTCCCTTATGCACTTCAAATGCACTTGAAAGATCTATTTTAAATACTGACAAACTATATTACTGAGTGGATTCAAAGACTATTATAGTTTCCCAACAAGGACCGAGATAAATGCAAATTCCTTTCCACAGTAAAATTCTTATGCAGTGGTAAAGCTAAAACCCTTAAAATGGTCTACAGAAGCCTGAATGATCTGACTCTCAATAAATAATTTTAGATGAATGAATGAGCAAATGAGTTAACAAATGAATGAGACTACTTCTATTTATTTATTTTAATATATAATGTCTAAAATAAATCTCATTCAGGCATTTGAGTTTATAATAGAGTGAGGTTGACAGTCAGCAGTGGGAAAAGTATAACCTGATACTTCCTACAGAAAAATGAACTTAATTTAGAAAGATGTTTTAGTAACTATAAAGGGCTTCGTTAGCCATTTTGAGTGTTCTTACAGAAACTGAAAATTCTTCAGCAATGTTTTGTTGTTGTTGCTTAATTTCTTAGCTTCCATTCTTCCTTCTTTTCCTTCCTTCCCTTTGATGCTCATTGATTCATGAAGTTCTGGGGGAACAAGCTACATTCCCAATGTTGGAATAGAACATGTGACCTTCTATTTAGAGAAATAATACACTGTACTTCTAATTAATTGTTCCACATTCTTTTCTTAAGCAATTTTGATTTTCTATTCCTAATATTCCTAGTTCTCTAGGACACTTTCTACTCTTTTAGTTTCACATATATTTATAGTTTCATTTTTTAAAATCTGTTTCAAAATACTAAGGGGGTACAAATGATTTTGTTAAACAGATGAATTGAATAATGCTGAAGTCAGGGCTTTTAGAGTGTCTGTCACTAGAATAGTAAACAGTAGCTGTTAAGTACATTTTTATCTCTCAATCTCACCCCACCTTCCCTCTTCTTAGTTTCCAATGCCCTGTACACCACTATATGACCATGTATAGTGATCATTTAGCCCTCATTTATTAATGAAAGCATATGGTGTTTGTTTTTCCATTCCTAGAATCCTTTGCTTAGGATAATGTTCTCCAGTTCCACCGAAGTTGCTGCAGAAGGCATCATTTCATTGCTTTTTATGCCTGAGTAGTACACCATGGCAGCTAAGTGAGGCTATTTACATGATGGCCACAGTATCAGGTGTGAGTGGTTTGCTGTGCTCAGGTCCAGGGGCAGTGGTGGTACGCAGCAGGGCGGCTCTCAGTGAGCAGATCTGTGGCAGTGTGAGGTCAGCAGCGTGCAGGGAGCAGTGCCACTGTACACAGGCAGTGCGTGGCGTGGGTGAGGTCTCCAGTGTGTGATCCATAGCGTGCGGCCACAGGGGCACATGGTTGCCAGGGCACATGGTGGGTGGGGTCATGTCAGCTGGGCAGGCTGCAGTATCTTGGCTGGTGTCTGGGCGGGTGGTGGGATCACTGCTGGTGGTGGAGCAGCCCATTGGTCCACAGCGAGTCATGGTGGCGGGAGCTCTCCCTCTGCCCAAGTCTGACTGCAGCCGCCGCTGTCATGCTGCTTAGGTGGCTGCAGCAGTGCCATCTAGAAGATAGCGGCAGATACTGGGCCACGGGAGCCTGCTCTGCTCCTATCCTGCTCAGATCCCTTGCTGGCAGTGGTGGGACTGGGGTCATGCACACAGCACCCAGATGCATGTGAGAGCGCCTGTTCTCCCCACTCCCTCCCTGGCTAAGCAAGGGCAATGTGGAGGTAGCTGCAGTGGAGACAACCTCTGTGTAGATTGGGCGCTCTGAGGCCGCAAGCTCAGAATGGCATCAGTTGCAGCAACCAGGGATCAGAAGCCAGGAGGTTCCCAGTGTGCTCTCTCTCCACTGCCATGCTGCCACACGGTCTCCAAGCAGCTCCCTGATCAGCTGGAGGCCTGCTGTAGTATGGGGGAAGGCGGCTCTTGCAGCTTGGGTTACAGCGTTGTCAGGGAGTGTGGAGTCCTAGGGTTCTCTCTGAGGCCTTTCCATACATGCGTGTGTGTTCCAAAATATTAAGTGTTTAGAAATGGGCACTCCGGCAATTTCATTTTTTTCCTGAAAATTTTTCTGTGCTATTTGAATTTTTTCTAATGAACACATAATATACCACATAATATGAGGTCATTTCAATTTCAGACAAAAAGACTGGTATTTTACTTCAAAGTAGAACGATGGAATACTTTTGTAAGATTTGTTTCACAGCGTCATAATAATATTGAACAATTGCTATGTTACAATCATTCTGACCTTTGTAAAAATTAAGCCTTTTAACTAATTTCTCTGAAATTAATTCCATGCCCTTTCATTGCGCTGCAGTAGAGTGTCACTGAATCTACTATTTATATCACAGCAAAGGTAAAATGTCCATTTGGAAATTTTTTCTCTAACAGACAATAAATATTTGCTAATTTATAGACAAATTTTCCCCCAGCAATGGTCAGATGTTAGACTCATATAGGAGAACTTTAGTTTTTAATATGGATTGGTAAAGCTGTCTCTTTAGAAAAGAATTATACAGAGAATAAATAGTATGACTGTTCAGTAAGAATAAATGCAATAATGTGATCATTTAATAATCCTAATGACTGATCACTACACTTCACAGAGACTGTTTTTTAAAATTTGAAAATATGTTTTGCTCAAATATTCTAGTTTTTATTTTTTTTCCATTTGAACCTTGGCTATAGTATTTTTCCAGGTGTTCAATTTCAGAATACTTATATATATTTTCTCAAAACACCTGCTTCAATATATTATATTGACTGTAATTCATGAAATAATGTATTTTTCCTCTCTTTTGCCTTCCTTCCTTCCTTCCTTCTTTCCTTCTTTGACACTCATCAATGATTGGACAAAGCCTATAAAATTAGCCATAGTTTTGCTCTAAAATAAATGAAAAAGGGAGAGTGGCACAATATGAGGCTAGAAAAATAAACAAGTGCCAGGTTGTGGAAGATAGTAAATGTAATGTGATGCTTGTGTTTTATTTTATGCCATTGAGGAAGGTTTTATTTGTGGAGTTTAACCAAGGTGAAGACATATTGTATTAATCAGCATCTTAGATAAATATACTTGTCTATTAAAGAGGAAAAACAAAAAACAAGCAAATAATTTAGGAAGGTTTTTAGTACATCCTACAAAACCTAATTCAATTTTTAGACAATGAATTATACAGAACAAATTAAAGAAGAAATGTTTGAGTAGTAAATGAGAGTTAATTATATAGGGATTAACCATTGCGTTGGATGCCAGGTATTGAGAATCGTAGGCACTAAATTTGAATGCTGGGATAAATAGAGAGACCAGTACTGATGTAATATAAAATGGAAAAAAATAAGAGCTGATTGTTCTTAGAAAAACATAACTTAGTAAAATGTGATATTAAAAATGATCTCTCATAATAAATCTGTAACTCAATATTCTAATATGGAATATGAAATAATAATTCATATTCTCATTTGTGAAAATATTTTTTGTTTTGTTTTGCTACTTTGATTAAAAATAAAGTATAACTTTAAAAAATCTTGTGTCGCCAGAAGTACCAATACATTAATCAGCTTGAAGTAGTTTGTACATATATGTTTATGCAGTAAACACAGTAACATTGAACTCGAAGACGGTAGCATCCTCAAGGAATCTGATGGAATAGGCTGAGGATTGCAGAGTATGAAATGTTGGAAAGGAGCAGAATCAGATTAGAGAAAAATGTAGTTGAAGTAGTCTAAGTTTCTGATGTTTTCTGTAATGATAAGAGTGTAAAATCATCAATTAGTGTTAGTCATTGCTAAAGCAAGGATGAAAGTTTTAATTTCTAGAAAATTACTAAACACAAGGAAAAATGGAAAGCTGAAAATAATTAATCAAAAAATTCAAGAAATAAAGCATGCGTACAGAGCAGGTGGAACAAATTAAAAGCACTTCACAAATGGCAGATTATAGTCAGTATAAATGCATGAAATGCTCTAACTACAATTAGACTACAAAATAAATAACACCCAAAGGTAGGCTGTGTATGATCAATATAAACGATTTGTTATGCAGAAATTTTGACGGTAAAATAATTGAAATTGACCATCTAAAATAAAATTTATGTGTCTATATTATGATAACACATAAGAGATATTAAAAAAATTTAACTACTAGAGATTAAAAGATTATATTGTTGAAAAACATATCCATCTATTTTAAAGTTTCTGTATTTAATAGCGCACCTCCAAAGTCTATAAAGCAAAAAACAACAAAACAGAAAAACAAACAAAAAAGGAATAGAGGAAAAGAAGAAAAGAAAAAAATAAAGGCAATTCCTATATAAGGTGATTTAAATATTCTTCTATCAGAGGTACACAGAAAGCACAGACAAAATATCAGTAAAAATATGAATGAGCCAACATTACTAATAAAATTTGCCTTATTAATATATACAAAGCTTCTACCACAACTATCCAGTAAACACTTTTCAAGAACATAAAACACTTAAAAACTCATCGTAAATTGGAACAGAATTAAAAATAAATCTAAAGATTGATATCATCTATAATACATTCTCTGACTACACTGAAGTTGTACTAAAGGTAACACGAAGATAACTAGAAAATATACATAAGATACATATACATAACCATGCTCAAAGAAGACATCATCCTAATAACAAAAATATAATTTTTTATTTTAATAATTAAAAAACCTAATGCTTATTAAAAATGGAAAAAGACAATGTTACTTAAGCAAGTACCCTTAAATGTATATGATAAGGAAAAATGGCAGAAAATTATGAGTTAGTCATCCACATAAAAATAGAAAACAGGTATTTCCAGTTCAGATATGGAACTATTGCAAGAGATCACCATTGTACTTTTCACTCTAAAAACCAAAATAAGTCAGATAATCTACCAAGGCATAACACTTCAACCCATCAGAAAACTGAGGACATCAAGAAAACTTACTAAAATAGACTTCAGAAAATCCTTCGTTAGTATTAATAATTCTGAAACAACTTTAACATATCAGAGTTGATTTTACTGAGAGGTTGAACAAATAAGTAAATTAATAGTAGATAACAAGTCAAGTTGCTTATAGATTAAGAGGTAAGTGAAGGAAAATGATAGAAGGACCATGTGGTTTTTATTAGAATAGAAGCAGAAATATCAGTATGAAATCTCATTTACCTTACTATATACACATACTGACATAGGTAGATAGCTAGATATATCAATAGATATAAACATATGACTATTTACATAAATAATTGTATATTATATCTGATATGTTCTATAGATATGTTATAATTTGCATGATTATAAATAAATAAGCATGAGTCAGTTTATATACATATATTTCCTGGCTCTGTCCACTGAGGGTGCCTGTCAGCAGTGACACACTAATAACTGTTAGCACAACCCATATCTTGGTTTCTAAATACCAGTCTCCATTAAGAAAATATAATATAGGAATCCTTGGAAAAAAAATAAGTGATCCTAGACCTGGGGTAGGGAAAGTAAAAGCATTGTATAGTGGCAGAAAGAAAAAGAATACTAAAATATTAATAATGGAGGCATGTCAAAAGGACTGAAGAGCCAGACTTAAAGAGCTCCAAAAATAGAACAATTTGAGATAAAATTAATAATCATAGTATTTGATGATAACCCAAAGAAGAAAATAAGTATTGATGAATGTATAATGATACAAATAAGTGATTGAATAAATAAATAAATGAGGAAGAAGAAAAAATCTTAGAGTAGAATTGCAAATGTATATATAAATAAATTATATATATGTGTGCTTATATCATCTATATCTATCTATTGATAGATATATTCAGATACCCCCCCTTCAGGAGCTATAACTTTATATCCTTTCCCTTAAATATGGGCTAGACTTAATGATTTACTTACAAAGAATATAGTATAAAGGGGGGAAAAAGTACTAACTACAGTGGAACAACCTGGCAAACAGTACCTAACCCAGTTATCAAGTTAACTTTCCCCGTGATGTAATGGTTTTGTGAATTCCTGATGCTATGCTATGTGGAAAGGGCAGCTCACTTGTATGATATTCTTCCAAAAATTTGTAACCACAATCTCATTGGAAAAAAAAATCAGATAATCCCAAATTGAGGACTGTTCTACAAATATCTGAACAATATTCATAAAATTATCAAGATCATGAAAAATATGGAAAATCTGAAACTGTCCCAGACTAGGGCATACTAAGGATCCATGATAATGAAATGCAATGTGGTGTCTTAAAATGGATCCTGGAAAAGTGTGGTTCTTAAAAACCATTGCTTTTGGATAAGAAAATATATATATATTTAATTAAGTTTAAAATTTTCTTTGTCATCATTAAAACAACAGAAAAAGAGTGGGAAAAATTACACACACACACACATATATATACCTGTGTATTAAATATGTAAACATTTAGATATATACACATATATGCTCACATTTATCCAATAGAATGTATAAAGACTAGAAGAACTCTTCAATTCAATCTATAAAATCAAACAACCCAATAGAAAAGTGAGCAAAAGTCTTAGTAATAATAAAGACACTTCACTGAAGAAAGTATCCAAATAGTAAATGGTCGTATGAAAAGGCGCTCAAATATTTAGTCAACAAAAGAATACAAATTCATATTTTTTGCTGGCCATCATGTGAATTAATTGGAACCAATATGCACTGCATACATTGATAAAAACATTTTGGAAAATTATTTGATAGTTTCTACTACTGGTGAATACATACATGCCTTATGGCCTAACATTTCTCTTTATAGGTATATACCCAAGAGAAATGTATTGGTAAGTTCACCAAAAGTTATGTACAGTTATGTTCATAGCAGCAATGTTATCAATAGTCAGAAAGCAGAAACAACTTAGATATCAAGCAGGAGAAGCACGATAAAAATTTTGATATATTTTTACAATGAATTACTATAGCACAATTAAAACAAATTAGTTGTGGCTACACATTATGACATTGATCTGTTTTACCATAATAATGTATAAAATAAGCAAACAAAAAGAGACTTTTTATTTATTTATTTATTTATTTTATTTCAGCATATTATGGGGGTAAACATGTTTAGGTTACATTTGCCCCACCCAAGTCAGAGCTTCAAGTGTGTCCATTATTGAATGATTTATTTTCATACAATTATAAAAAGACAAATATAATCCATGGAATTGGAAAGCAAGAAAATGTGTGGAAAGCAACATTCTATGTCCTGATTTAGGTGACAGAGACAAAGGTATATTCACTTTGCAAAAATAATTGTACTGTGTACTTATTGTTTCTGAATTTTATACATATACATCTGAATACAATAAATTATTGAAATAATGTACAAGTATTAGTCTATTCCCTTAGTCCATAAAGAGTTATTTTAAGACAGCAGGAAATAAAACAGGAAAAAAAGTTCTCTTTAAATTAAAAGCACAATGAGATTATTCAAAATGAATTATATGTATTTATTTTCTCCTAAATAGTTGGGTTATACAAGGAATCTCAAGACAGTAATGTAATAAAGTGGCAACAGGACCAGAAAAATATTTGGAAATAAATGTAAAAAGTATTTAAAGGGACAAGAGTTAATGATACCACAATAAAAATAATGTGTTCAGGAAAATGTGTATATACTTTCACCTTTTCAATTATATTCTCCAAATCCTTTTTAAGAACATCTAATCAGCTAGCCTAGAACATGAAAGTAAAGAAAACACAATAACACTATGCATTTTCTACTGATTTCAGAATTCATGCAACAATAATATTACATTATTTGAATAAGAGATTATTCTAAGGTTGTGAATATATTTTATTCTTTTTAAAATACAGAGCCTTCCTATGATGTGTTTTCATTTCCTGGTTGCTAAAATAAAGTGACTTTATTGAATTACACTTAAATATATCTGAACTGTCAAGTAAAATACAGATTCTAAAACATTAGCAATCTTGACTCTCTTCTTGCAACTGGCTAGATTCTAAGAAACACTTTGATAAATTAAATACTTGTGTTTTAGCATTTCTAAAACAGTCAAATTGGGTGAATTTAGTACCTGCATATTTGAGGATTGAGTTACAATAGTGAGCAGAAATATGTGCTCTCACTATTCTTATTTTATAATAAGGGCATTTTTCTCCTATGCTTTTTATAATGTGCTCATGTAATAACATGAAAATGAGTGAAAAATAATATGTTGACTGTTTAGATTAGCTTCCTGTACTTGAGTTATATCTGAGTTTTCTTTATAATCTTGCTTTTCAAAAGATGTCTAGAAAGCATGATAACAAATGAGCAATATATATATCTGTCACATGTATCTTGTCAAATAAAATAATGAATGTTATTTCTTATGTCAGATAATATAAATTCATTTTCAAATTCAGAGTCAACAAAAGAATTTGATTAAAAGTAGACAGGTTTTGAATGGGTATGCCAAAATATGTTCACATTTTGGTACTTTTTTTCACACGATATAGATTTCTTAAAATGACACGTCCATTTTGTCATTCATCCATCAAGTAATTTTCAAGCTTTTTTTAATATACAAGGCCCTGCTACAGGTGGTCACAGAAATGAACAGAACAAAGATCCCTGACCTAATGAAGTCTACATGCTATTGGAGACAAGTTAAAAAAAATGCAATATAGTTATCAAGAAACTTATATATTATGTTGGAGATGATAAGTTATATGGGAAAATTATATAGCAAAGCAGGAAGAGTAAATGTGTTGATCAGCTGGGTATCGGTAGCTGAATGGGGACACTGTTTTGAGAAAGGAAAATTATACAGCGTATGGTGTAAGTCCTAAAACAGCAACCAATATACGTGATGCTGTTTTTCTCCTAGCTGGCATATAAGGATCCGGGAACCAAGGTCGGAAATAGGAATGCGGTGTGTGTGAGGAAAGGGAAGGAGATGAGAGTAGCTGAGTTTGTACAAGGTGAAGAGTAGAGGGGGAAGTGGCTGGAGGCCAGATTATGCTAGGCAAGGTAGTGTTTGGGTTGCATTGCAAGTGAAGTAAGAAATTATGAAATGACATTGAGTAGGTATGTGAAAAAAGTAGTATTAGAACAGGATGAAGGTTATTTTAAAGGACTAGGGTAGACTTAAGCTAAAATGGAGCAGGTGAGAGGGCTGGGCGCTGTTGCAGTAGTCATGGAGATTGATGTCATTGTCCTGGGCTATGCTTGGAATGGAATTTGGAGAAGAGAGCAAAGACAGAATTCCTAATGGATTGTATCTTTGGGATTAGGGGAAAAACAAGTGGAGATTAAGCATGGCTTCATCATTTTCAGTTTGAAGAGCAGGGTAGATAAATATGTGGTGATTACTGAGATAAGACAAAATGTGGATATGGACGAGGATGTTGTTATATGGTGTGCAGAACCAAGACAAATATTTAGGTTATATTTTCTTCAGATAAACTTGAGACTTGAAAGAGGACATGACAATTAATTACACAGGAATGAGATTAGGGATTCATAAGAAGCTTCTTAGCTAGAAATACAAATGTAGCTGTAAAAGGGATAAATGTATTTTTCCTTTTTAATCTCTCGGAGTGAATTTAGAGCCAAAATATGAAGTTGAAAAAAAAATTGTTTATCCTGAAATCAAATAGAGGATATGAGTTTAAAAAATAAACTTAAAAGCATCCACAGAGATGAAGATGAAGACATAGCTAAAGAAGGAGGAGGAGGAGGAATAAAAACAAGAAATAAACTTCAAAAACTGATGTAACAGAAGTCAAAAGAAGAACTTTTTTTTTTTTTTTTTTTAAAGCAGGGAGTAGTATATTGGGTATAATGTTCTTGAGAGTTTAAGTAAATAGAGAATCTACATACGACATTGTTGTTTCATGGTACCTGATGCAGGTCATTAGTAACTTTAAGAAAAGCATATTCAGTAGATAGGTTTGGAGCCAGAAGCCGAAGTGGACTGAAGTATGAATGAAAAGGGAAGAAGTGGCATTAACCTCTTTAGACATTTTAAAAATAATCTTGGAAATATATAGGAGAGAAATGTGGCAATTAGAGGAAAATATGGGCCAAAAGAATAACATCTGGACTCCAGCTGAAATCCACTGATACCCAGGGGATTTTATTTGTAGTGAGTTTAATAGGTAAAGAAAAATGTATAATGGATAAATGTAAGGGCTCTGGAGTTGGACAGCTGGGTGAGATCTCAAATATTTCATTTGGTAATTGTGTGATCTTGAACAAAAGACACTTAACCACCCTAAACCTCAGGTTCTTTATCTATCATGTGTCTGTCATATCTACCTTATAGTTTATTATGAAGATTAAATGATAGAATGCATGCAAAACATTTAACAGAGTTACTGACACATAGTAAATATTCTGTAAAGTTTACTTCTCTCTTTTATTCTTTTGTTAGTCATGTTATATTATTTATATCACTACCTCCCTGCAGATAAACATGGCAACTAACTGGTGAAGCCAACATAGAACCAAGTATAAATGTGGAGCCTGTCTGTGGTGACAGTAATTTCTTCGTTTTATTTTCAGAGAACATGAAATTATGTTTCATGGAGTTCTTTTGCTTATACAATGCATATTAGCATGCAGGATTTTGAACAATTGTTTTCAACAAAGGATGGGTCAACCTTGAACTAAGTGTGATGTAATTCTACAGATTACCACTAGAGGACAGAAGAGGGTCAGGCAACATTTGAGGAGAACAATTCAGGAACCGGTTGTCCTGGATGCTAGACAGGTTTCTCTTCTATGGGAAACCCAGACACTAGAACCAAACAATTGCTCTGATTAGACTCATTATTTTTAATTTAAATAATGGACCAGAAATATTTCCTGAAGCCAAAGTTTGTTTATATTTCAAAGGAAGTAGGGGGACAGTTTTCATTTTATCTCCCTGTACCGGATACTTCTATTATAGCTCTCATTTAACTCTGCATTACATTATTTTTATTTGTTTTCATGCTTGTCATCAACCACGATTATATGTAAAATTTTTGAAGCCTTGGGTTGTGTCTCTCTTGGGCAATTCTTTCTTATAGTAGACACTCTGGGGATTAGATTTCAACTCTCGTTATCATCAAAGTAGAGAGAGGCAACAGCAAGATACATGCAAATTAGTGATTAGGGAAGCCAAGATGCAGGTAAGGGACATACACATTCCTCCAGGCAGTTGATATGGTAAAATGTGTTGAAAGCTAAGGTCAACACCAGAAAAATCAATGAGTGTGC
Organism: Eulemur rufifrons; assembly: GCF_041146395.1. Lineage (NCBI taxonomy): Eukaryota > Metazoa > Chordata > Mammalia > Primates > Lemuridae > Eulemur > Eulemur rufifrons. The sequence goes on from NC_090985.1 coordinate 48,154,248, forward strand.
ACTTGAAGTATATTCTCTTGATGAAGGATAAGTGCAAAGAAAATAATAATTATTCATTGTGTAATATGTGTCTGTGTCACATGCTGACAAATATTATTTCATTGAATAATCTCAACAGTTCTGCAAGATAGATTGTTCTCTTTCTTCAGACAAGGAAACCAAGACACAAAAAGGTTTAGCAGCACATCTAATATCACAGAGCTAGTATATATTAGAGCTGTTGAAGAAAAATCACACCAGACAAAATGAGCAAACAGAAATTGGTTTTATTCTGATACAATTGCCAGCAACAGGGGAGAAAAGCACAGACCACGCCTGGAAACTCAGCACCATGAAACAAAGGGTGGAAGGAGTTTTAAGAGCTTGAGTGAGTAAATCATAGGCCATCTGTGCTTGCTAATTGACCTTACTCAAAGGAAAACTGAATTTTCTCTCATTTTCATGGCAGGAGGTAGTTTTACAACATGGAGCAAGGAGCCAGCAAAAGTTAGGCTCCTACTCTTCCACAGAGACTGGGAAATAGGCATGCCATCTTCCTTGACCATTATCTTTCAAAGAGAAGTACCCCAGACCCTGGGGCATGGGTGGGGAAGTCCTGGATTATAAAACTGTCAAGAGAGTTTGTTTTTTTTTTTTTTTAATTTGCATTTCAAAAGACCAGAAAGACTTCACAATGGCAAGTTTTCTAAAGTAAATGCTGTAAGCAAAGGGAAATCAGGTACCTAGATTTAGGAAAAAGCCTGTCTAAAGTTTAGAGAATCTGAGGGGAACATTAAGGTCATTGTGGCTGTTAGAGCCAGGTTCAAATTCTGATCATTCTGACAAAAATAAATAAATAAATGCTACTTTTATTGAAAGAATTGGGCAGCACAATCTAACATATAAAATTGCCATGGATATTTCTGGCAACAATAAATATTTATTGAATAAATGTTCTGTTCATAGAAAACAGAACCCCCCTGAATTCTACCCCTGAGAGAGAGATCCACAGATATTAACTTATACTCTACCAACACAGCTACCATTATATGAACAAGGGCACTATCTTTAGATAAATGATCATGAATTACAGCAAGGGTACTTGAAAAACAACACCCAACTTCAACTTTACTCATTCCAGAGTTGTACAGAAGCACACTTTCTCATTGAATTTCTTGAATCAAGTAAGAGTAGATGGGAATTCATGCTGGGTACTTTTGGCTCTTCTGAATTTTATCTTGTAAATAATGACTTCAGAGATTTCTCAAGACTTTTCCACACTTATTTATATAATTTTTCTCCCATTAACTTTGAGAGGGAATAAAAATGAACTCAATATCACATCTTTAGGGCAATAGACCGAGTTCATAGAAGTTGGTATATCCAGTAGCCAAAATAGAAAAGCCTGAAGAAGACTATTGATTGCAAATTCAGATAACAAGGTAATAGTTTTTCTCAGGTTTGTGTAGCAAGGAGATAGTAATAAAATGTTACTTACATAAGATACATGCTGCAGAGGTGAATAGACACCTAGTTTATGTAAATCCTAGCTTATGTAAACTTTTCATAAGCTCTAAGTGCAGATCTGCAACAGAGTGGGCAAGGTGTTTTATATCACAGTTTCTCACTACTTTTGTTCCCAATACTTTCTGGGTGATGCTTATAAAAATAACTTAATATTCTAGCATATCTTATAAAAATAAAAGCAGAAAACAAAGAAAATACACATAATAACATCATTAATCAAAATTTTTCTTCAAATCCACACCAACTCCAGCCTCTGCCTGTTTTCTGTGATGTGTAAGTATATGGCTCATAAATTAAGAAAACGTTTTACCTGTCACAGTTTTTTTCCTAGACTGTATGAGACTTCATTTTTTTAATATAGTTGATTAGTAGGAGAATTATTAAATTGCAAATAAAATGAATAAGAATAAACATGAAAAAAATTAAATTACAGGAAAAGATTAACAAAAAAAGTACAGATTAACTATCCAATTTTTTTTCAGATTATAATGGGGGTACAAATGTTTTGGTTACATGAATTGCTTTTGTGCAGTTTGAGTCAAAATTATAGATATATCCATCACTCATATAGTATGCATTGTACCTGTTAGTTGTGAATTTCCCCATCCCCTCACCCCCCTCACCTGCTTGATTTCACTGAATTTTACTACCATGTGTGCACATCAGTGTTGATCAATTAGTTCCAATTTAGTAGTAAGTGCATATAGTGTTTGTTTATCCATTCTTGTGATACTTCATTTTTTAAACCTCAGCATTAGGCATAAAAGTGTACATTAAAACATTTAATTAAACGAATGCGTAAAAAAGTTTAATTGGAATACAGGTATACAATTTGCATATTGCCTATAGTTGGTTTCATGCTACAACAACAGAATGAGTAGTTAGTTGCCATAGAGACTGTATGTCCCACACAGCCTAAATACTTTTACAATATATCCTTTTATAGAAAGAGTTTGCCGACCCCTGCCACAAAGCAACAATCCATGTGCTTGTTGTCTGGACATTTATTGTTTCTATAAGCTAAAGGAGATTTTATGAGGCGTATCACCACATATTAATTTTATCTCCCCCTTTAATATGTTCTTGGAGTAGATAAGTATTTTCATAAAATAGAAAATATCCTGAAGTGCAATGAGTAAAGCAGGAGAAATAAATGCTTATAATTTTCAAAATATCACATTGAAACATTTGTACATAATTTTAAATACCGAAGTTCTCCCTTTGTGAAATAAGCCCTGATATCCAACATCTTTAAGCACCAAGATACTCATTTCATCCTTAGTTATAAGATGAAAAATTAGAAACAAATATTAGACAATGCAGAAATTCCTTAAGATACTTCAAAACACTCTATTTTCTAGATCTATTCAATATTATAGACATAGTTTATGGCAACAGAAAAAAGTTGTATTAAAATTATATTTGAGCCCATCAATCATGCACAGCAGTGCATCTGACCAGTAATGACCCCTTTACTAGTTTATCAAAGCCAGTGTACAAGCTAGATTGCCTGTGACCATTTCCAAGACAGAACACTTCCATGCCTCATAGTACAGATATCTGAATTTTCTATTATGTTCTAATTAAATTCCTAGAGTGGAGAGAAACTACATTTTGATAAAAGTTTTGTACTTGGTTGGAAGCAATCTTATAGTTTACCCTTAAGCATTTATAATAGCTTGTCACATGACTAGATTGCTATCCAGGTAAGTACTCTTTTTATTATTTTTATTGATACATAACAATTTTACATATTTCCATGTGATATTTTTATATATGCATACAATGTGTCATGATCAAATCAGGGTATTTAGAATATTTATCACCTGAAATATTTATCATGTCTTTGTATTGCGGACATTTCAAATCTTCTAGGTATTTTGAAACATACATGTTCACCTGAAGAAAGCATATGCATGTGTTAACACGCTCAGTTTCTCTGAATCATCTTATTCTTATGAAGTATTTTATCAAAAATGATTCTGATAAGAATAGTAAAGCCAATATAGTAGTACCCATTTTTATCTGAAGTTTCACTTTCCACAGTTTTTATACACAGTCAGCAAGATTTGAAAATATTAAATGGAAACTTCCATAAATAAACAATTCATAAGTATTAAATTGCACCACTGTTTGGAGTAGCATGATGAAATCTGGCACTGTCCCGCTCCATCCCTCCCGGGATCTGAATCAGACCTTTCTCCAGGGTAACCGCATTGTGTACACTATTAGTTATCAACATCATCTGCTCTTGACATCCAGTCATCAATATTATCATTACTCGATTAACCAGGATCACCCATAGCAAATGATCCTCCATCTGACATATCCTTGGAACTATGTCACTATGCCCACGTCATTCACCTCACTTCATCTCATCACATGGACATTTTATCATTTAACGTTATCACAAGAAGAAGAAGGGTGAGTACAGTACTATAAGATATTTTGAGAGAGTACATTCACATAACTTTTATTATGGTGTACTGTCATAATTATTCTATTTTATGAGTTATTGCTGTTAATCTCTTACTTTGCTTAATTTACAAATTAACCTTTATTATAGATATGTATTTATAGGAAAAATCATTATATAATGAGTTTGGTACTATCCACAGTTTCTGGCATCCACTGGTGATTTGGGAAAGTATCTCCCTCCGATAAGGGAGCAACTACTTTGCTACCAAGTGGCTAAATTTCTTCATTACCCATCACTTTAATACGTTTTCAATTATTTTTCAAAGACTTTTTCCCAAGCCCTAGAAAAGAAATTTGAGTTGTGGGCACCTGGTACCTCTGCTTATTATGTATTTCTATTCCTGAATACCAAACCTATCTATAATCTGCCTGAGATACAATCAGGCATGATTACTGAACAATGGAAATTCATTAAGTGGTCTCAGTATCTAGGCAACCACAGCTGTCAATTAGTGGAGGAGGCTGAACAGAAGCTTTTACAAATATTCTTTTAGAAAAATTCCTTGAATACCTCCTTTTCTTGCTAAGACCTTCATTTTTCAGGTACACCTTGGCCTAAGACTAGATTATTGTAACTGTCTCATAACTGACATTCTTGCCTTCAGTCTCTTTCTTCTCATTTCCCTCTTCTTAAAAATTAAATATTCTTCTAATTACTGATTTTAACATTCTGTATATATGTCTATAATAATCCTTATTTCTTTATTGTGCTTATTTGTTATCTCCCTTTATCATCAACTATAATCTTGGTTCTATAAATACATGAACATTTTTAATTTTGTCCAAAAATGCCTAAAATATCTGAAGAATAAATACTTCAATAAATGATTACATGATGGAGTGAATCTGGGTGAGGAAGGTTGGATGATAGGATGAAATTTAAACTCTCCTACAGGGCATTTATGCTTTTCAATAATCTGTATCATGTTGGGGAGCAAATCTCTGTGAGCATGTAATGTTGCTAAATGGGTTTTCTGAGCAAAGGCCGAGGATCACTTCTTAAAGGAAATCTGCATAGTAAACATCCTTGGAAGCTAGAAACAGTGTCTCCCTTCTGGTCTGTAAGTAGATTTATTTTCTGGCCAGTATAGGAATGAAATAATTTTTCCCTCTCCAATGCCATTCCAGAATACTAAAGGTACCCTCCTCTCCTCAAAGATGATTCAAGACTAAAGATAATTAGGTCCCATTCTATCTTCAGTAGGAAGAATGGACAGAAAACCAACAGCCCTACACAAGATAAGAATCAGATTCTAATTTCAGAGTTCCTCTTCTCTAATGTATCCCACTGCATGTATAGGTAACATGTGGCACTTTCTGTAACATCCCAAGGGGATTGGAGATTAGGAATCTAGGCTGATTTTATTCTGACGGCCACATCTGACATAAGTAATAAACTGTTTCCAATCAAGATGTCTTGTATCTTTGCAAGTAGGGCAAAGGCTAAGATTCTTCATAGCTCCTAATTCAACAGACACAATCTATCATACTAATCTAATATGAAACTATTATTTTTAATTATTTAGGCTTTCTACACATTACTCATGCAGAGCATTTCACTTTATACTGGCACAGATTTTTTTAAATATACTTTCTAACTTTATAATATTTGTATTATGTGCATGCACAGAAGAGATAACACAAAGAGATTCTATGTACTCCTTTCTCAGTTTCTCAAATGGTAATATCTTGCAAAACTATAGTACAGACCATCACAACCAGTATATTCCATTGATACAATCTACCAATCTTATTCAGACTTCTCAACTTTTATTTATTCATATGTATCTCTGTGCTTTTAGTTCTACATGATTTTATCAAATGTGTAGGCTCATATAGATTACAGGAGTAAAGGCACAGAAAAGTTCCATTACCACAAGGATCCCTCCTGTAGCCCTTTTATAACACACCAGATTCCACCACAGATAATTAATATATTCTCTATTTCTATAATTTTGTCATTTCAAGAATGTTAAATTAGTGGAATGATACAGTATAGTTCTCTGGAGAGTCATCCAAATCATAGCAGGTATCAACAGTTTGTTCCTTTTTATTGCTGAGTAGTATCTCAGGATGTGGAGATACCCGAGTTGGTTTAACCATACATAAATTGAATGTCATTTGTGTTGTTTCCAGTTTGGAGTTATTATAGATATAGCTGCTATGAACATTAATGTACTTACAGGTTTTATCATGAACATAATTTTCAATTTTTCTGGGATAAATGTACATAAGTGTAATTAGTGGAGTGTGTGGGAATTACATTTTTTTATTAATAAGCAACTGTCAGATTGCTTTAGAGAAAGACAGTACCATTTTATATATGTACTAACAATGTATGACTGATCCCATTAGTCCACATTCTTGCAAGCATTTTTTATTGCTATTTTTTCAATTTTAGCCATTCTGATAGATATATTGTGATATCTCTTTGTATTTTTAATTTTCAGTTACCTAGTAGGTAATGAAATTATATTTTCATGTACTTATTTGCCATATCTATACCCTTATTGGTGAAATGTCTGTTCATATATTTTTTGCCCATTTTGTAGTTGGAGTGTTTGTTTTCTACTATTAAGTTTTCAGTTTCTTTTATATATTTTTGATATGCAACTGGTTTCATATGTGCTTTCCTATTTGATATAATCATGCATTTTTTTTTTTTTTTTTTTTTTGCGTTTAGGTCTTTTGACATGGTGGATTATATTACTTGATTTTTAATTGTTGAACCAACACTACTACCTGGAAAAATCCTACTTGGTCATGCTACATAGTTTTATATTTTACTAGATTCAGTTTGTCATTACTTTGTTGAAGATATTTGCATGAAATGTTATGAGAAATACAGACTTATATTTTCCTTTTGTGTGTATGTGTCTCCTTTTGACATCAGGGCAATACTGGTCTCATAAAATGAGTTGGGAGATATTCCTTCCTTTTGTATTTTCTGTCAGAGATTATATAATATTTGTGTTAATTCTTTCTTCAGTTTTGCTGGAATTCCCCAATGAACTAGTTTGGGCCTGGAGATTTCCTTATCAGGAGTTTTTTTTTTAATTTATAAATTTAACATTTTATGGTTATAGGACTATTCAAATTGTCTACTTAATTTGACTGGGTTTGGGTAGTTTGTGGCTTTTGAGGAATTGGTAGGTATTTTCTAGGGTTTTAATGTGTCAGTGTGTAATTGTTCATAATATGCTTATCCTTTTAATGGCAAAAGTCTATATAATGATATTTCTGTTTAATTCCTGATATTAGGGATTTATATTTTCGTTGCATTCTTTTTTTTCTGTTTATTTCTCTATTTCTTGTATGTATCATGACTTTCCGTATCATTTTTCTATTTTTAATTTTATTAGTTTCTGATCTTATATACTATTCTATTCCTTTAGCTTGCTTCATGTTTATGATGTTTCCTTTTATCTGGTTCATGAGATAGGAAATTACTCTATTGATTTGAAACTTTTTCTCTTTTCTAATGTAAGCATTTATTGTTATAAATTTTAGCTGCATTCCACATATTTTGATATGGCATATTTTATATTCATTCAGTTATATGTGCATTTTTAAAAATTTGGTTTGAGACTTCCATGTGATCCACATATTGATTTGAAAGTATATTGTTTAATTTCTAAATACTCGAACATTTTCCTGTTGTTGTTTTATTATTGACCTCTAGTTTGATTTTATTATGGTCAGAAAAACTTCTCCATAATATTTCACTGGTTTAGACTTCTTTTTTTTTTTTTTTCTGATGTATTTTCTCTCTGCTTTTCAAATTGAGTAAATTCCATTGATTTCAATTACGGTACTTCCGTCTTCTGTCATCTTCACTCTACCAGTAAGCTCATTCAATGAGTTTTTCACTTTTATTACTGTAATCTTTTTCAGTTCTATGATTTCCATATGGTTGTTTTTTAATAACTTTTATTTCTTTGTTCAAAATTTCCAAGGAAATATGTAAGTACTTGTGAAAGCACTTGTAGAGTGTTTGATCAGAAATCTTTGTCAGATAGTTCGAACATCTGATTCATCTTAGTATTTGTTTCAGTTATGTCTTTCCTTGTTCTTGAGATGATAAATGAATTTTTGGTACATCATGTATATGTTGTATATTATATTAGGAGACAACCTTATTTAAATATTCTCTTTTAGCACTCGGTTATCCTTAAGTTTACCATGTATGTTCTGTCCCAGTCTGTGTGCTACAATGACAATTTGGTTTTCTCATTTCTTGTAGTGCTGTTCTAATCTAATTTGTTCTTATGGCCCTACAGAAGCTCCTACTGGATCTCAGCTGGGGCCCTCTGTGGGAGCAGAAGATATTTCCTTGGGTCTTTCAGAGTTGTCAGGTGAGAGATGGAGGATGCCAGGCCTATTTTATGGAGAATGTTTTCACTGGTCTCTTTTACGGCCACTGGATCACAAGGCTACCCACTTTTTCTCTGCTGGTAGTACAAGGGGAGGAGCACACCTACTTGAGTCACCTTCTACTTCAGGGTGGAGGTTCAGGAGTTATAGGGTCAGAGTGGCTCTCTGCCACTGAGTGGAGGGTTCTGAAGACTCCAGGTCTGCTCTACATCCGGTTGCCAGGTCGAGGGTTGGGAGACACAAGGTCTGGTTTGCCTCTGCCCTTGGGTAGAAGCTAGGAGACACATGCTATGGATTGTATTCTGCTGCTGGATGGAGGTCCAGGAACTACTAAGTCTATGTGGCTCTTTGCTGTTGTCTGGAGGATTAGGAGACACAAGCTCTGTGTCATATTCAGCTACTGGCTGAAGGGCTAAGAGACACTGATCCTTCTGGTGCTAGAGGTATGGATGAAGGAGTCTGCTGCTGCAGACAGGTGTGAGATGGGTTAGCCATCATGATTTTTACTGTGGCTACTGCCATAAGCAAATCAGACAACTATTGCTGGTGGATGTGGGGCATGAGGTAGGTTGGCCTGCCTGAAGTCTGCTACAGCCTCTGCTATAGGTGGATCAAGCCTGTTGTTGCTAGCAGATGTAGAACTGGGGAGGATTTGGTCCCTCAAACTTTGCTTCAGCCATTGCTGGAGGCAGATGAGGCCTATTGCAGCCACTGAGTGAAGGTTTTCCTACTAAGTTGTTCCTTGATTTCCTTTTTTCCAGTCCTCTGGGCATATAGAGCAGGCTTTTTTTGTTTTCTTTCTTTTTCTTTTTTTCCCCCTGCCTTTTTGTCTGTACTTGTTAATGCTTCTGGCTTTCAGGTCTCCGTAGTGCCCAGTCCAGAATATACGACAGATATAAAAGAAAACCCAGGGAATTTCCCACGGTGCTGTTCTTGAAATCTAGAAGTTCCTAGCCATCCTCCACTTTCTACTTTACATCTTTCAGAGTACTTTTATGATTGTATGTGAATTATTGCTTGCATAGTTGGTTATATTTAGAGAGTAGTAGGGAAAAGTTAGTCTATACAATATTGGACCCAATGGAAACCTACAACTGCCACATCTTTTTTATGATCCATATTCAAATAGCTCCACTTTCTTAACCTGAAAAACACTTTAAAAATTCAAGGAAAATGCCATTTTTTACATAACCTACTTTTCCAGTTTTCATCTGTCTTTTCTCATTCTTTATCCTTCAAATATTTTGTTCTTTCATACGTCAACTCCCCAGAGAAACATAAGAAAAATCTATTAATCAAGCAAAATTTATTAGACTTACTGCTATAAAGGAGAACATTACCTGATACATAAGTAGAATGATTATAGTTTATGATAATCTATTGCACATTTCACAATAGCTAGAAAAGAATAATTTGAATGTTTGTAACATAAAGAAAAGACAAATATTTAAGGTGCTGGTATACCAAGTATACTGATTAGATCTTTACAAATTATATGAATGTATTAAATTATCATATGTTCCCTGAAACTATGTATATTTATAATGCATCAATAAAAAAGGAAGAAAAAAGGAGAGTACTACCTTAAAAGATAGGTAGTAATGCCTGTAAAAGAATTAAACACAGTCCCCAATGTTTTCTTTCTTTAATCTTTACTCATAACTTTTTGTCTTCTCTTTTCCCTTCTGACTTTTTCTGTCTACCCTCCCTCTAAACCTCCAAAAATTACAATGCTTGCAAAAACTGTTCTCAAAATAATTGTTCTGACAGTGGCCTGAATGGGATGGCACCAAAAATCCCTAGCAATAGGCATGAAAACCCAAAATAATTTCCAACATTTTAACCACAGTTTTGCAGCAGCGAGAGCTGAGGAAAAGCGCTACTTCAGCTAAACCACAAGGACAGATACTCCTCTTCTCACTTCACTCTAGAAGATCACAGCACTGCATTGGCTCAAGGGGTTATCTGTATTTGGTCTTCAGCTGCTCCCTGATGCACATCAGCTGAAAAAAGTCTTTAACCTTTGAATCATTTAAACCATTTTTTCTCTCCTGTCATATTTCAAGGTATGAAAATTAGGTAAGGATGTTTATAGGATTTAATCTCTTCACTTGTTTTATTTTTAATCTGTGTCTGCAAAGTGAGGAATTGGTTGAAAATGGACCAGTTGTATGACAATCACTTTTATTGATTGGCATAGGTAGGAGGGAATCTCAAAGTGAATGTTTTATTTACATTTTTTTAGTTCATGCAATTATGGGGATACAAATATTTTGCTTACATGTTATGACTTTGCCACATCCCAACCATTATTTGAGACGTGCCTAAAGTGAATCTTAATAAGGACACCATTCTTCTTGATTTATAATCTTCCAGAAGCAAGTATTTTCTGGAGCAAATAGCTAATTTGTTATTTTATTTTTAATGCCTTGTTCCAGGATTGTTTAAAATAGATTCAGAAGAGTATGATCTATCCCAGTATTATTATAGGTGTGGCTCTAATATCATATAAGCACTTGTAAGTTTTGGTTTATCTATTCATATACCCACTGTAATACTAAGATCATTTATTATAATTATTTATAATTACTATGATTACAATTACTGTAATTATTACCTGACTGTTTACTCCACTACAGAGTGGAGAATTGCAGAGCAAAGGTTATTTTATTCATCTTCATATGCTATTTGATGATTGCTATATAACTGTAAAATGTAGAGAAATTGGCTTATATTAGGATATATACTTAGAGGAAACAACTATACAGTCCTACAGTACAAAAATGCAACAAATTTCTAATCTGAGCTGAACTATATTACATCATTTTCTTAATATATCCCCCAATTCAGACTAAGATATATGTGATTTAAAAATGAACACATTTAGGCCGGGCGCGGTGGCTCACTCCTGTAATCCTAGCACTTGGGAGGCCGAGGTGGGCGGATCCTTTGACCTCAGGAGTTCGAGACCAGCCTGAGCGAGAGCGAGACCCCATCTCTACTAAAAATAGAAAGAAATTATATGGACAACTAAAAATATATAGAAAAATTAGCTGGGCATGGTGGTGCATGCCTGTAATCCCAGCTACTCGTGAGGCTGAGGCAGGAGGATCGCTTGAGCCCAGGAGTTTGAGGTTGCTGTGAGCTAGGAGGATGCCACGGCACTCTCTCTAGCCCAGGCAACAGAGCGAGACTCTGTTTCAAAAAAAAAAAAAAAGATGTAAATAAAATAAAATAAAAATGAACACATTTTTGTACCAGGAGCAGAGGTCATTGAAATTACATTTCTTTTCTCTATTACATGCTGTTCTAATCACAAGTGAAGCATTTAATATAATTTAAGAGGGAGAACTCCAGTTAGAGATGCATAAGCTGTTTGAAGGACTCCTCAGTTTCAACATACCTTCATGTAAAATGTAATCAACAGATACTCTGTGTCCCTGTGATTCACTCAATAGTAGAAGAAATGTTGAGGGAAAAAATGAGAAGATAAAATATCAAATAACAAGAAAAAACTTTGTTTTAAGGATTCACACTTATGGTAATATAATATTAGCAATTTCTGAAGGTTCATTTTATTTGTTCAATCTTATATGCCTTTTCAACATGTTATAGTTTCATCATTCTTGATGGATTGAATGAACTCATTTGGAGAAACGTTTGTTCCATAATAACTCCAAAGAGGGACCAAGTAACTGCTAGAGCTCTTTTGGCGTCCAGTGATTCTGACTGGTTATTCTACCCAGACATAGAACCAGAAATACTAACCAAGCTTATCTGCTCTAAAATACATGGAATATCATCCTTGCCTAGCTTTATGCCACAGTAATAATAGGTGTGAATCTTGTGCTATAGAAATCCTGAGTAGAGGCACTTCAACCATTCTGTACAATTAGAGAGCAGGTGGGGGAAATTTTGACCAAAAATCGGGATTCTTGCAACAGGATTCTTGACTGGTGTACATTTGTAAAAATAAATAAGCATTTATAAAATGTTCTCTGTATAGGTCCCCAGAATAAGATGAAATAATATGCCATGTTGTTTCTCTCACATTTCCAGTAAAATAATTCACAGCCTATTCTAGGGAAATCTTTGAGTGTGGAATTGGAAAAAAGATAAAACTGATGGTGGCAATCATCTATTATTTTCTCTATATTTTATATACTTTGCATGTAATTGTTGTGCTTTTGGTCAAACAAAAGTGTTCCTACCCTGAGCAAATTGGTAGTCCACCACAAGAGTCTACTAATCTTTTCATGAGAATCTTGTGCCATCATCCCATACCAATCACTGCTGTTTCAAATGTTCTTTTGGGACCATTGTTGAGTGGCTTGAAATTTGTTATTAAAGGTTTCCAAAATGGTTTCAAACAATTCAACTGAAAATGTAATCCCTAATCTATTTTCCTTCCAGATTTACTTATATCCACATTGCTTAATATAGCTCACCAGAGGTTCTGAAATGAGATCAGAGGGCAATATGCATATATTCAATAATAAAATGCCAACACATTTGAGTAAATATCATCACATTATAAATTTCTCAAGAAGAAATTAAATTACCTAAATTAAATCCTTGTAAGTTAAAATCCAAAGGAATTAAAGTCAAAATACAAATTCTTCAATGTTAATCCTATTTACTCTCTATTAAAGGTATGTTTACTCAGCTGTGTAGAGTTGGGATTCTTACAACAGGTGAAACTTGTATAATTTTCACTCTGTTTAAGGGTGAGTTTACTTCAGGACCGCAGGAATTGAATTAATCAAGGATCTGTATCTCATGTGTCCAACTTTTATGGGCTTCTAAGAATTAATAAGCTATACACATTTATCAAATAGTAAGAGTAATACTATTATAGTAATACTATAATAGTATTATAGCCTGCAGGGCTATAGGTTAACAATTATGATACTATAGCATACATGTATTATGGAATTGAACGATTAAGTAAATGAATGACAGATTTTGAGAGTCAGTTTTCTCACATTGCTACATACATATAAGCAATGGGAGAAGTCTCGAGTGATATACAATTAACAGATTTTTTTCTTTTTTATTTCAGCATATTATGGGGGTACAAATGTTTAGGTTATGCACACTGCCTTTGTCCCACTTGAGTCAGAGCTTCAAGTGTGTCCATCCCCCAGATGGTGTGCTCTGCACCCATTATGTGTGTATATTTCCATTTCTTCTCCCTTCTCCCATCTGCCCAACACCCAGTGAATGTTATTACTGTATATGCACTTAAGTGTTGATCAGTTAATACCAATTTGATGGTGAGTACATGTGATGCCTGTTTTTCCACTCTTGGGATACTTCACTTAGTAGAATGGGTTCCAGCTCTACCCAGGATAAAATGAGAGGTGCTAGATCACCATTGTTTTTGGTGGATGAGTAGAACTCCATGGTACACATATTTCACATTTTAGTAATCCACTCATGTATTAATGGATACTTGGGTTGTTTCCACATCTTTGCAATTGTGAATTGTGCTGCTATAAACATTCTAATGCAGATGTCTTTCTTATAGATTGTCTTTTGTTCTTTTGGGTAGATGCCCAGTAATGGGATTGCTGGATCAAACGGTAGTTCTACTTGTAGCTCTTTGAGGTATCTCCATATTGCTTTCCACAGAGGTTGTACTAGTTTGCAGTCCCACCAGCAGTGTATGAGTGTTCCTATCTCTCTGCATCCACACCAGCATTTATTGTTTTGATAAAGAGCATTCTCACTGGGGATAAGTGATATCTCATTGTGGTTTTGATTTGCATTTCCCTGATGACTGGCTCAGAGACAAATTTTCTTTATAATAAAAGTTTTCCAACAAGGCTCAAACAATTCTCCAATCTCTAGGAAGCTAAATAGAGTTCACATCCCAGCTCCTTTGGTTTTTCAGCTTTCTTTTGCTGAAGCTATATAATTAGGGGGAAAAAATGCTTCTATTACATAATCTTTGGACATGTCACCTGTCCACTACTCTCTTGGAGAAAAAACAGAATTTTCTTTTTCCCCTCTTTTATACTCAAAATGATTATCAGTATTGTCCTCAAATCAGTACATTTAATTTTTTCACATAGACTGAAAAATGAGAATCTTTTATATTAGCTCCTAAGTGAAATACTATTATGTGGAAAGCATGAAAGGTTTCTATAATAATAGTAGAAAAATATATAAAGTTTTTGAAGAATACACCATGTATTTATTTCATCATCTAATTTACAAAAACATATAAATTATTTCAGGTAAGAAATCATCTGTTTCATATTATCATGCTCTTTAAATGACAGTTTAAATCCATCTTTTTTCCCTCCAAATTAAGGAAAAATATTACTTGTAAAATAGCCAGAAGTTTCAGACTGCTGAGGCATGGTACTCAAGGTTCGTTTGGCACAAAAGCCTGTTATGTGCTAGAAATTTTATACTATGTGTATATACTGATGTGTCATTATATTCCTTTAATTCAAAAATCTCACCCCAGTTAAAATATCATTTGTGGCTGGGCGTGGTGGCTCACGCCTGTAATCCTAGCACTCTGGGAGGCCGAGGCGGGTGGATCGCTCGAGGTCAGGAGTTCGAGACCAGCCTGAGCAAGAGTGAGACCCCGTCTCTACTAAAAATAGAAAGAAATTATATGGACAACTAAAATATATATATACAAAAAAAAAAATTAGCCGGGCATGGTGGCACATGCCTGTAGTCCCAGCTACTTGGGAGGCTGAGGCAGAAGAATTGCTTAAGCCCAGGAGTTTGAGGTTGCTGTGAGCTAGGCTGATGCCACGGCACTCACTCTAGCCCGGGCAACAGAGTGAGACTCTGTCTCAAAAAAAAAAAAAAAAAAAAAAAAAATATCATTTGTGTTTAAACTGAGTCTAGCAACGTAACCTGAACAAAATTAATACTTGAAATCACTTGACTTACTGGTTGCAGTAAGAAATCCCTTGTATTATAAATGTGAGTTAATTTTTAATGTCATTACATTTTTTATTCCCTATGTTAAAACAGTAAGAAAGAATTTCCCTTAGGCAAGCCATCCCAGCAACTTTAAAGAAGGTTAAAGCAAGATGAACTTAGAACTTAAGAGAAGATGGAGAATATATTGACAACTTAGAAGGAAACAAAAGGATAATAAAAAATAATATGAAAGTTTACATTGACCATCATCACCTCTCAATGTCTTAATCTTCTTTTCTGACCTGTATAAAATATCAAATCTACAAATAAAAACTAAGCAGTAGTTTTTGTGCATTGGAATCACTAGGGTGGGGTGAGGGAGGAGTTCAAAAATGACTAAAGCTTGGGTTCCATCACCAGAAATTATAATTAGTTCCTATATTTTGCAATTTAAATATCATGCAGATTAAAATGTATAGACATACATATATATATATTTTACAAAATTCCCATAACAATCTCATTTTATAAGAGAGTAAAATATATTAGAGAAACATTTTAAAAGCAAGGATTCAATATTGAAGATGCCAAAGGACAAAACCTATGATTTATTGTTCTGCTTCTTGTGTTTCTTTTCCTAATTCTTAAGAACTCAAATTGATCAATTAATTCAGAAATCCCATATCACATAAACACCTTGTGCTCTAGCTGTTTGCACCCTAGTCTGGTCTCCTAGCATACTATAAAATACTTGAGGCTCAGGCAAGGATTTCATTGCTTTGGTGTTGTCATTTTGTTTTGTTGGTTCATGCTTTCATACTTTTAGCACCTGGCACAATTACATCATGGGTACTAGGTTCTAAATAAATATATGTTGAATTAATTCTTAGTAGAGTATCTGAAGTATTTATTAATATGAACTCTGAACATTGCCGTATGTGTTATGTCTCAGCCTTATTACAGTTAGTTGTGGATGCTTTAGGCTTCCATTGATTGTGAGTTCCTTGAAAGTGAATAATGTTTCTTAACAGTTTATAGAAATTCCCCATTAGAGTTAGCATATATCCATAGCAAATAGATATGGTTTATATATAGAATTGCTTTACAATAGGGAAATGTGACTCCATGCCATTTATTAGAACATCACCACCTGTCAATGTAATCAGTTTCAAAGACACTGATATGGATGGCAGACATCAAGCTAGTTGTAAATGCAAGATATTTTTTAAAAATTACACTATTTAAAGAGCATAATTATCTGATTACTGTTTATAATTCATGGTGATAGTTAAATCACAAACAAATTTAATATAAGCACATTAAGTCAAATTGTGAAACATATCTAGTTTCAATAAAAGCATGTTCATCATTACTAAATAATAGGTAACTATTTTGTCAGAGCTATTTTTTTTCAAAATCTATTTTGGCAATGCAAGTTTACATCTAGAGTTTATAAGGTTTATTCATATGCTCTGAAATAAAATAAGAGCTGCTCAGTAAACTGAAATAATACAATATGCTCATGCACAAACTTGAGAATAATTTATCAAATAATTGTTCTTTACAGTTTGAATTCTTTTATATATTCATGTTGAATGTATTTCATTTCATGGTCTAATGAGAAAAACTTTTCATTTTTTGCTTTCATCTGCTGATTTCAACTTCACTAAGATTTCTGTTTAAACACACTATGAATTGATGAACACTCTCATTTCTGATCATGCTGAATATATTGAGTCATCAAAATGAATGCCTTTTCTTCATAATGGTACTTATAATATAAATTCACATATTCATCTGAGCATCTACGTTTCACACTTTGGCTGAATTATTTTAACCTTTTATTAAAAATAACATACTTAAACACCATCCTTCTTCTGGTCTTGCTACACCATTTGTCCTTCCTCATTGCCCTCACCCATTAGAGGATAAAATAGAAATATGTGAGTTGATGTTAAATACTCAAAAGGGTTATTGTGGCATACAAAATATGCTCCTGATTAAAATGAAATAAATTATAGTTTTCATTAAAGTTTTTATCTTTGAAATTATGTCAGATCTTTCAACATAATTTATGCTCAAAATATCCATTCACTTTTAGCATGATGCACTTATAGACTGTCCTCACTTTGCAGGGTTGTTATATAACTGGATTTCAGTTACCACAGTTTAGTTTATTGACACCAGGCAATCAAAAATGATTCGAATTTTACTCTTTATCTTACTAAAGACTTCCCTCTTTTTCTTAGTTTGCTAACATTTATCATCATTATTATTGGGTATTGAGTTCTAGCAAACATATTTTGAATATCTTTGGGAAGATAATAGTATTTTTTTCATTTTTAATCTGTTAATGATGTGAATTTTATTTATTGATATTTGAATGTTAAACAAGATTTG
Organism: Eulemur rufifrons; assembly: GCF_041146395.1. Lineage (NCBI taxonomy): Eukaryota > Metazoa > Chordata > Mammalia > Primates > Lemuridae > Eulemur > Eulemur rufifrons. Next base: position 48,171,897 of record NC_090985.1, read on the forward strand.
CTTTCTTAAAGTTAATTATGTGGTGATGTGTTTTCTCTGTTTATATACGATTGCACTTGGTTAATTAATATTTTAAGTTTTCATAGATTTTTATAAAGACAATTAGGCTCTAATGTACTTTTCTTATACTTTCTTTGTTTTTGCTATAAAGTGTATACAGTTCTCATAATGACTAGGACTTGTTTCTTTTTCATTTTTTAGAATAATGTGTAAGTTATATTATTCTAGAGATTTGTCAATTATATCTAAATATATTATTGTTCAGATGCTCATTATTATAGCCATCATTATCTTTTTAAAATGTATCTAAGATCCATGGTGAGGAGATTAGTTTTATTCCTAGAATTATTATTGTATGCTTTTTCTCTTCTGTTAATATCAATCATTCTAGAAGAACATGCAGTTTATCAGGGTTTTCAAAGCACTAGTTTTAATTTTGTTGATTTAGTATATTTTAATATTCTAACTCATTAATCTATTTTTACCTTTTCATTTCCTAAAATATCACTTGGATATGATTAATTTGTGGTAACTTTCTATCTTTTTGAAATGAACACAGATAATTGATTTTAGTCTTTCTTTAAGATGCATTTAAGGTTAAAAAATCTCTAAGTAAGGCTTTAGCTGGCTCCCAAGAGTTTTAATACATCATATTTTTAGTATTAAGTTAAAAATATTTTCTGATTTCAATTTTAATTTCTTCTTTGACCCAGCAATAATTTATGTTATTGTTCATACTTGTATAAATAACCTAATTGAATGGCTTGATTTTTAGTAAGCCTAATTATGTAGTTATTTTTAATATACTTAATATATAAAATCACTTCTATTGTAAAGGCCAAGTATAATAATAATAAATATAATATCAATAAACAGCAACAACTTCAGTTATTTCATAAGTGTGTGAGTCAGGACTAATTAATGCTATAAAAAGTAAAGAATTTTATATAATGTGAGATGTAGTTTAGTTGCGCAGAACTGTTGATAGAATAATATGCCTAGGATAAAGATTATTAAAATAAATACTATATGCATGGGGAATAAGACATAAGTGTTATTTTTCAATGAAGTTTAAGTGGAAGTTTAATATCCTTTTGGCTTTCACATGCCAAAATGTTTTGGATTCTACTTGTTGTTGGGGTTATACTTTACAATATTAAATAACTAAAATTCAATAAAATGCTATCAAGAAAAATTTAATAAAGCTTATTATAATACAATTAAATTATTTCTCAAAATTTATGCATAAGCAAGGCCATAAAAATCATAAAAGAGCAGGGATCAGAGTAGGATATGTTTTAGTCTTTGTTTAGCCATAATAGTTGGTAAAATTTTCCTTTATTAGTGATATCCAGGATTTGGGGTAAACTAGGATGTTTACACTATAGTTCAGAATCAAATATAACAACAGCAAATGTAAAAAATAGGATTTAATTATAATAGTAAAATCTTATGTACATAGGACTATATTCATTAGAAATTATATTCTGTTCTACCTATCCTTGCTATTTTCTAATTAGGCATCTTTATATTTCTAACATACTTCAACGATAAGTAAATAGAATAGTGTAAACTGTAAGTTCAAATTAGTTTCTAAAGTTTTTGATGTATATCATAACTTATACATATTTATTATAGCATTGAATTGGAAACATCTATTAATACTATGTTTTTCCTTTCTAAAATTTTCTTTAGGTTTTTTTTATCATTTTCATTTCTCTGCTAAAATCACTTTGCTGAAATATTCAATTCCTACCTGATGTTGAACAGTGTCTACGTTTTCCATTAGAGCCTTTAATTTTTTAATCATAATTATTTTAAAAATCTGGTCTAATTGTTCTATTTTTTATGTCATATCTGAATATGGCTCTGATGATTGCTTTGTTACTTGGGACTCTTTCAAGTTTTCTTGCCTTTCTGTATATCTCATGATTTGGTTGCTCTTGTTGGAAACCAGGCATGTTATGTAGAACATTAGACAGTGATGCAAATACTTTTAGTGCCTAGAATTGTGAACAACTTTCTTTCTGCTGGGCCTTTTTTTGTGGGGCTTTGAGTTAATATAATTAGAAGGTAGCCTGAGTGTGATACTTACTGCTGCTCTGTTAATATCATTGTAACAAAGGCTTCCGATACCTCTAGCAGGAATTTGTGGTACTAGCAGTGATGGTTTACCAATGATTTTTTTCCAAAGTCAGTTCAATTCTTAGATTTACATATTACAAATTTCACTTTGGAAAGGGTCTGTTGCCAGTTATGTTATTTGATGATTGACAGTTTTATGACTGTGGCAGGGTCTGGAGCAAGAGAATGATGGCGCTACCTATTCTGACTAGGTTCAGTCACAGGCAGTGTGTCCCATACATCAGCAGTCCCCAGCCTTTTTGATACCAGGGACCAGTTTCACGGAAGACAATTTTTCCGTTGACTGGGGTGGGGTGTATGGTTTCAGGATGATTCAAACCCATTACATTTATTGTGCACTTTATTTCCATTATTATTACATTGTCACTTGCCACTCACTGATAGGGTTTTGATATGAGTCTGCAAGCAATTGATTTATTGTGGTGTCTGTGTGATCAAACCTCTTTGCTAATTATAATCTGTATTTGCAGTTGCTCCCCAGTGCTAGCATCACCACCTCGGCTCCACCTCAGATTATCAGCCATTAGATTCCCATAAGAAGCATGTAACCTAGAACCCTTGCATGCACAGTTTACATTAGGGTTTGCCACCTGTAAGAATCTAATGCGGCTGCTGGTCTGACAGGAGGTGGAGCTCAGGTGGTGATGCGAGAGATGGGGAGCATCTATAAATACAGATGAAGCTTCACTCGCTGGCCTGCCACTCATCTCTTGCTGTGTGGCCTGGTTCCTGACAGGCCACGGACCAGTACTGGTCTGTGGCCCAGGGGTTGGAGATCAAAGCCTTAAGATTCATGAACGTGGCCTTGTGTTGCTCCTGCCCCTTCTCTGTCATATTTCAAAGCCCAGGATATTTCCCCAACTCTCTCTTAGGAAGACAATTGTTTTGTTTTCTTCTTTCCTTCCCCTAGAAGCAATGGGTTTTCTCTTCTACTTTATGGGCAACAGTTTGTGTCCTTTACCTCTGTATATTAAGAATTTGTTTTGCCCATAGGAGAAATATGGGGAAAAGTTTAGGTGTCGTGTTGTGTCTCCGCTTCAGCTGTTGCTATTTCCTTCCCCCAGGTCTGCTCCATGAGTGCTAACTCCTCAGTACTCTCTCAAACTTTTCTTGAGCACCCAGTGGTGATCATGGAGAAAATGTCTACAAGGGAGTGGAATGAGAACTTGCCTTACGTTTGTAGTCTTTAGGATTTTGGACTCAGCAAATGTGCTAAACTCTTTCTGGTCTCCTCCTGCATTTTTCTTCAGAAAGCCTGTGCTCATATTGCATCCCTCACTCCAGGACCTGTCTCCCCTTAGACACTTTGTCCAGTTGGTTGCTCTGAGACCTCAGCTCTCCGGAGTGTTCAAGAAAATCCTTGCTGTTTGGAGGTAAGGTTTGGATTGATAAAATAACTAAAAAAATACCACCTCACATCCACTAAAATGCCTTAAATATTGGGACAATACCAAGTTTTGAAGGGTTGAAGCTATGAAACAACTAAAATGTTCACATATTGATGGTGCAAATGTAATATGGTACAGCCACTTTGAAAATAGTCTGCTAGTTTTTTAGGAAATAAAACATCTACTTGTTATTTGGCCCAACAATGCCACTTTTAGATTTTTTTGTACCCACAATTAATTAAAATATATATCTACACAAATTATTTTATGTGAATATTCCCTGTTAAGGAAACTAAAGCATATTGTAAGAGCGCAATACAGTTGGACTTCTCACATCATTTCTACATAACCTTGAACCGTATCTTGATCTTGTCCAAATAAATATTTCTTGGCTGAAAATTATCAAGACTATTCATTCTAAAACTATTCTTTATTTAAAGGGAATGCTATTATGTCTAAAGAATTCTCTTGAATGTAGGTTAGACACAATTTATATTAAAACTAAATATTAATATACATAGAATAATGATATATAAGCTTTACAGTTTAACAGATTAAACTGTGGTTGGAAAGTAACTCTTGCTTTGATAACAAATAACTTTTATTAATTATTGTTATTTCTATCTTAGAGGATGCCTAAAATTCTTACATGCATTACAGTGAAGAAGGCAATAACCAGTTGGACATACTGTAATTTTGATCATAAAATTAATTTCATATTGAAAGCCACAGATATTAAATAGCTGCATTAATTTTTATTATTATTTTGTTCTGAAGAATGATAGTGTCCAGGCTTTTGAAACTCTGTCAGAATATTACTTCCCATTTGTACTCCCAGGACCATTAACCTCCAAATACTTGAGAGATAAAATTAGCTTACATTGTAATGAAAGTACACACAGTATCATGAATAAACTAAGCAAATTTTACTTCCTTTTGAATAATGACTTCATAGAAATTGTCTATACAATATGCTAGATTCATGCTTGGCAAATCCAACCATGTTTATTACTTTTATTGAAATTGTCTTAGTGAAATAGGAACAGAATAAAAATGTTCACTATAATCAAGTAATTTACTTTAATTGAAATTATGAGTACAAGGAACTATTTTCTGATAGGAAAACACAAAGACAAGAAACATACAATTTTTATTTATTCCATTATAACTCAGATCTAAAATATACCATTTGAAAACCTATTCACATTCTCATTGTTATCTAAAATTAAATTTAATGAGTAGAATACAGACAAATTGGGTCATAGTATTTTATATAAGAAAGGAATTGAATGCATACTTTTGTGTTCATATCTGTCTGAAATAATAGATATTCAACAATTTTAATTCTCTTTTTTCCTAATTATTTAAGACTATGGACATTTGGTTCAAATAAAATGTTTTTAAACTACTTAAAAGGAAGTAGAAAGAATAAATAACCATCAAGATAAAATCGGTACTAATCCTTCAACACTTATGTGCACATACAGAAGTAACAATGGGAGGGGGAGGAGAGGATGGATAATTTCACACCTAATGGGTGTGGTGCATGCTGTTTGGGGGATGGGCATGGTTGTAGCTGTGACTCTGGCCCTGCGGTGCAAAGGCAATTTATATAACCAAAGCATTTGTATGCTGTAATATTCTGAAATAAATTTTTATTTACTTAAAAATAACTTTATACTCTGCAAATAGGTAAGCATGCATCAATATTTTATTCGAATTCTTCTCTAGTGATACTTGTTATGTTTAAATGTAAACAATCTACTTACATTTCAACTTGCCTAATAGTATGAAGTAGAAGTACAGTTCCTTTTTATCCTACAGCATATATCATAAAATCCTTTTTTCCTCTAATGTCTAATGACTTTAAATATTACATGTGACTTGTTTAAAATTTATATACAGTCCTGCATATCACATATGTGATATTACATATATATATTGTTCTAGGTTTATTCTTTCCCACTGAGCTGCCACTGTGTCTTTATCCAGTTTTATTTCTTAGAATTTAAAATGTGTTTTAATATTTTTCTGTATATGTATTCAATACTTACTTGTATACTTTGTCATATGAAATTTAGAATTATTATTTCTAAATTTATATCTTTTGACTTTTTATTGATATTGTAAGAAATATACAAATAAACTTAGAAAACTGACCATCTTTTGGTAGTCTATTTTCTTTTGCATGAACACTATATGTTCCTTTATGACTTTAACCATATTTATGAATTGCTTCTCTGCAGTATTCTTTTAGGCGCTGGTAACAAAGCAGTAAATAGAACAAATAGGTTCTTTTGCCCATCAATTTTTATATATGTCACAGTTTTTTTCATTTAATTATAAATCATGTGTGTGTGTATGAATGCACACACACATATAAATATGATTTTAATAGTTGTCACCAGAATTGCTTAAATGGAGGAAAACATGTGTTTTATGAAAAATTTGTGAAAATATTTTGATAAATTACTTTGGGTAAAGCATTAGCCACATTGAGTATGGTCATATGGAGGAGCTCATGCAATGAGTAAGATGTTTTTACTAATATGTATGGAAAATGAGAGATTTAGTTTTCCTGTTTCTGATAAGAATACAGACCATCATTATAGTATGAACTATGGCCATGAAGAATTGAGTATTACATATTTATTACATTATTACACATAAGGAGACTTGTACTTTATTTATTGGTAACTATTATTCACTTTTAGTTCAAATTGTTTCTTTTCTTCAACATTTTCTCCACATGCTCAAGGTTGTTTCCATATCTTGGCTATTGTGAATAATGATGCAGTTAATATGGGACTGCAGACTTCTCTTTGACATGTTGATTCAATTTTTTGAGTATATACCCAGTAGTAGGATTTCTGGTATCATATGGTAATTCAATTTTTAGTTTTATGAGGAACCTTAATACTGTTTCCTGACATGACTGTACTAATTTACAATACCACCAACAATATATAAGGCTTCCTTTTTCTCCACATCCTTGCCAAAACTTATCTTTTATCTTTTTGATAATGGCCCATCTAAAAGATATGAAGTAATATCTTATTGTGGTTTTAATTTGCATTTATCTTATGGTTAGAGATGGTGACAATTTTTTTCATACATCTTTTGGCCATTTGTATGTCTGCTTTTGAGAAACATCTACGCAAGTCCATTATTCATTTTTAATAGGGTTATTTGTTTCTTAGCATTGAGTAGTTTAAGTTCCTTGTGTATTTTGGATATTAGCCTTTGAACTGAAATCAGTATATTAAAGAGATGTCTGCATTTCAATATTCATTGCAGTGCTATTCACAATAGTCAAGATATAGAAACAACCTAGATATTCATCAACGGATGAACGGATTAAAGGTGTAGTGTATATACACAATGGAATACTATTTAGCTTAAAAAGCAGGAAATTCTGTTATTTGTGATAATATGAATTAACTTAAAGGAGATTATATTAAATGAAATAGGCCAGGCAGAGAAAGACAAATAGCCTATGATCTCACTTATTTGTGAACTCTAAAAAAATTGAAATCATGGAAGTAAAGAGTAGAATGAAACCATACCAGTGGTGGTTGAGGGGTATGAATGGGGAAGGGGAGATATTGGTCAGTGGGTAAAAGTTTCAGTTAGATAGGAGGGATAAATTCCAGAAGTTCTATTGCATAACACCGTGACTATAGTTAGTAATAATATATTTTATATTTCAAAATAGCTAAAAATGAAGATTTTAAGTGTTCTAATTACAAAGAAATTAATATTTGAAATGATCTATATGCTAATTAACCTGATTTGATCATTCCACAATATATACGTGTATTGAACTATTACATTGTACCTCATAAATATATAAAATTATTATTTGTCAACAAAAAATATATAAAATGAAAAAAATGCATACATCTGCTTACACCTCTGTTATGAGCTATGTTATTTCACCCCAAAATTTATATGTTGAAATGCAGTGCCTCAGAATGTGACTGCATTTGAAGAAAGGGCCTTTAAAGAGGTGATTACATTAAAATGATAGCATGAAAGGGGGCCTTAATCCAATCTCATGGGTGTCATTGTAAAAAAGAAATAGATACCAGGGAGTGTATACATGGAGGGATTACCGTAGAAAGATACAGAGAGAAGATTGCCATTGCAAACCAAGGGGAGAGGACTCAAGAGAAACCAAACCTGCCAACACCTTGATTTCAGACTTATAGACTGAAGAACTGTGAGAAAATAAATTTCCATGTTTAAGAACTTATCTGGAACTTTACAGCTGTCGATTCACAACTCAATCTACTAATTTAATCCTGCTGCCACTGGGTATTGTCTGGGTGAATGGCAACCTCTACAAATCTGATTTTATTTTTTTCTTCCCCATTCATTCTGTGGTCCTCACACCCTAGTTTTGGGGCTGTGCTTTAAGAAAATGATTGTCTCTGAACAACTTCCATTCTTACTGCTAATATATACAGGCAGAAATTATTATTATATTTTTTTCGATATATTTTATTTTATTTTTTTGTTTTTCAGCTCATTATGGGGGTACAAAAGTTCAGGCTCTATACATTGCCCATGCCTCCCCATCCCCCCGAGTCTGAGCTTCAGTTGTGTCCATTCCCTAGACAGTGCACATCACACTCATCATGTAGGTGTGCGCCCATCCCCTCCCCCCACTCCATCCCCCCAGTCAGAACTTCAAGCGTGACCATTCCCCAGGCAGTGCGCATCGCGCTCATCAAGTAGGTATAAACCCATCCCCTCCACCCAGCCCCCACCTCTGTCCGATACCCAATTGGTGTTATTCCCAAATGTGCACTCAGGGAAACCAGTTTGCTGGTGAATACATGTGGTCAGGCAGAAAGTATTTTTAAAATCTTGATTTCTGTTTGTCCAGCCTCTATATGCATTTCTGAATTTTGATCCTCAGATTTTTATCTGATGCTTAAAATGGTAATTTTGAGGCATTTCATAAACTTGAGCTCTGTTCCAATTGTCATATATTTTTGAAGTAAATATGTGTCCCTTATTTCTATATGTCATTTTCTTTACTTGACAAGACCTGTTGTGAAAATATGAAGTATGCAATATAGATTCAGAGAATGTCAGCTAAATAAGACTTTTAATATATCATAAAAGAAAAACTTTTAATGTTCAGTATAATTAGGGTTTTTCTACCTGATGTAGGTGGCCATTTTCAGAGGAGAGTATGGATCTATCCATCAGCAGATGTCAGTATAAATTTATTAATTTATTAAGGTGATAGAGCTCATATCACTAAGAATGTATTTTGTTTTTGCTATACACAGGAGACCTAATTTATTTTAAGGACTATTTCTTGTTTGTGCCAATGTACATTGAAATCAGATCACATGTCCTTACATCTGAATATTTGCTTAAGCTTATAAAGGAAAGGCTAAGATATAAAATGATTATTCTAGAATTTTTAAATATTAGAGATTCAGAGTATTCATTTCTACTTAAATATTATACCTTGTTACCATCTCTCTTCCATTATAACATCCTTCATTTCCAAAGAGAACCTTTCAATTGTATATCATTCTGAGAGAATATAAGTACTCAATCAATACATTCTTTAGATTTAAATAGGCAGATAGCAATTGTATTTTCAAACTTGAGATCTTACCAGACTAGATGGTGATAAGAATAATTTGTCAAAGCCTTCTTTGTATAAATGAGAAGCTTAAAATAACCTGTTATATGAATTGCCATTTGATGAAAAATCTTAGAATTCTTAAAAGATGGAAAAATATCTGTGTAAAATTTATAATTATAAATTACTATGAATGATAAGGAAATGTGATAAATTGAGGATATTGAGCTTCAGAGCTGAACAAGAAGAGTCAATTAGAAAGGTTTAATACACAGAAGAGAAAAAATGTATTGACAATATATAGAATGAGTGTCTCAAATACTGTTTTGCCCTACATATTCTGAGTCACATTTCCAAAATTGTAATCATTCTTGCTATGAAACTGTAGCTTTACTTTCTTTAAACCAGCATCACATACCATAATAGAGATATATATAATAAAAACAGCCTGGTACTGGCACAAGTGCAGGGACACAGACCAGTGGAACACAACAGAAAATCCAAATATAAAACCATCCTTATATAGACACCTAATTTTTGACAAAGCAGGAAAGAACATACTCTGGGGACAAGAATCCCTATTTAATAAATGGTGCTGGGAGAATTGGTTAGCCACTTGTAGAAGACTGAAACAGGACCCACAGCTTTCACCTCTCACAAAAATCAAATCACGGTGGATAACAGACTTAAACCTTAGGCGTGAAACGATTAGAATTCTAGAAGAAAATGTAGGAAAGACTCTTACAGACATTGGCCTAGGCAAAGAATTTATGAAGACCCCTAAGGCAATCACAGCAACAACAAAAATAAATGAATGGGACATGATTAAATTAAAAAGCTTCTGCACAGCCAAAGAAACAGTCACGAGAATAAACAGACCACCTACAAAATGGGAAAAAAATTTTGCATACTACACATCAGATAAAGGACTGATAACAAGAATCTATTTAGAACTCACGAAAATCAGCAAGAAAAAATCAAACAACCCTATCAAAAAGTGGGCAAATGACATGAATAGAAATTTCTCAAAAGAAGATATAAGAATGGCTAACAAACATATGAAAAAATGCTCAACATCCCTAATCATCAGGGAAATGCAAATCAAAACCACAATGAGATATCACTTAACCCAAGTGAGAATGGTCTTTATCAAAACAATCCCAAAACAACACATGTTGGCGTGGATGTGGAGAGACAGGAACACTCACACACTGCTGGTGGGACTGCAAACTAGTGCAACCCCTGTGGAAAGCATTATGGAGGTATCTTAAACAGATTCAAGTAGACCTGCCATCTGATCCAGCAATCCCATTATTGGGCATATACCCAAAGGAAAAAAGGTCATTCTATAACAAAGACACATGTACCCAAATGTTTATAGCAACACAATTCACAATAGCAAAGATGTGGAAACAACCCAAATGCCCATCAATACATGATTGGATTAGTAAGCTGTGGTATATGTATACCATGGAATATTACTCAGCTATAAGAAATAATGAAGATACGACATCTCTATGGTTCTCCTGGAGAGAGTTGGAGCCCATTATATTAAGTGAAGTATCCCAAGAATGGAAAAACAAGCATCACATGTACTCACCAGAAAATTGGTTTCCCTGATTATCACCTAAATACACATCTGGGAACGATACCAACCGGATATCAGACTGAGGTGGGGGGTGGGGGGAGGGGATGGGTGTATGCCTACATAATGAGTGCATTGCGCGCACCCTTTGGGGAATGGTCACTCTGGAAGGTGCTGACTCGGGAAGGGGGGGTGGGGAGGGGAGGGATATATACCTACATGATGGGTGCAACGTGCACTGTCTGGGGAACGGACACGCCTGGAGCTTTGACTTGGGGGGACAGGCGGTACATGGGCAATGTATGTAACCTGAAATTCTGTATCCCCCATAATAATAAGATGAAACAAAAATAAAATTGAAAAAAATAAATAAAAAAATAAAAACAAAGCAATACAATTTTATTTAAAAAATAAATACTAAAATACACATAACGAAAAGTAAATAGCATTAAATATAATTAATTTTCAGAAATTTGCAATGAAGTACAGATTCCTTCAGTGGAAATAATGGAGTATTTGTTATTATATTCAGTAATATAGAGATATTTGCCTTGATATTGATCAATGTTCAATGAACAAAAGTGTTGGTGCTAAGAATGTGATTTTATTTCTTAGGTTTGGATTTTCAATTTTTTTTTTTTTTTAATTTCAGAGTCTAACGGGAGTACAAATGCTTTGGTTACATAAATTACCTTTGCAGTGCCCGAGTCAGAGCTACAAGTATGCAGGTCCCCTAGACAATGCACGCAGTATCCATTTGGCGTGAATTTACCCATGCCCTCCTCCCCCCCACCTGCCCTACACCCCATAAATGTTAGTTCCCATATGTGTACATTAGTGTTAATTGATTAGTACCAATTTAATGATGACTACATGTGATGTTTGTTTTTCCATTCTTGTGATACTTCACTTAGAAGAATGGGCTCCAGCTCCATCCAGGATAATACAATAGGTAGTTCACCATTTTTTAAATGGCTGAGTAATACTCCATAGTATACATAGACCACATTTTATTAATCCACTCATGTATTGATGGGCACTTGGGCTGTTTCCACATCTTTGCAATTGTGAATTGTGCTCCTATAAACATTTGAGTACAGATGTCTTTTTTTCCTTTGGGTAGATACCCAGTAGTGGGATTTAATAAAACACCAATTATTCCAACAAATTTGGAAACATATTTGTAAAATTAAAAAAAAAAAAAAACTATTTAAGAGCTTTCATTGATTGTACTGGACTGTGAACTTAATATCATAATCTAACTAATTGAAGTGAACTTTATTCAAGAAATCACCTGAAAGAATATTCAGAATCTGCTCTTTTGAAAGTATGAGATAACTAGATAATATCTCCAAAGTGATGGAAAAATAAAAATAATAATTCTAGTTTACTACCTATTGTCATGTGCCTTAGAAAATATTTATAAACTCCTTTTATAATTTATTTCAAATTTATCTAAAAAACATAGTCATCTCGTGGAAAACATTTATGTTTGTGGTTGATGTACAAGATATGCTAATTTACAAAGCCAACTGAAATTATACTTATGATTTAAGTAACTAGAGTGTCCTTCTAGAAATTGCTAAAGTTCATCTCACCACTCAATTAAAAAATGAGCCATATTAGTTTGAAAATCAAAGACTTTGTTGATTTTTAAAAATGTTGATTTTGGACATTGCCTTCAGAGAGTAAAAAATTCAGAATTCAGTGGCCACTATGAATATATGTAACACTTTTAACAATTCCATTAAATACTTCTTTTAAATGTTGATAAATATCTATGACAGCCACATGTATTATGATTAAAACAGTTTGTGGCATTTGCTGCTGATGCAATGGCTTATGTTTATCTAGAAGACATTTTTTTGAATAAGTGTGTCTGTAATTCTTCAAATACATTGCTTCCAGGTAATGTTATATGTGGCATTTGAAAATATGTCTTTTCAAATGAATCATTTAAAAATTGACTGAATGAAATGTGTTCATGAACAATATATGGCAGTATTTGAAAATACACCAATATGAATTAAAATTATCAACATTGCCATACTGTGGTTATTAGTTTTTGCTTATGTTTATAGCAATATTCATGCTGCTTTGACAATTTATATTCTAGAAGAGAAAACTCGTATTATTTATTTTTTCTTCATCCTTGCTTTTTATTTCACCCTCTTTAGCATTACCCTTTCCTTGACATTTCTTGGTAAAGCTTTTGCCTATCACTTCAACATCTCTGTTGTTTAAAGTTATACTGGATCCTTTAACAATGAAATCTTTGATAACTTTTGGATTTTCACTGCCTGTTACACCACACACTTCAATTCTGTGATGTTACATATATCTATTCCCCTTATTAAAAAGTATTACATATCCCTTATAGTGTTTTTAAATGATATCTGACACTTACGGTTGGATGGTTTGATTTTAGAGTTTATCTCTTCTTTGTCTTTAACATTTACACACAATTTCATACCCCTAAAAAGAAATATAGATCACTATATGTATTTTTGCCATGTTCAAGCTGGGATTTAATTTGAAGTAAGTAGAAACACAGATTTGTACTTCCAAAATAGCCAAGTGTCCTAGCACCTTATTTAATGATTTTTTCCTATCTCAATATTTTGTAGTGCCACTATTATATTATATAATATAATTATGTAATACAATATAATATTATTATATTATTCCAGAGATGTCCACAATTTTAGCTTGTATTTATCAGTGTTTGACCAACTGACATGATTTTAGTCGCATCTTTTGTGTAATTAATATTGGTAAATATCTTGTTTATAAATGCTCCCACATTATTTTTTATATATTTTCTGTTTAGTGTAATCTACTTTTTCTTTTAGTTCTAGATGAAATTATAATGTTTTTAAATTTTCCAAATCTAACGTCTTCTGCTATTTCTCACCTGTCTCATTAGAAAGAAAAACTCTTTTGTGATTTGAATTAAAATCCATTAAAATTGCAAATTAATTGAGAAGAATTGAAAATTCCACATCAGTCACTGAGTACATTCAGAAATATGGCATCACTTGATTTCTTAGAGTTGTTAAACCAGATCCATATCCTTCAAGACAATTATGTAGACATCTTTACATAGGTCCTACATAAGTCAAGTGATAATATACTTAGAATTTCTACGTAGTGGTCATATTACTGAATGGTATTTTTTCAGTATAATTTTATTTATGATTATTAAAATATTTGAAAGCTGCTGATTTTTAGCATTTTTTATTTTTAATTATTAATATTAAAGGTTCATAATAGTTATATGTATTTACAAGGTACATGTGACATTCTCATACAGGCATACAATGTGAATTAATCAAATCAGGGTAATTGGGGTATCCATCACCTCAAGTATTTATCATTTGTTTGTGTTAGAAACATTCCATTTCCATCCTTTAGTTATTTTAAAGTATACCCTAACTTGTTGATTATAGTCATTTTCTTGTGTTATCAAATATTGTTCATTCTATTTAACTATATAAGTATATTTCTGTACCCATTAACCATTATCCTTTAATGCTCCCTCCCTGCTACCCTTCCTAGCCTCTGGTAATTATCATTTTACTCTGTAACTCCATGAAATAAATTGTTTTTAATATTTAGCTCCCACATATGAGTGAGAAAATGTGAGATTTGTCTTTCTGTGTGTGTCTTATTTCACCTAACATAATATTCTCCACTTCTATACATGTCATTGCAAATGGAAGGATTTCATTCTTTTTATGGCTATATAATATTCCATTGTGTGCATGTACCACAATTTCTTTATCCATTCATCCATTGATGGACTCTTAGTTTGATACCAAGTCTTGGCTATTGTAAATAGTGCTGTTATAAAAATGGTAGTACAGATATCTTTTCAATATATTGAATTCCCCTCCATTGGATATATACCTAGGAGTGGGATTTCCAGGTCATATTATAGTTCTTTTTAGTTTTTGAGGAACCTTCATACTGTTCTCCATAGTGGTTGCACTAATTTACATTCTCACCACCAGTATATGACAGTTCCCCTTCCTCCACATCTTTATTAGCCTTCCTCATTGCCTGTCTTTTTGATAAAAGCCACTTTAAATGAGGTAAGATGATACCTCATTGTAGTTTTGATTTGTAGTTCTCTGATGACTACTGGTGCTGTACATTTTTTTCATATACCTGTTGGTCATTTGTATGTCTTCTTTTGAGAAATATCTATTCTGATCTTTTGCCTATATTTAAATCAGATTATTTGATTTTTCCCTATTGAGTTGCCAAAGCTCATATATATTCTAATTATTAATCCTTTGTCAGATGAGTGGTTTGCCAATATTTTCTCCCATTCTATGAGTTGTCTCTTCTTCTTAGTGTTTCCTTTGCTGTGCAGAATCTTTTTAGCTTGATGTGATCTGATTTGTCCAATTTTGCTTTGGTTGCCTGTGCTTTTGCAGCATTACTCAAGAGTTCTTGCCCAGACCAATGTACTGAAGCATTTCCCCAATGTTTTCTTTTAGTAGTTTCATAGTTTTAGGCCTTAGATTTAAGTCTTTAATCCATTTTGATTTGATTTTTGTATATGGCGAGAGATGATGGTCTAGTTTCAGTCTTCTGCATATGTATGTCCTGTTTTTCCAGCACCATTTATTGAAGAGACTGTCCTTTCCCCACTGTATGTTCTTGGCATCTTTGTTGAAGATAAATTCACTCTAGATGTGTGGGTTTATTTCTGGGTTCTCTATTCTGTTCCATTGGTCTGTATGTCTGCTTTTATGCCAGAACTTGCTGTTTTGGTAACTACTTGAAAGCTATTGATTTTTAAATAATGCTTTTGTAGCTGGCTACCTTACTGTCTTCTTATGAGTAACCAATTTTATCATATTACTTTTATGGAAGACAACCAAAAATTTCACAACTGATAATAATTTTTTCTTTTTAAAGCCATAATTGTATTAGATTGAATACATAAAAAACTCATACTTATGAGATAATTTTTAAAATTTATATGGAAACATGAGTGAGCAACATAAAAAATTAATAATAGTGATTCAAATTGTTAATAACAGGAAAAAATCTACAAGGTTATGATTCATAATGTTGATGACTATATACCAAAATTCTGAACCAAGCTTCTGAAAAGCTTCCAAAATTTGATGAAGAATTATCAAGCTCTTATTGCAGAAAAAATTTGAATCAGCTGAGATAAGGACATCACCAAAACTGCTGTTTCCTTGAGAATGTTTATCAATCCCTGCAAATTCAACTTTTATGTTTGATTTTTCCTTCTATCAAGAGGAGTAAATATAAAAGCCCATATACATACTAGTGGAGAAATCTAATAAGAAATTGTCATCAAAATATACTCGAGTCAGAGAATGCTATACTCTCAAAGTTAAGGTGAGTTAGAAATAAACCTTAATTACACAGCAAAGTATACAAAATCATAGTGGGAGATGTTTATAGACAAGTTTTAACATATGAGTTTATCCTCCTTAACAGGTAGAACAAGAAGACTAAATATATAAAAGTATATTAAATGTGACTAGTAGAATTAACAAATTTGATGTAAATGACACAGGGAACTGTGAACACAACAAAAGCAAAATTTATTTTATTTTATTTCACATTGAATTTTTTCAAGTCCATATGTAACATATATAAAGGCTGACTAAAACTGAGCCATAAACCAAGTCTTATAAAAAATTAAAGAGTGAAATAATTTTCTGAAGTGTATACCTTTGAGAGTACAAATATCATCCAATTCAACATCAAAGGAAAAAATACATCCCTATATGTTTGAAAATCAGAAATTTTAACTCTATAAAAAATTTCTTCAAAAAGCGTTCCATATAAGAAACTAGAACTATTTTGGTGTGATGATTATTTAAATTATTATGCATTAATATGAGAGATATGAATTATATTTAGAGGAATATATGTTTATATATATGCATTCATGCATTTTATACTTAAGATGAATATTAGAAAATATTAGGAGGTACATGTTAAAAAGCAAATATCCATCTCAGAACATTATAGACAAAACAGAAAAAAACAATCCCCAAAAAAGGAAAGTAATAAAATAGTAATAAATTAATGAACTAGACACAAAAGTCATAGAAAGATTTGGCAATGCCAAAAATTGGTTCTTCAAAAACAGAAACAATTAACTTCTGGTGAAATTTATTAAGAAAAAGGAAAGGAAACACAATCCAATAATGTTAGCAATGATATGTGTGTAAATATTGATAATAAATAATATAATAAAAATGCTTATGGCAATAATATTTAATGTCTAGATGGAATTGCCATATTCCTAGGAACTGATACTAGAAGAAATACAATGGAAAGCAAAACATTTTAAACCTACAGAAAATGGAGTTTATGACCTCACAGTAAGAATTTATTTCTTATACTAGAAGCAAAAATTATAAACTATATATATAAAGTGCCTTACATATATAGTTAAATTTTACTACATTAAAGTTAAGAACACCATAAATATGAAAATATACCCCTTAGATATGAAGTATAAAGGAATAATATGTCCCTTATACCCCTTAGATTTGAAGTATAAAGGGATAATACGCAAAATATATAAAGAAATTCTACAAATTAAGTAAAGTACTAAGATTAAAATTAAAAATAGCCAAATATGACTAAGACAAAAAGTAGGCAAATATAGGAATAGGAATTTAAGAGAAAAGGAAGAATTAATGATCCATAAATATATGTGATTTTATTTAACCTTTAGTAGTCATAAGAAAATGAAAATCAATATAAATTATCATTTCACAATTACTAGGTAGGTGATAATTAAAAGTCAATATGAAATGATGGAGGGTGAATTTGGAGGAAATAGAAATCTTATCCACTGCAAGATGTGTGTAGATTCATATAATTATTTTGGCAATCACATTGAGGTTTCCTAGCGAAGATCAACATGTGAAGTAACATTGAAGCAAGTTGAAACTTCTATTCTTTTATGACTAAAAATATTAATTTTGACTGGTTCACTTCTAAACAATATGCAGGTTTGAAATGTAAATGCATTTGAGATAGGTTGCAGTATATTTTACTAATAATTATGTAAACCAAATATGAAACAAAAATTAAACCTTTTGAAAAAGTAAAAAAAAAAAAGTAAAGGTATTTTATAAGAAGCCAAATTTCTTTGGCTTGTATATGTGATTTTTATGGAAGACTGAACATTGTGGATATATGAATGATTTTTTATCATTTGATTAATGCACAGCCATTTGCACAAGAGTAATGCATTCATTTTACATACAAGTAAAGAAAGAATTTTCTTTCGATGTGTTAATTTCTATATGCACTGGCATTTACTTTGTCTAAACAATATGTTTCCAATAATCTGGTTTTAAGAGCTAAGATGAATTGCCTTTTAGAATTCCTTTTGTATTGAACCACAAATTAAAGCAGAGGATTAAATTAATTCTTTTGCCAAAAAGGCAAAACTGGCAATTGTCCCAATGCACACACTCAAGGGCAACTTTTAGAGAATTACAACAAGGCAAGTTATATTGCTGTCAGCACTTCCTTAAGCATATAGA
The DNA here is from genome assembly GCF_041146395.1 of Eulemur rufifrons. Classification (NCBI taxonomy): domain Eukaryota; kingdom Metazoa; phylum Chordata; class Mammalia; order Primates; family Lemuridae; genus Eulemur; species Eulemur rufifrons. The sequence continues at coordinate 48,190,185 of NC_090985.1, forward strand.
TTTAGTGGAAAGATCTGATGGAAGTCTTCAGCTTCTAAAGAGAATTGAAGTCATTCACCAGATTGTCCAAAATTCACCAATTCATTCAAATATGAGTATTTTAGGAAAATAATCAAAACTTCAATTTTCATTCTTCGAAATATCGGTCAAGTGCCAGGTTTTATGTAAAAATTTGTAAGCACTATTAAAGAACAAACTATTCAATTAGTTGTTTCATGACTGAGGCTTGCAAATGTATGCATCCATAGAGCCTTATCGTTCTTTTATTCTACATGTCTCACTTTAGTAATTGGACTGTTTACATGTCTCTTTTCATAAGTTCTACATTATCAGGAATTTTTGTCTTTGGCATTTTACCCCAAGCTGCAGCCCCATTTCTCTTTGTCCACAGAATAATTATTACTCATCATCTTTCTATTTCCTCGTGTTCTTTTCTCTCATGAACAGGATTTTTTCCTTTGGTGCGGGTGGTTGGGAGAGTTGTCCCAAACATTTTTCTGGATTCCAACTTGGCAGAAACCTCAATGACGTCCACGCTGCAAAATCCAAACATTCATTTCTTCCCCTCACCCTGCTCACTAGAACATTATTTACAGAGTATTCCAGACTTTCTGAAATACACTCATAGTTCTTTTTTTTCCCCCATTTTTTTTTTAATTTTATAGTATTAACGGGGGTCAAACGCTTTGGTTATGTAAATTTTCTCTGCACCGCCCAAGTCAGAGCTACAAATGTGCGTTTGGGGGATGGACACGCTTGGAGCTTTGACTCGGGTGGGGCAAAAGCAGTAAATATAACGTAAGCATTTGTACCCCCGTAATATGCTGAAATAAAATAAATAAATAAATAATTTTAAAAAATACACTCATAGTTCTTCCAAGACATTATTTGCTTTCAATTCTGCTTCTATGTCTACTACCGTAAGATTAGGATCACCTCTTTGGATTTCTGATCACTAAACTGTGCTCTGTGCTCTGCGCTCAGCCCTTGGATAGCGTCTTGCCTCTACACTCTCAAGAAGATTTCTTGTAGTCAATGACTTTAATAAGTACTACTGTATTCTGACCTCTCTCAAATTTATAACTGCAATCCTGATAGCTTCTCTGACATCTAGATGCATCGATTCAATTATGGATTCAGTGTCTCTACATCTGCGGTCCCCAACCCGGAGCCACGCGTCATCACCCTCCCTCCCTCTGGTGTGTGGGAAAACTGTCTTCCATGAAACTCAGGAACAGGGCAGCACAGCACAGGGTGGGTGGCGGGTTATCTAAGCTTCATCTGTATTGACAGCTGCCCGCACCACCACCTGAGGTCCTCCGGCCATGGAAAAATTGTCTTACATGAAACCTGTTCCTGGTGCCAAAAAGATTGGGGACCACTGCTTTACATGGATGTCTAATAGTTATTTCAAGCTTAAATGTAACAAACAGTACTCTATTTCTGCCCTTCTCACATGCAAATTCTACTCTTCATAAACACTCCTAGCTGTCTTTTCCTTTTCAGTAGATATCCATTTCATTCTTCTGGATGTTCACTTCTTAAAACTTACTTCTCTTGACCTCTCTCTCTTACTCATCACTCCTTGAAGCACCAGTAGATGCCAGCAGTTCTACCTTCAAATGCATCTGGAATATGACTATTCTAACAACTCCGATTACCACAGTTAATACCCATTACCACCATCATTTCCTACCATGACTATGGTTGGAGAGAGTTTCCCAATTCTTCCACCTCTTTCCATCTTGGCCCCATCTTCATATTTACTTTATTCCATTTGTTTAAGCCATTCTTTAAAAAATACCAATGAGCTTATGTTTCTCTTTGCTGAAACCTCCAATTATTTTCTAGAGAACTTTGGCATTTTAGTTCTTTTTGTGGACTACCTTGCCCTCCTCCTCTTGCCCCTCCAATTGTACCACTCTTGCCCTGGTTTGGGCAGCTCTAGCACAATGATCCCTCTGCTGTGAATATGTTATGCCCTTTTCCTGGAATATGTTTCATAAGTTATTCGTGTAAATAATGGTCATATATTTTGCATTCCCCACACTTTCTTTTATTCTTTTATTTTTTCTTTTTAGCATTTATCACCACTAAAAATTTACATACATAATATTTTTTCTCTTTCTCCTCCCCTTTCTCTTCCTTCTCCTTCTTCCTCCTCCTCCTCTTTTTTCTTCTCTTCCTTCCTCCCTCTTCCTCCTTCTCCTTTTTTTATTCTCCCAGTTAAGATATAAATTCTATGAAAACAAACACTTGTTCTCCATTGGGTACTGCTACACCCCAAACACCTAGAACAGAACATATAGTAGGTGTTTGATAAATATCTGTTGACTTAATTAATTTAGCATCTAAAATGACTTCTAGAAATCATTTAGTACCAAAAATGACTAATTCAGTGCCTGACAATGATGTTTTTGTTTTGTTGTTGTTGAATTATCATATGCAATGATCAGAAAGCATCATCCTGGAATCTGTAGCCTTTATCATTTAATTGAATTTAACTGAAGAAAAAATGCACATGCACTAGCTTAAAAATAGATAGTAGAGTGTAGAACCTGTAGGGAAGTGGGTATCAGTAAAGGCTTTTGAGACAGGGAGAAGTGGGTGGGTTATCCTCTGCTTTGGCTCTCAGACCAATAAATACAACATTGTTTTATGCATTCCATGCTGTGGATTGTCTATGCTTATACATCATTATTTAGTCATGAGTTAAAGTTAGAGACTATATGTTATCATCACTGTACATGGCTGTTTTAGCTCAGCATTAGCGAGTTCCTGCTCTAGAGTCACTCTTCCACCATTATCTGTGTACTTTGGGCAATTTACTTTATCATTTTGTTTATCCATAACATTCCAACAATAACTGTCAAAATGTACTTAAATAGACCTTTATCATTGGACATTAGTGTAATTTTCAAGGTTTGATTCTGTATTTTAAATATTGCATTGTATTTTTGTCAATTTGTTTTTCATAAAAAGCGCCCTCAAAAAATTCTAATGACTTTATAATATTTTTTCATATAAAACCTATAATACTCTCATGTCTTCAATATATATATTTTTACTTTTAAGGGTATAAGTTATGTACCTTTTTATCATTAAATATAGTTTACTGGATTTTTAAATTTCTTATGTGTACTTTTTGTTTTCATGATATTTCATTTAACATTCACACATCAATCTATTCTGAAGATATCATATATAAGCACAAAATAGGTAATGTGAGACATTAGGAAATAAAGGAAGGAAAGGCTGGGGAAGGGAGAAGAAAGGAAGGAGAGCATTTGAACTAAAGATTAATTTGGCCAAGGCTGCCCTCTTGACAGTGAGTAAGCTTCCTGGAAAACTCCAAGAAAACCAGCTATAGCCCAGGGCTTGAGACAATCCATTCTGTAAAAGTCCAAAGCGTGTACCTCAGGGCCATGCCTACAATTTTTGAGGCTGTGCAGGTATTTCCCTAACCAGATAAAAGTGAATATGATATGTACCTTGCAGGTAGCTTGCTACATCAAAAAGCTGCATCTGCAGTTCTTGGATTCTTGCCCCCTGAACACAGCAGTGAAAAGAATGTTGCCATTCCCACTGCCATAGAGGAAGAATAGGGCTAGAGCCAGGTCCTTTACATCATATCCCAACTGTTAGATAAATAAAAAGTCAGTCAATAGGATTTGACATGTCAGTGTGCATTGCCCTAGAGAATGGGAGATCCACATTTCTGCCTTTCACCCTATAAATTGTCCATGAAGAATGCTAATACAGCAGGCCCTAGATATTTGCTATTTGGTTGTTAGTCCTTGCTTCAAGGGAAGGCTATTTATTGCAAGGGTATAATCTTTTAATATTTATATATTTCATAAATCATAAAGGACTGATTTAAACATAATTAAAATTCAGATTAGATACTGGGGAAAATATTCCAGCAATTTTTAATAAAGGAATTTTTAAAAGTATATATATACACATATATATGAATAAAAATTTAAAACATACTTAATTCATAAAATAATAAATATATTGGCTTCAAAATATATTTAAAAATTTAAAAAATTAAAATAAAATTAATAAAATTCAATTTTGTATCTCTGTATCTATATATTACATATCCTTGCAGTTTGCCTATCTAAGAGTAAATGAACAAATGATATACAAACAATATATGGCAGAGTTTTAGCAATAGTGGCAGCATATTAAATGTTAAGAACTTAAATTGGATCATAAAGTCTGCTGATAAATGTTGCCACATAGATATGAATTTCCTTAAAAATATTTTCATTAATAAATCAAAATAGTCTGAGCTAATTAATTATTAAGCATAGATTCCTGGGACCCAAACTGAATATACTGAATCAAAATCTCTGAGGAAAATGCCAGTGGACATACAATTTGTAACCTCCCCCACCCCCGATATTCTTGGATAAATTAAATTTTGGAAACTACAGATGTATACCATTTGCCCCAATATTCCAATGCAGGAATTTATTTTTTGGAAATAAAGGTGCTACAGGAGAACATCTGTAGATTTTTGGTCCCTGGTATGTATTTTCCTTCTCAGAAGTCCAAATTTCCTTTGAGAAACTAACCCTTCCCATTTTATGTGGAATTAGTTTTAAATCCTGCACCAAAGCTAGCCTTCATTGGATTAAGCTAATCCCTTCTGGGTAGTAGTGATTGCTTCAGGAGTACTGTGAATAAAGCAGTAATTTCTTGATGTTTCTAGAGCAATAGAGCATTGTTTTTCCTCTCTAAGAGAAGGCGGCATTGGGGTATACAGAGATTTTGCTTCTACAGAAAGCAGCACTCATCTGGTGGAACCAAACCAAAAACAAACAAAAAAACTAAATCACTAAGATGTATCCTAGTTTGTGGCTTAGCCATAAATCAGGCCAAATGTTATGCTTTGCATCAAGAATAGCCATGTGCAGAGTTTTCATTGTATAAACAAATAAATTTGCTGATCTTAATTTGACCATGTTGAGATGTATTTTTGTACCAAAATATTTATGTAAAAAGATGTTTAATTCTTGTTAATTATAATAGTATTAACTGGAAATGAAACATTCAACCACAAAAAATTATAGAATTCAAGTTTTAGAAAAATATTAAATGACACAAAATGTAGTCAAAATTGTTGCTGCTTTCTCTGTCTCTCTCTGTCTCTCTCTCTCCCTCTTCTTCTCTGTCAATCTTCTTTCTCCTTCTACTCCTACCTCCTGCATACATCTTTCTGCCACCACTTATTTCTACTTTAAAAAAACAAACAGATGTTTAAGGAGATATTCAGGTTTTGATTATCTTAGAATAAATTTATTCCAATGCCAGCTTTATATAGCTGTATCTGTAATATTAGTGGTGCATCATATTATACAGATATTTCCTTTTGTCCTACTAAGTAAATAGTATGATAAATAAGAGTAAACATTTAAAAATCTAATTAGGAAACATGAGTTTTTTAAAAAAATATATATTTTTTTACTCCTTTCCAATGTTCTCATTTTTATATTTAAAAATTTTTAACTATTATGGATACTTAATAGTTGCATATATTTATAGCAGGGTACATGTGATGTTTTGCTAGAGGCATAAGTATATTTTAATCATATCAGGATAATTAAAGTATTCATCACATAAAGCATTTATCATTTCTTTGTGTTACAAGCATTCCCATTCTACTCTTTTAGTTATTTTAAAGTATATCATCATTATTTTAATAGATTCCTGGCTCTTTTTTTGGAATATCTTAGTTTTATAGCAAGACTTTAATGATATACAGAAATACAGTGTGATTTTGTTATGTTGTCTTAGTCCATTTTGTGCTGCTCTAACAGAATGCTACAGACTGAGTAATTTATAATGTACAGAAATTTATTGGCTTACAGTTCTGGAGGCTGAGAAGTCAGCATCTGGTGAGAACGTTCTTGCAGAGTTATCACATGGCAAAAGACATCACACGGAGGAAAGGCAAAGAGAGAGAGGGCAAGAGGGGGCCTATCTTACCCTTCTATACTGGCATGAATTCCACCCCCCCCCCCCGAGTGCAGAGCCCTCATGGCCTAATAACCTTTTAAAAGTCTCACATGTTAATACTGTTACAGTGACAAATTTCAACACGAGGGAACAAACATTCAAACCATAGCAAATGTGAATACTATAACGCCTTTAAGAGAGATGCTCTATGAATTTTAGATTCATACAGATGGGGGTTTAAGTGCAAGCAAAACCATTTACCCTCTATGCAAAGTTAACTCACTCAACTGAAATTACCTAAAGAGTATAAATGGAGAAAAACAATACAGTCACCTTACATTTATAACAGAGATTAAAATGTGTCTGAAGAAGGCATCATTTTTGGCATAAAATAAATCTTTAAACAGATTACTTTTATTTTCAAATATGCAAAAATTTCCCACTTTTTCTCCTCATTTATTTATCACACGGTTTTTATATCTTTCCTCATCTACTATCAAATCTTTGATTAGACCTTTATGGGCTTCTTAAATTTTCTTAGATGACATCTAAAATATACAGCCTTCAATTGGCATTGATTGATTTATAAATTCTTATAAATCTATGTTTCTTAATATGTGTTTTGAATATTATTTATATTGCATCACAATTGTTAATTTATCTTTTTTATTTCTTCAACAAAATATAAAATAAAGTGAAATATGACTATATATTAGGCTTTATCATTGTTATTGTTATTAACCGTTAGAAGCAAGCTCCATGCCTCACACAAGAAAAGTACAGATAAAATATATCCAAATACATGATGAATCACACGTAAAATAAAATCAAATGTATTCATTTGAATAATCTTCCTCTTGAACAAGTTCATTTGGTCATGAGCAATATGTAGCCTTGAGTGAGAGAGAAAGTAAACACTCATTAAGGTAGATTTAGTTCTCAGTTACTGAATACTTTATACAGTGTCTGGCAAATGATATGTGAATAGTTTGTGTTGAATCACTAAAATTAAGAAATACCCATTAATTAATTATTCATTTATTGAAAAATGCACAACCATTAGGAAATACTCTATATTGCATTGTTTATGGCACTGGTTAATTGACTATTTTATTTATTTAGTTAATAAATTATAATATATTCATATAGTATGCCAGGTAGTCTGCAAGAGCACAGGAATATATAATTTTTTAGAATATGAGTCTTCCCCTCTATGAGATTCATCTATCTGTCTGCTACTCTAGATTCTGAAAATGTCAAGGGCTAAATTCTAAGAGTCTTTTCTTAGGATATCTAGGATTTAATAGAAGACATCTTGTAGACTCTGTGGTGTGTTGCCAACGTCTCTACAAATCTCAGGATTGGAGCATTCATTGTCCCAGTTACCAGCAGCATTGATGGTTAACAGCTTCCACTTGAGTCTCCCTTCCCGTAGTATGCCTTTGTCTGAACAGAGCCAACCTACTTCTTAGCCCATTTGCCATAGCTGAAGGAGCCTCCTAGCCTCATCCAATGACATGAACAAAGTGGGTATAAACAGACTTGCTTCAACTGGGACAACTTTGCAGGGCCATCCCAAATCCAGAGCTTCCTGTTGGAAGGCCAAGTGCCCTGGTTTTGACAGTCATGCTGCCCAAGTGTGATGGTTAATTTTATATAACAACTTGACCAGTCAAAATTGTGCCCAGATATTTTAGTCAAACATTATTCTGGGTGTATCTGTGAGGATGTTTTTGGATAAGATTAGCGTTTAAATCAGTAGATCGAGTAAAGCAGAGTGTTCTCCCTAACGTGGGTGGGATCCATCTGATCATTTAAAGAAAGCCCTGACTACAACAAAAAGGCTGGCCTTCTCTCCAGTAAAAAGAATTTTTCTCCTGCCTGCCTGCCTTCAACTAGGATATTGCTTTTGTTTCTATCTTTAGACTCAAACTGAAGCATCAGTTCTTTGTTTCTGGCCTGCTAGCACTTAGACTGGAATTATACCATCAGTTCTCTTGTGTCTGCAGCTTGCCAACTGTAGATCTTGGGACTTGTCAACCTTCACACCTTTATAATAAATCTGTATATGTATGTATGTATGTATGTATCGGTCTATCTATCTCCTGTTGGTTCTGGTTCTATCTCTGAAGAACCCTGACTAATACACCAACTTGTTTTTCCTTTTGCGTCTTAACTTTCCACAGGTGTGGTTACCATGAGGCGTTCCCCAATAACCTTCCTACATGTGCATAGGTCTTAGAGTTCCTTTTTGAAGACCAAATTTGTGACAGTTTCTAGCACCTAAGCACACACTAAACACTAGATAATTTTCTTTATTGTGTTATAATTTTTTGAAAGCAAAAATGTATGTATTTGTTTAAAAAATTCTAATTTTCTGTTGTCATGTGCAAAAATACATGCAAAGTAATTATCTTGAATTACATTTTCCAGTGATTGTGACTGCTGACCTACTAATCCTTCTTTTATTTCAGTTCATTGTATACATTTTATGCTTTACTCATTTAGAATATCATCTTAGTCTCCTTTTTATCATCTCTACATGAGTTTCTTTGCTTCACATTTAACTTCTGCTAGTAAATTTCTCATCTACCATCATGATCCCAACTCGATTTTATAGTTCTGAGAATAATAAAACATCTAAAACAAATTGGATCCTCCAATTAAAATAGCATTCGTAAAACAATGACTAAATGAATGTAGGATGAATATTGGGTCTCATTGTAGAAGATCCTGGATTTTTTGGAGGGGGAGGTTGGAGGGATTATGGAGGATTGAGACCATAAAAGATGTATGAGAGGTAAAGACAATATAGTGCTAACTTTCTTATTTTGACTAAGTATCCATAATTGTTCTTATTAAAAATACATTTCCAATACTTATCTTTTAGAGGTATGTAGGGCTGATAAACTGTATATTTCAGCAGGCTTGATTTTGTTCATCTATTGCTGTTCTGGTTTCTTTAGTTCTTCTCATCTGATTTCCCCAATTTACACTGCAAAGATCAGGGAGGATAAGAAATGAAAAAAATGAAACAAATATGAGGAATAAGGAAAACAAATCTGGCTAACCTGGTTTTCTTAATATTCATTAGGGATACTCATGAATTTCTAGGACATTTAAAAAATGGAACTCTGGCACTATCTTGTCTGGTTTTGACAGTCTCATTTATGTCACTATTGCGTCTTTATAAAGTTTATATAAGTTACAGCATTTTGAAGTTGCTTCAAATCATAATGCAGTTTCCATTAAAAAAGACATTGGAAATCAAAATCCATATGATAAAACTCAAGTAACCAGAGTTTTGAAAGCTGACTTTAAATAGCATATTCTTCGCAATTTTGATTAACAAATAAACAAACTTTCAGTTTTGATTTTAATAACACTTGCCTCATACCTAATTGTTTTTTATTATTCTGGGAGATTAGGAGCTATGTTCTGTGTTTTATTTAATCTATGAAATTGTCAAGTGGGTGTGTGTGTACCTGCCTGTGTTGTGCCTGTGCTCACATGTGCTTATTTTGTGTGTGTCTGTGTATATTTTCCTACAAAAGTGTTTATATATATATATATATCAATATATTTTACAAATAGAAAATAAAAGGTAGAGTAAAACATATATATTGTTAGTGGAATTTCCTTTACTAAGTATATTTACCTTTGGCTTTATTATAAGGCATAAAATACTAGCAGTAAAGTCAAGTAGAAAACTGAACAGTTGCTTCAATTGCCTCCACTAACAATTTTAAACACAATCATTGCATTCTACTCAAATTGTATCAAATTTGAAACACCCTGAGTCAAATGACATGAAAGAAAGATGAGCAATAAATGTTCAAAGGCTTCTAAAAGTTATTGCTATTACAGTATCTGACATGGATTGTCATATTGATTACGACTGAACAATGAAACATACCCACAAGCAATCATATGTATTTTAGCTGATGATTCACTTTGTAAGCTTCTGTTCTCATTCAAAAAGTATCCACTTTAGGACTTTGATTTGACTTTCTATGGTTTTTTTCTTCATTTAATGACAGTCTTGGATATTAAACCTTCATTTCAAACCATTTGATCAATATGATGCTGTTTTTAAGTGGTGGCTCTAATAAATGTTAAACTGCACCTTTGCATTTACTAAAAACAATTCAAATTAGATTGTAATAAAAATCACAAGGCATTGCATAATGCTATGCAGAGCATAGCAAAACTGCAAATTTACCCAATGCTTATAACCACTTATAAAAATTGGTGTGAACTAAAAAAATGTCATGAAGCACGTTATATAATGTTTTGAATATGTTAAAGTTATCCTCTATGTTACCAATAAACATGTTTAATCCATACTTTTCTCATTTTTTCTTCATTTCATCATATTTATTTCTATTGCTAAAGATAATTTGAAGCAAATACTTATTTTATAAACACTACATTAGCAAATCAACTTTTAAGTAGTTGAATAAAATTTATAAATAAAAGATTGAGTTTTTACTGGGCCCTTTATATAACAATGTAGGACATCAGCCTTTCATAAGTGCTAGGAGCAATACTGATAGATTCTGAGGACGATGGGAAGGAATGAATGCACAAAGGTAGTGTACAGTGAATCGTAAAAATGATCACAGGCTCTTTGAGGGGAAAGTCTTGCTCTTATATATTTGTATATATATTAAACATATATCAAAGGCATTTTACATGCTCTTTGCAGTCTGAATAATAAAGTAGTTAGGAAAGTGGAGGGGATACATTGGTGTATGTCCACATTTTTTTTCATTTAGATTCACATATTTATTAAACAAATTTTTTGCAGAGGAAACACAATCATATGAACAGCATAAGTTTCATTAAAGAACTACCTTTTTATAAAATTAATCACATTCTGATATGTCTCTCCCTTAAAACTAGAATAGGTCCACACCTTCCACTTGTCAATACTTCATAGACTTCTCTATTTCTAAAAGTCCACATATAGAATATCTCACAATGTATTTTAATTACATAAAATAAATAAGAGAAAAAAATTAAAGTCTTACAATGTTTGACATAATGAAGTTTACGAAAGTGATCTGTCCAATATCACTGAAAGCAAGATGAAAGAGTTTCTGACATTCCTATAAATATCCAAGGATGAGAAAATAAACAAAAATGATGTAGTAGTGAAGACTTCAGTTGGATTTATTTTGAATACTATGGAATTAACAGAGATACTTGGACAGTGGAGAATCCTAAGAATACTGTTGCAAAATGAACTTCATATTCATTTTAAGGGATAATCCAAATATAAAATGAAACATTTTAACTTGCTGCCATATTTTTTCAAAAAAATATTTAAGGAGATATCAACTAATGAGTCCTCATTCTTTCTGTAAATTTTCCCATAGGTATAACTTTGAAAATAGTTTATAAAAGGCAAAATAAACTATTTTTAATATTTTCTAATGTTATTTTATAATAAAATATACAAATCAAACTTTTAAGATAACTATTTGGTAAAATATTTTGATGTGTGTTTTATTTCAAATGCATTTGTTTTGTTTAGAGCATGATTTATTACTAAATATTCTCCATACTGAATACTTCCTTATAGTTTGTTAATATCAACTTGCCTCACAATCGAAGACATTTGGATATATATTATGTGATTTAAACTCTGATTTGAAAAGAGTCCCCAGGCTGAAACCATATTTATTTCTTTCTATACCTGTTTGTTCATTTCAATGTAAATCTGTATAAATGTAATCTCTTGTTATTAGGAAATTTAGAATAGATTTATATCAATACATTGTATTAAGTGCCTCGGCAGCAGTACTTCAATCACATGGTGCTACATAAAAACATCAAGGAGGGGACATTTACAAGAATCTTCTATATTTCCAGAGGCTAGAAAAAAACACAACTGTGTCATTAAGTGGCACTGATATTTATATACAGATAGATTGTTGGCCTCTCTATTGTGTTTTAAAATAAACTTAAAATCTTTATCTCTAAATATCCAAATCAGCTCTTCCTCCTCTAGACTTCTCTACTTCTATCATTTATACCAAATTCTACTAATTATTGATACAAAGCGTGATTACCTTTGTCCCCTTCTCATATTTCCCTTCAAGCTCCACCCCTTGCATCAAGTTAGTTAAAAACAAAAGAGTGAAAAACAGCCTCACTCATTCTTTCCTCAGGTTTTCTGTTGACTAGTCATTCAGATTTGAATATCCAGTGAAACAACATTATTCTAAGTGCTCACAGTCTGATTAATTCAATCATGCAGCAGATATCTACTGAGCACCTACTAATTCATTCATATGCAAAATATCAATTGAGGTAACATGGCGGTGAGTGTTTCTTAATGTTTCTTGTGTAATCAAAATGTGATAATTTTGGAAAAAGATGGTTTAGAAAATAATTAGCTCTTTGCAGCAAAATAAAAACCAAAAATGGGGAAAAATCATTATAGGTAGAATCCTAGAGAAAAAGAACTAGGTAAGCAAGATTCAGAGGAGTAAAAAGCAACCAACCAGAATGCCTTCTTTCATGTAAGTTATACATATATTTTTAAAGTACTTATCTTCTACTCATTTTAATCATTAAATCATCCATTCCTTGTCTCTTTTTTCATCTCATCTACTATTTAAAATATGCCACATTTTTTTTAAAGACATTGCTCTGGAGTCTGCTCTCTTCCTATTCAAATTTGGACTGAATGATTTATGGGCTTAATACAGAAATATTATGATTAATTGATTTATTTGCATGAAAATTCTAAGTTACAACTTTAACATTCTGAAATATCTTATATATATGCTGCCCTCCATTTGATATTCACCGGTTTTTGCTGGATGTGTCTTCCTAAGAAACCATGCATGGGAAAGAACCTGTTTGAGTTCTTGCATATTGGAAAATGTATTTTATTCTACAATAATCCTTGAAAGATAGCTTTTAAGGACATAAAATTGATGAAACATAATTATCTTACCTCAAGACTTGGAAAGCACTTTCTGATGTCCTCTGGTGTAGTTTTTATTGATGATAAATCAGACATCAGAATACTTTTATTTATTTTCTGGAATTTTTAGAATTATGTTTTTATTCTTAGATGCCCTGATATATAATTAAGATCTACTTATGACTTGCCATTGTTCTTCTCTTATAAAGGGATTAATTTTATTAGTAGTATTTTCACATTTTCACATACATACACAGATATATGGGATACTTTTGGTGATATGTATTATTGCACAACTGAACTTGAAAAAATTATCAAAGAAAAATTTATAAAAACATTTTTATGAAAATAAGACTCCTTAACTATATGTATTATACAATATGTTTACAGAAACATATATACACAGACACACATCTATATCTATATCTACATGTAGACCACATCTACAGAACATATATAGTATAGGCTTCTGGCATCTGTGGGATTGTGCTTCTAATTTTCCACAGTTTTTGAAAATAGTTTTAAATGTACAGTAAATATTAAATGAATGCATTTTTCTTTATTTATGACATAATGCAGGTTATGGCAAGAGAACTTTTTCTTTATAATCTCTGAACTAAAATATATATAACTTAACTGATTTTAAGTCAATATTACTGATTACTATTTTCAAATGTGAAAGCAAGAATCTGTATACAGATACTCCATATGTTTCATATTGAGGACTTTGAATATCATATATTACTTTCCAACGTATCTGCAGTACAATTTAGAAACTCAGCATTATTTTTTCAGAAATAAATATTCACGTATCTAATCATACTTTTTTGGCATCATCACATGTATGAAGTTTAACTCAAGGTATTTTCACTTTCTAACTTTTGTCATTTCTTTTCTTGATATATAAGATCAGTATGCAAGGCTATGTCATTTTCCCACCACACATTAATAATCAAAGAGTAGTTTTTCCTGCAGGAGTTGTGTCAGGGCAATTTGACAAACAGGGCTTTGAAGGATCATGACCTTGAAGATCTCTAGCAAGCCAATTTCTGAATTTGAAGAGGCTGTCAAATTGAATTTCAAAGAACAGTATATTACTCTCCATGATTAAGACTGGAGATACCCTAAGCAATGGTTTTTATTTTTCAAAATTAGACTGTAATTAGATAATAAGATCCATACACAACTAATTAAAATCAAAATTGTCTAATGAAAGAAACATGATGTGTAAAAGAGTATATATTGATGTTTTGCTTACATCTGTGTTTTTATCTGTGTGTTGGAAAGCCACAGATATACTTCAGTTTGCATCCAGTTCAACTTTACTAGGTGATTAAAATATTTAATGAATATGCTATTCAAATCACAAATTTTGTCATTGCAGAAGGTGAAGATATGTGGCAGGAAAAGTTAAAGCTGTGAGTGTTCCCTTGATCTGTTAGAATCAGATGCAAGCAATTGTAATTTCCTGCAGCAGAAGTGATAGTGAGACAGGTATATGGTAATGATACTGTCTTACAACTTTCTCTACAATTAACGTGGTGTAACATTATTATGATTTGTCAGTTTAGGGTAACTACTAGAAAATTTTCTGGATTCCTTTTAAAATTATTAATTTTATTTTCAGAAGGATAGGAGAAATATTTAGGGAAGCAGGAGACTTTGAAATATTGAAGCTTCAAAAAAAGTATTCCTATAGGGCATTTAAAAACATTTTTATGAGAAATAGGTAAAAAAAAGTAGCATTTATAATGAAATTTGAAGTCCATATTCCCATTAAAATACACCTACACACATATACATGTACATACATATACTTTACATTTACAAAACCAATCATTTTTCTTATGTAGTTAACATTATAGAGATTAATATTCTGAGGGATAACTGTTATGTAACTTTGAATGTTACAAAAAACATTTTAGTTAAAGGAGAATATTTTCTGGAAGCTATATTTATAAAAATATTTCTCCTTGTATATAGAGTCATAAAGTTCATATATAATCAAACTGTTATTCAAGTTACTCAAACTGTTGTCCATGTCCAAAAAATTATAAAAATACGTTACTTTAGTCCAATTCTTATTTCGATATTTATACAAAAAATATCAAAGTTACATTAATAAATTTAACAATGATAATGAGAGCTGCAGTTATTCCTGAACTGGTTGCAACTCTGGGAGCCAAAATATTCCCCAGTAAAAGAATTTAAGTACAGCATTGTAGCCTTAAAAATAAAATAGTATTCATAAGATGCTACCCCTCATTTTTATGCTGTGTTTATTATAATGGCATTTCTGGTTAAATCTCTAAACTACTTCTTCATTTCTCCTTGTTCAATGTTTTTATTTCTCAAAATATTTGAATTTCCATTTTAAAAATACAATCACAAGAATGGAGTTTTTCATACACTTAATCAGTGAAAGTATTTATTAGGTTTATATCATGTGGCAGGATCCTTTCTATGCAGCAAGAATAGAGCCCCATATATTATACTTAAATCATGATCCATGGCTACTTGCTTATAATTAGATAGCTCATGCAGAGCCTCAGAGGTCACATGAAAACATTTGGATTTTATGCCAAGGACAGTGGGAAAGTAATTTGCAGTTGTTTAAATGGGGAACAGAATTATTATATTGTATTATATATTATTATCTTAATATAGTGTTTTAATTCATAGAAATTGAATTTGGTAATTTGTAAGTACTTTCAAGGGCCATCACTAAGATTGGGATCATATAAGTAATTATGCACTTAGAATTACAATTGGAAATTAAAAGGTATATAATAGAATCAAAATGCATACATGTTTACAACATTGCAGTATTTAAAGTGTTCAGGACTGAAATATTCAGGAAGCCATGTTCAAAGCACTTCTATGAATGTATAAATCAATGTCTGAAAAATTACATTGATAATGACAATAAGCTAGTTACATTTTTGCATGAGAGTTGTCAGGGAAGTTAAAAGTATTTTTACCTTTTATAATTTTAATCTTTTAAAGACTGGTTGATACACTTAATTATTTTCTTAAAATTAAATTTAAGAAAATATGAGAAAGAAATTACATCTGAGAATATGTACCAAGATGGTCCATGATGTTAATTCACAATAGAAATATTTGAATAAACATTTTAAGAAAATATACTTTTATTAGATTATAAGGGCTTTATTCACATATTTTATTCAATCAGTGCACAAATATTTAATATTGAATATTTTAAATACCCCAGGAAATAATCTAGTCAAATTCTAAGCTCATATTTTCAGAAATATCAGAGTGATCATTGGTAGGAAAAAATATTGTTAAAATCCTCTATTTACTGCTTCTAATGGGAAGCAAATATTTATGAAAAGTTCGATGTGTATTCTCTCTCCTCTCTACACTGCACTGTAATAAAATGCACATTTGTAAAGTTCATTCGAAATGCTTACAAGTGCGTTTAGAAATAAATCTCCTTTAAAATATTTTTTAAAAAGTTTGGAGGAGATAGAAATAACAATTATGTGTCAATATTTAGGGACACTTTCTTAAGTAGATAATCTAAAGATTGAAAAGGTCACATAATTACATAAAACTAATACTGTCAGTTTCGCATATTAAATGAAATTTTTTAAAAAGCATATTATTTAAATGAATAAATAAAATTCTACCAATTATGAATTACTTAAAATACTGTGAAATGTTTATATTACAGATCTAGATACATTATATACTTAGACACATTATGATACAGTAATTGCATGCATCTTTTAAGGATTTCATCAATTCTGTCCAGTCAAGGACCACCAAGAACACACCTATAATAAAATGAAGTCAGATGTGTAGACTCATTGCAACACATGAGATAGCAGATCATGAGGAACTATGTGAAAGAGGGTTAGTGGGGACTAAAGGATTTTGACTTGTGTCATATCATTTTGGAGAGAGTTCAAACAAATATAGTATTGCTCTGCATAGAGAATGGCATGGGATAATCCTTTGCTTGAGTATCTCAATATTTTTTATCAAAAAGATGGGAGAAATGAAGTGAATATAAACTTTATACAATTAAAAAAAGAGCAGTTACATTAGCAGGGACAGGGTGGTGTGGATATTTGATCATCTCTTTGCTTTGGGAAGTGTTTTCATTTTTGTTTGTACTCAGTCATTATTATATTATTATGGAGTATTTTTGTTTGTTTGCTACTCTATCATGGTCATAGAATGATCTTATCTGCTTTTGGCATTCTGTGAAATTGTTTACATTCTACAGGAGCACACTATCGCCTAGCTATTCAAATTCAAGTAGCTCAGCTCTTTGCTGTCAGGGGCTGCTTTTTATCTTTGTCATATATTTTGCCAATATAAGATGGTTTAAAGGAAACAAGGGCTTAGGTCAGAGTGTGAGAGGGAATTTGCTTTGCAGTATTAATGTATTAAAGAAAGCTTTTAGAACATTAATAAAATATTTTGCAATTTTTATGCACTATAAATTGACATATGGTGGATAAAACTAAAAATGGCTTCTATTTTAAAATAGTTTCAAATATAGCAAGTTTTTTAATTGTCTTTCTTTTCCAATCTATTCTCCTGTGCTATGATTCATAGTATCCAGGCAGACAGACAAGAGCAATATGTATTTTATGAATAAACATCTGAAGAAACCAAGATACACAGCTGTTGCACGTGTCAGTTTCCATTATTTATGATTCTCACATATTCCCATTATGTGCTGTCCTCAGAAGGTGCAGGATGCAATCATCGCTCTCATAGCAATAATACAGAGGCGTTGTATAGGCTCCAGAGGAAGCGTTCTGCTGATCATGGTGGTATCCTCTACCTTAATTATGCGCTATATTTGCATTATTGAGAGCACAATTGCTGCCAAGGAACTGTTATGATGTCAATGCAATTACAACAATATTATGCTGCCTCAGCATTGTTCAATGCAAGATCCTTACTATGCAAAATTTGATCAAAAAGGCAATTGGATATTTATATCACCCCTATCAAAAGGATATTTGACACAAATCAAATGTGCATGCTTAAAGTTTCCTAATGAATTTAAATAGTGCTTTATAAGCTTACTAAAGACAATGTGCATGCAGATTTAAAAGCTGTCATTGAAACACAAAGTTGTTAATATTCAAACATGTGTAATCACAAAAATGGCAATTTCATGTGATCCAATCTAGTAAAAGGAATGGCTATTAAACTGCCTATGTCTCCATAAAAACTGTATCTGAGAGCGGATACATTTTTTTGATGAATATGATACCACTTATTGAAAAATAAAGACAAAAAATACGTTTTTAAGAAGACCTAAAATTTATATATGTTACATCTTTCAGGTTTATGCATACAATGGTATTATGCTTTCCAGATAAGGCCCTTGTCACAAAGCTCAATAATTATTTAATTAACTCATTCACACATTCAGTAATCATTTTATCAAATACTTCCTGTATTTTAGGGATGATATTAAGCAACAAACAAACAAATACCAATAGAAAGTCTTTCATTGATAAATTTGCAAGCTAAAGAACAAGGCGAATGTGTAAATTGATATAATATGTTGAAAGTCAGTAATTTAGAAGCAGGAATATTAATAAACTTTTATGCATATATAGAAAAATTAGAATAGAGACATTTGTGTAGGTTTAATTGATGAGATGTTTGAACTGGGTCTTAAAGAAAGGTAGAAATTAGTCAACAAAGTGAAGGGATGTTTTAGGAGAGACAAATGTATAAAAGGAAGGAGCCATAAGTCAGGCTGGTGAGTTAGAGAGTGATTATATCATCAATGTTGAAAGACCCTCACACACACTGGGAATCAGAATAATAAAGTAGAAGGGATATAATAAAATTAAGGGTGAAAGAGTGGGATGGAAAATCACATAACTTGTATATCTATTCAAAGAGTTTCAATTTTATGTCATAGTAAACAGAGTTGCATAAGAATTTTGTAAAACAAGAAGTGCTTTGATCATTTCATACAGGAAACTTTTTGTATTATGGATGCAGAGAACAGGACTGAACAGCTTGTATAAAGAGCTGTCATAAAATGCTGCTCTTTCTTTTTTTTTCTAAAAAAAAAAAATGCTGCTCTTTCCATTAAATGAGGACTAGAAAAATGCCACCTATCAGTACAAGGAAGTGGGAAAGAAATACTACATAAATGTTGAAGAAACATAAATTTGCTATTTGAAGTTAGAATGGCAAAGATTAGGAGATACTGGTAATTTTCAGAAAAGCAGAAAGCAGAATGACTAAAGAGAACCTCTACTGAGTATCTAAGGTGCTAATAACATAAGAGTAGATTTTCAGGGGGCAGTTTGGAGACTTACATGCTAGAGGCCGGCAAAATTTCACATCTGATCCACAAAAGTCAGGATGCACCACTGGTATAAATAAAAATCATTTCTGCTTGTCTTGCAAGTTCCAATCTTAGTCTTCATTCATGGTGACGTCAAAATCTATGTAGATAATCTTTTTAGAACTCTGAGCTATCATGTTATAATTTCCTCACTTATAACTATATTTCCCTCACCTAATCTCACCTACCAACTCCCATAAATAATACTATTCTTGTTATTATCATCACTAATTATGATAACATCTCCAAAAATCTATATTTGAAAAGTTCAATTAGCAGGGCATGGTAACATATGCCTGTATTTCCAGTTACTCAGGAGGCTGAGGCGGGAGCTATGAATATGCCACTGCACTCCAGCCAGGGCGACAGAGCAAGAGCATGTCCCAAAAAACCCCAAAAAACAAAAAAAAAAGTTCATCTCTCTGCCTTTAGAGTTTACTTGCTCTAAAACCCCACTCTGTATATCATTTAATCACATTTGTATACTATCATTGTTTTCATTTTCCACTACTACCCTCATTTGCCTCCTTGTCCAACCAAGATTTAAAATTTCAATCTACTTGTATGTTTATACTGTCAACTCTTACTTTTCTCTCACTCAACCACACTTCCCCAGCAAACTTTCAACCCTAGTTACAACCAGCCTTTGACTAACTCACTGCCTTCAACCACACAGTTGAAAACGGCTATAGGAGAGCACATAGCTGTCTGGACTGACTTTAAGAAAACTCAAGTGGACCCTCCAGTTTACTAACTTTACCAAGTAAAGTTATATTCCTCTGTTAACTGTACCATTCCCTCAGAATAAATATTTATCTTTCTTCAGATTTAATACTCCTTCCTCCCTGTGTCTTCCTCATAGAATGAACACTCTTATGAAATTAGGGGTCATGAGAGAATTCTATCAATTTTACACAATCCATAATGTCTTATATTATATATCCACTGTTGCCATATAATCTGTCTGATTTCTATTAAAATGGCTGAATTGCCCTTGTTCCCACATAGGGTAAAGGCCCTCATGTTGTTTGCTAGGCAACACACTCTCTTCCCTTCTCTAGTTCTATCCTGCAATATTCCCTTCTAGCTCTTAAATCATCATGTTTTTCCTTTCTATTGGATTGTTTCCCTTGTCACATAAGCATGTTGTAATTTAACTTATAAAAATAATGGTTTTGACCCCATGATCCAATCCAATTATTGTCCCATTTCTTGCTCCTGTTTAGCACAAATACCTTTAAAAATGTCCCTTGCCCTAGTTGTTGATTTCTCACCTATCATTCTCTCCTCAATCCACTCCAAACAGGCGTCCATTCCATTATCATCAAGATCTCCAACATTTTTCTCACCTCTTTTCAGGCCCTGAGCTCCTGTGTCTCTTAGCAACACTTGACTCAGTTGGTCACTTCTCCTTTCAGACTTTTTTCTTCTCTTAGTTTCCAGGATATCACAGTCTTCTTGCATTTTTTCCTATCATAGTTTTTCCTCAATAGTTTCTCATATTTCCTGTTCCTCTTTCCAAATTATAAGTATTTGTGTTTTGAAGGATCCGAGCCTCATGTTCTCTTAACTTCTCCCTCTACACTCACTCTCTAGGTCAGTGTTTTTGAAAACTGAGGCTTAAAACAAAGATCCATGAAATTCATTTAATGGATTTTGACCAGATTTTACTTTTAAAAAATAGTATTTTATTGAAAATATTAGTGAACATCACACATAGTGTGTAAGAAAGATATATTTTATAGCCAGACTGGGACAGCTCTATGTTAATCTCTGAGGATGCCTGAAATCGTGTATTGCCTCTTGGTCAAGAAAATGATGAGTATGAATAACCAGTAATATTTAATGTGTGTTCAATGGTCAAAGAATTCCTGAAAGCATCCAGGGCAAGCTCATTTACATTATTTACCAATATATAAATTTGTAGCTTACGCTTGATTTAACTTCTTACACAATCTAGATTGGTAATGTGACCAGTGAGGTATGACAAACCCCGCTGGAAACTTTCTTGGGCTCCCCTAAAATGAAGATGCCATATGCATGTCTGAGTGATTCATAAATTAAAGATGAAGTGCACTCTGTACAACGTGGGAAGGACCTTGGGAATCTAAACCTAAAAATCTCTTCACTACCAGTGATTGCTCATATATTCTTTCTCCTGTTGTACTGAATTCTTTAATTATATTAGAGCTTTAATGAGCATGACCTAAGAAGTCTTGTGTGTCCTTTCAAATATTCAATTCTGCATAATCAATGCAAGCAATTTTTTTATTTCAGCATATTATGGAGTTACAAATGTTTTGGTTATGTATATTGCCTTAATGCAAGCAATTTTGTGAAATTTTTGTTTCAATATTTATACACCAATATGGGTTAAGAAGAAAAATGCTTTTTATTATGTATCAAAAACATTTGACAGGCACTGCCTCAGGTAATTTCATACAGCCTCGCGATTATAATTTGTATGTGGTGACTCCCCCATTTATATCTATAACCACTTGCCTAAGTTCTAGATTTGCATAATTTACAACATACTTGACATTGAATATATAATAGGCATCTCAACTGAACATATCCTAGAGTAAATTTTGATTTCCCCCATCAAATATGTTTTCTGCCAATGTTTTCATTATTACTACATTGAGTCCCATTTATTTAATTGTTCAGAAATAAAAAGTATTTTCTGTACCCACTCTGTCAAATCCATCAGCAAATTAGTTAGAATTTGGTTAAAAATAGATATCAGATTTAACAAGTCTCTCCATTACCCCATAATGCTTCCCTTGGCCATTAACCAGCACCCTTCTACCTAGGCTGCTACCAGTCTCCCTATCTCCCAACTTTTCACATGGAGTTCCTACTCTGCCGTGCCATCAGGATTCCCCTTTTAGCTAAGGCTCTTATTTTCCCCAGCTCTTGGGAACATTGGTTGTTGATGACTCACATCTGTGTCCCTCTCTTAGCATTGCCTTTAGCCAAAAGGAGGCACCTTGCCTATGGGGGCAGGTTTCATCTAGTAACTATCTGATTTGAGGGTACAAGGCCAAAACACCCTGAATCATTTTGGGTCAACTCCAGAGGGCCATCACCTGAGCTCCTTGTAGGATTGTCTGAGGCCTCTGTTGCACCTGTATCATAGTTTAATTTCTCCCTTTGTCTAATCCTGCTTCCCTTATTTCTGTTTCCAGGGAACAAAACCTAAGATACCATGTTAGAACCCTTTATCCACCGAATGGTTAGAATGTTTTTTCATTAAAATCAGATCAAGTTACTTCTCTGTTCAAATATCCAAGGTCTTTCTACCACACACAAAAAAATACTTGGTGTGACTTTTAAGTTCCTGATAAATAATGACTCAGATTATCTCTCATTTTTTAAATTTCCTTTTTACTCATCTAATTTTAAATTCTCTGACCACGTTTTTTTAATTTATTTTTTTTTCTGGCAAAATCCTTTTCTGTGTTAGGGTCCTTGTACCTTCTGTCCTCTCAGGCTAAAATGTTTTTATCCCTAATCTTCATATGTTTTCATTCACCCTGTCTTTATCGATCTCAACTTCAACGTAACCTACCCCTTTTCAGAGACCTCTTCTGACTACTAAATCTGAAGCATCATCCCATGTCTTTCCTATGATTTTCTATTTTAATTTTATGCATAGCACTCATCACTAGGCTATTTTTCTGCCTCTCTCATTTATTCATGTATTTATTTATTTATGGAAGCATAAATATATGTATGCATGTGTTTAGTTATTTTTATGCCTCTCCCATTTGGAATGGAAATTCTATGAAAACAGAAACTTCATCTATTGTGTTCTCTGTTATATCTCAAGTACAGACCTGGACCTTAGGAGGCTGATTTCACTTGATTGAAAAAAAAGTGAAATCTGGGTAGATTGTAACTTGTATTAGTGTAAAACACTCTCTTGGTTGGAGCTATATTTTATCTAATATCAATACCATCACATTCGAATTATTTAGCAAATGTAAGTTGGGCTATCTGGAAGTCAACAGAGGTGAGAGATTTGTGTGGAAGTAATTTGTTAGCTCCCAGGAAAAACTGGTAGAGGTAAAACAAAAGAGAGGTCCAAAAAGAAAAGGAGCCAAACAAGGATGCAGTATCAGCTAAAATTCGTGGAAGGGTACTCCTGGTTCAATCACGCTGGATGCTCTGGGAAGAGTGCAGGTTACAGCTTGGAGTTGTCCAGGTCAGCAGCAAGGGTCCTGGAGTATTAGTAATCCTTCACCCCTCAGGCTTTAGTTATCTACCAGTTATGACATAAATCCCTGGTCACTTGTGCAAAACACACAGGTACAGCAGGTACTGACAGCCTGAGGACAGTTCTTCAACACAAAGAAACAGGGGCAAACTCTAAGAAGCAAAAGGACCCCTATGGCAAAGGGATTTGAAAGTATACGGGGCGGAGCCAAGAAGGCATCTGCTGTAATGGGGTTTTGAACAGAAGCTTAAAAAGATCTAAAGTTCCATTTTCTTTAACTAAATGAACAAATTCAGTTCAAAGCTCATCAAAAAACCCATAGTGTGACATAATATAAAAATAAACATTTAAAAATGATACAGAAAACTGATAAACACGGCTCTACTACATATGGCAATTTTGTTCATAGTAAAAATGTTGATTAATCAGTGGCAGTGGTAGGGGAAATGTTCTTTACCACAAATGTAGTTGTAAACAATTAATAGCCATATGGTTTTTTTTTTTTTTTTTTTTTTTTTGAGACAGAGTCTCACTCTGTTGCCCAGGCTAGAGAGAGTGCCATGGCGTCAGCCTAGCTCACAGCAACCTCAAACTCCTGAGCTCAAGCGATCCTCCTGCCTCAGCCTCCCGAGTAGCTAGGACTACAGGCATGCACCACCATGCCCGGCTAATTTTTTCTATATATATTTTT
This sequence comes from Eulemur rufifrons, assembly GCF_041146395.1. Lineage (NCBI taxonomy): Eukaryota > Metazoa > Chordata > Mammalia > Primates > Lemuridae > Eulemur > Eulemur rufifrons. The sequence continues at coordinate 48,214,363 of NC_090985.1, forward strand.
AGCTGTCCGTATAATTTCTTTCTATTTTTAGTAGAGATGGGGTCTCGCTCTTGCTCAGGCTGGTCTCGAACTCCTGAGCTCAAACGATCCGCCCACCTCGGCCTCCCAGAGTGCTAGGATTACAGGCGTGAGCCACCGCGCCCGGCCGCCATATGGTTTTATATTTGGATTTTCTGTTCTGTTCCACTAGTGTGTCCCTGCAGTTTTAATAATCACAGCCTTGTAGTATAGTTTGAAGTCTGGCAAATTAATACCTCCCATTTTGTTTTTATTGCTTAAAATTGCTTTTCCTAAACGGAGTCTTCTCTGGTTCCATACAAAGCGTAAAATAACTCCATACACCTTTGCTGATAACAAATCTCTTCATTTGTGATTGATTAAAAAAACAAGATTGGGCATATACCTAGGCAAAATAAAGCACAGAAAGATAAAGGAAAATTTCTTTAACATAAAATGTATATAATCATCACTCATCCATACAAAACACATCTGGGGAGCACTTGTCTTCTAACCAGGGATAATATAGCAATGAACAAAACAGATGTAATATGCCAGTCAACCTTCACTGAGTGCCTCTTATGTAACAGAAAATGTATTATTTCCTTTGTGCTTTTAGAAAACAGGAGACTCTTGGGTCAGAGAGAAATTATTTTTTAAACAAAATGAATGACTGAGGCAAGAGTCTCAATCATTGTAGATTTATTGAGTCAGAGCTTGTGGGCATTGCCAGGAAAAACAGGACTCACAGACGTGTCTGTGGCCAGAGTCCTCCAAAGAGGTTTTCAGGAGGTTTCATATTTATATATTTTCTTAAAGGGGAAATGCATGTAGGAAGATTGGGGTGGTGGGGTAGTTGGAAGAATGATTGATCTCATCTTTGTTTTGTACCTGGAAAGATAAGAATTATCAGTGTGAAATATAACAAGACTTTAGTTTTAGGAGCTAGACTTAAGGTTACAGACCTAAAGACACAATTAGCATGTCCTAGTTCTATGGAATGATATACATCTTGAAAGGTTTCCAGGCCAGCAAAGAAAACAATTTGTAAGGGCAGTCATCTGGAGATGCCTGAGGCCTTTTGCCTTTCTTTGGGGGGCTGGCTAATGTATAACCCTTTGACACAAGATTGTGAAGTAACAGCTCTTTTTGTGCGATTCACTCTCCATGCTTAACTTTCCCTTTGACATAATGAGTTTGGGGGGGTCCTGAGATCTTTTTTTTTTTTATTATTACTTTGTGGATTTTATTACTCACAACACAACAAGCAGCATGAGCTTCCTGTATGTGCCCATTGCACAAGGGTGGTACAGGTATTCCTAGATGAATGCAGCACATATAGTGGGTTTGTTTCACAGCTGAAGAACCCTAAATTTAGGAAAACAATCTATTATAATGTGATGACCATTTTCCCAAAGGAGACATCATCTTTATCACACTGGACAGGAAACAAATATACATTTTGAGGAGACATCATCTTTACCTTCCAAGCATGTTCTCCATACAGTCAACTTTAACAAGTTAATCCAGAGCGAGTCTGTCAATGTCTCTGCTCACAAGAAGTTTAAACACAAGAGATCCATGAAAATTCTTGCCCGATAATTGCAAAAATTTAAAACCCCAATTCTTAGTGACTTAAGAAGATAATAGTTTATTTTTAAATTTAAAAAGTATAATTGATACTTGGGTGATGAATTGCTGTGGAAGATGTGACAGAGATGCTGCTCCACTCAGTAGCTCAGGTCAGTTAGAAAGATGGAGTTACTGTTTTCTGTGATAAGGAACACCACAGGAAGATCATGTTGGGAAGAGATCAGAAATGTGGTTTTAGAAATGAAAAAATTGCGGCCAGGCACGGTGGGCAGCTCATACCTATAATTCCAGAAATTTGGGAGGCCAAGACAGGAGGATCACTTGAGGCCAGGAGTAGCAGACCAGCCTGAGCAACATAGTGAGACCCCCATCTCTACAAAAATATAAAAAATTAAAAAAAAAAATGGCCAGGCATGGTGGTATGTGCCTGTAGTCCCAGCTACTCCAGGGGTTGAGGCAAGAGGATCACTTAAGCCCAGGAGTTTGAGGTGATAGTGAACTTTGATCATGCCACTGCACTTGAGCTCTCCAGCCTGGATGACAGAGTGAGACCCTGTCTCTAAAAAACAAAAGAAAAGAAAGAAAAAAAATGGAGATTCCCTTTAGATATATAAACTGTTGTTTAATAGCCCTTTGAATACAGAATATAAATTTCAGAGGGACCAAGGCTACCAGTTATAAACATGGAAGTTGTGAGAATGTAGATGCTATTTAAAGCTCAAAGATGATGAGAGATCAAGGAAATGAGAGTCTATAGAGAGAGAGAAAGGTCAAAGACAGATATTTGTCACTCCAACAATAAGAGGCATGATCTTTGTGGTTATAATGAGGACTTAGCAAAAACAACTCAAAGGGAAATCTATTGAGTAAAAAGAAAAGCCAGGGGCATTTAGAGTTCTGAAAGCCAAATGAAAAAAAACATTTTAATGACAGAGGAGGGATCAACTTTGTCAAATATGACTGGAGGTAAAGCAAGATAAGTAGGGAGAATTGACTGGATTTAGAAATTTGAAGGTCATTGATGAGTTTAAAAGTAGTGTCTATGGAGTTCGAGGTGTGTAAATCTGACTAGAGTAATTTAAGAGTAAATGGGAAAGATAAATTAGAGATAGTTAATCTATATAATTCTTTAAAAAATAACTCACTGTGAAAATAAAATAAAATTTGATACTATAATTTGAGGAGAAAAATTAGTAAAGTGAGATTTATTTTTGAAATACTGTAGGGAGCAAGGTTCTTGCCACCCTAAAATTTGTCAAAAAATCACTGATATGAGGCAGATTGGTTAAGAGGAGGAAAAATACACAAATTTATTTTAACACTCATACACTGAACTGTAACAGAAGAAATGGCTTGGAAGAAATGGCTTGGAAAAAATGGCAAAAAAATGTTTTATGTCTCTTTAAAACATCCCCCACTCCTTTTGGAAAACCAGGACCGCATCCTATCTCAGGGTAGTGGTCAGGAGCCATAGAGGAGTGTCTTTTGTTCTTTGTGCCACAGGAGATGGCTTTAGGGAATGTCTGGGTGAAGGTCATGAGATCATCTTAAGAGAAGATGGGATGAATCCAAGGGAGGTCATGAGATTGCCTTAGGCAAAGATGGGATTGATCGGAACCTTTAAAATCTCTGCACTTCTGTTCAGAAGCACGATGTTAGTACTTTGAGATGGGAGTCTGCCAACCTGCTCTTTGCTGGCAAATTAAGAAATTCCTCTTTCCTTCTCATTTGCTTGTTTTTGCTCTTCTTGCTAGTACTTTTGGGTTCTTATGTAAAAACTCTTGCCTACCTCAATGTCTTGAAGCATTTCTAGTATCTTTATATTTTGGGGTTTATAGCCAAGTTATTAATCCATTTAGAGTTGATTGCAGTATATGGTGAAGATAAGGCTTTAGTTTTATTCTTCTGAATGTAGATATCTGATTTTCTCAGTACTTTTTATTGAAGAAACTGACTTTTTCCCAGTGGGTGCTCTTTGTACCTTTGTTGAAAATGAATCTTATATTCTGGGCCATACCATCACCTTCAACCTCTCCTCACTACACACACACACACAAACATACACACAGAGCAATATGCGTTTCCTACATCTTTCAAGGTAAAGCAAATCCATGCTAAGTATATCCTGTGTGATTTAATGATAATTTTCAGCATCTTTCTAATATGACTACTATGGAACTACAATAACAATAAATAGGTGAGGACTTACCTAATCTTTACAAATTTCCATTCATGACTCTAATCAATGAATAGAACAATCAATATTAAAGAAAACAAAAAGATTTAACAATTTCATTCAGGGCAATTTTTGTAAAAGAATACACAGTAGGAAAACAATACATGTTTGAATATTGTAAAATATTTTTGGGACTTATTTGTATTTATGTAGTTAATATTAATATCATTTCCATTTTATATGCCTGGGTGTTCCATAGTTTGTGATATAAAATACTGGTCCCAACAAAGTTGCTGTATATGAAAGCATTTAAAGGCACAGCACATTTCATCAAATGTTCTTGGAACATTTTCAGTCTAACTCAGTCCCCCCTTTAGTGATGTACTACCAAATGAAGCCAAGAGTACATCAATACATAACTTTAATCAGAATGCAGACATATGAGTATGCATCTGAGAAAAGTGAGAGTCTGGAGAAAAATAAACTATCCAGCACTGCCATGAAAAATAAAGAAGCAGCAAAACTTATAAATGTTTTTGATAACAAATAGACCCCAAAATGCTCAGCCCAAATGAAGAGATAAAAGAGAGTATGTTGAAAGGGAGAACACCAATGAGAGGCTGAACTCAGAAAGGAATTATTTGTCAATTGCAGAAAGCAAGTTTGGTGAGTAAACTAAATGCAAGTAAACATTGAACCGTAGAAATGAAATGTGATTTAATAGAATGTAACAAAAGAATATTATTTAAGTAAAATAATGCTAAATTTAAGCCATTCTTCATCTCATTTGGTGCTGAAAAAACACCATGCCTGATCAAATGTAGGCAGCATTTACATGATCATTATTGGAAAGACAGGAAAATGGACTTGTCACGTGACAATTCTCAAGTCATTGTACAACATTTTTTATTTAAAATCACTTTTTATGTAGAAACACTTCTTGCATAAACATAAAATATTGATATAAAACCTAGTCAGTGCTTTATCAGTAATACAGCTGTATGTAAACAATAAAAGATAAAGGGCTATAAATATTAATTTTAATAAAATACATTGCTTGAAGTATTTTGTCATAAGCACAAATCAAGTTTACATACTCTTGCATATATATGTATCCTTATATTTTAATAAAAAAATCTCTTACTGAAAATTAAGGCCCCCCAAATTATACTTATTTCAGGGTAAGAAATGTCTTGGAAGTAGATTATTCACAATTAGAAATCAACACTATTGATGATTGGTATCATCAGATAGCCAAATTAAGCTTATTTTCTCTTTACATATGAAAAGATTATATGTAGCTTTTATCATATTACTTCAAATGTATGCTATTAATTCTGTTCCAAGAGTTTAAGATAAAACTGGTATGTGCTTTACAATGTTTTGTAGCTGACTATATTATGAACAATTTTTATTTCATTTATTGACATTTAAAAATAATAAGGTTGCCTCTTCCTAAATCAGCCACATTATTTAGAAATAAATACCATAAGAGAATATCATTAATATGCTAAAAATCATTAATAATGGATTTGTACAATAAATCACTTAATTTGATTTAGTGGTGAAATGAGAAGAGAATCAATATGAAAACTGAGTTTAGTTAGCTGATTCACATTGAGTGTTTGAATATTTTTCATTCTTTTATATATATTTAAAATAACCTAAGTTTTCTCTGACTTTTAAAATTTAATAAGAAAGTTTGATCTTTGCACTCTATACTAGCACAGTCTAATAAAACATTAAAATTATCATATGTCATGATTGAATTCTTAAATGCTTACAATATAAAACAGTTAACAAAAATGACCCATTTTTGCACAGTTTGAATTTATAAAAATCTTTAGTTTTGTTTAGACAATTTCAAAAAATACATATATGACATTTTAAAAGTTATAAAATGAGACATATGAACATATATGTTCTTTAAAATTGACTTTATTATTTGTGATAAAAATAATTTACTCATTGCTCATTAATTTGAAATTTCATTATTTCATTATTTTTACATGAGGCTTTCCATTCATTTGTTATCATTTGTAAGAGAGGAAAACTTGATAAATTTTTGCAATTCCCCTTTTTCCTTTATTTTTGGAAAAAAATATAAATAGATAGGAAAAGTATCAAAGAAGAGATATTAAAAGTAATTAATTTAGCTGTATTTCTTAAAGCACATCTATAAGCAGAGTGTTATTACCTTTGATGGGAGAGAAAATGATTAACAACCAGAAAGAAGAAAAGTGGTTAAGAGATTTAATCATATTGATTTTTTCTTTTATGTGTAATATATTGTCTTTTATTAATTTAACTCCTTGAGTAACAGAACAAATCTCCAAACACTAGATAAGGAAATATAATCTACTCCAAAAGGTAAAAAACAAAACAAACAAACAAACAAAAAACACTGATAAATTACAGATTAATTAATAATAGCCAAGAAGAAGTTAGGATACATATACCTCTGGAGAGGGTAATGTTTGATATTAGTATCACAAATGTTATCAGAAATCAGGGCCGGGCGCGGTGGCTCACGCCTGTAATCCTAGCACTCTGGGAGGCCGAGGTGGGCAGATCGTTTGAGCTCAGGAGTTCGAGACCAGCCTGAGCAAGAGCGAGACCCCATCTCTACTAAAAATAGAAAGAAATTATATGGACAGCTAAAAATATATATAGAAAAAAATTAGCCGGGCATGGTGGTGCATGCCTGTAGTCCCAGCTACTCGGGAGGCTGAGACAGGAGGATTGCTTGAGCCCAGGAGTTTGAGGTTGCTGTGAGCTAGGCTGACGCCACGGCACTCACTCTAGCCTGGGCAACAGAGTGAGACTCTGTCTCAAAAAAAAAAAAAAAAAAAAAAAAAAAAAGAAATCAGTCATTGCACTATAATCTTTGAAAATGGCTAGGTGGGATAAAAAAAAATCTGACATACCTAAGAGAGCACATCATAAGTGGTCGAATATATGCTGTGAAATACAAATGAGGAAATGATTAATATTTTTTGACATTAGATAAATGAGAAGTTTGTGATTATCTAGAATGGCTAAAGATTCTAGACATGAACAAATGTGACTTTGGGGAAAAGCCAGACAGGACAGATCAATTCAATTTGCTTTATGACAAAGTGACAAGATTTGCAGATAAGAGAGAAGCTATAAATATAATCTGTATAGATTTGGGCAAATCTTCTGATCTCATCTCACTTTTTATAAGATTAATAAGCAACTCACATATGATGTAGATCATGGTATTCAAACATTTTAAGCTTCCTAAGGAAAATTTTCCACTATGACTCAAGATATGATATGCCAGAATAGAAGTGGTATTAGAAAAACACACGCACACACACACAAAGATCATTTAACACCGATAAACTTGTCAACTATAATAATCTATAGTCATAATTTTATCAAAGAAACTTTCTGGGGTGCTTCATACTATCATGAAATTAGTTGTATGGAAATGTAAACATACATATAATTGTATATTTTTTAGGAAAAAATATCTGATGGAATTAGTTTTCAGCTGCATAAAGTATTACCATTCCTAGAGGGTTACCTTATTTCATTATTTTTCAGTACAAACTTTGAGTGGAATCTCACTGTATAAACCATTGCACAAGTCTCTTTGGCTTAGTCATAACTAAATATAAAACTATGGAATGGATTGTTTAAAAATATATGCTTTTAATGTGAGGGGTATGACTTTATAAAGGTATAGTTTATGTTTTTACTGCTTTCTGATGTACATACTCTAAATACCTGTATAGTGACCCAAAAATTGATTTGGTACATTACTTCATATAGTTTAATAATATTTAAGGAGTTATTTTACTTTGAGAATTAAATAAGAAAATGGAGCATAAAAAATGTTGAACACACATTATCAAGTATGTGACGAATTCTTTCCATTATATAAGTACAGTACAAAATATCCAAGAGCTTAAAATACTGATTTGTTGTACAGTTAATGAAAGCCAATATGTTTGTATAGCCATGTACTGCTTCAAAATGTACAAAAGTAATTATAATGAAATATATAGTAGTATGCACAATTGACTTCTCTTGTACTACATATGAGAGAAAGTTCAGAATGTGTCATGACTATCATTATTTAGTGAGTCCACTTCTCCCCTGCCTCAGAAATTAAGAATGAAGCCCATCTCAGTCTCAGAAAAGCGGCATATGTGCATCACATTATATCAAAATTCATGTTATTCTAGACAATATGTCATAGATTATTGCTTAATGATATAATACTCTATTTTTTATAAACTGTTAGTACTGAGAACTATGCTCAACATTGTTCATATTTAATTTTTAAGCTTCAGAACAGCAATGTGAAGTGTATTTTTTTTCCATTTTAAATAATAAAGAAATCAAATCTCAGAGGCATTATGGTTGAAACTGAGATCTATCTCCTGTATCAAAACAGTTTCTATTATTTAATGGTATACATCAGTTTTGATTGTGGTTTAGATCATCTTCTTTCGTTCTGATTTTGCACCAGCTGATTATCTTTCCACGTAAGTCACAGACCTATGCCAGTCTGTGGAGGAATGACTTCACTTTTTACAGGTGCACACACTAACGAGCCTTTTGAGCCCTACTTAAAATTGCTCTCAATTCAGTTTTTTTCTTTTAATTTTTTGTTTCCTAATTATTTCTATTAGTATTTTTCCATTATATTTCAAGGAAGGTAGTATGTACCCCAGTCACCTTTCTAATTGAATATAAATAGTGACTATATTGTTCCTGAACATGTTTTAAGTATTTGAGGAATGAGTCAAGGTAGTTAATTCTAATGGAAACATTAAGGAACATTTTATGAGAAAAGGAGGAATTTGATTTTTGCTGAATGATTTGAAGCCAAAAAGTGGGAGAAAAGTTGAAGGTAAGGGTTCAGCAAAATAAACATTTTTCCATTAATTGGGGACTTATTGAGTAAGTCATGCTATTAATATGTCCACACAGTTGAGTATATATGGTACTACAAATGGAAAGAAGGAAGTGACCATGTATATAATGGAATAAACAACAGGATGTATTAAGTATAAAAAAGCAAGGTGCAAATCAGTCGATGTAAATACAGCATCCTACTTTTCATATAAAAATGAGGGTGTAATATATATATAATATGTTACATTTTATATTATATATTATAACATTTAATATCACTTTACTAGTTTTAGTTCTATCTTTTTATTACTTTCATATATTATATAATCATATTTTAATCACCTCATGTATATTATACTTTTTATGCTATATATTATAAAATACATTATAACTATTACAGTTGACCCTTGAACAACACAGGTTTGAGCTGCATGGGTCTATTTCTACTTGGATGTTTTTCAATAAATAATTGGGAAATTTTTTTGACAATTGTGACAATTCGACGAAACTTGCAGACAAACTCTGTAGCCTAGAATTGTTGAAAAAATTAAGTAAAAGCTGGGTATGTTAAGATTGCTTAAAATATTAACATATGTAGGAACTTGTCTATTTTATCAGTTACTATCATAAGTGTATAAAAATGTATTATAAAAACTGAAAATTTATCAAAACTTACACACACATAGACTGTACTTGGTATCTTTTGCAACTAAGAGAACTGTAAACAAATGTAATAATGTAGTATTAAAACCTAACTGCATAATATTAACTGTAGAACATACTTTACTACCGTAATAATTTCATAGCTACTTCCTAGTTCTATTGCAGTGAACTGATACATTGTATATGCTTAAAACACCATATGATGTTCAACTCAACCTAAGCACTTCATCTCTTCAGTAAATTGCATATCACAGTAAAAAGTAATCTCCTGTGGTTCTTGAATATTTTTCATCATATTTAGAGCAATACTTTCAATCTTGAATAACACTAGGAAACACATACAAAGTGCTACAGGTGATGCTGAAAGTGCTCCCAAGAAGTCATGACATTAAAGAAAAAATTGAATTGCTTGCTGGGTACTGTAGATTTGGGTCTGCAGCTGCAGTTCATGCCATTACAAGAAAAATGAATCCAGTGTAAGGACTACTGTGAAAAAAGTAAAGGAAATTTGTGAAGCTGCCAGTGCAGCTACATTGGTATGCGTGAAAACCTGATACTTTTTGTGAAATGGCTTTTTATCTTGTATTGAATACACAGCTTTTATGTGGGTACAGAATTTCTTAAAAAAGGCAACTTACAGACTTGAATATGACTCCAGAGACAGCAAAGTCATTATATGGCAAATTAAATGAAAAGAAAGGTGAAGGATCTAAAGCTGGAAAATTTAATGCCAGCAAAGGATGGTTTGATAATTTTGAAAAGAAGATTGCCTTTTAAAGATGTCAAGATAATAGGAGAAGTAGCTTCTGCCGACCAAGAGGCAGCAGGTGAATTCCCAGATGCCATTAAGAAAATCGTTGAAGAGAAAAGATATCTGTCTGAATAGGTTTTTAAGGCAGACAAAAGTGCCCTATTATGGGTAAAAATGCTTCCTTTATTAGTAAGGAAGAGAAGCAAGTACCAGGACTCAGGTAGGAAGGAAAAGGGATAGAGTACTCTACTGTTTTGTGCAAATGCAGTTGCGTTTATGATCAAGACTACCCTTATTTATAAAACTGCTAACCCCTGAGCCATAATGGAAAAAGATATAGACAAGCTTCTACTCTTTTTGTTGTACAAAAAGAGAGCATGGATAACAAGAACACTTTTTCTGGATTGGTTCCATTGATGCTTTGTCCCTAAAGTCAAAAATTACCTTATCAGTAATGATTAACGTTTAAAGTTCTTTTGATATTGGACAATGTCCCTGGCCACCCAGAACCTCATGAATTCAAAACCAAAGGTGTCAAAGTGTTCTACCTGCTCCTAAATACATCTCTCATTCAGCCTGTAGATCAGAGGGTCATAAAGACCTTTAAGGCTCATTACACATAGTGCTCTATAAAAAGATTTGCCAGCACTATAAAAGAGAACCCAGAGAGGGAAAACAGCATTAACGTCTTGAAGGATTATACCATCGAAGATGTCATCATCGTCACAGAAAAAGCTATGAAAGTCATCAAACTCGAAACAATACATTCCTGATGGAGAAAACTGTGTCCAGCTGTTGTGCCTGACTTCTCTGGATTTATGACAGAGCCAATCAAAGAAATTATGAAAGAGATTGTGGATATGGCAAAAAAAAGTTGGAGGTAAAGGGTTTTGAGATATGGATCACAGAGAAATTCAAGAGTTAACACAAGGGGGAATTACCAGAGGAATTAACAGAGGACAGCTTGATGGATCTGAGTATTTCCAAATCAGTGCCAGATGATGAGAAGGGAAATGTAGAAAAAACAGTGCCAAAAATCAAATTAACACCAGAAAATGTGGAATAAAGTTTCCATTTGTTCAAGACTCCTTTTTACTTCTTATAGGACATGTTCCCTTCTGTGATATGGGCATAGAAACTAAAGCAAACAGGGGAAAAAGTATTGGTACTGTACAGAAACATTTTTAGAAAAATGAAAAAGTAAAAGTGTCAGATAAAATTTACATTGTATTTCTGTAAAGTTACGTCAAGCGTACCTCCCTCTTCTGCCTCCTGTTCCACCTCCTTCATTTTTATGCCTCGGCCACCTCTGGGACAGCAAGACCAATCCCTCTCCTTCTCCTCCTCTGCAGCATGTAAAGATGAGAATGAAGCACTGTATGATGATCCACTTCCACTTAACTAATAGTAAATAGATTTTCTTTTTCTTGTAATTTTCTTTATAACATTTTGTTTTTTTCTACCTTTATTATAATAATACAGCACATAATACATATGAAAAATATGTGTTAATTGACACTGGTAAAGATAAAGTTGATGAGATAACAAAGAAAAAATGGAGAATGTATTTTTTTAAGTTTTAGGGAATAGGGGATAGAATAATGGAATGACAGCAGGAAAAAGAATAAAATAAAAGAGTTTGTTTTAAGATGATAGATATCATGTATATTTTTTATTATTCTTCATTATTTATTTTTTTTATTTCAGCATATTATGGGAGTACAAATGTTTAGGTTACGTATATTGCCCTTGCCTCCCCCCCCTCAGTCAGAGCTTCAAGCGTGTCCATCCCCCAATCAGTGCACATCGCACTCATTATGTATGTATACACCCATCTCCTCCTCCCTCCTCCCATCTGCCCGACCCCCAATGAATGTTGTTACTATATGTGCACTTAAGTGTTGATCAGTTAATACCAATTTAATAGTACATGTGGTGCTTATTTTTCCATTCTTGAGATACTTTACTTAGTAGAATGGGTTCCAGCTCTATCCAGGATAATAAAAGAGGTACAGATGAGAATAATCTATAAAGATGTATATAATCTATAGCAGAAGGAAAAACAAGTATAGAAGAGAAAGGTGCTAGACCATATCCTTCCTCAGGTTAGGGAATAAGATTTAGTACACAAGTGGAGAAGCTGGTCTTACACAGGAGCAAGGAGAGTTCATCAAATGTAAAATAGGAGTGAAAGCATCATATATAAATACAGATTGATGCATATTATTAGAGGTGGGAGCAGTGTGTATGTTCTCTTCTGATTTCTACTTCCTCAGAAAGATGGGATGTAAGGTCATTGGCTGAGAATGAGAAGAAAAGATATTGCAGTTTGAGAAGTGAGGACAAAGGTGAAAATATTTACCTAAGGAGCATAGGAGAGGACTAGAAATTATTTTGAAGTAACAAGCATCAAGTGAGTTATTTTACTAGTTGTGATATTAGATGAATTAATTAACCAATTTATTCTTCATTTTCTTCATCAGAATAATAATCTTTAAAATTTATTTCATGTTGAAAATGTGAGCATTTTACGTCAAGGACTGTGAAGGGTCTGAGATTTTACTATACTTGCAAGTTCACAGCAAACCATGCCAGGATGTCATAGATGCTAGCAGAATACATGAGACTCCTAGGACAAAAACAAAGGATTCTAGTTACTTATGGCACAGCAGGTGACATAAGTTTCACATGTAAGTTCATTCCTGCTGCCTTCCCAAGTCCATGGGAGTCATGTGGAGCAGCCCAGGTAGATGTCACACACAGTGAGTTTGTGTCACAGATAGGGAATCGTGAGCTTAGAAAACTTCTAATCTTCTAAAGGGGGTTACTAGCAAGCAGTTGCCTGAACTTTATCTCAGAAGATGTTACCTTCATTTTCCTAGAGAAGACACAAATCTGTCCTTTGTCCCTGGATAAGAGACTATCTATTTTTCAATTCCACTTGCTATACAAACTTTCTTGAAAAGATAGTCTAGAACCAAAGCTGATACAAGGTAGGCAGAAACATCTTGAAGAATTTTATCTCAATATTTATAAATTCTAATCAGAAATCAAATGTCCACCTTTCTTTACTTTTGCTGTCTCTAAAATCATGTTAACAAAATGCCACACGTGGAACATTCATGTCAGAGGTATACTTTGTCATCAAGTACAACTGTAGGTTGGCTATAGAAATGAGATTTCTTTCAAATATCAGTGGATGCATTCTGTGAGATTCAATTTGCTATATGAAATTAACAATAAAGAATATTAGATATTTTATTATTTGTGAAGTGTTTTGTTATCAGTAAAATATATAATAAACGTATGCATTTACTGTACAAAAAAAATGCCACCTGTGGGTAAGCGGGAAGAAAATCTCATTCAGATATTTTAAAAAAATGTATCTCCTTCTATTGATTGTGTTCTTCTGATATTATGTTATACAAGTAATATTAAAAAGTAGGTGTTTGTGACAAATGCTGCAATTACTCTGCCTTACACTTTTTAATTATATTCTTGTTTAACACAAATTATGTTTTGAACATTTGACCCTAATTTACATGAGCTCTTGTAAAGTATACCTGCTTCTAAAAAATTACACAAGCCAATTTTGACTGTCTTAATGCCTATTTCACTGATTTTCAAATTACTCTCCCAGATTTTATTTCACTTTAGCATAAATGAAATTTAGTTCTATAGGAAATGACAAAAAACCAAATATTATAATAGAGTATTCTCAAATGGACCTATTATATGATAATAATCACAATTATAAATCACAACTCTATTAACAAAGGGAAATTAGTGAGCTGAATATCATATTTTCTTCCATTTATGATCAATTAAATTTATAGTATGCTATGCTTCATGTTTGGTATGCATGTCTGTGTGTGTATGTATGTGTGCATGTAAGTATGTATGTATCCATGTGTTCTTGCATAGCCATTCGGGATATAGAAATGGGTGCATTTCATTTCCACATTTATTTTTCTTTCCATTTTACTTTATCTTTTTAAAATTTAGTCATGTAATGGAACTTTATTTTTAGTTGGTAAGCACTACTTCAAACAGAATTTAAGCTTTTTATGGACTGTTTTTTTGGTTTGGGATGTTTTGTTGTGTTTTTTATTTGTTGTTTTTAATAATATTTATTATTTCTACCTCCTCACAATGTTTTACTCTTTTTGTTCTTTCTTTGTGAAGTTATTGCATATGATATTTCAAACAGGACATCATAGTTAAAAATAAATGTTGAAGAGAATTCCTTCTTCTAATGAATAGGTTGCAGCCTCTAGCTTAGGTCACTTTAACACTGTCTTTACTATACCCAAACTCTGGCAACCAAGACCACCCTCAATGCACTTCGACTGCTCCTTTTTAAGGTATAGCAATTTGCAACAAAATCACCTTATTTCATAAGTGCTCTTAAAATATTCCTTAAGAATATGGACTGTTGAACTTTAAAAATATAAGGTAAATAAAAAGAATATTTGCTATTTTGTTATCATAATATTTTAGTGACGGTTCAAATATTAATTTGTAGATAAAAGTTACCAATGGTGAATAAAAGCTTGCAATATGAAATGAGCCTCGCTTCTCAAACAGGGGATCAAGAAAGAGATGTATCAAGAATACCTACAGCTCAACATCTCTAACCATTAGGGAAATGCAAATCAAAACCACAATGAGATATCACTTTACTCCAGTGAGAATGGCCTTTATCAAAAAGTCCCATAACAACAAATGTTGGCGTGGATGCGGAGACACAGGAACACTCATATACTGCTGGTGGGACTGCAAACTAGTGCAACCTCTGTGGAAAGCAACATGGAGATACCTTAAACAAGTAGACCTACCATTTGATCCAGCAATCCCATTATTGGGCATCTACCCAAAAGAACAAAAGACATTCTATAACAAAGATATCTGCAGCCGAATGTTTATAGCAGCACAATTCACAATTGCAAAGATGTGTAAACAACCCAAGTGCCCAGCAATACATGAGTGGATTAATAAAATGTGGTATATGTATACCGTGGAGTACTACTCAGCTATAAGAAACAATGGTGATATAGCATCTCTTGTATTTTCCTGGAAAGAGTTGGAACCCATTCTACTAAGTGAAGTATCCCAAGAATGGAAAAATAAGCACCACATGTACTCACCAGAAAATTGGTTTCACTGATCATCGCCTAAGAGCACATTTAGGAATAACATTGATCGGGTGTCAGGCAGATGTGGGTGGGGGAGGGGATGGGTGTATACATAATGAGTGTGGTGCGCTCTGTCTCGGGGATGGACACGTTTGAAGCTCCGACTTGGGGGGGTGGAGGGGGGGCAAGGGCAATATACGTAACCTAAACTTTTGTACCCCCACAATATGCTGAAATAAGATTTAAATAAATAAATAAATAAATAAAAAATACCTACAGACAGATGACAGAGGAAGGGTATTTATCTTAGATGAACATTCATTGACTCTGCCACCTATCCAGGCTTCTGCTAATCACCTCACACATCGCATCATGTCCAATCAAAGCGGGTAACCAAAGATGAGAAAGTAACTCCAAGTGGAAACACTTCAGAGGCAATCCATCTGGGAGTTTTGGAAGAAACTCTTTTATTTGTTGGGCAAAATCAAGAAGCTCTAAGGTTAATTATGCCATCTGTTCCTCTGCCTTTATTTTGAAACTTGAACCAAAACCTACATGAATGGCTATATCTTTTCTTCTCAAATTTGTTATTATTTTCTGAGGAAATGCTGGCGAATGACACTTTAATACAATCACAGATTTCTGATTTTTGTTTCTTTGTCCTAAGCCCACTTTGGTCACAGTTATTTTCTAGGAAGATGTTATTAGGGTAATTAATTTGAATTTTAAATAATTCTCACCCAAAGTAATTTTTCCTTGCTTAATTTCTTTCTATTGTTAGCCATTGTCTACATGATGCATAATGTGATGCACTTCACTCAAAATTACTTAATATTGTTTTTCAAAATGTGATAAAAGTTATCTTTATTGCTGTATATACTACCAAGTTACAGCCAAGTACTCCTTAGGCCAAGTACTTCTAGTATCTAACACTGTAGTTAACACATTGTATTGACTAACTCTCTGCTAAGTGAATAGTGGGAAGCATGTTGAATCTCGGATAAATTTGCATTTTTGCTGCTTATCATTTTAATATTCTTGAACTATTTTGACTTGTGCTCCATAATGTGAACAATGGAGATTTAGTGTGTGTGCATGATGTTTTACAGCAGGCAACTGGTCTTTTCTTAATGGAGGCACAACCTGTAGTCAGGTCATGTGCATGATGCCCATGAGATAAGGGCTTAACTACTGGCTGTGCTCCCTAGATAAAGATGGACTCTCAATACCCCTACCACATAAACTCTTCATTTTAGCTCTTGCTCCATTTTATGTTGAAGTATACAATTTTTCACTTTTTGCTATTCTCAATGCACTTGAAGTCTTAGGTCAAAAATAGAGTTTTCAGGTGACAAATGGACAGGAAGTAACAGAGAGTTAAAAAAATATTAAATACAATCAAGTGATTTCATTTTTTCCCAATGTATTCTCTCTTGTGTCTTGTAGCCGTAGATAATTCTCAGTAGCAGCCTTAGCAAATAAGGATCAATAACAAATGTTTAGTCTGTGTCTCAAAAAGTTTGAGCAATATGGCAGGCTGCTGTGATTGGAAAGAAGACAAAAAATAGAAGGAAAAAAGTCACTGCAATTTTAATAGCAAGAGAATTATAATAAAGAAAGTAAATTATATCAATACTTTTTAAGACTATGAAGTCACTCAACTGTTCTAGTCGAATAAGATTTTGAAATTTGAAATATCCTGTAGGCTAGGGTACCCTTGGTCATGTAATTTTATTAAGTCTACTGCTCCTCAAAAACAGAGGAAGTGGATGTTTTAATATAAAAGATTTAGAGTTTTAAATATTCTAACATATAAGATAAATTTTAATTTTTATAAGCATAAATAGTTACCTTTTAAACAGACATTTTAATTAAGGTAACATCATGTCACCAGCTATATTATGAGCTTTAATCTTTGTCATTCATGCAACCAACTTTTATTCAATGAACTGAAGAAATATTTGACTCTGTTTAATTTATCACATGATTTAAAATAGATCATATGAAAATATAAAATTCAATGTATGAACTGTTCAGGCTATGGACTCTACAGTTATCCATTGCCTTCTTATTCAACTTACAGTTATGTATTATATGAAATTTACTGGATCAACTTTCGTTCAAAAGGGTCCTCAACCAGTGAATACAGTTTTTAATAGAAATAATGGAAAACTGATTCATAAGTACTTAAATATAGACCTTGAGTTGAATTTATCTAGTATTGGTGACTTTTTATTCATCTGTCTGAAATGCTATACATTCTTTATCTTGTGATCAAAGCTAGGTGTTTCTTAATCAGCTGGCTGGGCATGGCTGCTGATTTTGACATTATAATCCAGCAGTTGTCTACTCAAAGCAAATTTATAACAGCCACTTTAACAAGGAGCTTGCAACATAGAAAAAGAGGTAGACATGCAAACATTTAAAATATAATGAAGTAAGTAGTACCATTGGGTAAAATCAGAAAAAAATATTTATTTTAAAGGAGGGTTCTGGAAAATATTTATGAAAATTATGAAATTGAAGTTCAGTCCTTGAAGTTTGACTAGTATTTCTATAGGTAGAAATAGAATATTGATAGGGGATTCTTGGTAAGGGAATAGAAAAAGCATAGGTGGTGAAGTCAAGTTAGTGTTATCTTTAATATATGTTGAGCAGGCCTATATGTAAATATAAATTTATAGGTGTTCCTTAAAGCAACATTTTTTTGCATGGTAAAAAACTCATAAATTTGTTTTAAATATTAATATTTTATTTGTAGTATTACAATAATATTTTATCTATAATATTAAGAATTTAAAAAGTAAATTTTCCTCTATGATTTAGTATCAACCTATAAATCATTTTAATTTGTTAAACTAAGCTTAATTTAACTAAAACTCTTAAAGAACCTTTTACAACCTAGTTAATCTATTTTAATCATCCAGTTTATTTTATTTCCAGCTGAAATATCTTTTATTTTTATTTTTTTTGGAGTTTTTTTTTTTAATTTCAAGATACATAAATATTATTTCAGGGTGTACAAATATTTTGGTTACATGTTATGACTTCACCACACCCACACCATGATTTGAGGAGTGCCTTTTCCCCCACTACAATGCTCACCTCATCCATTAATTGTGAGTTTACCCACCCCCCAACTCCCCAATCCTTGAAGAATATTACTACCCTGTGAGCACCATAGTATTGATCAGTTAGTGTCAATTTCGTGGCAAGTACATGTGGTGCCTATTCTTCCATTCTTGTCATACCTCACTTTGGAGAATGGGCTCAAGCTCTATCCAGGAAAATATAAGAGGTCCTAGATCACCGTTGTTTCTTATAATTGAGTAGTATTCCATTGTATATATATATACACCATATTTTATTAATCCACTCCTGGATTGACGGGCATTTGGGTTGTTTCCACATCCTTGCAATAGTGAATTGCACTGCCATAAACATTCGGGTGCAGATGTCTTTATTATAGAATGTCTTTTGTTCTTTTGGGATGCCTAATAGTGCTATTGCTGATCAAATGGTATTTCTATTTTTAGCTCTTTGAAGTATCTCCAAATTCTTTGCCACAGAGGTTGCACTAATTTGCAGTCCCAGCAGCAGTCTAACAGTGTTCCTATCTCTCCACATCCTTGCCAGCATTTGTTGTTTTGGGATTTTTTTGCTCTGAATTTCCATTATAACATATTTTTATTTTTATATACCTCAATTGTCAGATGACCAAAGCCTTTCCAAATACTTAAGTGTTAGCTTTATATATATATGGGCTACCCACATTCTTAAATATTGCAATAATATTTATATATTTGTGAAAGTTGAACTTAGCTCTATTTCATTCGTTTAATTAAAAACTTCACTAGAATCACAATTATGTTAGATTACCTTTATGGATAAATTCACTTGAAGATTAGAAATAAACATAACATATCAAAATGTTTTGATTTAGTTCATCACCTATATTTAATCCTACATATTTTTAGGGTTAGAAAGAACTTGTTTACTTTCCAGTTGCTTTTTCAAGAAAACATAGACCCAAAACTTCATAGTTAGCTGAACTTTCATATGTAATCAGAGACAGCCTACACCTCTCCATTCTGCAGTCCCACCCAGGACACATAATGGATTCTGATATCCATTTGTGCTAACAATAACAGGGACTTCATAACTTACAGGAGTTGGTTATAAAGCTCATATCCTTACATTTCTATTATGTAATTATTTAAGTCTTCACTATTAAGGGATGTCTGAAAACTTTATGTATTTAACTTAAGGAATATATTATGATAGGACTAAAAATGGGAAAACATTGAGAGTCAATATCTAGACATACCTCTAGATATTTAATACCAGCACTAATGTCACTCTTTCCTCCACTGTTGTGAAGAAACACTATTTTATTTCATGTCTACTATAAGTCTTGTCCTTATTTTTTAACTTATTCATGAATTTTAATACTATCTCAATTGCAATATAGTCATTTTTCCTTTCCAGTTTTTAAACATTTTTTCGAAGTAGTATGCTAACAAAGTACTTTGTGATACTGTTCAATATTCAGCAATACAAAATAATTTTCTTCTTATCAAAATTCCCCTTAAAAATAATATATTTTCTCTATTAGAGTATTGTTTACATTAGGAATAAGTCATAGATAAGGTAATCAAATACAGTCTTAAAAGAATCCCGTGACTTGGATGAACAGACTCTCTCAGAATTAATGAGACTTGAACATTTCTAAGAGATTTGGCATTCTACACCATTTTAATTATTCTAACATTTGTGAGTAATGCAGTAAGAATTACAATGTATCATTAGAGGAGAAGTTCTTAGACTGTAATAAGATTTAATTCAGTGATTTATATCTATTACTGTTTCATGCTGCTGTTGAGCAGGACTTATCTTGACTAAACCACACATCCTGAAAAGAATTATTCGATCCTTTTCCACATCAGCAGATGACAATTAGTGATGAGAGTTAAGTTTTTTTTAAAATAGAAAGTGATGTTGAAGATTTTGGTAGTTTGGTTTCTTCTATAAAATTTTGTACAAGAATTTTGAATTTAAATGTAAAAAAAATGTCTGAGATGATTTGGATTCAAATGTAAAAGAATGTATGAAAATGAGTAATTACATATGCCAAATAAGTTTTCTGTATTTCAGGGATATCATCATTGAAAGTTACTTCTTATTTTGATAAGTGGAATGAAACACTATGTAAGGTGAATTACCTTAACAAATCAAAATTCAAGTAATCATACATAAATGTATCATATAAAGTAAAATAAAACTTCAATAAATGCAAGGTGGCATAAAGGAAATTTCTGTAAATAATTCACCCATAAAATCTATATTAGCTTGTTTGTAAAGGAAATATATTCATTACAAATGAAAACATTGCTAAGCTATGTGGCTTAGATGAAGGAAGCTAAATACAGAAATGTCTCTCCTAAATGTACTTGGAAATATACCACTTTTATATCAAAAATTGGAAATTGCTCATTTTTTTCTCAGTGAAGAAAAAACATTTATGATTTTTCAATTTTTCTAATTTAAGGCATTTATTTATTTCTAAAAATTATTAAGCTACTAATCAGTGAAGATTGGAGTTTCTTCATGCGTATATGAAAACCAAGATTCTATAATGTTACCTCAATTTTTGTTATGATAATGCAAGGTTAATGGAATCCATTTTCAGCTATTAAAAACATTATTACATTCCTGTTAATATTAACAGGTGAGTAGAATAATTAGCATATTCACTAATTATATTTATTTGTAATTGTATTGCTGAGCCCTATACCTTTATTTTCTAAGTTTTATAATGAGAGACTATCATTCCTCTAATAATATTTGGGTTACAGGAATGTGTTTGAAATTTCTAATTTATTTGAATTTCTTGACCCTTCCTTTTTATGGTAAGCATAAGGACTGATGAATATACTCTTGTGCTTATATTCATAAGAAAGGTATGAGATAAGTTATTTTATGTTTATTTTAAATAATAGTTTGTTCTTTACTGCATAATATTATGATTAATCTCTAATTTACTGATAGTTTCATTTTTACCCCACTGGTTTGCATTATATGTTCTGATAATTATAACTGAGAGGAGCTTCCTCAGATATCTCTACATATCAAATGTTCCCTTTCATGTTCAAAAATGTCCTCACAGGGCTAGATGCATAGTTTGTGGAGTTCAATACAAAATGAAAATGTGGGATCTCTTGTCCACAAATTATTAAGAATTGCAACATGGCAACACCACAGCATTAAACCAAGAATAGGGTCCTGCTAAACATGGGATCCTGTGCAACTACACAGGTCATAGGTCCATGAAGCCAACCCTATGGACACACTATGATCCGATCAATATATTGTAGTGATTGAGAATATGGCCTTAAGGGCCACGTACTTGGATTTTAATTCTATTTTATCAATTTTTTAATCTGTTTGACCTTAGGCAATTTACTTAATAGCTCTCTGCCTCACTGGTTTTATCTGTGTGAAATAATGATAATAGTATTTATTTTATGAGATGACTTTGGGGAATGAATAAATTAATACATGTAAACGCTCAAGGAATACTCTCTGACATAAAGAAGACTTAAACAACAGTAGCTATTAATCATATTGGTTCTTTTTTTTTTTTTTTAGGGATGGGAGGGTCTTGCTATATTGCCCAGGCTGGTCTTGAACTCCTGGCCTCAAAAGATTCCCCCCTGCAAATCACTGGGATTCTAGGCCTGTGCCACGGCACTCAGCCAAATATTTGTTTTAAATGAAACAACAATTTAAAACAAAATATAACTAATGGATCAATTCATTTAGACTATCTTTTACCACACTATTTCCATAATATAGCATCTTATATTTGGCATTCTCTTTGTTGCAATTTTGAAGACCTTTGGCATGAGCAAAGATCAGAGAAGACCAGAGTAGACAACTCTGATTTCCAGGTTTACATTCTTACAGGTTTATGCTAGTCTGGTATTTAATTTAAGATGCAAAATTAAGTTCAATAAATTATCCATTTGTAAATTCTCTGTATATTCAATGGAAATACAAACTGGATTTCTTAAGCCAGTTCTCATGATCTAATTTAACTATTTTTAAAACCTGATTAAGTACAATTAAGATACAATTGTATAATATCTATAATTTACATTAAAATATTTCATAATTGATCATATGAAATAAATATGTATGCATTTGTGTTAATCTAGGCACTGTGGGCATTCAGTTGACGTATTCATGAATTCATTCTCCCTGGGTGGTCATTTACCATTTAAAATCAGAAAGTCCACACTCCAGAAGTGGCTTCATCCAAGCATTTCTACCATCTACATCTTGACTCAACATCAGGAGCTTTATAAATTAGCATAATGGATGTTAAAAATGGACCCTCATTGATGAAATTAGTAGAGTTCCAGCTGTATTATTTAAAATGGTTTCTAGAATCTCCATACTCCTTCATGGTCAGTGCATAAGAATCAAGTGAACCCTCACCCTTTACAGTAAGAAATAGGATCCTAACTAAATTTGATCCTTAACAGGTTCTGAGTTGAGCTACTGGATCAAAGTATATTTTTTATTACCCGAGTCTGCCCAGTTAATTATCTAGCCTAATCCTACTTCTAGTATTTTTTTTTTTTGTACAGAGTCTCACTCTGTTGCCCAGGCTAGAGTGCCGTGGCATCAGCCTAGCTCATAACAACCTCAAACTCCTGGGCTCAAGCAATCCTTCTGCCTCAGCCTCCCGTGTAGCTGGGACTACAGGCATGTGCCACCATGCCCGGTTAATTTTTTCTATATATATATTTTAGTTGGCCAGATAATTTCTTTCTATTTTTAGTAGAGACACGGTCTCACTCTTGCTCAGTTTGGTCTTGAACTCTTGACCTCCAGCAATTCTCCCGCCTTGACCTCCCAGAGTGCTAGCATTACAGTCGTGAGCCACCCCACCCAGCCTAGTCTTTTATCATATATCTCAGGTGAATTTTTCAAGGAGAGTGCTTTTGGGGCACCACAGAGAGAGAGAGGGGAAAAAAAAAAAAAAGAACATAACCAGCTGAGATTCATCCTGTATGATAGAAGAAGGTATAAACATTTACTGCTTATCTTCTTATCAATTATGTATATAATACGGCAGAATAGGGCCTGAAGTTTTTTCCTCTTAGACTGGTAATGAGGTTAGTGGGGATTGGCTAATTCTAATCTACCTTTAATAGTTAACAGCTATAAATAATAGTGTGTTTAATTAACTAAAAAGAATCACTTTGCAATAATTACTAAAAAAAAACATTGCAGCTTTCTTTTAGGAATCCATATGAATGCATTCAAATTTAAGAGAAAAAACAATCAGAACACATGTCCTAAATTTTAATTAAGAAAGCATGAGCATCATAATTTTATTACTATAGTAGGGAAGAAAATAATTACTTAAAATTTACAATGCTTCAGGTCCTTTAATTATATAATCTCATTTTATTTTCACATTAGTCCTAAAAATATTATTTTTCTTATTTTATTAATGAAGAAAATGAAGCAAAAAGATATTAAGTATCCTACTCACAACCATATGATTAATTAATAAGAAAACTGAGATTCAAATCTGGTATACATGTTACCCAAATCTATGAGTTTTGTTTTGTTTACTTTTTGTTTTTACCTACCACTGCAAAGATATAAGAATCATTACAAAAATAATCCTTGAAGAAATATAAGTTTGTGATAATTCCCAGCCTCAACACATGTACCAAGATCTTAATCAATCACTCACCTTTTTTTTATTTGTCTTCTTTCTGTGATTTCCTTAATCCAGTTTTATTTTGTAACTAACCAATTTTTTTCTAACCAATTAATTTCTCTCAGAGTACATTTATTGTGAACCTATTTCTTATATTTTTTCTTGCTATGAAAAATCTACTTAGGAGATTTATACCCACTGAATAACATATGGAATACATTATATTTAAGGCCTTAATTAAATAGTCTGTAATAGCAAAACAGTTATTTCACTAATAAATTCACAGTCAATGAAATACATGAGATTTTGAGTAGCACCCTAATCTGCTTTCTCATCTAACAAAACAAATTGATGAACACAAGAGTAATTTTTTTTTAATCTAATGAAGTTTGCACACCAGATCATATTATAAGTAAATCAATCATAATAACTACTTGCTTGAAAAGAAACAAAATGTAGAATCTATAAAACAGAAATCAAAATCCAGGTTTATATTATAATTGAAGCTCAGTTTTGTTTATAAACATAGTTATTAGATAATGCCACAATTGACTTATGCAATTGACTATTTATTGACACTTTCTAAAGTAAGAATCCAAGATAAATATACTACGAGTTAGAAGTTATGGGTATAAGTTCGGAAATCACTGGAGCTACAGATGTAGTTACTATTACCCAAGGGAGTGGGCTGTGCAAAAAGGAACATAGAACTAGCAAGGAGTATCTTGATTACTTAAAGGAAAGGTAAGGAAACAGTCATCCTTGAAATGGAATCTTGGATACTTTGGAACTAGGTAAGTTTGTTGTCACATTAGAAAACCTTTTAAGATGAAATGAATAACAAACAGTAAAAAGTCCTGCAGAAATTTCAAATAGGATAAAGATTGAAAATGTCAATGGAGATCTTGGAGGAGAACATTAGTTTGTGTTTTGGGATGCAAACTGGATGACAGTTGAAGTGTGAAGGTAAGAAATAAAATAGAGGTACCAAACAAGCACAGACAACTCAATAAGCTTAAGCGAGAAGAAAAAAGAAAAAGTTAAGGGTCAAGGAGAGGAGGAAGAAAAGAGAAAGAGAGAGAGAGGGAGAGATTGAATGAAGCATATGTGATTTGGAGCACAGGTAGAGGAATAGAGGCCATTTGCATTATAAGCCGTGAGAGAATAAAAGATGGGTGTAATTATCTGGGCATCTACAAGGAAACACAGGAGTAAATCCACAGTGACACTATTTAGTTGAATGAAAATGAGATGTAAATCATAACTGGTTTCTTTTCTGAATGTAGGAGGAAAAATAATAACTATAAACACAAATAGAAAGTTAATATACTTTGGAATCTACCTCTTCCTGAAATTAAACTTGTGCTATTTTCTTGGTTATTTTCTTTTAAAATTCATTCTCTTAGCCAGTACACCCAGAGAATTGTATTTATATTAACTTATTTAATCTGATAAAAACTCTATATTGTTTGTATATATTAGGTCTTTTTTTGTTTTTTTGGTTTTTTTTAGTATACAGATGAAGAAACAGAAGCAATGACAGTTTAAGTGGCTTGCCAAAGTCACACATTTACTAAATAATAAAGCTGTAATTTGAACACCACCCCAACAAAAAGATGAAGGTGAACCAAAACTAAAGTTAAAAATACCTCTTTACTGACTTTATTTAAACAAAACCATCCTAAAATATACCTTTTCCCCTATATAACTTTCCATAGATACACAGGAAAAGGTGTCCCAAGTCCAGAAGGAGTTATATATATTTTTAAACAATAAAATGCAATTATGAATGATGATGCTAGAAGTATTTCATAAAGAAAATTCAAAAGAAATAGGGAGCATGTTTTAAGCTAGTGATCTGAAAAGCTTAATAATAAGGTTTAACTTAAATTTCCTTTGGATCTCAGAAATAGCAGAATAAAACTGGATTTAAAGCTGAATCTTATTTTTTGCCTCACATTGAAACTTCTTTTTTCTAACTGAAAGCATAAATGTAAAAAGTGAGACAGTTTCAGGGGTTCTGAGAAATGACAGGTAAGTGGTCTATTTAACTCATAATTAAATTCAGTTCTTGGAAAATTAGAGCTGAATGCACTTGCCAGTGGAGTGAACTGTCTTGCACCCATGTCATTTCAAAATCAATTCTGAAGCTTTTTTTCTTTTGTCTGAACGTTGTACATCAGCATCAGTAGAGGAAGAGTCTTACCTTTTTTTCACTGTGTTGTCCATTGATGTGCCTTTATGTATTATATAAGAAATAAGTATTAATTATAAAAAACAAATGTTACCCAGTACACAAAATTCAGTACTTAAGATCATTCTAACACAGAACATATAATAATGGGTTTTCAAGAGTCTTTCTGAAATTTCTGTGAACTTTATAGCAGTCAGTAGTATAATTGTACCAGATGATGACTCCTACATATAGGACAGCCAGTTACAGATGCACAAGAGACAAGCAACTATTATTAGGTGCTCTAACATATGACTCAGAGAATGGGCTTAGATAAACATGAAAGAGAAACTCTTTCATAACATTGAATAATGTAAAATAAAGTTTGAAGCTTCTTGTTCAACCGTGCTCTAACAATCACCAGAAGTTTACTGTAATTTATGCTGTTCCTGATTATTATTTCTACTGTTAACTGGTAGCTCTGGTAGCTGTCATCTACAGCTGAGTGAAATGATAAAATGGCTTAATGAGTGCAAACACTCACTGAGTATATCAACTCTAACTGGAAAGATGAAGAGTGAATTCTCTGAAGCTGTGAAAACGACGTGGCATAACCTAAGAGGTGAGTAGAAGTGTTAGACTTCCTAGAAGACAAATGTCAAGCTGTGTCCTTATAGAATCTTGGACACCATGATGAGTACTTGGAACTCAGCAGTTGTATGCCAATTTCGTTTTATTGAAAGAAGAAAGTATAAAAAACATTTATTGCCTATTTTGTAATAAGAATGATGGAGATATTTTATGTTCTTAAAATATATAATTGTGGACTTCTAGTTTCAGCTCTGATATTCAAAGACCTCAGACATCATCACTCCTATCTTTAAAACAAGACAAAGGTGGAAAAACTTAACATCGATTAATTTTCTTTTACCCAACAGAGAACTGAATTTGTAGTGCAAACTCCCAATCCAATATATTGAATCCAGAGAATCACAGTCAACATCTATTTACCTGGAACAGAAGCCACAACAGCCATGAACTGGTGGGAAGATAAAAATAAAATTTATCAAAATTTGTATGATGAAGCAAAAGCACTGCTTAGAGGAAATTCATTGAACTAAATATGTACCTTAGAAAAGATTAAGGATCTACAATCTTTATAAAACTTAAACTCCTACCATAAGAAACTAGAGAATTAAGACTAAATTAAACTGGCAGCAAACAGAAGAAAATTAAAATAAAAATTAGAGAAAATATCAATAAAATTGAAAACAGGAAAATAAATGAAACCAAAAGCTTGTTCTTTGAAAGATTAATAAAATTTTAAAAACCTCTAGCCAGACTAATCAAGAATAAAAGAGAGATGACACAAATTAGCAATATCAGAAGTAAAAGACTACCAACTGATGGACATTAAAATTATGATAAAACATACAACAAACAACTCAAAGCCACAATTTTTTTAATCTTAGGTAAAGTTCAAAAATTTCTTAAAAGACATAAGTTTCCAAAACTGACAACTGGAAAAATGATATCCTGAATAGTCCAATACATATTAAGAAAATTGAATAAATAATTACACTTTTTCCCCCCAAAAATAGCACCAGAGACATGTGGTTTTATTGGAGAATTCTAACATTTAAGGAAGAAATTATACCAATTTTTAAAAACTTTTCCAGAAAACAGAATCAGAGGGAAGTTCTAACTTAGTACATACATCTAACAGAATATGCCTAGTATTTGTATGCAGAAAACTACAAGATATAGTGAAACAGGGAATATCTAAACCAATGGAAAAATATTTCATATTCATGAAGTGAAATATTCAATATTGGTAAGATGTCAATTCTTTCCAATTTAATCTATGCATTCAATTCAATCCCAATCAAAATCCAAGCATATTATTAGGATGATGTCAATAAACTGATTTTAAAATTTATATAGAAAGACAAAGTCCTAGAATAGCTAAAACAATACTGCTGAAAAAGATAAAAGTATTCACACTACCAAACTTCAACATTTATTAAACAGTTACAATAATCAAGACAGAATATTGTTGACAGAAGAATAGACACATAGATAAATTGAAAAAATAGATTTCCAGCAATAGACCAATACAAATAGAATTAGTTACTTTTTATAAAAATTCAATTCAATAAAGAAAGAATAGACTGTATAACAAATTTTGTTGGAACAATGTGATGTTCATATGAAAAACAAAAACAAAAACAAAAACTGGCCAGGCTCAGTAGATTACACCTGTAATCCTAGCACTCTGGGAGGCTAAGGTGGGAGGATTTCTTGAGTTCACGAGTTTGAGACCAGCTTGAGCAAGAGAAAGACCCTGTCTATACTAAAAATAGAAAAATTACCTGAGTATGGTTGTGCACTTCTGTAGTTCCAGCTACTTGGGAGGCTGAGGCGGGAGCATGCTTGAGCCCAGGAGTTAGAGATTGTAGTGAGCTATGATGATGCTACTGTACTCTACCCAGGATGACAGAGCGAGACTGTCTCAAAAAAAAAGAAAAACTTAGGCAAAGACTGAACTCATTATGTAATAATTGTCTCAACATGGATCATGGACCTAAATGGCAAATTCAAAATTATGAAACATACAATATAAAACATAGGAGAAAATTTATATGATCTTTATTTTGTTGAGGAGTTTTAGATATAACACTAAAAACAGCACAGTTCTGAGAGAAAGAAATTGATAAGTTGGGCTTTGTTAACATTAATAAGTACTTCTCCCTGAAATACATTGTAAAGAGAAGGAACAACTGTCAGGAGCTCAGCTGAGCTGGTAGTGATTTCTGAGCTGCCAAGTGTTGGAGTAGCCAATTAAAGTAACAAGTTAAAAATGAAGACTTTTATTCACTTACTGAGTTAGTATATGCAAGAATCTAAAACCAGAGAAAGCCCCAACTCTTCCTGTTCTAAATTTCCCAAAGGAAAGGCACACAGGTGGAGGGTCCTGGGTCAGCACAGATGTGGTGATCATCCCCCTGTTGAGGGAGACCCAAACCAAAGGTTCAGGCAATTCTGTGAACCCTGGGGTCAGGCAGAGGATGAACAGAAAGCGCTAGGAGTGGAAAAGTATGGTGTACTGAGTCAGAGTGGGGCAAAGTGTGTCTTCAAGATTTCCCCCTCTTCTATAAGGAAGTCTGAGAAGAGGTCCTTGAAGAAGACCTCTCTGCACAAGACCTCAGATAAAGCAGTCTAGGGATGAAGGACTAAGAATATGAATATGGTAAGAGTATGACCAGCCAGTGAGCCGCGAGTTATTAACTACAACTCTCTTCATAGACTGTAATGGCTAGGCTGGGTACCACATCTGCTCTCTAGTGAGGGCAGCTTACCCCATGAGGCCTGCCAGGTAAGGCCTTTGTAATTGCCTATGGTTAGGTGTGAAAAATCATACATAAGTTTTGAACTAGGAGCCATGCTCCTCAACTAGACACAGTCAGGAAGATTATTAAAAAAAAAAAAAAAAAAACCCTTGTATTCAAAGTGCACAACACACATAAAACTTAACAATAAGGAAAAAAAGACCCTATTAAAACATAGGCAAAAGATCTGAACAGATATCTCACCTAAGAAGATATACAGATGAAAAGATGGGCAACATGTTTGTTACTAGAAAAAGTAAACTAAAGCAATGGAATATAATTACACACCTATTAGAATGGCTAAAATATGTAAATAAACAAACAATATCAATTGTTGCAATGATGTAGAACAACTCAAACTCTCATTCATTGCTGGTGGGAATGTAAACTGCGTACATCCACTTTGGGAAGCGGTTTGACAGTTTCTTTCAAAACTGATTATAGACTTACTATAAATCGAGCCATTTTGATCCTAGTTATTTAACCACTGACTTGAAAAATTATCTCCACACACAAATCTTCATATGGATATTTGTAGAACTTTTATTCACCATCACAATAAATTGAAAATAAACAAGATGTCCTTCAATATGGAATGGAAAAGTATATAGTGACATAGCCACATAATGAAATATTATTCAGCAATAAAAATGAACAATCTATCAAGCCATTCATACACGATTAATCTTAAATGCACATTTCTGAGTGAAAAAAGCATTCTATAAAGACTATCTACTGAATGATTCCATTGCACTGGCAAAACTATAGAAATTACAAATAAACCAGTGGTTGTCAGGAGTTTGGACAAGGGTTGAATCCATGAAGCTCAGAGACTTATTTTTCAGGACATTGCAATTATTCTGTATGACACAGTAATGATAGATTCATACTACTTTGGTCTTGTCAAAATCTATAGAATTTTAATAGCATAGAGTGTGAAAGTTGATATATGAAAATTATTAAAAAATAATAAATCAAGGGTTCCTATGAAGGAATTCACAATGTGACAAAAGACTCTAACTGTATTTACCAGTGTATGAGCAAACTATCTCATTGATGGCAATGCAAAAAAAGTGGTGCTGATGTAAGTGATTTTAGAGATAAGTAGAGTCTGTAAGACTGAAGGCAAAATAAGCTATATGTAAACACTATACTCTACAAGGACATACTTTGTCTCCGCAGGGCATATGTTAACAATTCTGTAACTACTACACATGTACACTTGCACTGAATAATTTAGCAATTTGTGAACTTGGCATGTCCACTTTTGAAAATGGTTTAGCAGTTTTTTTCAAAAATAAACACAATCTTACTATACAATCCAAGTTTCTCACAGTTACAGTGGGACATTACAAACCAGCAAGATGAGACTATTAGATTACAGTTGGAGATGTTGGTATCAACTCATCTTTAGCTTTATGTAAATTTAAATGATAGATAATATGTATACATGTTATTAGTATTCACACATATATTTCCTGACTTTGTCAGTTGATAAGGCCTAGAAACATTGACACCCCTATCACAATGAGAACACTTAGAATCCAGATCTTGATGTCTGATGTTATTCTCCAATACAAAGTATAAGGGATCCATGGAGAAACTGATGATTCAAGGACTGGGTCATTAAATGTACAAGATGAGCCTAGAGATTCTTGCAGTTCCAGAAAGTAAGAAAGGGTTTAAAAAACAAACAAACAAAACCCCGTACAATTATGAAAGTATGTCAAAGGTACATAGGAGCAAACTAAAAGAGTACCGAATAATCAAAACTATAGTAATTTGAGTGGGAAAATAAATAATGTCATAATGGATTACTGCCCAAAGTATAAAATAAATATCCATGAGTCCATAGTGATATAAATAAATAACTGAGTAAATATATATATGTAAAGAAGGGAAATCTTTTATGAAAAAGAATGCCAAACAATTTATGTAGATACTCTCATTCAAAGTGGTGGTTTATAACCCCCAATTCTTAAGTGTAGGCTGCACATAGTAACTTTCTTTCAAAAAGCACAGTGTGAAAATATGGGGAAATAATAACTTTCCAATGAAGAAATCTAAGAAACACTATCTCAACCAGCTTGTCAACATCAACATCAGCAGTGATAAGTCATGTTGACAGTATATATCTGATAGGATGGAATGAAAATGTCTCTGATATTCCCTCAAAAAAAAAAAAAAAACACATAAAATTAGTTTAAACATGAGAAGGTATCCAAAAACAGGCACTCTACAATTACATGACTAGTCCTCCTCAACACTCTCAAGGTTATCAAAAAACCCCAAATGTCTGAAAAAATATCACAGCCAAATTTAAAGAAATATAACAACTAAATATAATGTGATATCCTAGATGAGATCCCCTAACATAAAAATGACATTAGGAAGAAACTAAGGGAATGTGAATATAGTATGAATTTTACTTCATCATAGTGTATCAATATTGATTTATTAATTATAACAAACCATACTAATTTAGAATGCCAATAATAGGAAAACTGGTCATTTGGTATATATGAACTCTCTATAGTATCTCTGAAACCTTTCTGTAAATCAAAAACCACTCTAAAATTTTTGAGAAATAGTAAATGTTTAAGAAATTGTCAGAGAAACCCAGCGCAGTAGGTACACTACTTATTTTAAATGAAAAATATAAATCTCAGGGACATTAACTGTATTTAACCCAAGAGCAATCATTTTATTTAATTTTTCTGATTCTAAATAATTTATTTGTGATTTAAAAAATAAGATATACAGTTATGAAATATTATCTAATCTAAAGTCTACTCCACCCTTCCTCCAGAAGATAACATGTAAATAATAACTGACATTTTCTTGGTTGGTTCTTAGGTTACTTTCCTCGAAAAAGGAACATAAAGACGTATCTTGTATATTTTTCCAGGGTGCTCCTTGGTATCCTATAAAAGGATGTCCTTGAAGAAAGATGTTAAAACGTTCAATGATTTTTTTCAAAGCAGGAATTCTTGAAGTAGCTTCTGTGAGTGATAGCTGAACACAAATTTATGACTAATAGAAGAGGAGTCATGTTCACAGTACATAAATATTCACAGAGATGGTGTCTTTAAATATAACTTGCAAATAATCTGACAGTAAAAATGTATTTTTATGTTACCCAGAGGAATTAAAGTGAACTTTTCTTCTTTCCATTTTCTTTGATAAATTTTAACAATGTTGCTTCCAATTTTAGCATCTGCTACATTGCTTTATATTTTCAAAGAAATCTGTTGGTAGTTTCAATTAATTTTATATTGACCTTTAGCAGGTGATTAAATTTCTGATATATTTTTAAATCATAAAATATTTTTAGTTGCCCTTTACATCTTACATGTATACATCTGTTTTTAATCCAGTGACATTGGTGAAATAGTAATATATAAAAACATCCACTAATTATAATACTGTATGTGGAATATTAGTACATCATTGATAAGGTAAGCATTGAACATTATCAATATGTACTCTGTTATTTTCCTTATGAATGCAAAGATTCTAAAACAGCTGATGCTTTTAAATTTTGTTCTTAAAATTATAAACAAAAAGATTTGTGCTTGAGGGGAAGATGGAATAATAGGGATTGGATTTACTTTCCAGGTTAAAGGAGTTAAATATATAGGTAAAATACTAAAATAGATATTAGAAATTTCAGAAGAATTTTCCTGGGAAAGAGTAAATATGGGATTTGTCTTATGATCGCCCAGCATACTACCTGGCTATTGGTTAGGCTGCAGTTCAGGAAGATAAAATCAAGGTCGAGCCCAGAAATCTTCCTAGTTCAGGAAACAAAGCTTATTCTGATAAGGCATATAGAATTTTCAGGAACATATACTAGAAAAAAGAGAGAGAGAAAGAGTTAGAAACAGAAGGAAAGAGACTCTGTCAATATTTTAGCTGAGGGCTGCTCAGCATCTGAGTGTAAAAAAAATAAAAATAAAAAATACCAGGCCAGGGAAATCATCACTCCAAAAAAGCAGAAGAAACAATACCAGGTGCTCATGAAAAGAAGAGAATATTTTGTCTTCGTATCATTTGAAAGGTTATTGACTCAGTAGTGGAAAAATTACTAACAAATTGATAGGTTTTTGGGTCCTGTATGCAAAGCTTAAAAATAAGCTTTGGAAGAAACAAACTATTATCAAGAAATTTATCTGGCCAGGCCTGGTGGCTCATGCCTGTAATCCTAGCACTCTGGGAGGCCGAGGCGGGAGGAAGGCTCGAGGTCAGGAGTTCAAGACCAGTCTGAGCAAAAGCAAGACCCCATCTCTACTGAAAATAGAAAGAAATTATTTGGACAACTAAAAATACATATAGAAAAAATTAGCCGGGCATGGTGGCGCATGCCTGTAGTCCCAGCTACTTGGGGAGGCTGAGGCAGAAGGATTGCTTAAGCCCAGGAGTTTGAGGTTGCTGTGAGCTAGGCTGACACTACGGCACTCTTGCCCGGGCAACAGAGCCAGACTCTGTCTCAAAAAAAAAAAAAAAAAAAGAAAGAAAAGAAATGTATCTGTGTCTCAGAACAAAGTTCAATTAAACTTTTGTGAATACATAAATATCTAGCAGCTTGAAGGGTAAAATTCAAAAATTCACAATATGTGAGCTCTAATCAAAATTAACAAGGCAGTCAAAAAGCATAGAATCATGACCACTAATTAGGAGAATAGACAACAGAATCATATCTCAAATAATATTACAGACTCAGTAGAAAAAGACATTGAAAGATTTATTATAATTAAAATCCATACTTTCAACAGAGGTGGATGAAAGATTGAACATATTAATAGATACAGAAAATGTGAAAAAAGTCAAATTAAACTTCTAGACATGCAAAATGCAAGATGTTAAAAATATATGTAACCTAAACTTTTGTACCCCCATAATAAGCTGAAATATAAAAAAAATTAAAAAAAAATATACAATCTATGAAATAGAAAATGCAAACTGCAGGAAAAAAAGCAAAAAGTAAAACCACATTAGTCAACTTGAAGTCAAAGGAATACAAAATATCTAAAATGAAATATAGAGAAAAACAAGAGTCTGAAAATCAATAAGTAGATAATCAGTGAGCTGTAGAACATCTTTAAATGATCAAATATATGTATAATTTGGATCTACAAGGGAGAATAGAAAGGAGAGACAGAAAAATATTTGAGAAATATGGTGGGAATGTTTCCCTGTTTTATTAAAAACCATTAACCAGCAAAACCAAGAAATTCAAGAAAGCCCAAGTACAAGAAACATGAAGAAAATGACAGCAAGTCTTATAAAGTTACATTACTTAAAGTCTATGGTAAGTAGGACATGTTAATAAAGATAAAAAAACTATAAAATAAAAAACCCAGAAATACAAGAGATGAAATCAATGAAACCAAAGGTTGGTCCTTTGAGAAAATCAACTTTTAATACATTGTGATAAAGTGTGCCAAAAATTAAGGCTATTTTAACCACTGAAAATTAATATGTCACCATATTTAGCAAACTTACAGGGAAAAAATACAATAATAGTTTTAATAGCTACAGAAAAAAATAGTTGGAAAATCCAAAATCCATCCTTAATGAGTCCTCTCAGTAAACTAGGGATAGTTGGGAATTTCCTCAATCTGAGAAAAGGCATTTCAGACAAACCTCTGGCTAACATCAAAGTTAATCATAAAATAAATGTTTTCCCTTTAACAGCAGCAGAAAGTCAAGAATATCTATTCTTATCACTTCCATTCATCATTATAATGGAGGTTCTAGTATGTGTAACAAGGCAGGAAAAAATATAAAAGGCATCCAGATTAGACAGGAAGAAGTAATATTTTATCACCAATGACATTGTCATTTATGTAGAAAATCTTATGATTCTACATAAAAAATATTTTAGAGATATTAATTAATTTGGTCACAAGATACAAAATCAACGCACAAAGTTAAATTTTACTTCTACATTCAAAATGAATAATCAGAATTAAAATAAAAGTATCATTTACTATAGCAATAGAAGTATAATTTTCTTTGGGAAGAAACCTAAAAATGTGAAAGAAATATATTGAAAACTACAAAAACATAGCTGATACAAATTAAAGAGACAAAAATAAATGAAGAGATAAACTGTATTTATAAATCCAAGCATTAAATATTAGAAAGACTGTGATACTCCTAAAATTAATCTAAAAACCCAACTCAATTATAATTATAGCAGCCTTGTTGGAAGACACTGATAAGTTGATTTGAATGAAAATGTAAAGTACTTAGAACAGCCAAAACAGCTTTAAAAAGAAAAATAAGACCAGGCACAATGGCTCGTGTCTGTAAACCCGTGTTTTGGTAGGCCAAAGTGGGAAGATTGCTTGAGCCCAGGAGTTTGAGTTTACAGTGAACTGTGATCATGCACCTGCACTCCAGTTTGGGTGATGGAACAAGACCCTGTGTCATAAAGAAAAGAAAAAAGAAAAAAGGAAAAGAAATTTAAAAGTTTATCCTATCTGTCTTCCAGACATCATGAAACTACAATAATCAAAAAAGTATGGCATTGGTGTAAAGCCAGAAGAATAGATCAACAGACCAGAATAAACTATATATGAATAGACTCACTCACATATATTCAATTGATTTTTAATAAAGATGCGAAGTAATTCAATGGAGATAAGATAGTACTACTATGCTGGAACAGTTGGATATCCATATGCTAATAAAATGAACTGAAATTCATACCTCACATTATATGTAAATATAATATATGTATATAGTCCTGAAATATAACTAAAATTACTAGAAGAAAGCAGAGGAGGAAATCAAATCATTATTAAGGTACCCTAGGCAAATATTTCCTATAGATGATGTCAAAAGTATGATTCATAAAAAATAAAAGTTAATAATAACCCTATTATAAGTAACAAACATTTTTAAAAAATGGTCACAATTTTTATTTACTTTTTATTTCAGCATATTATGGGGGTACAAATGTTTAGGTTACACATATTGCCCTTGCCCCCCCTCCCCTTCCCTCCCCTGAGTCAGAGCTTCAAGCGTGTCCATCCCCCAGTAGGTGTGCATAACACTCATGTATGTAAATACCCCTCCCCTCCTCCCCCTCCCATCTGCCCAACACCCAGTGAATGTTATTCCTATATGTGCACTTAGGTGTTGATCAGTTAAAACCAATTTGATGGTGAGTACATGTGGTGCTTATTTTTCCATTCTTGCCATATTTCACTTAGTAGAATGTGTTCCAGCTCTATCCAGAATAATACAAGATGTGCTATATCACCATTGTTTCTTGTAGCTGAATAGTACTCCATGGTATACATATACTACATTTTATTAATGCACTCATGTATTGATGGGCACTTGGCTTGTTTCCACATCTTTGCATTTGTGAACTGTGCAGCTATAAACATTCGAGTTCAGATGTCTTTTTTATAGAACGTCTTTTGTTCTTTTGGGTAGATACCCAGTAATGGGATTGCTGGATCAAATGGTAGATCTATTTATATCTCTTTGAGTTATCTCCATATTGCTTTTCACAGAGGTTGTACTAGTTTGCAGTCCCACCAGCAGTGTATGAGTGTTCCTATCTCTCTGCATCCAGACCAACATTTATTGTTTTGGGACTTTTTGATAAAGGGCATTCTTACTGGGGAAAAGTGATATCTCATTTGCATTTCCCTGATGATTAGAAATGTTAAGCATTTTTTCATATGTTTATTGGCCATTATTCTTCTTTTGAAAAGTTTCTATTCATGTCCTTTGCCCACTTTTTGATAGGGTTGTTTGATTTTTTCTTGCTGGTTTTCCTGAGTTCTAAATAGATTCTAGTTATCACCCCTTTATCGTATGTGTAGCATGTGAGTATTTTTCCCCATTCTGTAGGTTGTCTGTTTGTTTTCATCATAGTTTCTTTGGCTGTGCATAAGCTTTTTAATTTGATCAGGTCCCATTTATTTATTTTTGTTGTTGTTGTGATTGCCTTTGGGTCTTGTTCATAAATTCTTTGCCTAGGCCAATGTCTAGAAGAGTATTTCCGATGTTCTCTTCTAGAATTCTAATAGTTTCACGCCTTAGATTTAAGTCTGTTATCCACCATGAGTTGACTTTTGTGAGAGGAGAAAGGTGTGGATATTGTTTCAATCTTTTACATGTGGCTATCCAGTTTTTCCCACTCACTCCTCTCAAACAGAATAATGCCCAGCCTAGAATCTTGTACCCAAAACTAAGTTTTGTACATGAAGGAGAAATAAAGACATTCTCAGATAAGCAAAAACTGAGAGAATTCACCAAAACAAGACCAGCCCTTCAAGAAGTATTCAAAACAGTGTTACACAGGGATCAGCTCAATAAACACTCATGAATGTAAAATCACTCAAAAGTTAAAGGTCAAAGGCCAGATACCACAATGGCTCAAGAGAGAAAACAAGGCAACAAAGTTCAACCCAACAGGATGAACAGAAATTTTCCCCACCTATCAGTTCTCTCAATAAATGTAAATGGCTTGAACTCCCCACTAAAGAGGCCGAATGGATAAATACACATAAGCCAAGTATCTCCTGTGTCCAGGAAACACATCTAACCTGCAAGGATGCATTCAGACTCAAGGTGAAGGGGTAGAATATTTCAAACAAATGGAAACCAAAGAAGGCTGGTGTGGTGGTTTTGATTTTAGATAACTTAGTCTTTAAATCAACAAAAGTAATGAAAGACAAAGAGGGTCACTATATAATGGTAAAGGGTACAGTTGAACAAGAAAACATAACAATTCTAAACATGTGTGCACCCAACTTAGGTGCACCCAGATTCATAAAGCAAACTGTAGTTGATCTAAATGAAATGATAAACAACAACACCATAATAGCTGGAGACTTCAACAACGCTCTGGTCACAATTTTTAAAGTCACTTTACACACTAAAATGCACACATAATAAATTAGCACATGTAAACATGCTCAACATCATTAGTAAGTAACAAATTGGAATAAAGGAACTACATAGCCAGTAGAATATCTAAAATTAACAAGACCAACTAGTCCATTATGCTGGTGAAGATGTAGAGAAACTGGAACTCTCACACACTGATGCTGGAAATGTTACTTAAAACAAATACTTTGGAAAATAGTGTGGCAGTTTCTTAAAAAGTTAAACACATTTATTATATGACCCAGCCATTTGACTTCTAGCTAATTATGCAAGAGAAGTGATAGGGAAATCAGACACAGAAAACACATGAAGGATTTGACATAATGTAGATATTTATAAGGCAATTAGGATATTCATCAATTCTGGTAGGCATCAAATTATACAGAGTGACTAGAGAATCAGGAACATAATATTGTTTTACTACATGAGGCAAAACTTGGTTTCTTTTAATCTATGCTAAAGAAATAATTAAAAATATCCAGAGTGTGTTTGTGTGTATGTGTGTGCCTGTGTATATGTGTGCATATATACGGATAAGCTTGTGCCTATACTTACATTATTTAGTACACTGAATAGTCTAAATTATCTTAAATGTAAATCATACAGAGTTGTTAATATCATGGAGCATTAAAATACGTGTTGTCAAAATTAATTGAATGTAATAGGAAGCTTATTAGATTGACTTTTAGTGTAAAAAAATGAATGCAAATTATAGCGGTACTACACTCTGGACTTTTTATGTATTTTAAACACAAACCATCGATACATAAGGATCACATCCATAAAGATACAAATTACAATAGGAAAACACACAACATGTGTATAGTACGTATCACTGGGTTTATAGGTCAGTATTTTTTACAGATCATTATTTCATGTATTTCAACATTTCTAGATATTCTATTTGTTCATATTTACATAATGAATATGTAAATACTACCTTGGAATAAAATAATGAATAAAATTTAAGCTGCCCAGTGCTTATAATGACAAATATCTCAGGTCACTTCTCTAATGACATTGCATTATAGCAGTCGTTCTAACTCTAAATTCATCTTCTCCTACTACAAAGAATGCTCGTTTATTTCCAGCCATTATGGGCTCCTTGCTGTTTGTTCAAAATCTAGGTAATACACAAAACTTTCTCTTGGCCTTTGCCCATTTTTTTCCTTTGCTTATTATATTCTTTCTCCATGTACCTACATGGATCATATTTTCTCACTCCCTCTGGATCTCTTCTCAATGTCACCTTATCGAGGGAATCCTCATGGGCCTCATTAAAATTGCAGCTCCCTTCCCAAGCATCGTCTATTTGACTCACCCTCTTTGTCTTTTTCCCATATCATTTATTACTACTTTTCCAAAATTATATGTTTACTTGTTTAGTTAGAATGGAAGTTCATGAAGGCAATGAATTTATCTGTTTTAATTTTATAATATTTCCAACACCTATGCAGTGCTAGCCATATCCTCTTTCCTTGAAAAGTATTTGTTCAAACTGTATAGAAAAAGGGAAAGAATGAAGATCATATATTCATATATATCTTTCTAAAACTAAATAGTTTAATAATCAATATTCATTTTCATATCCCTTTAAAATATTTTCATGATAAATACTTTGCATATGAAAAAATTAAGTAATAATCTACTCAAGTATATAGTAAACAAACAGAATTTTGATTCTGGAACACTCTCCTTTAGCTTATTTAAGTACAACATTTGTCCACAAGGAAGAACAAGCTGCCTTGATCTGCTAACCCACGGGTAGGAGTGAGTCTTCAATTTGCAGGCTATTCAAACTTGTTAGGTTCAACTGCCAGGTGTGAAGAAGAAAAAGTACAACCTATGAATTTCTCTTAGAGATGCAGATTGTACCCTCAGTTTATACTCTTCTAGAGGAGAAAATTTGATATTTAAGATGTAAAGTCTGAAGAAACAACTTCCCAACAGAATAGAACCCTTATGTTTCCTGTAAAAAAAAAAAAAAAAATTGCATCCCTATTTTGTTTTTTCTCTTCTTTAAACTAAGAGTTTCATGAGGACAGAAATGTTGCCTTAGAAATTCTGCCAAAATTGTAGCAATTACTTCAAAAGACTTGGCAAAGCTTAATGGACAAGAATTGGAAAGGTAGTTAAAAAGGTACATTCAAAATGATAGTAACCACATTTCTATAAGTACTTTACAGTTTATAGAATTTTGTTTACATACATATACACATATAAACTTTTATAGATTATATATATACATATATACTTTTATAAATGTGTGTGTTTATATATGTATATATATATTTCTATCCTTATAAAAAACCCCTGATGCAGAAAAGCAATGTGTTAGTACACTCATTTCCCAACTGAGAGAAAACTGTCTCAATGAGATTAAGCAATTTACCATAGTAAAAATTTGGAAAGAGGCAAAGCAGAAGGAATTAATTACACTCTTGATGAATATCTCTTTTTCTTATACCCACAGGTCTATTTAATATCCACTTCTAATTTTAAGTGGATTTCTCATTTCTCATTCTTCTATTGTGGTTATTCTCATTACACTTTACTTCCATCTGATATACAAATCATTATTTGTGTAATACACAAATATTTTTCTTCCACACTAGAACCTTTATTTGGGGGACATAGTCACATTTGCATGCAAATGTGTCAGGATAGGTTATCTTCTGCTGTGGTAGCAAAACCTCCCACAACTTCAGCAGCTGTTTCCTATGCTCCATGCCCACCGTGGGTCTGCTCATCCTGTCCCTCAGATACAGGCAACTACAGACTTCTTTTCAATATGTGCTTCCACAATCACTGTGGTAGGAAGAGGGGGCCAAAGTGAAATTACTGGTTCTTATGGCTTCTACCGGAATTGAAAAATGTATCTCTGGGAAAAAAGATTTTTTGGCTTATTTATTTGTCTATATATTTTCCAAATCAATGGCATATCGGTCAGAAGAGTTCAACTCTACCATGAGCTTAAAAAAAGTACCAAATATATTTGTTAAAAAGCTCTTAAGATTACCAGATGTATGCTATAGCAATAAAAAATTTCAAAATTAGGTGAATATAACTAATTCACAGTATAAAATGATTCAAAACATGTCATAATGGGCTCATTATACTTTTATTAGTGAGAAAATGATAATAACAGACTAGGAAACCGATAATCAGTAATAGAGGAACAATAAAAATAGTCCCTGCGATTAGACCAGTAAACACAAAATAATTCCCATTTCATAATATGAATCTGTCACCAGAATAACATGTAGATTGAGAATACAATTTGAAAATTTTACCCACTTTGGAAATTTAGAGTTTTAGGAAACTTCGTTTCCCAGTTCCCCAATATTTTAGTGGTTTTCAATATTGTATGAAATTCTTCAATATCCTAAGAGAGATACCAGAAAAAAAATTAGTGCTTTAAACCTAAAAGATATTATTTAGATCTTCTAATCACATGCTATATTAAATAGCAATAGATGTGAAATTAAAAAGTAGATAATTTCTATTAATTAAATCTATACATATTTGCTGAATACCTAATTGGTAATAAACTCTTTTTAAGGCCCTTTGTTTTAGCAAGGAAAGAGAGATAATGCAATGCATTTACCTAAGTAAATTAATGTCACAGTCTCTAATCATAATCCTGTTTCACTTTATTCAAATAAACTATCCCAAGTAGATAAATATATAGATTTTGCTGAAGGCTACTTCCTAAATTAGAACAGCCATTATGATAAACAATATGGAAGTTTCTCCAAAAATCAAAAATTGAACTACCATATAATCTAACAATCCCACTCTGGGTATATATCCAAAGGAAATGAAATCTATGTCTAAGAAATATCTGCATACCCATGCTTATAGCAGAGTTATCAAAATAGCCAAGGAATGGAATAAATCTAAGAAGTGATCAACAAATGAATGGATGAAGAAAAGTTGCACATACAGAGAAAGGAATACTATTCAGCCATAAAAAGTCCTGTCATTTGTGAAAACATGGATAAAACTGGAGGACATTATGTTAAATGAAATTAAACTTGGCACAGAAAGATGACCACTGTACTCTCTTACTTATACATGAAGTCTAAAAAAGCTGATCTCATAGAAGTAGAGAGTTGAATGGTGGTTAGTGGAACCTAGGGTGTTTGGAAGTTGTGAGTGAGCCTGAGGAGATGTTGGTCAAAGGATACTAAACTTCAACTGGGTATGACCAATCAGTTCAGGAGATCTATTGTACAACATGGGTATATAGTTAACAATGTATCATATTCTTGAAAAATGTTACGAGAGTGGGTGTAAAGTGTTTTCATCAAAAAGTGATAACAATGTGAGGTAATGCATATGATAATTAGCTAGATTTAGTCATTCCACAATATATACATACTTTAAATATCATGTTGTACATAATAAATACATGAAATTTATCTTTAATTTAAAAATTAAAAAGAAATAAATATATTTAAAGGCTTAAAAAAAAAGTCACTTCCTTTTCCTTCAGAACCCTCACATATTATATATATATATATATATATATATATTATTGAGCATGAGACATTTCATTCACATGCATTCACTTGATCAGAAATTCTATCTGCTTTTTAGGTGGAACTTACATTCTTTTCTCCATTGTTATTTTCCACATGTTCAGTTCATAAACACTCCTGTGATTATATTAAATGGGAAAATAGATATTGAGAATGTAATTTAGGTTCCTAAGTTTACCTGGAGTTAATCAAAGAGGGTCTTTCCAGGTGCACCTGATATAATCACATGAGCCTTCAAATCTGGTGCTGGAGGTCAGACACAGAGGAAGAAAAGGTGATTCAAAATACAGGAAGGATTCAACTTCTCTTTGCTGGCTTTAAAGATATAGGGGTCTACATGGTAAGAAGCAGCACTTGTCTTCTTGGAACTGAGATAGAACCCCGGGAGGATGGATTCAGCCATTAACCTGAATGAGCTTGAAGTGGATTCTTCTCCAGAGCCTCCATATATGTGATCCAGTCACTCAATACCTTGAGTGTGAGACCCTTAGCAGAGAATCTGGTCAACCACACCTGGCATTGTGACATGTAGCCATATAAGATCATAAATGGGTATTGGTTAAGTCACTAAGACTTTGGTATTTCCTTATGTAGTAATATAAAATTAATATGAGAAGGACTTTAATTGCCAAATTCCCAAGGTCCATGAGACAGGTAGAAAGCATCATGTTCCTCCATAACTCAAAATGCTATTATGAAGTATCTAGCACAGCGCTGTTCAGTAGAAATGAAAGATGAATCACAAGTTCAAGATATGAATGTAATTTTATTTAAAAAAGAAAAGAAATAGATATAATTAGTCATGACCATATATTTTACGTAACTTAATATATATAAAACATTACCACCTCAAAACTGTTTTGTTGGAAGACTACCTAGATCCACATCCTCTATTGCTATTTTCTCAGTGGGTGTGAGCATATTAATGAACATTTTTGAGCCTCAAAGACAGTGCATGGAGATTTGTTGAGGGTCATTGACTCAGCTAGTCATCCCCAAACAGATGTAGAGTGAGATATTTGTTAACCTTTCCCCTTTCTTAACTCTTCCTTTCTCAGATTTTATAGTCCAATATTTTGTCAGTAGTTAATATATTTCGTGGAGAGTTAAATACATGTGTATAAATTATAGACCTACTGAATATAAATATTCTCTATTATTAAAAGAAAAATTAATAATCTGGAAACTGTGACCATATATAATAGTTCATTTCTTATATAATATTTTCCAAGCCTTAATAGTGTCCACTTACAGATATTTCCTTCTTATTTACTCACCACATCAATATGAGATGAGTGTTTTTATCCTTAATTCACAGAAGAGGAAAATGAACTTCAGTGTTGTTAAATAACTTATGCACAGTCTCAAAGAGAGTGAATGGCAGAACGATTATTTAAAATGACTTATGTCCAACTGTAGTAGTATTTACATTGCATGTGTGTATGACAGAGAGAGAGAGAGAGAAATAGTGGAATATAGTAAGAGAGATGAGAGAAAGAAAATATAATGAACAAAAATAAATGAGCCAGCCAGCTACAAATGTCTTGAAATATCGGCTACATTATTTTATAATCAAAGTGCATACAACTACTAGTTTCTGTAAAGCATGTTTTCTTCACCTTAGATGAAAAATGATGCCATCTATTCTCTTACTCAATT
This sequence comes from Eulemur rufifrons, assembly GCF_041146395.1. NCBI lineage: Eukaryota > Metazoa > Chordata > Mammalia > Primates > Lemuridae > Eulemur > Eulemur rufifrons. The sequence goes on from NC_090985.1 coordinate 48,258,992, forward strand.
GATGTTGATATGTGAGTAATGACAGGATTGTATGAGAAGAGTCAGGTTCCAGAAATGAGGAGGGGACTTTAACTGTAAGAGAGAAAACCATTCTCTCTTGTTGGGGCAATTTTTTGCTTTATTTATTTATATGATCCAAATAAGATTTTTTAAAAATCGGGAAGCAGCCAGAGCCAATATTCTATTCCTTTGACATCTTAAGATGTAGGGAGTACAAATATTTGGCTCAAAATTACCTAGTTGATTCAATTGTGTAGGCTTGAAATAAAATTTTATGAGATTTTGCAGTGCTAGAGTCTGTAAAAAATGGGTCTGCATGTTGAATAAGGTCTTATCCATTGGTTTATCTGACTGATTCTGTGTAACCAAGTATCTGCTGTCTAGTCATTCTTCCAAAGATCTCCTAAATCTGATCTATAAAAAGGGACAAGGAGGAAGCGATTTCATATCATCTAGCCGTTTGACCATGAAAATAAGTAAGATATGCATATTATTGACTAAAGAGTAATTATTACTTATTACTTATAACCGAAAATTGCTTGAGCATGTAACATTCATGTATCCATCTCATCCATTTTAAAGTACAGCAAACATGCAGATGTCTTACCCATGTAGAGGTATTTACAACACATTAAAAATAATTAAATTGCCCACAATTTATCAGAGCAGAGACCTACAAGAAGCATCTTCATAGGAACCAGTATCAAGTCAGGAAAAACTAAAATGTACTTAACAAATTGCAGGAGGCTCATTGTGGAAGAGTCTGAGAGATTAAAAACCCATTCATTGGGAGAATCTACATTTTTGAAAGTTTTATCTCTAGGAGCTCTACCAGGTTATCACAGTGCATTTCAGAGAAAAATCTCCTCATGCTTCCAGCAACAGGAAGGTAAAGGAACCATTTTCAAATTCTCTAGAACATTGTGTTCTTCTTAACAAGGTCTGCCTCAGGAGAAACTATTTCAGGAGAGCCTAAACTTATCAGATTTTATCAGAGCCTACATGACCTTTTGGAAGGAAAATTCAAAACTGCAGCCCCCTCTAGGCTTCACGTGGAAGAGGACACATACCCAAAATGTTGACAGAAATATAAACGAGTACAATCTCTATGAAAAGTAGTATGGAGATTCCTCAAAGAACTAAAATAGACCTACCATTCAATCCAGCAATCCCACTACTGAGTATCTACCCAAAGGAAACTAAGTCATTTTTATCAAAAAGATACCTATACCTGAATGTTTATCACAGCATATTTTACAATTGCAAAGATATGGTACTAACCTAAGTGTCCGTCAACTGATGAGTGGATAAAGAAAATGTGGTGTGTGTGTGTGTGTGTATACACACAAACATATCCCATAAAATATTACTCAGGCATAAAAAGGAAGGAAATAGTGTATTTTTCAGCAACTTGGATGGAACTGGAGACCATTATCCTAAGTAAAGTATCTCAGGAATAAAAAAAAAAAAAAAAGAGAGATCCACATGTTCTCACTTATAAGTGGGAGCTAAATGAGAGATACATATGGTCATAAAGTAGTGTAATGCATATTGAAAACTAAAGAAGGGGGTAGGGTGGGAGTGGAATATGGGATAAAAATCTACCTATCAGGTGTAACGTACACTGTTCTGGTAACAGGTACACTAAAAGCCCTGACTTCAGCATGATAAATTCACCCATGTAATAAAAATCACGTGTACACCCTGTTAGGTTGGCTTAGGGTAGAAACCTGAAAAGAATGTATAGGATGCAATGCAGTTCATGGAAAACTTAGATAGTGATCATAAAGCCTATGAAGCAAAAGCCGCAGGAGTCCAGAGAGTCCAGAGCTTGTAAATCTAACTTTGACCACTGACAGCTGCAGCAACGCCAGCATTCCTATTCCCCGCCCCCCGCCCCCATACAGATGAAGCTACCCCCCTCCCCTATCTCTGTGAGGTGTTGCTCACGCCTCCCAGAAAAGCCCTCTATAAAACCCAAAGCTTTTCCCTCCCTCATGGTGAATGCTTTTTTTGGTCTCTACCCATCTGCACCCAGATGCTCACATAAACGGTATTTTGCTATGCCTGAGGCTTCCTGTGTCTCCCTCTCGGCTCTGGACCTAACACACCCTAAATTTTTGAAACAATAAAAAATCCAGACCAACCTAACCACTTCGTCCCACCTAAGTGTGTGGGGGGAAAGAGAAAATAAAAATCTGAGAAGTGTATGTGAAGTTAACAACTTAGAGTCACAAAAAGACAAAGACCTAATCATAGGGTTAAAGAACACTTTCCCTCCGTGTACCCTACCTTGCCATCACATTACTAAAGGCCTCTTTACAGCAGTTCCTTTTACCCAGTGCATCATGTCCAGCTAACAAGAAACAAATTACGTTACATAGTAAAAGACAAAAAAAAAACCCACAATTTTAAAAGACAGAGCAAGCATGAGAACCAGATTTACATATGGCAGGGATGCTTGAATTAACAGAAAGGAAGAGAAAATAGAACCATATGATATACTCAGTAAAAATCACAAAAGAAAGAAGAGTAAAAGATAAAAACAGGAACAAAGAATAAGGGCAGAAAATAGAAAACAGCAACAAATACAGTAGATGTTAATCCAGCTACATCAATAATCACTTTCAATGTCAATGGTAAAAATGCATCAATAAAAAGACATAGATTGTCATAGTGGATCAAAAAAAAAAAAAAGCCCAGCTTTATGTTGTCCAAAAAAATCCCACTTTATATTAAAGACACATATAGACTAAAAGTAAACGGATATAGAGAGAGCTACCATGTTAACACTAATAAAAGAAACCAGAAGTGGCTTTATTAATTTCAGACACAGCACACTTCAAAGCAAGGAAAGTTATCAAGGATAAAGAGAGGCCTTGCATAACAATAAATAAATCAATTCTCAAAGAAGGCATCACAATCTTTAATGTGTTTGTGCCTAACAACAAAGCATCAAAATACCTGAAGCAAAAACACATAGAAATCCAAGGAGAAATATATGAATCTACTGTTACAGCTAAATACTTCAATGATCCTATCAGAAACGGACAGGTCCAGCAGGCAGAAAATCAGTAAGTGCATTGTTGAACTTAACAACACCATCAGTCAACCAGATGTAATGGGCATCTATTGACTACTCCATCCAACAACATCAGAATACACATTTTTCTTGAACTCACATGAAACATTCAATAAGATAGATGACATTCTATCTTATTGAAAAAATGAAAAAATACCTTAACACATCTTAAAAATGGAAATTATACAATGTCAGCTCTCATAGGGAATCAAATCAGAAATCAATAACAGAAAGATATCTGAGAAACCCCCAATAAAGGGGTATTTAATAACATACCTCTAAATAACACATGGGCCAAAGGAAAAATCTCAAGGGACATTAAAAATATTTTGAGCTAAATAAAAATAAAGATACCACTTCTCAAAATGTGTGAGACTCAGTGAAAGCAGTGTGTAGAGTGAAGTTTATAGCATTGGATATTAGAAAATAAGAAAAATCTAAATTATTTAAGCTTCCATCTTATGAAAATAAAAAAATAAAAAGAAGAGCAAATTAAATCCTAAGAAGGAGGAAAGAAGCCAATCTGAACAGGAGTTATTGTATAACTCCAACTGTATGACATTCCAGAAAAATCAAAATTATGGAGATAGTAAAAAGATTAATGTTTGCCAGGAGTTGAGGGGAGATAATGATGGATAGGCAGAGAGCAGAAAATTTTGGGGGCTATGAAACTAGTCTGCATGATACTTCAATGATGGATCCATTTTATTACTAATTTGTGCAAATTCACAGAATGTATAACACCAAGAGTGAAACTTTACTATGGACTTTGGGTGATAATGACGTGTCAATATAGTTTCATCAATTGTAACAAATGTACCACTCTAGTGGGGGATGTTAATAATGAAGGAGGCCATACCAGTTGAGGGGGGCAGAGGGCTTATGAGATATCTCTGTACTTTCCTATGAATGTGGATGTGAATCTAAAATTGCCCTAAAAAATAAAATCGATTAATTTTTAAATATCATGTTGCAATAATCATAATGTATCATAATCAATTTACATTTGAACTACACAGTTGTGTGGCAATCAAAATGGGAAATTATCTTTTTTATTAAAATAAATATTTCTACACAGAAAATTCAACCAACAAAAAACTTATTTATGATACAATATGGATTGCTTTGGCCATGCACTAATGTGATATGGAAACTTTAAGGATATGAATAATTCAGCCAAAGAAAGTTTTTGCCTCTTTGATTTTTAAAAAGATAAAAATAATATATTTAAAAAAAAACTTATTGATCCATGTAATATTTCTCATATTTATTCAGATTAGCTTTTGTATTTGTAAGAAATTTGAGTATATCCTCTTTGATTCAATATATTAAAAATATACTTTGGAAATGTCATGGGTAATATAATATTAGTAGGATTTTTATAGGTATTTCATTTTACTTTTAAAAATTCAATTCATATAAACATTAAGCATGAAAAAACTTAGCATTAATTCTAATGCTGAATTCTTGGAATTAGTCTCAATAAATAATATCTACTAAGAGTTTAAGAAAACTAATTTTAGATTTACATTTTAGTGTTCATTTAGCACATGGTAATTAAAAGTTACTGATCAGACCATCTGAGATCAGAATTCATCTCTGATATTTATTAACTATGTAGCCATGGCCACTTTATTTCAATGGGTATGTTGCTGTATGTCAATGGATAGGTTATTAGGACTAAATGAGATAAAGTACTTATACTAGAAAACTACTTAGCACATCATCAGGATTTAAGACATATTTGTTGTTATTGCTTTTTACAGTCTTTTTACATAGTAGTACAATCTTAAAACCAACATCACTTCCAGAAAACATTTCAAAATTAAATTGGCCAAATTCAAATAAGAAGAGAGAATAAAACTAATGGATAATAAAGCCAGAAATTGTGATGGAAACTGTATATATACTATATCTCATTTAGTTTTCAGAAGAATATTTCTGAAATGAGCTTTTCTTATTTTCTAATTTCAATATTATACTTAGGCTTACTATGTTTAAATAAATTAGTCAAGGTCATATAGCTAGTTTATCTTGTTGATGAAATTTCAGATTCAGGGATGAGAGGAAGGAATGGCATGATGAAGAAGAAATGACAGACGGATGAATAGGATAAGGATGAAAAATACAATATAAAATTTTTTTCTCTAACAATATATAGTATATATTCAGTACCCAGTAATTTTTGTTTGTTTGTTTTTCTTAACATTGTGATCCATCTTTTGCCTATTTCCTTAACTGTTTCTTCACTTATTCAGCTACCATCCAATTTACTTCATTTTTTTCACTACCTGCAGAAAAATCCACATATTCGCTTAATGAACTACTATGTAAGTTAATATAGACACTATAATGGAGTAATAAACATAATGAAATAATGTTATCTAGTGGCCCATATTATCACATCGGTATTTTGGAGAATATCAGGTTCTGAATATAAAGATGTCTCGTTGTTATGTGGATAACACCTAAATGTGGTTGTAGATAATGGGGAGTGGTGGATGTGGAATTTATATGTATGTGTTCCAGACATAACTCTGTATAGAGCTTGCAAAATTACCTAACTCAATTCTAACACCAGCATAATTACAGACTGATTTAAGTACTTTGTCTTGAAGAAAAAACAAAATGTTCTTTTATTTGTAAGACATAAGATTATGGTTCAAATAAAATGGCTTTAAACTAGAAAATCAATAATACTCCTGGGGCCAAGGAAATGTTTAATATCCTTGCACAGTAAGTATAATGGAATTGAACAATAGAGGGATCTATTTGCCTACTATCCTCTAGTAATAACAATAATTTTAACAGCTAAATATTACTGATCATTTCTCGTTAGGTACTATAATTATTTTACATGTATTATTTCACTAATACTTTTTCTATTTTACATATGAGTAAAATGAGGCTTAGAAAAGTTGGCATTTGCATTATGTCAAATAGCTACTAAACGACTGAATAGAATTAACCATGCCACAAGATTGCTTCCGCCTGAGAAAGGCATTACAGTGATAAGCAAAGTAGTATGTACGGAGAACTGGATAAACTGGAACATACAGGTAGAGAAAGAGAAAGAGAGTCTTAAGAAATAGTGATCTAGATACTTTAACAAGACAAATTAGTGGTAGTCAGTAGTATTTCAAATTAAGTGAAAAACTACTATAACATACATAATAGTCTCCCTGAAATGCCCACATTCTAATCCTCAGAACATGTGAATACATTATTTGAATACCAAAGGAACTTTGTAAATGTGATTAAGTTAAAATTTTTGAGTTGGGGAGATTATACTAGATTAGACAGGTGGGCACAATGTAATCATAAGGGCCCTTCTACTGAAAGAGGGAGGAAGGAGTGTCAGAGTCAGAGGGGAGTTTGAAGAATTTGCACTACTAGCTCGAGGAAGGGGCCATGGGTGGTGGTACTGGGACCATTAATCAAGGAACACAGGTGGTCTCTAGAAGATGGAAAACACAAAGGAATGGATTCCCCACTTGAGCCTGTGAAAAGGAATGCAGCCCTGCCAACACACTGATGTTAGCTCCATAAAACCCATTTCAGACTTCTGACTGCCAGACCTCTAAGATAACAAATTTGTGTGGTTTTAAGCCATTAAATTTGTGGTAATTTGTTAAAACAGCAATAGAAAACAAAACAAAAATCAATACCTGTAAAGATTAAAAGTCTAAAAGAACATTGACCATTTTCAGAAGTGCATATTAAGGACAAATGCTAACGAACACTAATAGCCACAATTTATTGAACACATACTATGTGCAAACCAGTTATGTTCGCTTCAACTGATTGATACAGGATCCAGAATTAATTCCATTTCCCAGAATATGAAACAGTTTCAAAAATTTAAATGTATTCCCAAGAGACAGAGAGTAGTAGGTAAAATAGAAAGTAACATAGCCAGAAAGATATAAAACACTCAGAAGAGAAACTCAGGAATGTGATGTCATTGAATCAAAGAATAGCTATAATGGATAAAAACCACCTTCAGTTACTGCTACAACACTATATTTAGGCTGCCTGACTGTCAAAAATTCCATGGCTCAGAGGTGGTGAAAAATCTGTATAGAATATTCTGTTATTGGCTGGGCATGGTGGCTCATGCTTATAATCCCAGCACTTTGGGAGGCTAAGGCAGAAGTATAACTTGAGCCCGGGAGTTTGAGACCAGCCTTAGCAACATAGCGAGACCTTATCTCTACAAAAAATTTAAAAATTAGCTGGGTATAGTGGCATGTACTTGTAGACTACTACTGGGGAGGTTGAGGCAGGAGGATAGCTTGAGTCCCAGAGTCTGAGGTTGCAGTGAGCTAATATGATGGCACTGCACTCTAGCCCAGGCAACGGAGCAGGAAACTGTCAAAAAAATCCCACAAAAGTCTATATGTAATACATATGAAATTACCTTAGAGTATAAATACAAAGTCAAAAAAAGTTTAAATTGATTCAAATATGTTTGATGAAATTTATTGAAGTTTCTAGTAAAGTATTACCTTTTGTATTAAATAGCATTTTAAAATTTATGTTGTCTTTGAACTGAGAAAAAAAAACATATTTTTTACTTAGATTTCTTATATCACAGCAGAAATTTTTATATGTGTTAGACTGAAACCAAGAAGTAGATATTAGGGTGGCCTTAATTTTTTTAAGAATGGGATAAAAATGGTTCCACAGCTTAGAGATCTGTTGGTGTATAGACTAATGACTTTCATATACTCATGAATTGAGTTATTCTGTAGCAAAATCCAAAGGGAAAACAATACTATGTTGAAAAGTAATGGGGACAGTGGGCAGCCTTGTCTGGTTCCAGTTTGAAGTGGGAATGCTTTCAGTTTTTCCCCATTCAGAATGATGTTGGCTGTGGATTTGTCGTATATGGCTCGTATCATTTTTAGGTAGGTTCCATCAATGCCTATTTTGTTAAGCGTTTTTATCATAAAAGGGTGTTGAATTTTGTCGAATACTTTTTCTGCATCTATTGAGAGGATCATATGATCTTTATTTTTGCTTCTATTTATGTGATGAATTACATTTATAGATTTGCGTATGTTAAACCATCCCTGCATCTCTGAGATGAAGCCCACTTGGTCATGATGGATTATTTTTTTGATAAGCACTTGGATTCGATTTGCTAGAATTTTATTGAGAATTTTTGCATCTATATTCATAAGAGAAATTGGTCTATAGTTCTCTGTTTTAGTTGCATCCTTTCCTGGTTTTGGTATTGGAAGTCCTTGCAAGAGCTATCAGGCAAGAGAGCAGAATCAAGGGAGTCCAAACAGGGACAGAAGAGATCAAACTCTCACTCTTTGCTGATGATATGATGTTATATCTAGAAAACCCCAAGGTTTCAACCAAGAGACTCCTGGATTGATCAATGAATTCAGTAAAGTCTCAGGATACAAAATCAATACACACAAATCAGGGGCATTCATATACGCCAATAACAGTCAAACGGAGAACCAAATTAAGGACTCAATACCCTTCAAAATAGCAACAAAGAAAATAAAATACCTAGGAATATATTTAACTAAGGAGGTAAAGGACCTCTATAGGGAGAACTATGAAACACTGAGGAAGGAAATCGCAGAACATGTAAATAGGTGGAAAACCATACCATGCTCATGGATTAGTAGAATCAACATTGTTAAAATGTCTATACTGCCCAAAGTTATCTACAGATTCAATGCAATCCTTATTAAATTACCAACATCTTTTTTCACAGACATAGAAAAAATAATTTTACGCTTTGTATGGAACCAGAGAAGACCCTGTTTAGCAAAAGCAATCTTAAACAACAAAAACAAAATGGGAGGTATTAATTTGCCAGACTTCAAACTATACTACAAGGCTGTGGTTCTTAAAACAGCCTGGTACTGGCACAAGTGCAGGGACACAGACCAGTGGAACAGAACAGAAAATCCAAATGTAAAACCATCCTCATATAGCCATCTAATCTTTTACAAAGCAGACAAAAACATACTCTGGGGAAAAGATTCCTTATTTAATAAATGGTGCTGGGAAAACTGGATATCCACATGTAGAAGACTAAAACAGGACACACAGCTCTCACCCCTCACAAAAATCAAATCACGGTGGTTAACAGACTTAAACCTTAGGTCAGAAACTATTAGAATTCTAGAAGAAAACGTAGGAGAGACTCTTACAGACATTGGCCTAGGCAAAGAATTTATGAAGAAGATCCCTAAGGCAATTATAGCAACAACAAAAATAAATAAATGGGACCTGATCAAATTAAAAAGCTTCTGCACAGCCAAAGAAACCGTCACGAGAATAAACAGACAACCTACAGAATGGGAAAAAATTTTCACATACTACACATCAGATAAAGGACTGATAACAAGAATCTATTTAGAACTCAGGAAAATCAGTAAGAAAAAATCGAACAACCCTATCAAAAAGTGGGCAAAGGACATGAATAGAAATTTCTCAAAAGAAGATATAAAAATGGCTAACAAACATATGAAAAAGTGTTCAACATCTCTAATCATCAGGGAAATGCAAATCAAAACCACAATGAGATATCACTTAACTCCAGTGAGAATGGCCTTTATCAAAAAGTCCCAAAACTATATATGTTGGCGTGGGTGTGGAGAGATAGGTACACTCATACACTGCTGGTGGGACTGTAAACTAGTGCAGCCCCTGTGGAAAGCAATCTGGAGATACCTTAAACAGATTCAAATAGACCTACCATTCGATCCAGCAATCCCATTATTGGGCATCTACCCAGAAGAACAAAAGTCATTCTATAAAAAATACACCTGCACCCGAATGTTTATAGCAGCACAATTCACAATCACAAAGATGTGGAAACAACCCAAATGCCCATCAATTCATGAATGGATTAGCAAAATGTGATATATGTATACCATGGAATATTACTCAGCTATTAGAAATAATGGCGATATGGCATCTCTTTGGTTCTCCTGGAATGAGCTGGAACCCATTCTATTAAGTGAAGTATCCCAAGAATGGAAAAATAAGCACCGCATGTACTCACCAGCAAACTGGTTTCCCTGAGTGCACATTTGGGAATAACACCAATTGGGTATCGGACAGAGGTCGGGGCTGGAGGGAAGGGATGGGTGTATACCTACTTGATGAGTGCGATGGCACTGCCTGGGGAATGGACACGCTTGAAGTTCTGACTGGGGGGGATGGGGTGGGGGGAGGGGAGGGGTGCACACCTACATGATGAGTGTGATGTGCACTGTCTAGGGAATGGACACAACTGAAGCTCAGACTCGGGGGGATGGGGAGGCATGGGCAATGTATATAGGCTGATCTTTTGTACCCCCATAATGAGCTGCAAAACAAACAAAAAATAAAAATAAAAAATAAAAAAAGGGAAAACATTTTGAACCATAATCAATAAAGTATTTTATTTGCATATTTGTGAAGTTAAATAAGTTTAGAACTATGTCACAGAAGTTTCTTATTTTATTTGTACAAATTTATAGGATACACATGCAATTTTGTTATATGCATCGCTTTCACAGTAGTCAAGTCAGGGGTTTTAGGGAATCCATCATCCAGATAACAAACGTTGTACCCATTAACTAATTTCTCATCATCCTCCCTCCTTCCACCACCTCACCATTCCTGGTTTCCATTATCTATCATTCCACTCTCTCCATTCATGTAAACACATTTTTTAGCACCAATATGAGTAGAGACATGTGATATCTGTCTTTCTGTATACCTGGCTTACTTCACTTAAAATAATAGCCTCCAGTTCCATTCATGTTGTTACAGATGACAGGATTTCATTCTTTTTATGGCTGAATCGTAGTGTGTCATGTATATACCACATTTTCTTTACTCATTCATCCATTGGTGGGCACTTAGGTTGATATTAGATATTAGATATTAATATTAGATATTCACAATATTTGCTATGGTGAATAGTGCTATAATAAACATATGAGTACAGGTGTCTTTTTGATATATCTCTTTATTTTCCTTTGGATAGATACTCAGTAGTGGGATTACTGAATAAAATTGTAGTTCTATTTTCAGTTCCTTGAGAAATCTTCCTATCATACTGTTTTCCATAGAGGCCACATGAATTTATATTCCCACCAACAGTGTATAAGTGTTTCCTTTTCTCCTTATCCTCCCCAATTGTTAGTTTTTTTGTTGATTTAGTAATACCCATCCTGACTGGGGTAAGATGATATCTCATTATACTTTTGAGGATGATAATATGAATGGCAAAAATCTTTTTTTCTTAGCGAATCAATAGCAAAAATAAAAAATACAGGGGTTTGAATTTCAGCAGTTAAATAACTGATGCCATTATGAGTAGATAAGTTGTTACAGGGTGTACCAGAGGGGAACAAGGCTTTAGGAAAAAGATCAATTATAAGCTTTTAGGGAAATCAAATGGAATGATAATTATTGCACTAAGATGGTACATGAAAGGAAAGAACATTCTGAAATGTGTGTGATATGAGAAAGAAGTGTTAGCCCCTCAAGGGAGGAAGAAATGAATGTGGGATTTGAGGAAGAATTGGAAATTGAAGACTATGACAAAAATGTGTGATCATGTGATTGAGAAGATTGTGTTAACAACAATAATAATAGGGATGCCATGGAACATTTTAATATTGTCACATTCACTTAATTAAGCCTGACTTATTTCACTTAACCCTTTTACAGCCTTGCTCATCTTACTGAAGCACTTCACTTCCTTGGTTTATATTTTGAGTAAGACTTTTATGTCTCTGAAAGGCTTTTTCTTTGATGTTTGCTTTACTTTTTTACTTTAAACATATTACATTACACATACATTACATATATTTATTGTTATGTATGTATATGAAATATACATTATACAAATATAAACATGTACACAAATCAGCAGTAGTATAATTAATTTCCACGTATCCAACATTTAGCTTCTACAGTCATCAGCTCATAACCAATCTCATTTCGTTATATCCCCCACATCGCTTGCAACTATTATTTTAAAGCAAGTCCCATGGATCATGTATCAGAGAACATTTCATCAGCATGCATGTCTAAAAGATAAATGTTCTTTAAAAATAAAACAAAGTGGCAAAACCACTCAGACATTTATAAATTAACAATAATTATTTAATATCAGCATCTTCAGTCAGTATTCAAATTTCTATTTGCCCCAAAAAATTCATTTAGCAAATTACAAAGCTTCAAATATTCACTTGAAGCTGGAGCCAAAAAAGGTTTGTAGTGTGTAATCAGTTACTGTCTTTAAGGTTCTTTTAACCTATGTGCTTTCTGCTCCAACTTTCTGTCTCTCTGTCTCACCATACCAACTCTGGCAATTAATTTGGAGAAGTAATTGGAAAATTTGTCATTAGCATTTCCCACAGGCTGAATTTTGCTGATAGCATTCTCTATCATCAGTATTTCCTATAAATGGGTGGTTGAATTTAGAGACATGACAAAACTCAGATTAGAAAAGACTACCTCAAAGGTTGGGGACACTTTTTCTTGGGCTCTCTATGAATGTCCTTCATAAGCTTCCATTTCTTACCTAATGCTCATTAGTGCTATGTGAAGTTTCTGACCAATCTTGGCTAAAAAATAGCCTCAATAACAATGCTAACTATATGCTGAAAAAAATCTTTATGTATATATTTATAACCCAGATCATTGTCTCAAATAGCAGAACTAAATCCCTACCTATTTATACTACTTTGTAGTCATAGAGGTATCTCATAATTTTTGTGTCCAAAACTAAGAAATCTGTATTTCCTTGGAAGCATACTTTATACACACACACACACACACTCACACACACGGATTTCAGATAGTAAGAATATGGACTTTGAAATTAGGGGTACTCTTATCCATGCTCTTCCAGCTACTCTCTAAACAAATTTCATAGTCAATTAATTAATTAATTTAAGCAATTTGTAAAATGGAGATACTTGTAAGAGTAAACATTTGAGTGCTTACTATTAGAGAAATGCTCTTCTGAGTGCTTTATACACATTTTTCTGAATTGAATGTTACATCAACCTTATGAATACAGTTTTGGTATACAATTTTAGTTTTCCAGATGAAAAAAATTGGGACACGTAGAGGTTAAGTAACTTGTCTAGGTAGTCTGTTTTCAGAGTTCATATCATTAACATACCTCACATAATACTTTTTGAAGAAAAAAATAAATAACCTACGTAAAAAATTAGTGTCTAACACAAATTAACTGATATTATATGTTGATTGACATTAACATTTTATAATTAAGTTTAAAGTTTCTTAGCAGGGTACATAAGACGATTTACAAATTGGCCCTTTATTTTATTTCCAGCCTTATTTCTACCTGCATGAAGAATTGGTCCTGCTTTGCTATCCTATAATTTCTCAGTGATGTCCTATGTTTTTGTCTTTTTGCTCTAGAATACACTCTGATCACCCTTGTCATCTTGAAAACATAATATATCCTTTAAGACTCAACTCACATGCCCCTTATTGGGAAAGCCTCCTGAGGTATGAGGCTGAATTTGATGTTTTTGTTTATAATTATATCAATGAAATCCTTAAATCCAAGCTTCCAAAAGAATACATCTAGCCCTGTTCCATATCCCCTCATCCATCCACTTCATAGCTTGACAAATTCTGATGCCACACTTACCTATCTTTGCTTAGAAGGGCTCCTTAAGTTCACAAATAATGCCATACTTGTTAAAGCTAACAAATTAGGAACACTATTCGTGATTTATCTGATCATTACACATTATATGTATCAAAACATCATGATGTACTCCATGAATATATACAATTATTATTTGTAAATTAAAAATTAAATTGAAAATAAATTTAAAAATATATTAGACAGATGATAGAGGTAGGTAGATAGATTGACAGACAGCATTTGAAACTGTGTGACATCACTTGCTCTTTCCAGTGACCATCTCCTCTCTTTCTTACCGTAATGTGACTCTCCAGGTTTTTCATATTATTCTGTATTTGTTCATTTTCATTCTCCACTTTCCTTAAGTGGAAATGTTGATAATCCCCAGAATTATAGCTGCAGTCATTTTCTACATATCCTGCCTGGGATCTTGGATTATTTACCATTTTGTGTTAATGCCATGTCATTTCATTGAGGTAGAAATGCCTACTGACAGTTTTGATACTAAGAATTAAAGCTTTAAAATGACATCAGAGATTTATATTTATAAAGATCATGTCTCAGAATTGATAGTTGGAACAGTAGAAATGAATGAGAAGAAATGAAAGAGATGAGGTTTTTAGATAGGAGAGAAAAGGGGACACAGCAAATCTACATAGTACCAAATTTCTCCAGAAGTGTCCTCATTCAGGAGATCAGACTAGAAGACAGACCAGGGATAGATACATGGAAAAGGCAACAAAAATAGAAAAATGGGATTATATTAAGCTAAAAAGCATCTGCATAGCAATGGAAACAATCAACAAAATGAAGAAACAATCTATTGAATGAAATATAAGATTTGCAAACTATTCATATCACAAGGGACTAACATCTAGAATATACAAGGAACTCAATTCAATAGTAAAAATATGTGTGTGTGTGTATATATATATATATATATATAATCCCATAAAAAAGTAGGCAAAGGACATAAATAGTCATTTGTCAAAAGAAGGCCTACAAATGGCCAATAGGTATTTGAAAAAAATGTTCAACATCACTAATTATTAGAGAAATATAAATAAAATCACAATGAGATATCATCTTACCCCAGTTAGAATGGCTATTATTAAAAGATGAAAAATAACACATGCTGGCAAGGATGAGGAGAAAAGGGAACTCTTATTCACTGTTGGTGAAATGTAAATTAGTAGAAGCACTATAAAAATCAGTGTGAATATTTCTCAGAAAACTAAAAGTAGAACTACCACATGATCCAGCAAACCCACTACTGAGTATTTCTCCAAAGAAAGGGAAATCAGTATATCAAAGGGATAACTGCATTGCTATGTTTATTGAAGCACTATTCACAACAGCAAAGCTATGGAATCAACCTAAGTTTCTATCAATGGACAAATACATAAAGAAAGTATGGAATATATACAAAATGGTATACCATTAGACCATTAAAAAAAAAAAAAAAACCAATAAGCAAAATCCTATCATTTGCAGAAACATGGATGGAACTGGAGGTCATCATGTTAAGTGAAATAAGCCAGACACAGAAAGACAAATATCACATGTTCTCACTCATGTGTGGGAGCTAAAAAAGTTGATCTCATGGATGTAGAGAGTAGAGTGACAGATACCAGAGGCTGGGAAGGGTGTTTGTGTGTGAGGGGTAGATGAAAAGAAGTTGGTTAATCGGTACAAACAGACAGTTGAATAGAAGAAATAAGTTATAATGTGCAATAACAGGGTAGGGTAACTATAGTTAATGACAGTGTATTGTATATTTCAAAATAGCAATTAAAAGAAGAGAGGACTTGAAATGTTCCCAACACATAGAAATGATAAATACTCGAGGCAAGAGATACCTAAAATACCCTGACTTGATCAATAGACATTCTATACATGTAACAAAATATCACATGTACTCCATAAGTATGTATAAATATTACATTTCAATAAAAATAAAATAAATAAGAAAGTAATTTTAAAAAGACATAGAAGAAATAGTTAAAGAAGTGGAAGAAAACACTATTGGCAGGTCAGGCAGGGCAGAAAAGTTTCAGAACAGAATATTCACTAAAACAGATTAGTGCAAATTTAACTTCTGTGACTCCATCTAATTCTAGAAGTCTTTAGAATTATCTTTAAGATATATTGGTTTTCATAGCTCCCAAACAGTTTACTGAAGATCCTGGAGGAGGCAGCATGAAGAAATAATAGGAGGGGTTTTTATAACCCTAAGCATTGTCTATATATTATGTAAATAACATTTTGTACATATGCATTTTTCATATACATATTTATATATTTAGACACATATGCATACATACAAATCCATAAACACACATGTAGGCTTTAGGGATTCAGAAATTATTGAATGTATAGTAGCTTCTTCAGGCGAGAATACCCCTCTCTACACTCCAATAATCTCCTCTCCCTTTACAGACAATCCCTATTGATACTTCAAATCTCAGTTTAAATGTGACTTCTTAGAGGTCCAACTTTATGAACTTTACCCATTGCTCATATTCCTTCTTTGTAACACTCAGCATTTTTGTAATAATTTAACAGGTGCATCCATTCAATAAATATTTATGTCTGTCCCCTGTATGTTGACATTGGCTTACAGTAGGAATAAAGTTGTGATTTAGCAGGATGATGAGACTTTATTATGGAACTTAGTGTCTAGTGGGGAAACTGTCACTAAACGTTCTGTGAAAAGCGCTATTGAAAGGTACAGAGTGTATGAACGCTCATGATTTTGGGAATTTTTTCTAGTCTGGAAGGAGGACAAAAAGTAAATGCCCTCAATATAAAATGATTTTAGGATATGAAATTTTCCAATAATTCACATGCTTGTAAGAAAGAAGGTGAAGTTATCTAGGGGCTTGGCATTTAGATGTAATAACTTACAACTCAACATATGATGTTAATTACAATTTTTAAGCTTTCCAAATTCCTTCATATGTCATAGCATCTTGTATAAAATTTGCTTTTGTACAATAAGTGACCTAAGTGAATATGGGGAAATCTTATGAAGTTTGACTCCCTCAATCTCACCCTTAATTTTATTTATAAATTTAGTTTTTACATATTTACATTATGTTTCATTAACTTTGTAAGACAGCAAGCAATGGCCCTCAGATGAAGTTATTTGGAGATAAAAAGAGAAAGAAAACCAATACTGTGCACTCATATCCAAATTAGTGTGGTAGGTAATTTTGCATTAAAGTTTGCAGTGGATTCAGGGATGCTTTAGGATGTTCAGATGCAGATGTCCTCAGCATGGTGTCTGGGCTTGCTATGACTTTCACCAAAAAGCAAATGACTTAACAATATGAGAATAGTTATATTTTATAGAGATTCTGAGACCTTTGCCAGATGGGGAAGCAGAATCATTTAAAAATGCCGTACCAGAAAGACTTTTAATAGAGCTGTCAGATTTTAACATTCTAGGATTACATAATTACTGTATGTTCTAATGTGTGCCAGAAAAGAAAGGTTGGGAGTTAATGAGTGAATCCAATTGCTTAGTTTCTGTGATTGTGAGCATTTCTGCCAAGTCTAGGCTGTGCCCTCCCTATTCATTCACCAGAAAAAATAAGACCCCTATACGTATGTATTTTACCTGTAATATTATAAGTTGAATGTTTTCCCTTTGTGTTACAGTGTTGTGAACAGAAATGCTTATCCCAGTTAACCATTCAGTAGTTTTAGTTTCATCCACATTTGTGTAATCACTGTTTCCCATGCATGCCACATGCATACCTGCTTGTTTTCTTTTGTCGTGCTGTTTTATTCTTTAGATGTTTTTACACTTATCCTCTGATATTTTTTTCTCCCCAGTGGTTCCCAGTCCCCACAGCCCAGCTCAAGCTCCTATACTAAGAACTTATCACTTATTCTTATCGTTTTTCTTCAATCACTGTCATTGTTACTGGACAGTTGTACAACAAACATATACAGAGTATATAGAGTATTAAATTCATGCCAAGTATTTAGGAAGTGGTTCCAAAATCAAATATCTACATATCTACCTCCTATCAGATATATGATTTAGATGCAAATAATGTAAAGAGTGTACAAAAAAGTGCTATGATCACTCCAAAAAAGAATTTACTTCAGTCTGGATCATATAGCATGGGTTAGTTAAGCAATTATTTTAAATTTATCCATGTCTTTTGTATCAATTAAATTATCTCCTAGTCAGAAGAAAACAAATGCTGTATACTTTCTACCTCTAATTTCTAGGCAAAATTTTCCACAGATTCAACAAAAGCTTATTATATACTAATTATGAGCAAGGTGCTATTTTAGATAATTTCATAGATATTAATGTATTTTTATCTTTATACAATCAATAAAAATTGATCACAATAAAGATCAGCAAAATCACATATTTGTATACTGCTTTTCAGATTTTAATGCAAATTCTCAGTTTGATATTACCTTTTAATATGCTATTTCATTTGGGTCAGTAATATTTTATTTTATAAGGAGATACATCACATTAAACACATTTTCCTCAGGATAATAAAAGCTCAGTAATATTACATTAAAAAGTTTTATTTTCCAAATATTTAGAAAACTGCTTACCTATTCAGGTAAACAGGAGTTAAACTGAGATTCTGAGTCATAGAACTGAATGGTAACAAAATTTCTGAAGCAAAGGTAAATTCTGAGGACAAAAGATTTCCCAGAAGGGAAATTTGTGAAAACTGATCAACATAACAATACAACCAAAAATAGGCTTTAGACATTCTTTCCTATCCACCACATGATTTTTTAAGTTTGGAATAAAAAGTAGATACAGTCAACTTTCAAAATAGAATAAGGAATTTAAAAAATATTTTAAATTCATAATGACTTTCACACATTTTGTGATGAACCATGTATCATTGGCTATTTTGCAGATGGATATATAAATCTGACTTAAACATTATGTTTTTAGTATTTTTATACATAATTTCTCAATACTTTTATTTTCTTCAGTCCTTGTGCAGGAGTTGTAAATTAATTTTCTATTCACAGAGGGAGTTTGTACATCTTTTATGAAATGTAGTTGGAATCATTACCTGCTTTGGTACTCAATGTACTTTAAATAATTATACATATAATAACATCTATTAAAATCAATTCTTGTCAAAAATTTTCATAGAAATATGCACTTATTTTTCGCGCTTGTGTGTCATACAATGAATTCTGAACATAGCAGCAAAAAAGTCATATTTTAGATTTTAAAAATGCTAATTAGACCATCCCAAATGCCTAATAATACTAACTTTCTCAATTCCTATTTGAGTGACTCTGCTTTGTTTTAAACTTTAATCATTTAATTTTAGATCATTAAGCTTTTCCCAGTTCCCTTGAAATTAGCCAATATAACTTGTTATAATTTTTATAATACAACAATGACTCAGTATAATGTTGAAGAATTATAATATGATGAATATTATAATTCTAAAGTTACACACATAAAATGTGAGATATAGTTAGTTCTAAACAACAAATAATGCTTGAAGCATGTTAGGTTTAATTTTTAACTTTTTGAAACATTTTGACTCTCTTGGGAATATGTGGCCTGAAAAGTCTTCCTGTAGTAGAATAATTTTATTTGACTTTAGTGATAACAAGCAAATATTTTTAAAAATCTGAGTCACCCCAAAACTAAAGATAAATGAATTAAAAATGCCCTTTTTTGTATGTATGGGAGTAGTAGTCTTAGTTCTTATTTATTTATTTATTTATTTCAGAAGAGTGATGATACTGAACGTTTAATGTCTGTGTAACTACATCTCAGAGCAACTAGTAATCTGGCCCTGTAGCCAAGGAGATTGAGTTAGTGACCCTAATGCCTCAACAAGCCAGCATCTTCCTATCTATCAACAGAGACAATCAGACCATTGATTATGAATATTCTCATTGGGCTATCTGATTGATAGTTAAATCTTCAAAAATAGTAGACAAAATACTGAGGATTACCTAATGTTGGTGAATATTTTTATAAGGATAATGCCCAAATTTGATTATATCTATTTTTTTAATCCTTGGGAAATTGTCAAATATTTAATGCTCAATAAGGATAATCACTAATGCAAAAAACTTTCTATATATGACACTGATTCTTATTTTAATTTAATCTACATCCATAGAAACATGCAATATATAGCTTCTAGAAAAATCTGATGAGAGTAATCCGAGACAGTTCTTCCAACATCTGGAAAATCTTGACATATGTAGAATCTCATAATATTTATATAGTTCAGTAGGAAAAACTGAGATTGCCTTTGAGTAGAGACACTTTAGCAGAGACTCTGGCTTCCAGGGATGAGATAATCAATATCTTAGCATACTGTAACACCACTGCCAAACACTTATTGGGAAACTTTGGATGAAGAAATTAAACACCAGTGTCATAACTTTTAATATAAATTCTATTTGTATTTATCTATTAATCATGTTGGCTAAGGCAGGAAATTGTGAGAGATGAGTTGAGAACAATCCAGATTTTATTGCTGAAGATTAAATGTTAAAAATCAGCTATGATGAGAAGTCCCAGTCAATTTGAAAGGTACGTAGCAGTGAAGAGGAATTTCTCCGTGAGGTGGAAAATGTCTCCTTGTTGTGAAAGAGAGCCATACCTGAATAAAGAGACTGGACATAAACTGGTTCAAAAGTTTCAAAGACAAAATATTATACAGAAATTAATTTCTGCATATAAAAATCTCTATGCACATAAACTTGGACACGTTGAAAAAATGGACAAATTCCTAGAAATGCACAACCTCCCAAGGCTCAATAAGAAAGAAATAGAACTCCTGAACAGGCCAATTACAAGCAACAAAATTGAAGCAGCAATAAAAATCTTCCAAAAAAAAAAAATATCCTGGACCAGATGGTTTCACAACCTAATTTTACAAGAGCTACAAAGAAGAATTGATACCTATACTGCAGAAATTATTTCATAACATAGAGAAGGAAGGAATCCTCCCCAACTCATTCTGTGAAGCTGGTATCGCCTTGATACCAAAGCCAAGAAAGGACAACAACAACAAAAAAGCATAACTATAGATCAATATCCCTTATGATTATAGATGCAAAAACCTTCAATAAAATTCTAGCCAGCCAAATTTCAGCAGCACATAAAAAATAATCCACCAGGACCAAGTGGGCTTTATGCCTGTATACAGACAAGATCAATCCAAAATAAGAAAATTCCCAAGGAAGATTAGTGTAGATATGTTTAACATATCCACAATATATAAAGCAAAAATGATAACATTACGAGGGATAACGGATCAACTAAATTTGGCAATTAATATGTCAATTAGAAGATATAAACAACACAAAGTTTTACCTTGTTCAGTGTATTATTTTGATAAAATATCTTAATAATTAGATTTTATCAAATTATAAAAGATTTCCCACTATTTTTATACTTGACTTTCTTAAATATTTGCAAAATCCATTATTTCAGTTTTAGATAACAATAATTCAAAATCAAAGTAGTACTCATCTTAGGAAAACTCTAATTAGATACTTACACTAGGTTATATTCTCTTCTCTTTACCTATCTCTCTTCTTCCTGAGGGTTGGACTCATTCTGTTCTATTAGCTGAACTTTCTCAAATTTGTGAGAAATCTAGCTACAGGCTTCTATAATCACAACAGAGACTGAAGCCTCTATGCTTTATTGACTGCCTAAATATCAAGGGTCTCAGGGTGAATTTTTAGTGTTTTGTTCAGGTCACATGCCTATTTTTTCATCCATCACTATAGTTAGAAGTATAGGTTCTATGATTGACCCAGATTTTTTAACGATATAATCATTGTGTAGTAATAGGAGAGCAGATTAATTGGCCATCCCCAACACTTTATTCATATGAGAGAGGTATAGTCATCTTTTGGAAAACACTGGGGAGGGGGGGTTAACCCAGAAGAGGTGTCAATGTAAAACATGGATATTAAAAACATTTCTAAGAACCTTCAATAAATTGTGACTATAGAAATTTCATTATCAATTTGTGTGCTGAATAAGAAAACATATACAGAATTTTATATTTTATTGGCAATACATTAAATGTATCCCTCCAGGAAATTCCTAATGTAATCACTGAGTATATGAAATTTTCCTTGGTATTTTTCAATAATGTCAAATTTGTATTTTAAAAGATACTTGAAGTAAAAATAAAAGAAACCAAATTTGCAAAATAAAAACAAATGTCCAGCAGTGGCTCATGCCTGTAATCCTAGCACTCTGGGATGCCTAGGTGGAAGGATTGCTTGCGTGTCAGGAGTTCCAGACCAGCCTGAGCAAGAGTGAGCCCCCCCATCTCTACTAAAAATAGAAAAAAAATAGCAGGGCATGGTGGCACGAGCCTGTAGTCCCAGCTATTCCAGAGGCTGGGGCAGGAGGATTGCTTGAGCCCCGGACTTTGAAGTTGCAGTGAGTTAGGCTGACGCCATGGCACTCTAGCCCTGGCATTAGAGCGAGACTCTGTCTCAAAAAACAAAACAAAACAAAACAACCCCACAAATGTCCATGAAAGCGAAAAACGCATTAAATAATGAACACTTTTTTATTTATTTTGCTCTTCTTTTAGAGTTTCATCCAGATTCTAAGTTTAAGAAATTTATTTTCAGTAGCCTAACACCTTCTCTAATATTGTTAAAAACCATATAATGGGATAAGAATATGTGCCATTGAATTTAATTTTCTCAAATTTTATGAATAAAGTGAGAAATATCCTATGAACCATGATTTATATCTTGCATTAGTTTTATCCATTTTCATATTTGTACTTGCCTTTCCTACATTACCGTATATTTAGAAAATTATTGTGTATTGGTTACATTTCCTGATAAGCATCTGCTGGTAAACATATTTAGAGTTAACTCAAATTTCAGTTTTATTTCTCTTAAAGAAGAGTATGTGAGAGTATAATGGGAAACACAATGGTTAAAATAAGTTTGATAGCTTTAATGAAATCATTCTCTTTCTTAGTGACCTTGAGGGTGTCCTAAATTACTCTTCTTGTTGGTGTATGTCAATAGGAATAAGAGCAATAATTGTGCCTGATGGTCCATTTCTAGTGTAGCTTCAATAAGAATATTCCTTAAGGTTTAGAGGTCTTTTTATTACTCTAAGTGAAATCAATAAGCAAATTAATCCTTTTTCTTTGTATCTTCACTCAATTTCAGAAATAGATTGTACTTACTAAATAAAGATTTCCCGATGAAAAGTGTAGTGTAATAAAATAGCATTTGAAAAGTGTCAAGCACAGTGTCTAATATATATTATGCACTGTATAAACATGCTTTCCTTCTCACTGATTTCTCCTTTTTTCCCCTCCAATAATGAGCAAAGAGGTTTTAGTGACTTATTTTTACAGCACATATCTAAGAAAGAACATGTTATCCACAGAATGAGTAATATAAAGTCCACTGTAGACTCTTCAATTCTGATTTTTAGATTTTTGTACAATCTCTATGGAATCTGTTAGTGAACATTGCTGGCATTGAAGTAAAAGCTGGAAATTAAGAAGACAGTAGATTTTCAACAATAGGTTCTATTTTTCTTCTTTTTATAATCATGTATAGCTGTTAAGCAAAACAGTAATGTATCATTCAATTGTTAATGAATATATCATTTTGGATCCTGTGAGGAAACAGAAGGCATAGTCAAAAGTTCTGATTGAGGAATATTTAATAAAATATCATTATACAAATATGTGGAAAGAATGAAGGGAAACTACTAACAGGAGATTATGTGGGACTCTAGGGCCGGTAAACATTGCCATCGCTGTGCCAGAATTTGCAAGAGGAGAGTGGCTTCTACAATAGAAGGTAGAAAAAAATTGTTTGGAAATGTTAACCTGATGGAAGTTGCTGACTGATAGGGAAAATGGCACTCTAGGGTCACACAAAAGGAAAGGATTCCAGAAGAAATAAGCCAACTTCATGTCTACCCTCTTATCTCTTAATAATGTTTCCCACTGGCTGAACTCAACTGGAAGTTAAGGGGACAAGAAAATCCATTGATGCATGGTGGAGAGGAATGGATCTCAAAGTACAAAGGGAAAACATTCAGAACAATGCCCTTTTGGTAAGAATGGATTTGATTCTTTTTCAGAATATTTTTGTTCAGACTTCCTTTCTCTGAGGAATTTAGAGCACAATATTAAGAGTTCAGCATTTCTAATTAAACTTAAGTATTTAAACAAATAATTAAATATCTAATTCAAGTAGATTTATATTTAACACATGTAAGTATCTACAATATATGTGTTATATTGCATACATATGATTTTATGTACATTTCAAAAAAGTTTTATATGTATCTTTTTATTGAGAGTAATTTTATAATTTATGAGATTCTGAAAAATACAAGAAGTTTTAAGTCTTGTATATTTTCTATTTTCTTATAATAACTTAAAAGATAGTATGGTTTATTTTTAAAATGCTTTGGTTTAGTATATAAATGAAATACTAGAGTTAATTTTTTATCTATCAGATGAAGGACAATTATTTATATTTATTTTTTAACTTGTAACTTTTGTGGTCATGGATTTTATTTTTTCTATATATTGGCTACTGAATCCTGTAAAAGGATTGTTCTATGCTTTATGGATATCAGCCTTTACCATGTGACATGTGACTAGCTTTGGCCAATAAAATATTAAGAGAAATCATGTGTGCCACTTCTGAGTAAATTAAGAGCCCCCACATGGTTTTATAATTTTGTTTCCACTCTGCTGTGGAAACCTCTGCTTCCTTTCCAGATTTGAGAAGACACATAGAGGGGAAGACCTGCAGCCAACATGTATCAATAATGTCAAGGAGAAATAAACTTTGTGAGTGTAAGTCAACAAGCTTTGGGAGTTGCTTATTATGATAGCATAAGCTAATGAAATCTGAGTTATTTAATTCATTTAACTTTAATAATTTTGTTATTGTGACTTACAAGTCACTCAGAGTATAAGACTAAAATAAGACTGAAGTATTCTTGAAGACTGAGTCACGAAGTATTGTCATATAAGGACAAAACTTAATTGCTAACTAATATAAAGAAAAGAAATATATTCATGATGGCAAAAGATTCCAAGGGGACTATTCAAGAGATATTCAATAGATACTTAGAGATATTCACTATGCTACATAAATATATAATATAATAAATGCATTAAATATAGATTATGTGTATACATGTACACATTAATGTATGTTTATATAACATAGTATATTGTATATAGTATATACATATATTTTACAATCATGATTTCTAGTTATTTCAGCATGTTTTTAATATCAAAGTTAAATATACTGAACTTAAATGATGCCTAGTTCAAGAAGAAAAATGACAGCGATATTCAAAGTGGCTATTGCTAGTGAGCTTAAATAGGGAAGCCAAAAGTAGTGTAGAAAGAAATGTGCTAAAGACCCATGGAAATTAAAAAATTATATAGCTTGGCATAGTTATGATCAAATGATTTATGCACATAGTAGTGATATGTATGAAAAATTCTCAAGTACTCAAAAGACAGAAACATGTCTTGAGTTATGTATCTAAGACTAAAGAAGGAATTTCATATCAAAACAGACCAGTATATTAATTGCCGGACCAAAGCAATAGAAATTATGGATATTGCCATTGAGTTTTAGGCAAACATATGTAATTTATAATTTACAAACCATTTTTGCAAGTTTAGAGTAGTTAGTAAAGTCTTCTTCTATGAAATGATATTTGAGCAGAATATCTCAATGAAAAATTGATTTCATGCTTATATATAGGGAAAGAGCATTCCAGAAAGATGAAGTATTAAATGCTGAAATTCTCAGGCAGAATACGAGTTATTAGCATTATTTAAATAAGTCAAAATTTCTGATTAAGGCAAACTAGTAAGAGAATCATTCTATGCTGGTATTCTTTTCTTTTCTTTTTTTTTTTTTATTTCATCTTATTATTATGGGGATACAGAATTGCAGGTTACATACGATGCCCATGTACCACCTTTCCCCCCAAGTCAGAGCTCCAGGCGTGTCTGTTCCCCAGATAGTGCGCGTTGCACCCATCATGTAGGTATATATCCCTCCCTTCCCCACCCCCACTTCCCGAGTCAGCACCTTCAAGCGTTACCATTCCCCAAATGGTGCGCAATGCACTCATTGTGTAGGCATACCCCCATCTCTTCCCCCATCCCCCACCTCAGTCTGATATCCGATTGGTGTCATTCCCAGATGTGTATTTAGGTGATGATCAGGGAAACCAATTTTCTGGTGAGTACATGTGATGCTTGTTTTTCCATTCTTGGGATACTTCACTTAATATAATGGGTTCCAACTCTCTCCAGGAGAACCATAGAGATGTCGTATCTTCATTATTTCTTATAGCTGAGTAATATTCCATGGTATACATATACCACAGTTTACTAATTTTATTGAAAATTTTTGCATCTGTATTCATGAGAGAAATTGGTCTGTAATTCTCTATTTTTGTTGCGTCCTTTCCTGGTTTTGGTATCAATGTTATATTGGCTTGGTAGAACGTGTTGGGGAGAATTCCATCCTTCTCAATATTGGAGAATAGTTTATGTAGGATGGGCACCAGTTCTTCTTTGTATGTATGGTAAAATTCAGGTGTGAACCCATCTGGACCAGGGCTTTTCTTTTTGGGAAGGTTTTTTATTGCTGTTTCGATTTCAGTTCTTGATATTGGTCTGTTCAGGTACTCTATTTCTTCCTGGCTGAGCCTGGGAAGACTATGTGTTTCTAAAAATTTGTCCATTTCCTCCGCATTCTCCAGTTTGTGTGCATAAAGATTTTTGTAGAATTCATAGATGATATCTTGTATCTCTGTAGCATCGGTTGTGATTTCTCCTTTCATGTTCCTAATGGAGGTTATTAGAGATTTTACTTTTGTGCTCTTGGTTAGTCTAGCCAGAGGTGTGTCTATTTTGTTTATCTTTTCAAAGAACCAACTTTTTGTTTTATTAAGGTCCCCGGTAGCTCGCCGTGATCGTATAGTTGTTAGTACTCTGTGCTGTGGTATTCTTTTCTGTATAGGTTCCTATATCTGTTGTATTGTTCAGAATGATGTCTAGTGTTAATACTGTCAATGATTTGATCTATTATCCCTACCAAAATTCTCCATATCTGAAGTAGATGTCTTTCTTTGACTTTGATCACACATCTATGCATCTATTACAGCCTTTATTGACCACTCCTTTATGACAGTCATTAGCAAGCTTTGCCATTGTCACTAGTGAGAATATTTGTTGATGCACACAATTGCAAATTTGAAATAATTTAAATAATGCATTGCTTCTCAGAATCATGTCTCTCTTTGACAGTATACAAAATGAAAACATTTACTAATGTTTACCATTATTTTCAGAAAGATCAATGAGGAATTTAGTCTGCATTTAATATAAACCTTTATTATTTTGCCAAAAGTTAATTTGGAAAGAGTGCTGAGAAAAAAAAATTGATTTAATTAACAAAACAGGATACGTAATCAAACAGCCAATTCCCATGTGGACAGCTGCTCCTTAGTTAGCCTTGTGGTAGGTGTTTCCATAGAAAGAAGTGAATTCCAAAACTAATGGGCTTTTTCCCTTGGCAGTCACTTTAAAGAGAAGTGCTTTTGGCTATTAAAACAACTTATTTTCCTTCCCCTAGTGGATTCTTAACTCGTCCCCTGTTGATTTTTTTTTTTCTTCCCAATTTCATATTCTTAAATGATCCTTTGTTCACAGAGATTATTTCAATTGCTTGCTCTATCAGGCCCTTTGATTTCTATGCCTATTGACATAGAAACATCTGAATAAGACCAAAAAAAAAAAAAAAATGCGGTGAGCTACATTTTTTCCCTTGTCATGGAATTTGGTTCTCCCAAGCTCAAAGATGATACTAAATAAAGATTTTTAAAATCTCCCCCATAGCATTTTGCTTGAATTTCCACTTCCCTTTCTATAAATTTGACTTGTAGTTTCTTTCCATTCCCGTATGTAAGATCTGAAAGAAACCATAAAGTTGCTTATATTCTTTCACTGATAAAAACAAACTGTAGACAAAAGATAGGTCATTAGTTCCTCGTGCCTTAACATTTTTACAAATATAACACTCTTTAGTATTTTTAGCATTTTTGCATATTTCTTGTGCTCACTCTTGCCATTCATGTATGCTATTTATTAATTTATTCATCTATCAAGTACATATTCAGTGCCTACCACATGTCCAGTATAATCCTAAATGCCATAGTTACAAATAATAAGATGTTGTCTGTACCATTAATAAGGATGGGAGTAGCATGGGGAGATATATTAGTGGATAGTTTAATCAGTAATAACAATGATATAGATATATGTCTATTTATCTATCTATATATCATATATATAGCTGTTATCCTACTTTGGCACACATTCTTTTCTTCACGGACATTTTGAATTATTTTCTGTCTTATTTTTGGACAAACATTCTAATTTCAGAGAAACCAGGTTAACTTTAAATAACACTAGTCCTACCAGGAATTCAGTAGTACAAAGGACTAGCAGAGACCAAAATGACTATATTATAACAGCATGATTTGATGCACTGTTAAAACATTATGAGTTACTACTACATACTTTGAAAATTCCTTTGTTGTTGTTGTTATTATTTTTAATTTTTTATGTGCCTGACAGACCTCTAATTGCCAATTTCATCTGATTCTAAATTATGAAAGACTTGGCAAAGCTCATAAAGGCTACTGCAAATCTATACTACCCAAAGCTTTAATAAAGCTAATTAATTTAGTGAGACAAAAAAAATCATTAGTTCATCATACTTTCATGTTCTGTAAGTATAACGCATTTCATATTTTCAGAGTATTTCTTCAGGATATTTCTTGAGTTTACTTTTTCTACTCAAACATATTATTTATATATTTGTCCAGCAAATACGTATACTCAATACCTCCCATGTGCTTAGCATTGGCCTAATGCTGGGATTACAAATATTAAAGTACAATTCATGCCACATAAAAGAGTAAGACAGCTATGAAGAAATGTCTAAGTAGATAATTAAAATGCAAGGCAATAATAGCAATGCTGGAGAGATGAAAATACTATTATGCCAGCACACAGTAAAAACAGATGTTTTAGAATTGCTCCCAGAGAAATTTACATCTGAGAAACTAAAACTTACAATGTGTGTGTGTGTGTGTGTGTGTGTATATTGAATTTTCTGTTCTGGGACACACTACCACAATAGAAAACCTAGACAAAAGACACTATATAGGAAATAAATTGAAAGTTAAGAAAAAGTAGGACTTTTCCTGTAATCTTTTAACTATAGGTGGTCTCCTATGTGATAGCTATAATCTACAAATTCTATTTATCTTCTTTCTCTCTTTCTATCTATAATATAGCTATTGACAATACTGACTTTGTAGAAGAAATGTAAAAGGATTATATCTTGAAAATAAGTTGTTTAAAACTAGAAGTAATTGAATTTGATTCTATATTCCTAGGCATTGGCTTAGTTCATATGATTGGGAAAATAAAATTGTACATAAAACTTAAGAGACATGTAAATCTCCCTCTTTCTAATTCTCCAATTGCCACATGCCTTAGACTTTAATGGGATTTATAACATAATTGATTTCATCAGTTTTTCACTGTTCCCAAATGCTTTCTTGTTCTCACTTCTCATCTTCCAGCTTAAATTTTGCAATAAACTATCATAATTATTTGAGGCGTTTACCGTCAAAAATTTGAACTCTCTCGTATTTTTTGGACTTTTTAAAAATATTGGTCTACTATTTATTTCTTTTATATTCCTTATTAAATTATCCCTTGCTGCTAGATGATCCCCACCAGTTTACAAGCATGCTACATTTTTTCTCTGCTAAAAATTTCAAAAGAAAACCAAAAACTTTAAATCCATTTATCTCTCCAGCTACTGCCCTGTAACTCTTTTCCTTTATACAAAATGTTCTCAAAATAATTGTCTATACATGCTGCCTTTAATCCCTCGCCCCCATTTTCTATTTAACATTTTCTTATTAGGCTTTAGTCCTATTCCTCCACTAACACTTCTCTTAGGAAGGTCACCAGTAAGCTCCATATTATTAATTAAAATTCTCCATTCTAAATTCCCATCTGTTTTGACACAGAAGTTGCATTTGACAAAGTTCATCATTCCTTATCCATCAAACACTTTACTCATAACAGGTAGTTGGATTATGCTATTGGATGAGATGACCGAATGTGTAAGGTGATAGGAACTAAAATGTAAGATGCTAATTGTTCTCAAATTAACCAAGAATTAACCTATGTATTCAATATAATCACGACTAAAATCTTAGTTTTTAAATTTTATATTTGTTTTAATTTTTTAACTAATTTTAGACTTAAAGTGCAACATTAGTACAAAGAGTTTCCTTAAGCACTTTACCCACATTTCCCTAATGATAGTATATTATATGGCTATACTACAATTATTAAGAGAAAGAAATAATCATCATTAGGAATATTTCACAGTAATAAATGTAGTTGACTTGATCTACCACTGTAAGCTAAAGCTAATGGCTAGAAGTTTGAGGAGAAACAAAAACTACATACTCTCCCAATATCTTCCAGAAGATGGTCAATTGCAAAGAGAAACATAGTAAATTTACACAGGCAAAATCTGGCAAACAGCTTAACCAAATGATCCAGGTAAATAGCACCAGTAATAAGACATCTCAATATCATAAACTTCTTACTATTCTGCACTGACAACACAACACCATCTCTTTGGTATTCTTGCCAAAAATGCAGAACCTAACTTCAGCTATAAGAAAAGACTAGACAAATCCAATTAAGGAATATTTTACAAAATAAGTGATCAGCACTCTTTTGAAGGGTGTCAAGGTCATGAAAGACAAGCAGAGAGAATAACTCTTTGTGTAATTTTTGAGAGATTCTATAAACTTAATTTAAAATGTATATGCAGAACTTAAGGTCCAAAAATGTCCAAATCAATTTTAAAAATGTGAATAAAGGGGAATCATACTCCACTAGATATTAAAATACAGAAAAAATTATTGTATTACAACTATGAATTTACATCAAGAAAAAACAATAGAAATGTGTAAAAGCATACAGAGCTAAACAACAAATCTGTGAAATTTTGCAAGCCTGATATAATACACAAAACAAAGAGAAAAAAGGGTATATTTAATAATATTACTGAATAAGTGATATACTATATGGAGAAAAATAATTTGGTTTCTCCTACCATACCACAAAAATAAGATCTAGATAGATTAAAGAGCCAAACATAAGAGGGTATATTATAAAACTAATAGAAGAAAATTAGAACATTTTTGTGACTTAGATGTGGGGAAGGGCTTCACACAAAAGTCTGAAAGGAACACATCAAAGAAAATGTATTATCTGTATTTGTGTTTCATTATAGCTTAGTTAAGAATTTTTTTTGCAGTAAAGACATAAGAGACAAAAACAGTAAACACAAAACAGGATGTAGAAGATATTTGTTATTTCTAAAACGCCAATCTGTTAGTCTAGAAGATAAAAGAAACTGAAAATGTATCACAATGGCAACTACAAATTTGTAATCAAGTAAATACAAATTAAAAAAATAATGAGCTGTCACTTTTAAATAGCAACGTGGATAATGGAAAGTGTTAGAGATGTGAAGTTGAAGGAATTCTCTTCCACTGCTGGAGAATGTGAGTGAGCAATCAGGTATGTTTATCACAACATTATTTGTAGTAGCAGAAAGTTGGAAGCAAGCTGAGTGTTTATCTCTGAAAAATGAGTAGCTAAAATGTCGTAGATTCTGACCATGCCAGCTGTAATATTCCCTCTAGCTTGACCAAACTTTAAATAGATTTCTTCCTGATGATAGTCCCCTTTCCCTGCTTTTCTTAAGATTATTTACTTTCAAAACTTGCAATTGTAAATTGTTTCTATGCCATTTTAACATATAAGTCTTCTCTCAGACTCTTACCAGTTGTACAACACCCCCCCCCAATTTTTTTTTTTCTCAAGGAACTGGAGTGATCTTTCTGAAGTGTAATTATCAAGGAAGATAGTGACCGGATCTCAATCACCCAGTTTTTGTGGGACAGGAGGAGCCTAACTTAGGTAAGAGACAATTAGCAAACACAGATAGCCTAATTGCCTTGATCAACCTCTTCTGTGATGTCTTCCTTTACTTTTCTAGTAGCTAACCCCAGGACTTAAAAACTCGCTCACCTCACCTTTTGTTTCAGGTGAATTGAGTTTATCTCTTTCCTTTATTGCAATAATATTGACTTCTAATGTTAGAATATTATGAGGCAGTTAAGAACAATAGACAAGATATAATATTAAGATGGCTATGTCTTAAGGACAAAGCTTACTAAAAGAAGTAAATAATTTAATGAAATATATAATTTATCATTTACATAATGTTGATGTTAAAAATACATGGACACAGATAATAAATAGATACCTTGCAAGTGTATACACAAACATATACATTATAGACATACTATCGCAGCAGAGGAATAGGGGCAAGTAATGAAATAAAAGAAAGAATTCATTAAACAAGAGGACTTTGCAGGGACCAATCATGATAATATGCCATTAACTGATGAATGTGATTAATTCAAACCTCTATACCTGAGGTGAAAAGAAGCATACAAACAAATAAATCACTTTTTTTTTCAATTATTTTGAGACATCAACATAAGGGTTTCCTTTCTGTCTTTCTAGTTGTTTCTTCTAGCTGTTACCTGTCTGTCCTTTAAACACTTAAGTGATATGGTCTTAGACATTATATCTCTTTTCTTGTAAATCCAGACTTACTCCTTGGCAATTTTCTCCAGTCCTGTGGCATTAAATATAATCTGAGTACTAACTGTTCACAAACATGTATCTCCTGTTTAGACCTCTACCCCCATATTCTGTCTGAACCTCCATCTGTTTACTAGATATCTTCCCTTGGGTGTCTAAGGAAAAAACTTAACATGTTTACAAAAGAGCTGGTGACCTCCCACTCCCTACAATATATAAAAATAAAATCCTCTTTTAGCAGGCTTCTAATTCTTAGTAATTTGCACCCGCATGATTTCAGTTGCTAAGAAAAATATCCTTGACGTTTTATTGGATCCTTATTTTCTTGACAACTTCAGATGAATAGCCAATAATATTAACTATCTACAATATCAAGGAGGGTTCGACAATGTCTGACCACTTCTCAGAACACCCAATACCAGCCATCATCATCCCGTGCTTGAATTACTAGAAGAGACTCCTAATTGGTCTCCTGCTTCCATTCTAGCCCCTAGGAAAACTCTTCTCAGCAACCAGGGGGTTTTCTTAAAGCACTAAATGGATTATGCCATTTTTTTTCTAAAATAACTCTAATGTTACTAATGATCTCAAAATGACAGTGAAATTTAATGAAATCTCTTAAAAGGTTCACATGGCCTGAGAATTACTTTTTAGCATAGCTAGCTGCTTAATTTTGTGGACCAGTACAAAATGAAAATATTAGGCACTTTATATCAAAATCAGGCGGGATGTGTTATAAAAAATACCTATATCTGAAACTTTATTTTATTTCCTCAGCCAGTCTCTCAACTTGTCATGTTTTTATTTGTTAATTAGCATCATTATAAGCAAGTCATAATTAAACATTTTAATTATTGCATACATTTTACTGTTCAACTTTATATTGTTCAATGCCACTTTAATGCAAAAATAAGAGCATTAAATCATGTGCAGAAACACTGAAATAATATCATTGATATTTTATAGTTTGTACATAGATATGTATTTCATTTTTATTAGAATAGATTAAGAGATTCCATAGACTTGCTTTAAAATTTATATTGAGAATTTAAGGTCTAAGTAAGTATGTCAATCTTAAAAAAAGACAAAAACAAAAACAAGAAGAATCATACTGTATTAGATATTAAGATATAAAATAAAATATAGTATTACTAAGATGGATTTACAGCAATACAATTGAAACATATGTGTGTGTGTGTGTGTGTGTGTGTGTATTTCCAGAGAGAGAGAAAGGTTCATTATCAGGAATTGGTTCACATGGTTATAGACGCTGAGAATTCTGAAGATCTGCAGTTCAATGAGCTGGAGAACAAGAAGAGCTGATGGTTGGTTCCAGACCAAGTCAGTCAGAAAGAAGACAGGAGAAGACCAGTATTCTAGTTCCAAGACCATCAGGCAAGGAGAGTGAATTCTCTTTATTCTTTTTTACTGGGCCTTTTTGTTCTTCTGAGGCCTTCAAATAATTGGACGAGGCCCACTCATATGGGAGAGAGAAATCTTCTTTATTCAGTCTATCAATTCAAAATGTTATTTTTCTCCAGAAACAGCTTCACAGACACATAAGAGTGATGTTTAACCAAATATCTGGGCACCCTGTGGCATGGACACATACAATGATCATCACAAGTAAGAAATGCGTGATAGAATGTTATGGTTGCTTGTTTTTTAGAACATTATTGTCTTCTGTCTGCATTTGACTCAAATACCAGTGTAAGCAGAAAGTATGTCTTCTCGGGGTTATCAATGTCCCCCATATACTGAGGCACAGATGTTTCTGTCCTTATATTTGCTTCCAGTTTTGCTGATTTTCCACATTTCATTAAATCCACTGGAAGTCTGAGTTCACGGGGCATTGTGAATGATATATGTGTGTGTGGTTCAAAGAACTGTAGACACGTATTACATGTATTACATATATCTCTTCTGTCCACATGGATATTCCATTTTCCCATTACTCTTCACTTACAAAATGCAACTTCAAAATGAAATTGTTAAGAATTTTAACTCTTGAGACTGGATGTTAGATTGTTGATTTCTGATCTTTCTGTTTTTTGGATGCGAGCGTTTATTGCTATTAGTTTTCCTCTCAGGTATGCTTTAACATGGCAAAAGCAGAGAATTAAAACAGATGTAGGGCCTTTCTGAGCATGGAGTTCTGTATGAGTGGACAAGTTGCATGTTCATGAAGTGGTCCCTACTTCACAGGCTTCATCCTCTGTTACTCTCTGTCTCATACACTCTGTTCTAATTCTCAGCTTTCTTGCAATTCCCTGAATGAAGTGCCCTTAGCAATGTTGATGGCCTGTGCACCAATCTTTAGTCTCTAGTGTCACCTCCTCAGAAAGATCTTTCTTGGCTTTCCTTCTTAACGTTGTATCTTTCTCACCCACAGAACTTTCCATCTTATAATTCTTTTTGTTTTTCTCTTATAAAGATGCC
The DNA here is from genome assembly GCF_041146395.1 of Eulemur rufifrons. Classification (NCBI taxonomy): domain Eukaryota; kingdom Metazoa; phylum Chordata; class Mammalia; order Primates; family Lemuridae; genus Eulemur; species Eulemur rufifrons. The sequence goes on from NC_090985.1 coordinate 48,293,994, forward strand.
TTATCTGGCCGGGCGGGGTGGCTCATGCCTGCAATCCTAGCACTCTGGGAGGCCGAGGCAGGTGGATTGCTTGAGGTCAGGAGTTTGAGACCAGCCTGAACAAGAGTGAGACCCTACCTCTACTCAAAATAGAAAGAAATTATCTGGCCAACTAAAAATATATATAGAAAAAATTAGCTAGGCATGGTGGTGCATGCCTGTAGTCCCAGCTACTTGGGAGGCTGAGGCAGGAGGATCGCTTAAGCCCAGGAGTTTGAGGTTGCTGTGAGCTAGGCTGACACCACGGCACTCACTCTAGCCTGGGCAACAGAGCAAGATTCTGTCTCAAAAAAAAAAAAAAAGATGACTTATCTGTACCTAGTATACTGCTATGGCTTGAATGTTTGTCTCCTCCAAAACTCATGTTGAAATTTAATTGCCATTTTAATAATATTAAAAAATGGGACATTTAAGAGGTGATTAGGCCATGGGGCTTCACCCCTGTAGGCAGGATTGGTGCCATTATGAAAGTGCAAATCAAGCGCCTCTTGTTCCTTCTTCTCCCTCCCTCCCTCTGTCACTTTGCCCTTCCATGCCAGGAGTTAGCTACTCTCCCAGCAAAACAGGTCCCAGGTAGGATCATTGCAAGAGATTTGGAAATAATAGAGACAGAGAAATAACAGAGACAGAGACAAAGTGCAGTTTAAAGTGATGAGGGAGTCAGGGATACTCCAGTATTCCCATTAGCTGTTTGGCCTAGAGTGAAATCCCGCATCAGTATTTATTGTTACAGAAAATGGTTGTCATCCTTGGTTAAAGAATTATGTGTACAGCTCATTCATTGAGGTTTCAAGGCTCCCTAAAATTTTCAAGGGACCCTTATCTAATTCTGTCTGCAAGAATAGACAGTTACAAAATTTTTCTAAGATAAACATGTTAAGCCCTCAGTTAGAAATAGACCTAGCTGAGCATACAAATTAAAGATAAAAATATATAAAGTAGGAACACTGAATCTGCATACTAATCTAATCTATTTCTCTAGATACAGAGACATGTGGTCAGGAGTGAAGCAGGAATGGCCTTGAAGTTGAAGATAGTTCCAGCTGCACATTGTCTGCTGGGCAGGCATTTCAATTAGCTTCTCAGCCTTGGGCCTAAACCAAGCTCTGCTGTGCAAATAAGCTCTAGGCAATGGCTTGCAGCCTCAAAACGTTGCTTTGCAAACAGGTATTCTGACAATGTCTCCCTTTGTTGGTAGCAGCTTCTAGTCTGTGAACTAACACACCCACAGATTCCTTCAAGGCAAAGCCCTGCAAAACTGCTGAAACCTTTCACATCTCTTAGCTTTATTTCCCAACACTTCCACTCTTCTTTCTTATGATGACTCAGCAAGAAGGTTTATGTCAGATACTCCCCCTTAATCCTGTACTTCCCAGCGTTCAGAACTGAAAGCCAATAAATTTATTTTTGTTATAAATTACCTATTCTGTGGTATTCTGTCATAGCAACAAAAAATGGATTAAGACACACATTATGCATTTTATGTTCTTATATTGCTCCCACTAGAAAGTAAGCTTCATAAAGTGAGAAAGTTTTGTTTGCTTTGTATTTGCTGTTTCCCCAGGGTATAGAATTGTTAGTATCAGGCCAAGCATGGTGGCTCACACCTATAATCCTAGCACTTTGGGAGACCAAAGCAGGAAGATAGTTTGAGGCCTGGAGTTTGAGACCAGCCTGAGCAAGAAGAGCAAGACACTATCTCTACTAAAAGTAGAAAAACTAGCTGAACATGGTAACATGTGCCTGTAGTCCCAGCTACTTGGGAGGCTGAGGCTGGAGGATCACTTGAGCCCAGGAGTTTGAGGTTGTAGTGAGCTATGATGACACATTGCCCTCTAGCCTGGGAGACAGAGCAAGACTCTGTCTCAAAAATAAATAAATAAATAAATAAGAAAAAGAAAAAAAAAATTCTTAGTATCAAAGTGCCCAATAATTAGTTATTTATTAAACAAAATAACATCTTACATTTAGGTCAATGCTAAAGCAAATTAAAGCAAATCAAAACAGCCAGAAACAAAATAGGAATGGGGATAAAACTTTCAACAATAGCATTAATTTTATGCAAGATATAACAATGGCTAGCACAAATTTAAGCCCCTGGGTAGTGTTGTCTTAAGATATTAGCAGGTGGGCCCATCACCTTTGGTTCCATAGCTCTGGGGAGGGAGGGGGGGGTCCAGTGTGCTGCTTTGCCATACCTTTGTTAAAACTCTGTATGTTCTGAAATTTTTTGATTCCTCACACTTCCATTAAGGAGTTTGAACTTTAGTTCTGGCTAATAATCTGATGAGGAAAATTGGTTATTTGCAAATGAGATATGTCTTTCATGGCATTGTTCATGATTGAGCCACCAGAATGGTGTTTATCCACTATTTCACTCATGTAAGATACCAGAAAAATTCAGTGCTCTAGGCTAACAGTGCTGACCCTTGGGTTTAAACTATGGCACACACCCTTGCCTGTCAGTATTGTGACTATGGTGCCCATTGTAGTCATTGTGGTGCCCCAAAGTAGTTGGGAATCTTTTACGATAAATTCTCATGACCACCACCTAGGATGGTCACCTTCAGGGCTTTTATATACTTCATTCCATGCCTCAGGCAGTAGTCCAGGGGTTTCTGGATCTATTTCCTGTGAGAGCTCTGCAATGCTAAGGACCCCTTCCAATCACTGCTCTCTCATCTCCAGTTGATATGTGATTCTGTCTTCTCCTAAGTCAATCATATGCCATGCCAGGTGAGAGACAGAAACAATGCACCTGCTCTTCTTGCTTTTCTGATTAGCTTGTCACCTAATTTTATATGCAAAGTTAGTATAACATCAACATTAAAAGAGATTAAATTCTAGTAATAACAATTACAGCCCAAAGATTTGAAGAGAATTCATGGTTGTAAGATGTGTCACTCTGTGTTAATGCTATAAAACAATAGCATTGTAACATGACCAGAAAACAATTATTATTCACATTTTCTTGAATTATGGTTGTCTTCAATGAAGCACAGTAATAAACTTTGAGCAAGTCATTGAAAGTCATCATTCACAGACAGCATGATGAATGGTACAACATCATAGTAATGATGTAACTGCCATTAAATAAATGGTATTAGAGAACTGCAGAGGTAAAAAAAAATATTCTACCTTGTTTCAATACCAATTATTTCCACACAGCCAGGAAATTGTGAATAGTAACAGTATTGTTCCCTTTTATTTATAATGGGAGAAATTAAGTTAATCTGGAAGGATTTTCTGGACATGTACAAGAAAAAAATGGCATCCAAACAGTGTGAAGAAATTTCACATGCACTGAATGGACAATAAGCAATTACGAAAGTATTTCCTTCTAAACATTATTCTAAATCTTCATCAATAAGTAGCTATACTTTGGATGTGCCCATGAATTTTATAATATATTTTTAATTAACTTGATTATATGAACAAGGGTCCCACAAAAAAATATTTGCCTGGAGAGGTACACACTCTAGGCTTTACCTTTGGCCATTTGCAGATTTCATGGAGAAGGTAATGAATTTTTCACATAAAGTGGACTCAAGGTGATTATAGCTGTGTTTCAAGGATTAGGGTCTCTCAGGTGATGCTGAAGAGGATATACTATTATATGTTTGGGACAATAAAGTAAAGCTGAAACATAACTCCAGAGTTTCATTTACTATCTGTGTAACCTCACTGACAAAATTCTCCTCCCTTTTATGTCTTCACTTATAAACCTGGTTAATTTGATCATATTAAGATCCTCTATAAGAGTCAATTTTACTTCTTTGACTCTTCCTCGAAGTGACATTTTGCCTCCATTTCATCTACTGCATCCTGGGAATTGTATGTCAACTATATTTCCTTAAAACATTGCAGAAACCAGTTAACTAATAATTTTTGACATGTTGAGTTTCCTTTAGGCACAGGAAAATTAGCAACAATCATTTTTTTTTATTATATACAGATTTTTTTTTTCAATATGTGGTTACTGGTTACTTCAAGTTATTAGTAAAAGAGAAGTAAATTCAGTTTGGCTTTAAATATCCACAAGAGTGTACAAAGTCAATATCTAAAAAAGGAACCTATTAAAAACACATATAAAGTAAAATTGCAGTCAAGCAGCTACACCATCTGGGTCATATGAAAATGAGAAGTAGTGATGAGTGTCTGCATGCTGATGGTGCTGCAGACCTAATCAACTCACTGTCTCTTCAAGCAGTCATGTGTACAGATTAATGAAGAGAGGTGACAGAATAAAACTTCCCGCTGACTTGCTGTGGATAAGCTATTTTGCTCCATCATTGCCTCAGCTTTGCTTACAGGATAGTAGATTCATTCTAGCATGTGCTTTCCTGCTAATCGTTTTGACTAAATGAACCAAATCTCATGGTAAGAAGTGCCAACAACATCTGGTAGCTCTAAGTCAGAATCAGTGTATATAAGTGCATCCATGTTGCCCTTTACTCCGTGATGATCATAAATCAGCATGTTGCCACTGACCCAGCACAATATGACTCCATGTTACTACTTTCTCAGGCAGAAAGCAGATTTCTCATGGCTTTCAATGCTGATTTCTTTTTCTTTTTTTTAATTTTTTTTTTATTTCAGCATATTATGGGGGTACAAATGTTTAGGTTACGTATATTGCCCTTGGCCCCCTCCCCCGAGTCAGAGCTTCAAGCGTGTCCATCCCCCAGACTGTGCGCATCGCACTCATTATGTGTGTATATATCCATCCCCTCCTCCCCCCACTCCCATCTGCCCGACGCCCGATAAATATTATTCCTATATGTGCACTTAGGTGTTGATCAGTGAAACCATTTCTTTGTCCTATTTTCAGGTCAGTTTCTGAAGTCAATGAAACCATTTTTATTGTGTTCCTTTGCAGTATCCCTAATCACTAGTTATCTCAATCATGATTTAAAATTTTAATAGTCATTGTTTTCACATAAGTCATATTAAATTAAAAACCATTGCAGTAGTCCTCCCTTGGGGACATTCCAAGACCCCCAGTTGATGCCTAAAACCATGATAGTACTGAACCCTATATATACTATGTTTTTTTAAACCTAATAACGGAGACAGGTACCAAGTGACTAACGAGTGGGTAGTATATAGAGTGTGGATATGCTGGACAAAGGGATGATTCACTTCCTCAGAAGGAGGGCAAGGAGGGCATGAGATTTCATCAAGCTACTCAAAAGGGTGTGCAATTTAAAACTTTTGAATTGTTTATATTTTATATTTGGAATTTTCCATATATTATTTCAAATTGCTGTTGACTGAGGGTAACTGAAGCCGAAAACAGCAAAACTGCAGATAATGGGGAATTCCTGTAAATGCACTTTAGTAAATACATATTTTAAATGTTTAGTATCTAACATATTCAACATATTTAAATACATTTTAAATATATTTAGTGGAATATTTTTTGCCTGAAAACTTCTGAATTTATTTGAAAATTAAAGGACCATTTTAATATCCTTAAATTTCAAAATCAAATAACTATTCAAAGGCTCAGGCAAATGGGAATTGGACCCTAGTCCTTGATAGAAATCATTTCTTTATAGTTAAACCATTAGATATTTTGATAAAGAGAATGGTTACTATATAAATGATAACTACACTGATGATCCATTCTAAGCAGTTAAAATTTTTTTTATTTCAAATTCAATAAAGCAAAGCCTTTCATTGTCTCCCCAAATTTTCTTTCTTTACATATTTTGAGCCTCAATTTGTTAAATCTTTCTTGTTAAGTTTATCTTAATTGCTATGAGGTCAGGATAAGAAGGATGAACAGAATATATAAGAGAACATGTAAGACAAGAGGAGCAGATTCAGTACAGTCTTGCCTATCCAACTCTAAATCCTTAGTAATTTGGCTGAAACAATGCCTGTTTTGTAAAATGATCAATGGGCCTATTCAGAATGTCTTTGTTCACTAGAGAATATTTATCAAAAGAAAAGTAGAATACCATTTCAAATTTCCTAAACTTTTATAATAGATACATACTATGTAAATATTTTCCCTAAAATCTTTTTATGAACTAGTAAATCAGGTAGTAATGAACATGTCTTCCTGTCAACATGCTCTTGAAATTAGTCAAAATCATCTAATGCCCAGCAGCACATCTCTTCTTTACTTCATCAGTATATGTAACCAAGAATTACGTTGAAATTTGTGTGCATTGCACAAAAGGTATTTTTTTGTAATTTATTACATGTATAAATATTTATAGGCAATAAATACCATTATTTTGAGTGTTTTACATTTCTTTTACATCATTCTGAATGCGTCAGTTCCATGAAAAGCATTGCAACTGTGAAGAAATTCATAAAGATTTGCATTATAGCAGTTTAACACTCTAATATTAATCAATATGTCCATTCCCTTGTCAATGTATTTAGTTAAACATTTAGCATTTAACCACAGTTGTGCCCCAGGTACTGGTATGATTTCTCAGAATAAAGAATCTGTTTTCAAAAGAGTTCACAATCTTGTGAATATGTGTCTTCGTTCATTCCTGATGCTGTAACAGAAATAACTTAGACTGGGTAATTTACAAACAAGAATTTATTTCTCTTAATTCTTGAGGCAGGGAAGTCCAACATCAAGTCAGCAGCAGATTTGGTTTATGTGAGGGTTCTCTGCTTCAAAGATTGCACCTTGTTGCTGTGTTCTCACATGGCGAAGGTCAAAATATGCTACCTGGCTTTCTCAAACCCTTCTGTGAGAACATTCATCCTATCTATGAGAGTGGAGCCCTTCTGGCCTAGTCACCTCCCAAAGACCCCAGCTCTTAATACCACTACCCTTGGGTTTAAGTTCTAATGTATAAATTTTGGAGGCACACATACATTCAAACCATAGTAATGCAAAAAGACTTAAACCTGTGGAGTATAAAGTTATGAAATAAGAATAAATACCATGATGTGCACAGAGTGTTATGAAGCCAAGACAAAGTTTTTTCCTAACCCAAGATACTTAGAAGGTAAAAAGCTTTCTATAGTAAAAGAAATTATTTGCTATGACTTTTTTTTCTCCTCTTTTCTTGTTTTCTTTCTTCCTTTTTGAAGCTAAAATAAGTTTTTCCTAGCTCTGTAATCATGTGTGAGACCATTCATAATAAGTTAAGTTTGTTCACAGGCTACTCGATTGAACTGAAATTTATCTGATTGGGTTAATCTGAGTTCCCTCTGCCTTGGGAGTTGCAAAGGCTCCAAATGTTTCTGATTTAATGGAAATTTCAAATGTAAGTTGTGGATACTGTGTTAAACACAAAAATTGCCATCTACACCAGCATTTTTCTTACAAATGTGTACACACAAAAAATCTCCATAAAATGTTATTGTTTTAATTGAATCTAGTTAAATCAAAGAAAGAACTACATATTATTTGTCATAATTTATAGAAATCTTAAAATTAACAGATAATTTAGAATATATCTGTTATGTGGCAATGGATGATTAAGAGATTTCATCAAAATTGACCAATTTGTCCAAAATCAAACAATCATTTATATTATAGCTGGAACTAAAACTCAGTCTCCTACCTCCTTGTACTGTGCTTTGGAAAATAGTTTTTAGGGTGAAGGATTGTTTTTTCATGACAAATGTGTTGTTAGGATAATGGGCACTTTAAGAAAACCTGAGAGATATTTTTACTGCTTCAGCTAACTCTAATTCTGTATATATTCTTTGAAACTGAGTTTCTTTGCACATAATTATACTCAGTTGTATAGATCTATCTTTCTTTCTCTCTCACTGTCTTTTTTTTAATCAAAACAGTTTTTTTTTTGTTTCTACCACCTGAAGTGGATTTTAAAAACAGCAATCTAGGTAGAATATAAGATGTGTAATGGCACACTTACAGTTTACTTAGACTAGTTCATAATGAATATAATTTAGAAAAAAGTCTCAGTGATGAAAAAAGCATCATGATTTCAATCAGATATGCACAATTAAACAAAAAATGTAGAACTGTGCTCAGTAGATATGACTATTCTATCTTCATACGCCAATCACATATGACATCACATATCACATGTTCACAGTGATGTGCAATAGTCAATTATAATACATTTAATGGCCATTATTAATTACAGAATAAGGTTTCTATTTGTAAAAATTAGCTTCAATGTTTTTATCAAACCCATTAGTGCTTTTTGAGTTATATTAGTTTAGTGCCTGTTTAAAAATATAAAAATAAAAGTCCTTTAAAACTAGAAAAACTTAAAAAAATTACCTTTCTAATAACTCAAAATTGTGAATAAATCAAATATTTTAAATAAAAATGTAAAATTTAATGATGCAAGCATGTTCCTACTTAATAGATTTAAAATTATGTTATAAGAATATTTTATTTAATTAAAATATAATACCACATTTGATTTCTGGGAATAAACATTGTATTGCCTTTTATATTGCCATTGTTATCTTAAAGTAAAATTGATAATAAAAATTATTGAATAAATAAATCTTAAGTAATTGTTACGACTTTTTTGTTTTGATTTTTTTTAGAGACAGCATCTTTCTGTGTCAGCCAGTTTGGAATATAGTAGTGCCATATTAACTCACTGCAGCCTTGAACTCGGGGGCTCAAGAAGCCCTCAAACCTCAGCCTCTCAGGTAGCTGGGACTACAGGCACACACCACTGCACCTGGCTAATGTTTTGTTTTTAGAGATGGATTCTTGCTCTGTTTCCCAGGCCGATCTCAAAGTCCAGACTTCAAACAATCCTCCTGTCTTGGCCTCCCAAAGTACTGAGATTACAGGCTTGAGTCACTGCGCTTGGCCTTAATATGACTTTTAATATCTTAAATAATAATAAATCCTAAATAATATCATACTAATTTTATAAAATAATCACATTCTTTGCATCATTATTTTAAGAGCTTATATGTAAAAAAAATCACATTTCATTGTCATTTGTGTAATAAATACTAGAATGATTATTTATAATTATATTATTTGCAGAATAGGTAATAATACTGAAAAAATAATAGAAATGTAACATTATTGAGTTCTTGTTCTATGCTGCTAAAAATAGTGCAGGTATTACCTCAGATTATCCTTATATACATCTATGATTTAGAAATACATGAATATAGGGGTTAGTTTATAAAACTAATTAAATAACTTGAGGTAAATAAGTTGCCTAAGACCCTACAGTTACATAGAGTGCTAGAACTAGGATTTATAAAGAAACTGGCTAAATCCACAGCCTGTGTGCCTTAATCTCAACTCTAAAATGTTTGCTCACATACATACTCCATATTATATTCAACTTTTTTAGAAGATTATCTGCTATTTATTTCTTCAAATATGTTGCAGTAGGCGTTTATCTTTTAATATTTTAATAAATCCTATATAATAGCATACTCATTTTATCAAATAATCATATTCTTTGCATCATTATTTTAAGAACTTATATGTAAAAGATCACATGTATTCATTATAATTTGCATAATAAATACTAGAATGATTATTATAATCATTTGTAATTTTGTAATTTTGACAAACCTATATGAAGTGAGGGCTTGGTGAATGGAATAGTTGTGCTGTATTGAATTGGTAACACATAATGTCTGCTGTTTCCACTTTAGAAACACCTTGAATTTAAATATTTAAATTATGTATATCAAATCTAGTCTTTGTATATACAACGACCAAATTTTATATTTCTAATAGCCTTTCCAGTTTTGAGGGACCATGTTTCTGTAATTTTTGTTGGTTACCACTAGATGGTAATCTTGTCGTTAATGCTATGGATAATTGGTTTCATTAAAAGAAATATTAAAAAACAAAAACTGCCACATTGAACCTTTATTGTAAAATATGACAACATATTTTATATATAAAATACAATGTATCATTATTTTATATGCTTATTTGAAATTATTGAATACATGAAACTGAATATGTATGTAGTACTTACTATTTGCCACTGTGTTAAGTGCATTGAACGTGTTCTTTTATTTATCATCACAAATAAATATAAGAGATAGGTATTAATGTCATCAAGTAACATATATGGTCTACTGGAGGTGATAGAGCCAGTATAGTAAAATAAACATTGTAACACAAAGCCTAATGTAAATCTGCTCTCTTTGTTGTGTATGTATTTTTTTTAACATTTTCTACAGTAAATATAAAGATGCTATTTAGCAATATATTTATTTTTTGTAAATGTCCTCCATCTCCACTAGATAATAAGTTTTTTGTCTCTTGGATCACTCCTCTTTTCTGTAATACACACAAACCCTAATCTTGCTATGATAGACATGGTCTCCCAGTTCATTTACAGTTATGACTCTGCTCATAGTATTTTCTAATGCTACATATCAAAAAAAAAAAAAAAGACAACACACAATTTCATTGCTATATCAAAGATATGTAGAAAAGTAGAATATATTAGTAAGAAAAGGAAAACAGTTCATGTATTCAAAATTCAAGATTTCATATTTTTTAATCTATAACAGATACTCATAACACCTATGAACTAGGAAATTATAGAAAATCACATAATGGGATCAGTAACAATTATCTGAACATTGTCTTAAAGATTGAGTTGCTGAGATGTAGCCCATGAAAAGAATTTAGAATTGAGGCAATTAAAGAACTTTAACAGGAGAATCTTAAATCTTGCCAGAGACTCAAGAAAAATTTCAAAAGTGAATGCTGAAGTCACTGATGGTAGTAAACAGCAGAGTTGAGTACAAAGACTTTGAGCTAAGTTACTAAATCAAAGATTAAAATGAAGAGTGTAAACTATCACAGGATGACAATAATGATGATTGGAATAGAATAGTATTTTTCTTATGATTTTGGATTATGTGTATACTTCTCAGGCAAAACATTTTTTTTTTATTTTTTCAGCATAGAGGAATCTATTCAACATCTGAAACCTAATAAATATCAGTTGACACTGGTGAAAGCAAGTGAAATAATTAGAGAGAAAGATGAATGGCAGAGAAAGGAAGGAAGGAATATAGAACAAGAGAAAGAGAAAAGGGGAGAGACAGAGACAGAGAGAGAGATGGAGGGAGGGAGGAAGGGAGGAGGGAAGGAGAAAGAAAGAAAGGAAGGGAAGGAGGGAAGAAGAAAGGGAAAGAAAGGAAGAAAGGAATAAATTAAATATTCACTTATAAGCATATATAATTTCAAGTTATGTCTAATCAGTGTAAAAGAGGAAATTTTCATCAGTTGAATTACATGCACGTACACTCCCTCCCCCCCCACACACACGGTACAGGTACAGGTATAAACATGGCTTGAGAATAAACAGGAAGAAACTATCTTCAGAAACGTACTTTAATGGAAAAAACCTTGGGAATTGGAATCAGCTAGATCTGTCTTGCACTCAGTTACAAGTTTTTAGAGGAAAACAAAAGCATCTCTATTCCCACTCTGTCAGTAAGACGTAAGGAAATCGAAAATACCTGACTGAAAAGATTGACTCTTCGTAATGCTCTGTGTCACTTTGTTTTCCCTTTCATTACAACAGTAAAGAGAGAATACGTCACTCTTTATAATAAAATCAGACTGTGAATTACTCCTTTGATATGAGAATATAATCTATATCACAATACCTCTGATCTATCAATAAATCAAATATGCAATCAAAATCTTAAAATATTCAATCATTCTTAAAATATTGGCCTAAACTTCACTTACAAAAGTTGATGATAATAATAGAAAGAGAGTACACATAAAGAGCAGTTTTAGGTAAATTAGTAAAATTTATATCAATTGTGAAACAATAGGTATCACTTTGCTATGCATATTTATTATTTTACTTACAAATTCAATGATACCTATTATGTTTTTGTGACAGACATGACTAGCTTACCGTCAAATATTTACATTTCCTTTTTTTTAGTTGTTCCAGGAACGTGTAGCCCAGCCAAGGATTGTGTTTTCTATAGGTGGAGCTATGTATGTGATGAGTTCTGGCATTTAGAATGTGGGAAGAACAGATCAATAATTCTCGGCTGGGCACGGTGGCTCACGCCTGTAATCCTAGCACTCTGGGAGGCCAAGGCGGGTGGATCGCTCAAGGTCAGGAGTTCGAGATCAGCCTGAGCAAGAGCGAGACTTCCTCTCTACTAAAAAAATAGAAAGAAATTATCTGGCCAACTAAAATATATATAGAAAAAATTAGCCGGGCACGGTGGCACATGCCTGTAGTCCCAGCTACTCGGAAGGCTGAGGCGGTAGGATCGCTTAAGCCCAGGAGATTGAGGTTGCTGTGAGCTAGGCTGACGCCACGGCACGGACTCTAGCTAGGGCAACAAAGCGAGACTCTGTCTCAAAAATAAATAAATAAATAAAAATAGTTCTCCTGGGCATGGCCCATACAACATCCTGAGTGGTCTTTCTTTCTCCCTTTCCAGTATGTGGATGAGAGACTCTGGAGGCTATGTTTGCAGCTAGCAAAGCCTCCAATAGCCTGGGTCCTCCACTCACTCCCATTAAGGCCCTGAACTAAGGTTTATGTGAATGAGAAATAAAACCTCTATTTTGTTAAGCGAAGGATAGTGTAGGGGTTACATTTTATAGCAGTTACTGTTATCTTAAATATGTTGTTTTCTTTCTGAGATTAACTATATTTAGCTGAGAAGCACATGAGCAACATTTTCAAGGATTTGTTTGCATATATTTTTATTCTTTTATCATAAGAAGTAAAACATGGTTCAGCGAAATGAAAGAATGTTTACATCAGTTCATCTAAATATATTTATTAATTTTCTGCTATGGTCCAGACCATTATTTTTAGGTACTCCAGGCAAATAACAAAAGAGACACTGTCCTTCCTTTTGATTGGATTATGTGAGAGAGAGAAAAGCAATATAGAATAAACAAAAAATGAACAAAATAGATATGATAATAAATTTACATTTTCTATTACATATTCTGTTTATTCAGAGTGTGTCTTACAGGAGATGCTGCCTTTAAATTTCTGTTTATCAGGCAGCTATTGTAATTTGGTTGTCATATTTCACACACATATGGACTTAGTCATAACTGTTTGTATTGTCACACCTTCATTAAGCTATTTACATTGCTGATATTGCATACAAGGAATATAAATTTCATTTTGATATCTAAGAATGGAATAGAATCATTATATGTGAATAAAATCTATAACCAATTCAAAAATAAAATGTCTAAGTGATAAGATAGCATCGTGTTATAGTATAAATTGGCAGTGACTTTTTTCTTTTCTTCTTTTTTTCTTTCTCAGTGTTTCATAAAATAAGTGTATTGTACAATCATTATCATTGTAGAATCAATGAAATATGTCATACCATGACCAAAATAAAATAAGGTATATGTTAAAGAGTGTCTGTTTCTTTGACACTCTTGACTGCCCTGGAGAGGGCAGGAACAAATTTGATGTGGAGGTAATGTTTTTCCAAAGATTCAAATAAAAAAAAAGCAGTTGGTTATAATATATGCAAAAGACCTATACTGGAGAAAATAATGTCATAATTGAAAAATGGAAAATAGTTTAAGAACATGGAAAGTGACTAGAGCATTTTATGAATAGGGAAGAACATGTGAGTGAGGCAGAGATCAGATCAAGTAGAACACTAAAGGTTTATCTAAGGAGTTTGCCTGAAAGTTTTTCAAAATCCAGGCATCATGGAACTATGGATGCCATTTTCAGAGTTTACTTCCACTGGGAAACTTAAATTTTTCTTTTTCACAAAAACTTTGCATCAAAAGAGAAGTAAATGAATAACATAAGAAGACAATCTTTTTAATCATCCTTCCTAAGCAAAATTAGTTACCATATTCTGCTTTCATTCATATCTAGTAATGATTTATCTTGTTTTCAGTGCAAAGAATTTTTGATAAAGCTCTTTAAAAAACATTGTGGCAAAACAAATGAAACTAAATTTAATATCATAATTTTTCTTATTTTAAAGATGAATTACAGGTAGTTACTCATGAGAAAATGTAAAAATCTGCTAACAGGTGTCTGAAACATTTTCCTCTGAGGATATAATATTTCAAGCATGTGTATTTCTTTCATTTTTAGGCTTCAACAATATTTTGATCTATTTTATTTGTTATACATTTATTTCTTTGAGGACAAAAATACAAATAATCTCACCTTCCTCCCAAATAAAAATCAAAACAAAGTTCTTGTTTATTCTGTATTGAGCTACACAAGTTGCTTCAGATACTGGCCATGAGCTTATAAACGTGGGGAAAAATAGTTTGGCTTGAATTAAAGCTAGAAAGAGGTGGCTCATGAAAGTATCTGCTTTAAAACTATGAAACAGAATTGGATGAAGTACATCTTTTTATTTTTTTTTTTTCCTGATCTCCAGGCATGGTAAAGGAAATTTCTCTAAAGTCTATAAGAGGAAAGACACTAAGATATCATCAGATTAAAATAAAAATTGTAAACATTAGACTCGGGGGGATGGGGAGGCATAGGCAATGTATATAGCCTGATCTTTTGTACCCCCATAATGAGCTGAAAAACAAACAAAAAATAAAATAAATAAATAAATAAATAAACATCTGAAATAGAAACTCTAATACAGTGATAGGATTCAAAATTATAAAAGACCTTTCACTTTGGAAGGTAATTTAGCCATTTCTAGTAAATTTGAAGACATGTATGTATTATCTATAATGTAGTTATAAATATATATAATTGAAAACCACAATGATTTTTTAAATTTTTATTTATTAATTTTTATTTCATTTCAGAATATTACAGGAGTAAAAACACTTTGGTTGCATATATTGCTTTTGCACTGTCCAAGTCAGAGCTGCAAACGTGCCCATCCTCCAGAAAGTGCACACCTCACTCACTAGGTATGAATTTACCCATTCCTTCTTCCCCCTACCACCTGCCCGACACCCGATGAAAGTTATCACTATATGTGCACATAAGTGTTGATCAGTTAATGCTGATTTAATGGTGAGTACACGTGGTGCTTGTTTTTCCATTCTTGTGATACTTCTCTTAGAACAATGGGCTCCAGCTCTATCCAGGGTAGTAAAAGAAGTATTAGTTAACCATGTTTTTCTATGGCTGAGTAGTACTCCATGGTATATTATACATATACCAAATTTTATTAATCCACTCATGCATTCATGGGCACTTGAGTTGTTTCCACATCTTTGCAATTGTGAATCGTGCTGCTACAAACATTAGAATGTGGATATCTTTATTAAAGAATGTCTTTTTTTCCTTTGGGTTGATACCCAGTAGTGAGATTGCTGGATCAAATGGTAATTCTACTTTTAGTTCTTTGAGGTATCTTTATATTACTTTCCATAGAGGTTATACTAATTTGCAGTCCCACCATCAGTGTATGAGTGTTCCTATCGCTCTGCATCCTCACCAATATTTGTTGTTTTGAGACTTTTTGATAAAAGCCATTCTCATTGGAGTTAAGTAGTATCTCATTGTGATTTTGATTTGCATTTCCTTGATGACTAAAGATGTTGAGCAATTTTTCATGTTTTTTGGCCCTTAGTCTTTCTTCTTTTAAAAGTTTCTGTTCATGTACTTTGCCCACTTTTTAATGAAGTTGTTTGGTTTTTTTGGTTAATTTCTCTGAGTTCTATATAGATTCTAATTATCAGCCCTTTATCAGATGTGCAGCATGCAAATATTTTCTCCCATTCTGTAAAAACACAGAGACAATATAAATGCAGGAAAATGGGTAAGAAAGTAATAATATTATGAAAATAAATATTTTATTTCAAATACAAATAATTATCCAGAGATTCATGAATCAACATGTATACATTTTTTAAAAAAATGCTGAGTGATAAAGACAAATTAAAGACCAAGATCTCTCTTATCTATACAATTTAAAAATGTCCAAAATAATAACATATAGGTGGATGGATGACTAAATAGATAGAAAGATAGATATTTAGTAAAGTGTAAGAGTCTTGTAACAGCACACAGTAGTATAAATATTTTTATTTTATTTTATTTATTAAGCTAATTGGTAGGTTCAGATGTATTCACTACATTAGTCCTTTGACTTTTTCTCATTTACAATAATGTAAAATATATTATTTCAGTAGAAAATAATACATGATAATATAAATGCTATATATATTTATATATGTATGCACAGTCATGTATTGCTCAATGACGGGAAAACGTTCTGAGAAATACATCCTTAGACAATTTAATTATGCAAACATCATAGAGTGTACTTACACAAGCCTAGATGGTATAGTATAGCCTTCTACACTAGGCTATATGGTATAGCCTATTGTGTCTAGGCTACAATCCCGTATAGTATGGTACTCTCCAAAATAGTATTGGCAATTGAAACACAATGGTAAGTATTTGCGTATCTAAATATATCTGAACATAGAAAAAGTACAATACAATACAGTATAAAAGAAAAAAAATGATACATCTATATGGGGCACTTACCATAAATGGAGCTCGCAGGACTGGGAGTTGCTTTGGGTGGATCAATGAGCGAGGGGTGAGTGAATGTAAAGGCCTAGGACACTACTGTACACTACTGTTTACTTTATAAACACTGTACACTCAGGCTCCACTGAATTTATTTAAATATATTTTTATTTTTTAAATAACAAATTAACCTTAAATTATTGTAACTTGTTTACTTTTAAATTTTTCTTTAACATTCTGAATCAGAATAACACTTTGCATAAAACACAAACACATTTCACAGCTCTACAAAAATGTTTTCTTTCTTTATAGCCCTATTCTATGAGCATTTTTAATTTTTTTATTGTTTAAACATTTTTTGTTGCTAAAAACTAAGACACAAATATTCGCATGAGCCCATGCCTACAGGATGTCAGGATCATCAATATCACTATCTTTCACCTCCACTTCTTGTCCCTCTGGAAAGGCTTCAAGGGCAATAAACTGCACAGAACTGTCATCTCCTATGATAACCATATCTTTTTCTGGAATACCTCCTGAAAGACCTGCCCGAGGCTATTTTACAGTTCACTTTTAAAAATAAAAGTAGGAATATACTTCAAAATAATAAGAATTTTTAGTAAATAATAAACCAGTAACAAAGTCACTTATATAGTACACAATACCAAGTATTATATACTGTACATAATTGGACGTGCTATACTTTTATATGCCTAGCAGCACTGTAGGTTTGTTTACATCAGCATCACCGCAAACACATACATGAGTAATGTTTTGTGCTATGACCCTAGGACAGCTATGCCATCACTAGACAATGGGAATTTTTCAGCTCTGTTATAATATTATGGGATCACCGTTGAGTATATGGTCCAAAGTTGAATGAAATGTCATTATGTGGCACATGACTGTATAGTAAAATATTCATGATGAATGTCTAATGACTTTAAAAAGTACTTAGTAATATTCTGCCATATAATCGTAATTAATTTGATTTTATGAAAATGTTTTTATATATCCAATTTGATATTAAAAAAAACCAAAATAAGATTTTACTTTTTAATCTTAATACAATAACATTATTTTCAGCTAGGCATTGACTAATAATGTAATTATATATTTCACAACTAATTTATATATAATAAATATACTAATAGCTAATATTTGTTGAATACTGTATGTTCATTTTCTGTGTCAAAATTGAATCTCACACTACAACTTAGATGTACAGAATATATCATTTTTCCACACCTATTTTTCTTTCCCTCTAAACTTCAGCTTTTTGTAAAAAGAGTAGCAATTAATTCAATCTTGACTTGAATTTTAATGTAGGCTAATCTGATAATACAAGTAGTCCATTCAGGTAGTTACTTGTGTTCTGTAAACCAAAAGTTCAGTCTTTCAGAGTGTGTGTGTGTCTGCGTGTGTGTGTACAAACACACACGCATGCATGTGTTTGTAAGTGTGATAAGGCTTATGTAATCCCGCTGAGGGAAGAAAAAATCGTGTTCTTGAGCAAGATATCTTGCATCTCATTTGGTTTCCAGAATCCTGCTTTTTATCTAGATGGGATTTTGTGCCCTGCTGACAACTATGGATGGAATCTGAATCTGTGGCTAATGCGATTTGTGATCTGGCTTTAGGTTAGCTCAGAATTTATTAGCAATCCCTGGCTAATCCCATCTCACTTCATCTCCCACTGAGGACTGCTGTGACTCACAGGACAACCATTCCCCAGTGGTCAGTGCAGAGATACCGCTTTCTTATAACAGTAACTTGTCAGTTTTATAAACTTTTCAGCCAAGTATTGGAGACACCAACTAGCATAGCAAGGTGAGAACTGCCTGGCTTCTGCTCTGAATGTGCCAAGCCCACTAGGGAGAAACTAGGAACCACATGTCTGACCTCTTCATCTGTAGTCCCACTTCCCCTCTCTCCCACAAACCCCTAGGTCAGAAAGAAGTGGATGATGATGATGATGATTTTTTTGTTGTTTTGTTTTCTTTTGAAAAAGAGACAAGCAGTCCCTGACATCTAGAAACGAGCCTGGCTTCATTTTGGTATGAGCTGGTCTGGTACTCAAAGCCAGGTCTCAGGATTTTCCTGTTGAACAAAAGCAATCTTACAGAATAACATTATACAAAGTCACTTTTCCAGTTACAATCTTGCCTCATTCTCTTTTTCCCTTCTCCTAGATAAGATCTGTTAACACAGTCATGAAATTACCCCTGCTAACTGACAGTATCCTAACCAGGTTAAAGACCTGCTCCCTTAAAACTTCTCAATTTATCTAACAAAAACTCAAACCCTTCAATAAGTCCTTTCTACCACTCTTTTACTGAAATATCCCACAAATAAAAGAGTTTTTACTGCATTTAGTTGCCTGGTATGTGCCAGAAAAATCTGTTGAAATAAAAGCTTAAGAAAATTAAGTCTTCTTTGTTCCATGAGAAGAAAATTCATCTTCTATGCCCCATAATATTGACCTTATATTTCAAGAGATGACTGGGTGAATAAAAATTAGTTTTAAAAATAAACAAAAATCAACAAATATTGTTTCAGCTATGTTTATGGAAACAATAAAACTATCAATAATCATCAAAATTTAAATACATATATAGTTTTATATTTATATATATAAAATATACATAAAAATATTTTTTCAGGGGCCAATTCTTGATCGTAACGATTATCCAATCAATAGTAGGGCATGTTTTTTGTTGTTCATTAGAAGCATAATTACTGTAAAACACAAATTACCATACCTTTAATTTAAAACACTAATCTTCCTGAGCAATGTAGATAGTAGTCCTCAATAATTATGTCTTATCCTTTCATGCCACTGGATTTGCAGCTGCATAGACAGTCCATGGAGGCAGCATGGACAGCAATTCTAAAGCAAGATAATCTTCCCCAACAAGTTCAGTTTTCACCAAGTGATGCATACTTATTAAAGAAATATGCCTATACCTGCAGTTCACTGATTTGAGAGATGCATATGATCAATAAACTTAAAAAAATAACACTGAAGAACTAAATACTGGTAGATATTTTTATCAATTTGGGATTTTAAAATTAGCAAACACAAGCTCTTTTCAACAAAAGGCAATGAATTTAAAGCAAAGGAATTTAGAAATTTCTTGGAATTGAGCATGTTTGATACCAAGTAACCATTTAACTAATATACGCATCAGTACAAGTTGAGATATAACTTGTAGAAGTTTCAACATCCCTTTTATCTCTTCCTGTCTGCAAGTTTTCCAATTTGTAAACAGTAACAAGCTATTTATTATGTGCCTGCCTCTGTGCGCCATGCTTTTACACATAATTTATTTAATTATTTCACTCCCCTATAAACTATGTACTATTCCTAAAACTGAACAAGGGAACCAAACGTGTATTTTCAAGCAGATCCATTTTAGGATATGGTACAAATATATTTTGTAGATACAGAAATTTATTGGCTTAAAATTATTTATGAAAAGATTTTGAGCATCTCTGGTGCATACATGACCCAGCTTGCAGGTCACTACTGTGGAGTACTAGCAAGCTAGAAACAGCAGCCATTTCTCATCTCTTTTCTCTTATATGACTTTCCAAAGTTTTCGTACACACAATCATCTGACATAGGATTTATCCCATCAATTCTATATTAGAAATGTCTTTTACATTAAAATTTTTCTTCCCCGAATAACTTCCACTATGAGACCATATAATTACTATCTCTTTCTTGAAGTTTTGTGAGTCTTTTTCTCTTATATTTCCTGGTCATGGACGTCAGTTTTCCCTACAGTCCAACTGAACTACACCATAATTGCCAGAGTTACAC
This sequence comes from Eulemur rufifrons, assembly GCF_041146395.1. Taxonomy (NCBI): domain Eukaryota; kingdom Metazoa; phylum Chordata; class Mammalia; order Primates; family Lemuridae; genus Eulemur; species Eulemur rufifrons. The sequence continues at coordinate 48,314,265 of NC_090985.1, forward strand.
ATTATTACAAAAAAAGAAATGAAGGATCACGATAATTTTGTTCATATCAAACCTAATTGCCTTCGTATTGCTCAAAGTAACACGGAAGGTATCTTACTCTCTCAATGTGCCTTCAACTTAGATATCCACTTTTCCACTACTTCTTCCTATACATGCTAATTATTCTAGCTCTGTTGAATTTGGCATTTTTCAAACATACCCACTCCTGGCAGAGTTGTGAGAAATGCCACAGCTCATCTCTACTCTCTTGGACACAGCTTTATACCTTGTCCTGATCTTTCTTGCTTGTACCTTGTTTTCCTCAAAGACCCAACTCAATGTTGTTGTTGTTTTTTCTCACTAACACCACATCAATTCAAGGCAAACAGTAAATCAAAAGAGGACAAAATAAACAACACAAAAAAGCAACATCCAGATGACACACTTTGCAGCAGAATTTCTCTTTCCAGGTTTTCATAATGCTTTGATTTTAAACTCAATTACAGCTAAGTTGACCACACACATTGTTGTGCAATAGGAATTTCTAATTTTAGTTTAAAAGGAAGAACTGTTGATGATTGAGTAATGACAATTGGTCCAAATTAGAGCTGTCCCTGACAAACTAGGATGTATGGTTACTCTGATTTTAGCTGTCATCATGCAGCAGTACCATTGCCTCTTTGGCTTACTTTTCTCATTAGTCCATGATTGTCTTCATGGTAGATATTGTGTTCGATCAATATTTATATCTTGGTATTTAGCACATAGCTGTTTCTTAATAAACAATTCTTAGTAAATTCAGTTGTACAATATACAATGCACAATGAGTTATTTTTCCATACATACACATTAATATTGGAATAATGCTAGCAATAGTTATGGAATATAGAATACCTATAAGAAGCTTTAAGTTAAGGAAACATTTTTACTTTTCTTGGAATAAATTGCTACATTTCATTTTAATGAAAAATCTTGTTATGATAGGCACATAGAAAAGTGCACAAATAACAAAATGTGCACAAGGCCACTGACATATGCCCTGTAATATTGAATTTCAAAAAATATGCAATTTTTTGGTAGCCACCAAAAGTAAAAGAGCCTTTTAAAATTTTCAGGCTGTTTTTATTTTAATATAGATGACAGATGGATAGATAGGTAGGCATCAATCCATCGGAAGAGAGATAATTACAAGTCTAAAGTTTCATAAACACCATTTCATCAGGTAAATATAATTAGGCAAAATGCCATATCTTTCTATTCAAATACTTGTTTCATCAAGAATGCTTATATACCATTGTATAAAGTTTCAAATACTCTATAAACATTGCAATCAATATTTGTTCTACTAATTTAATAAGTAAAAATATCTTTTTCCATTTATAAAATAATATTTCTTATATTTGTGATTCTAGTGAAGGAAAATTGAGGGTGATAATTAGAGATATCTTTATAATTTATAAAATAGTGTGTTTGCAATTTTAGCATAATGCATATAACAATTATTTAAAGACATCTACTTGTAGCAATATGCAAAATGAGCTATAGCTTCACACAAATTAAGAGAAATTGAATGGGTTAATGAGAGGTGTTATTGAAAATATATTTTAACATTTGGATTCATATTTTTGTTATAAAAATCTTTCCAAAAACTGCTATATAGATTATTCTTTCTAACCAATTTTTACAAAATGAATATTCATTTGTATCAACTCTGCTGTTATAGCAATAGAGTTTCAAAACAATTGAAATGCAATTGAAACAAAAGATCAATTAATATAATACCTATTGAGCCAGAGCAATGTATTATGAAAGAATTATCTTTAAAAACCTTTCAAGTAAACTGTAAAACTGCATAGAAGAAGATTGGCAATAAACGTGAATATTATTTTCACATGCAAAATGTATTATCCCAAGAGTCTTACAAATATTTTTATAGAATTACTGAGAAGAGACATATTTATATGCATACTAATCAATGTAAAATAAATAGAGGGAGAGTCAATGGCAGTGACATTTATCATAGTATTAAAAAAGTTAATCATTTGGATATAAGGAAACCCCAATAAAATGTTTTCCTCAGGTTAGTAATCAGCACTATGCGTACTACAAACAAGAGAAAGTGCTGACACAGACCTTGCATGGTCCAGAAATGCCTTGAAAGTGAAAGTCACAAATATCCTAAAAAATAAATGCTAATGAAAAATGCTCTGGGCTCAATCCTGTACACTTGACTTATTCAATTGTAAATGGCATTTTGGCAAAGGCAGTTTTTATATGTGGAATTCTTGCTTAGAGTGGAGCAGGAGATAGAAAATAACACAGAAAGCCAAAAGCAATTGAGTAAGAGTTGTTTGGGGCTTTCTGGATTTTATCTCCCAGAAAGACAGAATTTGAATTTTTTTCTTTGTTTAATTTTCTGTATTTCTCTCTTTCTTCTTTCCACATTCCCTTTCTTCCTCCCATCCTTGTTCTTTCTTTATGCCATCATTCCTCCCTTTTTTTCTCTTTCTCCTCTTTCTCACCCTTCTTCTTCATCATTATCTTTATCTTGTAATGATTGCTATAATTTATCCATGATCACGTGACAATAGAGTTAAATTACATTTAAAAACCTAGAAGATTGTGCTCAATGTTACCACTTCTACTCAGCATAGTGCTGGAAGTCCTAGACAAACAGGCAATAGAAAGTAATAAAGGGTATGCAAATAGGGAAAGAGGAGTTCAAACTGTTGCTTTTTGCTGACAGTATGTTCTTATATCTAGAAAAACCACAAATAGTCCACCAGAGACTCCTAGAATTAATAAATAAATTAAGCAAAGTTTCAGGTTACAAAAATCAATGTACATAAATCAGTAGCATTCCTATACACCAATTAACAGTCAAGTTGAGAGTCAAATCAAAGACTCAATACCATTCATAATAGCTACAAAGAAAATAAAATATCTAGGAATATACTAAACCAACGAAGTGAAAGATCTCTACAAAGAGAACTATGAGACACTGAGGAAAGAAATTGCAGGCAACACAAACAAATGGAAAAACCTGTCATGTTCATGGATTGGTAATCAACATTGTTAAAATGTTCATACTATCCAAAGTGATTTACAGATTCAATGCAACCCCCAACAAAATGCCATCATATTTCACAAATCTAGAAAAACTAATTCTATACTTCATTTGGAACCAGAAAAGAGCCCAAATAGCCAAAGCAATCTCAAACAAAAAGAACAAATCTGGAGACATCACATTACCAGACTTCAAACTATATACAACAAGGCTTTAGTAACAAAATCAGCATGGCATTGGCACAAAAATAGAGATGTAGACCAATGAAACAGAACAGAAAACCCAGCTATAAAACCATCCACATACAGCCAACTGATCTTTGACAAAGCAGATAACATTATACACTGGGAAAAAGAAGCCCTATTCAATAAACGGTGCTGAGAAAATTGGAGAGTCACATGCAGAATGAAACAGGAGCCATACCTCTCACCACTCACAAAAATTAATTCAAGATGGATAAAATATTTAAATGCAAGGCATGAAACCATAAGAATTCTAGAAGAAAATATTTGAAAAATTCTTCTTGATATTGGCCTACACAAATAATTTATGATGAAGATCCCAATGGTTATCACAGCAACAACAATAAATAAATGGGACTTGATTAAATTAGAAAGCTTCTGTACAGCTAAGGCTATCATCAACAGAGCAATAGACAATCTAAAGAATGGGAGAAAATATTCGCAAGCTATACATCCGATAAAGGGCTAATAACAGAATCTACAAAGAACTCAAATAAATCAGCAAGGAAAAAACAAACAAGCCCATTAAAAAGTGGGCAAAAGACATAAACAGAAGCTTTTCAACAGAAGATAGACAAATGGCCAAGAAACATATGAAAAAATGTTCAATGTCACTAATCACCTGGGAAATGCAAATTAAAATCACAATTAGATGTCACCTTACCCCAGTTAGAATGGCTTTTATTAAAATGTCCAAAAACAATAGATGCTGGTGTGGATGCAGAGAGAAAGGAATGCTTATACACTGTTGATGAGACTGCAAAATAGTACAGCCTCTATGGAAAACAATGCTGGGGGGGTGAAGTGACAAGAACTAATCTTTGTTCCCAAAGAACTGACATGTGATAGTCTTAGCAAGGTAGAGAATAGAGAAAGGGAGTTGACCAAAGAGAGAGGGTAATAATTGTTTCAATTTCAGACACATTTAATCATAGAAAACTGTTTTTCATCATATCTAAAAAAGCATTATGCTGAAGTACAATGTATCTGCAATTAGGAAATACTAGGATGAGTAGCATATTATATTCACAGCATATTTTAAAACATGATCATATTTTCCATTGATCTCCCTCATCTATAATGGCATAATACAATTTAAATGTGGAATTAGAATTTCCAGTCATATGGTTTGGAATGTAACTGACCACAAAATTCAGCATCGAAGATATCACATGTAAAAATAGTGATTCTCCTGATCCTTAGTTGCTCCACAGCAGATTTTGTCTACAATTAAGTTCCAAGTACAATTAATAGACCTTGGAGATATCATCTAAGAAACATTAATGAACAACATTTCATCACTTATCATTTGCTTATATTAAAGAATATGGATATCTGTTGTTATGTTACTCACTTGAAAATTATATTATGTAATCCCAAATGTTATTATAATTCACATTTAGTAATAATGAAAAAGTTGAATTGCTAAAGAGAGCAGCAGTTTAATATGTGGTAATTGTAGCATAATAGCAATATCTGACTCACACATTGGTTCTGCAAATGTAAAAGTGGTGAAAGGAGTGGAATGATAGATATAATTTAAAGAATCAAGAAATGTGTGTTGGAAATGATCTAGTGGTGCCAATGGTATTTAATTGGAAGTTATTTTGTGTCTCTGAAAACCTCTTGGGCAAATTAAATCTGAGGAGTCACTGAGTATTTAGATAATGAAATGAATAGAGAGATGAAAGGATTACTAAAAGCCCAGCATAGTCAGTGAGGGCAGTGTTGTCAAGATTGCCCAAGAAAACAAAAACACATGTAATTGCTAGATCATTGACTCCTTGGTAATGTTCATTCAGATTGCCACATATCAGTTGTCCTCTACCTAAATCTCTGAACTTAGCTGTGCCTCTTAATTATTATAACCCATACTTCTACACTGCAGTGACGTGAGTTTTCCCTGAATTGACCTGCTGTTAGCTATCATTAATGCATCCATTTATACATTCATTTCACAAATACTTGGAGTGCCACTATACGCCAAATATCATTCTGGGTTCTTCGTATGAAACAAAAGAACAGGATTGAGTTCCTGATCAAATGTAGCTTGTTCTCAATGGAGAGGAGAAAATTAATAAATAAATATATAATATAATGAATACTATGAAGAAACATAAAACATATTTATTCCCCTATACATTTTGAGATTTTTGAGAATTAAGCACTGATTTTTAAAAATGCATAATTTCTCATATTACTGATTTTTGAAATTAGATTATTTTTGTTTAAATTTCTTTTTTTTTTTTTTTTTTTAGAGATAAAGTCTCACTCTGTCACCCAGGCTGGAGTGCAGTGGTGCAATCGTAGCTCACTACAGCCTTGAACTCTTGGGCTCAAGCCATCCTCCTGCCTCAGCCTCCTTGGTAGTTAGGACTACAGGCACACACCACCACGCCCAGCTTATTTTTATATTTACCTCTTTAGAGATGAGGTCTTGCTTTGTTGTCCAGGCTGGTGTCAAACTCCTGGCCTCAAGGGATCCTCCTGCCCTGGCCTCCCCAAATGCTAGGAATACAGGCATGAACCACCACGCCAGGCCTAGGTAGATTATATTTAAAAATATGAGTCCCATGTTTCACCATGCTCCTTTTTTGCTGTTTCAGAGAGGTAAAAAAAAATGCAATTGTTTAACTATTTATTTAAATATTTGCACACATATTTCTAAAAATTAGCATTGCTTTCTTAAAAATATATTAGTTGAGAATGTTATCTATTTACATTCTATTGTAGAAGATAAGGATTTAGTATGTCACCATTCCCAACACATTATATATTCATTCCCCCTTGATTTTAGTCAGATAATTCTAACAGAATCCTTTAAACTATTTAGCCATAATAAAATGTATTAAGTGCACACACAATAAGCACACAGTGAATCAAGCTTATAATCTTCACCTGGATTATGAAGTAGAACACTCAACAATGCAGAAACTCCATTGTGACCCCTTCTAATCAATACCTTTGAAAGTAACCATTATTTTGACTTCTAAAGCCATAAAGTTTTGCAGTTTGGGACTTTATATAAATGAAAGGGAAGTGTATGTATATTTTGTTTCTAGCATCATTTTTTTAGTGTTTTAAGATTCATACATGTTACATAAAAGTAGTTTAATTTTATGAATATATCTGGTTTACTTACTCATTACTCTGTTAATAAACAGTTGCACTGTTTCTAGTTTTTAAGACAAATTCTAAAAATAAATAAATAAATAAATAAATACAGTAATACAGAAAGCAGCAGCTAGAGTCTCTTCCTACTTCCCTATCTCCCTTCCTCTTAGTCTTAATAAGAGTTATTTGCACCCACCTAAAAAAAAAAGACAAATTGTGGTGCCAAAGACAGTTTAATGCACACTTGCTGTTGCACTTGCACTCTCACACCTTTACTTTTTATATATGCAGCCATATTGAAGTTTAATTGACACAAAAATAAATTTCCAGTTTTCTTCATTGTTTTGTTTGATACATATTTCCATCTGGTATAATTTTTCTTCTGCTTTGATGACTTCCTTTAACATTTCTTGTAGTGCTGGTCTGCTATTGATTAATTCTTATTCTTTCAGCCTTTGTAGGCTGGTAAAGTCTGTATTTCATCTTTATTTTTGAAGAAAGTTTTGCTAGATATTTAACTGTAGACTGGCAGGATTTTTTTTTTTTTTTCCTTCAGTAATTTAAAGATGTTGCTTCATTGTCTTTTGGCTTTGGATTGTTTCTGAGTAGAAGTCTGTCATCCTTATCTTAGTATCTCTTTAGGTCTCCCCACCTGGCCCCTGGGTGCTTTTAAGATTGGTTTTAAATACTTCATAATAACACTTTTTCTTCATCTTCATGTTTCTTTTGAGTGAAAATTGCTGATCTTCTTAGACGTAGTCTTAATTAAAATTAAAAATTTCTCAGCCATTATTTCTTCAAATATTTTTTTAAAGTCTACCTCCTTTTTTTAAGAGACTTCAGTTACGTGAATATTATACTGATTGATGTTACCACTTAACTAATGATAATCTGTTCGCTTCTTTCATTTTCTCCCTGTGTTTTGCTTTGAGAGTCCCTGTTGCCATATAGGTCCATGCTCACTATTCTTTCTTCTGCAGTATCTAATATGCTAGTACTCTCATGCAGTGTGCTTTTCTCATCCCAGATATTATACACTTTATCTGTATAATCTTCATTTGTGTTTTTTATATCTTCCATCTAATTTTTATGCTAATCTTTATGTTTATAAAATAATTAAAATAATATAACTATAATAAAGTTATACTAACGTAGTTACATTACAGTTATAATAACCTTTTCAATGTTCTTTTGACTAATTCTATCATCTAGGTCACATCTCAATCTTATTTTGTTCATTGATTCTTGTTTCCATTATTTAGGTATATTTGCCTGCTTCACTATATGCCTGGTAATTGTTGATTGGATAATAAGCATTGTGAATTTTATATTGTTGAGACCTGGATTTTCTTATACTTCTGTAAATATTCTTGAGTGTAATCTGCATTACAATTAAGTTATTTGGAAATAGTTTGATTTTTTAAGGCATGTTTTCTAAGCTTTGTTTAGTGAGACCAAAACAGCAAGTATATTAATTTTTCCTCACCATGTAGTTTTCTTCTACAAGCTGAAATTTTTGACTTTCCTTAAATATAATTTCTCCTTTTTTATTCCTTTTTCCAAATATTTGCTCTTCATTGAACATTTTTTATATTTAATGAGGCAGTAGAAAGCTAACTAAAGTTTTAGTGTTTCAGTATTTGGGGTATCTGGACCAGTATTAATTTATGCTAATGGATCCATCAACTGCCTTATTGTGGAAATCTTTATGGCTTTTATGGTTAATTTTTTTCCATAGGATAGTTAACTTTCTGAGGGAGAAATTTTCTCATCTCCAGAGTTGAGGTATAAACATTTTTGCCAATATTCTAGTTTAGTGGAAGAAGACGGATGGGGGGAGTATATCATTATTCAATGCAGTGCTCCTGTCCACAGTCATAATTGGTGTGTCCAAATCCAAATTCTCAAATCCTTTAGAGATTATATCCCTGAATCTCTCCTCTGTTGGAGAGATTAATGGGATGTTATCTGTGCAGGAACAAGAAGGACATTTTATGGTCTAATTACTTTCAATACAGATTTTTAACCAATTTTGTTTTTTTAGTTTCAAATGTCATATTCAGATGTACTTTTTTTGTCTCCTTCACAAGACTTCTTATACTTCTATGGGATAAATCATATGATTTCTTGATTTCCCTGTTAGTTTTTATTTGAGCTTTCAGAAGCCCCCTAATTCATTTCTTCTATCCCATCTATTTTCTAGCATCAAAACTGTAATTGGTGTTACCTCCTCTCCATAATGTCTTTTATTATGAATATATGCCCTTTTTATCTTTTTATGACCAATTTGATGTGATTTTAAAAGGTCATGGAGATAAATGTAAGTGTTCAACTCACCATGTCTACCTGAAAGACACTTATCTTTGCATTGCAAGATCCTGGTGCAATACCTAGTGCAAATGTGTTTCAATAAATACTTTTAGATGATTAAATTATACTAGCTTTGATGTATTAAAATAAAAATATTCATAACTAGGGCAGCCATTGAAAAATTTAGTCTAAGAATTACTTGTGGTTACTCCATCTATTGAATGGTTCTCAGGCTATATGGTAGTTTCAAAAGACAAAAGCAATAAAAAATTACTAATAAATATTTCACAAATTTAAAACATATTTTGAATTATGGCTTTTACTGAAATGTCAAAATTCCCTGACTAAAGATTAATGTAAACTTATTCACGTGTGATGTGGATAAAAATCATAAGTTTGCCTCTACTAATATTTAGTTTGCATGTTTTTTCTACTTTAGATCACTTCTTTTTTTTTTCTAGGTTTGTTAAAATTTTAGTTTTTATGTACACTTCTGAGCTACAAAAAAGTTAAGTCAATATTTTTTAAATTGCTTTCCACAGGGGTTCCACTAGTTTGCAGTCCCACCAGCAGTGTATGAATGTTCCTGTCCCTCCACATCCATGCCAACATGTGCTGTTTTGGGATTTTTTGATAACGTGATGGGTGCAACGCGCACTGTCTGGGGAATGGACACGCCTGGAGCTTTGACTTGGGGAGACAGGCGGTACATGGGCAACGTATGTAACCTGAAATTCTGTATCCCCCATAATAATAAGATGAAATAAAAAAAAATTTTTTAAATTGTTTATGAAAGAATGAAATAATGATAAAGGTAAATACAATACAAGATAATAATAATTAAAGAGTAAACCAAGTTTTAATATAGAACTTTTTATCTTGAGTGGTGAGAAAAGTGAATCTCTCAATGTGATGGTTTTGAAACAGCAATCAGAACCAAACAAAAAAGTAAATACTGAAAGTGTGAAGATAAAAATCTGAAATACAAAATTTATTGGACTTATTCTATTACCCAGTAGGTTACCTTTCATTAATCTTCAAATAGCATCATGGAGCATCAAAGATATGAATTTTTTCCATATAATGCAAAGAGAATACTTCAGGAAACAAATACTGTATTTTCCAGAGCAAAAACAAAATAATGCTCACCCATACAAAATTGATTAATTTTGTTGCTAAAGGCAAGAGAATGCCCCAGAACAGAAACAACATTCAAAGTTCTCCCTCTTGTAGCAAAAACACATCCAAATCAAACTACTTCTGAGGAGTTAGTGAAGCCAGATATAATATTAATGAAAATATTATTCCAACACAGAAAGCAGAATAAGCTGTCGGTAAAACTCCTCCATCAAATGACAGTTAGACTTCATATAATATTGATGCATCTAATATGGAAAAGCTATTATTATTACATATGCATGCTAGAAGATTGTTTAATTTGCATTTGGATAAAAGAATGAATTTAGAGACTATAAATTAACCCTTGGTATATGAGTAGTTCATATAAGGATGAAATGTGCTTAGATTTTCTTTTGCTTTTTTTTCTATTCAATGATAGATGAAAGGATTTTAATTTACTTAACAGTTATTTTGTGCCTCATGATTTAAACCATAAAAAGGTTTAGTCTTTACTGAGTACAATCTCTATGCATACAAGGGATGGGTTGTCCTAAAATGTTAATATATGTTTTCTTTAGCCATAGAAAAATAGTCTGCTGGCAACAATGTTATATTGTTATTCATTCAATTAAAAATAACATAATAATAATGAAAATAAATATGATCACTTCACAATTACTAATTTTTTCACTGAGACTTTTCAGTGTATTTTACAAAGAAATGAGAACTGAGTGTATACCTACATGATGAGTGCGATGTGCACTGTCTAGGGAATGGATACGCTTGAAGCTCAGACTCGGGGGGATGGGGAGGCATGGGCAATATATATAACCTGAACTTTTGTACCCCCATAATAAGCTGAAATAAAAAAACTATCTTGCTTTGACAAAATGATATGTATTAATTGCTAAGTAGAGCATGGCTCCCATAAGTTTCTGAAAAGATAAATTCAAAGCATTCATTTATGACACAAATAATGACAACGTAGGCTTTTAATGAAAGTGGTTTTGTTTTTGTTTCTATGCTCTATGTCTAAATGTCATCCTCAGAATTGTGTATAAATTGAACCTCTCACTTCATGGTCAAAATGTCCTGGATGTTTAATTTAAAATAGTTTATGAAGATTACAGTGAACACTTCAATGGTGAAAGTTTGAAAATTACCTAACACCTGATGTTTTTATTTGTCAGATATAGCAAATAATGGCATGTTATTGGGCATATTTTGAAACTATGTTCAAATACTACAACAGACTATGAAAAAATGTTTTCTAGCACTGAATGCAGTATAATAAGGAGTACATAAACTTCGATCTTCAATGAACAACCTTTCCACCTTGTAATAATGGAATATAATATGCTCATTGCCTTAGCATCTGTTGTAACACAGAACTCAGGCTTTACTGGGAATCTTCACAATGTATCAGAGCTCAAACCACAATAGATACCAGCTACTCACTGCTGTACTGATGACCTCTAATTGTATCACTATTTTATATTTCTATTAAAAATTAATGAAATAAAAAGTTTAGTGAATAATCTAGTCTATTAACCAATATTAGTTAAGGACCAGGTTACAAACAATGTTCTAGATACTGGGAGAACAGTGAAGAAAAAGAAAAGACAGAAAGAAAGACAGAAAGAAGAAGGAAATGGGAGGAAGGAAGAGAGGGAGGGAGAGAAAGAGAGAAGAAAGAAAGAAGAGAGGAAAAGGAAAAAGGAGAGGGAGAGGGAAGAAAAAGCATAGAAAAAAGAAAAACAAACAGACAAAACTTTAACCACAAATAGCTTGCCTTCTGAAGATAACACAAGATGGCCTTTTCTGTTGATATCAGTTAGCCTCCTTCCCTAGTATCTCCTGCCATTGCCCAGTGGTCTCATGAAGAAAGTAGTGATGACAGGAGGGTTGGTAATTATGCATGGGCTCAGCAACATGGACTTTATGGCATGGCTGACTTGAGTACAGCCACTACAGAGTGTCCAATCTGCCAGCAACAGAAAACAACACAGAGTTTCTGCTATGACATCATTACCCTGAGTGATCAGCCAGCTATCTAGGGACAGGTAGACTACATTGGACCATTTCTATCAGAGAAGGAACAATACTTTGTTCTTACTGGAAGAAACACTTACTATGGATATGGATTTGCCTCCTGCATGCAATGCTACTGGAAAAATTACCATCTACGTCCTTATGAAATGTCTTGTGCACCATCATGGTATCCCACACAGCATTGCTTCTGAATACAGAATTCATTTCACAGCAAATAAAGTGTGGCAGGGGCCCATATTAAGGAATTTCATTAGTTGCACCGCGTTCTCTATCAAGCTGAAGTAGCTACCTTGATAAAACAATGGAATAGTCTTTTGGAGACACAGTTACAGTGTCACCTAGATTGCAATGCAATACCTTGCAATGCTGAGGCACTATTCTCCACAAAGCTGTATGTGCTCTAAACCAGCATTTAATGCATGGTGATATTTCTGCCATTGTCAACATTCACAGGCCCATGACTTAAAGGGTGGAAATGGGAGTAGCACCAATTTTTATTACCCCTAGTAATCACCTAAGAAAATAATTGTTTTCTGCCCCTGTGACCTTGAGCTATGCTGGTCTATGGGTTTTAGTTTTAAAAAGAAAATTGCTTCCACCAGGAAACATGATAATAATTCCATTGAACTGGAATTTGAGACTGCCACCGGCCACATTGGGATCCTCATACTCCTGAATCAAGAGACAAATAAAGGAGTTTCTATATTAGCTGGGGTGATAGATGACCAAGGGGAAATTGAGCTATTACTGTACAATGGAGATAAAATGGAGTAGGTCTGGAATAAGAGAAATTCCTCAAAATATCTCTTATTACTACTATGCCTTGTGATTAAAGTCAATGAAAAACTACAACAACCCTATTCAGGCAGGACTCTAAATGGCCCAGAACCTTCAGGAATGAAGGTATAGATCAATTCACCAGGCAAAAAACCATGACAAACTGAGGCGCTTGTTGAAAACAAAGAGAATATGGAGGGCAGAGGAGGGTAGTTTTAAATAACAGCAAGGACCACATGACCAGTTACAGAAATGTAGATTCTAATTGCTATGAGTATTGTTTGCTTATTTTTATGCAAATATAAAAATATGTAGATCTATAAAAATGTCTTTGTTTTCTTTCCTCTCGTATTCCTTTATCAACTAAAATAAAATCTATTAACAATAGTTAAGCTATAGCAGGTTATTTAAGATACATGATACTAAGGATTGCCTACAATTATCAGAAGCATAGACAATTGCTCCTTTAGAGCCTCTGAAAAAAAAAAACAAACTCTGCTAGCACCTTGATTTCTGATTTCTAGCCTCAAGAACTGTGAAAAAATAAATTTTAAATTTTAAGCCACCCAGTTTGTACTACTTTGTTATGGTAGCCTTAGGAAACTAATACAAAAATAAATAGATTGTTTGCTTGAGGATATTTTCCTTTAAGACTAATTCATATGTGAACCTACAAATACAAAAGTTGCTAGAATTTTACACACCTAATCCCAGTTAAATAGCTAGCTTTTGTTCATTACCAGATGTTTTAGTTAATCTATCCAGCACCATGTTATCAAGTCCTAGTGCCACAGATTGTGTGTGTAATTTCTTTGTATTCTTTATTATGTTAAAAAAAAAAAAAAATCCCTCAGCCTGCAAATGGACATTTTGATATCATGATAGCATAATCTCAATACATCTTTTTCACCATGTTATCACTAGTACCTCACACAATGCACTGTACAGATAAGTGTTCTAAAATATATATGCTAAATTACTATATTAATGAATTAATTACTGTGTAAGGGCATTTGGAGCCCACCTGCTTGGTACTCATATCAAACATTCCAGAAACAAGATATTTAATAAAAACTAATAGAACTTGAAATGTCCAAATGCTTTTAATGACTTCATATTTTCAAATAAGTCTTTTTCAAATGAAACTGAAACAAAAATGGAGAGAAACTTCAACCATAAACCATAAATAAGAAACATAAGCCTTAATGGATTTTCTGAAAAAACAGTTTACAGAAAAAATGAAATTTAAATAAAAATATCAACAGTATACTTTTTAAATATTCATTCACAAAAATTCTATCATTTAATTTGAGAGTCAATGAAGCACACAGTCAACATATACAATATACATTTTGATCTTAGTTGTAATTTTATTGTACCATCAGCTAATAAGCTATTACATCTTAAAAATTATCTAGAATATTAGCCCACTGGTATCACTTGTATTGTCAAATGCATCAGGTAGTCTGTGCTCCTACTCATTAGTCTGACCTTTGCTTTGGCATCATACTTATAAATGCACACATAAATATTAATATACATTTTAGAACCTCTAAAACAATGTGTTAGAAGTTCACAAAGCTATGTGTGACATGTGTTTTCAAGGTGTGTGCAGATATGTAGATGAATCTTGTCAAGTGAAACTATAATATAAGTAGATCCTGTATTTTAAAAGAAAAATAGCTATATCATATGCTATGACCAAAACCAGATCTAGACAAGCTAGCAAGTCATGCTGCTAACTAGGGAGACTATCGAGCTGACCTTTCCACAGTGCTACTCATATGCCACTAAAGCCTAAGTGACTACTATCACAATTAATTTCAGCTCCTTAGTTCCAATAAAACAAGAGCCACTTTGTTGTTTATTTCACATTTATCTTTATAATAGTTTGAACTGTACTTACAGGTGCTTTTCAGAATAAATTTCTGCTAAAATTGATTAAACTATACTGATTAATGATGTCTTTAAATCAATGGCTCTTTCATTTAAAAGTAAGAATGCCATGTTAGTAATAGTCGTGTTTTACCACATCTGGTGCTCCTACTTGCCCTCCTCTGTCTTTCTCTCCTCCCTTCTCCTCTCTCTCCACCTCTTTCTCTTCTTGCTTTTTTCCTGTCTCCCTCTTCCTTTTCTTTTTATTTCCTTTCATTGTTTCACTTATTATAATTTAGAATCATTGGAGAAATATATCACACATTATAAATATCAACATATTTCAATGAAAACATTGTATTTGTTCATATTTATATTTTATTAATATCAATTTAAATATGAAATATTAGGAAATCACATAATTTTAGACAAGGTCTATAATATAATGATTATATTTAAAATAGAGAATTTGATATTGAGGGAACTATTCCCTAGGTTTCAGAATATCGGCCTCCATCAATAACATACAAATTAGACAAAAACTATACCTAAGTTCTTCAGGTATTAAAATATATATTATCATTTATTGTTTAGTGCCTACTATTAAGCAGTCAACTAATTTAACAGTTATTTAGTGAGTGCTTACTATGTACTTGACAATATAATGACCACTGTATATGGTGGAGCTCATGTTCTAGTAGTGAGAAGTATGCAATAACAATTAACAAACAAAAATTAACTTTCATAGATATAAATGCTATCCAAGGGCTATTCCAAATTGAGTGGTCAGGGATGGCCTCATTGAGGGGGTAATAGTGGATTTTAGATCTGAATTATTAGTAGAAGAAGCCATATAAAGTTTTTTGGGAAGATTGTTTCAGGCATGTTACATTATTCTCTATAAATGTAATACAATTACAATTTTCCAATTCAAAGTAATATAAAGTTTAAAAAAGTAATGATAATTGGTGAAACAAGCTTTAAGGGAAAGAAAAAAATGCCAATGAAGCTAAAATTTGATGAAAGGAGGAACAGTAGACAAAGTCAGATATTTGGGCACACATTACAGTATGAAGGGAATTTCTTCACCATGATGAAGAATTTGGATTTTATCGAAATTGTAAAGGGAAGCCATTAGAGTGTTTTAAATGGAAAAAATAATGTGAAGTGATTGCAGATAATTTTACTTTTTTTACTGCTATTAATTGAGAATGGAGTACAAAAAAGAGAAAGGGCTACAGATAAAGTGGGCTAGGGATTCATTTAGTATACTATATGTGCAGAAGTAGAATCGTTGAGTTATGGAGTAGTAGAAATTTATATTACTCAAAATCTTTGAGTAAGATTTCATTATCACTTTCTATCATAGAAATACACACACATACATATCATAGGCAAACACAGTAGTTTTCCATATTTTAAAGAGGAAAAATACAGATATACTATTATGATAACATCATATCATATCTTTCATGCAATCATTCTCTTCCTTCTATCAATTCTTTACTAACTGATCTTGATATTTTTATCCCTTTGTAGCTTCTTTGCTGTTACTATATTTAAATTCCTTATCACCTACTAAAGTGACCTGTCCTTTAGATTTTCTGCCATCAATCTCATAATCCTCCAAATCATTTTGCATACCTTGGACAGATTAATTTTCTTAAAACAGTATTTGCCAGAACTTTAGCCAAAAGCAATAAAGTAAGACTTGATATAAAATAACATTGTCATTATTATACTTTTGAAAAACCTCCTATGGAATAGAAGGATTAATAGACAAGATTATTTCTAAATCCTCTTGGCTAATACTCAAGAACTTCAATAAATTGGCTTCAGCTTGCTTAAAAATCATTGTCTTGCAATATATTAACAAGAACATGATCAGGAATAATAAAACACAAATTCTAGTCCTTATTATACTCCTTTCTAGCCTTGTAACCTTAGCCAAATTATATAAGCCCTCTGTAAATAAATTTTCATGCATGCAATATGGTAAAATTGAAGATATTTATCATGCATACCTCTATGTATATGGTATAAGAGAAAATGCACCAGAGTTGATGGCAGTGAATCTGAGTTAGGTTTCTCACATATCATTTATTATCTATGATTTTCTTCAGTTACCTAAACTCTGTAATTTTAATTTATTCATCTTCAAAATGGCGTATAGAAAATTCCCAACTCACAAAGTTGTTAAAAGTATTAAATAAAGAGTGTGAAGAGATTTTTCCAAATTATTAAAATGTGCTTCTATTGTAAGTTACTGTTTCAAATGATAAAGGATATTCTGAACAAAAAACATAAAACAATGTTTCCCAAGAAACACTGGTAGAGAAGAGGGAAATAAAAGAAAAAAAGAAGAAGGTTAAGAAAAGGATACACCTTCAAACAAGTTACTTCTGTTGAAATTGGATTTTACTCTTGCTGGATAACTCTGGGAAATGATATAAAAACGTGTCAGAAGTATCAGCCTGAAGTATATGGAAACTTGATTTTTGTATACCAACTCCTTTAGTCATTTTATTTTATTTTATTTTTTTTTGAGACAAAGTCTCACTTTGTTGCCCAGGCTAGAGTGAGTGCCATGGCGTCAGCCTAGCTCACAGCAACCTCAAACTCCTGGGCTTAAGCGATCCTACTGCCTCAGCCTCCCCAGTAGCTGGGACTACAGGCATGCGCCACCATGCCCGGCTAATTTTTTCCATATATATTTTAGTTGTCCAGATAATTTCTTTCTATTTTTAGTAGAGACGGGGTCTCGCTCTTGCTCAGGCTGGTCTTGAACTCCTGACCTCGAGCCATCCACCCGCCTCGGCCTCCCAGAGTGCTAGGATTACAGGCGTGAGCCACCGCGCCCGGCCTCCTTTAGTCGTTTTAGAGGGCTGCTTCTCTGCAGCATTTATTTCCTGGCACTTTTTGGCCACATGACACTAGATTGACAGATTCTGGCAGGGAGAAAATCTCCTCAAGCAAATGGATGAAATTACTGATAATTCTATCAGCACATTCTCAAATGACAGTGAAGTTCCTTTAAAGATATCCATGCCCTAACCCTTGCAGCCTATGACTAGTTTAGGTTACATGGCAAAGGGGACCTTGCAGATATAATCAAGGTCATGCAAATTAAAACAGAATATCCTGGATTGTTTAGTTGGGTCCCATATAATCACATGCACCGTTTAAAAGTACAGAGTGTTCTCAGGCAGAGGCCAGGATGGGAGGTGAGAGAGATTCAAGTGTGAGAGATCTCAATCTAATATTGATCACTTTGAAGATGATTGGTACATAAGCCAAGGAATGCAAGAGACATTCAGGTTTTGAGAGAGGCTCTAGACAACAGTGAACAAGTCACAGAAACAGCAGCCCTATAACCACAGTAACTGTATTTAGCCAACCCTGAAAGAACTTGAAAAGGATTCTCTCTTACAGATTCCAGAGAAGACCTTAGGCTGGTCAGAGCCATAATTTTGGCCTTGAGAGACATGAAACAGAGTAAGTAGGTGAGCTCTCCCAGACTTCTGGGTGAGCAGTAAGTCAATATTTTCTGTTCTAAGCTGCTAAATATGTGGTAATCTGTTATAGCAACAATAGAAAACTAATGTAAAGAAACATGACAAGTCACTCAATAAAGAAAACAAAGACAATTTTTTCAAATTCTTTATCCTACCTATGATGTCTTTTTTCCTTTCCTTCTAACATTCAAACTGTGGGAGCTGTTCAGAGCCTCTCTCAAATTCCCATATGGAAGTTGCTCTTCTCTAAGCTCAAACAATACTTATAACAAGAGCTACACAATTTAGAATTTGATCATGTTCTCTCTTGAGCATTTCTGTGTTTCTGTATTTCAAAAGTTTTCTTATGCATAAGATTGTGCATTCCTTCTAGGCAAGGACTCTGAATATATAGGACTCTCTATTTTCTATAACTCAGGAAGATAAAAAAAGTGTAAATGTTGAGAAACAGTCAGCAAAATACACATCAAGGCACCACTAAGATACAGGCACCTATATTTATGCACAATTCATTTAGTATCACTTTCCATCAATAATCATTAAGTATACCTCTGTATAAAGAAACTTAAAATCATTCTCCTGACTTTCTTTCCCTTGTACATGCTGCTTTATTTCTCACTTTGCCTTGTAATTTTATATTGCTACAGGGCACCCCTATGCTATTAGTTTATTAAGTATGAAATGTCTGATTTCCTTAAGTACTACATTTGACAGTTTGATATCTCTGACATTTCACCTTGACACTTCTTGTTTTATTTTTATTGTGAAGGTTACATCCTCAGTGTTTCAAACTCAGATTGTGTCTTGTGGTTATCTTTCAAATTTGTTTTTTAGAGTAATTTTTGTGAAACAGAGGATAAGTCAAAAATTCTTGTTATTTTTGAATATGAGTTCCTTCATGGAACCAATGCAGGACAGAAGGCTCAAAATATCAATGAAGTGTCTGGGAAGGATGTGGCTAATGACTGCATAGGATGTTGATGATTTGAGAAGTTCAGTTCTGGTGATTTTAATCTCAGAAAGGAACTACGTGGGAGACCTTAGACCAAGGTGGATAATGATGAGCTGACAACAGTAGTGGCAGAGAATCCATCTCAACCTACGTGTGAATTAGCAGCAAGGTTTGATGTTACTATTCCAACAATATTAGACCATATGAAACAAATGAGCAAGTTAAATAAGCTGGATAGATGGGAGCCGCGTGAATTAAACTAGTGTCGGAAAAGAAATCATCTCGAAGGTTGTCCTTCCTTGCTATCACAACACAAAGTCAAACCGTTTGTATTCTGTGTTGTTACATGTGATGAAAATGGTTTCTTTTTGACAATTGCAAGCATCTGACACAATGGTTGGATAAAGATGAAGTGGTGAAACACAGTCCAAAACCGAATGTTCATCAGTAAGAGCTAATGGTCTGTGTTGTTGGTCCAGTGCTATTAATATCCACTACAGCTTCATGAAATCTGGTCAATTTATTACAGATGTCCACTGCAACCAATTGGATGAAATGATGAGGATGCTTGTGATTAGGCAGCCAAGATTGGTCAATAGAGACAGGCCAATCCTCTTGCCAGACAACACTGGACCACATGTCACACAAACAAAGCTGCTCGAACTACAGAGGCTGGACTTGGAAACTCTCTGTCATCCACTATATTCACCAGACCTTGCGCCAACTGTCTACCACTTCTTCCAGGCTTTGGACCACTTCTGGTAAGAAAAAATATTCAATTCTCAACAAGCTGTGGAAAAGGCCTTTTGCAATTTCATCACCAATTGCTCTCCAGGCTTCTTCACTGTTGTCATAAACAAGCTACTATTAAGATGGCAAAAGTGTGTCAATAGCTTAGGAGCATACTTTGATTAAATGTACTGCTTCTTGATTGAGATACAATAAACTAAACACTTGATTTGCAATTGGACATTTTATATTTAGTGACCCAATATTTGTTCAGTTCTGGCTGAGCATATTTTCTCTTTTCATGGTGTGATTTTACCAAATTTTCCATCCCTCCTGTTTCCATATTTTTTGGATCAGGCATGATTTATTTTTAGAACCAAACTCAATATTGATTTGCCTCTAATTTCCTATTTAAAAGCAATGGCTACCTAAAAAATAGAGATAAATTTTATTTCATGTGAACAGTGCAAGTCAAATTTTGGCAGAATGAAAGGTTATTTGGAGACTGTATATTCTAGAGAAAATCTGATTATAGTTCTCGAACTTGATGTTTGTATTTGCCCATGGCTGTGATCCAGTGCTAGGATAAAGAGAGTAGTAGAAGGAAGAATTAATGAGTGGAAGGATGAAACTGATAACAATAATTTAGACAAATTGAGTTTTCATGGGCTAATGATTGTTAAAAGTGTATATTAAAAGAATTGCTATAACACATTTACCATTAACATAAAATAGCAGCAAAGGTCATCTTATTTAATAAGTGATTTTTTTATTGGTTTGTCTTTTATCTAAGGCTTTTACTTATTTATAGAAAATATATGCTACAGTTAATTCTCCAAAGAACATTTGAATTGTAAATTAGTATTTAAATTTACATATTAAATATGTAAATTTGTTTTCTTTTAATATACTTCTTTTCATTCTTGTACCTGACAAAATATTTTGCCGCACTCTAACAAATCATTTGTCAATCTTAAGTGATTTTTTTCCTTACAATTTCCTTGAAAATTCTTGGATATAAATGAAGAGTTAAAACTATTCAAAAATAGTTCTTACTTATAAAAACATTAAAATTTAATCAATTTTAAAATAAACGCAATGATAATTTTTTTTCTGTCCTTAGCTAAACTCATCCCAAGTACAACACATGTGAGCTATGTAATATGAATTATTTTGTAATTTTGTTGATGTTATACTTTGAAAAACAACACAGTAGATATAAACAAATTATATATACATTAATTAAGTCATGTGAGAAATCTACAGACTCAGCCCTCACATGCATTTTTATATGAGCTACACATAATTTTGATAAAATGTCCTTGATATAATAATATATAAAATAATAACAATACTATTCTTTAGGAAAACAATAAAAGTGTTAAACTGTTCAGCGAACTGGAAGATCACCGTCATATGATCCCATCATTTGAAATTATTATGGAATAGGGAAATATTTTTTATCTATCACACATATCTTTTGTTTGAGGGAATATTAGCAGCGATGTGCTAAAATCCATGACTGGTTTTCATATGATGTAAGGTTTCTTTGGCATTTTATAAAGAAATACAATCCTTTTTCTATGATATAAGACAGAGAAATACTTTAGACATTAGAGACAGAATAATTTTCTTTTTTCCTGCAGAAAGAACTTAAAGGCCAACAGAGCCAATGCCAATTAATTTTAATAATGATGATAAAGACAAAATAGTAGTTAAAACTTCAGGTGTGGACCACTTTCCACAGAATTTTAAAAAACTATAGGTGCTGCTGTCTGGTCCAGAATAGATGAAATGATATTATATATTGTTAGCACTGATAAATACCTATTTCTGCTGAGATTTATATTTTGAAAGCTTACCAGTCATGGAAATAGGAAATGCATGAGTTTGTCTAAATCATATTTCTTGACTTTGAAAGAAAATTCTAAGAAAGATAACTATTAAGTCAAAAACAAAGGAATGAGCATCAAGAGCAGAACATTAACCTAGAGCTCAAGTATAGCATAACTCCTAATGCAAACTTATTTTTCTAATTTCTTTTTTTTTATTTCAGCATATTATAGGGGTACAGATGTTTAGGTTACGTATATTGCCCTTGCTCCCAACCCCAGTCAGAGTTTTAAGTGTATCCATCCCCCAGAGAGTGTGCATGGCACTCATTATGTATGTATATACCCATCTCCTCCTCCCCCCTCCCATCTGCCCAACACCTTATGGATGTTATTCCTGTATGTGCACTTAGGTGTTGATCAGTTAAAACCAATTTGATGGTGAATACATGTGGTGATTATTTTTCCATTCTTGGGATACTTGACTTAGTAGAATGGGTTCCAGTTCTATCCAGGATAATACAAGAGGTGTTATATTGCCACTATTTCTTATAGCTGAATAGTACTCCATGGTATACATATACCACATTTCATTAATCCACTCATGTATTGATGGGCACTTGAGTTGTTTCCACATCTTTGCAATTGTGAATTGTGCTGCTATAAACATTTGAGTGCAGATGTCTTTTTTTATAGAATGTCTTTTGTTCTTTTGGGTAGATGCCCAGTAATGGGACTGCGGGATCAAATGGTAGATCTAATTTCTAATTTAAAATGAAATGTGTATAACAGTCTAAGGAACTAAAGTTAATTTTACCTAATTATTCTTGAATAAGGAAAAACAACAAATTTTATAAGAACTTTTTGAAACTATTGATGCTATAGCAAATTTCTTTTTTATGTTTTATTATTTATTTATTTTTTTAATTTCTAAATATTACGGGGTACAAATGTTTTGTTTACAAGGATTGCTTTTGTACTGCTTGAGACAAAGTTAAAAATGTGCCCATCTCAAAGATACTGTATACTGTATCTGTTAGGTATGATTTCACCCATCCCCCTCCTTCTCCCTCCCACCTGTTTGATTTCTGTTGAGTTTTACTTCCCATTGTGCACATGAGTGCTGTTGGGATGGTTCCAATTTAATAGTGAGTGCATGTGGTGTTTATTTTTCCATTCTTGTGATACTTCACTTAGGAAAACGGTCTCCAGTTTCATCCAGATTATTATAAAAGGTATGAATTCATTTTTTATGGCTGAGTAGTGCTCCATGGTGTACATATACCACATTTTATTAATCCACTCATAAATTGATGGATACTTGGATTAATTCCATATCTACAGCAAATTTCTAATGGATACAGGCATTTATTTAAGAAAATATTATATGCCATGTATTTGGATTGGCTTAGAGTATTAAAAATGATATAAAATGGTGCATGTATATTAAGAAATTAAAATCTAGAAAGTAATACAGTGAAGTAATCAGGATAATATTATGTTCAAAGTATGATGATAAAGGTTAAATAAGAGAGAATAGTTCATTACCAAAAACCATTGAGACACCTTTAGAAGAGGAGATGGTTTTTGAATTTGGTATTAAATTTAAGACTGTGGTAGGGAAGCAAAAAGAATATTTCAAATTGAAGGAGGCCCAATTTAGTAATTTATAAAAAGGACATGGCATTTTGTGGGTATAGTATAAAGTACAGGCTGGAATGTATATATTTGTGAGGATATTGTGATGAGTTGAGGCTAGAAAGGTTCTTGAAAACTGAGAAGGAAGAGATTCAGCAGCTAGATGTTAATCTGTTTTCTTCATCTACTGGAGGGACATTTCTGGGAAATCCTTGGATTCTTGTGTTGGTAAGACATTAGCAAAAATTAATATTATGATCTCTTATTTGTGTTATGATTTAATGATTCAGTTGTTTGTATTATTTTAAAATTATTTACAGAATTGTGTTGTATACAATAATAAATATTTGATATTTAATATGTTCTATCTATTGGTAATAGAATAACCTAAACAGATTTAGATGTTTTAAGCAGATTTTGGAAGTAGGTTGAATGGTGAATAACAGAGGGATAAGAAGATTCGGCTGGGCGCAGTGGCTCACGCCTGTAATCCTAGAACTCTGGGAGGCTGAGGCAGGTGGATAGCTGGAGGTTAGGAATTCGAGACCAGCCTGAGCAAGAGCGAGACCCCCTCCCCACCCCGTCTCTACCAAAAATAGAAAGAAATTATCTGGCCAACTAAAAATATATATAGAAAAAATTAGCCAGGCATGGTGGTGCATGCCTGTAGTCCCAGCTACCTGGGAGGCTGAGGCAGTAGGATTGCTTAAGCCCAGGAGTTTGAGGTTGCAGTGAGCTAGGCTGACGCCACGGCACTCACTACTCACTCTAGCCTGGGCAACAGAGCAAGACTCTGTCTCAAAAAAAAAAAAAAAAAAAAAAAAAGAAGAAGAAGATTGGGTGGAAGAGATTTGCAATTTCTCATATTTAATAAAAGTCTGATATTGGCAATAGATTCAGAAAAGAAGGGTTTTGTATGAAAGAAATTTTAGGACACTTTGACTACAACACTTAGTCTGGGGGATGGGCATGCTTGAAGCTCTGACTCGGGGGGTGGGCCAGGACAATATACATAACCTAAACTTTTGTACCCCCATAATATGCTGAAATAAAAAAAAGATCAATATGAGTAAAAAAAAAAATTAAAAAAAAATTTTGACTTGGACAGCCAGTTAGGTGGTGATGCCATTCACAAAGAATACAACATGAACGGCATGCTTAGGGGTAAAATTAATTAGCTCAGTTTGGACATTTTGCATTTGAGACACATGGGAAATATTCAGTAGGAGATGCAGCTACAGATTTTTTGACTTAAAGATGAATGTAATTAGATTTCTCTACCTGTTCTCACAATTCTGCTTACACTCATTTGCAATCCAGGATAGTTCTCTGTAATATATCTTCCTTCCAGTAATAGCTCTTAATGATAGTGCTATAGTTTTATCAGCTACAGTAACCTTTTACACATTGCTAAAGGAGTTTTCTGTAGCTAGACTGAGTCTAAAGTTAAGTTATACCACTAGCTAGTAATGTGAAGCTGAATAATTTAGTTAACCTCTTCCTGCCTCAATTTTCTCAGCTAAAATAGTACTTGCCTCATAATGTAATAACTAAATGTGTTGCTACACACACTGCAGGCCACATTCCGAGAAATGTAAGGAATATACATTAAACATATAGTTTTAAAGAAATTATATACTTTCAAAATGAGTCAGTGTACACTAGGTTAAAAACTCCACAGTGTGCCAAAACACATATGGTAAACTTTTTATTAGACAAAAAAGAAATAGGAATGGGAAAGCAACACAAAATTAAAATAGACCAATTAAACTGAAGGGAGGATTTTAAAATTTTCCTGATAGTCTGCCATTCACAGAATTGAATAAAATATAAGTAATATCTCCTGTGTAACTATTAATAGTTACAAAAGTATATCACCTTTCTGAAATGAAAATACTTGAGCTAAAATAGTCTATTTTATAACTGTAAAAAAGAGATTAGATCTTCATGTAAAGACAGTTGTCTGTAGTAGTTATAAAGCTAGTTATTTTTCTCTACTTTTAAAGAAAATGTATAGTAGTACATGAACCTCAAGACACATCTTAAGAATTAAGTGGTATGATGTAAATCTAGTACTTTGCGCACTACATCTAAATAATACATACTGTAGTCATTGAATTTTTGTTGTGGTTTTCAGGGATAGAATGAGTACATTGAGTACTTTGTTTCTTAGATGAAAATTTTATCCTTAATAAAATTGGTACATTATCCACAATTTGGAAATAAGTTATAATCTATTAGTTTATTGGAAAGGTGATCTTTCTGGTTTTCTAAGTTATCTTTCCCAGCACTCTAAATAAAAGAGTTCATTCTATAACAGTTGTAAAGGATTTGCTTTAAAAATAATCTTCCAAAGATTTAGAGCTGGTGGAGTGACCACCTCCACACTTTACTGGTCACAAGTCATTTTTAAAGCAACTTAAATCCATTGAAAGCCAATCTGATACGAATGTCCTGTCTGTGTAATCCTCAGGGGAGAATGTGAAAGTTTGTCACATAGCCTAGCTAAAGAACTGCCTGCCAGACAAATGTCATAGATAAAGTTCCCAAAGGATTTTGAGGAAAACAAAAGTTCATCTATATTTCACAGAGTGAAGTACATTTTGCTTCACCATGATTGGATAATTTTGACATTTTAGAGTTTTTTATTTAATGATTGGATATGTAATTCCCTCAACAATTTTCTTGTTTACCTCTTGACACTCCTCCAATATCTTTTTAAAGGACTTCTAGAGACTCCTTAAAATAAAATATAAAAAACAGTACCTTGTCTATCCTGTTTATGGAATCAATTTCAGCAAAAGGCAGAGAAGCTGGAAAAATCAGTAATGAAGCTATGACTGGCAGATGAATAGAGCAGAAAATAGAAAAATCCATGAGATACCTGGGATTTGCTGGGCAATCATGTGTCTCACAAAGAATGTAGGTCTCACACAGTAAGTATAATTCATGATTTTGGCAGGCGGTACCAAAATTCCAAAGTTAGTTCAAGACATGAAGGCACTGTCAGTCACATTATCACTTTTTCTTTTACCTTGGTGACTCATCCACAACTCTAGGCATTAAAAAAGAAAAATCATGTGACTTTCACATTTCTCCCCTATAATATAGTTTGATATGGCATGACATTTCTTAAGTTCTTGAACTTTTCAAGACAAATAAGGAAGTGGAATGGAAGAGGGAGCTGGAGGTGATAATATTTTTGATAAAAATATTTTTCAAAAAAGCATTTCGGTATAATAGTCCCCCATTCATCTAAGCAGCATATCAGGTGAATAAACTACTTGACATGAAAACTTTCTCTTGCAGTCTCCCTTTTATAATTATTGAGATTTTTTGAAACATTTACTATTTAGTTTGACATCTCCCTAAGATGTATTTTATTAATCATCTTAATCAGAATGTGCAGAGCATAATTTAACATTTCTCCTCTAACTCAGGGCCTCCATATGACTACCAATTAGCACATTGCAGTAAGAGAGTGATGTCTTAAAGGACTATTAAGAGGTGGAGGCCTCTTTGCCCTGATCTGCATGGTGCCAGATGGCTGTCTAATTATTTACTCTACTGTCCACTTCATACCTGCTATCTTGTTTGCTGAATTTCAGTTAACAGACCCTACTCATTATTTATTCACTTTTATCTGACATAGTGTCTTCTATAGCCTAAGAGGAAATAAAATTACAAAGTAGATTACATTTTAAAAATTCATCATTCTGATTAATGCAAAAGTTTACCTTCAGTATCACCCAAGGAGTAAAATGTTATATGAATACAACAGATATTTATGTGTGCGCTGTGTGTGCTTGCCCCCACAGTCTTACAATTGCTCTTCAAAAATTACAAGTTAATGTTTTTAAGATTTTAATTTTGGAATCTTGGAACATTAATGAATCTGCATATATTTAGGCATTCTAATTCAAATTTATAATGTATTGTCCACTCTTACACCCACAAATAAAGCTATACTATTTACGTGTGTGTGTTTGTGTGTGTATTTTAAGAAATTGCTCTTAAAATAGTGAAAATCAATGAATTATATTCATGCTAATATTACACCACGATGTTACGTTAGCTCCATGAGTTTCAACAAGGGAATACATTCTCAACAATAACAGCCATGTCAAGACAGCTACTTTTTATAATTTTCTTCTTATAAAATTACTTACAATGAATTAGTAGTATTAATTACAATAACTTTATGTACATATGTGCTCAAAAGGACTCTAGTATCAAAAGCAAATAATACCACAAAAGGTTTCTTATCTCCCACATCAGTGTCAGCTGATTTCAAAGGGCTAGTTATTAAGTACTAAATGCAATTATTTAAAGATATTGTATATTAAAGTGGACCAGAAATTCAGTTGGGAAAATAAACAAGTCAGTTGGTCTTTCAGGAATCCGTGTTTGGGTTAATAACATAAAACATATCATTTGTTTTCTTCAAATTTGGAAATAATTAAATATACAGATTTACCTCACCTAACAACTGTTGAATTCATTACTTTTACTTAAAAGATGTTAAAAAGTTATCATTTTTTTTCAGTTGACTCCAGCATTTTTGTTGCTGTTATCCTTTTCTCCAAGCATAATAATTTTTCTACCCAGAAACAAACAAAATAAATATGATAAGAAGTGTTATTTTGAAGTTACGTTTTTGGACAAAGAATCACGAATTTATTAGATATATAGGTATGTATCATAAAATACCATGTAGAAAATGTAAATTTTGGATGAATCCAAAATGTTTTGGTATACATATCTATATCAACCTAAGGATCAATATGTAGGATTTTCTACTCCTCTTCTTGCTGTTCAAGTGCATTATTTCATGTTCTATAGGCTTGTGGTGATCAGTTTGATGTGTCCAGTTGGATAGATTATAGTCCCCAATTATTTAATCAAACATTAATCTAGGGGGTTTTGTGAAGATATTTTGCACATGTGGCTGACATCTACAAAGTCAGTTAACTTCAAGTCCTCTGTAATCTAGGTGGATCTGATTCAAGAAGTTGAAAGGCCTAAAGAACAGAATAGCGGTTTTTCTGATTAAGTAGATATCCTGCCTGTAGACTGAAACTTCAGCTTCTGCCCGAGGATGTCCAGCCTGGCTATTCTGACAATCTTCCCTACAGATATTGTATTTACTGAGCCATTCCCCACAATTGCTTAAGCCAATCTCTTGTAATAAATCATATATGACACCATATATATATATAATTTTTATATATGAAATATATAAAACATATATATTATGATTTCATATGTATACACCTATATATGTGCATGCATATATATATATAAAAATATATATCTAATGGGACCTTGATTGATACCTTGAGTACTGTTAAGTTTTATTTGTATTTTTCCTAAGTCTCAAGAAATAGAAAATCAAGCACATCTGATTCTGATACTGAATGTTTCTCTGAAAGTTGATCATCTGACTCTCATCATATTCCAAAGAATGCCTCCTTCACACCCTTTTACCTCCAACTGGTACCCAAAATCACATTTTTCCCTCTTCTCTTAGTGAGTACAATAAGGCTTCATTACATTATATTTTATGTACCAATAATAATTTATTTTCAAACTTTTGTCTATTACTTAAACAGCTTTATTGTTCAAATGATTAACTCTGAAAATCACCTGGGTAACTTGAGTTTATACATATAATAAATAACCTCTAAATTATGCTTTTGGAGATTTTTGTTTGTTACATAGGGGCCTTTACAACAAACAAAAAGCAAGCAAAATTACTAACAGTTTTTGTTTGTCTAACTTTGTCACTATCACTGCTTTTAATGTATCTGCTTCTGATAATGGTTTTCATGCCATGCATGAACTCCAGGAAGTAAACTATGTCAGTTTTGCAGCCCACAAGGGTCAACAGGCATTTCTTTCACTAGAATTATAGGTGTCTACAGTGAGAATGTGGACTACTGGGCATCTCTCACTTATCCTTTTCCTGCACTGAGGAATCTCTCCCAGATCCCAGCTGATCCTGGCAGAGCAGGCTGCCTCACTGTCCTCTCCTTCCTTGTTTTAGGTGTTTCCTATCACTTTTTTATTGAATTTCAATGTTTTCTCTTGGATGATTCATTCAAAGTGTGATTATCTACTCATTCTTTTAGTTCTTAGTGGAGGAGGTGAATATAACATGCCTCTTGCCAGCCTCCTTGAAGTCTATTTGTTTACTTAAACAGTAACTACATATTCATCTATATTTTATGTGAATATCAATATCCATATATGCTTGTTTGCTACTATTCATAATGTCACATAAATTCTAGGCTTTTCTAATTTAGCGGAATAGAGAATAAGACAAAGTATGTATGACTTGAAAAATATTTTAAAGAGCACATAAGCGTGACCAAAACACTGTTCTAAAGTTATTTGGACAAAATATATTTTTTTATTTTATTTTTTTTTTTTGTTGAGACAGAGTCTCACTTTGTTGCCCTGGCTAGAGTGAGTGCCGTGGCGTCAGCTTAGCTCACAGCAACCTCAAACTCCTGGGCTCAAGCGATCCTACTGCCTCAGCCTCCCGAGTAGCTGGGACTACAGGCATGCGCCACTATGCCCGGCTAATTTTTTCTATATAGATTTTTAGGTGTCCATATAATGTCTTTCTATTTTTAGTAGAGACGGGGTCTCGCTCAGGCTGGTCTCGAACTCCTGACCTTGAGCAATCCACCCGCCTCGGCCTCCCAGAGTGCTAGGATTACAGGCGTGAGCCACCGCGCCCGGCCTATTTTTTTTATGTTTTTATATGTAAAGTGCATGAAATTTCATGTTATAATTTTATAAGTACTTTGGCTACAGAATTTTGCTGCTATTATTTTTATTAGATTTACTTATGTCTGAAGTCATGTACTCTAGAGAAGACTCTGAGAAAGAGATTCATGTGCACGAGGTTTATCGGGGAAACATTTACTAACAAAACCTATAAAAGAATGTGGGAAACAGGATGAGCCAGACAGAGAACTTGAACACTGGTACAGTTGCAAAAAGGCCTCAGCCAATCCCACAAAAAGCTTTGGAGTTAGCATGGCCTTTCCAAATTGTCTCAAATTCAGGTATGTGGGCCAGGCTTTCTTAGCTCTTTGGGGCTGCCTTGCTCCTTCTCACTAATTGGATGTGGGCTGTCCCTGATGACCAAGTTCTTCTGATGGCAACTCAGATATAACTGACTTAAAAAAAAAAAAAAAAAAAGCAAAGCAAAAAAAAAACAAAATAAAAAAGTTTTCTCTATTTTGTCTTATTATTTAAAATAATGAATTACAATGCACTATCAAGCAAATTTAAAATTATAATTTTGGCAAAAATGCTAGGTCTACCTTTGAACTAATGGTGGACTTTTACTTATCCTACTTTTTGTGAACATATACTATATATAAAGAATGCTATTATAAAATATAAAAAAAAATTCAAAGTATATAGAGTATGAAAGAATGCAAAGCAATGCTCATGCTCTTGTGCAGGCATTAGAAGAGATGATTGCTTAAATAAGTGCAATACATTGTATTATTAATATTTTGAATTGTTATAAATTGAGTAAATTATAAAGAGGAAAATGCCTTATCTATTTATGGGATTCAGAAAAGTTTTGTTAAGAGTTAACATTTGTTTTCATTCTTAGAGAGTGAATAGAGTTTTGAAAGGCAGATATGAACATCAACATCATTCCAGGAAGAGTGAAGTGCATTAGAAAGAAATAGAAATGCCAAAGTGCAAAGCTTTTTTTGGAAAAAACGATTATCCCAACTTGATGAGACATCAGGCCTGTGAACAGACATAGTGTTTGATTGTTAGAAAGTTAGATTGTTCAGTCTTTCAGATGTCAGCCTGACTGTACACTCACCTCTTGAGGGCATAAAGGAGAGAGATGCTGTAAGGACAGTATTGCCAAACCATTTCTGTTCCTTTTCTTGCTCTCAGGATCCACAGCAAGCTAACCAATGGTCCTATTAATTCTAGCTCTAAAATATGTTTCCAACCTGGCCACTTCTACTACCACAAACATAATTTTAGCCCTCCTCCTCTGCCCTCTGTACTGTGGCAGTAACTTCTTGCCTGCATACAATTTATTCTCTAGACAACAAAAGCCATCTTTTAAAAATATAAATAAAATAATTTCACTTTTTATTCTGATGGCTTCCAGTGATTTTCCATGACACCAAGATTAAAAACAAAAATCTTCACCATGACCTATAAGCCTGATGGGATTTGCGTCCTGCCTACCTTTTAAGTCTCCTCTCTTAAAATCTTTTCTTTTGATCGTTAATCTTGCTGAGGTCTTACAATTTCCAGATTTGTAACGTTTAGGGCTTTTGTTGTTCTCTTTCCTGGGCCCTGGTGGTCACATGCCTGCTATCTTTTCAACATTTTTATTTTGTCTGTAATATCATTTCTTTAGAGAAATCTTTGCTAAATGAGCATCTAAAATAATTTTCTTATGATCATTCTCAGTCATATTGCACCTTCATTGTATCCTTGTTTATACATTTATTATCTGCCTTCTCCCAGTAGAATGCAAGCTTCATGCGAAAAAGAGTTTATCTTGTTTTCCACTGTGTAAATAGCATCTAGAGCAGTAAATTAATTTTTATAGGGAGGCCACACATTATTAGCAAATAAGAGTAACAGGAATTATAAAATACCTATCAAATTGGTATGTTTCATAGAATTTAAGAAATTGAAAGCATAATCTGAATTATTCTCTTGATAAATTACCTTTTCAAAATAAGAATCCCTACAGCACTCTAGAAGTTATTTTTAATGTATTCACAAGTATTAAGTAATCATAAGGATGGTATGAAAATTAAACTTTTAACAACAGTGTGTGGTTTCCAGAGTCTTTCCTGAAGGATGTAGGAATTATGTAAATAAGATAAACTTTAGAGAGAGAAAAAAACAAATACACAATAAAACATCTACTTGATTAAAGCAAATTTAGGGAAATCATCTTAAAAGGGCAAAATGTCCAATAAGCTTAAAAGAAATTAAATATTAGTAGAAAATATGTAACATTATGTAAAGAATGGACATAACAGAGAACTATCACTCAATTAAATGAATTGAAGAAAACAAAGTCATAAAACAAATATGAGCAGTGCCCATCCAAGCTTCAAAAAAGGTGTACTCTGATTTAGTATATCAGGTGGGGTCCAAAAATTCTTCTAAAGAATCTTTGAAATGATTTATATGTCTATTTTTCATACATAACAATTTCATTGACACTAAATAATTGTTTTCATCTTAAATCTATACTAACCATGCAAATTTTGGATTATCTCCCTTCTACATTGGATTGTTTTTAGGTAATGATCCAATGGGCTGTTTATATAAAGTATTCCAGTACCTGTGACACTTATATATCTTATTGTAAATTAATATATTGGCATCAGACTTGTATGCTTATTTGATGTAAATCCACTGCTAAGAGATGAATTTTTCCTCTTGTGCTGACAAAATCAGTTTTCTAAGCCAGAGGGCAAGATCCAGGGCTCTGACAAATCCACCAAGGTAATGAATGCTACTTTTGTGAGGCTTTTGGGAGACAATTTGAAGGTCTTTGCCTTGGGGACATGCAGAACATTGATGTTTGCCGAGTGTGCCACAGCATTTTCTTATCTTAATCTCTTTAGTGTCTCTTTTTTAAAAAAATTCAGACTGCCTTGTAATGATAGAAAAAAGGAATATATATTTTAAATAATCTCTTAAAAGTTGAGTGCATTTCTGTCATTCCTATAGTTCACAATACAAAGTGAGGAAGTGTTTTACTTTTATTTATTAGTTTATTTATTGATTGATTGACTCTGTAAACAAATATCCTTTTATTTATTTTCTAATACAAAATAAACATGATCCCTGCACTCACAGAGTTTATGATTCAGTTATATCAATGGATGTTAAACTAATAACACCAATATATTTTTAATTAAATTTTTGATAAGCATTATACAATAGAAGTACTAGAGAGATTAAGAATATTTTAGGCTCCAGGAACTGCAATTTTAAAACCTTTGAGGCAGAGAAGAGCATAGCATATTCGAAGAACTAAAACAAACATGGCTAAAATGCAAAAACCTGGGGACAGTACATTATAGTGGCTTGTATGCATGGAGGAATGAGACATAAACTGAAAAATTTTGGAATATGTGAAGTTACAGGACTGCAAATGCTTTGAATTTTCTGATTTTCCTCTTCTAACTTATGTAGCATTTAAAGTTGTAGTAGACAAAATAATGGGCCCCAAACATATCCATGTCCTGATTTTCAGAACCTATGAATATTTTACCTTATAAGACAAAAAGAGCTTGCAGATGTGATAAAGCTAAAGATCTTGATACAGAGAAATTTTCTTGGATTATATAGATGGACTCACTGTTATCACAAACCTCCTTATAAGAGAGAGGCAAAGAGAGTCAAAGAAAGAGGACATGGGACAAAGGATGTTAGGGACAGGTGCAGGTTGGCAGCACCAACCACAGGAAAAGAGGAGGGGGACAAAAATGAGGAGGCCAATGAACCTTTAAAACCAAACGTGCAACAGCAGGAACTTGCACTTAGGCACTTTTCCCAGCCAGGAGCATGTGCAAAGGGCAACACCGGGGCAACATCCTCAAAAGGAGCTCATGTCCAAAAGTGACCTTTCTCCACTAAGACACATAAGCATAGAAAAATATCACACCCATCAGTGCCATGACAGTTTACAATTGTTATGGCAACCCTAGGAAGTTACCCTGTAAGGATAAAATTGGGGAGGGCCCTTAGCTCTAAGAACTCTCCACCCTTTTCCCAGGAAAATAACGAATATTCTACCCACCATTTAGCATATCATAAGGTGTAGACATAAAAGTAGAAGTGTGGTAAGACCCCAGCATCTTCTCCACTCACAAAGATAAACATGCTTTCACTTTCTATTTCTGTACTGAAAAGCCTACAGTAAAAGCTGCTTGTATGGAGGTGCTTGTGTCTGTCATCGCTCCATTGCACTGGCCCAGCTTTTGATTCTGCCAAGTCAAGAGACAAAGAGGCAGGGCAGCACCATCAAAAAAATCACCCCTGACAAGGACACGGAGATTGTGGTGATGGTCTTTGAATGTGGAAGGTGCCATGAGCCAAGTAATGTAGGAATCTTCTAGAAGTTTGAAAAGACAAATAAACACATCTTTTTCTAAAACCTCCATAAGAAATAAGCCCTACTAAAACCTTGGTGAGTGATTTGGGACTTCTAGCATACCAAAGAGTAAGGTAATAAATCTGTGTTACTTTAAGTCACTCCTTTTGTGATAGTTTGTTACAGCAATAATAGAAAGTTAGAACAATGTCATGCAGTTTGATATCTGGTCTATACTGTTAAATATGGAATGCTTTATATTATTTAAAATAAGCTAGAATGTTTGTTGCCTGGGAAATGGGCTATGACTGTAATAGATTTAAGCTATGCCCATAATACATCATATATAATTTACTTGTTAGTCTATTTAATCTAATGAATTCAAACATTCTAAAACTTAAAATGCATTCAAGCTACAGACCTTCCTCAACACTCATTATTAGTTTTTATTCCTCTTACTCCTTTTTAAACTTTTATCAGTTTTATAGGTTCTGTCTAAAGAACTTCAAACTAAGACCAGAATGTAGAGTTTTCTTTCATTTTTTTTTTCTTTTTTTGTTGTTATTGTTGAGGAAAATGTCTTTGGGGACATTTCCTGTTAACTATCAAAGCAACCAAAATTTGTGTATCTCTTTTTTCTAGTCCTGTTTTTAGAATCTGACAAAATGTATCTGACTTAGATTTAGCTTCTACAAGATGTATGAGTGGAAATAAGTTAATTTAACTGTCTTAGTTTTCTTATTTATGAAATATGATACATTTTTATCACAGGTTTGAAATGACTATGAAATAATATGATATATTTAAAGCAAATTAACAATGTGCCTGGCACACAGATGGTGTTGAATAGTCTCTGTTATTCTATTATTCTCCCTTCTCCTTTCTTCTCATCAAATCTCTCCAATTTATGACTCATGTATCAGGTGGCTTATTTAGACAGCCTCTCATATACATTTGAACCTGAGACTGTGTTAGGTATCTGAAAGCAGAGATAAAGCCAGAAAGCAAGTATAAGTGAATGCCTATATTTGAATATCCAAATCAGGCCTGGGGAAGAGACATTTTACAGAGTATATTTTGAAGTGATCCTGAGTTTTACACTGTGGGTGGACTGATAATCCCTCCAGAACCATTAATATTGTCTTTTTACATTTCACAGTCAGAGCTGTCTGTTCACTGCAATATCATGAGACAGTAACTTTAAATGTCAGCCTCACCTCCTGTTTCTCTGACAAGTATCTAAAATGAACCAACTTTTAGAGTGATAGGGATGCGACCAGATTAATGTGCCTGACACTGAATTGGTGGCAAATAAATATTATATGAGTCATGGTATAAAGGGTTCATGATATAAAGAAAAGTGGATTTGTAACACCCATCCATGTCAAATATTTCCTAGTTAGCATCACTTTTGTGAAAATTCAGCAGACATAAAAGAAGAATCTTTTTCTTCCTTGCTCTTTGTGTGTATGTGTGTGTGTATTTGTCACTTTCTTTAATTTAGAGTAAAAAAAACAAATTAGGATGTCTATTCATTTTTCAATTGCTCATTTATTTTAGTGAAGGGAGAAAAAAATTTGCTATTGGAATTTTGATGGGCCTTTGGTAACTATACATCCCAACAATGCTATGCAGTCCTAGGCCTGAGGGAAAAAGACAGAGTTGCAATAGGAGGTTTTATTTCCTCAAGAGCAAACATAACAGATAGATGTCTAGTAAGCTATTCTCACCAACTCTGACTTGAGATGGATTAAGACCATCTGTATCGAAATCCTCTTTAGGATACTTCACTGCTGACATACAAAAAATATGATGTACCTTGGAAGCTTCTGGAGGCATGCCATGCTCAGTAAAATGTTGTTTTCTAATCATTTTTATAATGACTGTAACTGAGTAATATTGTACCTTTTTAATGCAAATTATCTCTCTAAAACAGCCATAATAATAAATAGTTTATCACAAATATAAGCTTTATATTTTGGAGACCATTGGATTTTCCTTGCCACAAAATTTCCATGCCAAAAATTTGCAGATTTAAAGGCAATAAAATTACAATTTTAAAGCAACTGACATACATTCCAGGCTTCATCATTACCTAATCTTTATTTATGTCTTTGCAACTGGCAGACATCAAGGAGTAAAACTGCACCATGCAGATATGATTGCAACTATAATGCAACCCAACATCGAAGATTTATAATGGGCAATAAACCTGATTTATTAAACAAACTCTATTAATGTTACACTGGGGATAAAGTTATTATGGAGCCCTTTACATTGTAAGAATTTATAATTATCATTTCTTCTTAAGAATAGAGCCACATCTTTATAAAATAGTCACTATACTGGCATGCTGGGCTGTGTAAAACTGGTAATGAGTTGAAATTAACACTGTCAGCAGTGTGCTCTCCAAAATGGCATACAAGCCATTTGAAACTGAAACAATAATAAAGCAATCCTCTTCTTCTTTCAGAAGGAGGTTGCTATTTAAATTTCTAGAAAATATTCCTAGAACTAGTGTGAATGATTAATGAAGTATATTTTTGAACTTGAGGTTTAAAATAAGTACCTAAAATAAACATCAATAATTTAAAGACAAACATATTATGCACTAAATACAGAAAAAAATAAGAACATATTTTTAAAACTTTGTGAAACCAAAATCTTTCATTTATAGCTGATCATATTCTTTTCTAATAGAGAAATTAAATGAAAGAGATTATGATTATGTATGATTGAAACATATATGCATATTTATAAGCTTTTGTTCTATAAAATTTTTAGGAGAACACAACAAAGTAAACAAAATAAACTTCATCAGTATGTTTTTGAACTTGAATTATGCTCATCTTGTTTTAATATACTCAGAAGAAGTTTACTAATGAAATACAAGCTTCTTTCCACTTTGTAGCAGAAGAAATCTTCCTCTAGGCAACATATGTCATTTTGGGGATTTGTACCTGACCTTACCCTTTGCTAGCCACTGGGCTGAGTTCATGGCCAAAGGCTGACCAAACAGATTTACCCCAGTACTGATCCTAAGCCTTAGGATACCTTGTATGGTTCCTTTTGTTCTTTTGTGCTTCCACAATCTCCATTAAAATAACCTAGCTCAGTTGCCACATGGATCTCAGGAGGTTGAGGGACATACTCTAGAGAACCATTTAGCTGAGCAGTACTTGATCACCAATGCCCAGCCACCGCAGCCTGGAGCTGAACTAACCTAACCACCTAACCAACTAATCAGCAGATTTATAAGAATAAATGTTTATTGTTGTATGTTACTGAGGTTTTGTAGTTGGTGGTTTACTAGTAATAACTAACTGACCTAGTGGCAAAGATGAGTATCGTAACAGTGGAAGTGAAAAATCTGTGGACAGATTTTGGAAACATTATCAAAATTAAGCAAGGAAAAAAATATATGTGAGGTGAGGTGAGAGAGAAACATAAATGAAGAGGGTATGTCCAGTTGCAGTCTGAAATGTCAGCTCTCGGTGTGCTCACAGCCTAGGAATGACCAAACACAATAAAGTAAGGCAAGCATGAGAATGAGGTTTATTGAGGAGAGAAAGAATTATAGAGCAAGAGCAAGATACAGGTTTACACAACAAAATACATATGCCACAGATGAAGACCAGACCCATTGTCGTAGCAAAAAGAAAGAGAGAAAAAAACCTTGGTTATGGTCTGGGTCTTGTTTTATAGTGTCCAGATTGGGATCTCCCCATGGCTCAGAGGTCATCATGGAACCACTTCGATTGAATGGTTAGGAGTTATATGAACTGAGTCTTACTATGCATGCAGATCTCCCATGAGCCTCTCTGAAAGCCCATTTGGCAGGATTAACTGCAAAAGCACCCACTTTCATCCCTAAGAGACCTGGAATCCCTTGCTATCTACCTAACAGATAACTGTTCAGATCAAATGAAGGATAATTGCCTTGAGCAATCAAAAGGAAGGAGTTATTGTTTACCAAGATGGTAATGGAAAGTTTGGAAAGAAAAACCTAATTGTGTGTGTGTGTGTGTCTGTGTGTCTGGAATTCCAAAGAGTGGTCTAGAGGGAAATATAGTTTTTTTTTGTTTTTTTTTTTTTTTTTTTGATTCATGAGCATATAGTTGATGTTGAAATCATAGGACTAGATAAAATCACCAAAGAAGTGATTGTTAGGTGCAAAATAGGGAGAATAAGGTCTCTAACATTAACAGTTTTGAGAAAGAAAAAACAATAATCAAAGAAACAACCAGTGAAGTAGAAAGAAAATCAGAAGAGTTTGGTTTCCTGGAGGCCAAAGGAAGAAAGTAGTATATATCAAGCAGGAGTTTCAAATATGGTCCATGGATCAAGTGTAATGATAACGAAAATTGACCTTAGATTTAGTAACTTGGAGGATTTTATAGCTTTACTTACTACTAATATAATCAGAAAAAAAGGAAATTTCAAGAACATATCTAACAGTTATTACAAATATTATTAATCATTAATGTCACCAAATGTATAGATTACTCAGCATTAAAATTTGTTTTGAGTAGCTAGGAACTATGCTTAGATAATTTTGAATTAATCTCAAACATATTTTGGCTCTATATTTTTAAACATTTATATACACATACATTGACACAATTAGCTACTTAACTGATTAGTATAAATAACTCTTTCCAACAGAAAAAAGAATTTTTATTTTTAATGTTTAGCCTGGTAATGGTAGCAAAACTTTCTTCAGAAGCTATAGTCTGATTAGCTGACTTTCCCATTATTTATTATCCTCTTTAATTTTGAAAACTATAAAAATTTTTATTGTTCTTAACTTGTCAAGACTGGCTTTGGTGTCAGTACCTAGGATTAGCATATCTCTTAATTGCCTGCAAGTGAGGTATGTTTTGTGTAGTAGTGAAGAATATAGAACATGTCCTATTGCTTGACTTTGAACTGTTCTACTCTTCAAAACTGTACCCTTTAAAGTCTGTAATAATAATAGGGACAATAATCACACTTCCTTTTATAATCATTGTATTATTGATTTAATTTATCTTAAATGATTAGTACAGTATGGCTTGCTGCAGTCATTCAAAATCAATCTCTTATGATTTTTATTAATCTTTTTATTATGTATCAGAAGGTATGCCAACAATTAGAAACACAAAGACATGTAAAATATGGTCACTCATCAAAAAACTCACAATTTAGTGAGAAGACTAAATATGGAAAGAAATGAAACTGATGTCTTAAGACAAATTCAATAGTAGAACTGTGTTCAAAGGAGAGTGTAGTCATACTTCTACTTAAATATTAAGAAAATGTCTTAAATGAGAAGTTTAAATTTTGCCTTTTGTGATGCTGTCTATGATATGGGTTCTTTTTCTTACTGTCAGATTTGCTGTTAGCTCTTGTGTATGCATAGTCAATAAGAAAAAAGGGAAGGAAATCAATATTCATTAAGTACCTGTCATATGCTAGAAAAGCATAATGAAAACTACTTTTCATATATATCCTAATAAATCATGTAATAATTCTATTTTCTTTCTGTTTTATAGGTGACATATCCATGATAATTTGCTGTCCCTTCAAAAGTATTCATGATGTACCAAGCACCTTTTTAGTATATTTTAATATATATTAAATGTATAATTAATACATAATTATATATTTATACACACATATATTTAATATATAAAGTATGTATTTATAGAAATATATCTAATATATTAGATATTATATTTATATATTAAATAAATATAATATAAATATTAATTATATTAATGTAATTAGCATTTAATAATTCAAATACTAATGTTATATATTTAATAAATATTTTAAATATTTAGTAATAAGTCTATATCTAATATTCAATTGTATTATATATTTTTATGTTTTATGTTATTATATATTATGTAACTTCCAGCCTCCAGAACTATGAAAAAATAATTTCTATTGTTTAATCCACTCAGTCTATGGTATTTTGTCATGGCAACCACAGAAAACTAATACAAAGGTTTTTCTCAACAGTAGCCCTATTAATATTTGAAGAAAGATAATTCTTTGTTGAAGGAGGCTATCCTGTTCCTTGTGCAATGTTTAGTGGCATACCTTGTCTCTCCCAGTAACGAAGACTCAGTTGTCACAATCAAAAATATATACATAGGTATTACCAAATGACACTGAGATGCAAACTTGCCCCTGATTGAGTACTGCTGCACTAAACTAAAAGACCACACAGACTCTCAGGGAATTTTAATAATTTTCTTCAACCAAGTTCTGATTAAACTACATGAAGAATCTAGGACTAAAACTCAGGTTGATCTGATTCCAATACTGATATTCTTTTCAAGGACACGTACTACTTTCAGTAGGATTACAAATAGAGGAAGAAGCCTATGTTAGAGTGGGGTCCAGTGGTGAATGAAGAGGTCTGAAATATACCTTTGGAACATCTGCCCTGATTCAGAAGCACTGTTCATGAAGCACTACTGAGGACCAGGTAAACAATACTGGCAGAGCTGATTTTAGAAATTATGGATTTATAGAGCTCCAACTCGGAGCTCATCATTTCATGAAAAGCCTGTCTACTTGTTACTTGATTATTATTATTATTTTTTAGCCAGAAGATGTTCATAATCTTAGAAAGGGTGAGAGAAAGTTTTAGGAATTCAAAATTATATTAATCAGTAGAAAGGGGGAGGATGAAGAGAGAAACTACAAGTAAATTGCTTGTTTCTCAGTTGGTTGAGTATTGTATTTTACTTTAATTATCTCTTTATTTCTTTTTCCTACTAGACTGTGAGTTGCTTGCCCTACAGCATTGTGTTTCTGTGCTTTTATATTCGTAGCACTTTGTACTACACCTGAAATAGTCTGACCCTAATAAAAGCATGCAGAATTATTAAATAAGTCGAAGTACTCTCCTAGCAAAATGCCATAAGAAGAAATAGAGAATCTATTAAAGTATGAGATTGTAAAATAAAAAAAAAAATTATCTTCGCTATGAACAGGACACAAGATATTGAGCTGCTTCTGATCCAGTGGTACATGTGCATAAATTAGCCAGAAAAACAAAACAAAAAATACCTAAATTTTGTGGTTCAATTTAATCTGTCAGTGCTACTCCACAGACCTGATAGACTGTGGGGAATTCACAACTGAAAGGGTCTTGCTAAGGCAGAGATGAAGCTTAGCAATGGTTTTTGTCTAGTGATATCAGCTTGACTCATTTTCTCTGGCATTCCAATGCTAATTTGTTAGAAAAGCGTCTAGTATTCAGCTGACTACTATAATTTTAATTATGTTTGGCCTGCAGTACATAGCCACACAGTTAGTGGGAATAAGCACTTTTCAAATTCCCCAAGGAATATTTTCTGAAAACTGCATTGCAAAAAATACATGTGACTATCTAAATTTCAGAAGAGTACTTCATACAAACACAAAAACAAAATACTCAAAAGAACATGGTTCAGAGTAATTTAGAACAACGCAGAAAGAATTTGTTGTCAAATGTGGGAGGGAAAAGTGACATAGTCAAGATATAAGTATACAAGATGACAAATACATGCAAATTTCTGGGATTACTGTCATGGAGCAATTTTGAAGATGGGAACATTTGAAGTGGGCCAATATAAAAGCATTTTTGTTCTGTTAATGTTGGGCAACTTAGAAAGCATGAATTTTGAGAATATCAATTTATATATCAAAATAAATTATTCAATCCTCATCTGCAAATCATTTGAAATCATTTATATTCTACAAAATTCTACCAAAATCTGAAATAAATACTGTCATATCTCTAATACTATCCCTAGGAAGAAAGTGACTCATTTATTTGTCTCAAAGTAGAAGTACTTTAGTTCAAAGAAGAACAAATAATATAGTGATAATAAGTTCCATTTTAGGTTTGTTATGATTTAGAAAAACCTGACAATTAGAAATGCAGAGTACCAGCTCTTGAATTCAATTTACATTTGGGTATGCTCCCTCAAAAATATACTAGAATGGAATATTATAGACCTAAAGCTAAATTATTCCAGATAACAAAGGAAGGAACAATAATTAATAAATAAACATAATTATTTGATAATATTCTTTTTTCCCTGAATTCCTTAAGACATAGCCCCAGTTTGTGAACACTTAATATTTTTTTAAAAAGGCATAAACTTGAAGGGAGACAGAGAAAGATGCTTTAAGATGTCACAGATCTAGGCCGGGCGCGGTGGCTCATGCCTGTAATCCTAGCACTCTGGGAGGCCGAGGCGGGTGAATCGCTCAAGGTCAGGAGTTCGAGACCAGCCTGAGCGAGACCCCGTCTCTACTAAAAATAGAAAGACATTATATGGACAACTAAAAATCTATATAGAAAAAAAATTAGCTGGGCATGGTGGCGCATGCCTGTAGTCCCAGCTACTCGGGAGGCTGAGGCAGTAGGATCGCTTAAGCCGAGGAGTCTGAGGTTGCTGTGAGCTAAGCTGATGCCACGGCACTCACTCTAGCCTGGGCAACAAAGTGAGACTCTGTCTCAACAAAAAAAAAAAAAAAAAAAAAAAAAAAAAAGATGTCACAGATCAGATAGTCATTGAAGTTTGATTTATTGCATGCAAAACATTATATATATATGTGTGTGTTTTTGATGGAAACTTTTGTTTTTGATAGAATCATTTTGGACTCATTTACAAAGCAATTAACATACTTTCTAAGCTTTGCTTTTGTATAAATAGAAATTATCTTTGCTCATCTTTTTGCAATATTATTTACTCAAAATATATTGTAAAACAAACCATTGTGATTTCTAAACTTTATGGGGAAAGCCCAGAATGAAAATTACAGCACTATTTTTATTATTTTCAATTTTCAATATGGTTGGTTGAAGAAGGCTTGATTTAGTTATTTCCTTTAATAATTTTTATTTCCTCTGAGGAATGAGATCTCTTCGATGAGGGTGAAACATATTAAGTTTGACTGAATTTTTTCATAATTTAAAATATTTCATTATAAAACAGAGAGCAATTTTGATTATACCAAGGGTAAATATATATTACTGACTTCACTTTTTAAATAGTAATTTTCATATTTTTGACAGAGTTCTATTTTATTAGCTAGAAACTGAATTCTGTTTTGCTACCAGTCTCGTCAATACAGTTTTAGTCATTAACATTATTTTGAAAGAACAAACAGGATCAACATTGTTAAACATATTGTACAC
This sequence comes from Eulemur rufifrons, assembly GCF_041146395.1. NCBI lineage: Eukaryota > Metazoa > Chordata > Mammalia > Primates > Lemuridae > Eulemur > Eulemur rufifrons. Next base: position 48,357,775 of record NC_090985.1, read on the forward strand.
ATGTTTCATCTATAAAGAAGTATAACCTGTGTTGATTGACTAGCATTTCAGTGACCCTTATATATTTAAAAATCCAGAAGAGAGCAATGTTAGAGAGCTATCACCATAACAAAGGACATTTTATGTATATTTACAAATATTCTTCTTGAAAATATCAGCGAATTTTCTTCTACCTTGACTTTTCTAATTGCATCCCAGAGCAAGATAATTTTATTCAAAACCATCTGAGGCTATATATGTAAACTTATTCTACAGACAGAACTGGGAGCTAATGATAGGGCTGGAATTAAAATGTTTTTTAACCACTTTGGGGACATACTGTTGTCATTTTACTTTGTTTTATCTACATTAAAGCACTAAAAATTATTATTATTATTTTGTTTAGCTTATCATATTATGATGGTAGGCTAGTATTCACGCCAGTGTAAACTGTCACATAATTAATGACTCTATGCTCATTCCAACTCTTTTATTTAAGCAGTAATTATGAGAGAAAACCAATGGCAAAAATTAGAAAATAAATGGTATCGTCATTTTATTGAATATATAGAAAGGAATAAGATTCTCAATCCTATGAAACCAGAAGCTCGTTTTGAGTTCCACATTCAGTTTAAAGAGATGTCACATTTACAAATGCACCACAACTCTCTTTCTTCCCTGACTTTTAAAGAGAAGAGTCACTGTTAAGCTATGACAACATAATTAATTATATATTGCAACTACTTCCAAATGATGACAGCTATCGGTAGCCTGAAACAGCTTCAAATGTGCTCTTCACAATATTGCTAGTTTATCCTTGTAAGGCTTCCAATTTTATAACACCCCTTCCTCCAAAATGAGATGCTTTAAAATTCAAGTGTTGAAAATAAAACAAGTAACATCAGTTCCACAAGGATGAAAGATGTAATTAACTTTGTTGTGAGTCAGTCAAATTTGCACATAACTATAATAACACATTTTATAAACTCTACTAACTACTTGCCATGTAAAGAAAGCTTATGCTTTGAAATAGTCTTAATGATGAATCATACTTTTATCAAATTAGCTTATGATTAAATCAAACTGTACTAAATGATTATATTAACACTTCAAATACAATTAATACAAGAAGACTATGAAAATCATAACCCTGGGACTATAGCTGGCCTAAGAGTTTTAGTCATGTTCTTCAGAGCAAAGCTTTTAAATTCCAGTGTCCATCAGCTATAGTATCAAACATATTTTAAACAGTGATTGCCTATTTATTTAACTCCAGAGATCACCATATTCTTTGCTTCAGTTGTATTTTTACACTCCTGTTTTCATGCTTTGTGTTTTATGTGAAAAAGTCCATAGTTAGTCATAATAGTAGATTTAAGAACTAGAACCATTATTTCAATTGAAACATAATTGGTATCACTTGTAATATTGCTTATGAGAGAGAGGCATAAAATTTATATTTCATATGAAGAAAAAAGTAAATCTAACAGCCATAAATCTATAAATTTGATTTTTTCACTCTATTTAATCCTTGAATTCTGATTCAACTACTTAATATGCCATTAAATTTAATCAAAAGAATGCTTACAAAGTACAGTACCATCAGAATTTTAAACCCTATGCTCTATAGTCCCTTATCAGTGGTATCGTTCTAATTTTCCAAAACTCATTACTTTAAAAAGAAATTCACAAAAGAATATAAAGTTTAAAATAAATACAGAAATTATCATCTAGGAAATCTGTCTCCATTTATGAAATTCAGATTTATCCATATGGTGAATTATGGCAGTGGTCTGCAAACTTTTTGGCACCAGGGTCGAGTTTCATGGAAGACAATTTATTAGGCGATGATGTAAGCAATAGGGAGCAATGGGAAGTTCCTATATTCAACCGGGAACTGTAGTTCATTGAATGGGTTCATGCTTTTCCTCCATTTTTTCAGGCTTCCCCTAGAAATCTGTATTTACAGATGAAGCTTCCCTTGCTTGCCTGCCACTCACCTCCTGCTGTGCGCTATCCACCCCCCCCCCCACCGCCCGCCCCCATATGTGGAAGACAATTTTTCCACAGACGCGATGAGAGGTCCTGGTAGCTGGGGGCAGCAAAGCTCTGCAGCCTGGCCCTTAACACGTCACTGACCGGTACCAGTCTGTGCCCCAGGTGTCACAGAATTATGGCAGGTGCTCAAAAATGCTTTTAATTGATGAGAAAGCCTAAAGCTTCCATTAGGACTTCAGTGTATTAATTTTTATCACTGTGATACGTCAAGATTTGATTTCATTCTTTATTCCTGAGTTATAGGAACCCTGTCTCTTTATTGACATATGGTAACATATAATTTTTAGTAGGTTTTCTTCTTTCCTTTCTTTTATAAGCTGATTCAAACATTTCTTTAGGACCACTCATTATTAGTAGTAAGTATTGAGTCTATTATTTCTTAATAAAATTATAGTTTATAAATTAAATTGTTTTCAAACACATTCATATAAAATATATTCAATATATTATTCTATGCCAATGTATTTATAATATATTGGTCATATATATGTGTATGTATATATTCATAAATTACTATATTGATTCAAAAAGGAGCCACATAATATAATAATTGCCAAAATTATTCTTTTCAAATACAGGTAGGAGCTATGCTTCCAAACTTTTACATTCTATATGATTTTAAAATGTAAGTTACTAAAGATGATAAAATATAGAACATTATTTCTGATATTTTTCAACTTCTTGCTTTTGATATATTCAACCAGGAACTGTAGTTCATTGAATGGGTTCATGTTCTTCCTCCATTTTTTAAGGCTTCCCCTAGAAATTTCAAGAACTATGAGTTTCACTAAATGTTCAATAAATTGACATATGGGTCTGAGTGTCTAAGATCTTGTGCTAATAAAGCATGTTGTATCCCATAACAAAATGTTACAATTATTGGTAGTATAGTTTTTAATAGTACACTGTAAAATAACTCTGTGAAAGAACGTTATTTCTGCATGTCTTAAATCTGGTAATATTTCCACAAAATAGCCAAATCCCTAATTAGTGACATTGGATGAATTTTCATCTGCTTATTATAGACCTCTTTGACTCATTGTGGGTACTTCAAATGTCCTAGACTACTACACTTATACATTAATCATAACACTATTGGTAGGCACATTAACATGATTTAATAAGCCATTGTATAGAGATACCATTTCTGATAAAATACAGAACCTTAAATTAATTTAAAAATAGATACAGATAAATGTTTTGAAGATATTGTTCATATTTATGCCCATTGATTATATACTTTCTAAAGTAATTACACATATGCAAAGGGGGGGACTGAGAGAAGGAAAAGCTAATCCCTTGCTTATTTGTTCATTTTGGACTCCTTGATATTTGACACCATAGGATGAATGGATTTGAAATTCTACGCCTATTCTTTAAGTGCTGATTTTATGGTACACAGTAATTTTCAGAGATTGCAGGAGATTTAGAAAAATAAATATATATTAGGTTTAATTCAACCTCAACATTCACTACGTATTTCTTTTGTATAAGGCATAGTGCTTAATGCTGTGGATAACAATGACATGTATAAAAGTGAAGTATGATATTGTGAATGATTTAAAATTGCTAACATAGAGGTTGCTGTCAACATTAAAATGGAATTTGGAGGCAGTGGACTTTGGATAAGACATTGCAGTAAAGAGTAAGGCAAGCATGATCCAGTGAACAGGGTACTTACCTGACAGCCAGAGGTAGGGGATTACTGCCAAGCTTTAGATGCTACAATCTTAAATAAATACTTGAAATTTTCTTGGCCTGTCTTCCCATCTATAAATTCCTGACAGTATCAAACTGATAGGGATTTTGTTGGCATTAATAAAATATTTTTACTGATAGTGGTTATTAAAGTACAAAGTATATTACAGATATAAGTAGTTTATTATGATTAAGTGAATTCATAATGGTTCTTAAAATATTTACAGCTAGTCAGCTCTTTCCTGTATAACAAAGATCAAATAGCAAAATGTCATTTCATTTTTAACAGCTTTATTGAGATATAATTGATATACATAAATGACTCATTATTAAAGTGTACAATTTCATAGGTTTCCAATATGTATATACCTCTGAAATCATAATCAATATGAATCTAATGAGTATATAAAACATGTCCTAAATTTCCTTATGTAATCCTTCCCTTGTGCCACTCTCTATTTCAGCCTTAAGTCTTCAGAAAGCCAGTGATTTGCTTTCCTTCAATAAAAATTAGTTGGCCATTATAGGATTTTGGATAAGCGGGATCTTAAAATATGCATTAGTTTTGTCTTGCCTCTACCACTTAACATAATTTTGACATTCATCCCTCTTGTTGAGAGCATCAAAAGTTCATTTTTATTAATGTAAAGTACTGATTCATTTGTGTGTGGTGGCGGGGGGGGTATGGCGGTGTGTGTATAATTTTGATCCATTCACTTGTTAATGAATATTGAGTCTTTTTCAGTTTTAAGCTATTCTAAATAGAGCTACTAAGGACATTTGTGTGCACAACCTAGTATGGACATGTAATTTTCCTAATGTAAATACTTAGAAGTGGATTGAATAGATTAGATTTTTGTGTTGTGTTAATGTTTTAAAGAAACTACCAAACTGATTTCCAAAGTTGTACCATTTTACATGCTCTCATACATTTGATATGAAAAGACTTTCTTCATTGTTGTTATCTCACAGGTGTGTAGGATTGTCTCACTATGGTTTGAATTTGCATTTACCTAAAGAATAAAGATATTGAACTTCATATATTTACATTCGCTATGTATGTCTTATTTGTACATTGAAGTTCCTGTTCAGTTATTTTGTCAATTTTTCAATGGTTTGTTTGTGTTCTTCCATTAGATTTGAGAGTAATTTACATATGAAAATATACTAGTCCTTTATCAATATGTGATTTCCAAATATTTTCTCCTATTCACTGACTTTTTTTTTTTCTTGTGTAAATATATGGCGTACAAGTGAAACTTTGTTACATGCATAAACAGCATAGTGGTCAAATTAGAGCTTTTAGGGTATCCATCATTGAAATAATTTACACTGTAGCCATTAAATAATTTCTCATCATTGACCCCCTTCCGACCTTCTCACACTTTGGAATCTCAATTGTCCCTCATTCCACTCTCTATGGCCATGTGAACACATTTTTTAGTACCCACTTATGAGTGAGAACATGAGATATTTGTCTTTCTGTGTCTGGTTTGGTTCACTTAAGAAAATGACCTGTAGTTTCATCAGTGTTGTTGCAAAAGCCATGATTTCATTCTTTTTTATGGCTTAATAGTATATATTGTGTAAATATACCACATTTTCTTTATCCAGTCATCCATTGATGAACACTTAGGTTGATTCCATTTTGCAGCTATTGTGAGTGGTGGTGCAATAAATACACAAGTATAGCTATTTTTCTGTAAGTTTATTCCTAAATATTTTATTCTTTTTTTTTTAATAGATACAAGGAACAAGTGCTTTTTGTTACATGGATAACTCATATTATGCAGAAGTCGGGGCTTTTAGTGTACCTGTCACCAGAATAATATACAGTGTACCCAACAGGTAGATTTTTACACCGCAACCCTCTTTCAACTTCCTCCTTCCTAGTTTTCAATGTACATTCCACCATTTTATGACCATATATATGCCTCATTTAGCTTCCACTTGTGAGTGAGAACATGTAGTATTTGTTTTTTCATTCTGGAGATACTTCAGTTAGGATAATAGTCTTCAGTTCCACCCAAGTTGCTGCAAAAGACATTATTTCATTACTTTTTATGGCTGCATAGTACTCCATGATATAGTATATGCTATAATTTCTTTATCTACTCATCAGTTGATGGGCATTTAGGTTGATTCCATATCTTTGCAATTGTGAATTGTGCTGTGATAAACTTTCAGGTACAGGTATCTTTTTTATAAAATGACTTCCTTTTCCTTTGAGTAGAACCCAGTAGTGGGACTGCTGGATCAAATGGTAGATCTACATTTAGCTCTTTAAGGAATCTCCATATTGTTTTCCACAGAGGTTATGCCGGTTTACACTCACACTACCAGTGTATAAGCATTGCCTTTCACTGCATCTACATGAATATCTATTGTTTTTTTCACTTTTTAATAATGACCATTCTGATAGGGGGAAGGTGATATTTCACTGTGGTTTTAATTTGCATTTTCCTGATGATTAGTGATGCCAAGCATATTTTCATACGTTTTTGGACATTTGTCTGTCTTCTCTTAAAAACTTCTGTTCATGTCTTTTGCCCAATTTTTGATGACGTTATTTGTTTTTATCTTGCTGAATTGAGTTCTTTGTAGATTTTGGATAGTAGTCCTTTACCAGATGTATAGTTGCAAATATTTTCTCCCCTTCTGTAGGTTATCTATTTACTCTGTTGATTATTTTCTTTGCTGTGCAGAAACATTTTTAGTTTAATCAAATCCCATTTATTTGTTTTTGTTGTTGCTGTATTTGTTTGGGGGTTCTTAATCATGAATTCTTTGTCTAGGACAATGTCCAGAAGAGTTTTTCCTAGGTTGTATTCTATAATTTTTATGGTTTCAAGTCATACATGTAAGTCTTTAATACATCTTGAGTCAATTTGTGTATATAATGAGAGACAGGAATCCAGCTTCATTCTTCCACGTGTGGCTATCCAATTTTCCTAGCACCACTTATTGAATAGGGCATCCTTTCCCTAGTCTATGTTTTTGTCTACTTTCTCAAAATAAGTTGGTTATAGCTATATAGCTTTATTTCTGAGTTCTCTATTCTTTTCCACTGGTCTATGTGTCTACTTTTAAACTAGTATCATGAGTTTTTGGTTACTGTAGCCTGGTAGTATAATTTGAAGTCAGATAATATGATTTCACCAGATTTGTTCTTTTTGCGTAGGATTGCCTTGGCTATTCAGACTTTTTTTTTTTTTTTTTTGGTTCATAAAGTTTAGGATTGTTTTTCTCTAGATGTGTGAAAAACAGCATTGGTATTTTGATGGGAATTTGATTGAATCTGGAAATCACTTTGGGCAGTATGGACATTTTACCAATGTTGATTCTAACTATCAATGAGCATAAATCAAAAAGACGTTTACACTCTGCCTATTTTATCTTTCTTTGCCCCATATCCTGAATACTCTCTCTATGCAGTGAATTTGGGCAATGGTAAGACTCACTTCATTTTCTTATCATTTCTCAGAGACTATATTCACTCATTTTCTGAAGTTCACTGACTTGTAAACTCTGTTTACAGTATATTTGTGTGTACATATGTATTATATAATAATATACATAATATTTTTTCAAAAAATTTAGTTGCTTGGGGAAGAAATATAAATCATATCCCTATTACTCCATCTTGGCCAAAAGAAGAAAAGCATTCTATTTAATTTTCATAGTATTACAATAGTATAAAAGGTATCACAGCTATAAAGTAGCTAAAAGCAATAAATTAACTGATATTCTTTATTCTGAACTTTCCACACTCATTATACTCACCTTTTCTTCTTCAACATGTTTTAAATCATATATTTTAACTTTTTTTGGGGGGGGGTGGCTCTTATTTTCTAATTATTTCACCATTTGTTATTATTTTCTTAAAATTCAGAAAAGCACTCCAATTATTTGATATTTCAAATGTGTTGTTTTACATCAGTCTTTTCTGTATTATCTAACAATGAGGCACTTCTTTCTTTTGATAGAGTCAGGTGAATTAACACAGTCTTTAACTTAAGTTGGAAGAACTGCTTCATCCCCATGTCTTGTCTTTACATGAGGTAGAGATATGCTATTGGTCTTTATCCTACCGCTTACTTCTGCCACCGACAGAGCTACTTATCTGATTGGTTGACAATAGACATTCACCCCGTTTTCTCAATCGATAAGTTGACTATTAAAGTAACTTAATGCAGGGGATTTGCTATTTTTTTTTTTTGTCCTCCCTCTTAATCATGAGTAATAAAAGTCGGTTACATGAACAATTGGATTTACTTTGCATTCTTGTTTCACTTCAGTAGGGCATTACAAAATTATTGGAGGATAGGTAGTAACCAAAGAGAAATAGGTTCTCACATTAAAATACATCTTTTAACTTAGACTTTACAAATATTAAAGGTGAGATTTTTATTATTTACCTGTTGATACATTCTGGTTCAAAACTCAGTTAATATGCTTAATATTTATTACATCACTTCAAAAACTTTGATAAGTCAGAAAACTCCCTGATTTAACACATGAACTCTTTTCTTGTTATTTCTGTGAAATTTTGATAATTTTTAAATGTCTAAATTTAGTGATATATTTACAAATCATATTAGACTTTTGTCCCAAAGAATAGTCAGTGTATTCCACTTATTTTAGAAACAATGCTGTTCCATCAAACTGAACTAATATATCTAACGTCAATTTTCTAATTAATACAATAGTCACTATAATATTTTAAACCTCCTGACTCTGAGGCAGATACATTTTAGCTATGTCTTATTGTTTTGGTAAAATTGCATGTTAATTTTAATTTGTCAATATGTTAGACTATTTTTTCTTTGGCTTATTTCTTAGTGTTCTGATATAGATAGTACGTTTGAGGTTCAATTGGAAAGGGTTATATAATCATTATTCTATGGTGTTCTGTTCTTTTGACATGTGATACCTAGTTCACTGTACCCTGTAGATATTGACATTTATTTATTCAAAGAATAATTTTATGTAAATTAGGTGGAGGATCTTTACCTTTTTCATTTTCAAATTACATTTTAGGGTATCTACATTCCATTTCAATTTCAGTTATGATATTAATTTTTTATGCCATTGAAACTTGGGAAAGGGTAAAAAGAAAAAAAAGTTTCTTCTACAAAAGTCAGATGGGATTGCCCATTATTTATCAAGCTACATATTTTTTACTTCCATTTCCAGAACCAAGTAATCCTTCCTAGAATAGTTTTCATGTGGTCTTTCATGGTGATGAAGGAGACAGGAACAGATGACCTCTCAGCGTCATTTCTCCTTTTTGATTCCTTAGTGAAAAGAACAGTGGACTATTAAGCTATTCTTCCACTCTATCATTATAAAAGGGTCTATGAATTATCATAAAACAGTGGCCTTTCCGTTACCCAGCATAATAAAAATAGAGTGCTCAGAATTTATGTACACTGAAGATTGTATCTTAGCTACCTTATGTAATGGTGCCTGATCTGCAATTCATTCATCCATTACCTGCATTTTAGATGATTGTTCCTCATTTTTAAATGGTATCTCTGCCTTTATGTTGGATTTTTTATATTTTGGGGGAGTTCTTTTACATTTTTTACAAATATTTATCTATAGAAATTCCTCTTACTGAAGTAATTTCCTTTCCCACTTACATACTTTTCAAAATGATGACATGTTTCAACATGCTGGCTACCATTCGTTATTCATTTTCAATCTTGAAAAAAGTGCTTCTATATTACTGACAATAACTTTTTGTTGAAGAAAAATAAGTGTACTTTAACATTTTATTACCATTATGTGCATAAGTAGACACTTTATTACTATTAGGAACTATTAATAAGTGTATTCTTTGTTTGGCTATCAGGCCTTTTTGGAGCTATTTTAAATTAGTTTCTCATTAACTGCAATTAACTACAAAACGATTGTTATGTAATTGGTTCAGAACAAGATTATAGACTTTATTATTTGCAAAAGTTATCTTTCGGAAAATCTTCACCTCAGCGTCTTCACCTCAGCATCTCCATGATCATTAAAATATTTATTCTGATAATTTGCCCTGGAAAATCAAGATAATAGTGTTCAATTGTTCTTCATTTGGAACTAATCCCCGCACAGAGTGTGTGCCAATTATTGGTTCAGGAAATTAGATATACAGATGTGTGTAAACCTTTTCAAACGTAGAACACAAAAGCTTGTATGTATCTGTTAAATATTTTATTATGCTTGGAGGATAATTCTTTATTTTCAATTCCTTATTAAATGAAACCAAAAATTCTAAAACAAAATAATAAAATAATAAGTTAAATGCCTAAAAGTTTACTTGAAGTCCAAACATATAATCAGAGTTTTAGTAAGTATTAGTAAAGAAAAGTTCCTTCTCTACTTTTTTCTTCAAACAAGTTAGACTGATATCCTTGTATATTCAGGGAGATGGGAGTCTGGGATTATAAACCAATACCTGGAGGAGTTATACATGAGATTTTGGAAAAATGAGGATGGCTCTTGAGTCATATCAAAATGAAAAGGGTGGATGGTTAAGATGTTTCTTGGTTGATCTTAAGCTATGACTGCCTGAAAAAAGTTCTGGACCCTTATTTAAATGGATAAATGATAGCCCAGTGGAAAAATACTTATTGAAATCACTTGCATTTTATGATACACAACTGTTTCCATTTAAAGCAATACAACCAATCCATGTTAATCCATGTCTACAAATAATTGATATATTAAATTATATATTTTCTTTATTTCTTATACAAAACCTCAGGGAGAATTAAAGAAAGGAGAGAGAAAGAAAAAGTTTAATGTTTGCTTGAGATATTATTATAGGTTATGTTGCCAAAGCTAATAGTTTTATTGCTCTTAAAATGATAACACATTCAAAGACATAGCAATTAATAGTGGTATCCATCAGTATTCATGAAGGTACTCCATAGAGTTGTAAAGCTAGATAAACAAATACATACATCAAAAAAGCAATTCTAAAAAGTTATCTATAGCACAGACATGCCTGTCATTAAAAGAGAGTTTGTTGTATGTAGCTTGTCACATACAAAAATTGTCTAGTCCCTTATATAATAGGATAATTACTGTACTTTCCTTACAATCTGTTTTTATCTGACAATAATCTCTTATATTTATACAACACTAAATTTTGCAAAGTGTTTCCCTTTTATTCTTTTGTTATAATAGCCCCAACATTGGTTAAAAAAATATCATTATTGTCAACTGCACACAGCACGGCACAGATAAGCCAGGTTGGGTATTCCCCCAAGGTTTTATGGCTAATTAATGATAAAGGCTAAATAACAATCAAGACTGCCAGAGTTTGAGGGGAATATGTTTTCTTTATCTTATTTCCTCTAGAATTATTGTGTCAAATGCTTCTCTATCGTTAACTCTGCTTCTCAAATTGAAATTTTTATTCCCAATTTGTGCTCATAAGTAGGCTTACTTCTGCACTGTCACAGAAATGCACAGCTTTGCAATGTCTTGTTATAATATCGTGCTTTGCTTTCATTTTGAAATTTTCTTTCTAGTTATCCTCATTAAAGTTGTTTCACTTCATCTTTCTCTGAAAAGGATCTGGAAAAACTAAAATAATATCTACTGTTTGATTTACTTCTTTTAAGTTGAAATTATATATGCAAAGTAGCTTATTGAGATTGGTTTAATTTGAGACAACACTGCCATTAGATGGCACTCTGGGTAAAGTTGACTGTTATTTCATATACTGGAGCACTACATCATTCAAGGATTTAAAGGAATTGAAAAACAAGATCAGTGAACCTTTGTAAGTCAAAGAATCTTACAATGGCAAATGAAATTTCCCCTCTGTAAATAATTTAAGCATTCCCTTTAAATTATTACATATCTTTACACATCAAATAACAATTCAAAAATTATACAATGAAGTGTTCATTAGAATACATAATATGTATGTATTTTTTAAATTACTTACACTGTCTTGTATGGCCAAAATTAATGTTATCAATCACTTTGTTCATACCATTCCTAATAAAATGGAACACTTAGGACTAAAATCAATTGGTTTTTCTAAAACTTGCATTCATTTTAAGATAATCTTTATGTATTAATATAAACATGTACTTTTGAAACATTGACAATATTGTTTATAATTCTAAGTTTTTATTAAAATACTCTAAAAATTACTTGATACATAAATATTTGATCCTTTAAAAATGGATTCAATATATATTACTATGAGTTATTTTATTTTTTCAATCCTTCTCATCTAATCACTAACATTCTAAGAGCCTAGGAGGGATAGCAAGGAAGTATAAACTATAATAACTGACCTTAAGAAATATAAGCAAATGTATGCTTTCCTGATGATTTTATTAAATTCTAAATAACAGAATACAGGTATAACATAGTGCACGATTTTATCTTTCTTTAATTCATTCCATTACAGTCTATAAGAGAGTCCATCATATAAACACAACATTAAGCATTTAGTCTGTTTAAGGCACTCTTCTACATAGCACCTATAATAGTGAATAAAATTAGCAAATCTTCACCTTCATGGAATAAATATTTATTTAAATACTATCTAACAGTATTTATTGTATGAATAAATAATAAAGTCATTTTATTTACTCATCTAAATTATTGAGATCAAGGAAGTTGTTTGAAAATTCAAATTGTCCAGGTTAATAAAATTTAACATTTCATATTAAAGGCTTAATGATATAGTCAATATTTCCTCTAGTTTTGTAATGTATCATATATTAAACAAGGGTGATGGTGAATATAAAAATGAACATGTGATATAATTTGATAAAGCAATCATACATCTAAAAATACATATTTATATTTTCTTTACAATCACCCAAGGAATCCTTCTCAGACATATCTTGCTCCCTCTCTCACAGCCACATCTATTCAGAATTGTCATTTGATATTGCCTTGCTTTTCTCTAAAATTTTGCTCAATATGTATATCCCTAAACACAACTTTTAGTTTTATGTATTGATGACATTTATATAAATGGAATAAGACTGTACCTATCCCATTATGCGCTTTGAAAAATCCTGCTCAACATTGTTTCTGAGATGTATCGTGTATAATATGCCAATAAATAAACCTCTTCAAATATTTTATGCATTCTATTGCTGAATTTACAAAAAAAGTGTTGTTTAAATAATCTTATACAATTCTTCTGACACACATAAGCAAAGGGTTTTCTAGAGAATATATAAAGGGGTAAAACGTGGGGATTTTGGTTAACTTCAGTAGGTAAATACAGCTGTTTTTTAGAGTGGTTGATCTGATTTACAGTTCTATCAGCAATGTATGAGGAATGTCTTTAATTCACAGCATAACCAACATTCTTAATGTCAACGTTTAAAGCCTGTCAATCTAGTAGATGCGAAATGATAGTGCAGTGTGACTTTAATCTAATATCAATTAAATTGAGATAATATCTTTCCAAATGTTTATTATCTATTCATGTTTCCCCTTTTGGGGATCACCCCACTTGTCTATTGAGTTGTTTTCTCTTGGTCTTTGATTCAGAAGAATTCTTATATATTTTCTGGACAATAATCTTATGCTGCTTTTATATATTAAACATGTCTTACCAAGTTAATGACTTAATTTTCTATTATTCTAAGATATATTTTGAAGTTTATACTTTCTTTTTTATGATACATTCAATTGTATATATCTTTTATTTTATCTTCTGTGATTTATATAGCATTAAATAAAAAAGGCTCTGCTGTATTATTCCACTTATATGACTTACTTAGAGTAGTCAAATTCATAGAGACAGAAAGCAAAAGATCGTTTCCAAGGGCTGGGGGTGGGGGAAATGGGAGTTGTTGATTAATGGGTACAGAGTCTCAGTTTTGCAGAATGAAAATGTTTTTTGAAATTTGGTTTTATAACAATGTTAATGTAGTTGACACTACTGAGATATACACTTAAAAATCATTAAAATGGTAAATTTTATGTATATTTTACCACATTAAAAAATTCTTTGCTCCCTAAGATCATAAAATTGTCCTTTTATATTTTCATTTAAAATTCGCATATTTCCTGCTTCCTATTAAAATTCTTGATTTGTGTAAAACTGATTTTTTGTGTATGTATAATGAATGAGAAATTTCTTGTACATTTTTTTGTATGAAAAACCAGGTGCCCTAGCATCCTGTATTTAGACTGTATCACTCTAAATATCAGAAATAAAGCAAGGATGACAACTCTAAGCAATCTTGCTTATCATAGCCAGTGCAATAATATAAGAAAAGTAAATAAAAAGCAGAGTAAGTGGAAAAGAATAAATAAAATTCTTTCTGTTCACAAATGATATGTGATAACCATAGAAAATCCTAAATTATCTTTAAAAACACCCTCGAATAAACAGGTGAGTTCATCAAGGTTGCAGAATACAAAATTAACCCACAAAAATTAATGGTGTTTGTGTGTACTAAAAATAAACTGTTAGAAACCAAAATTTTAAACAAAATACAATTTGTAATTGCTCCAAACTAAATTATGTAGCTAGGTATAAACTTCATGAAAAATGCACAGAATCTGTATGCTAAAAATTATAAAATCTAAGGAAATAAATAAGAACTAAATAACTAGAGACATGGCAAGATAATATATAGAAAGTCTCAACAGAGTAGAGATATCAATTATCTCCAAATTGATCCATAGGTTTAAGGCAATTCCTACATAAATCAAGCCTTTTTTATAGACAGACAAGTTTATGATAAAATTTGTATAGAAAGGCACATGGTCTACATTTGGTAAAAATAAAACTCTTTGAAAAGAGGAAAAAATAGGAAAAATTTCCTCTGCTTGATATTAAGGCATACTATATAGTTATAGTAGTCATAACACTGTGGTACTGGTGGAAGGATAGAAACAATACCAAAAAACAGAATAAAGAACCCAGTAATAGACCCACACAAATATGTCTAGCTAAACACATGAAATGTTATTACATACCTACCAGAGAGGTTAAAATAAAAAAAATAACATCAGCTCCAATTTCTGGCAAAGATTCAATGAAACTAGAACACTCAACATTGCTAAAGCTATTGTAGACTCAATGAATGCACTTTTGGGTATTTATCAGGAAGAAACAAAAGCTTATGTTCACACCAAACTCTGTACAGTGAATGTTTGTAGCAGCTTTATTCATAACAGGCAAAACCTGGAAACAACCCAGATGCCCTTCAATAAGTGAATAGTTGAACAAACTTTGGAGCAACCTTAACATTAACAATAAAAAGAAACAAACTAGAGATATACAAAACAATTTGAATAAATATCTGGGAAATTATATTGCTACATAGCCCCAGTAACAAAACAGTGTGGCATAGCTGAGGAGAGAGACTCATAGATTATAGAACGAGAACAAAGAGCGCAAAATTAAATGTACACAAATATGTCTAACTTTTTTAATCTCTGTTTTTATTATTTTTAATTGATTAATTTTCATGGCCATCCCAAGAAAATAGAATTTTCTGCCCAGAAGTCACTAGGGCTGTGGACTTTAGGATTCAAGTCATTCAAGGATATAACCTTTAGATTCAATGCTTCATATTTGGGTTTCCAAGATTAAGTCTCACAGGGCATAATGTGTAGCAACATATCTACATGGATAGCACACATTTAGATTCCCTTTTGTTTTTCTGGACTCAGATAAAAGCTTACTTATTACTAACAGATATGAAATGGAATAGTTTTTTTCTGTCCTTTTTTTTTATTTCAGAATATTATAGGGATATAAATGCTTTGTTTACATATATTACCTTGCACTGCCCAAGTAGGTGCTACAAGTCTGCTTAAACCCCGGACATCATACACTTTACCCATTAGGTGTGAATTTACCCATTCCCTCCTCCCCGTCTCCCACCTGCCCAACATCCTATGAATGTTACTTCCATACGTAGAGATAAGTGTTGATCAATTAGTATCAATTTAATGGTGAGTACATGTCGTGATTATTTTCTGTTCTTGTGATACTTCACTTAGAAGAAGGGGTTCCAGCTCCATACAGGATAAATACAAGATGTGTTAGTTCAGAATTGTTTTTTGTGGCTGAATGATACTCCGTGGTATACATATACTACATTTTATTAATCCAGTTATGGATTGATGGACACTGGGTTTTTTCCACATCTTTGCAATTGTGAATTGTGCTGCTGTGAATATGCGAGTGCAGATGTCTTTTTTTATAGAATGTCTTTTTTTCTGTGAGTAAATACCCAGTAGTGGAATTGCTGGATCAAATAGCAGTTCTACTTTGAGTTCTTTGAGGTATCTCCATATTAATTTCCATAGAAGTTGTATTAGTTTTCAGTCCCACCAGCTGTGTAAGAGTGTGCCCATCTCTCTGCATCCAGGCCAATATTTGTTGTTTGGGGACTTTTTGATAAAAGCCATTCTTACCGGAGTTGTGGTGTCTCATTGTGGTTTTAATTTGGATTTCCACAGATCTAGAAAAAATAATTCTGTGCTTCGCATGAAACCAGAGAAGACCCCATATAGGAAAAGCAAGCTTAAGCAAAAAGAATGAATTGGGAGGCATCAATTTACCAGACTTCAAGCTATACTACCAGGCTATGGTAACCAAAACAGCATGGTACTGGCACAAGAATAGAGATGTAGACCAGAGGAACAGAACTGAGAACCCAGATATAAAACCATCCTCATATAGCAATTTAATCTTTTACAAACCAGACAAAAACATACAAAAACATTCTTATTGAATAAGAATCCTCATTCAATAAATGCTGCTGGGAAAATTATATAGCCACATGTAGAAGACGGAAACAGTATCTGCACCTTACACATCTCACAAAAATCAACTAGCGATGGATAACAGACTTAAACTTAAGGCATGAAACTATAAAACTTCTAGAAGAAAATGTTGGAAAAACTATTACAGACATCAGCTTAGGCCAAGAACTTACGAAGAGGACTCCAAAGGCAATCACAGCAACAACAAAAATAAATAAATGGGACCTGATGAAATTAAAAAGCTTCTGTACAGCCAAGGAAACTATCATGAGAGCAAACAGACAACCTATGGAATGGGAGAATATATTCACATGCTACACATCGACAAAGGGCTGATAACTAGAATTTATAGAGAACTCAGAAAAATCAACAAGAAAATATCAAACAACCCTATTAAAAAGTGGGCAAAGGACTGAACAGAAACTTTTCAAAAGAAGACAGACTAATAGCCAAAAAGCATATGAAAAAATGCTCAACATCTCTCATCATCAGGGATATGCCTAATTTTTGATAAAGCTTAAAAATAATTCAATAGAAGAAAGATAGTTTCAAGAAATAATGTTGGTCCTGCAAATTTGCATGCTATGTGATTCCATTTTTATAACATTCTTGATTTACAGAAGTATGGAAATGAAGAACCTATTGGTGATTTGCAGGGATTATGGATGGGGAAGGGAGGATGAGGAAGGAATGGGGGAAATGGTTGTGATTACAGAAGGGGAACAAGGATCCTTGTGATGACAGAACTGTTCTATATTTTGACTCTGGTTGTGGCCACATGAATGTGCACATGCGATAAAATTTCACAGAAACACACACACACAAAGGAGTGCATGCAAAACTGGAGAAATCTGAAGAAGGTGAAAAAATTTTACCAGTGTCAGTTCTCTGGTTGTAATGTATTACGCTTATATGCAGGTTACCATTTACTCAGACTGAGTGAAGTGTATATGGGATCTCTCTGTGTTATTTCATACTACTGCATGTGAATCTGCAATGGTCACAATGTAATTTTTTAAAAAAATCTCAAAATATGTATATTAGATACCTTTTTAAACCAATCTGATAATTGCTCACTTTTTAGATAAGAGGCAGGCCTGTTATTAATAGAATAAGTCTTACTCATACATCTCTCATTTCATTATTTACATTTATCCTGTCATTATCTAACATTCTCTTTTATTTTTCTTCTCCCTTATTTCTTTTCGATTAATTAGATTTTCCATTCTTCTATTTTTCCTTTCCATTGGGAACACTATTTCTATTACTTCTATTGTTAATACAAAGTAATATTAACAGAAATATATAAATAAACTAAATATTGATCATAAAATATATAGAGTTAACAAATATTGTTACTTTATTCTGAAAATAAAAATAAATTTAAAATTCTTTAACTTCAATCAAAACTTTAAAGTTTGGGTGTGGTGAGCACCCTCTGGGGTATGGACACACTCGAAGCTCTGACTCAGGTGAGGCAAGGGCAATATACATAACCTAAACATTTGTACTCGTATAATATGCTGAAATAAAAAAACAACTTGAAAGTTTATGCCACTTTGTCCAGGATTTTAGAGCTGTCTTACATTTTAATGCTACATATGAGATGAAATTTGATTGTTTTACATGAGCCATTTTTCATACAGGTTTACTGTGCAGATTTACTATGTTATAACTTTTGGTCATAATTACTTTTTGCATCTCAAAATTTCCTTCCAATATAATCTTTCCATTTTCACATATTTTTTTGAAGTACCTACGCTGATGGTATTTTGATACTATTTCTTTTCCTTGAAAATATCTTGTTTTAACAGCACCATAACTGGCAAATACTAAATCAGTACAAATTCTGCTCCTTGTTGATGGTTGTGTCGCGTGATTTTTGTTTGTTTGTTTTCTCTATAGATGTTTTAATGCTTTTAAAAATTTGTATTCTTCAATTTTACATATCATTGTAGGATATCTTTTATACAATATTTATAGGAATACCTTTCTATTTGTCTTTTTTTCCTACTTATTGTGCTTCCTGAGTCTAATATTTGTATTTTTTAATCAATGTTAGATAATTCACAGCAATTTTTAGAAAAATACTTCCCTTCACACAATATTTCTATTCTCTCTTGCACTGAAAATAGCACTTTTCATCTTTTTCATCTATTTTTCAAGCCCATTTTATATTTTCAACTTCTCATATCTCTGTTCTGACATCCTGTATGACTATTTTAAATCTCTCTTCCAGTTCACTAATTCTCTCTTCAGTTAATTTATTATGACATTGGTTTTTAATTTCATAAATTTTTTGTGTGTATTTTCCTAGGATTTCAATTTGGTTCTTTTTCAAAACAGTATGTACTTTTTCTTTCTTTTTTCATCTTCATATGTTCAAATATTTACTTTAAAGAAAAAAATAGACATTCTATATCCTATTTTTATATTCAGGATTTGCTAGTTTCAATTCTGCTAATACTAGTCAAATATTGCCACTATCTATTTATGCATATTCTTGCTCATGGTGACTTATTTTGTCATGTGTTTAACATGTTTTCATTAGTAATTTTTTTTTGTGAAAATTTTATTCTGTAGAAATTCTTTGAAGCCTGGATTTAACATAGGCATCTTCATTCCTTAAGGAAGGAATTGTGTTTATATTTGCTATATATGTAGGGCTTACCAGGAATGATCACAACTAAGTTTTTAGCACATTTTCAGGCCACATTGTAATGTGAATTCTGGCTCCAAACTTATTGGAGTGGCTGCCTATGGTTAGGGATTTTTGGGGAGAGACTCTCTTCCATTTTTTCCTATTTCTTTTGATATAAGGCCAAAAGAAGAATATATACCTACTGTCTGCCACCCCAGAGCAGACTTTTCTCTTTTTATGGTTCACATAGTAAAAGTGTTACCAGTTTATAAATGGTGTCTCTAAACCAATGTCCCGCCTTTTACAGATCATCTCTTTCTCTTTGCAGGTATGGCCAATTTAAGTTTTCTTTAAAGAAATAATATAAACTCCAGAGATTAACACATACCTTTCATGGCAATCATTGGGTTCAAAACTCACTTGCTCCTTTGAGAGGTTTTAGTAACCTAAGGAATTATTGTTTTACTTAATTCAAGCCTATAATAAAAATTTTAAAATAATTTATCTTGTATTTGCAGATACACTATGCCATAAGGGCTGCACTGATCATGAAAGCTAGGAAAGCAAACCACATAATTTTTCTCTAAGAAACTGTCACAGACACAATAACACCAAAACTCTCTGTATTTATTTATTTATTTTACCATTACCAAAATTTGAAGAAATATCCTTATTGATTCTTTACATTGCAGATAATAATAGTAATAATACCTATTATTGATTGAGCACACATCATTTGACTGGTGTTGCATTGAGTTTTACATGTGAACCTATATTTAATTACCACATGAACCCAAATAAATATATGCCACTCCAAAAACTGAATTGATTCTTCTGAAGTTGCAAACATACTTACTCTCCTTTGTTTATTGCTCTCACTCTGATAATTTTAATTTAATACTAAATAAGAGCAGATGTGGTAAAGTGAATAGAACTTAGATATTCAGAGTGAGCTGTGATTTGAAGTATGGAAGAAACAAAACAGGAATTATACTAAACTTATACAGCTAAACTTTATTTGGTGTCTTGATATCTATGACACCTCACTTTCTGCTGCTTGATATTTTAACAGAGAAAAATAATGTGAAAGTACTTTTTATATTTTAACTTTTGGGGGAAATGACTAAGAATTTTTTTTCAGTGTGTTAAAAATAAAATAAAGAAAACAGAGCACTAAGCAGTTTCATTTCTCCATGGGGCAATTATTGTATTTCTTTACACAGCTTATCTAAAACAGATACTGTTTTCATATATATATATATATATATATATATGTATGTATCTGGTAATAACATCAAAATAAATTTTGCTAGGTAAAATAATTCATGAGCCTTAGAATCTTCTACAAATTTAAGAGGTGATCCATATTCTTATTTCTCAGGTAATTTTATCTTTGTTGATTTTATTTTGATCAACATTATACGAACATAAGAGTATGAAACTTACAGCCTAGAATAATTGCAAAATGGCATTTATATATCCACTAGCTAAGAAATATGATGTGATGTTTATATTAAAGACCATCATAGGAATCTTGCCCTGTTCACATTTCACTCCATCATTCATATATGAATTTTGTATTATTCTCAAGTATTGTTTGATTTTATCTATTTTATAAAAAGGCTTAACTGAATTCATTTATATGTTTTCTTTTATTCCTTGCTTCTGTTCCTATGCATTATATTTTTTAAATCCACTCATGTTAATATGCTCATGCTGATGGATCGCTTCATTCATTATTACCAATGCACTTTCTGTTGTATTCTGTTATATGAGAATGACATAATTTATTTATCCATTCCATCGTTGATGGGCATTTGGGATGTTTCCAGACTTTTGTTATTATGAAAATACTGGTCTGAATGTTCTCATATCTGATCCTTGGTATACATGTTCAAAAGTTTACTCGTTGGCATATACCTTGGACTATAGTTGCTTGGTATAAAAAAAATGAATGTTCAGGATCCCAGCCCGTGGCACCATAGAAACTGAGTGGAGCCGGTTCAGGGCAGGAGGACAGAGGCAACGCATGAAGGGTGGAGCTCATTCTCCACAGCCAGTCTGTGAAGTGGGACCCCTCCCGCACAACCAGCCTGTCCAGCTTGAAGAGCTGGCTTTGGCCCTCCTCCTCGTGGCTTCCCCTAGTGGCTGGAAACACAATGTCTGACAAAGCAGACAACAATGCACCCTGGGAAAAGAAGCCCTATTCAATAAATGGTCCTGGGAAAATTGGATATACACATGCAGAAACAGGATCCCTACTTTTCACAACTCACAAAAATTAATTTAAGTTGAATGAAAGACTTATATCTAAAAAATGAAACCATAAGAATTCTAGAGGAATATGTAGGTAAAATTCCTTTGGATATCAGCCTAGGAGAGAATTTATGAAAAAAAAAAATAATGACAATCATGGCAAAAACAAAAATTAATAAATGGGATTTGATTAAACTAAAAAGCTTCTGCACAGCTAAGGAAACAATCAACAGATCAAATAGGCATCCTATAGAATGGGAAAAAATATTTGCAAGCTACACATCCCATAAAGTTAATAACCAGAATTTACAAAGAACTCAAGGAAATTAGCAAGAATAAAACAAACAACCCTATTAAAAAGTGGGCAAAAGACATGAACAGAAGCTTCTACAAAGAAGAAAAACAAATGGCCAACAGACATATGAAAACATGCTGAACATCACTAATCCTCAGGGAAATGAAAATTAAAACCACAAGAAGATATCACCTTATGCCAGTTAGAATGGTATTTCTCAACAAATCCTGAAACAATATATGCTGGTGTGGATGCAGAGAGAAAGAAACACTTATACATTGTCAGTGGGACTGCAAATTAGTACAACCTCTTTGGAAAATAATATGGAGATTCCCCAAAGAACTATGAACAGTAGTAGACCTACCATTTGATCCAGCAATCCCACTACTGGGTATTCACCCAAAGGAAAAAAAGACTTTCTATCAAAAAGACACCTGCACTCGAATGTTTTATACAGCACAATTCACAGCCTCAAAGATGTGGAATAAATCTAATTGCCTATCAATTCATGAATGTATTAATAAAATGTAGTATAAGTGTACCATGGAGTACTGCTCAGCCATAAAAAAAGATGAATTAATATCATTTGCAACAGTCTGGATGGAACTGGAAACCACTCTCCTGAGAGACATATCTCAATAATGGAGAAACAAACACTACATGTACTCACTATTAAATTGGAACTAACCAATGACCACACATGTGCACAGAGGGAAATAAAACTCAGTGGAAATCAACCAGAGGGGAGAGGGGAGGAGGAGGGGCAAAGCCCTACCTAATGGGTATTATGAACACTATTTGGGTGATGGACACACCCTTAGCTGGGACTAAAGCATTAAAAAAGTGATCCAGGTAACCTAAAGCATTTGTACTCCCTTAATATTTTGAAATAAAAAAAAACAAATGTTCAATTTTACTATGTAAAATATTAAATTGCTTTAACATGATTTTTTCCATATATACTGCTTACAGAGATACTGAGTTCCCATTTTATTATATTCTCACCAATATTTCATAGGACTAGGCTTTGTGATAATTCAATGCAGTCTTTTGAAGGGATGTCAAGTTATGCTTTTAATTAGCATCTCCTTGATCACTAATGAGGTTGGCTATATCTCATGTTTATCGATTTTTTTGTACTTTCCTTTATATCAAATTTTTGTTTGAGCCCTCATTCTGCTCAAATGCCAGAATGCCGGTGGGCATAATCCTTCTGGCTTAAAGAGTAAATGATGATGATGAAATAAAAAAATTTCAGTGATTAGAAAATATAAATGCTGACCCATTGTCTCTAAAAATATATAAAAGTGAAATGTTTTTAACATTAATATAGCTGATTTGTTACTGTTGGTGTTATATTTTGTTTTTGTGTGGGTATTTTTGTCTTTTGTGTTTTGGTTGGGAGGAGATAGAGATGATTCTCCTATCCTCTTTTTTATTGTTATTATAGATTAATAATAAAAACAATAAAAGTTCCTTACCTCTGCCATAGTTCTCGAGTTTTGATTTATATCTGAGGTAGATTTTGCTTTTAGTACTTCAGATGTATAATATTGCATAAAAGAGTGGATTATGTTAGGAGAAAATTATAAATTGTGGAAGACCCTCATTCTTTTGATTCCCCCCACCCCACCCCACCCCCGCCAATCAGGGGACACTAATGAGTAAATGTGAATTAAATACGCCAATCTTTACGTAACTTTCAAGCCATCCGGTTTCACCTCACATAGTAAAACTCCACGGGATCAGGGAGCCACAAAGCTTTCACAACCTACCACAGATGTTTTGGATATAGAATTGCATTTAATTTGATATATTACACGCCATATTTATCTTTTTCATCATAAAATCATTGATGCTGTATAGTGTACTCTAATGCCAGAGTAATATCATGAAATCCAAATATATTTGCCTATGTGATTTACTTTGCCTGAAAGGCATTCAGTAATTTTATTCATTCATTCATTTCATTCACTCACACAATCAAATATTTATCCACTTGAAAAATTCTGCTTCCTATACCTGCCCCTTGGCTGACTATTGCTACCTTTTCAAAAGGGTTCCAGTGTCATTACTTCCTAAAAGGAGTACAATCACCACCACCACCATATGCAGGCATTATATTAGTCTGCTGGAGTTGCCATAAACGAAACACCACAAACTGGGTGGCTTAACACAACAGAAAATTTTTTTTTTTCTCTGTTTTGAAGGCAGGAAGTCCAAGATCAAAACGTCTGCAGGTTTGGTTTCTTCTGAAGCCTCTCTCCTTGGCTTACAGATGGTTCCCTTCTTTTTATGTCTTCAGATGCCCTTTTCTCTGCATGTGCACATCCTTGGTGTCTCATTCTGTATGCTCTCATCTCTTCTGCTTATAAAGACATTAATTAGATTGGATATCTCTTTAAAGGCCCTATCTCCAAATACAGTCACATTCTAAAGTACTGGTGCTTAGGACTTAGGAATATTGGGGATACAAAATTTGATCCATAATAGACATTCTTAAGTACTTAAGATACAACAAAGAACTCTTCAGTTGTCTGGAATTTTCTGTTTCTCAGCAAATTTATTTTCATTCATGTATCCTACAATAACTAAAACATTTTAATTAGCATGAACGTCTATAATCAGTGTCCTGCCAAGCCATGTTAGAATCTGGGTCAAAAGGTAAAATCATTAATACTGGTTACACCTTTATCTAAAGTTTTGATATTTTGTTCATCATGGACTTTTTGTGCATTACTTTGATTTTTTAAAATATTGCATTAAAATGTTATTTATCTGAATTACTGAGTTTTTTTGGTGTCCCTTTATATTTTGCATCTGAGGTAAGTGCCTCACTCCCTTTATGCTACTCCTTATCTTGTCTAAAATGATGAAAGTCACAAGGCAACATTTTCAGGATCTATGATAGTATACCTAAAAAGTTACCTTGTCACTATCTTCAGACAACTCTGTATCAAGAATAACATGTCTCTTGACAAGCACTACTTTGGAAGTTAGAAAACTGGCTTCTAGTTTTGTCTTTTCCAATTATTTTTAGTTTCTAGGATTTAGCTTTGCTGTAGGTGATGGCTAGACACAAAGGCATACAAGAATGCAATATCTAATAGTATATCAACATTATCCTGATAAACTTTTTATAAATCACAATTCCAGGTTTCACTTTGTGGGACTTTTATTTAGTAGTAGAATGTGATATAAGAATTGTTAATATACCCATCTACCCCTAACTAATCCTAACATAGTGGTACTGGAATCATGTGGCTTGTGGGTTACATTGATTGCAAATATCATAGTTCTGGTTATGTAAATAGAATCTGAGAATTGACTGGAGTACCTGTGAGATCACGTGATCAAGCAAGGCTTTGACTTACATTCAGAACTATAGTTCTGAGTGAGTTAGCTTTGCGCAGTGGCAGTATCGTAGCCAATGAGGTTTATCCGAGGCATGATTATTGCTAATTGAAACTTCTGAGTGAGTTTTTAAGACAGGGACACAGGAACTGATTGGTTTAGAGGTGCTTCAATAAGACAGGATGACATTCACTAGATCTATAAAACTCTAATATTTTTACTTTGTGCTAATAATAATTATCTCTGCTACCTCTTGATCTCCTGTTAGTATCATGTATTGAGTCACACACACTACCTTTATTATTTTATGTAACTCTCACTAAATCCTACAATGTAGCATTATTATCTCTGTTTTTATGATGAAGAATATGAGGTTTATCAAAGTCAAATTATTCTTCCAGATACAGCTAGTAATTAATTATGTCTTCATTTTTAGCACTAAGCTCAGAACCTGCCACAGTTGGTACTAATAATTTCTTGTTGAAAGAATAACATCAGACTAGAGCAGTGTGGAATTGATTCAGAATCAGAACCCACTAAATGCTTTATAACGAAAGTTAAGGATGGCCTTACAGAAACAGCTGAAGCCAAGCCCTCAGACAAGGGGCAAGAACTCTCACTTGGAAGACAGAAAAGATGCCACAGATGAGATCATCTGAAAGGAGGAAAAAAATGAAAAAGACCTGAACAAGAGTCATGACACTGGACTAAGCTGTGGGAATAAATAGGCATGCTGAGTTTAAAAAGGCTCAACCAGTCTGCTTGTTTAAAGTCTGAATTTTAAAGAGGTGTTAGAGGGTTTGAAGAAAAAGACCTTGCTGGAGGTGGAGAACTGAGTATTAAGAACACATATATTATAGGAATAAATGGAAGTTTCTTTGAATAATCACACATTAACTGTTGTTGGCTTCCTTAGGATTTCATATTTATAACAGTTTTTTGCAGCACTATTTTATTTTTTTAGTTTCTATAATGAATTGTACAGACTTACATTTTCAGTTGAGAAGGTTATACTAACAGTTCCAGAGAATAAAGTTGCTGTGCATCTTCAAATTGTTTCCTCAGTCTTGCCCTTGCCCACTGAACTTATATATCCCCATCTTTTTCAATGATAAAAGGCCATGATTTATTATGTATGTATAGCAACTTAGAAGATATGAACACATTTACTATCATATCAAAAGTACTTTTTTGGTTAGTTTCTTAATATTTGGGAGTTCGGAGTGCTCCTATCAATAATAAATTTAAAAAATCCTTTCTCTATTCTTCTCCCTTTTCACTCTTTCCCTTCTCATTTCAATTTTATTTCTTATTTCTTACTGTTGTTATATTTTGGTATCCCAGGATGTCTAAAGATTTAGTGCTTATGTGATTACCTGGTGAACTTGTTCAAAATGCCAATTTCTCAGCGCCAGGTCCCAGAAATTCTTACTTTTTAGATCCGTTGTGGGCTCTCTTCATTTGCTATATTCCATGTCAGTCCAATTAATTCTGAAGGAGGCTTTTAGAGGGTGACTGCAGAACAGTTCTCTGGGTGGCCTTAGACCAATCCAGTTCTCACCCCTTTCTTGCTTGCAGCTCTTAAGAGCTATTGCATAATAGAATGTGCTGGGAATGCAAATCCTAAGATAGGGAGGGACTGGCCAGAACAGTCTGGCTCTGCTCCAGTCCCCTCCAGAAATAGGACATTCTTCAACACCTTTACCCAGAAAGTCATGTAACGGTGGCGAATAAAATCCAGGGTGGGCTTCTTTCCAGGGCCCTTCATCTGAATTGCATGCACAGATGAGACTCCATCTACCCCCGCAGCTTTCCCGAGGCTTGGAAAGCAGCCTACAGTGAATCCTAGGCTTCTGTTTTCCCTGGCTTCCTAGCTGTAAATTATAAACTCACTTTGTGTGATTTGTTGTGTTCATGGGTATTCTGTCCCACTGTACTCAGACAAGTTGGTAACCAGGGCACACTGAACTTTTTTCACAATGATGTTTTTAAAAATAAAACCTGCTAAATCCCATTACAATTTCTGCTCTGCACAGATCCTTACGCTCTCAAGGAATGTAGCTTTCTACATTATGTGAGAGATAATCCCTTTTCGCCTAATTGACTTAAGTCTACACAGACAGTTAAGTAGTATAATGCCAAAACCAAGTCCTTGAGGTATGTTTATATGTACAACATGAAATTCCCTAAGGCTGTAACTGATTATCAGTTAACTGTCATGTTAACTCCAACAAATAAGACTATGTTTACTCCTTAGCAGGCTTTCGCTATATGGAGTACACCCTGAATTATTGAACAATTGCAAATTTTGAAAATTACTAATAGCCCCTGGTTGTATGTACTATGTTTATGATATTCATCTCTGTCTGGTTTATAGGATGCTATGGTCTGATTGTTTATGTTCTCCGAAAATTTATAAGTTGAAACCTAATTGCCAAGGTGATGCGTGAGGAGGTAGGCCATTTGGGAGGTGATTAGTTCATGGAGGTGAAACCCTCATGAATGAGATTAGTGTTCTTATATTAGTGTTCTTATAGTGAGGCCCCAGAGGACTGTCTCTCCCTTTCACAATGGAAGGGTAGGAGGAAAGCTCTATGAGGAAGCAGGCCCTCATCAGGCACCAGATTGGCTGGTGTCTTTATCTTGGGTATCTCAGATTCCAAAAGTATGAGAAATGTATGTCTTGTTTATAAGCTACCTAGTTTATAATATTTTGTTTTAGCTCCTCAAATGAATTAAGACACAGGGGTCAAACAAGAATAAAATAGAACAATGAATTTACCCCCTCACCTCAATTGTACAGTATCAATCACTTTCCCTTTTAAGTAGTTATCTGCTTTTCTTTCAAAATACCAGGATTAACACCTGCCTCTGAAAAACTACAAAGAATAGACAGAACTGAGTAGAAACACTTGTCAATAGCTTGTATTGACTTTGAGTTCCCAAAGGCTTTAGTAGGTAAAGGTTAGAAAAATGTATTTTTTCTATGAAGTGAGATATAATTTATAAGGCAAATCTACATATATTTCATCCTTTTATCTTCAACCATTTGGTGCAATATTCTATTTGGACAGAAATATCAGCATGAAAATTATTTAGAATATAAAACTATTCAGGTGAACTTTGGCCTGAAGTTTGCCTTAGATAATAAAACTTCTACAAATTGCAGTGATCATTGGATAAACAAGAAGGACTGAAATATTAATCAGATAAAGGACTGATAACAAGAATCTATTTAGAACTCAGGAAAATCAGCAAGAAAAAATCAAGCAACCCTATCAAAAAGTGGGCAAATAACATGAATAGAAACTTCTCGAAAGAAGATATAAGAATGGCTAACAAACATATGAAAAAATGCTCAACATCCCTAATCATCAGAGAAATGCAAATCAAAACCACAATGAGATATCACTTAACCCCAATGAGAATGGCCTTTATCAAAAAAACCCAAAACAACACATGTTGGCGTGGGTGTGGAGAGACAGGAACACTCATACACTGCTGGTGGGACTGCAAACTAGTGCAACCCCTGTGGAAAGCATTATGGAGGTATCTTAAACAGATTCATCTCACACTTTTTTATGACTAATTAATTTCCATCTTCAGATATTGTTTAAGCATGATTTCTTACAGGGGGGAGTTTCCTGTTCCAGGGCCCATGTTATTTCATCCTTCTATACATTTTCACAATTCCCTGTAACTTCCGCATCTAAACACGTTTCCCTATCTTAGCACTCTTTCCACATTAAGAACCTGTTTATACTCATTTCTCTCTCAATAGTACAGCATGGAATGAAGAGTCGCTTTTTGGTAAAATAAGCTGACAAACACTGCCTCAACCAAGTGTTGGTTGTGTATTCCCTTCATATGATGTGATAAAAATGTCACTTTTACTGTACAGTCTTGTTTCCAGAAACCCATAACTTTGGGATAATAATGAAAAAAAAAAAAAAAGAGCATAAAACAAATCCCAATAAAGAGGATCCTACAAAATACCCGACCATTACTCCTCAAAACTGTCAAGGTCATCAAAAACAAATCAAGTATGAGAAACTCTCACAGCCAATAGGAGCCAAGGAGAGACATGATAAGTAAATACAACGTGGTGTCCTGGATGAGATCCTTGGACAGAAACAAGACATTAAGTAAAAGTTAAGAAAATGTGAATCAAATTTGGGCCTTATTTAATAATAGTATATCAAACTTGGTTCATTAATTGTGACAAAGTCATCATACTAATGTGAGATATTAGTAATAGGAGAAACTAAGTATGAAGTATATGGAAACTTTTTGTACTATGTTTGCATTTTTTCCTGTAAATATAAAACTATTGGATAAACAATGAATAAAAAAGTATTCATTTTAATAATCCTGTTTAGGTTGTATCTTCTCTGTTAG
This sequence comes from Eulemur rufifrons, assembly GCF_041146395.1. Classification (NCBI taxonomy): domain Eukaryota; kingdom Metazoa; phylum Chordata; class Mammalia; order Primates; family Lemuridae; genus Eulemur; species Eulemur rufifrons. The sequence goes on from NC_090985.1 coordinate 48,387,225, forward strand.
ACTCTTTGATCTCTGAAAGTCAGGCTGTGTCTGTAGTCAGCTCTGCAGTCTCAGCGCACAGCGCACAGGAAGAGCTTGACTCATAATTGTTGAATGAGTTATCAAATGAATAAGTAAAATAACCATTTAATAACTACCTGTGAAAGAACATTAATTCCCTGAAGAAACTCCTATTTTATATGTAAATAGTATTTCCTCAAACCACCAGTCAGGATGAAAATTAATGCCATCTGCTTCTTGTTCTTCCACGATCTTCTGCTCTTGGGTCCTGCAGTCATTTTCCCTGATTGACTGTCCTAAATATCTGTTTGCTCTCCACAGAATCCCTATGCCCCTGAATAATCAACCTCCTTTGCTTCCTTTGCCACGTACAGTAGACAAATCCATGAAAACTAGGAAGAGCTTAGGGACTACCCCCACCCCCTCAAACAGACGTTTAAAGATGGGCTGCTTTCTGATGCTCTTGATTCTGATAAATTATTCCCTTACGACCGCTTCATCATGGTCTCATCATTTATAGTATAGTCTCTGAAATACTAATATTTAGGAAATCAGTTAAATGGATAAGAATTTTCTTTCTAAAAGAAAATACTCCTGGAAGGTTTGAAAGATTAGAAATTCTCCCTGTTTTACCTTAAATTAATTTCAGGAAGATAGTTCTCGAATTTCAGATCTGCCTAGTGGAAATGGGATTTTTGGTCTGAGAAACATAATCTTACAAACTGGAGAATTTGGCAAATATGGTAGATTTGGCATTGTGCCAGAGAGGGCACTGCCAGTGTATTGCTCCTTTGGCAATTTGTCAAAAGATACCACAAGAAGTGGAAAGGGTTTAAGTAGGGAGGGGAAAAGGAATCAAAGACTAAAGTAATAGTGAAATAGCAATGATAATAATAATCATAATAATAAGAAGAATAAGAAGAAGAGGAGGAGGAAGAAGAAGAAGAAACAGTTTTTTAGTGTTCATCCTGCTCAATGAGTTGGGGAAGAAACAAAGTCCCTCTCTTTTATATCACATCTGCCAAGGATCCAGAACTGAGATCAATATTATTATTATTACTATAACTTAGCAATATCATCAAATACTTTTGTTTTTGAGAGTTAATTTGGAAAATAAAATATATTTTAATGTTACTTCTCTGGGAAAATATTCCAAATCTACAAAATTAATTTAGGAAAGAAAGTACATTTAAAGTTCAAGATTGGATAAACTTTTAAAAGTTTATAACTATAAACCTACCTTTAAAAATGTCCCTTAGTAGGCCAGAAAACTTTTAAATAATTATTTAGAGCAACATACTTATTGATGCTTCAAATGCTACATCAAAGTTAAATGCCCTAATGATTAAAATATTTGTTCATGAATCTGCAGGTCTACAATTATACTTTAAGTTTTATGTGTTGTCTTGCTTGTTTTTTGATCAAGCAAATAAACCTGATTATTATCACCACCTCCATATATATGTATGTTATATATATTTATCATATATGTGAATGAAATCACGTGTGCTTTCATCTCTATTTAATTATAGCGTTAATATCAGCTAGAGGTTAAAAATTAACTAGAATTATATACATATATTTTATTCTAAATCTGCTATTATTTAAAATAAATATGATATCACTACTAATAGCTTGCATTTATTAGATATCATTCGCTATACTAAGTGCTGTATGTGTGTCCTCCCATTTAAATCTCACAAAACCATAATGTGCCAATATTAATAATGTTATTTCTTCAGATGATGGGTGTCTGGCTTATAGAAGTTAAGTGTCAGAGCTCAGATTTATACTTAATTCAGTTTGATTCCCAAGCTTGAACTTTTATCAAGCTTTACCATTAATGATTACTACTTTTATAAAGTATCACACACAATATGAATAAAATTGAGCAGACACCCAGCGGTTTTCCAGTAAAATGGATACCATAATATTTAATATATATTCATTTTGATTGCGTATTGAAACTTGATAATGAAGATGTGCATTTAAATCATAATTTTTTTCTTTAAAAAAGTGACACAAAAAGCCAGTCATTCATTTATTCCTCCATCATTTACCAACTTAAAAAACTGAATTATTTATCATCAATTAGTTGACTGAAGTAGGTTTTTCCTTAACTATGTGAGGTAATCATAATTTATGTGGGGAAAAAATAAAGTCTGCCTTTCTACAGAACATCAAATTATTTAAGTGTGTTTCTTGTCAGCTGGGAAGGTTTTGTTCCCATTGCTTCCCACCCTGCTACAAATCCACAGAAAACATGTCTGTCATGAGCCAAATGCTCACCACAGGGGACTCCTTCCTGCTGGCACAACAGTAATCTCATATCAGAGGAGGTCGGTTTACCTTCGGGTTCATAAAATGCAGATAGGATAGAATGATACTTCCAGCACTTACTGGAATATTTTAATTTAAGATTAAATAAGTGTAATATGGCAATCCTCAACATGAGAACAAATTATCTTTAGAAGGGGCTATTTAATATTATAGAAATATTTTGCTTATATATGCAGAAATATTTCAATGCAAATAATCTAATTTGTACTTTTTTGGTAAAGTATGTACATTAAAATGAGTTGTTTTCTAACTCATTCTAAAGTAAAATTATACATTACTGAATGATTTCATTGCAAATCAATAGATCACAATTAGAAATTTTGTGTATTTTCCCACTTTATCAACAGCATGCATGAATATTTACAAATAGAAATACTGTGTTTTTGCAAATTTTTCTTAAACAAATGTTGAATAATCCATGCAGATATTTAAAAATGTAACATTAAATATTACCAACTTTTAAGATTTTTAAAAATTATAGTATTAATTTATAAAATTCCTGAAATGGATTAATGCCATGCATCTAGGTGACTTGTGCTGTAATAGAATTATTGAACATGGTCTACTATCAGTGTCCTTAAAGTTTTTTTTTTTAAGTCACTGCATAATATAGTTAGGAGCCACAAATGACTATAATTGAGTGAAATCTAGAATGATAGATCTCAGAGCTTAAAACCAAAAACCCTTAGCAAATTCATTTTATAAAGTTCTTGTATAACTTGTTAAGCTCTTATATAAGACAAGATTTTTTTTGCACACATTTTATTGCAACCCTTAGGACTTAGGAGACTGAGATAAGGTTATAGAACTGTGCTTAATGGAAATTAATGATAGGGGAAGTGCTTTGTGATATAGACTATCTTAGTTTCCTAATAGAAAGTAGGCCTGTAGAGTTATTTGTGTTAGTTATTTCTGCTTAATTTTGACATTAGGACCATCCTACTGGAGCAAGGATGTGGTCGAGGCAGAACCAATGTTAGCTGTTTCTAGGAAATTGAGTATGAAGAGTCACATCTTTTCTTAGTCTGTTAGAGTATGTATTAATACTTTTAGCTAGGAAAGTGATATTTCTACTATAAACGAATAATGAAAAAGCATTGCATTTGAATAATTTTTTCTCTATTCATTGAAATGATCAAATCTTTCTCTTTTGTATTTTAATATTGTTTTTCATCAATAAATTTTATAAATGTATAATCAATTTTGTACTGTGGTTACACTTGGTAATAATTTTTTTATAAGCTCTGTTCATTTTCATAAACTTAAAATATCTTTTTTCCTCATTTTATAATGGTTTATTTTTTATATGCTAGATTCATAGCTATTTTCCCTAGCCTTTTTGTTTTGTTTTGTTTTTTTGAGACACCCAGGGCTAGAATACTAGAGTGCTGTGGCATCAGCCTAGCTCACAGCAACCTCAAACCCCTGGACTCAAGAAATCCTCTTGCCTCAGGCTCCCAAGTAGCTGAGACTACAGGTGCATGCCACCACGCCCGGCTAAAATTTTTTTATTTTTATTAGAGACGGGTCTCGCCCTTGCTTAGGATGGTCTCAAACTCCTGACCTCAAGCAATCTCCCCCCTCAGCCTCCCAGAGTGCTAGGATTACAGGTGTGAGCCACCATGTCCGGCCTGCCCTAGCACTTTTAACATATTCTATTATTTTCTTGTTTCCAAACTAGAATGTAATAGCCTCCATGGGGGCAGGGATTTCTGTCTCTTTTGTTCACAAGTCTTTTTAGAGTAGGCACACCTACTCTATGAATGTGATAAATATTTGAATATTAGATAAATAAAAACTGTTACTGTTCAGACATCACCTGCAGTCTAATTGCAATTTCTTTGACATTGTATTATTTCTCTCGAGAAGTTTTAAAAAGATTTTTTTCTTTTATGTGTTTTTTTCTTGAGTTTATACAATGTGTGCTAACGTGAATTTATATTTATCCTCTTTAATATTCGAGGTGATCTTTTAACTTGGAATTTGTTTCTCTCTTTTTTTTAAATATTCTGCTAAACTCTCAGTAATTATTTCTTTAAAAATTGTAACTCTGACATTTCCTACGTTCTGTGGAACTTTTATTTGAAGAAGGCAGGCACAGCCCAGTCTCTCCTCTCTGCCTCTTATCTTTTCTTTAATATATCTTATATATTTATTTCTCTGTGAAAAACATTCTGGGTTAATTACTAAAAATTACATTTCAATATAATAACTACCTCTTCACAGGTAACTAGAAGGACAATTCTCCTTTTTTCTAAATTTCAATTTCATTGTTGATATTTTCATTTCTATCTGTTCCTTCATAACTACTAGTATTAGTTTCATCATTTATTTTCTTTATTTGAGCTTCTTAAATATGTGTTTTTAAAATATTTGCATGTTGCTTCCTTCAAAATAGATTTATGTCTCACTGTTGATTTTATGGGATATATTTGCAGCATTTTATTCATTTCCGTGTTTTGTAATTTTGGTTCACAGACTCCTTTTGAGTAGGAAGTGTTTTTGTTGTTATGATTTCTATTTATTTTTCTCATTCCTTTCAGATAGCCATTTTGCATCTCTGCACATCTGGCAAGTCCCCAATCTAGAATGAAGTCTTATATATTTGCAATTATTGCAGATTGTCATGACATCAGTAAGAGCTGGATGAATTCATATTTCAGACTGTCTTTTTGCCTTTCCCTTTGTCCTAGATTTTCCTTTATCCATAGTTTCCATTAAAATCCAAGCCATAGATTGGTGGTCGTGTTATTATTCACCATCATTCAAAAGACCTCCTACAGCCTTTTGCTTAAGTCTGGTGAGTCTGGTTCCAATATCCCAAAATTTGTGTACGTTTTAGTTCACATAATTTCCTGGTCTCCACTGCAGGTTTCTGGCCCAACATCCCACAAACCAGTTGTTTCAAACTGACCTATTTCCTCTATATTCTGTCTAACTTCTAACTCATGAAGATATTTATCTTGCCATTGAGCAGAGAGGTATCTTTTTATTTCCTATTTTCTTATATTTGTTTGACATTACTTTGGTTTTAGAGAAGACCACATATTAAAGTGGGAAATGACAGCTCTGCTTTGAGCATAAAATGTTACGGCTTAGTTTGTAATACCTTACATTTTTTAGTTAGAGGCTTCTGAATGTTTCTAGGAATAACAAAATTTTTCTGAACGTTTATTAAGTATCTACAATGTTCTAAGCATTGCAAAGGTAATAATACTGAGAACAATCTTATGAGGTAGACATTATTATCAGCCCCATTTTTAATAGAAAACTGAAGGGCACAGTAGTTTTAATGAACTTTCTTAATGAACTATCCCAAGGTCACATAATTTTTAGTTTCAGAAGCAAAATTCAGAACCAGGCACTTTGATTCTATGTACCTAACCATTTTTGCTAAACCAAACAGGAAATGCTTTGGTAGACTCTAAAATCTATGTGTCATTAGACAGGAAGTCAACATCAATTGCCTTATTTTGGAAACTTTTATTTGGTCTTCCTAGTGTGACAAAGTGGCATGTTTATATTCTCTATGAACTATTTACAATGTCGTTTAAGCCAACATCTCTATGCCTCTTTAACAGTAGTTGAAATAAGCAAAAAGCCATTCCGTTATATGCCTAGAGGAGGATAGACTCTTTCTACTTAACTTCATCTCCTGATGCACATTACTTGTGGGATGGCTGACTATTAGAATGAACAAATTCCTCTTCCAGCTTTGTGAATCCATCTAAATTATGCCTCAAGGTGAAGGTGAGTTACGCAGCATATTCTGAAAGCATAAAAACTTTGTGTGACTGCATTTCTGACATGCATGGGTTCGACAGCCTGGGAGTTCATGTATTATACATGGAGATACAGCCTCCAGTCCTAGTAACTACTTGCTGGATGAATGACAGACAGCTATACACACATTGTCCATCACAGATTTTCATGAAGTTTATTATGAATGCATTTCAAGGTAGGGATCTAAGTCCATATAACATCTGTAAGCTTTCTAAATACTGGGGTTCAATTAATTTAAGAAGTAGAACAATTATTATACTGCCTATGCTACCAGGACTCCACTGTAATATTCAGTTAAAATTTGATGCAATTAATATTGTTAACAAAAGAAGGGGAAAGAAATATTAAGTCAAGAAAAATATAGTCCACATTTAGATTTGCCTATTATTTCACTATTTGACTTCAGGCATATTACTACACATCTTTAGGCTCATTTTTATTTATAAATTACAATGTTAGTTTTTTATTTGCAAATTAACATACTTCCGTACTCATTCGAAAATACTTAGGTAACATTATTGTAAAAGTTCTATGCTGAAAGATAGCAGATGTCAAATAATATATTAAGTCTTTATCTAGTTTTAAAATTCAAAATTATTGCATTTCTTATTTAAAATTTTATAGGATTGTCAAATAAACAGCCAAATATACAATATGCAATAATATTTTCTTTCTTGTTTTGAATGTTTGCTTTTTTTCTTCATATAGTTTCTAATCAATTCTAAGCTTTTGTTGAGCTTTAGAAAAAGTTGAAAATTCTATTTCTGAGCAAACAATCCATTTAGGAGTTCACATAATAAAAAATGTAGTTGTATAGATATTTATACTGATCAGCAGTCTAGGAACATCACTAAGACTAACACTAACTGAATAAAAATTCATTAAATTTCCTTTCTACCAGAGCAATGTATGAAAATATAATTCATCAATTCTCATTAAAGAAAATGTATATTTTCTTGTAATTCACAATGGAAGTTTTAGCTTCTTTCTATATTTGCATTCATGGCTATCTTTGAAATTCATTTTTCTCTTATAACAATAATTCAAAATATGGTTATTTTTGTAGAGAACTGTTAATGATATTTTCAAACTAAATATACATTTCATGATAAAGTGAAGATTCTAATTATGATGGATAAAAGATTTGGAAGCTCATCAATGCAAAATATTAGGATTAGCTTGAGATTGATGAAAATATAGAGATTTCGTAGCATTTACATAGAATAAAAATAATGATCTAGAGCAAAACAACCAAAACACAGCTAGGTAACACCCAATACAAAGCTTATTGTCCAGGAAAAGAATTCTTAGAGTTTTTAGTGGGCTGTAATGAAAAAGAAATATTAAATGAGAGGAATTACTTAAGAAAGAGAAAGTTCCTGATCAAAGAGCTATAAAAGCAATTCTTACATGCAATTTGTGGTTATACAACATATGTGTGTATATATAACCATGTATATGTATAATATCTGTAATATATGCCCTAGTTTTTCTTCATATATAATACATTTTTATTTCATTTCCTGCACGCAAGCACATATACGAATTCTTAGAGGAAGATTGATATGTATATACTTCAATTATCACAGTAGGTTTAAAAATTATCTTCACTGTTTTCTGCAAATTAACCAAGAGTCCAGCCAGGTATGTGTGATCAGTTATAAATCTGCTGAGGCAAATCTCGGGGGACTAGTCCAAAAGGCAAGGCTTTGATCTGAGGTAGGATTAAAGAACATGAAATTTCAGGGCTTCAGAGTGGAACAAAGATGGGATTAGAATTAGGGTAAATTATGAAGCTTAGAAGAGATTGTTTCTGGGACAGTGTTTTAAATTGTGCAGGCCACTTTTACTTATTTCTTTTGGGCTGATAAGTGAATGTATTCATATCTTTGATTTAAAGGAAAATATGTAAAACAACTTTTATTTCCTTCAAAAGGCTATATTTATTATTTTTCTCTCATTATTTTCCGTAATACTATTTATTATATAGCAACATTCAGTTGAGATGTGTCAAAATGAATTCCACTGAAAGATCCCACAAAACAGATAGTAGAAACCTTTTGTAGTTTACAGGTTATATATGTCTATATAAGGACATACATTAACACAAAGTAATTTCAAAATAGACTCTTGAAGTATGTATTTGTATTGTATTTCATAAATGAGAAAACTAGAGTAAGAATAGATTTTACCTTTTATCAGATATTGTATACTTAAAGTTGAGAAAGACCTGATATGTGGCAGTTTGATTTAAGGGAAAATCTTTCCAATTGTTTGCCTAGTGTTAGCTTTAGATATAGGGAAATGATGGCTTGGGGAAATATAACATCATGCTCAGGTCCGTACAGAATGAACGCATCATTCAATTGGCTATATAAGACATACAAGACATATGTTCTTTTCTATAGTTTACGATTTGAAAAGAAAACATCAAAATTCCTAGTTTTTTTCCTAATAACAAACTAATTATATAACTTCCACATGTGCTGTATTTTACTTTCTCTTTATTCATTAAAATAAATATATTAATAATTTGTAGCTTTGACGCAGGCAGTGCAAAGGCAATTTATGTGATCCAAGTGTTTGTACCCCCATATATTATGAAACAAATAAATATAAAAAAATAAAAAGTATAATTAAAAATTTGATCTTACTGTATTTTATTGGGTAGATGGATGTCAGAAAAACAGTAACTATCATTAATTTGAGATACCCATAGTAGAGTTATGATTTTATGATACAAAACAGAGGCAAGGGCTTTCTCTTGAGCTGCTCAGCATTTTGAAAAATTAAGATGTAAAGGAAAGAAGCTAGAGTTTCAAGCAGATCTTAGAAAGTATTTATATGATACTGGAAATATACTTTCTTCAGATATTTAAAACATTTACAAAATTTGTAAACTTAGAAAATTTACGAGTTTTTCTATTGTTATGATAAACTTCCAAATATTATTGAAATAAAGTAAAGGTGCCATCAATAAACACAGGAATATAACATTTATGGATTAGTAGGCTCAGTATTTTAAAGGTGTTAATTTTCCCAGGTTGATTATATATTAAATGTAATTCCAATGAAATTCTCAGAAGATTGATATAAACTGGAAAACTGAATTTAAGTTATAGATTGTAATAAAAGGGACAAGAATAATCTAACAACTTTAAAAATAAAATGTGAGAGTTTAGCTGTCAAGCATTGTTGTAAAGCTTCAATGGTGAAGGTGATATGCTACCAGTGCCAAGACAGACCACTAGAAATGGATGGAACACACAGGAACAGATACACACGTTTGAGTTTTTTTTACCAATTACTCTTCAATGCAGTGAATAAAAAGGTGGCCTTCTCGATATGAGGTGCTGAAACATTTGTTTTTTTAATCTCTCTTGAAAATGTTTCTGTTTTGCGAGCTCGGAGAAGGAAATATTCAATATTATAATGATAATTTATATGAAAGCATTTTGAAAAATAAAAAAACACTATAAAATACACAATATTATAATTGCTGCCATTGTTATGATTGGGATTATTTTTTAAAGAAGCATAAACTAGAATGTAGAGGGAGGCACTAGTAAGCAAGAAAAGCATTATTGCAAATTTAACCATGATTTAATATGTGCTAAATTTTATGAGGTTATTTTAATCTAATTTCCCAAGTGTATAACTAACTAAATTTTTTGCTTTAGTGTCTTTAAAATTTAATTTAAAAAATTTCAACATGTAAAATGTGTTCATCATTTATATATAAAAATAGTACTACACAGCTTTTAATAATAATTTTTTTCCTACCCTTGCTCCAAATTTGCCTACTTTTTTATTCCGCTCCCTAATGACAACTACTTTCAAACTTGTAGCTGTTTCTCCAAAAATTTATTTCCATAAAATCAATAACATGCATCTTCATGTATTTCTTATTTTCAAATTTTATGTTGTTTATTGATTTTTTTCCATAAATGACAATGCTCTGCTCATTTCATCAAAATTAAAATTGCACTGGACAAAGTTAAACAGGCAAGGATGGCTTTAGTCAAGTCTATTGCAACAAGAGAGAGTGAACAGAATTCGGTCTGAATTCAATTCTGACTGTTGAATTCAGAATGCAGAGTGCATGTGACTGTTTTTAGAGCTGTGATGGGGGATCCTAGGCTGTTTATGTTTGCAATTGGTTTTATCCAAAGGAAAAGTAATATTGCCTGTCTTCATGATGGGTAATTTTACAACTTAGAGCAAGGAACCTGCAGAATTTAGGCTTCTACCCTTGCACAGAAACTGGGAGCTAAAGGCACACTTGCAGCTGGTGATTCCAATTCAAAGAGGTGGCCACCAGGTCCTGGTAAAGCCATTCCTGAATTGTGAAACAGGCAAGATGTTTTGAAAAAGATTTACTTTTCAAATGGACCGAGAAAGAATTTATGATTATGAATTGTCTAAAGGAAATGATCCAAGAATAGAGAGGTCAGGGCCCACAGTCAGTAAGAAGCCTGTCTAAAGATTAGTCTAGATGAGAGGAACTTAATGTTGTCTTAGTCAAATTATATCACACCTTTCTGTCAATCAGTGTAACCATAAAAAATAATCAAGATATCTATAATAGAATTTAAGTTCACGAGGCATAAACATTTTATCTCTTTTTGCATTTTCCTCTAACTATTACTCTGAACTTTTATAATGGTAATAAGCATAACTGATATTTATTGATCCAGGTTGTATGTTGTAGATACATGTCTCATTTATACTCATCAAAAATAAAATAAGTGCTCAGGAATTATTCTTGCATATAACTGAGAAAACGAAGGCTAAGAAAACTTAAGCAATTTAAAATGGATCATAAAACTTATTGGTCTGCCAAATATGTCTTGCTCTTCCCCAAACCTACAATATTCTTATATGTCTTTGCCTTTGAACATGCTGTGACTTCTGACTAAAAACCTTCCACTTGCTTGAATGCAAACACTTATTAGGTTTATTCTTTATGTTTATATTTTAAGACCAAGTGGAAATATTTTCCCCAACTTTTCCACATTCCTACCATCAAGAAAACTTCAGCTTATTCCTCCTCTTGCTTCCATAACACGCTACACAAAAGTTTTACAGAACCCATATTGTTTTAAGTTATACATGGCTATTCTCTCCTGGGAGAGTGTGGGCTCTATGAGCATGTAGAATTTATCTCATTCATCATTGTACCTTTAAGCTTAAGGATAGTCCTTGGAAAATACTATAACATATATTAATATTTGTGGAAAGGGGATAGGCAATGGTTCTGAACAAGGTGTATGATCTAATGGTCAATTATGTTTTAAATGATACAGTGGAAACAGACTGAAGATACAAACTGAGAAACTTTGTATTCCCTTCACATTATAAAGTGAACCAAGGACTTGAAAGTAAACAAAACTCAGGTAAATGATTCTTAAGTTGCTTTCTTATATACATTTTAATAATTTAGCCTTTCCATTTAACTGAAAGTTTTCTTAAATATTTGTCACTAGTCTGAAGAAAACTAACTTTAAAGAGTATTTTGTTAATGTGATTCCCTCAGAAAACAATTTGTTTCATATCATTATTATTTTTAAATTCCATGGCATTTTATTAGTCAAACATATAGTTGAATTTATAGTGATTTAAATCATTTTCTAACATTCACTGAATCAAAAAATATTTTATGATAATGTAATATAATAACATGACTTTAAATCATAGAGCAAAACATGAAAGCAAAATTTATCTACATTGGCAAAGTTATGAATTCAATCCTGCCTCTTTTTCATTTTTGTTTTCACTTTTATTTTTATTTTTTATTTAAATTTGTGGAGGTTTTTTCATGAATCCTGTACACTTTAACATAATGCTTGTTGGTTAATAAACATATTTGCACTTAACTGCAATCTACTTTTTATTGTTTCTTTGCTTATTAAAGCCACAAAAAAGAAGAAAAAATTTTATTTTTACTTCTGTTTAAAGTTGTGCTTTTCTAGGAAAATACACTTGGTAAACACAACTTTTTCAATGAACTAGCCAAGTAAATGAGCAAACAACATACCTGTACTTTTATTGGTAACATACTTATGAAATATACTACTTTATAGTTTTGCAGTAAACAATGAATGAGCTAATGAATTTGGAGCACTGAAAAGTGGGTTTGGCACATAATATTATAAGAACTAGAGAAGTGTCTGCTAGTGATTTTACTACATTGGCAAATGCACATAAATGAATGCTTCCATCTGCAAATTCTTCCATCCTTCATTTAAAAAGGATTTTTCATATATGTTCTAAAAGATTTTAAATCCAATAAGAATAAGATTATTAAAAATTTGCAACTGCATTTTGTATAAAATATATTTTCTATTTTTCTTATTAAGCACATGTAAGTACCTATAATCACAAATACATATAACATATGTAAGCATATACATACAATTTACACATTATTCCTATTCATAACTAAAATAAATCTAGCAAAATGAAAACAGGATTGATGTGAGTTATTTTGAATATTTATACAGCCTAGTGTAAATTTTCTGAGGTTCTTTATTTTATTAATTCAAGTTTCACTTTTAGTCAAGATAATTAAATTTCTAGAAATGAATGTTAAATATTTATATATTAGTTGCTAAACAAATGTTAAAATAATTTTTTAGAGTAGTTTTATGTTCACAACAAATTTGAGAGGAAGGCACAGAGATATCTCATAGACTACCTGCTCCCACACAAGCATAACCTTTCCCATTATAAACATCCCCCACTAGAATAGTACATTTGTTAAAATTAATGAACCTACTTTGACACATCATCATCACTCCAAGTCCATAGTTTACATTAGGGTTCACTCTTACTATTTTACATTCTATAAATATGGACAAATTTATAATATATCCATTATTACGGTGTCAAGAAATATTTTCATTGCTCCATCCTCAGTGCTCTCTGCCTATTCATCCTTCCCTTCCTCCAACCCCTGGCAGCCACTGATATTTTTACTGTCTCCGTAGTTTTGCTTTTTCCATAATATCATTTAATTGGAATCATACAGTACATAGTTTTTTTTAAGATTGGCTCCTTTCACTTAGTAATATGCATTCAATTTCCTCCATGTCATTTCATGCCTTCATAGCTCATTCTTTTTTAGAACTGAATAATATTTCATTATGTAGATGCACTACAGTTTATTTATCTAATCCAATTACGTACTGAAGGAAATCTTGGACATCTTGGTTACTTTGAAGTGTTGGCAATTATGAATAAAACATCTATAAATATCTATGTGCAGGTTTTTATGTAGACATAGTTATTAAATCTTTTTAGTAAACATAAAGAGCATTCTTTTGTCTGAATGTGCCCCCAGTCATACGTTGAAACTTAATCATTACTGTGATACTAAGGTTGGGCCTTTGGGAGCTAAGTCATGAGGGTAGAGCCTCTTGAACAGGATTAATGCCTTTATAAAAGAAGTTGAAGGAAGCTGTCTTACCCATTTATCACGTGAGGACAAAGCAAGAGGCACTATCTATGAGGAATGGGACTTTACCAGACATCAGATCTGCTGGTACCTTGGTCTTAGACTTCCAAGACTCCAAAACAATAAATTTCTGTTATTTATGAATTACCCAGTCTAAGGTATTTTGTTATAGTATCTCAACTGTGCTAAAACAGAGCATTATTGCTGATCCAAATGGTAAGAGTAGTTTTAATCTTTTAAGAAACCACTAAATCATCTTCCAAAGTGGCTGTACCATTTTGTATCCCTACCAGAAATAAATCAAAGTTCCTATTACTCCATATCCTCTCCAGCAATTGTTGTCAGTGTTTTGGATATTGGCTATTCTAATAGGTATGTAGCAGTATCTTCTTGGTGTTTCCATTTGCATTTCCCTGATGATATATGATGTAGAACATCTTTTCTTATGCATATTTCCATATGCATATCTTATTTGGTGAGGTGAGAGCCTTTGGCCCATTTTTTAATTATGTGGTTTCCTATTATCGAGTTTTAAGAATTCTTTGAGTATTTTGGATAAAAGTTCTTTATCAGATGTGTCTTTTGCAAATATTTTCTCTCAGTTTGTGGCGTGCTGTCTCACTCTCTTGGCATTGGCTTTTGCAAGGCAGAAAATTTTAAATTCAATGAAGTCTAGCTTATGAAATATTTCTTTCATTGATTATGCCTTTTGGTGGTATATCTACAATGTCATCACCAAACCAAGGTTACCTAGATTTTCTCATATGTTATCTTTGTAGATTTATAGTTTTGCATTTTACATTTAAGTCAGTGATCCACTTTAAGTTAATTTTTGCAAAAGGTATAGGATCTCTATATTAATTTTTTTTTGCATGTGGTTGTCCCCTTTTGTCAGCATCATTCATTCAAAGACTATCTTTTCTCCATTGTATTCCCTTTTCCCTTTTGTATCAGTTCAGTATATATATGTAGGTCTATTTCTGGTCTCTCTACTCTGTTCCATTGATCCTTTTGTCTATTTTTTCACCAATACTACAGTTTAGACTATATTAGCATTATGTTGCTAAACTTTTGAAAATATTATATTCCTTTTCTAATCCCACCTTTATCTATTTATTCATTTTTCTGTAGATATGGGATCTCACTCTTTCTCAGGCTGGTCCCAAACTTCTGATTTCAAAAGTGATCCTCCCATCTCAGCCTCCCAGAGTGCCAGGATTACAGGCATGAGCCACCACACCCAGTCTACCCACCATTATTAATATGTTAAATAACACTGCCACATAGATACTTTGGACAGTATATTTTCAAAACATTAGTTTTCCTTAGATAAATTTTTCCTGCTCTGTAATAAATGGTGAATGAAACCTTGACAGGAACCAAATCACCTTCTTTGTCTTTCTTGAAAAATTGTTTATTTAATAGAAGAAACCACATGACGTCATATGTATATAAATTTGATTTTTTACTTGAAATTTTCTTTACAAATTAATTCAATTGTTTAAGTATATCAACAATTTAGTTTTGCTAACAAATATATTTATACCAAGCATGAGATATTTGTATACAATTTTAAAAGCTGCTTTTAATTTTAGTATCACCTGATACTTATAAATTGGAGTCTGTGGTAATTAATCTGATTCAACTTCCAGTAGTTCTTATTACACAGAGGTGCTAATTGAAAGCCTGATTACCAAAGCAAAGAAATGAGATACAAAGCATGCACAATATTTAAAGTATCTAAATTACCAATTGTACATAGCTGGGATTTAGACATGGAGAGAATTATAAATAACTGTAACTGGAAATAAGTACTATTATCATCCTTTTATTAAAAAGGTCCATAGTTAAATGACCTCAACAACAAAACAAATCCTAAATTAAATGTAAAAAAAAAATTAATATTTGATGTTAGTTGATAAAATTGCTTCTTAAAAATATAGCATTTGATACTTACAATAAAGAATAAATAAAATAGCCAAATAATAGAAATTTCTGCTCATAAGGCATATAGACTAAATATTTTCTTATATTAAATTATCTGCATTTGAAGAGTTTAATCTGAAATGTATTATTCAATTTCACACTAGTGTTTACATGAGTTATTTTCCTTTGGGGTGAATCAACAGGATCCTCTTCATTTTCTAAATAAAAGAAATCCTGGTGGCAGCAAACTGTTCAATATTATGTAACAATATAGCCCAACTAACATTGAATTTTAGCATCCTGCTAGTTTGTAGGTATGTGAAATAAATAAAAGTTAAAACATCCCAAAGAGTGAACAGATTTCAAATTCTTTCCCAATTATTTTTTCTGTGATAATTAAAGCATGATTTACATTTTAAGGAGGCACTGTGGCTATGAACCTCACTCATGTTATGACAAGGCCATGTGTGCAGACATTTTATTTGGACAGGAGATACAGGAGTACAACTGATAAGGAGAAGAGATGCTTGAGATGAGAGGCTCTTAGAATTTTCTATCATCCTTTACAAACAGTTGATTTTCTTTATTTCAGCATATTATGGGGGTACAGATATTTAGGTTACATATATTGCCTTTGCCTCACCCTAGTCAGAGCTTCAAGAGTGTCCATCCTCCAGATGGTGTGCACTGCACCTATTAGGTGTGTATATGCCCACCTTCCACCCCTTACCATCTGCCCAACACCCGATGAATGTTATTACTATATGGGCATTTAAATGTTGATCAGTTAATACCAATTTGATGGTAAGTACATACAGTGCTTGTTTTTCCATTCTTGGGATACTTCACTTAGGAGAATGAATTCCAGCTTTATCCAGGATAATATAAGAGGTGCTACATCACCATTGTTTTTTGTGGCTGAGTAGAACTCCATGGTATCCATATACCACATTTTATTAATCCACTCATGTACTGATGTGCACTTGAGTTGTTTCCACATCTTTGCAATTGTGAATTGTGCTGCTATAAACATTCTAGTGCAGATGTCTTTTTTATAGAATGTCTTCTGTTCTTTTGGGTAGATGCCCAGTAACGGGATTGCTGGATCAAATGGGCTTTATTCCAGAGATGCAGGGATGGTTCAACATACACAAATCTATAAATGTAATTTACCACATAAATAGAAGCAAAAACAAACACCATATGATCCTCTCAATAGACACAGAAAAAGCACTGGACAAAACTCAACACCCTTTTAGGATAAGAACGCTTAACAAAATAGGAATAGATGGGACTTACCTAAAAATGATACAAGCCATATATGACAAACCCACAGCTAACATTATACTGAATAGGGAAAAATTGAAAGCATCCCCACTTAGAACTGGAACCAGACAAGGTTGCCCTCTATCACCGCTTCTATTCAACGTAGTGCTGGAAGTCCTAGCCAGAGCAATCAGAAAAGAGAAGAAAATCAAGGGCATTGAAATGGGGGCAGAAGAAGTCAAACTATCGCTCTTTGCTGATGATTTGATCTTATATTTAGAAAACCCCAAAGATTCTGCCTTGAGACTACTGGAATGGATAAACAAATTCAGCAAAGTCTCGGGTTACAAAAACAATATACAGGAATCAGTAGCATTCCTATATGCCAACAACAGTCAAACTGAGAACCAAATCAAAGACTCGATACCCTTCACAATAGCAGCAAAGACAATAAAATACCTAGGAATATATTTAACTGAGGAGGAAAAAAGACCTCTACAGGGAGAACTACGAAACACTGAGGAAGGAAATAGCAGAGGACATAAACAGGTGGAAAACCATACCATGCTCATGGGTTGGCAGAATCAACATTGTTAAAATGTCTGTACTGCCCAAAGTGATCTACAGATTCAATGCAATTCCTATTAAAATACCAACATCATTTTTCACAATCTAGAAAAATAATTCTATGCTTTGTATGGAACCAGAGAAGACCCCATATAGCGAAAGCAATCTTAAACAAAAAGAACAAATTGAGAGGCATCAATTTACCAGACTTCCAGCTATACTACAAGGCTATAGTAATTAAAACAGCATGGTACTGGCACAGGAACAGAGACATAGACCAATGGAACAGAACTGAGAACCCAGATATAAAACCATCCTCATATAGCCATCTATTCTTTGACAAAGCAGACAAAAACATGCACTGGGGAAAAGAATCCTTATTCAACAAATGGTGCTGGGAAAATTGGAAAACCACATGTAGAAGACTGAAACAGGATCTGCACCTTTTACCTCTCACAAAAATCAAACAGTTGATTTTGAAGGTCAATTTTTATCATTAAAACATATACACAGATATACTCTCACAGTTGTGCATTTCAAAACACATTTTCACTAAAGTGAGAATCATATTACTTTTTTATAGAAGTATGAAATACTTTATTCCAAGATATGTGGTGTTCTCATTTTGATTGGAAAGTGATAGATAAAGCCTAATACTCTCCTAACAATCAAGGCAATATATTAAGGGACATGGTTTGGAGTAGGTTATTGGAATCTCAGCTTTGAGATATTTCCTCCTCTCTTCTTTTGTCTCTTTTGTCTGTTTAATAACTCATTAGCTAATGTTATCAGAATGCAGAGCCCTTCAGAAAGTTGTGTAACACAGATGATATCATTCAAACAACTTTGTTTCATAACCTGAATTTATAAATGAGTAATGAAAAAGAAGCTTATTTCTAATGAGTTTAACTTTATGTAATTTACTTTGTGCTATCAAATTCCCTGCAGAAGAAATAATCTTGGATACAGCTTTTTCAGTGAATATATCAGATGACTAATAGAATTAGGATGCCAAATATGTATAGCTAAATACACCACCTTTTCCTCAGTCCCTTTACAAGTGAATTTAATTTCCCAAAATATTCACCTCAAAAAAGAGTGTAAAAAGTTACTGCCAAAGATGTCTAATCATTTGAGGAAAATTATTAATATTATAGCTTCAGTAAGTATTCATCACTTTCAATCACTTGAAATATGATAACCATAAAACATTGTAATCAGGAAGAAGAGGAGAAAAGATTATGTATATGACCAACAGCTCAAACATATCTGCTATATTTTAATTCTTTTTCCCACATGTTGGCATGTTTGTTTGGCATGGCTTTTTTTTTCTGTTTGTTTATTTTTTAATATATCAGAATTCCATAATTGTATGAGCAGACATCCCTTGCTTTTTACTTTTCACATTGAATTGTTTGAGAACAAATGAATTGTCTCCCACTCTGCAGAGGTGTTCAGTGGAAAGTCCTGATAATAATTAAGGGTCATTTGAGAGACAATTTTCCAAAATAGCTGCTGAATCATTTCAAGGATATCTGGCATGAACAAGGTGGGATGTTTATCTCAAATCAAAAGAATATATGATTTGTGCATGGCCATTCATTATCTTTGTAATTGTAATTCTGAGAGAGAATCTGCTTCCAATATAATAAAAATCTGTTGAAATAGAATCCAGCAATAAATACGAATATAGACATCAAAGTCCAAGTTTAAAAACATATTTTATACTAATTTCATATTGAAAATATCTACAAACACATAGGATGGGAAAGTATGTCAAATAGATAAATTTTAACAATAGTTTGACAATGTCTACAAATGGAATCAAAAGTTTGGTGACCCACAAAACACTTTTCTTTGGAAATACAGTTAAATTTAACCATAAGCTTCTTCTTTTTGGAAGGTTAAAAATATTAATAGTATATCAACTCCTCTACATGAAAACTATATTTTGCCTTTCTATTTAAAATTGTATGAATATATTTATTGTTTAGAATGGCTTATTTTTATATTATTATTTCAGAATTTTACAGGGATACCAATACTTTGGTTACATATACAGTGTTTGCACCGCTTGAGTCAGAACTACAAGTGTGCCCAACCCCCAGGCAGCGTGCACCACACCCATTAGGTGTGAATTTACCCATACTCTCCACCTGCCTGACACCTGATAAATGTTAATTTCCATATGTGCACATAAGTGTCAATCAATTAGTACCAATTTAATGCTGAGTACATGTGGTGCTTGGTTTTCCATTCTTGTGATACTTCACTTCAAAGAATGGTCTCCAACTCCACCCAGGATAATACAAGAGGTATTAGTTCACCATTTTTTATGGCTGAGTAGTACTCCATGTTATATATGTACCAGCTTTTATTAATCCACTCATGTATTGATGGGCACTTGGGTTGTTTCCACATCTTTGCAATTGTGAATTGTGCTGCTATGAACATTCAAGTGCAGATGTATTTTTAATAGAATGTCTTTTTCTCATTTAGGTAAATACCCAATAGTGGCACTGCTGGATCAAATGGTAATTCTATTTTTAGTTCTTTTAAGTATCCCTGTATTACTTCCCATAGAAGTTGTGCTTATTTGCAGTCCCATCATCAGTGTATGAGTGTGCCTATCTCCCTGCATCCACACCAACATTCGCTGTTTTGAGACTTTTTTTTTTTTTTTTTTTTTTTTCCGAGACAGAGTCTCACTCTGTTGCCCAGGCTGGCGTGAGTGCCGTGGCGTCAGCCTAGCTCACAGC
Source organism: Eulemur rufifrons (assembly GCF_041146395.1). Lineage (NCBI taxonomy): Eukaryota > Metazoa > Chordata > Mammalia > Primates > Lemuridae > Eulemur > Eulemur rufifrons. The sequence continues at coordinate 48,407,322 of NC_090985.1, forward strand.
AACCTCAAACTCCTGGGCTCAAGCAATCCTCCTGCCTCAGCCTCCCGAGTAGCTGGGACTACAGGCATGCGCCAGTATGCCCGGCTAATTTTTTCTATATATATATTTAGCTGTCTATATAATTTCTTTCTATTTTTAGTAGAGATGGGGGTCCCGCTCTTGCTCAGGCTGGTCTCGAACTCCTGAGCTCAAACAATCCGCCCACCTCGGCCTCCCAGAGTGCTAGGATTACAGGCGTGAGCCACCGTGCCCGGCCGAGACTTTTTGATAAAGGCCATTCTCACTGGAGTTAAGTGATACTTCATTGTGGTTTTGATTTGCATTTCCCTGATGATTAGAGATGTTGAGCAATTTTTCATATGTTTTTTTGCCATTAGTCTCTCTTCTTCATTACTGGGCTTATGTGAAGTCACTCCGCACAGGACACAGATGAAAAAGCTAAAGGTCAGGGAAGTGAATTAATTCCATCATAGTCTTTAAATTTTTTGAAAAGATTAAGCCTTTTTTAAGAAACTTTCTATCTCAGTAGATACTGTTCTTTAGTATTAACTATTAAAACGCATGTTGAAATTTCATTGAATTTTCCTGTTTAATGCCCAAGTAGAAAAATATTTACAGAGATTTGAAATTTATATAGTGAAAATATGCTGAATTATGGAATTGGAAACTTATTTGTAATTGGTCAATTATACAAATAACATAATAGTATTTGAATAAGGATGTCTTAAATAACATTTAAATAAAATTGATTTTAAATCAGAAGCCCAGACATACATATAGATACTGCATCATTTTCTGGTTGTTAGCAATTCCTGATAACCTTAGGAAGACCTTGATTTGAGTCCTGGAAATTAATGTGATCTCTTGGCAGGCTCTGGCATCCCTGGTGAGACTTTAGGGAAAGTACAATGACACATTTGCTGACATCAGAAATAAAAATACCTTATAAAAATTAGAGATAGTTAACACTATGGTAGAGTAGATTGTCAGATATGTATTTCATTATTTTGTATTTTGAGTAATTTACCTTCAACACATTATACATTCATAAAAAGATGAGCATTACTGCACCTTCAAAATCTTTTTCTTTGTTTAAATTAAATTATAAAAAGTTATAGTCATAATCAGAATTAAAGACACTATATTTTAAAATAATGATAATTTATAATCAATAATACACATGATTTTAAAATAAAATATGTATTATATAATTGACAAAAATAAATGTTTTTAACTTTATACTACCGAAGAAAATATTTATAGAATATTCAAACTTTGATATGTCTCACTTTCTAGAAGTAATGTACTAACAACAGTCTCAAATAAGAAGCTCCCATATGTAAAGATACCCTGTCATAGATTGATAATTACATTCACATGGAAAAAGCCCTTTTAATAAAATAGACAGTTCTATGATGAGTTTCTTCTAGTGAGATTGATGTGAGAAAATTTCTTGAAATTCTTTTTCTGTTATCATGATAGTAGTAATGCTATTGATAGAAATAATGATAATAATGACAATAACAACAAAAATTTATCTATTAATTTAAGGACGTATATGCTAAGAAATAGGTTGAAGACTTAACTTTTTTATGAATTTTTAAATATATTTCTCCCAAGGACTCCATGAGGTAGGTAATATTATTAGTTTCTTCTTGCAGAAAATAAAGCTGAGACATAGAAATATTAAATACATAGCCCAAGGTCACACAGCTAGGAAGTGAAAGTTAATATATTAAAAAAGTTGAGTATGTCTGTGTTTTCCCAGATACGCACATGCATATGCATACTCTCACTAATGCATATAAAAGGACACATACATATATATATAATCATATATATATAGATACATATATACAGTACTTTTTGGGTAGAATGTTCTGTAAATGTCCATTAGGCCCATTTGTTTTAGAGTTCCACTTAAGTCTAATGTTTCTTTGTTTACTTTCTGCTTGGAGGATCTGTTGAGTTCTGTCAATGGGGTGTTGAAGTCCCCAGCTGTCATGATGCTCCTGTTTAACACTATAAAATCTGACTGTATGTTAATTTTTCTGGAAGTATACCAAGAAATTTTGAGTGTTCAACTTTGAGAAGTGAAACTAAAGAACAAGGGTGGGAAAAACATGATTCATGTTGGTTTTATTTAAATTGCTACCAGGTAATGCAAATATATACAATTATTTTCACATATATGTGTATATATTTTTAGAAAAGTTCTAATCACAATCTCAAATGATATTGTATATAAAATATCATATATAAAATATATAATGCTATATTGAAATATAAGTGTGTGAAAGAAAGAGGTAATTACATTACTAAGGTAGCTGAGAATAAAATGAGTTCGTGGATATAAAGAACTTAGAACATTCTCATAAACAGTAAGTCCTAAGTAAACATTAGCTATTATTGTAATTGTACATGTGGTACAAATCTATCTTCATATTTAGATACATAACATTGGATGTATTCTACTTGAGTGCACTATATTTAAATAACTATCTTTGTCCTGAAGAATGTGTTTTGTTATGCTTTTTGGCACTGTAATTTTTAAATTTCTAGCTAGTAATGACCTAATTTACTTAAAAATTCTAATAGTTTTTGTCATTTAAGTAGAAAGTTGATGTTTACTGGTAATGACCTACCCCCAAAATGCAGCCTATGTAGATAGGCAGAAATTGTTTTAAGAGACTAACCACAAGATGGCAGTGTTCTTAGAGGACCATTTGATTCCAGATACTAAAGTAAAACACATTTTCATGCAGACCTCTCCTGTTTAAAATAATCAAAACATTATTTTAACTCGTTAGACAGATGGACACGGATGTAGAGAAGCACATTTGCCATAAAACTACTTATAGTTTTTTCTGTAAAAAGTTCAAATATAATGAGAAATATTTGGATTGATTATTTAGAGAAAAATATTAGATATTAAAAATAATGGAAACAGTAGTAATAAACAGAGTAATACAAATAAATGGAAAGCAGAGAAAGCATGATAACTCATTTATAATTTACTCTGGACAAATAAGTGAAGCATCAAGTAAGAGAAACTGAAGAGATGAGGAAAGGAGCACAGAGAACAAGGTAATCTTTAAGTAATCTTTTCCTAGCTTGCACAATAGAATATAATTATGAATTCCTCACATACGTGATAACTTTAAGTTACATGATTAGAGTTGCTTGTGAATTTTCCAAGAAAGTTAAATATTAGTCTTCACTGTTTATAACCACAACAATCCTTCCCACGTGATAATATTTTCAAACAAAAAAATTCATATTAACAGCACAAAGAAAAGCAGAAAGAGATACAGATAATAACTCTATAAAAGCGATTTGAATTAAAAAATGCTTATTTTGCCATTTTATTTATGAATATCACTCCATTTCCCTTTCATGAAGAATATTAACTTATACTATTTATTTATTTCTGTCCAAAATTAAACAGAAACACAACAATGAAATCCACAAATTTAACTCTCTACTTCCTTTCTTCTCTAATCATCTAGTTATTGATGGATACTGTACTTATTTTTAGCATTTATCTCTAAAATTCCCCTCATTTATTGTTTGGTGATTTATTTCTTATTCTATCAATGTCTTCTCTATTTCATCCTATTTTGGTTTACATCTCATTTCATTTCTTCTCTTAACCAAAATTTTACAATAATAAAAATTGTTTTGAAATTTAAAAAAAAATTAAAATACATTGATTTTTTTTTTTTTTTAGAATTATATAAGAAAAGCAGAAAGAACTGAAATGTTCACTGCAACTGCCTGAGTTTCCATCCTCATTCACACTAACTACTGTGATAGGATTGCAATCAGACCTAATGTTGGAAAAACCAAGAAATTCAGAAGATTTTTAAAAATTTTTAAATTGATATATAATAACTGTATATATTTATAAGGTACATGTGATATTTTGGTAAGTACATATAATACATTATGATCAAATCAGGGCAATTGGGATATTCATTGCCTCGAATTTGTCATTTCTTTACCTTGGGAAAATTTTAAATTTTTCCTTTTTTATGTATTATGACATTCACAATGTATTGTTGTTAACTATAGACATTCTACTGTGCTATCAAAAACTTATTTCTTCTATTTATCTATATGTTTGCGCCCATTAAACATTTTCTTCATCCCCCACCACCTACTCTTCCCAGCCTTTGGTAACTATCATTTTACTCTCTACCTCTGTAAGATCAACTTTTTAAACTCCCACGTATAAGTGAGGACATGTGATATTTATCTTTCTGTGCTTGGATTATTTTACTTAACATAATGGCCTACAGTTCCATCCATCCTGTTGAAAATGACAGGATTTCATTCTTTTCTATGGCTGAATATTATTCCTTGGTGCATATACACATTTTCTTTATCTATTCATCCATTGATAGATAAATAGGTTGATTCCATATCTTGGCAAATGTGAATAGTGCTGCAATAAACAAGGAGGTGCAGGTATCCCTTTGATATGCTGATTTACGTTCCTTTAGATAAATGGCCAGTAGTGAGATTGCTGAGTCATATGGTAGTTCTATGTTTAGTTTTCTGAGAAACCTCCATATGGTTTTCCACATGGCTGTACTAATACACATTCTACCAATAGTGTATACAAATTCCCCTTTCTCTGTGTCCTCATCAGCAACTGTTATTTTTTGTCTTTTTAATAACAGCCATCCTAACTTGGTTAAGATGATATCTTGTTGTAGTTTTAATTCACATTTCCCTGATAGTGGTAGTGAGAATTTTTTTCATTTACCTGTTGGCCATTTATATGCTTTTTAAGAAATGTCTATTTAGGTCCTTTGCCCACTTTTTAGAGGAATTTTTTTTTCCCGTGGATATGTTTTATTTTCTTGTTTGCAAATATCTTCTCTCATTGTACAGGTGGTCTCTTCACTCTGTTGATTGGTTCATTTCCTGTGCAGAAGCTTTTTAGTTTAACATAATATCATTTGCCTATTTTTGTTTTTGTTGTCTGTGCTTTTCATGTCTTAGCCATAAAATCTTTGCCTAGACCAACGCCCTGAGACATTCCCTTATGCTTTCTTCTAGCATTTTTATAGTTTCAGGTCTTACAGTTAAGTCTTTAATCCATTTTGTATTTATTTTTGTATATCATGAGAAATAGGAGTCTAGTTTCAATCTTCTGCATATGGGTATCTAGTTTTTCCAGCCCAGCATATTGAAGAGGGTGACTTTTTCCAATGTGTGTTCTTGGTATGTTCTGCTATGATCTTTATTATTTCTTTCCTTTTACTAATTTTGCATTTGGTTTGTTTTTGCTTTTTTATTTTCTTGAGCTGCATCATTAAAATGTTTCTTTAAAATCTTTATACTTTATACTATATATTATACTATATATTTTATACTATACTATTCTTTATACTATATATACTTTATACTGTACTTAAAATCTTTATACTGTTTCTTTAAAATCTTTATACTTTTTTAATGTAGGTTTTTAATTTTATAAACTTCCCTCCTTGCACTGTGTTGCCTGTATCCCATAGGTTTTGTTATGTTGTGTTTCTATTTCATTTGTTTCAAGAAATTTTTTTATTTTTTTTCTTAATTTCTGTATTCATCAGTGGTCATTCAGCAGCATGTTACTCAATTTTTATGGATTTGTACAGTTTCCAAAGTTCCTCTTGCTTCCAATTTCTAGTTTTATTTCATTGTTGCCTGAGAAGATAGTTGATATGATTTCAATTTTTTAAAAATATTTGAGACTTGTTTTGTGATGTAACATATGGTTTATCCCGGAGAATTTTCCATGTGCTGATGAGAATGTGTATTCTGAAGCTGTTGGATAAAATGTTTTGGAAATGTCTGTTATGTCCATTTCATCTAAAGTGCAGTTTAAATCCAATGTTTTTTAGTTGATTTTCTGTCTGGATGATTCATCCAATGCTGAGAGTGGGGTGTTGAAGTCCTCACTGTTATTGTATTGGTGTATATCTTTCCCTTCATATGTAATAATATTTGCTCTATATATCTGCCTGCTCTGGTGTTGGATGCACATATATTTATAATTGTTATATTTTCTTGCTGAATTGATCTCTTTATCAATATATAAGTACTTTATTTCTATTTATAGTGTTTGACTTAAAGCCTGTTTATCTGATACAAGTATAGCTAATTCTGTTTATGTATATTTTCTATTCTTCCACTTTCAGTCTGTATGTGTCTTTACAGGTGAAGTTAGTTTCTTTTAGACAGTATATAGTTGGGTCATTTAAAAAAAATCTATTCAGCTATTCTCTATAATTTAGGAGGGGAACTTAATCTGTTTATATTCAAAGTTAGTATTGATAGGTAGGAACTTATCCCTGTCATTTTGTTAATAATTTTCTGGTTGTTTTGTATATACTTTGTTCTTTTCTTCCAATATTATTTTTGTTTGTTTGTTTGTTTTTTAGAGTTTTTTTATTTTTTTTATTTCAGCAAATTGCAGGGGTACAAATGTTTAGGCTACATATAATGCCTTTGCCCCACCTGAGTCAGAGCTTCAAGCATGTCCATCCCCCATATGGTGCACACCACACCCATTAGGTGTGTATATACCCATCCTCTCCTCCCCCCTCCCATCTACCTGACACCCAGTGAATGTTATTACTATATGTGTACTTAAATGTTGACCACCTAATACCAATTTGCTGGTGAGTACATGTGGTGCTTATTTTTCCATTCTTGTGGTACTTCACTTAGTAGAATGGGCTCCAGCTCTATCCAGGATAATACAAGAGGTGCTGGGGGGACTGCAAACTAGTACAACTTCTGTGGAAAGTAATATGGAGATACCACTAAGAGCTACAAGTAGAATTACCATTTGATCCAGCAATCCCATTACTGGGTATCTACCCAAAGGAACAAAAGACATTCTGTCTTGTTGTTTATCATTGTAGTTTGGTAGTTTTCTGTAGAAGTAACATTTGCTTCCTTTCTCTTTCTCATTTGTGTGTCTGCCCTACCAGTTAGTTTTATGTTTGTATGTTTTCATGATGGGAAAAATTGTTCTATCACTTCTAGATATAGAATCCCTGAAGCATTTCCTCTAGACCAGTCTAGTGGTGATGAATTCCCTCAGTTTGGCTTGTCTTAAAAGACTTTTCTGGATGTAGTATTCTTGCCTGACAGTTGTTTTCTTTTAGCACTTTGAATAATCATCCCATTATTTCCTGACCTATAAGGTTTCTGATGAGAAATTTGCTTTTTGTCTAATGAAGGTTTCCTTATATGTGAATTATCTCTTTCCTCTTGCTATTTTTATAATTTTCTCTTTGTCTTTGAGTTTTGACAGTTTGGCTATAATGTGCCTTGGAGAAGACATTTTTGGGTTAAATCTATTTGGAGGTTACAGAGTGTCCTGTATCTGAATGTCTATATCTCCTGCAAGACTTGAAAATTTTTCAGCTATTATTTTGTTAAGAAGGTTTTATACTCCTTTGCCCATGTCCTCTCCTTTGGGAAGACCCATAAATCAAATTTGATCGCTTTAATGGTATTCCATATGTGATGTAGATTTTCTTCATTCTTTTTTCTTCTTTATTCATTTTCTTATCTTTTTGTCTGACTCTTATTTCAAAAGAACTGTCTTCAAGTTCTGAAATTAATTCTGCTGTTTGATCTAGTCTATTGTTGAAGCCATTGATTGTATTTTTTATTTCATTCATTGACTTCTTCAGGTACAGTATTTCTGTTTCTTTTTATGATATCTATCTTTTTGTTGACTTCGTCATTCAAATCATGAATAGTTTTCCTGATTTCTTTGTATTGACTATCTGCATTCTCTTATACCTCACTGACCTTGTTCAATATCATTGTTTTGAATTATCTTTCAGGCATTTCACAGTTTTTTTTTTTTTCATTGGAATCTATTGCTGGAGAATTATTGTGCTTCTTTAGAGGTGTCATATACCCTTGTTTTTTCATGTTTTTTTATTCTTATATTGATTTCTGAACATCTGGTGTAATATTCACTTCTAATTTTATGGATTGGCTTTCATAGGGAAAGATTTTTTCCTATAAATTTATTTATAGTGTTTCTTGGATAGGGTGCTTTTGTTTTTATTCTGGGAGAGGGCAGTAGTATAGCCTGTATGATTACTTCTGCTATAATTATCATCATTGGTGTCTGCTAATTCCTCACTGACAGGTTTTTGTTTTTTTTTTTTTTTTTTTTGAGACAGAGTATCGCTTTGTTGCCCTGGCTAGAGTGAGCGCCGTGGCGTCAGCCTAGCTCACAGCAACCTCAAACTCCTGGGCTTAAGCAATCCTACTGCCTCAGCCTCCCAAGTGCCTGGGACTACTGGCATGCGCCACCATGCCCGGCTAATTTTTTCTATATATATTTTAGTTGGCCAGATAATTTCTTTCTATTTTTAGTAGAGACGGGGTCTCGCTCTTGCTCAGGCTGGTCTCAAACTCCTGACCTTGATCGATCCACCCGCCTCGGCCTCCCAGAGTGCTAGGATTACAGGCGTGAGCCACCGCGCCCGACCCTCACTGACTGTTTAAACTGTGGTTGTTAGTGGAGGCTGTAGTGAAGCTTTGCTGGTCCTCAGACGCCAGTGGTAGCAGCAGCAGACCGAGCATGCTGTTCCTTGGGCTCCTAGACAGCATGTGTGCACACTGGTGGTAGCAAATTCGAACTGACCAATCTTTAAGCCTCCAGGAGGCTTGCTTATGTGCTGACAGTGAAAGCAGTGGGCTAGGCAAGAGACAGGTCCTTGTGTTCCTGGGTAGCATGTATGGCATTTATGATAAAAGTTGCAGTATCAGGCCAACACTCAGGCCCCCAAGTGGCACTCACAGGTGCCAGTGGTGGTGGCAGCTGGCTGGGTTTGTCAGTCCCCTGGTGGCCTGGGTGTATGTGTGCTGATAGCAATGGTGGTAGGCTGGGTCAGCCTGTCCTCGGGCTCCCAGGAGAAGTGTATAAATGCCAATGGTGACAGGGAGGGCAGATTGATCCCCAGGCCCTTGGATGTTGTGTGTAGGCACCAGCAGGCTGGGCAGGCACATCCTCCATTTTTAAAATTTACAAACCAAAGTTTTGTTATTTAGTCCCACCTTACCTTATATAAAATCCTGCTGTAGTATGTCCAATATTGGACATTGTTTAAGGAAATGTCATACACTATAGAAACATTTTATTTTATTACAGTAATTGAAAGTAGAGGAAGACATGTATAATATAAAAATAATAATCTTTGTAACACACATAGAATTAAAAATTTTGGGGGAAATAATTTCCTTCTATGGAATATATGGAAGTTGACTAGATTATAGAGATCTATATTCACATTAATCAAAGAAAGAGAGAGATAAACAAAAGAATAAATGAGTAAACTGATTTTGTTATATTTATTAATGCAGCTTTTTAATATATTAAAGTAATTAGTCTATTATTATTATCAACTGAAAAACTCTGGTGAGAGAATATTGTAAGTATCCCATTAATCTGTTTCAAACACATTATAGCAAACTCTATAGGCCCGTTCTAAATATAATTTAAAATATAAAGTCTACTTATTTTTTGATAAGAATTCTGAAGCATTTTATATCTTGTTTTTCCAATTTTACTCTTTTCTTCTATCTTAGTCCATTTTGTGTTGCTGGTAAGAAATATCTAAGGTTAGTTAATTTATAAAGAAAAAAAGTTTATTTGACTCATGATTCCAGTGGCTAGGAAATTCAAGATTGGGCACTTGTATCTGGTAAGGGACTCAGGCTACTTCAACTCACTGCAGGAAGCAGAAGGAGAGCCAGTGTGTGCACAGAGATCACATGGCAAGAGTGGAAAGAAGGTGCCTGGCTCTTTTTAACAACCAGCTTTCATTAGAATTAATAGTGTGAGAACTCATTCAGCCCCTAGAGAGGGCATTAATCTACGCATGAGGGATCTTCCTCCATGACCCAAACACCTCCCACCAAACCCCACGTCCCCACAGTGCCACATTGGGGATCAAATCTCAACATGAGATTTGGAGGGAGCCAACATCCAAATCATAGCACTTTCCTCTCTAGTTAGATAACTGAATTATTAAGGAATTCCTCAGTTGGTTTCATTGTATAATCCCTACAACTAATCTCTTGATTTTATCCAGGTTTCATTTCCTCCATGGCATTATTCTGCCCATAATATATTTAGCCTTTCCTTCTTGTTTCTTTCTCCTCTATCTTCAGGCAAGCTCAAACCAGTGTAATATAGTTAAAATACTAGTTGGTTCTTTTAGTTGGTTTTGTTAGAAAACCAAATTTGACTCACCAGTCACTAAGCACAAAGCTAATAACTTGCTAAATATGGTTTGTTTTGCATCTGGAAATATTCTCAAATTCCCTCACATAGACTTATATATAGAAGGAATAAAAAGAGTCCCTAAAACTTTGCTCAATGTCCCACCCCCAAGACGTCCTCAGAGTACTACTCTAGAGCTCTAGAGAAACAAAAACCAGTTTCAAAAGCAGGTCTATAAAGGAAACCTAGCACAGCAAGCATATAAGTAAGCCTTTTTTCTGGGAATGGGTATCAGTGGGTGAGTGGGTATTTTCAGCTGTAAATGAACCATGTATAGTTTATAATTTTATTGCCTAGGAATAACCATTAAGGCAAATATTACAAATACCCCTACCAAATTTTAGTGATTCAAAAGATAACTCATAAGCTTGTGTGAACAGCATATCAATTTTCTCATGAGAATACTTTTGAGTGCCTTTTTTGATTGTATATACTTGCATAAGTTGTTTTATATAAATAACTATAATTAAGATCCTTAAGTAGAGACAAGTGGCTAACAAGCAGTGCTTTCAAAAACAGCAACAAAAAAAGAAAGGAACAAACAAAACAAACTCTGCAATTTCTTATGGATATTGAGTCCAGCTACAGAATGACTCAAGGCCAGATTGAAAGAAATGAAGTGATCTGGATCATTTTCAGACAATTAGATGAATACTGACAGACACATAAGTTTAGTTCAAGATTCTTAGACCCAGATGCAAAAAGCGTGCCTTTAAAGTCAAGGTGTTCATTTGTTTGTTTGGTAAGAGGAATGATATTGTTATTGTGGTAGATAATTTGTCTTTCTTGTTCACGTCCTTGGCTTTACACTGGGGATAACTATGTTTATATCATTAAGTAGATGATTGGCATAATAATAATGTGTACAAAAATATGTGAAGCACCATTAAGGACTATATAGACATAAAATTCTGTCAGTGATTTAAAAATGTGATAGAAATAATTTGTCTGAACAAGCTTTGGGATTGTTAACATTTCTGAAAGTTGGTACCAGGAAACACAAGCTTTGTGTGTTTCTTCTGCGTTACTTATGTATGTGGCAGTGACATTCATTGAAAATCTCTCTAAAACTACGCACAAAGTAGAAAATGGCCAGACAAACCAGAGCAGAGGATAGCATTCTATGGTCCCCAACCCCTAGGCTGCAGATTGGTACCATCCATGGCCTGTTAGGAACCAGGCCGCACAGCAGGAGCTGAGCAGTTGGCAAGTGAGTGAATCTTCATCTGTATTTACAGCTAGCTGCTCCCCATTACTGGGATCACTGCCGGAGCTCCACCTTCCCTCCACGCCACCATCCATGGAAAAATTGTCTTCCGTGAAGCCCCCTGCTGCCAAAAAGTTTGGAGACCACTGTCTTAGGCAATAAATAATCCAACTAGAGAAAACAGTATATGAGAAAAGAGAGTGAATTAGAAGTAAAATTACATGGGAGAGAAAGGGGTAAAGAAGACTCAGACAGTGAAAGGGCAGGCATTATAAACCAACATAAGGATATCAGTCTTAAATGTAAGTACATTACAGAGAAATTAAAGGGTTTTAAAGAATAGAAATTAAAGAATGCTGTTTTTATATGATATTATGTGTATATATTTATTTTTAAATTTCTGAGTATTCCGGGGGTACAAACACTTTGGTTATATAAATTGCTTTTCCACCATCTGAGACAGAGCTACAACATGCTGATCCCCCAGACTGAGCCCACCAGACCCGTTAGGTGTGAATATTGTTTTAAAGGTCATTTTAGTCTCAGAATTTAGACTTCCATGGCTTTAGACAAGTGGGAAAGAGTAGACTGTATAGGAAAATAGTCAAATAAAGAAAACAGTTCCTTGGTCAAGGGTAGAACAAGAAAAAAAAAGAAAGAATACCCTTGAGCTGGAACTGGCAGCATTTCTTCATAAATTAATAAGCGAATAATCACTGGTATCTTTGAGGTTTCCTGTTTTAACAATTGAGTAGATGGCAGTGTCATTGATTGGGCCAGAGTTCACTAGAGGAGATCTAAATTTAAGAGTAAAAATGATGCTTTATTTTTAGATATTTTATTTCCTCATATCTGTGGACATCAGAGAATAATTCCAATTGTCATTGAATGAAAGTCTATGAATTTATTACTATTTTCTCCCAGAAATGGATTATAGAATTGTACCTTTCTGTGGACTATTACAATACATGGAAGTTACACAATGATTTTATAAACTCCACATTTCTATATAATCTCATTTTGTAGAGAACTAAAATTCTAACTTTCCATTATTATAAATAGCATGGATGGACAAGATTGCTTTAATTGAATATTAAAAAAATTGCCCCAAAATATAAACAGAAAAAAATATTTTAAAATACATAAAAATATCAAAATAAACAAGAAAAACTAAAATCAAAATAAGGTATCTTTTCTTATTAAATCACTATTTTAATAAAACATTATACATACATATTTAAATACAATATTTATTGCTTTTAATAGTGATATATACCTAGTAATTTTAAAAAAGATAACCTCCAATCACACAGAAAACTATTTTCTTAAAAAAGACATTCGCTCTTATTATAACATAGGCCAAAATAACTACTCTCAATACTTAGTAAACTTCATTCCAGATATCAACGTATTCACATATTTAAAAATAGACAAAAAGACAGAAAAATATAGGTTTTGGTATTTGTCAGTGTCCTTGATTTTGATGTGCATTCTTTGTAGATTATTTTATATAATTTTCTTCCTAGGGTATTTTGTGAACATTTTATTTGTGAATGATCCTGACAAAATGAAAATTTTCCTCTGTGACCCTTGGATAACCTTGGGCCACACAACTATTCATCTTCATTTTTCTTGCTAAACTCAAAATTGCCCAAACAGCTGCTAAATTGCAATAAAATTTCTCCCTCATCTGAGAACTCTTTTTGATCAACTATTACAGAAACTGGCTGAACTTAGGCTGAACCCCCCTCTGGCTAAAGTCCACCTTTCTTCCCCAAGGTAGACTAATCCTTCTGGGTTGTTGTCTGGCCATGACATTCTGAATAGAAGAATATGCCTAAATGTACTCTAGTTGATACGCTTTCACAGTTTTGGTGTTGTGATTTGGACAGGGACTGGATTTGCTAAGCCACAATCATTTCTTCAAAGCTAGAGCACACAGGGTGCATACCCTTGTTGTCTTCTTCCCAGAATCTTGTTTCTGACCACTGTTCCACTCCCGTGTGTTCAGCACCCTCTGTACCTTCACTTTTTCTCTTTAGAGTTCTTGGTATAAGCCTCCTGATTTAAATCATTTTCACTATTCAAGACTTCTGTGGATGAGGTGAGATGTATAGATCAGGAGATTTTGTTATTTATCTCATGTTTGTTCTCTTCCTTTTGATGTGGGAAATCAACAGTCAATGAAAACCCCAGTCATTGTCCAGCATCTATCTTTTACAAACATTA